>NC_051316.1:3197526-5769955 GCF_015220235.1 Choloepus didactylus
TCTTCTATTTTGCCCATATATTTTCACACAGTAGTTTTTTCCCTAGAGCTTGATTCCTAAATCTTAGATACCATCCCATGTCTCTGACACCTGTGGATGGGGACCTACCTCTCCTCACATAGTACTTCCACGAGCTTCCACTCCCCACCTTCCATATTTACATATTTACAAAACACTTTGTGTCTTGGGGGGGAATGGCTGACAGCATTGTTCTCTCTTCTATTTGTTGCTAAATTTAAAATATTCAAAACCAAATGGGGTAACAGATGATGTTTAGTTGTCATTCCTACATATATGTCTTCTCATTATTATTGTTATTAGAGCACTCAAGAAGATTTTTAGAATCTTCTCTTTTACTTGATACAGAGAATTTTCAAAAAATATTTTTCAGGTAGTATTTTCAAGAAAATATCTGTCAAAACTATTTTTCATTAATTTTTGCATTCTTTTCATGCTGTTGTGATATGAAGAATATTTCAGTTAAAAAAAGTGTTTTTCTTTGATAATATTAACTCCATTATTCTTTTGCTATATGCATTTCTATGAATTCATAGAGTATCTTATGAACTCTATAAGCATATGTTTTATTAGTTTTGAATTATCTTTTTTAAACATCACTACTACTATCTTTTTGTTATTTTCTATTCTTCTGTGAGATTTTGTCAATTTTAGCTTTTGAAACCTCATTGAATCTTCCATTTCAATTATTATGTTTTAATTTCCAAAAGTTATTCATTGTTAAATAACTTTTCAACACATGATTTTTGTATTGTGGGATTTAATGACAACTCACACTTTTCAAAATATGAATATGTAAACAATTTTCTGTTTTTTTTCCCCACAGTTATATATTGATTATGTATATTTGTGAATGGGTGTATGTGCATGTGTGTGTGCATGTGTGCATATGTGCACACATATGTACACCATATGGCTCTCCTCTTTCAAGTTGAGACTTTTCTCAAAATCTGGTGGACATTTCCTTGTAGAACAATATTAAGACAAGAACATTAACACGTTATAGGAATACCTTCAGAGATTCTCTACTATGATCTCCAATATGGAGGACTTCTGCCACATTCCATCTAGAAGACTCTCAGGATGCTATTTCACAGTCTCCATTTTAGTGTTTGACATTCATCCATACAAATTCTTACTTCAAGATATCCTGAACTCTTCATTTCCTCATTGTCTCCTCTACTCTCTCTATATTCTTTCTCCATTCCTCCTTCTCTCTCTCTCGTCCCTCTCCCCATCTTGTCTCTCTCACTTTTAATTCATAACATTATATCTCGTTACACACAAGCAAGTTGAATTTCAAAAGAGAGAGATATTAAGTATGTATGTTTTAATTTCCCACACTTACCTTGATTGGACTGTTAAATGATACCTCTTCAGCATCAGGTAATAGTCGTGCTGCAGTTTTAGAGATAAGTCTTAGAGCATAAATAAGAAAGACAAAATGATTCTTTGGGGTAATGGAATTTTATTCATAATATGGTTCTCTAATTTATGTTTTTATACTGTCTTCTACACAGTCTTCACTGCTGTGATCATCCTGAGAAAAAGAGACATGATGGGTCCTGAGAATGGTGATTCAGAAACGCTGCTCTGTGAAAGTGTACACACATTTTCTTCATAGTCCTCAAGTCTCAAGTGCTTCTCTTTTTAAGAGTGTATTGGGGGGGCAAGATGGCAGACTGGTGAGCTGTATGTTTTAGTTCTCCTCCAGGAAAGTAGATAGAAAGCCAGGAACTGCGTGGACTGGACACCACAGAGCAATCTGACTTTGGGCATACTTCATACAACACTCATGAAAACGTGGAACGCTGAGATCAGCGAAATCTGTAAGTTTTTGTGGCCAGGGACCCGCACCCCTCCCTGTCAGGCTCAGTCCCGTGGGAGGAGGGGCTGTCAGCTCGGGAAGGAGAAGGAGAACTGCAGTGGCAGCCCTTATCAGAAACTCCTTCTACTGATCCAAACTCCAACCGTAGATAGACTGAGACCAGACACCAGAGAATCTGAGAGCAGCCAGCCCAGCAGAGAGGAGACAGGCATAGAAAAAAACAACAGGAAAAACTCCAAAATAAAAGCGGAGGATTTTTGGAGTTCTGGTGAACATAGAAAGGGGAAGGGCAGAGCTCATGCCCTGAGGCTCATATGCAAATCCCGAAGAAAAGCTGATCTCTCTGCCCTGTGGACCTTTCCTTAATGGCCCTAATCGCTTTGTCTCTTAGCATTTCAATAACCCATAGATCTCTGAGGAGGGCCCTTTTTTTTAATCCTTTTTTTTTTCTAAAACAATTACTCAAGAAGCCCAATACAGAAAGCTTCAAAGACTTGCAATTTGGGCAGGTCAAGACAAGAGCAAACTAAGAGAGCTCTGAGACAAAAGGCAATAATCCAGTGGCTGAGAAAATTCACTAAACACCACAACTTCCCAAGAAAAGGGGGGTGTCCGCTCACAGCCATCATCCTGGTGGACAGGAAACACTCCTGCCCGTCACCAACCCCATAGCCCAGACCTGCCCCAGACAACCCAGTGGGACAGAAGCGCTTCAAATAACAGGCACACACCACAAAAAAACTGGGTGTGGACATTAGCCTTCCTTGCAACCTCAGCTGATGTCCCAGAGTTGGGAAGGTGGAGCAGTGTTAATTAACAAAGCCCCATTCAGCCATCATTTCAGCAGACTGGGAGCCTCCCTACACAGCCCAGCAGCCCAGAACTGCCCTGGGGGGACGGCACTCACCTGTGACATAGCACAGTCATTCCTCAACAGAGGACCCGGGTGCACAGCCTGGAAGAGGGGCCCACTTGCAAGTCTCAGGAGCCATACACCAATAACAAGGACTTGTGGGTCAGTGGCAGAGACAAACTGTGGCAGGACTGAACTGAAGGATTAGACTATTGCAGCAGCTTTAAAACTCTAGGATCACCAGGCAGATTTGATTGTTAGAGCCTCCCCCCCTCCCTGACTGCCCAGAAAACACGCCCCATATACAGGGCAGGCAACACCAACTACACGCGCAAGCTTGGTACACCAATTGGACCCCACAAGACTCACTCCCCCACTCACCAAAAAGGCTAAGCAGGGGAGAACTGGCTTGTGGAGAAGGTGGCACGTGGACGCCACCTGCTGGTTAGTTAGAGAAAGTGTACTCCACGAAGCTGTAGATCTGATAAATTAGAGATAAGGACTTCAATTGGTCTACAGATCCTAAAAGAATCCTATCAGTTCAGCAAATGCCAAGAGGCCAAAAACAACAGAAATTATAAAGCATATGAAAAAAACCGAGATGATATGGATAACCCAAGCCCAGCACCCAAATCAAAAGATGGATAAGACACAGCAACTAGAGCAGCTACTCAAAGAACTAAAGATGACAATGAGATCATAGTACAGGATACAAAGGAGATCAAGAAGACCCTAGAAGAGCATAAAGAAGACATTGCAAGACTAAATAAAAAATGGATTATCTTATGGAAATTAAAGAAACTGTTGACCAAATTAAAAAGATTCTGGACACATAGTACAAGACTAGAGGAAGTTGAACAACGAATCAGTGACCGAAAGATGACAGAATGGAAAATGATAGCATAAAGAAAGAATGGGGAAAAAAATTGAAAAAATCGAAATGGACCTGAGGGATATGAAACGTCCAAATATAAGAATCATTGGTGTTCCAGAAGGGGAAGAAAAGGGTAAAGGTCTAGGAAGAGTATTCAAAGAAATTGTTGGGGAAAACTTCCCAAATCTTCTAAACAACATAAATACACAAATCATAAATGCTCAGCAAACTCCAAATAGAATGAATCCAAACAAACCCACTCTGAGACATATTCTGATCACACTGTCAAACATGGAAGAGAAAGCAACTTCGAAAGCAGCAAGAGAAAAGCAATTCACCACATACAAAGGAAAAAGCATAAGACTAAGTAGTGACTACTTAGCAGCCACCATGGAGGCAAAGGCAGTGGCACGATATATTTAAAATTCTGAGTGAGAAAAATTTCCAACCAAGAATACTTTATCCAGCAAAGCTCTCCTTCAAATTTGAGGGAGAGCTTAAATTTTCACAGACAAACAAATGCTGACAGAATTTGCTAACAAGAGACCTGTCTTACTGGAGATACTAAAGGGAGCCCTACAGACAGAGAAACAAAGAAAGGACAGAGAACATGAGAAAGGTTCAGTACTAAAGAGATTCGGTATGGGTACAATAAAGGATATTAAGAGACAGAGGGGAAAAATATGACAACATAAACCAAAGGATAGATGGCTGATTCAAGAAATGCCTTCAAGGTTATAACGTTGAATGTAAATGGATTAAACTCCCCAATTAAAAGATATAGATTCGCAGAATGGATTAAAAAAAGTGAACCACCATCAATATGCTGCATACAAGAGACTCATATTAGACACAGGAACACAAAGAACTGAAAGTGAAAGGATGGAAAAAAATATTTCATGCAAGCTACAGCCAAAAGAAAGCAGGTGTAGCAATATTAATCTCAGATAAAATAGACTTCAAATGCAGGGATGTTTTGAGAGACAAAGAAGGCCACTACATACTAATAAAAGGGGCAATTCAACAAGAAGAAATAACAATCGTAAATGTCTATGCACCCAATCAAGGTGCCACAAAATACATGAGAGAAACACTGGCAAAACTAAAGGAAGCAATTGATGTTTCCACAATAATTGTGGGAGACTTCAACACATCACTCTCTCCTATAGATAGATCAACCAGACAGAAGACCAATAAGGAAATTGAAAACCTAACAATCTGATAAATGAATTAGATTTAACAGACATATACCGGACATTACATCCCAAATCACCAGGATACACATACTTTTCTAGTGCTCACGGAACTTCTCCATATCGATCCTATGCGGGACATAAAACATCTCAATAAATTTAAAAATATTGAAATTATTCAAAGTCACATTCTCTGACTACATGCATACAATTAGAAGTCAATACCATCAGAGACTGAAATTCACAAATACCTGGAGGTTAAACACACACTACTAAACATCAGTGGGTTAAAGAAGAAATAGCAAGAGAGATTGCTAAATATATAGAGAAGAATGAAAATGAGAACACAACATACCAAAACCTATGGGATGCAGCAAAGCAGTGCTAAGGGGGAAATTTATAGCATAAATGCATATATTAAAAAGAAGAAGAGCCAAAATCAAAGACTAATGGATCAACTGAAGAAGCTAGAAAATGAACAGCAAACCAATCCTAAACCAAGTAGAAGAAAAGAAATAACAAGGATTAAAGCAGAAATAAATGACATAGAGAACAAAAAACAAGAGAGGATAAATATCACCAAAGTTGGTTCTTTGAGAAGGTCAACAAGCTTGACAGCCTCTAGCTAGACTGACAAATCAAAAAGAGAAAGACCCTATAAACAAAATAATGAATGAAATGACATATTTGCAGATCCTGAAGAATTAAAAAAAATTATAAGAGGATACTATGAACAACTGTATGGCACAAACTGGATAATGTGAGGAAATGGACAATTTCCTGGAACATATGAACAACCTAGACTGACCAGAGAAGAAATAGAAGACCTCAACCAACCCATCACAAGCAAAGACATCCAATCATCATCAAAATCTTCCCACAAATAAATGTCCAGGGCCAGATGGCTTCACAAGGGAATTCTACCAACTTTCCAGAAGAATTGACACCAATCTTACTCAAACTCTTTCAAAACATTGAAGAAATGGAACATTACCTAACTCATTTTATGAAGCTAACATCAATCTAATACCAAAACTAGGCAAAGGTGCTACAAAAAAGGAAAACTACCGGCCAATATCTCTAATGATATAGATGCAAAAAATCCTCAACAAAATACTTGCAAATCAAATCCAAGACACATTAAAAAAATCATACACCATGACCAAGTGGGGTTCATTCCAGGCATGCAAGGAGGTTCAACATAAGAAATCAATCAATGTATTACAACACATTAACAAGTCAAAAGGGAAAATCAATTGATCATCTCAATACATGCTGAAAAAGCATTTGACAAAATCCAACATCCCTTTTTGATAAAAACACTTCAAAGGTAGGAATTGAAGGAAACTTCCTCAACATGATAAAGAGCATCTATGAAAACCCACAGCCAGCATAGTACTCAATGGAGAGACTGAAAGCCTTCCCTCTAAGATCAGGAACAAGACAAGGATGTCCGCTGTCACCACTATTATTCAACATTGTGCTGGAAGTGCTAGCCAGGCAATCCAGCAAGACAAAGAAATAAAAGGCATCCAAATTGGAAAAGAAGAAGTAAAACTGTCATTGTTTCAGATGATATGATCTTATATCTGGAAAACCCTGAGAAATCGATGATACAGCTACTAGAGCTAATAAACAAATTTAGCAAAGTAGCGGGATACAAGATTAATGCACATAAGTCAGTAATGTTTCTATATACTAGAAATGAACAAACTGAAGTGACACTCAAGAAAAAGATACCATTTTCAATAGCAACTAAAAAAAATCAAGTACCTAGGAATAAACTTAACCAAAGATGTAAAGACCTATACAAAGAAAACTACATAACTCTACTAAAAGAAATAGAAGGGGACCTTAAAAGATGGAAAAATATTCCGTGTTCATGGATAGGAAGACTAAATGTCATTAAGATGTCAATTCTACCCAAACTCATCTACAGTTTCAATGCAATCCCAATCAAAATTCCAACCTACTTTGCAGACTTGGAAAAGCTAGTTATCAAATTTATTTGGAAAGGGAATATGCCTCCAATTGCTAAAGACACTCTAAAAAAGAAAAACGAAGTGGGAGGACTTACACTCCCTGACTTTGAAGCTCATTATAAAGCCACAGTTGCCAAAACAGCGTGGTACTGGCACAAAGATAGACATATAGATCAATGGAATTGAATTGAGAATTCAGAGATAGACCCTCAGATCTATGGCCGACTGATCTTTGATAAGGCCCCCAAAGTCACTGAACTGAGTCATAATGGTCTTTTCAACAAATGGGGCTTGGAGAGTTGGATATCCATATCCAAAAGAATGAAAGAGGACCCCCACCTCACCCCCTACACAAAAATTACCTCAAAATGGATGAAATCTCAATATAAAAGAAAGTACCATAAAACTCCTAGAACATAATGTAGGAAACATCTTCAAGACCTTGTATTAGGCGGCCACTTCCTAGACTTTACACCCAAAGCACAAGCAACAAAAGAAAAATAGATAAATGGGAACTCCTCAAGCTTAGAAGTTTCTGCACCTCAAAGGAATTTCTCAAGAAGGTAAAGAGGCAGCCAACTCAATGGGAAAAATTTTTGGAAACCATGTATCTGACAAAAAACTGATATCTTGCATATATAAAGAAATCCTACAACTCAATGACAATAGTACAGAGAGCCCAATTATAAAATGGGCAAAAGATATGAAAAGACAGTTCTCTGAAGAGGAAACAAATGGCCAAGAAACTCATGAAAAAATGTTCAGTTTCACTAGCTATTAGAGAGATGCAAATTAATACCACAATGAGATACCATCTAACACTGATTAGAATGGCTGCCATTAAACAAACAGGAAACTACAAATGCTGGAGGGATGTGGAGAAATTGGAACTCTTATTCATTGTTGGTGGGACTGTATAATGGTTCAGCCACTCTGGAAGTCAGTCTGGCAGTTCCTTAGAAAACTAGATATAGAGTTACCATTCGATCCAGCGATTGCACTTCTCGGTATATACCCGGAATGTCAGAAAGCAGTGACACGAACAGATATCTGCACTCCAACCCAATGTCCTTCGACAGATCAGTGGATAAATAAAATGTGGTATATACACACAATGGAATACTACGGCAGTAAGAAGGAATGATCTCGTGAAACATATGACAACATGGATGAACCTTGAAGACATAATGCTGAGCGAAATAAGCCAGGCAAAAAGAGAAATATTATATGCTACCACTATGTGAACTTCGAGAAATGTAAAACAAATGTAGGGGAAGTAGCAATAGAGAGCAATTAAAGAAGGGGGAACAATAATCCAAGAAGGACAGATAAGGTATTTAACGTTCTGGGGATGCCCAGGAATGACTATGGTCTGTTAATTTCTGATGGATATAGTGAGGAAAACTCAGAGAAATGTTGCTATATTAGGTAACTTTCTTAGGGTAAAGTAGGAACATGTTGGAAGTTAAGCATTTATCTTAGGTTTGTTGTCTTTTTCTTACTCCCTTGTTATGGTCTCTTTGAAATGTTCTATTATTGTATGTTTGGTTTCTTTTTAACTTTTTTTTCATACAGTTGATTTAAAAAAGAAGGGAAGTTAAAAAAAAAAAGAAAACAAGGAAAAAAAGATGTAGTGCCCCCTTGAGGAGTCTGTGGAGAATGCAGGGGTATTCGCCTACCCCACCTCGATGGTTGCTAACATGACCACAGATATAGGGGACTGGTGGTTTGATGGGTTGAGCCCTCTACCATAGGTTTTACCCTTGGGAAGATGGTTGCTGCAAAGGAGAGGCTAGGCCTCCCTATAATTGTGCCTAAGAGCCTCCTCCCGAATGCCTCTTTGTTGCTCAGATGTGGCCCTCTCTCTCTAGCTAAGCCAACTTGAAAGGTGAAATCACTGCCCTCCCCCCTACGTGGGATCTGACACCCAGGGAGTGAATCTCCTGGCAACGTGGAATATGACTCCCAGGGAGGAATGTAGACCTGGCATCGTGGGACGGAGAACATCTTCTTGACCAAAAGGGGGATGTGAAAGGAAATGAAATAAGCTTCAGTAGCAGAGAGAATCCAAAAGGAGCCGAGAGGTCACTCTGGTGGGCACTCTTACGCACACTTTAGACAACCCTTTTTAGGTTCTAAAGAATTGGGGTAGCTGGTGGTGGATACCTGAAACTATCAAACTACAACCCAGAACCCATGAATCTTGAAGACAGTTGTATATAAATAGCTTATGAGGGGTGACAATGGGATTGGGGAAGCCATAAGGACCACACTGCACTTTGTCTAGTTATGGATGGATGAGTAGAAAAATAGGGGAAGGAAACAAACAGACAAAGGTACCCAGTGTTCTTTTTACTTCAATTGCTCTTTTCACTCTAATTATTATTCTTGTTATTTTTGTGTGTGTGCTAATGAAGGTGTCAGGATTGATTAGGTGATGAATGTACAACTATGTAATGGTACTGTGAACAATCAAAAGTTTGATTTGTTTTGTATGACTGCGTGGTATGTGAATATATCTCAATAAAAAAAAAAGAGTGTATGTGAATTAAGAAAAATATTATCCTAGCTCCAAGGAAAGGAAATATGTAATAGAATTTAAAATATTAAGGAATTACAAAATAATTTGATATTATAAGGCCATGATTTTGTTTTCTTTTTGGTGATAGTTTCAATAAATATAAAAAGTATATTAGATAGATATATATAATATATTCCACTAAAAACTTGCAAATTAGAAGGCTGATTTATTATATAGAAATGTAAATGGAAACTGCCTAACTTGAAGTTAATCTCCAGAATAACAAATCTACTATATTTATTTCCTGATATAATTAAGACAACAGAACAATAATATTTTAGGATATATGGATCTAATTTGAAAGCAAAAGAATCTGATTTGTTATAGCTTACTCTTAATGGTTGTGTTCTGTCTCTTGTTTTTCCAAATAGTCAAAGGAACTCACAAATACAGATAACTATTTGGGATATTAGAGAACCTTACACCATTATGGTGGAAAAGGTGGCAAGTTTATGGCTTCCATTAGAGTAAATATGTAGGTGAATCCTAGGTAATTGAATTGTTAATTCTTCTTCAGTTTAACCAATAAGACGGGGGAGATTCCCAATTGGGCTATAAAGGAATGAGAGACTGCTTTATAAGATGATTTTTAGAATTTATACTCTAATGAGCATATGATAGACTAACCAATCCAACCCTCAATCATTCCCCATGACACATTCAAACTTTACATCCAAGTAGACACTGTACACATATATGAAATAATCTGTCCATGGGAAATTTATTCTCACTCCACTAGTCTCATAATTCT
This sequence comes from Choloepus didactylus, assembly GCF_015220235.1. Classification (NCBI taxonomy): domain Eukaryota; kingdom Metazoa; phylum Chordata; class Mammalia; order Pilosa; family Megalonychidae; genus Choloepus; species Choloepus didactylus. The sequence continues at coordinate 3,207,607 of NC_051316.1, forward strand.
ATTGAGCAATCTCTGGGAGTAGGGAATAAAGTTATCTGGAGCAGCATTTTAATACATACACCTGCTCAATTCCCCCCTTATTTCTAGTAACATTATCATCTTACATGCATACTCTAGTAGAAGTGGCATTGCTCTCCAGTAGATAATAATGCTGATATAAATTTCATTGTCTAAAAAGAGGTGGAGAAGAAGAAAGAATGGACATTTTAGGAAAACCCTGGATTTGCTAAACTAGGAGAGTGATGAATGATCACAGTATTAGTATGTAAAATCGATTTTTTCCAGGTTATAAGATGCACATTTTGAAGAGATGATAGGAATGTGGATGTTATATACTAATGCCAAGTACAAATTTAGAGTTTTTCTCCTGTAGTAACTGATTGAAAGCATGATGTATGGGATAGCAAATGAGTTATAGTTGCTTTTCTCCTAATTTAAATGAAGTATACATTTTTACAACAAGGAATTATATGATAATATCATACTGATGTGGTAGAGGTAAATTTTCTTGCTGTTGGAAGATTTACCTCCCTCCCATAACTCACTAGACTTTTGCATTTGGATTAAAAAAACAGGTACTGCTGTTAAATAGCCATGAGCATTATCTATTGAGCGCTTACTACATGGGGGGAAAAAAAGACTGAGGAATCATACAAGATGGTGAACAAATATGGCAAATGGGAATCTACCTGAACTTATTTTCTTTTATGCAAACAATTCCAATTAATCACATAGTCTTCTTAATCTTGTCAACTGAATAGTTTACAAACTTTCTCTGTTCTTCAATACCTGTAATCATAGTCTTACTTCAGTACCCCTTCTTTCTTTTCTACACTCTTCTCTTTTAGGGGTTTACATCTGAATTTACATGGGATTTGGAGCTTGGTATTGTCAGTATGAATCCTTAGCTGGAAGCACAGAAATAAATTCTTTACAATACAAGAAGGAAAGTTTTATGTTGAAAGATATTGAGTGGATAGAATCTCCAGAAATGCATGAGAGTAAGGTTTGAAGGTTCACAACCCAAGCAATGCTCAATATGCCTGAGAATGTGTCATGTAAAGCCTCCAATGTTCCCATCTTTGAAACCAGTTACAGCTCCCAGGTACAGCTCCCAGAACATTATGTTTTTCACCCTTTGAAAATGAATGAATTTAATGTTGCTTTCATCCATGTTTCCTTACTGGGTTGCAAACATGCCCTGCTACTTAACAACCATCTCCACCTCAAAAGTAAAGTCCTGGGTCACAATGTCAAATTCACAGTGTAGATGGATGCTTTAATTAGAGTTCTAAGTCAGGTAGAGGAGTGAATATTTGAGTTCTATAATAGATATTGAAACTTTCCTTTTCTAAGACACTTCTAAAGTGTGTTCAGATACAAAAAGTGTAGCCAATGTCCTCTAGCCTTTCTTCAAAACCCTCCAACATCTATTGTCATGATTCCTCATGGAGGAGCTACAGGATTTCTGAGAAATTAGTTTAGACAGTATAGCTTGGGAAATAGACAAGTGGGATGGAAAACTTAGAAATCATTGGATTTCTATTACCTAATTAATTCACAGTTTTCTCATTTTTAAAATCTCCAAGTCCATCTGCTACACTTCTGTTCCTAACCCAAACAGGCCAGTATCCACAATGATTATCTTTCTTGTAGAATTTTCTAAAGTTCCATTTCCCCTACCCATGGTAAATAAAGTTCTTTCTTTCTCTTTCATCGCAAGTGTTTTTTGAACTTTGAAGTTTTCATAATGGGGTCTGTCATGAGTATGCCAGGTTGTGGACTATGGTTTTTTAAATTCAAAGAGAGTTTTTTGTTTTTTTTTATTTACTCTTAAAATGGAAATACAAACATCAATGGTCAGATATTTTCAAAACCGTGCTCTCTTTGGACTTAGAGTAATTGTTCTTTTTTTGAAATTTTTAAAATTTAAATATTTTCAAAACCATTTAAAACAAAAACTTATAACTGACACAAAATTACTCCATCCCAAGTGTCACATATAATTAATTCAGTACCAGAGACCATGAGAAATCTAACATATTTAAGTTATTGTTTGCACACAAACAAATGCAATATTGCATATTTTCAAAATATTACCTACCAATGTGAGTGACATTATAATTTAATTGCTTATTTTAATATCAATTTTTGTAATAATTTTAAGACATTTACAGCAAAAAATTGGAAAATATGTACTACCTAAAATAATTATTACTCCCAAATTTTGCAATATTTTTTTGAATTTAAGCCAACTAATGTATACATGCATATATGTGCTTCTTTCTTCCACTGAATTGACCTTTAAAACATGTGTGATAACATCCAGAAAAAATTCAGAATTCCTCAGCAACATTGACCTGAGTCCATCCTATGTTACTAGTGACTTGCCCTTCATTTTCCAAGTCTCACTGGGCATTCTCAAGGGATCACAATACAAGTAACATGAACTCCAGTCAAAGAACCCTGGAATCCTGGAGGCTGCTGAGTCTTCATGATGGTACTAAAATTTCAAGGACTGGCGATGAGAGATGAATATGTAATTTTGTTAGAAAAATACCAAGGAATTTAACTCAGTAAGGACTTGTTTCATGTACTGACTATGGACAATGGTCAGCTGACAAAGGCAGTGAATTTGGAAAGTGCAAAGATACTAAAAGTGTGCTAATCCTAATTATTTAGTGTGTTCATTGTATAAGTAAATAGATGCTTCTGCAAATGTGTTAAAGAACTTTCTTAGAATGAATGGAATATGTCATTAATAAATTGGGGGATAAACAGTAAATTCAGAGATCTCAATAATAAGGTAACTTCAAAAATTTTTTTGATGAAGGGGATAAAATACAAATGTATATATGTATATAATATTTACATTTTTATATATGCATATACATATGTAGAATTTGTACAAAATATAATTAAATTATATTTATAAAATATAAATTTAATGTCATTAAAATTCAAAATGAATAGGTTGTAAGTCTACTTGTATGCTGTTTAATACATAATATTTTTTAACCTAAAACATGTTCTACTAGTTTGGAAAGAATTACTATGATTGTGAATAGTTGACTCAGAAATGATGAATTTACTGAAATTGAAAATCCAATCAAATGTTGTTTCTGTCTTTGAGCTACTTCCCCCTCAATTTATACTTACTAAGACTCAAGCCTATCCTTAAAGTTAACCTATTTATGGAAATATGGTCACTTGAAAATAATAATATATGACAGAACATTTAACAAAATTTATGTGAACTAAAGAAACCAGAAATGAAAGAAACAATTGCCTAAAAATCTAAAGATAACTTTGCATGAAAAAATTTATCAAGCATTTACTTAATGCTTAATAAAATTAACATAAATTTATTTTAGGATAAACTAGGACTGGTTTAAGGAAGTAAGGTTGCATTGTTTCTAAAGCCTGTGATAGAAATCTTGAGAAAGGAAAAAGAGTGCAGACAAGGTTAAGAATGCTGGTGAAATGGCATGAGTAACATGAAGAGTACACTCCAGGAATACCAGTGTTTTCATGCAGGTGTTTGATATGATCACATTGGTGTTAGCTCCTTTGTGTTAAACCTTTTTGACAGTGTGGATCAGTGTCATGATTTAAATGATTCTGGATTTAATGTGGCCAGGTTATAAATGGATGGTATAAGCCACTTAAAAGTTGGTGAGGCTCAAAAATAGAAGATATGATGTAGAGTTCTAGGGCAGCTGCTACATTATTGACAACACTGTTCAGAAGTAATCCTAGGGTATGAAATTTAGACACAGAAGTAGTTTGTGAGTTAATTCATAAATGTATTATTTGGATTTGAAAGGAGATAAACATCATTAGAAGAGAGACAGAGGGTCAAATTACAATCACTTTTAATGAGTCACCCAGGATGACTCTGCAGGGGAGTATTTCCTGTTTTCCCACTTCTTTTCCTTTTTTTTTCCTGTAGAATGAAGAATGATTATGTAGTGTCCTATTTTGTCTTATTACTGTTTCTTAGTGTTGTCAGTCTTTATAAATTATCTCTTTCTAATTAAATATCTCTGGTAATTTGTCTATATTAAAATATAAAATGGATCTTGTAGTAAAGTTCAAAAGAATGGAATAAAATTATGTGTCAAAGAGGAAATGAATATTTCTTAAAATAAAAGATACCTCTGGCAATAATGCAGAAAAATCATTGGATTGAGATTATGTTTTGGTTTGTAGAATTATGTTTTCTTTTCCCCTAAACAAAATTTGACAATTGATAGTGATTCATCCTTTTAACTTTTGCACATTATTATATTTTCTTCCTGTACACATCACTAAACTTCAGGATACTGATAATAATATTTGTATTAGTACATGGCAGAGCTTTTGTGATAATAAAATGTGAGTAGTGTATGAGAAAAAATTTGACAGCTTATTCACATACCATAAAATCAATCCAAAGTGTATAATCAATGTCTTTTGTTATATCAGAAAATTTTGAAAACTGTATCATGGTGCAGTCTTATGGATGACTAGTGTGTGAACAAAAATGATGATTATGTTCATGGTGATGACATAAATTAGATGAAGATGATATAGGTCACAGCTTGATTCAATGATGATTTCTACCCAGATTGCACTAAAATTCCACAATATATTATCTCATACATATCTTGTAAACATCTCTATTTCTTATATCTATTCTACTTATAGCTGCAATCCAAGAGAGACAAATTTTCTAATCCACAATTTACATATCTAGTAAAATTTAAAAGCCCTAATTTACACCAAGTTTTGATCCAAAACATATGGTAGTACTATTTCTACAATGAAGTATAATACATCATCTCTTCATCTGCACCAAATTCTAAGGTGATACTCTAGTAACAAGTTTCTATTATCTCTATCAAAATCACCATCTATAATTTCATCTATCATCTCTTCATTAAGAATGATTCACACATGGAGGCATATAATTTAGAAAACCACAAACATGCCACACACATAAAATATTCACTGAATAGTCTAGATGTTTTTTCTACTCCAATAATTTATTGGTACTCAATATCTAGGCCATTCATATATTTGCAAATACTTTGTTTAAATATTAAATAAGATCATTAATTCTTAAGCCATTAGCTTATTAATTATTAGGCATTTTGCTTCTTTTATATGCATTCATTTCTGAAACTTTTATGTAGTGAGGAATCACATGCAAGGGTATTTGTCAAACTGAGCCTTTTATAACTTCAGAATACAGTATTGAATCATCTAAACCTAATTTTAAGAAAGTCATTTTACAATACAGTAAATTTTAGACATCTGATGGTAATGAAAAAATAGTTCTTATTTACGATATGCTGATTCATAAGATGGTCAGACACATTTAGAGAACTAAGGTTGACTTCCAGAGCAATGAATGCAAAGCCCTCCCAGGTAAACTGAACTTGTACATGACTTACAAGGCTTTCCCAGCATTAGAGGTGAGTAAGGAAGTTCACTTTCAAAAGACCTATATTCTTAGGATAATTTGAAGACCTTCACAAGGAGGAATGTTTAGAATTTATGTGAAAGTTGGTGGGGAGTTTCTTGAGCTTCAAGGCTTTAAGCATCCAGCTTGAGATTCCATAAAAATTTCCAGCAAAAGAAATTAGCAAGGTTTAATTGAAAATTCATAGTCTTGCTTTCCATTTAAATGACCAAGCCAAACCCAAAGATACCAGCATTTTTGTGATCAAGAATGGCGTTCTATGAGATTATTTTTCATCAGTGGTGAAGTGAGTGTATCAAAAGATGTGTGCTTTAGAGGAAACCAATTCATTGTCTACTCTCCTACAGGGTATCGCTTTCATTGGGTCACTTTTATGGTCTTGAAGTAACTAATTTCACAGGTCTGAGATTCATTTTATTTCATCTTATATAAGTGAGACTATATTTTAAAAAATCAATCTACTTTATAATTAAATTACATAAATATATAATAATATATGTATGTACATCTATGTTATGTACAGTTTTACTTTCAAACAATGAATTAGACTCAAAGGAAATGTCTATGCAAGAAAAGGCATATATATTATATTTATATGAAACAATATATAATTCATTTTGACAGGTTCATTAAAAATTGAAGGATATTCCTAATCATACATAAATAAGAATTATTTTACAACCTGAATTACAGAGGTGAGACTGTTTTTTTCTGTAGACAGTATCTCCTAGGTAAAGATGGATTGGAATAGAGAAACAATGCAATAATTGAATTTCATTTAGAGGCATCAAGAAACCATTTTTTCTCTTATAATATATGCATCTTCTACAATTCATGAAATTTAGGTTCTTGCATAGCAAGTGAGAATATGATAAAGCCAAGAGACATGAGAAATAGAAGTAAAATATGATGAAAATCATGCATTTTAAATAATAAAGCAATTTATGTTGATAGAAAGTCAATATTCATTTTGGTATTCTCACAACCTATTATAGAGAATTTCCATTTTACTAGCTTACTTTTTCAAATCCTTTATTTTCTTTTTCTTTCTTTTTAGTTTTTGGGAGGTTAAAGAGTGAAGCACTAGAATTTCAAAATGATTATCTCAACATATTTTCAGGCAAATAATATAAGCCTTATATTCACATAAAAATTTGAATATGTATATATATGTAAGACTTACTAGCTGGGATCCCATGGAAATCACTTAAAATTTCTGAGTCTACAAGATTTCAAGCTATCTGTGGTGATTTCAAACTCAAGAGCTTATGGAAAGGATTAAATTCAATTTTTCCTGGAACAAATGCTGAAACATATTTGGGATAACCCAGTATAAATGGTCAGTGAAAATGTATACCTCTATCTTCCCTTTGGCATTTCTCCTACCCAAAATATAAACATTTTTAGGACCTTTAGTAGTTTTCTACTTGCTCTTTTCCTCCTGGGTTATAATATCATTAATGCTGATGCCAAAATCAAAAATATTTAGGGGGAATTAAAATCAAGACAGGTGATTTTTTCATAGTTTTAAATAAGATATTTATTGATGTTTCAGTGGATAAAAGCAAATAGAACAAAAATGAATTATGTGGATTTATTTTTATATGAGAAAAAAACAACTTAGCCAGTTTGTATATATTACATCCCCCAGAAAAAGCCATATTCTTTAATGTAATCTTGTGGGGGTGGATATATTAGTGTGTACTAGGTTGTAATCTATTGGTTCAGTATTTCCATGGAGGTGTGGTCCTGCCCATCAACCTGGGCCTTGATTGGTTCACTGGAGCTCTATAAAATCTCAGACAAAAGGAGCTCACAGCTAGCTAGAGCTGAAGGAGACAATTTTGAAGATGGCCATTGGAAGCTGATGCAGACATTTTGGAGAATGCCATTTTGAAATGCAACCTGGTAACAAGCAAACAACAGCCATGTGCCTTCCCAGCTAACAGATTTTTTCCAGATGCTATTGGCCATCCTCCAGTGAAGCTGACTGATTGTTAATGTGTTACCTTGGACACATTGTAGCCTTAAGACTGTAAGTGTGTAAACAAATAAACCCCCTTTTATAGAAGCCAACCTATTTCTGGTGTTTTGCATTATGGCAGCATTAGAAAACTGAAGCATATTTTGTACCAGAGAAGTGGGGAGCTGCTGTGTTTTCAATTACCAATCATGTTTGGAATGGCTATCTAAATGGATAAGGGGGAAGATTCTGGAAGAATTGTGAGGACCTTGATAGAAAAAGCCTAAAGTGATTTGAAGAGACTGTTTGTGGAAATATGGACTCTAAGATACTTTTGGTGAGGACTTGAGCAGAAATGATGAATGTGTTGTTATGAACTGGAAGAAAGGTGATCCTTCTTTTAAAGTGGCAGAGAATTTGACAAAATTGAGTCCTGGTGCCAGAGGGAAGGAAAATTTGAGGACAACAGGCTGGGATACTTGGCCGATGGGATTTCAAAACGAAAAGTTGTGGATATGACATGGCTCCTCCTTGCAGCTTAGAGTAAAATGAAAGTGGAGAGAGATAAACTTAGAATAGGACTCTTGGGTTCAAAGAAACCAGAAACTGATGGTTTGGAAAATTCTGGGTTTCCAGGGGGTGGAACTCCAGAAGCTACAGCCCAACATGAGGATTTAACAAAACATAGAACCCAGCCACCCCTTCAGTACAAGCCAGGATTGGAGATGGAATTAAGCAGAAAGGATTGTGCAGAAAGTCCTATTTTCTGACAGTTTTGACCCTTTTGTGCTTCATGTGAAGCCAACAGAAGTTTTGCAAGATCTTTATAGATGGAGATGCTGCCAGTCTGGACTGGAGGGGACAGACAAGGAACAAATTGAAGGAAAAATTTCTTCAAGAGCTATGGAAGTTGATGTCTGAAGTCAAGAGGTCTTGAGCTGGGAGAGTGGAGTGGCCACATGCATGGAACAGGTGAGTTTGTACTGGAGGCAAATAGTGGGCATTCTGCTTCACTGCTCAGGAGGAGTGCTGCTTTCTCAAGCCTCAGAGAGGGTGGATCACATTCCTGAGGGATTTGGAAGAGCCTGGCTGTCACCCCCTTTGTTGGAGAAGGGAAAGACCTTGCCCCAGAGAGGCAGAGTTTGAGTGGCACACTGATGTTTGAGGAGGGTGGGTCCAAGAAGATGGTCTCCCCAATATGTGTATATATTGTAGCACTCACCCCAGTGTTTGGAGAAAAAAAGGCTGCCATGAAAGCCTTTGGAAAGGGTTGGAATCCCACTCTCTCAACCCCTGAGGATACACTGTCATTCTATGAATGACTCTCAGACTTTGAAATCTAATGGAGTTTGTCCTGCAGGTTTTAGGAACTGTTTTGGTCCTGTGAACCCTGTTTCCCTTTCAGTTTCTCCTTATGGAATTGAGAAGGTTTATCCTATGAATGTCCCTCCCTTGTATATTGGAAGCCGATAACTGTTCAACTTTCACAGGTACAGAGCAGTGGGTAATTTTGCTTTTGGACAGACCATGCTTGTAGACGATTTTGATGGGATCTTTTACTTATCTATTTTTACTGAAATGATTTTAATTTTTGTGATATTGTGATGAAATGAATAAATGTATTTTGTATTTGTGAAGAGAATATTTTTCTGGTGTCCAGGGGATCAAATTTGCCTATATATATATATATAATATATATATATATATCTATATATATATATATATCATGTCCCCCAGAAAAAGCCTCTTTAATGTAACCTTGTAGAGGCAGACATATTAGTGTGGATTAGGTTGAACCTATTGCTTCAATATTTCCATGGAGGCATGGCCACACCCATTCAGTGTGGCCTTGATTGGTTCATTGGAGCTCTATCAAAGCTCAGACAGAAGGATCTCATAGCTAGCTGGAGCTGAGAGACACATTGTGAAGATGGATGTGAAGATGGGTGCTAGAAGCTGATGCAGATATTTTGGAGAATGCTCTTTTTGAAATGCAACCTGGGAGCAAGAAGATGCCAACCATGTGCCTTTGCAGCTAACAAAAGTTTTCCAGACACCTTTGGCTATCCTCCAGTGAAGATACCTGATTGCCAAAGCATTACCTTGGACAGTTTATAGCCTTAAGACTGTAACTGTGTACCAAATAAATCCCCTTTTATAAAAGCCATCCATTTCCGGTGCTTTGCACTCTGGCAGCATTAGCAGACCAAAAAGTAACATTTTCTTTCCCAACCTTGCAAAAGATATTCTTCATGCAGCTGCTTCATAACTATGAGGCTAGATCTCAATTAAATTACATCACACAGCAGGATATTAGTAGATAAGAACAGTGGGACAAGGATAATCAAAGTCCTGCATTGATAATTTTAGTTTCCTACCTGCTGAAACTAAGAGCATACAATGGGCTGGCTTAACAATAGGAATTTATTAGCTTACAGTTTTGAGACTAGGAGAAGTCCAAAATTGAGGTTCAGAAAGATGATGCTTTCTCTGAGAAATATATTGCATTCTGGAGCTTGCTGTAGGTAATCCTTGATCATTGGCTTCTCTGTCACATGGCCCACATACATGTTGGTAACTTCTCCTTTGTCTTCCCATGCCCACTGACTTCCAGACTCTGACTGATATCTGGGGCTTCTCTCTGTGTGACTTTCCCTATGCTTATAAAGGGCTCCAGTTATCTGGATTAAAGCCCAACCTGAATAAGTTGGGTAACACCTTATCTGAAGTGACATCTTTAAGAGATCTTATTTACAATAGGCCCACACCAACCAGAAAGACCAGGAACATGTCCAAACTAGGTGCACAATTCATTCTTCAGAGAAATCATAAGACACAGCATCAAATAACAGATCTGATTTGCCATTCATGTTTCTCTTCCATTCTTCTCTTTCTTCATCATGTAATTAGGATAATATAAAGTACCTCATGGAAACATCCTCATAGCCCTATGCAAAAACAAATGATAGGAGTGATTGTGTAGCAATTTCATTGGTAATTACAAATATTACCTTCCTACCTTGCCAATATTTTAAAATACAAATTATGTATATTCTGATATAAACCTAATATTCTTTTCTCCAGTTGAATCCAAATGACATTTAAGAAAATATTTGTTTCTCCAAATGTTGGCTTTGGAAATTGTCAGAAGTCACACAATAATTATCAGTTGATTCCATACAAGCTCAGGACTCTGCAATTAAGTTTGCTATACTTTAATTAAAGATTCACCTCTGGAATAATTTAAGCACTTTTAAATTCTAACTGTGGCATTATTTTTAAATTTCTTTTTATGCATTTGCATTTTAGCACACTAATTTATCATCCTCTTCATTTCATTCTTTTCCTGAATACTGTACCATGTTCTTCTGACCTCCAGAGTTTCAAATAGTTGTTTCAGACAGTTGCTGCCTAGTTAATAGTTGTTTATGTGGAGGAATGTGTCCTGGAGCTTCCTCCTCAACTATCTTCCCACAATCCTCTGTGGCATGATTTTTTAAATCACTTTATGTTATTCAGGTAATGCATGAAAAATGACATCAATAGCTCTCACAAGGAAATTGATGAACCCATAACCCATTCATCCTTACCCAAATTTACTTTACTGAGACAATGGCTAAAAATATTTTATCATTTTTGTCTATATTTACCCCTATATTTTCAAACAATAGGATTTTTTTATGATTTTTTGTTTCTAAATCACTATTGCCAACCTGTGATTCAAGTCGCTGTGGTTGGGGATCTGTCCCTTCCTCCATTCACCACCTCCACACCTTTCTTTTAGTTGCATTCACTTTATGTCTTGGGCAGAATTGTTCTCAATAACAAATATAAAAATATGCTATTGTAAAATCTGATGGTGTTTCAATTGTTCCTATAAAAAATATATATTTCTTCTCATTAATTTTATCATGATTCCTCTCAAGATGCTTTCAGTATTTTGTATTTATAACTGATATTGAGATTTTCAAGAAGACATTTAGAATTTTCAATAAAATATCTGTCAATAGAATAATTTTTTCTTTTATTTTTTGTGTTCTTTGCATGATGTTTGAATATGGTGGCCCAAATATTTCAGTTCTGACAAAATGTTGCCTTTGATAATTTAAATCCTTATTATTTTGCTGTATATATATTTTAAGAATATCTGTAAGCATATGTTGGTCCTGCTATATTGGGTCTCAAGTTTCCTATGTTCTTAAATAATTATTCTTCATATTGTTGGTATGTTTTGTATTTTGTTTTTTTTCTGTTAGAATTGCTCCACTTTATCTTTTTGAAAAAATTAGTTGATTTTTTTGGTTATTGTATTTTGTATTCTTAGAGAGCTTTATTGTTTTTGGACCTTCATTTTATATATATGATTTTATGTTGTGGTTTTATAACTTCTATTGCTTCTCTGAAGAATTTTTTTTTCTCTTTTACATATACCTTCTCATTCTGCATTTTTCAAAACCATTGTATATAAATGTATATAAAATGTCTATATATATGTGTAGGCACAAATGTGTGGATTTCTACTTCTTTCATAATGGTTACCCTCTCAAAACTCTGGTGACTTTTGGTTCCAGGATAATATGACAGACTGAAGTACTATAGCCCTTTTTGGGCATAGTGTAATGAGTTTATCAAGAGACAGTTTTCTCTCTGGAGGAGGATCATCTCCTGCAGAACCATCCAGGCTAATTCCCTGACTCTTTTTAAGTGTGAGGGCACCTCTATCCAAATTCCTTCTTTCAAAATTTCCTGAAATATTCATCCTATCTTACTCATTATCTCTGCCTTTTAATTTAAAAAGTATAATATATTTAGATTTTATCATCATGGTATTTGGGTTTTATGAAGAAAGTTATTATCTCCCCAAATACTTGAAATTGGAAACATCTTGAAATGAAAGAAGACATTGGATGAAAAACAGGAAAGAGTAAGAAAAAGGTACCCTAAATTAGTGTATAATATTACCTAAGCATTAGAGAAGTGGACATACTACAATGTCTCTTTGGGAAGAAAAGGATCATAATCATGAAAAATACAATGCCCATAGCATATAAAGTTTCCATTAAAAGACCTGCATAAACCAAACATACAGAAATTTGGTGAGGAGTTGAAGAGTATGCACAGGGAAGAAAGCTGGAAATTGAGAATACAAATAAAATGACTGTGTATGTGATACTTGGCAAAAGCAATTCACTTTAGATTTTTGAACAGAAGAACCAAACTGTGATAACTGACTTCTAGGAAGTTTCATATGGCATTATTGTGCAAACAGCACTGAAGGAGGAAATATACTTCTCACCATGGCCTGAGAGGCTGCTGCAGTTTCACAGGTAATTTTTATAGAATGTATGGGGAGCAAAAAACATGATCCACACAAAAAAATTATCACAATAATCTTTCATAATAAGAGTGTAAAATATATGCTCTTATGTTGATTTTTGATGCATATATTTTCATTTTAATGTCTGTCCTTAATCTCTGAATTTATGTAAGACAATAAATATCAACAACTGGCTATTGTTATAGAAATGTATTTTCTAATAATTTGACAGATTTCTTTCAAAACATTTTGTCATAAGTGCATGGCCTCCTCAAATTCTATGCATGTGTCAGGATAAGGTTTTTCTGTCATCAAAATAGATCATTTTACTTCTGTTACAAATGATAAAATTCTAAAATTAATCATTGTGTGATTAACAAAGGAAGTAAAAATAAGTTAATGATTTATACCTAACTTATTTAATATTTAGGAAAATTCAACGATTTTACATTGGAATATTATAATCAAACATCAACTGATTTCATCTTATTGGAGTTGTTTCCAGCTACAAGAATCAGTCTCTTCCTCTTCACTTTCATCATTTTCATTTTCCTTATGGTTCTGATTGGCCACTTCTCTATGATCCTCTTCATCTTCTTGGACATCTGTCTCCACACCTCCATGTATTTCCAACTTAGTCAACTCTCCCTCATGGAGCTGAACTACATCTCCACCATTGTCCCATTGTCCCAAAGATGGCTTCCAGTTATCTGTTTGGAAACAAGTCTGTCTCCTTCATTGAGTGCAGGATTCAATTCCTTCTTCATGAATCTAGCTGGTGCAGAAAGACTTCTCTTGGGATCTATAGCTTATTTGCTATCCTCTCCATTATCCCATTTGTATGAGCAAACAAGAATGTGTGCTGATAATCATAAGATCATCATACATTCTATCATCACCTGTGCCCATACTGCGTAGGTGTTCCACATCCTGTATTGCAGATACAGGGCCATCAATCATTTATTTTGCGATGTATCAGCCATGCTGACTCTGGTATGCATGGACACCTAGGTCTTTGAGTACACAGTGTTTTTGAGCATGACCCTCTTTTCATGTTTTTTTTTTTAATTGACATTACATGTTACTATGGCTGAGTTCTTCATGCTGCTTGACATATGCAGTCAACAGAAGTGAAGAAGAGAGATTATTTGACATGTAGGACCCACCTCACTGTGGTGGTATTATGCTGTGCACTTTTGCTTACATCTATCTACACCCTAAATCTGTTCAATTTCCAAGAGAGGGCAAGTTTCTCTCTGTCTTCTACACCATACTCACTCCTACGCTCAACCGTGTCTTCTACAGCCTGTGAAACAGAGATGTGATGAGAGCCCTGAAGAGTGTTTCATATAGAATCTTCTCAGTGAAGAGGTGGACAAAATTTCTGACACTAGTTCCAAAGCATCAGTTACTCATCCATTCAGCAGCATAAGCAATTAAGAAAAAATATTACAATTGCTTTGAAGAGAGAGAATAAAATTTAACACATTTAAAAATTAACTCTTAAAGCAAAATTTTATATTCCCAAGCCAATATTTTATTTTTATTGTGATATTTCCTGTAAAAATAAAGGGAAAATAGTTTCCACTAGAATATGAGCAAAACATTGCCTGCATTAGTATGTAGAAATGAAAATGGAAACTGCTTAAATTGAAATTATCCCTCACCATAACTGTCCTACTATATTTGCTATCTCCTGATTTGATAAATTTAAAACAACAGAACAATAAATATTTTAGGATGGATTGGATCTATTAAAAACAAAATAAAATTTGACTATTTTCTGTTTTATCTTACTCTTAACAGGTATGTACTGATTATCCCTTTCCCCAATATTGAAAGAATTATAATATACAGAGATAAGGGGAGAGTTTCTCTGGAATTTAGAAGAACCTTACACCATTATGGAGGAAATATGACAAATTTATAGCTTCTAGGATATAGGTTCTGGAGGAATCTGGATAAATCCAAAGAAAATGATTTATTAATAGTCTTACATAAGGTTCAAAAATTAGGCTACACAGACTACAAAGGTGCTGTATTAGATACTACTTCATAATATGAATAATAGCAGTTGCTGTCTAATGGAGGCATGCTAAACTATACAAGCCACTCCTCAAGCATCCTCCATCATGCATTCAAACTTTACATCCCAAGTAACAACTTGTACCCCACTATGGAATATAATCTCTGTGCTGAGCAATTTTTTTCTCCACTCACATTTCCCATAACTCTATCTAGAAGTTTGGAGGGTGATGAGTCTCTGCACTGGTGTTTTTAATAACATTACCTGCTCAGTCACATATGTAATCAATCCCCACTGTTATTTCCAGATAAATATTTCAATTTAGGTGCATATACTGGGTGAGGGGGCATCACTGTCTAGGACACAGTGCTACTGATATACTCTTCATTCTCTGAAGACAGGTGGTAAGAAGCAACTTCATCTGAGCATGTTAGAAAAGGTATAGATTATCCAAAGCAGGACAGTGATGGGTGGCCACATATTAGAATTGGAAATAATGATATTATCCAGACTAGGAAATATCCCCATTTTGAAGACATAATATGAATTTTGATCATTTTTCTCCTAGTACCAAGGGAAGAGTTCTATTCAGTACTAATTCTTGTCAAAAAATTGTACTCGGTGAGGTTAAACAGGCAAGGGTGATTTCCATCAAGGAATACAGTATCAGGGAAGAGAGACTAGAAATTAACTTCACTGAGATGAAGAGTGGTGGGGATTTTAAGGTGCAGGGCAGGCTATTGGAAAAGCATTGGAGGACATTAAGGGATGATGATCACTGGGATGGTTTGGCTCTCACTGAGTCTGCAATTAAAGCCATTTTGTTTAGAATGCTTTCTTTGCTGTCATTAGATTACATGGATTACTTAAGGGCCTGCAGAGAGGAAAGATATAAGGAATCCCTTGTTTAAGCCCCTCTCAGGGGCACAGATATTTTAAAGTCTAAAGATGGAGCTCATTGATTTGGTGACAGGGAAGAAACTGTTCAAATTTTAGTCAAGCAAAAGGGAAATTTTAACACCATCTTGGTTAAACCCTCCTTTCACTAAAGATAATTCATTGCTAAACAATTCACAAGTCACCGATCTGAGTATATTCCAAGGTATGTTCTCATGAAGACTGTTTCTGGCATTGTTTCCATAAAATTAGCTTAACAATCTGTTGAGAAGTGATGGGAAAAGTCAATTTTTTCCCAGGGTCAGGCAGCTTCAAAGAAGGATGTCTAAACAAAAAAAGAAATATTAATAAAAAAGCTTTTATTAAAGTCTAAGATGTCAGCAGATGAAATATTCCTATTATAGTGCATTCTTTCTTGAGTTTCTTGAAGCTAAGATGTAGATGTTCATGGGGATATTGCCCATGGACGTAACTTTCTCTTATATTAGGGCATATATGACATAAGCATTTTGCCAGACTTTCTTTTTTTTTTTTTTAATTCAGTTTTATTGAAATATATTCACAAACCATACAGTCATCCATGGTATACAATCAACTGTTCACAGTATGATCATATAGTTATGCGTTCATCACCACAATCTATTTCTGAACATTTTCCTTACATCAGAAAGAATCAGAATAAGAATAAAAAATAAAAGTGAAAAGAGAATACCCAAACATCCCCCCCATCCCACCCTATTTGTCATTTAGTTTTTACTCCCATTTTTCTACTGATTTTTTTCAATCTTTTAACTTTGTTTATCAAAAAATTAAAAACAAACAGGCAAACAACAACCAAAAAAACCCCACAACATTTCAAACAAAGCAATGGATTAAAGAAAACAAATAACCTAAAATAATTACTTTGCTTCCAATATGTTCCTACCATACCCCAAGAAAATTAATAAACCATGTCCAAACAGAGGAGTAAGAAAAACAAATAATCTAAAATAACTACATTGCTTCCAACATGTTCCTACCATACCCCAAGAAAATTAACAACCCCTAAGAAAACAAAGGAATAAGAGAAAAAAAAAAACCTAAAATAACTCTATTGCTTCCAACATGATCTTACTATATCCAAGAAAGTTTACAAACCATAATCATTCCTGAGCATTCCCATAACATTGAGATTACCCTCCATAGTTTATCTGTTCTTATTAGATTATCATTCCCCCTCCACTAATTGGTATCTCTAGGTCCCCTACATTCTACAGTATAAAACATTGTACATTTTTCACAGAATTCACATTAGTGGTAACATACAATATCTCTCTTTTTGTGCCTGGCTTATTTTGGGCAGCATTATGTCTTTTTTTTCTTTTTTTTTTTTTTTAATCTTCATTTTATTGAGATATATTCATATACCACGCAGTCATACAAAACAAATCGTACTTCGATTGTTCACAGTACCATTACATAGTTGTACATTCATCACCCAAATCAATCCCTGACACCTTCATTAGCACACACACAAGAATAACAAGAATAATAATTAGAGTGAAAAAGAGCAATTGAAGTAAAAAAGAATACTGGGTACCTTTGTCTGTTTGTTTCCTTCCCCTATTTTTCTACTCATCCATCCATAAACTAGACAAAGTGGAGTGTGGTCCTTATGGCTTTCCCAATCCCATTGTCACCCCTCATAAGCTACATTTTTATACAACTGTCTTCGAGATTCATGGGTTCTGGGTTGTAGTTTGATAGTTTCAGGTATCCACCACCAGCTACCCCAATTCTTTAGAACCTAAAAAGGGTTGTCTAAAGTGTGCGTAAGAGTGCCCACCAGAGTGACCTCTCGGCTCCTTTTGGATTCTTTCTGCCACTGAAGCTTATTTCATTTCCTTTCACATCCCCCTTTTGGTCAAGAAGATGTTCTCCGTCCCACGATGCCAGGTCTACATTCCTCCCCGGGAGTCATATTCCACGTTGCCAGGGAGATTCACTCCCCTGGGTGTCTGATCCCATGTAGGGGGGAGGGCAGTGATTTCACCTTTCAAGTTGGCTTAGCTAGAGAGACAGGGCCACATCTGAGCAACAAAGAGGCATTTGGGAGGAGGCTCTTAGGCACAACCATAGGGAGGCCTAGCCTCTCCTTTGCAGCAACCATCTTCCCAAGGGTAAAACCTGTGGTAGAGGGCTCAACCCATCAAACCACCAGTCCCCTATGTCTGTGATCATGTTAGCAACCATGGAGGTGGGGTAGCCGAATACCCCTGCATTCTCCACAGGCTCCTCAAGGGGGCACTGCATCTTTTTTTTTTTCCTTGTTTTTTTTTTTTTTTTTTAACTTTCCTTTCTTTTTTAAATCAACTGTATGAAAAAAAAGTTAAAAAGAAAACAAACATACAATAAAAGAACATTTTAAAGAGACCATAACAAGGGAGTAAGAAAAAGACAACTAACCTAAAATAACTGCTTAACTTCCAACATGTTCCTACTTTACCCCAAGAAAGTTACCTAATATAGCAACATTTCTGTGAACTTGCTCCTACTATATCCATCAGAAATTAACAGACCATAGTCATTCCTGGGCATCCCTAGAACGTTAAGTAGCTTATCTGTTCTTCTTGGATTATTGTTCTCCCTTCCTTAATTGCTCTCTATTGCTAGTTCCCGTACATTCTACATTATAAGCCATTTGTTTTATATTTTTCAAAGTTCACATTAGTGGTAGCATATAATATTTCTCTTTTTGTGCCTGGCTTATTTCGCTTAGCATTATGTCTTCAAGGTTCATCCATGTTGTCATATGTTTCACGAGATCGTTCCTTCTTACTGCCGTGTAGTATTCCATCGTGTGTATATACCACATTTTATTTATCCACTCATCTGTTGAAGGACATTTGGGTTGTTTCCATCTTTTGGCAATTGTGAATAGTGCTGTTATGAACATTGGCGTGCAGATATCTGTTCGTGTCACTGCTTTCCGATCTTCCGGGTATATACCGAGAAGTGCAATCGCTGGATCGAATGGTAACTCTATATGTAGTTTTCTAAGGAACTGCCAGACTGACTTCCAGAGTGGCTGAACCATTATACAGTCCCACCAACAGTGAATAAGAGTTCCAATTTCTCCACATCCCCTCCAGCATTTGTAGTTTCCTGTTTGTTTAATGGCAGCCATTCTAACCGGTGTTAGATGGTATCTCACTGTGGTCTTAATTTCCATGTCTCTAATAGCTAGTGAAGCTGAACATTTTTTCATGTGTTTCTTGGCTATTTGTATTTCCTCTTCAGAGAACTGTCTTTTCATATCTTTTGCCCATTTTATAATTGGGCCGACTGTACTATTATCATTGAGTTGTAGGATTTCTTTATATATGCAAGATATCAGTCTTTTGTCAGATACATGGTTTCCAAAAATTTTTTCCCATTGAGTTGGCTGCCTCTTTACCTTTTTGAGAAATTCCTTTGAGGTGCAGAAACTTCTAAGCTTGAGGAGTTCCCATTTATCTATTTTTTCTTTTGTTGCTTGTGCTTTGGGTGTAAAGTCTAGGAAGTGGCCGCCTAATACAAGGTCTTGAAGATGTTTTCCTACATTATCTTCTAGGAGTTTTATGGTACTTTCTTTTATATTGAGATCTTTGGTCCATTTTGAGTTAATTTTGTGTAGGGGGTGAGGTAGGGGTCCTCTTTCATTCCTTTGGATATGGATATCCAACTCTCCCAGCCCCATTTGTTGAAAAAGACCATTATGACTCAGTTCAGTGACTTTGGGGGCCTTATCAAAGATCAGTCGGCCATAGATCTGAGGGTCTATCTCTGAATTCTCAATTCGATTCCATTGATCTATATGTCTATCTTTGTGCCAGTACCATGCTGTTTTGGCAACTGTGGCTTTATAATAAGCTTCAAAGTCAGGGAGTGTAAGTCCTCCCACTTCGTTTTTCTTTTTTAGAGTGTCTTTAGCAATTGGAGGCATATTCCCTTTCCAAATAAATTGATAACTAGCTTTTCCAAGTCTGCAAAGTAGGTTGTTGGAATTTTGATTGGGATTGCATTGAATCTGTAGATGAGTTTGGGTAGAATTGACATCTTAATGACATTTAGTCTTCCTATCCATGAACATGGAATATTTTTCCATCTTTTAAGGTCCCCTTCTATTTCTTTTAGTAGAGTTATGTAGTTTTCTTTGTATAGGTCTTTTACATCTTTGGTTAAGTTTATTCCTAGGTACTTGATTTTTTTAGTTGCTATTGAAAATGGTATCTTTTTCTTGAGTGTCTCTTCAGTTTGTTCATTTCTAGCATATAGAAACATTACTGACTTATGTGCATTAACCTTGTATCCCTCTACTTTGCTAAATTTGTTTATTAGCTCTAGTAGCTGTATCGTCAATTTCTCAGGGTTTTCTAGATATAAGATCATATCATCTGCAAACAATGACAGTTTTACTTCTTCTTTTCCAGTTTGGATGCCTTTTATTTCTTTGTCTTACCGGATTGCCCTGGCTAGCACTTCCAGCACAATGTTGAATAACAGTGGTGACAGCGGACATCCTTGTCTTGTTCCTGATCTTAGAGGGAAGGCTTTCAGTCTCTCTCCATTGAGTACTATGCTGGCTGTGGGTTTTTCATATATGCTCTTTATCATGTTGAGGAAGTTTCCTTCAATTCCTACCTTTTGAAGTGTTTTATCAAAAAGGGATGTTGGATTTTGTCAAATGCTTTTTCAGCATCTATTGAGATGATCAATTGATTTTTCCCTTTTGACTTGTTAATGTGTTGTAATACATTGATTGATTTTCTTATGTTGAACCGTCCTTGCATGCCTGGAATAAACCCCACTTGGTCATGGTGTATGATTTTTTTAATGTGTCTTTGGATTCGATTTGCAAGTATTTTGTTGAGGATTTTTGCATCTATATTCATTAGGGAGATTGGCTGGTAGTTTTCCTTTTTTGTAACATCTTTGCCTGGTTTTGGTATTAGATTGATGTTAGCTTCATAAAATGAGTTAGGTAGTGTTCCATTTTCTTCAATGTTTTGAAAGAGATTGAGTAAGATTGGTGTCAGTTCTTTCTGGAAAGTTTGGTAGAATTCCCTTGTGAAGCCATCTGGCCCTGGACATTTATTTGTGGGAAGATTTTTGATGACTGATTGGATCTCTTTGCTTGTGATGGGTTGTTTGAGGTCTTCTATTTCTTCTCTGGTCAGTCTAGGTTGTTCATATGTTTCCAGGAAATTGTCCATTTCCTCTACATTATCCAGTTTGTTGCCATACAGTTGTTCATAGTATCCTCTTATAATTTTTTAATTTCTTCAGGATCTGCAGTAATGTCACCTTCTCATTCATTATTTTGTTTATATGGGTCTTCTCTCTTTCTGATTTTGTCAGTCTAGCTAGGGGCTTGTCAATCTTGTTGATCTTCTCAAAGAAGCAACTTTTGGTGATATTTATCCTCTCTATTGTTGTTTTGTTCTCTATGTCATTTATTTCAGCTTTAATCCTTGTTATTTCTTTTCTTCTACTTGGTTTAGGATTGGTTTGCTGTTCATTTTCTACCTTCTTCAGTTGATCCATTAGTTCTTTGATTTTGGCTCTTTCTTCCTTTTTAATATATGCGTTTAGTGCTATAAATTTCCCCCTTAGCACTGCTTTTGCTGCATCCCATAGGTTTTGGTATGTTGTGTTCTCATTTTCATTCTTCTCTATATATTTAGCAATTTCTCTTGCTATTTCTTCTTTAACCCATTGATTGTTTAGTAGTGTGTTGTTTAACCTCCAGGTATTTGTGAATTGTCTAAGTCTCTGATGGTTATTGACTTCTAATTGTATTCCATTGTGGTCAGAGAATGTGCTTTGAATAATTTCAATCTTTTTAAATTTATTGAGGCTTGTTTTATGTCCCAGCATATGATCTATTCTGGAGAAAGTTCCGTGAGCACTAGAAAAGTATGTGTATCCTGGTGATTTGGGATGTAATGTCCGGTATATGTCTGTTAAATCTAATTCATTTATCAGATTGTTTAGGTTTTCAATTTCCTTATTGGTCTTCTGTCTGGTTGATCTATCTATAGGAGAGAGTGATGTGTTGAAGTCTCCCACAATTATTGTGGAAACATCAATTGCTTCCTTTAGTTTTGCCAGTGTTTCTCTCATGTATTTTGTGGCACCTTGATTGGGTGCATAGACATTTACGATTGTTATTTCTTCTTGTTGAATTGCCCCTTTTATTAGTATGTAGTGGCCTTCTTTGTCTCTCAAAACATCCCTGCATTTGAAGTCTATTTTATCTGAGATTAATATTGCTACACCTGCTTTCTTTTGGCTGTAGCTTGCATGAAATATTTTTTTCCATCCTTTCACTTTCAGTTTCTTTGTGTCCCTGTGTCTAAGATGAGTCTCTTGTATGCAACATATTGATGGTTCATTTTTTTTGATCCATTCTGTGAATCTATATCTTTTAATTTGGGAGTTTAATCCATTTACATTCAGCGTTATAACCGTGAAGGCATTTCTTGAATCAGCCACCTTATCCTTTGGTTTATGTTTGTCATATTTTTCCCCTCTGTCTATTAATATCCTTTATTGTACCCATACCGAATCTCTTTAGTACTGAACCTTTCTCCAAGTCTCTCTGTCCTTTCTTTGTTTCTCTGTCTGTAGGGCTCCCTTGAGTATCTCCAGTAGGGCAGGTCTCTTGTTAGCAAATTCTGTCAGCATTTGTTTGTCTGTGAAAAATTTAAGCTCTCCCTCAAATTTGAAGGAGAGCTTTGCTGGATAAAGTATTCTTGGCTGGAAATTTTTCTCACTCAGAATTTTAAATATATCGTGCCACTGCCTTCTCGCCTCCATGGTGGCTGCTGAGTAGTCACTACTTAGTCTTATGCTTTTTCCTTTGTATGTGGTGAATTGCTTTTCTCTTGCTGCTTTCAGAACTTGCTCCTCCTCTTCTGTGTTTGACAGTGTGATCAGTATATGTCTCGGAGTGGGTTTATTTGGATTTATTCTATTTGGAGTTCGCTGAGCATTTATGATTTGTGTATTTATGTTTAGAAGATTTGGGAAGTTTTCCCCAACAATTTCTTTGAATACTCTTCCTAGACCTTTACCATTTTCTTCCCCTTCTGGGACACCAATGAGTCTTATATTTGGACGTTTCATATTATCTATCATATCCCTGAGGTCCATTTCGATTTTTTCAATTTTTTTCCCCATTCTTTCTTTTATGCTTTCATTTTCCATTCTGTCATCTTCGAGGTCACTAATTCGTTGTTCAGCTTCCTCTAGTCTTGTACTATGAGTGTCCAGAATCTTTTTAATTTGGTCAACAGTTTCTTTAATTTCCTTAAGATAATCCATTTTTTTTATTTAGTCTTGCAATGTCTTCTTTATGCTCTTCTAGGGTCTTCTTGATTTCCTTTATCTCCCATACTATGGTCTCATTGTTCATCTTTAGTTCTTTGAGTAGCTGCTCTAGGTGCTGTGTCTCTTCTGGTCTTTTGATTTGGGTGCTTGGGCTTGGGTTATCCATATGGTCTGGTTTTTTCATATGCTTTATAATTTTCTGTTGTTTTTGGCCTCGTGGCATTTGCTGAACTTGATAGGGTTCTTTTAGGATTTGTAGACCAATTGAAGTCCTTATCTCTAATTTATCAGATCTACAGCTTCGTGGAGTACACTTTTTCTAACTAACCAGCAGGTGGCGTCCACGAGCCACCTGTTCTCCACAAGCCAGTTCTCCCCTGCTTAGCCTTTTTGGTGAGTGGGGGAGTGAGTCTTGTGGGGTCCAATTGGTGTACCAAGCTTGCGTGTGTAGTTGGTGTTGCCTGCCCTGTATATGGGGCGTGTTTCTGGGCAGTCAGGGAGGGGGGGGGTGGCTCTAACAATCAAATCTCCCTGGTGATCCTAGAGTTTTAAAGCTGCTGCAATAGTCTAATCCTTCATTGCAGTTCTGCCACAGTTTGTCTCTGCCACTGACCCACAAGTCCTTGGTATTGGCGTATGGCTCCTGAGACTTGCAAGTGGGCCCCTCTTCCAGGCCGTGTACCCCAGGTCCTCTGTTGAGGGATGACTGTGCTATGTCACAGGTGAGTGCCATCCCCCCAGGGCAGTTCTGGGCTGCTGGGCTGTGTAGGGAGGCTCCCAATCTGCTGAAATGATGGCTGAATGGGGCTTTGTTAATTCACACTGCTCTACCTTCCCAACTCTGGGACAATCAGCTGAGGTTGCAGGGAAGGCTAATGTCCACGCCCAGTTTTGTGGTGTGTGCCTGTTATTTGAAGCACTTCTGTCACACTGGGTTGTCTGGGGCAGCTCTGGGCTATGGGGCTGGCGATGGGCAGGAGTGTTTCCTGTCCACCAGGATGATGGCTGTGAGCGGACACCCCCCTTTTCTTGGGAAGTTGTGGTGTTTAGTGAATTTTCTCAGCCACTGGATTATTGCGTTTTGTCTCAGAGCTCTCCTAGTTCTGCTCTTGACTTGACCTGCCCAAATAGCAAGTCTTTGAAGCTTTCTGCATTGGGCTTCTTAGAGTAATTGTTTTAGAAAAAGAAAAAAGGATTAAAAAAAAATAAAGAAAGAAAAAAGGCCCCTCCTCAGAGATCTAATGGGTTATTGAAATGCTAAGAGACAAAGCAACCAGGGACATTAAGGAAAGGTCCACAGGGCAGAGAGATCAGCTTTTCTTTGGGATTTGCATATGCGCCTCAGGGCCCTTCCCCTTTCTATGTTCACCAGAACTCCAAAAATCCTCCGCTTTTATTTTGGAGTTTTTCTTTTTGTTTTTTTTCTATGCCTGTCTCCTCTCTGCTGGGCTGGCTGCTCTCAGATTCTCTGGTGTCTGGTCTCAGTCTATCTATGGTTGGAGTTTGAATCAGTAGAATGAGTTTCCGATAAGGGCAGCCACTGCAGTTCTCGCTTCTCCTTCCCGGAGCTGACAGCCCCTCCTCCCCCGGGACTGAGCCTGGCAGGGAGGGGCGCAGGACCCCTGGCCACAAAAACTTACAGATTTCGCTGATCTCAGCAGTTCCACGTTTTCATGAGTGTTGTATGAAGTATGCCCAAAGTCAGATTGCTCTGTGGTGTCCAGTCCACGCAGTTCCTGGCTTTCTACCTACTTTCCTGGAGGAGTAACTAAAACATACAGCTCACCAGTCTGCCATCTTGCCCCGCCTCTTGATTTATTCTTGCCAGACTTTCTTAGTGACCCAGAGAGTGCCTTGCCTATGGGCAAATGCAGTCCATGCATGGGCTCCTGAAGCAAAGGATTTTTTATGGATTATTAATTCACTGGGCTTTAGCTCACAGTGATATTTTACATCCTTGGGAAAAGGCCAACTGTAACACAACCTAGAGATTCAATAAGGAAATAGGCAGTCAACTCTTAGTTTTTCATGAAGGAAAATCAGGTGGTTGAGAGAAAAATTGGAACTGTTTATTTGGATTGTTGGAGCTTAATATTTAAAAAAAATGCAAGAAATCAAAAGTTGAGAAGTGTTGACAATACGTGCAAGATGACAGGATCTAGGGCAATTTACACATAGGTAACAAAGTTATAAGTCATCTGCAGCTTACAAAAACATGTAAACTAGCTGAAAAACACCATGATCTGATAATCTTGAGGGTTGTGTATAGTTTCTCTTTGAAATGCAAGATTTCTCCCTACAGTCACCCTGATTTTTGGTCAAAGATAATTACAAGAAAGGCTGTCATTGATCATAAAATAGATTTACTTTGTTCAACTTGTCCTGATTGTTCACATAACAGCAGCTTATGTTTTCTTTGCTGCAAGTTTTAATAATGAATCATAAATTGGAAAAGATTGAAGTTAGTATTTCAAAGTTTTCGTTATATAACCAATATTGCTAATTAAATCCTGTTAACAAGGAAAGCAGAAACTATTAAGAATACTCAAGAGTTTCTGAATTCTACAAGGATCAGTCATGGAGAAAAATGATTCATTTCTCTTTATAAAAGCATAAGCTACTAAACTGTAATGATTTATGGATAACTTAAGGGTAAAGAGAAAAGTCCTTTATATGAAGCAACAGAATATTATAACACAAGCATAATGTAAACAAAACCCAAAAAACATCCTGTATCAGTTCATTCAGACCTATGTAATTGATTTCTGTTTGACTCATTCTTGTGCTAGCAATCTCATGAATCTGTTAGCTTTTCAACTAAAATGCTGGAATGTTTTTATTAATCCAGTGATATGGTCTCAAAGTCAAAGTCATTTATGCAATATCATTAGAAGTATGTTCCCTAGAGCACTTGGCACAGTCTTTTCCATGTATCTTTGAGATAGACCAATTTATATTGTAGACAAAGCTCTCTGAAATGTATCTGCTTGCAGGGACTTTAGTGGGTGTGCCGGTTTGAATGTATTGTGTCCCCCAAATGCCATTATCTTTGTAGTTTTGTGGGGCAGAAGTTTTGGTGCTGGTTAGATTTGCTTGGAATGTGCCCCACCCAGCTGTGGGTAATGATTCTGATGAGATGTTCCCGTGGAGTTGTGGCCCTGCCCATTCAGGATGGGCCTTGATCGGTGGAGCTATATGAATGAACTGACTCAAAGAGAGGGAACAGAGTGCAGCTGGGAGTGATGTTTTGAAGAGGAGGAAGCTTGCTAGAGAGGAACATCCTGGGAGAAAGCTGTTTTGAGGCTGGAGCTTTGGAGCAGACACCGGCTACCTTCC
The DNA here is from genome assembly GCF_015220235.1 of Choloepus didactylus. Taxonomy (NCBI): domain Eukaryota; kingdom Metazoa; phylum Chordata; class Mammalia; order Pilosa; family Megalonychidae; genus Choloepus; species Choloepus didactylus. Next base: position 3,233,966 of record NC_051316.1, read on the forward strand.
CAGCTAGCAGAGGTTTTCCAGATGCCATTGGCCATCCTCTGGTGAAAGTACCCAATTGCTGATGTGTTACCTTGGATGTTTTGTGGCCTTAAGACAGTAATTGTGTAGCAAAATAAACCCCAATTTTATAAAAGCCTATCCATCTCTGGTGTTTTGCATTCTGCCTCATTAGCAAACTAGAACAGGAGGGCATGAGAGTAATACAAAGAATTGTCTTTAGGTGATAATAAACTTAAAATAGACATGGTGAATATATTAGTTTTGCTAAAATGAAAGATCTGATGAGATTCATTACAAAAATAATGTAACTAAAAAGATATTTTTTTTGCTTCTGTGGAGTGTTACTTTTTTAGAATTACTGAAGTTATCAATGACAACATTGTTTACTATCAAGTAAAGCAGTACCAGGAGATACTATGTAGAATGAAGATATTGACAAATATTTAGAAATTTCATAAAGTTTATAAAATATTTATATTTTCAACCTTTCTCCCATACAAATTTAACCAATGGAAGCTAAGTATCTCCTTCTAATTTGGCAACTTAACATATCAAATAAATCTATTTCTAGCAATTCTCTTTTTACAAAGTGATCTGTTAATTTCTGATGGGTACAGTAGGAACAACTTCACAGAAATGTTGCTATATTAGGTAACTTTCTTGGTATAAAGTAGGAACAGGTTGGAAGTTAAGCAGTTATCTTAGGTTAGTTGTCTTTTTCTTACTCCCTTGTTATGGTCTCTTTGAAATGTTCTTTTATTGTATGTTTTTTTTTTTTAATTTTTTTTCATACAGTTGATTTAAAAAAGAAAGGAAAGTTAAAAAAAAAAGAAAAACAAGGAAAAAAATATGTAGTGTCCCCTTGAGGAGCCTGTGGAGAATGCAGGGGTATTGGCCTACCCCATCTCGATGGTTGATAACATGACCACAGATATAGGGGACTGGTGGTTTGATGGCTTGAGCCCTCTACCATAGGTTTTACCCTTGGGGAGACGGTTGCTGCAAAGGAGAGGCTAGGCCTCCCTATAATTTTGCCTAAGAGCCTCCTCCCGAATGCCTGTTTGTTGCTCAGATGTGGCCCTCTCTCTCTGGCTAAGCCAACTTGAAAGGTGAAATCACTGCCCTCCCCCCTACGTGGGATCTGACACCCAGGGGAGTGAATCTCCCTGGCAATGTGGAATATGACTCCCAGGGAGGATGTAGACCTGGCATCGTGGGACGGAGAACATCTTCTTGACCAAAAGGGGGATGTGAAAGGAAATGAAATAAGCTTCAGTGGCAGAGAGATTCCAAAAGGAGCCAAGAGGTCACTCTGGTGGGTCCTCTTATGCACACTTTAGACAACCCTTTTTAGGTTCTAAAGAATTGGGGTAGCTGGTGGTGGATACCTGAAACTATCAAACTACAACCCAGAACCCATGAATCTCAAAGACAATTGTATAAAAATGTAGCTTATGAGGGGTGACAATGGGATTGGGAAAGCAATAAGGACCACACCCCACTTTGTTTAGTTTATGGGTGGATGAGTAGAAAAATAGGGGAAGGGAACAAACAAACAAACAGACAAAGGTACACTGTGTTCTTTTTTACTTCAATTGCTCTTTTTCACTTTAATTATTATACTTGTTATTTTTGTGTGTGTGCTAATGAAGGTGTCAGGGATTGATCTAGGTGATGAATGTACAACTATGTAATGGTACTGTGAACAATCGAATGTACGATTTGTTTTGTATGACTGTGTGGTATGTGAATATATCTCAATAAAATTAAGATTAATAATAATAATAATAAAAAAACACATCCTTTCAGATTTTGCAGGAGCCTACAGGAGAATCCCCAAAATACATTCAGGTCAAGAATATATCATTTATAATTTAATTTTTGGAAGACCAAAATGTAAAAAGTTATAAGGAGCAAATCAATGGTTCATGTTTTTTAATCCATCCTGCCAATATACATCTTTTAATTGGGGAGTTTAATCCATTCATAGTGTTATTACTGTGAAGACATTTCTTGAATCAGCCATCCTATCCTTTGGTTCATGTTTGTCAGACATATTTTCCCCTCTTTCTCTTTATTTCCTTTAATGTACCCTTACTAAATCTTTTTAGTTCTGAACTCTTCTCCATACCTCTCTCTCTCTTTCCTTTGTTTCTCTGCAGGTAGGGCTCCCTTTAGTGTCTCAAGTAGGGCAGAACTCTTCTTAGAAAATTCTCTCAGGATTTCTTTGTCTATGAAGATTTTATGCTCTCCCTCAAATTTGAAGGAGAGCTTTGTTGAATAAAGAAATCTTGGTTAGCAATTTTTCTCTTTCAGCATTTTAAATATGTCATACCACTGGTTTCTTGCCTCTGTGGTGGCCATTGTGTAGTCACTGCTTAGTCTTATGTTGTTTCCCTTGTATGTGGTGACTTGCTTCTCTCCTGCTGCTTTCAGAACTTCCTCCTTTTCTTCAGCATTTGACAATCTGACAAGAATATGTTTCAGAGTGGGTTTATTTGGATTTATTTTATTTGGAGTTCTTTGGGTGTCTATGATTTGCATATATATGTTATTTGTAAGGGTTGGGAAGTTTTCCACAATTTCTTTGAATACTCTTCCTAGACCTTTACCCTTCTCTTCCCCTTCTTGAACATAAATGATTCTTATATTTGTGCACTTTTTGTTGCCCATGATATCCCTATGATCCATTTTAAATTTTTTATTTTTCTCCATTCTTTCTTTTGTACTTTCACTTTCCATTCTGCACTCTTTGAGTTTGCTTATTCTTTCCTCAGCTTTCTCTAATCTAGTACAGTGTGTATCCATTATCTTTTTAATTAGAATAACAGTTTCTTTTATTTCCATAAGATCATCTACTTCTTTGTTTACTCTTGCCAATTTTTCTTTATGCCCTTCTAGGGTCTTCTTCAAGTCCTTATATCCCATGCAATGGTGTTGTTTGTGATTATGTCTTTGATTAATTCCTCCAATTACTGTATCTTCTCTGAGTTTTTGATTTGGGTGTTTGAGTTTGGGTTATCCATATCTTCTGGTTTCCTCATATCCTTTAAAATTTTCTGTGATTTTGTCCTCTTGGCATTTGTTTCCTGATAAGTTTCTCTTAGGATATGCAGGATTATTTGAGAAATTTTTCAGAGCTACAATTGGTGGAGTGCACTTTCTCTGACTTACCAGCAGATGTTGCCCCAAATCCACCTATTTCCCTCAAGTCAGTTCTCCTCAACTTCATCTATGTGATGAGTGGGTTCTGAGTCATGTGGGGGGGGGGTCCAATCAGTGCCCCAAATTTCCTTTTGTAGTTGGTGCAGCCAGCCCTGAAGTTGACCTGTGTGCTCTGTGCAGTTAGGGAGGGAAGGAAGCTTTAAAACTCAAATCTCTCAGCCTTTCCTGGAGATTCAAGTTGTTGCACAAGCTCCATGCTTCAGCTCAGACTCTCTGCAGTCTCTGCTGCAGACCCACAAGTCACTGGGATTGATGTAGGGTTCTTGGAACTTCTATGTGGGAACCTGCCTCCAAGCCATGCTCTCTGTGGGTGTCCATAGAGGGAAGACTGTGTAACATCACAGGTGAGAACAATCCCCTATGGAAGCTCTGGGCCATGGCAACTTGCAGGGCCATTCCCAGCCTGCTGAGAAGATAGATGTATGGGGTGTGGTGATTTCCCATTTCTGTGGACCTCTGCCTTACTAGCTCTGGGACAATTAGCTGCAGGTGTGTGAAAGACTGTCATTCACTCCAGATACTGATACAGGTGCCCAGCATGTGGAAGTCACTCCCCAACATACTTGACTGCATGGCTCTCACTGCTGGAACCACAGCCACTTTTGGGGTTTTTGAATCAATCCATCTCTAAACACTGACACATGGTGACTCATCTTAGACAAAGGGATGCAAAGAAATTGAAAGTGAAAGGATGCAAAAAAATATTCCATGCAAGCTACATCCAAAAGAAAGCAGGAGTAGCATATTAATCTCAGATAAAATAGACTTTAAAAGCAAGTATGTTATAAGAGACAAAGGAGGTCACTATATAATAAAAGGAACAATTCAACAAGAAGAAATAACAATAATAAATGTCTATGGAATAATAAAGCCAAGATGGCAGCATAGAGAAGAGTGGAAGCTAAGTATTCCCCCTGGAACAACTACAAAAAAATAGAAACAACTAGTAAATAATCCAGAATAACTGCAGGGGAACAAACGAGACCATCCACTCATCATACACCAACCTGAATTGGGACGAATGCCCGAGAACACAGCATAAAATCTCTTCCAGGGCTGTGAAGCAGAGAAGGGTGGAGACAGCACAAGCAGAGAGAGAGACCATTGAAATGCTAATGACCTCCACCTGGGAGCTCTGTCTTCTCTAGGAGGAAAGAGGTGGGGCCCTTTCCATTCACAACCAGACCCCAGAGCCTGGGGGAACACGGCCATACCTCCTCACACCAGTCAAGAATTATAGGCTAACAGGCGTCACCTGCTGGGCAGAAAAGCACAGTGACCCGAGGCATCAAAGGGTGAAGCAATTTTCTAAGACACACCCACAGGGAAACCAGATGCTGAATATTTCTTCCCTCTGGGACCTAAGCCTGTTCTGGTCTGGGAAAACCTGATTTGGATAACCAAGGAAACCATGCCTAGACAACAGAAAATTACAACCTACACTAAGAAAAACAAAGTTATGTCCCAGTCAAAGGAACAAACGTACCCTTCAACTGAGATACAGGAATTTAAACAACTAATGCTAAATCAAATCAAAAAGTTTAGAGAAGATATTACAAAAGAGATAGAGGCTGTAAAGGAAGCACTGGGCATGTATATGGCAGAAATCAAAAGTTCAAAAAAACAACTAGTAGAATCTATGGAAATGAAAGGCACAACACAAGAGATGAAAGACACAATGGAAACATACAAGAGCAGATCTCAAGAGGCAGAAGAAAACACTCAGGAACTGGAGAACAAAACACCTGAAAGCCTACACACAAAGGAGCAGATGGAGAAAAGAATGAAAAAATATGAGCAATGTCTCCGGAAACTCAAGGATGAAACAAAGTACAATAATGTGCGTAACATTGGTGTCCCAGAAGGAGAAGAGAACCGAAAGGGGGAAGAAGCAATAATAGAGGAAATAATTAATGAAAATTTCCCATCTCTTATGAAAGACATAAAATTACAGATCCAAGAAGCGCAGCGTACTCCAAACAGAAGAGATATGAATAGACCTACGCCAAGACACTTAATAATCAGATTATCAAATGTCAAAGACAAAGAGAGAATCCTGAAAGCAGCAAGTGAAAAGTGATCCATTACATACAAAGGAAGCTTAATAAGACTATGTGTGGATCTCTCAGCAGAAACCATGGAGGCAAGAAGGAAGTGTTGTAATATATTTAAGATACTGAAAGAGAAAAACCGCCAACCAAGAAAAAATAAATAAATAAATAAAATAAAAATATCTATGAACCCTATCAAGGTATTCCAAAATACAAGACAAAAACATTGGCAAAACTTAAGGAAGGAATAGATGTTTCCACAATAATTGTGGGAGACTTCCATATGTCACTCTCCCCTATAGATAGATCAACCAGACAGAGGACCAATAAGGAAATTGAAAACTTAAGCTTTCTTACAAATGAATTTGAATTAACAGACATATATAGAACATTACATCACAAATCACCAGGATACACATTCTTCTTTGTGCTCATGGAGATTTCTCCAGAATAGATCATATGCTGGGCCATAAAACAAGCTTTGATGAATTTTAAAAGACTGAAATTATTCAGAACACATTCTCTGATCACAAAAGAATAAAATTAGAAGTCAATAACCATCAGAAACTTGGAAAATCCATAAATATCTGGAGGTTAAACAACACAATCATAAACAATCAGTGGGTTAAAGAAGAAATAGCAGGAGGAATTGCTAAATATTTAGATACAAATGAAAATGAGAACACAACATATCAAAACTCATGAGATGCAGCAGAGGTGGTATTGAGGGGGAAATTTATAGCTATATATGCGTACATTAAACAGGAAGAAAAAGCTAAAATCAAAGATCTAATCAAACAACTGAAGAAACTAGAAAATGAACAGCAAAGTTATCCTAAACCAAGTAAAAGAAAAGAAATAACAAGATTAAGGCATAAATTAATAACATACAGAGCAACAAAAAATAGTAGAGAGAATGAATATCACCAAAAGTTGGTTCTTAGAGATGGTCAACAAGATTGACAATCCCCTAGCTAGACTAACTAATCAATGAGAGAATAGCCAAATAAACAAAAGGATAAATGAGAGAGGGGATATTACTGCATATCCCAAAGAAATTTGGAAAAACTATGAGAGGATAATATGAACAACTATATGCCAACAAACTAGATAATGTGGAGGAAATGGACTGTCTCCTGGAAACATATGAACAACCTAGACTGACCAGAGAAGAAACAGTAGACCTCAGCCAATAAATCACAAGAGAAGAGATCCAATCAGTCATCAAAAAGCTTCCCACACATAAATGCCCAAGGCCAGATGGCTTCACAGGGGAATTCTACCAAATTTTCAAACAGAACTGACACCCAATCTTACTTAAAATCTCTCAAAACTTTGATGAAAATGGAACACAACATAACTCATTTTATGAAGCTAATGTCACTCTAATAACAAAACCATGTAAAGATTCTACAAGAAAGGAAAACTACAGGCCAATCTCCCTAATGAATATAGATGCATAAATTGTCAACAAAGTACTTGCAAATCAAAAGTAAAGACACATTAAAAAATCATACACTATGACAAAAGGTGTCCATTCCAGGCATGCAATGATAGCTCAACCTAAGAAAATCAATCAATGTATTATAATACATTAACAAATCTAAAGGGAAAAATCAAATGATCATCTCAATAGATGCTGAAAAAGCATTTGAAAGAATCCAACATCCTTTTCTGATAAAAACATTTCAAAAGGTAAGAACTGAAGGAAAATTTATCAATATGATAAAGGGCATATATGAAAAACCTATAGCCAGCTTAGTACTCGATGGCAAGATATTTAAAGCCTTCCCTCTAAGATCAGGAATGAGAAAAGGATGCCGACTGTCAGCACTGTTATTCAACATTGTGCTTGAAGTGCTAGCCAGAGTAATTTGACAAGACAAAGAAATAAAAGGTATCCAAATTGGAAAGGAAGAAGGAAAAGTGCAATTATGTGCAGATGATATGATGTTATATCTGAAAAATCCTGAGAAATCAATAAAAAAGTTACTTGAGCTTATAAATTTAGCAAAGTAGCAGGATACAATAATAATGCATGTAATTCAGTAATGTTCTTATACACTAGAAAGGACCTAATGGAAGAGACATTCAAGAAAAACATTCTCTATAGCAACTAAAGAAATCAAGTACCCAGGACTAAACTTAACCAAAGATGTACAAGAACTATACATTGATAACTACATAATTTTACTAAAAGAAATAGAACTGGACTTACAAAGATGGAAAAATATTCCTTCTTCATAGATAGGAAGCTAAATGTCATTAAGATGTCCATTCTACCCAAACTCATCTAAGGATTCAATGCAATTCCTATCAAAACTCCAACAACCTGCATTGCAGGATTGGAAAATCTACTTATCAAATTTATATGGAAGAGTAATTTGCCTCAAATTCCTGAAAACATTATAAAAAAGGAAGAAGTGGAAGGACTTATACTCCCTGACTTTGGAGCTTATTACTAACTCACAGTTGTCAAAACAACATAGTACTGGCACAAAGATAGACATTTTGACCAATGGAATTGAGTGGAGAATTCAGAGATAGACCCCCAGATCTATGGTCAACTGATCTTTTATAAGGTCCCCCAAACAACTTTTCAACAAAAGGGGCTGGGGAGCTGTATATACATATCTAAAAGAAAGAAGACACTTACCTCACACACTGGACAAAAATTAACTCAAAATGAATTGAAGACCTCAATATAAGAGACAGTACCATAAAACCCCTAGAAGATAATCTAAGGAAACTTCTTCAAAACCTTGTATTAGGAGTTCAATGCCTTGTCCTTACACCAAAAGCACAAACAACAAAAGAAAAAATAGATAAATGGGAACTCCTCAAAAATAAAAATTTCTGTACCTCAAAGGAATTTGTCAAAAAGGTAAAGCAGCAGTCAATTCAGTTGGAAAAAATATTTGGAAACCATCTGTCTGACAAAAGACTGACATCTTGCATATATAAAGAAATCCTACAACTCAATGACAGTACAAGTAGCCCAATTATAAAATGGGCATAAGATATGAAAAGAGAGTTCTCTGAAGAGGAAATACTAATGACCAAGAAATACATGAAAAACTGTTCAGCTCCACTAGCTATTAGATGCAAATTAAGACCACAATGAGATATTTTCTCACACCAATTAGATTGACTGCTGTTAAACAAACAGGAAACTACAGATGCTGTAGTGAATGTAGAGAAATTGCAACTCATTCATTGTTGGTGGGACTGTACAATGGTGCATCCACTCTCTAAGAGGGTCTGATGGTTCTTAAGAAAATTAGATATAGAGTTACCCTTTGATCCAGCAATTTCACTTCTTGGTATATACCCAGACAATCTAAAAGCAGTGAAACAGAGTGATATCAGCATGCCAATGTTCATAGCAGCAATATTCACAATTGCCAAGAGATGGAAACAACCCAAATCTTCAACAGATGATTGGATGAACAAAATGTGATATACACACATGATGGATTACTACAGGGCAGTAAGAAGGAATGATGTCACGAAACATATGACAACATGGATGAACCTTGAAGAATAATGCAGAGCCAAATAAGCCAGGCAGAAAAATAAACATATTGTATGTTACCACTGGTGTGAACACTGTGAGAAATGTAAAATAAATGGTACATATTGTAGAAAGTAGGGGACCTAGCAATAGACAGCAAATAGTTAAGGGGGAATGATAGTCTAGTAAGAACAAATAAGTTAGGGAGGGTAAACTTACTGTTCTGGGAATGCTCAGGAATGACTATGATTTGTGAATTTCTGGGGTGTATGGTAGGGACAAGTTTGCAGAAATGTAGTTATTTTAGATTATTTGTTTTTCTTATTCCTTTGTTGTGTTATAGTCTATTTACTTGGGTTAGGGTAGGAACATGTTGGAAAAAAGATTTGTATCTCTTTTAAAAATGTTATCAGGAAATGTTGCACACTCAGTTAAAAAGAATCATGTGTGACTGTGAAAAATGCATTCTTGTCTAAGTAAAATGACAATAGTAGTTAACAGGATTGTAAAAAAAAAACTTTTGCTTTAAAAATAAGAAGATTTCATTCTTTTAAAGTCAATGTAGATCACATGAAATTATTATGAGAAGACAAGGAAATTGTCTTTTCTGCTGATTACCCAGAAGGTAAAGAATAACCTTTTACAGTGTTTTATAACCTAATAATTCAAGAAAATTTTGTCATTTTAACTGAGGGAAAAACAATTCCAAACTTTGCATCCCTATACTATTTGGTATAAAGTTTCTTAATTTTTTTATAGATAAGCCATAAAATCTTACTCAGCTTTGACCAGGAGAAATAAAATTATTTTTCTGCAAATCTTTTGCAACTTCCTATATCCTTTCAGGCTTTGTCCTACACATTCCTTTTCCTCATTCTGCAACAACCAGTCACTTTAATTTAGGATAAATCTACCCAGTTTTTCCTTAACAAAACCCATTTTTCTTGCTTTTTAGAAATAATTTGTCATAAACTTAAGCTTTTAAGTGATGAAAAGATCTTGGAACATATCTTCAATTTGGCATTCTACAAAATGCAATTACCATTGATATATTTTGCAGAATTATGACTCAGTTTGGATAAATGTATACCTAACATTTTTATCTTCTTATGTGTCTAGTAGATGTAATTCCAGATTATTTGAATGGTGTTCCAGTTTGCTAATGTTGCTGCTTTGAAAAACACTAGAAATGGACTTGCTTTTGTAAAGGGGGTATATTTGTTTACAAAGTTACAGTCTGAAGGCCACAAATTGTCCAAGGTAAGGCATCAATAATTGGGTACCTTCACTGAAGGATGGCCATTGGTGTCTGGAACACCTCTGTTAGCTGGAAAGCACGTGGCTGGCATCTGCTGGCTCCCAGGTTGTGTTTCACAATGACATTCTCCAAAATGACAGCATCAGCTTTTAATAGCCATATTCAAAATGACTCTTTGGGCTGCAGCCATATTGAGCTCCTTTTGTCTGAGCATTTTTAGGGCTCTGGTAAACTAATCAAGACTCATGCTGAATGGGTGGGGCTACAAAACTATGGAAATAATCTAATCAAAGTTATTATCCACATTTGGGTGGGTCACATCTCCATGGAAACAATCTACTCCAAAATTTCCAACCTAATCAACAAAATACATCTGCCCCCACAAGATTGCATTAAAGATAATGGCACTTTGGGGGGACATAATACATCCAAACCAGCACAATTGGTAAATCTGTAAAAGTTTGAGAAGACATGCAATTAGGATACAACATATATTTGTACTATTCTTAATGACAACTCAGGATACTAAAATGTTTTCACCAAGTAAAAAGTATAAACTAACACTGATAACCAATAATTTACCTAAATTATGTGAAATCTTATTTAAAACAAATGTGTTTATTTAATAAGAATACTTTTTTTACTTTATGATATTAGCACTTTCTTAATTTCTTGGAGTTTCAGGAATATTTAACTTTTATAGGAATGATTATATCTTTAATCCAATTAAAATAAAACTCTGAAGTTATTTTAAAAGTTAATTTGGTAATAACATTTGGAATTAATTAAATATACATATATAACATACATAAGCATAAAGATACATACAAATAGAATATAATTTCAATTTTAAACTTTTCAGGCATAAGTCAGACAAAAACACAGAAATACACAATGAACTCTTTTCTATAAAGGAGCTGGCTTTTGCCTTTGTCCCACTCTGATATTTTACCAGGATGGTACTTCTGCCAGATGGCAGAAATGGAGATTTCCTGTCTGATATGAAGTCTTAAGCTACCCGCCTAATATTTGGGGACAGATTTTATGATTTTTTTTCTCTGATGTGTAATCATATACATGTTGCAGACTAAATGGGTGAGATCCAGAGGAGAAGTGGCCATCTAGGTGTCTCCAAAGTCTTCCTGGATGGACATAATATTCATTCTTTTTCCAGTTAACTTTTTCAGCCTGTAGATGAAAAGTAGATGTCTGCTTTAGAGTTTGCTTATCACCTGCAAAGTCTAAACATAGAAAGGGTTCCTAAAACCCAGTGGCTGTGAGGAATACAGGGCTGGAGTAGGAAGTAAAGAAGACAAAGGAGCTAATAGGAAGGTGGAAAATGATAAAAAGTAGTAAGAAGGAAGGTGTGGTGATGGGAAGATAAAGGTCTTAGATAAACTCTCTTTCAATATCTCAATTTTCTCAAAGAGGCACTTGAAGTTCTTATAATTCCTTAGTGAAATTATGCCATCAAGAAAGAAAACAGTGTTAGTGCTACAGTAGCAGAAAGTATAACCAAAATATATCTTCAAAGAAGGAGATTCAGGAAACATAGAATTTTTCACAGTAGAGTGTCAAAATAACCACCAAAATTCAAATGATATAACAACAAAGCAGGAAGTTCAAAATTCAGTTGAGAGCTTGATTGACAAACAAGAGGAAAAACAAGGTAGCATTGAATAACTTCTTATCATCTCCAATATGAAAGTATTTTACAGCACTGTGTCTGTTAGGTTCTCCAAAGAAACAGAAATTTGGGGGGCTTTCATATCAGTGATCCATAAAGCAGTCATCAGTTTGGATATTTTTGTGAGTGATGCTATTGTAGTCTTGAGTCTTAAATTCAAAGGGGAGTTTGTAAAATACCTCCACAGAAATATCTAGATCAGTATCTGGCCAAATAACTGGACACCATAACTTAGCTAAGGTGACACATAAAATCAACCATTACACACACCCTATTGGAATTTTCTGTTAATTTGCAATATCTCTCCCTTGATCATAAACAATTAAGCATCCAGAATTCACTTATTTGAATTCCCAGGCTTTGGTCAGGAACTGACTGTTCTGAGGTTAAAATATATCCAGAATCCAGAAAACTTCTCATCACCACCACTATCACCTAATTCACACTTCCATAGTATATCTTCCAGTTCATTGTGAATTCCTCCTACTGCTCTCTTCACATCCACCCTTGCCCATATACATACAATTCTCAGTGAACAAACCAATATATTTTACAAAGATAAGCTCAGAAGTCTTCAATTGTCATTCTATGTTAGGAAAACAACAAGTCTGTGCAATGGAAATCATAATTTATAGACTGTGCCTTTCCATCCCCTTTATGCCAACTCCTCAACCTCATCTTGCCCTCCTTCTAACTGCTCTGATCTCATTATCCCCTAGATCCACTAATGCTCTTTGGGTCAGTCAGGTATGGCCCACTTGCAAGGTCCTCACATTTGCATTTTTTTTTCTACTGTGGATGTCCTTCCACAAAGTAACTAAAAGGCTAGCTACCACAACTACTTCAGGAATAACTGTACCTTCTTAGTGAGCCTTCCTCTGAACAACTTATTTCAAATTTGGCCACACCCCTGATTTCCTATATCCTTGACTTATTTTTTCATGATACTCATTCATTAAGCATAATATGTTATATGCATATGATATATTTATTCTTTATTGTTTGTCTCCAACCACCATTTATTTCTTTGAATTGCTATATTCATTCCAGCCTAAGACAATGTCTGAAAAATGAATTAAAGTTGATCAATTTAGTTTCATACATTCTCAAGAATTTTACAGTAGTTTTGGTAGTTTGTAAAAACTGATAGTCATAAGATATGTAGTCATTTATCATAAAACTTAATGGAAACATATAATTATGAATTGTAACAAACCAGTGATAGCTAAGCTCATGTGCCAACTTGGCTAGATTATGTTATCTCTTGATTGGTCAAGTGAGCACTAGCCTGAGAACTAATATGATAGCATTCTCTGGAATTATCAGCCAGATCTCTGATCTGGACTACATTCATCATGGAAGGGGCAGCATTTTGTTCTAACTGGAATAGAAATATGTTCTGGATATGGATTTGCCTTCCCTGTATGCAATTCTTCTCCCATAACCACTATCCATGTACTTACAGAATGCCTTATCCATAGTCATAGTATTCCACACAGCATTGCCTCTGATCAAGGAGCCCACTTCATGGCAAATGAAGTGCAGAAATGGGTACCCAGTCATGGAATTCACTGGTCTTACAATATTTCTGTCATTCTAAAACATTTGGATTGACAGAAGTGTGAAATGGCCTTTTGAAGAATCAGTTATGGTGTCAACTGCATGACAATACCTGGCAGTGCTGGGGCAATATTCTGTAGAAGAGTTTATATTCTAAATTGGTGTCCACTCTGTAGTGCTCTTTCTCTCATAGCAAGAAATCATGGGTCCAGGAGTCAAGGGGTGGAAATGGGAATGGCACCACTCACTACTAACCCCATTAATCCATGAAAAATTTGAATCCTGTCACTTCAATCTTAAGCTCTTTTGGTCTACAAGTGTTAGTTCCAAAAGAAGGAGTGTCTCTACCAGTTGACGCAGCAATGATCCCACTGAACTGGAAGTTAAGACTGTTACCAGGCCCCTTTGGGCTCCTCATGCCACTGAAACAACAGAAGGGATTTGCTGTACTGGTTGGGGTGAGGGATCATGATTATCAGGGGAAAAAAGGGCTGATACTATACAATGGAGGTATAAGAGGCTGTTTCTGCAATACAGGAGATCCCCTAGGGCATTTCTTAGTACTACCATGCCCTGTTATTTAAGTCAATGGAAAACTGAAACAACCCAAACCAGCAGGATTAATAATATCCCAGAAACACTAGGAATGAAGTGTGTAACCCATCTGGTAAAGAACTATGTCCAGCTGAGTTGCTTTCTGTGGGTAAAGAGAATACAGAATGGGTAGTGTAAGAAGGTAGCTATAAATACAAGCTATGACCATGTGACAAGTTACGGAATTTAAGATCCTAATGGTTTTAAATATCCCTTCCTTGTTTTGTCATGAATATTTTTGTATATATGTAAAATCAAAAATCTTCATTTTCTTTCCTGTCTTATCCCTTTATCATATAGAGACATTGTATTAAATTATGCCATAGTGTTTAGTTATAGGATAAGTTTAAGAGTATATCAAAGGACTTGCACCATCTTCAGGGAAAATCAGTGCATTTCTGCTTGTATGCAGGACAGTTGAATATTGTTAGGTGAGAATGTAACTGTTATTTTTTTTTATTTAGAGAGTAAGGAGATGTGTATGAGTGTCAAGGTGACAAGGCATGAACTGTGAAAGAAAAGTTCATGTGTCAACTTGACTAGCTTATGGTATCCAGTTGTTTTATCAGGCAAACACTGGCCTGATAGTTATGAGAATAATTCATGAATATAAATCATGAATAAGTTGATTGTGTCTATGGATGACTACATCTAAAATCAACTAAGCAGATTGCTGTCAACAATGAGAAGGGCCTTACCCAATCAGTTGAAGGCCATACAAGTAGAACTGATGATTTCAACACTCAGAAGGTAAAATTTCCATCTATACTTCAGTCATCCAAGTTCTCTTGGGGAGTTCACCAAAAACCTTTATCAGAGTTCCCAGCTTGTAGCATGCAACTTACATCCCCACAGTTGTGCTGCAATGACCATCACATTACTGCTCTTTTTCTATGTATTTGGGGGATAATTTTTAAAAAAATTCTGTAATGTATTCAAATTTGTTAATGTATTACATTGTTTTTCATCAATTCTCAAGTTATCTTTTGAAATATTGTTTCTGCTGCGTGTTTTTCTTCCCTCTCCTTCTGAGACTTACTAAAAGGATTTCAAAACTGTGGCTCACTCTCCCTTTGTCCAGTGAATGGACAGATGAGTGGGAAAATGGGGATGAAAATTAGATGAAGAATAGGGTGGGATGGAGGGGATGGAAAGATTTCGGTGTTCTTTTTTGTTTTTATTTTTATTTTGGAGTAAGGAAAAGGTTCAAAAATTGGTTCTGGTGATTAATGCAGAAATGTATGATGGTAATGTGAATAACTGATTGTACACTGGGGATGAATAATTGTACACTATGGATGAATGAATATAGGGTTTGTGAATATATCTCAATTAAATGTATAAAAAAAGTAAATGAACAATGCAGGGAGGAGGAGAATGGGATGTTTTGCATGTTGTTTTTATTTTAATCTTCATTTTATCTTTTGGATAATGAAAATGTTCAAAGTTTGATTGTGGTGATGAGTGTACATCTATATGATGAGACTCTGAACAACTGATTGTACACTTTGGATGATAATATGTTACTATATCTCAGTAAAACTGCATTCAAAAAAACGTATTTCTCAGATTGCTTCTCACTGCCTTCTTCCTTATTAACCCCAAGTAAAGGCTTATCTTATTTGATTTCCACCTTTTCTAGAATATTAGCTTGGTAATATGTATTAGGATATAAGATTTTTATGCAGATTACATTCTAATATTTCATCTAAACT
This sequence comes from Choloepus didactylus, assembly GCF_015220235.1. Classification (NCBI taxonomy): domain Eukaryota; kingdom Metazoa; phylum Chordata; class Mammalia; order Pilosa; family Megalonychidae; genus Choloepus; species Choloepus didactylus. The sequence continues at coordinate 3,249,570 of NC_051316.1, forward strand.
TTTTATTTGACCAGATGAAATGTCAATAGGAATTAACTAATTTGCAATTAATAAAAATATGAGACCTCATCTTGCCTTTTTATTTAATAATGTACCTTAAAGTTGTCCCATAAAACACATATAAAGCTGATTTCATTTATCTCACCAATATATATTATTCAATTGCAAATATGCATTATGATTTACTTACTAAGCTTTCTATCAATATAGTTTGCTTGTTTCTAAATGTTTGCTTGGCACAATACACGTTGCAATAGTTATTAGCTTACATAGATATTTCACATATTACAGTAATTATATCTGTAAAAGATATCTGCAGAAGTTATAATACTAGGTCAAAGGGGAATTTTTAAAAGATGGACAATAGTAAAATAATTTACTCCAGATATTGTACAAATTTACACCCCAATAGTGTGTGAGAATGTGTGTCCCCCATCCCTGTGAGTGGAAAACCTTATGCTCTAAAGCATTTTTATCCCTTACAAACTTATATATATATATATTGATTCCTCAGGGTGGTTTTAATTTGCACATGATACTGAAAATCTCACACATCTTAGAGGCATTTATATTTTCTGTTCTCCAAATTGTCAGCTATTTTTTAAAAATGAAATGTAGATTTAATTTTTATCCCTCCATTGATTTTTGGAACCTTTATATATTAAGTGTCCCTGTGTCTGTGTAATATAATTCCACATTATTGCAAGTTTTATTTATCATTTCTCTTTCTTTAAAATGCTTATTGCCATCTAAAGATGTTTATAAATACTCAAGTTCATCAATATTTCTGTTATAAATTATGTTTCCTGTCATAATTTAAAGATTTTTGTTCTGTAAGATTATATTTTTAATTTTCTTTTATATATGTATATATACATATATATATATATATATATATATATATATATATACACACAAAATTCAAGAAGTAGAGCAAATTAATAAATTAATTAGCTATATGATAGACTGAGAAAGCTGGCTCCTCAGTTCATTTGAGGAGGCAAAGAGAGATTCTAAACAATTAATCTTTGGCTTTGTACAGAGAAATATTCTGGAGTGCTGTGTGGATAGGCTAGGGGCCTAGTGTAAACATAGGAGTAGGTATGGGGATAGGGTGAAAGAAAAAGGTAAAAGTAGGTGTAATGTACTTTTAGAAACATTTCAATATGAATTTAAGTGTGGGAATTTTTGTGAATACATTAAGGAATCATTGTGAAATGACAAGACAACATCTGTATTTTAGGAAAATATATTGGATGGCAAAGTGCAGGATATATTTTTAAAGTTTGAAATGAACTAGAGTCATGCTAAATACTTTGAAATGTATTAAATGAGTCTATGGAAAGATATGGGGAGAGTGAACTTTAGCAGTGAATAGAGAAGCAGGGTAGGGTGGATTCTTCTAAGTTCCCATTTTTCCCTACAATCCTTAGAACATTTACATAATCCCCTTCATGAAGAGGCTTGAGGAAACATAAGTGTATTAGTGAAATAGCAATAATAAAACCTTGGATAAATGCAACATTATGATTTATTACCCTACAATTCATCCTGCATATGGTCCTATTTAGAGTTTGTTTATATGTCACAGCTGAAAAATATCCCTATTTTGATTTTATATGTTTCATATTTAGCCACCCAATCTCTTGTTTCCCTGACTCAAAGCAAAAAGCTTCATTAGGTATTAAATCATCTCTTTGGGTTCATTTAAATATAAAAGCTTGTTAATTTCAATGTAGAACAAGTTGTTTAGCATTCTAATATCCCAAAGAAGGTAACTTAATTTCAATATTTTTATTGCAAACCCCAAAATCCTAAATTATACAAAGTCCCTTTAGATAGTTTTTAAAATGAATATCAAATGGGAGGAAGTCAAAAAGTCAATTATAACTAAGATATACATGCTAGAAAAGAGAACAGGTAAGTGAATTCTTGAAAATATAATATACACACACTTATTTTCCTTGGTACTTCATAGACCACTTTCCATATTTTATGTACCACATTATGTCTTATGTACCATGCATGCATGTTTTCCACATTTTCCTGTGTGCTCTAAGGCTGTGCTGTCCAACATGGTATCCAGTATTTTAGGCATGGAACTATTGGCCACTTGAAATATATATTATCAAAAATGAAATGTACTCTAAGTAAAAAATACACAAGAGATTTTGAAGACTCAGCATGAACAAAGTAAAGTAAAACAATATTTATTTTATTTTTGGTGAAAATAATATTTAAATAAAGAATAGATATTATATTAAGAGTATAACATTCACAAACATGTATTATATGTTAAATATTTAAATAAGAAATTAATGTCAATGTTGATATATTGATATTGATTATAATATTAATGTTTTGGGTAAAAGAAACATATTTACATTAATATCATTTTCATTTCACATTTTTAGTGGGTACTAGAAAATATAAAATTACATATACAGCTCACATTGTATACATTTTAGATAGCATACTCTAGGATGTTCTAATAACATGAAAGCGGGAATAAAGAAAACACAGTAAGAATGGCAATGACTATTCTTTCATGGAAGAGAATACCCCAAACACTCTTTTCACAGCACCCAGCACTTCCTTATTCCTCAGACTGTAGATAATGGGATTGAGCATGGGGGTGAGGATGGTGTAGAAGACTGCCAAAATCTTATCTTCCTTTGGTGAGTGAAGCTTCCTGGGCTGAATATAGGTGTAGACAAAAGGAGCATACTAAAAGGTCACTACAGTTAAATGTGTTGAACAGGTAGTGAAAGCCTTTTTCCTTCCCTCTTTTTGAGTGCATATGATAGACAGCATAAAGGACCTGACAAAAGGAAGCCATGATGCCAAGGAAAAGGAGGAGGAGAAAGAGGCTTGTGCTCACAAAACCCATGTACTCATAGACTCAGGTGTCCATACATGCAAGAGGCAACATTGCTGGAACATCACAAAAGAAGTGATCAATCACCCTCAACTGACAGTAAGGAATATGGAGGGCATAGACTGTGTGAGCCAAGGAATTGATGGACCACAAGATCCAGGATCCTATGATCAGCTGGACACCCATTCCTCTACTTATGCAAATGGGATAATGAAGAGGGTGACAAATGGCCACATAGTTGTCATAGGCCATGGAAGCCAGCAGTAAACCCTCAGAACATGCCACTGCCAAGAAGAAGCTTTGTACACCACATCCCAGGAAGGAGATGCCTTTCTGGCCAGAAAGAAAGTTGAACACTGTCTTGGGGATAGTAGTGGAGATGAACATCAGGTCCATGAGGGTGAGCTGGCTGAGTAGAAAGTACATAGGTATGCAGAGATGGGGATCTAAACATATGAGGTTGATCATGACTGAGTTTTCCACAGAGGCAAGGAAGAATATGAGAATGATGAGGGTCAAGAGAAGCAGGCCAGTTTGATTTTGGGGAATCAAACCCACCAAAGTGAAGTCATTTGAAGTTTGATTCCATTTCTCCATGAAAACTTACTGCTTAACTTCCCTGAGAGAAAATGAAAGCAAAAAACAAAGTAAAAAAGCACAAAACAAAATTAAACAAGAGCATAAAAAGGAACCCTATATCACAGTCACAAGTGTCAGTTTCCATATGCATTTGATGTTAATTCCTGTTTCATGAAAATTAATTTAAATAATACACAGCCCCTGTCATAGACAATGGCATGTGGTGGATTCCCAGGGAAGTTTGTCAATCATCATCATCATCATCAATCATATCATTATCATGCCTGATTCCCTCACTTGACTTTTTTTTTTTTTTCATTTTCTGATTAAGATTTTATTCTTTATTTTTATTCAAGGTTCAGTATCAAATAAAGCTGAATTAAGTTGTTTAAACAAACTGCTACAGAAACTTTAAATTTTGGAAGCTTTGAGCAAAGTAGCATAACTGACAAGTAAATTTGCTTGTTTTTATGAAGTGTAATTTTTCTAAGAGTAGCTAAATCCATGACTAACAACCTCTAACATCATACAGATCAGTATTAGGATATAATATGGACAGTGAGAACATTATTAAGTTTTCAGGAATTTTTAGCTGAACAGAAGGATAGCAAATTTCTTTTAATTATTGTACTAACAGTTTACATTATTCTAACAAAGAGAAGATTAACTCCAGCTTTGTATGAATACACAGTTTCACACAAAAGCTCTTTTTTTATAAGAATGTTATAAACAGCCCTATCAAATTTTGGCGAGTGTTGACTGTGACAGAGAGAATTCCCTTTCATAAACTTTTTTTTTTTTATCTTTATTTTATTGAGATATATTCACATACCATGCAGTCATACAAAACAAATCGTACTTTTGATTGTTTACAGTACCATTACATAGTTGTACATTCATCACCTAAATCAATCCCTGACACCTTCATTAGCACACACACAAAAATAACAAGAATAATAATTAGAGTGAAAAAGAGCAATTGAAGTAAAAAAGAACACTGGGTACCTTTATCTGTTTGTTTCCTTCCCCTGTTTTCCTACTCATCCATCCATAAACTAGACGAAGTGGAGTGTGGTCCTTATGGCTTTCCCAATCCCATTGTCACCCCTCATAAGCTACATTTTTATACAACTGTCTTCGAGATTCATGGGTTCTGGGTTGTAGTTTGATAGTTTCAGGTATCCACCACCAGCTACCCCAATTCTTTAGAACCTAAAAAGGGTTGTCTAAAGTGTGCATAAGAGTGCCCACCAGAGTGACCTCTCGGCTCCTTTTGGAATCTCTCTGCCACTGAAGCTTATTTCATTTCCTTTCACATCCCCCTTTCGGTCAAGAAGATGTTCTCCGTCCCACGATGCCGGGTCTACATTCCTCCCCGGGAGTCATATTCCACGTTGCCAGGGAGATTCACTCCCCTGGGTGTCTGATCCCACGTAGGGGGGAGGGCAGTGATTTCACCTTTCAAGTTGGCTTAGCCAGAGAGAGAGGGCCACATCTGAGCAACAAAGAGGCATTTGGGAGGAGGCTCTTAGGCACAACCATAGGGAGGCCTAGCCTCTCCTTTGCAGCAACCATCTTCCCAATGGTAAAACTTATGGTAGAGGGCTCAACCCATCAAACCACCAGTCCCCTATGTCTGTGGTCATGTTAGCAACCATGGAGGCGGGGTAGGCGAATACCCCTGCATTCTCCACAGGCTCCTCAAGGGAGCACTACATCTTTTTTTTCCTTGTTTTTTTTTTTTTTTTTTTTTTTAACTTTCCCTTCTTTTTTAAATCAACTGTATGAAAAAAAAGTTAAAAAGAAAACAAACATACAATAAAAGAACATTTCAAAGAGACCATAACAAGGGAGTAAGAAAAAGACAACTAACCTAAGATAACTGCTTAAATTCCAACATGTTCCTACTTTACCCCAAGAAAGTTACATAATATAGCAACATTTCTGTGAACTTGTTCCTACTATATCCATCAGAAATTAACAGACCATAGTCATTCCTGGGCATCCCCAGAACGTTAAATAGCTTATCTGTTCTTCTTGGATTATTGATCCCCCTTCCTTAATTGCTCTCTACTGCTAGTTCCCCTACATTCTACATTATAAACCATTTGTTTTACATTTTTCAAAGTTCACATTAGTGGTAGCATGTAATATTTCTCTTTTTGTGCCTGGCTTATTTTGCTCAGCATTATGTCTTCAAGGTTCATCCATGTTGTCATATGTTTCACGAGATCGTTCCTTCTTACTGCCGCGTAGTATTCCATCGTGTGTATATACCACATTTTATTTATCCACTCATTTGTTGAAGGACATTTGGGTTGTTACCATCTCTTGGCAATTGTGAATAATGCTGCTATGAACATTGGCATGGAGATATCTGTTCGTGTCACTGCTTTCTGATCTTCCGGGTATATACCGAGAAGTGCAATGGCTGGATCGAATGGTAACTATATATGTAGTTTTCTAAGGAACTGCCAGACTGACTTCCAGAGTGGCTGAACCATTATACAGTCCCACCAACAATGAATAAGAGTTCCAATTTCTCCACATCCCCTCCAGCATTTGTAGTTTCCTGTTTGTTTAATGGCAGCCATTCTAACCGGTGTTAGATGGTATCTCATTGTGGTCTTAATTTGCATCTCTCTAATAGCTAGTGAAGCTGAACATTTTTTCATGTGTTTCTTGGCCATTTGTATTTCCTCTTCAGAGAACTGTCTTTTCATATCTTTTGCCCATTTTATAATTGGGCTCTCTGTACTATTGTCATTGAGTTGTAGGATTTCTTTATATATGCAAGATATCAGTCTTTTGTCAGATACATGGTTTCCAAAAATTTTTTCCCATTGAGTTGGCTGCCTCTTTACCTTTTTGAGAAATTCCTTTGAGGTGCAGAAACTTCTAAGCTTGAGGAGTTCCCATTTATCTATTTTTTCTTCTGTTGCTTGTGCTTTGGGTGTAAAGTCTAGGAAGTGGCCGCCTAATACAAGGTCTTGAAGATGTTTTCCTACATTATCTTCTAGGAGTTTTATGATACTTTCTTTTATATTGAGATCTTTGGTCCATTTTGAGTTAATTTTTGTGTAGGGGGTGAGGTAGGGGTCCTCTTTCATTCTTTTGGATATGGATATCCAACTCTCCCAGCCCCATTTGTTGAAAAGACCATTATGACTCAGTTCGGTGACTTTGGGGGCCTTATCAAAGATCAGTCGGCCATAGATCTGAACGTCTATCTCTGAATTCTCAATTTGATTCCATTGATCTATATGTCTATCTTTGTGCCAGTACCATGCTGTTTTGGCAACTGTGGCTTTATAATAAGCTTCAAAATCAGGGAGTGTAAGTCCTCCCACTTCGTTTTTCTTTTTTAGAGTGTCTTTAGCAATTGGAGGCATCTTCCCTTTCCAAATAAATTTGATAACTAGCTTTTCCAAGTCTGCAAAGTAGGTTGTTGGAATTTTGATTGGGATTGCATTGAATCTGTAGATGAGTTTTGGTAGAATTGACATCTTAATGACATTTAGCCTTCCTATCCATGAACATGGAATATTTTTCCATCTTTTAAGGTCCCCTTCTATTTCTTTTAGTAGAGTTATGTAGTTTTCTTTGTATAGGTCTTTTACATCTTTGGTTAAGTTTATTCCTAGGTACTTGATTTTTTTAGTTGCTATTGAAAATGGTATCTTTTTCTTGAGTGTCTCTTTAGTTTGTTCATTTCTAGCATATAGAAACATTACTGACTTATGTGCATTAATCTTGTATCCCGCTACTTTGCTAAATTTGTTTATTAGCTCTAGTAGCTGTATCGTCGATTTCTCAGGGTTTTCCAGATATAAGATCATATCATCTGCAAACAATGACAGTTTTACTTCTTCTTTTCCAATTTGGATGCCTTTTATTTCTTTGTCTTGCCGGATTGCCCTGGCTAGCACTTCCAGCACAATGTTGAATAACAGTGGTGACAGCGGGCATCCTTGTCTTCTTCCTGATCTTAGAGGGAAGGCTTTCAGTCTCTCACCATTGAGTACTATGCTGGCTGTGGGTTTTTCATAGATGCTCTTTATCATGTTGAGGAAGTTTCCTTCAATTCCTACCTTTTGAAGTGTTTTTATCAAAAACGGATGTTGGATTTTGTCAAATGCTTTTTCAGCATCTATTGAGATGATCAATTTATTTTTCCCTTTTGACTTGTTAATGTGTTGTAATACATTGATTGATTTTCTTATGTTGAACCATCCTTGCATGCCTGGAATAAACCCCACTTGGTCATGGTGTATGATTTTTTTAATGTGTCTTTGGATTCAATTTGCAAGTATTTTGTTGAGGATTTTTGCATCTATATTCATTAGGGAGATTGGCCGGTAGTTTTCCTTTTTTGTAGCATCTTTGCCTGGTTTTGGTATTAGATTGATGTTAGCTTCAGAAAATGAGTTAGGTAGTGTTCCATTTTCTTCAATGTTTTGAAAGAGTTTGAGTAAGATTGGTGTCAGTTCTTTCTGGAAAGTTTGGTAGAATTCCCCTGTGAAGCCATCTGGCCCTGGGCATTTGTATGAAGTATGCCCAAAGTCAGATTGCTCTGTGGTGTCCAGTTCACACAGTTCCTGGCTTTCTACCTACTTTCCTGGAGGAGTAACTAAAACATACAGCTCACTAGTCTGCCATCTTGCCCCACCTCCCCCCTTTCATCCCTCACTTGACTTTTAAGATTAGGATCCTCATTTTATCCCAGCACAATGGAGACTGTCCTGGTCTAAACTAAAGTCCCACATCCCTGAAACCACTTCATATCCAGGCAAATCCAGGCAGTTGGCCACCATATTTGAAAAGGGCAGTATTTATATCAGATGCATGTTTCTATCTTTAGTAGAATGACCCTCCCAGTACTGGGTTTACAATATGTTGTTTGCCAGGTGAAATGAATCAAAATATTTGCTTAGAACTAAATTAACATGATATTTCACCTGGATACAAAGTTGTCAGTTCAAATCAAAAATCAGCCTTTTAGTACACTTTGCCAGGAAATTAGGAGAGATGAGACTCTTGGGGTTCTTTCCTCATTCCTTTGTTTAATCCAGCCTTAAATTCTGGAGGAGAAAAGTATAAGCCAAACACTAAACAAACAGAGCAAGCTCTAAATTTCCACATGTCAAGGGCCAGTGTTATTGTAGGGAGACACACATTTCTACTTTGGATCACTGTCACTCAAATTATCATACTGAATGTTAAATGAAAGTTAAAATAATTGTTTTGTATTCTGAATTGGAAACCAGCATGTTGTCAAACTATGGAAGATAATCATTACCAGTGTCTTGTAAATCTGGGACTTGAAGCTTTTAGAGAGCTATTTTACAGCTTTGAGTCAATTTTCATTGACATTCATAAGCCAATTACATAAAGCATTGCTGCTTGGTTACACTATAACTAGGAGAATATTTTCCCTGTGTCCAGAGGTGGACCTACAATGAGGGTCTCTCTTGACCTTCACAAGATACATATGGCTGAAATTTATATTTAAAACAAAAAAAAAATCAATCTAGAAGACAAAACAGATGTAACTGGCCCAATTGCAGGGTCCTGTATTTATTTTCAAAAGGGAAAGAGAAGGTGCACTTTTTAAAAGTCTCATAGACAACTTGCCCAAAATGTATTAGTAAACTGGTTTTTGTCTGAGCCTTAGCTAACTAAACATTAAACACTTCCTAGGACAGCTGTGCAGATGGAATTAAGTGAGCTCTGTGCATTCAGCTTATAGTAGGTCTTCAATAGGAATTGATTTCCTTTCTTCTACTTGTATTACTATTAATGGGCCTCAGACCCAGAGAAAGTAAATATCTTAATATTCCACAGTAGCACATATAGAATCCTCATAAATTCAAATTAACCCTTTCCATATTTTAAGGTCACTCTCAGCTTTTTAAATTTGATGTGGAACTGCCTAATCTACATGTAGCCAAAAGAGTTTCCTGTTGAGAGAAAAGCTACAGCTCCAAGTTAAAAGATTAAATCTAACCCAAATGACCTCATTTCAATATTATCATCATGGCTCACCCTGTCCAAAGTGCTTGAGTTTATATTTTGGGTGAATACATGGCATTATGAAGCCATTTTTTGCTCAGCATACCTTGAGATATTTAAAATTCTAAGCACCAAACGATCCTTATGTAGACACACAGACTAGGCTATGAGTTCCTGTCTCTCATCAATATGCCCTGAATCAAACAAAAAGCCTCTATCTGAAATGAAAATTTCTTCATTATATGGAAAAGTGTTATGAGAAAGAAATTCTCACAGACCACTTCATAGCATCCATTCTTCATTGTTCCTATTGCTCATCAGTCTCTTTAATATAAAATTCATGAAGACATTAGAAGGATGTGTTGGAACAGAAAAAAACTTCTCCATTTCCCATGAAGTATTTTTCCATTTGCATATCTGTTGATTATTTGCAACATATTCCTTTCCTATTACTTTGCTTCAAAGAAAGCAGAATAAGCCATTTCACACCTGACCTATCAAAATTCCGTTTCTACTGTTAGAAGAAAGAAGGGTGAGTGACAATATTTTATATACAGAACTTTAAATTGTCAAGTCTTAGATATTTCTTTTTCTTCTATAATTGCTTCCCAATGTCCAAGTCCATTGGGGCCAAAACCCTGATAATTTCATTTGACTTTGCTTATTTAGAGATCAACTCATATCTGTACTTAAATAAAGCAAACCAATCAACCTTCAGACTCTGGTGCATTTGTGCTACTTAGAATTATGTCAAAGATATAAAAAATGTTAGAAAACATTTATTAACATCTCATTTTGTAATTGAGAGAACTAAGCATGAAAGAGATGACAGAATCATTCATGTGTAGTCAGCTTAATAATAGTATAACTCATATCAGAGACAGTTTCCTGTTTACACTGAAGAGAGTTTCCATAGGGAATTATTCATGTGACCAAATGATGCTATGGAAAAGACACTTTCTTCTTCTGTTTGAGGAGGAAGGAAGAGAAAAATTATTTATGAACATATTAATTCAGCCAGCAGCTATACTGACACAGTAAGCTGAACCTTACAGGCAGTGTAATAAAAGAGCATTGGACTCAGACAGGAGTATAAGTGCCAGAGTCACTGCTGATTAGGGATTTGACATGGACAAATCACTTAAGATTTCAGATTGTTTCCACATCTATAAAGCTGGGCTTTTGTAAGGGATATTCTAAGAATTAAATAAAATGATGTATACCAAATGTTTACAGTGTTTTCTCAATAAATTTTAGGATCTCTTATTATCCCATTTAGAAAGCAAATATGCAAGCCCAGAGAAATGTACTGTAATGGATTGAACTGTATACCCAGTTTGACCTGTTTGTGGTCTTGACCAACATTCTTGTGGGTGTGGATGAGCCCATTGTGAACAAGATCTGTCAAATGTTACTTCAGTTAAGGTTGGTCCCAACTGAGCCAGGTTGCACTTTACTCTGGATTATTGGAGTCCTTTATAAACAGAATGAATGCCAGAAAGAGAAGCTACAAGAAATATCCAGAAACTGGAATTCAACATAAAAGGGAAAGAAGATACTTCTTTGTGCATTGACATGTACCACAAAAGACAAGGAACCCCAGAGACTGCCATCCAGCCAGAAGACACCCATCCCAGAAAGAAACAAACAGTCTAGCCTCCATCTTATAGCCTCTGAAAAATTCCCGTTGTTAAGTCAACCCATTTTATGTTATTTGTTTAGCATCCAGGAAAATAAAACATGAACATTTAACATAACTTAGACTCTTAGTTTTGGAGTCTTGCTTTTATTTAAAATGAGATCACTTATCCCAGGAAAAGATAATGGGATATATTTTAACAATATTTTGCTCAATAAACATTTCTGTGCTCCCTCCCTCCCTCTCTCTCTCTCCTCTGTGTATATATATAAAATGCAAAAAAAAATGAAATATAAAATGAACAAATAAGATCTATTATTTTCAGTTTTGAGGAGTAAGTTATGAGCACATGCAGATAAAAAAATATTGTTGTTGTTAGTCTCTTGTTGATATCTTCTAGAGATTTCTCCCCTGCAGTGTGACATTCCTTGCATTGGCTTAGCAGAAATCCAACTAAGTTAAACACCATACTTGGACTGTTACCATGCCTGAAATCTCTATAAGGAACAATTAAGCATTGCTGGAAAAAGTCCAAACCTTGCTGAATTATCTCACTTTAAATGTGTGAACATATTTTAAATAAACAGCAAGACAGACACTCAGAAATATCACTATCTATCTTTAGACTCTAGGCTTTCTCCAAACTATTAATTCATGCCTCTTTCTTTCTCCCCATAGTTACAAAACATTTGCATACTTCTTACTTCAGCTGTGAAACCACAATAAATTGACTGCCACAATGCAACCAGTTAGAACTCTAATTCTCCTGGCACCAAGTGTGTTGCCCCATATCAACAGTTTTCTTTACTGTGATATTCATAGTACAGCTCTGCTTCTGCCCAAACTCACTCCTCAAAATATATATGGGTTCAACCCCAGTCACCATCTCCTGTCACCATCTTCTTCTCCACTGGATCATCTTCACCAGAATATAAACATATTGTTTAGTGGAGTAAATGTGGTAATCAAGGATTGAGATCATCCTCTTCAAACTAATATAAAAACTGGAGGCCCTGACCATGGATTAGGTGTCTCTTTAATATCATAGACATGAAAGTTTCTCAATATTAACATGGAAGTATTGGTCAATGTTATGAATAAGGGATTTCCATACTGCTACCAATGAGAGAAGCCAGTGTGAAATGAATTATGATATTATGGTATCTCTATTCTACATAAACTCTGGGGTTTTAGAATGAAATTAGAGATACTTCTGTGTCATTATTTTTTAAAATTTATTTAACAAAAAATAAAAAAAAACAATTTCAAACAAAACAAAAAAGGAATAAGAAAAATAAGTATCCTAAAATAACTACATTGCTTCCAATATATTCCTACCATTCCCCAAGAAAATTAACAAACCATAGTCATTTCCCAGACACCATTGGTCTTCCTTTTCAATAAAGGTATACTCATGTTGATGCTTTAATTTGGACATTTTTATGGACTTCTCATTGTAAATATGCAACAAAGTGATATCCCTTAGTTAAAATCAACCCCTTTATGGTATTTTGCATGACAGTAGCATTAGCAAACCTAATTCTCCTGTGAAGCCATCTGACCCTGGGCTTTTATTTTTAGGAATATTTTGATTACTGATTGGAACTCTTTGCTTGTAATTGGTTTGTTGAAGTCTTCTATTTCTTCTCTGGTCAGTCTAGGTGGTTCATGTTCTGCCAGGGAATTATGCACTTCCTCTAAATTATCAAGTTTGTTGGCATCCAGTTGTTCAGAATATCCTTTTATTAACTTTTTTTTTAAATTTCTTTGGGATCAGCAATAATGCCCCCTCTCTCATTATTTTGTTTATTTGGGTCTTCTCTCTTTTTGATTTTGTCAGTGCATCTAAGGAGTTGTCAATCTTGTTGATCTTCTCAAAGAACAAACTTTTGGATTTATTTATTCTCTCTTTTGTTGTTTGTTCTCCATATCATTTAATTCTCCTTTAATCCTTGCTATTTCTTTTCTTCTATTTGATTTAGGATTAGTTTGTTGTTCATTTTCTAAGTTCTTCAGTTGTTCCATTAGATTTTTGATATTAGCTCTTTCTTCCTTCTTAATGTACGCCTATAGAGCTATAAATTTCCCCTTTAATACTACCTTCACCGTATCCCATAAGTTTTGATATGTTGTGATCTTATTTTCATGTATCTCTAGATATTTAGCAATTTCTTCTTTAACCCACTGATTGCTTATCAGTGTGTTTTTTATCCTCCAGATATTTGTGAATGTTCTAGATCTTTGAGAGTTATTGATGTCTAGTTGTATTCCCTTGTGATCACAGAATATGCTTTGAATAAATTCAATCTTTTTAAATTCATTGAGGCTTGTTTTATGTCCCATCACATGATCTATCCTGGATAAAGTTCCATGAGAACTAGAGAAGAATGTGTATCCTGGTAATTTGGGATGTAATGCTCTATATATGTCTGTTAAGCCTAATTTATTTATCTCATTGTTTGGTTTCTCATATTCCTTATTGGATCTGTCTGGTTGATGCATCTATAGGAGAGCACAATGCAGTTAAGTCTTTCACAGTTATTGTGGAAACATCTATTGCTTCCTTCAGTTTTGCCAATGTTGGTCTCATTTACTTTGGAGTATCTTGATTGAGTGAATAAACATTTATGATTTTTATTTCTTGTTGTTGCATTTTCCATTTTATTACTATATTGTGCTGGTTTGAATGTATTATGTCTCCCAAAATGCCATTATCTTTCATGTAATCTTGTGTGGGCAGATGTGTCAGTGTTGATTAGATTGTAATTCTTTGAGTGTTTCTGTGGAGATGTGCCCCACCCAACTGTGGGTGATGACTCTGATTGGATAATTTCCATGGAGGTGTTACCACATCCATTCAGGGTGGGTCTAAATTAAATCACTGGAGCCATATAAATGAGCTGACAAACAGAAGGAACTCAGTTCAACTGAGAGTGACATTTTGAACTACAGCTATATCCACAAGGGACACTTTGAAGAATGCACTGGAGCAGAGAGTAGCTTCAGGTTAGAGAAACATTTTGGAGATAGCCTTTGAAAACAGACTTTTGCTCCAGAGAAGCTAAGAGAGGACAAATGCCCCAAGAGCAACTAAGAGTGACATTTTTGAGGAGCTGAAGACTAGAAAGGAATATCCTGGGAGAGAGTAATTTTGAAACCAGAACTTGGAAAAGGTGCCAGCCACATGCCTTCCCAACTAACAGAGGTTTTATGGACACCGCTGGTCAACCTCAAGTGCAAGTAACCAATTGCTGATGTGTTACCTTGTACACTTTACGGCCTTGAGACTGTAACTTTGCAACCAAATAACCCCCCTTTATAAAAGCTGATCCATTTCTGGTGTTTTGCATCCTGGCAGCATTAGCAAAGTGGAACCCATATAGTGTCCTTCTGTGTGTCTTACAACATCCTTGTTTGTAAATTCTATTTTATCAGAGATTAATATTGCTACCCCTGCTTTCTTTTTGATGTAGTGTGCATGGATATTTTTTTACATCCTTTCACTTTTAATTACTTTGTGTCTAAGATGAGTGTCTTGTAAGCAACATGTTGTTGTTTCATACTTTTCAATCCATTCTGCCAATCTATATCTTTTAATTGGGGAGTTTAATCCATTCACATTCAATGCTATTACTGTGAAGGCAGTTCTTGAATCAGCCATCTTATCCTTAAGTTTTTATTTGTCAGATGTATTTTTTTCTCTCTCTCTTTATTTCCTTTAAGGTACCCTTATTAAAACTCTTAGTTCTGTTCCCTTCTCTATAAAACTCTCTGTTTCTTTATTATTTTTTTGTAGGGTAGTTCTCTTGTTAGCATATTTGCTCAGTATTTGTGAAAATTTTAAGCTCTTCCTCAATTTTGGAGGGGAGTTTTGCTGGATTAAGAATTCTTGGCTGGCAATTTTTCTCTTTCAAAATTTTAAATATGTCATATCAATGTCTTTTTTGCCTCCATGGAGCCTGTTAGTATTCACTACTTAGTCTTATGTTTTTTCCCTTGTATATGGGGAAACTGTCTGTCTTACTGCTCTCTGAACTTTCTCCTTCTCTTTGACAATCTGATAAGAATATATCTCAGTGTGTGTTTATTTCTTTATTCTATTTGGAGTTTGTTGGTCATCTGTGATTTGCATACTTATGCCATTTAAAAGCATTGAGAAATTTTCCCTAACAATATCTTTGAATACTCTTCTTAGCCCTTTACTTGTTTCTTTCCTTCCTGGAACACTGATGATGCTTATATTTGTGTGTTTCATGTTTTCCTTCATTTCCCTGAGATCTACTTCAAATTTTTAAATTCTTTTCACCATTCATTCTTTTGTGCTTTCAATATCTGTCATACTATCTTTGAGTTCACTAATTCTTTCCTCTACCTCTTCAAATATGGTGATATGTGTTTCAAGAATCTGTTTAATTTGATCAACAGAATCTTTTATTCCCATATGATCTGCTATTTTTTATTTACTCTTGCAAACTCTTCTTTATGTTCTTCTAGGGTCTTCTTCATTTCTTTTATATCCTGAGCCATGATATTGATGTTTGTGAGTCTTTCCTTAATTAATTTCTCTAAATTCTGTAACTTCTCTGGCTTTTTAATTTGAGCATTTGGGTTATCCATATCTTTTGGTTTTTCATATGCTTTTAATTTTCTGTTGTTTTTGGCGTCTTGGAGTTTGCTTGTCTTGATAGGGTTCTTTTAGGATATGCAGACTTGTTTAAACACTTATCTATAATTTGACAGAGCTACAGCATGGTGGAGTGCACTTTCCCTGACCTATCAGCAGATGGGACTCCTGAGCCAACACTTACCCTCAAGCCAGTTCTCCCCAATTTCATCTATGCACTAAAAGGGGTCAAAACCATGTTGAAGTTCATGTTCAGTAGGGACTGCCAGCCCTGTTGTTGGTGCCATGATCTATGCACTTTGGCAAGGAGACTGCTCCAGGTCACAGTTGTCCCAGACTTTCCCCAGCCTACAGGTGACATACTCTGTTCCTGAATACCTGTGTGTCTCCCCTTCCAGTTGAAATATCCCACATTTCCTCTCTTGGGTCAACCATGGGTCTCTGGGTTTGGAGTAAGGTCCTTGACACTTCTGTGTGGCACACCTTCCTTGAGGCTATTCACAACATGGGTTTCTGTGGTGGAAAGGCAGACACCATCACAAGCCCACCAAATCCCAAATTCCTTTAAGGGAGTTCTGGGCCAGTGTTGTGAAGGGGTGTCTCCCAGCCAACTGCAAAGATGGTTGCATGGGGCCTGGAGACATACCCCCTTCCATGATCATCTGCCTACTGCAGTGACCAGTTCCTGGCAGGGGTCTCTTTGCCATGGGTTTGTGTAGGGTTATCATCCACACCAGGTACTGAGGAGGGTGTCCAGGGCATGGAAGGTACTCCCCACCATGCTCATCTGTGGCCATGGCTGCCATTTCCGTGACATCATTCCAGGCCAAATACCCAAATACCACCGCTTATTTTCTCCAAGAACATTGTCACTATGGGTGTAGAAGTTCCTTCCTACTTGGTGGAACCCTGAAACCGCTGTTCTCATGCAATTTCTGCTTTTATCTGGTGTTCTTCATGGAGAAGAAGTTTGCTCTGCCTCACCTAATCTGCCATCTTTTCTGCCTCACTACAATTCTGTTCTCTATGGTGTCACTTAATAGACAGTCAGGTGTAAGTTTATCCAGTGGTTGAGATCCTTCTGAGAAGATTTCTGCATACAGGGAAACTTGGTGATGTGAGACTCTTTAAGGGATTAGAATGGAAATTTCTGGATATCTTGAAGGACATGGAGAAAGGCTTTAATGATAAGGAGACTTAGTAGTATGCGATTATTATTGTACATCTCCTTTCCCTTTCTTGAGATTCTGACAAATATAATGCAAGTTTTTGAAATTAATGAAACTTTCTAATATCAGGGTTGTAGAAGTCAGAGACAAACTTTTGCAAAATATATTACTTTCACTCTCATTGGCAATTCCTTTCATTTCATTGAGATTCTGAGAATCCTGCCCAGCCTCCCTTATATTCTGTGCTAAGGAAGAAATCTGAATATCTCATTAATTGGAACAAATTCAGCACCAAAGACATTCCAACAGAGAACATCTGGACATTATTAGGGCCCAAAATTTTAAACTAGAAATACATATATTATCACAAGTTTCCTGATTTAATATTGATAAGTGAAAGCAAAAAATGACACTTTAAAATGCTTATAAGACATAGAAAATATTGATTTCCAAACCC
Organism: Choloepus didactylus; assembly: GCF_015220235.1. Classification (NCBI taxonomy): domain Eukaryota; kingdom Metazoa; phylum Chordata; class Mammalia; order Pilosa; family Megalonychidae; genus Choloepus; species Choloepus didactylus. Next base: position 3,266,928 of record NC_051316.1, read on the forward strand.
ATTATATAATGTAAACAAATCATACACACTGACTTATTCTTTTCTATAGGTAATGTTTCAATGTTTTTATTTCAGTCCAAGAAAACTGTCTTTAGAAACTCATTTTTCTATCCTAAAATTATCCCCCCAACATATTCTTTCTTTGGTTTCCTGTAGTGAATTCAGGTTATTGAGAAATCTCACTATGGAAGAGGTGGTGGGAATACATACATTCTACATTTTTGCTTTTTTCACTAAGATTACCTATACATAATTGAGGTTATTAATGATCCCAGTGAAAATCTTATGTTCCCCTGCACCTTTGAAACAGAAATACCAAATTCATGAATTAATTTAACAAAGATGTGTTATAAAATATTCTAAAACCTGATGACATAGTAATGAACAAATAAGACTCTCCCAATCCCCATGCTTATAGTGTACTGAAAATGGTGGCTGACAGCAACTGTCAATGGCTTTAGTTCTAAACTATTTACAGAAATCATTTAGCTTAATTCGTATAGCAACCTTTTGCAAAAGTGTTAACACCATCATTACTTCATAGATGAGGAACTGCTGAGAGTACACTCTTTGTCCCCCAAATTCCTCATATTCTTTTTTCACCTGGTTCACCACCCAGCAGGCTGGCTAGTTCACACCAATTAGTGCAGTACAGTAGAAGATCAGAAGTAGGAAGGGGGTGAGGCTGGCATATATATTACCAGATGTATTTTCATCAAACACCCTCTGTCCTTCAATCAGCAGTTCTATCCATGCAATTCATCCTCTTTCTCCATATTCAAATCACTGTTCCCTCCCCCCATATTTCAAGGCCTTGCTGGGGTAAGAATGCCAATGCAAACTTCTAGTCCAGAAATATCTCATCACCCTCATTGTTCCCTACACCTGTTCATAATATAAGCTGAATGATATCAAATCCACCAAATCTCAGAATTCAATATGCAAAGAAGCATTCCATTAACATGCACAAATGCAAAGACATATATGCACGCATGTTATAGAAATGACACATATCTGAATGACTGAAAATAGAGACACAATTGACTTGCCTGAGCAGGTAGCTCAAACTCCCAAAACATCTGTTTCTGCTGCTTAAGAATCTTTCCCTCAATCTACACCCATGTTCTTATGGGAATGTCACATGACCAGCTATCAGAGGAGATATAACTTGTGGGTCTGGTTTAGTATGAAAGTGCTCAACATTCTGTCACAGTCAAAAGTGGACAACTGCTGAAGTAAGCTCCACTCAGGATGGCCCTAAAAGAGAGTTGTAAAGGGAAATATTCCAGTTAAAGGAACATTTGTCCAGTGAAAGAAAAGAAATCCTGGGTTATGGCTCTACACTGTTCACAGGAGGTGGAATGGATAGATGCCTTGGCAGGAAATTGAGAAGAACAAGGTAATAGTGGTGACTTTTTGGCACCAATTGAAAATTGTTTTAAGTCCTTGTTTCAGAGTGGTATCACTTCAGAGAAGGATCCCAAAAATCTTGTGGAGACATTGATTCTTCCTGGGATATATTAGCCTGTGTCTTCAACTATGCTGTTACTTACTTAATGGACACTTTTGAAAAATGTCTGTAGTGGCTTGGATAAATATTTTACATTGATTCAGCAACATGAACTGAAGTTCACTGAAGATTCTTTTGTTAATGCCCAACTGGCCAACAGGATAAGCCAAAAGTAACTGACTGATCATTTACTTAGAGAACGGGATAGGCATATGAGATCAAGCTGATTATATTGGAATCTGCTATGCTGCAGAGGGAGACAATTTATTCTCCAAAATATAGACACATGTTTTAGGTATGAAGAGTTAATCCATATTACTCACAGTTTGTATATTTGTGAATTAATTCAACTATTAAAATTTTTATAAACCCAAATCATACTTGCAGTGCATTTGAAATAATTTGAAGACATGTACAGAAAGGAGGAATAATGGAGTCTCCCTTTGTGTGTATTCCCAGGTGAGGAGAAAAAAAATACTACATTCTGCCTTCTTGTTTCAGCTTTTGTACTATAAACAAATTTTCTTATCACAGTGCATTTAATGGCATATTTTTCACATTTGTGCTTTTTGTTGGTGATTTCACTGTTTAAAATACTCTTCAAGCACAGTTCTGGAGTGGTGTCTAGTGTTACTAAGCATAAGAAAGCTGTATTGTTCCTTACGGAGGACATGCATGTGTTAGATAAGCTTCATTCAGTTGTGAGCTATTGTGCTGTTGCCTATGAGTTCAATGTTCATGAAGCAATCATTTATATTTAGTAGGGTATCTTTAAACAAGAACACATGATAAACAAGGTTATATACAGATTGGTTGATGAAAATGTGGCCAGAGACTTGTAGGCATTTAACCCTGTATTTTCCCAAACTAGTCACCAATATGTGGTAGTGTCACATTCATGCTTAAGTACATTACCAAAGAGTATAAATAGGAGTGGTTGATTCCCTTACTACACATGATACCCCACTTAAATATGTTTTGCTTTCTGTCAATATGATTTTGATTTTGGTGAGCCTAACAGTCCTAATATTCAAGGGAGAAATATATACACCATGGTATGCAGTCAGAGTTGCAATCAACTTGATTCTGAAACTGAACCTTGTTGTGTTTTTCATGCTATTGAGCAAGCATGTTAAAAATGGTATCTATATGGGTCAGGGTAATTAATTTAAATTCTCTTGGGAAAAGTGGCTTGTTACCCCAGGGAAAGAATTCTATGCTTGGAAGCTAAGTGACTCAATGGAGATTCCTTGCCTAATAGTCCTAGAAAATGAAAATTACATCATTTCAATGAAGACAGATACCAGAAAAATGAAATTTTGGCTTACCCTACCAGAGAAAGAAATTTATCCAGCCAAAATGCTGATTAGTAGATAGTAAGGGAAAAGTAGAATATATGGTGAAGGAAGGCTGTCAATTTTTCTCTAGACTTATAATTTATCTACAGAAGCATTAACTGTGGAACCTATATTTTGTATTAATTGTTTTAATCTTGCACCCTCACCACAAAGAATAGTCATGATGGGTTTTGATTTTATGTTTTATGCAGCAGTATGAACAAATTTTTATCAAATCTGTGTTACAAGGTTCACCTGATCAAATGGTTTGGTGGACTGTACAGCAATATTTGCTGTTTACATATCCAGATACTGTCTCTACCATAACATACTCTAATCTGTGCCCCCAGAAGGTTTCCCTGAATGAATATCATGGGGATTCCCCATATGTCCTATTTAAAGTTGGGTTTAGCAAGAGAGAGCTCTGTAGGAGTCTTGGGGGGAAGCTGAAGAGTAAGAATTCATGTCTCCAGCTCTCTCCATCAGGCTACCCCAGGCTGGTTGCATGCTTCATGAAATATCATGTCTTGTGTGTCAGGAGGGTCCCTCTATTCTAAACTCATCTTAAGATTTTCAATAGCTACTATGTCTTAGCATTTTAACATCTTAGAGTATTAAAGTTGCCTCTGATACCATGCTCAGGGTCTGCACAATCTCTTATTATCTTGATCTCACATAATTGTAATCCCTTTATTATCTACTCCTCAAATTTACCCAATCTAAGTATGCTGATTCTGTTTCCTCAAGACACTCAATCTCATACAGGAACTGAGGATCAGAGACCTTTACCAATTTTTGAAGAACATCAGCTTAAAATGGTAGAGTCATGATTTAAATCAATCACTATAATATCTCAATTCTGCATAATTATGATACAGGTGCCTCTCAGTGAGAAGTCAATAAGATGCCCCAGACATTGTTTTGAATGATGTTAAATGAATTACAAAAATCTGATTGAAATTGAAGCCCCACTCCTTAACAAATCCCACTTCCACCATACGTTTGTGTTGTATGTGGTCATAATATCTGGAAATATAGCAGATATATGGGTATAAAAATGAAAAGTCCAGAGAATAAAAAATAACTCAATCCTATCATCAATGTGGTTATAAGAAACTATTGAAACACTTTAGATGTTAAAACAAATCACTTTGAACACCATCTATTACCATTTCCATGCAGAGAATTTGGAAAAGTCTACAAGAAAACAGAAATGACAACTGTTACCTTTCAAAACAGAATTACTACTTCAAATTATTTCAATGTGAGTAGAATTCTTCAGTTCATGCATAGCACAAAGGCGTAAGTAAAGATGTGAGTATTTAAGTTCAAAAATATATTTTGGAGAGTGACATTTTCAACATATTCTTGTAAAGAGCTGCCAAAACATTCCCCTCGGATATTCAGCTACAAATGGGGATAACACTGACTTGTTCAAATTCTGGAGGAGTGTATGGATGGGAGAAGGACCCCACAGATGCTGTGCCAGTTTGAATATATATTATGTCCCCCCAATGCCATTATCCTTGATGTAAACTTGTGTGGGCAGATGTTATCGGTTTTGATTAGATTTCTTTGAGTGTTTCTTTGGAGATGCACCTCACCCAGCTGTGGGTGATGACTCGAATTGAATAATTTCCATGGAGTTTTGGCCAACCCATTGGGTGGGCCTTGATCAGTGGAGCCATATAAATGAGCTGATGGGCAGAGGGAATGCAGTGCAGCTGTGAGTGATGTTTTGAAGAGGCGCTACAGCCAAGAAAGACACTTGAAGAAAGCACAAGAGCTGCAGATGAGAGACATCTTGAAGATGGCTTTTGGAAGCAGACTCTTGCTCCAGAGAAGCTAAGAGTCATTAAGCATTCCTAGAGAGGAATGTCCTGGGAGAGAGATATTTTGAAACCCTACTTTGGAGCAGATGCCAGTGATGTGTCTTCCCAGCTAACAGAGGTTTTCTGGACACCATTGGCCATCCACCAGTGAAGGTACCTGATTGCTGATGTGTTACCTTGGACACTTTATGGCCTTAAGACTGTAACTGTGTAACCAAATAAACCACCTTTATAAAATCCAATCCATTTCTGGTGTTTTGCATGCTGGCAGCATTAGAAAACTAGAACAGATACCAAATTGATGAAGAAGAAATATAGTAGAACTCCATTCCAGGCTGGCAAGTCCTCTTCCTCCTCTTCACTCAGTCTTTCACAGCACAGAAGGAACATTGAACCAGCAGTCAGGATTACCATCAACTCCCATTGGGGACACAGACTAAAAATACACTCACTGTGGTGTGACAGTTCCCCATTGTTTGAAAATGAGGAATATAGGGTTGGATAATTAATGGCCCATATCAGTGAGGGAGGAAAGAGTCTGACAAAATGTGGGTCAAGACTGTTTCCAGCCCTGGGTCTCAAACCCCTTTCCTGACTTTTCAAGAACACAGTAGTTAATGGCCCAATACCCACCTGGGATATGGCTGAAAACTGTGACAGCTGGGGGGGTCCTTTGCCACAGAGATAGTGGGGGACACAGCCCCACATTGAGTCAGAAGTTACCCAGCAAGGTGAAGGTGCAGTAAACCCACAGCTTCACCACTGCTCAGTCCAACAGGGACATCAGGAGGCAATTCAGCCCTATCCACCCAGAGTTAGCCAGGCTCCAAGAGAAAATTAAGACCCACACTGTCCAACTCAATTGAGCTCTAAGAGGTAATTCAGCCCTCTCCAACCAGACCCAGCCAGACTACAACAGGGAATTCAATCCTACCAAGCCAGACTAAGCTGAGCTCCATGAGGTAATTCACTTCATGTGCCTAGTCTCAGCTGTGCTCCAAGAGGTAATTCAACCTCTCCTGGTTAGACACAGCTTCAGATCCAGAAGGTGACACCTTTTATGGACAATTAATTCACCAAACAGCACCACTGGCTGGGCAGAACAGAAAGGACAAGGAAATTTTAGGACTTTGAGAAACTCTCCAGACCTTATCCCAGGCCCAGTGGATCTGGTCCACACCCCATGCATGGGAAATAGCTCTATTTACATTGAGAAATACAGATGACCCAACAGTTAAAGTAGTTCTGTAAAACAAACACAGAGCTTTCTGGCCTGTGAAAAATTGAACACCACTGAATTGCAGCAGACTTGTTTAAACCACACAGAGAAATTGTGTGCTGCCCAGTGCCTATCCCCCCCTTGGGCAGGCTGCTGTGGGTACCTGGTTATAGAGGGATACATGGGGATTTGAGCTAATATGAGAACTGTCCAGCAAGAGAGACATATATGCAAGGCAAGAACCATATTAGAAGAGCTGAAAAATTCTGATAAATTAAACAGAAACTGTGTTAGAGGTCTACAGTAACTTGAACTAAATACCAAAGAACAGATAGAGAACAAATGGAACCAACAAGAAAACACAAGGTAAAAGAGTGAAAATGACCTCTTGAATAAACTAATCAAGGAAACAAAATGCATAGACAGCAAAAAAAAAAAATGAATCATGCTAGGAAAAAATAAAGATATGACCCAGTCAAAACAACAAACTAGCACTTCAAATGATATATAGGAGTTGAAACAGCTAATTAAGTGTGTTCAAAAATGTGCTAAATGAATTTAAAAATCAAATCAATGAGTTGAGGGAAAGTATGGCTAAAAAGATGAAAGACACAAAGAAGAAATTGGTTGAACATAAGGAAGAACTCAAAAGATTGAAAAACAGAATGGCAGAACTTATGGGAATGATGGGCATAATAGAAGAGAAGAAAAATGAACAGCAACAGATAAGATGGAATTTAACAAAGGATTATGAATACTGAATCTCTAGATAATTCTATTTCTTTTAATTGCTCAGATATTCAAATAGCTAGAAAGAAAGAGTTGAAATGGTGAAACTAACCCATAGCATCTTTGAAATTTGTTCCATAGCTACCTGTTAAGTTGTAATTTGAAAGCTATCTCATTTTTGTATATATGTTATATTTCACAATGATGAAATAACTGAAACCATGAAAGTGTAACCAATAATATTCTTTGAAATTTGCTTCCTAATTACTTGCTAAATTGTATCTGGAAAGTTATTTATTCTATGAATATGCTGTATTTTCAATGAAAAAATGATTGAGAAGACACAATGGAGATTAACAACACCAGATTTGAAGAGGCAGAGGAAAGGATTAGTGAAGTATAGGACAGGAGGACTGAAATCCTACACACAAAGGGACAGATAGGGAAAAGAATGGAAAAATATGATCAGGGTCTCAGGGAATTCTATTACAACATGAAGCACATGAATATGTGTGTCATACAAAGCCCAGAAGAGGAAAAGGGGCAGAAAAAATAAAGGAGGAAATAATCAGTGAAAAATTTCTCATTATTCATGAAAGACATATAATTACACACCCAGGAAACACAGCATACCCCAAACAGAATACTCCCAAATAGTTCATCTCTGAGACACTAATCATAAGACTATATTTAATCATAAGACAATGATTATTAATTGTGATTAGACAATGATTATTATTGTGATTAATCATTTACCATATTATTATTAATTATGCTTACTTAGTATTATTGTATAATCATTATAATAAACCATGATTATTTTGATGATTATGATTTAATATGAGTGTTATGATTAATATGATTATGATTAATTCTGATAATTAATTGTGATGTATTATTGTGATTATGATGAATAATTATGCTAATATATTAATTATCAATCATAAGACTATGATGAATCATAAGTCTATATGCAGATTACTCAACCAAAACCATGGAGGTGAGAAGGCAATTGTATGATATACTTAAGATACAGAAAGAGAAAAAACATCACCAGGGATTCTATATCCAGCAAAAAGGTCCTTCAAAAACGATGGGGAGTTTAAAATATTTTCAAACAGTCACTGAGAGGGTTTGTGAACAAGAGACTGCTATGTAAGAAATACTAAAGGGTGTGCTACAGGCTGATAAGCAGAGACAAGAGAGGTTTGGATAAGGGTGTAGAAATGAAGACTATCAAGAAGGATAAAAGGAAAAAAAGAAAAAATGATATGACATAAAATTAAAAAGAAAAAATGACAGAAGAAAGTACTGTCTTTACAGTAATAAGATTAGATGTAAATGGATTAAACTCCCTGTCAAAAAGATATAGACAGGCAGAATGGATTAAAACAGGACCCATCCATATGTTTCCTTCAAGAGACTCATTTTAGACACAAGCACAAAAATAGGTTGAAAGAGAAAGGTTAGAAAAGATTTTTAATGCAAACAGCAACCAGAAAAGAGTGGGGATACCTATACTAATATCAGACAAATTAGACATCTAATGTAAAGCAATTAAACGACACAAAGAAAAATATGATATGTTAATAAAAGGGACAATTCATCAAGAAGAATAACAGTCATAAATGGTTATGCACCATGAGTAAATGTTTATGTCCAGAGTGCATAAAAATACATTAGGCACACACAGAACACATTGAATGGAGAACAAGACCCATCTGAAAAAATAGTTGGAGATTTCAATATATCACTGTCATCAATGGATAGATCACCTAGAGACAGAATCAATAGGAACAGAGATGTTGAATAGTATGATAAATGAACTAGACTTAACAGATACTGATAGAACACTACACCAAAAACAGCATAATACCCATTTTTCTCAACTGCATATGAAACATTTCCCAGGATAGATCATATTTTGTATCATAAAGTAAGTCTCAGTAAATTTTAAAATGTTGATATTTTACAAAACATTTTCTCAGATTGCACTGGAATGAAGCTGGTAAATAATAACAGATGGAAGGCCAGAAAATTCACAAGTACATAGAGGTTGAGCAACACAAACTTGAACAGAGATTCAACAAATAAATTACCAGAGAAATTAGTAAATACATCAAGGCAAAGGAAAATGAAAACACGACAAATCAAAACTTATGGGATGCAACAAAGGTGATGATGTGAGAAACTCAGTGCTTTCAATGCTCATATTAAATGCATAAATTAAAACATAAGAAAGAGCAAAAGTTGAGGAATTAACTGCTCACCTGGAGAAACTAGAGAAAGAAAAGCAAACTAACCCTAAAACAAACAGAAGGAAAGACATAAAGATTAGAGCAGAAGTGTATGTAACTGAGAACATGAAAACAACAGAGAGAATCAACCAAACCAGAAGTTGGTTCTTTGAGAAAATCAATAAAATCAATGGACCCTTAGCTAGGCTAACCAGGAAAAAGAGAAAGGATGCAAATAAATAATATCAGAAGTGGAAAAGGGGATATAATGCCTGACCCTGTGGAAATAAATGAGATAAAGGACATTATGAGCAAAAATATACTGATAAAGTAGAAAACTTAGATTAAATGGACAACTTTCTAGGAAAACATTGACAACCAAAATTGACTTGAGAAGAATTATGGGACCTCAAAAAAACAATTAAAAACAATTGAATCACTCATCAAAAACTTCCAAAAAATGAAAAATCCAGGAAAAGATGGATTCACATATGAATTCTACCAAGAATTCAATAACTAATTAGTATGAACCCTGCTGAAAATCTTAAAAGATTGAAGAGGAGGGAAGGCTTCCTAATTCATTCTATGACTCAAACAACACATGCCACAAAAAGATATTACAAGAAAGGAAAAATACAGACCAATCTCTCTGGTGAATATAGATGCAAAAATCCTCAACAAAATACTTGCAAATTGAATCCAGCAGCACATTAAAAGAATTATACATCATGATCAAGTGATATTTATTCCAAATATGCAAGGCTGGTTTGACACAAGAAAATCAATTGTCAATACACTACATTAATAAATCAAAGAGAAAAACCACAAGAACATCTCCATAGCTGCAGAAAAGGCATTAGACAAAATTCAACATCATTTACTGATAAGACCATTCAAAAGGGTAGGAATAGAAGGGACCTTCCTCAATATGATAAAGTCAATATATGGAAAACCAACAGCTAACATCATATTAAATGGGGAAAGACTGAAAGCATTTCCTTTAAGAACAGGAACAAGATGAGGATGCCCACTGTAACTGTTGTTATTCAACATTGTGATAGACTTTCTTGCTGAAGCAATTATGCAAGGAAAAGAAATAAAAGACACACAAATTGGGGGAAGAAGTAAAAGATTCACTGTTTGCACATGATGTGATCCCATATATAGAAAATCCTGAAAAATATACAGCAAACCTACTTGAACTAATAAATGAATACAGCAATATGGCAGGATATGAGATTAACAAACAAAAATCTGTAGTATTTTATACACTAGAAAGGAGTAACTTGTGGGGTAAATAAAAAGAATCCATTTACAATAACAACCAAAGGAAAAATATTTAGGAATAAATTTAAACAAGGACCAACACATGGAGACTATAGGAAATTGATGAAAGAAATCACAGAGAAATTAAATAAATGGAGGAACATAATATGTTCATAGAATTGAAAACAAAATATTGTTAAGATGTCAATTCTACCTAAATTGATTTATAAATTCAATGCAATAACAATTAAAATCCCAAAAACTTACTTTGTGTTATTAAAAACATGAATGACCAAATTTATTTGGAAGGGCAAGATGCTCTGAATACCCATACATATCTTGAGAAAGAGGAATGAGGTGGGAGGCCTCACACTACCTGACTTCACAGCATATTACAAAGCTACAGTAGCCAGAACAGCTTGGTACTGGTGTAAAGATAGATATTCTGACCATTGACTCAAATTGAGTGTTCAGAAATAGACTCCCTCCTCTGCTGACAATTGAACTGTGATAAGGTAGTCAATCCAATGCAACAGGGATACAGCAGCCTCTATAGTAAATTGTGTTTGGTGAACAAGAGAGCCATATCCAAAAGAATGAAAGAGGATTCCCATCTCCCACCTTAAACAAAAGTTATCTGAAAATGGATAAAATACCTTAACATTAGAGCTAAGGCTATAGAAATTTAGAAGAAAATGTAAGGAAATATCCTAATGAACTTGTGATATTTCCTAGATCTTACACCCAAAACATGAGCTTTGAGAGAAGAAAGAGATAAATGGGATCTCCTCAAAACTGAATGCTTTTGTGCATCAAAGGACTCTGCCAGAAAAGTAAAAAGACAGCCTACACAATGGGAGACAAAATTTGGAAACAAAATATCAGATGAAGTTTTATATCAAGAATGTATAAAGAAATCCTACAATTCAACAATAAAAAGACAAACAACCCAGTTAAAAATGGGCAAAAGATATGGACAGACATTTTGCTGAAGAGGAAATACAAATGGCTCAAAACCATGAAAAGATGTTTTACTTCACTGGCTATTAGGGAAATGCAAATGAAAACCAAAATGAGACATCATCTCATAACTATTAGAATGGCCATTATCAAAAAGACAAAAGTTTACAAGTGCTGCAGAGGATGTGGAGAAAGAGGAACACATTTATTGTTGGTGGGAATGTAGAATGGCTGAACAATCCTGGATGTCAGCATGAACTTTCCTCAAGAATCTAAGCACAGAATTGCCTTATGATCCAGCAATCTCATTACTAGATATATATGCAGAAGAAATTAAGGTAAGGACATTCATGGACATTGGCACAGTAATGATTATGGTGGCTTTACTAATGTTTGCCAAGAGTTAGAAACAGCCAAATATCCATCAATGGATGAGTGGATTAACAAACTGCTGAAGAAAATGAAGCCACAATGCATATAACAATGTGGATGAACATTGAGGATATAATGTTGAGTGAAATTAACCAGAAACAAAAGAACAAATAATGTATGGTCTCACTAATATGAACTAACATTAATGAGCAATCTTTGACAGTTAAAGTTGACAACACAGGTTATCAGGAGATACAAGGAGGGTAGAGATCAGGTATTTGACACTGAATGAGTATAAAGTGTTCATCAGCATAGATTGTATAGATCCAAAAATAAATAGCATGATACTGTGTGATGGTAGCATAATATTGTAAGTAAATTGAACAAAGAAGAATGTGAGTAAAGTTGAAAGAGGAATGCTAGGGGAATGTAGGACAAAAGAAGGAAAGATCGACAATAAAGATTGAGAATATATAATGTAGTAAACCCTAGAGTGTTCAATGTTGGTGAATAAATGTGCAAATATAAGAATGTATTTACATGAGGGAGGCCAAATGAATGTCAACTTTGCAATGTGTTTAGAATGTGATGATTTTGGAGGAAAAATACAGTCAATGAAACCAGAGTCTATGGTTAACATTAACATGGTAGTACATCTCAAATAATTGTAACCAAGGCAATATACCAAAGCTAAATATGTACAAGTAGTGGATATAAAGGAGGGTTATGGGATTCTTGGTGGGGACATTGTCTGAACTTTTTATTGCATTTTACTTTATTTTATTTTTTATTCATCTTTTTTTCTTTTCTTCTCATCTTCCTCTTTTTTTGTCAAAAGAAACAAAAATGTCCACATACAGATTGTGGTTGTGAATGCATAAATATTTTATTATACTGGGAACCACTGATTGTTTACTTAGGATTGAATGTTTAAAAATAATGAACAGAGGGACACAGGTGCTGGAGAAATTGTAGAGGAAATGTTGTACCTAGTAACTGCTGGTGGAGAAGTAGAATGTTACATCCCATCTGTAAGGCAATGTTGTTGATTCACAGGAAACTATGTATGGGATTGCCATATGGTCCTGCAACCCTGTTATTTGGTATATACTTGGAAAAATTGAAAGCAGGGGCATGAATGGACATTTGCACACTGCTGTTTATGGTGGCAGTGTTCATGATTGACAATGGATACATATGGCCTAAGTATACATCAATTGATTAATGGAATTGTTTTGTATACATACAATGGAATATTGAGTGACTACAAGAAGAAATGAAGTTGTGAGGTATGCAAATAGGTAAATGGATTTTGAGGACCATATTTTGCATGAAATAAGGCAGAAATGAAAAGACAGACATTATAATGCCTTAATAATATGGACTAATTATAATGTGCAAACTCTGAGAATTGAAACTGAGGGCATAGGTTATAAGGGGAAGGTTATTGTAATGGTTCCTAGATTACATATGTTACAACAGTTACCACTATGTCTGAGTTTTAATGATAATTCTAGATTCTGAGATGCTGAGCTTTTGTATATAACTGAAGTCCATGGAACATCAGGTATCTGTGTGTTGCCTGAGACTCAGAGCTACAGTTTAGTAGCTATGAATGTCATCATTACCCCATACAGCAAATGTTAAAATGCTGAAAAATTGATCAGACTTTAATCAGAGATATGAAAAAAATGGTCTTGGTTGGAACTAAGGTAAATCAGGATAAATGATAGAGGATGATATTGGCTGTGTTTTAAAACTTCAACTTCTGTGGGGGTAGAGAAAGATGGCAGCATAAGGAGGCATGGAATTTAGTTGGTCCTTTAGAGCAACTAATAAACGATCAGGAACAACTAGAAAATAATCTGGAACAACTGTTGGAAAGCATTCATGGGTGGACACACATCACACACCAGACTGGAATTGGTGGAGCTGCTCATTTTTTAGCACAGAATTCTAAGGAAAACTCCACAAACCTGGAGCTGATTTCCCTCCCTGCTCAGACAGGGCAGGCTGAGATGAAATGCTGCCATTTGGAAAAGAGAAACAGGTTTCATGGAAAGTAAATCAACCAAGCTCCAGTGGCAGATTTAATTAATAAATTTGGACTACTGAATTCAAGCTACAAGCACAGATAAATTGTAGAGAACAGGAAGGGAAGCAGGTTCCTTCCAGCAGGGAGATGGCAGGGCTGATGGGAAAAATACATAAATAAATAAAAGCAGAGACTTTTGGAGGAAGTGACTGAGCTTAGAATACCAGAAGATGGATGTGTCCAAAGAAAAGTGACACAGAAAACTGGGTACCAACTATGGTAGATCAGGGAAACAGGGACTGGGGACTGGCTCTGAAAAGGGGCTTTTACTCCCTCTCTCTTTTTCTTTCTCTCACTCTAAGCAGCTCTTCAGAGAAAGCCTCAGGCATTTTCAATTGTCAATGATTGACACAGGCAAGGGTGGAGTTTACAGAGGTGGGACCAGCCAAAGTGGCTGCCCTCTCTAAGAGAACTCCAACTTTAAGGCATGGGGAAAACAAGTAAACAAACCAGAAACAACATAAGATTGGCTTCTGACACCCTTCGCTCCTTGCCCGTTCAGAGTTCACTGTGAATTAAGTGGACAACACCCCTTTACAGCACTGGGGAGCTGTGGGCTGACAAACACCATCTGTGAGCAGGAGACTAAAAGCACAGAGACTAGGGGCCTCATGGGAGTCTGTCAATATTCTAGGACTCATCCTCAGGGAAACCTGATACTGAATACAAAGCTTCCTCTTGAGACCTAAATCCATTCTCCTCTGGGAAAATCTGACTGTGGCAATCAAGGAGACCAGATGCCTAGACAACAGAAAAGTATAAATCACACTTGGAAAAGTGAGGAAATGGCCCAAAGGAACAAACTTACACTTCAACTGAGATACAGGAATTGAAACAACTGATTATTAATCAAGCAAATATTGTAAATCAATTAAAAATCAATAAAAAATCAATTCAATGAGTTGAGGGAAGATGTGACAAAAGAGACGAAGGATATAAGGAGGATATTGTGTGAGCATAAGGAAGAAATGAAAAGGTTGATAAAACAATTGGCAGAACTTATGAGAATGAAAGGCACAACACAAGAGATGAAGGAAACGATGGTGACATACAGAAGCAGATTTCAAGAAGCAGAATAAAAGATTCATGAGCTAGAGGAATGGTCATTTGAAACCCAATAAGCAAAAGAACAAATGGGGAAAAGATTGGAGAAATATGAGTGAAATCTCAGGGAACTGATTGACAACATGAAGCACATGAATGTACATGTCATGGGTGTCCCAGAAGGTGAAGAGAAGGGAAAAGAGGCAGATGCATTCAGGGGAATGCTTATTGGAATGTACCCTAGATTGTAAGCTCTTACAGTGGTCACATCTATTCCTGAGTTGTAATGATAATCTTTAAATCCTGAGATGCTGAGCAACTTGTGTATAACCTGCTCAATCTCTGGAACTTTGGGTATTTGTGTTACAACCAACAGTCAGAGCTAGAGATTTACAGCTATGAATGTCCATATTAACCCATAAGGCAACGGTTGAAAGAGGTGAAAAAGTGTTCAGACTTCAATTAGAGATATGAATGAAGCAGATCTGGTTAAGACTAAGGCAAATCAGGCCCATGGCTAAAGGATGATACTGACTGGGTTTCAAAACTGTAACTTTTGTGTGAGACCAAGGGAGGAGATGTTTATTTGGTGCAGGATTTATATTTTCTGTAGCACACTAGATAATTTAACCTGTATTATCAGTTGGTTTGAACACCATAGGTGCATGGAGCTGTGAAAGGGAAATGGGATTTGAAGAGTTTATGCAGGCTGCGGTGAAATCCTGATATATCTCAGAGTGATATGGGTAGAGACTAAAAGTTTATTTGTGGGGCCCCCTGAGGAACTGGGTAGAAATGTGGAGGTGTTGGACTTCCCTACCTATGTAACTGCTGATTTTACTGCAAACATTGAATACTGCCAATTTAGTGGGCTGGGCCCTCAATCTAAGGCCTTTCCCTTGTGAGGCTAGTTGCTGCAATGGAGACGCTATGTCCACTTATAACTGTGCCTAGGAGTCTCCCCCAGAGACCCCCTTTGCTGCTTAGATGTGGACATCCCTCTCTTTTAGCCCATTTGGCAGGTGAATTCACTAGTCTCACCCCTATGTGAGACATGACACCCATTGTTGTAAATCCCCCTAGCAATGTGGAAAATGGCTCCTGGAGTGAGCCTGGATATAGCACTGTGGGACTGAGAGGATCTTCTTGACCAAAAGGGGAAGAGGGATGAATAAAATAAGGTTCCAGTGGCTGAGAGATTTCAAATGGAGTTGAGGCCACTCTGGAGGGTATCCTTATGCACTATATAGATATAGATATCACACTTTAGTTTTATGTGTATTGGAATGGCTAGAGTGAAGTACCTAAAGCTGTCACACTGTAACCTCGTGAACTTGATTCTTGAAGATGGTTGTATAACTAGGTAGTTTGCCCACTGTGAGTGCAATTGTGAAGAACTTGTGGTTCACACTCCCTTTATCCAAAGTACGGACAGAAGAGTGGAAAAATTGGGACAAAAATTGCATGAATAGGGTGGGATGGAGTGGATGGAATATTTGAGTGTTCTTTTTTGCTTTTATTTTTATCTTGGAGTAAGGAAAATGTTCAAAAATTGATTCTGGTGATGAATGCACAAATGTATGATGGTGCTCTGAGTGTAAACTGTGGATGACTGTAGTGTATGAATATATCCCAATTAATCTGTATTAAAAATAGCAACAGAACAATGGGGGAGGTGGGAAATGGGATGTTTTGGAGGTTCTTTTTGTTTTAGTTTTTATTTTATTTTTTGGAGTAATGAAAATGCTCAAAGTTTGATTGTGGTGATGAATGCACATATATGACAGAACTGTGAACAACTGGTTGTACACCTTGAATGATTGTATGTCATGTGATTATATATCAGTAAAATTGCATTAAAAAAACAAACTTCAACCTCTGTGTGATACCAAAGGTAGAGATGTTTATTTGGTGGATATTCTTTACATTCTGTGGCATGCTATAGAATTTTACTTGTATGGTTAGTTTATTCAAGCACTTTAATTACATAGAACCTTGAAAAGGGAGTTAAATCTGGTTTGTGTATGTTGTTGTGAGGTCCCAGTATATCTCAGAGTAATCTGGGCAGAGGATAAAAAAGTACTTGAAAAGCCCCTTTGAGGAAGTGGGGAAAATGTGGAAATATTAAATTTATCCTGATGGGTAATACCTTATAGTCTCACAAACATTTGCATCTACTAATTTAGTAGTTTGAGCCCTTGATCTTCCATCTTACCCTTATGAAAAAGCCTGTTAATGAAAGGGAAAGGCTAAGCCTACTTATAACTTTGCCTGTCATCCCCAGAGAAAATCTTTTGTTGATTGTATGTGACCTCTCTCTCTAAGCCAACTTGTCTGGTGGACTTGCTGCCCTCCTCCCCTAAATGGGACATGACTCCAAGGGGTGTGGACCTCCCTGGCAATGTGGGACATGTTTCATTTGGATGAGAATGAAATCAGCATCACAGAATTGATAAAGCATTGACCAAAATGGGGAAGAGAAATGATACAAAGTTTCAAGTGCTGAGAGATTTCAAATGGAATCAACAGGTCATTGCAGAGGTTATTCTTATGAATTATATAAATATTCCTTTTTAGTTTTCATGTGTTGGGGTGGCTGGAATGAAATACCTGAAACTTTTGAACTGCAACCCTGCAGCATTGATTCTTAAAGTTTAATGTATAACTGTATGTCTTATATGGTGTGGCTGTGTGATTGTAGAGAACCATTTGTCCAAAGTATGGATAGATGAGTAGAAAAATTAATGAATGATAATGGGGGCTATGAGGGATGAGTTGTTTTGGTTGTTCATTTTACTTTTATTTTTTTCTTACTTTTATTTTTATTCTTATTTTTTTGGGGTAAGGAATGCACAACTATGATGATACTTTGAAGAATTGATTTTACAGTATGGATGACTGTATGGTAAGTGAATATATCTCAATAAAATTGTAAAATTGCAAGGAAAAATAATATATCTAGGCCAAAAGTTTGGGTTATGGTTATTCTGTCACATAATTGATCAGAATGTCTTTTCCTGAGGGTAGAATGTATTACTAAACAAACCCCAAGATTTGATGTCAACAGTCTGTGAAAATTCCTTCTTAAAACAATTTTTGGCATACTGAATGTGCACCCCTTGGACTTGTGTTCAAAACAAGTGAAGTTCCCAGTTATACTGTCAATGGATTATTAAAGAATAATGGACAAGAGAGAAATTCACAGAAAGTGACTTTCCAGTAAACAGTGGACACTGCACAAGAAGACTATTGAAGGAAAGAGAGCCACAGCTATTTCCTAGGCCAAACAAGTAAGTCAACATGTCACCAAGGTGAAAATCAAGGTTATTACTTCTCCAGACAATATGAGATAATTACCACTCTGGCCAGTCTGATATGGTTTGGACCTAGACTCAGTTCATGAAAAACAAGAGGTGCTGTGGCTGTGAGGCTGAAAAACACCATGTGATTTTAGAACAAAGACATTTCATATACTTTGAGGACAAAAGGTTTTAATATAATCATTAAAGGGTCCTAAAACCTGATATTTTGCTAAGATTAGTGTTTAAAACTATGGTAATCAATGCCATATTTACATCCATGATTACATTCTTCTCCCTCTGGAGAGATTGTTTACTTTCTTGACCTTTGTCTTTGGCTAAAGCAGGTTTTTTATGGGCCATTTAAGAGGGGGTCTGGGCACTGTACCACCACAGACATGATAATTACTATGGAAAAGTGGCTTCTCTGCATTTCCTATTTTACTTATTTCTGAATGAGAATTCATCATGCAGTTTTATGTCACATAATCATTTTACACTTGAATGTTTAGAAAGTTCCAGAATTTAAGGAGATAAATGCAGGTGTCTTAGGAGCAAAGACTTAGATCAAAGGACTGCATATCATTTAGATATTTGGATTTTGAACTCAAGGCAGGAAATAAATTAGACTTTAGTGTTTATTTTTCTTATGATAGGAGATGAGTGTGTTCTGTGAAAAAGAGGTGGATGTTGGATACGCATGCTTCATCATGAAGTGGTGTGGTTCACCACTATAGAAAATAGAGAGCTCACCATTCCTTTCAAGAAATCTCTTGAGGTGCTCATTTATTAAAACTGTCACATTTCAATGTTTTTCACATTTTTGGTGAGATAGAGTTGCCTACTCAATACCTGTTCTACATTTTGGGACTACCATCATCCCTGAGTTTTGTGGATGATGATGTAACAAACTAAAAATATTTCCTTCCCCAGCTGCCTCTGAAATTGAAAGTTATCAATGAGATGGTCTCTGATAGTTTGAAGCTGTTATATACGCCAGAAAAAGTCATATTATTTTAATCCATGCCTGTGGGTATAGACCTATTGTATGTGGTATATTTTGATTAAGTTTTTTCAAGTGAGATGTGAGCCATCTCATTTAAGGTAGGTATTAATCCTCTTACCAGCATGCTTTAAAAGAGGACAAAACACATACAGAAGCTAAGAGATGAAATTAAAAGAAGCTCCTTGAGAAAAACTGAGGAGAAGCAAAGAAAGAACCCACAGAAGCTCAAAGAAGCCACTGGAACCAGAAGATGAAAGCAATCCAACCCAGGAGCAAAGGATGAGCAGATGCTGGCTGTGTGCCTCCACACATAACAGAGTTGTTCAGATGCCAGCAAGCTGTCTTCAGAATCCAGGTATCATCCTACTGATGTCTGGAGTTGGGCATTTTCATGGAATAATATCTGTAAATTGTAAGTTAATCAATTACCATTTTAAAATTCATCCTATTTCAGGTATATTGCATTTCTGTAACTTTAGCAAACCAAAACATGGACTTTCTTTAAAGGAGCCTGATTAGCCTGAACTTGTCTTGAGGAAATGCAGACCTGACGTTTGAAGAGCTGTCATTTAAAGAAATGAAATAAAGTTCATGAGTGTAAAACTCACCTGTCAATACACATCCCTGAGCTGTGGGACAATGGAAAAGCTGCTCAAGACATGTATTTGCATGAGAATAAAAATTCCCTTAACCATGTGAGCCACTGTGTGGTTTTCTGTTATATGCAGCCAAATGCAGAATCCAACCAAGGCAATTTCCATTGATTTAGCTTTCTTAGAAATAATAAATAAAATCTAAAAGGCCCAATTGCAGGCACCTACACTGAGCCTCACATCAAAAAACAAAACAAACAAACAAAAAAAAAAACAAAGTCTAAATAAGTTTTTATTCCTTGTAAATGCCTGTTATGCCCAGAATACATAATTTAAATCAGCCAATTAGCTATCTCCAACTCCTTATTCTTACAACAGCTAACCTTCTCATTGCAAAGCAATAATTTTCACTATGTTAGGAAATATAGTTTTCTTAGCACATAAGATTTCCTCCCAATGAACTCCCTTATTCTATCCACAAAAGCTCCCTGCTCCCTTTGCTCAGTGGAATTTCTCTGTACCTCATTGTGATTGAATTATCCCCAATTCATGAACTGACTTAATAAAACTCTGAAATCTAACCAAATTTCACTAAATTTTTTAATTTAACAGAAACCAGTGACAAAATTCTAGTCAAAATGAAATAAATACCATTGAAGCTATGAATATTCAATTTATAAACAATGAATTAAATAGGCTATGGCAGAAAATAATGAAGTCACATCCAGGGAAGACAGTGGAGTAGAAGATACAGGACACAATCCTTCAACCAAAACAACTATGAAACACATAGGAACTGTCTGAAAGAATACTTTTGAAACTCCAGAGGTGAGAATAACACTGCACAGTATCCAGGGAAGAGGGGAAGAAAGAGGCTGGTAAACTATGGTAAAGGACAGTAAGTTATTCTGTCCATGCATTTGTTACCAGTGCCCCAACTCTCATGGCAGATCATCTTTGGATTCAGTCCCTGGAAGGCTCTCTGGTGATAGAAAGAAATGTAACAAACCTCTTTCCCCAGAATGGTTGTGGGCATAGCCAATAACAGATCATAGCATTTGATCAGTGAATTTGGAATGCTGGAGGCCTGGCTCTTACTGGGGAGGCTGCCTTTCAAAAATGAGGGAGAGATTAAGAAATTCTCAGATGAGCAAAAGCTGAGGTTATTCATCAAAACTAGATGAATCACACAAATTAGGGATTAATGGAAATGACAGTTGAAAAGTTATATGACATACAAAGGCCAAACAGCAAAATAGCAGATAAAGTCCCATATTGCCACTAGTTACATTACACAAAAATAGATTGATGGAGCTGAGATGGTAGCATAGAGAAGAGTGGAAGCTAGTTTGTCCCCCTGGAACAACTAATAAGCAACCAGGAACAACTAGTAAACAATGGGGAATAACTACAGAGGGAAAAATGTGACTGTCTACTCATCATACACCAACCTGAATTGGGAGGAATGCCTGAGAACACAGCATAACATCTGTAAGTAAAAACTGTGGACCTGAGCCAAGATCCCTCTCCCCCAATGCAAACTGCAAAGCCTGGCAGTACTAAAGAACTGAACTCTCCAAGCGATTGAATAAAACTCAGCTGAGTTCCAACTGGGATTTTAATTAACAAGTGTGGACTGCTCAATACAAGCTATGAATCCCAACAAGCAGAGGCTTTTGGTGATTACTGACTTTGGAGAGCTGGAGGACCTTTCTGAGGGGGGGAAGGGGAGCCCAGAGGACTGGGTGATGTCTCTGACCAATGGGTGAAACTGAGTATGGCCATGGACTTGGTCCTAAAGGGGGATTCCTGCCCCTTTTTTGACTCAGTGGAGAAAGCCTCAGCCATTTTCATTTCCCAGCACACTGATCCAGACAAATGTGGACATAGCACAAGCAGAGAGCCTATTCAAATGCAAAGGACCTCTCCCCATGGTGGTGTATCTTTGCAAAGAGGACAAAGGTGGTGCCAAGCTCCACTACCCACCTTCATTCAGAACAAGAACCCAGACCATGGGGGAAAACAGCCACAGGCCACACCTCCTTACACTAATCTGGAGCTACAGGCCAATATGTGCCATGTGCTGGGCAGAAAACACAGTGACTTGAGGCCTCACAGGTTGTAACAATTTTCTAATTCTCATCACTAGGGAGATGTGATATTATAGCCTCCATCTAGACTTGAGCCTGTTCTGGTCTAGGAAAACCTGATCAGGGTAACCAAGGAAACCAGATGCTTAGACAACAGAAAACTACAAACTACATTTAGAAAAACAAAGTTATGACCCAGTCAAAGGAAAAAACTTACATTTCAACTGAGATACAGGAAGTTAAACAATATTAAATCAATTCAAAAAGTTTAGGGAAGATATAGCAAAAGAGATGTAGCATATAAAGAAAATATTGGGTGAACATAAGGTAGAAATTGAAAGTTCAAAAACAGCAACTGGCAGAATTTATGGAAAAGAAAGACACAACAGAAGAGATGAAAGACACAGTGGAGACACACAGCAGCAGACCCCAAGAGGAAGAAGAAAACACTCAGGAATTGGAGAACAAGGCACTGAAAGCCTACACACAAAAGAACAGAGAGAGAAAATAATGGAAAAATATGATCAACTTCTCCAGGAATGGAATGACAACACGAACACAGGAATGTATGTGTAATTGGTGTCCCAGAAGGAGAAGAGAAGGGAAAAGGGGCAGAAACAATATGAGAGAAAATAATCAATGAAAATTTCCATTTCGTATGAAAGTCATAAAATTACAGATCCAAGAAGCACAATATAACCCAAACATAATATATCTGGACAGGCCAACACCAAGACACTTAATAATCAGATTATCAAACATCAAAGATAAAGAGAGAATCCTGAAAGCATCAAGAGAAAAGCAATCTTCACACACAAAGGAAGTTTGTTAAGACTATCTGCAGATTTCTCAATAGAAACCATGAAGGCAAGAAGGAAGTGGAGTGATGTATTTATGATACTCAAAGAGGAAAACCAGGAACCAAGAATCCTATATCTGGCAAAACTTCCTTCAAATATGAGGGAGAGCTTAAAATATTCTCTGACAAACAGACAATGACAGGGTTTGTGAACAAGATACCTGCTCTACAGGAAACACTAAAGGGAGCACTACAGACAGAAAGCAAAAGACAGGAATGAGAGGTTTGGAACACAAATTTGGGAGATAGTAGCACAGCAATGTGGGTACAGTGAACAAATATGACTGTGAGTATGGTTGAAGAAGGAAGGTTAGGAGCATGTGGGACACCAGAAGTAAAGAGGAAAGATAGAGAATGGGACTGTATAAATTGGTGAAACCTAGGGTGCTCTTTGATTGTGATAAATGGTACAAATATGTTTTTCCATGATGTTGTAGTTTGCTAATGCTGCCAGAATGCAAAACACTAGAAATGGATTGGCTTTTATAAAAGGGGGTTTATTTTGTTACACAATCACAGTCTTAAGGCCATAAAGTGTCCAAGGTAGCATATCAGCAATCAGGTTCCTTCACTGGAGGATGGCCAATGATGTCTGGAAAACTTCTGTTATTTGGGAAGGCACATGGCTGGCATTTGCTCCAAAGGTCTGGTTTCAAAATGGCTTTCCCCCAGATTGTTCCTCTCTAGGCTTCTGTTCCTCAAAAATATCACTCTTAGTTGCACTTGGGATATTTGTCCTGTATCAGCTTCTCTGATGCAAGAGTCTGCTTTCAATGGCTGTCTTCAAACTGTCTCTTATCTTCAGCTCCTGTGCTTTCTTCAAAGTGTCCCTCTTGGCTGTAGATCCTCTTCAAAACATCACTGACAGCTGCACTGAGTTCCCTCTGTTCATCAGCTCATTTACATGGCTCCAGTGACTCAACTTAGATCCACCCTGAATGGGCAGAACAACATCTCCATGGAAATTATCCAATCAGAGTCATCACCCACAGCTGGGTGGGGCACATCTCCAAAGAAACACTCAAAGAAATCTAATCAACACTGAAAGCATCTGCCAACACAAGATTATATCAAAGATAATGGTGTTTGGGGGACACAATATATTCAAACCAGCACACATGAGATAGAACAAATGAATGTCAACATTGCAATGTGTTAAAAATAGGGTATTATTGGGGGGAAAATACAATCAATGCAAAGTAGAGACTATAATTAACAAAAACATTGTATTATGCTTCCTTTAATATAACAAAGACAATATACCAAAGCTAAATGCATATGGGGGCATCAGGGAAGGGTATGGGACTCTTGGCATTGCTGATGTTTTCTCTGACTCTTTATTCTACTTTAGTTTAATGCTATCATTTCTTTTGATGCTTCTTACCTATTATTTTTTTCTCTTTCTTTTTCTTTCTCTGTTGTCTCTCTGCCTTCTTTGACTCTTCCTCCTCTTCTGTGGAAGAAATGGAGGTTTTCTTATATAGATAGTGGCAATGGTGGTGAATACACCAATACGTGACTATATAGGGAACCATAAATTGGTTACTTTGGATCAAATATATGGTGTGTCAACAAAACCATCTTAGAAAAATGGATTGATGAAGAAACCTTGAGGACATTATATTCAGTGAAATAAGACAGACCCATAAGGACAAATATTGCAGGATCTCAGTGATGTGAACTATTTATAATATGTAAACTCATAGATATGAATTATAAGTTACCAGGATATAGCACAAGACTAAAGAATGGGGAGTAGTTGCTTGTTATAAGCAGAATGTTCAACAAGGGCTAAGCTAAGAGTTTGGAAGGGACAGATGTGATGGTAACAGATTGTGAGAATAATTAGCAGTGCTGAATTGTTTGTGAATGTGGTGGAAAGGGTAAGCTCAGAGTCACATATTTCAAAAGAAGTAACATTGGAGGTTAAAATATGGGAATGTATAAAACAGTGAATCTTGTGGTGGACAATGCCCATTATTAACAGCACAAATATTAGAAATTTCTCTCATGAACTAGAACAAAAGTATGATACTATAACTAGAAGTTAATAAGAGAGGGGCATATAGGAAATATGTATATACCTATTGCAAATTATACACTACAGTTAGTAGTATTTTAATGTTCTTTCATCAGCAGTAAAAAATGTACTATTCCAATACTATGAATCAATAATGGAGGGGGGTGGTTAGGCATACAGGAGGATTTGAGTTTCCTTTATTATCTCTATTTTCTGTAGTAATGAAAATATTCTAAAAATTGGAAAAAATGTGGTGATGAATACACAAATATATGATCATACCATGGGCCATTTATTGTACACTTTGGATCTTTGGATAATTGTATGGTATATATGGTATGTGAACAATCTTTCTCTCTCTCTCTCTCCCCCCACTCCATATACATACATACATACATATCACTAGAAACTGTTCAATTGCCAAACAACCAAGGGAGTGGAGGATCCCCTTTCATATCTCTGGTCCTATTTTTTTCCCCAAAGCAGAAAAAAAGAAAGGGAACTTCCCAAGGTTGGATATCAAGTCAAGCAATTTAATGATTCTTTTCCATTTGTTGTTTCTAGTCTGTCTACATGATAGTGTGGATAGTGTTTCTATTCCTGATGATCTGTTTGTTTTTATATTTAAATAAATGGCAAATGCACTATACCAATCCATAAAAACTGACATCAAAATGTGAATAAAAGAGCAAAATCCAGGAGAAAATGCAAATAGAAAAATAAAGGATTCAGGGAAGAAAACAGCATCATAAAGAATTAAATATTTGTCAAGATTTTATTCTTTAAAATTATTTAAAAATGAGTAAATAGATTAAACTCTCTGGTCAAAAGTCCAATATTGGAAAGATAAAAATCATGACCCAACTATAAGCTGTCTGCAAGAGATTCACCTTAAATTAAAAGATACATGTAGGTTAAGTGTGAAAGGATGGAAAAAATGTACCATGCAAATATTAACAAAAAGAGATGGGTTGGCTACACTAGTAAATATATCAAATTCATGAGTACTTATGAGGGACAGATACGGTCATTATATACTTATAAACTGGACAATTCAACAGGAAGATGTAAGAATTTTAATTAAATATGCATTTGATTTCAGAGCTCCAACATATAGAAGGCAAATACTGATATATTCTAAGCAATAAATTGAAGGTTCTATATTAAAATTAGGGGTCTTGAACACACCACTCTCAGTAATCTAGTCAGGATGTCAAAAGGAAGTACAGAACTTGAATGATAACACTAAACTAGCTAGAACTAACACACACACACATAGAACAATGTACCCAACTAAAACAGAATACACAATCTTTTTGAGTGCACATGGGTCATTATCCAGGGTGTATCATATGTTGTCACAAAACAGGTCTCAATAAATTAAAAAAAATATATTGAAATCATACTATGTATATTCTCTAATCATGAAGGAATGAACCTGGAAAAAAACAACAGAGGGAGAAACAGAAAATTCAAAAATATGTGGAAATTAAACAACATAATTTTAAATAACTAATGGGTGAAGAGTAAATCAAAAGCAAAATTAGGAAATACCTTGTGGGGAATGAAAATGAATACATAACATGCCAAAATTTATAGAATGCAACAAAGGCCATGCTGAGAGGATAGTTAATAGCTCTAAATGCTTACATTAGATTATAAAAAGATAGATTTCAGACTGAGGGGACAAGATGGTGGCATAGAGAAGAATGCAATTTAGTTACTCCCCTGGAACAATTAATGAACACCCAGGAATGATTAGTAACTAATTTGGAATAACTGCTGTGGGAAAACAATGACTGTCCACACATCATACATCAACTGAGGTTGGGAGGAATGCCTGAGATTGCAGCATAAAACCTGTAAGTAAAAACTGTTGTTCTAGTTTGCTAATGCTGCAGAATGCAAAACACCAGAGATGGATTGGCTTTTATAAAAAGGGAGTTTACTTGGCTATACTGTTACAGTCTTAGGACCATAAAGTGTCCAAGGTAACACATCAGTAATAAGGTACCTTCACTGGAGGATGGCAAATGGTGTCCAGAAAACCTCTGTTAGCTGGGAAGGCACGTGGCTGGCATCTGCTCCAAAGTTCTAGTTTCAAAATGGCTTTCTCCAAGGACGTTCCTCTCTAGCAAGCTTGCTCCTCTTCAAAACGTCACTCACAGCTGCACTCTGTTCAGTCTCTTTGAGTCAGCACGTTTATATGGCTCCCCTGATCAAGGCCCAACCTGAATGGGCAGGGCCATGCCTCCATGGGAGTATCCCACCAGAGTCACCACCCACAGCTGGGTGGGGCACATTCCAAGCAAATCTAATCAGCACCAAAAGTCTGTCCCACAAGACTACATCAAAGATAATGGTGTTTGGGGGACAAAATGCATTCAAACTGGCACAACTGTGGACCCATGCTGGGAGCCCCCTTCCCCCAGGGCAGGCTGAGCTGCAAACCTCACTGTGGTACAAAGAAGCAGTCTCCCAGCAAGTGAATATAGCTCAACTGAGCTCCAACTAGGGTTTTAATTAAGAAATGTGGACTGCTGAATACAAGCTACAAAACTCCAACAAGTTGACAGAGATTTTTAGTGATGACTGATCATAAAGACCCAAACAACTCATCTGTCCCAGGAAGGGGAGACCAGGAGACCAGGCATTACCTCTGGCTGATGAGTAAAACTGGGGGGCTGTCTACTGGCTTTAAAAAGGGGATTTCTGTCATTTCCTTACCTTTCCTCTATCTCAATCTTAGGGGCTCAGTAGAGATACCCTCAGCAATTTTTAGTTCTCAGTGCTCTGACCCAGATGGGGGTGGATATAACAGACTCAGAGAGACCAAAATTGAAATACAGATGATAATATCCTACGGGGGTGTATCGTCCTTAAGAGTAGGAGGTGGTTCTCAGCTTTCCCTTCACATATAGACCCCAGAGCCTGGGATTAAACAGCCAAAACAGAAAGTAGAGAGGCCACACCTACTTACACCAGTTGGGAGCAATAGGCTGACAGGCACCATGGGCTGGGCAGGTTAGGAAAAACACAGCAGCTAGGGATCTCAAAAGAAAGTCTGTCAAACTCCAAGACACACCTGTAGGGAAACTTGAAACTGAATATAACCCCACTGTGAAATCTGAACTTTTTCTGTTCTGGTAAAATCTGATTGGGGTAATCAAGGAAAGGAGGTAACTAGAAAAGAGAAAACTACAATTTACACTAGGAGAAACAAAGATATGGCCCACACAAAGGAAAACTTACACCTCAATCAAGATACAGTTCAGGTATTGTTTCAGTTTAATGAAACAGCCTATTAAGGATTTTCAAAGAAATATGCTAATTCAAATCAAAAACCAAATCAACAATTTCAGAGAAGATACAGCAAAAGAGATGAAGTCTACAAAGAAAACACTGGGATAACATAAGACAGAAATCAAAAGTTTGAAAACACAACTGTCAGAAACCATGGAAATGAAAGGCAAAACACAAGAGATGAAAACCACAATGAAGACATACAACAGTAGATATCAAGAGGAAGATGAAAACAGTCAGGAACTGGAGAAAAAGACTACTGAACTCCTACACATGGAAGATCAGATAGGGAAAAGAGTGGAAAAATATAAACAATGTCTCATGGAATTGAATGACATCATGAAGCATATGAATGTACATATCATGGTTGTCCTAGAAGTAGAAGAGGAGGGAAAACGGGCAGAAGGAATAATATAGGAAATGATCAATGAAAATTACCCATGTCTTATGAAAGACATAAAATCACAGATCCAGGAAGCACAGCATACACAAACAGAATAGATCTGAACAGGTCTATGCTGAGACACTTAATAATAAGATTATCAAACATCAAAGACAAAGAGAGAATCCTGAAAGCAGTGAGAGAAAAGTGTTCCATCACAAACAGAGGAAGCTTGATAAAAGTATGTGCAGTTTTTAAATGGAAACCATGGCAGAAAGAAGGAAATCTTGTGATATGTTTAAAATAGTGAAAGAGAAAACCACCAACCAAGAATCCTATATCTTGCAAATTGTTCTTCAAATATGAGGGAGAGTTTAAAATATTCTCTGACAAACAGACAATGAGAGAGTTTGTGAACACAATACCTGCATTACAGGAAGCACTAAATGGAGAACTACAAACAGAAAGGAAAAGAGAGGAGTGAGAGGTTTGGAACACAATTTTGAGTGATGGTAGCAAAGCAATGTAAGTACACTGAACAAGATGAGTATGGTGAAAAAGGAAGTTTAGAAGCATGTGGGACAACAGAGGGAAAGAGGAAAGATAAAGACTGGGACTGTATATCTCAGTGAAATCTAGAGTTCTCAACAATTTTGATAAAATGTACAAATATGTTTTTACATGAAGGAGAATAAATGAGTGTCAACCTTGCACGACATTAAAAACAGAGAAAAATACAATCAATGCAATCTAGAGACTATAGTTAATGAAAACATTGTATTATGTTTCCTTTAATGTAACAAAGACAATATACCAAACCTAAATGCCTTTAAGAGGGGGACATAAGGGAGGTGTATGAGATTCTTGGCATTAGTTATATTGTCTGACTCTTTTATTCTACTTTAGGTTAATTCTATGTTTCCTTTTGTTGTTTTTTAGCTGTCATGTTTTTTTCTTTCTTTTTCTTTTTTTTGTCTATCTACTTTTTTGACTCTTCTTCCTTCTTTGTGGAAGAAATGGTGATTTCCTTATATAAATAGTGGTGATGGTGGTGAATACATAAATATATGATTGTACAGGGAACCATTGATTATTTACTTAGGATGGAAAGTATGGTGGGTGAACAAAACTGTCTTAAAAATGGGCTGATGAAGAAAACTTGAGGGCATTACCTTGAGTGAAATAAGTCAGACACATAAGGACAAATGTCACATGGTCTCATTGATGTGAACTAATTTTATATCAAAAATCATAGACATGACTTATAAGTTACCAGGATTATAGCACAAGACTAACTAATGGGGAGTGTTTACTTATTATGAGCAGAGTGTCCACATAGATTGAGCTGAAGTGTTTGGAAATGGACAGAGGTGATGGTAGCATGTTATTGTGAGAATAATTAACAGTGCTGAATGGTGTGTGAATGTGTTGCAAAGGGGAAGTTTAGAGTCATATATGTCAACAGAAGAAAAGTTGAAAGTTAAAAGATGGGAATATATAAAACAGTGAAGCTTGTGGTGGACAATGTCTGTGACTAACTACAAATATTAGAAATCTCTTTCATGAACTAGAACAAATGTATGACAATATAACTAGAAGTTAATAATAGAGGGGAATATAAGGAAAATATACCTATTGCAAATTCTGCACCACAGTTAGGAATATTTAACATTCTTTCATCAGTAACAAATATACTATACCAATACTATGAGTCAATAATAGAGGGTGGTGTGTTTAGGGGTATGGGAGGTTTTGAGTTTTCTTTTTTTTTTTTTTTGTCTTTTTTTCTTTTCTGGAGTAATAAAAGTATTCTAGAAATTGGAAAAAAAATAATTGTGTCGATGTATGCATAGCTATATGATGATAATGTGGGCAATTCATTATAAACCTTTGATCTTTGGTAATTGAATGGTATGTGAACAACCTCAATAAAATTAAATTAAAAATGATACACTTAAAATGAGATGTCTAACCTGAAAACAGGAAGAACTAGAAAAAGAAGAGCAAACTAAACCAAAAGCAAACAGAAAAAAGGAAATAAAGATTACAGTGGAGATAAATGAAATAGAAAACAAACAAAAAATAATACTGCTTCAATAAAACCAAAAGTTGCTTCTTTGAAAATATCAAAAAAACTGAAAATCTTTTGGGTAGACTTACAAAGAAAAAAGAGGAAACAAATAATGGAAATCAGAAATGAAATGGGAGACATTACTCCAAACACCTCTGGAAAAAAAGGACTTGAAGAAGATACTGTTAACAAATGTATGCCAATAAATTACACACCTTCTGAATCTCATTGATCTGAATGTCTTTTTATTTGACATCTACAGTCACAGAGACCTTTGCTCAGATATGTCTGAGTACATGCACTTGTTATCCTCTTCATCACATTCATAATACTCCACAGTCTTTGTCTAATCTCTTTTCTCTTAAATGCAACTAAACAGCCACAAACTGGACAAATGACATAACTGGAGGAAAAAAACCACCGTGAATGGTGTAATGAAAATCTCTAAATTCAACGAACCCATGAAATCAGTGATGAAACATGAGAAACTTCAATGCTGAATGAGAGACTAACATCTTTGGTCTAGTCCTTAATGACAGGGAAAACAACAACAAAAATGCCATATTGAATTTCCCCTTTATGTTTTGAAATTTGAAATCCCCACAAAGTCAGCTGAACCAGATAGTCAATAAAGCCCTGAATTCATTATTTTGTTCCAATACAAAATAAAGCACACCTGCCCTAAACCCACCCAATAGGATTGTTGTGGAAGCCCCAGGCCCAGGGCCTTCCCTAAGGGCCATGATGACTATCCACAGAGCAGCCTGCATGACCTAGATCAATTACAGTTTGACCTATTATCCTTGTAATATCAGGCATCCAGTGATAAATGTAATCTACAAGACCTCCCCCCCAATGCTTATGCTCTTCTACCTATTGGAATGTCTTTGTCTCAAGCCCTTATAACGACTCATCAGTTCCCATCAGTCCCACCCCCACACCCAAAGCACAGATTACATACACACTGAGCTCTGAACTTGCTGCCATCAGAGCAAGCATAAATGACTTCTATTTCCTTGTTAAGTAAGCCCTGAATAAAAGCTCATGTCTCAGGTTTTTCCAGGTGCCTTCTTTAATCCTTCAGCTGGAAAGCCCCCTTGGGCCATGACACTTGAGAAGCCTCAATCCTGGAGACAAAAGAAAATCCGGGCATTGACATCATGAACTTGGGGAAGCAAAAGGGGAAATTCCTGAATGGGATAACATGGTGGTCTGTGATGTCTATATAGGGAGGGGTACCTACCCACCTAAATGAAGGGACATCTATGTGAGGAGTGGTGTCTACCTTCCTAGATGAATGAAATCTGCCAAGGTTCTATGGAAATGTTTATAACTCTCTGGCTGGACTAATAGCCTTCCTGTAACAGGCCACAGGACTATTATGTTTTCATGAGAAAAAGGATAGCCCTAAGGCTGCTGCAGCAGTAACCTGGCCACTCTTGGAGACTGTGTGGAGCTACAGAAAAGACATTAATGAGTAATGTGGCAGTCTGCCTTTTAGCAGAAGAATTGAAGTTAGAAAGGGATGTGCAATTGACCCAAGCAGAATTGAAAGGCAATCTGAATAAAAGTTTAGAGATGCGGGCATGCCAGTACACTAGAGTAGGAGGGCATAAGCTGCCCAAAGGGCAAGTTAGGTTTATCCTAGCTTCTCCTAACTGGGACTCTAAAGTGTGGGATCCTGTCAATTCCTCATCAAAAGATGAAGAGCTGCTGTCTGGTTTGGAAAGTAAAACTAAGAAAAGTAAGCCTGCTCATCCTCTGGTCCAACAAAAGTTTAAGACACAGCAAATTCAATGACCTGATTCCCCAGTAAGGGAAGATGGTGTGAAGGCTGCCATGACCCAAGGAGCAGCTCCTGAACAAAAGTGACTTCCATTAGCTGTACTGTGGTAATACATCACTACAAACTACCAGGGACCATCAAGCAAATACTCCCACTTTTGAAGAATTAGAAAGAGTAGGCATAATCCCCACACAGGGTTCATTTATTAGCCCTGTCTGACTAATGAAAAAACCTAATGGTACCTGGCAAATTACTGTTAATCATAGAAAACTTAATATAGTAACTCCTCCTTTGTTTGCAGCTGCATTGATTATGGCTACCTTGTTGTAGGATATATATACTCAATTAAGCCCATTTCTGTTTGTTTTAAACCTTGCAAAAGCATTTAATATTTTTTAGACTCATATCCAGCCAGTGTCCACCTTCACATGAAAACAAAATGGCACTTGCTATAATTCTTCAAGGATACTTCTGCAGTCCTACCATCTGCCATGGATTGGTAGCACAAGATTTAAAGAAAATGATGCCCCCTAAAAATGTCACTATGTTTCACAATATTGATGATATGTTAACCAGTAATTCTTTCCCAGAACTAGAAATTGCTGAGACCATAATGGTGACCCACCTTGAAAGCCAAGGATGGTGATAAATCAAAGCAAATTACAAGCACCTGGACATTCTGTAAAGTTCCTTGGTATTGTCTGTCTGGTTAAAACTAAAGCTATGCCTTCAGCTGTCATTGATAAAATACAAAGTTATCCCACACTGAATACTTCTAAACAATAGCTTTTCTTGGTTTATTAGGCTATTGGAAACTGTTTATACTCTTATTTAGTACAAATTATAAAATGTTTTTCCACCCTAATTAGAAAAGGAAGAGCATGGGAATGGGATTTTTCCATGGCAGACTGTGTTTAAAAAAGTGACCTGAACTACTATGCAAGCACAGGTTTTAAGGGGTTGGACCTCCATATACCCTGTGTATTGAATGAGGCCAATGCCAATATTGGCTTTGGGTGGGGTTGTGGCAAAGGCAATAGGCTATGTGTTCCTATTGGATTGTGGTCCCAACTATGGATGGGTGCAAAACTCAGAGCACTTTGGAAACAGAATTGTGTGCAGCTTATAATGCTCTGTTAAAAATGAAAGGGCTAACTCAGAGGTGCCCAGTGACCTGATGGATGGCCATACTCATCCAGTGGTGGATACATGAAACTATAAGCAAACCCCATTCAGGGAGTTCTCAGCTAAGCATGCTGACAAAATGGAAAGCCTACCTCCTATAATGCAGCCTTTTTAACAAAAGTTCCTTGAGTAGAGAGAGGTATGAAATTTTAGGACCAGTGTCCTATGTGAAAGAGCAACATGTCCTCCATCCCATCAATGATTCTGAGGTGGCTCCCCCCATACCTGACATTGAAAGACAATGAAGTTTACCTGCCTCTGCATGGTATACTGACAGGCACATGGGCAACCTGCTACCTGGACAGCCATGGCTGTCCAGCCCACTACTGACACCATCTGTTGGGAGACTGGACCTTTTCAAAGCAGCCAGTAGGCTGAACTATGGTCTATATGGATGGTAATTTTTCACAAATTCAAGATAACCATTTTTCATTTCTCTGCCCATAACACCAATTCAATTCCAGGTAATATAGAAGCAGATGACCTGGCAAAGATCTGCAGTTTAGCATCAACAACCCATGAAGCTGCTGAGTGACTACATTGAAAAATAGGGAACTGAGGAAAATATACCTTGTGGAGGTTGGCACAGCAGTTTCAGCTACTGGAGATGCTTGCCCTCCTGCTTGCTGTGGCAGTCCAGAATGCTTCCTCACAAACTTGGGCACATCAACCAAGACCAGATCCCTATTGCCTGGTGGCAATTAGACTATTTTGGACCCCTTGATCTGTCTGAAGGGGAAAAATGTGCTTTTACCACCTTAGACACAGCTACAGAACAGATGCTGGCCTTCCCAGTGGGCAAGGCCAAGAAACATGGTACAATATGTAGCCTACAAAAATTGTCTTCTTTGTGGTCCCCACACAGGTGGACAATGATAGAGGGACCCCATTTACCAGGCAGCTAACCCAGGCCTCAGCTGCTGAACATGATATCCTCTGGACATTCCACCTGCTCTACAACCCCAGTGCAGAAGGGTTGACTGAGAGAATGAATGACCCTTTAAAAGAACACTTGAAAGCTGATAAAAGTTTCCTACAGCAATTAACTTAATGACTGTATTCAACACTAATCAGTACCAACACTTGGCCTAGGGTGGTTGCCCCCGCTCATGATGAGATGGTAACCACTGGACCCATTCAAGGTTTGTGAATTCAGGTAAACAGACAAGCAAACTTACAACTACAGTGACATAACAATAACAATTTACTCTTGCATTTACCACAAGCACTAGA
This sequence comes from Choloepus didactylus, assembly GCF_015220235.1. NCBI lineage: Eukaryota > Metazoa > Chordata > Mammalia > Pilosa > Megalonychidae > Choloepus > Choloepus didactylus. The sequence goes on from NC_051316.1 coordinate 3,301,356, forward strand.
ATTTGGAGAAAATAAGGTCAATTGTCTGTGATTCTGGCCCATGCAGTCACACTGGTTGAGAATCCTAAGCCCATAGGGTGTTAGAATTACATAAAATGCCAAAAGTTATTTGTTTTACAAATCTGGATTCTCCACTCCCCAGGAGACTGCACAACCTTTCATACAATCTTTATGCCCCAAACTGGCTGTCAGTCTGACACTGAAGGACTCCCTGCTACTGCAGGGGGAGAAAATACAATAATTAAAAACCCCTCACCTCAAATAATTCTATCTAATAAAAATTAGCTCATATATTAAACTATCCAGTTAATGCCTACTTGTGCCATTAATTTCTGTTAAAATTGTATACTACTGTTTCAATAATGCATTAACTAAAGTGTTTTGAGCATTTAGCATTATTCTAAAATGTTTAATTTTAAAGGTATAAAGGATATACTCTTATTTAAAGGAAATTTATTTCTGTGGTCAAAGTTATGTAAAATTGAATGTCTATCTATAACATATTGAATATTTATCCAATGTTCCTTCATCCAAATGGTTTAATTCTTTAACTTGGCCATGGCACCACTTATTAGGGTTACTGTCTATATATACTGGTTTACTTGTACACTGCTCTCTACTGTATTGTTATGGATTATGGATGCAATATCTGTGCTATGGTGAATGCAAATTGCTGCATAGTGGTAGAGTGTGGAAGTCTCATCCCAAGGCCTTCCCTAAGGGCCTTGAAGACTGTGCACAAAACAGTTTGTGTAACTTAGGTCAGTTAAGGTTTGACCTATTGTCCTTGTAAAATCAGGCCTCCAGTGCTAAATGTAATCTATAAGATCCCCACTTCCATGCTTATGCTTCTGGCAGGTGCTTGGAATGCACATGTGCAAATTCTGCTGACCCTCTCCTGCTTAATAATAGGGTTCTGGTTGTAAAAAACATGACTCTATACCAATGGCTGCCCTGTGTTCCAAAAATATAATTGGCTTCCAAAGTGTTCAGGTGATGGTGGAGGTGTTGTGGACTGTGCAGTTTGTTGTTGGAATATGAGGTTGATTCTGCAGCACTGATGATCATCTGCAGGCCTGATGGATTGTGAGGGTTGGACTCTCCCTATAAGATGCTATAGAGGAAAGACCAAGGGCAAATTCCAATTGGGTGTGTGGTAGGTGGTACTTTAATGAAGTGCCCCTGGCTATTCTTGGGCCTGCCTTTTTTTTTCCAATGGCACAGAAATTACCACTGGGTCTAACATATGCATCTTAGCATCTCAGCTTCTCACTTAACAGAGCCTAACATGAGGCATGGCCATGTGCAGTCAATGAATCTACTTTAACTCATGAAAATTTGGAAAAATTTATGTGTCTGTCCTGTCCACTATTTACAGGTGACAAAAGGATTGGCTCATAGCTGTCTTAGCGGTGAGATTTCTTACTCTATTTATGCTTGCCAGGAGTTTCATTCTGGGCCTAAATGCTGAGTGACATTCAAGGTGGTCCTGTGGTGAAAAGAACACATGGTATGTGGAGAGGGTGACATTTTTTATGCTGAGTGGGTTGGAGGTATGATTGGGTACAGGGATGGAGACTCCCAGATGGCAGGCATGATGGTTTACACTGTATATTGTTGTTCCTTTGTCCAGGAACTATCATTGCCCTGAGAGATATCCCTGTCTTGGGAGCCAACATACCCTGGCTCTGTAAGTTAGAATGATACCCATGTAACTGTGAATACCCAACCCAAGTCTTCCTTTTACATGGTGTTGGACTTGGGAGACATTAACCACAAATACATCACATATCTTGTTCTAGAACTGAAAGCATATTAATTAGCAACAGAAGATGACTTCCCCAACCTCTCCATTCCCAAATTTGCTGAAGCCCAAGGGAGTAGGCCAAAGTGGTACTGAATGTGACCATTCTTCTCAAATCTCATGAAAGCAGGTCAGTTTAATCTCACCCTTATCTGACCCTGTGTCTTCATGAGGATGGAAACTAACCCATTTGAAGTGTCTTTATTTAATTTCTTTTATTACTGATTTAATATTGTTTCACATTCTTGGTATAATAAGGTTTTCTTCAAAATTTTAAATTTATTTAAAAAATGTTAGTTTCTTTAATTATTCTTGTAGTATTTCACTTAAGAACAGACACAATCTCTTATGTATTCAAAGGAACATTACCACAATCATCAAATTAACCTGGATGTTGTAGAAATATCTCATCTAGGGGCATAGTCCCCACCTCAACAATTACACAATCATGTCCTATCAACCAATCAAAATGTAATAGTAATAATAATGATAGAAATGTAGAAAGGCACAAACCAAAATATTGTCCAATCTCATATCAAACATGGCATTTCATTTTCAGGTTTATTTATTCTCTTTCATCTGAATATGCTCAATTATTTCCTTCATCTGGACATATTAGAAAGCTGCTGAATCACCATTTTAAAGAATATTTCTCAAATTGTGTTTTTTTTCAATGTTTCTTCCTCATGAAATTCAGTTTATGAATTTTAGGCTCTATTGGGAGAAAATTATTGTGCTCTCATGGTGATTTTTTTAAATAGAAGTTTAATTTTTGTTTCTTTCATAGTATTGAATTCATTTTAAAGTTTATCTAAAAGCTATAACACACACGTATCAAAAATCACAACTTTATAATAAAGCAAAGCAAAGTTTCACAAAATTAAGTAACCTGAAATAACTATTTTGCTTCCCACACTGCAAAAGTTTTCATTAATGGGTTATCTCCAAGGCATTTGATTAAAGATATCTAATAATATACACAGTACTCTCCATACAGTCCTTGTATCTTACTTGGGGTATTGTTTATTGCTGCAGAGTCCTAGGTTTCTATTTTCCCCCTCTTGTCATCTAGTTCCAGTTACATGATTTCACATCCCTCATATCCACTTTCAAATAGAGGTTTCTCTGCTGAGCCTTGTGTGCAGAATCAGCCACACACCACACCAAGTGTTTCTGACTCTTTCCCATTGTTCCAAATAGGAATCCCTGTACCCAGGTGTGCCTAATATACAGCAGGAAATCCCAAGTTAAAAAACTTCAGGGAAGAAATATCACTGGGGCTTGAAACTGTGGAGGAGACACTGCATGACCAGATTGCAAAGCAACCTAGAATTCTGGTGGGTGCTTGGAAAGCACTTGTGCAAATTCTGCTGACACCCTCCTGCCTCACAATAGGCATCAGCTTACTAAGCAACCATGCTCTATCCCAATGGCTGCCCTGTGTTCCAAAATTATCATGGGAACCCCAAGGGTGCAGGTGATCATGGAGTTGCTGTGGCCATTGCAGTTTGTTGTAGGTATATGAGGATGATTCTGCAGTCCTGAGGATCACATGCAGCCCTGATGTATGGTGAGGTTTTGACTATCCATGGAGGATGCTATCCATGAATGGCCAAGGGCAAATTCCAATTGGGTGTGGGATAGTTGGAAATTTAATGAAATTCCTCTGGTCAAGATTGGGCTTTCCTTTTCTTTCCAATGTTGCAGAAATTACCACTGGATCTAAGACATGCAGCTTAGCATCCTGGGTGCTCTCTTACCAGAGCCTTCTATGTGGCATGCCCAGGTGCAGTCAATGAACCCCCTTAATACAGGGAAATTTGAACAACTTTGATATGTCTGCCCTTTCCACTGCTTATAGATGACATGATGATTGTCTCATGGCTGTGTTAGTGTAGGGATTTCTTGCTCTATTTATGTTTGCCAGATGTCTCATTCTTGGCCTAAATGTATGGTGACAATCAAGGTGTTCCTGTGAAGAAGAGAACAAATGATATGTGGAGAGGCTGATATTTTCTTGTTGGTGGGTTTGAGGCATTTTTTTTTGGACAAGGCTGGAGACTACCAGAAGGCCTGCATGATGGTTTACACTGAATATTGTTTGTTTCTTTGTCCAGGAATTATCATTGTCCTGAGGAATATCCCTGTTCTGGGTGCCAACATACCCTGGCTTTTTTTGTTAGAAAGATACACATTAACTGTGAGTGCCCACCCCAAGTCCCCCTTTTACATGATGCTGTACTTGGGAGGGATTAAGCACAAATTTGGCACTTATTTTTTTCCAGATCTGAAAGCAAGTTATTTATCAAAGTAAGAAGTCCTCCCAGACCTCTCCATTCCTAAAATTGTCGAAGCCCACTGGTGTAGGCCCAAGAGGCACTGACTGTGACCTTTTTTTCATATCCCATGAAAGCAGGTCTGTGTAATCACACCCTGATCTGATCCTGTGCTTTCACGAGGAGGGAAAACAACACATGTGAAGTGTCTTTATTTAATTTCTTTTTTTCACTGATTTAACATTGTTTCATATTCCTTGTATAATAAGGTTTTCTTTAACAATTTTAAATTTATGTTTAAAAAATGTTAGTTTCTTTAATTATTCTTGTAGTATTTCACATAAGAACAGAGATATTCTCTTTCATATTCACAGGAACATTACTACAATGATTAAATTAAGCTGGTGTGTAGTACAAATATCTCATCTAGGGGCCTGGTCTGCAACTCAACAATTACCCAATCATGACCTATTGATGAAGCAAAATGTTAATGGTAATAATAATGATAGAAATGTATGAAGACACAAACCAAAATATTGTCCAGTCTCATAGCAAACATGGCATTTCTATTTCAGGTTTATTCTCTTTCATCTGAATATATCTCAATCATTTCCTTCCTTTGGACATATTAGAAAGCTGTTGAAACATCTTTTCAAGAATATTCCTCAGATTGTTTTTTTTTTTTTTTTTCAGTTTTCTTCCTGATGAAATTGAGTTTATGAATTTTAGGTTCACTGGCAGAAAATTATTGTGTCCTCATGGTGAATTTTTTTTTTAATGAGAAATTTATTTTTGGTTTTTCTTTTATTTGAATTCATTTTAAACATTATCTATAAGCTACAACAGAGAAATATCAAAAATCCCCATTTCATAATAAAGCAAAGCAAAGTTTCAGGACAGCAAGTAACCTGAAATAACTACTTTGCTTCCCACATTGCACAAGTTTGCATTAATGGTTAACTTCAAGGCTTTGATTAAAGATTTCTAATAGTATCAATGGTACTCTTCATACAGTCCATGTATCTTTCTTGTGGTATTGTTTATTGCTGCACAGTCCCAGGTTTACTTTTTTGCCCTCTTGTCATCTAGTTCCAGTTACATGACTTCACATCCCTCATATCCACTTTCAAATAGAGGCTTCTCTGCTGATCTTTGTGTGCAGAATCAGCTACACACCACACCAAGTGTTTCTGAATCTTCCCCATTATTCCAAATAGGGATCACTGTACACATGTGTGCCTAATATACAGCAGGAAATCCAAGGTTAAAAAACCTCAGGGAAGAAATCTCACTAGGGTTTGATACTGTGGTGCAGACAGAGAATGACCATGTTCCAAAGCAGCCTAGAATTCTGATGGGTGCTTGGAAAGCACTTGTGCTATTTCTGCTGACACCCTCCTGCCTCACAATAGGCATCAGTTTGCTAAGCAACTTGGCTCTATCCCAATGGCTGCCCAGTGTTCCAAAATTATCACGGAAACCCCAAGGGTGCAGATGATCATGGAGTTGCTGTGGCCATTGCAGTTTGTTGTAGGTATATGAGGATGATTCTGCAGTCCTGAGGATCACATGCAGCCCTGATGTATGGTGAGGTTTTGACTATCCATGGAGGATGCTATCCATGAATGGCCAAGGGCAAATTCCAATTGGGTGTGGGGTAGGTGGAAATTTAATGAAGTGCCCCTGGACAAGATTTGGCCTTCCTTTTTTTCCCAATGGCACAGAAATTACCACTGGATCTAAGACGTGCAGCTTAGCATCCTGGGTTCTCACTTAGCAGAGCTTACCATGAGGCATGCCCATGTGCAGTCAATGAACCCCCTTTAATTCAGGGAAATTTGAACAACTTTGATATGTCTGCCCTCTCCACTGTTTATAGCTGACATGAGGATTGACTCATGGCTGTCTTAGTGGTGGGATTTCCTGCTCTATTTATGCTTGCCAGAAGTCTCATTCAGGCCCTAAATGCTAAGTGACAGTCAAGGTGGTCCTGTGATGAAGAGAACACATGCTATGTGGAGAGGCTGGTGTATTTTGTGTTGTGTGTGTTGGAGTCATGACTGGGGACAGGGATGGAGACTCACATATTGTAGGCATGATGGTGTACACTGATTAATGTTTGTTCCTTGGAGCAGGAACTATCATTGCCCTGAAGGCTATCCCTGTCCTGAAAGCCAATATTCCCTGGCTCTGCCTGTGAGAATGATACACATATTACTGTGAATGCACACCCCAAGGCCCCCTTTTACATGGTGCTAGATTTCAAAGAGATTAACATATATGTGGCACATATTTAGTTCCAGGTCTGAAAGAAAGATTATTACCATAAGAAGAATTTCACATCCTCTCCTTTCCCAAGTTTGTTGAAGCCCAAGAAAGTAGGCCCCAGTGGCACTGACTGTGACAATTCTTCTCATATCCCATGAATGCAGGTCAGTGTAATCTCAACCTCATCTGACCCTGTGCCTTCATGAGGAGAGAAACCAACACATTTGAAGTGTCTTTATTTAATTTCTTTTATGACCATTTTAACACTGTTTTGTAATTCTTGCATGGTAAAGTTTTCCATAACAATTTTAAATTTAAGTTTTAAATAATGTCAGATTCTTTAACTGTTCTTGTATTATTTCACTTATGAATAGAGACATTCTCTTATGTATTCACAGGAACATTAACACAATCATTAAATTAACCTGGTTGTAGTACAAGTATCTCATCAAGGGGCCTGGTCCCAACTTCAGCAGTTACCCAATCATGTCTTATCCACCAAGAAAAATGGTAATAGCAATAACAGTGATATAAATGTAGAAAGGCATAAACTAAAATAGTGTCCAGTCTCATATGAGACATGGCATTTCTTTTTCAGGTTTATTTATTCTCTTTCATCTGAATATATGTCAATCATTTCCTTCATCTGGACATATTAGAAAGCTGCTGAACCATCCTTTTAAAGAATATTCCTCAAATTATCTGTTTTTCTTCAGTGTTTCTTAGTGATGAAATTGAGTTTATGAATTTTAGGCTATACTGGCAGAAAATTATTATGCCCTTGTGGTGATTTTTTTTTAAATGAGAAGTTTAATTTTTCTGTCTTTCATTGTATTGAATTCATTTTAAACATTATATATAAGCTACAACTACACACAAGTATCAAAAATCACCACTTTTAAATAAAGCAAAGCAAAGTTTCAGAAGAGCATATAATCTGAAAAAACTACTTTGATTCCCACAATGCACAAGATTGCATTAATAGGTTATCTTCAAGGCTTTTTATTAAAGATAACTAATATTATAAACAGTACTCTTCATACAGTCTATGTATTTTCCTTGGGGTATTGTTTATTGCTGCACAGTCATAGGATACCATTTTCTCCCTCTTGTCATCTAGTTCCAGTTACACAACTCCTCATCCTTCATATCCATATTGAAATAGAGGCTTCTGTGCTGAGCCTTGTGTTCAGAATCTGCTACACACCACACCAAGTGTTTCTGATTATTTCCTATTACTCCAAATAAGAATTGCTGTACACATATGTGCCTAATATACAGCAGGAAATCCCAAGTTAAGAAACCTCAGGGAAGAATTCTCACTGGGGCTTGAACTTGTGGAGGAGAAAGAGCCAGCGCAGTTTCCAAAGCCACCTACAATTCTGGTAGGTGCTTGGAATGCACTTGTGCAAATTCCACTGACCCTCTCCTGCCTCACAATAGGCATCAGTTTGCTAAGCAACAGGGCTCTATCCCAATGGCTACCCTGTGGTCTGAAAATATAATGGGATCCCCAAGATTGCAGCTGATGGTGGAGGTGTTCTTGCCTGTGCAGTTTCTTGTAGGTATATGAGGATGATTTTGCAGCACCAAGAATCATCTGCATCCTTGATGGATAGTGAGGATTTGACTCTCCCTGGAGGATGCTATACAGGAATGGTGAAAGTCAAATCCCAATTGTGTGGGGTGTATGTGAAGCTTTAATGAAGTGCCCCTGGACAAGTTTGGACCTGCATTTTTTTCTTCCAATGGCACAAAATTACCACTGGATCTAAGACATGCACCTTAGCATCCTGAATGGTCACTTATCAGACCCTCCCATGAGTCATGCTAATGGGCAGTCAAATAACCCACTTTAAGTCACGGAAATTTGGACAACTTTGATGTGTCTTCCCTGTACACTGTTTATAGCTGACATGAGGATTGGCTTATGGCTGTCTTAGTGGTGTGATTTCTTGTTCTATTTGTGCTTGCCAGAAGTCTCATTCTGGGCTTAAATTCTTGTGACAGTCAAGGTGGTCCTGTGATGAAGACAACACATGATATGTAGAGAGGATGATATATTTTGTGTTGAGGGGTTCGGAGGCAAGTTTAGGGACAGTGATGGAGACTCTCAGACAGCAGACATGATGGTCTACACTGAATATTTTTTGTTCCTTGGTCCAGGAACTATCATTGCCCTGAGGGATATCCCTGACCTGGGAGCCAACATAACCTGGCTCTGTCAGTTGGATTGATACTCATGTAACTGTGAATGCCCACTCCAAGTCCCCCTTTTACATGGTGCTGGACTTGGGAGTGATTAACCACAAATGTGGCACATATGGGGGAGATTAACCACAAACGTGGCACATGCTTTTTCCAGATTTAAAACAAGTTTATTAGCAAAGGAAGAATACTTCCCTGACCTCTCCATTCCCAAATTTAATGAAGCCCAAGGAATTAGGCCCAAGTGACACTGAATATGACCATTATTCTCATAATCCATGAAAGCAGGTCAGTGTAATCTCATCCTGATCTGACCCTGTGCCTTCATGAGGAGGGAAACCAACACATTTGAATTGTCTTTATTTAATTTCTTATGTCACTGATTTAACATTGTTTCATATGCCTTGTATAAGTTTTCTTTAACAATTTTGAAGTTATGTTTAAAAAAAGTCAGTTTCCTTAATTATTCTTGTAGTATATCACATAGAATCAGAGACATTCTTTTATGTATTCACAGGAACTTTACCACAATCATTAAATTAACCTGGTTATAGTACAAATATCTCATCTAGGGGGCCTGGTCCCAACCTCAACAATTACCTAATCATGTCCTATTGAGCAACAAAATGTTAATGGTAATAATAATGATAGAAATGTAGAATGGTAGAAACAGTATTGGTGTCCAGTGTCATATAAATAATGGCATTTGTTTTTCAGATTTATTTATTCCCTGTCATCTGAATATATCTCAGTTATTTCCTTCATCTGGACATATTAGAAAGATGCTGAAGCATCCTTTTAGATAATATTCCTCAAATTGTGTTTTATTTTTCAGTGTTTCTTCCTGATGAAATTGAGTTTATGAATTTTAAGCTATATTTGATGAAAATTATTTGCCCTCAAGGTGTATTTTTTAAGTGAGAAGATAAATTTTTGTTTCTTTCATTGTTCTGAATTTGTTTTAAAGATTATCTATATGCTACAAGAACACACAAGTATCAAAAATCACCACTTTATAATAAAGCAAACTGAAGTTTCAGGAAAGCAAGTAACCTGAAATAGCTTCTTTGCTTCCTGTATTGCACAAGATTGCATTAATGTTTTATCTTCAAGGCTTTTGATTAAAGATTTCCAATATTATAAACAGTACTCTTCATATAGTCCCTGTACTTTCTTTGGGGTATAGTTTATTGCTGCACAGTCATAGGTTTCCTTTTCCCATCCTATCATCTAGTTCCAGTTACATGACTTCATATCCTTCATATCCACTTTCAAATTGAGGCTACTCTGCTGAGCCTTGTGTGTAGAATCAGCTACATGCAAACCAAGTGTTTCTGAACCTTTCCCATTACTCCAAATAGGAATCCCTGTACCCAAGTGTGCCTAATATACAGCAGGAAATCCCAAGTTAAGAAACATTAAGGAAGAAATCTCACTGGGGCTCAAACCTGTGGAGGAGAAAGAGCCAGCCCTGGTTCCAAAGTGGCCTAGAATTCTGGCAGGTGCTTGGAATGTGTGTGCACAAATCCTGCTGAACCTCTCCTGCGTCACAATAGGCATCAGGTTGTTAAGCAATAGGGCTCTATCCCAATGGCAGTCCTGTGATCTGAAAATATATTGGACTCCCCTAATGTGCAGAGCATGGTGGAGGTTTGTGGCTTGTGCAGTTTGTTGTAGGTACATGAGGATGATTCTGTAGACCCGAGGATCACCTGCAGCCCTGATGGATGGTGATGGTTTGACTCTCCCTGGAGGAGGCTATTCAGGAATGGCCCAGGGCAATTTACAATTGGGTGTGGGGTAGGCTGAATTTTAATGATGTACCCTTGGCCAAGCTTCAGCCTCCCCTTTCTTTCCCAATGGCACAGAAATTACCACTGGATCACAGACATGTATCTTAGCATCCTGGGTGCTCACTCCACAGAGCCTACCATGAGGCATGGCCATGTGCAGTCAATGAACCCACTTTAAGTCAGGAAGATTTGGACATCTTTGATGTATCAGCCCTGTCCACTGTTTATAGCTGACATGAGGATTGGCTCATGGCTGCTTTTATGGTGGTATTTCTTTCTCTGTTTATGCTTGCCAGAGGTCTCATTTAGTCCCAGAATGACAGTCAAGGTGGTCCTGTGATGAAGAGAACACATAATATGTGGAGAGGCTGATGTGTTTTGCATTGAGTGTATTGGAGACATCATTGGGGACAGGGATGGAGACTTCCAGAGTGCAGGCATGACAGTGTACACTGAATATTGTTTGTTACTAAGTCCAGGAACTATCATTTCCCTGGGGGATATCCCTGTCCTGGGAGCCAACATACCCTGGCTCTGTCAGTTAGAATGATACACATGTTACTGTGAATGCCCACTCCAAGTGCCCCTTATACATGGCACTTGACTTGTGAGAGTTTAACCACAAATTTGGCACATATTTTTTTTCAGATCTGATAGCAAGTTTATTAGCAAAATAAGAAGAATTCTCTGACCTCTCCAGTCCCAAACTTGCTGAAGACCCAGGTAGTAGGTAGGCTTAAGTGGTAATGACTGACCATTCTTCTCATATCCCATAAAAGCAGGTCAGTGTAATCTCACCCTGATGTGACTCTGTGCCTTCATGGGGAGGGAAATCAACACATGTGAAGTGTCTTTATTTAATTTCTTTTATCACTGATTTAACATTGTTTCATATTCTTTGTATAATAAGGTTTTCTTTAACAATTTTAAATTTATGTTTGAGAAAATGTCAGTTTCTTTAATTACTCCTGTAGTAATTCACTTAATAACAGAGACATTCTCTTATGTATTCACAGAATCATTACCAAAATAAATAATTCACCTGGTTGTACTACAAATAGCTTATCTAGGGGTCTGGTCCCAACAAATTACCTAACCATGTCCTATCAACCAAGCAAAATGTTAATAGTAATAATAATGATAGAAATGTAGAATGGTACAAACCACAATAGCATCCAGTCTCATATCAATAATGGCATTTCTTATTCAGATTTATTTATTCCCTTTCATGTGAATATCTCTCAATTATTTCCTTCATTTGGACATATTAGAAAGCTGCTGAACCATCTTTTTAAAGAATATTCCTCAAATTGGGTTTTCCATGTTTATTCCTGATGAAATTGAGTTTATAAATTTTAGGCTGAATTGGCAGAAAATTATTGTGCCCTGATGTTGATTTTTTTAAATGAGAAGCTTAATTTTTGTTTCTTTCATTATATTGAATTCTTTTTAAACATTATCTATAAGCTATAAAAACACACAAGTATAAAAAATCACCACTTTGTAATATGCCTTGTATAAGTTTTCTTTACAATAATAAATAAAGCAAATAAAGCAAAGCAGAGTTTCAGTAAAGCAAGTAACTGGAAATAACTACTTTGCTTCCCAAATTGCACACAATTGCATTAATAGGTTATCTTCAAGGCATTTTATTAAAGATTTCTAATATTATAAACAGTACTCTTCATACAGTCCATGTATCTTCCTTGGGGTACTGTTTATTGATGCGCAGTCCTAGGTTTCCTTTTTCCCCCTCCTGTCATCTAATTCCAGTTACAGGACTTCACATTCCTTATAACCACTTTCAAGTAGAGGCTTCTCTGCAGACCCTTGTGTGCAGAATCAGCTACAAACCACATCATTGTGTTTCTGAATCTTTCCCATTACTCCAAATTGGAATCCCTGTGCTCAGGTGTTCCTAATATACAGCCGGAAATCCCAAGTTAAGAAACCTCAGGGAAGAAATCTCACTGGGGCTTGAACCTATGGAGGAGGCAGAGTCAGCTCCATTTACAAAGTGGCCTAGAATTCTGGAAGGTGTTTGGAATGCACATGTACAAATTCCACTCACCATCTCCTGCCTCACACTAGGCATCAGGTTGCTAACAAACAGGGCTCTATCCCAAAGCTTGCCCTGTGTTCTCAAAATGTAACAGGATCCTCAAGTGTACAGGTGATGGTGGAGGTTTTTTTACCTGTGCCATTTGTAGTAGGTTTATGAGGATGATTCTGCAGCCCTGAGGATCACCTGCAGCCCTGATGGATGGTAAGGGTTTGACTCTCCCTGGAGGATGTTATACAGGAAAGGCCAAGGGCAAATTTCAATTGGTTGTGGGGTAAGCAGAAATTTAATGAAGTGCCCCTTGCCAAGCTTGGGCCTGCCTTTTTTTTCCCAATGGCACAGAAAATGCCACTGGATCTAAGACATGCAGTTTAGCATCCTGGGTTCTCACTTAGCACAGTCTACCATGAGGCATGGTAGCCTGTGTTAAGTGAGCACAATGAACCCACTTTAAGTTAGGGAAATTGGAAATCTTTGATGTGTCTGTCTTGTACACTGTTTATAGCTGACATGAGGATTGGCTTATGCCTGTCTTAGTGGTGGGATTTCTTGCTCTAGTTATGCTTGCCAGAAGTCTATTTCTGGGCCTAAATGCTGAGTGACAGTCAAGGTTGTCCTGTGATGAAGAGAACACATGATACATGGATAGGCTGATATATTTTGTGTTGAGTGGGTTGGAAGCATGATTCAGGACAGGGATGGGGACTCCCAGAGGGCAGGCATGATGGTGTACTCTGAATATTGTTTATTCCTTGCTCCAGGAACTATCATTGCTCTGAAGGATATCCCTGTCCTGGGAGCCAACATAACATGGCTCTGTCAGTTAGAATTATACACATGTAACTGTGAATGGCCTCCCCAAGACCCATTTTATGTGGTGCTGCACTTGGGAGAGATTAACCACAAATGTGGCACACATTTTCTTCCTGATCTGAAAGCACTTTTATTAGCAAAGGAAGATTTCCCTAACCTCTTCTTTCCCAAATTTGCTGAAGTCCAATGGAGTAGGCCCAAATGGCACTGACTGTTACTCTTCTTCTTATATCCCATGAAAGCAGGTCAGTGCAATTTCACCCTGATCTGACCCTGTGCCTTCACAATGAGGGAAATCAACACATATGAAGTGTCTTTAATTTCTTTTATCACCAATTTAACATTGTTTCATATTCCTTGTATAATAAGGTTTTCTTTAATGATTTTAAATTTATGTTTCAAAAAATTTCAGTTTCTTTAATTATTCTTGTAGAATTTCACTTAAGAACAGAGACATTCTCTGATATATTCACAGGAGCATTACCACAATCATTAAATTAACCTGTTTGTAGTACAAATATCTCATCTCTGGGCCACCTCAACAATTACCCAATCCTGTCCTAGTGACCAAGCAAAATGTTAAGAGTAATATTAGAGCGGCGGGGCAAGATGGCAGACTGGTGAGCTGTATGTTTTAGTTACTCCTCCAGGAAAGTAGGTAGAAAGCCAGGAACTGCGTGCACTGGACACCACAGAGCAATCTGACTTTGGGCATACTTCATACAACACTCATGAAAACGTGGAACTGCTGAGATCAGCAAAATCTGTAATTTTTTGCGGCCAGGGGACCCGCGCCCCTCCGTGCCAGGCTCAGTCCCGGGGGAGGAGGGGCTGTCAGCTCTGGGAAGAAGGGAGAACTGCAGTGGCAGCTCTTATCAGAAACTCATTCTACTGATCCAAACTCCAAACATAGACAGACTGAGACCAGACACCAGAGAATCTGAGAGCAGCCAGCCCAGCAGAGAGGAGAGAAGCATAGAAAAAAAACAACACGAAAAACTCCAAAATAAAAGTGGAGGATTTTTGGAGTTCTGGTGAACATAGAAAGGGGAAGGGCCCTGAGGCGCATATGCAAATCCCTAAGAAAAGCTGATCTCTCTGCCCTGTGGACCTTTCCTTAATGGCCCTGGTTGCTTTGTCTCTTAGCATTTCAATAACCCATTAGATCTCTGAGGAGGGCCATTTTTTTTTTTTAATCCTTTTTTCTATTTCTAAAGTAATTACTCTAAGAAGCCCAATACAGAAAGCTTCAAAGACTTACTATTTGGGCAGGTCAAGTCAAGAGCAGAACTAGGAGAGCTCTGAGACAAAATTCAATAATCCAGTGGCTGAGAAAATTCACTAAACACCACAACTTCCCAAGAAAAGGGGGGTGTCCACTCACAGCCATCATCCTGGTGGACAGGAAACACTCCTGCCCATCGCCAGCCCCATAGCCCAGAACTGCCCCAGACAACCCAGTGTGATGGAAGTGCTTCAAATAACAGGCACACACCACAAAACTGGGCGTGGACATTAGCCTTCCCTGCAACCTCAGCTGATTGTCCCAGAGTTGGGAAGGTAGAGCAGTGTGAATTAACAAAGCCCCATTCAGCCATCATTTCAGCAGACTGGGAGCCTCCCTACACAGCCCAGCAGCCCAGAACTGCCCTGGGGGGATGGCACTCACCTGTGACATAGCACAGTCATCCCTCAACAGAGGACCAGGGGGTGCACGGCCTGGAAGAGGGGCCCACTTGCAAGTCTCAGGAGCCATACGCCAATACCAAGGACTTGTGGGTCAATGGCAGAGACAAACTGTGGCAGGACTGAACTGAAGGATTAGACTATTGCAGCAGCTTTAAAACTCTAGGATCACCAGGGAGATTTGATTGTTAGAGCCACCCCTCCCCTCGACTGCCCAGAAACACGCCCCATATACAGGGCAGGCAACACCAACTACACACGCAAGCTTGGTACACCAATTGGACCCCACAAGACTCACTCCCCCACTCACCAAAAAGGTTAAGCAGGGGAGAACTGGCTTGTGGAGAACAGGTGGCTCGTGGACGCCACCTGCTGGTTAGTTAGAGAAAGTGTACTCCACGAAGCTGTAGATCTCATAAATTAGAGATAAGGACTTCAATTGGTTTACAAATCCTAAAAGAACCCTATCAAGTTCAGCAAATGCCACGAGGCCAAAAACAACAGAAAATTATAAAGCATATGAAAAAACCAGACGATATGGATAACCCAAGCCCAAGCACCCAAATCAAAAGACCAGAAGAGACACAGCACCTAGAGCAGCTACTCAAAGAACTAAAGATGAACAATGAGACCATAGTACGGGAGATAAAGGAAATCAAGAAGACCCTAGAAGAGCATAAAGAAGACATTGCAAGACTAAATAAAAAAATGGATGATCTTATGGAAATTAAAGAAACTGTTGACCAAATTAAAAAGATTCTGGACACTCATAGTACAAGACTAGAGGAAGTTGAACAACGAATCAGTGACCTGGAAGATGACAGAATGGAAAATGATAGCATAAAAGAAAGAATGGGGAAAAAAATTGAAAAAATCGAAATGGACCTCAGGGATATGATAGATAATATGAAACGTCCGAATATAAGACTCATTGGTGTCCCAGAAGGGGAAGAAAAGGGTAAAGGTCTAGGAAGAGTATTCAAAGAAATTGTTGGGGAAAACTTCCCAAATCTTGTAAACAACATAAATACACAAATCAAAAATGCTCAGCGAACTCCAAATAGAATAAATCCAAATAAACCCACTCTGAGACATATACTGATCACACTATCAAACACAGAAGAGTAGGAGCAAGTTCTGAAAGCAGCAAGAGAAAAGCAATTCACCACATACAAAGGAAACAGCATAAGACTAAGTAGTGACTACTCAGCAGCCACCATGGAGGCAAGAAGGCAGTGGCACGATATATTTAAAATTCTGAGTGAGAAAAATTTCCAGCCAAGAATACTTTATCCAGCAAACCTCTCCTTCAAATTTGAGGGAGAGCTTAAATTTTTCACAGACAAACAAATGCTGAGAGAATTTGCTAACAAGAGACCTGCCCTACTGGAGATACTCAAGGGAGCCCTACAGACAGAGAAACAAAGAAAGGACAGAGAGACTTGGAGAAAGGTTCAGTACTAAAGAGATTCGGTATGGGTACAATAAAGGATATTAATAGACAGAGGGGAAAAATATGACAAACATAAACCAAAGGATAAGATGGCTGATTCAAGAAATGCCTTCACGGTTATAACATTGAATGTAAATGGATTAAACTCCCCAATTAAAAGACATAGATTCGCAGAATGGATCAAAAAAAATGAACCATCAATATGTTGCGTACAAGAGACTCATCTTAGACACAGGAACACAAAGAAACTGAAAGTGAAAGGATGGAAAAAAATATTTCATGCAAGCTACAGCCAAAAGAAAGCAGGTGTAGCAATATTAATCTCAGATAAACTTAGCAATATTAATCTCAGATAAAATAGACTTCAAATGCAGGGATGTTTTGAGAGACAAAGAAGGCCACTACATACTAATAAAAGGGGCAATTCAGCAAGAAGAAATAACAATCGTAAATGTCTATGCACCCAACCAAGGTGCCACAAAATACATGAGAGAAACACTGGCAAAACTAAAGGAAGCAATTGATGTTTCCACAATAATTGTGGGAGACTTCAACACATCACTCTCTCCTATAGATAGATCAACCAGACAGAAGACCAATGAGGAAATTGAAAACCTAAACAATCTGATAAATGAATTAGATTTAACAGACATATACAGGACATTACATCCCAAATCACCAGGATACACATACTTTTCTAGTGCTCATGGAACTTTCTCCAGAATAGATCATATGCTGGGACATAAAACAAGCCTCAATAAATTTAAAAAGATTGAAATTATTCAAAGCACATTCTCTGACCACAATGGAATACAATTAGAAGCCAATAACCATCAGAGACTTAGAAAATTCACAAATACCTGGAGGTTAAACAACACACTCCTAAACAATCAGTGGGTTAAAGAAGAAATAGCAAGAGAAATTGCTAAATATATAGAGACGAACGAAAATGAGAACACAACATACCAAAACCTATGGGATGCAGCAAAAGCAGTGCTAAGGGGGAAATTTATAGCACTAAATGCATATATTAAAAAGGAAGAAAGAGCCAAAATCAAAGAAGTAATGGATCAACTGAAGAAGCTAGAAAATTAACAGCAAACCAATCCTAAACCAAGTAGAAGAAAAGAAATAACAAGGATTAAAGCAGAAATAAAGGACATAGAGAACAAAAAAAAATAGAGAGGATAAATATCACCAAAAGTTGGTTCTTTGAGAAGATCAACAAGATTGACAAGCCCCTAGCTAGACTGACAAAATCAAAAAGAGAGAAGACCCATATAAACAAAATAATGAATGAAAAAGGTGACATAACTGCAGATCCTGAAGAAAATAAAAAAATTATAAGAGGATACTATGAACAACTGTATGGCAACAAACTGGATAATGTAGAGGAAATGGACAATTTCCTGGAAACATACGAACAACCTAGACTGACCAGAGAAGAAATAGAAGACCTCAACCAACCCATCACAAGCAAAGAGATCCAATCAGTCATCAAAAATCTTCCCACAAATAAATGCCCAGGGCCAGATGGCTTCACAGGGGAATTCTACCAAACTTTCCAGAAAGAACTGACACCAATCTTACTCAAACTCTTTCAAAACATTGAAGAAAATGGAACACTACCTAACTCATTTTATGAAGCTAACATCAATCTAATACCAAAACCAGGCAAAGATGTTATAAAAAAGGAAAACTACCGGCCAATCTCCCTAATGAATATAGATGCAAAAATCCTCAACAAAATACTTGCAAATCGAATCCAAAGACACATTAAAAAAATCATACACCATGACTAAGTGGGGTTTATTCCAGGCATGCAAGGATGGTTCAACATAAGAAAATCAATCAATGTATTACAACACATTAACAAGTCAAAAGGGAAAAATCAATTGATCATCTCAATAGATGCTGAAAAAGCATTTGACAAAATCCAACATCCCTTTTTGATAAAAACACTTCAAAAGGTAGGAATTGAAGGAAACTTCCTCAACATGATAAAGAGCATATATGAAAAACCCACAGCCAGCATAGTACTCAATGGTGAGAGACTGAAAGCCTTCCTTCTAAGATCAGGAAGAAGACAAGGATGCCCGCTATCACCACTGTTATTCAACATTGTGCTGGAAGTGCTAGCCAGGGCAATCTGGCAAGACAAAGAAATAAAAGGCATCCAAATTGGAAAAGAAGAAGTAAAACTGTCATTGTTTGCAGATGATATGATCTTATATCTAGAAAAACCTGAGAAATCGACGATACAGCTACTAGAGCTAATAAACAAATTTAGCAAAGTAGCGGGATACAAGGTTAATGCACATAAGTCAGTAATGTTTCTATATGCTAGAAATGAACAAACTGAAGAGACACTCAAGAAAAAGATACCATTTTCAATAGCCACTAAAAAGATCAAGTACCTAGGAATAAACTTAACCAAAGATGTAAAAGACCTATACAAAGAAAACTACATAACTCTACTAAAAGAAATAGAAGGGGACCTTAAAAGATGGAAAAATATTCCATGTTCATGGATAGGAAGACTAAATGTCATTAAGATATCAATTCTACCCAAACTCATCTACAGATTCAATGCAATCCCAATCAAAATTCCCACAACCTACTTTGCAGACTTGGAAAAGCTAGTTATCAAATTTATTTGGAAAGGAAAGATGCCTCGAATTGCTAAAGACACTCTAAAAAAGAAAAACGAAGTGGGAGGACTTACACTCCCTGACTTTGAAGCTTATTATAAAGCCACAGTTGCCAAAACAGCATGGTACTGGCACAAAGATAGACATATAGATCAATGGAATGGAATTGAGAATTCGGAGATAGACCCTCAGATCTATGGCCGACTGATCTTTGATAAGGCCCCCAAAGTCACTGAACTGAGTCATAATGGTCTTTTCAACAAATGGGGCTGGGAGAGTTGGATATCCATATCCAAAAGAATGAAAGAGGACCCCTACCTCACCCCCTACACAAAAATTAACTCAAAATGGACCAAAGATCTCAATATAAAAGAAAGTACCATAAAACTCCTAGAAGATAATGTAGGAAAACATCTTCAAGACCTTGTATTAGGCGGCCACTTCCTAGACTTTACACCCAAAGCACAAACAACAAAAGAGAAAATAGGTAAATGGGAACTCCTCAAGCTTAGAAGTTTCTGCACCTCAAAGGAATTTCTCAAAAAGGTAAAGAGGCAGCCAACTCAATGGGAAAAATTTTTGGAAACCATGTATCTGACAAAAGACTGATATCTTGCATATATAAAGAAATCCTACAACTCAATGACAAAAGTACAGTCGGCCCAATTATAAAATGGGCAAAAGATATGAAAAGACAGTTCTCTGAAGAGGAAATACAAATCGCCAAGAAACACATGAAAAAATGTTCAGCTTCACTAGCTATTAGAGTGATGCAAATTAAGACCACAATGAGATACCATCTAACACCGATTAAAATGGCTGCCATTAAACAAACAGGAAACTACAAATGCTGGAGGGGATGTGGAGAAATTGGAACTCTTATTCACTGTTGGTGGGACTGTATAATGGTTCAGCCACTCTGGAAGTCAGTCTGGCAGTTCCTTAGAAAACTAGATATAGAGTTACCATTCGATCCAGCGATTGCACTTCTCGGTATATACCCGGAAGATCGGAAAGCAGTGACACGAACAGATATCTGCACGCCAATGTTCATAGCAGCATTATTCACAATTGCTAAAAGATGGAAACAACTCAAATGTCCTTCAACAGATGAGTGGCTAAATAAAATGTGGTATATACACACGATGGAATACTACACGGCAGTAAGAAGGAACGATCTCGTGAAACATATGACAACATGGATGAACCTTGAAGACATAATGCTGAGCGAAATAAGCCAGGCACAAAAAGAGAAATATTATATTCCACCACTAATGTGAACTTTGAAAAATGTAAAACAAATGGTTTATAATGTAGAATGTAGGGGAACTAGCAATAGAGAGCAATTAAGGAAGGGGGAACAATAATCCAAGAAGAACAGATAAGCTATTTAACGTTCTGGGGATGCCCAGGAATGACTATGGTCTGTTAATTTCTGATGGATATAGTAGGAGCAAGTTCACAGAAATGTTGCTATATTAGGTAACTTTCTTGGGGTAAAGTAGGAACATGTTGGAAGTTAAGCAGTTATCTTAGGTTAGTTGTCTTTTTCTTACTCCCTTGTTATGGTCTCTTTGAAATGTTCTTTTATTGTATGTTTGTTTTCTTTTTAACTTTTTTCTCATACAGTTGATTTAAAAAAGAAGGGAAAGTTAAAAAAAAAAAAAAAAAAAAAAACAAGGAAAAAATAAAAGAGGTAGTGCTCCCTTGAGGAGCCTGTGGAGAATGCAGGGGTATTCGCCTACCCCACCTCCGTGGTTGCTAACATGACCACAGACATAGGGGACTGGTGGTTTGATGGGTTGAGCCCTCTACCACAGGTTTTACCCTTGGGAAGACGGTTGCTGCAAAGGAGAGGCTAGGCCTCCCTATTGTTGTGCCTAAGAGCCTCCTCCCGAATGCCTCTTTGTTGCTCAGATGTGGCCCTGTCTCTCTAGCTAAGCCAACTTGAAAGGTGAAATCACTGCCCTCCCCCCTACGTGGGATCAGACACCCAGGGGAGTGAATCTCCCTGGCAACGTGGAATATGACTCCCGGGGAGGAATGTAGACCCGGCATCGTGGGATGGAGAACATCTTCTTGACCAAAAGTGGGATGTGAAAGGAAATGAAATAAGCTTCAGTGGCAGAGAGAATCCAAAAGGAGCCGAGAGGTCACTCTGGTGGGCACTCTTACGCACACTTTAGACAACCCTTTTTAGGTTCTAAAGAATTGGGGTAGCTGGTGGTGGATACCTGTAACTATCAAACTACAAC
Organism: Choloepus didactylus; assembly: GCF_015220235.1. Lineage (NCBI taxonomy): Eukaryota > Metazoa > Chordata > Mammalia > Pilosa > Megalonychidae > Choloepus > Choloepus didactylus. Next base: position 3,322,625 of record NC_051316.1, read on the forward strand.
CCAGAACCCATGAATCTCGAAGACAGTTGTATAAAAATGTAGCTTATGAGGGGTGACAATGGGATTGGGAAAGCCATAAGGACCACACTCCACTTTGTCTAGTTTATGGATGGATGAGTAGAAAAATAGGGGAAGGAAACAAACAGACAAAGGTACCCAGTGTTCTTTTTTACTTCAATTGCTCTTTTTCACTCTAATTATTATTCTTGTTACTTTTGTGTGTGTGCTAATGAAGGTGTCAGGGATTGATTTGGGTGATGAATGTACAACTATGTAATGGTACTGTGAACAATCGAAAGTACGATTTGTTTTGTATGACTGCATGGTATATGAATATATCTCAATAAAATGAAGATTAAAAAAAAAGGATTACTCTGATGACAACTAAAAAGAAAAAAGAGTAATATTAATGATAGAAATGAAGAAAGGCACAAACCAAAATAGTGTTCAGTCTCATATCAAACATGGTGTTTCTTTTTCAGATTTATTGATTCCCTTTCATCTGAATATTTCTCAGTTTCCTTCCTCTTGACATTAGAAACCTGCAGAACCATCCTCTTAAAGAGTATTCCTCAAAGTGTGATTTTATTTCAGTCTTTCTTCCTGATGAAATAAAGTTTATGAATTTTAGGATGTATTGGCAGAAAATTATTGTGACTTTTTGGTGATTTTTTTAAAATGAGAAGTTTACTTTTTGTTTCTTTCATGGTATTGAATTCATTTTAAACATTATCTATAAGCTACCACAACACATGAGTATCAAAAATCACCACTTTATAATAAAGCAAAGGAAATTATCAGGAAAGCAGTTAACCTGAAATAACTACTTTGCTTCCTGCATTGCACAAGTTTGCATTAATGGGTTATATTCAAGGCTTTGATTTAAGATTTCTAATAATATAAAAAGCAATCTTCATACAGTCCATGTATCTTCCTTGGGGTATTATTTACTGCTGCACAGTCCTAGGTTTCCTTTTCCCCCTCCTGTCATCTTGTTGCAGTTACATGACTTCACATCCCTCATATCCACTATCTAATACAGGCTTCTCTGCTGAGTCTTGTGTGCAGAATCAGCTACAATCCACACCAAGTATTTCTGAGTCTTTCCCTTTATTCCAAATAGGTATCCCTATACCCAGATGTGCCTAATGTACAGCAGGTAATCCCAGGTTAAGAAACCTCAGGGAGGAAATCTCACTGGGCCTCAAACCTTTGGAGGAGGCAGAGCCAGCCCCTGTTCCAAAGTGGCCTAGGAGTCTTCAGGGTGCTTGGAATGCACATGCACAAATTCTGCTGACCCTCTCCTGCCTCACAATAGGCATCAAGTTTCTAAGCAACAGGGCTCTAACCCAATGGCTGCCCTGTGGTCTGAAAATATAATGGGCTCCCCAAGTGTGCAGGTGATGTTGGAGGTGGTGTGGCCCTTGCAGTTTGTTGTAGGTATATGAAGATGATTCTGCAGCCCCGAGGATCACCTGCAGCCCTGATGTATGGTGAGGGTTTGACTTTTCCAGGAGGATGTTATACAAGAATGGCCAAGGACACATTCCAATTGGGTGTGTGTTAGGTGGAGCTTTAATGAATTGCCCCTGGCCAAGATTGGTCAAGGCTTTTTTTCTTCCATTGACACAGAAATTACAACTGGACCTAAGATATGCTGCTTAGCATCCCCGGTTCTCACTAAGCAGGGCCTACCAGGAGGCATGCCCATTTGCATTCAACGAACCCACTTGAAGTCCAGGAGATTTGGACAACTTTGATGTGTCTGCCCTGTCCACTCTTTATAGCTGACATGAGGTTTGGCTCATGGGTATCTTAATGGTGGGATTTCTTGCTCTAATTACACTTACCAGAATTCTCATTTTGGGCCTAAATGCTGAGGGACAGTCAAGGTGGTCCTGTGATAAAGAGAACTCATGATATGTGGAGAGGATGATATATTTTGTGTTGAGTGGGTTGGAGGCATGACTGGGAACAGGTATGGAGTCTCCCAGAGGGCAGGCATGATGGTGTACACTGAATATTATTTGTTTCTTGGCCTTGGTCCATGAACCCTTATTGCCCTGAGGGATATTCCTGTCCTGGTAGAAAACATAACCTGGCTCTGTCAGTTAGAATGGTACAGTGTAACTGTGAATTCCAACCCCAAGTCCCCCTTTTGCATGGTGCTGGACTTGGGAAAGGTTAACCACAAATGTGGGGCACATTTTGTTCCAGATCTGAAAGCAAGTTTATTAGCAAAGGAAGCATACTTCCCTGACCCCTCCATTTCCATATTTGCTGAAGCCCAAGGGAGTAGGCCTAAGTGGCACTGACTGTGATCATTCTTCTCATATCCCATGAAAGTAGGTCAGTGTAATCTCACACAGATCTGACCTTGTGCCTTTATGAGGAGGGAAACCAACACATGTGAATTATCTTATTTAATTTCTTTTATCACTGATCTAACCTTGTTTCACATTCCTTGTATAATAAGGTTTTCTTTAACATTTTTAATTTATGTTCAAGAAAATGTCAGTTTCTATAATTACTCTTGTAGTATTTTGCTTAAGAACAGAGACATTCTCTTATGTATTTGCAGGCACATTACCACAATCATTAAATTAACCTGGTTTTAAAACCATTTTCTCATCTAGGGGTCTTGCCTCCAACTCAACAATGACCCAATCATATCCTATCAACCAAGAAAAATGTTAATAGTAATAATAATAATGATAGAAATTTAGAAAGGCACAAAACAAAATAGTGACTAGTCTCATATCAAACATGGCATTTCTTTTTCAGGTTCATTTATTCTCTTTCATCTGAATAAATCTCAATTATTTCCTTCATCCTGATATATGAGAAAGCTGCTGAATCATACTTTTAAGCAGTATTCCTCAAATTGTGTTTTTTTTTTTCAGTGTTTCTTCCTGATGAAATTGAATTTATGAAATTTAGGCTTTATTGGCAGAAAATTCTTGTGCCCTCATGGTGATTTTTTTTTAATTATGAAGTTTAACTTTTGTTTCTTTCATGGTATTGAATTCATTTTAAACATTATCTATAAGCTACAACAACACACAACTATCATAAATCACCACTTTTTAGTAAAGCAAAGCAAAGGTTCAAGGAAGCAAGTAACCAGAAATAACTACTTTGCTTCCTACATTGCACGAGTTTGCATTAAAGGGTTATATTCAAGGTTTTGATTAAAGATTTCAAATATTATAAATGGTACTCTTCATACATTCCATGAATCTTCCTTGGGGTATTGTTTACTGCTGCACTGTCCTAGGTTTCCATTTTCCCCCTCTTGTCATCTACTTCCAATTACATGACTTCAACTCCCTCATATCCACTTTTGAATAGAGGCTTGTCTGCTTAGCCTTGTGTGCAGAGTCAGCTACAAATTACACGAAGTGTTTCTGAATCTTTCCCATTACTCAAAATAGAAATCCCTATACCCAGTTGTGCCTAATATACAGCAGGAAATCCCAAGTTAAGAAACTTAAGGGAAGAAATCTCACCAGGGCTCAAACCTGTGGAAGAGACAGAGCCAACCCAGGTTCCATAGTGGCCTAAAATTCTGGTGGGTGTTTGGAATATGCATGCACGAAATCCACAGATCCTCTCCTGACTCACAAGAGGCATCAAGTTGCTAAGCAACGGGGCTCTATCCCAATGGGTCCCCTGTCATTTGAAAACATAATGAGCTCCCCTAGAGTGCAGGTGATGATGGAAGTTTTGTGTCCTTTGCAGTTTGTTGTAGGTATATGAGGATGATTCTGCAGCTCTGAGAATCACCTGCTGCCCAGATGGATGGTGAGGGTTTGACACTGCCTGAGGGATGCTATACAGGAATGGCCAAGGGCAAATTCCAATAGTATGTGGGGTAGACAGAACTTTAATGAAGTGCCCCTGGCCAATCTTGGGGGGTGCCTTTATTTTTCCAGTTACACAGAAATTACTACTGGGTCTAAGACATGCAGTTTAGCATCCCAGGTGCTCACTTAGCAGAGCCTACCATGAGGCATGCCAAAGTTCATTCAATGAACCCATTTTAAGTCAGGGAAATTTGGAAGACTTTGATGTGTCTGCCCTGTCCACTGTTATTAGCTGACATGAGGATTGGCTCATGGCTGTATTTTTCTTGGGATTTCTTGCTGTATGTATGCTTGCCAGTAGTCTCATTCTGGGCCTAAATGCTGTGTGATAGTCAAAGTGGTACTGTGATGGAAAGAACACGTGATATGTGGAAAGGCTGATATATTTCTTCTTGAGTGGGTTGGAGGTATGATTGGAGAGAAGGATGCAGACTCTCAGAGGGCATGCATGATTGTGTACACTGAAGATTGTTTGTTCCTTGTTCCATGAACTATCATTGCCCTGAGGGGTATCCCTGTCCTGGGAGAAAACATAACTGGCTCTGTCAGTTAGAATGATGCACATGTAACTGTGAATGACCACCGCAAGTCCCCCATTTTACATGGTGCTGGACTTGGGATAGATTAACCAAAATGTGGCACATATATTGTTCAAGATCTGAAAGCAAGTATATTAGCAAAGAAATATTTCTTCCCTGACCTCTCCATTCCCAAATTTGCTGAAGCCAAAGGGAGTAGGCTCAAGTGGCACTGACTATGACAATTCTTCTCATATCTGATGAAAACAGGTTGGTGTAATATCACCCTGTTCTGATCCTGTGCCTTCATGAGGAGGGAATCTATCACATGTGAGGTGTCTTTATTTAATTTCATTCATCACCAATTTAACATTGTTTCATATTCCTGGTATAATAAGGTTTTCTTTAAGATTTTTAAATTTATGGTTTAAAGAATGTCAGTTTCTTCAATTATTCTTGTAGTATTTCACTTAGGGACAGAGACAGTCTCTTATATATTCACAGGAACATTATCACAATCATTAATTTAACCTGATTGTAGTAAAAAATATCTCATCTATGGGACTGGACCCGACCTCAATAATTATCCAATCATGTCCCATTGAATAAGTGAAATGTTAATAGTAATAATAGTGATAGAGATATAGAAAGACACAAAACAAAAATAGTGTTTAGTCTTATATCAAAAATGGCATTTCATTTCCAGGTACATTTATTCTCCGTCATCTGAATATATCTCAATTATTTCCTTCATCTGGACATAATATAAAACTGTTGAAACATCCTTTTAAAGAATACTCCTCAAATTGTGATTTTTTATATGTTCTTGCTGATGAATTGAGGTTTTGAATTACAGGCTGTAATGGCAGAAAATTATTTTGCACTCATGTTTTTCTTTTTTTAATAAATGCTAAGTTTAATTTTTGTTTCTTTCATTGTATTGAATTCATTTTAAACACTACCTATAAGCTACAATGACACACCAGTATCAAAAATCACCACTTTATAATAAAGCAAAGCAAAGTATCAAGAAAACTAGTAAACTGAAATAACTACTTTTCCCCCTGGATTGCACAAGTTTGCATTATTGTGTTATATTCAAGGTATGTGATTAAAATTTCTAATATTACATACAGTTATCTTCATTCAGTCCATGTATCTTCCTTAGGGTATTGTTTATTGTTGCACAGTACTAGATCTCCTTTTTCCCCCTCTTGTCATCTAGTTCCTGTTACATGACTTCACATCCCTCACATCCACTTTCAAATAGAGACTTCTCTGCTGATCCTTGTGTGTAGAATCGCTTACACACCACAAGTGTTTCTGAATTTTCCCATTTATCCAAATAGAAATCCCTGTACCCAGGTGTGCCTAATACACAGCAGGATATCCCAAGTAAAGGAACCTCAGGGAAGAAATCTCCCATGGCACTAACCAGTGGAGTAGACAGAGTCAGCCTACATTCTAGGAGTGCTTGGAATGCACATGCACAAATGATGCTGACCCTCTTCTGCCTCACAATAGGTATCAGGTTGCTAAGCAACAGTTCTCTATCACAGTGGCTGCCCTGTGGTCTGAAAATATAATGGGCTTCCAAAGTGTGCAGCTGATGGTGGATGTGTTGTGGCCTGTGCAGCTTGTTGTAGGTATATGAGGGTGATTCTGCAGCCCTGAAGATCACCTGCAACCCAGAAGGTTGGTGGGGGTTTGACTCTCCCTGGAGGATGCAATACAGGAATGTCCAAGGCATATTACAATTGGATGTGGGGTAGGGGGATGTTTAATGAAATGCCCCTGGCAAGGCTTGGGACTTCCTTTTTTATCCAATGAAACCCAAGGGAAGAGTCACAAGTGGAACTGACACTGACCATTCTTCTCATAACCCAGGAAAGCAGGTCAGTGTAATCTCACCCTGATATGAACTGTGCCTTCATGAGGAAGGAAACCAACTCATATGAAGTGTATTTAATTTTTTATCACCAATTTAACATTGTTTCATATTCCCTGTATAATAAGGATTTCATTAACAATTTTCACTTTATGTTTTCAAAAATGTCAGTTTCTTTAATTATTCTTGTAGTATTTCACTTAAGAACAGAGACAGTCTCTTATGTATTCACATGAACATTATGGTAATCATTAATCTTGTTGTAGTAAATATATCTCATCTAGGGACCTGTTCCCTACCTCAACAATTACCCAATCATGTCCTATCAACCAAGCAAAATGCTAGTAGCAATAATAATGATAGAAATGTAGAAAGGCACAAAACAAAAGTGTCCAGTCTCATATCAAACATGGCACTTCTTTTTCAGGTATATTTATTCTCTTTCATCTGAATATATCTCAATTACTACCTTCATCTGGAAATATCAGAAAACTGCTGAACCATCCTTTTAAAGAATATTCTTCAAATTGTGTTTCTTTTCAGAGGTTCTTCCTGATGAAATTTAGTTTATGAATTTTAGGCTGTATTGGGAGATAATTATTGTGCCCTCATGGTGATTTTTTTTAAAGAGAAGTTTAATTTTTGTTTCTTTCATTGTACTGAATTCATTTTAAACATTATAAGCTACAAAAACACACAAGTATCAAAACTCACCACTTTATAATAAAGCAAAGGAAAGTCTCAGGAAAGCAGGTAACCTGAAATAACAAGTCTTGGGAAAGCTAGTAACCTGAAATAACTACTTTGCATTCTGCATTGCACAAGTTTGTATTAATGGATTATCTTCAAGACATTTGATTAAAGATTTCTAATATTATTAACAGTACTCATCATAAAGTCCATGTATCTTCCTTTGAGTATTGTTTATTGCTGCACAGTCCTAGGTTTCCTTTTTCCCCCTCTTGTCATCTAGTTCTTAGTTACGTGACTTCACATCCCTTATATCCACTTTCATTTAAGGGCTTCTCTGCTGAGACTTTTGTGGAGTATCAGCTACACACCACACCAAGTGTTTCTGAATCTTTCTCATTCCTCCAAATAGGACTCCCTGACCCAGGTGTGCCTAATATACAGCAGGCAATCCCAAGTTAAGAAACCTTAGGGAAAAAATCTCACTGGGCTCAAAACTGTGGAGGAGCTGGAGTCAGACCAGGTTTTAAAAAGGCCTAGAAAACAGACAGGTGCTTTGAATATTCATGTGCAAATGACACTGACCCACTCCTCCTTCACAATAGGCATCAGGTTGCTAAGCAACAGGGCTCTATACCAATGGCTGTCCTGTGGTCTGAAAATATAATGGGCTGCCAAATCTTGCAGGTGATGGTGGAGGTTTCATGACCTTTGCAGTTTATTCTAGGTATATGAGGATGATTCTGCATCACCGAGGATTACCTGCAGCCCCAATGGATGGTGAGGAATTGACTCACCCTAGAGGATCCTATACAGGAATGGCCAAGGGCAAATTCCAATTTAGTGTGGGGTAGGTGGATGTTTAATGATGTGACCCTGGCCAAGCTAGGTCCTTCCTTTCTTTTCCAGTGTCATAGAAATTACCACTGGATCTAAGACATGCATCTTAGTTTCCTGGATGCTCACTTAGCAGAGCTCACCATGACTCAAGCCCATATGCAGTGAATGAACCCATTTGAATTCAGGGAAATTTGGACAATTTGGATGTGTCTGCCCTGTCCACTGTTTATAGCTGACATGAGGATTGGCTCATGGCTGTCTTAGTGGTGGGATTTCTTGCTCTATTAGTGCTTGCCTGAAGTCTCATTCTGATCCTAAATGCTGAGTGACAGTCAGGGTGTGCCTCTGATGCAGAGACAACATGATAACTGAACAGGCTGATATTTCTTTGAGTTGAGTGTGTTGGAGGGATGATTGGAGACAGGGATGGAGACTACCAGAGGGTAGGCAAGATGGTGTACACTGAATATTGTTTGTTTCTTCTTCCAGGAATTACCACTGCCCTGTGTGAAATCCCTGTTCTGGGAGCCAACATACCTTTTCTCTGTCACAGAGAATGTTCTACAGGTATCTGTGAATGACCACCCCGTGTCCCCCTTTTACATGGTACTTGACTAGGGAGAGGTTAACCACATATGTGGCCCATATTTTGTTCCACATCTGAAAGCAAGCTTATTAGCAAAGGAAGAATCTTCCCTGACTTCTCTGTTCCTGTATTTCCTGATGCGCAATGGTTTAGGCACAATTGGCAATGACTGTGACCATTCTTCTCATATTCCATAAAAGCAGGTCAGTGTAATCTCACCCTGATCTGGCCCTGTGCCTTCATGAGGAGGGAAACCAACGCATGTGAAATGCATTTATTTAATTTATTTTTTTGCTGAGTTAACATTGTTTCATATTCCTTGTATAATAAGGTTTTCTTTAACTGATGGAAATTTACCTGTAAAAAATTTCACTTTCTTTCATTAATCTTGTAGTATTTCATTTAAGAACAGAGACATTCTCTTATGTATTCACAGCAACATTACCACAATCATTAAATTATCCTGGTTGTGGTACAAATCTCTCATCTAGCGTCCTGGTCCCCACCTCAACAATTACACAGTCACGTCCTATAGACCAACAAAATGTTAATGGTAACAATAATGATTGAGATGTAGAAAGGCACAAAACAAAAACAGTGTCCACTCTCATATAAAACATAGCATTTCTTTTTCAGGTATATATTTTCTTTTTCATCTAAATATATCTCAATTATTTCCTTCATCTGAACATGTTATAAAACTGCTGACACATCCTTTTAATGAATATTCCTCAAATTGTGTTTTCTTTCTGAGGTTTTTCCTGATGAAATTGAGTATATGAATTTTCAGCCAGATTGGCAGGAAAGCATTGTGACCTCATTGTGATTATTTTTTAAATTACATGTTTAATTTATGTTTCTTTCATTGTATTGAATTAATCTTAAACATTATCTGTAAGCTACAACAACACAGAAACATCAAAAATCACCACATTGTAATAAAGCAAAGGAATGTTTCAGAAAAGCTAACAAACTGGAATAACTATTTTGCTTCCCTCATTGCACAAGTTTGCATTAATGGGTTATCTTCAAGGCATTTGATTAAAGATTTCTAATTATATAAACAGTTCTTTTCCTAGAGTCCATGTATTTTCCTTGGGGGTATTGTTTATTGCCTCACAGTCCTAGGTTTCCTTTTTCCCCCTCTTGTCATCTAGTTCCTAGTTACGTGACTTCACATCCCTTATATCCACTTTGAATTAAAGGCTTTTCTGCTGAGCCTTGTGTGCAGAATCAGCTACACACCATACCAAGTGTTTCTGAATCTTTCCCATTATTCTAAATAGGAATCCCTGTACCAAGGTGTGCCTAATATACAGCAGAATATCCCAAGTTAAAAAACCTCAGGGAAGAAATCTCACTGGGGCTTGATCCTGTGGAGAAGAGCATGTGAGCCCAGGTTCCAAAGCCACCTAGAATTCTGGTAAGTTCTTGGAATGTGCATGCCCAAATTATGCTGACCCTCACCTGCCTTAAAATGAGCATCAGGTTGTTAAGCAGCAGGCCCCTATCCCAATGACTGCCTTGTCTGAAAATGTAAGTGGCTCCACAAGTGTTCAGGTGATGGTGGAGATGTTGTGTCCTGTGCAGTTTGGAGTAGGTATATGAGGATGATTCTGCAGCAGTGAGGATCACCTGCACACTGGATAGGTGGTGAGCTTTTGACTATCCCTGGAGGATGCTATAGAGAAATGCCCAAGGGCAAATTCCTGTTTATTTTTTGGTATTCATAACATTATTGAAGTGCCCCTGGTGAAGCTTGGGCCTGCCTTTCTCTTCCAATGGCACAGAATTTAATGCTGGGTTTGAAACATTCAGCTTAGCATCCTGATTGCTCACTTAGCAGTGCTCACCATGAGGCATGCCCATGCGCATTCAAACAACCCCCTGGAAGTCAGGGAAATTTGGACCACTTTGATGTGTCTGTCCCATCCATGGTTTATAGCTGACATGAGAGTTGGCTCATGGCTCTCTTATTGGTGGAATTTCTTGCTATATATTTGCTTGCTGGTAGCCTCATTCTGTCCTAAATTCTGAGCGACCATCTGGTGGTCCTTTGAGCAGACACCTCATCATGTGGACAGGCTTATATATTTTGGGTTGAGTTTGTTGGAGGCATGATTGGGGACAGGGATGGAGACTCCCAAAAGGCAGGCTTGATGGTGTATACTGTTTATTTTTTTTTCATGGGGCAGGGAATATCATTGCCCTGAAGGATATCACTGTTCTGGGAGCCAATATACCATGGCTCTGACAGTGAGAGCTATCCACATGTAACTGTGAATGGCAACCCCAAGACCCCGTTTCACGTGGTTCTGGAATTGGGAGAGAGTAACCAAAGATGTGCCACATATTTTTTCCAGACCTGAAAGCAAAGTTTTAGAAAAGGAAGTAGATTTCCCAACATCTCCATTCCCAAATTTTCTGATGCCCAAGGGAATAGGCCAAAATGTCACTGACTGTGACCATTCTTCTCATATCCCATGAAAGCAGGACAGTGTAATCTCACAATGATCTCTCCCTGTGCCTTCATGAGGCTGGAAACCAACACATGAGAAGGGTATTTATTTATTTTTTCTCACTGAGTTGACATTGTTTCATATTCCCTGTATAATAAGGTTTTCTTTAACAGTTGAAAAATTTATGTGTAAAAAAAATGTCATTTTCTTTAATTTTTCTTGTAGTATTTCACTTCAGGAGAGAGACAGTCTCTTAGGTATTCACAAGAACATTACCCCAATCATTAAATTAACCTGGTTGTAGTACAATTATCTCATCTAGGGGCCTGCTCCCCAACTCAACAATTACCCAATCATGTCCTAGAGACCAAGAAAAATGCTAGTAGTAATAATAATGACTGAAATGTAGAAAGGCACAAAACAAAAATAGTGTCCAGTCTCAAATCAAACACTGCATTTCTTTTTCAGGTATATATAATCACTTTCTTCTGAATATATCCCAATTATTTCCTTCATCTGGGCATATTGGAAATCTGTTGAACCATCCTTTTAAAGATTATTCCTCAAATTGCATTTTTTTTCAGAGTTTCTTTCTGGTTTAATTGCATTTATGAATTTTAGGCCAGATTGGCAGAAAGTTATTGTGCCCTCATGGTGATTATTTTTGAAATGTGATGTTTAATTTTTGTTTCTTTCATTGTATTGTATTTATTTTAATCACTATCTATAAGCTGCAACAACCCAAAAACATCAAAAATCAAAGTTTCAGAAAAGCCAATAATCTGAAATAACTACTTTTCTTCCCCCATTGCACAAGTTAGCATTAATGCATTAATGCATTATCTTCCAGGCAATTGATTAAAGATTTCTAATATTATAAACAGTACTCTTCATACCATCCAGATTTTTTCCTTGAGGTGTTGTTTTTTGCTGTACAGTCCTATGTTTCCTTTTTCCCTCTCTTATCATATTGTTCCAGTTACACTACTTCACATCCCTCATATCCTCTTTCAAATAGAGACTTCTCTGCTGAGTCTTGTGTGCAGAATCAGCTACACATCAAACCATATGTTTCTGAATCTTTCCCATTACTCCAAATAGGAAGCCCTCTACCCAGCTGTGTCCAATATACAACAGGAAATCCCAAGTTAAGAAATCTCAGGGAAGAAATCTCACTGGGGCTTGAACCTGTGGAGGAGACAGAGTCATCCCAGGTTCCACTGCAGCCTAGACTTCTGGTGGGTGCTTGGAATGCACATGTGCATGTGCATGTTATGATGTCTGTCCCCTGCCTCACAATGACTATCAGTTTGCTAAGCAACAAGCCTCTATCCCAGTGGCTGCCCTGTGGTCTGAAAATGTAAGTGGCTCCCCAAGTTTGCAGGTGATGCTGGAGGTGTTGTGACCCATGCAGTTTGGAGTAGGTGTATAAGGGTGCTTCTGCAGCACAGAGGATTAACAGCACACCTGATGGATGATGAGCTTTTGACTCTCCCAGGAGGAGACTATACTGGAAGGCCCAAAGGCAAGTATCAGGTTGGTGTGGAATAGGCAGAGCATTAATGAAGTGCCCATGGCCAACTTGGGCTTGCCTTATGTTTCAATATCACAGAAGTTACCATTGGGTCTCAGACATGCAGCTTAGCATCCCAGATGTTCACTTACCAGAGGTCAACATGAGGCATTCCCATGCTCAGTCAATGAACCCCCTTGAATTCAGCAAATTTGGACAACTGTGTTGTGTCTTCCCTGACCACTCTTTATATCTGACATGATGATTGGCTCATGGCTATCTTAGTGGTGGCCTCTCTTGCTCCATTTGTGCTTGCCAGATGTCTCATTCTGGGCCTAAATGCTGAGTGACATTCAACATTTTTCTGTGATGCAGAGACCACATGATATGTGGACAGGCTGATATTTTTTGAGATGAGTGGGTTGGATACATGATTGGGGACAGGGATGGAGAATCCCAGAGGGCAGACATTATGGTGTACACTGAATATTGTCTCTTTCTTGGTCCAGGAATTATCATTGCCCAGAGGGAAATTGCTGTTCTGGAAGCCAATATACCATGGCTCTGAAAGTGAGAGTTATCCCCAGGAAATTATGAATGCCCACCCCAGGTCCCCCTTTTACATGGTTCTTGCCTTGGGAGAGATTAACAATAGATGTGGCACATTTTTTTGTCCCAGTTCTGAGAGCAAGGTTATTAGCAAAGAAGATGATTTCCCCAACCTCTCCATTTCCAAATTTGCTGATGCCCAAGGGAGGAGTCCCAGGTGGCACTGACTGTAATTATTCTTCTCATATCCCATGAAAGCAAGTCAGTGTATTTTCACCCTGATCTGACCCTGTGCCTTCATGAAAAGTGAAACCAACTCATGTGAAAATGATTACTTCATTTGTATTTTCTCTGAGTTAACATTGGTTCATATTCCTTGTATAATAAAATTTTCCTTAAAGATTAGAAAATTTTGTGTAAAAAAATGCCTGTCACTTTAATTATTCTGGTGGCATTTCATGTAAGAACAGAGACATTCTGTTATGTATTCACAGAAACATTACCACAATCATTAAATTAATCTGGTTGTAGTAAAAATATCTCATTGAAGGGCCTGGTCCCCACCTCAACAATTACACAATAATATCCTATTGACCAAGCAAAATGTTAATAGTAATAATAGTGATTGAAATGATGAAAGACAACATAAAAATAATGTCCTGTCTCATATCAAACATAGCATATCCTATTCATGTACACTTTCTCTTTCTTTTCTATATATCTCATTTCTTTCCATCATCTGTACTTTAGGAAACAGATGAACCATCCTTTTAAAGAATATTCCTCAAACTGTTTTTTTTTTACTGTGGTTTTTCCTGATGAGATTGAATTAATGAGTTTTAGGCTAGAATGGCAGGAAATTGTGCCCTCAGGGTTTTTTTAAGTGTTTATTTTTATTTCTTTAACCGTATTGATTTTATTTTAAACTTTATGTTTAAATCAATAATCTCCACCTTATAAAAAACAAAGCAGGTGAGAGGATCTAAGATGGTGGCATAGAGAGGAGTGGAAGTTAAGTAGTACCCCTGGAACAACTAAAAAAAAACCAGAAACAACTAGTAAATAATCCAGAATAACTGCAGGGGGACAGACGTGACCATCCACTCATCATCCATCAACCTGAATTGGGAGGAATGCCCGAGATCACAGCATAAAATCTATAAGTAAGAACTGCAGATGCAAATCAGGAGACCCCTCCCCCACAGCCCAAATTACAAAGCCTCATTGTGCCAGAGAGAAGCTTTCTCCCAGCAAGCAAATATGGCTCAGATGAGCTCCAACTGGGGTTTTAATTTGTGAGTGTGAACTGCTCACTACAAGGTACAAATCCCCAACAAGTAGACAGAGGCTTTGGGTGATGACTAACCTTGGAACCTGGAGGGTCATCTTTGGACTAGCTCTGTTCCTTTTTTTTGACTCAGTGAAGAACGCCTCAGCCATTTTCTGTTCCCAGTTCTGTGACTCAGATGCGGTTGTGGCACAGGCAGAGAGAGAACATTGAAATGCTATTAACCTCCACCTAGGGTGTCTATCTTCACTAAGAGGAAAGGGATGGAGCCCAGCTCTACTACCTGCCTTTCATTCAGATCTTACACCAGTCAAGAATTATAGGCTAATCTTTGAGTCAGGAAGAGAGTGCCTCTGCACAGCCCAGTGGCCCAGGACTTCCCTTGAGGGATAATGCACACTAGTGACATAGTACAGCCTTCCCTCAGCAGAGGTCCTGGAAGATCACAGCTGAGAAGGGGGGTACACTCAGAAAATTCAGGGATGCTACATCAATGCTGGTGGTTTGTGGGTCAGTGACAGAGAAAATCTGGCACAAAACTGAAATGAAGTCTTAGACTCTTGCAACAGCCTTGAATCTCTGGGAACACCTGGGAGGTTTGAATATTAAAGCAGTTCTGCCTCTCTGACCACCCAGACACATGCACCATGTTCAGGGCAGATGGCTCCAATGACAAACCCAAACTGAGTTCACCAACTGAAACCCACAAAAATCATTTCCCCATACACCACAAATACAGACTTGGAGAGAACTGACTTTAGGGGTATAGGTGACTCACAGACACCATCTACTGGTTAGTTGGAGAAAGTGTACACCACCAACTCGTATTTCTGAAAAGTTAGATTGGTGTTCCAGTTTGTATTGTGTCCCCCAAACACCATTATCTTTAATGTAGTCTTGTGGGGCAGACATTTTGGTGCTGATTAGATTTGCTTGGAATGTGCCCCACCCAGCTGTGGGTGATGACTCTGATGAGATATTCCCATGGAGGCAGGGCCCCACCCATTCAGCATGGACCTTGATCAGTGGAGTCATATAAATGAGCTGACTCAAAGAGAAGGAACTCAGTGCAGCTGTGAGTGACGTTTTGAAGAGGAGCAAGCTTGCTAGAGTGGAACATCCTGGGGGAAAGCCATTTTGAAACCAGAACTTTGAAGCAGATGCCAGCCACGTGCGTTCCTAACTAACAGAGGTTTTCTGGATGCCATTGGCCATCCTTCAGTGAAGGTACTTGATTACTGATGTGTTATCTTGGACACTTTATGTCCTTAAGACTGTAACTGTGTAGCCAAATAAACCCCCTTTTTATAAAAGCCAATCCATCTCTGGTGTTTTGCATTCCACAGCATTAGCAAACTAGAACAATTGGTACTTTTTTTTACAACTTGAAAGAACCCTATCAAGCAAAGCAAATGCCAAGATGCCAAAAACAACAGGAAATCTTAATGCATATGATAAAACCAGATGATATGGAGAACCCGATCTCAAACACCCAAATCAAAATGTCAGAAGAGACACAGTACTTGGCACAATTAATCAATCACAATTAAAGGACAAAAACATGGCACAGGATATAAAAGACATTAAGAAGACCATGGAACAGGATAAAAGGGACATAAAGAAGACACTAGAAGAGTAAAAAGAAGAAATTGCAAGATTAAGTAAAAAAATAGAAGATCTTATGGAAATAAAAGAAATAGTTGGCCAAATTAAAAAGACTCTGGAAACTCATAATACAAGATTAGAGGAAGTTGAAAAATGACTCAGTGTCCTAGAGGTCCACAGAACATAAAATGAAAGAACAAAAGAAAGAATGGAGAAAAAAATCAAAAAAATTAAAAAGGATCTTAGGGATATGATACATAAAATAAAACATCCAAATTTAAGACTCATTGGTGTCCCAGAAGGGAAAGAGAAGGGTAAAGGTCTAGAAAGAGTATTCAAAGAAATTGTTGGGGAAAACTTCCCAAACCTTCTACACAATATAAACACACAAAGCATAAATGCCCAGTGAACTCCAAATAGGATAAATTCAAATAAACCCACTCCAAGAAATAGTTTGATCAGACTCTCAAATACTGAAGAGCAGGAGCAAGTTCTGAAAGCAGCAAGAGAATAGCAATTCACCACATACAAAGGAAACAACATAAGACTAAGTTGTGACTACTCAGTGGCCACCATGGAGGTGAGAAGGCAGTGGCATGACATATTTAAAATTCTGAGAGAAAAAAATTTTCAACCAAGAATACTTTATCCAGCAAAACTCTTCTTCAAATTTGAGGGTGAGCTTAAATTTTTCACAGACAAACAAATGCTGAGAGCATTTGCCAATAAAAGACCTGCCCTACTTCAGATACTAAAGGGAACCCTTCCAACAGAGAAACAAAGAAAGGAGAAAGAGATATAGAGAGTTTCAGCAGACATGCATAGAATCTAACATCCCAAATCACCAGGACACTCATTTTTCTCTAGCAATCATGGATCTTTCTCCAGAATGGACTATATGCTGGGATATAAAACAAGCCTCAATAAATTAAAAAAAGAGAAAACAAAAAAAAACAATTTAACATATTCAAAGCACAATCTCTGATCACAATGGAATACAAATAGAAATCAATAATTATTAATTTGTATCTCCACTATTTACTTCCTACATGATACAAAATACACAAACTCTAATGACAAATCAATGGTTTTGAACTCAATGAAAAATATGTAACTTTTGACAAGAACTATATAAAGGTGGGGGAATGGAGGAGTATAGGTACATAGTTTATGTGTTCTATTGAAATTAAGTTGGTATCAAAGGAAAACAAGATTGTTATGGGGTTAAAAGTTTCATTTTAAGCTCCACAGTAAACACAAAGAAATTATCAGAGAATATGACTACAGAGATGAAAAGTAGAGTATGGGTTAAGAGAAATGGGGGAAGGGGCAATGGGGAGTTAAGAAATGAGGGTAAGGTTGCTGTTTCTAGTAATGGATGGTGGGAAGGCAACAGCATTACAACATTCTAAATGTGATTAATCCCACTAATGGAAGCCTAGGGAGGGGGTAGAATGGGAAGATTTAGGCTGTACATGTTTCCACAATGGTGAACAAAAACAAAGACAGTCTTAATAGATGACAATTGCATGCCAAGGATGACCCAGGATGGGATCTGAGGATGGAGGACAGGAAGCTCAAAGGGACACAGTTGAGACATAAGGAAAAAGAAATATAGAATGTAGGCTTTGTATCATTGTTGAATCTCTTGTATTTCTTAGCTGTGCTTAATGGGATTTCATAAAAGAATGTTCTTGTTCATGGGAATTGTATATGTGAATTATAGTGTTTGTTGAAGGATGTGTGCAGCTAGCTCTCATATGTTCAGAAGACAGAGCAATAGATGATGGATGATAGATAGGAAAAGAGGGAGGGAGGGAGGGAAAGAAATAGCGGTGTGACATGTTAAAGTTAACGGCTTGGGGTATTGGGGGAGGGGGTTTAGAGAATGGTGGAGTTCTGTGTATGGGGTTTGTATTGTTTTTGCAACTGTTCCTGTAACTTTTAATTTATTTCAAAATAAAATTAAAAAAAGAAAGGAAAACAAGTTTTAAGGGAACAAAACATTTCCTAAAGCCCGCAAGACAAAATCCCTTGAATTTCAAAGTTTGAGAGTCATTTACAGAATGATGTTTTATCTTTGGGACTTGAGAGAGTGGGAGTCCAACCCTTTCCAAGGGACTTCATGGCAGCCTTTTTCTCTCCAAATGCTGGGGTGAGTGTTCCAACATATCCACATATTGGGGAGACCACCTCCTTGTCCCCACGCTCCTCAAACATCATAGCAGCACCTGGACTCTTCCATCTCTGGGGCATATGCTCAACCCCTTCAGAACAGTGGGGTGGTAATCAGGCTCTCCCCAATCCCCAGGAAATGTGTTTCACCCTCTATGAGGCCTGGGGTGACAGCACACTTCCTGAGGGGGGAAGGCCCACCCTCTGTCTCGGGGGCAAATTCACCCTTTCCACGTGCATGCATTGTTCTTCTCTCCTAGCCTGATATTTCTTGACTCCAGACCTGAATTTCCATGGTCCTATTTTTGAAGAAATGTTTCCTTCAATTTGTTCCTTCTCCATCCCCTCCAGTCCAGGCCAGCAGTGGTTCTTTAAAAAAAAGAAAAACAAAGTAATGTTTCAGAAAATCAAATAACCTGAAATTACTACTTTGCTTCCTACATTGTCCAAGTTTTCATTAATGTGTTATCTTCAAGGCAGTTGATTCAACTTTTATAATATTGTAAATTGTACCATTCATGCTGTCCATTTATTCTCTTAGGGGTGTTGTTTTTTGCTACACAGTACTAGGTTTCCCTTTTCCCCCTCTTATCATCCAGTTCTAGTTACACAACTTCACATCCTTCATATCCACTTTAAAATATAGACTTTTCTGCTGGGCTTTGTATGCAGATTCAGCTACACTGCACACCAAGTGTTTCTTAATCTTTCCCATTACTGCAATTGGGAATCCCTGTACCCAGGTGTACATGATGTACAGCAGGGAATCCCAAGAAAAGAAACCTTAAGGAAGAAATCTCATTGGGGCTAAAACTTGTGGAGAAGACAGAGTCAGCCCAGGTTCCCAGAGCTACCTGTAATTTTGGTGGTTCCTTGGAATGTGAATGCACATGTTATGGTGACCCTCACCTGCCTCACACTGAGCAACAGGTTTCTAAGCAACAGTCCTGTAACCCAATGGATGCCCTGAGGTAGAAAAACTTATGTTGCACCCCAAGTGTGCAGGGGGTTGTGTAGGTGTTGTGGCTTGTGGAGTCTGGGGAATGTATATGGGGTGTTTCTGCACGTCACAGTATCACCTTCACACCTGCTGGATGGTGAGCTTTTGCCTCTCCCAGGATGATCCTATACTGGAAGGTCAAATTCCAAATTGGTGTGCCATAAATGGTGCTTTAAATGAAGTGTCCCTGGTAAATCATGTGCCTATCTTTTTCAATGGCACATAAGTTACCACTATATCTAAGACATGGAGCTTAGCATCCTGGGTGCTTAATTATTAGAACTCATCATGAGGCAGGTCCATGTGCAGTCAATGAACCCACTTGAAGTCAGGGAAAACTGGACAAGTTTGATGTGCCTGCCCTGTCCACTGTTTATAGCTGACATGAGGATTGGCTCATGGCTGCCTTAGTCTTAGGACTTCTTACTATTTGTGCATGCCAGAAGACTCATTCTGGGCTTAAATGCTGAGTGAGAGTCAAGGTGGTCCTGTGATGAAGAGAACACATGATATGTGGAAAGGCTGATATATTTTGAGTTGAGTGTGTTGGAGGCATGATTGGGGACAGGGATGAAGACTCTCAGATGGCAGGCATGATGGTGTACACTGAATATTGTTTGTTTCTTTGTCCTGGAATTACCATTGTGCTGAGGGAAACCCTGATCTGGAAGCCAGCCTATCCTGGCCCTGATGTGAGTGTGTTCCCCAGGAAACTGTGAATGCCCACCGCAAGTCCCCCTTTACATGGTGCTGGCCTTGGTAGTCAATAATCACAAATGTGTCACTTTTTTTTCCAGTGCTGAATGGAAGTTCATTACCAAAGAAGAAGACTTCCCTGACCTGTCTGTTCCCAAATGCTTTGATGCCCAAGGGTGTGGGCCCATATGGCACTGACTGTGACCATTCTTCTCTTCTCCCATGAAAGCAGTTCAGTGGATTTTTACCCTGGTCTGACCCTGTGCTTTCATGAAGAGGAAACATTCTCATCTGATATTGGTTTATTTCATTTTTTACACTAAGTTAACATTGGTTCATATTCTTTGTATAATAACTCTTTTGCTTTAGCCCATAGAAATTAGTGTGTGAAGGACATGTCTGTTTCTTTAATTATTCTTGTGATATTTCATCTAAGAACAAAGATATTCTGTTATGTATTCACAGGAACATTGTCACAATCATTAAATTAAACTTGGTGTTTTACCAGTATCATAAATAGAGGTCTTGTCCACATCCAACAAATACCTAATATTGTCCTATAGACCAAACAAAATGTTAATATTAATAATAATGGTGGAAATGAAGAAAGATGGAAAAACAAACAAACAAACAAACAAAAAAAACAGTGCCCAGTCTCATGTCAGGCATTCCATTTTGTTTTCAGGTATATTTATAATGTTTCAACTAAATATATATCATTTCTTTCCTTCATCTGGACATACTTGAAAACTGCTGAACCATCCTCTTAAAGAATTTTCCTCAAATTGTGTTTATCCAGTGTTTCTTCATGATGAGATTGACTATATGAATCTCAGGCAGGTATGGCTGAAAATTATTTTGCCTTCAGGTTGATTTTTTTAAAATGATTTTTTTTGTTTTAATTTCTTTTCATTGTATTTATTTTAAACTTTATGTATAAACTAAACAATGCACAAAACTCAAATATCATCACCTTATAACAAAACAAAACAAAGTTTCAGAAAATCAAATAACCTGAAATAACTACCTTGCTTCCATCATTGTTGAAGTTTGCATTAATGTGTTACCTTCAATCCAGTTGATTCAAGATTTGTAATATTATAAACAGTACTCTTCATACATTCCATGTATTTTCTTAAGGATCTTGTTTATTGCTGCACAGTCCTGTGTTTCTTATTTCCCTTTCATGTTATCTAGTTCCAATTAGACTACTTTGTATCCATCTTATCCACTTTGAAATATTGACTCCTCTACTGAAATTTTTTTTGTATATTAAAATTTTTATAAAGTTTCCTCCCCTGTTTCTCAAGGTTTCTAAATATCCTTCCAGAAGTGAGTGAAATGGTAAGGAAATTACACAATTTTGCATATTTTTTCCTGCATTAATTCATAAGGTAAATAGTACTTTTGTCAGTATAAATGAGACACTTAAAATACAGAATGGAATCACTGAAACTGGTTATTACTGTCTCTGTCAAAGGCCTAACTTACAATTTAAAATACAGCTTAATTATTTCACAAATTTATTTCCAGATTACATAGTACTTATATAGTATAAAATAAAATATGTAGACTTTAAATTGTTCCAAAATTGTTGATAGATGTCTTATATTAATGACAAAAACTAAACAAAAAAAACTTGTTTAAAAATATGTTTACCAGGTATTTATGCAATCATGTAGTTATGTATTACAGTCTGAAAAATTGAAATATATAACTGTGAAATAGCATTCAAATATACTGCAAATATGTTACTCATCTTTTATCATTCAAGTATTTATTTGTTGTGCTTTCCTATTCTATAGTATATTAAAAATTAATGTTTGCATTTCTTTATAATTCATTTTTATTGAGATATATTCACATACCATGCAGTCATATAAAACAAAGCATTCAATTGTTTACAGTACCATTATACAGTTGTGCACTCATCACCAAAATTAATTTTTGATATTTTCAGTACCACACACACACACAAATAATACAAATAAAAATTAAAGTGAAAGAGAAAAATTAAAGTTGAAAAGAACACTGGGTGAATTTTTTTTTCTTCCCCCATTTTTCTACTTATCTATCCATAAACTAGACAAAGGGGAATGTGGTCCATGTGGTTTTCCCAATCACATTGTCACCCCTCATAAGCTACATTTTTATATAATTGTCATCAAGATTCATGGGTTCTGGGTGGTAGTTTGATAGTTTCAGGTATTTACTGCTAGCTATTCCAATTCTTTGGAACCTAAAAATGGTTGTCTATACTGTGCATAAGAGTGCCCACCAGAGTGACTTCTTGGCTTCTTTTGGAATCTCTCTGCCACTAAAATTTTATTTCATTTCTTTTCACATCTCCCTTTTGGTCAAGAAGATGTACTCCATCCCATGATGCCAGGACTAGATTTCTCTCTGAGAGTCATATTCCATGTTGCCAGGGAGATTCACTCCCCTGGGTGTCAGATCCATGTAGGGGGGAGGGCAGTGATTTCACCTGCCAAGTTGGCTTAGCTAGAGAGAGAGGGCCACATCTGAGCAACAAAGAGGCATTTGGGAGGAGGCACTTAGGCACAATGGTAGGGAGGTCTAGCCTCTCCTTTGCAGCAACAACCTTCCCAAGGGCAAGTCCTGTGGTAGAGGGCTCAGCCCATCCAACCACCAGTCCTGTATGTCTTTGAGCACATCAGCAACAATCTAGGTGGGGAAGACAAAACCCCTGCATTCTCTACCAGCTCCTCAAGGGGCTCTGCATAATTTTTCATTTTTTATTAACTTTTTTTAAATCAACTATATCAAAAAAATAAAAAATACAATAAAAAACATTTCAAACAAACCATAGCAAGGGAGTAAGAAAAAGACAACTAACCTAAGATAAGTACTTTACTTCCAACATGTTCCTACTCTATCCCAAGAAAATAACCTAATATAGCAACATTTCTGTGAACTTGTTCCTACCATACCCACCACAAATTAACAAGGCATAGTCATTCCTGGGCATTCCGAGAATATTAAATTTACCCATGAGAGCTTATCTGTTCTTATTGGGTTATAACTTCTCTTTCTTTAATTGCTCTCTATCAATAGATCCCTTACATTCTACATTATAAACCATTTTTTTTACATTTTTCAATGTTCACATTCGTGGTAGCATATATTTCTTTTTGTTCCTGGCTTATTTCTCTCAGCATTATGTCTTCAAGGTTCATCCATTTTGTCATATGTTTCACATCATTCCTTCTTACAGCCGTGTAGTATTCCATCATGTGTATATACCACATTTGATTTATCCACTCATCTGTTGAAGGACATATGTGTTGTTTCTATCTTGGTAATTGTGAATAATGCTGCTATGAATATTGGCATGCAGATATCTGTTCTTGTCACTGCTTTCAGGTCTTCTGGGTACATACTGAGGAATGCAATTGCTGGATCAAAGGGTAACTCTATATCTAGTTTTCCAAGGAACTGCCAGACTGACTTTCAGAGTGGCTGAACCACAATACAGCCCCACCAACAATGAATAAGAATTTAAATTTTTCCACATCCTCTCCAGCATTTGAAGATTCCTGTTTGTTTAATGGCTGCCTTTCTAATTGGTTTGAGACGATATAACATTGTGACCTTAATTTGCATTTCTCTAATAGCTAGTGAAGCTGAACATTTTTCATGTGTTTCTTGGCCATTTGCATTTCCTATTCAGAGTACTGTTTTTTCATATCTTTTGCCCATTTTATATTTGGGCTGTCTGTAGTCTTGTCATTGAGTTGTAGGATTTCTTTATATATGCAAGATATCCATCTTTTGTCAGATACATGGTTTCCAATTTTTTCCCATTGAGTTGGCTGCCTCTTCACCTTTTTTACAAATTCCTTTGAGGTAGAGAAACTTCTAAGCTTGAAGAGTTCTCATTTATCTATTTTTTCTTTTGTTGTTTGTGCTTTGGGTGTAAAGTCTTGGAAGTGACTGACTAATACAAGGTCTTGAAGATGTTTCCCTACATTATCTTCTAGACATTTTATGGTACTGTCTTTTATATTGAGATCTTTGATCCACTTTGAGTTAACTTTTGTGTAAGGTATGAGGTAGGGGTCCTCTTTCATTCTTTTAGATATGGGTTTACCACTCTACCAGCCCCATTTTTTGAAAAGACTGTTATGACCCCATTCAGTGGCCTTAGAGGCCTTATTAAAAATCAGTCAGCTGTAGATCTGAGGGTCTAAGTCTGAATTCACAATTTAATTCCATTGATAAATATATCAATATGTCCATCCTTTTGCAAGTACCGTGCTGTTTTTTTTCCCATTGGCCTTCTAAATGTTATTTTTTAATTAATTTTATTGAGATATATTCACATACCATGAAGTCATGCAAAACAAAGTGCATATTCAATTGTTTACAGCACTATAATATAGTTATGCATTCATCACCAAAATTAATTTTTGACATTTTTATTACCACACAGACAAAAATAATAAGAATAAAAATTAAAGTGAAAAAGAGCAATTAAAGGAAAAAAGAATACTCAGTGCCTTTTGGTTTTGTTTTGTATTTTAGTTCTTCTCCTTCCCTCATTTTTCTATTCATCCATCCATAAACTAGACCAGGGGGAGTGTTGTCTGTTTGGCTTTCCCAATCACATTGTCACCCCTTATAAGCTACATTGTTATACACTCACCTTCAAAATTCATGGGTTCTGGGCTGTAGTTTGATAGTTTCAGGTATTTACTGCTAGCTATTCCAAATCTTTAGAACCTAAAAAAGAT
Organism: Choloepus didactylus; assembly: GCF_015220235.1. Lineage (NCBI taxonomy): Eukaryota > Metazoa > Chordata > Mammalia > Pilosa > Megalonychidae > Choloepus > Choloepus didactylus. The sequence goes on from NC_051316.1 coordinate 3,347,052, forward strand.
TGTATATATTGTACATAAGAGTGCCCACCAGAGTGACCTTTTGTCTCCTTTTGGAATCTCTCTGACACTGAAGCTTATTTCTTTTCTTTCACATCCCCCTTTCAGTCAAGATGATGTTCTCCATCCCATGATACCAGGTCTAGATTCCTCCCTGGGAGTAACATTCCACATTGCCAGGGAGATTCACTACCCAGGGTTTCATATGCCATGTAGTGGGGAGGGCAGTGATTTCACCTGCCAAGTTGGCTTAGCTAGAGGAAGAGAGCCACATCTGAGCAACAAAGAGGCATTCAGGAGGAGGCTCTTAGGCACAATTATAGGGAAGCCTAGCCTCTCCTTTTTAGCAACAGTCTTCCCAAGTGTAAGTCCTGTGGTAGAGGGCTCATCCAGTCAAACCACCAGTGCCCTATGTCTGTTAGGACATCAGCAAACATTGAAGTAGGGAAGCCCAAGACCCCTCCATTTTCCACAAGCACCTAAAGAGGGCTCTGCATATTTCTTTCTTTTTTTTTGTTTTTTAATTAACTTTTTTAAAAAATCAACTATATCAAAAAAATAAAAAAACATACATTAAAAGAAACATTTCAAACAAACCATAACAAGGGCATAAGAAGTATGCAACTAACCTAAGATAACTACTTTACTTCCAACATGTTCCTACTATACCCCAAGAAAGTAACATAATATAGCAACATTACAGTGAACTTGTTCCTAATATACCCATCAGAAATTAACACACCCTAGTCATTCCTGGGCATTCTCAGAATATTAAATTTACCAATGATAGCTTATCTGTTCTTATTGGGTTATAATTCCCCCTTCCTTAATTCCTCTCTGTCACTAGTTCCCCTACATTCTACATTATAAACCATTTGTTTTACATTTTTAATGTTCACATTTGTGGTAGCATATAATATTTCTCTTTTTGTTCCTGGCTTATTTCACTCAGTGGTATGTCTTCAACATTCATCCATGTTGTCATATGTTTCACAACATTGCTCCTTCTTACAGCTGTGTAGTATTCAATCACATGTATATGCCACATTTTAGTTATCCACTATCTGTTGAATGACATTTCTGTTGTTTCCATCTCTTGGCAATTGAGAATAATGCTGCTATGAACATTGGCATGCAGATATCTATTCATTTCCCTTCTTTCAGATATTCTGGGTATTTACCAAGAAGTGCAATCACAGAATTGAAGGGTAACTCTATTTCCAGTTTTCTAAGGAACTGCAAGACTGACTTCCAGAGTGGCTGAAGCATTATACTGCCCCACCAACAATGAATAAGAGTTCCAATTTCTCCACATCTTCTCCAGCATTTGTAGTTTCCTGTTTGTTTAATGGCAGCCATTCTAATTGGTGTGAGGGGCTATCTCATTGTGGACTTAATTTGCATCTCTCTAACAGCTTGTGAAGCTGAACACTTTTTCATGTGTTTCTTGGCCATTTGTATTTCCTCTTCAGAGGACTGTCTTTTCAAATCTTTTGCCCATTTTATAATTCACCTGTCTGTACTATTGTCATTGAGTTGCAAGGTTTCTTTATATATGCAACATATCAGTATTTTGTCAGATACATGGTTTCAAAAAAATATTTCCCATTGAGTTGGCTGCCTCTTCACCTTTTTGACAAATTCCTTTGTGATACAGAAAACTCTAAGCTTGAGGGGTTCCCATTTATCTATTTTTTTCTTTTGTTACTTGTGCTTTGGGTGTAAAGTCTTGGAAGTGGCCACCAAATACAAGGTCTTGAAGATTTTTCCCTACATTATCTTCTAGGAGTTTTATGGTGCTGTCTTTTATATTGAGATCTTTGATCCATTTTGAGTTAATTTTTGTGTAGGGTGTGAGGTAGGGGTCCTCTTTCATGTTTTATATATGAATATCCCAGCCCCATTTGTTGATAAGACTATTATGTCCCAGTTCAGTGGCTTTGGGGGCCTTATCAAAAATCAGTCAGCCATGGAACTGGGGGTCTATCTCTGAATTCTCAATTTGATTCCATTGATCAATATGACTATCTTTGTGCCAGAACCATTCTCTTTTAACAACAGTGGCTTTTTAAGAAGCTTCAAAGTCGGGGAATATAAGTCCTCCCACTTTGTTTTTCTTTTCTAGAGGGTCTTTAGCAATTCAAGGCATCTTTCTTTTCCAAATAAATTTGATAGCTAGCTTTTCCCAATTGGCAAAGTGGGTTGTTGGAATTTTGTTTGGGATTGCATTGAATCTAAAGATGAGTTTGGGTTGAATTGACATCTTAATGACATTTAGCCTTCCTATCAAAGAACATGGAATATTTTTCCATCTTTTAAGTTCCTCTTCTATTTCTTTTAGTAGCAATATGTCATTTTCTTTGTATAGTCCTTTTACATCTTTGGTTAAGTTTATTCCTAGGTACTTTATATTTTTATTTCCTATTGAAAATGGTATCTTTTTCTTGAGTGTCTCTTCAATTTGTTCATTTCCAGCATACAGAAACATTACTGACTTATGTGCATTAATCATCTATCCTGCTACTTATCTAAATTTCTTTATTAGCTCTAGTAGCTGTATTGTTGATTTCTCAGGGTTTTCCACATATAAGATCATATTATCTGCAAACAATGACAGTTTTACTTCTTCCTTTCCAATTTGGGTGCCTTTTATTTCTTTGTCTTGCTGTATTGCCCTGGTTAGCATTTCCAGCACAATGTTGAATAACACTGGTGAGAGGGGGCATCCTTGTCTTGTTCCTGATCTTAGGGGGAAGGTTTTCAGTCTCTCACTGTTGAGTACTATGCTCACTGTGGGTTTTTCATATATGCACTTAATCATATTGAGGAAGTTTCCTTCAATTCGTATCTTTTGAAGTGTTTTTATCAGAAAAGGTTGTTGGATTTTGTCAAATGTTTTTTTCAACATCTAATGAGATGATAATTTGATATTTCTGTTTTGATTTGTTACTGTGTTGTAATACAGTGATGGATTTTCTTATGTTTAAACATCCTTGCATGCCTGGAATGAACCCTACTTGGTCAGGTTATATGAATTTCTTAATGTGCCTTTGGATTCAATTTGCAAGTATTTTGTTGAGAATTTTTCCATCTATATTCATTAAGGAGATAGACCTACAGTTTTACTTTTTTTGTGGTTTTGATACTAGATTGATTTTAGCTTCATAAAATGAGTTAGGTAGTGTTCCATTTTCTTCCATGTTTTAAAAGGGTTTAAGTAAGATTTGTGTCAGTTCTTTTTGGAAAGTTTTGTAGAATTCCCCTGTGAAGTAATCCGGCCCTGAGCATTTATTTGTGGGAAGCTTTTTGATGACTGGATCTCTTTTTTGTGATTGGTTGGTTGAGGTCTTATATTTCTTCTCTGGTCAGTCTAGGTTGTTCATATGTTTCCAGGAAATTGTCCATTTCCTCTACATTATTAAGTTTGTTGGCATAAAGTTGTTCATAGTATTCTCTTAAATGTTTTAAATTTCTTCAGGATCTGCAATCATGTCACATTTCTCAATCGTTATTTTGTTTACATGTGGGGAACCATGTCTTTCATGTTACTTAAACCATGTCTGGAGTGGCAGCCAGGAATACTGGGCTGCAGGCCTGCATGGAATGCTATGCAGGCACACCTTGCAAAGATATGTGTCTTGTGACTATGACAACAATATTTATAATTGTTCTGAACCTAGATTGTTCTTTCTAATATGCAACATAGGTATCTGGTGGGCTCTGCATGCCTTAGGACACTTAGCATATACTCTCTTATCTTCTGAAACAAATAAATAGCTGGAGCACAGGTGTATTAGGATCCACTTAGCACACAATGCAGTGGATCCCCTGCTCCCTTAATTCTTAACTTTGTGTCTGTGTCTCATTCCTGTGCCACTCTGTCAGCAACAACTGGTGCCCAGCATGGGGCATGAAGAACTGGATCTGGTTCCTGACAGAAGAATCACTTGAATGACAGAGATTTAACAGTGCTAGAACTCAGGTGGAGATAACGGCCATCTTTTGTATGCATTCCTTGTAGAATGACCCCAAGCATTATAAGCAGGGTAATGGGAAATGTCAAAGGACATGACAAATATGTGCCCTATATTTCCCTCTTGTGGCAGCTGCTGTGGGCCAGTGGTGTCAAGGTGTGAAAATCACAAATCTTGGAATTGCTGCAGGTTATTGAAAAATACTGCTCTTGGTTCCCTACTCTTGGGTCCCTTGAATGGCATGGCTGGGAGTGTGTAGGTAAGGAATTGAAACAAAAACATATGCAAAGACTTAATTTGCCTATTACTATTTGGTCTACATGGTCTTTAATTAAGTCTGTTCTTGAGCCTTTAAAAACTGATGATGAGGAGGAAAAAAGATGAATCTGACAATACTGGTCCCAATCCTCTTTCTGATGATGATAAGGGGGAAAAAGATCCAGTAAAATATGCTAAGGTTTTTTATTCTTGTCAATGTCCAAAACTTCCTTCTGCACCTTGCTGGGAGGAATGGCCCCTGCCTCCTCCACTGCCTCTTCCTGTGCATAGCTGTACCCCAGTAGTTAAACCTGCCCACCTTTCTGGCATACAGCAGGGTCTGGCAGAAGCCAGGCAGCATGGAGATCTGGTGGCCATGTGCTGTCCTGTTGTTTTCCCCATTAAAGTTTGTGAAGAGATGCCCCCTGGCCAAGATGCTAATCATCCTCATGGAATTTGTAGTTTCTCCCATGAGCATGTTCCATTTGTGATTCTTAAAGAATTGAAGAAATCTGTTCAAACTTATGGGGCTCACTACCCCTTTACGTTTGGTATTCTTTGAGTTTTAGCAAAGGGCTCTTGTCTAATTCCCATTGATTGGCCCACATTGGCTCATACATTTCTTAGCTCTGGGGAATATTTACAGTTTAGGACTTGGTGGGCAGAGCATGCAGAACAAGCCTCTCATAATCAGCATAGTAATGTAAACATAAGTCTTGATCAATTACTAGGACAAGGAGCCTATTCCACCGTTGAAAATCAATCCATCTATAATGACCAGGCAATTGAGCAAATTTTCTGTTATTGTCTGCGAGCTTGGGAAAGAATTGAGGCAAAAGGTAAAGCTGCATAATCTTTTCAAAAGGTTTTGCAAGGGCTCAAAGAATCCAATCCAGATTTTATTGCTTGTCTTCAAGAGGACATAAAATGACAGGTTAATAATCTGGAGGCTGCTGATACTATTTTGCAGCTATTGGCTTATGAAAATGCTAATAAGGATAGCCAGTGAGCCATTGCCCTGTTTAAAGGTAAAACTGATCTTACTGGCTACATTTGTTTATGCCAAGATATTGGAACTGAAGGCTATAAAGCAGAAATAATGGCTCAAGCCATGGCTAATTTGAGACTTGGCTCTTGGTTCACAGGAAAATGATTTTCCTGTGGAAAAATAGGTCATACCAGAAAAGAATGTAGTTGCTCTAAAAATAAATCTTCACAGAAGCAGCCTTGTATGTGCCCAAAATGCCAAAAAGGTCAACAATGGGCTAACCAGTGCTGATCTGCTTTTCATAAGGATGACACCTCCTTTGTGGGAAATGGCAATTGGGGTGGGGTCCCAGAGCCTCACAGAAAGGGAGCATTCCCAATCCAACATCAAAATCTGCATGCTGTCCATCCACCAACTCCAAGCCCTCCGTCTTGGAGCTTTCCCCAGCTATAGCAGGGAGTGCAGCAGTACACCTCGCTGTCAATGCTGAAGTATGTCTTCTCCCCAATAATCCTCCTGTTAAGGTCCCCACCGGCTATTATGGCCCTTTACCTAAAGGAACAGTGGGTCTTTTGCTTGGACACAGTTATTTCAATCTTAAGGGTATTCATGTACCCACTGGAGTCATTGACTCAGACTATTCTGGGGAAATTCAGGTGGTCATGTCTTCTTTTATTCCATGGACTGCCCATAAAGGTGAAAGAATTGCTCAACTCTTATTATTACCTTATGTACCTGTTGGTTCCTCCTCTAAAAATTTGGAAAATGGAAGTTTTGGTAGCACAGGCAAGGCAGGAATTTTTCTCACAGACACTCTGCAGGACAGTGTCCTATGTGTACTCTCACAATTCATGGGCATAGCTTTACTCAGCTTATGGATATGGGTGCAGATGTCTCTATTATTAGTCAACAACATTGGCCCCAACATTGGCTGTTGCAATAGGCATGAATTACTGTTGTGGCCTAGGCTGCCCTCAAGGACTTATGCAAAGTGTCCATATTTTGACTTGCCTTGGCCCTGAGGGACAGAAGGCCACTCTACAACCTTATATGGCTTCTCTGCCTCTTAATCTTTAGGGCAGAGGACTACTTAAACAATGGGGTGCTACTGTACATATCCCTTCTCCTAGTGGAGTGTACAGTATTCAAAGCCACAACATAATGGCAAATATGGGGTATGCCACTAGACATGGGCTTGGTGTATGTTTGCATGGTACCCCTTCACCCATACAAGTCTCACCAAAATCTGATTGATTTGGTTTAAGATATAAATATTTTTAGTGGTAGCCACGGTTCATTGGCCTCCCCAACCTGTCCCATTAGTATGGACTACAACAAAACCGGTATGGGTAGAGCAGTGGCCGCTTACAAAAGAAAAATTAGAGGCTTTATATGAATTGGTTCAAGAGCAATTGTCCTTGCAGCATATTGAAGAGTCTTTTAGTCCTTGGAATTCTCCTGTGTTCCCAATAAAAAGAAAATCAGGAAAATGGAGAATGGTAACTGATTTACGAGGCATCAATGCTGTCATTCAGCCCATGGAGCATTTACAACCTGGGCTCCCCAATCCTAGAATGATTCCTGAAAACTGGGCTTTAGTGGTCATTGATATTAAAGACTGTTTCTTTTCCATCTTTTCAGCTGATCAAGACAAGGATAAATTTGCTTTTACTATTTTGTCCCTTAACAATAAAACCCCTTCTAAATGATATCAGTGGAAGGTTTTACCACAAGGTATGCTAAATAGTCCTACAATTTGTCAACATTATGTCGACCGTGCCTTACAGCCTGTCTATTTAAATTTTCCTAAAGCTTATATAATCCATTTTATGGATGATATTTTGTGCTCTGCACCTCAGGAGACTGAAGTAGAAGCTTTGTTCTATGCTGTTCAGAAGGCTTTACAGGCTGTGGGTTTGCATATTGCTACTGATAAAAATACTTTGCCTGTGCAGTATTTGGGTTCTAGTATCAATAGACTTACAATTCAACCCCAAAAGGTGCAACTCTGCAGAGATGCTGTCACTACCTTAAATGATTTACAAAAATTACTAGGAGATATTAATTGGCTTCACCCCAAAGTAGGTATAGCTAACTATGAGTTTTCCAACCTGTTTTCTCTCCTTTGTGGGGATTCTAAATTAAACAGCCCTAGATCTTTAACTTCACCTGCAGAAAAGGAATTACAACTAGTGGAAGCTAGAATTCAACAAGCTCAATTGTCCTGTGTTGATACTACAAAACCTTTGCCTCTACTTATCTTTTCCACTCCCAAATCCCCCACAGGTTTGCTTTTGCAAAATGATAAGTTTGTAGAATGGTTATTCTTAACCAATTCTTCTGTAAAATCCATTTCCCCTTATCTAAATCTCTTAGCTACTTTAGTTGCTCAAGCCAGAAAAAAGGCAAAACAACTCAATGGTTTTGGCCTTTGATTGTGCTCCCTGTAACTGCTAAAGAATGCTCAGTTATTTTGCAACATCTAGCTTGGCAAATTGCTCTAGCTGATTATGTTGGCCAGCTGGATAATCATTACCCAAAAAAATGACCTTTTCCAGTTCATTCAACATACACAATGGATACTGCCTAAGTATACTTCTTGTGAGCCTTTAACCAATGCTCCCATTGTTTTTACTGATGGGTCATCTAAAGGTCGAGCTGCCTATACTGGCCCTAAGTCCAAAGTTTTAGATCTTCCTCATTTCTCTGCCAAGCAAGCTGAACTGGCTGCTGTAATAGCCATCTTAACAGATTTTCCTGAGGCTGTTAATATTTTATCTGATTCTGCCTACGTTGTTCATGTAGCTAGTAAAATTGAAACAGCATCCATTAAGCAACCATTGCCTCCTTTATTTAACCCTTTTCTTGAGCTAAAATCAGCTATTCATGCTCATGCAGCTCCTTTTTCTATTACCCATATTCATTCCCACACCAACGTCCCAGGCCCTTTAGCAGCTGGCAAAGCCACTGCAGATAAATTATTACTGCCTGTTATTTCAGAAGGTTCACATTTTCACTCGCTTACTCATCTTAATGTGCAAGGACTCATGACTAAATTTCCCCTTATTAGAACACAAGCTAAAGATATTGTTTCTTCTTGTCCTAATTGTCAACGCCTTACTGCTCCACCTTAGCAGGACCCTGGTGTTAACCCTCATGGTTTAGCCCCCAATGATTTATGGCAAATGGTTGTTACTCATATCCCTTCCTTTGACAGCTTAGCCACTGTTCATGTCAGCATTGACATGTACTCTGTCTTCCTTTGGGCCACAGCACAAACTGGTGAAACATTTTGACATGTTCATACTCACCTTTTTGCCTGTTATGCCTCTATGGGCTTGCCCCATGCTTTAAAAACTGATAATGGCCCAGCCTATACATCTGCAAAATTTGCTACGTTTACTAAATCTTGGGGCATTCATCATACCACTGGTATTCCTTATAATCCCTGAGGACAAGCTATTGTTGAGCATGCCCATCATACATTAAAAACTATGTAAACAAAACAAAAAGGGGAAGATGATGGGACTCCCCAAGAATGATCATCAAAAGCTTTATTTACTTTAAATTTTCTAAATCTTTATGAAAAACTGGGTGGCACTGCCGCAGAACGACATTTTCCAGCTAAAAAAACAACACTGAAACATTATTTCCAGAAAGCACCTCCTTTATGGTGGAAGGACATGCTAACTAATGAATGGACAATGGGTACTTTATTAACATGGGGAAGAGGTTATATTTGTGTTTCCCCAGGTGATGGACAAGCACCACTTTTGATACCAGCCTGACGACTGAAGCCGTACCATGAACCCAGCAAAGAAAAGAGAATTCCTATGGGACATCAAGCCACCAGTGATGCAGTTCCAGGGTCTGACACTGAAGACAACAGTGGTCGGGCCAACACCCCGAACTAGGGAAGCCCAACATCCAACTTGGGGGCAGATAAAGAGATTATATCTCTGGCATGTGCTCATTCTGAAAATTATACCTATTGGTCTTATATTCCTAACCCCCCATTGCTGCAACAAGGCAACAGTTCATTCAGTTTTCCCTCCTCCTTATTTTGGCTGTCTGGGTTCAAACCATTGTTGTGCATGGAGGCCACGGGGCATAGGCTGTCAAGGAGACAAAACTAACCCTCTTGGGGGGCATTGCCCCTCCCTTACATCACCCTGTATGGCCCCGGAGGACGGCTGGTTAGCCAGAGACGGGTAAGATTCCTCAGGGAAGGAACAACCTAAGGCAGGCACAGTCGCAGAGGGGCCATCAGGAGAAAACTTGGGGGCCAACAGAGGTGGGGCACAGAACCTCACCCCCCAGCTTTGTGAGGGTCTGAACCCTCACCCCCTTCTAGAGGAGGCCTCGTGCCCCTGTGGCTTCTTTGTTTCCCACGCCCGGCTCAGATTGGAGCCCAAGTGGCAGACAGAGATCTGGCCAGCAGCTAAAATGAAAAGGGGGATATGTGGGGAACTGAGTCTTCCATGTTGCCTGAGGCATATCTAGGGTGGTGGCTTAGAACGCTGAGCCGCAGGCCTGCATAGAATGCCATGCAGGCCTGCCCTGTAAAGATGTGTGTCTTGTGACTGCCATTGTCTTAAACCTAGATTGGATATACCTGATGTAAATATAGGTATCTGGTGGGCTCTCCCCCACCTGAGCACCTTTAGCATATACACCTGAAATTCTGAAATAAATAGCTGGAGCAAGGCTGCATTGTCGTCCACTTAGCACGAGATGCAAGTGGGCCCCCTGCTCCCTTAATTCTTAGCTTTGTGTCCATGTCTCATTCCTGCATTGCCCTGTCAGCAATAAATATCAACAAAAACCTAGAGAACCATTAGTGAACTGGCTGCTCCTGTTTCATTTTGTGTTACACCTTGCTAATAAGTTATTTAGAATAATTTTAGTTTCTTCCAGTCAAACTATGTTAGGCTTCATGTGGGGAAAACAACAATGAGCATTTGCTGTGCTTCTACAAGGATACCTTCAAATATGGAAATCTCCAGAAAAGCCTGACTACTCTATCGAGATCTTGGGTATTGTCTGGTTGGGTAAAACTAAGGCTATTCCTTCAGTTGTTGTGTTAAAATACAAAGCCCACATTCCTAAATTCTGAAAAGTTAATAGCTTTTCTTGGTTTATTAAGTTATTGGAAAGTGTTTATACTCTATTTAGTATGAATTTTAAAACCTTTTTACACCATAATTAGAAAAGGAAAAGCATAGAAATGGGATTTCCACAACAGGCTGTGCTTAAAATTGCTAAGCAAACTATTGTGCAAGCACAGGCTTTAAGGCTGTGGATCCTGATATACCCTGTGATTTGGAAGTGGCCAGTGCCAATATTGGCTTTGGGTGCAGTTTGTGGCAAAATCAACTAGCTAAATATGTACCTATTAAATTCTGGTCCTAACTATGGAAGGGCACAGAACTCAGATATAGCCCTTTAAAAGAGCAATTGTGCACAGCTTATAATACTGTTACAAGTTGAAGGTCTAACTCAGGTGTCCAGTGACCTTACAGAAGTCCATATCCACACAGGTATGTGGATATGGGACACTACAAATGAGCCCCTTGGGGAGTTCTCAGGTGAGCAGCTGACAACATGGAAAGTCTACATCCTACAATGTGGCATTTTTGACAATGGCTCTTTAAGTACAGAGATTCATGAAATATTAGGACCTGTCTTTTATGTGAAAGAGCAATATGCTCTGTTTCCTGTCAGTCCTCCTGATTTGGCTCCTCCCATGTCCACCATTGATGGAAAAGGAAATACGCCTGCCTCTGCATTGATTGGCACATGGGTAACTTGGTACCTGGACAGCCATGACTATCCAGCTCATGGCTGACACCATCTTGTGGGAAGATATCTGGACTGCCTGCCACAAATTTATTTTGTCCCAAATTTAAATTTTTTTGTGGCACATATCTGAATTAACCTAACTAATCAATTAATTTGCACAGCCTAACTCAGTTATATCTATCATGGAACTTAGAATAGAGGATGAAATCTTAATACTCTTTACAAGTTAATATAATACCCTGATAACTTTTAGAGTGTTTTGAGCATGAAATAAAACAGTGTTTTTAAGGCCCCTTGAGATATCAGGGAAGAAAATCATGGAACTATTAAAACATCCACACCTGGCAAAATCCTGATAGTCTCTCAAGCAGCAGAAGCTCCCAATTTACCAAATCTGTAATCAAAGCAATTTTCAAGTTCTGAATCTAAAATCCACTCTTTTGGTAAACATGAATAGTCTTCATCTAAACATGTAACAGATAGACTTATAAAAATAAACTTTGGAACATATAAACTTTCTTCTTAAAATGAAATATGCTAATAAACCAAGTACTCAGTCTTAAAACTTGCACTTATGAAATTTTTTCTGTAATAACAAAACTAAGCCTAATTATAATTAATGCATGAGTCACCTATGAAAACTTCCTCAAAACTCAAATGTGGTCTCTCTATCTAAACCAAACTGCAAATTAACTCACTACCTACTCCCTTACATAGGATGATTCCCAGTGATGGAACTCCCTGTTGCTGAGGGACCAAATATTATTCAGTAATTCTTTCAGAAAAAATCTTGATCAAAAGGGGGAATGTTAAAAGAAATTAAGCAAAATAGAATTTCTATGGCTATGAGATTTCAAATGGAAGCAGCAGGTCATTCTGGAAGTTACCTTTATTCAGGTTTCAGCCAGGTATCTCAAATTGCCAGAGACTGCCAAGCCCCAAGCAACTATGATCTTAAATAAAACCATAGTGATATAAATACCACAAGCAAGCCACCTGACTACATGGAATTTATCACCCCAGGATCTATCTGGAGAGAGCTATTTCTCCAATATAACCCAGTTATATTCACCTGAAAATCATGTAATCATGATAATTCTATTTCTTTGGTTTAAACCTATAATCTTCAATTTACTTGTCAAGTTATTTTTCAAAAACTTAAAGCCTTCTGACTATCCTTGTGCTGGTTGAGCACTGAAATCCAAGAGAAACAGCCCCCCCCAAGAACAACATCCAGAAACTCACAAACACCTTCAACTGCAAACAAAACTGCATTCTTCTGCCCCATAATATCTACATATTTAATCAGCATGAAGCAGTCAGAACAATTGTTATCTTGAATCTCTCAGCTAATTTGAGGACACATTTGAGTAATAAGTAAGTTTTCTGGGGGTGACTCTTCTTTTAAGTGTCCAGAATTTTTCTTCAAACTGCAAATTTTACTGACATAAATTCACATGACCTATAATCCAGCCAAAGTATAAAATCCATGTCTCACAGCATCATCACTCAGTTATGCAAATCATCATCACAATCTATTTTAGAACACTTTCATTACTCCAAAAAAAAACCAATATATAGATTAAAAAAGAAAACCAAAATCCAGGGGGTGACACTTATGCATTAATTATAGTTAAGCTTAGCTCTGTTATTACAGAAATAAGTTCAGGAATGAACAAGAATAAGAGGGGACTGTAAGCTGTAACTACTATCATCACTGGTTAGCCCATTTCCCCTTGTGACTCCACTCTTGTGTCTTAGGGAAAGACTCTGTTTCCCTGTAGATCATAACTTCTGACTACAGGGTGTTAACTGCAAATGTTAGGAGAGCTAATTTCTATTCCTTTACTTATATTTTACAAATGGTTGTAACCTGTATCTATGTGTTTGTCCCAGCTGGTTTTGTCAGACATTATAGCCTGTTTAACTTAGTTTCAGTACTTCATATCTTATAATAATTGAACTATTTACAACACTTTTGAAACCTGTAGCTATGTTTGCCCTAGCTGGTTTTGCTATATGTTATAACCTGTTTGTTTAGCTTTGTTGCATTCCTTTACTTGTTATCTTATGTTAATTGAGTAATTGAGTTATTCACAAACCTATTGTAAATGGTAATGTAATACTTACCCCAGCCATCTTTTGTCAGTCCTCAAGGGCTTCTTGGGCATGCAGTTATACACTTCTGATTGATCATAACTAACCAATATCTGTTCAGGGTCACTACCTCTACTTCCCTTTGTTTAAATCCCATAAAAGCCATTGGCTCTTCAGACTCATGGAGACAGTTTAGAGCATGCTCCTGTCTTATTACCAATGGCACTGTAATAAATCTCTCTCTCTTTGAAACCCTGGTGTCAGAGAATTGATGTGCATATTGGAAACTGAGCCCATTTTGTCTAACAAATGGAAAAACATGCCTCTCTCCAAACCTGAACAAACCAAATCTAAGTGGATTAAATAATACCATGAATAAATAAATACTAAAATAATTTTGTGCTTATCTTCAGAAACTTCACAGAAATTTTAGAAAGGAAAAGATGAGTAATAGCAGGAAGAGAATAGAAGGAAGGGGAAAACCAAAAAACACAAAAAATTGTGGTTGTATTGACCTGTTGTGCCGGTTTGAGTGTATTGTGTCCCCCAAATGCCATTATCTTTGTGGTTTTGTGTGGGGCAGGCGTTTTGGTGATGGTTGGATTTGCTTGGAATGTGCCCCACCCAGCTGTGGGCAATGATTCTGATGAGATGTTCTCATGGAGGCGTGGCCCCACCCATTCGGGGTGGGCCTTGATCGGTGGAGTTACATAAATGAGCTGACTCGGGGGGAGGAAGAGAGTGCAGCTGGGAGTGATGTTTTGAAGAGGAGCAAGCTTGCTAGAGAGGAACGTCCTGGGAGAAAGCCGTTTTGAGGCCGGAGCTTTGGAGCAGATGTCAGCTGCCTTCCTAGCTAACAGAGGTTTTCCGGAGGCCATTGGCCATCCTCCGGTGAGGGTACCCGATTGCTGATATGTTGCCTTGGACGCTTTGTGGCCTTAAGACTGTAACTGTGTAGCGAAATAAATCCCTGTTTTATAAAAGCCAATCCATCTCTGGTGTTTTGCATTCTCCAGCATTAGCAAACTAAGACAGATTTTGGTACCAGAGAAGTGGGGTGCTTTTGCTGCTGAGTTTGCAAATACCAAACATGTTGGAACGGCTTTTTAAATGGATAATGGGGAGTTTCTGGAAGAGTTGTGAGGAGCTTGATAGAAAAGGCCAAAACTGCTTTAAAGAGACTGTTTGTGGAAATATGGACTCTAAAGACACTTCTGATGAGGACTTGAGCAGAAATGATGAATGTGTTGTTGCAAACTGGAAGAAAGGTGATCGTTGTTTTAAAGTGGCACAAAATTTGGCAAAATTGAGTCCTGGTGTCAGATGGAAGGAAGAATCTGGAAGAAACAACCTGGAATACTTAGCTGAGGAGATTTCCAGACTATGTGTGGAGGACATATCCTGGCTTCTCCTTGCAGCTTATAGTAAAATGCGAGCAGAGAGAGATAAACTTAGAACTGAACTCTTGGGTTCAAGGAAACCAGAAGTTGATGGCTTGGAAAATTACAGGCTTCCAGGGGGTGGAATCCCAGAAGCTACAGCCCAACATGAGGATATAATCAAACATGGAACCCAGCCGCCATTTCAGTACAAGCCAAGATTGGAAAAGGAGTTAAGCAGAAAGGATTTGTGGAAAGTCCTGTTGTCTAATGGCTTTGACCCCTGTGTGCTTCATGCAAAGCCAACAGAATTTTTGCGAGAGCTTTATAGACAGAGCCATTGCCGGTCTGGACTGGAGGAGACAGACAAGGAAAAAATTAAAGGAAAAATCTCTTCAAAGACAGAGCCATGGAGGTTGAGGTCTGGCGTCAGGAGGTCTCGGGCTGGGAGAGCAGAGCAGCCCACACGCATGGAAAGGGTGAGTTTGCCCTGGAGGTCGAGGGCGGGCTTTCCGCCTCGATGCTCTGGAAGAGTTTTGCCACCTCAGGTCCCAAAGAGGGTGGAGCACATTTCCAGGGAATTGGGGAGAGCCTGGCTGCCACCACACTGTTCTGAAGGGGTTGAGCATGTGACCCGGAGATGGAAGGGAATCCGGGAGCTGCCCCGATGTTTGAGGAGGGTGGGGCCGAGAAGGTGGTCTCCCCAATGTGTGGAAATGTTGGAGCACTCACCTAAGCGTTTGGAGAGGAAAAGGCTGCCGAAAAGGCCCTTGGGAAGGGTTAGGCTCCAGCTCTCTCAAGCCCCAAGGATGCAACGTTGTTTTGTTAGTGACTCTCGGACTTTGAAATCTAATGGACTTTGTCCTGTGGGTTTTAGGAACTGTTTTGCTCCTGTTAACCCTGTTTTCCTTACTGTTTCTCCTTATGGCAATGGAAATGTTTATCCTATGAATGTCTCTCCTTTATATATTGGAAGCACATAACTTGTTCTAGGTTCACAGATCCACAGCTAGAGGGGAATTATGCCTTAGAACTGACCAAGCCTAAACTGATTTTGATGGGATTTTGTACTTAACTTTTGTTACTGAAATGATTTAAGTTTTTGTGATATTGTGATGGAATGAATATATTTTGTATTTGGAAAGATAATGTCATTTTGGGGTTCAGGGGGTGGAATGTGCCGGTTTGAGTGTATTGTGTCCCCCAAATGCCATTATCTTTGTGGTTTTGTGTGGGGCAGGCGTTTTGGTGATGGTTGGATTTGCTTGGAATGTGCCCCACCCAGCTGTGGGCAATGATTCTGATGAGATGTTCTCATGGAAGCATGGCCCCACCCATTCGGGGTGGGCCTTGATCGGTGGAGTTACATAAATGAGCTGACTCGGGGGGAGGAAGAGAGTGCAGCTGGGAGTGATGTTTTGAAGAGGAGCAAGCTTGCTAGAGAGGAACGTCCTGGGAGAAAGCCGTTTTGAGGCCGGAGCTTTGGAGCAGATGCCAGCTGCCTTCCTAGCTAACAGAGGTTTTCCGGAGGCCATTGGCCATCCTCCGGTGAGGGTACCCGATTGCTGATGTGTTGCCTTGGATGCTTTGTGGCCTTAAGACTGTAACTGTGTAGCGAAATAAATCCCTGTTTTATAAAAGCCAATCCATCTCTGGTGTTTTGCATTCTCCAGCATTAGCAAACTAAGACACCTGTGTATACCAGAAAAACATGTTCCTAAAGTTAATCCATTCCTCTGGGTATGACCCATTGTCAGTAGGATATTTTGATGAGGCTACTTAAATTAAGGTGTGATTCACTTCAATAAGAATGCATCTTAAACCACTCACTGGAGTCCTTTATGAGAAATGTAAATAAAGAAAAATAGAGAATAGCACAGAAGCAAGATGTCAAAAACAAAAACTCAGAAGACATGGGAGAGAACAGCTTACACTGCCATGTGCCTTTCCATGTGGCAGAGAAGCCAAGGATCTCTGGCAGATGGTCTTTGGGAAGAAAGCATTGCCTTAATGTTGCCTGGATTTAGATATTTTTCAACTTCAAAACCGCAGGGCAATAAATTCTCATTTTTGAAGACAAAACCCATTCATGGTATATGGTTTAAGCAGACTAGGATACTAAAAAATACACACAATAAAAAAAAATTGTAAGTTTGATTCTCTAATATGCATAGTTACTTTCTTTAGAACCAACACAAGGATACAGGATTTCACATACCATTAAAAAAATGCAACTCTTAAGCACTAAAATGGAATTCTGAAGAAAATAAGGAACAGATGTCATGTCTTACACATGACAGTGTTCTCTGTCATTGATCTGAAAGGAAAATTTAAAAATGTTTTCATATGGTACTACTAAATATTCAGTACTTGGTTAAAAATATATTAGGATTCACCAATGTTTGTTGAATATGTATTCTAGTTTGCTAATGCTGCTGGAATGCAAAACACCAGAAACGGATTGGCTTTTATTAAAGTGGTATATATGGTTACACAGTTACAGTCTTAAGGCCATAAAGTGTCTAAGGTAACACGTCAGCAAATTAGGTATCTTCACTGGAGGATGGCCAATGGGGTCTGGAAAACCTCTGTTAACTGGAAGTCACATGGGTTACATCTGCTCCCATGTTCTGGTTTCAAAATTGCTTTCTCCCAAGATGTTCCTCTCTAGGCTTCAGTTCCTCAAAAAAGTCACTCTCAGTTGCTCTTGGGGTGTTTGTCCTCTTTTAGATTCTCTGGAGCAAGAGTCTGCTTTCAACAGCTGTCTTCAAACTGTCTCTCCATAGCTACTCTCAGCTTCTGTGCATTATTCAAAAAGTGTCCCTCTTGGATATAGCTCCTCTTCAAAATGTCACTGTCAGCTGCACTGAGCTCCTTCTATTTGTCAGCTCATTTATATGGTTCCAGTGATTTAATTTAGACCCACCCTGAGTGGGTGGGGTAACACCTCCATGGAAATTATCCAGAGTCATCACCCACAGTTGGGTGGAGCACATCTCCATGGAAGCACTCAAAGAATTAAAATCCAATACACACTGACACCTCTTCCCACAAAAGATTACATCAATGATAATGGAGTTTGGGGAAATAATACATCCAAACAGGCACAATCCACCCCATGGACCCAAAATGACTATATTTCCATATGCAAAATACATTCAAGCCATCACAATATCACAAAAGCATAAATCATTTCAGTAACAGTAGATAAGTACAGGATCCCATCAAAATCAATTACAGGCATGGTCAGTTCTAAGGCATAATTCACCTTTAGCTGTGGATCTGTGAAAATTTGAGCAAGTTATGTGCTTCCAATATGCAAATGAGGAACATTCATAAGATAAACATTTCCATTGCCATAAGGAAAACAGGGTTAACAGGACCAAAACAGTTCCTAAAACCTGTGGAACAAATGCCATAGATTTCAAAGTCTGAGAGTCATTAGCAGAATGATGTTGCATCCTTGGGGCTTGAAAGAGTGGGAGTCTAACCCATCCTAAGGACCTTTGCAGCAGCCCTTTCCCCTCTAAATGCTGGGGTGAGTGTTCCAACATATCCATACATTGGGGAGACCACATTCTTGACCCCACCCACTTCAGTCATTAGGGCAGCACCCAGATTCCCTTCCATCTCTGGGACACATGCTCAAACCCTTCATAAGAGTGGGGTTGTGGCCAGGCTCTCCCCTTTCCCCTGGGAATGTTATCCACCCTCTTTGGGTCCTGGGGTGGCAAAACTCTTCCAGAGCATTGAGATGGAAGGCCCACCCTTGACCTCTTGGGCAAACTCACTCTTTCCATGTGTGTAGGCCACTCCACTCTCCCAGCCCAAGACCACTTGACTCCACACCTCAACAAACATGGCTCTGTCTTTGAAGAAATTTTCCCTTCAATTTGTTCTTTGTCTGTCCCCTCCAGTTCAGACTGGAAGCAGCTCTGTCTATAAAGATCTCACAAAAATTCTGTTGGCTTCACATGAAGCACATAGGCATCAAAGCCATCAGACAATAGGACTTTCTGCAGATCCTTTCTGGATAACTTCATCTCCAACCTTGGCTTGTACTGATATGGCAGCTGGGTTCCATGTTTGGTTAAATCCTCATGTTAGGCTGTGGCATCTGGGGTTTCACCCCCTGGAAGCCCAGAGTTTTTCAGACCATCAATTTCTGGTTTCTTTGAAACCAAGGCTTTATTTCTCAGCTTATCTCCGTCCTCTTGCATTTTACTATAAGCTTCAAGTAAAAGCCAGGCTACTTCTTCTATATTTTGCTTTGAGATCTCATCAGCCAAATATTCCATGTTGTTGATTTCAAATTCTGCCTTCCATCCAACATCAGGACTCAATATTGCCAAATTCTCTGCCACATTAAAACAAGGATTACCTTCCTTCCAGTTTGTGACAACATATTCATCATTTCCTCTCAAGGCCTCATCAAAAGTATCTTTACAGTCCATATTTCCACAGTCTCTTCAAAGCAGTTTAGGCCTTTTCTATCAAGCCCTCACAATTCTTCCAGAATCTTCCCCTTATCCATTTAAAAAATCATTCCGGCTGGCGGGGCAAGATGGCAGACTGGTGAGCTGTATGTTTTAGTTACTCCTCCAGGAAAGTAGGTAAAAAGCCAGGAACTGCGTGGACTGGACACCACAGAGCAATCTGTCTTTGGGCATACTTCATACAACACTCATGAAAACGTGGAACTGCTGAGATCAGCGAAATCTGTAAGTTTTTGCAGCCAGGGGACCCGCGCCCCTCCCTGCCAGGCTCAGTCCCGGGGGAGGAGGGGCTGTCAGCTCCAGGAAGGAGAAGGGAGAATTGCAGTGGCTGCTCTTATCGGAAACTCATTCTACTGATTCAAACTCCAACCATAGATAGACTGAGACCAGACACCAGAGACTCTGAGAGCAGCCAGCCCAGCAGAGAGGAGACAGGCATAGAAAAAAAACAAAACGAAAAACTCCAAAATAAAAGCAGAGCATTTTTGGAGTTCTGGTGAACACAGAAAGGGGAAGGGCGGAGATCAGGCCTTGAGGCGCATATGCAAATCCTGAAGCAAGGCTGATCTCTCTGCCCTGTGCACCTTTCCTTAATGGCCCTGGTTGCTTTGTCTATTAGCATTTCAATAACCCATTAGATCTCTGAGGAGGGCCGTTTTTTGTTTTTTTTTTTTTTTTTTTTAAATCCTTTTTGCTTTTTCTAAAACAATTACTCTAAGAAGCTCAATACAGAAAGCTTCAAAGAATTGAAATTTGGGCACGTCAAGTCAAGAGCAGAACTAAGAGAGCTCTGAGACAAAAGGCAATAATCCAGTGGCTGAGAAAATTCACTAAACAACACAACTTCCCAAGAAAAGGGGGGTGTCCGCTCACAGCCACCATCCTGGTGGACAGGAAACACTCCTGCCCATCACCAGCCCCATAGCCCAGAGCTGCCCCAGACAACCCAGTGTGACGGAAGTGCTTCAAATAACAGGCACACACCACAAAACTGGGTGTGGACATTAGCCTTCCCTGCAACCTCAGCTGAATGTCCCAGAGCTGGGAAGGGGGAGCAGTGTGAATTAACAGAGCCCCATTCAGCCATCATTTGAGCAGACTGGGAGCCTCCCAACACAGCCCAGCAGCCCAGAACTGCCCTGGGGGGACGGCACTCACCTGTGACATAGCACAGTCATCCCTCAACAGAGGACCCGGGGTGCACAGCCTGGAAGAGGGGCCCACTTGCAAGTCTCAGGAGCCATACGCCAATACCAAAGACTTGTGGGTCAGTGGCAGAGACAAACTGTGGCAGGACTGAACTGAAGGATTAGACTATTGCAGTAGCTTTAAAACTCTAGGATCATCAGGGAGATTTGATTGTTAGGGCCACCCCCCCTCCCCGACTGCCCAGAAACACGCCCCACATACAGGGCAGGCAACACCAACTACAACGCAAGCTCGGTACACCAATTGGGTCCCACAAGACTCACTCCCCCACTCACCAAAAAGGCTAAGCAGGGGAGATCTGGCTTGTGGAGAACAGGTGGCTCGTGGATGCCACCTGCTGGTTAGTTAGAGAAAGTGTACTCCACGAAGCTGTAGATCTGATAAATTAGAGATAAGGACTTCAACTGGTCTACAAACCCTAAAAGAACCCTATCAAGTTCAGCAAATGCCATGAGGCCAAAAACAACAGAAAATTATAAAGCATATGAAAAAACCAGACGATATGGATAACCCAAGCCCAAGCACCCAAATCAAAAGACCAGAAGAGACACACCTAGAGCAGCTACTCAAAGAACTAAAGATGAACAATGAGACAATAGTACGGGATATGAAGGAAATCAAGAAGACCCTAGAAGAGCATAAAGAAGACATTGCAAGACTAAATAAAAAAATGGATGATCTTATGGAAATTAAAGAAACTGTTGACCAAATTAAAAAGATTCTGGACACTCATAGTACAAGACTAGAGGAAGTTGAACAACGAATCAGTGACCTGGAAGATGACAGAATGGAAAATGAAAGCATAAAAGAAAGAATGGGGAAAAAAATTGAAAAACTCGAAATGGACCTCAGGGATATGATAGATAATATGAAACGTCCGAATATAAGACTCATTGGTGTCCCAGAAGGGGAAGAAAAGGGTAAAGGTCTAGGAAGAGTATTCAAAGAAATTGTTGGGGAAAACTTCCCAAATCTTCTAAACAACATAAATACACAAATCATAAATGCTCAGCGAACTCCAAATAGAATAAATCCAAAAAAACCCACTCCGAGACATATACTGATCACACTGTCAAACATAGAAGAGAAGGAGCAAGTTCTGAAAGCAGCAAGAGAAAAGCAATTCACCACATACAAAGGAAACAGCATAAGACTAAGTAGTGACTACTCAGCAGCCACCATGGAGGCGAGAAGGCAGTGGCACGATATATTTAAAATTCTGAGTGAGAGGAATTTCCAGCCAAGAATACTTTATCCAGCAAAGCTCTCCTTCAAATTTGAGGGAGAGCTTAAATTTTTCACAGACAAAGAAATGCTGAGAGAATTTGCTAACAAGAGACCTGCCCTACTGGAGATACTAAAGGGAGCCCTACAGACAGAGAAACAAAGACAGGACAGAGAGACTTGGAGAAAGGTTCAGTACTAAAGAGATTCGGTATGGGTACAATAAAGGATATTAATAGAGAGAGGGAAAAATATGGCAAACATAATCCAAAGGATAAGATGGCCGATTCAAGAAATGCCTTCACGGTTTTAACGTTGAATGTAAATGGATTAAACTCCCCAATTAAAAGATATAGATTCGCAGAATGGATCAAAAAAAATGAACCATCAATATGTTGCATACAAGAGACTCATCTTAGACACAGGGACACAAAGAAACTGAAAGTGAAAGGATGGAAAAAAGTATTTCATGCAAGCTACAGCCAAAAGAAAGCAGGTGTAGCAATATTAATCTCAGATAAAATAGACTTCAAATGCAGGGATGTTTTGAGAGACAAAGAAGGCCACTACATACTAATAAAAGGGGCAATTCAGCAAGAAGAAATAACAATCGTAAATGTCTATGCACCCAATCAAGGTGCCACAAAATACATGAGAGAAACATTGGCAAAACTAAAGGAAGCAATTGATGTTTCCACAATAATTGTGGGAGACTTCAACACATCACTCTCTCCTATAGATAGATCAACCAGACAGAAGACCAATAAGGAAATTGAAAACCTAAACAATCTGATAAATGAATTAGATTTAACAGACATCTACAGGACATTACATCCCAAATCACCAGGATACACATACTTTTCAAGTGCTCACAGAACTTTCTCCAGAATAGATCATATGCTGGGACATAAAACAAGCCTCAATAAATTTAAAAAGATTGAAATTATTCAAAGCACATTCTCTGACCACAATGGAATACAATTAGAAGTCAATAACCATCAGAGACTTAGAAAATTCACAAATACCTGGAGGTTAAACAACACACTCCTAAACAATCAGTGGGTTAAAGAAGAAATAGCAAGAGAAATTGCTAAATATATAGAGACGAATGAAAATGAGAACACAACATACCAAAACCTATGGGATGCAGCAAAAGCAGTGCTAAGGGGGAAATTTATAGCACTAAACGCATATATTAAAAAGGAAGAAAGAGCCAAAATCAAAGAACTAATGGATCAACTGAAGAAGCTAGAAAATGAACAGCAAACCAATCCTAAACCAAGTACAAGAAAAGAAATAACAAGGATTAAAGCAGAAATAAATGACATAGAGAACAAAAAAACAATAGAAAGGATAAATATCACCAAAAGTTGGTTCTTTGAGAAGATCAACAAGATTGACAAGCCCCTAGCTAGACTGACAAAATCAAAAAGAGAGAAGACCCATATAAACAAAATAATGAATGAAAAAGGTGACATAACTGCAGATCCTGAAGAAATTAAAAAAATTATAAGAGGATATTATGAACAACTGTATGGCAACAAACTGGATAATGTAGAAGAAATGGACAATTTCCTGGAAACATATGAACAACCTAGACTGACCAGAGAAGAAATAGAAGACCTCAACCAACCCATCACAAGCATAGAGATCCAATCAGTCATCAAAAATCTTCCCACAAATAAATGCCCAGGGCCAGATGGCTTCACAGGGGAATTCTACCAAACTTTCCAGAAAGAACTGACACCAATCTTACTCAAACTCTTTCAAAACATTGAAAAAAATGGAACACTACCTAACTCATTTTCTGAAGCTAACATCAATCTAATACCAAAACCAGGCAAAGATGCTACAAAAAAGGAAAACTACCGGCCAATCTCCCTAATGAATATAGATGCAAAAATCCTCAACAAAATACTTGCAAATCGAATCCAAAGACACATTAAAAAAGTCATACACCATGACCAAGTGGGGTTCATTCCAGGCATGCAAGGATGGTTCAACATAAGAAAAACAATCAATGTATTACAACACATTAAAAACTCGAAAGGGAAAAATCAATTGATCATCTCAATAGATGCTGAAAAAGCATTTGACAAAATCCAACATCCCTTTTTGATAAAAACACTTCAAAAGGTAGGAATTGAAGGAAACTTCCTCAACATGATAAAGAGCATATATGAAAAACCCACAGCCAGCATAGTACTCAATGGTGAGAGACTGAAAGCCTTCCCTCTAAGATCAGGAACAAGACAAGGATGCCCGCTGTCACCACTGTTATTCAACATTGTGCTGGAAGTGCTAGCCAGGGCAATCTGGCAAGACAAAGAAATAAAAGGCATCCAAATTGGAAAAGAAGAAGTAAAACTGTCATTGTTTGCAGATGATATGATCTTATATCTAGAAAACCCTGAGAAATCAATGATACACCTACTAGAGCTAATAAACAAATTTAGCAAAGTAGCGGGATACAAGATTAATGCACATAAGTCAGTAATGTTTCTATATGCTAGAAATGAACAAACTGAAGAGACACTCAAGAAAGAGATACCATTTTCAATAGCAACTAAAAAAATCAAGTACCTAGGAATAAACTTAACCAAAGATGTAAAAGACCTATACAAAGAAAACTACATAACTCTACTAAAAGAAATAGAAGGGGACCTTAAAAGATGGAAAAATATTCCATGTTCATGGATAGGAAGGCTAAATGTCATTAAGATGTCAATTCTACCCAAACTCATCTACAGATTCAATGCAATCCCAATCAAAATTCCAACAACCTACTCTGCAGACTTGGAAAAGCTAGTTATCAAATTTATTTGGAAAGGGAAGATGCCTCGAATTGCTAAAGACACTCTAAAAAAGAAAAACGAAGTGGGAGGACTTACACTCCCTGACTTTGAAGCTTATTATAAAGCCACAGTTGCCAAAACAGCATGGTACTGGCACAAAGATAGACATATAGATCAATGGAATCGAATTGAGAATTCAGAGATAGACCCTCAGATCTATGGCCGACTGATCTTTGATAAGGCCCCCAAAGTCACCGAACTGAGCCATAATGGTCTTTTCAACAAATGGGGCTGGGAGAGTTGGATATCCATATCCAAAAGAATGAAAGAGGACCCCTACCTCACCCCCTACACAAAAATTAACTCAAAATGGACCAAAGATCTCAATATAAAAGAAAGTACCATAAAACTCCTAGAAGATAATGTAGGAAAACATCTTCAAGACCTTGTATTAGGCAGCCACTTCCTAGACTTTACACCCAAAGCACAAGCAACAAAAGAGAAAATAGATAAATGGGAACTCCTCAAGCTTAGAAGTTTCTGCACCTCAAAGGAATTTCTCAAAAAGGTAAAGAGGCAGCCAACTCAATGGGAAAAAATTTTTGGAAACCATGTATCTGACAAAAGACTGATATCTTGCATATACAAAGAAATCCTACAACTCAATGACAATAGTACAGATGGCCCAATTATAAAATGGGCAAAAGATATGAAAAGACAGTTCTCTGAAGAGGAAATACAAATGGCCAAGAAACACATGAAAAAATGTTCAGCTTCACTAGCTATTAGAGAGATGCAAATTAAGACCACAATGAGATACCATCTAACACCGGTTAGAATGGCTGCCATTAAACAAACAGGAAACTACAAATGCTGGAGGGGATGTGGAGAAATTGGAACTCTTATTCATTGTTGGTGGGACTGTATAATGGTTCAGCCACTCTGGAAGTCAGTCTGGCAGTTCCTTAGAAAACTAGATATAGAGCTACCATTCGATCCAGCGATTGCACTTCTCGGTATATACCCGGAAGATCGGAAAGCAGTGACACGAACAGATATCTGCACGCCAATGTTCATAGCAGCATTATTCACAATTGCCAAGAGATGGAAACAACCCAAATGTCCTTCAACAGATGAGTGGATAAATAAAATGTGGTATATACACACGATGGAATACTACGCGGCAGTAAGAAGGAACGATCTGGTGAAACATATGACAACATGGATGAACCTTGAAGACATAATGCTGAGCGAAATAAGCCAGGCACAAAAAGAGAAATATTATATGCTACCACTAATGTGAACTTTGAAAAATGTAAAACAAATGGTTTATAATGTAGAATGTAGGGGAACTAGCAGTAGAGAGCAATTAAGGAAGGGGGAACAATAATCCAAGAAGAACAGATAAGCTATTTAACGTTCTGGGGATGCCCAGAAATGACTATGGTCTGTTAATTTCTGATGGATGTAGTAGGAACAAGTTCACTGAAATGTTGCTATATTATGTAACTTTCTTGGGGTAAAGTAGGAACATGTTGGAAGTTAAGCAGTTATCTTAGGTTAGTTGTCTTTTTCTTACTCCCTTGCTATGGTCTCTTTGAAATGTTCTTTTATTGTATGTTTGTTTTCTTTTTAACTTTTTTTTTCATACAGTTGATTTGAAAAAAGAAGGGAAAGTTAAAAAAAAAAAAAAGAAAAAAGACAAACAAGGAAAAAAAAAAAAAGATGTAGTGCCCCCTTGAGGAGCCTGTGGAGAATGCAGGGGTATTCGCCTACCCCACCTCCATGGTTGCTAACATGACCACAGACATAGGGGACTGGTGGTTTGATGGGTTGAGCCCTCTACCATAAGTTTTACCCTTGGGAAGACAGCTACTGCAAAGGAGAGGCTAGGCCTCCCTGTATTTGTGCCTAAGAGTCTCCTCCTGAATGCCTCTTTGTTGCTCAGATGTGGCCCTCTCTCTCTGGCTAAGCCAACTTGAAAGGTGAAATCACTGCCCTCCCCGCTACGTGGGATCAGACACCCAGGGAAGTGAATCTCCCTGGCAACGTGGAATATGACTCCCAGGGAGGAATGTAGACCCGGCATCGTGGGATGGAGAACATCTTCTTGACCAAAAGGGGGATGTGAAAGGAAATGAAATAAGCTTCAGTGGCAGAGAGATTCCAAAACGAGCCGAGAGATCACTCTGGTGGGCACTCTTACGCACACTTTAGGCAACCTTTTTTAGGTTCTAAAGAATTGGGGTAGCTGGTGGTGGATACCTTAAACTATTAAACTACAACCCAGAACCCATGTATCTCGAAGACAGTTGTATAAAAATGTAGCTTATGAGGGGTGACAGTGGGATTGGGAATGCCATAAGGACCAAACTCCACTTTGTCTAGTTTATGGATGGATGTGTAGAAAAGTAGGGGAAGCAAACAAACAGACAAAGGTACCTAGTGTTCTTTTTTACTTCAATTGCTCTTTTTCACTCTAATTATTATTCTTGTTATTTTTGTGTGTGTGCTAATGAAGGTGTCAGGGATTGATTTAGGTGATGAATGTACAACTATGTAATGGTACTGTAAACAATCGAAAGTACAATTTGTTTTGTATGACTGCGTGGTATGTGAATATATCTCAATAAAATGATGATAAAAAAAAATCATTCCAACATGTTTGGTATTTGCAAACTCAGGAGCACCCCACTTCTGGTACCAAACATTTGTCCTAGTTTGCTAATGCTGCTGGAATGCAAAACACCAGAAATAGATTGGCTTTTATAAAAGGGGGGTTATTAGGTTACACAGTTACAGTCTTAAGGCTATATAGTGTCCAAGGTAACACATCAGCAATTGGGTACCTTCACTGAAGGATGGCCAATGATCTCTGGAAAACCTCTGTTAGCCAGGTAGGCACATGGGTCATGTCTGCTCCCACTTGCTGGTTTCAAAATGACTTTCTCCCAGGATGTTCCTCTCTAGGCTGCAGTTCCTCAAAAATATTGCTCTTTGGGTGTTTGTCCTTTCTTAGCTTCTCTGGAGTAAGAGTCTTCTTTCAATTGCTGTCTTCAAACTGTCTCTCATCTGTGGCTACTCTCTTGGCTTATGTGCATTCTTCAAGGCGTCCCTCTTGGATGTAGATCCTCTTCAAATTGTCACTCTCAGCTGCTCTGAGTTCTTTCTATTTGTCACCTCATTTATATCTTTCCAGTGATTTAATTTAGACCCACTTTGAATGGGTGGGGTAACACCTCCATGGAAATTCTTCAATCAAAGTCATCAACCACAGTTGGGTGGGGCACATCTCCATGGAAACACTCAAAGAATTGCAATCCAATCAACAGCAATACCTCTGCCCATACAAGATTACATCAAAGATAATGGAGTTTTGGAGGACATAATACATGCAAACCAGCACAGTATGTGAAGGAAAGGATATGAGGAAACATTGATAAAACTGTTTTGGAAAACCATTTGATATAATAGTAGCAAGCTTAGGTTATTTAGATTGCAGTAACAAAAAAATATTTAAAGTTGGTGCTGAGAGAAACAAAGATGTCCCACTTAAGTCACATGTCAATTTTGTGTTAGCTATGACTTTGGTGCATATTCTTTTTTCAAATTCTCTTCCCACATATGACCACATTCAATGCCCAAGCTATTAGAGTGACTACATATGGAAGGTCACTGTTTCTTATTTCAGAAAGAGAAGGCGTTATAATGAAGTCCTCATTGATTGGCTCTTAAACTTAAATTCATTACTTTTGATAATGTTTTATTTGTCAAAGAATGTCAGCTGACCCATACTGCTATTAAGGAATTAAGACTTAATCTTTCAATCCTCAAAAATTCAGCAAAGAGACTTCCAGAAGATGGCAGTTAGGAGATACAGGGCAAAAAATCTCCATGGAAAATACTAGATAAAAGACAGAAAGTGACCCTGAACACCAGTTCCAGCAATGCACCAGCTGGACAAGATCTGCTAAATCCACAGGGACCATGCACTTGGTGAAAGCAGGAGTCTGCATTCTGAAATGAGTGAGTAAGCCTGCTGAATAACTGACAGCAATGCAGCAGTCTGCAGAAGCGATGAGTTTGTATATGGAGTTGGGCTAGTTTTAAAAACCCAAAGGCAGCTGTGGATACAGCAGCAAGAAACACACATTGAAGTGCAGTGGGAACTGCTTCTCCACAACCTGTGGGAATGCCTTAGTATCTGGCATGGATTATAGACTTTCGTGCACATGCTGCTAATTTTCTCAGAGCTAGGAAGGCAGAGTTTGGCCAAAAGGAGAAAATACTGATGCCCACAACAGCCATGAGAACACACCATAGTCAAGTGCTGCACCAAAATAGCCAGCGAGATGGGAAGCATTTCCAGCAAAACACAAACAGGGTGCAATATCTGCCATGGACAATAGACTTTTGCTTACCCACAGCTAATTTTCCTGGAGCAGGCTGGGAGTGCCCCTACATGGCCATGCGGCCCAGGAATTCCCTTGGAGGATAGAAATAACTTGTGACATAGCTGCCTTTGCTCCGCAGAGGCCCTAGGAGGGCATGGCTTGGAAGAAGGAACCACTTGGAAGTCCCAGGGACCATATTCCAATACCAAGGACTTGTGGATGAGTGACAAAGACAAACTGTGATGAGACTGAGCTAAAAGTTCAGAATCTTGCAACAGCTTTAAAATCTCAAGGAACACCTGGGAGGTGTGATTATTAAAGCCTCCCTCCCTCCCTAAACACTCAGACACATACCTCACATTCAGGGTGGGAAACACCAACTACACACACAAACTTAGTGCACCAATTCAACCTCCAAAAGATTCAGACCCCCAATCACCACAAAGGAAATGTTGGGAAAACTGTCTTGAGGGGAAAAGATGGCTTGCAGATGCCACATGCTGGTTAAAGTGTATGTTAGCATGCTGTAGATCTGACAAATTAGAGATAAGTGTTTTAATAATCCTACATATTCTAAAAGAACCCTATCAAGTAAAGCAAATGCAAAGAGACCAAAAACAACAGAAAATTTTTAAGCATATGAAAAAGCAGACAATATGGATAAGCCAAATCCAAAAACCCCAATCAAAAGGTCAGAGGAGACACAGTACCTATAGCAATTAATCAAAGAACTAAAGACAAACAATGTGAGCATGCCACAGGATATAAAGGAAATCAAGAAGACCTTAGAAGAGCATAAAGAAGAAATTGCAAGAGTAAATAAAAAAAGATGATCTTACGGAAAAAAAGAATATGTTGACCGAATTAAAAATATTCTGGATATTCATGGTACGAGACTAGAGGAAGATGAACAATGACTCAGCAAGGTCAAGAACAATGATACAGAAAACGAAAGAAAAAAAGAAAGAATGGGAAAAAAATCAAAATGGACCTCAGGAATATGATACATAATATAAAACATCCAAATATAAGACTCCTTGGTGTTCCAGAAGGGGAAGAGAAGGGTAAAAGTCTAGGAAGAATATTAAAAGAAATTGTTGGGAAAAAACTTCCCAAACCTTCTAAACAACATAAATACACAAATCATAAAGGCCCACCAACTCCAAATTGAATGAATCCAAATAAACCAACTTGAAGAGAAGTTCTATTCAGATTCTAAATTACTGAAAAGAAGCAGCAAGTTCTGAAAGAAGCATGAGAAAAGCCATTCTCCATTTAAAAAGGAAATGGGATAAGACTAAGTAGTGATTACTCAGAAGCCACCATGGAGGCAAGAAGGAAGTTGCATGACATATTCAAAATTCTGACAGAGAAAAATTGCCAAGAATCCTTTATCCAGCAAAGCTCTACTTCAAATTTGAAGGAAAGCTTAAATTTTTTGCAGAAAAACAAATGCTGAGAGAATTTGCTAAAAAGAGGCCTGCACTGCTTGAGATACTAAAGGGAGCCCTAACAACAGAGAAACAAACAAAAGAGGGAGAGAGATGAAGAATCATTCAGTACTAAAGAGATTCAGTAAGAGTAGGTTAGAGGACACTAAGAGAGAGAGGGAAAAAATATATCTGACAAACATAAACCAAGGGATAGGATGGCTGATTCAAGAAATCCCTTCACAGTAATAATGTTGAATGGAAATGGACTAAACTACCCAATTAAAAGACATAGATTGACAAAACAGATAAAAAAATATGAACCATCAATATGTTGCTTACAAGAGACATATCTTAGACACAGGGACAAAAAGAAACTGAAAGTGAAAGGATGAAAAAAATATTTCATGCAAGCTACAGCCAAAAGAAAGCAGGAGTAACAATATTAATCTCGGATAACATAGCTTTTAAATGCAAGGATACTTTGAGAGAAAAAGAAGGACACCACATACTAATATTAGTGGCAATTCAACAAGAAGAAATAACAATCATAAATGTTTATGCACCCAATCAAGGTGCCACAAAATACATGAGAGAAACACTGGCAAAACTAAAGGAAGCAATAAATTTTTCCACAATAATTGTGGGAGACTTGAACACATCACTCCCTCCTGTAAATAGGTCAATGAGACAGAAGAACAATAAGGAAATTGAAAACGTAAAAAAAAACTGATAAATGAATTGGATTTAACAGACATATAGAGGACATTACATCTCAAATCATCAGGAAACATATTCTTCTCTAATACTCACAGAACTTTCTCCAGAATAGATCATAGGCTGGGACATAAAACAGGCATCAATAAATTTAAAAAACTTGAAATTATTCAAAGTAAATTCTTTGATCACAGTGGAATACAATGTGGAGTCAATAACCATCAGAGACTTAGAAAATTCACAAATGCCTTGAACTTAAACAACACACTTCTAAACAATCAGTGGGTTAAAGAAGAAATAGCAAGGCAAATGACTAAATATATAGACACAAATGAAAATGAGAACACAAAATATCAAAATTTATGGGATGCAGCACAAGAGGTAATGAGGGGGAAATTTATAGCACTAAATGAATACTTCAAAAAGGAAGAAAGAGCTAAAATCAAAGAAATAATGGAGCAACTGAAGAAGCTGGAAAATGAACAGCAAACTAATCCTAAACGAAGAAGAAAAGAAATAACAAGGATTAAAGCAAAAATGAATGACATAGAGAACAAAAAAAAATAGAATAAATCACAAAAAATTTGGTTCTTTGAGAAGATCAAAAAGATTGACAAGCCTCTAGGCAGACTGACAAATCATGAAGAGAGGACCCATATAAACAGAACAATGAATGAGAAAGATGACATTGCTGCAGATCCAAAGAAATTAAAATATTATTAGGATATTATGAACAATGGTACACCAACAAACTGGATAATATAAAGGAAATCGACAATTTCATAGAAAAATATGAACAACCTAGACTGACCAGAGAAGAAATAGAAGACCTCAAAAAACCTATCACAAACAAAGTGATCCAATTAGTCATCAAAAATCTTCCCAGAAGTAAATGCCCAGGGCCAGATGGCATCACAGGGGAATTCTACCAAACTTTCCAAAAAGAATTGACATCCAACTTACTTAAACTCTTTCAAAACTTTGAAGAAAATTGATGACTATATAAGACTTTTTATGAAGCTTACATCAGTCTAATACCAAAACCATGCAAAGAAGCTTCAGAAAAGGGAAACTACAGGCCAATCTCCGTAATGAATATAGACGTGAAAACTCTCAACAAAATACTTGCAAATTGAATCCAAAGACACGCTAAAAATCATACACCATGACCAAGTGATGTTAATTCCAGGCCTGCAATGATTGTTCAACATAAGAAAATCAATCAATGTATTACAAAACATTAACAAATCAAAAGAGAAAAATCAAATGATCAGATAAATACATGCTTGAAAAGCATTCAACAAAATCCAATATCCCTTTTTGATAAAATCACTTCAAAAGGTAGGAATTGAAGGAAACTTCCTCAATATGATAAAGAGCATATATGAAAAAAACAAGGCCAACATAGTACTCAATGGTGAGAGCCTGAAAGCCTTCCTTCTAAGATAAGGAATGAGACAAGGATGCCTGCTGACCACTGTTATTCAACATTGTGCTAGATGTGCTAGCCAGGGAAATCTGAGAAGACAGAAATAAAGGGATCCAAATTGGAAAGGAAGAAGTAAAGCTGTCATTATTTGCAGATGATATGATCTTATCTCTGAAGAACTCTGAGAAACTGATGATACAGCTGCTAGAGCTAATAGATTTAGCAAAGTAGCAGGATACAAGACTAATGCACATGAGTCAGTAATGAACTAGAAATGAATGAAGTGAAGAGACACTCAAGAAAAAGATACCATTTTCATAGCAACTAAAAAATCAAGTACCTAGGAATGAACTTTACCAAAGATGTAAAAGACATATACAAAGTAAACTAAATAACTCTACTAAAATAAATAGAAAGGGATCTTAAAAGATGGAAAAAAATATTCCATGTTCATGGACTGGAAGGCTAAATGCCAATAAGATGACAATTCTACCCAAATTAATCTACAGATTCAATCAAATCCCAATCAAAATTCCACAACCTATTTGCAGTCTTGGAAAAGCTAGTTATTAAATTTACTTGGGAAGGGAAGATGCATTGAATTGCTAAAAACACCCTAAAAACAGAAAAATGAAGTGGGAGGACTTACACTCCCTGATTTTGAAGCTTTTTATAAAGCCTCAGTAATCAAAACAGCCTAGTACTGGCACAAAGACAGATATACTGATCAATGAAATCCAACTGAGGATTCAGAGCTAGAACCCAGAATTATGGCCAACTCATCTTTGATAAGACCTCCAAAGTTACTGAACTTGTACATAACAGTCTTTTCAACAACTGGGACTGGGAGATATGGATATCCATATCCAAAAGAATGAAAGAGGACCCTACCTCACACCATATACAAAAATTAACTCAAAGTTGATCAAAAACCTCATTATAAAAAGCAGTACCATAAAACTCCTAGAAGACAATGTAAGGAGACAGCATCAAGACCTTGTATTAGGAAATCATTCCCTAGACCTTAAACCCAATGCACAAGGAACAAAGGAAAAAAAATAGACAAATGGGAACTCCTCAAACTTAGAAGTTTCTGTACCTCGAGGAGATTTGTCAAAAAGTTGAAGAGGCAGCCAACTCAATGGGAAAAAATTTTGGAAACCATGTATCTTACAAAAGATGAATATCTTGCATATATAAAGAAAGCCTACAACTGAATGACAATAGTACAAACAGCCCAATTGTAAAATGGGCAAAAGATATGAAAAGACAGTCCTCTGAAGAGGAAATACAAATGGTCAAGAAACACATGAAAAATGTTCAGCTTCACTAGCTATTAGAGGTGCAAATTAAGACCACGAGTTACCATCTTGCACCAATTAAAAAGGTTATCATTAAACAAAAAGGAAAATTCAAATAACAGAGAGAATGTGGATAAATTGGAAATCATTCATTGTTGGTGGGACTTGATAATATTTCAGGACTCTGGAAGATAGTCTGGCACTTACTTAGAAAATTAGATATAGAGTTACCCTTCAATCCAGCAATTGTACTTCTTGGTATA
This sequence comes from Choloepus didactylus, assembly GCF_015220235.1. NCBI lineage: Eukaryota > Metazoa > Chordata > Mammalia > Pilosa > Megalonychidae > Choloepus > Choloepus didactylus. Next base: position 3,380,805 of record NC_051316.1, read on the forward strand.
TACCTGGAAGATCTGAAAGCAGTGACATGAACAGATATCTGCATGCCAATGATCATAGCAGAATTATTCACAATTGCTAAGAGACAGAAACAACCCAAAAGCCCTTCAACAGATGAGTGGATAAATAAAATGTGGTATAAACACACAATTGTAGACTATGTGACAGTAAGAAGGAATGATGTCTTGAAACATATGGCAACATGGATGAATCTTGGAGACATAATGCTGAGTAAAACAAGTGAGGCACAAAAAGGGAAATATTATATGCTACCAGTAATATGAAGATTGGAAATTTTAAAATAAATGGTTTATAATGTAGAATGTAGGGGACCTAGCAATAGAGAGCAATTTGTGAAGGGGTAATGATAACCCAGTAAGAACAGATAAGATATTGTGGGTAAATTTAACTCCCTGGGAATGCCCAGGAAAGGATAAGCTTTGTTAATTTCTGGTGGATATTGTAGGAACAGGTTCACATAAATGTTACTATATTAGGTTACTTTCTTAGGGTAATATAGGAACATGTTGGAAGTAAAGTAGAAATATTAGGTTAGTAGTCTTTTTCTTATTCTCTTGTGGTTTGCTTGAAATGTTCTCTTATTGAAAGATTTCTTTTAAATTTTTTGGTATAGTTAATAGTTAATTTAAAAAAAAAATGAAAAAATATGCAGTTCCCCCCATGAAGAAACGGTGGAGAATGCAGAGGTGTTTGGCTTCCCCACATCTATGGATGCTGATGTGCTCACAGATTTTGGGGACAGGTGGTTTGATAGGCTGAGCTCTCTATCACTTGACTTGTCCTTGGGAAAACTCTTACTGCTAAGGAAAGCCTAGTCATGCTTATAATTGAGTCTAAGTGTCTCCTGATGAATGCCTCTTTATTGCTCAGATGTGGCCCTCCCTCTAGCAAATCCAACTTGACAAGTGAAAACACTGCCCTCCCCTTTACATGGGATCTGATACCCACGGGTGTAAATCTCCCTGGTGACATGGAACATGACTCACAGGGAGGAATCTAGACCTGGCACTTCTGGATGGAGATCATCTTCTTGACTGAAAGTGGGATGTGAAGTGAAATGAAATACATTTCAGTGGCTGAGAGATTCCAAAAAGAGCCAAGAAGTCACACTGGTGGACACTCTTATGCACAATACAGATAACCCTTTTTAGGTTCTAACGAATTGGAATAGCTAACAGTAAATACCTGAAACTATCAAAGTACAACCCAGAACCCTTGAATCCTGAAGATGATTGCATAACAAGGTAGCTAATTAGGGGTGATGGTGTGATTGGGGAAGCCATGTGGATCACACTCCCCTTTGTCAAATGTATGGATAGAAGAGTAGAAAAATTTGGGCCAAAGAAAAAGCATCTAGTGTTCCTTTTTACTTTATTTGTTCTGTTCACTTTAGTTTTTATTCTTATTACTTTTTTGTGTGTGGTAATGAAAATGTTCAAAAATTAATTTTGTTAATGGATGCACAACTACATAATGGAACTAAGAACAATTGATTGTACACTATGTATGACTGCATGGTATGCGAATATATCTCAATAAAATTGAATTAAAAATGATTCAGCAGAGAAGTCCACTTTTATTTGCATGAAAATTTTGAATAAAAATGCAAATAAGGCCTTATTAAATTGCATATACACCTGCTATTATCCTGCATTTCCTGCTGAGAGTGATTGCATTTAAGATGGCAGAAAGGGTTATAAAAAGAAGGAAACTGTATATTTCTAATGTTGGTAGATTTATTAATATTAAAATAATTTTCATAATACTGAAATATTAATGTGATTTGGAATATAATGGATTCTTCCTTATCCAATTAATAATATACATATAGGGTACCCTGATGTATATTGTTCAAATTTAACATGTTAAACTTTGTTGAATAAAGCAATAAAAAACTCATTGATATATATTCATTTCCTTGACATTACTGTAAAATACTTGATTGTAATTTGACATTATTTCTGAAACATATTGATTTTAATTTCATCAATTTTTTCCTAGAAAGTGAAAATTTCCCTCAGCTAATAAAACAATCAAAACACTTTTCATTTACCTTCACTGCTTCAGTTGACACCAAGGTGGTAAGGCAAAAGATTTCACTTGGAATTTATTACAAATTGTTATATTTTTATTTGTCCTAAAATCATAATTCTATCCAGCAAAGTCATACTATCTACTATTTAATATATAATATACAGCATTCTGATAATAATTGTTCCCCAACAGCATTATATATCCTTTTTTAAAAAAAGAATATCAAATTTCAAGCATTCCTTATCATAAACAACCATTTCCATGTGCTTTCTGTGAAGCATATAAACTTAAGGACAAAACATGTATTTTTTTATTTAAATTATCGCTTTCCCAATACTTAATTTCCATTAAATTCAATGAATATATGTGGTATGAGTGAAGAAACAAAGAAAGCCATGCAACATCAAAGAGCACAGCTACAGATTCACTAATTTAGGAGCACAATAAATGACAGAGTCAATGTGTTATGTGCAGTTTCAATTATATATACATTTCAGTTAATGTTATTTGGATAGTTGGAAATTCATATAGGATAAAATCAATTTCATTTCTACCTCTCACCATGCACAACTGATGTAGTATAATGATTAAATATAAAACTCAAAACTTATGGCTTTGGAGACTAACATTTCATGTCTTCAGGATACCAACGTAGGTAAGTGTTTTACAGGCAAAAAAAAAAAAAAAAAAAAAGCAAAGTCCAATGAGGAAGATTGATAAATTTGATTACATTTGAATTGGGAAATTTGGTCCCTCATAAGATATAGAAAAGGCCAATATTTTATGGCAACCACTTTGGAAATGTGTCTGTAACAAATAATTCATACAGGAATTTCACAGAGAGAATTCAAGATTATCATTAAACTACATTAAAACTTGAGTATATATGCAAAAAGTATATATGCATATATATACATGTACATACACTAATTACATTAGACTTATTTGAAATATCTAACAATAGAAATTATTAATGAATAATTTGAGCTGAGAGAATTCTCAAAGATTAATGATGGCTTTTAATTTATACAATCTGTTTAGAATATAATGTGGCATAATATTAATTGGGTTAAGCTCTGTAATACTTGAGTGAACCCACAAATTCAGTGTAGCTCTACATATTCATGATGTCTGTCCATTTTCTGTGAGCTACAGATATTCACAATGGAACCCAAGCTGATGAAGAACCATCACCCAAAAGTAAAAGAGAATACAGATAATAGCCAAGAATATTACAGCTCTTTAATCTACACTTTTCCTTCTTTTGTCATTATATTGTATGAGCCAGGTATATGGCCAAACTTTACACCAGTGTGGTACTTGTACACTATCTTCTTATAGGGAAGGGCACACAAATGTTAATAATTCAATCTACCTCAAGCATGCTATGTTAAAATTAAAAATTTTCAAAGACACAAAATAGGTATGCATTATGCATGTGTGACAATTTTTTCTATTGTAGGCTGAGGCTAAAGATCATAAAATAACATAGAATTTAAAATTAAAAAATGGGTAGGTTTATGGAAAGGGAAATATCATTACTGTTATATGTTCTATTAACCCTTTAATTTGCCTCATTCCATTTTTCTCCCTTCCAATAGTTATAGTTTAGTTTTATTTCTCCCCTATGTGAGATTAAGTTCATTGCCCCATGCTTCTTTAACAAAATTGTGCTTCTTTAAGTGCCCAATATTTGAGAAGCAAATAAAATCATAGAACAACATATGACCATAAATAAAGAGCTGCCCTCATGAACTGAATTTTACCAATCTTACTAAAAATGGGATTTTGTTCTTCTGGCTCTGATAAACTTAAACTCCAAAATTTCTTGTTCCTAAAAGAATGTGTGGGGGTGATATTTCTAACTTTGGACACAAAACAAACTATATATGGAGCAACTGTAACATGTTAATATAGGAAAGAATTGGAAAATAAGCATTTTTGAAGAAATGTAAATGATCTCTCTTCTGGCCTGTGGGAGCTAGTCTGTCATTGAGACCAAAGTAAACACCAGGAATGGAGTGAGACATAAACTTTATCAGGAACTTACAGGAGTGAAGGAAAAAGTCAGTCAAGCTGCTCTGACGGTGGCCAATTCAGAGCTCAGTGTGAAAGTGCAGCACAATTAGGCAGGATTCAGCAAGGCCAGTTATAGAGGCTTGAAACAAACATTCCAGTGGGTATGAGATAAAGGGGTCTTGTAACATTTAGATTAACTACATGCTAGGAAGGGAATAGCAATCTCAGTTCTGGGAATCAGTTGACCTTGGAAATGTTTAGTTATTACAGGGGGGAGAACTGGCCATCTATGTATTCCCTCCATTTGAGTGGGGCTGGTCACATTTTGATTAACTGCTCTGGGTAATGCAAGCTGCTGTGTGCTTTAGTTTCACAGAATTCTAGGAAAGGTCCAGGCTCTGGGATCCCACAATCTTGATATAGCAGCAGTAGGACCTGAATGTGGATCAAATGTCTGAAATCCAACCATGAATTGTCCAACTGCCTATTCAAGATTAAATAACATTTTCAGTAAGCATGTTCATGTCATGTATCCTGGGAAATCTTTGGTAGAATTTTAGTACAAGTAAATCCTAATTAATAGGACCTAACAGGAGAAATGTTAGATTGTATATAGGGTAAAAGAAATTAAATACTAAACCCATTCAACTACACTATAAAAATAGTGAATGCTAAGTTAAACCATGGATGATAGTTAATAGCATAATTATAAAAATATGCTATCACCAATTGTAACAAATATTCCACACCAATGCAGAGTTGACAATAACTTTGTTTATTGTAATCCTTTACCTTATGCATAATTGTTCTGTAAACCCACAGCTTCTCTAATAAAGAAAAAATACACTTATTTATCCTGAATGAAAACAGCATCAAAATACTACTCAGTAAGTACAAAACTTAAATCCTCAATGATGAAGACAATGAGATGGTATTCATGAATTGATATTTATACAATTTAGAAGAAAACATCTCACAGTTGGTGTCAAATGAGTAGGAGAAGGAACCTTAGGTAATAATATATATGGATGTAGAAACAGAGATTGATGTTTTGGACATCTTAAAATTCAGAAAAATTGGGCCTTTAGCTGAGAGAATGAACATGCAACATTGAGTCCTGGAATGCTGACTTAGACTTTGCTTAGCCTCTTCATATTAATACCAACAGTACTCAGCCTTCAGCAATCTACCTTGTACAGACTTAAAATATCTGAGGGGGCCTCTGGGCAGAACTTGTTAATTGAAACCTAGAGGAAATCATCTCCCTATGTGGATTGGTGGGACCAACTCAAATTGTGGCAGCTCTCATCCTACACACCATTAAACAAAAGGTTGTCAAACATTTATCTCCAGTGTATGGAGATCCAATCAGCTCTCAGGGGACCCATTCAAGATGTTAAACATCTCAAGACTGAAAAGCATTGGAATAAATACAGATTTTAAATAAGAAAGAAGATAAACATTTTTTAAATGACGGCAAATGCATTGAGATAATTATGAGGACAATGGGACATTGTAAAACATTTAGTTACTTTTCTCAAAAGTATAAAGGGTGATTTTACATCTGTATTTGTTATCAGAAAATAAATCACAGTCTTAAAATCCCTAGAGTCCTAAGGGTAATTATATGTGTGTATTTATGTAATTTTAAGCATTAAATAACATGTAAGATAATCTTTAAAAAATAAAGATCATTTTCCACATTATGGAATTAAAACACACATATGTGGGAAATATGCAAACAATAAATGATCATCTTGATTTTAAAATAAAAGTGAATTTGGTGTCACAAAAATTACAAGGGAAAAAACAGAAAAATCATTCAGGTTAGAAAAACTTAATTTTCTTGATTGACATTTGGATTATTGAACTAATCCATATCCATGGAGGGTACATTAATTAAAATACACACTTAGAAATACCAGTATACAGCTTTATAACTTCTTAAAACAAAGTATCAAATTGTACAGAGAATATTAAAAGCAGGAAGAAATAGGACACTGTTTTTCCAGTTGCTGAATGTAGGCTGAAGTAAAATGAGTATTAATTGCTTAATGCTCAAACTCTTCTGGATAAATATTCCAATGTAAAAAGGCAACTTTCATGAAATTCAATTCTCAGTTTTAAATGTCTAATTGACATAACCCTCAGAATGCTGGTTCAGCCTGTGAGAATCAGAATAATAAAACTCTTTCCACATGAAGAGGAAAAGTTTTCATATCTTTTTTGATGGGAAAAGTGTATCATATAATATAAGCAATGTCTGATATTCTGAAAGCAAAATCAAATTCCCTTTGTAGCCACATTTCATTCTGTAGATCAAAATGAGAGACACCTAAAGAAATGTCAACCCACTCTAATAAAAGTGTTGGTGTACCCAACAGGAGAACATCTCATTCAGTACTGGACAGAACCATATTATACTCACAAAGAGAAGAGTCAAAGCAAGGTCAACTTCGCTAGTGCAAATCAGGTCCCTACTCACAGCCCTTCCCAAGCTCTGGCCAATGAAGGGAGATACTTTCAGCACAGCCCCCCTCTGTGTTTTTTGTGTCTTTCTTGATGAACATGGCTCCTCCCCCTGTTAGGTCTGGGCCCTTGTCCCCTCCCACATTTCTCTCTTTTGTAAAGTCAGGTTGCATCACTGCCCCCCATTTCATGCCATTTCTCCTATTCATGTCTCACTGCTGCTCCCTCCCTTCCCCACATCTCCTACTTGAATCTAAAATAGAGGCATTGTCAAAGTTACAAGATAAACTGTGTAATTCCCTATTGGCCAGAGCTCACATACCTTACATTTCCAAGACACTGTGTAACACCTTGATTGGTAGAAAGCCCAATATAAAGAAATTCCACCACCTGACTGCATGGTTTTCCCACCAAGCAGTGCCTTTCTGCTGGTTGGGGCCACCCTGGGGCTTCTCTCAATAAACCTTTTACTGTTGCCAGCCATTTGGCCTTGTCACCCATCTTTCTAACCAAACTACCTTACATTTGGTCCAGAAACCCAGGAATGTGAAGCAACACCTTCCTCTGCTGTTTAAGCATCAACACCAACCTCTTATCCAGCCTAGCAGTAAGCCATCTACTTCTGCCCTGAATTTCTCTTCCATTCTGCACTTCAAATCCTAAGTTGAGATAGAGAATGTTAGGTGGGAATGCTCCCTCATCCCAGTTCTGTCCAGGAATAATTCTCTTCTTTGGACCTTGAAGGTGACTCATGAGGATGCCTGTTGTTCACCTCATGTCCACTGAACTTAAAAGGTCATTCTTACCCCTCATGCTCCCCTCAGGCCTCCTTATGAGCATCATATCCTCCATCCCAACATGGGAAACCCCCATAGGTTGCCTTGTAAATGTATGGGATCAATGTTGTCTGGCCCAATAAAACAATATCTCTAAGATGCCTGAAAATGAGACCATTGATTCCCAAATTCTCACTAACCTTGACAGATTCTGTCAACAGAATGGCAAATGAAATGATGTTCCATATGTCCAAGTTACCTTTGAGAGAAGCCACAGACCCTCCCTCTGCTCCTCCTGCTCCACCCTCCAGATCTTGCTCCTTCAATCTCCCCTTTCAAAAAAATCCTCTTCTCTAAGACTATTACCTGTTTCAAGCCCTTTTAAAAACTCCTCAGACTATCCTTCCCTTGCAAGAAGTGTCTGGACCACAGGGGCTCATCAGCATCCCTGTTCAATTCTCTCTTTCTGGCCTTCACCAAATTAAGAAATGCCTAGGTTTGTACCCTACTGACCCTACTCAATTTCTTAAAAAAATTCAATAACTTACTGTGTCCTATTAGCTCACCTGGTGAGATCTCCATGTCATTCTCTCTAGCTGCCTCACCCCCAAGGAGAAGGAACAAGTATAACTAGAAACTCAGACTCATGCAGACACCTTAAATAGACAGAACCCCAATAATAGCCCTGTTAAAGCCACCACAGTGCCTCAAGAAGGAACTGATTGGAATTATCAGGAAGGAAACTTAGCAGTTTCACAAGCTTGTAACAACTTGTCTCACTAAGAGACTGCAGATGGCCATTCATAAAGGAGTTATTTATAATAAACTGAAAAAAAGACCTCCCAACCGAATAAGGAAAACCCAGCAGCTTTTGTGGCCAGACTCCAAAAAGCCCTACAATGCTATACTATCCTTAACCCAGACTAATAAAAAAAAATTTGATTGATGTAATCTATAAGGTCTTTAACAATAGAAATGTAAAAAGCCCAGCAGAAAACCAAACCACCAAAGGGAGCTAATCAATCTGATATTTAAGACTTTTCCTAAAGAAAAACACCACTGGGAGCCTGTTTTAAATGCAGACAGCCAGGGCACTGGCCAAGTAATGCCCAAATCCCCAACCCCCCTCCCAGGGCCATGCCCTCTCTATAAGCATGAGGGTCATTGGAAGTCTTACTGCTCCTGTGCTCCTCAAGGCATGGGAATATCAGTTACCTACCCAACTAAAGCCCCTGGCTTCATTCTCTCAGAGATCTTGGGACTAGCATCAGAAGACTAAAGGGGCCAGGGAAACTCACAAGGCACTGTAATGATCTCTCACACATAACTTCAGGCAACTCTCTCAGTAGAAGGCAAGACAATTTCATTTCCTATACACAGAGAGAACACTTACTTTGCTCTCCCCAAATATAAAGGGCCAACAGACAAATATTCCCATCTGCTGGGAAGACCAGAAAGTGTAAGGGAATTTTAAGACTTCTCAGAGCCTCTGCTAACCTTATTCCAGGTCAGAGCTGGTCTACATCCCCTACAAGGGGAACCAGCACTTTTGAAGTTGAGAAATATGAATAAACCGATGTTTAAAGCAGTACTCTAAAACCAACAAAGGTCTTGCTGGCCAGTGAAAAAATGGGATACCACTTGGAGCCAGAAGACCTGTTTTACCCACATGCACAGACTTTACTGTGGTGCCCAGTGCCTAACCCCCAGAGGTAGGCTGTTGTGGGCACACAGTTTTGGGGAGAGACTGCAGGGGAGAGCAAATCTGACATGTGGACAGCAAGAGAGACATATAGGCAGGGCAAGACTCAGAATAACAAAGCCAAAAATTCTGGTCAGTTAATCAGAAGCTACGTTAGAGGTCTAGAATAATTTAAACTGAATGCCAAAGAACAGAAAAAGAAAAAAACAACCAACCAGAAAATCCTAGGTAAAAATGTGGAAACAACTTTAAAATAAACTAATCAAGGAAACCAGATGCCTGGAAAAATAATTATGAGTCACACTAAGAAAAATGTAGCTATGACAGTAAAAGAACAAAATAACACTTCAAATGAGATACAGGAGTTGAAACATCTAATGAAAGATGTTCAAATGCACATGATAAATCAATTCAAAACACAAATTAATGGGTAGAGGGAAGATATGGCAAAAGAGATGAGGGAAATAAAGACATTGGTGACTGAAACTGGTACTGTGCACCATAACTTTCTTGGAGGTTATCCATGTGACTATTTGTAGGTTTATGTTTTGAAAGTTGTAACCTTTTGGCATTTATGTTGTGTTATGCAGTGAGGAGGCAGTTGAAACTGTGGAACTGTAACCCATACCATTCATCTAACTTTGCTTTCTAACTGCTTCTTGAAATGCACTTGGAAAGTTGTCAGTTCCACAATAAAGAAGGATTAAAAGTTATAATGAAAAAGATAATATTGGGCACACATAAGGAAGAAATTGGAAATTTGAAAAAACAAAGGCATAATTTTGGTAATGAAATGCACAATAGAAGAGATGAAAAACACAATGGAGACATACAACAGCAGATGTCAAGAGGCAGAAGAAAAGATCAGTAAACCAGAGGACATGTCATCTGAAATCCTATCCATAAAGGAACTGAGAGGAAAAGAATAGAAAAATATGTGCAGGGTCTCAGGGAATTGAATGACAACATAACATGCATGAACATATATGTGTCATGGATGTCCCAGAAGGAGAGAAGGAAAAAGGAGCAGAAAGAATAATGGGGTCAATATTCACTGAACATTTCTAATGCTTTTTGAAAGACACAAAATCACAGATCCAAGAAACACTGCAGAATACCCCAAAGAGAATAGACATTAATAGAACTACTCCAAGAAACTAATCAGATTGTCAAATGACAAAGACCCAGAGATTCTAAAACCAGCAAGAGAAAGCAACCCAGCACATACAAAGGAAGCTTGATAAGTCTATGTACAGATTTCTAAGCAGAAACTATGGAGGTGAGAAGCAGTGATATGACATATTTAAGATACTGAAAGAGAAACACTGCCAACCAAGAATTCCATATCTTGCAAAACTATCCTTCAAAAGTAAGAGAGTTGAAAATATTTTCAGGCAAACAGACACTGAGAGAGTTTGTGAAAAAATTACATGCTTTACAAGAAATTCTAAAGGGATTGCTACAGGCTGATAGGAAAGTACAAAAGAGAGATATGCAGAAAAGTGTAGAAATGAATGCTATCAGGAAGTGTAAAAGGACAGGGAGAAAAAAGGTATGATATAAAATCCAAAACACAAAATGGTAGAAGAAAGTACTGGTCTTACAGTAATAACACTAATTGTTAATGGATTAAACTACCAAATAAAAAGACATGCACTGGCAGAATGGATGAAAAAGCAGGACCAATCTGCATGCTGTCTACAAGAAATTCACTTTAGACACAAGGACAAATATAGGATGAAAGTGAAAAGTTTCAAGAAGAAAAAATTTCATGCAAACAACAACCAGAAAAAAAGGAAAGTAGCTATATTAAAATCAGACAAATTAGACTTCAAAAGTAAAACAATTAAAAGCAACAAAAAAGGACACTATATATAAATAAAAGGGTCAATTTATCAGGAAAACATAATCATACATATTTATACACCTAGCCAGAGTACTACAAATGCATGAGGAAAATACTGAGAACACTGAAAAGAGAGATAAATACCTCTACAATAATAGTTGGAGACTTCAATACACTGCTCTCATCAATGGACAGAACATCTAGACAGAGGATCAGTAAGGAAACAGAGATGTTGAGTTGTATGATAAATGAACTAAACTTGAAAGACATTTATAGAACACTACACCTCACAGCAGCAGGATAAGATTTTTCTCAATTGCTCATAGAGCATTCTCTAGGATAGGCCACATGTTGGGTCACAAAGCAAGTATCAAAAAATTTAAAAATATTGATATACAAAACACTTTCTTAGATCACAATGAAATGAAGTTGGAAATAATTAACATGCAAAAGGTCATAAAATTCACAAATATATGCAAGCCAAATACTCTTATAAACCTAGTGGTTAAAGAAAGAATTTACAAGAGAAATTAGTAAATACCTCATGGTAAATGAAGTTGAAGATGCAACATATCCAAACTTATGGGATTCAGTGAAGGCAGTGCTGAGAGGGAAATTTATTGCCCTAAATGCCTATATTAAGAGAAGAGAGAGCAAAAATCAGGGAATTAACTGTTCACCTTGAGGAAGTAGAGAAAAGACAGCAAACTAACCCCAAACAAACAGAAGGGAAGAAATAAAGATTAGAGGAGAAATAAATGAAATTTCGGACAAGAAAATAATAGAGAGAATCAACAAAAACAGAAATTGGTTCTTTGAGAAAATCAATAAACTTGGTGGACCCTAGCTAGGCTAATAAAAAAACAACAGAGAGCAGATGCAAATAAATGCAATCAGAAATGGGAAAGGAGACATAACTACTAACCTACAGAAATAAAGCAGATAATGAGAAGACAGTATAAGCAACAATGTCCTGATAAACTAGAAAACTTATATGAAATGGACAACTTCCCAGGAAACTGTAAACAACCAACATTGACTCAAGAAGAAATAGATGACCTCAACAAACCAATCACAAGTAAAGACATTGAATCAGTTCTCAAAAAAGCTCTCAAGAAAGAAAAGCTCAAGACCAGATGGCTTCAAATGTGAATTCTATCAATCATTCAAGAAAGAATTAAAAACAATTCTGTTTAAATTATTCAAAATTTTGAAAAGGATGGAAAGCCACCTAACTCATTCTATGAAGACAACATTGTCATAATACAAAAGTCAGACAATGATAGTACAAAAAAGAAAATTGTAGACCAATCTCTTTAATGAATATAGATGCAAAAATCCTTAACAAAATACTCACAAATCAAATACAGCAGCATATTAAAAGTATTATACACCATGATCATGTAAGATTTATTCCAGATATGCAATGCTGGTTCAACACAAGAAAATCAACTAATTTAAGACATCATATCAATAAATTGAAGTGGAGGAAATATATGATCATCTTGATTGATGAAGAAAAGGCATTTGACAAAATTCGACATCCTTTCTTGATGAAAACACTTCAAAGAATAGGAATAGAAGGAAATTTTCTCAATATGACAAAGGCAATATATGAAAACCCAAAAGCCAACATCATACTTAATGAGGAAAGCCTGAAAGTTTTCCCTCTAAGATCAGGAAAAAGACAGGTATGCCCAATGTCACCATTGTTATTCAACATTTTGCTGAAAGTTCTAGTTTGAGCAATTAAGCAAGTAAAAGAAATAAAAGACATCCAAATTGGAGAGGAATAAGTAAAATTTTCAGTTTGCTGATGACATGATTCTAAATTAGAAAATTCATAAAAATCTACAGCAAAGCTACTAGAATTAATCAATGAATACAGCAAAGTGAAAGGCTACAAGATTAACAAGAAAAATCTGTAGTGTTCCTATAAACAAGTAATGTGAAACAAGAGGAAGAAATCAAGAAGAAAATTCCATTTACAAGAGCAAACAAAAGAATTAAGTATTTAGGAATAAACTTAACGAAGGCCAAAAAAGACATTTACACAGAAACTTTTAAAAGAAATCAAACAGGGCTTTAGAAAATGAAAGAACATATCATTTTCATAGTTAAAATACCAACTCTATATAAAATGATTTTTAGATTCAATGCAATACTATTTAAAATCCCAAAATTTATTTTGCAGAAATAGAAAAAAACAGTAGCCAAATTTATCTGGACAGGGAAGTTACCTCGAATAGCCAAAAATATCCTGAGAAAGAGGATCTAAGTGGGAGGTCTCACACTACCAGACTTTGAGACACATTACAAAGCTACAGTGGTCAAAACAGCATGATACTGGCATAAGGATAGATATACCTCCCAATGGAATAAAATTGAGTGTTCAGAAATAGACCCTTGCCACTACAGACAATTGATCTTTGATAAAGCAGTCAAGCCAAAGCAACTGGGACAGAACAGACCCTACAATAAATGGTGGTTTTGGAGAACTGGATATCCATTTCCAAAAGAATGAAAGAAGACTCCTATGTCACACCTTATACAAAAATAAACTCAAAATGGATCAAAGGACTGAGGGGAAGATGGTATCATAGAGAGGAGTGGAAGGTACATAGTCCCCCTGGAGCAACTAAAAAAGCCAGAAACAACTAGTAAATAATCTGAAATAACTGTGGGGGGACAAATGAGACCATCCACTTATCATATACCAATGTGAATTGGGAGGAATGCCCAAGATCACAGCATAAAATCTGTAAGTAAAACCTGTGGATCCAAGTCATGAGACCCCTCTCCCATAGCCTGAGCTGCAAAGCCTCATGGTGCCAGAGAGAAGCTCCCTCTGAGCAAGTGAATATAGTTCAGCTGAACTCCAACTGGGGTTTAAAATAGTGAGTGTGAACTGTTCACTACAGGTTTGAATCCTCAAAAAGCAGACAGAGGCTTTGGGTGATGACTGACCTTGAAGAGCCAGAGGGTCATCTCAGGCTAGGTCTGAAGGGGACTATCTGTTTCTTTTTCAGCTAAGTGGAGAAAGCCTCAGCCATTTTCAGTTCCCAGTGTTTTGACTCATAGAAGGCTGGAGATAGCACAAGCAGAGAGAGACCATTGGAATGCTAATGATCTCCCTCTAAGGGGTGTATCTTGTCTAAGAGGAAATGGGTGGGGCCCTTTCCATTCAGAACCAGACCCCAGAGCCTGGGGGAACAGGGCCATACCTCCTAAAACCAGTCAAGAATTATAGGCTAACTGGTGCCACATGCTGGACAGAAAATCACAGTGACCTGAGGCACCACAGGGTGTACCAATTTTCTAACACACATCTTCAGGGAAACCAGATACTGAATATTTCTTCCTTCTGGAACCTGAGCCTCTTCTTGTCTGGGAAAACCTGATGGGGTAACCAAGGAAACCATGCCTAGACAACAGAAAATTACAACCTACACTAAGAAAAATGAACTTATGGCCCAGTCAAAGGAAAAAATTTACACTTCAACTGTGATATAGGAATTGAAACAACAATAAGTCAATTCAAAAAGTTTAGGGAAGATACAGTGAAAGAGCTGAACCATGTAATGAAACACAGGGTGTACATAAGGCAGAAATTGAAAGTTCAAAATACCAACTGGCATAAACTATGGAAATGAAAAGCACAACACAAGAGATGAAAAACACAATGGAAGCATAGAACAGCAGATCTCAAGAGGAAGAAGAAAACACTCAGGAACTGGAGAACAAGGAACCTGAAATCTTACACAGAAAAGAACAGATAAAGAATGGAAAAATATGAGCAACATCTCTGGGAACTTAAAGACATAATGAAAAGCAAGAATTTACATGGCATTAGTGTCCTAGAAGTAGAAGAGAAGGTAAAAGGGGAAGAGGAAATAAAAGAGGAAATAATCAACAAAAATTTCCCATCTCTTATGAAAGACATAAAATTACAAATACAGAAAGTGCAGCATACCCCAAACAGAATAGATCTGAATAGGCCTACACCTAGACACTTAATACTCACATTATCAAACATCAAAGATAAAGAGAGAATCCTGAAAGCAGCAAGAGAAAATTGATCCATTGCATACAAAGGAAGCTTGATAAGATTATGTGCAGATTTCTCAATAGAAACCATAGAGGCAAGAAGAAAGTGGGGTGATATATTTAAGATACTGAAAGAGAAAAACCACCAAACAAGAATCCTATATCTGGCAAAACTATCTTTCAGATATGAGGGAGAGCTTAAAATATTCTCTGACAGACAATGACAGAGTTTGTGAACAATATTCCTGCTCTACAGGAAACACTAAAGGAAGCACTGCAGACAGAAAGGAAATGGCAGAAGTGAGAAGCTTGGAAAACAATTATGGGAGATAGTAGCACAGCAATGTAAGTACACTGAACAAAGATGACTGAATATGGTTGAAAGAGGAAGGCTGAGACCATGTGGGACACTGAACAAAAGACAAATGATAAAGACTGGGACAGTGTAACTTAGGGAAACCTAGGATGCTCAAGGATTGTAATAAAAGGCACAAGTATGTTTTTACATGAGATAGAACAAATGAATGTCAACATTGCAAAATGTTAAAAATAGGGTGTGATTGGGGAGAAAAGACAATCAATGCAAACTAGAGGCTAGAATTAACAGAAACATTGTATTATGCTTCCTTTAATGTAACAAAGGCAATATACCATAGCTAAATGCTTATGGGGGTGGGGAATAGGGGAAGGGTATGGGACTCCTGGCATTGGTGTTGTTGTCTGACTCTTCATTCTAATTTAGGTTAGTGCTATCTTTCCTTTTGTTGGTTTCTAGCTATCACATTCTATTTTATTTGTTTGTTTTTCTCTTTTTATTTTCTTTTTCTTTTTCCTCTCTGCCTTCTTTGACTCTTCCTCCATCTTTGTGGAAGAAATGGAGATGTTCTTATATAGTGAGTGGTGATGGTGCCCAATACATAAATACATGACTATATGGGTAACCAATAATTGTTTACTTAGAATGGAGTGTATAGTGTGTGAAGAAAACCACCATAAAAGAAATGGGTTGATGAAGAAACTTGAGGACACTATATTGAGTGAAATAAGACAGACACATAAAGGCAAATATTGCAGCGTCTCACTGATAGGAACTAATTATAATATGTAAACTCATAGAAATGAAATATAAGTTACCAAGATATAGAAATGAAGCTAAAGTATAGGGAGCAGTTGCTTATTATGACCAGAATGTTCAACTAGGGTGAACTTAAATGTTTGGAAATGGACAGAGGTGATGGTAGAAAGCTATGAGAATAACTAACAGTGCTGAAAGATGTGTGACTGTGGTGGAAAGGGTAAGTTCAGAGTCATGCATGTCAACAGAAGGAAAGTTGGAGGTTAAAGAAGAGAATGTATAAAATAGTGAATCTTGTGGTGGACAATGTTCATGATTCACTATGCAAATATTAGAAATCTGTCTCGTGGACTAGAGCCAATATATGTCACTATAACTAGAAGTTAACAATAGCAAGGCATATAGGGAAAGTATATACCTATTGCAAACTATATACTACAGTTAGTAGTATTTTAACATTCTTTCATATCAACAGTAACAAATGTACTATACCAAAACTATGAATCAGTAATGGAGGGGGGCATGGTTAGGGGTATGGGAGGATCTGATTTTCCTTTTTTTGTCTTTATTTTCTGGAGTAGTGAAAATGTTTTAGAATTGGAAAAAAATTTTGTTGATGGATGCACAGCTATATGATGGTACTGTGGGCAATTGTACACTTTGGATCTTTGGATAATTGTATGGTATCTGAAAAATCTCAATAAAATAAAATCAATCAAAGGCCTAAACACTAGTGCTTAGACCATATGACTCTTAGAAGAAACTGTAGAGCAATATCTTAAAGATCTTGTGATAGGAAGTGGTTTCCTGGGCTTTACACCCACAGCATGAGCAACCAAAGAAGAGGAAAAAAAAAATGGGTTCTCCTGAAAATTAAATACTTTTTCAGCATCAAATTGCTTTGTCAGAAAAGTAAAAATGCAGCCTACACAATGGGAGATAATATTTGGAAACCACATATCAGATCAGATAAGGATTTAATACCCAGAATATATAATGGAGCAGGCACCCTACATCTCAATAACAGAAAGACAAATAACTCAACTAAAAATGGGCAAAAGACATGAACAAACACTTTTCTGAAGAGGAAATACAAATGGCCCAAAAACATTTGAGAAAATGCTTAACTTCACTGGCTATTAGAGAAATGCAAATCAAACCCAATGAAATATCTTCTTGCACCTACCATAATGGCCACTTTAAAAACAGAAAACATAAAATTACAATTACTGGAGAAGACATGCAGAACAAGGCACACTAATGAACTGTTGGTTGGAATGTAGAATGGTTCAACCACTCTGGAAGGCAGTGTGGCAGTTCCTCAGGTAGCTAAGTATAGATTTGCCATATGGCCCAGCTATTTCATTACAAGGTATGTAATTGGAGGAACTGAAAGTTAAGACATGAATGGACATTTGTAAACTCATGTTTATAGTGGCATTATTCATGATTGCCAAGATATGGAAACAGCCCAGATGTCCATCAACAGATGAGTGGATAAACAAACTGTGGTATATACACATGATGGAATATTATGCAGCTGTATGACAGAATGATGTCACCAAACATATGATAATGTGGATGAAACTTGAGGATATTATGTTGAGTGATGTTAGTCAGAAACAAAGGAACAAATACTGTATGGTCTTACTAGTATGTACCAACATTAAGGAGTAGACTTTGAGAGTTAAAAGCTGATAACACAAGGTATAAGGAGATAGAAAAAGGTAGAGAATTGGCATTTGATGCTGAAGGACTACAGAATGTTCAGGGGGATTCATTGCATAGATCAAGAATTAGCATAATACTGTGTGATAGCACAATATTGTACTGAACAAAAATGTCTGTGAGCAAAGGTGAAACAGGAGGGCTAGGGGCATGAAACCAGTGATAAGATAGATAATAAAGAATGGGACTATATAACTTAGTAGAAACTGGAATGTTCAATTATTGTGAGTAAAATACAAATATAAAAATATTTTTACATGTGGGAGAACAATTGAATATCAACCATGCAAAGTGTTGAAAAATGGATGATATTGGCATAAATATAAAATCAATGCAAACTGGAGTCTATGCTCAAGAGTAACACTGCAATATGCTTCCTTTAAATGTAGCAAAGGCCATATACCAAAGGTAAATGAGTATGAGTGGGGGGATATAAGGGTGGGTATGGTAGTGTTGTTGTTTCCTGATATTACTACTGTATTGTATATTATACATTTTTATTATCCTTTTTATTATTCCTTAGAAAAAAACTTTTTCATAGTAATCATGTTCAAGAGCTGACTGCGGTGATAAATGCACAGCTAAAACGTCATACCAGAAAAAAACTGATTGTACATTGTGGATAATTGTGTGGTATGTGAATATATCTCTATAAAATTGTAGGAAAAAATATAAATAGGATTAAAAGTCCTGGAGAAAGCATGGAGAGAGGGAAATACCTATTTACTGTTGTCTAGGAGGCAGAATGGTGTAGCCTTTCTGGAGGACAGTGTCGTGTTCCCAGAAGTAGCTAAGTATATGGGTGTCAAGAGATCCTGCCAACTCAATATGGGGTATATACTTGGAAGATCTGACAGAAGGGACATGAATGGACGTTTTCACACCTGTGTTTATGAAAGAAGTATTCATGATTTGCAATGGAAGGAGCTGGCCTAAGGATACATTGAGGAACAGAATGGTGAAATGTGGTATAACCATGCAATGTAATACTGAGCAAATGTAAGGAGTGAAGTTTTGAGACATGCAATTTGATGAATGGATGCTGTAGCCAGCATTTTGAGTGATGTATGTCAGAAAGAAAAAGACAAATGTTCTAATGTCTCACCAATAGGGACTAACTACAATATGTAAACTTAGAGTAGAATCTTAAAGCAAAGCTTGTCATGGGAATGCTTACTGTAATTGTGCCTATATTGTAACTTCTTACAGCATTCACATCTATTCCTGAATGATGATGGCTATCTCCAAATCCTGAAATGCTGATCCCTTTTTGTATAACCTGATTGGTCTCTGGAATTTTGGGTATCTGTGTGACAACTGAAACTCAGAGCTAGAGCTAGGCAGATATGAATATCAGTATTAACACATACAGTAAATGTTAAAAAAAAAAAAAAAAACTGACCAAGAGCCCAGACTTCAATTAGAGATATAAATGAAGCAGATCTGGTTAGCACTAGGGCAAATTGGGCCAAAAGGTAAAGGATGATACTGACCATGTTTTAAAACTTCAAATTCTGCATGAGACCAAGGGAAGGGATATTTATTGGTGCAGGACCTATATTATCTGTCATAGTCTAAAAAATTTAACTTGTACAGTCAGTTTGTTCCAACACAATAATTACCTGCAACTTTAAATAGGATGTGAGTTCTGATTGGTTTGTATAGGTTACTGTGAAATAGCAACACATCCAAAAGTAATTTGGGTAAAGAATTAAAAATTATATATGCAGATCCCCTTGAGAAGCTGGGAGAAAATGTGAAAGTGTTGGACTTCCACACCTTGGTAGTTGCTGATGTTCTCACAAACATTAGGAACTGAGAGTTTGGTATGCTGAGCCCTCTATCTTGGGGCTTGCCCTTATGAAGTTCGTTACTGCAAAAGAGAGGCTAAGACTGCTTATAATTTTGCCTAAGTGTCTCCCACTTAGTACCTCTTTGTTGCTAATATGTGGTCCTCAGTCTCTAGCTAAGCCAACTATACAGGTGAACTCACTGCCCTCTCCCTTTACATGGGCCCTGATTTCCTTGGGTGTAATTCTCCCTGGTAACACAGGATATGATCCCCAGGGATGAACCCACACCCAGTGAGTGGGATTGAGTACATCTTCTTAACCAAAAGGGGGAAGTAAAGTGAAACAAAATAATGTTTCAGTAGCTGAGAGATTTCAATTGGAGTCAAGAAGTCACTCTGGTGGGCATTTTTATGCACTATATAGATATTCCATTTTAGGTTTTAGTGTACTGGAATATCTAGAAGTAAATACCTGAAACTACCAAACTCCAACTCAGTAGCCTTGACTCCTGAAGATGATTGTATAACTATGCAGCTTACAAGGAGTGACACTGTGGTTGTGAAAACCTTGTGGGTCACACTCCCTTTATCCAGTGTATGGATGGATGAGTAGAAAACTGGGGACAAAAACTAAAGGAAGAATATGGTGGGATGCAGTGATGCATTCAGGGTTGTTTTTTACTTTTCTTTTTCTTTTTCTTTTTATTCTTTCTAGTGTAAGGAAAATGTTAAAAAAAACAGATTGCAGTTATTAATGTACAACTATGTTTTGTACTGTGAACAGTTGATTGTACCCATGGATGATTTTATGGTATGTGAATACATCTCAATAAAACTGAATTTTATGAAAGCCTATACACAGAAAACTATAAGAACATGCTAAGAAAATTAAAACATGATCTAAATAAATGGAAGAATATACCATGCACTTGGATTGAAAGACTAAATGTATTTAAGATGTCAATTATACTTAAATTGATTTATAGATTAAATGTAATACCAATTAAATTCACAACTTATTTTTAAGAAATAGGAAAACCAATAATCAAATTTATTTTGAATGGCAGAGTGTCCCAACTAGCTGAAAAATCTTGAGAAAGATGAATGAAGTGGAGGTCTCACACTACCTGACTTTAAAGCATATTGCAAAGCTACAGTAGTCAAAACAGCATGATACTGCCATAAAGATAGATATACTGACCAAAGGAATTGAACTGAGTGTGTAGAAACAGAACCTCTCATCTACGGACAGTTGATCTTTGATAAGGATGTCAAGCCATCCTTTTGAGGTTCTGCAGCACAGCCTTTTCAGGGCCCAGGCCTCAGCAGCTGGTGTCTAGGCCATACTTCCTGGAATGCACCCATTCTCCTCTGGCCTCAGGGAGATCAGTGTTGGGCCTGGTTAGTACTTGGGTGGGAGACTACCTGGGAATACTGGGAGCTGTAGTCTTTGGCCAGACAAATATGTCTCTCTTTTCTTTCCCCTACTGCCACCCAGATCATGGCTCCCTCCAGCAAATGCCTTGCTCCCCTATGCTCTCACCCTGCACCCACACCATCACCTCCACCATACAGCCTGACCCACTCCACAGAGCCAAGTGGCTGCATCCCATTCTTCCTTTGATTTCACAGCCTCAACAAGCCTGGATTTGTGATTTTGACAACTGCAAAGGCAAGGACTCCTCACCTGTTAGACCTCTTCTTGGCCATTGGGTCCCTAGCCTTTTCTGCCTGTATTCAAATGGTGCTCTCCAGGGGGCAGTCTGCCTGTTTTCTCCACCATAGGCCTTCCATTCATTCCTGGCCTAATCAAGGGATGAGACAATGGAATGTCCCTTCCCTTTCCAACTTGTCCCCATTCTACAGACTTCCTACATCTGCCAGTCCCCAGGGGATACAACATACCCAATCATGCCTCACACCCCATTGTCATGTTCATGGCCACTGTTCTCAAGAAAATATGCAGTGTAGATAGATTTCATTACAGAGTGTCCATGGTGCAATAGCAGTGGGGGGAGGAGGCAGGATTAGGCAAAGATCATAGAGCTAAGGAGGTCAACTAGAGCTGTCTTTTTGTGGGCTAAAATCAAGGCAGATTTATAACAAACTCCCCTTCCACACCGGTAAGTCATTGGATGTGGGTCACCTGCAAAGGGTATGTCAGGCAGCCCATGCCCCTCCCTGCCAGGCACAATCCTGTGGGAAGAGGGGCCTTCCATGCTGGGAACCAGGAGGGAGAACTGCAGTGGCACCACTGATTAAGAAAATCAGACTCCATAACAAACAGTATAACCATAGATAAACAGACCAGACACTGGAGAATCTAGGAGCAGAAAGCCCAGCAGAGAGGAGATAAAGCTAGCAAAAACAGCAAAAACAAAACAAAACAAAATAAAAACAGAGACTTTTGGAGTTCCAGTGAACATAATATGGAGAGGGGCAGGGCTCAAACAGAATCAGGCACATGTGCAAATCCAGTGTAAGAGGGGTCTTGCTTGAAAAGCAGTTTCTCTGCTTTCTTAATTATTCCTTAATTTCCCTCAAATCCTTTTCTTTTAGCATTTCATAGCAATTATATCTGCAAGGACTCTAAATAGTACATACTAGGCCCTTTTTTCCTTTTCTTTTTTTTAAATCTTTTTATCTTTGTCTAAAATGCTTATTCTAAGAAGCCCGTTTCAGAAAGTCTCAAAGACTTGCACTTTAGGCCCAGGCAAGGGCAATGTGAAGATAGCTCTGAGACACAAGGCAATAAGTCATGTGGCCAAGAAAATTCACTAAACATGAAAGCTTCCCAAGAAAAAGGGAGCATGGCCCAACTCCAGTGGTAGCCCTACTTTTGGGAATGCAGATCCCAGGGGCTGGAATTCAGAAATCAACTTTGGTCAGTCATGCCAAAGACAGGGTCACCAGGAGAACTAAAGGCTCCATGCCTCCTTACACTGGAGGGGGAACTGCAGGCTGCCTACTGCCACCTACTTTACAGCAGAGGAAAACCACAGAGTCTAAAGGCCTCACATGAAGGTCTCATTCTCAAGGAAACTCCATAGCCTCCTACAGAGACCTGGGCATCTCTGAACTGGGAAAACCTGACTGGGGTTGGCCATATCTGATGAGACCATGACAAAAAAAAAAGACTACATAGAGGCAGGCCAAGAAACAGAGAAACAAGAGGTGAAAAACTGGTCAACTAAACAGAATCTAAGTTGAAGGTATAGAAGAAGCTTAACTGAATACCAAAGGTTAGAGAACAAAGCCAACCAACAAGAAAACCCTGGGTAAAAGAGTGAAAACAAGCTCCAGAATAAGTTAATCAAGAAAGTCAGATGCCTAGAAAGCTTAGGATAATGAGCCATATTAGAAAACAGGAAAATATGGAACAGCCAAGGGAACAAGCTAATACTTCAACTGATATACAGTAGTTGAAGCAATTATTGCTAAGTAAATTCAATGAACCAAAGGAAGAACTAATTGGAGATGTTCAAACAAATCTAAATCAATTCAAAAATCAAGTCAATGAACTGAGGGAAAACATAGCAAAAGATATGAAGGATATATGAAAGACACTGGATGATCATAAGGAAGAATTCATAAATTTGAAAAAGCAAATGACAGAACTCATGGGATTGAAGGGCATAATGGAGGAGATGAAAAAGACAATAGAGGGATACAACAGATTTGAACAGCCAGAAGAAAGGATCAGTGAATTGGAAGACCATATATCTGAATTCACACACATGAATGAACAGATGGTGAAAAGAATTGAAAAATATGAGCAGGGTTTTATGGAGCTAAGTGACAAAATGAAACACTCAAATATGTATTTTATGGGTGTCGCAGAGCAAGAAGAGAGGGGAAAGGGAGCTGAAAGAATAATAGAAGAAATAATCAGTGAAAATTTCCCAACTCTTATGAAAAACAGAGAATTAGAGATTCAAGAAGCATGGCACACCACAAACAGAATAGACCCCAATAGACCTGCTCCAAGACACTTACTGATCAGATGGTCCAATGTCAAAGACAAAGGGAGAATTCTGAAAGCAGCAAGAGGAAAGCAATCCATCACATACAAGGGAGGCTTGATAAGACTATGTACAGATTTCCTGTCAGAAACTATGGAGGCAAAAAGACAATGGTATGATATATTTAAAATACAGAAAGAGAAGAACCGCCAAGTAAGAATTCTATATCCAGCACAACTCTCCTTCAAAAATGAGGGAGAGATTAAAATATATTCAGACAAACAGACATTGAGAGAGTTTGTGAATAAGAGACTGGTGCTACAAGAAATACTCCAGGGAATCCTACAGGCTAATAGAAAAAGAGAGGAAGAAGAGGTTTGGAGAAGATTGTAGAAATGAAGATTATCAGTAAAGGGAAAAAGAGAGAAAAGAAAAAATAAGACATTACATATAAAATCCAAAAGAAAAAATGATAGAAGAAAGTACTTCCCTTACAGTAATAATACTAAATGTTAATGGATTAAAATCCCCAATAAAAAGACACAGACTAGCCTAATGGATTAAAAAACAGGACCCATCTATATGTTGTCTATAACAAATTTGCTTTAGACACAAGGACAAAAATAGGCTGAAAGTCAAAAGTTGGAAAAAGATATTTCATGCAAACAGCAACCAGAGAAAAGCTGGAGTAGCTGTATTAATAGACAAAGTAGATGTCAAAAGGAAAACAATTAAAAGAGTCAAATAAGGACACTATATATTGATAAAAGGGTCAATTCATCAAGAAAACACAACAGTCTTAAATATTTATGCAGCAAGCCAGAGTGCCCCAAAATTCATGAGGCAAAAACTGAGAACACTGAAAGGAGAAGTAGTTAACTTCACAATAATAGTTGGAGATTTTAATACACTGCTGTCATCAATGGACAGAACATCTAGACAGAGGATCAATAAGAAAACAGAGATTTTGAATTGTATGCTAAATGAACTAGACTTGACAGACACTTATAGAACACTACACCCCACAACAGCAGGATGTACATTTTTCTCATGTGCTCATGGAACATTCTCTAGGACAGACAATATTCTGGGTCACATAGCAAGTCTCAACAAGTTTAAAAATGTTGATACGATAACAAACACTATCTCAGGTCATAATGGAATGAAGTTGGATAAATAAATAACCAGCAGAAGATTGTAAAATTACCAAATACATGGAGAATAAACAACACATTCTTAGAAAACCAGTGTGTAGAGGAAGAAATTACAAGAGAAATTAAAAAATATCTCCAGGCAAATGAAAACGAAAACACAACATATCAAAACTTATGCAGTGCAGCAAAGGCAGTGCTGAGAGGGAAATTTATTGCCCTAAATGCCTGTATTAAAGGAGAAGAAGGTGCAAAATTTGAGGAATGAGCTGTCCAACTGGAGGAACTGGAGAAAAAGCAGAAAATTAACCCCAAAGCAAACAGAAGGAAAGAAATACAGATTAGAGCCAAAATCAATGAAACTGAGAACAGGAAATCAATAGAGAGCAACAAAAATCCAGAATCTGGATCTTTGGGAAAATCAACAAAATTGACAGACTCTTAACCAGGCTAACAAAACAGAGAGAGAGACAATGGATGCAAATAAATGCAGTCCAAAATGGTAAAGGAAACAAAAATACTGACCCTGAAGAAATAAAGGAGATAATGAGAAGATAGTATGAGCAACTATATGCTAATGAACTGGAAAATGTGCATGAAATGGACAACTTCCTAGAAAAGCATAAACAAACAACACTGACCCAAGAAGAAATAAAGGACCTCAACAAACCAATCAAAAGCAAAAAGAGACTGAGTCAGTGATCAAAAAGCTATGCAAAAAGAAAAGCACAGGACCAGATTGCTTGACATGTGAATTCTACCAAGCATTCAGAAAAGAATTAATACCAATCCTGCTCAATTTCTTCAAAAAAATTTTAGAGAAGGGAAAGCTACCTAACTCATTCTATGAAGCCAACATCACCCTAATACCAAAATCAGACAGATACTACAAAAAAAAAAAGAAAATTATAGACCAATCTCTTTAATGAATATAGAAGTAAATCAAATCCAGCAGCACATTAAAACAATTATACACCACTACCAAGTGGGGTTTATTCCAGGTATGCAAGGTTGTTTCAACACAAGAAAATCTATTAATCTAATACACCACATCAATAAATCAAAGAAAAACAACCACAAGATCATCTCAATTGATGTAGAAAAGGCATTTAACAAAATTCAACATATTTTCTTCATGAAAACACTTCAAAGGATAGGATGAAAAGGAAATTCTCAATATGATAAAGGCAATAATTGAAAAACCCACAGCTAACATTGTACTCAATGGGGAGAGACTGAAAGCTTTCCCTTTAAGATCAGGAACAAGACAGGGATGCCCACTGTCACCACTGTAATTCAACATTGTGCTGGAAGTTCTAGCTAGAGTGATTAGGGAACAAAAAGAAATAAAAAAGGCATCCAAATTGGAAAGGAAGAAGTAAAACTTTCACTGTTTGCAGATGACATGATCCTATATGTAGAAAATCCATAAAAATCTACAGCAAAGCTATTAGAGCTAATCAATGAATACAGAAAAGGGACAGATTACAAGATCAACACACAATAATTTGTAGTGTTCTTATACACAAGTAATGTGCAATAAGAGGAAGAAAAAAATTCCATTTACAGTAATAACCAAAAGAAAAAAGTAGGAATAAACTTAATGAAGACCCAAGACACCTATACAAAGAAAACTACAAGAAACTATGAGAAGAAATTGAACAGGACCTTAAAAATGGAAGAAAACTTCATGTTCCTGGATTGGAAAACTAAATATAATTAAGATGTCAACTGTACCTAAACTGATTTATGGATTCAATGCAATACCAATTAAAATCCCAAAAACTTACTTTGCAGAAATAGAAAAACAAATAACGAAATTTATTGGAAGGCAAGGTGCCCTGAATAGCCAAAAATATCTTGAGAAAGAGGAACAAAGTGGGAGGTCTCACACTACCTGACTTTGAAGCATCTTACAATGAATGCTTCAGTGGTCAAAACAGCATGGTGCTGGCATAAGGGCAGAGATACTGGCCAATGGAATTGAAATGAATGTTCAGAAACAGACTCTTGCATCTATAGACAATTGATCTTTTATAAGGCAGTCAAGCCAAAGCAACTGGGACAGCAGCTTCTTCAATAAATGGTGTTTTCAGAACTGGACATCCACTTCCAAAAGAAGGAAAGAGTACTCCTACCTCACAACTTATTCAAAAATTAACTCCACTTGGATCAAAGACCTAAACATAAGCACTAAGACTATAAGAGTCTTAGAAAATGTAGGGCAATATCTTTAAGATATTGTGATAGGAGGTGGTTTCCTATACCTTACACCCAAAGTGCAAACAACCAAAGAACAAATAGACAAATAGGATCTCCTCAAAATCAAACACTTTTGTACATGAAAGGTCTTTGTTAAAAATGTAAAAAGTCAGCCCACACCGTGGGAGACAATATTTGGTAACTACATATCAGATAAGGTCTAATATCCTGACTATATATAGAAATTCTACAACTCAATGATGGAAAGACAAGCAACCCAATTAAAAAACGGGCAGAAGACATGGCCACATTTCTGAAGAGGAAACATGAATGGCTCAAAGACATATGAGAAATTGCTCAACTTCACTGGTTATTAGGGTAATGCAATTCAAAACCACAAGGAGATACCATCTCACAACTATCAGAATGGCCATTATACAAAATACATAAAATTACAAGTGCTGGAGAGGATATAGTCAAAGAGGCACACTTATTCATTGCTGGTGGGAATGTAGAATTGTGCAACCACTCTGGAAGACAGTGTGGAGGTTCTTCAGGAAGTTAAGTATAGATCTGCCATATGACCCAGCTATTCCATTGTTAGGTGTATACTCAAAAGAACTGAAAGTTAAGACACAAACAGATATTTTTAAACCAATGTTTACTGCAGCATTATTCATGATTGCCAAGAGATGGAAGAAGCCCAAATGTCCATCAAGGAATGAGTGGATAAACAAACAAGGGATGAGTGGTATAGACACATGATGGAATATTATGCAGCTGTAAGACAGAACAAAGACATGGAACATATAATAACATGGATGAACCTTGAGGACATTGTGTTGAGTGAAGTAAGATGGAAACAAAAGTGCAAACACTGTATAGTGTCACTAATGTGAACTAATATTAATGAGCAAATATTGAGAGTTAAAAGCTGATAATGCAGGCTACCAGGAGATAGAAATAGGGTAGGGAACAGGCATTTGATGCAGAAGGACTACAGAATGGTCAGCAGGATTGATTGTATAGATCCAGAAATAGATAGCATAATACTGTGTGATTCATGCTGCTTCCCCCTTCTTTCTCAGATATCAGGTCTTTTAGAGGAAAAAAAATTAAATAGAGGGTCCACACAGCTGTAGGAAACTTCTAGTGTCTGCTGAAGTGCCCCAGGCCTCATGGACATCTATTGAACACCTACTGCATGAAGGTGCCGTGCAGTGCCAGTGAGGAGGGAGGCTCACCACCAGAGTGGATGGTGTCATAGAAGGGAATACCATTCACACCCTTCCTCCCCTTTCCCATGACTGTGGGTTGTCAGGGTTACTGCAGGCTGTGGTTTCTCTCCTCTGATTTGCAAAGCAAGCAGACCCAGCTAGAAAGATTGCCCAGAGCAAGGCTGGGCTCTTCCTGAGGTGAGAGGTGAGAGGTAACTCCCTTTGGGACATGGTGACCTCAGTTCAGAGATGAGATGCTCCTCTTTAGAACAAGCCTCACCCATACTATAAATACATTTATTAAATACATGTTGCTTCATATTGTGTTGTGTATTTTTTGCACTGTGTAATTCCTTTGTTTTCTGCATATTAGAGCTTTAACAACACTATAACCATAAACAACACAATTATAAATACAGCATTTTTTAGTTTGGGGAGATCACAGTCTACAGGTTCATTTACTTTTATTAGACATGATTAACATCATTCAAAACTTTCTGCAGTTTATAAATTGACATAAATACAGAAGTTAGTGCAATTAAATAAAAACTTCAAGATCTTGTTTTTAAACTCTTAGGTTTTTAGAATATAACTTTTTCTGTAGGCTATTATCTGTACCCTGGTCACTGTTTATTTACCTATATCAATTACAAAACTTTTTTATACTTAAAGAAACTGTTAGTGAAAATTGCAATTTCTTACCAAAAGTTTTGGGGTTTCCAAAATTTCAAATATTTCTCCCTCTCCCCACTTCACAGACATTTCAAATAAACTAAATAGCCTACATCTCAACTGCAATACTCTAAATCAGTCACTTGATCTGTAAAATTTAAACTATGACCCCAGTTATTTTAAGACACAAAATGGCTGCCTATCAATATGTTTGTCACAAGTTAGAAATACTGCATTTAAGAATTAAAATGAGGGATTCAAGTTTCTTCCAGTTTAGGCATTTATACCTTTGTACTTGCCTTGTTTCAGGATGTTACTACAGCATTGTTATTTGTATCACCCATGTTTATGTACCTTAAGCTATAATCAATTCACACTTAAGAATTAAATCTGTGGTGGAACTTTTGGAATTTTAAAAGCAACCAATGTTCTTAGATGTGTTTGTCAGCCTCATTTCTAGAGATACTTCCACTAAAGTTAAAATGAGAACTTTATACTTTAGTTGCATCTTGAATGCAAACATCCCTCTGCACCATCAGGAGCAAGCCACATAGCAACTTTTTATCTGCTTTAATGTTTGTCAAGAGTTTTACTTTGAAAGTTATTTTTTATTGCCTAATGCTTATCATACATCTTTGGTAAAAGCTCAATTTTATCATATGACCAAGGCATGACAGACCAATACCATCCAACTATAACATGATATCTCACTCAATTTTAGTTTACACAATCCTCATAAATAAATCCCACTCCACCTTTTCCTAGATTCTGCCTTTGCAGCATGCATTCCTGAATTTCCCTAAGTTTAATTCCTTGAGGACTTCAAAAATTAATTCTTAACAATACATAAGAACCAGATACTGCTTCACAATTCTGAATTAAGCAGTAGCATTTGGTTCAAAGTATTATCATAGTGGTCTCAACAACCTAGTTACAGTTAATCAACTAACTTTGTTACTATCTGTTTATCTGTATACCCTTCAAGAAAAATATGCTTACATTCATTGTCATCTGTAGGTTCTTTCTCTTTATCCTAATTCCCCTTTGACATTCCTCAAGTCTATACATCATTCATTTATTTATTTAAAGGGAATAGTATATTATTGAACCAACAGGTATCTGACAGTAGTTGCATGAATTAATCTTATGATTGAGCAAAATTAAATTATCTTTTTTATAAAACATCTTTTCTACTGTTCTAAGTAATGAGGATGTGAATCACTCATCTGTAAAATGCTTTATAACTTCAGCTTAATCAGTTTCTGTAATGTGAAAACAGGAATGTATATTTCTCCAACTAGGTAAAAGTGCATAAAATTTGAATTAATGGCTTTATTAATAAACAAGTTATTCTAGTAATATCAAAATACTAGTTTTAGACATTTGAAATAAAGTAAAACTGTATATTCTAGTTTTGCCATAAAGTCATTTAAAATATCTACAAATATTTCATCTGCATGTGGCATACCTTATTATTGCTCTATTTTCAGGAAAGAGTATGTTAAGCTATAAAAAATGAGGGAAAATACAGCATAGTTGCTAACTTACAGTGAAATGACCTGTGCCCTTGATTGGTTACACTTTCATAATTTTAAGCAGTGTTAGCTATATTATGGGCAATGGGTATTGTCCTTACTCATGTGTGATGTATGTTTCAGAATTTAATAGCTGACATTTTGAAGAACTTCTTACATTAACTGTTTAACATACCAATATGCCACTGGAATATATGACAATGGTATTGCATATTATTTGCTACTGTTGGCTAAGTTTACTATACTGGTCTTAGATATAAAATGCAACTTTTGAAATTGCTAAGTAAAAATTAGAACTTTTAAGGGAGGGGGAAATCACAAATATAAAAGAAAAAAATGACAGTTTGATTAAGCAATAATTTTCAGTTTACTAGATGAAAGATACTTGCAACACAGTCCTCATGAATGGAAAATAAGCCATCTACAGCAAGTGATAAAGAAAATGGGCAAAGGGAAAAATAATACATTGGAAAAAATGATTCTATTGAAATAAAAATATCAAACCAATATTAAAAGGACTTTACCAAGAATTACTATATTTCCCCCATCTCATTTGCTGTAAGTCAACAAGAGCATCTAGCACTTTGTGTTAATGTCATATCATTGTATCCTAAGGCAAAGCCAAAGGAGCACAAACAAACAAAAAAAAAAAAAAAAACAAAATACAACTACCAAAACACTCCATAAAACCATAGAACAGTAATTCCAGATTTCAAATTCACAAAAATTGTGAAAGTGACAATTGAAAGAGGTGATGGTGGTGATAATCCAATGAATGAGCTATTGATAAGTCTCCTTTCAGGGTGATGGCTGGAGAATGACCATTAGGATTTATAGTTTAAGGTTAATCATGTAAGCCCCTCATAATGTCTGTCCCCAGAGGTGGCACAGGAGGGCTGCAAATACCAATTCCTGACCTGAATTTGCATCAGGCTCTGTTTCTCCTAAGTCTCATGGGGATTCATGGCATCAGGCAAGTCCTCCTTGTTGGTGAAGGTGAAGATCATGGTGTTGCTCATCTTCTGGTCATTGACAACCTGGTGCATCTCCTGCCAGGCTTCAACAATGCCATCATGGTTGACCTAGTCCACTATGAAGATTGGACCCTGGGTCCCAGTGGAGTAATGCCACTAGAGTGGCCTGATCTTGTTGCTGCCTCCACATCTCATATGTTGAATTGACATTTTTGTAAGTCCTCATCTCCATTGTGAAATCCATGGTGAGGATGGTGGTTACTGACTGGCCCAGCTTCAATTTGCACATGATTGAATTTTTCCTGGTCACATCCATCCCCAGAATGAGGATCTACATTTCTTTGTTCCTGAAGATTTTTGATGTGTATTTCTAACAAAAGAGAGCAGGCTTTGCTGGCTGTGAGGAAGAGCAAGGATGGAGAAGATGGCACAGCAGCTTTCTGAGAGAGGGTGGGGGCAACTGGGCAGGGGCTGCAGCCCTTCAGCACACCTACCAGGGAAGGGAGGTCCCTGTCTTAGTCTTGGGGGCCAGCTCAGCAGAGTGGGCCTGCAGTTTTGCCTGTGTCTTGGCAAACAGCAGGTGGCAGGAACCATTGGCAGTTCACAGGGAGAAAGGGGGCTGTGCAACCCATCTCTGGGATGTACATGCCATGGTGTCCAATCCAAGCATCAGAGCATACTTCCTTGGCTCAGTCTCTACTTCTGAACACACATCCCCTCCTGGGAGGGCCTCAGGGGCCATCATCCCCTTCCCCAAGCACCATGGGGCCTCACCAACCCAGGGAGGGGACAGCATCAGATGAAGGTCACTCAGTTGGGAAGGCTGCAAAGAAATTGGCTTGGCAAAGAGAACCCAAACTCCTCAAGCCTGCATCCAATCTCTTCATCATCTGTTCAAGTTTGATTTTCAAAGGAATCTATTTTCTGTTAATACAAGCTCCTCACGGCCTTGAAGAACATTCTTCCAGGGACTATGATCATAGTGAGCACTGTCCCAGGGCCATGGCTGAAGTGAGGCTGTTCCCTGGAGGATAAAGTGAAAGCTGACAAGATCAGCATCATGGGCGTAAGTGCAACCAGCTGGTCTCACCTAGCCTTGCCCACTGACTGCAGGCTGTCTGCTGTAGCCACCACCTGGGCCTGGGAATTATGTGGAGGGTCAGGCCTCACTTCAGCCAGGGCAATGGCAGAACAGGGTCTTTGGGCTGAAGAAGTGGAAGGAGACTAATCCAAGAGGGGTGGTTCTCAGGGCACATGTTTGAACATTTGGGAAGTGAGTATATCAAAGGAATTCCAGATTCCTTGAGACCTCTCCATCCTGTCCACCCCATGAGCCCACCAGTGCCTTGCTCCCTAGCTCCTGTCCACCTGGGTTCGTGCTTGTCACTCACTTTTGCATTACCCTGCCCAGAACAGTGGCTGCCATGCATTTTCTAATGAATGGATGAGTGAGTGAATGAAACAATGAATGAATGAAAAAATGAAAGATAAAAGCTGGAGAACCCCACTGCCTCAGCCTTCTCACCCTTAAACTCAGGGCACATGCCCACCTCTCCCTCTTGGATGTCTGTTTCCTTATGTGAAAATTGTAGGCAGTGGCCTGTGAAGAAGCAGGACTTTGGCCATGAGGCTTAGGGGTCCTGGCCCAGGGCCCGGTATAGGGCAAACCTTCCTGAAGGGGTCCCTAGGTTGCCACTGCAGGGCGGAGCTCATTGCCACTTTTCAGTTCCCATTCTTTTCCTTATGCACCAGGAGCCAGGGAAACATACGCACTTGTTTGTGATACAAAGAGAAGCATCTCTTGGCCTGCCATGCATCTTTGGTTGAAAAAGAGGTCTGTGATTAAATAGACTGTCTGTGGAGATTGGAATGTTGCCCACAGAGTCTCCTTCTGTCATTCCCAGGGAGTGGAAGGCAGTGATTCACCCCAGCCTGTCACTTGTTGAATTGCTTAGGTAATGATGGCTGGTTAAAGGTGATAAAATTGGCCCCTTTAACACTCTAGAAGGTGGAGCTCTCTCTTTGGCCATGAAGTCAGAAAGAGCAAGCCCCAATCCAAGGTTCCAGGCTTACAGCATCTATTCATTCATTCATTCATTCATTCATTCAGGCAAGAAATACTGATGGCAATGCTGTAGGCACTGGAGATTTCTTCCAGGCAATTTTCTATTTGCTGACTTTCTCCTCCAAAACCCCAAGAAACAGGCAGGTGTGGCAGCCACTATCAGTGCCAGAAATCAGGGGTGGGAATTTAGGCTAAGGTTGGCAAAATGCACCACCATCCTACAGCACCCCTTAGGGCTAAGATCTCATGAGATTTCCAAAGCTCTGTAAGATGGAGAAGAAAAGACACTAAGTCTTCAGGAAAAGAAAGATGAATGCACCATGTAAATAAGTAAATATTTCATGTCTACAGCCAAACTGCATCACTCATAAACTGAGTGTTTATTTAGAAACAATTTGTACATTAGAGTTTCTTGCTTTGCTAGAATTCTAAAGGTTGTGTGGTGACTACAGAGAAAGCAAAGCCAATCATAAGTGAAAGGAGCCCCAACTTGCCAAATAATTACAAAAGCAAAATTAGACATATGCCTTCAAAATATTTTACAGCCCAAAGGTGGCATTTTCTGGGATACTCCCACATTCAGGGGCCTCCCTGGGAAGAGTGGCATGCAGGTACTGGGCTAAGGGGCAGGACCGAGGACCCCAGTTGGCAAGGGTGATTGGTGAGTACTCCCAGAACTACACTTAGGCCCACAACCCCAAAACATTGCCAGCTCCAATAAGACATTCTTCCTTTCAAGTTGGGTTTGCTGAGCATGTACTATGTGCAGTCTGGGGGTGGAGGGGAGGCATGGTTGGAAACCCTGTGTGGGACCAAACTGCTAGTCTGTGTTTGGGATGAGTCTGTGGAAATGGAGCCATAGGGGATGTTCACTTCACATGGGTGTGTTGGCTGGGATTGGACACCATGGCATGTGCATCCCAGAGATGGGTTGGCCCAGAGTGGGTGCATGGACAATGCCAGTGTCTATTGCTTAGCTAGTGGGCAGATGTGGGTGGGAGGAGGCAACAGGACAGAGAGGAATGGTTTAAAGAGCTTGTCCAACAGTCCATGCCAGAGTGTAAATGGCTTCCCACTGGAGAGGCTCCCTCAATTCCCCAGGGGCTTGGGGTGTCTGCACATGGTCTAGGGTTCTGGGATGCAGCAATATATGCATGATTCAGAGGATAAGTTTGCCTTCCAGGGCTCCTGCTTACCATACAGCCTAGGACTTGTCCTCCACCAAAACACAGCAGAGACCCAGATCCCCATAGCCAGACTTCACTCTGTGGCACCTGCACATCTGGCTGATGAGAGGTGCATGTTTGGCTGAAGAAGCCAACCCTTCACATCCCAGCAGGAATTTCCTGGGTTCCCCATGGGTCCAGGCTTTGTTCTAAGTGTTTGGACAAAGCTCATCTTCCAACAGAGGGGCAGAGGGACACCCTGATTACCAGAAGGCTGAGTCTGGGAGCAAAAGCCCAATGGGATGCAAAGAGGCAGGCTTTGAGGTCCCCAGCATCCAAATCCCAACTCTGCCATGTTCCACCTGCATGACCTTGGCCAAGTTCCTTATACTGATGTGTTTGTTTACCTGAAAAGTGGAGACAGACCCTGATAGGACGCGGTGAGCCCATGAGCCCTGGCACACAGCAGGTCTGATTTACAGCTGTGCCCTGGTACAAAAATATCTCCCTGGGGTCTGGAGCCAGGAATGGGAAAGGGGGAACCTGCCCCATACCAGGAATGAGTGCCACCCACCAACTCTTGGAGGCTGACCCGAGTCTCCTGAAAAGACCTTTTCAAGTAATGACCCCAGTCCCACCTGGAATGGGAACTTATTTGAAAATAAGATCTTTGCAGGTATGATTAGTTCAAATGAAGCCTGGATTGGAGTGGGCCCTAATTCATGAGAAGAGGGAATTGTGGACAGAGAGACAGACATATGCACAGGGTGACCACCTGTGAATACAGAGGCAGAGATTGAGATGCTGTATCCTCAAACCAAGGAATGCCCAGGATGGCCACCACATGGAAGCTGAAAGAGGAAAGGAAGGGCTCTCCCCTACATTTTTCAGAGGGAGCTCAGCCCTGCTGACACTTCCATCCCAGACCTCTGGCCTCCAGATCTGTGTTAAACAACAAGTTTCTGTTGTTTGAAGCCTCCTAATATATGATACTCATTTACAGCAGCCCTGGGCATGTGCATGGGAATTCTAGCCCTACAAGAGGCAGTCTGGGGACCTGAGAAGATTCAATAAGCCTCCACCCTGTCTGAATCACCTCTTATCAACCTCATGCAACCTCTGAGATGAGTGTCATAACCCATTTTACACATGAGGAAATGGATCTTTGAAGCCCTGAATGGTGAAGGGTGATTTGCCCCCTCCTGGAAAGCACAGGAAGGTGGAACATGGCCACTCTTGGCCTCCACTAATCTGAGGTGGGGTTCTGAGGCAGCAAAGGGAGGCACAGACTGTGAAGGTGCCAAATGCCCTGCAGAGAGCTCCCTTTCCAACCTTGGTGGCTGCATCAGATGGCCAGCACTTAGGACACTGCTCATTCTGCTGCCCATTAAGGAAGGGTGCTGGCAGCATGTCCCCTCAAATAGACCCAAAGCCTTCTCAGGGAGGACCCAAGAACTCACCTTGCCAGCTGCTCCCCTAGGAGACAGGTGAGAGCTCCCTGTGTTCTGAAGAGGTGCTTTGCTTCCCTCTGCTGGATCAAATGTAAGGTGGGGCTGAGAATGGGAGGTCAGCATCAGCTCAAGGTAAACTGAGGAGGCACTCAGACTGGCACAAATAAATTCAAAGCCAGAACCACCAGAGAAGCTTTGTGTCTTTGCAGGGATCAGGCCTTCCTACACAGCCTCCTGAAATTTTGTCTTGACACCTCTTCATTTGAAAAATTTCTCAGATTTCTGGTGCCAGTCTGCCTTCAAGAGAAAACACTTTTTCAGGGAGTTTCAGTGTTCTCTTCACTGCCCTTTTATAAGCTGTTGAAATAGAAACACTTCCTTTGAGAAGACAAAAAAGAAGTTTTGATGTTATTTTTTAAGAAAGAAATGTAACTTTAAAAGTTGAAAGGATGTCACTGAGTCTGGGATTATGAGTGGATCTGATAGCTCTAATTTGCCTACATCATCCTGCTCTCCTGCTTTGGGTTGCTTTGTGCTCTGTCTCTGCTTCTCTTTCTTCCCTACCTTCCTTTTCTACCTCATCCATGTTCAAGACCTTCTTTTACTTTCCAGCTCTTTGCCTTTTACTTTAAAAAAATCACATCTATTCGTGATGAGGGGTCCTGATTGTAAGACTAATTAATCTTCATATTGCAAAGATCTTGTTCCCACTAATAAACACTTGGGTCTTGTTATCTGCATGTCTTCTTCACACGCATCTTTTTTCATTGCAAAATGAACTCATAGCTACATACATTTTTGTAACCTGCACACATAGGGAATGTATCAGTAAATACCATTCTCTGTAATGTTATCAGTCATGTGGAAGCCCCACTCCAATTGCAGTTGTTCCAGCTTTGACTGCAATGTGGTGAGGACAGCTTTTCCCTTGTGCCACCATTTCCCCCACTCTCCCTCTGCATTGGCTCACTGGCTAGCTGTGACTGCCCAATTAGGTTTCACATTGGCAGGTTTGCCTTAACAGAAACACAGCGTTGTGTCTGAGGAGGCATAGTATTTAATTTTCTCAGTGACCTGTGTGGAATCTGTGTCCCCATATAACAAGAGAATTGCTTTCATCAACACAGCACCACTGGTGGTGGCTGGTCATCCTTGGTACCCCTGGGCTTGCAGCTGCATTGCTCCATTCCCTGCCTTCTACAAATTTGCATGACCTTTTTACCCTTGCATCTCTCTCTCATCACGTGGACTTCTCATAAGGGCCAGTATGACCTCATCTTAATTAATTACATCTGCAAAGACTATTTCCAAAGAAGGTTGCATTCTTAAATTCTGGGTGGACATGAAATTTAGGGAACACTATTTCACCTTGAGGTGATAAAAGGCAGGACCCTTAAGTGTTCATGATGGGGAAGGGGCCAGAAATCAGAGAAATGTTGGACTTGGGGTAATGGGGGTCTGCGGATCTCTAGTAGGTCTGGGAAGTAGGGTGTCCCAAGTGTGTGAATGCATGTGTGTGTGTGTGTATGCATGTGTGTGTGTGTATGCATGTGTCTGTTGGTGGAAAGGTCATAGAGAGGACAGAGACAGCCTACAGACAAGCCTCCCAGGCCTGCCCCCAAAAGGCCAGCCAATTTTAGTTGCTGAAAGTGATGGAGGTCCAGCCATTTCATGTTGGTGTAAGCACATGGCCTCCATCCTGAATAAGTCCCATTCCTCACTGGGTAGCTCAGGCAGGGAGGCCAGGCAGCCACTGGAGCCAGCCAAGGGTGACAGCTGCCTCAAGTGTTTGGGAAATGTCTTCTGCTCTGCATGAAGCTGAGCCATGCCCAAGAGATGTTCTTGGTCCCAGCCCAAACCCCCCTCCTTTCTCTTTCACCAACAGCCCACCCAGGCACTTTCAGCTCCCCCACATTTCCCTGCAGGCCACAGAAAATAGACTCCAGAATATCCAGGTTTCTGGCTGATGCCCATGAAGGACAGATACCCTCTCTGCTCATTGGCTGGCTGAATTTCAATTGGCAGATGGACCTGTCTGTGGTTAAGTGTCCTGGAGGCCAACAGGATCTGCAAACAGGAACAAGGTCTCAAATGTGGCCTCCCAGTGGTTGCATAGAAAATGGGGTTAGTGCAAAGTGTAGGGTTGGGAGCCCCTTGTGCCTTGCTGGAGGTATTCAAGGGCAAAATGAAGCCAGCAAGATTGCTCCATGCTTCATTCCATTGATTCATATCTAAAGGGAGGAGCAGGTCTGAAAAGACTCCCCCCAATCAGCCTTTTGTGGTGATCTTCGCAGCTTGGTATTTCTCTCAGCATTTTTAGAATCCAGTGACTGCATTTCTTCTCATGGTGGTAACAAATGACTACAAGCTTGGTGGCTTAAAACCAAGCAGATTTGGATGTCAGCAGGACTGCAATCCTTCTGGAAGCTCCAGGGGAGAATCCACTCTTGGCCTCTCCTGGCTTCCAGAGGCTATGGCTCCTTAGTTGTGGTCTCTTCCTCACACTAGCCTCAACCTCTGCCTCCATTGTTTCATCTTCTCTGACTCTCACATTGATGCCTTCCTCCTACAAGGCCCTTTGTGGTTACATCAGATAATCCAGGACAAAGTCCTATCTCCACTTCCTCACATCTGCCAAGACCCTCTGGCTCCAGATGGTCCTATATTTATTGGGTCAAAGTTTTAAGATATTGGAATCTTTGGGGACACTATTCTGACCACCAGGGCTTGGGTTGTCTGTGGGCCTGGAATCTGGCCTGAGGTCTTGGGAACCCAGCTCAACCTGTACCACCTCAGGTCTGGACCATTCTCTGGGCCAGGGCTTTGCAGAAATTTCTTCTCAGGAAGTGGAGCTGCATGGAGAGGCCTGTGATTCCCTCCTTACTGAGGAGAAAGAAAGGGAAGGTGCAAGGGAGAGGCCCACAGCCCAGGAAGGAGATGTATGGGGTGGCCATCAGATCACCCTGGCATCCAGTTGGTGCTCAGAAAATGACCCCTCCTCTATACCCCAAATTCCACACAAACTATAGAAATCCAAGGCTGTATATGATGCTGCTTATGCTCCCACTTTGCTGTCCCCTCTGTCCTGAGAACAAAGGCCTCACTTGATGTTACTCAGACACATGTACACAGGGAAGCCTTCCCTGAGACCAGCACACATTACCTGGGGCAGGCTTTTTGGCTTTAGCCTTTTGCCCTTCTCTCTGCCACATCCTGCAGTCTGAGCCAAAGGATGTGTTCTGAGGGGCTCATGGAAAATGTGTGGGATGGTCTGAATAAATAATAAATGCAGGTTGATATAGGAGAAGGTCACAGAGCAGGGTGTGTGCTGGGAGATACTTGGTATTGTGTCATGCTTCAAAGGACTCTGAATCACAAGGGTAAAGCTCCCATGTTCTCCTCCAACTGTGCACCACCTGGAGCTGGTTATAAGGTGTGCCCAAGAACCACAGTCTGGGTGGGAGTGCTCCCTGAGTGCTCCTTTACACGTAAGCCATTGATGGAACAGGTCTCCTTGGTCTCTGCCATGCAGCCTCAAGGGAGGAGGCATGCCTCCCTGCAGGCCAGCTGACCTGATGATGGAGGCTGACTGCACCACTAGGAAGCAGACATTTTCAGACACCAGACAAAAGGGAAGGGCTGGATCTTGTATTATTTTACAGGCCAGTGCCCAGTGTCCTACCTTCACATTGGAAGGACATACAAAAAAATATCCTGTCTCCATACTTTTGCCCAGGGTCCATGTAGTAATCAAAATGGGCTGGGATCCAATAGGTGCCATGTTTAGATGATGCACCTCTAAATCCTAGCCTCAGCCTTGCAAGTGCAAGTGTGCCCTGTTCAACCAGTTCTTCCTCTTGGTATCATCCCAGCAGGCAGACAGCCAAAGACTGAGGCTGGGAGACACTTACCCATCTCAGGGACTCCTTGCCAGGGTTCTGGGTCATTTTGTCAAGAATTCCAGCCTTTATTTTCCCTAGCAGACTTTGTTCTTTTGTCTAGAAGCCAAGTCATGCATTAGGAAGTTTCACAGGCTGGAAATGAAATTCCTGAAAATATAACTCCACTGAATTTGATATGGAAGGGGGTGAGGCTGCTATAATATATCCCCTGCCCCAGAGTCTTCCACATCAGGTGTGGGGCAGGAGCTGAAGTTAAAAAAGCCCCTAATATTAATAGAATAACCATGCATCCATGCTCATCTGTCTTCATTGAAGGTCTCTGAAGCTTGAGAGAATAGGGCAGCATGAAAGCCACCAATTGCGACATCTGTTGACATGGGGATGCTACCCACACTATGTCAGACAAGGAAAGTGTTGGGAATCACCACAGCAATTGATATTTCAGTTCCTGAAGTCTCAGAGTTAAAACCATCTCAGATGAGTCACATTTTCATGCAAACAACAGTCATTTCCCTTTGGAATATGTATTCTGAGCTAGGCAAAGATGCCTTCAGTTGGTTAATTGGATACTCAGATCTTCTATAAATCAGCAGATGAGATCTCTTTACCACTTCACCTTCCTGGGAAGGCTGTGTGTCTCCAGGATGTTGAACTTATGTGCACTGCAGTAGGAAGTGGTACTGGTTGCCTAAACCCTAGTGCTCTGTGCCATTGCTTCCCCAGTTTAGCAGGAAGCATGATGTTGCTGGAATAAATGCTCAAATGGACCCATTTGAAAGAATCCGCATTCATTTCTTCTTTGGGAGGCAGGATCTCCATTTATTGCAGCCTGTTGTAGAGCCTGGAAGCACAAATGCATCATGTAGGCACAGGGAGGCTGAAACATGCGGGGTCAGTAGTAGTTTATGGCATCAGCCTGCAGGGATGTAGATTGCACCTGGGACAGGTGCTATGTCAGACCTATGCATCTGTAAAATGGGAAGAGAATGTTAGTTTCCTAGGGTCACCATAACAAAGTACTACATAATGGGAGCTTAGAACAACAGAAATTAATTTTCCCATTTATGGCGACCAAAAATCAGAAATTAAGGTGTTGGCAGGACTCTACTCCCTCTAAAATCTCTAGGGGAGGACATTTCCCTGCCTTTTCTAGCTTCTGGTGAGTGGTTGCCAGTCATCCTTGGTATTCCTTATGCTGTAGACACATCCCTCTAGTCTCTGCCTCCATCTTCAAATGTTCTTTTTCCTGGGTTTTCTGTGTGTCCAAATATCCAATCATATTGGCTTGGGGCCCATCATTATCCAATTTGGCCTCAGCTTAACTAATCACATCTTCAAAGACCCTCTTTCAAAATAAGGTCCCATTCAGGGACAGAAGTCAGGACTTGAACACGGGGGACATGGTGGCATCATTGCAGATATCAGAATCATGACCCCACAACATCAGCAGGATCCTACAAGAGCTGACTCAGTGCTTCACTCACTGACAAGGGCACCATTCAGTTGCATCACATCTCAGGTGCGGTCAACACTGCAGCCCCCAGAGTTCAGGGTTGTTGGAATGAGCCCTGAGCATAAAATTCCCCAAGGGACAGAACTGTCCCTCACAGCTGCTGACTCTATTCCCTGCTGGAAGTTCCCCTACAGACTGTGTCATGATTGACTCTGTCCCATCCTCATAGGGTCTCACCCCAAACCCCACCTCCAGTCCAGCTTTTCCCCAGCATATTTGATAGATTCTAATGGTCTCATTTATTTATATCCTAGGGTTCTAGGGGGTTTCCTCTGGTCCTCTCCCTGAACTGCATGTGCCATGGCCACAGGGATATTTCTGGATTGTGCACTGTCAACTCTCCATCAACCCCACAGGGCCTGGACCATCAGTGCAGTACAGAAACACAGGTATTGTTAGCAAGCCATGCATGGATTTGCCTGGTGCATTTCACTCACAAAGCAATGGCCTGCCATCCCTATGGCAAGTGTCAATGTCATCAGTCTTAATGTGAGGTTCTCCAAGACCCATTGCAGTGAATGGCTGCCCATGGATCTCCAAGACCCGTTGCAGTGAATGGCTGCCCATGGCCACCAGCCTGGATAGAAGCAGACAGCCTGACCCTGGGGCTTGGTCCTTTCACACTGCAGTCATTCTGAGGGAGGTTTTTGGCTTGGTCCCATCCTCCATACACCTTCTCCTATTTGTCTGGGGTCTCTGCAAACAGGAGATGATGCTTGGGTGCTCAGGCCATGCAGGCAGCCCCAGCCATATCTCTTGGGTGGCTGCAGAATCAGTTGGTCCATGGGTCTTTGGGATTTGTGCTTTTCACACCTAAGGTTTAATAAAACTCAACAGAGAAAGCTCTGGGGAACCCCTTGGAGAAAAAAAATGGCTCCCTGTTTCCTCTTTGAACTTCATCTTGCATTTCTTCTTTATCTTTTGAAAATTGAAAACCCCTCCAAAGCAGTTGACTGAGATAACCAACCAAGCCCCTAGGTGTTAACTATTTTATAGAAATTTTTATTGAAATTGTTCACATACCATACAACTATCCAAAGATCCAAAGTATACAATCAATTGCCCATGGCACCACCATGCATCTGTGCATCCATCAACACAATTAATTTTTTTTTCAATTTTAGAATATTTTCACTACTCCAGAAAAGAAATAAAGACAAAAAGAAGGAAACTCAGATCCTCCTGTACCCCTAACCATGCCCTTCTCCATTATTGGTTCCTAGTTTTGGTATAGTACATTTCTTAATGAGGAAAAAGTGTTATAATGCTACTAACTGGAGTATATAGTTTGCAATAGGTATACATTTTTCCTATATACCTCTCTATTATTAACTTCTAGTTATAGTGTAATACATTTGTTCTAGTTTGTGTGAGATATTTCTAATATTTGTATAGTTAATCACAGACATTGTCCACCACAAGATTCACTGTTTCACACTTTCTCATCCTTTAACCTCCAACTGTTGGTCTGAAGTCTGGACACAGCATAACTGTGTTCCTTCCTTAGGGTTTCACAAGGCTGAAATCAAGGTATTGACCAGGTTGGGTTTTCATCTGCAGCTTTGGGTCCTTTACCAACCATTCAAGTTTTTGGCAAAATTTAATTCCTTGCAGATGTAGGACTAAGGTCCTCATCTTCCAGGAGATGCAACTCTTCAAGAACAGTTCACAGAACAGATGTTTTCTTCTGCAAGCCAAGCAGGAGAGCATCTATCTTGCTATGATTCTCTAATTCTGTGAAGGTATAAACCTTCTTTTTAAAAACTCAACTGATTAAGTCAGGCCCACCCATAATAATCTCCATTTTGCTAAAATCAATTTAACTGATTAAGGAACTTAATTATCTGCAAAATTCCTATCCTATGCCATATTCTCTTGATTAGAAGGAAATCACAGATTCTGTCCATACTCAATGTGAGGAGATTAAACAAGAGTGGAATCCTGCCTACAACAGGAAACAAAAGGGACTATTTAGAGTGAAATCAGAACATACATTACTATTAATCTAAATAGATGCAAAAGTAAACAAGAACACGATATATTATTTTATTGAATTATATTGAGATGTATTCACCTACCATACAATCATCCAAAGTGTACAATCAATTGTTCACATTGCTACCATATAGTTGTTCATTCATCACTCCCATCTATTTTCT
The DNA here is from genome assembly GCF_015220235.1 of Choloepus didactylus. Classification (NCBI taxonomy): domain Eukaryota; kingdom Metazoa; phylum Chordata; class Mammalia; order Pilosa; family Megalonychidae; genus Choloepus; species Choloepus didactylus. The sequence goes on from NC_051316.1 coordinate 3,424,281, forward strand.
TGAACATTTTCCTTGTACCCAAAAAAGTGAAGAATATAATAAGAAAAAATAAAGGTAAACAAAAGAAGACAACATCATCCACCACCTCCCACCCTATATTTCCTTTAGTTTTTGTCACCATTTTTCTACTTATCCATCCATACACTGGATAAAGGGGAGTGTGATCCACAAGGCTTTCCCAATCATATTGTCACCCCTTGTAAGCTACATTATCATACATACATATTCAAATGTCAAGGCTACTGGGTGGCAGTTTGTTAGTTTCAAGAATTTGCTTCCAGTTATTCCAATAAATTAAAACCTAAAATGGGTTATCTATTACTGCATTAAAGTGCCCACCAGAGTGGCCTCTTGACTTCATTTGGAACCTCTCAGACACTGAAACTTTATTTTCTTTCATTTCACATCCCCCTTTTGGTCAAGATGTCCTTAATCCCATGATATTGAGTCCAGATTCATCCCCCAGAGTCATATTCCATGTTGCCAGGGAGATTTGCACCACTGTGTGTCAGATACCATGTAGGAGGGATGGCAGTGATTTCACCCACCACAATGGCTTAGCTAGAGAGAGAGGGCCACATCTGAGCAACAAAGAGGTATTCAAGGGGAAACTCTTGGGCATATTTATAACCAGGCTTAGCATCTCCTTTGCAGAAACAAGCTTCATAAGGGCAAGTCCAGTGATAGAGGGCTTGGCCCATCATCCCACCAGTCCTCAATGTTTGCAAAAACATCAACAGCCATCCAGGTGAGGAAGCCCAGCCCCTCTGCATTTTCCCCCAGCTCATTGGGGCTCTCCATATGTTTTTTTATTGTATTTTTTCCCAATTAACTTTATCAGAAAATTTAAAAAGCAGGCAATAAAAGCATTTCAAGCAAAAGCAAAATAATGAAATAAGGAAAAACTAATAACTCATAATATCTACGTTACTTCCAACATGTTCTACTCTACCCCAAGAAAATATTTAGACTATAACCCAACAATGTAATAAGAAAAACAAGTAACCTAAAATAACTACATTTTTGCAAACTTTTTCTACCCTTCTCCCAGAAATTAACAAACCATAGTCATTCCTGAGCATTCCCAGATCATTAAGTTTACCCATGATAACTTATCTGTTCTTATTAGATTATCATTCCCCCTACACTATTTGCTGTCTATCACTAGATCTCCTACATTCCACATTATAAAACAATTATTTTGCATTTTTGAGTGTTCACATTAGTAGTAACATACAATATTTTGATTTTTTTGCCTGGCTTATTTTGCTCAGGATTATGTCTTCAAGGTTCATCCATGTTGTCATATGTTTCACACATCATTCCTTCTTACTGCTGTGTAGTATTCCATCCTGTGTATATACCACATTTTATTTATTCACTCATCTGTTGCAGGATATTTGGGTTGTTTCCATCTCTTGGCAATTGTGAATAATGCTGCTATGAACATTGGTGTGCAGATATCTGTTCATGGCACTGCTTTTTCACCTTGCAGGTATATACCAGAAAGGGCATTTGCTGAATTGAAGGGTAAGTCTATATCTAGTTTTATAAGGAATTGCCAGACTGTCTTCCAGAGCAGCTGTAACATTACATAGTCCCACCAACAATGAATAAGGGTTCCCATTTCTCCACATCCTCTCCAGCATTTGTAGCTTCCTGTTTGTTTAATGGCAGCCAATCTATTTGGTGTCAGATGATGTCTCATTGTGGTCTTAATTTGTATCTCCCTAATAGCTAGTGAAGCTTAACATTTTTCATGTGTTTTTTGGCCATTTGTATTTCCTCTTCAGAGAATTGTCTTTTCATAACTTTTGCCCACTTTATAATTAGGCTGTCTGTACTATTGCATTGTGTTGAATAATTCCTTTATATATGCAATATATCAGTCTTTTGTCAGATACATGGTTTCCAAATATTTTTTCCCATTGAGTTGGCAGCCTCTTCACCTTTTTGACCAATTCCTTTGAGGTAAAGAAGATTTTAAGGTTGAGGAGTTCCCATTTATCAATTTTTCTTTTGTTGCTGGTGCATTGGGTGTAAGGTCTATGAAATGACCTCCTAATATAATGTCCTGAGGATGTTTCCCTACATTTCCTTCTAAGAGTTTTATGGTACTGTCTCATGTTCAGGTCTTTAATCCATTTTGAGTTAGTTTTTTGTAGGGTGTGAGGTATGGTTCCTTTTTCATTATTTTGGATATTGATACCCAGCTCTCCCAGCCACATTTGTCAAAGTTCAGTGGTTTTGGGGGCCTTAACCACAGATCTGGGGGTTTATCTCCAAATTCTCCATTCAATTCCACTGATGAATATGTCTATCTTTGTGCCAGAACCATGCTGTTTTGAATACTGTGGCTTTATTATAATCTTCAATGTCTGGGAGTGTAAGTCCTCTCACTTTATTTTTCTTTTCTAGAATGTTATTAGCAATTTGATGCATCTTCCCCATCCAGATAAATTCAATAACTAGTATTTCCAAGCCTGCAAAGTAGGCTGTTGGAAATTTAATAGGTATTGCATTGAATCTGTAGATGAGTTTGGGTAGAATTGACATCTTAAGGACCTTTAGATTTCTTATCCATGAATAAGGAATATTTTTACATTTTTAGGTTTCTTTTTATTTCTTTCCATAAATTTATGTAGTTTTCTATGTATAGGTCTTTTACATCTTTCGCTAAGTTTATTCCTAGGTACTTGATTTTTTTAGTTGCTATAAAAAATGGTCTATTTTTCTTGAGTGTCTCTTCACTTCAGTCATTTCTAGTGTATAGAAACATTACTGACATGTGCATGAATCTTGCATTCTGCTACATTGCTAAATTTGTTTATTAGCTCAGGTAGCTGTGTCATTGATTTCTCAGGCTTTTCAGATAAAAGATCATAACACCTGCAAATAATGACAGTTTTACCTCTACCTTTCAAATTTGGATGCATTTAATTTCTTTGTCTTCCCAGATTGCTCTGGCTAGAACTTCTAGTACACTGCTGTATAACAGTGGTGACAGCAGGCATCCCTGTCTCATTCCTTATCTTAGAGGGAAGACTTTCAGTCTCTTGTAATTGAGTACTATGCTGGCTGTGGGTTTTTCATATTAGGCCCTTTATTATGTTGCGGAAGTTTCCTTCAATTCCTACCTTTTGAAGTGTTTTTATCATAAAAGGATGCTGGATTTTGTCAAATGTTTTTCCAACATCTATTGAGATGATCAATTGATTTTTCCCTTTTGATTTCTTAATATGTTGTATTTCATTGATTGATTTTCTTATATTGAACCATCCTTGCATGCCTGGAATGAACCCTACTTGGTCATGGTGTATGACTTTTTAATGTGTCTTTGGATTTGATTTGCAAGTATTTTGTTGAGAATTTTTGCCCCTATATTCATTGGGGAGATTGACCTGTAGTTTTCCTTTCTTGTAGCATCTATACCTGGTTTTGGTATTAGAGTGATGTCAGCTTCACAAAACATGTTAGGTAGTGTTCCATTTTATTCAATGTTTTGAAAGAGTTTAAGCAAGATTGCTGGCAATTTTGGGGGAATGTTTGATGACTAATTGGATTTCTTTGCTTGTGGTTGGTTGGTTGAGATCTTCTATTTCTTCTCTGGTCACCCTAGGTTGTTCATGTGTTTCCAGGAAATTGTCTTTTCCTCTGTATTATCTGCTTTGTTGGCATACAGTTGTTCATAGTATCCTCTTATAATATTTTAATTTCTTCAGGGTCCACAGTGATGCCACCTCTCTCATTCATTATATTATTTTGGTCTTCTCTCTTTTTGATTTTGTCAGTCTAGCTAGCAGCTTGTCAATCTTGTTGATCTTCTCAAAGTATCAACTTTTTGTGTTATTTATTCTCCCTGTTGTTGTTTGTTCTCTATGTCATTTATTTTTGCTTTAATCCTTGTTATTTCTTTTATACTCAGTTTAGGATTACTTTGCTGTTCAATTTCTACCTTCTTCAGTTGCTCCATTAGTTCTTTGATTTTAGCTGTTTCTTCCTTTTTAATGTGTGCATTTAGAGCTATAAGTTTCCCCCTCAATATGGCCTTTGCTGGATCCCATAAGTTTTGATATGTTGCGTTCTCATTTTCATTCATTTCTATACATTTAGAAGTTTATCTTGCTGTTTCCTCTTTAACCCACTGCTTGTTCAAGAGTTTGTTGTTTAACCTTCAGATATTTGTGAATTTTCTAAGTCTCTGATGGTTATTGACTTCTAATTGTATTTCATTGTGATCAGAGAATGTGTTTTGAATAATTTCAATATTTTTTTAATTAATTGAGGCTTGCTTTATGACCCAAAATATGACCTATTCTGGAGAATGTTCTGTGAGCACTAGATAAGAATGTGTATCCTGGTGATTTGGGATGTAAAATTCTATATATGTCTGTTAATTCAAATTCATTTATCAGATTGTTTAGGTTTTCACTTTCCTTATTGGTTCTCTGCTGTTTGATCTATCAATAGAAGTGAGTGATGTATTGAAGTCTCCCACAATTATTGTGCATACATCCATCACTTCCTTAGGTTTTGGCAAAGTTTTTCTCATGTATTTTGTGACAACTTGATTGGCTGCATAAACATTTATGATTGTTATATCTTCTTGTTGAATTGTCCCTTTTATTCATATGTAGTGACCTTCCTTGCATTTAAAGTCTATTTTATCTGAGATTAATATTGCTACTCCTGCTCTCTTTGGGCTGTAGCTTGCAGGAAATATTTTTCCATCCTTTCACTTTTATTTTTTGTCCCTATCTCAAAGATGAGTCTCTTGTAAGCAACATATTGATGGTTCATATTTTTTAATCAATTCTGTCAATATATATCCTTTAATTGGGAGTTTAATCAATTCACTTTCAATATTATTACTGTGAAGGCATTTCTTGAATCAACCATCCTATACTTTGGCTTGCATTTGTCAGATATATTTTTCCCACTCTCTCTTAATTTCCTTTAACATACCCTTACTAAATCTCTTTAGTTCTGAACCTTTCTCCTTACCTCTCTCTCCTTTCTTTGTTTCTCTGGTTGTGTGGCTCCCTTTAGTATATCTAGTAGGGCAGGCCTCTTGTTAGCAAATTCTCTCAGCATTTGTTGGTAAAAATTTAAGCTCTCCCTCAAATTTGAAGTAGAGCTTTGCTGGATAAGAATTCTTGGTTAGCAACTTTTAGCTTTCAGAATTTTAAATATGTCATGCCACTGCATTCTTGTCTCCATGGTGGCTGCTGAGTAGTCACTGCTTAGTCTTATGCTGTTTCCCTTGTATATGGTGAGTTGCTTCTCCATTGCTGCTTTCAGAACTTTCTCCTTCTCTTCAGCATTTGACAATCTGATCAGAATATGTCTTGGAGTCTGTTTATTTGGATTTATTCTGTTTGGAGTTTGTTGTGCATCTATGATTTACGTATTTATTTTGTTTAGAAGGTATAGGAAGTTTTCCCCTACAATATCTTTGCATATTCTTCCTAGACTTCTACACTTCCCTTCCCCTTCTGGAACATGAATGATTCTTATATTTGTGCAGTTTATGTTTTCCATTATATCCCTAAGGTCCATTTCAAATTTTTATTTTCCCTTCCTTTCTTTTGTACTTCCACTGTCCATTCTGGCCTCTTCCAGCTCACTGACTCTCTCCTCAGCTTCCTCTCATCTAGTACTGTGTGTATCCAGAATCTTTAATTTGATCACCCATTTCTTTTGTTTATCAAGATCATCTATTTTCTTATTTACTCTTGTAAATTCTTTATGTTCTTCTAGGGCCTTCTTCATGTTTTTAATATCCTGTGCCATTATCTCATAGATTGTTATTAGTTCTTTGATTAATTACTCCAAGTACTGTTTCTCCTCTGATTTTTGTGATCAGAGTGTTTGGGTTTGGGTTATATATATCTTCTAGTTTCTTCATGTGCTTTAAAATTTTCTGTTGTTTTTGGCCTCTTGGCATTGTGTATCTTGATATGGTTCTTTTAGGATATGCAGATTTATTTGAATTATTATCACTAATTTGTCAGAGCTATAGTTTGGTGGTGTGCACTTTCTCTGAGTTACCAGGAGATGGTGCCCACAATACACCTATTACCCTCAAGCCAGTTCTCCCCAGCTTTGTCTATGTGGTGAGTAGGGGTCCAAATATTGCGGGGGTCCAATCAGTAAATCAAATTTCCATGTTTAGTTGGTGATGCCAGCCTTGAATGTGGGTGTGTGTAGGAGTTGGGGAGAGAGTATCACTTTAAAAATAAAATCTCCCAGGTGTTCTTGGAGATTTAATACTGTTTGCAGGTATGCCACCATGGCACTGAGTCAGAGAGCAGGGATGCCCCTGTGCTTCACTTAGCTGAGAACTCACCATGGCACCTCCATTCCCTCACCATGAGTCACAGCATGCAGCAGCAGTGGCACCTCAAGCCAGAACAACCAATGGCTGCTTGTGCCAGTGAGGGAGCAGCAGTTGTGGCAGTGACAGCAGCAGCCTCAGCCCCTGGGGACCCTTGGCTGCTCCAGCCAGGAGGCCCTGGGAAAAACAGCATGACAGCAGCAGCATCCGATCTGGCATAAACATCCTTGAGCTTGGTGTCTGGACTTAGGAGTTATCTTCACCTTTTCTGAAGCACAAGACATTTCAAACCACTGTAGACATGGACAAAGAAGAAAGGAAGATATCAACCAGGGTCAAAAAGATGAAATAGAGATTTGTGGTTATAATTTGTGTTGCTGGAAGCTTGCTTTAGTTTCTCTAGGGGTGGTTTGCATTGGTGGCTTTCTCCTCCTCCTCTATTGGATGCCTGAGTGGAGGGTAAAAGCAACGTGTATTAAAGCTCCAATTAAAGACTGTGAAGTGGTGCTGCTGAGGACTACTGATGAATTCAGAATATGGTATTCTGCAAAAATTCACTTTCTTTCTCTGGAAAATCACCCATTTTTGAGTTCAAAATCTACAGCTAATATTTCAAATGGCAGTGCTATTCATTTAACTGAGAATCTGGCTGAAGGAAATAGGCATGAGATGAGCAGATATTCACAGATGCAATCACAACAGATTCACTATTTCACACACCATAGTGTGAAGTACTTCTGGAATAATACCGTTCACAATTTTGATTTCTTAAAGGGATTGGATGAAGGTGTTTCTTGCACATCAAGTTATCAAAAGCACAGTGCAGGACTGACAAAGGGGATGCTTGCCTACAGGAAATTGCTTTATGGAGTAAATGAAATTGCTGTGAAAGTGCCTCTGTTTTTAAGCTTCTAATTATGGAGGTTCTTAACCCATTTTACATTTTCCAGTGGTTCAGTGTTATATTGTGGGGCACTGATGAATAATATTACTATTCTGTAGCCATTGTGATTATGCCTATAGTGTCAGTCATAAGTTCACTATATTCCATTAGAAAGCAATATGTTATGCTGCATGATACAGTAGCAGTTCATGGAACTGTAAAAGTTTCTATTTGTAGAGTAAACATTTTCTTCTGGCATAAGAGAATGTGTATTCTCCACTCATTGAATACCCCAAAGATCTAAACCATCTTCAGTAAGAGTTCTGCTCTTATCAAAACAAATAAGATTTACTATCTGTCCACAGATATTTACTCTTTGGGGACTGACACAGAAAATACCAATTTCTTTCAGTCTTCTTTGCGTGTTCATAATGCCAGCAGTCATTGCAGCAGGAAGTGCAGGGGGCACAGTAATTGTAATGATATTAAGAGACTCAGTAATTATTACTCCAACTTCTTATTTAAAATGCTATTGATAATAATGTAGATAAACCCAACGTCAGCCACTGCCACAAGGCATAGTAGAAACAAGTAGGTATCTCTGTAGAGTTTAGGATACAATATGGAACAGACAAGCTGTCCTTTGGAAGTACTAAATCCTGTTCTAACTACTATGGATTTGACAAGTTCTCCAGTGTAGAAACAAGTTTGAATAACAGTAGTCCCACAAAACAAAGTGTGTCATTTATGTATTTCTGGACTATACAATTCATCACCAATTCCTTTTATGTCCACTGAAGGATTTGGCAAATTAGTCTTTGTCAGTGGAACACTTTCTCCTGTTAACATGCTTTCATTTACAATGCAAGTCCCATTAATAAGTACTGCATCAGAAGGCATGATTGTTCCATTTAATGGAATCACCATGACATCTCCTGGCACAAGGTCTGTAGAAAAGGTCTTTTTGTAGCATGTCAAGAGCAGAGCTATCCAATTAATTTGGAAACATCATTATATTTCAAAGAATAGTTTTATGAAACCCATTTATGCAATTGTCCTTTTATAAGACTTCAGGTTATGGTTTTCAGCTCAGGTTAATTTTTTTCCATAATTGAAACTATCCAAAGCTTTTTGATGGGGCAGTTGTTAATCCCATCTTTAAATGCAGTCAGGTGATTGTACTGGACTCCTAAATTATTTGCCCCATCTCTACCTGGAAGACCCATGCTCATACTCATGAAATTTACCTTTGACTGGGTTGTAGATATGTCCTTCTTGCAGATATGTTCCAAGGTTATAATTTCTTCCTTTTTATGGTAATTTTTCCTGCCTGAAATAATTTGAAAAACACAGAGTAGTATTAGCAGAATGAAATACTTGAAAACAAACCCCCAGTCTTCACGTGAGTATATTTCAAACATTGTCACTTAGATGAGGAAAGAATGTAAAATTAAGGTGTATTCTAGAAAGTAGCAACACTTTTCTAGAAATTGGCAACTAAAATTTTTGCAGCATTAAAGGAAAAATTAAAAGATAGGAGGTTAGGTAGTAAAGAGAGGGAAAGTACTCAAAAGAGGAGGACCAGAACAAAGGCTAAATGTGAAAATTTAACTCCTAAAAGTATATAAGTATCACTTTCCCTTAATCAAAGAAAATCACAGATTGATTGTTGACTAGATATTGATACATGCATGGAATAATTACACATTTGTGGAGTATTTCCCTAAAGTCAGAGACCACATTTCAGAGAATATCATTCAATTAAGAAATGTTCAGTAGACATTTCTAAGGACTTTCTCATTCATTAACTAGGCCCCTCTTCATATTGAAGCACAGTGTCCCAGAACTCACCTAGGCTCTGTCCTTAGAGAAATCCTAATCCTTCTCTCCACAGTTTCTCCCCTTGTTCCAACTGGTAAACTACTTCTGATTTGCAGAGCTTATACCCAATTTATGAGAAATAGAAGCATATATTTTGAGTTTTGTACCGATACAAGTTCATGACCATCAAGTCCAGGGCAGACTATTAGGAACAATAAAATAAGCTCTGAAGAGTAGCACAAGAAAGTGTAATTTAAACACAGTATACTGATAATCTTTTTCCAGCAAAGGATGACTCTTGAACTTCAGACAAAGACATTAAGTACATGTTGATGCCCATGGCTAAATTCATAGACAACAGTATTTTCAGTCTTTTTATCCAAGGAGAAATTATTACTCCATGGTAGTTGGAGAGTATTTTATAAAAGAATCCAAGAAACATAAGGTCCACCAAAACAATCTATATTATATGTGGAAAAGAGTATGACTTCTATTTTTCTACTGTGTGCTGAAACTTCCCCACAGTCCATAGAGGATAATAATTATCTAGATAATACATATTCTCTCAGTGGAAATATTCATTGAGTCCTCACACTGTTCTGAATTTTGGTGATTAAGCATCAAGAAAGACATGAAATTTTAGTCAGGAAGTTCACATGTCTCTGGTGTAACAAATGAGATATAAGGAAAAAGTGAAAAGGCAAAGTTTCTTTCAAGTAGTCATAATATTTATGAAAGATTCAGAGAAGATCTCAGAGTGGCATGTGTGGAAGTTTCTAGATACTTGAATAAATTGATGATAGAGTAAATGGATGGATGGGTGGATGGATGGAAAGATAGATTCATAGATACATAGATGTATAGATGATAGAGAAAATATTGAGTAATTCACTGATGGTCACCAGATGATATTCTCCAGCATAACCTCTCTGAACAGCTTTCTCTGGGTTGCATCCAGCAAGGCCCACTCTTCCTTAGAAAAGTCCATAGTTAGATCACTAAAGTTCACTGATTCCTAAAACATATAGGCTTTTGAGTTCAGACAATTCTACCCCTACCAACATCCGTAGTAGATCGTTTGCAATGACAATACTAAGGAAAGGAGGGGTTGTATACATAAAAATCTCAAAATGTGTTTGGGATTCCCGTTAGATCATTCATACTGCTAACCTGGCATCTATCCTTCAGATGCATTCACAGAGACATACACAATGTCAATACATAAATCTTCACCATAAGGCAATATTGCATAACATGGTGTGATATAACCTGAAAGTTTGCCAAGAAACTGATAATGACTTCAAGATGGTGGTCATGCAATTTGCTCTTGAGCATCCATAACTAAATCTCCTCCATAAATTTCAAGTAAATCCAGATTTATCATAAGGGAAGCATTAATCATCTGCTACTTTTTTATTTTAAATTCAGTTTTATTGAGATATATATGCATACCATACAATCATCCATGGTGTACAATTAACTGTTCACAATACCATTATATAGTTGTGCATTCATCAACCCAATCTATTTTGGAACATTTTCCTTATACCGAAAGAATCAGAATCAGAATAAAAAACAAAAATAAAAAAGAACACCCAAATCATCCCCCCAATCCCACCCTATTTTTCTTTTACTTTTTGTCCCCATTCATCTACCCATCCATCCATACACTGGATAAAGGGAGTGTGATCCACAAGGTTTTCACAATCACACTGTAACCTCTTGTAATCTGCATTGTTGTACAGTTGTCTTCAAGAATCAAGGCTAGTGGGATGCAGTTTAGTAGTATCAGGTATTTACTTCTAGCTATTCCAATACAATAAAACCTAAAAAGTGTTATCCATATAGAGCATTAGAATGTCCACCAGTATGACTTCTTGACTCCATATGAAATCCCTAAGCCACTGAAGCTTTATTTCATTTCATTTAACATCCCCTTTTTGGTCAAGATGTTCTCAATCCCAAGATGTTGTGCCCAGATTCATCCCTAGGAGTCAAATCCTGCATTGTGAGGGAGATTTAAACCCATGGGAGTCAGGTCCCACCTAGGGTGGAGGGCAGTGAGATCACCTGCCAAGGTGGCTGTACTGGTTTGTACACACATTTTCCCCCAGAAAAAGCCATGTTCTTTGATGCAATCTTGTGGGGGCAGACAAAGTAGTGAGGATTAAGTTGCAATATTAGAATTAGGTTGTTTCCATGGAAATGCACCACATCTAACTCTGGGGGATAACACTGATTGGATAATTTTCATGGAGGGGTGGCCCTGCCCATTCAGCATGGGCCATGATTAGTCCTACCTCATATCCACTTTCAAATAGACTTCTCTGATTAGCCTAATGTGCAGAATCAGGTACACAACACAAGTGTTTCTGAATCCTTCCCTTTACTCCAAATAGGAATCCCTGTACCCAGGTGTGCCCAATATACAGCAGGCAATCACAAGCTAAGGAACCTCAGGGAAGAAATCTCTCTGGGTCTAGAAAATGTGGAGAGGACAGAGTCAACCTGGTCCCCAAGTGGCCTAGAATCATGGCACATCCTTGAAATGTGCATTCACAAGTTATGCTGACATTCACCTGCCTCATAATTAGCACCAGGTTGCTAAGGGACAGGACACTAAACCAAAGGTCTATAAATGTAAAGGGTACCCCAAGCATTCAGGTGATGTTCTAGGTGTTGTGGGACATGCAGGCTGGTGTAGGTATGTGAGGATGCTTCTGCAGCACAGAGGTTCCCCTGTGCATCTGATGGATGGGGAACTTTTTACTCTCCAGGGGCTATCCTATACCAGAAGGCCCAAGGGCAAATTCCAAGTTGCTGTGTGGTAGGTGTGTCTTTAAGTGAAGTGAACCCAGCTGAGCTTGAGCCTGCCCACTTTTCAATGGCACAGAAATTATCACTGGATCTGAGACATGGAGCTTAGCATCCTGGGTTCTCACTTATGACAGCTCACCATGAGGCATGCATGTGCATTCAATGAACCCACTTAAAGTGAAGGGTACATTTGAAACCTGGGATGTGTCTGCCGTGTCAACAGCTTTAGACAACATGAGGTTTGAATCGTGGCTGTCTTATTGGTGGGATTCCTTGCTCTATTTGTACTTGCCAGAATTCTCACTCTGGGCCTAAATGCTGACTGACATTCAATGGGGTCAAGTGCTGCAGAGATTGCATCATGATCACAGGCTGCGATTTTAGTGTTCAGTGGGTTGGGGGCATGTTTGGGGACAGGGATGGAGACTCCCAGACCACCAGCATGATGGTGTACACTGAATATTTTTGTTCCATGATCCAGGAATTATAATTGCCCTGAGGGAAATCCTGGCTTTGGGAGCCAGCAGACCCTCGCTCTGACAGTGAGAGTGATCCCCAGGAAACTGTGAAAGCCAACCCCAATACCCCATTTACATGTTGCTGCTCTTGGGAGACAGTAACCACATTTGTGGCCCTTTTTTGTAACATTTATGGAAGAAAGGTGTTTAGCAAAGGAAGATGTCCCTGACATATCTGTTCCTGATAAGGATAACTATGACCCTTATTCTCATATCCCATGAAAGCAAGTCAGTGTAATCTCACACTGATTGGACCATGTGCCTTCATGAGGTGGGAAACCAACTCATGTGAAATTGGTTTATTTCATTTACTTTTTTCACAGAATTAACATTGGTTCATGTTACTTTTATAATATTTTCCTTAAACATTGGTAATTTATGTGTAAAAAAAGTCAGTCTCTTTAATTATTCTTGTAGCATTTCATGTAAGAACAGAGACTTTTTTTGTATTCACAGAAAAATTACCACAATCTTTAAATTAACCTGGTTGTAGTATTACTATCACATCTATGGGCCTGTTCCTTACATTAACAATTACCCAACTATATGTATTCACAGGAACATTACCACAATCATTAAGTTAACCTGGCTATAGTTCTAGTAGCACATCTATGGACATTGTCCTCACATCCACAGTTTCCCAACAATGTCCTCTAGAACAAACAAAATATTAATAGTAATAATAATGATAGAAATCAATAAAGGCAAAAAAAAAAAAAAACAGTTTCCAATCTCATATAAGATATTGCATTATGTTTTCAGATAAATTTATTCTCTTTCATCTGAGTATATCTCAGAATCATTCATCTGGACATGTTAGAAAACTGCTGAACAATCCTTTTAAAGAATGTTCCTCAAATTGTGTGTTTTTGAGAGGTTCCTCCTGATGAAATTGTTTTTATGAATTTTAGGCCAGAATGACAGAAAATTATTGGGACCTCAAGGTGATTATTTTTAAAATGTTAATTTTATTTTTATTTCTTTCATTGTATTGATGTTTTTAAAACTTTTCTATGAGCTAAAACAACTCACAAACATCAAAAATCACCACCTTATATGAAAACAAAGCAAATTTTCAGAAAAGCAAATAACCTGAAATAACTACATTGCTTCCCCCTTTGTCCAAGTTTGCATTAATGGGCTCTCTTCAAGGCAGTTGATTAAAGATTTCTAATATTATAAACCATACTCTTCATAGAGTCCATGTATTTTCTTAGGTCTCTTTTTAATTGCTACACAGTCCTATGTTTCTTATTTTCCTCTCTTGTCATCTAGTTCCAATAACATTACTTTGCCTCCCTCATATCCACTTTCAAATAAAGACTTCTCTGCTGAGCCTTATAAGCTGAATATGCTAACCTCTACATCAAGTATTTCTGAATCTTTCCCATTACTCCAAATAGGAATCCCTCTACCCAGTTGTGTGCAATATACAGCAGGAAATTCCAAGGTAAGAAACCTCAGGGAAGAAATTTCAGTGGGGCTAGAGATTATGGAGAGGACAGAGTAATTCTGGCTTCCCATAGCAGCCTAGAATCCTGGTGGTTCCTTGGAATGTGCATGCACATGTTATGCTGACCCTTGCCTGCCTCACAATGAGCATCAGGTTGCTAAGTGACAGGCCTCTAAGCCAAAGGCTGCCCTGAGGCATGAAAACATAAAGGGCATCCAAAGTGTTCAAGTGATGTTGGAGGTGTATTCCATTAAAGCTGGAGTAGGTATATGAGGATGCTTCTGCAGCATGGAAGATCATCTGTGCCACTCATGGATGGTGAGCTTTTGACTCTCACAGGAGTATCTAATACCAGAAGGCCTAAGGGCAATTTACAGGTTGGTGTGGGGAAAGTGGGGATTTAAGTGATGTGACACTGGCTGAGCTTGAGCCTGCCTAAATTTTTCAATGGCACAGAAACTACCACTTTATCTGAGACATGGAGCTTAACATCCTTGGTTCTCACTTACCACAGCTCACCATGAGGCATGCCCACGTGCATTCAATGAGCCACCTTGAAGTCAGGGCAACTTTGGACACCTGGGAGGTGTCTTCCCTGTCCACAGCTTCTAGCTGACATGAGGTTTGGCTCTCCACTCTCCTAGTGGTGGGATTTCTTGCTCTATTTGCACTTGCCTGATGCCTCACTCTGGGCTTAAATGCTGAGTGACAATCAAGGGTGTCATCTGATGCAGAGACCACATAATGTTTACTAGTTGTGGTTATAGTGTTGAGTTGTTTGGAGGCATGTCTGGGGACAAGGATGGAGATTCCCAGACCACAGGCATGATGGTGTCCACTGAATATTGTTTGGTTTTTGTCAAGGAATTATCATGGCCCTGAGGAAATCCCTGCTCTGGAAGCCAGTGTACCCTGGCTCAGACAGTGAGAGTGATCCCCAGGAAACTCTGAAAGCCCACCCCAATTCTCCCATTTATATGTTCCTGGTCTTTGGAGACAGTAACCACAGATGTGAGCCATTTTTTGTTCCATTTATGAAAGCAAGGTTTTTAGAAAAGGAGTAAGATGTCCCTGACATATCTGATCCCTAATGTGCTAATGTGCAAGGGACTAGGCCCAGGTGGCACTGATTGTGACACTTAATCTCATATCTCATGAAAGCAGTTCAGTGTAATCTCACCCAGATGTGACCATGTGTCTTCATGAGGTGGGAAACCAACTCATGTGAAAACAGTTTATTTTATTTACTTTTTTCATGGACTTAACATTCGTTCATATTCCTTTTATAAAAATGTTTTTCTTAACCATTGGGAAGTTATGTGAAAAAAAAGTCAGTGTCATTAATTGTTCATGTAGTATTTCATGTAAGAACAGAGACACTCTCTTATGTATTCACAGGAAAATTACCACAATCATTAAATTAACCCAGTTCTAGTACTAGTATCACATATACAGACATGGTCCACATATTAACCATTACCAAACTATATATATTCATAGGGACATTAACACAATTATTAAATTAACTTGGTTGTAGTACTAGATTCACATCTATGGGACTGCTCCTCACATCAATAATTAACCAACAATATCCTATAGAACAAGTCAAATATTAATATTAATAACAATGATAGAAATGAAGAAAGACAAAAAATTGTGTCCAGTCACATATAAAATAATGTATATCATTTTCAGATACACTTATTCTGTTTCATCTGAATATATCTCATTTCTTTGCTTCATCTGAACATATTAGAAAATTGCTGAAACATCTTTTTAAAGACCGTTCCTCAAATTTTGTTTTTTTTCAGAGGTTCTTCATGATGAAATTGAGTTTATCAATTTTATGCCAGAAAGGCAAAAAATTATTTTGCCCTCTGGGTGATTAGTTTTTAAGTGTTAATTTTATTTTTATTTCTTTCATTATATTGATTTTTTAAAAACTTTTCTATGAGCTAAAACAACTCACAAACATCAAAAATCACCATCACATAACAAAACAAAGCAAATTTTCTGAAAAGCAAATAACCTGAAATACCAACTTTTCTTCCCCCATTGTCCAAGATTGCCTGAATGAGTTATCTTCAAGGGAGTTGATTAAAGATTTCTAGTATTATAAACAGTACTCTTCATTGATTCCATGTATTTACATAGGGGTCTTGTTTATTGCTGCACAGTCCTCTGCTTATTTCCCTCTCTTGTCACCTAGATCCAATGACACTACATTGTCTCCATCATATCCACTTTCAAATAGAGTCTCCTCTGCTGAGCTTTATTGCAGAATCAGCTACACTCCACACCAAGTGTTTCTGAATCTTTCACGTTACTCCAAATATTAATCCCTGTACACAGGTGTGCTCAATACACAGCAAGAAATCCTGAGTCAAGACACCTCAGGGAAAAAAATCTCAGTGGGGCTAGAACCTGTTTAGAGGACAGAGTCATTCTGGATTCCCAAAGTGGCTTAGAATCCTGGCATGTCCTTGGAATAAGCATGCACATGTTATGCTAACCTTTGCCTGCTTCACAATGAGCAACAGGTTGCTAAGCAACAGTCCTATAACACAAAGGCTGCCCTGATGTCTGAAAACATACAGGGAAACCAAGTGTGTAGGTGATGGTGGAGGTGCTGTTGCCTGTACAGGCTGGATTAGGTATATGAAGATGCTTCTGCATCACAGAGGATAAACTGTGCATACAATGGTTGGTGAGCTTTGACTCTCCCAGGATGATCCTATACTTGAAGGACAATGACCAAATTCCAGGTTGGTTTGGGGTAAGCAGGGCTTTAAGTGAAATAACCCTGGCTGAGCTTGAGTCTTCCTAAGTTTTTCAATGGCATAGAAATTACTGCAGTATCTGAGACATGTAGCTTCACATCCAGGATGCTTATTTACTACAGTGCACCATGAGGCATGCCCATGTGCATTCAATGAAACCTGTCAGAGTCACGGATACTTTGGATGCCTGAGATGTGTCTGCCCTCTCCACAGCTACTAGCTGAAATGAGGGTTGGCTTATGGCTGTCTTAGAGGTGGAATTTCTTGCTCTATTTAAGCTTGCCAGAAGTCTCACTCTGATCCTAAATGCTGACTGACAGTCCAGGGGTTCCTGTGATGCAGACACCACAAAATGATGATAGGCTGTGGTTTTAGTATTATGTGAGTTGGAGGCATGTTTGGGACAGGGATAGAGACTCCCAGAGGTCAGGCATGATTGTGTCAACTGAATATTGTTTGGTTCATCATCCAGGAATTATCATTGCCCTGAGGGAAATCCCTTCACTTGGAGCTAGCATACCCTGCCTCTGACAGTGAGAGTGATCCCCAGGAAACTGTGAATGCGCTCTCAAGTCCCCTGTTTACATATTGCTTTTCTTGGGAGAGAGTAACCACAGTTGTGGTACATTTTTTGTTCCATTTATTAATTCAAGGTTATTAGAATAGGAAGAAGTTGTCCACAACATGTCCAATTCCAAGTGTGCTGAGGCCCAAGTGCCTAGTACCAGGTGGCACTGACTGTGACCCTTCTTCTCATATCCCATGAAAGTAGGTCAGTGTAATCTCAACCTGATCTGAGCATATGCCTACATGATGATGGAAACTAACTCATGTGAAATCAGTTTACTTTATTTACTTTTTTCACTGAGTTACCATTGGTTCATATTCCTTGTATAATAATGTTTTTCTTAACCATTGGGAGTTTATGTCTAAAAAATGTCAGTCTCCTTAATTATTCTTATAGCACTTCATGTAAGAACAGAGATATTCTCTTATGTATTCTCAGGAACATTACAACAATCATTAAATTAACCCAATTGTAGTGCTACTATCACATCTATGGGACTGGTCCATTCATGACTTACTTAAAAATGTTCTCTAGAGGAAGCAACATGTTTATAGTAATAATAATGATAGAAATGAAGAAAGACCAAAAAAAAAATGTCCAGACTCATGTAAAATATTGCATTTCATTTTCAGGTATATTTTTTCCCTTTCACCTGAATATATCTCATTTCATTCCTTCATCTGGACATATTAGAAAACTGCTGAACCATCCTTTTAAAGAATTTTCCTCAAATTGTGTTTTTTTCAGTTTCTTCTGATGAAATTGAGTTTATGAAATTTAGGCCAGAATGGCAGAATAATTGTGCCCTCAGGGAGTTTATATTTTAAATATTAATTTTGTTTTTATTTATTTCATTGTATTGATTTTTAAAAAACTTTGTGAGCTAAAACAACACACAAACATCAAAATCACCACTTTATAACAAAACAAAGCAAAGTTTCAGAAAAGCAAAAAACCTGAAATAACTACTTTGCTTCCCCTATTGTCCAAGTTGGCATTAACGGTTATCTTCAAGACAGTTGATTAAAGATTTCTAATATTATAAACTGTACTCTTCATATATTCCATGTATTTTCTTTGGGGTCTTGTTGTTTTCACACAATCCTGTTTCTTATTTCCCTCTCTTTTCATCTAGTTGCAATGGCACTACTTTGCCTCCCTCATATCAGCTTTCAAATAGAGACTTCTCTCCTATGTGGAGAATCAGCTACACAAAACACCACATTTTTCTGAATCTTTCCCATTACTTCAAATAGGAGTCCCTGTACCCAGGTGTGCTCAATATACAGCAGGCAATCACTAGCTAATAATCCTCAGGGAAGAAATCTCTATGGGAATAGAAGCTGTGGAGAGGACAGATTCAGCCTGGGTTCCCAAAGTGGCCTTGAATCCTTGCATGTCCTTGGAATGCACATGTGCACGTTATGCTGACACTCACCTACCTCACAATGAGCATCAGTTTGGTAAGTGATAGGACCCTAACACAAAGGCTGCCCTGAGGTCTGAAAATGTAAAGGGCAACCCAAGTGTGTAGCTAATGCTGAAGGTGTTGTGGCTTGTGCAGGCTGGAGTAGGTACTGAGGAATCTTCTGCAGCACAGATCTCCTGCACAACTGATGGTTGGGGAACTTTTCACTCTCCCAAGGCTATCCTATACCATGGGATCCAATGGCAAATTCCAGGTTGGTGTGGGGTAGGTGAGTATTTAAGTGAAGTGACCCTGGCTGAGCCTGAGCTTGCCAAATTTTCAATTGCACAGAAATTATCACTGGATCTGAAGATATGGAGCTTAGCATCCTGGTTATCACTTACCACTGCTCAACATGAAGTTGCCCATGTGCATTCAATGAACCCACTTGAAGTCAGGGATACTTTTGACATCTGGGATACATTTGCCCTGCCCACAGCTTCTAGCTGACATGAGGTTTGGATCATGGCTGTCTTAATGGTGGGATTTCTTGCTCTATTTGCACTTGCCAGAAGTCTCACTCTGGATCTAAATGCTGAGTGAGTCTCAAGGTGGTCCTGTGATGCAGAAACTACATGATGATGACTGGCTGTGCTTTTAGTGTTGAGTGGGTTTGAGGCATGTTTGGGTACAGGGATGGAGACTTCCAGACTACAGACATGATGCCATCTACTGAATATTCTTTGGATCATGTTCCAGGAATTAACATTGCCCTGAAGGAAATCCCTGCTCTGGGAGCCAGCAGACCCTGTCTCTGACAGTAAGAGTGATCCCCAGAAACTCTGAAAGCCCACCCGAATCCCCCATTTACATATTGCTGGTCTTGAGGGAGAGTAACCATAGATGTGGCCCATTTTTCTTCCATTTATAAGAGCAAGGTTTTAGCAAAGGTAGAAGATGTCCCCAACATATCTGATTCTGAATGTGCTGATGCCCAAGGGACTAGGCCCAGGTGGCAATGACTGTGATCCTTAATATCATATCCCATGAACAAAAGTCAGTGTAATCTCACCCTGAGCTGACCATGTGCCTTCATGAGGTGGGAAATGAACTCATGAGAAATCAGTTTATTTTATTCACTTTTTTCACCAAGTGAT
Source organism: Choloepus didactylus (assembly GCF_015220235.1). Lineage (NCBI taxonomy): Eukaryota > Metazoa > Chordata > Mammalia > Pilosa > Megalonychidae > Choloepus > Choloepus didactylus. The sequence goes on from NC_051316.1 coordinate 3,444,023, forward strand.
CATTTGTTCATATTCCTTTTATAACATTTTCCTTAAACATTGGGAATTGATGTGTAAAAAAAAGTCAGTCTCTTTAATTAGTTTTATAGAATTTCATGTAAGAACAGAGACATTCTCTTATGTATTCTTGGGTACATTACCACAATCATTAAATTAACCCATTTGTAGTACTAGTATCAAATCTACAGGCCTGAACCACATATTAACAATTGCCAAACTCTATGTATTCACAGGAACATTACCACAAACATTAAATTAACTTGGTTGTAGTACTAGTATCACACATATGGTCCTGGTCCTCACATCCACAATTGCCCAACAATGTCCTCTAGAATAATCAAAATATTAATAGTAATAATGATAGAAATGCAGAAAGACAAAAATAACTGTTCAATCTCATATAAAATATTGCATTAAGTTTTCAGATATAGTTATTCTCTTTCATCTGAATGTATATCATTTCTTTCCTTCATCTGGACATATTAGAAAACTGCTGAACCATCCTTTTAAAGAATGTTCCTTGAATTTTGTTTTTTTGAGAGGTTATTTGGATGAAATTGAGTTTATGAATTTTAGGCCAGAATGAGAGATAATTATTTGACCCCCAAGGTGATTGTTTTTAAAATATTAAATTTACTGTTATTTATTTCATTTTGTTGATTTTTTAAACTTTATGAGGTAAAACATCAAACAAACATCAAAAATCATCACTGTATAAGAAAACAAAGCAAAGCTTCAGAAAAGCAAATAACCTGAAATAACTACTTTGTTTTGCCCATTGTCCATGTTTTCATTAATGGCTTATCTCCAAGACAGTTGATAAAAGATTTCTAATATTATAAAATGTACTCTTTATAGAGTGCATCTATATTCTTGGGTCCCTTTTTAATTGCTGCACAGTCCTATATTTATTTCCCTCTTTGTCATCTAGTTCCAATGACACTACTTCACCTCCCTCTTATCCACTTCCAAACAGAGGCTTCTCTGCTGAGCCTTAAGAGCAGAATTAGCTAAATGCCACACCAAGTGTTTCTGAATCTTTCCCATTACTCCAAGTAGGAATCCCTGTACCCAGGTATGCCCAATATACAGCAGGAAATCCCAAGCTGAGGAACCTCATGGAAGAAATCTCATGGGGGCTAGAACTGTGGAGAGGACAGAGACACTCTGTGTTCTCAAAGAAGCCTAGAATCCTGGCAGGCCCTTGGAATGTCCATGTACAAATTATGCTGACCCTCACCTGTCTCACAATGAACATCAGGTTGCTAAGTGCCAGACCAATAACCCAAAGGCTGTCCTGAGGTCTGGAAACATAAAAGGGACCCCAAGTGTTTAGGTGATTTTGGAGATGTTGTGTTCCATTCAGGCTGGAGTAGGTATATGAGGATGATTCTGCAGCACAGAAGATCACCTGAGCCACTCATGGAGGGTGAGATTTTGACTCTCCATGGAGGATCCAATACCAGGAGGCCCAAGGGCAAATTCCAGGATGGCGTGGGGAAGGCAGGTCTTTAAGTGAAGTGATCCTGGCTAAGCTTGAGCCTGCCTAAGTTTTTCAATGGCAAAGAAATTTCTGCTGGATATGAGTCATGGAGCTTAGCACCCCAGGTGCTCACTTACCAGAGCTCACCTTGAGGCATGCTCATGTTGAAGTCAGGGCAACTATAGACACCTGGGATGTGTCTTACCTGTCCAGAGCTTCCAGCTGACATGAGGTTTGGCTCATGGCTGTCTTAACAGTGGGATTTCTTGCTCTATTTGCCCTTGTAAGAACTCTCTCTCTGGGTCTATATGCTGATGGACAGCCAAGGGGGTCCTTTGATGCAGAGACTACATGATGATGACCAGCTTTGGTTTTTCTGTTGAGTTTGTTGCAGGCATGTTTGTGGACAGGGATGTAGTTTTTCAGAGGGCCGGCATGATGGTGTCCACTGAATATTATTTTGTCCTTGGTCCAGGAATTATCATTGCTCTGAGGGAAATCACTTATTTGGGAGCCAGTGTACCATGGCTCTGACAGTGAAAGTGATCCCCAGGAATCTGTGAATGCCCAACCCAAGACACCATTTACATGTTGCTGGTCTTGGGAGAGAGTTTCCACAGATGTGGCCCATTTTTTTTTTTTTTTTTGATTTATGAAAGCAAAGTTATTAGCAAAGGTAGAAGATGCCCCCGACATTTCTGATCCTGAATGTGCTGATGCCTATGGGTCTAGACCCAGGTGGCACTGACTGTGACCCTTCTTCTCATACCCCATGAAATCAGGTCAGTGTAATCTCACTCTAATCTGACCATGTGCCTACATGAGGAGGGAAAACAACTCATGTGAAATCAGTTTCTTTTATTTACTTTTTTCGCAGAGGTAACATTTTTTCATATTCCTTGTATAAATAAGTTTTCTTTAACCATTGGGAATTCATGTGTAAAAAAATGTCAGTCTCTTTATTCTTGTAGCATTTCATGTAAGAACAGAGACAATCTCTTATGTATTCATGGGAACATTACCACCATCATTAAATTAACCTGGTTGTAGTACTACTAACACACCTATGGGCCTTGTCCATACATCAATAATTACCCAACAGTGTCCTATAGACCAAGCAAAATGTTAATAGTAATAATAATGATAGAAATCAAGAAAGACAAAAAAAAGAGTGCTCAGTCTCATATAAAATATTGCATTTCCTTTTCAGGTATATTTGTTCTCTTTCATCTGAATATATCTCAATTCTTTCCTTAATCTCAACATATTAGAAAACTGCTGAATCATCCCTTTAAAGAATGTTCCTCAAATTGTGTTTTTTTCAGAGTTTCTTCCTGATGAAATTGAGTTTATAAATTTTAGGCCAGAATGGCAGAATATTATTTTGCCCTCAGGATGTTTACTTTTTAAATGTTAATTTTATTTTTATTTCTTTCATTGTATTGATTTTTTAAACTTTATCTATAAATTAAAACAACACACAAGCATCAACTATCACCACCTTATAATAAAAAAAATGCAAAGTTTCAGAAAAGCAAATAACCTGAAATTACAACTTTGCTTCCTCCATTGTCCAAGTTTTCATTAATGGGTTATCTTCAAGGCAGTTGATTAAAGATTTCTAATATTATAAAGTGTACTCTTTATAGAGTCCATGTATTTCCTTAGGGGTCTTTTTATTACTACACAGTCCTGCATTTCTTATTTCCCTCTCTTGTCACCTAGTTCCAATGGAACTGCTTTGCCTCCCTCATATCCACCTTCAAATGGAGACCCCTCTGCTGAGCCTTATGGGCAGTATCAGCTACACTCCACACCAAGTGTTTCTGAATCATACACATTAATAAAAATAGGAATCGCTCTACCCATTTGTGTCCAATATACAGCAGGAAATCCCAAGCTCAGAAACATCAGGGAAGAAATCTCACTTTGGTTAGAAACTTTGGAGAGGACAGAGTTAGCCTGGGTTCCCAAAGTGGCCTAGAATTCTGGTGGGTCCTAGGAATGTGCATGCACAAGTGATGCTGGCCCTTGACTCCCTGACAATGGGAATCAAGTCACTAACTGACAGGCCTCTAACCCAATGGCTGCCCTGTGGTCTGAAAAAGTAAAGGGTACCCCATATATGCATTTGATGGTGGAAATGTTGTGGTCCATTCAGGCTGGAATAGGTGTATGATGATGCTTCTGTAGCACAGAGGATCATCTGCACCCCTAATGGATTGTTAGTTTTGGCTCTCTCAGTATGATCCTATCCCAGAAGCCCCAGTGGTAAACCACTGGGTTGTTGTGGGCTATGTGGGGCTTTATGTGATGTGCCCCTAGCTGAGCTTGGGCCCACCTAAATTTTTCAATGTCACAAATATTACTGCTTTATCTGAACATGGGGCTTAGCATCCTGGGTGCTCACTTACCAGAGCTCATCAGGAGGTATGCCCATGTGCAGTCAATGAATGCCCTTGAATTCAGGGTACCCAAAGTGACTTATACATTCAATGCAATGCCAATCAAAATTTGAACAACTTTCTTTGCAGAAATGAAAAACAAATAGTCACATTTCTATGGAAGGGCTTGGGAACCCCAAAAGCTAAAACCATGTTGAAAAAGAAGGGTGAAGATGGAATATTCACATTTCCCAATGTTACACCTACTACAAAATTACAAATCAAAACAACATGGATTATTTCACTCAACATGCTGTCTTCAATGTTCATTCATCTAGTTTCATGTCTCACAAATTCATTCCTTCTTAAAGCCACTCGGTATTCCATTGTATACATACAGTGTATGGTATGTGAATGTATCTCAATAAAATTGCATTAAAAAAGAGAAAGAAACAAAATCACATGGTAAAATCCTATGCAGCATTAAATGTCAAATTGTATAGAAGTATCTGATAATGTGGGGAAATGTTCATGAGAAAAAGTAATAAAAGCTGTATGAACTGTTACAAAAATAAAAAATAACAGCATGGTACTTGAACAAGACAGACACATAGACCAATGGAATAGGATCAAGAACTCTGAAATCAACCTTCACATTTATGGCCCACTGAGTTTTGAGAAGGTGTCATGTACACTCAGTTGGTAAAGAATAATCTCTTCCACAAATGTTAAGAAAAATGGATCTCTATTTGCCAAAAAACAAGGATCCCTACTTCACATCATATACAAAATCAATTAAAAATGGAGCAAAGACATTAATTTAAAATCTAGAAATATCAAAGCCCTATAAGAAAACATAAAGAAGTATCTTCAGGGCCTCATGTTAGGCAATTGTTTCTTTGACTCTACACCCAAAGCACAAACAACAAAAGAAAAAAATAGACAAATGAGATTACATCAAAATTTTTAAATTCTGTTCCTCAAAGACCTTATCATAAAAGTAAAATGACAACTTACATGATGGGAGAAAATACTTGGAAACCACATGTCTGATAAAGGATTAAAAACCAGCATATATAAGGAAATTCTTCAATTTAACAACAAAAAGGCAAGCAACACAATTAAAAAATGGTCAAAATGCTTGAACAGATATCTCCTCAAAGAAGATATACAACTCATCAGAAAGGCTGTGAAATGATGTTAAACATCATTTGCAATCATGGAAATGCAATTCAAAACTACAATGAGGTACCATTGCACACCCATTATAATGACTGCTATTTTTAAAAATGGAAAATAGTGTTGCAGATGATGCATAGAAATAAGAACATTCTTTCATTGCTAGTGGCAATGTAAAATGGTGCAGTCACTCTGGAAGACAGTTTGGTGGTTCATCAAAAAGCTAAGTTTTGAACTACCATGTGACCCAGAAAGCACTCTACTAGGCATACACCCAAAAGAACTAGAAGTAGGGACTAGAATACATATTTGTACACCAATGATCACAATAGCATTATTCATGATTTTTAAAAGATGGAAGTAATTCAAGTGTCCATTAAGGTGATGAATGGATAAATACAATGTGATATATCAATGCAATGGAATATTATTCAGCCATAAAAAGAATTAAGTACTGATACATGAGACAAAATGGATGAACCTTGAAGACATGATGAGAGAAATAAGCCAGACAGAGAAGGACATTGACAGGTGAATTGAAGGGTGAACTGTGGTGTATACATACAATGGAATATTGATAAGATGCAAGAAGTAATGAAGTCATGAGACATGCAACTAGTTGAATAAGACTTGAGGACCTTATGTAGTGTGAAATAAGCCAGAAACAAAAGGAAAATATTGTAAGTCCTCACTTGTATAAATTTACTATAATGAGCAATTGCTGAGAATTGAATTCAAAAGCATAAGTATCAGGGGATAGAATGTGGACAGAGGTTGGACAGTCAATAGTGCAGGAGTGTGAAGGGTTCAATGAGGCTTGTTATAAAAGTTCATAGATTGGAAGTGCTTATGATGGTCACATCTTTTCCTGAGTTTTGACTGTTATTTAAGTAAAGAATTTGGTAAAGAATGTATACTGTCAGTAGCATGCTTTCTATTATAATCCGTATGGTCAGTCTATTTAAATAACATTGTTGCATAGAACCTAGAATGGGGTGTGGGAACTTGTTATTCTGTACAGGTCAATATGATACTCCAATGCACCCCTGAGTACTGTTGAGGGAAAATAAAGAAGTATTTGCAAAGTCACCTTGAGGAACTGGGGGAAAATGTGGAAATATTAAACTTCCTCACCAGGGGAATACCTCATATTCCTGTAAGCATAAGGGAATCCCAATTCAACAATTCAAGGCCACAAACTTGGTGCCTGTCCTTATGAAACTTATTCCTGCAAAGGAGAAGATAAACTCACATAATTATGCCCAAGGGGCAGCCCCAGACAACCTCTTTTATAGCTCAGATGTGACCTCTCTCTCAGGCAACACTGCAAAAAACTCACTACTATCTATCCTATATAGGATATGACTATGAGGGGTGTAAGTCTCCCTGCAAACAGGGGATAGGACTCCCAGGGATGAGCCAGACCCTGGCATCTTGGGATTGAGAATGCCTTCTTGACAATTGGGGGAAAAGAAATAAAACAAAATAAAGCTTCAATGGCTGAGAAATCTCAGATAGTCAAGAGGTCAATTCAGAGGTTGTTCTTATGCATTATAGACATTCCTTTTTATTTTCTAGTGTATTAGGATAGTTAGAAGGAAACACCTAAATCTGTTGAATGATAATCCAGAAGACTTGATTCTTGATGATAATTCTATAACTATATTGCTTGTATGATAAGACCATGTGGTACTGAAAACCTGGTGCCTGACACTCACTTTAATCAATGTATGTCAGATGACTAATAAAATAATTACAAAACTGTAGAAATAATAGAGGGGTTAAGGGTATGGGATGGTCTCAGTGTTCTTTTTTATTTCTTTTTCATTTTTCATATTTTTTTAATTTTGGAGTAATGAAAATGTTTGAAACTTGATTGTGGTGATGAATGCACAACTATACTTTGATACTTTAAGCCACTGATTGTATACCTTGGATAGATTCTATGGATAAAATTGTATTACATCAAATAAATTATATTATCTAGATGTCCTCACTAACAGAAAAAATAAAATGAAAAATAAATTTTAAACATTGTATAGCGTTCATCTTTGGAATGATGGAAATGTTTTGGCAATGGACAGTGGTGATGGTATCAAAACACTGTGTGCAATTAACATTCAAATATATAGCTAAATGTGATTAAATGGGAAATGTTGGATTTGGTAACAGGAAAAAAATCCTTAAATATGTATGGAATTACACTACAGAAAAAGTGAACCCCAAGTTAAACCATGGACTTTAATTAATAGTACAATTATAAAAATGTGCTGTAATCAGTTGTAACAAATGTTCCACACCAATGACAGGAATTGGTGGTAGAGTGGTATGTGGGAAACCTATTGTATGCATGACTGTTCTGTAAACCCACAAATCTCTAATTATATATACATAGTGAAACCTGGTAAACTGAACAATATTGCCTTCTATCATATTAACAAACAATAAAAAATACACACATTTGTCTAAGTCCAATTTCATTTATAAGGAAAGTTCAGTTTGGCCATGTTCTTAGAAGGTGAGTTTGATATAGGATTTCTTACTACTTTGTAATGGACCAGGTTCTTTGTTAGTTGGCACTGGGTAAAGATGAACCATTATTTTGGCAGTAAAGAAAGAACAAATATAATGTATTTAGCTACCTTTTAAAACCAATAATTTTTATTATAAACTTTATTATATATCAGTTTTAAAATGACAATTTCTTCAGTAAATAATTTTTTGCTTATATATACTTTAACTTTTGATTCTGTTTCTCTGAAGAACCCTGACTGATATGGATTTAAGTACAAAGAGTAGTTGTAGAAGGAAAGAATCTTCAGGATGTTTTTTCAGAAATTATATTGGTGCATATGGAATTGATTCTCTAATGTTATTTTAAAGACACTAGTGAGACTTATATAGGTAAATAGGACACAGATTAAATGAACTATTATGGCAATAAAATTGCAGAAACAATCAAAATGACTAGTTGATACTCTTAATTAAATATTTATAAAAGCAAGGTCCTGATGACCATGTAACTAATACCTCAGAAAAATATTCAAACTATATAGTTCAATGAGATTAGCTGGTAGCTTCTAAATATGATGAAGAATTTTGGTAAATAATAGTAAGAACTCAAGGCTTCAATTTCCAAGTGAAAAACTTCATAAGAGAAATGAAATTTTCTATATGTCCCCTCAAACATATATCTTCTCTAGCCACAGAGGTGATATTTCTGAAAAGCATCACAGAAATATGGCTGGGTCACAGAAAAATGAATTCCCAAACTTGCTGGTCTCTGCCATTAATTAAGGGTGTTGGTTGACAAGTAATGGCATTCTGAAAATTTGAATTGAGACTTGAGGCATGTCATAATTAAGCCAGGACTCAGAACACAAAATTCTGCTGTGTCTTCTTGCCAGTAGAATCAGTCCTTCCAACTGCTGAGAAGATTAAGACAACTAATTCTTGAAGAAAATCTAATAGTTTCCCTTGATTGAGATGCCATGCAAGACTGTTGCTCTCTTCAGGAACTACCCCTCAACACACATTTTGCTTCTAGCCCTAAAACTAGACAAAAGTGTCAGCAGGTTCCAAAGGAAGAGGAACAAAGTATAAAGCATAATGAAGTGTGCTATACTTCAAATAAACTGCATGATTTTTCCAAGTTTTCAGGCAGAAATCTGAGGAATGTTCACGTTAATGAATATTAATGGTATGAAAAATAGCAGACAGAACATGAAGGCATCTATGTGTAAATTATGGATGCAGTGAGATGCTTCTATATCCACTAGAATTGGTAAAATGAACAAGATTGGGAATACCCAGAATGGCTGTCAAAGTGGTGAAAATTTAACTTGCCAGAATTGCTAGTGGGAGTGAAAAATTGTACACCTGCTTTAAAAATAGTTTATTGGAAAGTTAATCACACCTTTAATAAGATAAGTAAGAAAATATGACCACCAAAAGGAGGCTAATAGTAGCTTTATTCATAAGTGTTCCAAACTGAAAATGGAACATGTCAATGAATAAAATAATGCAACAACTGTGAAGTATCCATACAATAGAATAATCCAAGTAATAAAAAAGAAAAATAAATGATAAATATAAAATATGGTATGTATATGGATATGATTATATATACATTGTACACATAATATTTATACATACCTTTATGTGATTGCAACTGTAAGAAGCTAGCAGATATATATGTGTGTGTATATATAATGCTTAGGAATGTAAGCTGGAAAGATAAAGTGTTCATTTTCATGAAATTCTAGAATTGTTTCAACTAAACATGCTGACAAAAATCATATCAGTAGTGTTAAACATGATTGGAATTTTCATGGACAGGAGCATGAAGGTGATGTTTGTGATATCAGAAGTTGCGCATCTTGAAAATAGGGGTGTGTTACATGATTGCTTGTACTTGTAAAAACTAGCTGTCTCCTTCAGATATGAGACTTTTATTGTGTATGAGATATACCTCCAACTGAAACATGCAAGCCATGAGTCTTCAATAATGGTTTAGTATTTATTATTTCATTCTTTCACCAAATATTCACTGTGATGTATACCTAACAAATAACTTACTAAGACTTTTTGATTCACAGATATTTAACAATATAAAGTATGATTTTTTGATGATGTAGCAAATGAATAGAACTATGGAGATAGTTCTTATTTCAAATAAAGTAGAAGAAAAATATGTACCTATAAAATGTACATAAATATGAAGAAAATTTTACCTTTACCAAAGAAAATCACACGCTACAATTTTAGACAGACTTTAACATTGGGTTAATTCAGAGTAATCTTAGCTATGATTTGACACAATACATTGATCCATACACTTTGTGAAGGTCCTCTTCACATGATTGTTCCTCTGATGTGACTATAGGTGAGGGAATTCACTGCAGGTGTGAAGATAGTATAAAAATTGACACAATCTTTTTGTTAGCTGATGTGTATGATTTTGGTCTCATGTAAATAAAACCAGTAACTGTAAAAGAGACCTACCACAGCCAAATGTGATTAGCATGTGGCAAAAGCCCCTAGTGAGGTTCTGTGGATCACATGTGAAGAAGAGTGTGCCAGTTTGAATGTATTATGTCCCTCCAAATGCCATTATCTTTGATCTAATCTTGTGTGGGCAAACCAGTTAATTAGATTGTAATTCTTTGAGTGTTTCCGTGGAGATGCATCCCATCCAACTGTGGGTGATGACTCTGATTTGATAATTTCTATGGAGGTGTTGGCCCATCCATTCAGGATGGGTCTGAATTAAATTACTGGAGTACTATATAAGATCAGACAGAAGGAGCAAGCTGCTGCAGCCAAGTGGGATACTTTGAAGAAAGCACAGTAGCTGCAGATGATAGACAGTTTGAAGACAGCCATTGAAAGCAGACTCTTGCTCCAGAGAAGCTGAGAAAGAACACATACCCCAAGTACAACTAAGAGCAACATTATTTAGGAACAGTAGCCTAGAGAGGAATGTCCTGAGAGAAAGCCATTTTGAAACCAGAACTTAGGAGCAGACACCAGCCACATGCCTTCCCAGCTAACAGAGGATTTCCAGACACCATTGGCCATCCTCCAGTGAAGGTACCCTCTTACTGATGTGTTACCTTGGATACTTTATGGCCTTAAGACTGTAACTGTGTAACCAAATAAATGCCTTTTATAAAAGCCAATCGATCTCTGGTGTTTTGAATTCTGGCAGCATTAGCAAACTAGAACAGATTTTGGTACCAGGAGTGGGGTGCTTGTGCTGCTGCGTTTGCAAATACTAAACATGTTGGAATGGTTTTTTAAATGGATGAGGGGAAGATTCCAGAAGAATTGTGAGGAGCTTGATAGAAAAGGCCTAAACTGCTTTGAAGAGACTGTTTGTGGAAATATGGACTGCAAAAATACTTCTGATGAGGCCTTGAACAGAAAAGATGAATGTGTTGTTGCAAACTGGAAAAAAGGTGATCCTTGTTTTAAAGTGGCAGAGAATTTGGCAAAGTTGAGTCCTGGTGTCAGATGGAAGGAAGAATTTTAAAGTGATAACCTGGAATACTAAGTGAGGCAATCTCCAGACTATGTGTGGAGGATGTACCCTGGCTTCTCCTTGCAGATTATAGTAAAATGTGAGCACAGAGAGATAAACTGAGAACTGTACCCTTGGGTTCAGACAAACCAGAAGCTGATGGCTTGGAAAATTGCAGACTTCCAGGGGGTGGAATCCCAGAAGTTACAGCCCAACATGAGGATGTAGCCAAGCATGGAACCCTGCCACCATTTCAGTACAAGCCAAGATTGGAAAAGGATTTAAGCAGAAAGGATTTGTGGAAAGCCCTATTGTCTGATGGCTTTGACCCCTGTGTGCTACATGCAAAGCCAACAGAATTTTTGCAAGATCTTTATAGACAGAGCCATTACCAGTCTGGACTAGAAGAGACATACAAGGAACAAATTGAAGGAAAAGTTTCTTCAAAGACAGAGCCATGGAGGTTGAGACCTGGAGTCAAGAGGTCTTGGGCTGGGAGAGCAGAGCAGCCCACACACAAGGAAAGGGTGAGTTTGCCCCAGAGATCGAGGGCAGGACTTCCACCTCAATGCTCAGGAAATGTTCTTCCACCCCAAGGCCCAAAGATGGTGGAGCACATTTCTAGGGAATTGGGGAGACCCTGACTGCCACCACACTGTTCTGAAGGCGTTGAGCATGTGCACCAGAGATGGAAGGGAATCTGGGTGCAGTCAAGAAAGTGGTCTCCCCAATGTGTGGATATGTTGGAGCACTCACCCAAGCATTTGGAGAGGAAAGTGCTGCCACAAAGGCCCTTAGGAAGGGTTTGACTCCCACTCTTTCAAGCCCCAAGGATGGAACATCATTGTGTAAATGACTCTCAGACTTTGAAATCTAATGGTGGTTTGCCCTGTAGATTTTAGGATCTGTTTTTGTCCTGATAACCCTGTTTTCCTTTCACTTTCTCCTTATGGCAATGGGAATTTTTATCCTATGAATGTCCCTCCTTTGTATATAAGAAGAACATACCTTGTTCTAAGTTCACAGATCCACAGCTAAAGGAAAATTGTGCCTTAGGTCTGACCATGCCTATAATTGATTTTGATGGAATCTTGAACTTAACTATTGTTACTGAAATGATTTGTTTCTGTGATATTGTTGTGAGATGAATGTATTCTACATATGGAAAGATAATGTCATTTTGGGGTCCAGGAGGTGGAATGTGCCAGTTTGAATGTAATATGTCCCCCCAAATGCCATGATCTTTGATGTAATCTTGTCTGAGTAGACCTATCAATGTTAATTAGATTGTAATTCTTTGAGGGTTTCCATGGAGAGGCATCCCACCCAACTGTGGGTGATGACTCTGATTGGATATTTTCTATGGAATTGTTGGCCAGCCCATTCAGGGTGGGTCTGAATTAAATTACTGGAGCACTATATAAGATCAGACAGAAGGAGAAAGCTACTACAGCCAAGGGGGATACTTTGAAGAAAGCACAGGAGCTGAAGATGAGAGACATTTTGAAGATGTTATTGAAAGCAGACTCTTGCTCCAGAGAAGCTGAGAGAGGACAAATACCCCAAGTACAACTAAGAGTGACATTTTTGAGGAACTGCAGCCTAGAGAGGAATGTCCTGGAAGAAAGCCATTTTGAAACCAGAACTTTGGAGCAGAAACCAGCCACATGCCTTCCCAGCTAACAGAAGTCTTCTGGACACCATTGGCCATCCTTTAGTGAAGGTACCCAATTGCTGATGTATTGCCTTGGACACTTCATTGCCTTAAGACTGTAACTGTGTAACTAAATTAACCCCTTTTTAAAATCCAGTCCTTTTCTGGTGTTTTGCATTCTGGCAGCCTTAGCAAACTAGAACAAACAGAAAGTAGGATAAGAGTATAGGAAGTCAGGATCAATGAGATTGTGATCAGACACATTAATCCACAGCAGAATTACATGACACACTCAAAGACAGATGTGTCATCACAAGCTAAGTGCAACAGCATAGGGGTCTCACCAAAATAAATGATCAATCTCATGTGATTTGCTATATGTAGAGCTCAGGATGAGCCTGCATGAGCCTATCATCTTTTCCAGAAACCAAGATCCCAAAGTCATTATTAGGCATAATTGGTAGCTCATAAGGATCAGATATCACTGAAGGTGACATAGAGCAACATAGCATTCATTGGACCTCCCTGACAGGTGGAAGCATTTTCCACTACCCAGCCTGAGGAAGTTGAATATCTGGAATCCACTGACAGCAGGGGAGATGAACTTCTTTCCAGTCAAACAATCAACAGCCATTTTGGGCACAATGGTTCAAACCAGTATCATGTCCACAAGGAAGAGTTGACTCAGTAGAAAGTATGTGGTGTGTGAAAGGGGCAATCCCAGTGAACCAGAAGTATAAAGAGTGCTTTGATTATCTGGGAGATAAAGACAACTGTCAGCATCATCACAAAGAGGAAGAAGAGGGATATTACATGGTTAGAGTCCTAGCAGAATGAAATCTGATGTATAATTTCTGTTTTCCATGATTTCAAACAGGAGAGACAATGAAAATGAAAAAAAAATAATTCAGGTGGTTAGCAGAGACAAATTGTTATGTAGAATGGGAGTTATTGCTTTATATCTACATAATTTTGATTTGGGGAGATGAAAACCTTTTTATAGTTGATAGTGGTGAAGGTTGAACAACATAGTTAATATAACTAGTGTCATAGATTTGTGTTCATGGATGTTGTTAAAATGTAGTATTTTGTATTGTATACTTGCTATCTAAGTAAAAATAAATAAGAAACACAGAGAATTTTCACCTTATCATAATATTTCATTTGAATTCCATTTCATGTCAAAATTACTAGAGTGAATATGAGGTGCACTATATCAAATTCTTCATCTGCCTTATGTGGTAGATATAATAATATAAGACAAAAGACATGGTTAAATGCTGCTGTAAGAGACAAAGATGCCCACTATATGTTAATAAAATGGGCAACCCATCAGAAGACATAAAAATAGAAAAGTATGCATCTTATCACATAGCTCCAAATAAATGAAGCATTCTTTGACCAAAATAAAGGGAAAATTAGTTCTACAGTAATAATTGAGATTTCAGTACAAACATTTTCCATAATAAATAGAATATTTGACATAAGATCATATAGAAATAGAGGACTTGAAGAACATATAAATGAAGTAGGCCTAACAGTAATATTATGAACATAATAAGAGCAAAATAAGTTTTCTTCTCAAGTGCACATGAAACATTCTGAGGGATAGACCACTTGTTAGTTCACAAAAGATGAATCCTGATTTAAAAAATACTGACAGTAGGCAAAGCATCTGCTGTATCCTAAATGGAATAAAGCTGAAAGTCAGTAAGAAAAAGTTAGGAAAAATTCATAAATATGTGTAAAATAGAAAATACACTTAAAAATCAGTGGTACAAAAAAGAAATTACAAGAGAAATTAGGAATTATTTTGTGGTGAATGAAAATGAAAACACAACATATTGAAAGAACATAAAAATAGAGATTAGCCCTTATGAATATAGATACAAAGATCTTTAATAAATTATTAGCAAATTGAATCCAACAGCAAATTAAGGGTCATGACCAGTCTTATTAATTCATTGAATTTAACATGGTAACCCAAACTAAGAAAAACATCATATGCTGCAGTAATAGAATGAAGGAAAAATTTGTGCACTGTCTACTCACTGTAAGATTCTATGTTTCATACTCAAAATATTATTGTTGCCATTACATTTATGTGTTCATGTGCATACCACATTGGTGAAGTTGAAGAAACATCTCAACCTCTGTTAATGAATGTTGGGAAAATGATCAAGATGCAAGGTTCCTGGAAACAAGTTGTTTCCTGCTTACTATCAGCATTTCTCTCTAATGAATGGATTGATTGTCACTAATGATATCAAATGGAAAGGATTTGTTTAATGGACAAAACACCTCTTCTGATATTGTTCAAAGTGTCAAAATAAATGAATTCATTGTTACTGTTATTGACACTGCTGAACCTCCTTTTCTGTAGTTCAAGATTTGCTTAAAATTTTCTTCCTGTTCCTTTTAATACTATGGAACCTACTAGTTTTGAATCTCTCAGAGATGTGGTACATTAAGAGGAGCTGAAAAAGGGCTTTACCCCATGGAATTACTCAGAAATAATCTCTTTTAACTCCACTCCTCTTACTTGAAATCTTTGTACTTTCTGGATGATCAAACACAGTGTTTTGCAAAACAAAACAAAACAAAACAGCACAGTGAGCATTGCAAGATACAAGTAGGGATGATTTGTGAAAAAAGTGAAGAGGATGAAAAAATTTTTAACACCAAGTACTCACAAGTTAATATTGTATTTATGCTGAAGAGGAAAACAAGGATTTTTAGGGAGGGTCCAGAGTTGTTCCAGGTAAAGGAGAGATTGAGTGGGCATATCCAATTGCAATGACAAAGTCTTTTTCAGGAAGCATTCTAATTTATAACAAGGGCCTCTGTGCTCAGTTTTAGTTAAAAATGTGGGAACATAATGGTGTTATAGAAAAACCACTGGGAACACAGCCCTTCATTTCAGTAGCAGCAAGGGCCCAGGGATAATTTCATGGAGATAATTTTCTCTAGACTAGGAAATAGGACCCAAATGGAAAGTGGGCATGAGCATAATTTTGTATATCAAGAAATGCTAATATATTTGAATCTATGAATTTCTTGTGAATCTTGGAAAACAAGGAGTGGAGAAGTGTTCCCAGCCAGCCTCTACCAAATCCCTGGAAACAAGGTTGTCTCACTCATCATCAAGGTTTCCTTTGAGAAATGGAATGATTTTCACTGGTCTGGCCAAACTGACAGCATTTGTTTCAGTCCTTTTGAAATTATCCAAACTGTCAACATAAAGGTATTCAATACTATTTACCAACCTGGTGCCAAATTCAGGCACACCACAAAAAGATTTAGGCTAGTATCTGGCACTTATTGCATACTAAAAGTGTGACAGTATCTATCCTATTCTTATGGTATGAGTTGATCAGTCAGATCCTGTCAGGAAGCAAAAGACTTTCCACAGTTCTTAGAGGTTCTACATATATTCTGTCATGGATTCCTATTTTATTTCAACTATGCTTAGAAAACACAATCATTATGAATTTTATCCACTGAAATATTGTTGATTTTTGGCCCAGCATATATTCTATTTTAATTCATGCTCAAAATGCTCCTGAATTAGGGAAGGTCTTCAGAAATAATAAAATTCCAGAGTGTTAACTTATGAGTTCAGTGATGTCACTCTCCAACGACTCTCTCCATGCTATTTCTTGGGGAAATAAATCTTACAGTCATAGATTGTTCAACCTAAGAGTATTTCAGTTTGATCAACTGGAATGTAGATTATAATTACACATAGACAATTGCATGAGTTATGCCACCCTGATGGCAAATTACATCCTCACATATAATAGTTTTCTGGCATTATATATCACTACAAACTTCATGATTTTCCTCAAAATGCAAATATAGAAGAGAAAAAATATTTTAAATTCAATTGGAAAAGATGCCAATTTTGTGCCATGTGAGTTATGATCAATATAGATCATATGTGCTTATTATGACAATTAGTCAGTCATGCTGTTCAAGTGCTTTATGCCTTTACTGACATTTGTCTATATTTGATAACCTAAATGAATTGTATTTTCATTTCCAATGATGATTTTTGAAGTTTTTAAGTTCTCCTTTGTTTTATGTTATTTTATGTAATATATGCTTTGAAGATAATTTGTAGGTGAATATAAATCTGAGATTGTCTCCCTATTAAATCAACTTTCTTATCATGAAGCAAAATCCTTGGACATTAAACCTACTTCATGGCTCAGATCTAAAATATTTGACAAGATTTCAGGCATACTGCGAAAGCAGGTGTCTTTTGCCATGTATTAAATTATGTATTTTCCATTTTGTTTGAAATATTATTTTCAATACCTGTTCCTAGTTATTTCAAACATTATTTTGTAATCGTATCATATATTTAGGTCTTGTATTGTTTTTTTGTACACTCTAACAAATTTTTGAGATTGCATTTTTAGTTTATTTACATTGAAAGTAATTAGTTTTGCATTCAGTCTACTATCAAGTCTTTGTTTGCTATTTGTGCCATATTCTTGTTATTCAATTTTTTCTTTTATTGGATTGATAAAATCTACATTTACATTTACATTTTACACACAAAGTAGCTTTTTGTCTTCCAAACTTGTTTATTTTTATAGTTCTTATCCTAGAAGTTTTAATATCCATTTTCAACTTATTACAGTTTATCTTAACTTAGTTATTTTTGAAACTTCCTGAAACCACATATATCCCTCTTAGTGTTTTTCATTCCTTGCTTTTCTAGAATATACATTTTACATTGTTTTCCTTCAAACAGTAAACCTTATGTTAATAATACTTGTACAATTGTGCTGATGGCATTGAATTTTCTCTGTTAGTGTGTCTGAATCTATTTTTGTTTGTTCCCACTCTAATTCTTCCAGAAATATCCATTATCTGTGCATCTGACTTGATAGTTTGATGACTCAAACATTACATTAATAAAATCACATGGAATATTCTCTTTTGTACCTGACTGATTTACTCACTACATGTCTAGCTGGTTACTTTATTGTGTTGCAACAGTGTGTGAGTATTTTACATTGATGGCACTATTCCAAAATAGGAATAGTTAACTTTTTACTCATTCATTCTCCTACTGATGGATGTTTTGTTTGTTACCAGGTTTGGCTATTAGAAAAAATAAATCATTTATAAAAATTGCTATACATGATTTTGATGAACATAAACACTTATTTTTCTTGAGTACATAGAAAAGAAACTGGTGGATCCAAAACAGATGAACGTTTTGTCATAAGACATAAAGAAAATGTGTTTTTCAAAGTAGAATTATCTGTTGCACTCCCACCAGGAATATATGATAATTCAATCTCCATTATACATATTTCAAAATTTTTACTCAAATTCCTTAAAACTTCATCAAATATATAGGGTGTGTAATAGAATCTGAGAGTGGTTACAGCCTTCATTTATAAACTGGGCAATCATGTTTAGTATCTTCTCATATCCTTATTCAGCAATTAGGTATCCTTGCCTCTTCAATCTGTTATCCATTTTTGTTCTGGAATTGTAGAGGCTTCCCATAAACTGGTTATTAACCCATTGCCAGATATATTATTATAAGTACTTATAAACCAAAATTTTAGTTTGTCTTTTCTCTATTGATGGTGAGATTTATTGACTGAATATAGGTATTCACATTATTCATATATGTATATTTTGTTACAAAAAATCTTATATATAGTATTTATTATGTAATATAATAAATTTTATTTTGTTAAATTTAAGTGTGGGTTTTTCATTATATGTTATTGGAAAGATCATTCATTTGTCCTTTTAATGGCATTGGTGTCATTGTAAATCAGGGTACTTATATTTCTGGGTCTATATATGCACTATCTTTTCTATTAGTCTATTTATCAGTCTTTCCACAACACCACAGGCTATTAATTACTGTAACTTGATGGAAGTATTGCAATCTGGTGATTTGTGTTCTCCAACATTTCTATTCTTAAAATTGCCATGAATATTTTGATCATTGAATTTTCATATAAATTTTAGGAATAGCTAAATATTAGAAATTGAACACAGACTCACATAAAACCAATAAAGGAAGAAACACCATTGTCATTTTTATTTGTATTGCATTTCATTGAATAAATAATTTGTTAAGAATTGATGTCTTTAGAGGATGGAGATTTCCTCTCTATTATTTGGATATACCAGTCTAATTTCAAGTGATCTGTAATATATTAACAGAAATATATTTGTTTTTTCATGAAGAAATCATGTACAGTTTCATTAAATTTATTCCTAAATATATGATTGAGTTTTTGATACTATTAACATAATTTCTATCTTTTGCTATTTTATTCTAGTAATATTAAAAACACAACTAAGATCATGGAGTGATGTGTGAAAACATTCAGGATATGGATCTCCAAAGGCCTCTCTCTATACGGAAGCACTAGATAATCCAACATAAACTATCAAAATCATCTTTCTGGAACACTGAAAATACTAAAGATTTATTCAAGCCAAGTGTGTGCTGAATCAGGAAGAATGCAGCCTAAACATGGTGGGAAAACTTTGTCACACTTTTAGTTAGCCTCATTTGAGCACTGAATCTTGTATCATAGTAGTCTTGAAGCTCAAATTCCCAGGGTGGTTTCTTATTTCCAGAGGGAAAAGAGCAGACCTAGTTCCCAAGGAAATGTCTTTGGTTATTTTGACCTCTGGGCTAACCCAAAGGAATGATTCAATGTGTTTGTCATTTTAGCTTCTAATTTGGCATGTTCTAATGGAGGAGAAAAATCTATGTGAAGGGAAATCCTTGAAAGTATGAAAATATGGATTTCCATATGTTGCTGCTACCTAAAAGTAGTAATTAAATTTGATGCAAATCACAAACATGTAAAGCTAGAGGAAAATCTGAGGAAAGAGTTACAGAATCTCTCACATACAATGGTTAATTTAGAAAAACAAACAAATGCCTGAGGAGCCATGGTCATGAAAGACATGAGAAAGACCTGAGCTCTCACTTTCATTAGATATTTAGGAATATCTCAAACAGGAATTGAAGTTCAGAGCAGAGTTTTATATAGCCTGTTTAAACTTGAAGGTGTGCCTCAAAACTTAACCAGTTTGCAAACACTGGGAGGGTTGTCTATCAATTTTATCCTTCTTTATCTTTCTTTTTCTTCATGTATATAAATAAATCTGTCAACCATCTACTGATGACAAGTTAAAAATATATAGATAACAGAGACCAAAAACAGCACAACTCAGTCATTAAATATAGTGTAGATAAGTCACCAAAAACACTGTAGCAACTCACATCAGGCATCAACAACACACCACAATTAGGAGGAATAATCTGGTTTCAAGGATTATTATATTATAATATTCAAAATGTTCAGTTCTCAACAATTTTATAGCATGCAAGCAAACCTGAAACTATGTCCCATGCATAGGAAAACAAAAGAAATTATTGCCACTAACACTGAAGAAATACAGATATTGGATTCACTTAGATGAAGACTGAAAATTAGCTATCTTTAATATGCTCAAAGAGCTATATAAAACAGACAGAGGCTAGGGCAAGATGGCAGCATGGTGAGGTGTTGAATTTAGTTAATCCTCTAGGTAAGCTGGTGTACAACCAGGAACTTTCTGGAACAATTGTTTGGGGAGAGGCTTCTGTGACTGGACATATATCATACCTGTATGAAATGGATGAAGCCACTGAGATCACAGCAAAGAACTGTAAGTTTCCCCAGATAGGGGGCTGTGGCACTTCCTAGCTGGAATGGCAGGCTATCTTGGAGATCATCCCCCAAGGGAAAAAGAAGCAGTCAATAATGGGAGCAAGTAGGGTGGCTTATCCCAGCTTCAAATGCTTAATAATTAACAAATTCTGACTTCTGAATAAAAGCTCTGTGCAGAGATAAATGAAAAGTATGCATGAAAGGAACAAGGAGTTTTCACACTGGTGGAGGAGATGAGGGGATAACAAAAAATTACTGAGACATTTGGAGCTGGCAGACCTCAAAATACTGGAAAACAGCTGGGTCCCTAGAAAAAGGAGCACATAGAAGATGGTACCAACATTTGCTCTTGATTGTCAAAGCATGGGGAGCTGAGATCCAGCTCTGAAAAGGGTTTTATTTTATTTTATTTTTATTAATTAATTAATTGGTTGATTGATTGATTTACTTTTCAATAGTACATTAGAGCTGTCAGAATGCTCAGGTTTCAGCACTACCCCAGGCTATGGTGGAATTAAGTTATGTCTGAGAGTAACTAGTCAGATGAAGGACATAATTCCAAAAAGGGCATATATTTAAGTTGTCTCTCCTGGGAGCAAGGTAAATTAGCTCAGCCAAGCTACAAATATAGGTTTAATACCAGCATGGAGGAGGTGGGGCTGATGGAAATAAAATTAAATAAAATAAAAAAAGAATAAAGATTGACACTTTTGGAGTTGTCTGAGTTCAGAGTACTGGAAAGGGGTTGTGTCCCAAGAGGGGGGATGTACTGATTCAGGTACCAACTTCAGCTCTTGACTGGTGGAACTTGGAGGCTGGGGAAAGTTTCTGAAAAGGTATTTCTAATTTTTTCCTTGCTTTTCCCTTTTCTTTTTCTTTTATAGCTTTGCTTATTTTAAAAACTATTCTAAGTGTTTCATTAGAGAAAGCCTCAGATATTTTCACATGGCAACTGGGCCTAGGTAAGGGTAGAGCTAAGTTAGTCTGAGAGCCAAAGCAATGAATCAAATGGGGGAGATAATTCCCTAAACAGCATATCTTCCCTAAGAAAGTGGGGTCTGGGACCCAAGTCAAGTGTTGGCCCTCCTTCAAAGAACTAAAACTCTTGGGACAGCAAACAGAAACAAATTGAGTCAACCATGCCCCTGGCAGGGAATAGAGGCACATTGCTTTATGCTGGTGAGGACTGGTGGGCTGATGAGTGCCATTGCTGAACAGGGTAGGAAAAGCACAGAGCCCAGAGACTTCACAGGAGGTTCTGACAATGTTAGGTCTCATTCTCAATGAAGATTGATACAAATTAGAGTCTTTTCCTGAGACCTAGGCTTGTCTGGGCTGGTAAAATCTGTTTGGGATTTCTCATATATGGGGAGACCTCCTCAAAAAATGTTCCATATAAGCAGGGCAAAACAAGAAAAAGAACTGAAAAATTCTGATCAATGCAACAGAAGCCATGCTAGAGGTACAGAATGAGTTGAATTGAACATCAAAGCATGGATAGAGAACAAAGTCAAACAACAAGAAAACCCTAGGTAAAACAGTAAAATGATCTCCAGAATAAACTAATCAAGAAAATCAGATGTCTAGACAGCAAAAAATCATGAGTCACAACAGGAAGTATGAAGATATGGAGAGCCAAAGGAACACAATAACCCCTCAACGGAGATGCAGGTATTAAAACAACTAATTAAAGATTTTCAAAAAAACCTTCTTAATCAAATCAGCAAGCTGAGTGAAAAATGAGGGAAGAGAGATGAGGGTTATAGAGAAGACACTGTGGGATCATAAAGAAGTATTCATAAGCTTGAAAGAACAAATGGCAGAAATTATGGGAGTGAATGGAACAATAGAAGAAATGAATGAAACAATTGGCACATACCACAGCAGATTTGAAGAGGCAGAAGAAAGGATCAGTGAACTAGAAGACAAGACATCTGAAATCATATATGTGATAGAACACATAGGGAAAAGAATGGAAATATATGAGCAGGGTCCCAGGGAAATGAAAGACAACATGAAGAACATGAAACATACATGATATGGGTGTCCCAGAAGGAGAAGATAAGGGATATAAGGTGGAAAGAATGCTGGAGGAAATAATCATTGAAAAATTCCCATCTCTTATGAAAGATATAAAATTCCAGGTCCAAGAAGTGCAGCATACCCCAAACAGAATAGATCTGAATAGACCTACTCCAAGACACCTAATAATCAAATTATCAATTGTCAAAGAGAAAGAGAATTCTTAAAGCAGCAAGAAAAAAGTGATCCATTACATGAAAAGGAAGATCAATAAGACTATGTATGGATTTCTCAGCAGAAACCATGGATGTGAGAAGGCAGTAGTATGATATGCTTAAGATACTGAAAGAAAAATACTGCCAGCCAAGAATACTATATCTGGCAAAATTGTCTGAAAAATGAGAGAGAT
Organism: Choloepus didactylus; assembly: GCF_015220235.1. Classification (NCBI taxonomy): domain Eukaryota; kingdom Metazoa; phylum Chordata; class Mammalia; order Pilosa; family Megalonychidae; genus Choloepus; species Choloepus didactylus. The sequence continues at coordinate 3,466,888 of NC_051316.1, forward strand.
TTTAAAATATTGTCAGACAACAAGACACAGTGAGTTTGTAAACAAGAGACCTGCAGTAAAAGAAATATGAAAAAGAGTGCTACAGGCTGCTAGGAAAAGACAGGAGAGAGAGGTTTTCTCAAAGAGTGCACAAATGAAGACTATCAGAAAAAGTAAAAGGAGAAGGAGTGTAAAATAAGATATGACATAAAATCAAAAGACAAAATGACAGAAGATAATACTTCTCTTACAGTAATAATATTAAATGTTACTTCATTAAGCTTCCCAGTAAAAAGACATAGATTGGCAGAATGGGTTAAAAAAACAGGACACATCTATATGCTGTCTACAAGAGACTCATTTTATACACAAGAACAAAAATAGGTTGAAAGTGAAAGGTTGGAAAGTGATATTTCTTGCAAACAACTATCAGAAAATAGCAGGAGTAGGTATATTAATCTCAGAAAAATTAGACTTCAAATGTAAAACAAATATGAGACAAAGATTGACACTCATATTCATAAAAGGGACAATTCACAAAGAAAAGATAACAATCATAAATACTTATGCAATGAACCTTAGTGCTTTAAAAATCAAGAAGAAAACAACGACAACATTGAAGGAAGAAGCAGACACCTCTACAGCAAGAGATGGAGGCTTCAATACATCACTCCCATCAATGGATAGAATATTTAGGCAAAGGATTAATAAGGAAACAGAGAAGTTGGAATGTATGATAAATAAACTAGGCTTAACATTTATAGAACACTACAACCCATGACATGAAGATATACATTTTTCTCAATTGCTCATGGATCATTCTCCTGGATAGACCACATGGTGGGTCACAAAGCAAGTCTCAATAAATTTAAAAATATTGATATACAAAACACTTCTTGGATAATAATGGAAGGAAATTGGAAATCAATAACAGGCAGAAGATAAGAAAATTCACAAATTTATGGAGGCTAAACAGCACAACCTTAAACAACCAGTGGATGAGGGGAGAAATCAGAAGAGAAATTAGTTAATATGTGGAGGCAGATGGAAATTAAAACAACATATATCAAAACTTATGGGATGCTGTAAAGGCAGTACTGAAAGGGAAGTTTATTGCTCTAATTACATGTATTAAAAAAAGAGAAAGAGCAGAAATTGAAAAATTAACTGTACACCTGGAGAAACTAGGGAAAGGAAAGCAACTAACCCCAAATCAAAGAGAAGCAAATAAATAACAAAGATTAGAGCAGAAATAATTTAAATTGAGAACAGGAAAACAATAGAGAGAATCAACAGAATCAGAAGTTTGTTATTTGAGATAATCCATAAAACTGATTGAATCTTAGCTAGAATAATGAGAAGGAGGGGGCAGGAAGGGAGGGAGGGAGAGAGTGAGAATGTAAATAAATATAATCAGAAATGGGAAAGGGGATATAGCTACTGACCATTTAGAAATAGAGAAGCAAATAAGAGGATACAATGAGAAACAATATGCTAATAAAAGTTCCTAGAAAAGCATGAGCAACCAACATATCCTCAAGAAGAAAGAGTTGACCTACATAAACCAATCACAAGTAAAGAGATTAAATTAGTCAGAAAAGAACTCCCACAAAAGAAAAGTTCAGCACTAGATGGCTTCACGTGTGAATTCTACCAAGCATTCAAGAAAGAATTAGTACCAATCCAGCTCAAATTCTTAAAAAAATTTGAAAAGGGAAAGGTACATAACTCATCCTCTGAAGCCAAAAGCACCCTAATATCAAAGCCAGACAAAGATACTACAAGTCCACTCAAATGGGACAGAAAAACCTCTTGCAAAAATGGTGCTTGGAGAAATGGATATTGATATTGAAAAGAATGAAAAAGGTCCCTATGTTACAGGCAAAAATTTAAACAAAGTGGGTCAAAGACCTAAACATTAGAGATGAGACCATAAAGTGTAAAGAAGGAAGTAGAGGGAAATATCTTAAAGACCTTGTGGTATGGCATGGTTTCCTAGACTTACAACCAAAGCACAAGCAATAAAAGAAGAAATGGATAAGTGGGATTTCCTCAAAGCTGGGTACTTTTGTGCTTCAAAAGACTTTGTCAAGAAGATAAAAATGCAATCTACTCAATATTTTGCAACCACATATCTCTAAAGTTGAATATCCAGAATGTATAAAGAGATCCTGCAATGCAACAGCAAAAGACAAACAATGCAATAAAAATGCAAAAGATGTGCATAGATAGTTTTCCAAATATGGAAAACAAAACACTCAAAGCATATGAATAGATGATCAACTTCACTAGCTATTAGGGAAATACAAATCAAAACCACTATGAGATATTATCTCACACCTACTAGAATGGTCATCATAAAAGAAAAAAACAGAAAATCACTAGTTTTGGAGAGGATGTGGAGAAATAGACACACTTATTCACTTTTGGTGGGATTGTACAAAGTGCAGCCACTCTTGAAGGCAGTTTGGTGCTTCCTGAAGAAATTAAGTACAGAATTGCCATATGATCCAGCTATCATATTACTAGGTATACACTCAGAATAACTAAGCAGGGACATCAACATACATTTGCACATTGATATTTATAGCAGCATATTCACAATTGCCTATACACTGAGGTAGCCCAAATATCTGTCAACAGATGAGTGATTAAAGAAACTGCTGTATATACATACAATGGAATATTATGCAGCTTTAAGATGGAATAAAGTCATGATGCATGAACCAATATGGAAGAAATTTGATGAAACAATGTTGAGCAAAATAAGCCAGAAACAAAAGGACAAATACTCTATGGTCTATAGTATGAACTAACTAGAATGAGAAAAGAGGGTTAAAGTTGAGAACACAGATAATCAGGAGATAGAAAGATGGTAGAGATTGGGCATCTGATGATTAAGGAGTCTCGAGTGTTTAACAAGGTTGATTGTAGAGGTTCAGAAATGGATAGCACATTGCTGTGTTATAGTAGCACAATATTGTAAGTATAATGAAAAAAAGCTGTGTGTGAATATGGCTGGAAAAAATGCTAAGGGCATGTATGGCATGAGAAGGAAAGATAGAGGATAAAAACTGGGCCTCTATAACTTAGGAAAAGTTAGAGTGGACAGTGATGGTGGTTACTTATACAAATTTAAGAAAGATCTTGGAGTTCCAGAAGATGGCAGTTAGGAGAGGCAGGGCAAAACACAGCTCCATGAAAAATACTAGATAAAAGACAGAAAGTTACCCAGAACACCAGTTCCAGTGGTGCACCACCTGGACAAGGTTTGCTAAATCTACAGGGAATGTGCACTTGGTGAAACCAGAAGTCTGCATTCTGAAAAGAGTGAGTAAGCCTTCTGAATAACCAGCTACCATGCTGCCATCTGGGGAAGTCATGGGTTGGTGTTTGGAGTCAGGCTAGTTTTAAAAACCCAAAGGCAGCTGTGGATACAGCAGTGAGAACCACACAGTGAAGTGTGGTGGGAATGGCATACCCACAACATATGGGCATGCCTCAATATCTGGCATGGACAATAGCTTTCCATACACCTGCTGCTAATTGTCTCAGAACAAGGAAGACAGGTTAGCCAAAAGGCAAAAATAACCATGCCCCTTACAGCCATCTTTCCAAATGGCTGGGAATCCTCCTGCCCAGCACTGCAGCCCAGAGCTGTGCCAAAAACCCAGTGCAACGGGAAGTGTTTCTAGGAACATGCAAACATGCCTCAAAATCTGGCATGAAAAATAGCCCTTCATGCCCCCACAGCTAATTGTCCCAGAGCTGGGAAGGTGAAGGTATGTGAAAAGGGGAAATTAACACACCTCATGCAGACATCCTTTCAGCAGGCTGGGAATGTCCCTACATGTCACTTATGTGCAGAACTTCCCTTGGGGGATGGCAATGACTTGTGACAGCCACCTTCCATCAGCAGAGGCCCTAGGAGGGCACAGCTTGGAAGAGGGACCCACTTGGAAGTCCCAGGAACCATAGGTCAATACCATGGACTTTTGTGTCAGCAGAAGTGGCAAACTGAAGTGAGACTGAACTGAAGGTTTAATTTCTTGTGCAGCTTTAAATTTCCAGGAACACCTGGGAAGTTTGATTATTAAAGCTGCCCTCCCTCACTAACCACTGAGACACACACCCCATATTCAGGGAGGGCAGCACAAACTACACATGCAAACTTCATGCAGCAACTGTACCCCCAGAAGATTCAGACCCCCACTCACCACAAAGACAAAGTTGGGGAGAACTGGCTTGGGGGGAATAGGTCGCTAGTGGACACCACATGCCAGTTAGAGAAAGTGTAAACCACAAAGCTGTAGGTCTGACAAATTAGAAATAGGTGTATGAATAATCCTACATATGCTAAAAGAACCATATCAAGTTAAGCAGATGACAAGAGGTGAAAAACAACAGAAAATTTTAAAGCCTATGAAAAATCCAGGCAATATGTAAAACCTAAATCAAAACACCAAAATCAGAAGATCAAAGGAGACAGTACTTGGAGCAATTAATCAAAGACCTAAAGACAAACAATAAGAGTATGGCACAGGATAAAAAGCACATGAAGAAGACCCTAGAAAAGCATAAAGAAGAAATTGCAAGTGTCAATAAGAACTTAGATTATCTTAAGGAAATAAAAGATGATGGGGATCAAATTAAAAAGATTCTGGATACTCATAGTAAAAGACTAGAGGAAGCTGAATAGTGAATCAGTGACCTCAAGTATGAAAGAATGGGAACTAAAACAACAAAAGACAGAATGGGGAAAAATAAAAAAAATCAAAATGGATATCAGGGATATGACAGATGATATAAAACATCCAAATATAATACTCATTGGTGTTCCATAAGAAGAAGAGAAGGAAGAGTATTCAAAGAATTTCTTGGGGAAAACTTCCCAAACCTTCTAAAAAACCTAAATACACAAATCATAAATGCCAGTGAACTCCAAATAGAATGAATCCAAATAAACTCACTCCGAGACATGTTCTGGTCAGATTGTCTAATACTGAAGAGAGGGAGCAAGTTCTGAAAGCAGAAAGAGAAAAGCAATTCATCACATACAAAGGAAACAGCATAAGACTAAGTAGTGACTACTCATTGGCCACCATGGAGGCAAGAAGGCAGTGGAATGACCTGTTTAAAACACTGAGACAGAAAAATTGCCAAATAAGAAATCTTTATCCAGCAAAGCTCTCCTACAAATTTGAGGGAGAGCTTAAATTTTTCACAAAGGCTGAGAAAATATGCTAACAAGAGATCTTCACTACCTGAGAAACTAAAGAGAGACCTACTGACACAGAAACAAAGAAAGGAGAGAGACACATGGAGAAAGGTTCAGTACTAAAGAAATTCAGTATAGGTACATTAAAGGACATAAAGATAGAGAGGGAAAAAATATATCTGACAAACATAAACCAAAGGACAAGATGGCTGATTCAAGAAATACCTTCACAGTAATGAAGTTGAATAAAAATGGATTCAACTATCCAATTAAAAGACATAGATTGGTAGAATGGATCAAAAAATATGAGCCATCAATATGTTGCATACAAGAGAATTATCTTAGACAAAAGGACAGAAAAAAATTGAATGAGAAAGATGGAAAAAATGTTTCAGACAAGTTACAGACAAAAGAAATCAGGAATAGCGATATTAATCTCAGATAAAATAGACTTTAAATGCAAGGATGTTATGAGAGACAAAGAAGGCTACTACCTACTAATAAAAGGGGTACTTAAATAAGAAGAAATAACAATCACAAATGTTTATGCAGCCAAATGAGGTGCCACAAAATACATGAGACAATCACTGGCAAAACTAAAGGAAGAAATTGAGGTTTCCACAATAATTGTGGGAGACTTCAACACATCACTCTCTCCTATAGACAGATCAACCAGACATAAGACCAATAAGGAGATTGAAAACCTAAACAATCTGATTAATGAATTTGATTTAACAGACATATATAGAACATTACATCCCAAATCCCCAGGATACATATTATTCTCTGGTGCTTATGGAACTTTTTCCAGAATATATCATATGCTGGGGCATAAAACAAATCTCACTAAATTTAAAGAATATTGAAATTATCAACACACATTCTCTGACCACAATGGAATGCAATTAGATGTTCATAATCATCAGAGACTTAGAAAATTCACAAACTCCTGGAAGGTAAACAACGAACTCCTAAACAATCAGTGGTTTAAAGAAGAAACAGCAAGAGAAATTGCTAAATATATAGAGATGAATGGAAATAAGAACACAACATATCAAAATCTATCAGTTGCAGGAAAAGGGGTACTTAGGGGGAAATTTATAGCACTAAATGTATGCATCAAAAAGGAAGAAAGAGCTGAAATCAAAGAACTAATGGAGCAACTGAAGAAGCTAGAAAATGAAGAGCAAACTAATCTTAAACCACATAGAAGAAAAGAAATAACAAGGATTAAAACAGAAATAAATGTCATACAGAACAAAACACATTAGAATAAATAACACCAAGAGTTGGTTCTTTGAGGATTTTTAAATGGACATAAAAGAATGTTGATATTTACAAGAGCCTGGAAAGAAAGATTTTATTCTACTAGATTGGTTGAACAGATTAGAATAATATGTAATATGATGCAGTCATCATATGCTTTGGGAAAGAATGGTAAATATTGAAATATGGAGCCATATGGAAAATGGTTTTTAGCTGTTCTCATGATGTACTTAGTATGCAATATGTTTGAAATCAAGGGATTGTTGGTTCAGCTCTGGATCACCATGATTTAAAAATTCAAAAACCCTACTTTCATGGCTCTGGCAGTACTTAAGCTGTGATAGAATCATACAAGTAAATTTTCAGTTTGTATGACAGGAGGGATTAGTGTGGTGGGAAACTGTGACACTCACTAAGATTAAAAGCTCTGCTGGAGGAAATGCAACTTGTCTCCAGAGATTTCTGCAGAGACAAACCTAGATTTGAATGCCTGCCTTCCTCTTACATTGCCATGGATTAATGTGGTTTTTGTCCTCACACTGACCCAATCTTTTCACATTGAAACTGAATATATTACTTCCAAATTTACACACCTATAATGAGAATTACTGTATATAAATGTGTATAATATACAGTGCATAGGGTGTTCTAAATAAATAAAAAGTGGTGTTAATACTATCCATTTGCTGGGTTACATTATTTAGTCTTAGAATGATCAAAAAGAGTCTACTTGGGTCTAATAAATATTGAGAGAGAGAGAGAAAAAAGACAGGGGGTTGTTTGAAAAAGCCAATATCAAAATAAAGAGAATATATGTTAATGATTGCAAGGCCAATATGTGTAGCCAATAAGAAGATGGTTATCAGAGACAGCAGTCCTTAAGGAAATTTTCCAAATGAAATAAATATAAAAAGTCATAGTGGTAGAGGTGAAGCTAAAATTTTTCCTGCTAGAGGGCATGTAATGGATTACAACCACACCTAAAATTTGGAGAAACTCTTATACAATAGTAACTTCCTATGCCTATGCAGATTGTATTTGGTCAATGATTAATGATATTGACTGTGAATACTTATTGACTACTTCTAATGAGTCAGCATATACAGAAATAATATATTTTACCCAATTACTCTTACAGGAAAACTTTGACAGAAAACTATACACACTGTGCTACTAGCACATGAAAATTAACCAAACATGGTTATAAGCTCTAAAAGATTGTTTTATTCCAATTTTATTGTAAATATACATAACACAAAATTTCCAAAATTAGCTAATTTCAAGTATACATTCACTTATATTAATTATATTAAAAATATTGTCCAACTACTCCCAAAATCTATTGTCCAAAATTTTCATCACCTGAAACAGAAAAACTGCACCTATTAACCAACAACTCTCCTTCCCCCTACCCCCACACTTCTGCCCTTGGTAATCTACTAACACTCTATGAAATCTGCTTTATTTCTACCCCTACTCTGGAATTAAGATAAAAAAAACAATAAGGCAAGTGGAGCTTAAGACAATTCTATGTTGCTTCCTACTAATCAATAATTTCAACAAAGAAAAAAAAGTTGGATTAATGTAAGTTGATAAGTGTACTTAGGCTAATTTCTTCCGTCCGTTTTTGCCCCATGTATTTTAGGGATTGTTAGCCTTTGTCTACCTAAAGTGCATTGCTTAAAGATGCCCAACTCCACTATGGTGATGAAATTCCTGCTTACAAGATATTCTGAAGTGTGGGAGTACAGAGTCTTGCATGCCATGCTATTCCTACTGATGTATTTGGCAAGTCTGATGGGCAACTTTCTCATTGTCAGTCACCACCCTCAACACAAAACTTCACACTCCCATGTATTTATTCCTCAGGAATCTGTCTGTCTTGGACATGTGCTACATTACTTTCACTGTATCCAAGGCCTGTGTCATCTTCCTACTTGGCAATAGGGAGATATCCCTGATTGGATGTGCAGCTCAGATCTTCTTTGTGTTTTTATTTGCTACTACAGAGATGCTATTTCTCACCATGATGGCCCATGACCGCTTTGTGGCCATCTGCCAGCCCCTTCACTACCCTGTGATCATGAATCCACATGTCTGTGTCCAGGTGACACTGTCCTCTGTACTCAGTAGCTTGGTCTTTGCAGGATTCCACACTGGAAACACATTCTGGCTACCCTATTGTCAGTCCAACGTGATCCATCAATTCTTCTGTGACATCCCCTCTCTGCTGAAGCTCTCCTGCTCTGACAACTTCAGCAATGAAATTTTAATTTTTATCTCTGCTATGGTGATTGATGGTGGTTGCTTTCCTTTTATCACCAGGTCTTATATTCACATATTTTCTACTGTGTTCAAGTTTCCAACCAGGAGAGTGCAGGGAAAGGCCTTTTCCACTTGTGTCCCTCACATTATTGTGGTGACTGTATTTGTCAGCTCAGCCAGTGCTGTGTATTTAAAACCAGCTTCCAACTCGCCAACATTTCAGGACATGATCATTTCTGTGTTTTATTGTATAGTCCCTCCTTTGTTGAATCCTATTATTTATAGTCTTAGAAACAAACAAATAAAAGAAGCTTTGAGGAGACTTATGAACAAAATGCTTTATTCAAGAAAGTGATAGGATAATTATTTGAAAAGAATCCCATTTTGATGAAGAGAGTTGCAAAATGCCTCAATTATTAACTTTATGGCCTATTTCCAATTTTTAGGATCTTAACACAAGTTCTAAGGGATAGTCACTTATTATGTGCCTGCATAGGAATGACACAAACATACTTCATTTTGAACTTTCCTTTCCCCAAATTGCACATTCTCTAATGCCTGTAACATTGCTGCTTAAGGCTATTTGTTCAGATCTATATGCTAAATAGGTTTCTTTCCAATTTTTTCCCTTTAAATCTAGAGTCCTAGAAGAGAAAATCTATATATTAAAACATTTCCTACTCTATTAATGCAATAAGAAAACAGATAATTATTATCACTTCCTAAATTTAAAAGACCCCTAAATAGTGGAGAATAACATCTGAAAACTGTTTCATAAAATAACATTAAAGATTTATGTTTTAACTTCATAAAACAGAATGTGTGGCTGGTAAGATAGATCAATAATACCCATCTTTTTCTCATAATATGGAAGGAGAATTTTTCAATAAAGTACTTTGTTCAAAGCAAAAAGTACTTATAAACTGTTATTCAGTGAAAACTTTAGAAAATTTAGAATTAAGATTATTTGTTTGTAGGTAGTCAATCTTCATGGGAAGAATGCTAATATAAAGCAAATTTTATTTCCATGTGACTATAAAACTTCTGTGTCATTGTTTCAATGTATAGATAATATAATATGGAAATATGATTTTCTTTCTTGCTGCTTTGCCATGCTTCTTCCTAAAAATGGTAACAGTCTCATTTAGTTTATGGGACACAGGTTCCTTTTGTGGACCTCCCCTAACAAGGATTTAGGAACAGCAAATGTTGCTGGGCAAGTGTGGGCATCTGTATCTTCCCCTTTGCTCTTACCACAGAACAGGTATAATGTGGTCTGTAGAGTTGTAGGAAAGATCTGGTTAAATCAAAATGGAGAACTCTTTATCAGAGAAATTATGATCCTACCTCTGCTTTCCCTCCTAGCCCTATAGTGTTCATGGGTTTTGTCAGTGTTGCTTTGCCAGGCCCTTCAGGGAAATATGAATTTTGGTTGAGTTTCATATAGGTTTCTCACATAGGTGAGCACTTAATCCATACATGTATCCTTGATGTAGGGACACTGATTTCTAGTGGGTGAAAATATAAATGACCATATTGGATAAAACATGTCCAAAACACATACAATAATTCATATTGCAGTACTCAGTTTCTTTAAGTGTAAATTGGAGACACTTGTACTGAATGAAAGCAGTAAAACACTTATCTTAATTCTAAGATTGTTATTTTCACAGGGTGCTCATGTGATCAACTGATGAAATTCCAAAATTTGCAATTATTTAATTTTGGCAATCATTTTTACCTAGCATTTTCAGTAAAATTCTACTAAATTCCCACATCTGAGTATGCATTTTTCTATTATTAGTATTTCTAATTCTGGAATGCATTGTGTAGCTAATAATTTAGAAATATTAATTAAAAGCATTTAATACAATAACAGCAAAATGAATTTAAATACAGGTATTGATTTTCCACAGAAACAATTTAGACCCTAAATGATTTATACCCTGGTTATGTAAAATCAAATTTGGAGGCCAATGCACTAATGCAAACATACATCTTAGCCTATACAATTTGTCATTTTGAAGTGTACATCAAATAAGATTGTATGACAGTTTTTTTGGTGAAGTTGTGAGTTTACAAAGCAGTCATACATAACATACAGGATACCCATGTACCACCCCACACCAACACCTTGTATTGGTGTGGAACATTTGTTACTATTAATGATGGCACATTTTGCTATAATTGTACTATTTTTTAACAGTTGTTACTTGTTACAATTGATGGAAGATTATTAAAATAGTTCTGTTTATCATCCAGTAGTTACATTAGGTGTATTTTTACACATAATATCCAATTATTGTCACCTGGTAATAATATCATACATTTGTTATAATTCATGAAAGAACATTCTTATACTTGTATTAACTACAGTCCATCCTATACAATAGAGTTCACTGTGTTGTGCAAACATTTTACCTTTCAATTTTTATTCTATTTATACATCTTAGTTTCCTCTTTAAACTGCATTTGCCTGTACATTTCAGTAGTGTTAATGACATTCAAAATAATGTGTTAATATCACCAACATCCATTTCCAAACCCTTGCCATCAGCTTAAATAGAAAATCAGAGAAAGAAAAGAATACCTCTATGTTCTCTAACCCCAATCTACTGGTAATCTATATTCTAAATTCCAATTCTATTAGTTTGCTTATCATAATTAGCTCACAGCATTGAAGTTAAACAATATTTTTTGTCTTATTTCACTCAAAATAATGTCCTCAGGGTTCATTCATACTGTGGCATGCATCAAGACATCATTTCCTTTTACAGCTAAATAATATTCCACTGTATATATATACCACATTTTGTTTATCTGTTCATTGGTTGATGGACACTTGCATTTCTTTAAGCTTCTGTCAAATTTGAATAAGGATGCTATGAATATTGTTGTGCAAATATCTATTTATGTCTCTGCTTTCGGTTCTTCAGGGTATATTCCTAGTAGTGATATTGCCACATAATATGTAGCTTCCTGGGGAACTGCCAAATTTTCTTACACATCAGCTGAACTATTTTACATTCCAACTGGAAATCAATGAATCTTTCTATTTCTCCACATAAACTCCAACATTTGCAGTTCTCTGTTTTTCAATAGGGCCATTCCTATAGGTGTGAAATGATAACTTCTTTTGGTTTTTATTTGCATTTCCCAAATAGGTAGTGATGTTCAGCATCTTTTCTTTTATTAAATTCAGTTTTATTGAAATACATTCACACACCATACAATCATCCATGATATACAATCCACTGTCCACAGTATGATAACATAGTTATGCGTTCATCACCACAGTCTATCTCTGAACATTTTCCTTACATCAGAAAGAACCAGAACAAGAATAAAAAATAAAAGTGAAAAAAAACACCCAAATCATCCCCCCATCCCACCCCATTCAGCATCTTTTCATGTGTTTTTTAGTTGCTTGTATTTCCTCTTTGGAGAGATGGCTATTCAAGTCTCTTACCTAATTTTATATTAGGTTGTTTGTCTTTTTACTGTTGAGTTGTACGATTTCTTCATATATTCTGGATATTTAACCCTTATTGTATATGAGTTTTCCAAGTCTTTTCTCCCATTGAATAAGTTGTCTAAGCACTTCAGTGATAAAGTTATTTGATGTACAAAAGTATTTAATTTTGAGAAGTTTCCAATTATCTACTTTTTTTTGCTTTAATTCCTTGGTTTAAAATCCAAGAAAGCATTGCCTACCACAAGATCAATTTTGATGCAATTTTATTAAGATACATTTACATACCAGATAATTATCCAAAGTGTACAATTGGTGTTTTAGGGTATCATTACATAGTTGGACATTCATCATCATAATCAATTTTTGAACATTTTTATTACTCCAAAAAATGAAAATAAGAATAAAACTTTTAAAGGAAAACACCGAAAACATACCATAACCCTTGTCCCTGCTATTATTGTTTTTGGTCTTTATTTTCTTACTCATCTGTCCATACAATGGATAAAGGAAATGTCATTCCCAAATTTTTCATGATTACACATTCATACTGTAAAAGATTTATAGTTATACAGTCATCTTCAAGAATCAAATGTACTGGGTTGCAGGGAAACAGTTTCAGGTATTTCCTTGTAGCTACTCTAAAACACTAAAAACCAAAAAGGATACCTATATGATGCATAACAATAACCTCCAGAATGACTTCTCAACTCTATTTTAAATCTTTCAGTCACTGAAATTTTATTTTGTTTCATTTCCCTTCGCATTTTGATCCAAAAAGACTTTCTCAATCACATGATGCTGAGGCCAGGCTCATGCCTAGGAGTCATGGCCCACATTTTCAGGAAGAGTTACACCCCTTGGAGTCATGTTCCACCTGAGGGGAGGGCAGTGAATTTACCTGCATGTTGGCTTGGAAAGAGAGGCCACATCTGAGCAAAAAAAGAGGTTCTCTTGGGGTAACTATTATGCATAAGCTTATATGTAAGCTTAGCTTCTCCTTTAGATGAATGAGTTTCATAAGAGCAAGCCCAAAGACTGAGGTGTTGGTATTCTAAACTGATAGTTTCTGATGCTTTCAAGAGTATCAGTAATTCCCCATGTGGGAGAGTTTAATATTTCCACATTTGTCCCCAGCCCCTCAAAGAGACTTTGCAAATACTTTTTTTTTTATCTTCTGCCCAATGACCTCTGGGATGTACTGGAGTATCACATTAACCCGTACAAACCAACAACATCTTATTCACTGTATCTAGTTCCATGTAATTATGGTGTTTGAATAAACAGACCATACAATTTGGATGGTGTGCTACAGAAATCATAAATTTTGCACCAAATAAACATCTCTTCTTTTGGTCTCATGCAGTAGTTGAAGTTTTAAAACAGTGAAAATCATCCTATTCCCATACATCCTTTTTGCCTTAGTCCTAACCAGATTAGCTTTATTCATCTCACTAATTGAAGTCTGATCTCTTTTTTCAGCTTCTTTAACTGTTGCTGGATGGGTAATACTGACTTTCATAGCTGTAGAACTCTAGCTCTGAATCTTAAATGTCACACAGATACCTGAACTTCCAGGGAATGACCAGGTTATACACAAAGAGCTCAGCATCTCAGAATTTAGAAATAACCCCAACTCAGGAATTGATGTGACTGCTGTAAGAACTTACAATCTAGAAAACTTTACAGTGAGACTTCCCCTGATAACATATGCTCTTGAATAAAATTGTCAGAGTTCGCACATTATATTTAGCCCTTTCTAGTGAGGCATTATATTACTCATTTCATTCCTGTCTTATTTCACTCTACATACTGTCCAGAATGTTCATTCACCTAGATGCATTCCTCACTTAATTCCTTCTTTCAACTTATCAATATTCTATTGTATGGATATACCACAATTTGTTCTTCTGTTAATCATCTGATGTACCCTTAGGCAACATCCATCCATTGCAAATTGTGAATACTGCCACCAAAAATATCAGTGTTCATATGTCCATTGGTATTCTTGCTCTCAGTTTTTCTAAGTATATACCCAATAAGGAGGTTGCAAGACATTATGGCATCCCCATACATAGCTTCTTTGGGGACCACTGCACTGCCTTCCAAATATGCTGCACCATTCCCAATCCCTACCAACAATGAATAGGTACATTCCTTTCTCCACTTTTTCTCCAGCACTTGTATCTTTCTGCTTATATTTTAAACAGCTTTATTTACACACCATACAAACAACCCTAAATAAACAATGATTCCTGGAATGGTATAATCACATAGTTATGCATTCACCACCACAATCTATATGAGGAAATTTCCATTTCTTCTGCAATGAAAGAAGAAGAGGAGAAAAAATGAAGAATAAAAAATTAAAAATGACATAAAATAAGTTAAAAGGAGAATCAACAACAGTAATATCAAGAATCTCATTCCCCTCCCGTATAATTCCTTCTTATTGACATTTAGTTTCTATGTATTTACTTTGTCACATTTCTTGGAAGTATATTACAATGTTACTGTTACCTATAGACTGTCATTTGCATTGATTTTATTTTTCCACATACCATCCCATTTTAACACCTTGTGATACCGACATTCATTTTTTCCCCTTCATGTAAAAATATTCTTATATTTGTACATTTAATCAACATCATTTCTCAAACTAGGTTTGACTAAGTAATACAGTCTCAGACTTTAACTTCTAGTCTTTCCTTCTGGTGTTATATATGACCCTAGTGCATTCCTCTTCCAACATTATTTACACTAAAATTTTTCAATGTACATACAATATTGTGCTACAATCTACTATTCTCTCTCTCTCTCCCTCTCTCTGTCTCTGTCCCCCCTTTCTCTCTCATGCTTCCTGATAGCTCTCACTTCTGTACTCTTCTCCAACATGCTCCTTGCTTTTCCTATCTGTCTGTTGTGCTCACTTTAGTATTTCTTGTTGAGCAGGCCTCTTGTTCACAAACTCTCTCATTCTCTGTTTTTCTGAAAATATTTTTAACTCCCTCATTTTTGTAGGACAGTTTTGTCAGATAAAAAATTATTGGTTGGCAGTTTTTTCTTAATATGTATCTTAATTATATTGTACCACTGCCTTCCCACCTCCATGGTTTCTGCTAATAAATCCACACATAGTCTTATTGAGCTTCCCTTGTATGTGATGGATCACTTTTCTCCTGCTGCTTTGAGAGATCTCTCTTTGTCTTTGACATTTAAAGATCTGATTAGTGTGTTGGAGTAAGTTTGTTTGGATGTATTCTGTGGGTTATGCTTTGATTCTTGAATCTGTAATTTTATGTGTTTCATAAAAAATGGGAAATTTTCAGTGATTATTTCCTCCAAGGTTCTTTCTACACCTTTTCTCTTCTCATCTTCTTCCAGGACATCCATGAGATGTATATTTATTCACATGTTTTCATTCAATTCCCTGAGTCCCTGATCATGTTCTTCCATTCTTTTCCCTATCTGTTTTTTGTGTGTAGGATTTCAGATGTGATGTCCTCTAGTTCAGCAATCCTTTCTTCTGCCTCTTCAAATCTGCTGTTGTTAAGTCTCCATTGTGTTTTTCCTCTCTTCCTTTGTGCTTTCATTCTCATAATTTCTGCTAAGTGTTTTCTCAAACTTTTGAGTTCTTCATTATGTTTACTCAATATCTTCTCTATATCCTTCATCACTTTTGTCATATCTTCCCTTAACTTGTTGATTTGATTTTTGAATTGATTTAGCATATTGCGGGATACTGATTACGTGCTTCAACTTGGCGGGCCTGGGCCGGGGGACCGGATCCACCCCTGGGGAGGGTAGTGGGTACGGGTGACAGCACCCTCCACAGCCCCCCGGGCCTGAGAAGGTGAGGCCGGAGGCAGGCCCCAATTCCTCACCCAAAACCAACCGTTGGAGGAAGCTTGCCGGGTAAGACCGCCTCCCTCGTCTAACCACTCAACCCCTCCGTTACAATGCAACGTCCCCTACTGCCAGTGCGCATGCACCAATCATTGTGCAACACCCAACAACCAACCTCCGCGCCCTCTCAGAACCAATCCAAGCCTTTAACCTCTACAGCTACCCCGCCCTCTAGACCGCCCATTATAAGCTTGTACTCTCCCCTAATAAACGCTCTCTCTCTTGGTTTCTTCACCCTAAAAAGAAACGTGTCCCGCCTGTTCCTTTCTCGCCGCCCTCCATACTTTGCACGCCTCCGCCGGGGACCTGGCCAAGTCCCCCGCCTCGCCCTCGCCTCCGGGAAAGAGCCCCCGCCGCCGGTACCCTCCGAGCAATCCTGAGAGCCTAGGATTTAGCAACCGGCCGCCACCCCCCCTCAGACGAGTCAACTGCGACCGCAGCATATTTTTTGAACATCTTGAATTAGCAATTCCAACTCCTGCAACTCATTTGAATTTTAGTTTGTTCCTTTGTCTGAGTCATATCTTCTTTTATCCTAGTGTGACTTGTAAATTTTGTTGCTGTCTGGTCATCTGGTTCCTTTAATTAGTTTATTCTGGAGGTCATCTTCATTCTTTAACTTAATATTTTCTTGTTGCTTGGTTTGGTTCTCTGTTATTTGGCATTCAGTTCAACTTATTCTAAATCTTTAACATAGCTTCTGTTCAACTGATCAGAATTTTTAGCTCTTGTTATTCTGGTTCTTGCCATGCATATATGGAACTTTGTTTATATCAAGGGTCTACTCAGATATGATTTACCCCAAACAGATTTTCCAAGATCAGACAGACCCAATATCAGAACATAACACTTAAGCTGTTTCTGTTTTCTTTTCTAGTACCTGGGATCAAAATATTCTGAAGGAGTGATGCCACTGGAGCTGGACAACACCTCCCTTTTCCTTGGAGAAGATATACTCTTCAGGGAATTTTCTCCTTCACTTGACTCCTCCTGTTTGCTAAAGCTGCTGTTATGCAAAATGCCAGAAATGGATTGGCTTTTATACAGAGAATTTATTAGCTTACAAATTTATGATTCTAAGGCCATAAGTGTTCAAACTAAGGCATCAACAAGATGGTAACAAAACTTAAGAAAGCCCAATGGCTTCTGGAACACCTCTCTCAGCTTGGGATTTATAAACAAATTTGGGGGCTTCTCCCTATGCAGCTCTCTATCTTTCAGAATTTTCCTTCAACTTTTAGTGTCTCAAGTGCAAATTCGTTTTCAGCACCCTCAGGCCAATATACCTGTGGCTTTTCACTCCAGTTCAAGTTTCTCAAGCACTGTTCCCCCATTCTTGGAAGAAAACTTGAAAGTCACATAAGGTAGTGGTACTTGGAGATCCTTGGAGCAACTGTATAATCATCATCTGGGAAATTGTTATACACACAAATTTTGGACCCCATCCTAGATCCAGTGTTTTAGATAAGGGGATGGATATTAATAATTTCTTTTTTTACATGCAATTTTATTGAGATATAGTCACACACAAGATAATAAACCAAAGTGTAAAATCAGTGGTTCATTTATGAATCAATGACCACAATTTTTGAACATTTTCATTATTCCAAAAACTAAAATAAATACATGAATAAAAATTTAAAAAGAAATTACAAAACATCCCATACCCCTTATCCTTCCCTGTGGTTTATTTTTGTCTTTATTTCCTTATTCACCTGTCCATACACCAGATAATGGGAATGTTGGTCATAAGATTTTCACAATTTCACATTCACACCATAAAAGCTATATAGCTATACAATCATCTTCAAGAATCCAGGCTACTAGATTGAAGGAGGAAGGAAGGTAAGCCAGTGGCCATGGGGCTAAGACAGCAGGACTGGGCCATGGGCATTTACCAGGGCAGGGGCTGTTTCAAACAGCAGAGAGCAGGAGGTGGCTGCTTAGGCACTGGTGATGTCAGAGCCTCAAATTTTGTGCACAGCCCCCTGGAGGCAGCATGGGCTCCTAGACCCACCCAGGGTGACTGTCCTTGTCCAGGAAAAGTGTCACTGGTAGCCAAGTTGAGGCAGGCCCTGGAGAGGTGACTGCAGCAGCTTGGGGGATGACCAGAATGCTGAGAAGGAGGCAGGAGCAGCAAAGGAAAGATTCCCAATGATGGGCAGCTTGGACCTCACTTGGGCCCTCTCAACCAAAGCCAGGGCAAGCCAGGTTAGATGGAGCCTCTCAGAGAAAACTGTGGACAGGTGCTGCAATACAATAAAAATAATATGAAGAAGGCAATAAGGAACCAATGGCTTTAGCTGGCTGACCAGTTTCCTTTCTGCACCATCTGTTCTACAAGGATAAGGTCAGGCTTATTCTCCCAGTGAAAGAGACCTAGGAGGGCATGGGTTCCTGACATAGGCTGACCAACTCATGAATCAGTAAGAGGATGATGTGGACTTGGAGGCCATGGTGAATGACATGAACATGTCCTTCCAGAGTGTGCACTTGATACATGACATGAAGAGAGAGATGGTGCAGCTACTTCAGAACTGCCAGAACAGCCCCAGCCACCTGCCAAACTCAGGAATGAGGTCCCTCCAGCCACAGGTGTCCCCATAGCTGAAAGCACAGCACTCACAGCCTGTACATATCCTTGCCATCAGGTGCCCCCAGGAATAAGACCAGAAATTTAGAAACCCATTGCTGAAGCTATCCCCAAAATATTCCCTGAATGCTGTGGTCCCAAGAGCTCCCCTGTGCTGATGCCAGGCTCCCTACCTCTGAGCCAGTCCTCAGCTAAGCAGGATGTTAAAGTCTTTAGTGAAGATGAGGCAAGCAAAGTGGTGGAGATTTTCACAGACATGGCAGCCAGGGACCTGTGCCAACTGCCGGTTTGCAATAGTCACTGTGTGGGTGATCACAGCTGGATGTTGGTGGATCAGCACCCACACCTGGGATTGGAAAGTTACTTGGAGGACCATGAATTGGTGGTCCAGGGGGAGAAGAACATGGCAACTGAAAGCAAATTTTTATTCAGGAAGAATTATGCAAAATATGAGTTTTTAAAGTGAATTTATGAATTTCTTCCCAGAACAGATTGTTACTTGGTGTCAGCAGTCAAGTGGCAGCATTCTCCAAACAAAGATTTTGCAGAATTTTTTAAACTCCAGTAGATGTCCTGAAATTCAAGCTTTTGCAAGTGAAAGAGCTGGTAAAGAAATCCTGGGAAAAGCTGTACATGTATTTGTGAAGATTGGGACTTTATTGCTCCATAAAAGGAACTTCAAAGGAGCCCAGACACTTGCAGTGTTTTCAGACCTCAAGGACAGCAACATCTTCCTGGTTGCCAGCAGAAAGCAGTCTATTACCCCCACAGATTATGACTTCTGTATAAAGCCAAACAAAGTAAGGAAGGAAATTAAAGAGCTGAGGTTGCCATGTGCAGAGGAATTGCAGAGCAGGACATGCAGGACAACAGCATTCAGGCTCTTTCTTTTTTTACATTTTTTTTTTATTTTGAAATAAATTCCATTACATGAATAGTTGCAAAAAAGTACTAGCCCCATACACAGAATTCCATCATACTCTGACCCCTCCTCCCCCGATAGCTCAATCCACCAACTTTAACATGCTGTAACATCACTGTTTCTTTCCCTCCCTCCCTATCATCCATCATATATTTCTCTGTCTTCTGAACATATGAGAGTTAGCTGCACACATCCTTGAACATACACTATAATTCACGTATGTACTTCCCATGAACAAGAACATTCTTTTATGTAATTCCATTAAGCACAGCTAAGAAGTATGAGATTCAACAATGATACAATACTTACATTCTATATTTACTTTTCCTTATGTCTCAACTGTGTCCCTTCGAGCCACCTGTCCTCCACCCTCCAATCCCATTCAAGTTCATCCTTAGCATTCAATTGTCATCTAGTTAGACTGTCTTTTTTTCTTCTTTTTTCAATTGTGGAAACATATATACAGCCTAAATCTTCCCATTTCTCCCCCATCCCTAGCCTTCCATTAGCGGGATTAATCACATTTAGAATGATGTTATGCTCTTTCCCACCATCCATTACTAGAAATTTCCCTTCAACTCAAACAGAAACCCTACACTCCTTTCTTAACTCCCCATTGCCCCTTCCCCCATTTCTCTTAACCCAAACTCTTCATCTCTAAGTTTATATTATCTGATAATTTCTTTGTGTTTACTGTGGGGCTTAAAATTAACCTCTTAAATCCCTATCAATCTTGTTTTTCTTTGATACCACCTTCACTTCAATAGGGCACATAAACTATGTTCCTATACTCCTTCATTCCCCCACCTTTATATAGTTGTCTAAAATTACATATTTTACATTGAGTTCAAAACCATTGATCTGTCCTTAGAGTTTGTGTATTTTTTATCATGTAGAAAGTAAATAGTGGAGTTATAGTTCAAAAATTATTGACTTCTATTTGTATTCCGTTGTGTTTGGAGAATGTTCTTTGAGTATATTCAAATTTTTAAATTTCTTGAGGCTTGTTTTATGTTCCAGCTTATGGTCCCTTCTGGAGAAAGATCTGTGATCACTAGAGAAAAATGAGTGTCCTGGTGATTTGGGATGTAAGGTACTATATATGTCTGTTAAAATTCTCTGTATCTCTCAGCATTTGTTTGTCTTTGAAAAATTTAAGCTCTCCCTCAACTTTGAAGGAGAGTTTTGCTGGATAAAGTATTCTTGGCAGGAAATTTTTCTCTCTCAGAATTATAAATATGTCATGCCACTGCCTTCTTGCCTCCATAGTGGCCACTGAGTAGTCACTACTTAGCCTTATATTGTTTCCTTTGTATGTGGTGAATTGCTTTTCTCTTGCTACTTTCAGATCTTGCACCTTCTCTTCAGTATTTGAGAGTCTGATCAGACTATGTCTTGGAGTGGGTTTATTTGGATTTATTCTATTTGGAGTTTGCTGGGCATTTATGCTTTGTGTGTTTATATTGTGTAGAAGGTTGGGGAAGTTTTCCCCAACAATTTCTTTGAATACTCTTTCTAGACCTTTACCCTTCTCTTCTCCTTCTGGGACACCAATGAGTCTCAAGTTTGGACATTTTATTTTATCTATCATATCCCTGAGATCCATTGTGATTTTTTCATTTTTTTTCTCCATTCTTTCTTTTGTTCTTTCATTTTCTGTTCTGTGGATTTCTAGGACACTGAGATGTTGTTCAGCTTCCTCTAGTCTTGTATTGTGAATATCCAGAGTCTTTTTAATTTGGCCAAGTTTCTTTTATTTCCATAAGATCTTCTTTTTTTTATTAACTCTTGCAATGTCTTCTTTATGCTCTTGTAGGGTCTTTTTTATGGCACTTATATCCTGGGCCATGGTCCTCTTGATGTCCTTTAAATCCTTTGCCATGTTTTCATTCTTTGATTTTAGTTCTTTAATTAATTTTGTGAGGTACAACATTTCTTCCAAAATCTTGATTTGTGTGCTTGGAGCTGGATTCTCCATATCATCTGATTTTGTCATATGCATTAAGATTTTCTGTTGTTTTTGGCCTCTTGGCATTTGTTTTGCTTGATACGGTTCTTTCAAGTTGTATCAAAAAAAAAAAGAATATCAATCTAATTTTTCAGAGACACAGTTTGGTGACATAGACTTCTCTAACTAACCAGCAGATGGCATCTGTGAGTCACCTATATCCCTCAAGTCAGTTCTGAAACTTTTTTCCACAGAGTGTGGGGAAATGATTCTTGTGTGTTCAGTTGGAGAACTCAGTTTGGGTGTGTTGCTGGAGCTGTCCACCCTGGAGATGGGGCGTATGTACAGGTGGCCAGGGAGGAAGGGCAGTTCTCTCTTGGTGTCCCACAAACCACCGGACTTGGTGTAGCACCCCTGGGTTCTCTGAGCAGATCCCCCCTCCCAGCCACGATCCTCCCTCAGCTGAGAGAATGCTGTGCTGCATCATCAGTGTGCACTGTCCCTCAAGGGAAGCCCTGGGCTGCTGGGCTGTTCCATGGGGCTCTCAGCTCATTTCAGAATGCAGAATGTCTGAGGCTGTCTTTACTGCAATGTCTTGTGGGCTGAGAACAGCTGAGGTTTTCTCCACAGAGAGAAAGCAAGAGGCAGAAAAACTCCCAGGTTCACCTGTCAGCCAGATATAGCACCCAATCCTCTGGGTTCCCTATCCTGCAATTCTCCCAAGGTCAGTTGTCACCAAAAGCCTCTGTCTGCTTGTTGAGGATGCACTGTATTGAGCACTTAATATTAAAACCTCACTTGGAGCTGGGCTGAGAAAGTGCATGGTGTGGCTTCCATGAGGGAGGGGCTCTCAACTCTAGGTTCTTGACTCTCAGCATGGGTCCACAGTTTAACTTACAGATTTTATGGTGTGATCTCAGGCATTCCTCCCAATTCATGTCAGTGGATATTGAGTGTACAGTCACGTTTGTCTCCCCACTGTTATTCCAGGTTATTTACTGTTTTTTTGTTCATTTATGAATTGTTCTGGGGGAGACTAGGTCTTCCACTTTTTTCTATGCCACCGTCTTCCCAGAATCTCAGGCTGTTCTTGTACAGAATGCTCCTTTACCAGAATTAAAGAATCCCCCAGCAGAGGAAAGTTTTGCTATCCCCTTTCTCAACTCCACTGCACAGTGCCTCTGTGAACTCCCTCATGGCAATGGATGTTTCTCAGCAAACAGGAAGAGTGAGAGAAAATCCAACTGACACTGTGGAAGATGGTCATGCTTGGAGGAAGCAACGCATGCAAATGAATATCTTAGTAGCCAAAGTCCTCTTCACCTTTATACCATAAGCACACTGATTCATAGGACACATTGGTTCCATGGCAGGGTCTCCAGGGAGAAATCACACAGGATTATTAAACAGCAAGAACTTCTGGATGGGCTTTTTCTACTCTATGACAGCCAGAGTAATCCAAAAGCATTTGTACTCACACTGTCATCACCAGAAATTAAAAAAATATTCAGATCTTACCTTGTGAGGATGATGGAGAGATGTTTTTCAGCCTTGGTGAGGTGAACACCAAGGTCTCTGGCATGATCCGCTTTTACCAGTTAAACAAAGAAGTTCTGCCTTGCAAACTCCAGCACCACTGCATCCATGTGGCCTTATGACCTCATCTTTGCTCTTGGCTGAAGACTGGAGGAAATTAAACTGGTGTGAAGGAGAGGCTTGTACATTAGCTGAGAACACACTTATGTACCACACTTTGGGACTCAATCTGGAGAGGCATGTGTTTGTTCAGCACCAACTGAGCAAGATTGACTAGTTTGTTGGACTTAGAGACTATTTGATGCTGAGAATCCTGAAGTATTGTCTTACACTCTGCATTTTCCAAATCAGGCAGGATATGGAAAAACCAAGTGCAAATTGGACAATAAACCAGAATGATTGTCTTGGCTGTGCCACATAAAACAAGAACCAGGAAGAAGTAATTGTGGACTTCTTGCCCTGGAATATTCTTGACAATTAAAACTGATATGTCTACTTTTTTGAATTGATCACTTTTTGCACTCCTTTGTTTTTAACATTTCATTCAGCCTTTGTTAGGAGGAGATGGGGCTTTTCAGATCATATGGGACATATAAAAAGTATCAAATGGGCAGAGTTCAAAGACTTAATGTGGATTCTTCAGTGTTTCCAGAGGGCAGATACCCTTCTGTACATGACAACAGTGTGGTTTCATCTTCCAAGTAACAAGCCAATCCAAGCCCTTCCCAGTTTACTTGAAAAACTTTTTAAAATAAAAGGTGTCAACTACAAGAAAAGTCTACTGTATTACAGTCCAACAGTTTCAGGTATTTCCTCCTAGCTATTCTAATACACTAGAAATTAGAAAAGGATATCTCTATAATGCATAAGAATAACCTCCAGAATGATCTCTCAAATTCATTTGAAATCTCTCGGCCACTGAAACTCTATTTTGTTTCATTTTTCTTCCCACTTTGGTCCAAGAAAGTAACCTCAATTCCATGATACCAGGGCCAGGTTTATCCCTGGGAGTCATGTCCCATGTTGCCAGGAAGATTTACACCCCTGGGAGCCATGATCCATACAGGGGGAAGACAGTGAGTTTTCCTACAGGTTGAGCTCAGAGAGAGGCCACATCTGAGAAACAAAAGAAATTATCAGGGAGAGACTCTTAACCATAATTATAAGTAGTCTTAGCTTCTCCTTTGCAGGAATAATTTTCATAAGGGCTGCAAGTTTGAGGGCTTGGCTTATTAAATTGGCAGTCCTCAGTGCTTGTGAGACTATCAGGAATTCCCCAGGTGGGGAAGCTTAATACTTCCATATTTTACCCCATTCCCTCAAGTGGGCTTTGCAAATACTTTTTGTCTCTGTCCAAATAATTCTGGGATGTATCAGGTCATCACATTTACTTGGACAAGCCAAAAGGATCTCACTCCCTATTCAAGTTTCCATGTAATTATGGTGTTCAAATAAACTGACCATACAAGTTAAATTAGACACTGTGCTGCAGAAGATACAAATTTTGCACCAAATAAACCTCACTTCCTTTGGTCTCATACAGAATTTGGGGTTTTAAAACAGTCAATATCTTTGCCCTTTACCCTTTATTCTGATTTACATTAGTCCTAACCAGATCAGCATCATTCATACCTCTAATAGAAGTCTGATCTCTTTTTAAGCTTTTTAAAACAATTGGGTAATGCTGAATTTCATAGCTGCTAAACTCTACCTCTGAGTCTCAGGTGTCACACACACCAAGTTATACAAAAGGACCAGCAATGTGTTTTAACAAAGTCTCCTGAGAATTTAGTATACAATTCTATACTAGTTTGAGAATGAATGCTATAGTGAATAAGACAAAAATGTGTTTCTCATCAAGAATGTTTCCATTCTTTCAAAGACAAAATACCCATCTGTTTCTAACTGGTTGCTTTCAAGGGCCTTCAAACAGTTTTGTTTTTCTTAAAATGTTGTCCAAAATTTATAATTATTATTTGGTGTGGGAGGGATAATTTAGTCTAAAACAATTTTTTCAGCCAATAATAGAGCTGGGTTTTTTTGCTATGCATTCTACATTGAATATTGTTTGAAATTTTTGTATATACATATACATATATATCTGTATATATATATACATATATATGTTTTAATTTTTGTATATATATTTATGTTTGAAATTTTTGTGTATATATACATATATCTAAGCTGTATATATGTATATATATACACATATACATAATAAATTTTAAATACATTTCACTGAGATTGAAATATAAATGTTTCCAACTCATGCATGGATGATATGTTTTTAAATACTAGAAGCACCTTATAGTTTAATGGGACACAGTTTGAAAATCACAGTTTGAATATCTAAACCATATTATTGACAGAATGGGTTGACATAAGCTTCTACTAAGCATCAAAGCATCTCTATGGCAACAGTAACCATAGTATCAGGTCTGAGATAGTAGTGGTAATTGGTCTTGTGCAGAGTGACCAAGAATGCAATGTGATATCTTCCTTGTCCCTATTCAGGAAACCCCAGAGACTTGCTTTGCACATTGATGGAGGAAGATGTCAAATGATGACCAGGTGAAAATGACATCTTTGCTAAGAGAATCTACATTTTCACCATTTCAACCTGTTTTCAAAGGGAGCTTCTCTTAGCTCCATTGTCCAGATTCATACCTGCTTTGATTCCTCAGTCATGAGTGTTTTATCTCTTCTGAACACACTACCAATAATGCAGAGGGTCTCCACTCCTTAATAAGAAATATGGACTTGCCATCAATAGGAAATGCTACAGTAATGTCATTTTTTTGTTGAAGTTTTGCAGTATACCCACCTTATCATACCTATGAAATGGAGAGAAAGTTCACTACAAAGCATCACTCCATCCTTTCTGTTGGAAATTTAATCATGTCCCCCATAAAATACATATTCATGTCATAATCCCAGAAATGTGGGTCAGAAACTATTTGTAAATAGGGCCTGATTAGGTATTTCAGACATGCCTCAATTTACTATTCTGTGCTTTCTTGCACTTTGCAGATATTTTGTCTTTTATATATTGAATTTTCAGGGCAACTCTTGTTGAGGAAGCCTACTGGCACCTTTTTTCCAACAGTCTGTGCTCATATCATGGCTCTGTGTCACATTTTTTGTAATTCTCATATTTCAAACTTTTTCATTATTATTATATCTGTTATGGTGATCTGTGATCAGTGATCTTTGGTGTGACTATAGTAAATATTTTGGGCTGTTTTACCATTCCATGTAGATGACAAACTTAGTTGATAAATATATGAGTTTTGACTGCACCACTAACCAGCTAGCTATTTTCCCATTTCTCCCCTTCTCCTCATACCTTCCTGTTCCCTGAGACAATGAAATATTGAAAGTAAATGAAATAATAACCCCACAATGGCCTGTAAGTGTTCAAGGGAAAGAAAGAGCATCACAATTTAAATAAAGTGCTAGAAAACCTAGAAATGATTAAGCTTAGTGAGGCAGGCATAGCAAAAGCCAAGATAGGCTGAAAGACATACCCTTTGCACCAAATAGCTAATCAAGTTGTGAACACAAAGGAAAAAACATATAAGTAAATGAAATTGGAAATCCAAAAGGGGAAAAAAAGTAACAATGAGAAAGCAAATATGGAGTAAGTTTTAGTGGACTGGATGGAAGGTCAAACCAGCCAGAACATTTCCTTTACCCAAAGCCAAATCTAGATCAAGGCCTAAATCTCTACAATTCCATGAAGGCTGAGAGAGGTGACACAGCTGCAGAAGAAAAGTTTAAAGCTAGCAGAGGCTGGGTCAGGAGATATAAGGAAAGAAGCTGTCATCAAAACTTAAAATTGCAAGTTGAAGCAGCAATTACTGATGTAGAAGCTGCAGCAAGTTATCCAAAAAATCTAGCTAAGATAATGAAGGTGGCTAAGCTTAACAACAGATTTTCATTGTTGACAAAGCAGCCTTATATTAGAAGATGACATTTAGGACTTACATAGCTAGAGAGGAGAAGTCAATGCGTAGCTTCAAATCTTCAAAGGAGAGACATACTCTCTTATTAGAGGCCAACACAGCCTGTGACTTTACGTACAAGTCAACACTCATTTATCGGTCTGCAAATCCTGGGGTCCTTAAGAATTATGTTAAATATACTCTACCTATGTTCTATAAATGGAATAACAAAACATCATCACCAACATATCTCTTTGCAACATGGTTTAATAAATATTTTAAGCCCACCAGTGAGACCAACTGCTCAGAAAAAGGATTCCTTTCAAAATGTTACTTCTCATTTACAATACACCTGCTCACCCAAGAGATTTGATGGAGATATACAAGATTAATGTTGTTATCATGCCTGCTAACATATCATATATTCTTCAGCCCAGGGATAAAGGAGCAATTTTGACTTTCATGTCTTATTATTTAATAAATATATTACATAAGGCTGGAGATACCACAAATAGTGATTTTTCTGATCAAATCTGATGGATAAAACTGAATGTCCTAAAAAAGCCAAGTGAGAAAGTAACATAAAATACCCACCAAAACAACAATACAAAAGGAAATATTTTGTTTCCAAATTTAATGAATGACTTTGAAGAGTTCAAGATTTCACTGGAGGCAGTAATTGCAGATATGATGGAAATGACAAGAGAACACAAATTAGAAGTGGAGCCTTAAGATATGACTGGATACTTTAACCAGATGAGAAAACTTGAATGCATGAGTTGTTGATTCTTATGGATGAGCAAAGAAAGTATTGTTTACATTAAATTTAGCAATGCTCACAGCTTATCACCAGGAGGAGATTCTGGTGATATGCTGTGAACATTGCTAAATGACAACAAATTATTTAGATTATTATCTAAATTTAGTTGCTAAGGCAGTGGCATTGTTTGAGACAACTAACTCTAATTTTGATAGAAGTTCTGTAGCTAAAATGCTATCAAACAGCATTGCTACAGAGAAATCTTTTGTGAAAGGAAGAGTCAATTGATATGACAAACTTCATTGCTTTCTTATTGTAGGAAATTTCCACAGCCAGCCCAATCTTAGCAATGACTGCACTGATCAGTCAGCAGCCATTGACATATGTAAGACTCTCAACCTTCCAAATTATTGTATATCACTGAAGTCTCAGATAATGGTTAGCACATTTTAGCAATAAAGTATTTTTAATTATATTGTTTTCAAGACATAATTCTATTTCACATTTAATAGACTATGGTAGAGTATAAACATAACAATTTTATGCCCTGGGAAAAAATAAAATTTGTGTAACTCACTTTATTGTAATATTCGTTCTTTGTGGCATATCTCCAAGTCTTACCTGTATTAGTTAAGAGGTGGTAAAACCAAATGAGGGCATGCTTTGACTCAATATGTCTGAAGTACTTATAAGCAAATTAAATTAGACACATAAGTAGGAAGTAGAAGAAGCTAGATGTAGGAGAAACCAGAGAAAGATTGTTATATGATGGAGCATTGACATAAACAGACCAATTCAGACTTTGGAGAAAGCATCACTATGCAGACACCTTGATATTGGACTTCTATCCTCCAGAATTGTGAGTCAATAAATTCTTGCTTTTTAGGGCTAACCATTCTGTGGCATTTGACATAAAAGCTCTGGAAAACTAATACACTTTCCAACCCCTGTCCCTAGTCAGATACATGAATATTTATTCTACTAAGGACCAAGGTAGTTGGCAATGCATCTCCAACTGTAATGGGCACACAAGTCATCTGGGGATCTTGTTAAAATGTAAATCCTGAACAGTAAATCTGGATGTGAAAGGATTTGCATTTCTAATAAGCTCCCAGTTGATGTTCATGCTGCTGGGCCAATGACAATCATGTGAGAAACAACTACCTAAAGAACCTGATTGCTTTTTCTGTTTTGTGGCACTGAAATCAGCTTCCAAAGTCACTTAGCTGGTGAGGAAGGAGGACAATTCTTTTCAATTCTTCCTTAAGATAGCTAAGGCAATTATTCTCCCCATTTTTATATATGATGCACATTTGAAGTGTTACAAGTATGGTGTACCTTGCAGGTTGTGTCAATGAATGAAGTGGGCTACATATACCAATAGGGCACAGTGGTGCAGTGGGCAGAAAAGGGATCTCATGCCTTTTTTGATTTGGGCAGCTGCTACTGTGATCTTAGGGTATTCAGATATTTAAACTTTTTAGGGAAAATTATAAATTTGGATTTTACGTCTTTGTATGTTTAAATGTTGGTAAATAAGTTTTAAAAATGCTGTGAGGTAAAGATCTTTCTAAGGTCCTAGATATGTCCTATATCATGATATATATTAGTTTCGGGTATATACTTACATAAAAATTCATCCACAAGAGGTACACATGGGTAACAATTCATCAAGATGTGCAATTAAGATTTGTACATTTCATATGCATTATCACACAATTAAAGAGTGAGACAAAACCTTGCATGGGAATGATAAATGCCAATCAAAAGTGAGTAATTACCTCTGGCAGTGGAGGCAGGGAAGGAATGGGCTTGTTATAATGTGTAGGTCTAACATTGTTTCTTTGAAGAAAGAGAGAGCAGAAGCACACAGGGGAAAAAAATCCTTAGCTGTCTGAACATAATGCTACCTAGGTGTCTGGAATATTTTCTACCTGTCAGCTAGAGATTCTTTTCTTCTAATTCTTCTAATTAAGCCTCTTCATCTGAAGCTCCAGACCACACATGCTTTGATCTCCAGAGAGGGCATTTCTCTGGTAACTCACTGTGGCAACATTAGTGATTGGAATGTGGAGAAGAGATAATTGCCCTAAAAGTGCAATTCCTGTATGGGGCTTCCTTTGTCCTCTCCATGGGGAGTCATTTATTGTTACTTCCCTGGCCTCAATATGTGAATATATGCCATAGTGCACCAACCAGGGAGCTTGTCCAAGACTTTAGTGTACAAAGTAATCTCTGAGTCTCAATCTTTTACTGCCTGCATGGCTGGTATTTATTCTCCAGACCCTCCTGGAGGGTGGGCTGATATCTTTAGATTTCAGTCCCTTTGGAGGTGGAACTGATATTGTGTAGCCCAAAGAGCCTGTCATAAATCACATTGGTAAACTGTCCTTTAGACAAAGACTCCAGGTAACAGTCACTCCTCTAAGTCTGGACACTCCAAGGGCGTAAAAATCACCTCTAATTTTCCAAGGGCAAAGGCCAGACTTCTCTTTGGATAAGGACCTTTGTTCACTATACAGAAGGAATCTCACACTCATCCCCACAGTGTCCAAAATGAAATTCCCTACCTGAGGGCACACAAAGTTGTTTGTGAACAGGCAACCCCTATCCAGCACTGAATACTTATTGCCACTTGATAAATTGCACCTAATCCCATTGCACATCCTACTTTCCCACAGACTTCCAACTTCTTACCTGGCAACCAATCGGGGCTTCAATACTCAGGTGTGGCATGGCCTCCTCAAAAATCCTTTCCAGAAAAATGCAAGAGGCATCAACACATTGCTGCCATTTGCACATATTTGTAGTACTGCCAGATCATCTCAGTTATGGGGTAAGACTAGAAATAGAAATATGTATTTGTATGTTGATCACCAATCCATTGTGATTGTGTAAGTTTTAAGCTTATTACTCATTACACATTTAAGAAAATCATAAAATATTGCAATAATTCTACCATCTACTTCTGCCACCATTCCCTAACTCCAGAATCCAACCCTATTTTCAGCTTCTCCTGTATCCTTTTGGACACTCACATGTATACAGAAGCATACATACACCACAGATGCACACATATAGTACATTTTATACAGATGGTAACCTATTTAAAACAGTGGCACAAAATTATAAAATAAAGAAAAAAATCAAGAAAACATGGGTCAAAAAAAGCCCATTTGCTCATTTGAGTTAGGAATCACCTAAGCATATGTCTTATGAGCTATTTGGATTAAAGTTCCCAGAAAACAGGAGTTGTGCTTTGTCTTGGCATTTCTCTCAATACCTGGCAGAATGCATACACTAGGTACTCAATATACACACTTCCCTTCTATATAAGCATTTATTAAGTGCCTATTCTGTGCTTAACACGGGGTCTGCCATAAGGTTTCATGTAAACTGTTGTATAGGCAACACAACAGAGAACACAAGGGACACATATGTGGCTGGTTCAGTCTCATGCCCTATAGAAACACACCCAAAACCCATGTGTCGGCATATCCAGAATCTGTCCACCTACACATTTTTCCTGGTTATCTGGACATAACAACAAATTATCACTCCCAGTTCTCTGGCTCTCCTTCACTTAGTGTTCCCTTGTGCTGCTTACACTAGGATTCACAAACCAGTTGTCTTTCTATGAGCAGGGTTTCTATTTCTTGGCCTCCATGGAGAAAAGAATGTTGGTTTGGGAATATCAAATCCCAGCACAGACATGATGTGCTGATTTTCCCTGAGGCACTGGACTGGTTAAGTTGGCTGCAGGTAGGAGGAAGGTACTTTTTATTCTCAAATCTGGTTTATGAGATCATAATATTTCATTAGGCACTTGGCTCACAAAATTTTATACTCAAAACCTGTAACATATACAATCATACAACTAACAATTCTGATATTTTTAACAGGATTTTTTTTTCTTTTTTGAGACCATGATAGCCTTATATGCATAATCCATGTAATATAGCCATTGCAGATACAGATACCACCATTTCAATAAATTGGAAAGTGGTTTAACTAAAGCCTTGGGCTCTTCAGATGGTGACAGCATTTTATTCCATTATCATCCATTTGGAAACTGCCTCTTTAAAATATATTCAACCATCCAACTTCAGTTCAGGGTCAGCCTGGTTGTCAAATCAGGGCCACTGAGCTAGGTCAACATCCATAGCAGGGATGCTAGAAACTGGTAAACTATAATTCTCATGCCTGAATTGTGTCTCAGTCTCAGTGCTTTGCAGTGGAACTGTTGAGCTTCTTGTCCATCCTTCTGATAAGGAAGTCAGAGGATTATCAACATCATCATTTTGATACTCTACTGGTTCATTAAAATACTAGAAGTAGTGCAATTGGAGAAATTCTTACCTGGATAGATTCAATGTAGTGATGAATTTTTACTGTTGTGAACCAAATGGGTAAACCAGCCAATATTTCTGGAACAGTGTATGGTCACCCATGATTCCAGCCTTCTCTAGCTGCTGTAAGGGGGTGAAAAACCTCAACAGTGAAGTCAAATCTTTTCTAAAACTTGACCCTCTCATTTAACAGAGGTAGGGTCAATAGACTAACTAGTGAATCTGAGGTTTTCATTAACAAATAGAATAGATATCAAACTACCAATCCCGAATTCAAACATTAAATTCAAAATTTAAAAGAATCCACTGCTCTTGTAAACATTCATTTCTGAGAATCTTAAAGCAATATTTTTCATTATTCTCTTGCAAACTTGCTCATAAGAGTTAACCTCACCCACAGAATGAAATTTCCAAGATACAAATTACTACAGTATCAAAGCAAACAATTCTCAATTCTTTGACAATAATGACAAATAAATAATTTGTAATAGAGTCCTAAGAAATGTAGAGTAACAGTGACCAAACGATATGCAATTCAACCTAGGAAGAGAATTCTCTTAAATGTAAATTATGTATGAACAAAAAAGAGTTCTATTTCTCCAAATGTTATACAAATGAACCCTCTATACAAAAAAATCTGGCAACCTAAATATTATAACATAATCCACAAGTATTAGAAAAGGAAATTCCCAACAATTGGAGATATACCAGTGCAAGATAGCAATCACAAAAATCTTGTGATGCTAACAAGGTCATAAACCAGTTCCTTAGATACATTATAACTACTAAGAAATAGGAAATATGCTTTAATTAGACCACTTAAGGTGATAAAACCTTTTTCCTAACAATATTCTAAAGAATCTTATTTGTGTAAATAATATCCTTCAGATTTAAGATGTCATATGCCAAGAAAATGACATGCAAAGCTATACTTAAAAATAATTTCATATTAACAAAGCTTATATTTTAAAATTAATTATATGGCATGACCTAGCTTAGATGAATGAACTCCCTGAACACACAGACCCTTGATGATAATAAAACTCTCAGACCTTTTGTCAATATTGCAGGCTCCTCCTCCTAGTGGTAACATATTTTTCTTTAAATAATCAAGCTCATCTACAATGTCTTCCACATTATTCCTTGTGGTTAAACATCTATAAACATAAAGCAGCCTTCCTAAAGTGGTGGCATGATTAATTATGGTGGCATGATTAATTATTTCCCACAGATTTAATTTTGTGCCAGTATTTTAAAATGGAATGATTTCACATAGAGAGGGGAATTGTAGATTCTCTACAAAATTATGAATATGCCACACTGGTTTCTTGTGCCACATGTTGATGACAAGTGGAAACTGAACACAGCTCACTATTTACAGGAGGGCAGGGGGCGGTGCAACCTCTAGTCTAACATCCTCTTCCCTGAGACATATTCTAACCATCTTACATCAATCCATGTTTTTCATTAATGCACATGTCTGACCTCAAGGGCCACCTGCAATCCCTGATGTAAAGTATCATGCTTTTCAATTTACCAATGTAAAATAAAAAAAAGTATAAATAGAAGGTTTATTAATGCCCTTTCTAAGCATTTACCAGATCCATTTAGTTATTTTTCAAGTTCAAGGGATATTTGACTCCTTAGCACTATGACCACAATATGTACCAGTTATAATCACAGGAGAAAATTTTAAAATCAAATTTGAATTTTTTCTTTGATTTGTATGTTGTGACAATTCTAAATATACATGTTGGTAGTCTCAGATAAAGACAAAATATAAGTAAATTATCAAAAATGCAGAAAAAGGGAATATGTTCAGGAAAAATCTCTAACATTAATTTACTGATAACTCAAATCTGAATAACTTGTGGTTCTAAAACAGATAAAAAATAAACCAAAAGCATACAATTCAAATATTTAAAACTTACACTTATTCTCTGATGGAATCTAATATAGCATAGGTCTTTCATTTGAAAAAAATTCCAGATAATATACCCAACAAAATTATTTGCAGCTCAGTTTTTATTTGGACGTCAAATAAAATGAATCTAAGAGTCCCTAAAATATATTTTATCTTTACTATGAGAGGTCTTTAAACCAAATCATGCCAAAACAAACCAAGCCAAACTAAATCAAACCAAACAAAACACACTCTAACAGGGACAAACTCGTATGTCTTGCTCTTCTAGAGTTAGATTCTAATTAATACTGCACTAGAATAAATTGGAAAGGGCTGATATACTGGAGTCATATATTACCACTGCTTCAAACTCAGCTAGAATTTCAGACATGCCACACTTTCTTGAGTGTTTAATACAATGTTACTTTGGGATGTGATTTGGAGCATTCACCATTCCCTTGGGAGCAACTACAATTGATTCCCCAGGGGCAGCCTGTGCTCAGAGGACAGGGCTGATCTTGGCTCAAGGTATACATGGAAAGGGCTAGAGACATGTGGGAGGGCAGATATTGAAGGCAAAGCTGGGAATGAACAAGATTGGTCTAAAACTGATTACAGTTATCCCAGACAGAGCTAACAATTCTTATCTGGGATGTTCATAGTAGATCTTCTCTTTGCCCCAATTTGGGGCTCCCTGTGCTGCCCAGCAGAGCCATAGGTGTGAGCATACAGTGCCTTTCAGGAGGTCTCCATTGTTCATGTCCAAAGATGTAATAGTCAATAACCAATGTTCTTGAGCCTTCAGGCCCAGAATACAGTAAGGAGTGGGGGAGTGGCATGGACCATGGTTTCTTAATGCCAAACCAGCTTGCATCCTGCTCCCATTGTGGGGAGACCCAGGACCCACAACTTTACATGAAGGCCCATCTCTGAGTAAGGCCTTTCCCAGCTTCTGCTTGTTTTAATAAGATTTGTTGCTCTGGTGGTTTTTAGATTTTTCTTAAGTTATATTATACTTAACTTAGATGCCCCTGACTCCTGGGTTATTTCCTTCTTCTGGACATATTAGAAAGCTGCTGAACCACCCTTTTAAAGAATATTCCTCAAACTGTGTTTTTTTCAGTGTTTCTTCCTGATGAATTTGAGTTTATGAATTTTAGACTGTATTGGCAGAAAACTATTTTGCCCTCATGATGAATTTTTTAAATGAGAAGTTTAATTTTTATTTCTTTCATTGAATTGTATTCATTTTAAATATTATCTGTAAGCCTCAACAACACACAAGTATCAAAATTCACCACTATATAATAAAGCAAAGCAACGTTTCAGGAAAGCAAGTAACCTGAAATAACTAACTTGCTTCCTGCAATGCACAAGTTTGCATTAATGGGTTATCCCCAAGGCTTTTGATTAAAGATTTTTAATATTATAAACAGTACTTTTCTTAGAGTCCATGTATCTTCCTTGTGGTATTCTTTGTTGCTACACAGTCCTAGGTTTCCTTTTTCCCCCTTTTGTCATCTAGTTCCAGTTGCACAACTTCACATCCCTCATATCCACTTTCAAATAGAGGCTTTTCTGCTGAGCCTTGTGTACAGAATCAGCTACGCACCACACCAAGTGTTTCTGAATCTTTCCCATTACTCCAAATAGGAATTCCTGTACCTAGGTGTGACTAACATACAGCAGGAAATCCCGAGTTCAGAAACCTCAGGGAAGAAATCTTACTGGGGCTCAAAACTGTTGAGGAGATGGATTGAATCCAGGTTCCAAAGCAGCCTATATTCTGGTGGGTGCTTGAAAGGCACATGCACAAATTCTGCTGTTCCTCTCCTGCCTCACAATAGGCATCAGGTTGCTAAGCAACAGGGCTCTATCCCAATGGCTGCCCTGTGGTCTGAAAACATAATGGGCCCCACAATCGTGCAGGTGATGCCCAAAGATTTGTGACCTGTGCAGTTTGTTGTAGGTATTTGAGGATGATTCTGCAGCCCTGAGGATCACCTGCAGCCCCAATTGATGGAGAGGATTTGACTCTCCCTGGAGGATGCTATACATGAATGGCTAAGAGCAAATTCCAGTTGGGTGTGGGGTAGGCAGAAATTTAATGAAGTGACCCTGCCCAAGCTTGGGCATGCCTGTTTTTATCCAATGGTACAGATATTACCACTGGATCTCAGACATGCAGCTTAGCATCCTGGGTTGTCACTTAGCAGAGCCTTCCATGAGGCATGCCCAGGTGCAGTCAATGAACCCTCTTTAAGTCAGGGAAATTTGTACAACTTTCATGTGTCTGCCCTGTCAAATGTTTATAGCTGACATGAGGATTGGCCCATGGCTGTCTTAGTGTTGGTATTTCTTGCTAAATTTATGCTTGCCAGAAATCTCATTCTGGGCCTAAATGCTATGTGGCAGTCAAGGGAGACCTGGGTTTATGAGAAAATATGTTATGTGCAGAGGCTGATGTATTTTGTATTGAGTGTGTTGGAGGCATGATTGTGGACAGGGTTGGAGACTCCCAGAGGTCAGGCATGATGATGTACACTGAATATTGTTTGTTTCTTGGTCCAGGAACTATCATTGCCCTGTGTTATATCCCTGTCTTGGGAGCTAACATACCCTGGCTCTGTCACTAAGAATGATACACATATAACTGTGAATGCCCATTCTGAATTCCCCATTTTACATGGTGCTGAACATGGGAAAGATTAACTACAAATAAGGCACATATTATTTTCCAGATCTGAAAGCAAGTTTATTAGCATAGGAAGAAGAAATCCCCGACCTCTCCAGTCCCAATTTTGCTGGAACCCAAGAGAGTATGTCCAAGTGGTGCAGAATTTGCCCATTTTTCTCAAATATCTTGAATGCAAGTCAGTGCAATTTCACCCTGATCTGACCGTGTGCATTTATGAGGAGAGAACCCAACACATGTGAAGTGTCTTGATTTAACTTCTTTTCACTGATTTATCACGGTTTCATACTCCTTGTGTAGTAAGGTTTACTTTAACAATTTTAAATTTATGTTAAAAAATGTCAGTTTCTTTAATTCTTCTTGTAGTATTTCACTTTAGAACAGAGACATTCTCTTATATATTCACAGGAACATTACCACAATCATTAAATTAACCTGGTTGTAGTACAATTATCTCATCTAGGGCCTGGACCCCAACTCAACAATTACCCATTCATGTCCAATTGATGATGCAAAATGTTGATAGTAATAATAATGATATACAGGTAGGCACAAAACAAAATAGTGTTTGGTCTCATATCAAACATGACATTTCTTTTTCAGGTTTATTTATTCTCTCATCTGAATATATCTGAATTACTTCCTTTATCTGCATATATCAGAAATCCTTTTAAAGAGTTTTCCTCAAATTGTGCTTTTTTTCAGTGTTTCTTCCTAATGAAATTGAGTTCATGAATTTTAGGCTGTATTGGAAGAAAATTACTGTGCCTTCATGGTGATTCTTTCTAAATGAAAAGTTTAGTTGTTTTCTTCTTTCATTGTATTGAATTGATTTTAAACATCATGTATAAGCTGCAACAAAACACAAGTATCAAAGTAACCACTTTATAACAAAGCAAAGCAAAGTTTCTGTAAAGCAAGTATACTGAAATAACTACTTTTCTTCCCACATTGCACAAGTTTGCATTAAAGGGTTATCTTCAAGGCATTTGATTAAAGATTTCTAATATTATAAACAGTACTCTTCATAGAGTCCATGTATCTTCCTTGGGGTATTGTTTATTGCTGCACAGAGCTAGGTTTCCTTTTTTCCCCTCTTGTCATCTAGTTTCAGTTACATGACTTCACATCCCTCATATCACTTTCAGGTAGACACTTCTCTGCTGAGCCTTCTGTGCAGAATCAGCTACAACCACACCAAGAGTTTCTGAATCTTTCCCATTACTACAGTAGTAATCCCTGTACACAGGTGTGCCTATTATACAGCAAAAATTCCCAAGTTAAGAAACCTCAAGGAAGAAAATGCATTGGGGCTTAAACCTGTGGAAGAGACAGGGACAGCCCAGGTTCCAAATTGGGCTAGAAATCTGGCAGATCTTTGGAATGCACATTTGCAAATTCTGCTGACCTTCTCCTGCTTCACAATAGGCATCCAGTTGCTAAGCAACATGGCCCTATCCCAATGGATGCCCTGTGGTCTGAATATATAATGGAACTCCAAGTGTGCAGGTGAAGTTGGAGGTGTTGTGGACTCTACCGTTTGTTGTAGGTATATGAGGATATTTCTGCAGCCCCAAGAATCATCTGCAGCCACAATGGATGGTGAGGGTTTCACTCTCTCTAGTGGATGCTATACAAGAATGGCCAAGGGCAAATTCAAATTGAGAGAGAGGTAAGTGAAGATTTAATGAAGTACCCCTGGCTAAGATTGGGCCTGCCTTTTCTTTTTCCAATGGCACAGAAATTACCGCTGGATATAAGAAATGCAGCTTAGCATTCCAGGTGCTCACTTCACAGACCCTACCATGAGGCATGCCCATGTGTACTCAATGAACCCAATTTAAGTCAGGGAAATTTGGACAAATTTGATGTGTCTGCCCTGTCCACTGTTTATAGCTGACATGAGGATTGGCTCATGGCTGTCTTAGTGGTGGGATTTCTGGCTCTATTTATGCTTTCCAGATGTCTCATTCTGGGCCTAAATGATAAGTGACAATCAAGATAGTACTGTGATGAAGGGAACACAATGATAGGAGAGGCTCATATGCTTTGTATTGAGTTGTTTGTAGGCATGATTGGGGACAGGTTTGGAGACTTCCAGAGGGCATGCATGATGGTTTACACAAAATATTGTTTGTTCCATGGTCCAGGAAATTTCATTGCCCTAAGGATTATCCCTGTTCTGGGAAACTACAATACCTGGCTCTGTCAGTTAGAATGACACACATGTAACTGTGAATGCCCACCTCAAGTCCCCCTTTTACATGGTGCTGTACATGGGAGATATTTACAACAAATGTGGCATATATTTTGTTCCAGATCTGAAAGCAAGTGTATTAGCAAAGGACTTCAAAGTCTTCAAAGTGGGTTGTTGGAATTTGATTCAGATTGCATTGAATCTGTAGATGAGTTTGGGTAGAATTGACTTGTTAATGATATTTAGCCTTCTTATCCATGAACATGGAATATTCTTCCATATTTTAAGGTCCCCATCTATTTCTTTTAGTAGACATATGCACTTATCTTTGTATAGATCTTTTACATCTTTGGTTAAGTTTATTCCCAGTTACTTGTCTTTTTTAGTTGCTATTGAAAATGGTATCTTTTTCTTGAGTTTCTCTTCAATTTGTTCATTTCTAGCATATAGAAACATCACTGACTTATGTGCATTCATCTTGTATCCAGTTACTTTGCTAAGTTTATTTTAGATCTAGTAGCTATATCGTCAATTTCTCAGGGTTTTCCAGATATAAGATCATATCATCTGTGAACAATGAGAGTTTATGTTCTTCCTTTCCAGTTTGGATGTCTTTTATTTCTTTGTCTTGCCAGAATGCCCTGGCTAGAATTTCCAGCACAATGTTGAATAACCATGGTGACTGAGGGCATCCTTTTCTTGTTCCTGATCTTAGAGGGATGGCTTTCTGTCCCTCACAATTTAGTACTAAGCTAGCTCTGGCCTTTTCATATATGCTTTTTACCATATTAAGGAAGTTTCCCTCAATTCCTAACTTTTGAAGTGTTTGTATGAAAAAGTAATGTTGGATTTTGTTGAATGCTTTTTCAGCATCTACTGAGATGATAATTTGAATTTTCTCTTTTGATTTGTCAATGTGTTGTAACACACTGATTGATTTTCTTATGTTGGACCATCCTTGCATGACTGGAATGAACCCCACTTGGTCATGGTGTATGTTTTTTTA
Source organism: Choloepus didactylus (assembly GCF_015220235.1). Classification (NCBI taxonomy): domain Eukaryota; kingdom Metazoa; phylum Chordata; class Mammalia; order Pilosa; family Megalonychidae; genus Choloepus; species Choloepus didactylus. Next base: position 3,506,850 of record NC_051316.1, read on the forward strand.
ATGTGTCTTTGGATTCGATTTGCAAGTATTTTGTTGAGAATTTTTGCATCTATATTCATTAGGGAGATAGGCCTGCAGTTTCCCTTTTCTGCAGCATCTTTGCCCTGATTTTAATTTTAGATTGATGTTAGCTTCATAAAATGAGTTAAGTAGTGTTTCATTTTCTCCAATATTTTGAAAGAGTTTAAGTAAGGTTGCTGTCAGTTCTTTTTGGGAAGTTTGGTAGAATTCCCCTTTAAAGCCATCTGGCCCTGGGCATTTATTTGTGGGAAGCTATTTGATGACTGGATCTCTTTGCTTGTGATTGGTTGGCAGCAGTCTTCTATTTTTTCTCTGGTCAGTCTAGGTTGTTCATATGTTTCCAGGAAATTGTCCATTTCCTCTATAATATCCAGTTTGTGGGCGCACAGTTGCTCATAGTGTTCTCATAATTTTTTAACTTCTTCAGGATCTGCAGTAATGTCACCTTTCTCTTTCATTATATTGTCTATATGGGTCTTCTTTCTTTTTGATTTTCTCAGTCTAACTAGGGGTGTGTCAATCTTGTTGATCTTCTCAAAGAACCAAATTTAGGATTATTTATTCTCTCTATTGTTTTTTGTTCTCTATGTCATTTATTTCTGCTTTAATCCTTGTTATTTCTTTTTTTCTACTTGGTTAAGGATTGGTTTGCTGTTCATTTTCTAGCTTCTTCAGTTGATCCACTAGTTCTTTGATTTTTGACTCTCTCTTCCTTTCTAATGCATGTGTTTATTGCTATAAATTTCCCCCTCAGCACCACTTCTGCTGCATCTCATAAGTTTTGTTATGTTGTGTTCCCATTTTCATTCATGTCTATATATTTAGGAATTTCTCTTGCTATTTCTTTAACCCACTGATTGATTAGGAGCGTGTTGTATAATCTCCATTTATTTGCAAATTTTCTAAGTTTCTGATGGTTTTTGACTTTTAGTTTTATTCCATTTTGGTCAGAGTGTGTGCTTTGTATAATTTCATTTTTTTTAAATTTTTTGAGGCTTGTTTTAGGTCCCAGCATATGATCTATTCTTAAGAAAGTTCTATGAGCTCTAGAGAAGAATGTGCATCCTGGTGATTTGGGGTGTAATGTTCTATACAGGTGTGTTAAGTCCAATTTATTTATCAGATTGTTTAGGTTTTCAATTTCCTTATTGGTCTATGTCTGGTTGATCTATCTATGGGAGAGAGTGATGTGTTGAAGTCTCCCACTATTATTGTGGAAACATCAATTGATTCCTTTAGTTTTGCCAGTGTTTCTCTCATGTATTTTGTGGCACCTTGATTGGGTGCATAAACCTTTATGATTGTTATTTCTTCTTGTTGAATTTTCCCTTTTATTAGTATGTAGTGGACTTCTTTGTCTCTCATAGCATCCTTGCATTTAAAGTCTATTTTATCTGAGATTAATACTGATACTTCTCCTTTCTTTTGGCTGTAACTTGCATGAAATATTTTTTCCATCCTTTCACTTTCAATTTCTTTCTGTCCCTGTGTCTAAGATGAGTCTTTTTTTATGCAACAGATTGATGGTTCATTTTTTTTAATCCACTCTGCCAATGTATACCTTTTGATTGGGGAGTTTAATCCATCTACATTAAATTTTATTACTGTGAAGGCATTTCTTGAATCAGCCATCTCATCCTTTAGTTTATGTTTGTCAGATATATTTTTACCCTCACTCTCTTAATGTCTTTCAATGTACCCATACTGAATCTGTTTAGTACTGAACCTTTCCCCATATCTCTCTCTCCTTTCTTTGTTTCTGTGTTGGTAGTGCCCCCTTTAGTATCTCAAGTAGGGCAGGTCTCTTGTTAACAAGTTCTCTAAGCATTTGTTTGTCAGTGAAAAATTTAAGCTCTCCCTCAAATTTGAAGAACTTTGCTGGAAAAAGAATTCTTGGTTGGCAATTTTTCTCTCAGAATTTTAAATATTTCATGCCACTGCCTTCTTCCCTCCATGGTGGCTGTTGAGTAGTCTCTACTTAGTCTTATGCTGTTTTCTTTGTATGTGGTGAATTGCTTTTCTCTTGTGGCTTTCAGGACTTGCTCCTTCTCTTACATATTTGATAGTGTGATAAAAATATGTCTTGGAGTGGGTTTATTTGGATTTATTATATTTGAACTTTGCTGGGCATTTATGCTTTGTGTATTTATGGTGTTTAGAAAATTTGGGATGTTTTCCCCAACAATGTTTTGAATACTCTTCCGAGACCTTTACCCTTCACTTCCCCTTCTGGAACACCAATGAGTCATATTTGGATGTTTTATATAATCCATCATATCCCTGAGGTCCATTTCAATTTTTTTGATTTTTTCCCCATTCTTTCTTTTGTTCTTACATTTTCCATTCTGTCATCTTCCAGGTCACTGATTCACTGTTCAGCTTCCTCTAGTCTGGTACTATGAGTATTCAGATTCTTTTTAATTGGTCAACAGTTTATTTTACTTCCATAAGATCATCTATTTATTTTTATTCTTGCTATTTCTTCATTATGCTCTTCTAGGGTCTTCTTCACTTCCTTTATATCCTGTGCCATGCTATTCTTCATGTCCTTTATATCTTTTTCCATGCTTTCATTGTTAATCTTCAGTTCTTTGATTAATCGCTCCAAGTTCTCTGTCTCTTCTGAACTTTTGATTTAGGTGTTTGGGCTTGGGTTATCCATATCATTTGGTTTTCATATATGCTTGAAAATTTTCCATTGTTTTTGGCCTCTTGGCATTTGCTTAACTTGATAGGGTTCTTTTAGGATATGAAGACTGATTGAAACACTTATCTCTCATTTGTCAGATCTACAGCTTTGTGGAGTACACTTTAACTAACCAGCATTTGGCATGCATGGGCTACCTATTCTGCTCAAGCCAGTTAACCCCCACTTTGTCTTTGTGGTGAGTGGGGGTGTGACTCTTGTGGGGCCCAATTGGTGTGCCAAGTTTTCATGTGTAGTTGGTGTTGCCCATTCGGCTTATGGGGCCTATGTCTGAGCAGTTAGAGTGGAGGCATGTCTTAGTAATCAAATCTCCCAGGTGTTCCTGGAGAGTTAAAGCTTTTGAAATAGTCTAATCCTTCAGGTTAGTCTTGCAACAGTTTGTCTCTGCCACTGTGCCACAAGTCCTTGGTATTGTTGTGTGTTCTCTAGGACTTGTGAGTGGGTCTCTCTTGCAAGCCATGCACTCCTAGGTTCTCTCCTGGGGGAAAACTATGCTACACTGCAGAGGAGTGCTCTTCCCCAAGGGAGATTCTTGGCTGCAGGACTGTGCAGGGGTGTTCCCAGTCTGCTGAATGGATGGCTGAATGAAGCATGTTGATTTCCCCCTTTTCACACAGCTCTGCCTTCCCCTCTTCAGGACAATTAGCTGAGGGTGCAGGACAGTCTATTTTCTACACCCAATATTGTGGTGAGTGAGTGTGTATGTTGTTGGAAACACTTCCTGTCACACTGGGTTGTTTGGGGCAGCTCTGGGTCTTGGCACTGGCCACAGGCAGAAGCATTTCCAGACAACTGGGAAGATGGCTGTAACAGGATGCCCCCTTTTTCTTGGGAAGTTGTGATGTTTAGCAAATTTTTTCAACCACTGGACTTATTGCTTTGTGTCTCAGATCTCTCTTAGCTCTGCTCTTGTCTGGGCACAAATTGCATGTCTTTGAGGCTTTCTGTAATGTGCTTCTTATAGTAATTCTTTTAGAAAAAGAGAAAAAGTTAAAAAAAAAAGAAGGGCCCTCCTTGCAGATCTAATGGACTATTAAAATGATAAGAGACAAGGAGATTAGGGCCATTAAGTAACAATCAAGAAAGCAGAGAAACCAGCTCTTCAGACAAGGATTTGCATATGAGCCTGATTCTGTTTGACCCCTACTGTTCTCTGTTTTATGTTCGCCGGAACTCCAAAATGTCTCTATTTTTAGTTTTTGTTTTTTTTGCTGTTTTTTTTTTCTAGCCCTGTCTCCTTTCCACCAGGCTGACTGCTACCAGATTCTCTGGTGTCTGGACTCAGTCTATCTATATTTGGAGTTTGAGTCAGCAGCCTGAGGTTTCAGTAATAGATACAATTGCAGTTCTTCCTCTTCAGTCCCAGCACCAATGGCCTCTCCTCCCATGGGAAAGAGCCTGGCAGGGAGGGGCATGTGTCCCCTGGCTGCATGAACTTACAGATTTTGCTGATCTCAGCTGTTCCACACATCTGTGATTGTTGTATGAAGTATGCCCAAAGTCAAATTGCTCTCTGGTGTCTGGTTCATGCATTTCCTGGCTTTCTACCTACTGCCCTGTAGAAGTAACTAAAACCTACACCCCACCACTCTGCCATCTTCCCCCACCCCCCTTTATGGCTTTCTAAATACCTGAAATTTTTGCTTCTTATGAGTTGTTTTTGTTGCTGGGGGGGCAATTTCAGTGTGGTGGTAAAGACCAGGGTGGAGAGGAGATGGCTGCAGTGGAGATTACTATTTGACCCCAAACAGCACACCTGGAGCACTCCAACTCTAATTCCTGCTCATCACAGACCCTCTACACTTTGAGATATTTCCATCCCTCTGTCCACACCTGACCCTATTCCATCCCTAAGCCTCTCTGGCTATTTATTAGCCCTACTTTGTGATGAGTATAACTTGTACATCACAGTCTGTGCCATTTTGAAGGTGATGCAAGAGAAGAGGTTTGCACATTCTAACTTGTCCATTTCTGTATCCCCATCTGCATCAACAAATTTTCCCATCCAGTTACCTAAATGGCTTATTCTTTGCCATCGGTCTTTGCTTAAGTGTCAGCTTCTCAGGAATTCCTTCACTAATCACAAACCCTACACCAAACACTTCCTCTCCACATTATTTTATTTTTCTAGATGTCTATTCTAGTAATATATGTACAACCACAAATTTCCACTTTTAAAGACATTCAAATATACATTTCACTGCTATTAATTATGTTCACAGTGTTGTGATATGATCACCACCACCCATTTCCAGAAGATTTCCATCATCTGAACTAGAAACTCTGTACATTTTAAGCATTCATTCCGTATTCCCTACACCCAACACATCCAATGGTAACCTATATTCTAGAATCTTACTCCATTAGTTTGCTTATTCTAATTATTTCATATCAGTGAGATCATACTTTAGTTGTCTTTTTGTATCTGGCTTTTTTCACTCAACATGATGTCTTCAAGGTTTATCCATGTTTTTCATGTATCAGAATTTAATTTCTTTTTATTGCTGAATAATATTCCTTTGTGTATATATATCACATTGTGTTTACCCTTTCAATCATTAATGGTGACATAGGTTGCTTCTATCTTTTCATAATTATGAATAATTCCAGTCTAAACATCAGTATGCAAATCCTCCTTTATTTTATTTCATAGTATTTCCCACCACTGAAATCCTACATATTTTGCTTTGTTGTGTTCTGTCTACCCTTATTAGAATGTTAACTTCCATTCAGATGGAATTTCACTAGTTTTGTTCAATGTTATAGCCTGAATAACTAACACTGCTCCTGGATCATGAAGGCAGTTAATACATTTTCATAGAGAATAAATGAATGAGTAGAAGGACTGTTGCCATCAGTTCCCTATATGGTGGCTATATTTTTCTCAGCAGATGCTCACAGATATAGATGTTGAAAATCCCAAACAAATATTTGAAATGTACAGATGGCAAATTATATGTAAGTTTTAATATACATAATGAAATAATTACAAAATGAATAGAATTTTTCCTTTGCTCTAGGACAGAGACTCAAAAAGATGAAACAAAAAAACTTCCCCAAATGCAATTTTGCCTTAGCAGATAAATCTCAGGAAATGAGTGCTCCTAGTAGGGTATTGAAATGCTCATTATAGGATGTCTACTTTCTGAAACATGTCCTAGAGATCAGAAGTTTGTTTTCCTCCCCAGAACACAGAAGAGGTTTAAGAACAGCAAAGGAGAGTGTAAAGTGACAAGGTAGCACCTCCCTGAACTGTGTGATGGTCAGTCTAAGCAGCCAGCAGAAAGGGTATTCTAGCATGTCCACCCTGATATTTGGGAACCACTGTGGCAGAAACTTTTGGTATAAGTGGTGTTCAGAGAGCCATAGGTTTTCTCAACCTTTTTCACAGCTCCTTTTCTGAAAGTGTCAACCTTGGCACTGCTTGACAATCCATACTCACATCTGTCTTGTTGACTACAACATCAGTGGCTTCCAGTGGCATTGAAAATTTTGGCATTGAAAATTTTCCAACTATTCATGCCCTGCTGAGTGCTTCTACCAAGCAGCTGCTTTCTCCATTTACACCACAAGTGAAGAGCAACTGGAACCTATATTATATTAGCAGATTTATAATCATTATCTGAGTGAAGTATACTTCAGAGTTGAATTTGCTAAGCATGATAACACAGGAGCAAACCAAATAAGACTCAATCCATATTTATGTTCAAAATTGGCATGATGCTTGTAGATCTCTAAAGGGGGCTCATGAAATAAGTAAGGCAGACATGCTTTCTCTTTTTCATTTTTACTTTAATCTTCTCCACTCCATTTATTAAAAAGAAAGCATTTCCATCTGCTTTAAAGTGAACTTTCAGAAAGAGAGTTCCAGAATTTATCTTTTAGGCCAAATCTCCCAACCTAATAATATTGTTGCCATTTCTTACTAAGAATGTCTCATGCTTGTGTAAATCATTGTTTACAAAAGCATCATCCTATTTCACATTGATTACTTCCTTTCACAATACTGAGAGGAAATGGAGAGATATTTTTATTATAAGGTGAAATATATTTTTCCTCAGGGGAAAATATCCTAAATCTCAGAGTGGTTAAGTGACTGGCTTGGGGCCATCCAGCCCAAATCCTCATTCCATTGCTTGCTGAGGAATCTTGTGAAAGAGAAAACCCCAGTTCTTGTGTTTTAGGTTGAATTTAATTTGCTCTTCCTAAGCTTGGTGGACTTTGTTTTGGTTTTCTTTATAATTGTAAATAAATAATCTTGCATTTTGTACCTTGGTCTTAGGTCTATGCTTGATTCTAAACTAGTTCTGGTCAACATCTCCCTGCAGACCAGAAAAAGTGGGAAATTGTTAAGCACTACCTCCCTGTGGACATATAGGGTGAGAGTGTGGACCATGAATGCTACTGAGCCCTGACTCCAGTGAAGTAAAAAGTGCTGGAATCCATTTACTCCTCTGAAAAAAAAAACCTGTCAAAAATAAATGAGAATTTCTGAAGTTCTCTGAATTGTACGGGGAAGCTGAAGATCATCTGGACACCCTGTCTTCTTGTAGCACTGTGTGTTCACAGCCCACAGTGACACAAGCAAGCAAAGATGTCCTCAGTCCTCATCAAACTGACACTGACATTCAACTCCCTCCAAAAGTCCAAGCCAGTGACTCAGAGTTTCTAGAAGTTTCTGTGGTGATCATTAATTGTCCAGTTACTTTGGGCACTGTATCCAGCTCATCTCCTTCTGGGATGTGATGATGATTTTCCATCATGCATACAATAATTGAAGATATTTTGCTTCTCTCATCTACTCTTGCAGTTGCCCACACATTAATTCATCTTCTGTGCCTGTTCTCTGTACCATGTCTTATGCAGTTTCCAGGACTTGCCATTAATTAGCTTATAGTCCAATGTGAGTATCTAACGAATACAAGGAGAAGTGACATGATAATATTATCATGGAAATTCTGTTTACCTATCAAGAAGGGAGGATCTGATTCAGAAAGGGATGCTAGAGAAAGACTCATATAGGAGGTGACATTGGCTAGGCAGTAAGAATGGGAAGGAATGTCACCTTCAGGCGGCAGGGCTCCTGCATAAGGACCTGAATCCTGAAAGAATGTATGAAGAGCTGAGACCAGCTGTGAATTTGGGTATGGAGAGAAGATCATGGCAGGTGTGCTGGAATGGTCTGTGTGATTTGGAGTCTTTTAATCTGCTAGGCAGCTCAGGCAAATAACATTCATTGGTTCAGCTTAAACAATTGGAGTTTATTAAGTGGAGATTTAAGGCTGGAAAAATGCCCAAATCAAGGCATCCTTGAGGCAATGCTATCTTGCCAAATACTAGATGCCATGGATCCTTGTCTCTTCTGTCACATTGCAAGGCACATGGCAACATCTATTGGAATTTCCCTTCTCTTTTGAGTGTTGCTGATTTCAACTTCTTATTTGCCCAGCTTTCCCTTATATCAGATTCTGGTAAAAGGATTAGGATTCATCCTGATTGACATGTGACACATCTTAACTGAAGTATCCTCATGAAAATGTCCTATTTATAATGGGTTCACACCTACAGGAGTGGATTAAGTTTAAGAACATGTTTTGCTGGGATTCTTGATACATACATCTTCAAACTACCACATGGAGGAAGCAGGCCTTGCATCTGTTTTTTCCCAAGAGCAGCAAGAAGCCCATGCATATTTGGAAATGAAGCCAAATGGTGAGAAGTCCCAGTTTTGTATCTGCTTGGCCTGTGAAAACCTAGTTAAATAATTTGCTCTCTCTTCATTTGGAATATCTTCAAATGAAGGGGAATCCACCTTCATTGGTCAACATTGCCCTGCACTCTGTTGATTGTGGAGCTATCATGTAATGAAGTGCCTGCATCAGAGAGGCATGAGCTGTCATTCCTGCTGCCATCCTTCACTTCACTTATTGCTACATTGAAATGTCATTAAACTATATGCTGTCACTCTGATTTCCATGTTTGTGCCATGCTTTCAGTCTTTTGATGAACTTTCCATTCTGGTTTTTGTGGTTTTTTCAATGTGAAGCACATGCTTGGCCCACAGTGGGAAATCTGGAAATTTTGTGCCCTGATAGCAAACCCTGATATCCACAAGGCCTTCCCTGGTGTGGGATGCCTGGTCTTCAACAAGGAGGCCTTTGTCTGCTCTGCTTTGCCTGGGGAACATCCTGCATCCAATGGCTGATTGTAAGAGCAGTATACATAAACCAGTCCTCTGCTTCAATTTGGGGAACTCTCAAGGGCCTCACCAGCCCCACTGCTTCCTACAGGCTCAGCATAGCCCCTGCTGGAATTGCTTCACAATTTATATCTCTGTCCAGTCCTACTTCTTTCACTCCCAAGACTGCATCCCCAAACAGTGCTCTACTTTTATTTCTGTTTCAATGTCTGGGCCCAGGGAGTCTGGCTTAGGAAAGGCATCTTTCCATGAAGATTGTATGAAACCATAAGAATTGAATTCTTGATGTACAGAGAAGGGAACCAAACGACCTGGAGGGGAATGGGAGCTCTGCTCTGCTCTCCACTCTCAAAATAATGAATCAAACTGAAGAGCTTGCTCAATCTCCTGCAGTCCTGGGCTTGGAAAACACATCCCACTATTCCAGCACATGTCCACCAAACTGGACTATTGTATGTGCAAAACACCAACTTGAGAGTCACCCAGAAATGTACCCCCATGGTCCCCATTTTGTCTTCTTCTGTGATCTCAAATGGTTGAATGAAAGAGAATTACTGGAGGCTGTGGAATCACCCTAGCCAAGACCCCTAAGAGAACATTGGTTCTGCAGGGAAGCATTATTTGATGGTGGGAAGATAGGGAAATGTGGGAGGGATCAACTTGATTCATCTTATCCATAAAGAGCATGAATCTCTGAGCCTCACAGCAGCCTTGGAAGCTGAGATCTTACTAAACAGAGAATTGAGAATTGTGTCTTCAGATATTTCTGCTCCTGAAGGCCTCTAGAACACTTTCCCCACAATCTGCCCTCAAAGCATGTAATAAGGGAGTACCAGGTCATGCAAAAATGAAGGAGGGACCATGGCCAGGAGTAGTGTGCAGTGAGATAGAGAATATATACAGAGGAAAGGGTCCATGAGGTGGAGGGGTTAGTGTAGGGAGAGAAGAGGTCCATTGAGGGCAAGTGAAAATTCAACACTGACCATGAAACTTTGTCCTGCTCAGCAATGGAATGCCTTAAAGCCATTCACAGAGAGAAGTCACATGCTCACATTTTCTGTTTGGAAACATCAATTGTTCTATCACAGAAGTGGTGAATTAAAAGAGGCTTGGGAGAGCTGTAGGAAAAGATTCAGTCCTGTGTCTTAGAACAGCAGTTCAGGGTGATTTTCATTTAGACAGAATCATGTGCACAGTCTATGAGCCCTCCCAGTAGAAGACTGGTCATTGCAACATTTCTTTTCTGAATCAATAGATTCTCATTGCAGAACTCCAGGCTGCTTTGGGTACTTTCCTTGTATAACGGTGTTTGACTTTCTTCTTGAAGAAGCCTTCACTGAGTAAACTTATCTTCTCCCCAATAAAGTAGGATTAAGTTCCTCTTGCCTGTGCTCCCCCAGTGCTCTGCTCTGAACTCTGTGTAGTAACAGTCAATTTGAGGGGCAAAGTTCTGTTTTGCTGATTGCTGTGTCCTCAGTACATGAAAAGTACCTGGCACAAGATAAGTTTTCAAAAAGTGTTTCCTGAGGGAAGCCAGCAATCTGGTTGGCTCATTCCAGTTCTATCCATCCAGTCCCCAGGACAATGCCATGTAACACCTGGCATTTGGAACCACAATTCCTAACTCAGTGGGCCAGGGTGTCTTTGTGTGGCATTTTGTTGGAAGAAGCTAACTCATTCTCAGCTCCACAGATTCTCCCTGTGAAGAGGTTGTTCTGTTGAGAGAAGGCCTTCTGAAATCCTTAGAGATTTCCCCAAAGAGACTGGAATCATGAGTGGAATGGGTAGTCCCCAGTGAGCACTTTCTGTTTCCTGGGCTGATAGTGCCAAAGCACCCCCAAACACAAATGAATTTAACATCTGTTTTGACTGTTCCCAACTGACCCTCAAGTTTCATGATTTGTAGATGTTTTGTCATTTTGAATCCTGTGTGTTGAGATGTTCTATGTGGGAGCAAGAAATAGAAATAGAAAGTGACCTGGACAAGGTCTCCATGTCAATATCCAATACTGCCTTGGCCACCTAGGCTTCATCAAAAGGCCAGGAGGTGAGAGGTGAATTGTGCAAAAGTAGTTCAGTCCTGCTGCAAATGAAACTCTTATGCTCAGAAACCACAGGACTCCTAGTGAATATGTTCTTGGGAACATGCCAGAAGCCCACCTGTGCAGTTCTATGATCACAAATGTAAGTGACCATTAATAGGTAACTCTTCTAAGGGGCTGGTAGAACAGCAACTTCCCCACCAATTGTGCCTAAATAGATCAAGTCCAGAGAATGGGGATGAGGGTAAAGTGTTTTTTTTTAACCCTGTTAACACAAGCAAGGCAAACTGGTACCAGAAACATGCTATGAATTTAACACATTCAATGCTAGCACATCTATGTGAAACCCTACAATACATGAGGCAGTGGGGATGTAGCAGCAAATAAGAGATGGTCCAGCTCCAAAGTCCTGTACATTTTATTTATCACACTGTAAGAGGAGATGAGGTTCATGATTGAGCCAGGGGACAGTTCCATTTTCTCCATTTATCACCTGTTCCTGGTCCCTGGGATCTTGCTTCCTATCTCACTCGGATTTCAAGAATTAACAGAGAAAAACTGGAATTTGTGGTTTACTTTGAGGCCAGGTTTTCTGTGGACCAATGCATCTCATAATAGGGTCACTATTTTGTCCAAAGCCATTGAAGAGGAAGATACCCAGTGTTGGAGTCAGGAGGTAATCCTGGCTTAATTTCCCCTGTTTTGCATGGAAGGGGTTCAATGGTGATGTGTTCCATCCCTGCCTCCTTAGGCTATGATTCTTCCATCAACACTTTCAGTGCTAAAGCCAAAGCTTTGTGCCAAATCAGATGTCACTAATCATCTATGGCCACAGAATTGGAAAACAGCAGTGTCAAGGATATCTTCTGCTATCCCTCAACTAAGCAACAAATGCTTCTATTTCTGAGTCCATTTTCATCCAGAAGACTTGCTCTGAGCGTGTTTTGTCTTGCTGAAAACCAGCCACAATTATTGTAAGGATATAGCAACACTCAGTCATTATGCTTTCCCATAAAAGAACTGTTTGTGCTTACAGAATGCTCCTCACCTACTTAGATGGTCCCTTGGTGTCTCATCCCTGTGGGAACTTTGTCAGGAGTCTTTAGGAATGTAAGACACTCCTGGGCCTGAACCACATGCTTGTCCCTGGAGAGCAGAATTGCTGTATAGAATTGTGATCCTGCTTGGCTACTTCATTCATTAAAGAAGGAAGAAAGTGGAGAGGCAAAAATTATTGTTTATTACTATGCATTATTTTGACTGCTTCCATGAGCCTGTTTTCCATTATGGTAGCCATTCCCATCTTGTCTTTTGTGGTTAAATGCTGCATGTGGCTTCAGCTTACTTGGGATCTGATTATCCCCATTGTGGTTAAGGATTCCAGTTCAGTGAGAGCAGTTTCCACAATAATATCTGATCAACAGAGAAGGGTGACTACAGAGCTATCCAGGGATGGTGGAGCAAGTCTTACAAATTTATTCCTCATAGTCCTTGGAAAATGTGTGTTCTCTGGACATTCAAGGGGTGTGAGCGCAGGTCTTCTATGACCAAGCCATACTAAGATTCCCATTTCTCTAAGCCTTTGAATCCCCTCCTCTTCATTAAACCAGGGCAGTTCTGGCATTTTGATTTTAGATAATGTCAGCCACCTTTTGAACCATGTGTCAGCCAACTACCAATACAAACTGTTAATGCCCTTTCTAGCCCCTCAAGCTACAATTATTTAATACAGGATCTCTGCTTAGTGGGCCTATATCAATAAATTCAGCATGATCCAACATTATATTTCTTCCACCTTTATCCCACACCCTGAATATCCATTACCACATATATTCCCCTGATTTCTGTCTATACAAATTGAAAAACTCTTACTGTTCTTTTGGAGTATAGCATACTTCCTCATGGGTAACACTGTGTGCCTCACCATTTTGGAATTTTAGTCTAGTCATAGTTCTTGAAGAAAAGAATGGCAGTGGGGTGGGTCATGAAAAGTTTTAAAAGTATTCCTTAAACCATTTACCTCAGGAATTCCATTGCAGTTTCATCTTGTGAAATATGATTAATCTCTCCAGACAGAGGAGTGAGTACTCCTTTCTCAGTGGAGTTGATTATTGGTTTAGTAGACACTGAAGGGTTAATATCTTTTGTTGGAGGTTGGATGGAGGACTCCTTAAGGCAGACTGTAGGTTGGGAACCTGTTTACTCAAGGCAGGCTGGAGGTTTGGTAGCTGTCTCATCAGAGCAGACTGGAGGTGGGGGCCTGTTTACTCAGGGCAGATCATTACAGGTATACCTAGCAAAGATTCAGCAGAATCCAGGGTTACAGTGTCCTCACTGACATTATTATCAATCCATATGTCCCCATCCAGTTTCAGGATCCTATTCTTTTCCAATCAGTGTCTTTACATTAACAGCAGACACCCTGAAAGACTGAGATTTTAGTTTACATTGCAAATCTGCTATTCACACAATGAAACTCTGGGTCTGTTTTTCAGAAATATCAAGTCTGTGGCCACAGGAAATAAGATTTTCTTTCATGGCACACATAGAAACTTCTGCCTCTGTCATATGGCACTTAAGTTTCAAATTTGAAGCATTTAGCTCATCCCTTTCTCTTATAACTTTATCCAGCATATCTAAGAGAAACCAACCAACATCACTCTACCTCTGAACTCTGAAAAACTCTGTTAAGGTGTCAAAAACACTGTCATCCAGAGCCTTGCTTCATAATAAGTGTACAGTTAGGGGAATTAAATAGTGAAATTTTCTGTACCTGCTGCCAACTCACACCATGGGCTGTCAGTGCCATCTTGATTATTGGAAGTGGAGTCATTAGTGCCTCTGAATCTAATCAGAGCCAGAAACCAATTGTAAATGTCCACTTTAAGATTCTGTTTTTCAAGAACCACCCCTAGTACCAGCCTGTATTAGTTAGGATTCTCTAGGGAAACAGAAACAAACAAGAGATATATGTTAATATAAGATTTTATAAAAGTGTCTCACACAACTGTGGGGATGCATGAATCCAAATTCTCTATGGCAGGCAGCAAACTGGCAACTCCAATGAATGTGTTTGATGAACTCCTCAGGAAATGCTTCACTGGCTAGCTGAAGAAGTGAAGGTACTCTCCCTTAGAAGTCTTCAACAGATTGGATTAAATCGAGCTTATTGAATTCTCTCATTGCAGAAGCCACTTTCTTCATTGATGTAATCAGACACAGTGGAAATAGTTGATGTCTATATGCTACCAAGTGTGACAGCTCTACCCATCAAAAGGCATTTCACAGTGTTACACAAACCCAAAATGATTCCTCTCCTTTTTACTTCATAGGTTGTTCACATCTGGGTCTCTCCATGTAAAGTTCTGAAGGTCTCTTCCTGGCACCTTTACCATCAAGGTGACTGTCATGGGAACCTCCATGCTTTCTCCTGCAGGTTCCATAGGTGGAGTTAGTGTAAGAGACCAAAGGAAGGAAACAAACAATGCATGATTTCCATTTTTTTATATTGTTTTCCTTCTCATACTGATTTGCAGGCTTAATTCTTCCATTTCCCAACTAGAGTATTTCATAATACTCAAAGTCAAAAATTTTTCCAAGGAGGTGTTGTCAAAAACATTCTTTTCTTAAAATATTCTTTAATTAAAGGACATCTAAAATGGGGATTTCTAAGAAGAATCTCAGTCTAATTCAACTCTTCCTTTGCAATTCTTTCTTCTCTTACTTTTACTATATTTAACAACCCCAATGAAGAAAAAATGAAAATAACCATCAAGTTCCCTCCTAATATCACTCATATCCATTCTCAAACAACCAGTTTAGTCCAACCAACCTACCTCTGGGTCAGAAATTCCTTCCTCTGTTTCTGAAGATCCTATGAGGGAAAATTTTACAGGCTATATGTAGTTTTGTGTGTCCCTGGGGTCCATATCCTGTTAGTTTTCTGAAGCAATCATAAATCTTTACTGGATAGCAAAAAATATCAAGAAAATGACACTATCTTGGGTCAAGCAATTATTGACATCTATGCAATATAAACAGAGGTATAAAAATCTATGAGATATAGTACTGTAACACAATACAGTTCCTTCCAGTGTACATGATGAATTGTAGAACATTGCATTCTGCATATGAGCATTGGCCCTGTTCATCTCTGTTCACACTGCCATTATGAAACATAGAAACATGTCTAAAAATATTGCCTGTCTCATATTCAAAAGCATCTAACTTCCTGCAGGACATAGGGTATGAAGTCATTCCAGAGATCCAACAAATACCATAAAATTGTAGGAGTGATAATCTTCTCTTACTTAGAAAAATAATAATTATATAAATAATAATAGTAATAATTTCTCACATTACAGAGAACTTCTTACGTGCTATATTCTGCTTTAAATACAAGAATTTAGAACAGAATATCTATTGCCTGCAATAAATGAAAAGGATTGTTCCATGGAAGACAACAATGGCTGTGAGATGGGAGGTGCAGGTGGAAAAGGCTTTGCACCTTTCCTCTGCAGAGTGCATACTCAGGATGGTGATGAGAATAAACAAATAGGAGGTTATAATGTCATGATAGGATGATCTCAATAAATTGGCCACAATAAACTGCAACAGTTCATTGATAGACACATCAGAGCAGGCAAGAGATAAAAGAGGTGGCACATCACAGAAGTGTTTATTCAGATTTGATTTATAGGATGGGTTCTCAAGAGCTAAACATACATGAATCAGAGTACTCACTGTTCCACAGAGATAGCAGGCAGTCACCAGTCCCATACAGAGCTTCTTGGACATGATAACCATATACAGCAGTGGGTAACAGATGGGCACATATCAGTCATAGGCCATCAGTTGGCAGGATGAACTCAGTGACCACATATGTGGAAATCAAATAGACTTTCACAGTGCATCCAAGGAAGGATATAGCTTTTTCTTTGACAAAGTTGTTGGCCAACATCTTAGACACAGTTATGGTGAAGTAGCATAAATCAACAAGGGACAAGTGGCTAAGGACAAAGTACGTGGGGGTGTGAAACTGAGAGCTGACCTGAATCACTGTGGTCATGCCCAGTTTGCCCATCACTGTGACTCCATATATGAGAAGGAATACCAAGTAGAGGAAGATGCTCAGCTCAGGGAATTCCGATAATCCCAGGAGGATGAACTCTGACACAGTGCTGCAGTTTTGTTTCTCCATGTCCCTACTCTATTTCAGTTGGGAAAATGAAAAACAAAACAAAACAAAACAAAAACTAAACTAAAAGTCATTCTCCATTATAGGATCCAAAATTCAGTTTTTCTTTCTCCTGAAAAACAGACATTGGAATAATTAGTAGAAATACTTTTGGCAATAAAGAAATAAGGTATTATTGTGTGTGTGTGTGTGACATTTAGGAGGATTTCAGAAATATTAGATTACAGATAAACAAGTCTCATAGTTTACCTCACAGATTACACAAAATCATGAAGAACATTAACAACTACAGAAGCTTACAAGATTCCTTAAACTCATCTTGCACACTTTAAGGAGGGAATAACATTATTAGAAAGAAGGCAAATATTATTTAGTTTGCTTTATTTCTTCTTGGTTTCAAATCCATTCTTTAACAAAAAGTCCCTTCAATCATTTATCCAATCTACTGATCCTAGAAAATAATGTTTCAATATATGATACCCTTCTCAAAGTTTTCCATTGAAGAGATGGTAAAAAATACTTATATACGATTACTAACCTGTAAGTTTCATTTTGTATTGATATCTGTAGATGTGGAGAATATCTTTTACATTCTATGCTAGCTTTTTTTCTAAAACATTACCATAGTGATTTTGTTAATTATACACTTCACTGTTGACCAAGTTTCAGGGAATTGGGTATTCTTAATATCTTCCTGTAACTAGGAAACTTCTTGCAACTGTGAAACTGAAGCCTTAAAAAGGTTCTGTTGATATATTAATTTCATTGCTTTCGAAGCTTTAAAAAGGTTCTGTTGATATATTAATTTCATTGCTTTCTATCTATTGCAAGAAATGATCAAAGTTGTGAATAGGAATTAACAAAAATGTCCACTGTTTCATTGCAATATTGCTTATGATATTAAAACCTAGAATTGACGTGTCAAAAAGAGGGAAATGGTACAAACTATGCTATATATAAGATGATAAGCCATGCAACTATTAAAATGATGATTTTGAAGAATTTTAGTTATCTGAAAAATGTGGTAACATTGCAATTAAAATACTAGTAACTAGTGCTGCACAGGCAGAATATTATGTGTGTATACATACTTTGCATTGTATAGTTAATCCTCATAACATCTTTGAAATGTAAATATTTTATCTCCAGTTTCTTTTAAAGAGGAATTCATAAATTTGCCTTAGTTCTCACAAAATATATGTATTCATCAGGAGGATGTGGAAAATCATAGCATTTAGATTAATCAGAAAATGATATCTTCAAGTCCTAGAACACAGCAAATGCAAATAGAGAGTAAGGACTGTCTTCCTTCCTGACTTGTGGTTAGTATATACACAGCTGTAGAGGCACGAGCTGGTTTTTTATGTGGAAAAGAGAACCTGGACTAGAAACCAACACAACCAAGTATTTCCACCATACTTCTGCTGATTTAGAAGAGGTCAAGGATACATGCATAGAGAAATCCCTGTCTGAAAACAAAGAATGATTCTGATAATGTGTTCTCTATTCCCTGACCTGGATAATTAAATTATTTAACTTTCATTGAGTTCAATGCAGTACATAATGTTGAAAACCTTTTCCTGTTTTCAAGACTAAAGGTTAAAAGTCAGGTTGTTGCATACCAATGAAGAAGCGGTTCTCACTTAGGAGTGACTTTAACTCTCAAGGGTAATTGACAGTATCCAGCATCAGTTTTGATTATTAAAACTGGGTGAAGTGATGCTGACATGTACTGGATAGAGGCCATGGATGTGGCTAAACACCCTACAGTGTATGTAAAAGGCCCTTACAACCAAGCATGATCTGACCCAAAATGTCAATATAGTACCAAGTGCATAAATCCTGCCATCAAAATGCATTTTGCACTGTTACACAAGGCCAAACTAATTCCTCTCCTTCCCACTCCAGAGGTTGTTCACATGTCTGTGTATCTCTATGAACAGTCCTGAGGGTCTCTTACTGCATATTCACCATCAAGGTGACTGTCAGGAGACCCTCCATGCTTTCTCCTCCAGGTTCCATGGGTAAAGTTAGTGAAAGACACACACACACAGATATAACAAGTAATGCATGCTTTCCATTTTGTTCATGCTGTTTTCTTTCTCATACTAATAGCTGTTAGAAGATATTTGGTTCTGTAGATTAAATAGTTTCCATTTCCTATCTAATGTATTTCATAATACTCAAAGAGAAAAATGTTTGAATGGAGATGTGCTTAAAAATGTTTTTTTCTAAAATATTCTGTAATTAAAGGCAACTAAAATAGAGATTAATAAGAAAAATATCAGTCTAATTCATCTCTTTCTTTACATTTTTCCTTCTTATATGAGTTTATTTAACTATACTCTAATGTAGAAAAAATGAAAACTGTCAAACTCCCCCAAACATCATTCATATCTTTATCAAATAACCAGAGGTTAGCCCAACCAACCAACCTGTTTCCCTTGTTTCTGGAGACTCTATGATGTAAAATGTTAGAGGCTTTTTGTGTTTGTGTGTGTCCCTGGGGTCTATGCCCCTTAAGCTTTCTGAAACAATTATTTATCTCTTTGGGATAGGAAAATGATATCAAGAAAACTACCCTATCTTGGCACAGAAGGAAGTATTGATGTCTATGTAATATAAACAGAGGGAAAATATCCCAAATTGAGACATTGTATTGTAATACAAAACAATTCCTTACAGAGTTTATGATGAGTTACATAGCATTGTATACTGCATCTGAGCATTGCCCCTGTGAGCCAGTGTTCATATTGCCATTATGAAATATATAAACATTTTGCCATGTTGCCTGTGTCATATTCAAAATTTCCTGAATTCCTGCACAACATAGTGTCTGAAGTCACATCAGAGATCCACCAAATAGTCTAAATATTTGGGAATAATAGCCTTCCTTTACTTGGAAAAAAATCATATAAATAATAATAATAATAATAATTTTTCACCTTACTGAGAACTCTGTATGTGTTAAGTTTTGTCCTAATTACAAGACTTAACCCACTTCTTTATGAGAATAAGAGAATGAGGTAATTTTTTCATGTCCCTTTTATAACTTAGATGACTGAGGCACAGGCAGATGTGACTAGCCAGAATCATGCAAGAAATCACTGGTTGGAAGAGGACACATGCAGCTTTCTGATTTGCACCACCCACACGAATGCATGAAGAGAAAAGGGACAAAAGTGTGCTGAGACAGCATATTTCCTAGTGGGAATTTTCAACACCAGAGGCCATTAACTAGGAGAGCTTCAAAGGCCTCTCCTATCTAGTCCTTGCTGAATACATATTTTCTTCTGAAGCCAACAGTGTTCATACCCATGTCTTTGTATCCCTGGATATACCAATCATTTCAAAAATTTCATGGATATAATTAGGTATAGGTGAATCTATGTCCAAATTCCTAACAACTATATATGTGTTTTCCTAAAAGAAATCTGAGAATGACCTAAAGTTGAGGAGTGTTTTTTGGTTCTCCTTTACAAAGTCAAGATATTCCTTCTATCCATTTACACACTACCATGATTAATTGCCCCATGAGAAAAACAGACACAAAAATACTTTTAAAAGAGTCAAAACAGAAAGATAACTTGACATATTATCCTGACATTTTCATTAATCAAAGCACTTCAGACTATGGTATGGCTTCTTGTTAATTCCTGGCTTTCTTATCTTTCTGCTGGGGATTGAATCATGACCCCCTACCAAAAGCACAGTCAGGTTCTAACCACTGGTCTTGTGGATATGAACCCATTTTACATAGGAATTTAGAAGTTATTAGTTTAAGTGTGGCCAAACTGAATTAGGGTCAACCTTCATTCAATATATTTGAGGTCCTTATAAGCAAAGGAAATTAGACAGAAGAGAAAGCCAAAGGAATAGCCCAGGACCAAGTGTCATAGACAGCCCCAGAGTACTGTAGTCTTTGGGGAGAGGATATCACCTTGTCAGCATCTTGATTTTCAACTTCTTCTAACCTCAAAATTGTGGGTCAGTATATTCCTTCTGTTCAAGCCAACCCATGATATGGTTGTTGTTTTGGCTGACAGGGGAAAGAATTTCATTAGACAAATATTTTAGCATATGTGAGGATGCTTTCAAATCAGGTGTATAATACAAATCAGGTATATAACCCTTTCTCTTTTGTAGTGTACCCCAAACTCTTGACCCAGGCTGAATACTTTCAGAAGGAGAGAGTCTCTTGAGGAAAAAGGTACAAGAACATCTCTAAAAATCATCATTTGCATGATGGCTTACATTCTCTAGACAACCCATTTATACAAAAGCTGCTTTGCCTGTCTCTTTACTTTAACTTAAAGAGCTGTGAGGTGTTTTTAAAGGTTGACTCCAAAAGAAATTTGAGTGGAACTGATTTCATGCTCATCATACTTAAATTGAATAATCAAAATGTGAAATCCCATAATTTTGTGAAAATATACTCAATGAACATAAGGTAATACAATTTTAGTAAAATGTTATATTTATTTACAAGGTGCAATGAAATAAAAAATATTTTGATACATTCAAATATTCTTATTGCATTATAGAAACAAGTCGTCTCTATGTGGGAAACTAACAGATGTCCTTAATTGTTATATGATTAATCCTGGAAAAGGCTTTACAGAACTTGAGAAAGTGACTTCATTGATTGCATAACAACTCACTGGAAAACATATTGGCTAAAAACAACCACCAGTTATGATTTCTCACTGCTGCATAAATCAGCTGTGTTGTGCTAATCTAATCCATGCTTGACTGATCATGATTTGGGTTGTTGATATGAACGGGATTAGCTGGCAGCTTAGAAAGGCTATCTCTCAAGCCTTATGGTGGACTACTTGTCATCTGTTATGATGTGTGCTATGGGTCGCTCATTAACTATCAGTTTTCTCCATTTTTGTTAACATGGTAGGTTTACAGGATTGCATGTGAGTGTAAAAGTCATAATTCTTCTCAAAGGATTGGAACAGGCACAAAGTCACCTTTTCTTAGCCAAAGCAAATTGAAAGAGAATCATATGTTCAGAGTGGAGAATACAATCCACACTTGATGTGTAGAGATGCCCAGTCACATTGGCAAAGTCAGGGGTAAAGAGAGGAGTGAGGAACCTGAACTGTGTTTGCAAATGACCACACAGGCTAACTAATCTTTTTTAAACACGGGCCATTTCCAAATTTGGGATTTTAAGCAAAATTGAAAGTCCAATTGAGTTTAATGCATCCTTAAAATATTTTTGATGAAAAATTGATGAGGAATTGGCAAGTCCATTCATAACTTGGATGGAGCTAAAAATGTTGAGTGACATTGCTATGACAATACAATTTTCAGCAGAGTTTCTATTCCTGTTTACTTTTAATATGGTCAAATTTTATCAACGTTTTCAGGAATTTAAAATTAGAAATAAAATTGATACTCTCCCCAATTTTCTTCTACCATTAAGTGACTGCAATGGTTGAGTAAATGTGTTAACTTGGCTATGTTATGGTATCCTGTTGTTCTGTCAAGCAAGCACTGGCCTGATTGTTACTGTCAGAAAATTTCATGGACTTAAATAATCAGTATGTTAATTGCATCTATGGATGATTACATCTATAAGCAACTAGGGAGATTGCCTTCAGCAATAAAAAATGTCTCGTTGAATCAGTTTAAGGCTTTAAAAGAAGTAATGATTTCAGCAGTCAGCAGAGAAAATTTCCATCTATACTTCAACCTGTGAGACTCTCTTTGGGATATCATTAAAAACTCAATCAGAGTTCCCAACTTGTGGCTTCACTATTGAATTTGAACTGGCTCATGTCCACAGCCATGTGAGACTTTTCTGATAAAATCCCATAATATTCACATTAAATATATAGCTGGTCCTATTTCCCTAGAGATCTGGACTAATACAGTGATCTTCTACCATGGATATACTAATTAATTTTTTTATAAAATTAAACTCATCCTTCTAGTAAAACTAAATACTTCCCATATATTTTTATGTTGATATTATTTTAATCAAAGCATAATAAATTACATCTTAAGTAGCAATGTAGTTATTATGCCAGTACGATACAAGTTTAACAAACCAGAAAAAAATATTTTGATAACTCTGAAAGAGCATTTGTCCATAAGAAATAGAGTATAATTCATAAAATAATAATGTTCTTTGGAGAAGTGGAATTGAAATATCAGTTGAAGGAGAAGGAAAGATATAAATCTAACTATTAAACTCATGTACAAGTATTTTAAATAAATTATAGTATGCAATGGATATTACACATTTTGATGCTATTTAAAACTAACAATGAAATACTGTGTATTTCAAAATAAGTTTTGGAGTGTACAATCTTTCAAAAATCATTTAGAGGCACACTGACAAATATCTGAAGAATACTGTCTTGTTTTGCCAGGGCTGCTATGACAATTAATGCGGACTAGTTGATTTATGCAGCAAGAATGTATTGGCTCATTGTTTGGGAGGCTAGATGTCTTAAATCAAGCTGTAGACAAGGTGATGCTTTCTGCAAAGTCTGTAGTGTTTGATGGTCCCAGTCCTCTCTCACATGGGAATCATTCACTGTGGCTTTTCCTACTTCTGGCTTCTGCTTTCCTGTACAATTTCCTTTCCTGTTCTTCAGTCATATGGAAATAAGGGCTGCCCCCATTCAGTTTGGCCATATCTTACCTAATAATAGCATCTTCAAATGTCCTGTTTACAAATGGTGTCAAACCCACAGGAATGGGGTTTAGGACTTGAGCATGTATTTTGTGGAGCATTTGATTCAATCCCTAAAAACTACTAATGTAAGTCACATTCTAAATAGAAAGAAGCAAAATGACCCACCATAAGGAATCTGGAAAATTGCAACTTGAAAATAAAAGAACATGAGTTTGATTCTAGTATTTAGTGGAAAATGTGCTTGCTGGAGTAGCTCGAGTCTGACATGAATACCCTGATTCTGTCATCAATTGCTTTTACAGATTTAGAAATTAACAAATTCCTAAGAGTAAAAGGGATGTGTCAGTTCCATCACACAATGTGATCATTTTTGCAAAAGCAGGAGAAAAATAAGAGAAATTACTCAGTAATTTTCACTTCATAAATTACATACATCAATGTAAATGATAGTATTAACACTAGTAATTCAACTCAAGGTTGATACAACTATTTTCTAATATCAAATAAAATTAGAAGATGTATAGGTATCAGATGTGTAATGAGAGATATTTATAAAAACCAAGTGAAACTAATTAATTCAATAGAAAAAACATTATTAGGCAATCAGTATCTAAAACAATGCTTCTTACTTTTTTCAATTTAAATATATGTTGATATTAATGAATGCATGGTTTTTTACTTAAGTTTCAGTAAATATATGCAGGATAGTAGCTTTCAACACCTGGAAACTCCAGTAACTTTTTTAATGTTGGATGAGTTCTATTGAGAAGTAGTCAGAGATTATACCAATATTTAGGGAAAAATCATAAGATATCAATACTTTGTGATGGCTTGGGTGACAAATGGCACTTATGATCTTTGCTGTTTTAATTTCCTATCAGCTAAACAAAATACCTTGCAATGGGTTGGCTTAGACAAAAGGAATTTAGTGGTTCATGGTTTTGAGGCTAGGAGAAGTCCAAAATCAAGGAGCACATGGTATCCCCTCCTGGCTTCTAACTTCTCTTCTGGGTTCCATTGACCTTCAGTTTCTGGCTGTGCTGTATGGCTTCTTTTCTGTCTGATTTTCACTCTGTTTATAAAGGACTCCAGTAATCTGGCTTAAATCCCAACATAATTCATTTGAGCCACAGTTTAAGAAACATCTTGAAGAGATCTTATTTACAATGGGTCCTCACCAAAATGAATGGATAAAGTTAAAAACATGCTTTTCTGGAGTACATAACTCCAAGCCACCACAGTCTGCCCTGTGGATCCCAAAAGGCATGCTCTTTCCACATGCAAAATACATTCATTCCAGCACAATATCCCAAATATTTTTGTCATCTCAATAACAATGTTATTTACAAAGTCTCATCAAAATTGCTTATGAGTGTGGTCTCTTTTTGGGCACAGTTCCCTTCTGTCCGTGGACCTGTGAAATCAAGAAAGCAAGTTTTATGCTTCCAATGTATAATGAAGGCACAGGTAGAGGAAAAATATTCCCATCCTCATAGGGAGAAATTGGAAAGAGTCACAGGTTCCAAACAATTCCAAAACCCATCAAGGTAAATTCCATTAGATTTCAAGGTCTGAGAAACATCAAAGGATTGATGAATGTAATTTCAGCCTTATGGAAAGGCAGCCCTACCCCTTGCAAGTGCTTGCATAGTGGTCATATGCCCCCAAGCAATAGGGTGAAGTGCTCACTCTTTCCAAGCACTGGGATGGAAACACAGGCCTTACCATCTATGAGCATTGAGGTGACATCACTCTACTTGAAAAATGGGGAACAAGGTCTGAACCCTCCAAATCAGAACAAAAGGTCTGCTTTTCCCAACACAGGGCTGAACATGCACTTTCCATATACATAGGTGGAACCACTTTTCTTGACCTAAAGGAGATCACTTCTGTTCAGGTCTTGGCTTCCATGGCTCTCCCCTGAAGTCCTTCTTTTTTCAATTCATTCCATTTCTGTCCCTTGCAGTCCATGCTGGCAGTATTTCTGCTCATACAAATTTCACAAAAAAATTGGCTTTGCATGAAGTTCACAGAGGCCCAAACCATTAGACAATGAACTGTCCATAGATCTATCCTGCATAACTGAATTTCCAGTCTTGACTTCCACTGAAATGGCTGACTGAAATCATGTTCAGTTAAACCCTCATACCACTTGATGCATACAGAATTTTTTTTACCCAATCTACCATTTCTAAGCTTCTGGTGTTTTCTATTGCAGTTTATTATATTTGTACACTGGAGCTCTCTTATAAAACACATTCAGGATATAGGCAATATGTTTTGCAATGCAAAAACTGCATTCATTCCAAACTAACCTGTATACTCAACTCACACACACACATGCATGCACACATGACAACATGCATGCACATATGCACACTACATGATATTCACTCAAAAATGTTTAGATAATTGACTCAATAGCACCTTCTCAACTCCTTGATTATGTTCATGCTATTCTGCGCTAATAAAATTCTTTCCTCATTGAAATCTGTCCCATAAAATCTTGCCCATTCTTGAAGGTCAATTTCAAATAATATATATCTTATGAAGACATAATTTTAAAGTCAGTAAATGTGTTTAACTTTTCCTTCTGTGACATCTTTTAATAATTCTTTTTATTTCTGCTTTAAACAATAAACTCTTTATTTGATGATCTACAATTGCCACTGGATTTTCTGTTCTTTGAAGGCAAGTATCATGCCTTATTTTTACTGCAATTTATAATTTTATAAGAGACATTTATTGAGTTTTCTGAGAACCTACCATATTGAAAGTACCCTATAGGAAGGGGGAAGAAACTAACACCTATTTAGTTTACACAAGGTGTCCCATATGCCATTTATATTTTATTTTAATCTTCACAGATTGTTTGCAAAATCATGTTATTACAATTGTGTAGATGAAAAACTAAAGATGACAGGGATTAAGTTACTTGATTTTCTCCAGCAAGTAAGAGATTCAAACAAATTTAGCTTACTTAAACCAAAACTATTATCCTTCCCATTGTAAAACATTAACTCTTTATTGACTTCTGAAGATATTTTTAAAAGCAACATTTTTGTACACAATTTATTTACAAGTCAGGAAGAAACTTTACTATAATAACACACTTAAAGAGAAAATACTTTAGTGCCCATTAACTTCATGACAGTTTCCTTGACATCTTTATTCCTGAAACTGTAGATCAGGGGATTCAACATTGGGATCACCACTGTGTAAAACACAGAGGCCACTTTGACTGTGTACCTGGAACTTTTGGAATGTGGTACACAGTAGAGGAAAATTATGGTACCATGGAAGATGGTAATGGCAGTCAGGTGGGAGGCACAGGTGGAGAAGGCTTTGTGACGCCCACAGTTTGAATGCATCTTCAGGATGGTGACAACAATGAACACATAAGAGGTGAGAATTATGAGCAGTGTGCTTACCTCATTAAATGTTGCAACAAGAAAAAGCAACAACTGGTTGAGATAAGTATCAGAACAGGAGAGAGAAATCAGTGAGGAGAGCTCACAGAAGAAGTGATTGATTGTGTTGAAGCCATGAAAATGTAAGGTGAAAGCAGAGCATGTGAGTATCAAGGAACATGCTACTCCCCATGCATATGATCCAAACATCAGCATGGAGCAGAGTTTCTGGGACATGACAACTGTATAGAGCAGAGGGTTGCAGATAGCCACAAATCGGTCATAGGCCATCACAGCTAGTAAAATGGATTCAGTAACCACAAAGGTACAGAAGAAAAAGAATTGTAGTATGCATCCTAAAAATGAAATGGTTCTGTCTTCTACAACTAGGTTCACCAGCATCTTGGGAGCAGTGATGGAGGAATAGCAGAAATCCACAAATGAGAGATGGCTGATGAAAAAGTACATGGGTGTGTGTAGTTTGGGGTTAATTTTGATGATCACAATCATTCCAAGGTTTCCTACAACAGTAACAGTATAGATAGCCAGAAATACTAAGAAGAGAGGGACCTGCAGTTCTCAGTAATCTGAGAAACCCAAGAGGGTGAAGATGGCCCCAGTTATATTTCTTTCTGACAAAAGCATGTTTTCTTTCTGTTAAAATTTGGAAGTCAGCCCTGGAAACAAAAATATTAAGGAGAGTGAGCATATAGGAAATTTGATTAACTATCCTTTGCTGATACCAGATGAGACATACATGACTTCAGAATCTCTTTGTTTATTATCCAAATATGTTGTGTCTAAAATTTTAAAACATAACTAGTCATTTTTAATTTTTCTTCAGAAAAACATTTACAATATTGAATTATTTATATTCTTACCTGTTACTTTTAATATATAAAAATACAGGAAATTTTTGCAAGTTATTTGATGATAATTTTTAATGGAATTATCACATAACACTTTCACATCCCCTTGTAATTTATGAGTTCATAAGAGAAAAGTACAGCATAATGCAATGACTAATTATGCCATCTCTACAATGAGTAATAAAATCAGTGATTCAAAAGTAATTTATCACACGTACACGTGGAACATAAAGAATGGACAGCCTTAACACTTTTCATTTGTGTCTTTACTGTTAACTCCCTCTAAACTCTTAATTAGTTTTCCTAACTGATGTAGCAAATTTTATATGAAAAAGAATTTTATTTAATTTTTTCAGAGAAAATTCTCTTCAAATCAGGGAGTCCTAAACTCCAATTCTTTCTCATTGTTTGAGGAAAAATAAAACATATAATTTTGACTAATTTCCTTACTATGCAGGTAGCAAAACAGAAGCTAGAAGTCTTGACTTTCTCAATGACTTATGCAAACCAATCCCTGAATCAGTGACCAGTATCGTGATCTCCAGACTCCCAGCCATATGTTTACTTCTCTATACCAGGCTCTAGTCCATATTAAATGTTTATATTTGAACACATTTCCTTTGTTAATGATCCCACTGTTTAGTTTTGAACAAACTACAGACTCTAAAACCATGCTAAATATTCCAGTGGCAGTGTGATAAGCCACAGAGATATTCTGGAGAGCAGTATTGAGTTGAAACATACAAGAATGGACTTTAGAGAAATGTTCTCATCCAGAAATATTGTCATAAAGACTATTTGACCTAGTAACTTTTATTTTCCAGGTTTCTCTCTCTTTTCTCTCCTTTCAAGATACCTAAAATACTCATTCTGTCCCTTTATTATATATGGAAGAGAAGGGTGAAAATCTTAAGTTAGCACTGCACTATGAAGACATTTCATGGGTAAAACAACAATAAAAATGGTTTCTTATATTTCTAGAATTGGTGCCCAGCACCTCTGAGATTCTACCATATGAGGAACTCCTTTTTTATAAGTTCTGGTAATGTTATCTCTGGTCTTAATTATCAAATATACCAGCAATAAGATGTCAGATCATATGCAAGACTGAAACCCTTAATAACCCCATGTGTTCCTAAACACACAAGTCTGAAAATGAAAGATAACCTCAAAAGGTAATCTATCACACAGCTGGACATTCTAATTATTACATTTTATTCTTAACACCATATTTCCTTTATCTAAGACATTTAAGAATTAGTTTTTAACCAAAGTATATGCTTTATATACTGGCTCTTTTCTGTATCAGCTGCTTTTATTAAATTTATGATACTATTCATTATATCTTTGCACCAAGGAAATATGTTAGCTAAAATCTTCTTCCCTATAATTTTCTCCTGTTTTAATGTTCACTTTTCTTCCAGGAGCCAGCATTTTTCCCAGGCTTTATAATCTTAATTAAAACTAGTTTCTTTTTCATCTTTTTCACATGGGTGTTCATTTGTTCTCTGATTATTCAATTATATAATTTTCTACCTTGACAACTCCTCCAAAATTAGAGAAGGAAATAAATACACATTTCTAAAACTTTCAGGCATCTTCTATCCCTCCACCCAGATACCTGTTGTTCATGCCACTGTTATTTAGGAGCACAGCTGAGCCAGCACTTCTATAGAAAACTCAGTATAGAAGTGTTCCTTTCATGTTCATATATGAAACTGCTGTAATTACTAAGTGTTTCTCAAAAACTGTCTTACTCTAGTGAGTAAATTCCTCCTCTACTAAAGTTGAGTTCTAGACACTCTATATTGAAATTAATAAGTAAATCTTTAGAATCCTAAAGTGAACCTGCTTGTGGCAAAGGCAGTTTCTCTCTTTTCACTGGAAAGCTTGGTTGGAAGTGATGCCTGTGATCTTATATCTGTAGTCACAACTGTTGGGAAATGAACCCTGGAGACTTTCTATTGCTCTATTCTACAGAGAAAACAAAGTAAACAATTAAAATTAATCACCTTTCCTTGAAGTGATTTTTGTGTACTAGAAAAGTTGGAGTAATATGTAGCAGTATTAGGGACACTAAAAATATGAAATTATTTTATATTTTAAAATCATTTCCCTTAACTCATTATCACTACTATACCCTCCCACAATTATAAAAATATGTGTAATCATAGGATTCATCATTATCAAATACTAACTTTATGTGCCAGGCATAACCCTCTTCCTCCAAACTAGTCACTCAAACTATATTGGAGAATTGTGAAGAGTCAGCTTTCAAGTTATTATGAGTTATTGAGAGTAAATACTTACAATGGTAAACATTAAATTGGAAATATGGACTAGTCTCTTTTAAATCTCTATTGTATTTTATTAGCCTTTCCCCTTCACTTTTCGAGGTATTCTGACATCTTTGCAATTCCTTGACAAAATAGTACCTTCTTCCTTTTGGTCCCTTCAATTGGTGTTTTGTTTGACTGGAATGCTTTCCTTTTAAATTTTTGTTAAATGCTGCTTTTCAATAACACACAGTTCCATGAACCCACTTTCATATTGCAGGGATTATCTTACTACCCAATTTTAGTGTTTAAAATACTTAATAAGCTTCAAACATATTTTATTGCATTTACTGTACGTTGTGTTTCCTTCTGCTAGAATAAGTTTCAGGGAAGTAGGTAATTTGTTTGGCTCATTCATCTATTTCAGGCCCCAAGATGTTAACTATCATGAAGTCAATGTATAAGGAATATTTCCTGAATGATAAATAAGATTTTCCATGAATATGAGAAACTACCAAAACTGTGGGGATTTTGGTTTTAGAGAGGAGATAGTTCAAAGAACAAGGAACAATCAGGCTTGTTTTAGAAGTGGTGATTACTAAAACTGGGCAGTCAAAACAAAATGTTCCTTCTGCTGGATTTCTTATCTCTAGTCAGGTCTACAAAATACAAATACTGAATTTCCAAAATCAAATACAGCCTGATGAGATTATTTTCAAATGGAGACCAGTATCTCAAATTTTCTCCTTTAGCAAAAGTTTGGCAAAAAGTAGCCTTACCAAAGTTTTATTGTACTGGATTCAGCAGCACATATACTAAAATTGGAATGAAACAGATAATTAGCATGGCCTAAGCACAGGATGACACAAATATTCATGTGATATTTCATAATTTTATCTTAGGTTATATATATGTCACTAGAATAAAAATTTTTTAAAAATCCTATTGTACAAATGAAAGTTTTATTGAGTCTGTTTATTCAACAAATATTTTGCATACCCATCATATGCAAAGACATGAAAGTAATTAATTTCATTATTTAAATTAATTAATTTGAGATTTTATTCATGCAATTAAATTAATTAATGAGATTAAACATTAATTCAGAAATGAATCACATTCAAACTTTTCTCTCAAAAGAGATATAATCTCTTTTTAGTAATGATGAGCCCCACTGAACATAGACTGTTTGAAGAGTATGTAAGCATTAATCATTATTTAAAAAGTCACTCTTTTGTGTGCTTTGTTTTCTGGTGTGGGAACCAAGGAAAGCAGGTTGAGTCCATAGTGAGGTTATGTATGTATTCATTTTTTTATTTATCGAGTAATTAACCAAATATTTGCTATAGGTTTACAATGAGCCAGCTACTATCTTAGGTATTGGGGGACAAGAGAGGTAAGGATCCTCCCTTTATCAATGATATTTAATGGAGAAAATAAAAAATACACAAATCAGATATGTAATTATTTTTCCAAATAATGAGGAATGATGAAGAGGTTAACTAGAGGTGTCAATTTAAGTAGGGACATTAGGCAAGACCACAATGAGGTGCAATTTAGGCACACACCATAATGAAGTGATGGAGCAAGTTATGCAAATATATTTGGTTCCCTTGTCTTTCAGCTTCTTGCTTCTTCCATGGCTTCTCTCTCTGTGGGCTTCTTTGTAAGGCCTCCAATAATAGGATTAAGGCCTATCTTGATTCAATTGGGCCACACTTTATCAGAAATAACTTCATCAAAAGATCCTATTTAAAATGGATTCAAAACCAAAGGAATGGATTAAGATTAACAACATGTTTTCCTGGGGTATGTAACTCCATGCTGCCACACATACCTTCTTTGATATTATAGCTGTAACACTTCTCTTATAAGGACAATTTTGTTTTCAACATTATTTATATAATTATTTATTTTATACTATAATAATCAGTAAGTATAAGTGAGATTCTGTCAAAGTACTGTATTACAAGTCCTAAAGAAAATGCTTTACATTATCTTGGTCTGTTTGAAACATTATCAGTTGGTTAATCTTTTTTTATTTGTTTTCAGTTGGTAGGGATTTGTTTTTCTTTGCTTTTTAATATAAATCTCTTTTTTCAAGTTATGTAAACTATTACCTTTTTCTAAAATCAAATTTATTTTATAAGGTACATTCCCAGAAGTTTTCATCCTTACTTTCCCATTTTATTTATTTATTTTATTTGTTGCACAAATTGCCATATTTTAAATAATTTTCTGCATCTCATGTTTTTCCTCAATATATCATGGAGGACAACCTATAGAAGTATATAAAAATCATTCTCTTTCTTTTCTTACAGTTATATAGTACCTTTTTGTCACCCACAGATTATTCAACCATTTTCATATTAAATTTTATCCATCTTGTTGTTATAAATAATGCTTGTTAATATGTTATTTCATAATTTTGTGACTCTATCTTTAAAATGGATTCTTAGATTTGTGATTGCTTACAAAAGGGATAAATGCATATGTGATTTTCTAAGTGTTTAAAGTAATCTTCTGTAGGGACTTCAGCTTGTTACCAATCTGCCCCAATGAATAAAAATATATTTTTCCCAACAGCTTCATTTACAGGCTACATCATTAAATTTTTGTATTTCTGCCACTCTGATACAGGAAGAAATGATATCTAAGGGAATTCATTAAATTTTTGTATTTCTGCCACTCTGATACAGGAAGAAATGATATCTAAGGGAATTTTTACTTGCTTTTCTTAAGAAAAATGAGGCAGAAATCTTTTCATATATTTAAGGGCTAATTTATATGCCTTTTCTGGGAACTATTTAATCAAATACCTATTTTTATAGGATTGTTTATTGTTTACTCTTCAACTGTATGTGAAACATAATGATGCTTTTACATTTATTAATTTGTCTTTTTAATTTATTTTCTGTTGTTTTTGTCATTAAATTTTTGTATACTTGCTTAATCTAAATTTTAACCTCCATTTTCTAGAACTCTTATTTGGCATGTGGAATAAAGAACAGATTCAATTTTATCTTTTTCATATGGTTACCTATTTTTCCCAATATGTCACTGTTTAATAATGACACTATATAATATTTTTTAAATTTTCTAAGTTTAACTTTCCTTGTCTAGTTTGTTTCAACTTTTAGGGTTTTTACTTGGCTTTTGTGCTTTCTCATTCTTTCATATGAAATTTAGTTCAGATATTTTGAAGTATGATTCTTCAATAACCCCACCTAAAATTTTATTGCATTCATTCTGGGTCTAAAAATTTGAATTAGAGAAGAGAAAACTTGAGAAGATTTTCAGGCCCAATAATCTTGAGAATGTAGCCTTTGGGGTCAATATTATCCAGCCATAATCTAGGTGTATTGAAATGAAACCATCAGTTGTCCTTTCTGAAGGGCAAACTTTTCTATGACTTCTCAGACTGAAAGCCTCAATGATGATATAGTAAAAGAGCACTTGATTTGGACTCAAAGAATTAAGTTCCTGCTTTACCACAGTCATTTCTAGTTTATGAAACTGTGGAAATGACAATTTCCTTAAACATGTCGTCAACTACACATCAGGTATAACTGTCCTTGTCCTGTGTACTCCTCAACATAAGAAGTTACTCTCTCAAGTGCAAGGACACCGCTTCATGGAATTCACAGAACCTCAGAATGGAAGGAGTGAAGGTGTTCAAAAACTATTCCTCCTTTTACCACACATCACATCCACCTGTGTCTCCCAGCAAAGACTCAAGTATTCTTACATGTTTGAAAATCAGCAGTGACAAGTAAAACAAATAACTTTAAAGGCAAGTCACTCATTATCATAAGCATTAACAAATCAGAAGGCCCATCCCTATGGTAAGTCAATATCATCCTCTAAGTAAGTCTATTCTACACATTCAATTAAGTAAGAAAACAACACTCTCAGTCATAGGATTTACTAACTCTGTGGATGGCAGTTTAAGCAGATCCATTTAAAAGAAACTTCAGGTGAAACAGAATTGTGTTAAGACACTGAAAATAAGAAAACCAGGTGTTATGTTACCCAGAATAATCTAGACTTCTTAATACAGGATTATTAGAAGCCTGATGTCCAACTTTTGGAATTTAATACATTTCACTTTCACATTAACTTTTGGCTCAAAACAAACTTCTGCAAACTCATTGCTTATCCAACTTAGAATACTAAAATAGAATTTTAATTAATTAATTAAACACACATGCAGAAATAAACACAATTCCCTTCTACTGATATAATTATTTCACACAATAACAAACATTTCAACACCATAAAATGAAAAGCATGTCAAAATATGTGCCATTCCTTAAATTAATATTATGAAAACTCTTAGCATTATTCTATTATCATTTTGTGAATTCCTTTATAGACAGTTACCTATCTATATGGACCTTGCACCAATTTGGATATAGTATGTCCCCCAAAAAGCCATGTTTTACTCCAATCTTGTGGGATATTTAGAGTAGGTTGTTTCCATGGAGATGTGACTCACCCAAGTGTATGTGATACTTTTGATTAGATTATTTCCCTGGAGGTGTGGCCCTACCCATTCAGCATGGGTTTTGATTAGTTTACTGGAGTCCTTTAGAAACAGTTGACAAAAGGCCCATATGCCTGCTGATGCTTGCCAATGCTTGTTGATGCTTAGAGATGTGTGGAGATGTGGACTGCAGGATGTTTGGAGATGCTTATCTAAGAGATATAGCCCAGAGTATTCTCTGGAGAAGCTAAGAGAGACAAGTCCAGAGACATTTTGGAAAACACCATTTTGAAATGCAACCTGGGAGCAAGCAGATATCAGCCATGTGTCTTCCCAGTAGACAGAATTTTTCCAGATGCAATTGGCCTTCCATCAGTGAAGGTATACTCTTATTGATGCCTTTGTATGGACACATTTGTGGCCTTAAACTGTAAATTTGTAACCATATAAACTCCCTTTATAAAAGCCAACTTACTTCTGGTATTTTGCATAATGGTAGCATTAGCAAGCCAGAACAGACCTGTACCAGTTTACGGACAAATGTTTGGATATACTGGACAAGAGTCTACATCTGTTGTTCAGAAATTCTGAAATATATCACTGAGACTTTCTCTTTCAGCCATGGATTCAGTCACACCACAACTAAAATTCTGAATGGAGCTTAATTAATGCATATAACTCTGGACACATTATTGAAGGGGGATTTTCAGGGAGACATTGTCATCAATTTATTTCTGCAAATATTCATCAGGTACCTATTATGTATTGGCAAATTTTTTACCTATTTCAGGAAGTAAACTATATCTGCTAGATATTGTCTTGGAAATTTGTATACATATTATCATATTACATTTTTACAAAAGTCCATGAATTATTACTTTCCCCATCCAGAGGTAAGGAAATATAAGTTCATTGAATCAGCAAAGTCCACAGATCCTAGTTAAGGGATGCAGACATTGGTATGAGATGGACCTGGGTTTGAATTTAAATTTAGAGGGTCTAACTATGAAACCTGGGGCAATCTTTAAACTTCAGGATTCCTATTTATAAATAAAATACAGTCCTTGTGAGAATTAAATAAAGACAAAATGCTTATAAACCATTTAGCATAGTGTCTGACTCAGAAATTTTCACTATTAATAGTAATAATATTGGTAATAACAGAAGAATTAAAGTGAACACCAGAGCTTCATGGGCAATGTGCAGGAGACAATACTGCAGCCAATACTGCAGCCCAAATTATATTCACTTTTCCACCCCACAAACTGCACTTCCCTATTTCCACTCACTTTAGCCACATAGAAGTTCATGAAATCACTGTGATATTTTATTGTGTGGTAATTTGCATTGCTTTTGTCCCTAACTTCAAGATCTTTTCCCCAGTCAGCTGAACAAAATTTTATTGTCTTCTAGTCTTATGTTATGCACTTCTCTTCTGGAAAGTGCACCTCAACACCTTCTTTCTACATTAGCTGTCATATTTGCTCCTTCAAAAGCTCTTCATGCTTACACAGTCATTGAGTATATCATGTAGAAACCTTTTTTGCCTCTTCCATCTGCTGCTTGCTCCTGGTTTTCCTTCATTTGTGGAAGCCTAATACTCATCTCTGCCTCCATATGCACATGGCCTTCTTCTCTGTGTGTCTGTGTGTCCTTTTCTATCATAATGATCCATTAAGATCTCATCTGGTTCCTTACCTTAATAACATCTGCAAAGGCCCTATTTTGGAAACAAAAACATCTTCAACAAATTTTATCGGTTGATTCATTAACTTCTGAACAGTCTCCTTTACATCTTTGTCCCTGAGGCTGCAGATTAAAGGGTTCAGCATGGTGATCACTGTCATATAAAATGCAGAGCCCACTTTGACAATGAGCCCTGAATTGGGTCCACAATAGAGGAGCAGGACAATCCTGTGGAAAATATTGATGGCTTTCAGTTGGGAAGCATATGTGGAGAACTTTTTTGGCACCAACCCAAAGAAGGCAATTTATGAAGTAACGAAAATGAAAACATAAGAAGTGAGGATGATCCCGAGACTTCTCACTTCATCAAATACAGAAATGACCAAACAAAGCATTTGGCTGATGTAAGGTTCAGAGCAGGAGGCTGAGACAATGACAGAGTCCTCACAGACAAAATTGTTTATGATGTGAGACCCAAAGAAAGATAATTCTAGGAGAATATAGTTCAGTATCAAGGAAGAGACTATACCCCATGTTTTGAGTCCAACCACAAAGGATGCACAGAGCTTTGGGGACATGATGGCTGTGTAAAGTTACAAACTGTGATAAATCCATCATAGGCCATCACTGCCAGCATGAATGTTTCTGTCACTGCAAATATACAAGCCAAGAAGAACTATATGAAACACCCGGTGAAGGACTTGGTTCTGTCTTCCACAACCAAGTTCTCCAAGAGTATGGGTGTAACTATAGTGGGAAAACAGAAATCCATAAAAGACAGCAGGCTAAGAAAAAAATACATGGGGGTGTGGAGTTTGGGATTCATCTTGATAAGCATGATCATGCCCAAATTCCCCTCAACAATGACTGTATAGATGGTCAGATATACCAGGAAAAGGGGCCCTTGGAGTTCCAGTTACTCTGAGAAGCCCAAGAAGATGAATGTGGCTCCAGCACTCTGATCTCCTTCAGCTAACATCATGATTGTGAAATTCTGATATAATGACCATAATAAATAATAAAATTCTAATGATGCACTGCACTTATGTGTGTCAAACCTTGTGCTCAAACATTAAAATATAATAATTAACAATAGAACAAATGGCCCAGCTTTCACATGCAGAAGCTGAGGCATCTATAGGTTAGGGAACTTGTCTCTGGTTGCATGGTTGGTTAGTGTTGTGCTGGATTTTGTACCCAAGAAGGTGATTCTAAGAGGCAGAACTTGAATTAAGAAGTTGTCATAAGGGAAGTAGTTTTCTACAGTGTTGTAGAAAACATGTTTTTCACTGTACAATTATTCTGAAGGTTCATGCTTTTTAAGAGTATTAATAAAACAATGAATATAAATTTAGTGCTGAAGGATCCTGTAAACCTTTAGAGGAGATAAAACTGATACAGTTATGATGTCCAGAGGGAGGATCACTGGAGATATCCTGGCCCTGGGAAGATTGTCTTTTTGAGTCCCCACAGGAATTTATGTGTTCTGTAAACATGTGGATGTTAAAGGAAACATAGGCTTGTATATCTTCATATTTTCCTTTAATTCTCTCCTGATGCTTCAATAATTGCCTTACTATTCTGAAAAAAAATGAAGCAATTTGGTAATGAGATGAAATAGCATTATCTGACATATTGATTTTTATTCCTTTGTTTTCATTCCCACATTATTTAGTGCCTACTAAGAGTCACCCAATTCTCTCAACACACTGAGAACACTTGATAATTAGCTTTTTGTAAAATGTGATTTTATTGAGATATATTCACAAACCGCACAATCCATCCTATTATTGATCACTTGCATTGGTGTGGTACATTTGTTAATATTGATGAAAGAATATTAAAATATTACTGTTGACTATCGTCCATACTTCACAGTTAACACATATACTTCTCTATTATTAAAAGCATAATATGTACAGAATTTCTAACTGGTGTAAATTTAAGTATTTGGACTATTGTCTTTTAAAAGTCTATTTTTTTTTAATCTGACACTTAGAAGCTGTATTATAGTATTAAATGACTATAATATTCTGTGATGATACAATCTTTGTACTGGATGGGAAACCAAAATGTATTTTGCTGAAGCATTCCTTATTTTCCAGAGGAAGGTTACTAAAGGTTATAAATTGATACTGGGACACTGCCTCATTGTGTATTGTAGAGGGGTGCTGATTAAATCTACATAGGTTATGTAAATTTAATCTACATAACTCACTCAATCTTTGTTATATTTGTTTATGCTATTTTGTTTACATTTGTTTACATTTGTTTTGTTTCTATTTGTTATATTTTTTATGTTATTTTGAGAAAGCAGAAATATAATGTATTTGCAAGGATTTTATAACCATAAAAGTCTCTGATGACCAATTGTGTTTACAAAATATGTTGAGTCATTAAAATTATGCTGCTGAATATTTCAGATTAATAAAGTCTCAGTGTAAATCTCATAAATGGAGACACTATCCAAGTTTTCCTGAGCAACTCAAAGTAGGAAGGAAGTATTATATTTTTTCATAGCTAAATGCCATTTATGTCTCTCTTAAAAGTATAATTCCTGCATGAGGAAAAGATAATGGTCAGAATAGTAATAAAGAGCTCATGAAAGAAGAACATGATGAATACAGCATGGATTTTGGAAACAAATAGATATAATTTCAACATCAAGTTTTGTCATTTGATGGGTTACTTTGATGAATAACTCAAATTTTCTGAATCTTGATTTCATTTTATGTAAAATGAGAAAAATAGTGATAGAATAATACATACCTATAGTACTATTATCAAATTAGAA
Source organism: Choloepus didactylus (assembly GCF_015220235.1). Lineage (NCBI taxonomy): Eukaryota > Metazoa > Chordata > Mammalia > Pilosa > Megalonychidae > Choloepus > Choloepus didactylus. Next base: position 3,545,195 of record NC_051316.1, read on the forward strand.
AGCAATTTTAAAATGCTTAATTCTCTGACAGTTACAGATACAGGAAACATATGCTCACCCTTTTAATTGTTATTGCTATGACTAATCAGTATTATTTTTAAACACTTAGATGAACAAAAACCTCTAAGACTCTGAGAAATGACAAAACTGGCAATCAAATGGCAAGTAGGAACAGTTTGAGACAAATGGGAGACTTGATTTTCTTTCCTGAATCTCCTTTTGACATCTTGGTTTTAATTCACTAACCAATGACTTTCACTAAGTTTTTCAGATTCTCCTCTTTCCTTTATTATCATGAACAACAGATACTCATTTATTCCTTGGTTTATTTGGTTTTTAATTTTGTCTACCTGAAATATCCTGTTTTAGTAGTCTACCAATTACAGTACTACAAATAAAGCATTAGACCAAAGTCAATATTACCAAAAGCTTTCCCTTTTTACCCAAGCAATAGTTTCCACATTCTTGGCATACCTACAGACATTAATTGTCAGAAAATAAAAATTTTTATTTTTAAAATTCTTAGAATGACTGTACTATGTCAGGTACATGGTGGGTATTCTTATAGCAGAAATCAAGATATCCAGGGAAGGAGGGAGAGAGTAGAGCTTAACAACATGAACCTTGGTAAATGGACATATGGACATAAAAATATGACATTTGGACTACACAATGTATTCCCTTCTTCAGAGGTCCCAGGACCCCAATCTCCCATACAAGTGAAAGCTAACACATCACCTAAAGCCACTCACCTGGAAATCCTGCAACTGTTACTAAATAAGTCTCCAGGAAAATGTTCCCACTCAGGATTGAAACACTTTTTGTAATATCAAGATGTTTGTATGCCTACAAGAAGCCCACAATGAATTTAAATTAATGTTCCAGTAATAATGTTTTCTTTCCTAATACCAAGAAAATTTCAGAAAAAGGAGAGAGAGAGAGAGAGTTGGAAGTTGACTCCTAAGAACAAAATCTAGGGTTTTGTATGCCTCCATGACCTCAGGGATTTAACCCCTAGAGAATCTTAACCGAACAATTTCTCTTTAATCACAAACCAGAAATTAGATGAAATGTTCTCCCATGTGCCTTTTGGAAGAATGTGATTTCTTCTAAATCACTGGAGAGAAGGCCTCATCAAGTTTACTTAACATATTTTTTAAAAAAATTAACTGTTGAAAATATAGAAATGAACTTACAAACCATGATAATTGTAGCCAAACACAATTAAAAAGAAAAATTATCTAAAATGCAACTATTCAGGGCTAATTTAGGTTAATATTTGCTGTATTGCTATGTGTTTTTTCTTACCTATGTATATATTTGTTTATGTGTGTTTGGCTATACAGACTGAAAATATACAGAATATGCATTTTGTTTTTATTCATTTCAACTAAAATAATAATTGTTCTTAGAAAACATTGACTACTTTATTTAAAATTAGTGTTTTCTTTTAATATGGGCACACTGATGTCCCATGTTTATATTAACATAAATATATCATGAAATCTCTTGATATCCATTTCTTCTCTAAGATCACAAATGCATTTTTAAAATTTTATCACATATTTTTGGGGGAATATATCTGTGATGGTTAGGTTCATGTGTCAACTTGACCAGGTGTTGGTGTCCAGGTGTCTGGTCAAGCAAACACTGGTCTAACCAATACTACAAGCACATTTACAGCTGGGAAATAGACTACAAGCCTGGTTTATTAAATCGTCAATTTACTGCACCTGTGGTTGATTACATCAACAAAGGGTATGTCCTCAACATTGATAGAATTAAATCTGCTGGATTTAATCCAATTTGTTGAAGACTTTTAAGGGAAAGAGAGAGAGGATCTACACTTGTTCAGCTGGCCATGATGCATTTCCTGAATTCATTGAATCCCTTCCTTGGAGTTGCCAGTTCACTGCCTGCCCTATGGAATTTGGACTCATACATCCTTCCTTATGGAATTTGGAATCATGCATGCCCAGTTGCATGAGAAACTTTTGTAAAATCTTATATTTATAGACATCTCTTAGTTCTGCTTCCCTAGAAAGCCCTAACTAATACAATAACACTTATGTATAAAAGTGAGAACTTTCCAAGTGCAATTTAACAAGTAGAGAGCAAATTTCAAAGAATGTTATCATTTACAGTTCCACAGTCTCATTTATTAACTTATTGTGAAATATAACATGTATGTGAAAAGATAATGTAATAATTTGAAATTTATCACCTCTTTGAATATATGTTATATCTCACAATAAGGAAATAACTGAAACTAAGTTTCTGTATCTCATAAAAATGCATTTTTGAAGCATGTTTAATTCTGTAAAACCATTGTGTGTTGATCACTCTGTTTGTCCTGCTGTACACAAATACCACCCAATTAGATCCACTTAGGCTTTCCCTGGGTTCCTGACAATCTGACTAAGCATTGTCAGACCCTCTATCTGTAATACATCAGAAGAAATAGATCAAAGGTTATGTGATTCTCTATTAGAGACAGTATGGCCTTACTCCAGAATCACAGAGACCTGAGATTTCCCTGAGGTTCACACTGAGCACCCATCAGGAACATACTATTTCACATTGAAATTGAGACAGGCAAATACATTTTAAAACTTCATGATTGTTCACTGTGTTTTATCAATGAGTTTCCCTTTAACTTTTGAAAAGATGGTACACTTTTATTAGGCCATCCTCTAGCAGTTAGGGGGTTGTTACTACTATTGTGATAACTTAACACTCACATTAGGTCAATAACAGAAAGATACACAGAAAAACATCTCAATATTTAACTATTACAGTTTCAAATGAATTTATGAAAACCCATGGTTTAGGATTAGGTTTGTATGCAAATTGAAAATAAAACTAGGAAGTTTGAAATCAACAAGCAACCTTATAAATTTTTTGCTTTTTTTATCAACTGTTTTGTAAGAGTGCCACTGTTCCAATTTTTGTACTACAAAATTTCATTCTCACAAACATTTCATGTTGTACTAGTGAAGACTAAAATGTATCCAAACATAAAACTGACATTTCATTTCCTGATTAATCTTTATGAGCTGGAGCTCCATGTTTTCTACCTGAACAGAAAAATACCAAAAGAGAAATGAATTGATTGGAAACCAGATGCTCTTGATTAATTAATTTACTGAGAGTTTGTTTATATGATAAATGAACTACAGTCATTTTATTCTCAGAAATCATTCTATAAGATAACAACAGTATTGCTTATAACAGAAATAATAGCATATTTCAACAAGTGAATAAACAAAATGGCACTTTCTTCCAGGACATAAGAAATTTCAGGAGGTACAAAAAATAATGCAAAGCTGAATCCAAAGTCCAAATTCTGCCAATCTCTGGCACTTGTATCTGGCTCCATGACTGTGTAGAATTATAACCAGAGTAGTACTCTGTGGGACACAAACCAAGCAATTAGTTGTTGAAACATTCTCTGGAGTCATTGCAGTAGATATATTTTCTTCTAATTCATTAGGAATCAGCACATCATCAAATCTATTCCACTACCTTCTGTAATGGTTAGGTTCATGTGTCAACTTGGCCAGGTGGCAGTACCCAGCTGTCTGGTCAAGCAAACACCAGCCTAACAATTGCTGTAAGGATGTTTGTGCATGGTTAATAAACCAACAGGCTGGTTTATTAAATCATTAGTCAATTGACTGCAGCTGTGACTGATGACTCACCAAAGGGCATGTCTTCCACAATGAGAGAATGCAATTGGCTGGATTTAGTCTAATTAACTCAAAATGGATTAAGGACCTCAACATAAGAGACAATAACGTAAAACTCCTAGAAGGTAATGTACAGAAACATCTTCAAGACCTTGTGTTATGTGGTCACTTTATAGACCTTACACCTAAATCACAAACAACAAAGGAAAAAATAGATAAATGGAAACCCCTCAAGCTTAGAAGTTTCTATACCTCAAGGGAATTTGCCAACAAGGTGAAGAGGCAGCCAACTTAATGGGAAAAATATTTGGAAAACCTGTATCTGACAGAAGACTGATATCTTTCATATATAAAGAAATCCTACAACTGAATGACAATAATACACACAGCCCTATTTTAAAATGGGCAAAAGATATGCAAACACATTTCTGTGAGGAGGACATGCAAATAGCCAAGAAACACAAGAAAAAATGTTCAGCCCACTAGCTACTAGAGAGATGCAAATTAAGACCACACTAATTAGAATGACTGCCATTAAGCAAAGAGGTAGCTAACAATGCTGGAGAGCATGTGGAGAAATTGGAATGCTTATTCATGGTTGTTTGGACTGTATGATTGTTCAAGCACTCTGGAAGACAGTCTGGCTCTTCCTTTGAAAACCAGATTTAGAGTTATCCTTCAATCCAGCAATCACACCTCTTGTTATATACCTGGAACATCCAAAAGCAGTGACATGAACAGTTATCTGCATGCCAATGTTCATAGCAGCAGTATTCATAATTTCCAAGAGATGGAAACAACCCAAATGTCCTTCAACAGATGAGTGGATAAATAAAATGTGGTATATACACACAATGGAATACTGCACCACAGTAAAAGGAACAAGATTGTGAAACATATGAGAACATGGAAGAACCTTGGAGACATAATCCTGAGAAAAATAAGCCAGGCAGGAAAAGAGTAATATTATATGTTACCACTAATGTGAACACTGAAAAATGTAAAGCAAATGGTTTATAATGTAGAATGTAGGGGACCTAGGAATAGATAGCAATTGGTGAAGGGGGAATGATAATCTAATAAGAAGTGATAAATTATCATGAGTAAAATTAATGCTCTGGGAATGCTCAGGGATGATTATGGTTTGTTAATTTCTGTTTGGTATGGTAGGAACAAGTTCACAAAAATGTAGCTATCATAGGTTGTTTTTCTTATTCCTTTCCTGGGTTATAGTCTGTATATTTTCATGGGGTAGAATAGGAATATGTTGGAATTAGTGTAGCTATTTTAGGTTATTAGTTTTTTGTTATTACTTTGTTTTGGTTTTGTTTGAAATGTTTTTTTTTGTCTCTTTTTTTATTTTTTTGATAAATTTAATTAAAAAATGATAAAAAAAAATGCAGAGCCCCCTGAGGATCTGGGGGAAAATGAAGAGGTGTTGGTCTTCCTCACCTGGATGTATGCTGATGTTCTCACAAATATTGAGGACTGGTGGGTTGATGTGCTAAATCCTCTATCACAGGACTTGCCCTTAATAAGCCTGTTACTACAAAGGAGAGGCTAGGTCTTCTTATAATTCTGTCTAAGTGTCTCCCCATGAATCTCTCTTTGTTGCTCAGATGTGGCCCTCTTTCTATAGCTAAGCCAACTTGTGGGTGAAATCACTGCCCCACCCCTACTATTTAGGTTCTGACACCCAGGAGTGTAAATCTCCCTGGCAATGCATAATATGATTCACAGGGAGGATTCTGCACCTGGAATCATGGGATGGTGAACATCTTCTTGACCAAAAGAGGGAAGTGAAATGAAATGAAATAAAGTTTCAGTGGCTGTGAGATTCCAAATGGAGTTGAGAGGTCACTCTGATGGGCACTCTTATGCACTGTATAGAGAAATCTTTTTAGGTTTTAATGGATTGGAATAGCTAGTAGTAAATACATGAAACTATCAAATTACAACCCAGTAGCCTTGAACCTTGAAGGTGATTATATAACAATGTAGCTTATGAGAGGTGACAATGTGAGTGTGAAAGCCATGTGGATCACACTTCCCTTTATCCAGTGCATGGATGGATGATCAGAAAAATGGGGGCAAAAAAGTAAAGGAAAAATAGGGCAGGGCAGATGATTTGGGTGTTGTTTTTAATTCTCATTTTCACTTTTTTGGGTAGAAATGAAATGTTAAAAAACAAATCAAGGTCATGAATGAACAACTATATGATGGTAATGTGACCAATTGATTATATACTTTGGATGATTGTATGGTGTGTGAAAAAATGTTAAAAAAAACAAAAAACTACTAGGTACTGGGTTGAAGGTGATGGATCTGAATTGGCAGGTCCTGGTCATGGAACACCTAAATTTTTGTTGTTTTCTATTTATTTTTCTTCAATTCAGCATTTGTGGCATCCTACTCCAGGCTCTATCATCCTTCAGAGTTCCAAGAAGCTGGGACACGTCTTTTTAATAGGTGTTTCTGAGGGGATGCTTTTCCAGATTTTATCTTACATTTTTGTGTTGAGCACTTCAGTCTATTATTTTTTTAATTTGCTTTTGTAATTTATGTCATTCACGGAATTTGCCAGTTGTATGTAATAAACAATCAGTTGTATCTAAGTTGTTTATTAGCTTATTGTGTTTATAATATTCCCTCATCTTTCTTTAAAATCTGTCATTAAGTACTAAGATATTTGGTAATCAATATTTAAGTGTCCTGGGAATAAAGATGTATGAAAATAAAAGCAAATTAAATCCAAATAATATAGAGACAAGTATATAATAAAATTAGGGAGATAATTCAATAATAGGATTAACAGTTTTAAATACAGAAAAAAAATTAAAATGTTGGTCTTATGAAAGGATTCATAAATGTCAGAAGGCTTTAGATTGATATAGATTGATTAAAAGAAGAGAAAAATACAAATAAGTAATATTATGGAACTTTTATGTATTGTTATTAATAGTGCAAAATTACACAAATACCTTAAATATTATTTGAAAATAACTGCTAAATCTACCATTATGTCCAATAATTCTGCCTTTATATATCAATTTAAAATACTATTAATTTGCATGGCAATCACCAAAGTATCATCAATTAGTAGACATACATAACTGGTCTTAGCAGGGAATATGAGTTTAAATAACATATCCTCACACACCTAGCATGTCTGATCTTCCTTTGTATCAATTTCAAATAGTAGATGAGCCAATTAATTTCAAAAAGGCAAAAAGAAATCATGCATAGGATTAAAGTAAAATCATATATGCATTCCAAGGACAGGAACAGAACACTCTTCTGAACAGCATTCTATCTGATGATGAAGATTTTTTCTCTGATCCCTCAAGAAACGCTAGCCAACCCATGCCTTACATTCACATCTATCTCTACATAAACACATAGACACACATATATATAGATATATTGCTTTATTTTAAAAAGAAATCCACACATTCCTTGGAAAAAAATAGTACATTAAATGAAGTAAAACCTATGAGTAAACATCTATTCAATGCTATTAGCCTTAGTAATAGAAGTTAAACATCAAAAGAATAGATTCTTGTACTAAATGCAAACATAGATGCCAATGTGGATTTTCTTAGGTCTCTCCCTGACTGTGTAGGAGGAATAGCTCTAACATGGAAGTGCTATGTGGAAGTAAGTTTTCATATGTTTTGTTCTCATTTTCATTTGTCTCAAGATGTTTGCTGATTTCTCTTTTAGTTTCTTCCTTGACCCATTGGTTAAGAGTGTGTTGTTTAGCCTTCATATATTTGTGAGTTTTCCAGCCTTCTGCCTGTTATTGATTTCCAATTCATTCCACTATGAGGAAGAAAGTGTTTTGAATAATTTCAATATTTTGAAATTTATTTTGTGACCCAAAACCATGTGGACTGTCCTGGAGAATGATCCATGAAAACTTGAGAAAAAACATTGCTGTGGGGAGCATTAGTCTGTAAATGTCTGTTCAGTCTAATTCATTCATCTTACTATTCAAAATCTCCTGTTTCCTTATTTAATCTCTTTCTAGATATTCTGGCTATTGGTGAGAGTATTGAGGACTGCAACTATTACTGTAGCAGTGTCTACTTCTCCCTTCAGTGTTCTCAGTGTTTCCCCCACATATTTTGGGTCACATGAACTTGAGGCATATTTATGATTATGTCTTCTTAATTAATTTTCCCTTTCTTAAATAAACACTGTCTTACTTTCTCTACATATTTTTTGCCTTTGAAGTTCAAATTGTGTGATATTAATATAGCTAACAACAATTTTCTGATTTTTATTTCCATTCAATATGTTTTTCCAACCATTCACTTTCAACCTATTTTTGTCCTTGAGTTTAAAGTCAGTCTCTTGTAAACAGCATAGAAATTGATCCTGTGTATAAATCCATTCTGCCAGTTTACATCTTTTGATTAGGGAGATTAATCTATTAAAATTTAAGGTTTTTACTGTATAGTCAATACTGCCTTCTACCATTTTGTCTTTAGGATCTTATATGTCATATCTTTTCTCCCTCTCTCTTTCTTTTACCTTTACTGATAATCTTCATTTCTACACTCTTTTCGAAACACCTCTGTGAAATCTTTTCCTATCTGCTTGTAGTGTTCCCTTTATTATTTCTTATAGAGCAGATTTCTGGTTCAATAAGTCTCTCAGAATCTGTTTATATATACATATTTTAAACTCTTCCTCATTTTGAAGGAAAATTTTGCCAGATATAGAATTCTTGGTTGGCAGTCCTTCTCTTTCAGTACCTAAAATATATCACATGACTGCTTTTTCACCTCCATGGTTTCTGCTGAGAAATCCACATATAATCCATTGAGCTTCACTTGATTGTGATGGTACATGTTCCTCTTGCTGATTTCTGAATTCCATTTGTCTTTGACATTTGACAATCAGATTGGGAAGTGTATTGGAATTAGTCTATTCAGATCTGTTCTTTTCAGGCATGCTGCACTTCTTGGACCTGTAATTTCTGTCTTTCATTAGAGTTGGGTAATTTTCATTGATTATTTCCTCCATTATTCATCCTGCCCCACTTACTTCTTTTCTCCTTCTGGGACACCCATAAAATTTATATTTCTTCACCTCATGTTGTCATTCCATTCCCTGAGAACCTGTATATATTTTTCCATTCTTTTCCCCATCTGTTCTTTTTTTATTCATTTTATTGAGATATATTCACATACCATGCAGTCATACAAACCAGATTGTACATTTGATTGTTGACAGTACCATTACATAGTTGTACATTCATTACCAAAATCAATCCTCAACACCCTCATTACCACACACACAAAAATAACCAGAATAATAATTAAAGTGAAAAAGAGCAACTAAAGTAAAAAAGAACACTGGGTGTCCTTGTCTGTTTGTTTCATTCCCAAACTTTTCCACTCATCCATCCACAAACTAGATAAACGGGAGTGTGATCCCTATGGCCCCCCCAATCCCACTGTCCCCCCTCATAAGCCACATTTTTATACAATTGTCTTCAAGTTTCATGGGTTTTGGGTTGTAATTTGATAGTTTCAGGTATCTACCATCAGCTACCCCAATTCATTAGAACCTAAAAAGAGTTGTCTATATTGTGCATAAGAGTGCCCACCAGAGTGATCTCTCAGCTCCTTTTGGAATCTCTCTGCCACTGAAGCTTATTTCATTTCCTTTCACATCCCCCTTTTAGTCAAGAAGATGTTCTCCATCCCATGATGCTGGACCTACATTCCTCCCCAGGAGTCATATTCCATATTGCCAGGGAGATTCACTACCCTGGGTGTCTGATTCCATGTAGAGGGGAGGGTAGTGATCTCACCTTTCAAGTTGGCTTAGCTAGAGAGAGAGGGCCACATCTGAGCAACAAAGAGACATTCAGGAGGAGGTTCTTAGGCACAATTATAGGGAGGCCTAGACTCTCCTTTGCAGCAACAGTCTTCCCAAGGGCAAATCCCATGGTAGAGGACTCAATCCATCAAACCACCAGTCCCCTATGTCTGTGGGCATGTTAGCAACCATTGAGGTAGGGCAGGCCAATACCCCTGCATTCTCCACCAGCTCCTCAAGGGGGCTCTGCATATTTTTATCCTTTTTTTAAAAATCTTTTTTTCTTTCTAAATCAACTTTACGAAAAATAAAAAAATAAAAAATAAAATAAAAAATCATACAATAAAAGAACATTTCAAAGAGACCATAACAAGGGAGTAAGAAAAAGACAACTAACCTAAGCTAACTACTTTACTTCCAATGTGTTCTTACTCTATCCCAAGAAAGTAACCTAATATAGCAACATTTCTGTGAACTTGGTCCTACTAAACCCATCAGAAATTAACAGACCATAGTCATTCCTGGGCATTCCCAGAAAATTAAATTTACCCATGATAGCTTATCTGTTCTTCTTGGATTATTGTTGCCACTTCCATAATTGTTCTCTATCACTAGTTCCCCTACATTCTACATTATAAACCATTTGTTTTACATTTTTCAAAGTTCACATTAGTGGTAGCATATAATATTTCTCTTTTTGTGCCTGGCTTATTTCGCTCAGCATTATGTCTTCAAGGTTCATCCATGTTGTCATATGTTTCACAACATTGTTCCTTCTTACTGCTGTGTAGTATTCCATTGTGTGTATATACCACATTTTATTTATCCACTCATGAGTTAAAGGACATTTGGGTTGTTTCCATCTCTTGGCAATTGTGAATAATGCTGCTATGAACATTGGCATGCAGATATCTGTTCATGTCACTGCTATCTGATCTTCCGGGTATATACTGAGAAGTGCAATTGCTGGATCGAAGGGTATCTCTATATCTAGTTTTCTAAGGAACTGCCAGACTGACTTCCAGAGTGGCTGAAACATTATACAGTCGCACCAAAAATGAATAAGAGTTCCAATTTCTCCACATCCCCTCCAGCATTTGCATTTGTAGTTTCCTGTTTGTTTAATGGCAGCCATTCTAATTGGTGTGTGATGGCATCTCATTGTGGTCTTAATTTGCATCTCTCTACTAGCTAGTGAAACTGAAAATTTTTTCATGTTTCTTGGCCATTTGAATTTCCTCTTCAGAGAACTGTCTTTTCATATCTTTTGCCCATTTTATGATTGGCCTGTCTATACTATTGTCATTGAGTTGTAGGATTTCTTTATATATGCAAGATATCAGTCTTTTGTCAGATACATGGTTTCCCAAAATTTTTTCCCATTGAGTTGGCTGCCTCTTTACCTTTTTGAGAAATTCCTTTGAGGTACAGAAACTTCTAAACTTGAGGAGTTCACATTTATCTATTTTTTCTTTTGTTGCTTGGCATTGGGTGTAAAGTCTAGGAAGTGTCCGCCTAATACAAGGTCTTGAAGATGTTTTCCTACATTATCTTCTAGGAGTTTTATGGTGCTTTCTTTTATATTGAGATCTTTGGCTCATTTTGAGTTAATTTTTGTGTAGGGTGTGAGGTGGGGGTCCTCTTTCATTCTTTTGCATATGGATATCCAACTCTCCCAGCCCCATTTGTTGAAAAGACCATTATGACCCAGTTCAGTGACTTCGGGTGCCTTATCAAAGATCAGTCAGCCATAGATCTGGGGGTCTATCTCTGAATTCTCAATTCGATTCCATTGATCTATATGTCTATCTTTGTGCCAGTACCATGCTGTTTTGACAACTGTGGCTTTATAATAAGCTTCAAAGTCAGGGAGTGTAAGTCCTCCCACTTGGTTTTTCTTTTTTAGAGTGTCTTTAGCAATTTGTGGCATCTTCCCTTTCCAATAAATTTGATAACTAGCTTTTCCAAGTCTTCAAAGTAGGTTGTCGGAATTTTGATTGGGATTGCATTAAATCCGTAGATGAGTTTTGGGTAGAATTGACATCTTAATGACATTTAGCCTTCCTATCCATGAACATGGAATATTTTTCCATCTTTTAAGTTCCCCTTCTATTTCTTTCAATAGAGTTATGTAGCTTTCTTTGTATAGGTCTTTTACATCGTTGGTTAAGTTTATTTGTAGGTACTTGATTTTTTAGTTACTGTTGAAAATGGTATCTTTTTCTTGATTGTCTCATCAGTTTGTTCATTTTTAGCATATAGAAACATTACTGAATTATGTGCTTTAATCTTGTATCCTGCTACTTTGCTAAATTTATTAGGTCTAGTAGCTGTATCATCAATTTCTCAGGGTTTTCCAGATACAAGATCATATCATCTGCAAACAATGACAGTTTTACTTCTTCCTTTCCAATTTGGGTGCCTTTTATTTCTTTGTCTTGCTGGATTGCCCTGGCTAGCACTTCTAGCACAATGTTGAATAACAGTGGTGATAGCGGGCATCTTTGTCTTGTTCCTGATCTTAGGGGGAAGGCTTTCAGTCTCTCACCATTGAGTACTATGTTGGCTGTGGGTATTTCATATATGCTCTTTATCATATTGAGGAAGTTTCCTTCATTTCCTACCTATTAAACTGTTTTTATCAAAAAGGGATGTTGGACTTTGTAGAGTGCTTTTTCAGCATCTATTGAGATGATCATTTGATTTTTCCCTTTTGATTTGTTAATGTGTTCTAATACATTGATTGATTTTCTTATGTTGAACCATCCTTGCATGGCTGGAATGAACCCCACTTTGTCATGGTGTACAATTTTTTAAATGTGTCTTTGGATTCAATTTGCAAGTATTTTCTGGAGGATTTTTGCGTCTATATTCATTAGGGAGATTGGCCAGTAGTTTTCCTTTTTTGTAGCATCTTTTCCTGGTTTTCGTATTAGATTGATGTTAGCTTCATAAAATGAGTTAGGTAGAGTTCAATATTCCTCAATGTTCTGAAAGAGTTTAAGTAATATTGGTGTCAATTCTTTTTGGAAAGTTTGGTAGAATTCTCCTGTAAAGCCATCTGGCCCTGGGCATTTATTTGTGGGAAGCTTTTTGATGACTGATTGGATCTCTTTGATTGTGATTGGTTGGTTGAGGTCTTCTATTTCTGCTCCAGTCAGTCTAGGTTGTTCATATGTTTCCAGGAAATTGTCCATTTCCTCTACATTATCCAGTTTGTTGCCATACAGTTGTTCATAGTATCCTCTTCTAATTTTTTAATTTCTTCAGGATATGCAGTAATGTCACCTTTCTCATTAATTATTTTGTTTATATGGGTCTTCTCTCTTTTTGATTTTGTCAGTCTAGCTAGGGGCTTGTCAATCTTGTTGATCTTCTCAAAGAACAAACTTTGGTGTTATTTATCCTCTCTATTGTTTTTTTGTTCTCTATGTCATTTATTTCTGCTTTAATCCTTGTTATTTCTTTTCTTCTACTTGGTTTAGGATTGGTTTGCTGTTCATTTTCTAGCTTCTACAGTTGATCCATTAGTTCTTTGATTTGGACTCTTTCTTCCTTTTTAATATATGCATTTAGTGCTATAAATTTCCCCCTCAGTACCGCTTAGTCTGCATCCCATAGGTTTTGGTATGTTGTGTACTCATTTTCATTCATCTCTATATATTTAGCGATTTCTCTTGCTATTTCTTCTTTAACCCACTGATTGTTTAGGAGTGTGTTGTTTAACCTCCAGGTATTTGTGAATTCTCTAAGTCTCTTAGGGTTATTGAATTCCAGTTGTATTCCATTGTGGCCAGAGAATGTGCTTTGAATAATTTCAATCTTTTTAAATTTATTGAGCCTTGTTTTATGTCCCAGCATATGATCTGTTCTGGAGAAAGTCCCGTGAGCACTAGAGAAGTATGTGTATCCAGGTGATTTGGGATGTAATGTTCTATATATGTCAGTTAAATCCAATTCATTTTTCAGATTGTTTAGGTTTTCAATTTCCTTATTGGTCTTCTGTCTGGTTGATCTATCTATAGGAGAGAGTGATGTGTTGAAGTTTCCCACAAATGTGGAAACATCGATTGCTTCCTTTAGTTTTGCCAGTGTTTCTCTCATGTATTTTGTGGCACCTTGATTGGGTGCATAAACATTTATGATTGTTATTTCTTCTTGTTGAATTGCTCTGTTTATTAGTATGTAGTGACCTTCTTTGTCTCCCAAAACATACCTGCATTTAAAGTCTATTTTATCTGAGATTAATATTGCTACACCTGCTTTCTTTTGGCTGTAGCTTGCATGAAATATTTTTTTCCATCCTTTCACTTTCAATTTCTTTGTGTCCCTGTGTCTAAGGTGAGTCTCTTGTATGCAGCTTATTGATGGATCATTTTTTTTGATCCATTCTGCAAATCTATATCTTTTAATTGGTGAGTTAATCCATTTACATTCAACGTTATAAACATGAAGGGATTTCTTGAATCAGCCATCTTATCCTTTGGTTTATGTTTGTCATATATATTTTTCCCTCTCTCTATTAATGTACCCATACTGAATCTCTTTAGTACTGAACCTTTCTCCATGTCTCTCTCTCCTTTCTTTGTTTCTCTGTCTGTTGGGCTCCCTTTAGTATCTCCAGTAGGGCAGGTCTCTTGTTAGCATCTCTTTGTTTGTAAAAAATCTAAGCTCTACCTCAAATTTGAAGGAGAGCTTTGCTGGATAAAGTATTCTTGGAAATTTTTCTCACTCAGAATTTTAAATATGTCATGCCACTGCTTTTCACCTCCATGGTGGCTGCTGAGTAGACACTACTTAGTCTTAAGCTGTTTCCTTTGTATGTGGTGAATTGCTTTCCTCTTGCTTCTTTCATAACTTGTTCCTTCTCTTCTGTATTTGACAGTGTTATCAGAGTATGTCTTGGAGTGGGTTTATTTGGATTTATTCTATTTGGAGTTTGCTGGGCATTTATGATTTGTGTGTTTATGGTGTTCAGAAGATTTGGGAAGTTTTCCTCAACAATTTCTTTGAATACTCTTCCTAGACCTTTACCCTTTTCTTCTCCTTCTGGAACACCAATGAGTCTTATATTTGGATGTTTTATATTATCTATCATATCCCTGAGGTCCATTTCAATTTTTTCAATTTTTTCCACATTCTTTCTTTTGTGCTTTCATTTTCCATTCTGTCATCTTCCAGGTCACTGATTCATTGTTCGACTTCCTCTAGTCTTGTACTATGAGTATCCAGAATCTTTTTAATTTGGTCAACAGTTTCTTTAATTTCCATAAGATCATCCGTTTTTTTATTTAGTCTTGAATTATCTTCTTTATGCTCTTCTAGGGTTTTTTTGATGTCCTTTATATCCTGTTCCATGCTCTCATCATTCATCTTTAGATCTTTAATTAGTTGCTCTAGGTACTGCATTTCTTCTGAACTTTTGATTTGTGTGCTTGGGCTTGGGTTATCCATATCATCTGTTTTTTTTCATATACTTTAAAATTTTCTGTTGTTTTTGGCCTCTTAGCATTTGCTTAACTTGGTAAGGTTCTTTTAGGATTTGCAGACCAATTGAAATCCTTATCTCTAATTTGTCAGATCTACAGCTTCATGGAGTATACTTTCTGTGACTAACCAGCAGGTGGCATCCACGAGCCACCTGTTCCCCTCAAGCCAGTTCTCCCCCACTTTGCCTTTGTGGTGAGTGGGGAGTAAGTCTTGTGGGGTCCAGTTGGTGTACCAAGCTTGTGTGTGTAGTTGGTGTCGCCCAACCTGTATAAGGGGCGTGTGTCTGGGCAGTCAGGGAGAGAGGAAGCTCTAACAACCAAATCTCCCTGGTGTTCCTGGAGTTTTAAAGCTGCTGCAATAGTCTAATCCTTCAGTTCAGTCCTGCCACAGTTTGTCTCTGCCACTGACCCACAAGTCCTCGGTGTTGGTGTGTGGCCCCTGAGACTTGTGAGTGGGTCCCTGTTCCAGGCCTTGCACTCCCTGGTCCTCTGTTAAGGAATGACTGTGCTATGTTACAGGTGAGTGCCATCCCCCCAGGGTGGTTCTGGGCTTCTGGTCTGTGTAGGGAGGCTCCCAGTCTGCTGAAATGATGTCTGAATCGGTCTTGTTAATTCCCACTGCTCCACCTTTCCAACTCTGGGACAACCAGCTGAGGGTGCATGGAGGGCTAATGTCCATGCCCAATTTTGTAGTGTAAGCATGTTATTGTAAGCACTTCCATCACATTCAGTTGTCTGGGGCAGCTCTGGGTTATGGGGTCAGTGATGGACAGGAGTGTTTCCTGTCCACCAGGATGATGGCTGTGAGAGGACACACCCCTTTTCTTGGGAAGTTGTGGTGTTTCGTGAATTTTCTCAGCCAGTGGATTATTGCCTTTTGTCTCAGAGCCCTCAGTTCTGCTCTTGTCTTGACCTGCCCAAATTGCAAGTCTTTGAGGCTTTCTGTATTGGGCTTCTTAGAGTAATTGTTTTAGAAAATGAAAAAAAGATTTAAAAAAAGAAGAAAAAAAGGGCCCTCCAGGCAGACCTAATGCATTACTGAAATGCTAAGAGACAAAACAATTAGGGCTATTAAGGAAAGATCCATGGGGCAGAGAGATCAGTTTTTATTTGGGTTTTGCAAATGAGCCTCAGGACCTGAGCTCTGCCCTTCCCCTTTCTATGTTCACCAGAACTCCAAATAGCCTCTGCTTTTATTTTTGAGTTTGTGTTGCTGTGTTTTGCTATCCCTATCTCCTCTCTGCTGGGCTGGCTGCTCTCAGAATCTCTGGTGTCTTGTCTCAGTCTATCTCTGGTTGGAGTTTGGATCAGTAGAATGAGTTTCTGATAAGAGCTGCCACTGCAGTTCTCCCTTCTCCTTCCCGGTGCTGACAGCCCCTCCTCACATGGGACTGAGCCTGACAGGGAGGGGCATGGGTCCCCTGGCTGCAAAAACTTACATATTTTGTTGATCTCAGCAGTTCCACGTTTTCATGAGTGTTGTATGAAGTATGCCCAAAGTCAGATTGCTCTGCAGTGTCCAGTCCACGCAGTTCCTGGCTTTCTACCTACTTCCCTGGAGTAGTAACTAAAACATACACCCCACCAATCCACCATCTTGCCATGCCCCCATCTGTTCTTTTGTGTTTAGTATTTCAGATGGTCTGGCCTCTAGTTGACTAATTCTTTATTCTGTCTCTTCAAATTTGTTGTTGTATTTCTCCATTGGACTTTTCATATCTTCTATTATATGTTTCATTCCCATAATTTCTGCTGTTTTTTCACAAGCTGGTGAGTTTTTATGTATGGTCACCAAATGTCTTCTTTATATTCTTCATCTATTTTGCAAAATTTTCCTTCAATTCATTGATTTGAAGAGGAGCTACAGTGCAGAGGGATATTTTGATTAAAGCACAGGAGCTACAGATGAGAGAGAGTTTGAAGATGGCCATTGAAAGCAGACTCTTGCTCCAGAGAAGCTGAGAGAGGACAAATATCCCAAGTGCAACTAAGAGTGACATTTTTGAGGAATGGCAGTCTAGAGAGGAATGGTCTGGGAGAAACCATTTTGAAATAGAACCTTGGAGCAGATGTCATCCCCATACCTTCCCAGCTAACAGAGGTTTTCCAGATACCATTGACCATCCTCCAGTGAAGGTACCCAATTACCGTGTTACCTTGGACACTTTATGGCCTTAAGACTGTAACTGTGTAACCAAATAAAACCTCTTTTATAAAAGCCAATCCATCTCTGGTGTTTTGCATTCTGGCAGCATTAGCAAACTAGAACAAGCTATTTTACATAGTTTTGAAACTTCAACTAGCCCTTTTCATGACCTGAAAATTCACAAGTTTAGTATTGTATTCTATATCACAGTGGAAGGATGCTAAATATAATTCTCATTAATGCCAACACTGCGTATTGGAAAGGTACTATCCCATGAAATGCCAAGTTTGAGTGACAATGACACATGAAAGATCAAAATCAGGCAGGCAGGCTCTCCTGGGAGAACAGAAACTAGTTTGAGTTTTAGAATTCTCATTTCAATGTTTTATTATTTTCAACAAAAGTAAGTAATTTTAAGATGGAGAATGGAAGCTGCCTAGGCCTGTCTAGTGTACTCTTGTAAATCAAACTTGACTCTCATTCGTAACTTTTATTTCTTGATAAATAAGGTTATAGACATGTACATTGCTTTGTCCCAAATGTTAAATTGGAAAACAGGTTCTGAGCATAACAAATTTATGAAAAATGTGAAAAAATTTGAAACTGAGTGCATCAAAATCCTTGCTTTGATTGCCTTTTTTACCTCAATTTCCTTGGGATAAGGATATTTTTTTAATTTTATACATTTAAAGTTAAACCAAACTAATAAAAATATTAACCAACCACAAATGTTAACCATTTTTGATGGGAGGGTGATTCTTTGGGGGACAATAATAAAGATATAAGCTTCATCTGTCATTTTACAGGAACAGTTTACAAGCCCATTGCTTATTTCACACTGGGGAATTGTGGGATCAGACATGAATGTGGATTGATGAATTCCCTATCTTGTCCAATGTGTCTAAAGACTACTGTTTTATTTCTCAGCTTAAGAATCATATATCCAAGAGCTAGAGATTTTTAGAATAGGCTATGGGATGTATGAAATATAAAAGACCATTTCTAATGAAGTTACCATTGAAGATTCATTGGATGTATGCCTCTAAAGAATAGGATTTAAAGCAGTTAGAATCATACTGATTCCTGGGTAGGGAAATAAGATAATCAAATGAAGTTGGGATAGAAGATTTGCAAATAATATAAGGAGAATTATGTGCACTGCCTAAAAAATGGACTTGTGAGGAGAAATTCATATATGTTTTCTTTGGTGAGAGGAAAAGGCCTTTGGGAGAAGCTGGTAGTTCTAGTTTGCTAATGCTGCTGGAATGCAAAACACCAGAGATGGATTGGTTTTTATAAAAGGGGGTTTATTTGCTTTCACAGTTACAGTCTTAAGGCCATAAAGTGTCCAAGGCAAAACATCAGCAATCAGGTACTTTCACTGGAAGATGGCCAATGGTGTCCAGAAAACCTCTATTTGTTGGGAAGGCATGTGGCTGGCGTCTGCTCCAAAGTTCTGGTTTCAAAATGGCTTTCTCCCAGGAAGTTCCTGTCTAGGCTGCAGTTCCTCAAAAATGTCAATCTTAGTTGCACTTGGGGTATTTGTCCTCTCTTAGCTTCTCTGGAGCAAGCATCTGCTTTCAACAGCCGTCTTCAAACTCTCTCTCATCTGCAGCTCCTGTGCTTTCTTCAAAGTGTCCCTCTTGGCTGTAGCTCCTCTTCAAAATGTCACTCACAGCTGCACTGAGTTCCTTCTGCCTGTCAGCTCATTTGTATGGCTCCACTGATAAAGGCCCACCCTGAATGCGTGGGGCCATACCTCCATGGACATATCTCACCAGAGTTATCACCTACAGTTGGGTGGGGTACATTTCCATGCAAATCTAATCAGCACCAAAACATCTGCCCCACAAGACTTCATCAAAGAATATAGCTTTTTCTGGGGGATGTAATATATTTAAACTGGCATATTCCATCCCCTGGACCCCAGAGAAACATATTCTTTCCAAATACAAAATACATTCATCCCATCACAATATCACAAAAACTTAAAACATTTCAGTAACAAAAGTTAAGTACAAGATCCCATCAAAATCAATTACAGATGTGGTCAGTCTTAAGGCATACTTTTCCTTTAGCTATGGATCTGTGAACTTAGAACAACTTATGTGCTTCCAATATACAAAGGAGGGACATTCATATGATAAACATTCCCAATGCCATAAGGAGAAAGAGTAAGGAAAACAGAGTTAAAAGACCAAAACCGTTCCTAAAACATGCAGGATAAATTCCATTAGATTTCAGAGTCTGAGAGTCATTTACAGAATGATGTTGCATTCTTGCGCTTGAAAGAGTGGGTGTCTAACCCTTCCTAAGGGCCTGTTTGGCAGCCCTTTCCTCCACAAATGCTTGGTTGAGTGCTCCATCCTATCCACACATTGAGGAGACCACCTTCTTGGCCCCACCCTCCTCAAATATCAGGGCAGTTCCCGGATTCCCTCCATCTCTGGGTCACATGCACAACCCCTTCAGAACAGTGTGGTGGAAGCCAGGCTCTTCCCAGTTCCCTGGGAATTTACTCCACCCTCTTTGGGTCTTGGTTTGGCAGGACATTTCCTGAGCATCGAGGAGGAACACCCACCCTCAACCTCCAGGGCAAACTCATCCTTTCCATGCCTGTGGTCTGCTCTGCTCTCCCAGCCCAAGGCCTCTTGACTCCAGACCTCAACTTCCATGGCTCTGTCTTTGAAGAAAATTTTTCCTTCAATTTGTTCCTTGTCTTTCTCCTTTAGTCCCAACTGGCAGCAGCTCTGTCTATAAAGATCTCACAAAAATTCTGTTGGCTTCACATGAAGTATGCAGGGGTCAAAGCCATCAGACAGTAGGACTTTCCATAAATCATTTCTGCTTAACTCCTTTTCCAATCTTGGCTTGTACTGAAATGGTGGTTGGGTTTCATGTTTGGTTACATCCTCATGTTGGGCTGTAGCTTCTGGAATTCCACCCCCTGGAAGCCTGTAATTTTCCAAGCCATCAGCTTCTTGTTTCTTTGAACCAAAGAGTTCAGTTCTAAGTTTATCTCTCTCTGCTCACATTGTACTATAAGCTGCAAGGAGAAGCCAAGGTACATCCTCCACAGGTAGTCTAGAGATCTCAGTTAAGTATTCCAGGTTGTCACTTTCAAATTCTTCCTTTCATCTCATACCAGGACTCAATTTTCCCGATTTTTTTGCCACTTTAAAACAAAGATTGCCTTTCTTGCAGTTCACAACACGTTCATCATTTCTGTTCAAGGCCTCAGAAGTATCTTTAGAGTCCATATTTCCACAAACAGTCTCTCCAAAGCAGTTTAGCCCTTTTCTATCAAGCTCCTCACAATTCTTCCAGAATCTTCCTCTTATCCATTTAAGAAGCTGTTCCAACATGTTTGGTATTTTCAAACACAGCAGCACCAGCACCCCATTCCTGGTACCAAAATCTTTTATAGTTTGCTAATGCTGCTGGAATACAAAAACACCAGAGATGGATTGGCTTTATAAAAGGGGGTTTATTTGGTTACACAGTTACAGTCTTAAGGCCATAAAGTGACCAAGGTAAAACATCAGCAGTCAGGTACCTTCACTGGAGGATGGCCAATGGTTTCCAGAAAACCTCTGTTAGCTGGGAAGGCACGTGGCTGGCATCTGCTCCAAAATTCTGGTTTCAAAATGGCTTTCTCCCAGGAAGTTCCTGTCTAGGCTGCAGTTTCTCAAAAATGTCACTCTTAGTTGCATTTGGTGTATTTCTCCTCTCTTAGCTTCTCTGGAGCCAGAGTCTGCTTTCAACAGCCATCTTCAAACTGTCTCTCTTCTGCAGCTCCTGTGATTTCTTCAAAGTGTCCCTCTTTGTTATAGCTCCTCTTCAAAATGTCACTCACAGCTGCACTGAGTTTCTTCTCTTTAAGTCAGCTCATTTATATGGCTCCACTGATCAAGGCCCACCCTGAATGGATGGGTCCATGCCTCCATGGAAATATCTCACCAGAGTTATCACTGATAGTTGAGTGGTGCACATTTTCATACAAATTTAATCAGCACCAAAACGTCTGCCCCACAAGACTGCATCAAAGAGTATGGCTTTTTCTGGGGGACATAATACATTCAAACTGGCATACTGGTATCTTTTTTTAATGTAATTTTATTAAGATATATTCATATACCATAGAATCATCCAAAGTGTACAACAGTTCACAGTTTTATCATATAGTTCTGTATTCAGCACCACAATCAATTTTTGAACATTTTCATCCCTTCAAAAGGTAGAAAAATAAAAATGAAAGTAAGAATTAAAACAAAAGTAAGAGAACACTCAAAGCATAACTTACCCCTCCCCCTCACTTACATTTTTAATTGTGCAAAAATTTTTAATTGTGTATATGTGAATATCATATATCTGTAATAATACAGAATATAAAATATTCACAGTATCATCATACACTTGTGTATTCTTCACCTCATGCAAATTTTGATCTTTTCCATTACTCCAAAAAATAAAAATAATAATAAAAATAAAAGTTGAAGGAACACTCAAAAGTCTCACATGCCCCTCCTCTGCATTATTCATCTAAATGTGTCCCCGTTTTATCTACTTTTTTCCTAAACACTGGGTATGGGGCATATGAACCACAAGGTTTTCAAAATTGCAGTCATACCATTTAAGCCATATAGTTATACACTCACCTTCAAGAATCAAAGATACTGGATTGTAATTTAAACTTTTCATATATTTCCTTCTAACTATTCTAATAAACTAAAAACTAAAAAGAGATATCTATATAGTGCATGAGTCACCTCCCAAATGACCTCTCAAATCCATTTGAAATCTCTGAGCCATTGAAACTTTATTTTGTTTCAATTCTCCTCCCCATTTTGGCCCAAAAGGCTTTCTGGATCACATGATGCAGGATCAGGCTCATTCCTGGGAGTCATGTTCCACATTGCCAGGGAGATTTATAGCCCTGGGAGTCATGTCCCACACAGGGGGAGGGCAGTGAGTTTACTTGCTGAGTTGGCTTAGAGAGAGAGACCACATCTGACCAACAAATTAAGCCCTCTGGGAGTGACTCCTAGGCACAATTATGGGTAGGAGTAGCCTTTTCTTTGTAGTATCAAGCTTCATAAGGGCAAGCCCCAAGGTCTAGTGCTCAGCCCACCAAGCTGGTGGTTCCCAATGTTTGTGAGGATATCAGAAATTCCCCAACTGGGGAAGTTTAATATTTACATAATTTTCCACAATCCCTTGAGGGGGCTTTGTAAATGCTTTTTATTCTCTGCCCAAATTACTCTGGGTTACATTGCGGCTTCATGCTAATCAGTGAAAACAAGGTCTCACTACCTAGTCAAGGTTCCATGCAATCATGGCATTTGAGTAAATTGAATTTACAAGTCAAGTTATTTGTTGTGATACAGAAAATACAAATTTTGCACCATAAAACCATCTCTTCCTTTCATCCCACACAGAAGTCAAAATTTCAAAACATGGTTAGTAACATCCTGTACCCTTTAATCAGAACTACCCCAATCTCAGTTATGAACTCTCTGTGTTTCTTTATCTGTAAATATTTTAAACTTTCCTTCATATTTGAAGGAGAATTTTGCCTGATCTAGAATTCTTGGTTGGCAGTTTTTGTCTTTCATTATCTTGAATATGTCATACCCCTCCTTCTTACCTCCATGGATTCTGTTGAGAGATCCACACTTAGTCTTATTGAGTCCATTTTGTTCACATCTTCACTCAAAGTCTGATCTTTAGTAGTTGATTCAGGGGGCAATGCTGACACACACCATTGCCAAGCCCCTGCCACAAGTTCCAGGTGGCACACAGACACCTGAAGCTCAAGGGACTGACTCCATCACACACAAACACATCAGAATCTCAAAAATTTAGAAATGGGTAAATATGACAGCTGTAAGAGCTTACAATCTAGGAACCTCCACAAAGATCTTCCCCTTATAGCCTGTACTCCAAGATTCAATTCTTAGAGTTTCCACACTGTAGTTATTCCATATTAGTGAGTCTTTATAATGTGTGTCCTTTCGACTCTGGTTTACTTCACTCAACCTACTCTCCTCACAGTCCATTCACCTTACTGCATACCTCACATCTTCATTCTTCATTGATCTTTCATGGAAAAGCATTCTTATATTTGTACATTTAATCACATTCATTGACCACCCTATGTTTCACTAAGATATACTGTGCCAGTCTTTATCTTCTATCTTTCCTTCTGGTGTCATGCAGATCCCTTGCCTTCTTCTTTCAAACATATTCACAGTCATTTTTTCAGTGTAAGTACAATATTGTGCTACCATCACACTGTGATCTACTATCTGTTTCTAGTTCTACACAATCTTCTACAACATTCCATACTCCTTCAACATCAAATGATCAGTTTCTGCCCTCTTTCTATCACCTGATATCTTCATTTCTACACTCTTCTACAAACCTCTCTCTCCTGTCTTTTCCTATCTGTCTGTAGGACTCCCTTTGGAGGAGGTTTCCTGTTATGAACTCTCTTAGTGTTTCTTTATCTGTAAATATTTTAAACTCTCCTTAATATTTGAAGGAGAGTTTTGCCTGATCTAGGATTCTTGGTTAGCAGTTTTTCTCTTTCAGTATCTTGTATATGTCATAACCCTCCTTCTCGCCTCCATGGATTCTGTTGAGAGATCCACACTTAGTCTTATTGAGCTTCCCTTGTATATGATGGATTGCTTTTCTCTTGCTGCTTTCAGAATTATCTCTTTGTCTTTGACATTGAACAGTCTGATTTGTAAGTGTCTTGGTGTAGGTCTATTTGGATCAATTCTGTTTGCTGTATGCTGTGCCTCTAGGACTTGAAATTGTATGTCTTTCATAAAAGTTGGGAAATTTTCATTGATTATTTCCTATAATATTCCTTTTGCCTCTTTCCCCTTCTCTTCTCCTTCTGGGGCAACTTTAACACCTGTATTTGTGTGCTTCATGTTGCTTTCAGTTCCCTGAGATCCTGCTCATAGTTTCCTTTTCTTTTCCTGATTTGTTCTCTTGTGTACAGGATTTCAGTTGTCCTGTCCTCCATCTAATTGATCATTTCTTCTGCCTTTCTGTCTGCTGTTGTATGTCTCCATTGTGTTTTTCATTTCTTCTATCATGACTTTCATTCTGATAAGTTCTGCCATTTGTTTTTTCAAGCTGACAAATTCTTCCCTATGATTACCCAGTGTCTTCTTTATATCCCTTACCTCTTTTGTCCCAGTCTCTCTCACCTTGTTGATTGGATATAAAATTTTTGTTTGAACATCTATAATTAGTCATTTCAACTCTTGAATCTCTGTTGAAATGTTAGTTTCTTCCTTTGACTGGGCCATATCTTCCTGTTACCTGATGTGGCTTGTGACTTTTTGCTGGTGTCTAGGCATCTGATGTTCTTGATTGGTTTATTCTGAAAGTTGTTTTCCCCCTTTTGCCTAAGGTTTTCTTGGTGGTTGACTTTGATCTCCACTTTTTCTTTTTACTCTCCCTGGCCAGTTGTCAATTGGCTCTGACCCCAGACTTTTCCCCAATTTCAGCTGCTCACTGTGGCCTGCCACAGAGACAGTGTGATGGTTGGGATCATGTGTCAACTTAGCTAGGTGGCCTAGCTGTCTGGTCAAGCAGGCACTGGCCTGATGATTGCAGTGAGGATATTTGAGGCTGGTTAATAAACCAATGGGCTGGTTTGTCAGATCATCAGTCAATTGACTGCAGCTGACTGATGACTCATCAAGGGGCATGTCTTCCACAATGAGAGAATGCAATTGGCTGGATTTGGTCTGGGTGATCAGTTGGAGGCTTATAAGCCAGATGGTTAGAGAACCTTCACTTCTTCAGCTGCTCAGTAAAGCATTTCCTGGGGAGCTTGTCAAAGTTGCTGGTTCATTTTCTGAGGAGTTCATCAAAGTTGTTGGTTCATTTCCTGAGGAGTTCGTTGGACATCTTCCTTGGAGTTGACAGTTTGTTGACGGCCCTGCAGAATTTGGACTCGTGCGTGCCCGCAGTTGTGTGAGTCACTTTTACAATTTGATAATCAGAGACATCTCTCATTGATTCTGTTTCCAAGGATAACCCTAACTAATACAGATGGGAAGTAGGCATTGGACACCCCAGCAATTTCACTGTAAGTGGTAATATGGATCTACTGACTTCCATTGGTGCTTTGTTTTCCACCAGCTAGCATGACCGAGTTTGATTTGGGTATCTGCTTCAATAGTTGGGTCTTCCCTATTTCTCAGCCAAAACAGGGCCATGTTTCTGTACAGGGCATATAGATCTGCTTCTGTCTTCCTAAGAAAGGGCTGTCCAGCAGATGGCACTGTTCAGCAACAAATATCCTCAGAGGCTGGTCTGCCTCAGAGCTTGGCTGCAGGATGAGGGAAGGTGCCTTTGGACCCAGGGCTGGAAACACAGTCTGTCCACATTTTCTCAGTCTCTTCATTCCTCAGTGATCTGGGCCTTGAAATATCCTCCCCTGTCCACCAGGTCTTCAAACAGTGAGGGTATTTTTCACTGCTGTGAGATTTCCAAATCTGTGTCCCCAGTGAGAGGGGTCCTATCTGTGCCTTCTTTGCCTTACCCTCATGGAGACTGACTGAGGAGGAGGGGAGATGACCTACTGGTCTGGAATGGAAAATTCCTACCTGATATTTCTCTTTCTTTAATTAGGCATTTTTGGGGTCATACTACAGTCAATTTCCTCCTCCACAGTTTTACACAATTTGGAATGTTCTCTTTTTTCTTGAATCTCTTGAGAGAAATTTTTGGTAGCTGTTTTCATTGCTATGTCGGTGACATCACTCCAAAAGTGGTATTCTTGAGTGTCATATGTAAGGAACCCCATCAAGTACGTTCCTGTGCAGCAATTTCCATTACATCCAAACTTGATAGTTTAAACTCCATAAAGCCATATTTCTGCTGCACACATACCCATGTTTTGAGAAAGTCACCCCAGTTGTTCACTTTTCTACCCAAATCTCAGTCATTCTTGCAGCTGTTAGGAAAGTAGAACCAATTGTTAAGTTAACACATCAGATTGTACATTGGACTAGAAAACATAAATGGGATGAATATGAAAGGAATCTGTTACTTCCCAGGTAGCTCTTGCTTAGAAGTGAGTGGGGAGTTAATTCAAATTTTTATATTGAATATCATTAGTCAAATTCACACTTTTTGAAAGTATAAAAAGTAAGACAATTTAGGTCTTTTAGTCAAAGTTATCTTTCAAGACAGAAACTCTTTGAATTTACTATTAAAGACTTCTGAATATTCTGTAGTTGGAAGGACCAAAGTCAGAATGACTGTAATATTATGAATGACTTCATCTTCTACTTTAGGATACTATACATAATGGCAATTTGCTTTTGTCATTGTGGGTAACAGATTACTTTCGTTTTGGTTATTCTGTTTTATGGTAACCCTGAACCTCTTTATTGGCTGGACTTGCACAAGTTCTTTATCAGTCTATACTTCATCCACTTAATGGAGTGCTCTAAATTATTTCTCTTTCTCCTTTTCAGAAAATTGAAAACACAAAAAGTCTACCTTTGACATGCACAAAACAAATCAGCATTCATGGTCTGCATTTATAGTATAATATATTGCTGGTAAAAGACTTCTTGAAGGCTTATAAATTATAAAGAATCACAAAAATGATTGAATTAGGCAATTTATAAGCAAAATGTGTGTATGTTTGTATAATGTGTGTTTTGTGTATTCAGAAAATATTTAATTAAAGGGTCTTCTGCCTTAATATTTAACT
Source organism: Choloepus didactylus (assembly GCF_015220235.1). NCBI lineage: Eukaryota > Metazoa > Chordata > Mammalia > Pilosa > Megalonychidae > Choloepus > Choloepus didactylus. The sequence goes on from NC_051316.1 coordinate 3,572,105, forward strand.
AACCAGACAATTCAATTGACCATAATTTCTCAATGCTTAAGCTTTCTGCATAATGTGAAAGATGTTTATATCAAAATACAAAATATCCAATCAAAGTACAAAATGAAATATAATACTTTGATGGTTAATTTCATGTGTTAACATGCCTAGGTTATGGTGTCCAGGTGTTTGGTCAAGCACTGGCCTGCATGTTAATGTGAGAGTATTTCAAATTAGTATTTGCATTTATAATCAGCTGATTATATCTGTGATCAACAAAGGAAATTTTACTCAGCAATGTGGGGGTCTTCTCATCCAATCAATTAGAGGTTTTAAACAAGTAGAATTGAGGATTTCAGAGGTCAGAATTGGAATTTGGACTTAACTTCTACATTGGTTCTTGTCAGAATCCCCAATCAAACAGTTTCACCTGGGGAATTCAGTCTAAGGTTTATCATCAGGACTTAGCATCATGTTTGTGAGTTTCCAGCTTGAAGACTGCACTACCCAGTTAGGACATGCCAACACCCATTGTCACATAAGACAAATCCTTATAATAAATCTATTTATCTTTCTCTTTCTCTCTTTCCCTTTCTCTCCACACACAAACACACACAGACACACACATCCTATTTGTTCTGATTCTCTGAATAATCCTGACTAATAAAAATGCTGTAGTAAAAAAGTGTGTATGTAAACATTTTCTTAATATCATTAAAGCTATGTGTAAAAGCAGTTGTTAAATATATTTTTGTGCTTTTGTGATTTTAATTCTTGAATTTAAAATGCTAGGAAAAAAACTGGCTAAGAGTACAAAATCTTGAATCTCTGAGTGTGTTATTTAACTTACCACATTGATATTAGTAATCTAAGCATCAGAGTTCTGCAATGCTTTTTAGGAATTTAAAGCAAGTGTTGTTTCTGTCCTGATGTTTTCTGAAATGTTATGCTCCTGTAACATGGGTTTCATGGCATGTAGTTTCTCAAAGCTTACTTTGGTGGTGGAGTTTGAAATTGTGATGGTTGTCTGGATGGGTTCTTGTGACTCTGATAGGTACTATGTGGAGAATATATGTGGTGGATTCTTTCAAAACTGCATTTAAATGAGAATTTGGAATAAATCTAGTTTAAGTGAGGAATGTGTAACTGTCTACCTTTGATGTTTGGGCTGTTCTTTGCTTTCAGATGAGTGTATCTTCTATTAAATCTAAAAGACAATAATTTCTACATGGGAGGAGGACTTGAGCTAAATAGAGGCAGAAGGAAGTTGTGGTCTAATAATACTTATTCCACATATGGTGAATATTGGGAAAAACAACTCAGGCAACTTTTTGTTTACATACCACATTCACCCAAAATGATATTTTCTTTGATTGTTGGATTGAGTAGACAAATCCTCCAAGAAGGGTCTGTGCTGATTTGGAACTTTTATGTACCCCAGTAAAGGCCACATTCATTCAATCCATTCTTTTGGGTGCAGACCTATTGTTGTTGGGAACTTTTGATTAGGTTGTTTCAACTGAAATGTGAACCAGCCCATTCAAGGTCATTCTTAATACTTTAATGGAGTCCTTTATGAGAGGACAAAATGCAGATACATTTGGAGAGAGTTTAGAGAGAAATTCCCCATAAATGTGAAGAGAGAATCTACTGACACTCAGAGAGAATGCCACTTGAATCAGAAGCTGAAAGCAATGAAACCCAGGAGCAAAGGCACAGCAAAGGACCAGCAGATGCCTGCCATGGGCCTTGCTGTCTGACAGAAAAACCTCAGATGCCAACAGCCTTTCTTTAGGGAAGGTATCCTCTTGTTGATGCCTTAATTTCACATTTTCACATCCTTAAAATTGTAACTTGTAACTTAATAAACTCCAATTGTTAAAAGGCTATTTTTGATATATTGCAATCTACCATCTTTAGTAAACTGAAAGAGACCTTGGTACCAGGAATAGGGTGCTACAATTTGCAAATACCAAAAATGCTGGAATTGCTACAAAAATGGATAAGGGGAAGATTCAGGAAGAATTGTGAGCATCTTGATAAGAAAGCCTAGATTGCTTTGAAGAAATTGTTGGTAGAAATATGTATCCTAAAAGTACTTTTTATGAGGCTTTAGACAGAAATGTTTACTATGTCATTGCCAACTGGAAGAAAGGCAATCCTTATTTTAAAGTGGTAGTGAATTTGTCAAAATTGAGTCTTGATGTCACATGAAAGAGAATTTATAAGTGGAGAGCTTGGATATCTAGCCAAGGAAATTTCCAAAATAAATGTGGAAAATGCAGCCTGACTTCTCCTTGAAGCTTAGAGTAAAATGTGAGAGAAAGAGATAAGCTGAGAACTGAACTCAGGTACAGTGAAACCAAAAATTGATAGTTTGGAAAATTCTGAGCCTTTGGAAAATAAGTCCCCAAAGGTTACTGCCTAATATGAGGATTTAACCAAACATGGAACCAGTCAGCCATTTCAGGGCAAATTAAGATTAGAGATGGAGTTATACAGAAAGGATTTGTGGAAAGTCCTATTGACTGATGATTGGGATGCCTGTGTGTTACATGTTAAACCATCAAGTTTGTTGTGTGATCTGTATAAATGGAACCACCACCAGCCTGGACTAAAAGGGACAGAATAGAGACAGATTGAAGGAAAATGACTTAATAGGCAGAACCGTGGAAGTTGAGGCCTGGAGTTCTGAAACCTTGGGCCAGGAGAGGTGATCCACCTAAGCACATGGAGAATGTGAGTTTTGCCCAGGGTTAGCAGAAGGTGGCCTTTCCTCCCTATTATTCATGAAGACTGTTACTACCCCAGTGGTCTCAGATGCATGGGGAATGAGGGGAATTTGGCTGCCCCATTGTTCAGGGATAATGCTGCTGCACCAGGTTACACAGAAGGTGGAGCACATTTCCTGGGGATTAGGGAGATCCTTGCCACTACCCCACTGTTCTAAGGGGGATTGAGAGTGTGCCCCAGAGTGGCAGAGAGTCCAGGTGCCACCCTCATTCTTGAAAATGTTGGAGCCAAAAACTGAGTTCTCTCCCCAAAGCTTGGAGGTTTTGGAACCCTTATCCCAGTGTTTGGAGAAAGCAGCACTTCTGTGTAATCCCTTAGAGAGGGTGGGATTGCTGCTCTCTCAAGCTCTGGAGATAAAACATCTTTCTGTAGATGACTTAGACTTTGAAATATAATGTAGTTTTCCTGCAGGTTTTTGGAACTCTTTGTTAACTTTGACCCCTGTTTTACTTCCAAGTTTTCCCTATGGAAATTGGAAATTTAATACTATGACTTTCCCTCTTTTGTATATTGGAAGCATGTAACTTGTTTCAAGTTTCACAGGTCCACAGCCAGAAGAGAACTTTGCCTTTGGATAAACCATATCTGTAACTGATTTTGGTAAAACTTTGTACTTATAGATACTGAAATAATTTAAGCTTTTGTTATATTATGATGGAATTAATGTATTTTGTATATGGGAAGAACATGTCCTTTGGATGTCCAGATGGTGGAATGTGCTGGTTTGGAGCAGAAAAGGCCATGTTCTTTTAATCCACCCTTGTGGGTGCAGGCATACTGTGGGTGGGACCTTTTGATTAGGTTGTTTTAATTGAGGTGTGACCCTGCCCCTTAAAGGATCCTAATCCTTTGCTAGAGTCCTTTATGAGAGGATAAAAAGCAAAGACGTTTGGAGAGAGCTTAGAGAAAGAGATGCACTGGAGATGCTAAGAATGAACACACAGACTCAGAGAGAAAACCACTGGAATCAGAAGCTGAAAGCAATGAAACCTGGGAGTGAAGGACAAGCAGACCTTTGCCATATACTGTGCTATCTGACAGAGGAACATGGGAGCAAAGGGCCAGCACATGCTGGCCATGTGCTTTTCTATCTGACAGAGAAATTCTAGATGCCAGTAGCATTTCTCAGAAAAAGGTGTCTTCCTTTGATAAGGACATTTTCAAATCCTTAGTATTGTAGCTTCTAACTTAATAAATCCCCATTGTTAAAAGTCAACCCATTTCTGGTATGATGAATTCTGGAAGCCTTAGCAAACTGAAATAGGTTCCAAAGAGAATGAAATAGAAAATTAGTACTCATACTGACAACTGAGAAGAATTAGTACTTGTCAAATAGGTTTGTTTTTAAATTAGTATTGGTTAGAATCATTGTTCCATTGGCCTTTTCCCTTCCTCCCCTGATATACTGATATGTCCATTTATCTAACGGAAGAAGTAAAATAACTATATATCATAAGTTTGTAACAGTTTGACAAATATAAGTAAAGTGGACTTACAGATTTTAGAACTATATATCATAAGTATGCAGTAATTTCATAACTGTTAATAAAGGGGACCTACATATTTTAGGGCCCTTTTGAAATGTGCCAAAAATTCCCAGTGAACTGTTTGCTAATATCACCCCCTCTCTCCCAAAGAAAGTCAGATGGTAGTGGTTCTTTTTCTTATCATCTAGCTCACAGAACCCTAAGAATAGAGACAAAATTACATTTTTAACTCAATAGTAAAATATAAATAAATTCTCCTGTTATTCTGTATTGGCCTTTAAATAGATCTTGAGGTATTGCCCAAGTTTTCAGCTCTCTCCTGACTCCACCATCCACTCACTATCTTTAGAATAAAGACAGTCGTTCACTGGCTGTTATGTTAGTGTTTGATTTTAGGTTTAAAGAATACATATTTAACTTAATCCAGTTTACCTAACTGATGATTCACATATGAGTGCATACCCAAGAATTGCCTTCAGCAAATGAGAGGCTTTTTGCCCCAAATTTGGCCCCATCATGAGAAATAGCCCTAATCCAAAGACTGGCCAATGTGGGGGTCAATGTTTTGGTCTCTTTGCTTCAAGGTAGGGCATTTCTGAGTGACAAACCCAGCTTCAGAGTTCCCCATGAAATCACCTGAGGCCTCTGTTGCAACTGCATCAGATTTCAACTTCTCTTTCTGCACAGTTCTGCATTTTTCTATTCATACCCATAGATTTTTAACTTGAAAGCACTCCCTAATAAACCACTTGAATGCCACTCTCATTCTCAGATTCTGTTTTCTCAAGAACCTAATTGAAGTTAGCAGATTCTAAAATGAGATTTTGCAGCTTATCAACCATTGGTTATTCAACATTGTGCTGGATGTTCTAGCTAGAGCAATTAGGCAAGAAAAAGAAATAAAAGTCATCCAAACTGGAGAGGAAGAATTAAAACTTTCACTATTTGCAGATGACATGATCCTGTATGTAGAAAATCTGGAAAAATCTACAGCAAAGCTACTAGAGATAATAAATGAATTCAACAATGTGGCAGGGTACAAGATCAACATGCAAATTCAGTAGTGTTCCTGTACACCAGTAATGAGAACATGAGGAGGAAATCAAGAAAACAGTTCCAATTACAATAACAGTGAAAGAATCAGTTAGTATTTGTGTTGATTCTAATTTGCCCTTTGCAAATATAGATGATGGCAATTTGTCTAGAGAAGAACAATTATCCTTACTGCAGGAACTCAGAGATGAGCTTAGACATGCTGCATCATCCTCCTGGAAACTTTTTGTTGGCCACTTCATCCAGGAGATTGTACAGAAGTATACTCCTCTAGGTCCATGTTGGAAAAAGCACACAAATTCTTACAGTATTTAATGGTCACACTTTCAAGAAAACGGACCCTCTTGGCCAATGTTGAAAAGTTGGTATTGATAATTTGAAGCCCACTGCTCATTAATGATAAATATACACCAGTCCTCAATCTTCAGGATTGGATGATATGGAATAGAGCAAAAGATATGAATTTTTTTATGAAGAAAATTACCAAAATTGTTCCAGAAGACCCAGGTTTGCAAAAGTGAAGAAATCTTAAAACCCTCTGCACAGGTATATTCAGATTTTTATGTATACCTTGTGTGCCACATCTACATGAATATTTTGCTGGTTCTTTTTAGGACTAATCGGTATTGGATTTATCCTGGGGTTTATTCTATCAGCACTTTTTGATTGCAAAGGGAAAATGCTATACATCATACTGGTCTGTTAATCTCTTGGAATTTAATTCATGTCACACCCATGGCTGATATCCCTGCTGCTCTCCCACAATATCAAGAATGATGAGCATCCATCCTACACTTAGGAATGTTCATTTAGAAATATGTGGTCTTCAACAAGGTATATTTTGGGAACCATTCCCTTAGCCTATTATACACAAGCAATGAGCTGTGTGTTTCTCACAAATCCTCATTATATACCTCTAGTTTGGCACAAGATAATCTGACATATACCATGCAAGGAAAAAAATCTTGAATCAGTTAATTGATAACAAATTTGCCCAATTGCAGGAAATTTTCTTTCCTTTTACTTTACCTCTAGACTAGCCACACACTCAGGAACAATATCAACAAAAGAATTGTTCTCAAGAATTTGGGCTTGCTATTTAGTAAATTATGGTTCAGACAGAACTTGGCAATCTTCTGAAATTATACAGGATCATTGCCTTATACCACCATCTAGTGGTGTCTCTGATACTATCAGACTTAATGCCTGGATGTATTATATTCAACCACAAGTAATGAGACCAAGAAATTGGACTATTGATAATCAAAATTATGCATCTACTCTTGCATATTGTAAGCCTAGAGACAATGCTACATATTAACAGGATAACTTTTGTTCCACAAATATGTATGATAGTTGGTGACAGGTTGCTAGAACTATAACTGAACAAGAACAAGTTATAAATAAGAAATTATTTCCAATCATTGAAAATAATATAACTGGCCTATTGAAGGATTGTGTCCTGACTTCAGGGTGGAAAAAAATAATGGTCCTAGTGGAGAACATTCAGACAGCCTACTCAAGACTCCCACTGTTACTCAGTTTTTTAATCAAGAGTTAATTTATTTCTTAAACACCACATATACTACTCATTTCTTATGGAAATGAGATTGTAGGCATTTTCAAAAGAATATAAGCATATTAACTGAATATGTTAACTTTACTAAAGCTATGAATATTCATCCTTATGCATTTTGATTTGGGAGTCAATTCCCTAACTCAAATAATATACAAGAAGAACAAGCAAACCAGTCTATGGGTTTATTAAGCAGCCACAAACATCCTTGCAGTAATGGTTAGGCCAGGGCTTGCTTGACAAAATACCAGGGTAACATCACATGGCCAAGTTGACACGGGAAACTAACCATCACACTACTCTTGCTTTCTTTTGACTCTGGCTTGCATGGAATATTTTTTACATCCTTTAATTATCAATTTCTTTTTGTCCCTATGATGAAGATGAGTATCTTGTAAGCAACATATTGATGGTTCATTTTTTTAATCCATTCTGCCAATCTATGTCTTTTAATTGGGAAGTTTAATCCATTCACATTCAATGTATTACTGTGAAGGCATCTCTTGAATCTGTCACCCTATCCTTTGGTTTATGTTTGTTAGATATATTTCCCTCTCTTTCTCTTAATTTCCTGTAATGTATCCTTACTAAATTTCTTTAGTTCTGAACCTTTCTCCATACCTCTTTCTCCTTTCTTTGTTTCTCTGTTGGTAGGGCTCCCTTTAGTGTCTCAAATAAGGCAGGTCCCTTGTTAGCATATTCTCTCAGCATTTGTTTTTCTGTGAAAACTTTAAGCACACCCTCAAATTTGAAGGAGAGTTTTGCTGGATAAAGAATTCTTGGTTGGCAAATTTTCTTTCTCAGTATTTTAAATATGTCATAACACTGCCTTCTTGCCCCCATGGTGGCCACTGAGTAGTCACTGCTTAGTCATGCTGTTTCCCTTGAATGTGGTAAATTGCTTTTTTCTTGCTGTTTTCAGAACTTTCTCCTCCTCTTGAGCATTTGACAATCTGGTCAGAATATGTCTTGAAGTGGCTTTCTTTGTGTTTATTCTGTTTGGAGTTCATTGTGCGCCTACGATATGTGTATTTATGTCATTTAGAAGATATGGAAACTTTTCCCCTACAATTTCCTTGAATATTCTTCTTAGATCTTTACCATTCTCTTCCCCTTCTGGAGCACCAATGGTTCTTATATTTGTTTACTTTATTTTGTCCATTTTATCCCTGAGGTCCATTTCATATTTTTGATTTTTCCCAATTCTTTATTTTTGTACTTTCACTGTCCATTCTGGTTTCTTCCAGCTTGCTGATTCTCTCCTCTGCTTCCTCTAATCTAGTACTCTTTGTATTGAGGACCTTTTTAATTTGATCAACATTTTCTTTTATTTCCATAAGATCATCTATTTTTTATTTACTCTTGCAAATTCTTCTTTATGCCCTTCTAGGGTATTCTTTATGTCCTTTATATCCTGTGCCATAATCTCATTTTTTGTCATTAGTTCTTTGATTAATTGCTCCAAGTACTCCGCCTCTTCTGATCTTTTGATTCGGTTGTTTGGGTTTTGGTTATCCATATCTTATGGTTTCTTCATATGCTTTAAAATTTTCTGATGTTTTTGACCTCTTGGAATTTGCTTATCTTGATTGGGTTCTTTTAGGATATGCAGAGTTATTTGAACAATTATCCCTAATTCGTCAGAGCTACAGCTTGGTAATGTGCACTTTTTCTGAGTTACCAGCAGATGACACCTGTGAGCCACCTGTTACCCCCAAGTCTCTTATCCCCAAACTTGTGTACGTGGTAAGTGGGGGTCCAAAACTTGTGGGGGTCCATTCAGTGCACTAGATTCTCATGTGTAGTTGGTGCTGCCAGCACTGAATATTGGGGGTGTGTAGCAGTTAGGGAGGGCAGACAGCTTTAAGAATCAAATCTCCCAGGCATTCCTAGAGATGTAAAGCTATTGCATGAGACCAAACCTTCAGCTCAGTCTCCCCACAGTCTGTCCCTGACATGGATGCACAACTCTGTTGTATTGGTGTAGGGCCTCAGGTATTTCCATGCAGTTCCTTCTTCCAAGAGTCTCCATGGGGTTAAGACAGTGCAATAGCAGAGATGAGCACAGTCTTCAAGGGAATCTCTGCACAGATGCACCTTGCAAGGGCATTCCTAGCCCAGTGAAAATTTGGCTGTATGTGGCATGGTAAATTCCCCCTTCAGCAGACCTCTGCCTTAACTCCAGGACAGTTAGCTGTGGATGTGTGAAAGGCAATTATCTATGCCAGATACTGAGGTTGTTGCCCAACCAGCATGCTGAAAAGATGGCTGTATTGGGCATCATAATTTCCCCATCTTTGTGGACCTCTACCTACTTAGCTCTGAGAAAATTAGATGCAGGTGTGTGAAAGGCTATTGTCCAAACCAGATACTGAGGTGGGTGCCTGGGTTGGGGAAGGCACACCCCCAGACTCAGCTGTGCGGCTCTTGCTGCCAGATCCACAGCTGCTTTTGGGGTTTTACAACTTATCCCTTTCCAAACACCAACTTTCAGTTTCTCCCAAACATGGTGTGATTGCTGGTTCCCTAGCAGTCCCACTCACTTTTTTCTGAATGCAGTCTCTCAGTTTCATCAATCGCACAGTCCCTGTGGATTCAGCAGACCTTGTCCAGTTGGTGCAGCATTGGAACTTGTATTCTGGGACACTTTCTGTCTTTTACCTAAAGTTTTTCATGGAGATATTTTTTGCTGTGACTCTACTAATCTGCCATATTCCCTCCTCCTAAGTCTTGAACTGAACAAACTTTGACAGTCAATATTGATTTGGGTCTCAATTCAACAAAATGCCCAAATATTTCTCCTACAAGTACAATAGGCATATTGAATGTGGGTATCATATGTATTTGTATGTTTTGTTAATTACAATAAATATTACTCTGAAATACAAATCATTGTTTTATTTATTTAAAACAAAGAACAGTGAAATTTGCTGAAGCATAACTGATTTTTGTTGTCCCAACTACTCAAATTCCCTGCCTAGCATCCACTACTTTTTATTTATCTGTTCCCTAATCAACAAATACAAATATTTTTCCAATTCCCAGCTTACTAAATAGTTATATTTTCAGAGTATCTTTGGCTATTTACACTCCCTTCAGTAATGTTTCAGCATTGCTTTTATAGACTATCCTCAGTAAAGTATGTGAAAACTCAGTTTCTCAATGCTGGCCATTCTATTATCTACAAAATGTGTCTCATTTTATCTGGGCTTCATATTTCAGATTCCAGGTGATTTAGAGATTCTGTACTCATAATTCACAGATACATGGGAGTCATCTTATACATCCTCTAAAATGCTTATTTTTCCTGTCTATATTGGATGTCTGGCTACATCCCTTACATTTATAACTGTCTTTTAAACCTATATTAGCATGTATGTATTCCTTATCTGTTAGAAGCAAGGAAAAGAATGACCTATTGCTTAATTCTTCTGTTAACTTGTTTATAATTCTTTGGAGAAATAATTTTTATTTTAATAGTAACAAATGATTTATTTTTATCTTGTGGTTTTTGTTGTCATGTAGGTGGTTCTAGCCACAACAATATTCCAAAGTATTGTCTTTATTTTACTAGATGGTAAGTTCTGTTTTTCTTTCATTTCTTATTTTTGCAGTTAGTCTTTTGGAAGTCAACTATTTTATATTGGGGAAGAAATGAAACTAATGATTCATCTTCCTCTGCAATCCAGTTTTTTGCCACTATCAACCACACAATCTACTTCTCTTCTGATCAGTGCAAACATTTTATCAAGGAATATAGTTATCTTTATTATTTAAACCTGTTTCAGAGAATGTGCTCTGTTTCTAAACTGTCCATATATTTATTGTCTAGTATCTATTAGCTTCTGTTTTGGGCCTTTAGATGTTGCACATAGGGAAGGAAAACAGAACTGAAGGGATGTGGGAGGTTTTTCATGAGTATACATTTGTGATTGGCAAGTGTGCTCTTAAGAAGAGGACCAATGAATATCTGAAAAACCATTTTCTACTTTAGACTTTGTTCAGAAACAAAGGCATTTTCAATCATATTATTTATATTTATTTTTAGCAGCACTGGAAATATAGTACATTTTCCATGCAATTCACCAATATGAAATGCAATATTCCAGGTTTTCATTGTTTTCACAGAGTTGGGTAAACATAATCAGTTCTGAAGCTTTTTGAATGCGCCCCTACAAAAGGAAACCCAATATTCTTTTGGAATGACTCCCGATTTCTTTCCAGTGCCTGCCTCCATTCCTATTTTAGGCATTGTCTAATCTACTTTCTGTCTCTATGTTTCTATATATTTATGCTTCTGACAGTAACACATGCCTTATTTTAGCTTTACACTAAATTTTTAAAAAAGTGTGAGTCCTCCAAATTGTTTTTCTTTTCCTTTTTCCAGACTGTTTTGCCTAATGTGGGTCCCTGGGATTTGCCTATGAATTTTAGGATAAACTTGTCAATTTCTGCAGAAAAGCCCATTGAGGTTTTCATTGCAATTTCTTTGAGTCTGTATATCCATTTGGGTAGTACTAACATTTTCACAGTATAAAATCTCTAAGCTATGATGTTTTTATGCATTTCAATATACTTATGTTTTCTATAATTTATTTCAGTGAATTTTTGTAGTTTGCAAATGCACTTTTTTCTTTTCTAAATTTATACCTAAGTAATTTATTTTTATTCTATCATAAATGGAATTGTTTTCTTACTTTAATTTCTGCTATTTTCACAGCAAGTATATAAAAATACAAATGATTTTATGTTCTAATATAATGCAAATGCTGAATTCTTATTTTATTCTTACTAATTTCTTAATTGGATGCCTTATGATTTTCTGTATATAAGATTATATTATCTGAAATGGAGATATTTTTACTTTTTCCTTCCAATACTGATGGCTTTTATTTAATTTTCTTGCCTAATACCTTGGCTAGAACTTCCAATAAAATGTTGAATAGAAATGGTGTGTATGGGTATTCTTGTCTTGTTCCTGATACTAGAGGGAAAGCCATCAGTCTTTGAGTATTAATATGGTGGTATCTATATTCTTCTGTAGTTGTCCCTTTATAAGGTTGAGCAACTTCCATTCTGTTCCTCATTGCATCTTTCAAAAATTATGAAAGTGGGTTGAATTTTGTCAACTGATTTTCTGTTTCTATTAAGATGGTCATTTGTGCTTTCCTATGTTTTATTCAATTGATACAGCCAATTAATGCATTTTGGATATGCACACACTCCACTGCATTCCCATTGGGCTATACTGTGTAAGCATATTTACATGTTGCTGGATTCTGTTTGTTAGTATTCAGTAGATGATTTTTACATCTCTATTCATAATATATACAAGTTTTCTTTATTTGTCATGTCTTTTTCTGAATTTAAAAGCGGGGTGATTTGGCCTTAAAGTATTACTGGGAAGTGATCCCTGCTCTTTAGCATATTACAAGAATTTATTTATTTATTTATTTATTTATTTATTTATTTATTTATGTATTTATGTGTTTCACATAATTCACCAGTGAAGCCATTTTGAACAGAAATAGTCACCATGTTAAAGTTTTTACCTAGTTTCAATTTATTTGTTCCTTAAGGGCCATTCAGGCCTTCTGTTCCTTCAGCGTTCTAGACTAGTTTGTACCTCACAATTTTATCAATTTCATTATTATTAAATAGGGAAAATTATTCACATATTCATAATACCTCCATTGCTGCCTTTAGAATCTATTATGATGTCTCCTCTATCATTCATTATTTTAGTAATCTGTATTTTTTTCTTTCTCAACATAATTTTTCATTATTCTGTCTTTCAGGATTCCAACTCACTGACATTTTAAAAATATTTTGTTTTCATTAGATATCTCTATTTTTATTTTAGTTGCTGCTTTAAGAACTTAAAAATACATCTTTCATGTTTTAGCATATATTGATATTCTGTTTATTACCCAAATGTATTCCATTATATGGGTATAGCAATATTACTAATCTGTTTATCATGTGAAGTATATTTGGGTTGCTTCCCATTTGTTGTGATCACTGCTCATGAACAAGTTTCTCATTTTCATTTTCCTTGGGTACAAACCTAGGAGTGGAATTACTGGGTGTTCTAGTTTGCTAATGCTGCTGGAATACAAAACACCAGGAATGGATTGGCTTTTATAAAAGAGGGGTTATTTGGTTACACAGTTACAGTCTTAAGGCCATAGTGTCCAAGGTAACACATCAGCAATCATGTACCTTCACTGGAGGATTGCCAATGGTGTCCAGAAAACCTCTGTTAGCTGGGAAGGCACATGGCTGGTGTCTGGTCCAAATTTCTGTTTTCAAAATGGCTTTCTCCCAGGATGTTCCTCTCTAGGCTGCAGTTCCTCAAAAATGTCACTCTTAGTTGCACTTGGGATATTTGTCCTCTCTCAGCTTCTCCAGATCAAGGGTCTGCTTTCAGTGGCCATCTTCACACTGTCTCTCATCTGGAGCACCTGTGCTTTCTTCAAACTGTCCCTTTTGACTGTAGCTCTTCTTAAAAATGTCACTCTCAGCTGCACTGGGTTTCCTCTGTCCATCAGCTCATTTATATAGCTCCACTGACCAAGGCCCACCCTGAATGGGTGGGGCCATGCCTCCATGGAAATATCTCATCAGAGTTATCACCTACAGTTGGGTGGGGCATATCTCCATGGAAACACTCCAAAAATTCCAATCTAATCAGCACTAAAATGCCTGCCTCACAAGATTGCATCAAGGAATATGGCTTTTTTTCTGGGGGACATAATATATTCAAACCAGCACACTGGGTCATATGGAATTGTATATTTAATGGCTTGAGGAACTGTCAGTGTATTTTCCAAAGTGGTTGAACTATATTACATTCCTCCAAAAATGCATGAGGTTTAAAATTTCTACAAACCCTTGCCAATTCTTTCTATATTCTTCTTTTTCTCTTTAAAATTGTAAACATCCTGGGGGGTGTGAAGTGCTATCTCACTTTGGTTTTATTAAAATACATTTTTATTGTGAAATTTAACATGTATAGAGAACAGTGATAACTTTCTGAGTATAATTTAACAAGTAGTTTGAAAACAAATTTCAAACAATGATATGAGTTACACTTCCACAATTTCAGTTATTTCCTTCTGGCTATTCTAATACCCTAGCATTAACAAAGTATTACAAATCCTGATATATATATGGCTTCAGGATTTGAAATCCTTTGTTAAATCCTTTCTTGTCTGTTTCAATCCTTTCCTCTCACTTAATGACTTTCTCAATCTTCATTATCATGTGTGAACAAAACCATCTTTAAAAAACTTGGATTGAAGAAGAAATCTTGAGTGCTCTAAATTGAGTGAAATAAGGCAGACATCTAAGGAGAAAGATTGCATGGTCTCACTGTCATGAACTAATTATAATATGTAAACTCATAGACATGAAATATGTTACCAGGATGTAGAATGAGGTTAAGAATGGGGAGAACTGCTGAATGGTGTGTGAATGTGGTGGAAAGGAGAAACTTAGAGTCATGTATGTCACTAGAAGGAAAGTTGGAGGTTAAAGATGGGAATGCATAAAACAGTGAATCTTGTGGTGGACAATCTCCATGATTAACAGTACAAATATTAGAAATCTTTTTCATGAACTAGAACAAATGTATGACATTATAATTAGATGCTAATAATAGAGGGTTATATAAGGAAAGTACACCTGCTGTGAACTGTGTACTACAGTTAGTAGTATTTTAACATTCTTTCATCAATTGTAACAAATTTACTATACCAACACAATGAGTCAATAACAGAGAGGGGTGGTTAGGGCTACAGGAGTATTTGAGATGTTTTTCTCTTTACTTCTTTTCTGAAGTAATGAAAACATTCTAAAAATTGAAAAAAATAATTGGGGTGATGGATGCACAGCTGTTTGATGGTACTGTGAGTGATTGTACACATTTGATCTTTGGAAAATTGTATAGTATGTGAAAAATCTCAATAAAACTAAATTAAAAAAATCACTCAAATATATGGATCTGAGGATCTATTTCTGAATTCCCAATTCATTTTCATTGATCAGTGTATCTATCTTTATGCCAGTACCATGCTGTTTTAATTACTGTGGCTTTATAGTAGGCTTTCAACTCATGAAGTGTAAGTCCTCCCACTTTGTTCTTCCTTTAAAAACAGTTTTAGCAATTGGAGGTCCCTTTCCCTTCCAAATAAATTTCATAATTATCTTTTCCAAGTCCTAAAAGTAGGTTGTTGGAATTTTGATTGGAATTGCATTGAATCTGCAGATCAGTTTGGGTAGAATTGACCTCTTAATGATATTTGGCATTCCTACATGAAAACGGAATATATTTCCACATCTTTAGGTCTCCTTTGATTAATTTTAGTAAAATGATGTAATTTTCTATATAGGGGTTTTTATGTCCTTGGTTAAGTTTATTCCTAAGTACTTGATTTTTAGTTGCTATTGTGAATGGAGGTTTTTCTTTAGTGTCCCTTCATTTAGGTAATTTCTAGTGTATAGGAACATTACTGACTTTAACACATTAATCTTGTATCCTGCCACTTTGCTTAATTTGTTGATTATCTGAAATGGTTCTGTCATTGATTTCCCAGGATTTTCCAAATATCCAATCATATTATCTACAAATAATGACAGCTTTAAATATTCCTTTCCAGTTTGCATGTCTTTTATTTCATTGTATTACCATATTGCTTTGGCTAGAACTTCGAGCACAATGCTGAATAATAGTTGTGACAGTGGCCATCCTTGACTCATTCTTGATATTAGGGGGAAGGCTTTGAGCTTCTCACCATTGAGTGCTATGCTGATTGTGGGTTTTCCATATGTGCCCTTTATCATATTGAGGAAGTTTCCTTCAATTCCTACATTTGGGGTGTATTTATCAAAAAAAATGCTGAAATTTGTCAAATGCTTTTAGCATCTATTGATGATAATCATTTGCTTTTCCCTTTCCCTTTTTGATTTGTATTTTGTTGTATTTGATTGATTTTCTTATGTTGTGCCACTGTTATGCCAGGAATGAACCCCACTTTGTTGTGTCATATGATACATTTAATGTTCCTGTGGAATCAATTTGCAAGTATTTTGTTGATTATTTTTGCATCTATATTCATTAGGGAGATAGACCTGTGGTTTTCCTTTCTTGTAGTATCTTTATCTGATTTTGTTCTTAGAGTAATATTAGTTTCATAAAATAAGATAGGTAGTGTTACATTTCCTTCACCTTTTGAAAGAATTTGAACAGGAATGATGTCAGTTCTTTCTGGAAATGTTGAGAAAATCCCCCTGTGAATCCATCTGTCTATGGGCATTTCTTTTTAGGAAGCTATTTGATGAATGATTGGATCTCTTTACTTTTAATTGGTTTGCTGTGGTCTTCTGTTTCCTCTGGGGTCAATATGGCTGTACATTTGTTTCCAGAGAATCATCCATTTCCCCAAAATTGTCTAGTTTGTTGGCATACATTTGTTCATATTATTTTCTTATGGATTTTAAATTTCTTCAGGATCCCCAGAAATGTCACCTATCTCATTTCTGATTTTGTTTATTTGGATCTTCTCTGTTTCTGATTTTATCAGTCTAATGCTACCAATAATGTGAACATTGAAAAATGTAAAATAAATGGTTCATAATGTAGAATGTAGGGGAACTAGCAATAGAGAGCAACAAATGAAGGGGGAATGATAACCCAATAAGAACAGATAAGCTATCATGGGTAAATTAAAATGTTCTGGGAATGCCTAAGAATGACTATGGTTTGTTAATTTCTGGTGGGTATGATAGGAACAAGTTCACAGAAATGTTGCTATGGTAGTTTATTTTCTTGGGGTAGAGTAGGAATATGTTGGAAATAAAGTAGTTATTTTAGGTTAGTTGTCTTTTTCTTACTCCCTTTTTATGGTTTGTTTGAAATTTTTTTTCTGTGTTTTTTAAATTTTTTTTGATATGGTTAACAGTTAATTAACAAGAGTTATTTAAAAAACAAAGCAATGAAAAAAAATATGCACAGCCTCCCTGAGGAGCTGGTGGAGATTGTAGGGGTGTTGGGTTTCCCCACCTTGATGGTTGCTTATGTGCTTACAGACATAGGAGACTGGTGGTTTGATGGGCTGAGCCCTCTACCAGAGAGGCTAGGCCTACCTATAATTGTGCCTAAGAATCTCCTCCTGAATGCCTCTTTGTTGCTCAGATGTGGCCCTCTCTCTCTAGCTAATCCAACTTGCATGTAAACTCACTGCCATGTCCCCTACATGGGATCTGACAGCCATGGGACTAAATCTCTCTGGCAAGGTGGAATATGACTCCCAAGGAGGAATCTAGACCCAGCATTGTGAGATCAATAGCATCTTCTAGACCAAAGGTGAGATGTAAAAGGAAATGAAATAAGCTTCAGTAGCAGAGAGATTCCAAAAGGAGCTGAGAGGTCACTCTGTTGGGCACTCTTATGCACCATATAGATAACCATTTTTAGGTTCTAGTGAACTGGAATAGCTAGCAGTAAATACCTGAAACTATCAAACTACAACCCAGAACCCTTGAATCCTGAAGACAATTGTATAAAAATGTAGCCTATGAGGGGTGACAATGTGATTGGAAAGGCATATGGACCACACTCCCCTTTTTCCAGTGTGTGGATGGATGAGTAGAATAATGGGGGCAAAAAAAAGGCACCCACTGTTCTTTTTACTTTATTTGTTCTTTTTCACTTTAATTTTTATACTTATTATTTTTGTGTGTGTGGTAATGAAAATGTTCAAAAATTAACATTGGTGATGAACACATAACCATGTAATGATTCTGTGAACAACTGAATGTAATCTTTGTATGACTGCATGGTATGTGAATATATCTCCATAAAACTGAAATGAAAAAAGATGCTAATGGAAAGCCATCAAGTCAAAGTGGACTGGTGCAATGGATTACCTGGTTTAAGTCACACAATAAAGCATTCAAGAGAAAGTGGAAGTTTATTTCATTGGTATTAGAGAGGATATTGAAATTACTGTAAAACAAGGTATTCTTAAGGTCACAAGGTAGCATAAACCCCCAGGCAGGACACAGACACAGAGTAGATAAAGTGAACCCTGTACTTCAAATTTGCCTTTGGTTAATCTTGATAGGAGGGTTAATCTCTGAAGGATGGCACCAGTAAGAGTCATTTGGCAAAGACTGCAAAAATGATTTCTGACATTTGTTTGTATGTTTTACTTAATTCCTAGCACTGAAGGAAATCTCAATTATATCAGTAACTGGATAAAATCTTAAAGAATAGATAAACCATGGAGAAAATCCCAAAGATCATGTTATGAAAATATTGAAAAGTATATTGTGGTAATAGTGTTTGTGGATGCTGGGGTAGCTTGCAGGTAATTTGTCAGTGCTCTTGGGCTTTGACCATACCTTTTCTCTCCCTGGAATGGGAGGGAGGCTTCAATGTCAAGTACGATCTGCTGCCATCAGAGTTCCAAAGTTGAAGTTGCTAGGAGTTCCCTCATACTTTTGTGCAGAGGAAACTCAGATGTTTACCTCAGCTCTTAGACTGAACTTAGCAGATTGGCCCATGAAAACTTCTGCATTCAGGGAAAAGAAAGTATCTGTCCGAAAACAATGGTCATGGGCTTGGCAACAAGAAAGAGGATGGGTAGTGGAAATTCTGCAATCTGAAAAGCAGACTGATACATAGCAAAGATCCTGATAATGGGTAATGGAGAGAGGTATAACATTGCAGTTTGTCAATCTAGAAATGCTAGTGTAAACCAAAAACAGCTTAATAGACAGAAGACCAAGGACTAGAATTCTCAGATGAAGGTTGTTCATAACAAGAAACAAAGAAGACATGGTTTTTACACATCAACAGCTACATGTTAGTCAATGCACATTAGAGGGAAGAAAAAAACTACATCTTCCAAATATTTAGAATTGGAACTCTGGCTTATCAAGTTCCAGCTTAATTTTTAAAGTCTGAAACTAGTCAGAAGTATGCTGGATCCAAATTTTGTAAGCCACCATCACCAAGGGTTCTTCCTAAACCACCAAGCCAGTGAATTCCTGATTCCTTTATTCCTTCTAAGGAAATATTAACATTTCAACTTAGAAGCTTACTTAAACAACAGATACAAATTAGTAAAGCACTAAATTTAAACATCACATTTAAGAGTAGTTCTCAGGTGGTCTGAAACTAATTCATTATTGAATTAATCTATTTGCATAAAACTGCTAATGTAGAAAATATGATTAGAGTTCATCAAAATTGTTTTGGATTGTGGGTACATACAATGTTTTATATTTCATCTAGGTTGTCTAATTTGTTAGGATACAGTTGCTCATTATGTCCAATCTTTATCCCTTTTTATCTCTTCAGAGTCAGTTATTATGTCCCTTCCAATTTCTGATAGTCATTACTTGAATCCTCTATGTTTTTATCATTGGCTGCCTGGCTAAGTGTCCATCTTGTTTTATTTTCTCAAAAATCAACATCTGCTTTTGATGATTATTTCTATTGTTTTCATATTCAAACTTTCATTTATTTCTGCTGTAACTTTGTTATTGATTACCTTCTCTTTGCTTCATGGCAAGTTTGCTGTTCTTTATCTAGCTTTTCTAGGTGAGCTGATAATTCCCCAAATTTTGGTTTTTCATCTTTTTTTATTATAGGCATTTGAAGCAATAAATTTCCCTCTGATCATTGCCCTTGCCTCATCCCATAAACTTTGATATGTTGTGTTCTCATTTTATTTGCTCTGAGGTATTTACTGATTTGTCTTCTAATTTCCTCCTTGACCCACTGTTTGTGCTGTTTAGCCTCCATATATTTCAGAACTTTCCAGACTTCAGCCTGTTATTGATTTCCAAATTCATTCCACTAGACCTGAAAATTATTTTGCATAATTTCGTTATTTTTAAAGTTATTGAGACTTGCTTTGTGAACGAGCATGTGGTTTATCCTTTAGACTCATCCATGAGCACTTGAGAAAAATGTATATCCTGCTGATTTGATGTGCAACAATCTGTAAATGTCTGCTAAATCTAGTTCATTTATCACATTATTCAAAATCTGTTTCCTTATTGATCATCTATCTAGATGTTCTATCTATTGATGAGAGTGGCATATTGAAGCCTTCATATATTATTTTAGAGTTGTCTACTTCTCCCATCAGTGTTGTCAGTGTTTGCCTCATGTATTTTGGGGCAATGTTGCTTTGTGCATAAAATGTATCATTGTTATGTTTTCTTGATGAATTTCCCTTATATTAATAAATAGTGTCCTTCTTTTTCTCTTGTAATTGATTTACTTTTGAAATACAATTTGCATGATATTAATATAGCTATCCCTGCTCTTTCCTGGATATTTTTGGTGAAATATAATTTTCCAGTTTTTCACTCAAACTGCTCTGGTTTCCTAATGCTGCCATTATGCAAAATACTAGAAATGGATAGGCTTTTATAAATGGGGTTTATTTATTTACAAATATGCAGTCTGAAAGCTATGAAAATGTCAAAGTGTATGCCTGAAAACAAGTATACTTTCACTGAAGGAAGGCTAAAGACATCTGAAAAACCTGTTAGCTAGGAAGGCATGGGACTTGCATCTGCTGATCCAAGGTTGTGTTCCAGCTCCACTCTCAGCTCCTGTGTTCTTGAAAGTGTCTCTTTTGGCTGTAGCATCTCCTTCTCTTTGTGAACACTTTTATAGAACTCCAGTGATTCAATTAAGACCCACCCTGAAGGGGTGGCATAACACCTCCATGGAAAATATCCAATCAAAGCTCTTGTCTACAGCTGATTAAGTGACATCTCCATGGAAACATCAATAAAGGATTCCAACCTAATCAACACTAATATATCTGCCCCCACAAGCTTGCATCAAAGAACAGAGCATTTGGGGATACATAATACATCCAAACTGGCACAAACCGAATTTTGTATTCAGGTTTAAAGTGTGTCTCTTGAAGACAGCATATAGATGAGTACTGTATTTTAATCCATTTTGCCAGTCTATGTCTTTTTATTGGGGAGTTTACTCTAATAACATTTAATGTTACTGCTGTAAATGCAGTAATCTACCATTTTGGATTTTGGATTTTATATGTCATATCATTTCTTCTGCTCTTTTTACCTTTATTGGGAATATTCTTTTCTAAAATTTTCTCCAAAACTCTCTCTCTAATATCTTTTCCTATTTCCCTATAGTGTTCCAATTAGAATTTCTTAGAGTCTGTCTCTTGTTCATAAACTATCTCAGTGTCTATCTGTCTGAAATATTTTAAAGTCTCCCTTATTCTGAAGGACAGTTTTGCTGGATATAGGATTCATGGTTGACAGTTTTTCTCTTTCAGTGTCTTAAATATATCATACCACTGCTTTCTCAGCTCCATGGTTTCTGATCAATCCACACATAGTCTTATCAAACTTTCCTTGTATATGATGGATCAGTTTTATCTTGCTTCTATCAGAATTATCTCTTTGTCTTTGAAATTTGAAAATTCTCCTTCATGTCTTTAAGTAGATCTATTCATATATTTTATGCTTGGTGTGTGGTGTACTTCTTGGATATGTAATTTCATGTCTTTCCCAAGAGTTGGGATATTTTCAGTGATTATTTCTTCCATTATTCTTTCTGCCTCTTTACCCTACTCTTCTCCTTATGGGACACCCATAACACATATTTGTGTATTCCCTGTTATCATTCAGTTCTCTGAGACCCTGTTCACATTTTTCCATTCTTTTCTCCATCTGTTTTTGTAGGATTTTAATTTTCATGTCCTCTAGTTGAATCATTGTTTTTCTGCCTCTTCATATCTGCTGTTTTAAGTCTCAATTGCATTTTCCATCTCTTCTATTGTGCCTTTCATTCCACCAATTTCTTTTTGAAATGTCCAAGTTCTTCTGTATAACCTTCATCTTTGATGTGTCTTCTCTATATCCTTCATCTCTTTCACCACATTTTCCTTAAACTCATTGATTTGATTAAGAAGATTTGTTTGAACATCTTTAATTTTGTTTCAACTCTAGTCTCTCATTTGGAGTGCTAGTCTCTTCCTTTGACTGAACCATATGTTTGTGCTTCCTGCTATGTCTCACAATTTTTTGCTGTTGTCTAGGCATGTGATTCATTGACTTGTTTATTTTGAAGGTTGTTTTCTCTCTTACCTATGGTTTTCTAGTTGACTGCCTTTGTTTTCTCCCTTCTTTGTCATTCAGTTCACTTTTATCTGTGCTCAGAGCATGCATTAGGCCGTCTCAATTTGTTAATTAAATCTGCAATTGGAGTTTGAGCTACCTTTCATTGCACCTATGAGAGACTGTTTCTTTTTCCCATGGAGAAGTGATTCTAGACCATACTGCTGTAATAGTGAGGAGGGTCATAAGTCTCACAAATTGGGAGACTTTACTCACAGTTCTGCACTGTAATTTCAGTGCTTCCACCCATTCCAGACTTGTGTACTGTTTGTGTGATTGTGGAAGCCCCCCAAACAATTGCTCCAGAAAGTACCTGGATATTTACTAGCTGCTCTAGAGGATGATAGAAACTTCACACCTCCGTATGCCATCATCTTGTCTTTGCCCACTTTCTATCTCTTGATAACCTATGTTCTCGAATTTAATTCTCAGAGTTTGCTCCAAATAGTTTATGTTGGTGATACCATGCAATATTTGTTCTTTTAACTCTGGCTTATTTCACTAAGCAGTACATCTGCAAGTTTCATTCACCTCATTGCAGACTTTGTGACTTCATTCCTTTTTGTAGCTGCACAACATTCCATCATATATCATATTATGCACCACAGTACACCTTCTGCTCATCCATTGATGATCTCTTTGGCCACCTCCACCCATTGGCAATCATGAATAATGCTGTCATAAACATTGTTGTTCAAATATATATTTGTGTCCTTGCTTTCAGTTCTTCTAAATATATACCTAGTACAGGGATTGTGGGATCATATGGCATGCATATAGTTACCTTACTGTGTAATCACCACACTGTCCTCCAGAGGGGAAGCTCCATTCTGTTTCCCTGCCAAAAGTGAATAGGTGTGCCTCATTCTCCAGCTTCTCCAGCACTTGCATTTTTCTATTTATTTTTAATCTCTTTTATTCAAACACTATACAACATATCTTAAGTGTACAATCAATGGTTCCTTGTATAATCACACAATTATACATCCAACATCATAATCTAAATGAGAACATTTCCATTTCTCCATAAAGAAAGAGGAAAAGAAGGAAAAGGGAAAAATATATGGGACAAATAAAGGAAAATGGAGAGAAAATATCCAATACCCCTCTCTTATATTCAATCTTATTGATATTTTTCTATGGTATATTGCCTTTTCTACAAATAATGAAAGATTATCACGTTACCATTAACTATAGACCCTAGTTTGCATTCATTTTATACCACCTGATTTTAATGCAATTTTATTGAGATGTATGTGAATATTCACATACCATACAATTATCCAAAGCCTATAATCAGTTGTTCACAGTATCATTATATATTTGTGCATTCATCACCAAGTGAACATTTTCATTACTCCAAAAAAATAAGAATAAAAATTAAAGTAAGAAAGAACATCCAAAATATCCCATATATTTCCTCCTTCCCATTGTTTATTTACTTTTTAATACAGTTTTATTGAGCTATATTCACACACCCTACAATCATCTACAGTGTACAATTATTCAAAGAACCATCATAAAGTTGTGCATTAATCACCAGAATCAATTTTTGAAACTTGTCCTTACTCCATAAAAATAAAAATAAAAGCAAAAAGAACACCTAAACTTTCCATCCCCTTCATCCTACTCTATTCTTCATCTAATTTTTGTCCCCATTTTTCCATATATCTGCCTATAACTGGAAAAAGGGTGTGTGAGTCATGAAGTTTTCACCATCACACAGTCACACTGTGCCAGCTACAGAGTTATACAATCCTTTGAAGAATCAAGGTCGCTGGGTTGCAATTTGAGAGCTTCAGGTATTTCCCTGTAGCCATTCCAACCGACTAAAATCTAAAAAGAGATATCTATATAGAACATACATATAGCCTATAGAGTGACCTCTTAACACCATTTGAAATCTTTTAGCCTCTGACACCTTATTTTTTTTCATCTATCTTCCCCATTTTGGTCAATAAGATGTTCTCAATCCCATGATGCTGGGTCCAGGCTCATCTCCAGGAGTCATTTCCCACACTGCCAGGTGGATTCACACTCTGGGAGTCATGTCTCACATAGGGAGGGCAGTGAGTTCACCAGACAAGTAGGCTTAGAAGGTGGCAAATATGAGCAACAAAGAGGATATCTGGGGGGAGACTCTTAGACACCATTATTAGTAGGCTTAACCTCTCCTTAGCAGCAACAAGCCTCACAAGGGAAAGCCCCCAGATTAAGGGCTCAACACATGAAATAGACAGTCTGTGATATTTGCAAGAATAGCAGCAATAACCCAGGTAGGAAAGTCCAATATTTCTGCATTTTTCCCCAGTTCCTCTAGAGCCCTGCAAATACACTTTTACTCTGCCAAAATGACTTTTGGATGTATCAGAATTTCACCCCAGCCTGTACAAACTCACCAAATCCCAGTTCCCTTGCAAAGCTCCATGCAACTATGGTGTTCAAACAAACTGACCATGCAAGTTAAATTATCTAGTATGCTACAGAAAATATAGACCCTGCAACACATAAACATCTCCTCCTTTGGTCTTGCACAGAAGTTTTAGTTTTAAAACCCAGTCAGTATCATCCTTTACCCTTCAGCATGATTTGCCTTAGTCCTAGCCAGATCCATTTACTTCATATCTCTAATTTAAGCCTCAACTCTTTTCAAGCTCTTTCAACAGTTGCCATATGAAGTGATACTGATATTCATAGCTGCCAAGCTATAGCTCCAAGACTCAGGTGTCACACAAATGCCCAAAGTTCAAGAGATTGACCAAGTTATACACAAACAGTTCAATGTTTCAGAATTTAGAGATAACCATTGCAACTCTGGAATAGATGTGACTGCTGTAAGAGCTTACAATCCAGGGACCATTACAAGATTTTCCCTTATAAACTGTGCTCTAAGATTCAATTCTCAGTGTTTGTGCACTATACTAAGTCCATATTAGTGTGGTATTATAATGTTTGTCTTTTCCTGTCTGGTATACTTCACTCAAAATGCTCTACTCACAACTTCATTCCTTCTTGCAGTGATTCAGTTTTCTATTGTATGCATACACCATGGTTCACCATTCTGTTCTTCAGTCAAGTTACCCTTTGGGCACTTCCATCCATTGAAAATAGTGGATATTGCCACCATAAATCCCAGTGTGCAAATGTCCATTCATGTCTCTGCTCTCAGATCTTCCAAGTATATACCTTATAATGAGGTTGCAGGACCTTGTGTCACCCACATACCTAGCTTCTTGGGGAACCACCACACTGTTCTCCAGATAGGCTACACTATTCCACTTCCCACCAACAGTGAATACATATATCCCTCTATCAAAGTTCTCTCCAACACTTGTGCCCTGCTATTTTTCCCTGCAATTTTATAGGGATATATTCACATACCATGTGATCATTCACACTGTACAATCATTTATAGAATCATGCTATAGTTGTGCATTCATCACCACAATCAGCACTGACACATATTCACAACTCAAAAAAGGAATTAAAACAAATATAAGATAAAAGAAAATGTAAAGATAAGAAAAAATACAACAGTAAAGTCAGTCAACAACACCAGTACCAAGAATCCCATACCCCTCCCTTACACCCCCCTCTCAGAGATATTTAGCTTTAGTACATTGTCTTTGTTACATTTAATGGGAGCATATTATAATGTTATATTAACCCCAGACTCCAGTTTCATTGATTATATCTTTCCCCAATACCATACCCTTTTCAACACCTTATGAGGTTAACAATCATTTGTTCTCCCACATGTAAAAATATTTTTACATTTTTTCACCATCACTGACCCCTCTAGGTTTCACTAAGTTACACAGTCCCAGTCTTTACCATCCTTCCTTCCCTCTGGTATCATACATGTCCCCAAGTTTACTCACAAGGTTATCTTTGGTCACTGTCTATACAGTACTGTGGTAGCATCACACAGCACTGTGCTATCCATTTCTGGATCTACACAATCAATCCTGCAGAACTTTCTGTAATCCTTCAGCCTCAAATGCCTGTTCCCTACCACATTTCTATCTCATGGTAATCTGTGTTTTCAGCTTGAAGTCTCAAAGTTTGTTCATCAATGCTAGTTCAAACCAATGAGACCATGCATTATTTGTCCATTTTTTTCTGGCTAACCACTCAAAATAACATAGTCAAGGTTTATTCATTTTATTATATATAACATGACTTGGTTCTGTCTTACAGCTGTGTAATATTCCATTGTGTATGTATACTACAGTTTGTTTATCCACTCATCCATTGATGTACATTTGGGCTATTTTGATCTGTTGGCAATTGTGAATAATGCTGCTATAAACATCAGTTTACAAATGTCCATTCGTGTCTTAGCTTTTTGTTCCTCTGTGTATATAACTAGTAATGGAATTGCTTCATCATACAGCCATTCTATACATAGATTCCTTAGGAACCACCACAGTCTTTCAAATGGCTGCAGCATTCTACATACCCACCAACAGTGAATAAGTGTACATCTTTACCCACATCCTTTCCAGTACTTGGAATTTTCTCTTTCTTTTTTTGATAATGGCCATTCTGGTAGGGGTGAGATTGTATCTCATTGTGATTTTGATTGGGATTCCCTAATAACCAATGAAGTTGAGCATCTTTCCATATGTTTTTGAGCCATTCGTATTTCCTTTTCATAAAAGCATCTATGACTTTTATCTGTTTTTTAATTGGGTGGTTTGTCTTTCTGTTGTTGAGTTATGGGATCTCTGGATATTAAACACTTATCTGATATTTGTAGGCTGACTTTTTACATTTCTGACAAAGTCCTTTGAAGTAAAAAATGGTTAATTTTGAGGTGATCCCATTTATTTATTTACCCTTTGATTGTTTGTGCTTTGGGTGTAAAGTCTAGGCTACCTCCTCCTATCACAACATCTTTAAGATATTCCCTACAATTTCTTCTAAAAGTTTTATAATCTTAATTCTTAATGTTTAGGTCCTTGATCCATTTTTAGTTTTGTTGGTTGGTTGGTTGGTTGGTTTTTTGTATAAGATGTGAAACAGGAGTCCTCTTTATTCTTTTGGATATGGCTATCCAGTTCTCCAAACATGATTTATTGAAGAGGTTGCTTTGCCCCAGTTATGTTGTCTTGATGGTCTTATCAAAAATCAATTGTCTGTACATGAGAAGGTCCTTATCTGAACACTCAATTCAATTGCTTGGTTGGCATACCTATCTTTATGCTAGTACCATGCTGTTTTGACCATTGCTGCTTTGTACTATGCCTCAAAGCCAGGTAGTGTGATATCTCCCACATCCTTCCTCCTGAGATATTTTTGACTACTTAAGGCACACTGCCTATCCAAATAAATTACACTATTCATTTTTCTATTTCTGCAAAGTATGTTGTTGGGATTTTAACTGGTATTGCATTGAATCTATAAATCAATTTAGGTAGAATTGATATCTAAACTATATTTAGCCTTCCAATCCATGAACACAATATGTTCTTCCATTTTTTAAAGTCCTGTTTGGTGTCTTTTTGCAGTTTCTTGTAGTTTTCTCTATATAGGTCTTTTGTCACCTTGGTTAAGTTTACTCATAAATACTTGACTCTTTTTCTGCTATTGTAAGTAGAATTTTTTAATTCATTTCCTCCTCCTGTTGCTCATTATTTGTGCATAGGAACATGACTAATTTTTCTATGTTTATCTTGCAGCATGCCATTTTTCTGTATTTGATTAGCTCTAGTAGCTTCATTGTAGGTTTTTCTTGATTTTCTATATATAGTAGCAGATCATCTACAAAGGGAGAAAGTTTTAGATTTTCTCTCCAATTTGGATGATTTTATTTCTTTTCCTTGCTAGAAATTCCAGCACAATGTTGGAAAATGTTGACAGTGGGCAACATTGTCTTCTTCTTGATCTTAGAGGGAATTTTTCAGTTCTTCCCCACTGAGTATGATGTTAGCTGTGGGCTTTTCATATACTGTATTTATCATATTGAGAAAGTTCTTTTTTATTCCATTCCTTTGAAGTGTTTTCACTGAGAGGACATTGAATTTTGTCAAATGATTTTTATGCATAAATTGAGAAGATCAGATAGTTCTTCTGCTTTGATTTACTGATGTGGTATGTTACATTAATTGATTATCTTGTGTTTCACCAATACTGCATACCTGGAGTACATCCCACATGGTCATGATGTTTAATTCTTTTAAAGTGCTGCTGGATTCAATTTGTGAGTATTCTCTTGAGGATTTTTTCATCTATATTCAATTAATAGTTTGATCCTTAATTTTCTTTTTGTGTAGTATATTTGACTTCATAGAATGAGTTAGGTATCTTTCCCTACTCTTCAATTTTTATGAAGAGTTTGAGCAGGAGTGGTATTAATTCTTTCTTGAATGCTCAGTAGAATTCTCATGTGAAGCCATCTGGTCTTAGGCTTTTTCTTTTGGTGGAACATTTTAATGACTGACTCAATCTCTTTATCTATGATTGATTTGTTGGGGTCATCTATTTCTTATCAGGGCAATGTTGGTTGTTTATGCTTTTCTAGGAAGTTGTCCATTTCACCTAAGTTGTCTAGTTTATTAGCAGATAGATGCTTATAGCATCTTCTCATTATTTACTTTATTTCTGTGAGAACAGTAGTTATGTTCCCTTTCCCATTTCTGATTTTCTTTATTTGTAAACACTATCTCATTTTTTTGTTAGCCTACCAAGGGACACATCAATTTATTGATTTTCTCAAAGAACCAACTTCTGGTTTTGTGGATCCTCTCTTTTTCTTCCTTTTCTCAATTTCATTTATTTCTGCTCTAGTCTTTGTTATCTCTTTCCTTCTCTTTTCTTTGGGGTTAGTTTGCTGTTATTTCTCTTGTTTCTCCAAGTGAACTGTTAATTCCTCATTTTTTTCTTTCTTCTCTTTATATATAGATGTTTAGGGAGATAAATTTCCCTCTCAGCACTGCATTTGCTGCATCCCATAAGTTTTGACATGTTTTGTTTTCATTGTCATTTCCCTCTAGGTATTTAATAATTTCACTTATTATTTCTTCCTTTACACTGGTTGTCTAAGAGGGTGTTCTTTAGCCCCCAAATATTTGTGAATTTCCCAACCTTCTGACTCTTATTGATTCTCAACTACATTCCATTATGATCTGAGAAAATGTTTTGCATAATATAAATATTTTTAAATGTGTGTCGGGAGCCAAATCGCCACATCCTAAACCTGATGGCAAAGCCTCAGGTTCAACAGAAAACATTACTGTGGATGTGCCGCACAGCAGCGGGCGTGGCCCCTCGACGGATCCTGGCAAAGCCTACCACCGATGGACTATTGCAATGCTGATTCTTTTAATCTTTGTGCTTCTGCTTTCTCTTTTTCTTTACTAATGTAATAATTTGGGATATACTCTGGATAATAATCAAAGATATGACAAAGTGTTGGGCACCTTCCGATGATTTTACCTTTCGATGAACCCCCTCCTCCACCTATGAGAAAGCAGCCACCCCGTTTAGCCACCTGAAGCCCCCTTGCCCCTTTCCAGACATCCTCCTTTACACAAGTTCCTCCTTTGACATCCAAAAATATTCCACTGAGAAAGTGATTAGAAGGCCAAAGCAGAAGCAATGTAAACCACGTAATTCATCACCCAGTTCCTTGACAGGCCCCGTTGTTTGCTGAGGTTAGAACTGAATCAGGGTCAACACGCTCCACTAGTGCCTTATGGCTGGCCTCGGGCAGCCAGAACATACAAGAAATTCTTTGGGCACCCACCCCACGGGCTTATGGTACGAGAGTAGTTCCTTGTATGAGCCCACAGCTAATTTACTTTAGGTACAAAAACAAGCCCTCCTAAATAATTAAAAATAGCCAAAACAGAGATCATTACTGAGAACAAGGAAGAATATTATGAGGAACTTGGAAGGTCTGCACCGGAATAAAGTTGTCTTAACATAGGGATGAAAACACACACTGCTCAGTCCCCCCGCCCTGTTCGGACCCCAATGTCCCCTGGAATTAAGTAACAATGGTTTTGTGATTTATATGCTGTGCTTGCCAGCTCTCACCCGCGTGATCCAGGTGCAGAGCTTATGTAACTTTGAGCTATAAAAGAAAATCACTTTTTCATTAAAATTGTCGGAACCCTGAGCTTCGTCCCAGACACTTTGCGTGTCTGTCTCCTTCCTTGCTGCACCGACGCCGACCCCCACTTTAGGACCCTGTCATGTTTGCTGAGGCAGGACCTCGGCAAATGTGCTTAAATTTTCTTTGTGATCCAATGTGTTGTCTACTCTAGAGAATGACCCATAGGCATTTGAGAAAAGTGTGTATCCTTCTTTAGTGAGGTATAGCATTCTATAAATTTCTGTCAAGTCTAGTTCATGTATCATAAAATTAAATATCTCTTTTCACTTATTGATCCTCTGTCTAGATGTTATATCAATTGAAGAGAGTGGTGTATTGAAGTCTCTAAATATTATTTTAGAAGAATCTACTTCTCCCTTCAGTGTTGTCCAGGGTTTTCCACATGTATTTTGAGGCACAATGGCTCAGTGCATACATGTTTATGATTGTTATGTTTTCCTGATGAGTTGACCACTTTATTAATATATAGTGTCTTTCTTTGTCTCATTGTATTATTTTACATTTGAAGTCTAATTTTTCTGATATTAATGTAGCTACTCCTGCATTTTCCTACTTGTGGGTGTGGAATATATTTTTCCAACCTTTCACTTTCAGCCTATTTCTGCAATTGTGCCTAAAGTGACAGCATAAAGATGGGTGCCATTGCTTTCCATTCTGCCAATCTATGTCTTTTTTATGGGGAAGTTCAATTCATTAATATTTAGTGTCATTACTGTAAGGACAGTATATTCTTCTATCACTTTTTCTTTGGATTTTATATATCATAACTTTTTGTCTCTCTCTCTCTCATTTTACCTTTCATTATAATCTTCATTTATATATTCTTCTCCAAACTCTCTCTCCAGCTTTTTCCTATCATCCCATAGCACTGCCTTTAGTATATCTCGTAGCAAAGATCTCTTATTCTCAAACCTTTCAGTGGCAGTTTGAAAGTATTTTAAATTCTCCCTCATTTCTGAAGGACAAGTTTGCAAGTTATAGAATTCTTGTTTGGCAGGTTTTCTCTTTCAGTATCTTAAATTAATCAACCCACTGCTTTCTTGCCTCCATGGTTTCTATGGGGAAATCTGCACATAGTCTTATAAAGCTTCAATTGTATGTGATGGATTGCTTTTTTCTTGCTTTTTTCAGAATTCTCTCTTTGTCTTTGACATTGGAAAATCTGATCAGCAAGTTTCTTGGAGTACTTCTATTTGGATCTATTTAGTTTTGGATATGCTGCAATTCTTGATTCTCTGGTTTTATGTCTTTCATAATAGTTGTGAAATTTTCAGTGATTAGTTATTCTATTATTCTTTCTGCCCCTTTTCCCTTCTCTTCTCCTTCTGGGACATCCATAACAAATATGTTTGTGTGCTTCATGTTGTCATTCATTTCCCTAAGACCCTGCTGATATTTTTCCATTCTTTACCTTATCTGTTCCTGTGGGTCTTTGTCTGTGTGTGTCTGTGTGTGTGATTTCAAGTGTCCTGTTATCCAGTTGACAGATCCTTTCTTCTGCCTCTTCAAATATACTGTTGTATGTCTCCATTCTATTTTTAATCTCTTTTAATGTGCTTTTCTTTCCCATAAGTTCTGCCATTTGTTTTTTCAAGCCTATGAATTCTTCTTTATGTTCATCCAGTGTCTTCTGTATGTCCTTCTCTTTTGCCACAATTTACTTCAGTTCACTGATTTGATTTAGATTTATTTGAAAAAATTTGATTATTTTTTTAATTCCTGTATCTCAGTTAAAGCATCAGTTTTTTTTCCTCTGGCTGGTCCATATTTTTGTGTTTCTTTGTATGGTCCATTATTTTTGCTGTCTAGGCATCTGATTTTCTCAATTAATTTTTTCTGGAGCCCACTTTTACCTAGGGTATTCTTACTGGTTGGCTTTGTTCTATGACATTCATTTCAACTTATTTTAGATCTCTACTTTAGCTTCTGTTTAGTTGATCAGATTTTTTCACCTCTTGTTTTTCTAGTTTTTGCTTTGCCTCTATGTAACCATTTTGTGAGAGGTTCTCCCTAGATATCATTGACTCCAGTCAGATTTTCCCAGTCCAGACAGTCCCAGGTCTTAGGAGGAGGGTATGGAATCTCCCTGAGAATGGGAACCTGCAGTTTTCAGACACTCCTGTTAAGCCACTTGCCTCTGTGTTTTGCTATCTTGTCCAGCAGGTGGTGCTTGTCAGCCCACAACTCCCCAGCAGTGTAAAGATGTTCCACATGTGCCTTCAATTCTCCACAGACCTTGTATCCCTTCCAGGGCCATAGCTGACTTGAGCTGGTTTCTGCTTTCCAACTTCTGGGTTCTGTGTTAGTTCAGGGAGGGCCACAAGTTGATCTGAGCCCTGCCCTCCCCTTTTCTTGGGAAAGTTATGTCTTTTAGGGAATTTTCTCCCCCACTGGATTCATTACTTTGTCTCTCAGAGCTATCTTAGTTCTGATCTTGCCTGGGCCCAGGGACCAATTGCAAATAGTTGAGGCTATCTCTAAATAGTTACTTAGGATAGTTATTTCAAAAACAAAGAAAAATATCCCTTTTCAAAGCCTTTCCACAGCCCCAAAATTTTTCCATTCCCTTTATAGACTGTTTAAAGATAAGCCTTTTAGATTATTAGCTCTTTCACCAGAAGAATTACACTGATACTTTAATTCTACCCTTGCCTGGGGCAGTGCTGAAGCAGGAGCCCTGATGGGCTATTGAAGAGCAAAAAATAAAGGGTCTGAGGGCAAGAAAAGAAGAAAAAATGCTTTTTGGAGCTGGTTGCCTGTTCCTCAGGTTTGCAGATCAGAGCTGGTACCTGTATCCATGTGCTTCTTTTTCTTGGAACCCAGTCCTTTTCAGTATTCTGAACACCTCCACCTCCAAAAGTCCCTGTACTTTTTTGCTGTTGTTGTTAGCCCTGCCTTCTCTCTGCCAGACTGATTGTTCCTGGATACTTTCCTGCCTGCTCTCAGTTTATCTGTGCTTAGAGCTTTTATTCAACAGTCTTAATTTGTTAATTAATTCTTCAATTGGGGCCAGGTTGAGCTGCCATCCTTTCTCACAGCAAAAATTATTTATTTTTCCCTCGGGGAAACAGCACCAAGTCAGACTGCCATGCCAGGGGAGGGATGGGTGCCCATCCCCTGTCTAGTGAGTCTTACAGATTTTGCTGAGATCTCAGCCATCCCACCCATTCAAGACTGGGTGACTGGTCACAGAAATCCCTGAAACCCACCATTTGATTTTTAGTATCTAACTATTATGGCATATATTTATTCTCACTCATGTAAAATCTCTCATATTTGTACAATTAGTCACCATCCTTGTCAACTCTAGGTTTGCTAAGTTATACTGTCCCTGTTTTGAATATCTGTATTTCCTTGTGGTGCACTACATGCTCCAGGGTTCCTCTTTGAACCTACTCACACTCAGATTTGCTTCATTATATGCAAAATATTTTGTCATTATTCATGATTGCCAATTGATAGAAACAGCACAGATGTCCATCAATGGACATATGGATAAACAAAGATACACATACATGATGAAATATTATGCAGCTATAAGAAGGAATATAGTTTTTTGCTGTTGTTAGCCCTGCCTTCTCTCTTCCAGACTGATTGTTCCTGGATATTTTCATTCCAACATCTGGGTTCTGAGTTCATTCAGGGAGGGCCACAACATGATCTGGGCCCTGCCCTCCCCTTTTCTTGGGAAAGTTGTGCAGTTGGGGCCAGGTTGAACCCCCATCCTTTCTCCCAGCACAAATTATTTATTTTTCCCTTTGGGAACCAGCAAAAGACAGTTATTTCAAAAATAGTTATTTCAAAAACAAAGAAAAATTCCCTTATCAAGGCCTATCAACAGCCCCAAAGTTTTTCCATTCCCTTTATAGATTCACACACAACTGTGTTATCCAATTCTGAATATTTACACTCAATCTTGTTAAACATTCTGTACACTGTAAGCATCAAATGGCCATTCTCTAACCTCTTTCTAACTTCTTAGAATCTGTATTCTGTAATTGGTTATTATACTTAGTTCATATTTGTGAGACTGTATAGTATTTGTCCTTTTGTTCTGACTTATTTCACTCAACGTAATGTCTTCATGGTTAATCCACATTGTTGTATGCATCACAACTATATTCCTTAGAGCTGTATAATATTTCATCATGTATGTGTGTCTTAGTTTGTATATCCATATATCCACTGATGGACATTTGGGCTGTTTTCATCTATTGACAATCATGAAAATGACACTATAAACATCAGTGTGAAAATGTCTTTTCCTGTCCCTGCTTTCACGTCTTATGAGTATATCCTAGTAATGGGATTGCTGTATCATATAGCAATTCCATACTTATCTTCCTGAGGAACTGCCAAACTGCCTTCCAGAGTGGCAGCACCATTCTACATTGCCACTAACAGTGAATAAATGTACCTATTTTTTCAAATCCTCTTCAGTAGTTTTCTTTTATTTTCGAAAATGGCAGTTCTAGGTGTGAGATGATATCTCATGGTGGTTTTCATTTCCCATTCCCTAGTACCCAGTGAATTTAAACATTTTTTCATGTGTCCAAGCCATTTGATTTCCTCATTGGAAAAGTGTCTATCCATGATTTTGCCAATTTTTATTGTGTTGTTTGAGATTTGTTGTTGAGTTTTAGAATCTATTTATTTATTTTGATTATTGAACTCTTATCCAATATATGGTTTCCAAATATTGTCTCCCATTGCTTGGGCTTTCTTTTTACTTTTCTGACAAACTAATTTGTTTCCCAAAAGTATTTAGTTTTGAGGAGAACTCATTTTATCTCTTTCTTCATTAATGGATTGCACTTTAGATGTAAGGTCTAGGAAACCAGCACCTACCAGTAGACACTTAAGATATTTCCATACATTTTCTTCAAAAATATCTATGGTCTTAGCTCCAAGGTTTATGCCTTTGATCCATTTTACGTTAATTTTTCTATAAGGTGTGAGGTATGGATTTTCTTCCTTTTGGCTATGGATATCCAGTTCTCAAGCACCATTTGTGCTTGAGAAGAGGATGCTCTGTCCCAGTTTAGTTGCTTTGAACACTTTCTCAAAAATCAATTGTCTGCACTTCATTTAAAGTTATGAATGTAGCAGATCTGGTTAGGACTTGGCAAATCAAGCCAAAGGGTAAAGGGCAATTTTGACTCTGTTTTACAAAAACTTCAATTTCTGTGTGAGACCAAAGGAAGAGATGTATATTTGGGGCTGGATATATAACTTCTACAGTACTTTAAGTAGTTTTATTTGTTTGGTCAGTTTATTCAAGCACAATAACTACATAGAACCTTGAACAAAAAGTGAGATCTGGCAGGTTTGTACAGGTGAGTGTGAAATAGCAATACATCCCAAAGTAATTTGGGTGGAGAATAAAAATATATTTGCATGGCCCCCTTGAAGAGCTAGGAGAAATGCAAAAATATTTGACATCCCCACCTGGGTTATTGCTGATATTCTTACAAACATAGTATACTGGCAAATTTGTATACAAGGCCCTTGATCTTGGGGCTTGCACTTATTAGGCTTGTTGCTGCAAATGATAGGCTATGCTTACTTATAATTGTGCCTAAGTGTCTCCCCTAGAGAATCTCTTTGTTGCTAAGATGTGGCCTTCTCTCTCTAGCTCTGCCAACTGTGCAAGTGTGAATGTATTGTGTCCCCCAAATGACATTATCTTTGTGGTCTTGTGTGGGGCAGAAGTTTTGATGCTGGTTAGATTTGCTTGGAATGTGCCCCACACAGCTGTGGGTAATGATTCTGATGAGATGTTCTCATGGAGGCATGGCCCCACCCATTCAGGGTGGGCCTTGATCAGTGGAGCTATATAAATGAGCTGACTCAGGGGGAGGAAATGGAGTGCAGCTGTGAGTGATGTTTTGAAGAGGTGCAAGGTTGCTAGAGAGGAACGTCCTGGGAGAAAGTCGTTTTGAGGCTGGAGATTTGGAGCAGATGCCAGCTGCCTTCCTAGCTAGCAGAGGTTTTCTGGATGCCATTGGCTATCCTCCAGTGAAGGTACCCGATTGCTGAGGTGTTACCTTGGATGCTTTGTGGCCTTAAGACTGTCACTGTGTAGCAAAACAAACCCCCATTTTATAAAAACTGTCCATCTCTGGTGTTTTGCATTCTGCAGCATTAGCAAACTAGAACAGATTTTGGTACCAGGAGTGGAGTGCTTTTGCTGCTGAGTTTGCAAATACCAAACATGTTGGAACAGCTTTTTAAATGGATAATGGGGAGTTTCTGAAGAGTTGTGAGGAGCTTGATAGAAAAGGCCTAAACTGCTTTGAAGAGACTGTGGAAATATGGACTCTAAAGATACTTCTGACGAGGATTTGAGCAGAAATGGTCAATGAGTTGTTGTAAACTGGAAGAAAGGCGATCCTTGTTTGAAAGTGGCAGAGAATTTGGCAAAATTGAGTCCTGGTGTCAGATGGAAGGAAGAATTTGGAAGCAACAACTTGGAATACTTAGCTGAAGAGATCTCCAGACTACATGTGGTGGATGTAACCTGGCTTCTCCTTGCAGCTTATAGTAAAATGCGAGCAGAAAGAGATAAACTTACAACTGAACTCTTGGGTTCAAAGAAACCAGAAGCTGATGGCTTGGAAAATTATGAGCTTCCAGGGGGTGGAATCCCAGAAGCTACAGCCCAACATGAGAATGTAACCAAACATGGAACCCAGCCGCCATTTCAGTACAAGCCAAGATTGGAAAGGGAGTTATGCAGAAAGGATTTGTGGAAAGTCCTATTGTCTGATGGCTTTGACCCCTGCATGCTTCATGCAA
Source organism: Choloepus didactylus (assembly GCF_015220235.1). Taxonomy (NCBI): domain Eukaryota; kingdom Metazoa; phylum Chordata; class Mammalia; order Pilosa; family Megalonychidae; genus Choloepus; species Choloepus didactylus. The sequence goes on from NC_051316.1 coordinate 3,609,099, forward strand.
AGGCAGCAGAATTTTTGTGAGATCTTTATAGACAGAGCCATTGCCGATCTGGACTGGAGGAGAGAGACAAGGAAAAAATTAAAGGGAAAATTTCTTCAAAAACAGAGCCATGGAGGTTGAGGTCTGGAGTCAAGAGGTCTCGGGCTGGGAGAGCGGAGCAGCCCACATGCATGGGAAGGGTGAGTTTGCCCTGGAGGTCGAGGGTACGCTTTCTGCCTCAATGCTCTGGAAGAGTTTTGTCATCTGAGGTCCCAAAGAGGGTGGAGCACATCCCCAGGGAATTGGGGAGAGCCTGGCTGCCACCACACTGTTCTGAAAGGGTTGATCATGTGCCCCAGAGATGGAAAGGAATCCGGGAGCTGCCCCGATGTTTGAGGAGGGTGGGTCCGAGAAGGTGTTCTCCCCAATGTGTGGATATGTTGGAGCACTCACCCAAGCATTTGGAAAGGAAAGGACTGCCGAAAAGGCCCTTAGGAAAGGTTAGGCTCCCGCTCTCTCAAGCCCCAAGGATGCAAAGCTGTTCTGTAAATGACTCTCAGACTTTGAAATCTAATGGAGTTTGTCCTGCAGGTTTTAGGAACTGTTTTGCTCCTGTTAACCCTGTTTTCCTTACTCTTTCTCCTTATGGCAATGGAAATGTTTATGCAATGATTGTATTTCCTTTGTATATTGGCAGCACATAACTTGTTCTAAGTTCACAGATCCACAGCTAAGGAAAGATTGTGCCTTGGGACTGACCACGTCTAAATTGATTTTGATGGGATTTTGTGCTTAATTATTGTTACTGAAATGATGTAAGTTTTTTGGATATTGTGATGAATGAATGTATTTTGCATATGGAAAGATAATGTCATTTGTGGGTCCAGGGTGTGGAATGTGCCAGTTTGAATGTATTGTGTCCCCCAAATGCCATTATCTTTGTGGTTTTGTGGGGCAGAAGTTTTGATGCTGGTTAGATTTGCTTGGAATGTGCCCCACACAGCTGTGGGTAATGATTCTGATGAGATGTTCTCATGGAGGCATGGCCCCACCCATTCAGGGTGGGCCTTGATTAGTGGAGCTATATTAATGAGCTGACTCAGGGGGAGGAAATGGAGTGCAGCTGGGAGTGATGTTTTGAAGAGGAGCAAGCTTGCTAGAGAGGAACATCCTGGGAGAAAGCCGTTTTGAGGCTGGAGCTTTGGAGCAGATGCCAGCTGCCTTCCTAGCTAGCAGAGGTTTTCCAGATGCCATTGGCTATCCTCCGGTGAAGGTGCCCAATTGCTGAGGTGTTACCTTGGATGCTTTGTGGCCTTAAGTTGGTCACTGTATAGCAAAATAAACCCCCATTTTATAAAAGCCTATCCATCTCTGGTGTTTTGTATTCTGCAGCATTAGCAAACTTAACACCAACTCAGGAGGTGAACTCATTGCCTTGCCCCCTATGTGACCTGACTCTTAGAGGTTTAAATCTCCCTGGCAATGCAGGCTATGATTCCTGGGGATGAGCCTGAACCTGGCAGCATGGGACTGAGAAAATCTTCTTGACCAAAATGGGTAAGAAAAATGAAACAAAAGAAAGTTTCAGTGGCTGAGAAATTTCAAATTGAGTAAAGAGGTCACTCTGCGGGACATTGTTATGCACTATAGGTAGATATCCCTTTTTAGGATTTAGTGTATGGGACTAGCTAGGGAGAAATACCTGAATCTGTTGAACTGCAGCTCAGTAGCTTTAATTCTTGAAGGTGATTGTATAACTACATAGCTTACATGGTGTGATGGTGATATTGTGAAAACTTTATGGCTCCCAATCACTTTATCCCATGTATTGATGGATGAATAGAAAAATGGGGACAAAAACTAAATGAAAATTAATTTGGGATTAGGGGTATGGAATGATCTCCGTGTTTTTTTTCACTTTTCACTTTTATTCTTATTTTTGTCCTTTTTGGTGTGAGGAAAACGTTCAAAACTTGATTGCAGTGATGAATACTATATGATGACAACTATATGATGGCACTGTGAAGAGTTGATTGTACACAATGGATGATTGTATGGGATATGAATATATCTCAGAACTGAATTAAAATTATAAATTGTGTGTAGATGTGGTCTATTTCTGCACTCCTAGTCCAATTTCTTTGCTCAGCATGTATATATTTATGTAAATCCCATGCTGTTTCACCACTATAGCTTTGAAATATGTTCTATGTCATGTAGTGTATCTCCTCCAACTTCATTTTTTGTTCTCAAAATATGTTTAGCTAGTCAGGGCACCCTGCCATTCCCAATAAATTTGGTTATTTTTTTTTCTATATTTGCCATGTCAGTTGTTGGGATTTTCATTGTATTACATTGCATTTATAACTCATTTTGGATAGAACTTGCATCCTAATTATGTTTAGTCTTCCAACCATGAAAATGGTATGTCCTTGCATTTATTTAGGTCTTCCTTAATTTGTTTTAGAAATGTTTTTCAGTTATCTTTGTATAGGTCTTTTATGTCCTTTTTTAATTTATTCTTAAATATTTTATTCTTTAAGTTGCTATTGTAAATGGAATTTTTTCTTGATTTTCCCCTCAGATTGTTCATTACTATTGTATAGAACACTACTGATTTTTACATGTTGTGCTGGTTTGAATGTATTGTGTCCCCCAGTAAAAGACATAATCTTTGATGCAATTTTGTGGGCCAGACATATTAGTGGGGATTAAGTAGGAACATTTGAATTAAGTTGTTTGCATGGAAATGCACCCCACTCAATTATGGCTGATGACTCTAATTGGATAATTTCCATGGAGTTGTTACCCCACCCATTCAGGGTGGGTCTAAATTAAATCACTGGAGACTTATAAATAAGCTGACAAACAGAAGGAACTCAGTGCAGCTGAGAGTGACATTTTGAAGAAGAGCTACAGCCAAGAGGGACACTTTGAATAATGCACAGAAGCTGAGAGAGCAGCTGCAGGTGAGAGACAGTTTGAAGATGACTATTGAAAGCAGACTCTTGCTCCAGAGAAGCTAAGAGAGGACAACCACCCCAAGAGCAACTAAGAGTAACATTTTTGAGTAATGGCAGCCTTGAGGGGAATATCTTGAAAGAAAGCCATTTTGAACCCAGAACTTTGGAGCAGGTGTGAGCCACGTGCCTTCCCAGCTAACAGAGGTTAGCTGGGCCATCCCATTGGCCATCCTCTAGTGAAGGTACCCAATTGTTGATGCATTACCTTGGACACTTTGTGGCCTTAAGACTGTAACTGTGGAACCAAATAAACCCCCTTAATAAAAGCCAATCCATTTCTGGTGTTTTGCATTCTGCAGCATTGGCAAACCAAAACAGATTTTGGTACCAAGAATTGGATGCTGGTGCTGCTGTATTTGCAAATACCAAATCTGTTGGATTGGCTTTTTAAGTGGATAAAGGGAAGATTCTGGAAGAATTGTCATGAAATTGATAAGGAAGGCCTAAACTGCTTTGAAGAAACTGTTTGTGGAAATATGAACTCTAAAAGTAATTCTGATGAGGTCTTGAGGAGAACTGATGAATGTGTTGTTGTGAACTGGAAGAAAGGTGATCTTTGTTTTAAAGTGGCAGAGAATTTGGCAAAATGGTGTCCTGGTGTCAGATAGAATGAAGAATTTGAAAGCAACAACCTGGAATACTTAGCTGGGGAGATCTCCAGACTACAGGTGGAAGAGGTAACTTGGCTTCACCTTGCAGCTTATAGTAAAATGTGAGAGGACAGAAACAAGCTGAGAACTGAACTCTTGGATTCAAAGAAACCAGAAGCTGATGACTTGGAAAATTATGGGCTTCCAGGGGGTGGAATCCCAGAAGCCAGAGCCCAATGTGAGGATTTAATCAAACATGGAAACCAACCACCATTTCAGTACAAGACAAGATTGGAGATGGAATTAAGCAGAAAGAATTTGTGGAAAGTCCTGTTGTCTTATGGCTTTGATTCTTGTGTGATTCATGTGAAGCTGACAGATTTTTTGTGAGATTTCTATATACAGAGTCTCTAGACTGGAGGAGACAGACAAGGAACAAATTGAAGGAAAAATTTCTTCAAAGAAAGAGCCATGGAGGTTGAGGTCTGTAGTCAAGTGGTCTTGGGCTGGGAGAGCAGAGTGGCCCACATGCATGGAAAGAGTGAGTTTGCCCTGGAGGCCAAAGGTAGGCCTTCCACCTTGATGCTCAGGAAATGTTCTGACACCCCAAACTCGAAAGATGGTGGTGCACGTTCCCAGGGAATTGGGGAGAGCCTGGCTGTCACCACACTGTTCTGAAGGGGTTGGACACGAGCCCCAGAGATGGGAGGGAATCTGGGTGCTGCCCCAATGTTTGAGGAGGGTGGAGCCAAGAAGGTGGTCTCCCCAAAGGGTGGATATGTTGGAGAACTCACCCCAGTATTTGGAGAGGAAAAGGCTGCCAAACAGGCCCTTAGGAAGGGTTAGGCTCCCATTCTCTCAAGCCGCAAGATGCAACATCATTCTGTAAATGACTCCCAGATTTTGAAAGCTAATGAAGTTTGTCATGCAGGTTTTAGGAAATATTTTGGTCCTGTGAATGCTGTTTTCCTTTCAGTTTCTCCTTATGGCAATGGGAATGTTTATCCTATGAATATCTCTCATTTGCATATTGGAAACACATAACTTGTTCTAAGTTTATATGTACACAGTCAGAGGGAAATTTTGCTTTTGGACAGACCACACCAGTAACTGATTTAATGGGATCCTGTACTTAATTATTGTTACTGAAATGATTTAAGTTTTGGTGATATTGTGATGTGATGAATGCATTTTGTATTTGGAAAGAATATGTTTTTCTTGGGTTCAGGGGGTGGAATGTGCTGCTTTGAATGTTTTATGATCCCCCAAAAAACATATTCTTTGATGCAATTTTGTGGAGCAGACATATTAGTGAGGATTAACTTGGAATGTTTGGATTAGGTTATTTTCATCGAAATATGCCTCACCCAACTGTGGGTGATGACTCTAAATGGATAATTTCCATGGAGGAATTAAATTAAATCACTGGAGCCATATAAATGAGCAGACAAACAAAAGGAAATGAGAGTGACATTTTGAAGAGGAGTTACAGCCAAAATGGACACCTTGAAGAATACACAGAAACTGAGAAAGTAGCTGCAGGCAAGAGACAGCTTGAAGATGGCTGTTGAAAGCAGACTCTTGCTCCAGAGTTGCTAAGAGTGGGCAGCCACCCCAAGAGCAACTAAGAGTAACACTTTTGAGGAATAGCAGCCTGAAGGGGAACATCTTGGGAGAAAGCCATTTTGAACCCAGAACTTTGGAACAGGTGCCAGCCCCGTGCCTTCCCAGTTAATGGAGATTTTCTGGACACCATTGGCCATCCTCCAGTGAAGGTATCCAAATGTTGATGCATTACCTTGTACACTTTATGACCTTAAGACTGTAACTGTGGAACCAAATAAATCCCCTTTAGAAAAGCTGATCCATTTCTGGTGTTTTGCTTTCTGGCAGCATTAGCAAACTAGAGCACATGTTCTTGTATCCTGTCACATTGTTGCAATTGCCAAATAGGAGAATTGAAATGGGATGTGGTTGGAATCTCCATGACTGCATCCTTCAAGTCCTTAAGAGTGGAATTAATGTCTGCAATCCCTTCTGGAATCTGGTATTGCTTCTGGTTTACTATTTTGTTAGGCAGGGTCAGTTCTAGTGATTTCCACTTTGCCTTTTCCCACCATGATAGCCCTCACTCCATGATTCATGGAACCAGTGTGAGAATTCTGCCAGTTGCTGAGTATGTCTATTCCAATTACACATTTTGGCACTGGGAAAATAACCACAGAATGTGTCCAGGGATGCAGTGGACCCACTGGGAGATGGACCTGAGCTAAAACTCCATAAATCACCTGAAGTTTATAAGCCCTAACTCTGAATGTTGGACCAGAGTGATGTTTTGGGTCTCCTGGAATTAATGTCACTTCTGAACCAGTGTCAAATAATCTACCAAATGTCTGATCATTTTTTTTTCCCTAGTGCACAGTTACCCTGGTAATAAGCCATAAGTCCCCCTGGGGAAGGGTGGGAAGTAGATTAATAGTATTCATTTTTGGCTGTGTAACAGTGTCCTTCCCCAAGCATATCTGGTCTTCCCCTCATTCAAGGGTCTCTGGATCTGTAAACTGTCTCTTCTTGGAATTAGTTAAGGGGCCATGACTGTTTTTGTAATTCAAGTGAGACTTTTGTTCACTTGACCTAGAATTCTTCTGATTACACAGCTCAAACAAGAATTTAGTAGACTGCCCATCTATTTTACTGCTAGGTATTCTATATTCTACCAGCCAATGCAATAAGTCTCTGTGAGATTATTTTGACTGTTGCCTTGAGCCTGTTTTCCATTATGGTAGCTATGCCCACCTTGCCTTTGATAATTAACTGCTGCCACATATCTTCTGCTGACTCAGGATCTGAATATCCCCATTTTGTTTAATGATTCCAGCTCAGTGTCAGAAGTTCCCACAATCATATCTTACCTACAGAAGGGTGACTACAGAGGTCTTCATGGATGATGGAGCTTCTCTCACAAATTTATTCCTCATGGTCCTGGTGAAAGCTGTGTCTCCTGGACATTGCAGGAGTGCATGTGAGCAGGTTTTCCATTATAAATCCACTCTAACATTCCAATCTCTGTAAGCCTTTGAATCCCCACCTCTATAGGTGCTGTCAGTCAACTTTTGGTCCATGTTTAAGCCAACCACCCAAGCAAACTGTTATCATCCTTTCTAGCCCTTCAAGCTACAACACTGAATGCAGAATCTTTTCTTAGTGGGTGCATATCAATAGATTCAGCCTGATCAATCTTTATAATCCTTCCACCATTATCCCACATCCATAATATCCATTCTCTTACATATTCCCCTGATTTCTGTCTGTATATATTGGAAAACTCATACAGATCTTTTGGAATATTGCATACTTCCTCAAGTGTTACACTTTTTACCTCATTTTTCAGAGCCTGTTGAGATTTAGTCTAGTTATAATTTTTGAAGAAAAGACTGATGGTGGGGTTGGGTCATGAAAAAAATTAAAAGCATCCCTCAAGCCATTTACCTCAGGATATTCCATAGCAGTTTCATCTTGTGAAACAAGATTAATCTCTCCAGACAGATGAAAGAAGGCTGCTTCTTGAGGGGAGGTGATCACAGGTTTAGCAGTAACTGAAGAGTTAATCTCTTTAGGTGCAGTTTGGATGCCAGGATCCTCAGGGCAGGAAGTTAGGAAGCTGTTTCCTCAAATCAGGCTGGAGTTTGGGTAGCTGTCTCTGCACAGCAGACTGGAGGTTGGGGGAGACTGTTTCCTCAGGAAAGACTGCTACAGATATATCTAGCAAAAACTCAGCAGAATCAAGGGTTCCAATATCCTTACTGCCATTATTATCAATCCATATGTCCCCATCCCAAGTTTCAGTATCCCATTCTTTTCCAATCCATGCCATTATTTTAACAACAGACACACTGTGAGATTGAGATTTTAGTTTATGTTGTAAATCTGCTAAACAGACAATAAGACTTTGGGTTTGGTTTTCAGTAATCCCATGCCTGTGGCACACATAGAAACCTTCACGTTTATTATATGGTACTTAAGTTTCAAGTTTGAAGCCTTGAGCTCAACCATTTCTCTTATAATTTTATACAGTATATCTTAGAGCAACCAGCCAACATCATTTTACATCTTAACTCTGCAAAACTCTGTTTAGGTGTCAAAATCACTATCACCTACTGCCTTGCTTTGTACAAGAATGTGATTAGGAGAATCAAATGGTGATATTTTGTGTATCTCCATTGCCAAACCATGCCATGGGCTGTCAGTGCCATCTTGATTACTGGAAATGGAATCATTAGTACCTTTAGTCTAATCAGAGTAAAAGAACAATTGGAGAAGTCCATTTTGAGATTCTGTTTCTCAAGAACCACTCCCACTACCAAGTTGTATTAGTTAGGGTTCTCCAGGGAAACAGAATCAACAAGAGATATCTATGAATATAAAATTTTATAAAAGTGTCTCACACATCTGTGGGTATGATGAGGTCAAATTTCATAGGGTAGGCAGCAAACTGGCAACTCTAATAAAGGTTTTCAATGATCTCCTCAGGCAATAAACTGACAACTCTGATGAATGTGTTGATGAACTCTTCAGGAAACACTTTGCTGGCTAGCCAAAGAATTACTGAAGGTTCTCTATCTGTCTCACTTAAAAGTTTTCAACTAATTGGATTAAATTCAACTGATTGCATTCTTTTGTGGAAGACACACCCTTCATTGATGTAATCAGTCACAGCTGCAGCCAATTGACTGGTAATTTGCTTAACTAGTCTTCTGGTTTATTAACCAGCCACAAATGTCCTTTCAGTAATGTTTAGACAAGTGCTTGCTTGGCCAGACACCTCACCTGGGTACTATCATCTGGCCAAATTGACACATGAACCTAACCATCACATCTCTTATCCCCCAAATATATATATAAATATTTAGTATATATATATATATATATATATATATATATATATATATATATATATAGTCTCTCCTTTATTACTCATCTGCCATGCACTGGAAAAAGGGAATGTCAGTCACAAGATTTTATACTCACACTGGCCCAAGATAAAAGCTATTTCAAACTATTCCTATTTTCCCAGCTCCTGGGATCTGAGTTCTCTATATAACAATGTCTCTGCTGGGCCTTGACCCACCTTATTTTAAAAGGAGGTTCTTCTCGTCAACCACTTCTTCCCTGTATCCTGGAAAAGTTACAGGACTCTATCAGCCCCACCTCTACCCCTCTAAGTAGTGTTTGAGACAGACTGGGTTCCACATTTGTAGGTTGAATGTTTTGATGATATACCAGGCCATGATGTCTTAATTCTCTGAATGAGAGCCAACACTTACACTGGCCATTGTTCACCCCTTTCCTTAGGGAATATATGCTCTTTAGGATACTGTCTCCTTCACTTGATTGCTTACTTTTGCTCTCAGTTAGCACTATTTCCACTATTGCCTAGGGCAGAGCTGGAAATGGAGAATGTGTATTGCTTTCTTTAATGGGATTCTAAAAGTTTTTAAAAGCTGTTCTCAGAGCCAATCCCAAGCACCCTGCACTTGCCAATAAAAAGTTGGAGTATGTACCCAGCTCTATGTAACCATTTTGGGAGTGGGGATGATACTTTCTTGTTTGCATTGTAGATTTGTCTGTGCTCAGACATGTTATTCATCAGTCCAACTTTCTTAATTTGAACTGAAATTGGAATGCAGCTGAGCTCCACTTTCCTTGCTTCTAGTAAAGGGGGCATTTGTTGCCACTGGGGATTGACCTAAGTAAGGCTGCCATGCCATTGGGGGAAGGACATCTACCTCCACATAATGGAAGAATTTGCTTAGAGTTCTGTGCAGTGATTTATCATTCTCAGCATTTCCATCCATTTTTGACCAGTGTTGTGATGTATCTGACCTTCAAAGCCCTCTGACAGTTCTTCCAGGCAGATCCTGGCTACTTACTAGCTGCCTTGGAGGACAGACAAAATCACTCATCTCCCTATGCTGCCATCTTGATCTACTTCTAAAACAGGCAAATTTTGCAATGACCCTAAAATTTCAAAAGGTTGCATTGTATCTGAAAAGACAGTGAATAGAAAACATCTAGAATTTGCTTACAAATAGAACATGATGATATGGAATCAATACCAGAAAGAGTTTTTGAACCACATGTTTCAAATCTACTCATTTTATATGCAAAAAAATAGAGGAGAATATATTTTTTCTTGACTTTTTTTAATTACAGAAGTTGTGGGTTTTAGAAAAAGCCTGCATAAAAACAGAAATTTCCAGATACCATCCCACCACTATAAACCAGAATTATATGAAACATTTGTTACATTTTTCATAATTGTATATTAAAATCCAGGGTTTAACTTTGGGTCAACTGATTGTGTAGTGTAGTTACATGAGATTTAAAAAAAATATTATTTTCATATATATATATATATATATATATATATATATATATATATATCCTACATTTCCCCTTTTAATCATATTCAGATATATATTTCAGTGTCCCAATTGCATTTTCAGTGTTCTGCTACAATTACCACCATCTATTACCAAAACTTTGCCATCATTCTAAATAAGAACTATGAACATATTAAGCCTTAAATTCCATCTCCTGTCCAAGGCCATAGCCTGGTATCCTATATTCCAGATTTTGACTCTATGATTTTGTGTATTCTAATTGTTTCATTTCCGTGAGGTCATAAAATATTTGTGCTCTTGTGTCTGGCTTATTTCATTCAACATGATGTCTTCAAGGTCTATCCATGTCACTTCATACATTGGTGAACTGTTAGATAACATACTTTTACATTCTGTGCTTAATTAGATGAGAAAAGAAGTAGTTATTCCTTTAGAAAAGCCATTCATTTTAATTTAACACTACATATGAAAATCAAGAAATCATTTTGCATGTTTTTCCAGCTATTGAATTTCCTTGTGCTGCCTCTACATTCTGGGGGATGGGATAACAGTTTGAAGTACAGATAACAATTTTGGTGAAGGTAAAGATTTGATTTTTTTTTGCAGAATTCATGTAATAATCCCAGAAAAGAGGTAACAGTGGCATGGTGCAGTTGAGCAGGCAAGTTGAAAAGGGATTTATTCTGTCCTTTGCATAGTCTTAGAAGCATGAAAAATATATGAACCCAAGAAAAAAACTATTAAAAAACAAAAAAAGAACAGCTAAGAATAATAAATGTATATTCTAAAATATTTACCCCAGAACATGAAAGTTATAACAGTGATTGAATGTCACAGAAGAACTAATGCATTATACTAAGCTCACAGAACTTGATAGAGAATGTATCTGCTATAAGGATGGAGTCAGAGGCACATCCACTGAGCCATGATCCTTTTGTCATATCCATGCAGGTGCTTTTATTAATAATGCCTTCATAGTACAGAGAATGTCAGATGACAGCATAGTGGTCATAGGCCATAAATATAAGCAGGGCAAATTCTGTTCCCCCAAAGTGATAATAAGAAACACTTGTGAGGCATATCCTAGGAAGGAAATGGAATGACAGTTGGCCAGAGACTTGGTCCGGTGGATTTATGTACAGTGACAGAAATGTGGCAGATATCAATCAAGGACAAATTCTTCAGTGGTACATACATGGGAACATGGAGCTGCTGCACAATGATGGTCAAGGTGATAAAGAGGAGATACCCCCACCACTGCTGCCAGTTAAATGAGGAAGAAAAGCATGGCATAGAGTCTCTGTAGCATCCATTAATCAGAGAAACCCATGATCAGGAAATCCATTATAATGGTCATGTTGGTAAATTCCTCAGGAAGCTGATTCTCTCAGTGATAATATAGAAAAAAGTATGCAACTTTCTCATTTACTGATTTCTTGTGATTTTGCCTGTTCTCTTCTGCTAGTGTCTTAATTTTATTCTGCTATAAATGGGTACATCTTGTTATTCACCTAATATGGAGCAATTCCAACATGTGAAATGGATTTCCTGTTATAATATAGAGTGAATTATAATAATATGAACATTAATAAATCTGCTTGTGAGTTGGTCACAAAAACAGAAGAGCTACTAACTTGTGCCTTTGGACACTGGAATGTGGAGGTAATAATTCTGGAGAATATTCTGAATACACCAGAGATATATTTATTTACTAAAAAGATAGGCAAAATATGCTATACTTTCCTACAAAGTTTTTTTTAATCTTTACATATGTGTGACATTTTCTGCTGGCCCCAAGCAGAAAATATTTCAATTTCCCAACAATAAGAATATGCCCTATATTGCTCAGAGCTGTCTTAAATGATACAGGGAAATTGGATGAAAATAAAGAAAAAATATATTAATATATATTGGGGTAAATCCTTTAAAATCTCTATAAGTTTGTGTAGAGTTATATAAACTTGCCTACAAACATGTATGTTTTTGCACACATCTATTTATTATAGGTATGTATAAATGAATTATATATGTGTGTGCTTTTATTTGAGAGAGGTCTTGGAAAATTTTCCTAATTTCATTTCTAATCCCACTGTTCACTTCTGAAAGGGTGGCAGCCCATGTATTCTATGAGCTACAGTGATGGAATTATCTTTTGATTACCAAATGAAAATATTACTAAGAGAAGATCAGAACCTGATCAGAAATTTGCATGGCTTGTATAGAGGAGATATTATCTGTTTATTCAGTGGAAAAATAAAGAGAAATTAGGATATTTCAGCTTGTCAGATACTGACTTGGTAAAATGTACTGATATGAAAACAAGCCTATAGAGCTTGAAGTCACATTATAGTATCTCATCTCCCTTAAAATGAGAAGTGAAGCAGATGAAAAAAACAAACACATGAGGTACATTTTGAAAATATAGAAGAAAATAACAAAAGAAAGAGAGGAATAAATGAAACAGAAAAATGGAGAAAAAACTGACAATATCAAAATCTCATTATTTGAAGACATCAGTTTTATTTAAAAATGCATAGCTATATTAATAAAGAATAAAACAAGAGAAGATACAAATAAGTAAAATCATAAATGAGAGTGGAGCCATTACTACTGACATCAAAGAAACAAAATTATCATAAGAGGAAAGTGTGAACAACAGTATGACAATAAATTAGACAACATTGTTGTAAAAGACAAATTCTTAAAAACAGAGAAACAAGCTTCACTGACTCTAGAAGAAATAGAAGACCTCAAAGAGATTGAATTGGTCATCAGACTCCTCACAACAATGTAAAGTACAGGATCATATGGCTTCAGAGGTGAAGTCTACCAAACATACCAGAGGAATTAATACAAATACATCTCAAACTCTTCCAAAAAATTGGAAAAATTGGAACAATACCCAAATCATTATATGAGGTCAAGCCTCACACATAAGCCAGACAAATATAGTACAAGAAAAGAAATATACAGACATTTCTTAAATTAATATAAATGGAAAATTCTCAACAAAATAATTGCAAATTGAATCCAAAAGCATGGTAAAGTAATTATATACCACTTTCAAGTGGATTATGTCCCAGGTATGCAAGGGTTGTTCAACATAAAAAAATCAATAATGTAATGTATCATATTAACAAAATGAAGGGGAATATCCCATGCAATTGATGCTGAAAATGCTTTTGACAAAACCCAACATCCTATCTTGATAAATGTACCTAAAATATAGGAATAGATGGTGTTCTATTTTGCTAATGCTACTAGAATGCAAAACACAAGGAAATGGTTCAGTTTTTGCAAAGAGGGTTTATTTGGTTACAAAGTTACAGTCTTAAGGCCATAAAGTGTCCAAGGTAAGTCATCAACAATTGGGTATCTTCACTGGAGGATGGCCAATGCTGTCCAGAGAACCTCTGTTAGCTAGGAAGGCATGTGCTTGGCATCCACTCCAAAGTTCTGCTTTCAAAATGGCTTTCCCCTGGATATTCCTCTCTAGTCTGCAGTTCCTCAAAAATGTCACTCTTAGTTGCTCTTGGGGTGTTTGTCCTGCCTTACCTTCTCTGGAACAAAAGTCTGTTTCAACAGTCATCTTCAAACTGTCTCTTATCTGCAGCTACTCTCTCAGCTTCTGTGCATTCTTCAAAGTGTCCCTCTTGGCTGTAGCAAGGCTTCGCCTTATGTCCCAGATTATATGGTGCTCCAGTAAACTGATCAAGGCCCATGCTGAATGGGCAGGGCCACACATCCATGGAAATTATCCAATCAGACTTACGACTCAGAGTTTGGTGGGTTGCATTTCCATGGAAACAACTGAATGCAAACATTCCAACTTAATCCCCACTAATATGCATAACCCCACATGACTGCATCAAAGAACATGCCTTTTTCTAGGAGACATAATATATACAAACTGGTACATTCCACCCCCTGGACTCCAGAAAAACATGATCTTTCCATACACAAATACATTCATCCCATCACAATACCACAGAAACTTAAATCATTTCAGTAACAATAGTTAAGTACAAGACCCCATCAAAATCAATTACAGTAATGGTTGTACCTAAGGCATAATTCCCTTCTGGCTCTGTATCTGTGAAACTTAGGAAAATTTATCTGCTTCCAATATAAAAAGGAGGGGAAGTCATAGGGTAAGCATTCCCATTGCCTTAAGGAGAAACTGAAAGGCAAACAGGGTTTAAGGCACCAAAACAATTCCTAAAACTCACAGGGCATATTCCATTAGATTTCATAGTCTGAGAGTCGTTTAACCTTGGGGCTTGAGAGAACAAGAGTCTGACTCTTCCTAAGGGCCTTTGTGGCAGTACTTTCCTCTCTAAATGCCGGGGTGAGTGCTCCAAAATATCTACACATTGGGGAGACCACATTCTCAGCCCTACCCTCCTCAAACCTTGGGGCAGCACCCAGATTCTCTTCCATCTCCATGACAGAAGCTCAACCCCTTCAGAACAGTGGGATGGTGGCCAAGCTCTCCCCCATCCCTGTGAATGTGCTCCACCCACTTTGAGGTCTGAGGTGGCAACACCTTTCCTGATTATCAAGGTGGAAGGCCCATCCTCAATCTCAGGGGTAAACACACCCTTTCCATGTGTGTGGGCCACTGCTCTCCCAGCCTGAGACTTCTTGACTCCAGACCTCAAACTCCATGGCTCCATACTTAAAGAAATTTTTCCTTCAATTTGTTCCTTGTCTGTCTCCTCCAGTCCTGACTGGCAGCAGCTCTGTCTGTAAAGAGATTGCAAAAATTCTATTGGCTTCACACAAAACACACAGAGGTCAAAGTCATCAGACAGTAGGACTTACCATAAATCCTTTCTGCTTAACTCCTTCTACAATCTTGGATTGTACTGAAATGGCAGCTGGATTCCATATTTGGTTACAACCTCATGTTGTGCTGTTGCTTCGGGTGTTTCACCTCCTGGAAGCCCAGAGTTTTTCAGGCCATCAATTTCTGGTTGTTTTTGAAACCAAGAGTTCATTTCTCAGTTTATCTCTGTCCTCTGCATTTTACTATAAGCTGCAAGTAAAAGCCAGGCTACTTCTCTATATTTTGCTTGGAGATCTCATCAGCTAAATATTCCAGGTCATTGCTTTTAAATTCTGCCTTCCATCCAACAACAGGGCTCAATTTTGCCAAATTCTCTGCCACTTTAAACCAAGGATTGCCTTCCTTCCAGTTTGCAAAACATATTCATTATTTCTGCTCAAGTCTTCTTCAGAAGTATCTTTAGAGTCCATATAGCCACAGTCTTTTCAAAGCAGTTTAGGCCTTTTCTATCAAGCTCCTCACAATTTTTCTAGAATTTCCTCCTTATCCATTTAAAAAGCCATTCCAACATGTTTGGTATTTGCAAACTCAGCAGCATCCCACTTCTCTAGTACCAAAATCTGTTCTAGTTTGCTAATGCTGCTGGAATGCAAAACATGAGAAATGGATCAGCTTTTATATAGGGAGTTTATTTGGTTACAAAGTTACAGTCTTAAGGTCATAAAGTGTCCAAGGTAAGTCTTCACTAATTGGGTACCTTCACTGGAGGATGGCCAATTGTGTCCAGAAAACCTCTGTTAGCTGGGGAAGCACATGGCTGGCATTTTCTCCAAAGTTCTGGGTTCAAAATGGCTTTCCCCAGGACGTTCCTTTCCAGGCTGAATTTCCTTAAAAATGTCACCCTTAGCTGTTCTTGGAGTTTTTGTCCTCTCTTAGCTGTTCTGGAGCAAAAGTCTGCTTTCAATACCCATCTTCAAACTGTCTCTTATTTTCAGCTACTCTCTCAGCTTCTGTACATTCTTCAAAGTGTCATTCTTGGCTG
Source organism: Choloepus didactylus (assembly GCF_015220235.1). Taxonomy (NCBI): domain Eukaryota; kingdom Metazoa; phylum Chordata; class Mammalia; order Pilosa; family Megalonychidae; genus Choloepus; species Choloepus didactylus. The sequence continues at coordinate 3,624,926 of NC_051316.1, forward strand.
TCAGAAGTCTGCTCATTCTGTCTGAGCCTATATAGTGCTCCAGTAAACTGATGAAGGCCCATGCTGAATGGGTAGGGCCACACCTCCATGGAAATTATCCAGAGTTGTCACCCACAGTTGGTTGGGGTGTATTTCCATGGAAACAACTGAATCCAAGTGTTCCAAATTTATCCCCACTAATATGTCTGCCCCCACAAGATTGTATTAAAGAACATGGATTTTTCTGTGGGACATAATATATACAAACAAATACAGATGGTAACATCTTCAACATGAAAAAGAACATATATGGAAAAACCACAGCTAACATCATTCATGACAGTGATAGACTGAAAACTTTCCTTCTATTGTCTGGTAAATCACAAGTATATCACTGTTTCTGTGCAGGAAGTCTAGCCAGAGCACTAGGGCATGAAACAGAAATAAAAGGATCCAAATTGAAAAGGAGGATGTAAAACTTTCACTATATACAGATGGCATGATCTTATATACAGCAATCCCATTATATTGACAACAAAGCTACTAGAGCTAATAAATGAACCCAGCAGAGTATGTTGTACAATATCAATATGAATAAATCAGCAGTATTTCTGTACACTAATATAAAAATACACTATACTTGTTTTTTGAGGAGGAAAAGAAAAATACTTCCATTTGAAATAGCAACCAAAAGAATCAAGTGTTTGGTAATAAATTTATCCAAGGATGTAAAGGATATATCCATTGAAAATTGCATTATTTTTCTAAAAGAAATAAAAGGAAATCTAAATAAATGGAAGCACATTTCATGTCCATGAATGGGAAAACTAAATATTATTAAGATGTTAATTCTACCGAAAAAGACCGAGATTCAATGCAATCCCAATCAAAATTCCCACAGACTACTTTGAAGAAATGGAAAAGCAATTCATCATTTTCCTTTGTAATGGCAAGGGGCCTGCAAAGCCAAAAGCATCTTGAGAAATAACAAAGTTTGTGGACTCACTCTACCTGATTTTAAAGCATATTGCAAAGCCATGTTTATCAAAACAGCATGGTTCCAGCACAAGGACACATATATAGACCAATGTAATCTAACTGAGAGCTCACATTGTGCTGTTTTGAAACTATTATGTACCCCAGGAAGGGCCATGTTCTCTTAATCCTAACTTGTGTGAGCATGCCTATTGTGTGTGGGATCTTTTGATTAGGTTGTTTCCATGGAGATGTGACACAGCCTACTCAGGGTGGGTCTTGATTAGTTTACAGGAATCTATAAGAGAGCTCAAACACTTAGATAGAAAATGCTCAGAGCTGACACCTACCCAGATGCTTGGACATGCAGACAAGAGTACATTTTGAGATGCTGAAAGATGAAGCACAGAGTCTGCCCCAGAGAAGTTAAGAGATGAAGTGCAGATGCTTAAGGAGAAAGCTACTGGAATCAGAAGCTGAAATTAATGCAATCTGGGAGTGAAGAACGAGCAGATGCCAGCCACATGCCTTCCCAGGCAACAGAGGTGTTCCTGATGCCATTGGCTTCATTCAGTGAAGGTATGTTCTTGTTGATGCCTTAGTTTGCACACTTTCATGGCCTTAGAACTCTAAATTTGTGAGTGAATAATCCCCTACATTAAAGCCAATCCATTTCTGGTATATTGCATTTCTGGCAGATTTAGGAAACTGGAACACACCTAGATCCTCACATCTATGATCACTTGATTTTTTTAACCAGGTCCTCCAGTTCAGTCAATTAGGAAATAGTAGTCTTTTCAAAAAATTGTGCTGAAAGAATGGGTATCCACAGTCAAGAGGATTAAGAGGACCCCTATCTCACACCATATACAAAATAAACTCAAATGTATCAAAGATCTAAACATAAGAAACAGGACTATGAAATGTCTAGAAGAAAATGTATTGAGGCATATTCAGGATCTTTTGTTAGAAAGTGGTTTATTAGACTTTATATTTATGTATATATGGGCCCTCAAGAAATTTAAGTTTCTTGTGTATCAATGTATTATATCCCTGAAGTGAAAACAACCTACTCAATTCAAGAAAGTATTTGGAAACCACACATCCTATAAAGGTTTAATATCCAGAATACATAAAAAAAATCTTACAACTCAAAAAGAAAGTGGCAGACACCCAATTTTTTAAAAAAAATGGACAAAATATTTGAGTAGGAATTTCTCCAAGATGTTATAGAAATGGCAAAAATTGTCCATGAAAACACCCTCAACGTCATTAGCTATTAGGAAATGAAAACCAAAGAAAAAATGAGACACCATTTCACACCCCCTGAAATGGTTACTATTAAAAAAAAAAAAAACAGAAAGTTATAAGTATTGGAAAGAATTTTTCCTAGAAATAGGAACATTTGTTCTTTGCTGGAAGGAATGTAAAATGTTGCAGCTGCTATGGAAGACAGATAGGCAATTCCTGATAAAGCCAAGTATAGAATTACAGTGTGACCTGGCAATCCCACTTCTAGGTATATACCAAAAAGTATTGAACACAGAGACTCAAGAAAATATTTGTGCACCAATATTCATAGCGGCATTATTTCCAATTGTTAAATGATGGAAGCAACCTGTGTCCATCAAGTGAAGAACTGATAAAAAAAATGTAGTTCATACATACAATGGAATAGTATACTGCCATAAAAAGAATGAAGTCCTGAAATATGTGACAAATGGATGAACCTTGAAGATATTATTGTTAGAATCTATGTATTTTACCTGGGGACTGAGTTGGTGATAGAGAATTTGGAGTTAATGCTTAAATTTTAGTTTCTATTTCAGTTGATTGCAATATTTCGGAAATGGAGGGTGTTGATGGTAGCACAATATTTTGAATGTAATTAACAGCACTGAATTGTATATGTGACTGTTGTTACAAGGAGAAATTTTAGGTTAGTAAAATAAAAACTGAAATATAAAATATAAGACTGTAAAAATGGTAAAATCTATTGTAAGCAATGTAGTATATTATTAATACAATTATAAAAATGTTCTTTCATGAATCATAATAAATATACTACACTAATGCAAGGTGTAAACAATAGGGTGTTATATGGAAAAATAGACCCTATTGTTAACTGTGGACTACAGTTAATAGCACAATTTTAATTTTAATATTCTTTCATCCATTGTAAATTGTTTGCACCCTGATTTTCAAAAAGGGCTGGTATATGGTTATGCTGTATTTTTACATGATTTATCTGTGTACCTACAACTTCTTTCATTACAAATTTTAAAGTAAAAAATAAAAAATAAGAATAAGAAAGAATGGTAGGGCAAGGAACAAGGAGGTTGACAGTGACCATATGAAAGAAAAGGAGATGGGATAACACCGAAGAAAGAAGAATGGAGAATAAACATTTCTGATTATCTTTGAGTAATATGGCATGCATATACTCCCTACCACCTCCCCATTTCTGACAGGTATACTCACAGTCTATATTCTGTTTGGGTTGTTTTCTGGAATCTAATGTTAGTTAATTTTTTTTGCAAATGCTTATTTTCAGTAAGGTAATGTATTGGAGCCTATACAGCATTTGATTGGCTCCTAGTGAAATGAATTAAGATATAACCTCCCTGCTTCCTTTGGGAATTCGTTTGTGTTGAACCAGTTATTCCATGGTATCTCTGCTGTAAACCCCAAATTCTTTGTTTTTTTATTTCTAGGTATGTTTTTTCCTGTTGCCAATGTACAGGGAAAGCCATGGCCTGAGATCATCTTTGTGAGAAGTATGTTCATAATTTCATCAATTTTGGGTCCTGAAGTGTTGTCCTTTATTTGGAACTTCACATAGGCTCCCTGAGAACATTTTTCAGTTTGGATCAGAGTATGCTTCCCACAATTCTGAAGAAAGAGCAAAGAAAGGACAGGAGGCATTAACAATGCTTCCACAGGAACTGAGGAAGTATCTCCTAAGTGGTTTCATTGGCTGCCATTGCCTATAGTATTTATGCTTCAAAAGATGATTGTAGAATGGTATCTCTCAATATTTCAGCCAGAACAAGGATAATCAGATGGTTGTGTTCACTAGCATACCAAGTAAAAACTATATCTGCATTTAAAAGCTATGAAGATATCCAAACCAACTTGTCTATATATAACAAATAACTTAGGTCTTACTGTGTGTAGAGAGTAATGCTGCCCACTGTGTTAGATGGCAACTATGAGCCATTTACAAAGGGTTTACATACAGAAACAGTAAATATGTCTACGTGCATGAAAGAGTGCTAGTCTTTCCTATTGGGAGAAGGAGAGAACAATGCTGTAGAAGACACTGAAATAAATCCTGATGATAGCCACATATGTGCACTGATAAGGAAAAGTATTTAGCTTCTTCAAATTATTCAAGGGAAAAATGTATCAGCCAATATAAGGTTTTGTTGAAATTAGTTATCTATAGATATAGGTATATATATGGAAACTAAGGTTATATGAAATAGGAAACATATACATCAACAGCAGTATTAGAGTACAGAGTCTGGGACTGGGATTAATGATTTTCAAAATATGGGATTTGGAGGAGTAGACATTTTGTCTTCAAAACATGAGGTTTTTCTAAGGACTCAAGTCAACATTATAACTGCCACTGAGGAGGGAAAAGGTAGATCTTTTCTTTCTTTAATTTTTCATCTGTATCAAAAGTCTACTATCCCCAAGATAGGAACCACTGCAGTAAGAAGGTAGTGAAAATGTTCTCAAAAAGGAAGATTGTTGCTTAATTATGCCTACTACTACACCTAATGCTTGGTAGCTCCAAGATATTTCAATAATGGTTCATCTTAAACCCAACACTCTCCATCTTCATTAAATAGCAGTGTCTCTTATTGAATTTTCTTCTTCCTTTCTTGCACTTCTGCTCTCTGTTTTCTTCAAGTCTGTGCTTTCCTTCTGATGCTGCATCAGTGTCTCAGATTTTTAAGTTGAAAGCAACATCCTTCCAAAGGCAATGGGATTCATACACATTCTGATCTTCCTACTTCCTCACTTTCTTCTTGATTATAGGCAACTTCTTGGTGTCTATAAAGACTGTATTTTCCTCTTTGCACATTTTGCATACATTACACCATTCCATTCCCCTTCCACTGAGAAAAAGGATTGGCCATTTGGAGAAAAAATCACTGTGGTAATTCTGTGCTTCTTTCCTCCATAGAAATGTTCAGTGTAGAGGATGATATTTGCACTCTAGCTCATTTTGAAACAATTAATATTGCATTCTCCTAGCTCCACTCAGGGCACTAAGATTGATCTTCCATAACCAAGTGAGAAATGTGAGAACATAACATTCATCATAGTCTAGAGATGAGACACAACCCTGCCCTCTGTTGTGCTTGCCAATTGAAACCCCAAGGACTTTTTATTTGGTACATAAGTGATCATTGGATTGTATCTTGTTAAAACACTTAGCATAAAAGGCTGAAATAGGTGGATTATGGGAAACCTGGGGATAGTAGACTTTTGTTACTGATGACAAATTAAAGAAAGAAAAGCTCTCCCTTTTCCCTTCTTGGTGGAAGTTATGATGTTGACTTGAGTCCTTAGAAAAACCTCATGATTTGAAGACAAAATGTCTACTCCTCCAAATCCCATACTTTGAAAATCAGCCATGAATGTTACACAGTTTTTGGAAACCCAAGGAATTGTTCCTTCCAAAATTAGCTCTGTGAACTCTTCAGTGTCACTTGTTAATGCCCAAGGACACAAAGATTTTATCCACATTAGGGCTGTATGGCTTCTTGGCAAATGATCCTTACCTTTCTGCATGAAAGGCTGAGAGGTACCATTTCACAACACGAACCATTTTATTTCTGGGATCCTTCTGGTCAATAATGCTGACAGAAAGGTCCAGTTGTTCAAAAAATCTGCATATATCTCTAAAAGAGATCTTCTTTCAAGACATGTTTGGTGAAATATCTTAGCAAGATCCATTGATCCATCCCAATGCTAACTTGTGACAAGAGATGCATGATAATGCACTTATGCTTTTTGACTGACCCTGTGTCCCCTTTTGTCATCTGTGTTATCAGGTGAATTGAAGAGGTCAGCATCACTTGTTCCACTGGACATGGAGGAATTCAATGGTTCTGTGATATCTAGATGTTTTAATGCTGCTATGTGTCAAAATGAAAGCAGATCCAGAGGAATCTATTAAGTGATTTGGGGATGAGCCATTTTGATGAAATTCAACATCATCATAGTAATCTTTCTCACTGCTACTATAAGAGAACTCAGACTGTATTTAGAGACAAGTTGAAATGGCTTGGAGACATTAGACTGTTACTAAGCTGTGAGTGCCCATTGTCTGATGAGATGCCAGTGTAGCTAAGACAGGTCCAGCTGGTAGGGAAGATGGATGCTATTTTGACTTATACAACCAACCAAGTTCTTGAGATAAGGCAGTCTGAGAAGGCATTGTGCTGATCACAGGTTCCAGGGGCTATGTTGATATATTGCATCTACAGGATTAATAGTACTTATAATTCAATCTGTATGCTTCTCCAACTTGCTGTGGTCTTTATCAATCTGCAACAACTGAATGCATTGTTTAATTGATCATACTGTGCAATTTATTGCCTCTTTGAGAGTTTCCATTTCCTTCTCTTCTTATCAACTGTGCAGTTTTGCAGTTTGTCATCATAAAACTTTAAGTGTTCTATCAAGATTTGTAGGCAAGCCTCATCCTCTGTAAGCTCCTTATCAAAACCTTGGACACAAGGAAAAAATCCTGAAGCTGAACCTCTGCAAGTGGCCAATAAGAGAGTTATTCACCAAGGATCCCACACCCCTTTCCTCCAAGGGAGAGATCCAGGGCTTCTCCCAAGCACCCCTTCTCCCTTCCCTCAGTGTATCCCTGGACTGAGGTGCAGTGAGGGCAGCCTGAGGTTCAGCCCATCCCCCAGGATAATGCAGATTTAATGAGATGTATTCACATACCATATCAGGCTACAATGAAATCCTAGACAAGGGAGAAAAACTGACATTCAGAATAGACCCATCAAGAAAATCTGAAGAGCAGATATCAGCAAAAAGTCACAAAGCATACTGAAATTCAAGAAGAAATTTAACAGAGGACCAAATCAAAAAGTTGGAGGAGACACAGAATCTGGAACAACTAATCAAATAAATGCAAGCAAATCTCCTGACCAATTCAGAGAAATTAATAAGATGCACAAAAAGAGATGAATGATATTTAGAAGGCACTTAAAGGGTATAATGAGGAACTTGAAAGAATGCATGGAAAAATAGCAGACATTATGGAAATAAAAGGCACTGCACTTGAAATTAAAAATATTCTGGACACAAACAGTATCAGATTTGAAGAGGCAGAAGAAAGAATCAGTGAGCTAGAAAACAGGTCAATCAAATTTTAACAGACAAAAGAATAAATGGAGAAAAATAGAAAAAAAATTGAGCAGGGTCTCAGGGAATTGATTAACAACACAAAGTGCACAAACATATGCATAAAGTTTGTCACAGAAGAGGAGAGTAGGGAAAAGTGTCAGGGAGAATGTTTGAAGAAAGAATGGCTGAAAATTTCCCAACCCTTAAAAATGGCATAAATATGCAAATCCTAGAATCCCAACATAGTCCAAACAGAATAGGTCTGAATATACTCATTGCAAGACACATAGTAATCAGACTGTCAAATGCCAAAAAAAGGAGAAAATTCTGAAAGCAGCAAGAGAAAAGTAATTCATCACATATAAGGGCAGCCAAATAACACTAAGTACTGCTTTCACATCAGACACTATGGAGGAAAGAAGGCAGTGATATATTTAAGAAGCTGAAAAGGAAAACTGCCAGGTGAGAATTTTGTATCCAGCATGTGCACATTTCTACGTGGTTTGTTTGTGCTCATAGTATTAAATTGTAGTAATCCCTGATGTTATTCTGAAAATCTGTCTCTTTTATGTACTGTAAAATATATACTTCCAATTTTGAGCTTGCTTTTCCAGTGCCTTAGTGTTTCATAAAGAGTGAAATAATTTAATTTCATAAACTCTATATTATCAAGTTTTACTTTCATGGTTTATATTTTTGTGGTATGTCCTACATAAGCCTATATGACACATCTTTGCCTGTTCCATGTTCTTGAAGATTTTCTTTCCTATTTTCTCTTTGAAGTTTCATTGTTTCACTGTTTGCATTTATATCTATAACCCTTTTATAGTGAATTTTGTGCAGAGCATGATGTAACATTGGATTATAATTTTCTTTTCTTTTTTCTAAATGGATTTTCTATACCCTTTTTGCAAAGACTATTCTTTCCTTATTTATTTTTCTTGGTCTTCTTTTGAAAAACATTGATTATAACTATATGAATCTATTATGCCCTCTTTATTAGGTGCACTTTTTATATTTATGCACATAATAGAGTCATGATTACCATGGATTTTCTAAAAGTATCTAATCTCTCTTTTCTTTTTCAATTTTTTTGCCTAACATAAACTTTTGGTATAGCTCACCATGCGCACACACACACACACACACACACACACACACACACACACACACTATTTTACTTAATTTTTGGATGGAAATGTGGTAAGGCCAGACACTCACCAAGAGAGAGAGATAGCAGAAAATTTTAGATACCTATTATGTCCACATTTTCCTGGGTCACTTAGCATAATGGGAGATAGGAGATAGGCAAATCTGCAGAAGTACTTTACATTGTGGACATGGTGTGAGGCATACAGAGGAGGGACAAAGTCACACTAGCATATGATTGTTGGCTATATTTGAGAATGGTGCCCTTTTTAGTTGGAAGCTGTTTACATGTAAGCTGGCAGGGCAGAGTTATCTAGGAGTAACAGATGTAGGACAGACAACTAGATGCACGTGTAGATGTTAAAGCATCAATTTACAGAAGGTGGAAAATGTGGTTAATATATACACACATGAATATACACACTGTCTTATGGTATTTTGTGCTCTCTGATTAATAAACATGGCATATTTCACCATTTATTAAGTCTTCTTTAATTTCTCTTATCAATAGTTTGTAATTTTAAGTACAAAGGTCTTTCATATATGTTCCCAATGTTTCCTGATTATTATGGCTTTATATGAACACATGCATCTCATTTGTAAGTAAAGACATTTTTCATCTTCTTTTAAAATCAATATTCCCTTTCTTGTGTTGCTTTTTTCTTTCTTTTCCTTGTCTTGTTATACTTCAGATATATACATCTACTAAATGCTCAGTTTGGACATCCTTGCCTGTGCCTAACCATGAGAAGAACCATTCAATTCTTCACCATTAGTCTTGAGGTTAAGTCGAGATTATATTTTTTCTGTTTGTTTAAGAAGACCTTACCAAAGTGATAAGATTTCTTCCTATTTATAATTTGTTGAGTTATTTTTCTTAAATTTTGAGAACTTCAATTTTTCCAAACCCTTTGTCTTAATTTATTTGGATACTCACATCAATTTTCTCCTTTATTTCACATATATGATAAATTAATATCTTGCTTTTCAAATGTTAGGCCAAATTTCAGGGATACCTTTTAATTGTTCATGATGCATTAACCTCTCAATATTTTGCTGGATCTGACTTCTAAAACTTTGTATTTTAGTAACTTATGTAAAACTCAAAATGCATTATTTTAACAACTTTCACGTGTATAATTAAGCAGTATTAATTGCATCCACAATTTTATGTTACCATCATCAATATCCATTATCCAAACTTTTTTGTTCCCTCAAAAAGAAATTCAGCACCCAATAAGAAATAACTCTCCAGTCCCCTCACTCCCTGGCCCCTATTAACTGGTAATCTACTCTCCTTCTCTGTGAATTTGCTTATTATAGGTATATCATGTAAGAGAGATCTTTACATTTCTGGCTTATTTCATTCAGCAAGTCTTCAAGGTTCATTCATGCTGTAGCATGCATCAGAACTTCACTAATTTTTATGGCGTATATTAGTCTCTCTCTCTATATATATATACACACACAAACACACAAAGCATATATCACATTTTTCCCATCAATATATTGAAGGACACTGGGGTTGCTTTTATCACCTTTAGCAATTATGGTTGTCACTGCTATGGGCATAGATGTACAAGTATCTATGTGTGTTCCTGCCTTCATTACTGTGGGCATAACCAAGATATATCATTGCCAGTTCATGTGATAATTCTTTGTTCAAATTTCTAAGGAACTATGCAGCAATTTCTATTGTCTATGCCACTTCACAATTCCTCTAATAATGTATATTCTAATAACATATATTCTCCATTTACTTGACAACATCACTTACATTTTGCTTTGTTTTGTTTTATAATAAACCTCCTAGTGGTTGTGGGATGGTATCTCATTTTGCTATTTTATTTCCTGATGACCAATGTTGTTGAATACCTTTTCATAAGCTTATTAGTCATTTCTATGTCTTCTTTGAAGAAACATCTATTCATGTTCTTTGCCCATTTTCAGTTGGGTTATTTGACTTTTTCTTGTTGAATTGCAGCAGTTATTTATTGTTCTGGGTCTCCATTATGTTTGTGCTGCAATGACATCCGCTTATCAGGACCTCCATTATGTTTGTGCTGAAATGGCTTCCTCTGGGCCTTTGATCTAGTTGTTAACCTTCTTCAATGCCAAGACCTCAGTCACCTCTGCCCAATCATTTCTACCCACATACCTAACACCACCCACTAAGTCACCCAAGACCTACAGCTTGTCCCAAATGATGAGCCAAATATCCCCATGCCCATCTGACAGCTCCCAGTCCTTTTTATGTTTTATGGGAATTTGCTCTCAATTTAATAATCCCTGATTCCCTTGGGAAATTTACTATCTCTCCTGAACCATAATAAATCTACAAGCCCAAGGGTCCTTATCTTCCTGAATATGTCCTCCCTAGATGCTGGTTGAGCACCTGAGCCAAACCTGGATCCTGTCACCTCCATTTAGCACCACTATCCCCTTCCATTACCTGTAAGCAGTGAACTATCCTGTTTCATGCATTATTTCTCCTGTTTCCCCATTTGTGTCATACCTGACATCCATCCAAATCAAATCCAAATCTTACTTAATCAGTTGGAATATTTATATATTCTGGATATTAAAAGATTATCAGATACATGGTTAGCAATTATTTTCTCCCATTCTGTAGATTGTCTTTTCAATTTCTGATGAAATCTGATATACAAAAGTTTTTAAATTTAATGAAATCCACTTTATTTTTTCTTTCATTGTTCATACTTTTCATGTCTAATCTACAAAATCACAGTCAAATCAATTATATGAAGGTTTTCCCTTATATTTTCTCTAAAGAGTTTTTTTTTTTTTAATTTCTGTCCTATTTAACTCTTATATTTAGGTCATTGATCATTCTAGAGTTAATTTTGTAAACAGTGTAAGACAAATTACCAATGTCCAATTTCATTCAACTGCATGTGGATGACCAGTATTCCAAGCACAAATGTGTTGAAGACCATTTTCCCCAACTAATGTGCTTGGAACATTTGTCAAAAATCAGGTGGTAGTGGATGTCTGAGATTTTATTCAAAACTTGTCTATTTCATTTGTCTATATGTTTATTTTTGTGCTCATACATCACTGTTTTGTTTACTGGGGCTTTGTAGTAAGTTTTGAAATTAGGACTTGAGGAAACTCCAACTTTATTGTGCATAATTCATTTGTCTACTAAGGGTCCCTGATGTTGCCATGTGAATTTGAGTATCAACATTGCCATTTTTGTAATAAAAAGGCTGCTGGAAGTTTGATAGTGATTATGTTGACTGCAGATTATATTGGATAATGTTGATATCTTAACAATATTAAGTCTTCATATCCATGAACACAAGAGGTATTTCCAATTAATCAGGTCTTTAATTTCCTTAAGTAGTGCTTTGTAATTTCCAATGTACAAGTCCTTTACTTCCTTGGTTAAAATTATTTCTCAGTAAAATTTATTATTTTGAAAGCTATATGTAAACTGAATTGTTTTATAAGTTTTCATTTTAGATTTCTGCTGTACAGGAGGACAACTAATTCTACATGATAATCATGTAGCCTGCAGTTTTGCTGAATTTATGTATGGACTCTGGTAGTTTTCTTGTTGACACATTGGGATGTTCTATATAGAGGAACATGTCATCTGCAAATTTAGATGGTTGTATTTCTTTCTTCCAAATTTGGATGCTTTTATTTCTCTTTTTCCATAATTCCCCTAGCTAAAACATTCAGAACAATATTGAATATCAGTGGTGAAAATGAACCTCATTTTCTTGTTTCTGACTCCATGGGGAAGGTCTTCAGTCTTTAACACTGAATATAACATTAGCTGTGTGCTTTCCCTAAATTTGCTTTATCAGTTTGAAGAAGTTACCTTCTATTCCTATTTTTCTGAATGTTTTTTAATGATAAAATTGTGATATATTTTGTCAAATGATTTTTCTGTATCAACTGAGATGATCACGGTATTTTTTCCCATCATTCTCTTAAAGTGGTGTGCTACAGTGACTGATTTTTATGCTAAACCACCCTTGGTTTCCTGAGATAAATCTCACTTGTTCATGATGTATAATTCTTTTAGCATACTGTTGAATCCCATTTGATCGCATTTTATTGAGGATTGTTACATCTATTGCATAAGGGAAATTTATCTGTGGTTTTGTTTCCTTGAGATGCCTTTTTCTCACCTTACAGATATGTTTAATCATGCCATGAAATCTGCAGTACTTGCATAATTGTACAGTGATGTCTTTTGCTCCCATGTAATATGGTTGGCTTCCATTTACAGACAGACTGGTTTCTCCTGTGTTGAGTACTCCACATTGAGCTTGTTAATTGTGACCATAAGCAGCTGTAGAACTCAAAGTTTTCAAAAGTTACATCTTTTGTTCGCACTCCTGATTTTATAATGAGACCCAACAAACCCATCCCTGCCAAAAGTTCCTGGTATACTTGGGTATAGTAAAGCTTCTTTGGGAATCAAACATTTTAAATAATTTCTTGCTTGTTGCAAGACAAGCAACTAAAGCCAGACCCAGAACATAGGGCCAATATCTTTGAAAGGTCACTGAGTGTTCTCTTGAGATATCTCAATATTGCTTTGTTATCAGTATAAATTTAGCCACATAGAATGACTTGGGAAGAGTGCCCTCTCCTTTAGGGTTTTGGAAAAGTTTTAGAAGTATTGGTGCCATGTTAAGCATTTTATAAAGTTTAAATCCATTCCTAGGGGAAAATGAACCTCAGGCAACTTAAAAAAATTAAGCAGCAAGGAAATTTACAACCACATGTCATAAAGCTATGGAAAACCTAAAATGAAAAGGATAATTTATGGTGAAATTTTGAAAGCTTTCCTATTAAAATCATATAATGGACAGGACATTTGTGTAACTACATCTATTCTTTACAGTTATATAATATTACATTGATATTACACATTAATGATATGGTAATGTTTCTGTATGAATATTACACTTTCACAAGCTTATTTTAAACACACATGAGTTTTACTCTGGAAAGATTATCTGGTACAGTTTTCCTGGTTGCTTCTCCTTTCAGGAAGAGTTTTCTTTCTGCCCTAGAATAATAATTTCCCTAATGGATTTTCTAATTTACATCCCAGACCTTGATCAGTAACTTCCTTGGTAATTCCATGGCAGATTCAGCACAAACATGTTTTGATGCACCATGAAATATTGGTCTTCAATATACATCACCATATAAATCTGAAAAAATATTTTCAGCTAAAGGAACTCAGATGATGCCAGTCAAGGAAATGCCCATTCTTGAGTGAAAATCCTCTTAACCCACCCCTACCACATAGAAATGAAATTCCCCTCAATACAGTTGTTCCTACGTGGATACAATAGAACACTGGACACACAATCATGACAGAAATGGCTATTTCTACACAATATTTTGGGGGAGTCTCTCTCAGATGGACTCCCCAGCCTATAATTGAGAAAGCACTGAAACGCTTGTTAAATAGAGTTATATTCAAAGTTGGCTGTATCACATTGACATTAACACTTGAAACTGTATACTCCTGAATGTGAAGATGGTGGTATCAGTGAGTCTCGTTGAAGCACATTAGGTGTCATGAACATAGTTTCCTCAAATTTTGAGTTAAGTCAGCAATAGTGCAAGAAGGTGAAGCAATATATACTGCCATGGGTATTCAAGAGCAGCCACCATCATGTTCTGTGATACACCACCCAAGATAACTCTGAGATCATGTAACAAAACCTGTGATTTAAACTCCCACATTCATTCATGTTTTAGCAACTGGGGATGGAACAGTGAATAAATCAAGAGAGAAACTTGTTCTCATAAGAAATATGCACATTTGTTGGGGAAAAATAAAATATATACTTTATCAGATGGTGGTAATATGGATAATGATAAAGTAAGGAAGGGAGTTCGGAATAGAATATGAGGTGCTGTAGATATTACCAATCATAAACTGCTTATGATTTCTAAAAAGTAATTTTAGGGGTTATGTCATCAACATGGTAACATAAACAGCTACTGAAAACTCCTCTCCAGTGATTCAATGAAAAAAAGGACAATTCTGAATTGCTTGAAAATCTGGAGGAGGCTATAGACTGCAGAAAGCCCTGCAGATGCCAACTAGAAGAAATATCAGGTAGGAATCTTCTGTTTCAAACCAGCCTGTCCCTTCTCCTCCCTTTTACTCAGTCTCTATGTGGGAGAGGCACAGAATCATCAGGGAGGAAACTTCCCACAAGAGGCACAGAATTTAAAATCTCTCACAGCATTGAGACATACCCCACTGTTTGAAGTCCTGGGGAACAGGGGAAGACATTTCAATCCCAGATCAGTGAGGGACAAAGAGACTGAGAAAATGTGGACAGAGACTGCTTTTACAGCCCTGGGTCTGCAAACACTTCCCCCACCCTTGAGGGAAACAGCAGCTTACAGCCATTTCCTCACCTTAGGGATGACTGAAGTACTGGATCAGCTGATGGAGTACTCTGCCACAGGTGTAGCCCCGCAGCACACCAAATTTTGTCTGGGAAAGTGAGGGTATAGGAATCCCACAGTTTCAGCTCCCCTATATGCACAGTGTGCTTGTAGGCAAAGTCACCTCTGAGGATGATTAAGTTACTGCACAACCCCATCTAGTAGATGGTCTGGAAAGTGCAACAGAAATAAAGCACCACTGGAAACAAGCAGATATATATTACCACACACAGTGAACGTATTCTGGCACCCATTGCCTTCCTCTCATCACTGTGGCAGGCCACAGTGAGTCCCAGATTTTGGGGGAAGACTGGGGGCAGAGCCATTCTGACAACTGGTCAGTGAGGGAAAAATGAAATAAAGAGATCAAAGAAAACTAACAAGAAAACCAAAGGCAAAAGGGAGAAAACAACCTCCAGAGTAAAATAATAAAAACTCAGATGCCTAAAATTCAAAAATCACAAGCCACACCAGGAAACAAGATATGGCCCAGTCAAAGGAAAAAAACTATCACATCAACTGAGATACAAGAGGTGAAACAATTAATTAAAAATCCTCAGAAAATCTAAATCAAATCAATGACTTGAAAGAAAGTGACAAAAGAGACAAAAGATATAAAGAAGACACTGAATGATCATAAAGAAGGATTTGTAACCTTGAAAAAACAAATGAAAGAACTAATGGAAAAGAAAGGTACAATAGAAGAGGTGAAAAACACAATGGATATGTACAGCAGCAGACTTGGAAGGGCAGAAGAAAGGATCTCTGCATTAAATTTCATGCCTAAAGAAAAGTACAGGAATGCCTTGTTTATTTTATAACATGAAATATTCCCATTTTTCAAGAATAATTCTGAACTTGTGATTCAGAATTGCAAAATTTTGTAAATACTTCACTCTTCTTCACACAGGTAATGATCAACTGATTAAAATGGGCAATTATTCAAGTATATATAACCTTGGAAATACCCAGAAAGGTAACTAGGATGTAGTAGAAAATACACTTGATCTAGATTGAAGACTACTGGTTTCAAAATTTGACCCTTTCTCTGACCAAGTGTATGACTGTCAGTAAAACACATATTCAGAGACTGTCTCTTCACCCAGTTGATTGGATTAATCATGCCAAATAATACTCATAAATAAAGTCCTTAACTTATTCTATGTACTCAATAAATATCTATAGAAATCACTACTGGCAATATTGTAGGGAAAAGAGACACCTCTACTGTAATCACCCAGATACATATTCATATTGCAGACTTATCAAACTGGATAGATGTGGATGTGTATTTGTGACTTCTGGAGAATAAACGAAGCTCTCTGGAGTGAGACAGCCAAGGGGCATGACAGGCCAAGATGGGCAGAATTTTTAAGTGGTTAGGAGCTAAGAACTTATGAACAGTCCATTATTGGATTGTAGATCAGCATGTGTAAAGCATATGAATGAAGACACATGTGATCTGATTTGATCCCTTTTAAATTCATGTGTATCCTTCATGTACCAAAAATTTTGTTATATGAACTAAGAAGTCATTTTTCAAACTAAAACATTTACTTAAATGAGTTGAAAACTATGTACATGCAAAATCTGCACATGAATGTTTATAGCAATTTTATTTATAATTGACAAAATTTGGAAGCTACCAAAATTCATTAGGCAAATATATAAATGAATTGTGGTAAAATCATACAGTGGTATATTATTCAATTGAAAGAAATGACCTATCAAGCCTTTAAAAGAGATGGAAGAATGTTAAATCTTTATCCCTAAGTGAAAGAAAACAGTTTGAAAAGACTGCATACTATATGATTCTAAGAACATGACATTCCAGAAAAGGCAAAACTATAGGGACAGGAAAAAGATAGGTGGTTTCCAGGCATTCATGGGGATGGGTGGAGAAGGTGAAAAGATAGAACACAGGGCATTTTAGGACATTGAAATTGTTCTGTTCAATACTATATGGGTAGATCCAAGAAATTATGCCTTTGTAAAGACCAGGGAGCTGCAAAACACAAAGAATGAATTCTAATATAAACTATTGACTTTAGTTAATGTGCTGGATTGAATGTATTGTGTCCCCCAAATGCCATTATCTTTGTGGTCTTGTGGGACAGACGTTTTGGTACTGGTTAGATTTGCTTGGAATGTGCCCCACCCAGCTGTGGGTGGTGACTTTGGTGGGATACTCCCATGGAGGTGTGACCGCACCCATTCACGGTGGGCCTTGATCAGTGAAGCCATATAAAACATGCTGACTCAAAGAGACTGGACGGAGTGCAGCTGTGAGTGACTGTTTTGAAGAGGAGCAAGCTTGCTAGAGAGGAATGTCCTGGGAGAAGCCATTTTGAAACCAGAACTTTGGAGCAGACGCCAGCCATGTGCCTTCCCAGCTAACAGAGGTTTTCCGGACGCTATTTGCCATCCTCCAGTGAAGGTACCCGATTACTGATGTGTTACTTTGGATACTTTATGGCCTTAAGACTGGAACTGTATAGCCAAATAAACCCCCTTTTTATAAAAGCCAATCCATCTCTGGTGTTTTGCATTCCGCAGCATTAGCAAACTAGAACAGTTAATAAGGTATCAATGTTTGTTCATTAATTGTAATAAAAAAACTAAATTAATGCATGATGTTAATAACAGGGTAATCTGGGTTGGGGTATATGGGAACTCTCTGTACTGCCTGCACTAGTTTGTTATAAACCTAAAAATATGCTAAAATTCAATTATCCTTACATGTGAGTGTTTATTTTTGAATTCTTAATTATACTCCAAGGGGCCATATGTCTTCCATTTTGCCAATGCCATGCTGTTTTAACTCATTTTTAATAAGTTTTAAAACACAGGAAGTGTGAATACTCAAGTTTTGCTCTACATTTTACAGATTTTTTCACAATCAGGGCCCCCTTTCTTTTCAATGTAAATGTGATTGTTGGCTTTTGCATTTCTGTAAAGGAAGCTTTGGAATTTTGATTGGAATTATGCTGATTTCTTAAAATGCTTTGTGAGGACTCACAATTAAACAATATTTAGTCTTCCAATCCATAAGCACTGAAAATCCTTCAATTTATTTAGTTCTTTGTTTCCATTTGGAAACTTTTGGTTGCCTTCCATGAATAAGTCCCTTACATATTTCCTTATATTTATTTCTTCATATTTGATTTTTAGTTGCTATTGCATATTATATTTTTCTGTATTTCCTCTTTAGATTATTTATTACTAGTGCATAGAAAGACAACTTTTTTGTGTGTATGCTGATCTTTCACCTCACCACTTTGCTGAACTGTTTATTAGCTCTAGTATCTTTGTTGTGAAACTTCAAGCATATGTGTGTCTGGGTGCATGTGTGTGTGTGTGATAGAGGCATCAGAATATAAGGAAATTTTACTCATTCCTTTCAATTTGTATGTCCTTTATTCCACTTTCTTGCCTAATTTTTCTGGTTATATATCTGGTACAATGTAGTAAGACAGTGGTTAAAGTGGAAATCCTTGCCTGGTTCCTCTTTCTTCAGGGATATGTTTCAATTTTTCACCATTGAGTATGATGTTAGATGTGAATTTTTCTTGTGTACACTTTATCACTTAGAATAAGTTTGCAACTATTCATTTTCTAAGTATTTTTATCATAAAGGAGTTTTGGATTTTGTCAAATACCTTTTCCATGTCAATTGAGATGATTATGTAGGTTTGTTTCCCCCACATTCTGTTAATTTAGTGAATTGAATTAATTGATTTTCTTATGCTGAACCACTTACATTAGAAAAGTTCCACATGATTATGGCATATAATAAGAGCATAATCTCTGCTTCAAACTTGGCAGTCTCCATATTCCAATACTTCTGTCAGGAGAATAGCAGTTTCTTTAATCCTAAAGTAGAAGGCAGATCTGGAGCTTTAATCCTTTTCTGCATGAACTCTCTTATTATCCAAGTACTTAGTATTTTCCCTCTTCTGTGCCTTATTTCCTCCATCTCTTTTCCTTTGTGAGTGTAAATTTTTTTCATGACTTCACTATCACTGAATTCTTTTTGTGAAGGAAGTAAAGATAAATGAATGTTTTAAAACTGTAATTCAAGCCAAGTCTATATTTTGCTAAATTTCCTTAATATTTTTCTTGTATAATACAGACAAAATGTTTTAAAATTGTAATAAATTAAAGTAGGGAATAGAACATCTAGGGGTGACAATGTAATGGCCACATAGTGCCAGAACTGTTCTCCCAAAATAAATGTAGAAAATGAATACAATATAAGAGACAATTGTTTTCTGGTAGTGGATTAAGTGTGCAAGCCTGTGTATGTTGAATCAAAATTATTTAAAAAATATTATTCAACAATTTTTACTGATAAGGCAATTATAATTATGCCATGTCCTATTTGAAATATTTAGTACAAAGGCAAGCATTCAAGTCATTATGTCACTGGTATGCCATAATACCAGTGTCAAAACACAGATTTAAAGATATTAATATCATCAAATTCAGCTAAAAAGTATTTAAGGATTTCCATGTTATTTAATGCAATAATCTGCCAATGAGACAAAAAGCAGTAAATCTTAAACAATTCTTTAAATATGCCCAAGAATTTCATAAAGTAAATAACCCACAATACAAAAATAAAAATATTGATTCAGTACTATTATATAGTCTTCATACTTGAATCAAATTTTATATTTCACAATATGAAATCATATCTATAATTTGTATGACACATATGTATAAATCTATATTCTATGACCCAATACATAATCACACATTGCTTATATTGTTTTAATCTGGAACAGTCCCTCAGTCTTTTTCTTCACTTCCTCACTCATAATTGGGAGAGTGAGGGTCATTTATTTTGTACACTGTCCATCAATTTATATTTGTCTGTGGTGTCCTTATGTTTAGAGCCAAGTTATAATCTTTTGGCAAAACTATCATAGAAATGCACCAAGTAAGGAGCATCTTGAAATTAATTTGTTCCCCATTTCTGCTGATATCTTTGATCACCATTTTAAGAAGCTGTCTGCCAGCTTTCTCAAGTGTAAACTTATTTTTCATTTTGTAATTATTAAGCACATTGTAGAAAGATTCTTTGAAACTCAAATCCCATTGAATAACCTTATGTGTTGTCATCCTATCTTCTGTATGCCTTAACATCACCCCCCTATATTTTATATTTTCCTGAAACCCTATGCAATATGCTTGGCAGTTTCTTGTAGATCACTCATAAGTTTCAGCTACTGTTTCTTCAGATTTGTATATTTTTTATGTAACTTTCATATTGAATTTTCAACTTAAATTGTCAGGATATTTTCTTCTTCACATGATGGAAGAGATCCCCATTCCTGTTTAAGCTGTGTAACCATATCTGATAGCCATTTATGACTTCTTAATTTTTGTGAGTCATCAAATTACAGATCCAAATTTTAACATGCACATAACACTGCTGTATTTGAACATTGAGCATGCCAATAGATACCAGTGATTTCATTTTATTTTTTTATGTAAGTAACAATCTGCTTGCAAGTATTTAAGTTTCACATAGTTCTTTTCAAGTGTTTATGGTCAATCATCACTTCAGTAATTATGTCAATTGTTTAGCTTTTAAAATAATTTTAAACAGATGGAAAATACTGACTTGCACATTGAAAAATCTTTTCTATAAAGTATCTCAACAAAGTACTTGGAAAGCATTAACATTCATTAAATTAAGAGGAAATTCCTTATGATCCCATAAACAAGAGTGGAAAATATAAAATACTGTAATTACTCAAAATAAGAAAAAAGCTCAAATCAGCATAATCATGTGATTGCTATAAAATAAATTTCAATCAAGAACAGAGATATTTAATATTTTACTGAATTACTAGAATATTTTATAAATTCAATATATAAATAGACTTGACAGAAATGTTAGTTCTGAATATTGTTTCAATAAGTGTTTAAAGCATGGTCTAATACACTTCTTATTAAAGATATTGGATAAATAAAAAATGGATAAGTAAAATACTCATTTAACATATTAGATAAAAAGCTCAGCACTTCTGTAGGCAGTTAAATTTGATTAATGGCATTCATATTAAAATATATATATAATTTCAAAGCCAGACATTTAAAAGTTTCAATCCTTTAAGATAACAATTTGCAGTATGGTAAGAAGTCAATATTTCAAGAAATCAATATTTTTATTTCCAGTAATTCATAGATGTTTTCCACATCAATATCTGTATTTGGCAGAAGTCAAGGTCAAAGCTGAATGTTGCCATCTTTGAACAATGTTTGAGCAAGGGTTAATATGATCCTAAATACAATTAGAAAAATGTATTTATTAAAAATTTATCAGTACTTATTCATATATTTACTATCACAGAAGGGAAATCAACTCAATAGCTGGCTTCTGTGTCAACTTAGGTTAGAAAGAAGGGAAACTATTTTGAGAGTATTTTTCCCAACCTTTTATTTTATTTTCATATTCTTTATACATCTTCAATTCTACTTTGAATGACAATGCATTTTGGTTGTAAATATTTGATGATCTCCTACTTCATGAGGGAAAATAGATATTGTGCCTTTATTGTGATATAATTAAGTATACCCTGACAGAACATTTCATTTGAATACCCAGAACTTTATATAACTTAATAAGTGAAAGTAACTAAAAACTTAAAGTATAATGTGATGTTATGAATGCTATTCAACAAATATTTCTGGAAAAAATAAGAATTACTAGAAAATTTACTAGTTAATAACATTAAAAGCAAAATAATAATCTCTCAGCCACTGAAACTATTTCGTTTCATTTTGCATCCCCCTTTTGGTCAAGAAGATACTCTCAGTCCCACGATGCTGGGTCCACATTCATCCCTGGGAGTCATACTCTGCATTGCCAGGGAGATTTACACCCCTGGGAGTCAGCTCCCATGTAGGGGGGAGGGCAGCGAGTTCACCTGTTGAGATGGCTCAGTTAGAGAGAGAGAGGGCCACATCTGAGCAACAAAGCAAAATAATGGGTATCAGACTACATCAACAAAGAGGTACTCAGGGGGAGACTCTTAGGCACCATTACATACAACTTTAGACTGTCCTTTGTGGTAATGAGCTTCATAAGGGCAAGTCCCATGCTTAAATGATTTTCAATTAATTGCAGTTCTTATTTCATTTCTCTCCCTAATTCTTTCTGCACTCCCACTTATACTTTTAATATGATGTTAGAATTTATATCTGGTTGTTACATGCTATAATCTTTTTAAAAACTCAATCCAAACTTATAAAATTAGGAATACCTGAGTCCCTCATTCTTTCAGTTTCTTCAGAAGCAGAATACCCAAATTTTGCTACATTAATTTTTAATGTTTTACTTAAAACCACAGTTCAATAAATTGAGTGCTTAATCTCTGTAGGTGACTGCATTGGACAAAGTACAAAGATGGACAGATCCTCAATCCTTTACCCATAGAAATAAGTATTCCTACAAATGGTTAAGAAATTCCCAAGCCTCATTTTTGTTTCATGTATTAGAATAGTTCTTTTCTAATTTCTCCTCATTTTGAACATCAAGCTACACCATTTATTATTAAGAAAGGTGTGTTAGAAGAAGAAATTAAGTATATGCCATCTCTTTTACCACCATTCTCTGGCTATAACCACCAGGTGGAAACAGTTATGTGTAATAGTCAAGCATCCCACTATGAAAATCAGCACTTGGCTGGAAGATATCAAGGGTGTTCTTGTCACCCATTTTGTGCACCAAATCTGTGAAATATCCCATAGCATTGGTAGCACATTTGGCTTTCACCTCGAATTCCTACCCCATGAGCAAGCACATCCTTGCAGTACCCTCATTCACACTCTCTCTCCCTGTTTGAGTGTCTGCCTTCTTGAGCAAGCTCACTACCTCCATGTGTGGCAGCCCAATACCTGGCAGCAGTGAGATGGTGAGAGCAATGGCAAGGTTCATCCATGCATTGTTGTGTTATCTGTCATAGTAGACTACTGTTCCTACCAGTTTCTCCTCCTAGGACATTGGGAAATTCTCAAGAGCTCTTGATTTGCTGAGGACATAAATGCTTTTCAGGCAATTACTTCCAGCAACCAAATCATATAGCTTGATTCGAATCCAGTAGTAAGGTAACTGCCACCACTTGTAAAGTGGAAACACTATAGGCAATGAAGCTGTAAATGGGGAGCAATTTCAAGTAGGTTAGCACATTCATGCAGGGCTTCTTTTACCATCCTCTATTGTTCAATATCCAACTTCAAGATAGCCTTCTGAAGATATCCCACACCACCATGGATCAATTAAGTGCTTATGCTGCTGGTTCCAATGAGAAATTATCACTTTCTAGCATGGATATTTTTAGTCCTCTGGTGAAATCATCTAGTGCTCAACCACATCCTGTTGCTCCTCCTCCAATAACAAGGATATCAAATTCAGATATGTTTTGTGGTCAGTATCTGAGGTTTTTTGGAAGGAGGCTCTCTGCTAACAGGTTGTGTAATGCACTCTGCTGTTTCAACATGGACAAAGTTCACTTGCTTCCTTCTATAATGAGTAAACTGAGAGAAGCCTAAAATTGTTGCAAGAACACCTCTGTCAACAAGGATGGTTCCTTTTATAGTCTTTTGAAATGCCATCAAGGCATTATTAGGAGATGCTTTCTCCCTGAAGATTCGCTGCTGGAGATCCTGGACTCCTTTTTTGCATGGCAAGACACATGGTGGTGTCTGCTTGTCTCTCCTTTCTCTTCCTTCTATTCCAGTTTCCTTGCTTTCAGTTTCTTGTTTCTGTGGCTTTATTTGTATTTCATTTCTCATATTAGTGATAAATGTCTTATACATCTATGCCAGTTTGGATGTATTATGTCCCCCAAAATGCCATGTTCTTTAATGAAATCTGTGGGGGCAAATGTATTAGTGTAGTTTAGGTTGGAATTTTTGAATTAGTTTGTTTCCATGGAGATGTGACCCAACCAACTGTGCATAATAGCTTTGGTTAGATGATTTCCATGGAGATGTGGCCCTGCCATTCAGTGTGGGTCTTTTAAATCAGTGGAGCCCTATAAGGGCTCAGACAGAAGGAGCTTGCTACAGCAGCTTAGAGAGGCATTTTGGAGATAGCGGTTGAAAGTAGACTTTTGCTAGTCCGGAGTTTGCCTGGAAGAAATTGAGAGAACACTCCCAGATGCCATTTTGAAACCAGAACCCTGTAGCAGAACCTAGCCATGTGTCTGTTCCTTCCCAGATGACAGAGGTTTTGCAGGCACCACTGGTGTTCTTCAGTGAAGGAAATCTATTGCTGATGCCTTTGTTTGGAAACTATAATGGCCTTAAAACTATAATTTTGTAACCAAATAAACCCCCTCTATGAAAGCCAGTCCATTTCTTGTATTTTGCATATTGGCAGCATTAGCAAACCAGAACAGATTTTGGTACCAGAGAAATGGGGTGCTGCTGTGTTTGCAAGCACCAAACGCATTGGAATGGCTTGTTAAGTGGATAAGGGGGAAGATTCTAGAAGAATTGTGAGGAGTTTGATAGAAAAGGCCAAGACTGCTTTGAAGAGACTTGGTAGAAATATGGACTCTAAAGACACTTCTGATGAGTCCTTGAACAGAAATGATGAATTTGTCATTGCCAGCAGGAAGAAAGGTGATCTTTTTGTAAAACTGGCAGATAATTTGGCAAAATTGTGTCCTGGTGTCTGATGGAAAGTAGAATTTGGAAGTGATCAGCTGGGATACTTAACTGAGGAGATCTTCAGCTCTGTGTGGAAGATGTAGCCTGGCTTCTCCTCACAGCTTATAGTAAAATGTGACAAGAGATAAGCTAAGAAATAATTCCTTGGGTACAAATAAACCAGAAAATGATAGTTTGGAAAATTCTGGGCTTCCAGAAAGTGAGGCCACAGAGGTTGTGGGCCCAAATGAGGATTTAACCAAACATGGAACACAACCGCCATTTTAGTACAAACCAGGATTGGAGATGGAGTTATCCAGAAAGGATTTGTGGAAACTCCTTTTTTCTGATGGTTTTGAATCCTGTGTGCTTCATGCCAAGCCAACAAGATTTTTGTGAAATCTGTAGAGACAGAGCCACTGCTGGTCTGGACTGGAGGAGACAGAGAAAGAAAAAAATGAAGGAAAAATTTACTCAAGGACAGAATCATGGAAATTGAGGCCTGGAGTCAAGAAATCTTAGGCAAGAAGAGCAGAGTGGCCCATGCATGCAGAAAGGGTGACTTTGCCCCAGAGGCAAAGGGCAGGCCTCCCGCCTCGATGCTCTGGAAGAGTGCTGCCACTCCAGGACTCAGAGAGTTGGAGCACATTCTCTGTGGATTGGGGACAGCCTGGTTGCCACCCCACTCTTCAGAGAAAGGAGAATCTTTGCCCCAGAGAGGCAGAGTCCTGGTGGCACTGCAATGCTTGAGGAGGATTTGGCAGAGAAGAAGGTGGCCTCCCCAGTGTGTGAATATGTTGGGGTACCCTCCTCAGTGCTTGAGAGAAAAGGGGTGCAGCAAAAGCCTTTGGAAACATTTGGGCTCCTGTTCTCTCAAGCCACAGGGATAAACATCATTCTATAAATGACTTTGACTTTGAAATCTAGTGAAGTATGCCCTGTGAGTTTTAGGGGCTGTTTCAGTCTCATTAACCCTGTTTTCCTTTCAGTTTCTCCTTATGGCAATGGGAATGTTTACACTATGACTGTCCCTGCTTTTTATATTGGAAGCAGATAACTTCTTCTAAGTTTAACAGGTCCACAACTAGAGGGGAATTATGGCTTAAGACAGCCCATGCCTGTAACTGATCTTGATGACATCTTGTACTTACTCTTTGTTACTTAGATAATTTAAGTTTTTTGTAATATTTTAATGGGGCTAGTTTATTTGACATATGAAAAGAACATGATTTTCTGGGGTCCACTGGGTGGAATGCGTGAGTTTGTAATATTATGTTCCTCCCAAAAAAGCCATGTTCTCTGATGGAATCTTTTTTTATATTCATTTTATTGAGATATATTCACATACCATGCAGTCATACAAAACAAATCGTACATTTGATTGTTCACAGTACCATTACATAGTTGTACATTCATCACCAAAATCAATCCCTGACACCTTCATTACCACACACACAAAAATAGCAAGAATAATAATTAAAGTGAAAAAGAGCAATTAAAGTAAAAAAGAAGACTGGGTACCTTTGTCTGTTTGTTTCATTCCCCCATTTTTTTACTCCTCCATCCATAAACCTGATAAAGGGGAGTATGGTCCCTATGGCTTTTCCAATCCCATTGTCACCCCTCATAAGCTACATTTTTATACAATTGTCTTCATGATTCATGGGTTCTGGGTTGTAGTTTGATAGTTTCAGGTATCTACCAACAGCTACCCCAATTCATTAGAACTTAAAAAGGGTTGTCTATATTGTGTGTAAGAGTGCCCACCAGAGTGACCTCTTGGCTCCTTTTGGAATCCCTCTGCCACTGAAGCTTATTTCATTTCCTTTCATTTCCCCCTTTTGGTCATGAAAATGTTCTCCATTCCACAATGCTGGGTCTACATTCCTCCCCAGGAGACATATTCAATGTTGCCAGGGAGATTCACTCCCCTGGGTGTCTGATTCTATGTAGGAGGGAGGGCAGTGATTTCACCTTTCAGGTTGGCTTCCCTAGAGAGAGAGGGACACATCTGAGTAACAAAGAGGCATTCAGGAGGAGGTTTTTTGGAACAATTATAGGGAAGCCAAGCCTCTCCTTTGCAGCAACAGTCCTCCAAGGGCAAATCCTGTGGTAGAGGGATAAACCCACCTGATGTAATCTTGTGGGGTCAGATAGAT
Organism: Choloepus didactylus; assembly: GCF_015220235.1. Lineage (NCBI taxonomy): Eukaryota > Metazoa > Chordata > Mammalia > Pilosa > Megalonychidae > Choloepus > Choloepus didactylus. The sequence continues at coordinate 3,651,700 of NC_051316.1, forward strand.
TAATCTTTTTGATTAGGGTGGAATCCTTGGATTAAGTGTTTTCATGGAGATGTGATTCAATCAACTATAGGTGAAATATTTTATTGAATTATTTCCATGGATATGTGACCCTGCCCATTCAGGATGGGTCTTGATTTAATCACTGAAGTCCTAACTCACAGAGGGACATCAGATGTATTAACAGGAATATTACCACACTCATAAAATTAACCTGGTTGTAGTACAGATATCTCATTTAGGGGACAAGTCCCCACCTGTACATTTACCTGATCATGTCCTATCGACCAAACAAAATGTTAATGGAATTAATAATGATAGAACTGTAGAAAGACACAAAACAAAAATAGTGTCCAGTCTCATATCTAACATGTCATTTCTTTTAAAGATATATTTATTCTCTTTCATCTGAATATATCTCAATTATTTACTACATCTGGACATATTAGAAAACTGTTGAAACCTCCTTTTAAAAAATATTCCTCAAATTGTGTTTCTTGTCAGAGGTTCTTCCTGATAAAATTGAGTTTATGAGTTTCAGGGTGAATTGGCAGAAAATTATGGTGACCTCATGTTAATTTTTTTAAATGAGAATTCTCATTTTTGTTTATTTCATTTTATTGAATTAGTTTTAAACATTATCTATTAACTTCAACAACACACATGTATCAAATTTCACCACTTTATAATAAAGAAAAGTCTCAGGAAATCAAGTAACCTGAAATAACTTCTTTGATTCAAACATTGCACAAGTTTGCATTAATGGGTTATCTTCATGGCATCTGATTAAAGATTTCTAATATTATAAACAGTACTCTTCATAAGATCCATGTATCTTCCTTGGGGTACTGTTTATTGATGTACAGTCTTAGGTTTCCTTTTTCCCCCTCTTGTCATCTAGTTCCAGTTACATGACTTCACATTCATCATATCCACTTTCAGATAGAGGCTTCTCTGCTGAGCCTTGTGTGCACAAGCTACTACACTCCACTCCAAGTGTTTCTGAATCTTTTCATTACTCCAAATAGGAAACCCTCTACCCTGGTGTGTCTAATGTACAGCAGGAAATCTCAAGTTGAGAAAACTCATGGAAGAAATCACACTGGGACTTGAACCTGTGGAGGAGACAGTGTCTGCCCAGTTCCCAAAGAGGCATAGAATTCTGGCAGGTGCTTGGAATGCATATATGGAAATTATGCTGACCATCTCCTTCATAACAACAGGCATCAAGTTTCTAAGCAAAGGGCTCTATTTGAATGGCTGCCCTCTCTTCTGAGTATATAATGGGATCCCCATTTGTGCAGGTGATGTTGGAGGTGTGGACTCTGCAGTCTGTTGTAAGTATATGAGGATCATTCTGCAGCCTAGAGGATCACCAGGAGCACAGATGGATTGTGAGGGTTTGACTCTCCCTGGAGGAAGCTCTACAGGAATGCCCAAGGGCAGACTCCAATTGGGAGTTTTGTAGGGGAAACTTTAGTGAAGGACCCCTGGCCAAGCTTGGGCCTGCCTTTTTTTCCCAATGGCACAGAAATTCCCACTTAATCTAAAGCAAGCAGCTTAGCATCCCAGGGCCTCACTTAGCAGAGCCTAATATGAGGCATTCCAATGTCAAGTCAATGAACACACTTTATGTCAGGGAAATTTGGACATCCTTGAGGTGTCTGTCCTGTCAATTGTTTATAGCTGACATGAGGATTGGCTCATGGCTGTCTTAGTGATAGAATTTCTTACTCTATTTATGCTTGTCAGTAATTTCATTCTGGGTCTAAATGCTGAGTGACCATCAAGGTGGTTCAGTGATGATGAGAACACATGAGCCATAGAGATGCTGATATATTTTGCATTCAGTGTGCTGTAGGAATGATTGGGGACAACTATGGAGACTCCCAGAATGTGGACATGATTGTGTACCATGAATATTTTTGTTTCTTAGTCCAGAATCATCATTACACTTAGGGATATTGCTGTCTTGGAAGCAAGCATAACCTGGCACAGTCAGACTGATACACATGTAAGTGTGAATGCACACCCCAAGTCCCCTTTTTACATGGTGCTGGAATTGGGAGAGTTTAACCACAAATGTAGCACATATTTTGTTCAATATTTGAAATCATGCTTGTTAGGAAACTAAGAAGACTTCCCTGACCTCTCCATTCCCAAATTTGCTGAAGCCCCACTAGGTAGGCCAAAGTGGCACTGACTGTAATCATTCTTCTCATATCCCATGAAAGCAGGTCAGTGTCATCTCACTATGATCTGACCCTGTGCTTTCTTGAGGATGGAAACCAACACATGTGAACTGACTTTATTTAATTTCTTTCTTCATGAATTTAAAATTGTTTTATATTCCATGTATAATAAGTTTTTCTTTAACAATGCTAAATTTATGTTTAAAAATCTGTTTTTTAATTATTCTTGTAGTATTTCACTTAAGAACAGAGACATTCTCTTATGTATTCATGGGAACAGTACCAAAACACTTAAATTTACCTGGTTGTAGTAGAAATATCTCATTTGGGGATTGGTCCCCACCTGAAAAGTTACTGAATCATGTCATATTGAGCCAGCAAAATGTTGATAGTAATCATAATGATAGAAATGTAGAAAACCACAAAACAAAAATAGTATCCTGTCTCATGTCAAATATGGCAGTTTTTTTTATAAGTATACTTATTCTCTTTCATCTGAATATATCTCAATTATTTTCTTCATCTCGATATATTAGAGAACTGCTGAACCATCCTTTTAATGAATATTCCTCAAATTGTGTTTCTTTTCAGAGGTTCTTCCTGATGAACTTGAGTTTAAGAGTTTTAGGCTGTATTGGCAGAAAATAATGGTGCTCTCATGGTGATTTTTTTTTTAAACAGAAGTTTCATTTTTGTTTCTTCATTTTATTGAATTTATTTTAAGCATTATCTATTAGCTACAACAACACACAAGTATCAAAAATCACCATTTATAATAAAGCAAAGCAAAGTTTCAGGAAACCAAGCAACCTGAAATATCTTCTTTTCTTCAAACATTCCACAAGTTTGAATTACTGGGTTATCATCAAGGCATCCGATTAAAGATTTATAATATTTTGAACAGTAATCTTCATAAAGTCCATGTATCTTCCTTGGGGTATTGTTCATTGCCTCACAGTCCTAGGTTTCCTTTTTCCTCCTCTTGTCTTCTTGTTCCAGTTACACATCTTCACATCCCTTATATCCACTTTCAAACAGAGGTTTCTCTGCTGAGCCTTCTGTGCACAAGCAGCTGCACACTACAAAACTGTTTCTGAATCTTTCCCATTACTCCAAATAGAAATTCCTATACCTTGTTGTGTCTAATATACAGCAGGAAATCCCAAGTTGAGAAAACTTATGAAAAAATTCTCATTGGTGCTTGAACCTGGGGAGAAGACAGTGTCAGCCCAGATTCCAAAGCAGCATAGAATTCTGTTGGGTGCTTGGAATGTGCATATGCAAATTATGCTGACTCACAGGTTGATAAGCAACAGGATCTATCACAATGGCTGCCCTGTGGTCTGAAAATAAAAGTGGATCCACAATTGTTCAGGTTATGTTGGAAGTGTTGTGCCCTGTGTAGATTGTTGTAGGTATATGAGGATGATTCTGCAGCCCTGAGGATAAAGTGCAGCCCCAATGGAAGGTGAGGGTTTGGCTATCCCTGGAGGAAGCTCTACAGGAATGCCCAAGGGCAAATTCCAATTGGGTTTGGTGTAGGGGGAACATTAATGAAGTGCCCCTGCCAAAGCTTGGGAATGCCTTTCTTTTTCCAATGGCACAAAATTTCCTAATGAATCTAAGACAAGCAGTTTAGCATCATGGGTGCTCACTTAGCATAGCCTACCATGAGGCATACCCATGTGAAGTCTATGAACACACTTTATCTCTGTGAAATTTTGAAAACTTTGTGGTGTCATTCCTGTCAAATGTTTAGAGCTGACATGAGGATTGGTTCATGGCGGTCTTAGTGGTGGGAAGGTAATTTTCCTGTGAATACATAAGAGAATGTCTCTGTTCTTAAGTGAAATACTACAAGAATAAAGAAATTGACATTATTTTAAACATAAATTTAATATTGTTAAAGAATACCTTCTTATACAAGGAATATGAATCAATGTTAATTTGGTGATAAAGAAATTAAATAAAGAGATTTCACAGGTATTGGTTTCCCTCCTCATATCAGGATCATATCAGGGTGAGATTATACTGACTTGCTTTCATGGGATATGAGAACAATGGTCACAGTGCAACTTGGGCCTACTCTCTTGGGCTTCCTCAAATTGTAGAATGATGAGTTCAGGAAGTCTTCTTCCTTTGCTAATAAAATTGCTTTCATATCTGGAACAAAATATGTGCCACATTTGTGATTTAACTCTCTCAAGTGCAGCAACATGTAAAAATGGGTCTTGGGGTGGGCATTCAGATTTACATGTGTATCATTCTAACTGACAGAACCAGGGTATCTTGTATGACAGGAGAAGGATATCCCTCAGTGCAATGATAATTTCTTGACCCAGGAACAAACAATATTCAGTGTAATCCATCATGCCTCCCCTCTGGGAGTCTCTATCCTTGTACCCAATCATGCCTCCAATCCACTCAGCACAAAATATATAAGCCTCTCCATGTATCATGTATTCTCTTCATCACAGGACCACCTTGACTGTCACTCAGCATATAGGCCCAGAATGAGATTTCTGGCAGGCATAAATAGAGCAACATTTCCCACCACTAAGACAACCATAAGCCAATCTCATGTCAGCTATAAACAGTGGACAGCTCAGACAACTCAATGTTGTCCAAATTTCCCTGACATAAAGTGTGTTCATTGAATTCACATGGACATGTCTCATGGTAGGCTCAGCTAAGGGAGCACCTGGGGTGCTAATCTGTTTTTCTTTGTTCCAGCAGCAATTTCTGTGACATTGGAAAAAAAAGGCATGCCCAAGCTTGGCCAGGGGCACTTCATAAAACTTTCCCCTAAATGACACCTAATTGGATTTTGTCCTTGTGCATTCCTGTAGAGCTTCCTCCAAGGAGAGTCACACCTTCACTGTCCAATGGGGCTGCAGATGATCCTTGGAGCTGCAGAATCATTCTCATATACCTTCAATAAACCACACAGACCACAACACCTCCATCATCACCTGCACACTTAGGGATCAAATTATATTATCAGACCCACAGGGCAGACATTGGGATAGAGCCCTGTTGCTTAGCAAACAGATGTCATTTCTGAGGTAGGAGAGGATCCATGTAATTTGTGCCAGTGCATTCCATGCACCTGCCAGAATTCTATGCCACTTTGGAATCTGTGCTGATACTCTATCCTCCACAGGTTCAAGGCCCAGTGTGATTTCTCCCCTGAGATTTCTTAACTTGGGATTTCCTGCTATATATTAGGCACACCAGGGTACAGGAATACCTATTTGGGATAATAAGAATGATTCAGAAACACTTTGTGTTGTGTGTAGCTGCTTGTGCACCCAAAGTTTAGCAGAGTAGCCTCTATTTGAAAGTGGATATGAGGGTGAAGTTGTGTAACTGGAACTAGAAGACAAGAGGGAGAAAAGGGAAACCTAGGACTGTGCATCAATAAAAAATACCCCAAGGAAGATCTATGAACTCTATGAAGAGTACTGTTTATAATATTAGAAATCTTTAATCAAATTCCTTCAAGATAACCCATTAATGCAAACCTGTATAATATGGGAAGCAAAGAAGTTGTTTCAGGTTACTTGCTTTCCTGAAACCTTGCTTTGCTTTACTATAAAGTGGTGATTTTTGATACTTGTGTTTTGCTGTAACTTACAGATAATGTTTAAAATGTATTTAATACAATGAAAGAAACAAGAATTAAACTTCTCATTTAAAAATAATCACCATGATTATTTTCAACCAATACAGCTTAAAATAATTTTCAGTCAATACAGCCTAAAATAATTTTCAGCCAATAGAGCCTAAAATACATGAACTCAATTTCATCAGGAAGTAACTCTGAAAGAAACATAATTTGAGTAATATTCTTTAAAGAGTGGTTCAACTGTTTTCTAATATGTCAAGATGAAGGAAATAATTGAGATATATTCAGATATATTCAGATATAATCAGATATACATATTGAGATATATTCAGATTATTCAGATTAAAGAGGATAAATATACCTGAAAAAGAAATGCCACATTTGATATGAGACTGGACACTATTTTTGCTTTGTGCCTTTCTACATTTCTATAATTATTATTACAATTAACATTTTTCTTGGTTGATTGGTCATGATTGGGTAATTGATGATGTGGGGACCAGGCCCCTAGATGACATATTTGTACTACAACAGGTTAATTTAATGATTGTTGTAATATTCCTGGGAATACATAAGAGAGTATCTCCTTTCTTTAGTGAAATACCCCAAGAATAATTAAAGAAACTTACATTATGTTAAACATAAATTTAAAATTGTTAAAGAAACCCTTATTATACAAGGAAAATGAAATAAAGTTAAGTGAAGTAAAAGAAATTAAATAAAGAGAGTTCACATGTGTTGGTTTCCGTCTTCATGAAAGCACAGGGTCATATCACGGTGAGATTACACTGACCTCCTTTTGTAGGATATGCAAAGAATGGTCACAGACAGTGCAACTTGGGTCTACACCCTGGGGCTTCCACAAATTCAGGAATGGTGAAGTTGGGAAGTGTTCTTCCTTTGCTAATAAAATTGCTTTGAGATCTGGAACATAATGTGTGCAACATTTCTGGTTTATTGCTCTGAAGTCCAGAAACATGTAAAAGTGGCTCTTGGGGTGGGCATTCAGATTTACATGTGTATCATTCTAACTGAAAGACTCAGGGTATTTTGGCTCCCAGGACAGGGATATCCCTCAGTGTCATGATAATTCCTGGACTGATGAACAAACAATATTCTGTGTACACCATCATGCTTGCCCTCTGTGTCTCTACATCCCTGTACCCAATCATGCCACCATCACACTCTACACAAAAAATGTCTGCCTCACCTCGTATCATGTGTCTTCTTCAACACAGGAACCCCTGGACTGTCACTCAGAATTTAGGCCCAGAATGAGATATCTGGCAAGCATAAATAGAGCAACAAATCCCACCACTATGACAGAAATGAGTCAATCCTCATGTCAGCTATAAACAGCATACAGGACAGATACCTCAAGGTTGTCCAAATTTCCCTGACATAAAGTGGGTTCATTGAATTCACATGGGCTTCCCTCATTGTAAGTTCTGCTAAGTGAGTTCCCGGGATGCTAAGCTGCTTTTTTAGATCCAGTGGCAATTTCTGTGCCATTGGAAATAAAAAGGCAGGCCCAAGCTTGGCCAGGGGCCTTCATAAATGTTCCCCCTACCCCACAAGCAATTTGAATTTCTCCTTGAGCATTCCTCTATAGCTTCCACCAGGGAGAGTCAAAAACCCACCTTCACTTGGGTCTGCAGGTTTTCCTTGGGGCTACAGAAAAATCTTGATATGCTACAGCAAACTGCAGAGGCCACAACACCTGCACCATCGCCTGCAAACTTGGGGATCCCATTATATTATCAAACCACAGGGCAGCCATTGGGAGAGAACCCTGTTGATTAGCAAACTGATGCCTATTGTGTGGTAGGAAAGGGTCAGCATAATTTGTGCATGCACATTCTAAGCACCTGCCAGCATTCTATGCTGCTTTGGAACCTGTGCTGGCACTCTCTCCTTCACAGGTTCAAGCCCCAGGAAGATTCCTTCCCTGAGGTTTCTTAACTTGGGATTTCCTTCTGTATATTAGGCATACCAGGGTACAAGGATTCCTATTTGGAGAAATGGGAAATATTCAGAAACACTTGGTGTGGTGTGTAGCTGCTCCTGCACACAAGTTTAAACAGAGAAGCCTCTATTTGAAAGTGGATATGAGGGTGAAGTTGCATAACTGGAACTAGATGACAAGAGGGGGAAAGGGAAACCTAGGACTGTGCATCAATAAACAATATCCCAAGGAAGATACATGGACTGTGTGAAGAGTACTGATATAGTATTAGAAATCTTTAGTGAAATATCTTGAAGATAACCCAGTAATGCAAACTTGTACAGTGAGGGAAGCAAAGAAGTTATTTCAGTTTACTTGCTTTCCTGAAACTTTACTTTGCTTTATTATAAAGTGGTGATTTTGATACTTGTGCATTGTTGTAGCTTATAGATAATGCTTCAAATGAATTCAATACAAAGAAAGAAACAAAATGTAAACTTCTCATTTAAAAAGAATCACCAGGAGGGCACGATAATTTTCTGCCAATAAAGCCTAAAATTCATAAACTCAATTTTTTCAGGGAGAACTTCTGAATAGAAACACAATTTGAGGAATATTCTTAGAAAGGTTGGTTCAGAAGTTGTCTAGTATGTCCAGATGAAGGAAATAATTGAGATATATTCAGATGAAAGAGAATAAATATACCTGTAAAAGAAAAGCCACGTTTGATATGAGACTGGGCACTATTTTTATTTTCTGCCTTTCTACATTTCAATCATTATTATTATTGTTAACATTTTGCTTTGTTGATAGGACATGATTGATTAAATATTGTGTTGGGCACAAGTCCCCTATATGAGATATTTGTACTACAACTAGGTTAATTTTATGATTGTGGTAATGTTCCCATGTATACATAAGAGAATGTCTCTCTTCCTAAGTGAAGTACTACAAGAATAATTAAAAGAACCTGACATTATTTTAAACCTAAATTTAAAATTGTTAATGAAAACCTTATTATTCAAACAATATGAAACAATGTTAAATTGGTGAAAAAGAAATTAAATAGAGTTCACATGTGTTGGTCTCCTTCCACATTAATGTGCAGGGTCAGATCAGGGTGAGATTACACTGACCAGTTTTCATGGGATTTCACAAGTATGGCTGCATTCAGTGCCACTTGGACCTACTCCACTGGCCTTCAGCAAATTCAGGTGTCGAGATGTCAGGGAAGTCTTCTTCCTTTGCTAACCAACATGCTTTCAGATCTGGAACAAAATATGTGCTGCATTTGTTGTTAGCTTCTCCCAAGTCCAGCACCATGTAAAATGGGGACTTGGGGTGGGCATTCACTCTTACATAAATCAGTCTGACAGAGCCAGGATATGCTGGGTCACAGGGCAGGGATATCACTCAGGGCAATGATAATTCCTGGACCAAGGAACAAACAATATTCAGTGTACACCATCATACCTGCCTTCTGGGTTTCTCCATAACTATCCCTAATCATGCCTCCAACCCACTCAACACAAAAAATCTCACCCACTCCATGTGTCATGTGTTCTCTTCATCACAGGACAACCTTGACTGCCACTCAGCATTTAGGCCCACAATGGGACTTCTGGCAAGTATAAATAGAACAAGAAATCCCACCACTAAGACAGCCATGAGCCAATCTTCATGTCAGCTATAAACAGTGCAGAGGGCAGATATCTCATATTTCTCCAAATTTCCCTGACTTAAAGTGGGTTCATTGACAGCACATGGCGATGCCTCATGGTAGGCTCTGCTAAGTGAGCAGCTGGGTTGCTAAATGGTTTGTCTTATATTCAGAAGTACTTTCTGTGCCTTTGGGAAAAATAAATCAGGCCCAAGCTTGGCCAGTGACACTGCATTAAAGTTCCCCCTACCACAAAGTCAATTGGAATTTGTCCTTGGGCATTCATGTAGAGCTTCCTCCAGGGAGAGTCAATCCCTCACCATCCATCAGGGCTGCAGGTGATCCTTTTGGCTGCAGAATCATCCTCCTGTACCTGCAACAAACTTCACAGACCACAACTCCACCATCACCACCACATTGGGGATCCCATTACATTCTCAATCCACAGGACAGCCTCTGGGATAGAAACCTGTCACTTAGCAACCTGATGTCTCTGTTGAGGTAGGAGAGGGTCAGCATAATTTGCATATGCATATTCCTAGCACCCACCAGAATTCTATGCCACCTTTGAACCTGGGATGACACTGTCTCCTCCACAGGTTTGAACCCTAGTGAGATTTCTTCCACGAGATTTCTTAACTAGGTATTTCCTGCTGTATATTAGGCACACCACTGTACAGGAATTCCTATTTGGACTAATGGGAAAGATTCTGAAACAGTTGGTGTGGTGGGTAGCTGCTTCTGCACACAGGGATCAGCAGAGAAGCCTCTATTTGAAAGTGGGTATGAGGTTTAATTTGTGTAACTGGAACTAGATGACAAGAGGGGGGAAAGGAAACCTAGGACTGTGCAGCAAAAAGAAAAATACCCCAAAGGAAGATACATGGACTGTATGAGGAGTATTGCTGAAAATATTAGAAATATTTACTCAAAAGCCTTGAGGATAGCCTGTTATGGCAAACTTGTGCAATGTGGGGAGCAAAGAAGTTATTTCAGTTTACTTGCTTTCCTGAAACTTTGCTTTGCTTTATTATAAGTGGTGATTTTTGATACTTGTGTGTTGTTGTAGCTTATAGATAATGTTTAAAGTGAATTCAATACAATGAAAGAAACAAAAATAAAACCTCATTTAAAAATAATCACCATGGGGGCACAACAATTTTCTGCCAATACAGTCTACTATTTATAAACTCAATTTCATCAGGAAGACCCTCTGAAAAGAAATGCAATTTTAGGAATATTCTTTAAAAGGATTATTCAGCAGTTTTCTAATATGTCCATATGAAGGAAATAATTGAGATATATTTTGATGAAAGAGAATAAATATACTTATAAAAGAAATGCACATTTGATATGAAACTTTACTATTTTTGTTTTGTGCCTTTCTACATTTCCCTCATTATTACTAGTATTAACATTTTGCTTGGATGGACTGGACACGATGGGGTAATTGTTGATATGGGATCCAGTCTCCTACATGAGATATATGTACTAAAAACAGGTTAATTTAATGATTGTGGTAATTTTCCTGTGAATACATAAGAGAATGTCTCTGTTGTTCAGTGAAATACTACAAGGATAAATATAGAAACTGAAATTTTTAAACATAAATTTAATTGCTTAAGAAAACCTTATACAAGGAATATGAAACAATGTTAAAGCAGTGAAAAATGAAATTAAATATAGACAGTTAACATGTTGGTTTCGCTCCTCATGAAGGCACAGGGTCAGATCAGGGTGAGATTACACTGACCTGCTTTCATGGGATATGAGAAGAATGGACACAGTCAGTGACATATTGACCTACTCCCTTGGTCTTCAGCAGGTTCAAGAAGGGAGAGGTCGGGAATTCTTCCTTTGCTAATAAACTTTCTTTCCAATCTGGAACAAAATATGTGCCACATTTGGGGTTAATCTCTCCCAAGTCCAGCACAATGTAAAAGGGGGATATGGGGTGGGCATTCACATTTACATGTGTATCATTCTAACTGACAGATCCAGGATATATTGGCTCCCAGGGCAGGGATATCCCTCAGGGCAATGTTAATTCCTGGAACATGGAACAAACAGTATTCAGTGTACACCATCATGCCTGCCCTCTGGGAGACTCCATACCTGCCCCTAATCATGCCTCCAACCCACTCAACACAAAAAATTTCAGCCTCTCCACGTGTCATGAGTTCTCTTCATGACAGGACCACCTTAACTGTCACTCAGCATTTTGGCCCAGAATGTGATTTCTGGCAAGCATAGACAGGAAGAAATCCCACCATTAAGACAGCCATGAACCAATCCTCATGTCAGCTATAACAGTGGAGAGTTCCAAGACCTCAAATTTGTCCAAATTTCCCTGTCTTAAAGTGGGTTCATTGACTGCACTTGGCCATGCCTCATGGTATGCTCTACTAAGTGAGCACATGGGATGCTAAGCTGCTTGTCTTAGATCCAGTTGTAATTTCTGTGCCACTGGAGAAATAAAGTCAGGCCCAGGCTTGGCCGGGGACACTTCACTAAAGTTCCCCCTATCACAAGCCAATTGCAATTTGCCCTTTGGCAATGCTGTATATCTTCCTCCAGGGAGACTCAAACCCTCACACTCCATCAGGGCTGCAGGTGATCCTTGACACTGCAGAATCATCCTCATATACCTACAACAAACTGCACAGGCCACAACACCTCTGCCATAACCTGAACACATGTGGTTCCCATTGCCTTTATCAGACCACAGAGGAGCCATGATATATAGCCCTGTTGCTTAGCAACCTTATGCCTATTGTGAGTTAGGAGAGGGTCATCATAATGTGCAAATGGACATTCCAAGCAACCACCAGTATTCTCTGCCTCTTTGGAACCTGGGCTGACACTGTGGCCTCCACAGTTCCAAGCCCCACTGAGATTTCTTCCCTGAGGTTTCTTAACTTGGGAATTCCTGCTGTATAGTAGGCACACCATGGTACAGGGATTCTATTTAAAGTAATGGGAAAGATTCAGAAATATTTGATGTGGCATGTACCTGCTTGTTCATACAAGGCCCAGCAGAGAAGCCTCTACTTGAAAGTGGATTTGAGGGATGTAAAGTCATGCAACTGGAACTAGTTGACAAGAGGGGAAAAAGTAAACCTAGGACTGAATAGGTATAAACAATACCCCAAGGAAGATAAATGGACTGTAGGAAGAGTACCTTTTATAATAGTAGAAATTTTTAATCAAATGCCTTGAATTTAACCCATTAATGGAAATTTGTGTAATGCAGGAAGCAAAGAAGTAATTTCAGGTAACATACTTACCTGAAACTTTGCTTTGCTTTATTATAAAGTGGCAATTTTTGATACCTCTGTGTTGTAGCTTATAGATTATGTTTAAAATGAATTCAGTACAAAGAAAGTAAAATTTAAATTCTTATTTAAAAATAATCACCATGAGAGCCCCAAAATTTTCTGCCAATACAGCCTGAAATTCATAAGCTCAATTTCATCCAGAAAAAAACCCTAAATGAAAACAATTGGAGGTACATTCTTTAAAAGAATGTTTCAGCAGTTTTCTAATATCTCCAGATGAAGGAAATAATTGAGGTATACTCAGATGAAACAGAATAAATATACCTGTAAAAGAAATGCCATGTTTGATATGAAATGGGACACTATTTTTGTTTTCTGCCTTTGTATACTTCTATCATTGTTATAACTATTAACATTTTGCTTGGTCGAAAACACATGTTTGGGAAATTTATGTAGTGAGGACCAGGCCCCTAGATAAGATACATTTACTACAATCAGGTTAATTTAATGATTGTTGTAATGTTCCTGTGAATACATAAGAGAATGCCTGTGTTCCTAAGTGAAATACTATGAGAATAATTAAAGAAACTGACATTTTTTAAACATAAATTTAAAATTGTTAAATAAAACCTTATTATACAAGGAATATGAAACAATGTTAAATCAGTGATAAAAGAAATTAAAGACAGTTCAGATGTGTTGGTTTCCCTCCTCATGAAAGCACTGGGTCAGATCAGGTTGAGATTACACAGATGTGCTTTCTAGGGACATGAGAACATTGGTCACTTTCAGTGCCACTTGGGCCTACTCCACTGGGTTTCAGTAAATTCAGGAATGGAGAGTTTGGGGAAGTCTTCTTCCTTTGCTAATAAACTTGCTTTCAGATCTGGAACAAACTATGTGCCATATTTGTGGTTAATCCCTCCCAACTCCAGTACCATGTGAAAGAGGGACATGGGGTGGGCTTTCTCAGTTACAAGTGTATCATTCTAACTGAAAGAGTCAGGGAATTTTGGCTCCAAGGACAGGGATATCCCTCAGGTCAATGATAATTCCTGGACCAAGGAACAAATATTATTCAGTGTTCACTACCATGCCTGCCCTCAGGGAGCCTCATTACATGTCCCCAATCATGCCTCCAGCCCACTCAACACAAAAGTATAATCCTCTCCATGAATCATGTGTTGTCTTCATCACAGGACCTCCTTGACTATCACTCAGCACTAAGGCCCAGAATGAGATTTCTTGTATGGATAAATAGACCAAGAAATACCACTACTAAGACAGCCATGAGCCAATCCTTCTGTCAGCTATAAACAGTGGAAGGGCAGACACTTCAAAGTTGTCCCCATTTCCCTGACTTAAAGTGGGTTCCTTGACTTCACAAGGGCATGCATCATGTTAAGCTCTGCTAAGTGAGTACATAGTATGCTAAGCTGCTTGTCTTAGATCCATTGGTTATTTCTGTGCCATTGGAAAAAAAGGCAGGTCCATGCTTGGCAAGGGGCACTTCATTAAAGTTCCCCCTACCCCACACCCAATTGGAATATTCCCTTGGGGATTCCTGTTCAGCTTCTTCCAGGGAGTGTCAAACCCTCAGCATCCTTCAGTGCTGCAGGTGGTCCTCTGGGATGCAGAATCATCCTCACATACCTACAACAAACTGCACAGACCACAACACCTCCACCATCACCTCACACTAGGGGATCCCCTTATATTTTCAGAACACAGGGCAGCCATTTTTATAGTGCCCTGTTGCTTAGCAACATGATGCCTATTGTGAGACATTAGCAGGTGGTGTAATTTGCATATGTGCATTCCAAGCACTCACCAGAATTCTATGTGGCTTTGGATTGTGGGCTGACACTGTCTCCTCCACAGGTTTGAGCAAGGGTGAAAATTCTCCCCTAAGGTTTCTTAACTTGGGATTTCCTGCTGTATACTAGGCACACCAGGGTACATGGATTCCTATTTGGAGTAATGGGAAAGATTTAGAAATACTTGATGTGGTGTGTAGCTGTTTTTGCACACAAGGCTCAGCTGAGAAGCCTCTATTTGAAAGTGGATATGAGGCATGTGAAATCATTTAACTGGAACTAGATGACAAGAGGGGGGAAAAGGAAATGTAGGACTGTGCAGCAATAAACAATACCACAAGGAATATACATGAACTGTATGAAGAATACTGTTTGTAATATTAGAAATCTTTAATCAAATGTTTTGATTTTAACCCATTAATGCAAACTTGTGCAATGTGGGAAGCAAAGAAGTTAATTCAGCTTACTTGCTTTCCTGAAATTTTGCTTTGCATTATTATAAAGTGGTGATTTTTGATACCTGTGTGTTATTGTAGCTCATAGATTATGTTTAAAATGAATTCATTACAATGAAAGAAACAAAAATTTAACTTCACATTTGAAAATAATCATCATGGGGGCACAATAATTTTATGCCAATACAACCTAAAATTCATAAACTCCATTTCATCAGGAAAACCTGTAAAAGAGACACAATTTGAGGTTTATTCTCTAAAATGATGTTTCAACAGTTTTCTAATATTTCCACATGAAAGAAATAATTGAGATATATTCAGATGAAAGAAAATAAACATACATGTAAAAGAAATGACATGTTTGATATGAGACCGGACACTATTTCTTTTTTGTGTCTTTCTATATTTCTACCATTATTATTACTATTAACATTTTGCTTGGTCAATAGGACATGATTGGATAATTGATGAGTTGGGGACCAGGCCGATAGATGAGATATTTTTACCTCAACCAGGTTAATTTAATGATTTTGGTAATGTTCCTGTGAAAACATAGGAGAATGCCTCTGTTCTTAAATGAAATACTACAAGATTAAGGAATCTGACATTTTTTAAACATAAATTTAAAATTGTTAAACATTATACAAGGAATATGAAAGAATGTTAAATCAGTGAAAAAAATTAAAGAAAGACCGTTCACTTGTATTGGTTCCCTCCTCATGAAGGCACAGGGTACAATCAGGGTGAGGTTGCACTGACCTGCTTTCAATGGATATGAGAAGAATGGTCACAGTCAGTGCCACTTGGGCCTACTCCAATTGGCTTCTGCAAATTCAGGGATGGAGACTTTGGGGAATTCTTCTTCCTTTGCTAATAAACTTGCTTTCAGATCTGGAACAAAGTAGGTGCCACAATTGTGGTTAATTCCTCCCAACTCCAGCACCATGCAAAAGGGGAACATGGGGTGGTCATTCACAGTTTCATGTGCCTCATTCTAACTGACAGAGCCAGGGAATGTTGGCTACCAGGACAGGGATATCCCTGTGTGCAATGATAATTCCTGGACCAAGGAACAAATAATATTCAGTGTACATCATCATGCCTGCCCTCTTGAAGCCTACATCCCTGTCCCCAATCATGCCTCTGAATAACTCAACACAAGAAATATCAGCCTCTCTATGTATCGTGTGTTCTCTTCAACACAGGACCACCTTGATTGTCACTCAGCATTTTGGCCCAGAATGAGATTTCTGGCAATCATTAATACAGCAAGAAATCCCACCACTAAGACAGCCATGAGCAAATCCTCATGTCTGCTATAAACAGTGGACAGGGCAGACACCTCCCAGTTGTCCAAATTTCCCTGACTTAAAGTGGGTTCATTGACTGCACTTGGGCATGCCTCATGGTAGTCTCTGATAAGTGAGCACATGGGATGTTAAGCTGCTTGTCTTAGATCTAGTTGCAATTTCTGTGCCATTGGAAAAATAGTCAGGCCCAGGCTTGACCAGGGACACTTCACCAAAGTTCCCCCTACCACACAGCCAATTGGAATTTGCCCTTGGCCATTGCAGTATAGCTTCCTCCAGGGATACGCAAAGCCTCTCATTCCATCAGTGCTGCAGATGATCCTTGGCACTGCTGAATCATCCTTATATACCTACAACAAACTGCACAGGCCAAAACACCTCCACCATCACCAGCACACATGTGGTTCCCATTACCTTTATCAGACGACAGAGGAGCCATTGATATATAGCCCTGTTACTTAGCAACCTTATGCCTATTGTGAGTTAGGAGAGTGTCATCATAATGTGCAAATGGACATTCCAGGCACCCACCAGTATTCTCTGCCTCTTTGGAACCTGGGCTGACAGTGTCCTCCACAGTTTCAAGCCCCAGTGAGATTTCTTTCCTGATGTTTCTTAACTTGGGATTTGCTGCTGTATATTATGCACATTGTGTTACAGGGATTCTTATTTAGTGTAATGGGAAAGATTCAGAAACACTTGATGTTGTGTGTAGCTGCTTGTTCCCACAAGGCCCAGCAGAAAAGTCTCTACTTGAAAGTGGATTTGAGGAATGTGAAGTCATGTAACAGGAGCTAGTTGACAAGAGAGGGAAAAGGAAACCTAGGATTGGGCAGAATTAAACAGTACACAAAGGAAGATACATTTACTGTATGAAGAGTACTGTTTATAATATTAGAAATACTTGTGCAATGCAGAAAACAAAGAAGTTATTTCAAGTTACTTGCTTTCCTGAAACTTTGCTTTGCTTTATTATAAAGTGGTGATTTTTGATACTTACGTGTTGTACCATGCAGATAATGTTTAAAATGAATTCAATACAATGAAAGAAAGAAAAATTTAACTTCTCATTTAAAAATAATCACCACAAGGTCACAATAACTTTCTGCCAACACAACCTAAAATTCATAAATGCAATTCCATCAAGAAAAACCACTAAAAGAAACACAATTAGAGGTATATTATTTAAATTGATGTTTCAGCAGTTTTCTTATATGTCCAGATGAAGGAAATAATTGAGATATAATCAGATGAAAGAGAATAAATATTCCTGTAAAAGAAATGTCATGTTTGATGTGAGAGTGGACACTCTTGTTGTTTTGTGCCCTTCTATATTTCCATCATTATTATTACTATTAACATTTTGCTTGGTCAATAGGACATGATTGGGTAACAGATGAGATGGGCAACAGGCCCCTGGATGAGATATTTTACTATAACCAGGTTAATTTAATGATTTGGGTAATTTTCCCATGAATACATATGAGAATACCTCTGTTCTTAACTGAAATACTACAAGAATAATTAAAGATACTGACATTTTTAACATAAATTTTAAATTGTTAAAGAAAACTTTATTGTACAAGTAATATGGAACAATTAAATTATTGAAAAAATAAATTAAATATAGACAGCTCACATGTGATGGTTTCCCTCCTCATGAAGGCACTGTGCCAAAAAGGGATATTAGCAGGGATATTAGAAGAATGGTCTCAGTGTCACTTGCTCCTCTCCACTGGGGTTCAGCAAATTTGGGAATGGAGATGCAGGGAAGCGTTCTTCCTTTGCTAATAAACTTGCTTTCAGATCTGAAACAAAATATGTGACACATTGTTGGTTAATCTCTCCCAACTCCAGCATCATGTAAATGGGGGACATATAGTGGGCATTCACATTTACATGTGTATCATTCTAACTGACAGAGCCAGGGAATGTTGTCTCCTAGCATAGGCATATCCCTCAGTGCAATGACAAATCCTGGTCTAAGGAACAGGCATTATTCAGCAGACATCATCATTCCTGCCCTCTGGGAGTCTCCATAACTGTCCCCAATCATGCCTCAAACCCACTAAATACCAGAAATATCAGCCTATCCATGAATCATATGTTCTCTTCATCACAGGACCACCTTGACTGTCACTCACCATGTAGGCCCAGAATGAGACTTCTGGCAATCATAAATAGAGCAAGAAATCCCACCACTAAGACAGTCATGATCCAATCCTCATGTCAGCTATAAACATGGACAGGGCAGACACTTCAAAGTTGTCCAAATTTCCCTGAATTAAAGTGGGTTCCTTGACTACACATCAGCATGCCTCATGATAGTGTCTGCTAAGTGAGCACATTGGATGCTAAGCTGCTTGTCTTAGATCCATCAGTAATTTCTGTGCCATTGGAAAAAAAAGGCAGGCCCATGCTTGGCCAGGGACACTTCATTAAAGATTTCCCTACCACACACCCATTTGGAATTTACCCTTGAGCGTTCCTTTATAGCTTCCTCCAGGAAGAGTCAAACCTTCACCATACATCAGGGCTGCAGGTGATCCTCTTGGCTGCAGATTCATCCTCATATACCTACAACACACTGCACAGGCCACAAAACTTCCAACATTACCTGCAGAATTGGGAACCCATTATATTTTCAGACCATAGGGCAGCCATTGGGATAGAGCATTGTTGCTTAGTAACCTGATGCCTACCATGAGGTAGAAGATGTTCAGCATAATTTGTGCATGTGCATTCCAAGCTCCCGCCTGAATTCTATGCCACCTTGGAACCTGGGCTGACACTGTCACCTCCACATGTGTGAGCCCCAAAGAGATTTCTTCCCTTAAGTTTCTTATCTTGGGATTTCCTGCTGTATGTGAGGCACACAAGGGTTCAGGGAACCCTATGTGGAGTAAAGGGAATGTTCAGAAACTGTTGGTGTGGTGTGGAGCTGCTTGTGCACACAAGGGTCAGCAGAGAAGCCTCTATTGGAAAGTGGATATGAGGGATGTGAAGTCATGTAACTGAAACCATATGACAAGAGGTGGAAAAAGGAAACCTAAGACTGTGCAGCAATAAACAATACCCCAAGGAAGATACATGGACTTTATGAAGATTACCGTTTATAAATTAGAAATCTTTAATCAAATGCCTTGAGGACAACCCATTAATGCAAACTTGTGCAACTTGGGAAGCAATGATGTTATTTCAGGTTATTTGCTTTCCTGAAACTATGCTTTGCTTTATTATAAAGTGGTGATTTTGATACCTGTGTGTTGTAGCTTATACATAATGTTTAAAATGAATTCAATACAATGAAAGAAACAAAATTTAAACTTCTCCTTTAAAAGTAAATCACAATGATGGCACAATAATTTCATGCCAATAAAGCTTAAAATTCATAAACTCAATTTCATCAGGAAGAATCTCTGAAAATAAACACAATTTGAGGACTATTTTTTAAATGGATGTTTCAGCAGTTTTCTTATATGTCCAAATGAAGGAAATATTTGAGATATATTCAGATGAAAGAAAACAAATATACTTGTAAAAGAAATGCCATGATTGATATAAGATTAGACACTATTTTTGTTTTGTGCCTTTCTACATTTCTACCATTATTACTATCAACATTTTGATTGGTCAATAAGACATGATTGTGTAATTGTTGAGGTTGAGCCAGGCCACTAGATGAGATATATGTACTACAACCAGGTTAATTTATTGATTGTTGCTATATTCCTGAGAATACATAAGAGAATGCCTCTGCTCTTATGTGAAATACTGCAGGAATAATTAATGAAAGACATTATTTTAAATAAATTTAAGATAGTTAAAGAAAACCTTATCATACAAGGAATAAGAAACAATGTTAAATCAGTGATAAGAAAAATTAAATAAAGACAGTTCACATGTGTTGGTTTCCCTGCTCATGAAGGCACAGGGAAATATCAGGGTGAGATTGCACTGACCTGTTTTCATGGGATATGAGAAGAATTTCACAGTCAGTGCCACTTGGGCCTATGAACCTGGGCTTCAGCAAATTTGGAAATGGACATGATGGAGAAATCTTCTCCATTATCAACAAACTTCCTTCAGATCTGGAACAAAATATGTGCTGCATTTGTGGTTAATTCCTCCTAAGTCCATCACCATATAAAATGGGGACATAGGGAAGGCATTCACACATACAAGTGTATCATTTTAACTGAGAGAGCCATGGTATATTGGCCAATAATATTCAGCCAATACAGCCTAAAAGTCATAAGCTAAATTGCAACAGGTAGAACTTCTGAAAAGAAACACAATTTGAAGAATACTCTTTAAAAGGATGTTTCAGCAGTTTTCTAATATGTCCAGATGAAGGATAATTGTGGTATATTCAGATGGAAAAGAAAAAATATACCTATAAAAGAAATGTCATGTTTGTTATGCTGCTGGACACTATTTTTGTTTTGTGACTTTCTATATTTCTTTCATTATTATTACTATTAACCTTCTGTTTGTTTGATAGGACATGATTGGATAATTGTTGAGTTGAGTACTAGGCCCATAGATGAGATATTTGTACTACAACCAGGTTAATTTAATGATGTGGCAATTTTCCTGTGAATACATAAGAGAGTGTCTCTTTACTTAACTGAAATACTACAAGAATAATTAAAGAAACTGTCATTATTTTAAATAAATTTAAAATTGTTACAGAAAACCATATTATACAAGGAATAAGAAACAATGTTAATCAGTGAAAAAGAAATTAAATAAAAACAGTTCACATCTGTTGCTTTCCCTCCTCATGATGGCACAGTGTCAGATCAGGGTGAGATTACAATGACCTGCATTCATGGGATACGAGAAGAATGGTCACAGTCCATGCCACTTGGGCCTACAACCTAGGACTTCAGCAAATTCGGGAATGGAGATGTCAGGGGAGTCTTCTTCCTTTGCTAGAAAACATGCTTTCAGATCTGTAAAAAATATGTGCTGCATTTGTGAAAAATCTCTCCCAAGTCCAGCATCATGCAAAAGGGGGACTTTAGGAGAGCATTGACACTTACATATGTATCATTTTAACTGACAGATCCAGAGTATGCTGGCTCCCAGGTCAGGGATATTCCTCATGGCAATGATAATTCCTGGACCAAGCAAGAAACACTATTCAGTGTACACCATCATGCATGTCCTCTGGTATTCTCCATTCCTGTCCCTAATCATCCCTCCTACCCAGTCAACACAAAAAATTTCAGCCTCTCCTCATATCATATGTGGTCTTTATCCCAGGACCACCTTTACTATAACTCAGCATTTAGCCCCAGAATATTTCTGGGAAGCATAATTAGAGCAAGAAATCCCACCACTAACAGCCTAGATCAATCCTCAAGTCTGCAGCGAAAAGTGTAGAGGTCAGACATAATCATCATATACCTACAAAAATCAGCACAGGCCACAAAACCTCAACCATCACCTGCAAACATGGGGATCCCATTCTATTTTCAGACCAAAGGGCAGCCATTGGGGTAGAGCCCTGCTGCTTAGCAACCTGGTGCCTATTGCAAGGTAAGAGTTGGTCAGCCTAATTTGCATATGGGCATTCCAAGCACCAGCCAGAATTCTATGCCACTTTGGAACCTGGGCTGAAACTCTCCTCCACAGGTTTGAGCTGCAGTGAGATTTCTTCCCTGAGGTTTCTTAAGGTGGGATTTCCTTCTGTATATTAGGATTCCTACTTGTAGTAATGGGAGAGATTCAGAAATAGCTGTGTAGTTGCTTGTGCCCATGACAATCAGCAGAGAAGCTCCTATTTGTAAGTGGATATGAGGGATGAGATGTTGTGTAAATGGAACTAGATGAAAAGAGAGGGGAAAAGGAAACCTAGGACAGTGCAGCAATGAACAATTCCCCAAAGAAGATACATGGACTATATGGAGAGTACTGTTTATAATATTAGAAATCATTAATCAAATGCCTTGAAGATAACCCATTAATGCAAACTTGTGCAATGTGGCAAGCAAAGAAGTTATTTCAGATAACTTGCTTTCCTGAAACTTTGCTTTTTTATAAATTGGTGATTTTGGTTTCTTGTCTGTTGTTGTACCTTATAGATAATGTTTAAGATGAATTCAATATAATGAAGGAAAAAATAAAACTTTTCATTTAAAAAGAATCACCATGAGGGCACAATAATTTTCTGTAAATAAAGTCTAAAATTCATAAACTAAATTTCATCAGGAAGAAATTCTGAAAATAAACACAATTTGAGGTATACTCTAAAAGGATGGATCAGCAGTTTTCTAATATGTCAAGATGAAGGAAATAATTGTGATATATTCAGATGGAAGATTATAGATATAACTGTAAAAGAAATGCCACATTTGGTATGAGACTGTACACTATTTTTGTTTTGTGCCTTCAACATTTCTATCATTATTATTACTATTAACATTTTGCTTGGTCAATAGGAAATGTTTGTGTAAATGTTGAGTTGGAGACCAGGCTGCTTCATGAGATATTTGTACTACTATCAGGTTAATTTAATGATGTGTCAATTTTCCTGAGAATACATGAGACTATCTCTGTATTTAACTGAAATACTACAAGAATAATTAAAGAAACTGACACGATTTTAAAAATAAATTTAAAATTTTTAAAGAAAACCTTATTACACAAAGAATAAGAAACAATGTTAAATCAGTGAAAAAAGAAATTGAATTAAAACAGTTCACATGTGTTGGTTTCCCTCCTACTGAAGGCACAGGGTCAGATCAAGTGAGATTACACTGACCTGCTTTCATGGGATATGAGAAGAATGGTCATAGTCAATGCCACTTGGACCTACTCTCTTAGGCTTCAGCAAACTGGGGTATGGAGTTTTGGGGGAAGTCTTCTTACTTTGCTAACCAACATCCTTTCAGATCTGGAAAAAGTATGTGCCACATTTGTGGTTAATCTCCCACAAGTCCAGCATGATGTAAAAGGGGGACATGGGGAGGGCATTCACACTTCCATGTTTATCATTTTAACTGACAGATCCAGGGTATATTGGCTCCCAGGACAGGGATAACCCTCTGGGCAATGATAATTCTTGGACCAAGGAACAAACAATATTCAGTGAACACCATCATGCCTGCCCTCTGGGTGTCTCCATGCCTGTACCCAATCATGTCTCCTACCCACTCAACCCAAAATATTTCAGCCTCTCCACTTATCATGTGTTGTATTCATCACAGGTACACCTTGACTGTCACTCAGCATTTGGGGCCAGGTTGATATTTCTGGCAGGCATAAATAGAGCAATAAATCCCACCACTAAGACAACCATGATCAAATCCTCATGTCCTCTATAATCAGTGGAGAGGGCAGACAACCCAAATTTGTCCAAATTTCCCTAACTTAAAGTGTATTCACTGAGTTCACATGGGCCTGCCTCATGTTAGGCTCTGCTAAGTGAGCACCAGGGATGCTAAGCTGCTTGTCTTAGATCCAGTGGCAATTTCTGTTCAATTGGGAAGATAGGAAGGCACAGGCTTGACCAGGGACACTTTAATCTTCCACCTACCCACACCCAATTGGAATTAGCCCTTGGGAACTCCTGTATAGCAACCTCCAAGGAGAGTCAAAACCTCATCATCCTTTGGGGCTGCAGGTGATCCTCTTTGCTACAGAAATTTCCTCTTATACCTACAAGAAACTGCACAGGCCAAAAAAACTCCTCCATCACCTGCACACTTTGGATCCTATTATATTTTCAGGCCAGGGGGCAGCCATTGGGATAGAGCCCTGTTGCTTAGCATCCTGGTGCCCATTGTGATGTAGGAGAGGGTCAGCATAATTTGGATATATGCATTCCAAGCCCCACCCAGAATTTTATGCTGCTTTGGAACCTGGGTTGACACTGTCTCCTCCACATGTTTGAGGCCCAGTGAGATTTATTCCCTGAGGTTTCTTAAGTTGGGATTTCATGCCCAATATCAGGCACACCAGGTTACAGGGATTTCTATTTGGAGTAAAGAGAAAGATGCAGAAACACTTGGTTTGGTGTGTAGCTGATTGTGCAAACAAGGCTCAGCATAGAAGACTCTATTTGAAAGTGGATATGAGGGAAGCGAAGTCATGTAACTGGAAGTAGATGATAAGAGGGGGAAAAAGGAAACCTAGGACTCTGCACCAATGAAGACTACCCCAGAGAAGATACATGGACTCTATGAAGACTATTGTCTATAATATTAGAAATCTTTAATCAAATGCCTTCCAGAAAATGTTTTAATGCAAACTTGTGCTATGTGGGAAGCAAATAATTTATTTCAGGTTACTTGCTTTCCTGACACTTTTCTTTACTTTATTACAAACAGGTGATTTTTGATACTAGTGTGTTTTTGTACCTAGTAGATAATGTTTAAAGTGAATTCAATACAATGAAAGAAACCAAGGTTAATATTTTCATTTAAAAAAAAAATTCACCATAAGGGCACAATAGTTTTCTGCCAATACAGCCTAAAATTCATAAACTAGATTTCTTCAGGAAGAACTTCTGAGAAGGAACACAATGTGAGGAATACTCTTTAATGCACTGGTTCAGCAGTTATCTAATATGTCCAGAAGAAGGAAATAATTGAGATATATTCAGATGGAAGAGAATAAATATACTTGTAAAAGAAATGCCACATTTGGTATGAGACTGGACACTATTTTTGTTTTGTGCCTTTCTACATTTCTGTCATTATTACTAACATTATGCTTGGATGATAGGGCTTGATTGCATAATTTTGAGGTGGGGTCCAAGCACCTAGATGAGATATTTGTACTACAACCAGGTTAATTTAATTATTGGGGTAATGTTCCTTGAATATATAAGAGAATGTCTCTATTCTTAAGTGAAATACTGCAAGAATAATTAAAGAAACTGAAATTTTTAAACATATATCTAAAATTATTAAAGAAAACCTTATTATACAAGGAATATGAAACAATGTTATATCAGTGAGAAAAATTAAATAAAGACAGTTCCCATGTGTTGGTTTCCCTCCTCATGAAGGCACAGGGTCAGACCAGGGTGAGATTACCCTGACCTGTTTTCATGGAATATGAGAAGAGCTGTCAAAGCCAGTGCCACTTGGGCCTCCTCCCTTGGTCTTCAGCTAATTTGGGAATGGAAAAGTCAGGAAGTCTTCTTCCTTTGCTAACCACCATGCTTTCAGAACTGGAAGAAAATATGTGCCATATTTGTGGTTAATCCCTCCCAAGCCCAGCACCATGAAAAAGGGGGACTTGGGGTAGGCATTCACACTTACATGGGTATCATTTTAACTGACAGAGCCTGGGTATGTTGGTTTCCATGGCAGGGATATCCTTCAGGGCAATGATTAATTCTTGAAGAAGGAACAAATATATTCAGCATACACCATCATGCCTGCACTCTGGGATTCCTCATTCTTGTCCCAATCATGCCTCCTACCCACTCAACACAAAAAATTTCAGCATCTCCACTTATCATGTGTTGTCTTCATCACTGGACCACCTTGACTGTCACTCAACATTTAGGTCCAAAATGAGATTTCTGGCAAGGTTAAATAGAGCAAGAAATCCCACCACTAAAACAGCCATGAGCCTATCCTCATGTCCACTATAAACAGTTGAGAGGGCAGCCATCTCAACGTTGTCCAAATTTCCCTGACTTAATGTGGGTTCAATGACTCCTCATGGGCATGCTACATGGTAGGCACTGCTAAGTGAGCACCAGGGATGCTAAGTTGCTTGTCTTATATCCAGCAGTAATTTCTTTGCCATTGGAAAATAAAAGTCAGGCCCAAACTTGGCCAGGAGCAGTTTATTAAAATTCCCCTTACCCCAACCCCAATTTGTATTTGCCCTTGGGCATTCCTGTAGGGCTTCCTCCATGGACAGTGAAACCATAACCACATTTTGGGGATGCAGATGATCTTTTGGCTGAAGAATTATCCTCATATACCTACAACAAACTGCACAGGCCACACCTCCACCATCACCTGCACATTGGGGATCCCATTATATTTTCAGACTACAGGCATCCATTGGGAAAGAGCCCTGTTGCTTAGCAACCTGATGCCTATTGCAAGATAGGAGATGGTCAGCCTAAATTGCATATGCGCATTCAAAGCACTCACCAGAATTCTCTGCCACTTTGGAATCTGGGGTGACACTGTCTCCTCCACAGGTTTGAGCCCCAGTGAGATTTCTTCCCTGAGGTGTCATAAATTGGGATTTCCTGCTGTGGTTTAGGCACACCAGGGTACAGGGATTCCTATTTGTAGTAATGGGAAACATTCAGAAACAGTTGTTGTGGTGTGTAGCTGCTTGTGCACACAAAGCTCAACAGAAAAGCCTCTATTTGAAAGTGGATATGACTGATGAGAAAGCATTTAACTGGAACTAGATGACAAGATAGGGAAAAAGGAAAACTACAACTGTGCAGCAATGAAAATACCCCAAGGAAGATACATGGACTGTATGAAGAGTACTGTTTATAATATTAGAAATCTTTAATCAAATGCCTTTAAGATAACCCATTAATGCAAACTTGTGCAATGCAGGAAGCAAAGAAGTTATTTCAGGTTATTTGCTTTCCAGAAAGTTTGCTTTGCTTTGTTATAAAGTGGTGTTTTTTGATGGTTGTGTGTTGTTGTAGCTTACAGATAATGTTTAAAGTGAATTCAGTACAACAAAAGGACAAAAATTAAACTTTTCATTAAAAAAAATCACCATGAGTGCACAATAATTTTCTAACAATACAGCCTAAAATTCATAAACCCAATTTAATCAGGAAGAACCTCTGAAAAGAAACACAACTTGATTAATATTCTTTAAAAGGATGGTTCAGCAGTTTTCTAATATGTCCAGATGAAGGAAATAATTGAGATATATTCAGATGAAAGACAACAAATATACCTGTAAAAGAAATACCATGTTTTGCATGAGACTGTACACTATTTTTGTTTTGTGCCTTTCTACATATCAACTGTTACTATTAACATTTTGCTTGTTTGATAGGATATGTTTGCATAATTTTTGAAGTGGGGACCAGGCACCTAGATGAGATATTTGTACTACAACCAGGTTAATTTAATGACTGTTGTAATGTTCCTCTGAATACATAAGAGAATGTCTCTGTTCTTATTGAGATACTACAATA
This sequence comes from Choloepus didactylus, assembly GCF_015220235.1. NCBI lineage: Eukaryota > Metazoa > Chordata > Mammalia > Pilosa > Megalonychidae > Choloepus > Choloepus didactylus. The sequence continues at coordinate 3,679,137 of NC_051316.1, forward strand.
GTAATTAAAGAATCTGACATTTTTAAACACATCTTTAAAACTGTTAAACAAAACCTTATAATACAAGGAATATGAAACTGATAAATCAGTGAAAAAGCAAATTAAATAAAGACAGTTCACATGTGTTGGTTTCCGTCCATATGAAGGCACAGGGTCAGATCATGGAGAGATTAAACTGACCTGCTTCCATAGGATATGGGAAGAATTGTCAAAGTCAGTGCCACTTGGACCTACTTCCTTGGGCTTCAGCAAATTTGGGAATGGAGAGGTTGGGGAATTCTTCTTCCTTTGCTTAAACTTGCTTTCAGATCTGGAACAAAATATATGCCATATTTGTAGTTAATCTCTTTCAAGCCCAGCACCATGTAAAAAGGATACTTGGGGTGGGCATTTCCATTTACATGTGTATCATTCTAACTGACAGAGCCAGAATATGTTGGCTCCCATGACAGTGATATCTCTCAGGGCAATGATAATTCCTCGACCAAGGAACAAACCATTTTCATTGTGCACCATCATGCATTCTCTCTGGTATTGTCCATCCCTGTCTCCAAGCATGCCTCCAAACCACAGAATGCAAAAAATAGTGCCTCTACATATATCATGTGTTCTCTGCATCACAGGTCCTCCTTAACTGTCAATCAGAATTTAGGCCCAGAATGAGATTTCTGGCAAGCATAAATAGAGCAAGAAATCCCACCACTAAACAGTCATGGGTCAATCCTTATCTCAGCTATAAGGATTGGACAGGGCAGACATCTCAAGTTGTCCAAATTTCCCTGAATTTAAGTGGGTTCACTGACTGAACATGGGCCTGTCTGATAGTAGACTATGCTAAGTGAGCACCTGGGATGCTAAGCTGCTTCCCACAGATCCAGTGGTTATTTATGTGCTATTGGAGAAAAAAGCAGGCCCAAGCTTATCCAGGTGCACTTTATTTAAGTTCCTCATTCCCAACATCCAACTGGAATTTCCCCTTGGACATGTGTGTAGGACTTCCTCCAGGGAGAGTCAAACATTTACCATCCTTCTGGCAATACAGGTGATCCTCTTGGCTTCAGAATCATCCACACATACCTACTACAAGCTGCACAGGCCACAACACTTCCATCTTCATCTGAAAACTTGGGAATTCCACATATTTTCATACAACAGGGCAGCCATAGGGATAGAGCCCTGCTGCTTAGAATCCTGGTGCCTATTGTGAGGTAGGAGAGGTTTAGCCTAATTTGTATATGCACATTCCATGCACCTGTGAAAATTCTATGCCGTTTGGGACCTGTGCTGACAGTGACTCCTCCACACATTTGAACACCAGTGAGATTTCTTCCCTGAGGTTTTTTAAGTCGGGTTTTCCTGCTGTATATTAGGCACACCAGGGTACAGGGATTCATATTCAGAATAATGGGAAGGATTCAAAAATAGTTGGTGTGGTGTGTAGCTGCTTGTGCACACAAGCCTCCACAGAGAAGCCTCTATTTTAAAGTGGATATGAGGGATGTGAAGTCATGTAACTGGAACTAGATGACAAGAGGGGGAAAAGCAAACATAGGACAATGCAGCAATGAACAATACCCCAAGGAATATACATGGAGTGTATGAAGAGTAAAATACATAATGTTAGAAATCTTTAAACAAATTCCTTGAAGATAACTGATTAATGCAAACTTGTGCAATGTGGAATGCAAGTAAGTTATTTCAAGTTACTTGGTTTCCTGAAATTTTCTTTGCTTTATTATAAAGTGGTTATTTTTAATACTTGTGTGTCATTGTACATTTTAATGTTTAAAGTGAATTCAGTGCAATGAAAGAAACAAAAATTAAACTTTTCTTTTAAAAAAAATCACCATGAGGGCACAATAATATTTTGCCAATACAGCCTAAAATTCATAAACTCATTTTCAACAGGAAAAACCTATGAAAAGAAACACAGTTTGAGGCATATTCTTTAAATGAATGGTTCAGCAGTTTTCTTATATGTCCAGATAAAGGAAATTATTTAGATATATTCAGATGTAAGAGGATAAATATACCTGTAAAGGAAATGCCATGTCTGGTATGGGACTGGAAATTATTTTTCTTTTGTGCTTTTCTAAATTTCTATCATGATTATTATTATCACTTTGCTTGATTGATAGGACATGATTGCATAATTTTTGAGGTTGGGACCAGGCACCTAGATGAGATATTTTTACTGCAACCAGATTAATTTAATGAATGTGGTAATGTTCCTGTGAATACATAATAGAATGACTCTGTTCTCAAGAGAAATAGTACAAGAATAATTAAAGAAACTGACATTTTTCAAATATATATTTAAAATTGTTAAAATCTTATACAAGGAATATAAAACAATGTTAAATTGGTGGAAATGGAAATTAAATAAAGACAGTTCACAGGTGTCAGTTTCCTGCCGCATGAAGCACAGGGTCAGATAAAGTAAGGAAGGGAGTTGGGAATAGAATATGAGGTGCTGTAGATATAACCAATCATAAACTGCTTAAAATGGGCTTTTACAATTTGTTTTCTACTCTGATTAGATTCAGAGGCACCAATGACTCTATTTCCAATAATCAAGAGGGCACTGACAGTCTATGGCAGGAGTTGGCAAAGGAAATACGCAAAATAGCACCATTTGACTCTCCTAATTGTGCTCTAGTATGAAGTGAGGCTCTGTGTGACAGTGTTTTCGACACTTTCACGGAGTTTTTCAGTATTAAGAGGTATAATGATGTTGGCTGGCTGCTCTTAGATACTTTGGATACAGTTGTAAGAGAAAGGGATGAGCTAAAGGCTTCAAATTCAAAACTTGAACACCGTATGACAGATGTAAAGGGTTCCATCTGTGCCCTGAAAGAAAATCTTATTTCCTGTGCCCTCAGACTGGAGGTTTCTGAAAATCAGATGCAGTCTCTCATTGTGTGAGTAGCACATTTACAGCATAAACTAAAATCTCAACCTCTCAGGGTGTCTGCTGTTAAAGTAAAGGCATTGATTGGAAAAGAATGGGATCCGGAAACTTGGGATGGGGACATATGGATTGATAATAGTGACAGTGAGGACATTGGAACCCTGGATTCTGCTGGGTCATTGTTAGATTTACCTGTAGAGGGCTGTGCTGGGGAAACAGCTTCTCTACCTCCAGTCTGCCCTAAGGAGCCTGCCACCCAACCCCCACCTAAGGAGATTAACCCTTCAATGCCTGCTAATCCTATAATCACCTCCCCTGAGGAAGCAGCCCTCACTCTTTTGTATGGAGAGATTAATCTTGTTTTAAGAGATGAAAATGCAACAGAATGTTCTGAGGTGAATGGCTTGAGAGATAATTCTAACTCTTTTCATGACCCACCCCCACCACCAGTTTTTGCTTCAAGACCTATAACTAGGCTCAAGTCCCAACAAGCCCCAAAGGGTGAGGTACAAAGTGTGACCCATGAGGAAGTACGCTATACTCCAAAAGAACTGTATGAGTTTTCCAACTTATACAGACAGAAACCAGGGGAATATGTGTGGGAATGGATATTGAGAGTGTGAGATAATGGTGGAAGGAATATAAGGTTGGATCAGGCTGAATTTACTAATATGGGCCCACTAAGCAGAGTTTCTGCATTCAATGTCATAGCTCGAGGGGTTACAAAGGGTGTTAAAAGTTTGTTTGGGTGGCTGGCTGAAACATGGATCAAAAGGTGGCTGGCATTACTAGAGGTTGAAATGCCAGACCTGCCCTGGTACAATGCAGAGGAGGGGATTCAAAGGCTTAGAGAGATTGGAATGTTAGAGTGGATTTATCACAGAAGACCTGCTCACACAGCTCTGGAATGTCCAGAGGACACACCTTTTACCAGGACTGTAAGGAATAAATTTGTGAAACTAGCTTCATCATCCCTGAAGAGCTCTGTAGTCACCCTTCTCTGTAGGTCAGATATTGCTATAGGAACTGCTGTCACTGAACTGGAATCCTTAAACACAATGGGGATAATCGGCTTCCAAGTCAGCAGAAGCCAAGTGGCTGCAGTTAATTGCCACAGACAAGGTGGGCATGGCTACCATAACAGAAAACAGGCTCAAAGCAGCAATCAAAATAATATGACTTGCAGAGACTTATGGCATTGGTTAGTGGATCATGGAGTACCAAGTAGAAAAATAGATGGGCAATTGACTAAATTCGTGTTTGAACTATGTAAGCAGAAGAATTCTAGGTCACATGAACAACAGTCTCCCTTGAATTACAAAAACAGAGAGTCATGGCCCCTTTATCAATTTCCAGACTTGAGACAGTTTACAGATCCAGAGCCCCTTATATGAAGGGAAGGCCGGGTACCCTTGAAGAAGGACCCTGTTACACTGCCAAAAATTTATACTGTTAATCTTCCTCCCAGCCTTTTACCAGGATGACTGTGCATTGGGGAAAAGGAAATGATCAGATATTTCTTGGATTATTAGACACTGGGTCAGAAGTGACATTAATTCCCGGAGACTCAAAACATCACTCTGGTCCACCAGTCAGAGTTGGGGCTTATGGAGGTCAGGTGATTGATGGAGTTTTAGCCCAGGTCCATCTCACAGTGGGTCCAGTGGGCCCCTGGACCCATTCTGTGGTTATTTCCCCAGTGCTGGAATGCATAATTGGAATAGACATGCTCAGCAACTGGCAGAATCCTCACATTGGTTCCCTGACTCCTGGTGTGGGGGCTATTATGGTGGGAAAGGCCAATTGGAAGCCACTAGAACTGCCCCTGCCTAGCAAAATAGTGAATCAAAAGCAATGCTGGATTCCTGGAGGGATTGCAGAGATTAATGCCACTCTTAAGGACTTGAAGGATGCAGGGGTGGTGATTCCCACCACATCCCCATTCAACTCTCCTATTTGGCCTGTGCAGAAAACAGATGGGTCTTGGAGGATGACTGTGGATTATCGCAAGCTTAACCAGGTGGTGACTCCAATTGCAGCTGCTGTCCCAGATGTGGTATCATTGCTTGAGCAAATCAACACATCTCCTGGTACCTGGTATGCAGCTATTGATCTGGCAAATGCTTTTTTCTCAATTGCTGTCAGCAAGGACCACCAGAAACAGTTTGCATTCAGCTGGCAAGGCCAGCAGTTTACATTCACTGTGCTACCTCAGGGTTATATAAACTCTCCAGCCCTATGTCATAATATTGTCTGCAGGGATCTTGATCATTTCTCCCTCCCACAAGACATCACACTGGTCCATTATGTTGATGATATCACATTGATTTGACCTAGTGAGCAAGAAGTAGCAACTACTCTAGATTTGTTGGTGAGGTATTTGCATGGCAGAGGATGGGAGATAAATCCAACAAAAATACAGGGGCCTTCCACCTCAGTAAAATTTCTAGGTGTCCAGTGGTGTGGGGCCTGTCGAGATATTCCTTCTAAGGTGAAGGATAAGCTGCTGCATCTGGCCCCTCCTACAACCAAAAAAGAGGCACAATGCTTAGTTGGCCTCTTTGGGTTTTGGAGACAACATATTCCTCATTTAGGTGTGCTACTCTGGCCCATTTACTGAGTGACTAGAAAAGCTTCTAGTTTTGAGTGGGTACCGGAGCAAGATGAGGCTCTGCAACAGGTCCAGGCTGCTGTGCAAGCTGCTCTGCCATTTGGACCATATTATCCAGCTGACCCAATGGTGCTGGAAATGTCAGTGGCAAATAGAGATGCTGTTTAGAGCCTTTGGCAGGCTCCTATAGGAGAATCACAATGCAGGCTCTTAGGATCTTGGAGTAAAGCTTTACCATCCTCTGCAGATAACTACTCTTCATTTGAGAAACAGCTGTTGGCCTGCTACTGGGCCTTAGTACAGACAGAATGCTTAACCATGGGCCACCAAGTTACCATGAGACCTGAGTTACCTATCATGAGCTGGGTGTTGTCTGACCCATCAAGCCATAAAGTTGGTTGTGCACAGCAGCACTCCATCATAAATTGGAAATGGTATATATGAGATAGAGCTCGAGGAGGTCCTGAAGGTACAAGTAACTTAAATGAGGAAGTGGCTCAAATGCCTATGGCCCCCACTCCTTCCACCTTACCTTCTCTTTCCCAGCCCACAGCTATGGCATCTTGGGGAGTTCCTTACAGTCAGTTGACTGAGGAAGAGAAGACTCAGGCCTGGTTTACAGATGGTTTTGCACGATATGCAGGCACCATCCAAAAGTGGACAGCTGCAGCAGTGCAGCCCCTTTCTGGGATATCCCTGAAGGACAGTGGTGAGGGGAAATCCTCCCAGTGGGCAGAACTTTGAGCAGTGCACCTTGTTGTTCACTTTGCTTGGAAGGAGAACTGGCCAGAGGTGTGTCTGTATACTGATTCCTGGGCTGTTGCTAATGGTTTGGCCGGATGGTCAGGGACTTGGAAGGAACATGATTGGAAGATTGGTGACAAAGAAGTCTGGGGAACGGGTATGTGGATAGACCTTTCTGAGTGGGCAAACAACATGAAGATATTTGTGTCCCATGTGAATGCTCACCAGAGGGTGACTTCAGCAGAAGAAGGTTTTAATAACCAAGTGGATAAAATGACCCATTTGGTGTATACCAATCAGCCTCTTTCTGCAGCAACTCCTGTCATTGCCTAATGGGCTCATGAACAAAGTGGCCATGGTGGTAGGGATGGAGGTTATGCATGGGCTCAGCAACATGGACTTCCACTCACCAAGGCTGACCTGGCCACAGCCACTGCTGAGTGTCCAATTTGCCAGCAGCAGAGACCCACACTCAATCCCTGATATGGCACCATTCCTTGGGGTGATCAGCCTGCTACCTGGTGGCAGGTTGATTACATCAGACCACTTCCATCATGGAAAGGGCAGTTATTTGTTCTTGCTGGAATAGACACATACTCCAGATATGGGTTTGCCTTCCCTGCACGACATGCTTCTTCCAAAACTATGATATGTGGACTTACAGAATGCCTCATCCACCATCATGGTATTCCACACAGCATTGCTTCAGACCAAGGAACCCACTTCACAGCAAATGAAGTTAAGGGATGGGCACATGCTCATGGAATTCTGTGGTCTTACCATGTTCCCCATCATCCAGAAGCAGCTGGGTTGACAGAATGGTGGAATGTCCTATTGAAGACTCAATTATGGTGCCAACTAAGTGGCAATACCTTGCAGGGCTGGGGCAGTGTAATCCAGGAGGCTGTGTATGCTCTGAATCGGCGTCCACTCTATGGTGCTGTTTCTCCCATAGCCAGGATTCATGGGTCCAGGAATCAAGGGGTGGAAACAGGAGTGGCACCACTCACTATCACTCCTAGTGATCCACTAGGGAAATTTTTGCTTCCTGTCCCTTCAAGTTTAAGCTCTGCTGGTCTACAAGTCTTGGTTCCAAAAGGAGGAGTGCTTCCACCAGGAAACACAACAATAATCCCATTGAACTGGAAGTTAAGACTGCCACCTGGCTACTTTGGGCTTCTCATGCTTCTGAATCAACAGGCAAGTAAGGGGATTACTGTACTGGCTGGGGTGATTGAGTCTGACTATCAAGCGGAAATAGCACTGCAACTACACAATGGAAGTAAAGAAGAGTTTTCCTGGAATACAGGAGATTCCCTAGGGTGTCTCTAAGTACTACCATGCCTCGTGATTCAAGTCAATGGAAAACTGCAAGAACCCAATCCAGGCAGGACTACCAATGGCCAAGAAACTTCAGGACTGAAGGTTTGGGTCACCCCACCAGGCAAAGAACCACGGCCAGCTGAAGTGCTTGCTGAAGGTAAAGGGAACATGGAATGGGTAGTGGAAGAAGGTCATGATAAATATGAACTACGGCCACATGACCAGTTACAGAAATGAGGACTGATGACATGAATATTTCCTCCTCGTTTTGTTATGATTATGTTTGTATTTGTCTGTAAAGCAAATATTTTTGCTTTCTTCTATGTCTTATCCCCTTATCATTTGGCATAAGCTGTAATGTTCATTTTGAAGGTATGGTTTTAGGTGATGTGTACAACTGCCAAGTTGACAAGGGGTGGACTGTGATGGTTGGGTTCATGTGTCAACTTGGCTGGGTGGCCCAGCTGTCTGGTCGGGTGGGCACTGGCCTGACAGTTCCTGTGAGGATGCTGCGAGGCTGGTTGATAAACTGATGGGCTGGTTCGTTGGATCATCAATTGACTGCAGCTGGCTGATGACTCATCAAGGGGCGTGCTTCCACAATGAGAGAATGCAATTGGCTGGATTTGGTCCGGGCGATCAGTTGGAGGCTTATAAGCCAGACAGTTAGAGAACCTTCACTTCTTCTTCTGCTGCTCAGTGAAGCATTTCCTGGGGAGCTCGTCAAAGTTGCCGGTTCATTTCCTGAGGAGTTCATCAAAGTTGTTGGCTTATTTCCCGAGGAGTTCATTGGACATCTTGCTTGGAGTTGACAGTTTGTTGATGGCTCTGCAGAATTTGGACTCGTGCATGCCCGCAGTTGCATGAGTCACTTTTACAATTTGATAATCAGAGACATCTCTCATTGATTCTGTTTCCAAGGAGAACCCTAACTAATACAAGCTCTTCAAAAAGCTTTTGCTGGTTGAAGAGAAGAGGAACTGAGTGAGCATAAAAAAAAATCTAGATTACATTATTCTAAAATATATTCCAGAATACCTAGTATACATTATTTCTGAATTAATGGTGTCTAAACATATCACTCTAAATCCATCAAAAATTAAGCCTAAGACTGTCACTTTCACAATTTTTCTTTATTATGGATATAATAAGTAAAGATACTGAAAGACTGGATACACTTATCATTGGTGGAATTATATAAAACCTATATTTCCTCTTCAATATAGTCATAATTCCCTCTTCTCAGCAGTCCTACTTTAATATTTTTTTCTTCTTTCAAAACATAGTTGACACACTCTTGCCAATAATTCTTTACAGGATACTCTCTAGGGTTTAAATTGTACAGAAAAGGGGAATTTTAGAAGAAAGATATTTTGAAATGTATGTAGAAAGTTGGATTCAAAATTCTCTCTAAAATTCCTGCATATTTTTACATATATGCACATATACATGGGTGAGAAAGCAAGAGAAAGAGACAGACAGAGAGACAGAGAGAGGGATGATGGATTTGCATATAGCACAGGGATATTTTAAGTATTCTAAATGACCATGAGTGAAATAATTTAAGTGTCAGTCCATGGGTTTCATAGTGAGGATATTTTTTCAGGGAGTCTCAGTAAAAACTCTATGTGCACTGCTTTACATAATATTTTCCTCCATGGATCTGTTTTCCTAAATGATGTTCAATGATTCCAAGTACTGCAGGAATGCATGCATGTGTTAAAATATACCAAAGCTTGCACTAATATCAGGAAACTATTCTAAGTCAAGAGCCTGGTTTCTACAGTTTAATTCTCTAGTTTTTCTACAGTTTTCCTATACAGTTTTAATGCAAAATTCTCTTTCATTCTCTTCATAGTCTTTAACTCATCAGAATTTTCAACAACACAGATAACAGGATAGGATATTCTCAATGTATAAAGAAGTATTTTTAAGATGTATTTTGAACCCAGAATAAATTTATACTTTCACCTATGTTTTTTCTTGAACACACATCAATAAACAGGCAAACTAATTAATTGAAGACTATATTGATTTCCAGTTTTTTATACAGCAGCTTTTCCCTAACACAAACATTTTCAGGGAGGCTGTGGACTTGACTTCAATTAGAAGCATAAGCCTTTTTATACAATATTCTTTACATACAATTTATTTATTTGCTCTTGGCAGAGCTAAGCAGATCTAGAGTCTTTGGGTTCACTTGCTGGTTGAATAAGAAATCTGAGCAAATGCACCTAGTAACAGAAAGTTGGAAGTTACTAAGACACCTAAGGTCAGATGATTGTCCTTGTGATCCTTAGACAAGGGATCTGTACATTACATCATATTGTTACCTCATTGTAAAAAAAAATCCATTGAAAGTAACATGTTTTTAGACTACCATGATTTGATAAGAACATATAGTTTCAACTTATGACCTCCCTCCTCCCAGATACACTACAACCAAATGTCTAAACTCACATAAATATATGTTTTTAAATAAGCAGGTTATTCTTTAATTTCATTAGTTCCTTCAATATGGCAACAGAAAACAGTTCACTTCCTAAACTGTTTATAACAGCAGCCTTAAAGTGTGCTTTGGAATAATTAGGAGAAAGATGAAGCTTTCATATAATAATATCCTATCCTTTGTTCTCATATTCAGATAAAAGCTATTTCTCCTTCAATTTCCCTATTTCCAAACTATTTTTTGAACCCCCAAACAAATACGCTAAGCATAAAATCCACTGAATTTATTAGTCATTAATTCAGGTTATTTTCCCTACATGATTAATATCACTGTAACTTGTGAAAGGTACAGTCCCAAGTGGCACATTGAGAATTAAAGATAATAAGGTGAGGTTCATTGTGATTCCTGTGCTATGTCCCTGGTGTAATTATTAACATCATTATAGAATGAAGCTAAGCTTTCTTTCTTTGGGAGTTGGACTAACTGATTTCTGACATTATAAGAACAAACTACTCTTCTTCATATGACAACCTTCACTTTAAAGGGTCCAAATTGGGACTACAAATAAATTATATGTAACATAGATAAGGTGAGAGAGTTGCATAAATATAAACATGAAGTTGGTGCAAAGATAGGTAAATACCACTTTTTCAGGTGTGCCCAATTCTTTTTGAGGAATGCAAGAAACATCTCTCTAAAGGTTATTAATGTTGCTACTCCCTTCTTGAAAAATTTACAATACTTTCCTTGGAATAAAATTCTACCATCTCTCCTGTTAATCAGAAATCTCTCCATTTGGCTCATATCCAGTTGGCCAACCGTAGAAATTACTACACTGGAAGACAGTATGTTGTTGCACAATAATAACATGTTTTCAGGACAAGAATACCTGAATCAGGCATTTAGCTAGTTAATTTTGATCTATGGGTCTTAGCAACTTGTTCTATTTGTGTCCCTCATTTGGAAATATTTTTGAAATTAGGGTAATAATATGTTTCTTAAAGAGGGTGTATGATCATGTTGCCTAAAACCTGTGAGGTTTTAGGCCATGCTAAATACCTTCAACAGGAGTACATTCCATCTTGAGAAATCATATTTATTCATCCCTAAGGAGCAACTCCCCATCCATTGAAGTATTATCATGAGATTTCAGCCTCCCTCAGGATACAAGTCTAATTCTCCTTCACTTTCTATTTGTACCATATCTGCAGTTTTTTCCACTACTGAAATCTTGGGTCTCTAAAAGGTATCCATTAGTGTAGAAATGAACTCTTTTCAAACTCTTGTTAATGTTGATATTTTGATGTCCTCTCATGAATCACAAATGTTATTCCTTTCATAGAATGGGGAATCATTTCCAGAAGGTTTTCAATATATTTTGCTGAAATCCATCAGAAAAATCACTATCTATAGCAGCTATAATCTCACAAAATGTATTTGTTAAATAATAAGAGTTGAAAATCAAAATTATTCCTAATTCATATGCTGTAGAATGGACGTAGTACTAGCAGGCATGAAAACAACATTAATCTTGTTGTGGGTTTCCATCAGAGCTCTTGGATGTCCAGGTATATTGTCAAAGACCAACGACCAGTAATAATTTATGAGGAATCTTCTTTTCTGAGCAGTATTTCTCAACAGTGGTTTAAAAATATTCAGTAAGCCTTATTGTAAACAGATGTGTTGTCATCCAGGCTTTGTGTTCCATTTATGGAGCACAAGCACAGTAGATTTAGCATCATTATTAAGAGCCCTAAGATATTCCAAATGGTAAAGGAGTATTGGCTTCATCTTAAAATCACCAGTTGCATTAGTCCATAAAAGAGTCAATCCCTTGAAGATTTGAAACAGGGCATTAAATTCTCCTCTCTAGATATGATAGTCCTCAATGGCATCTTCTTCTAATAGAAGGCTGTTTCATCTATGTTGAAAATCTGATGCTTAGTGTAGCCACTTTCATCAAATATCTTAGCTCAATCTTCTGGACTATTCATTGTAGCTTCTACATCAGCACTTGCTATTCCATCATAAAATATTATGTTATGGAGATGGCTTCTTTCCTTATACCTCATGAATCAAACTATTCTGGATTCAAACTTTTCTTCTTCAGCTTCCTCACCTCTCCCAGTCTTCATAGAATTAAAGATAGTTGGGGCCTTTCTTTGGATTAGGATTTGGCTTAAAAGAATGTTGTAGCTGTTTTGATCTTCCATCATGACCACTAAAACCTTTTCCACATCAGCAGTAAAACTTTCCAGCTTTCTTATCATTCATGTGTTCACTGGAGTAGCACTTTTATTTTCCTTCAGGAACTTTTCCTTTACATTCATCACTTGGCTAACTGGTGCAAGTTTTCAGCCTATCATAGTTTGGACACATCATCCTCATTAAGCTTAATCTTTTCTAGATTTTGATGTAAAATAAGAGATGTATTACTGTTCTCTTCACTTGCACATTCAGTTACCATTATATGTGTGGATTTCTCACTAGAAACCATGGAGGCAAGAAGAATTGGTGTGATACATTTAAGATACTGAAAGAGTAAAACAGCCAATTAATAATCCTAAATCTGGCAAAACTCTCCTCAAATATGTGTGAAAAATTAAAAATATTATCTGACAAACTCTCATGAGAGCTTGTGAACAAGATACCTGCTCTATAGCAAATATTAAAAGGAGCAGTACAGACAGATTAAAAAATACAGGAGTGAGAGTTTTGGAACACAATTTTGGATGATGGTAACAGAAAAATGTATGTACACTGAACAAAGATGACTGTGAGAATGGTTGAAAGAGGAAGCTTAGGGGAATGTGGAACACCAGAAGGGAAGAGGGAAGATAAAGTCTGTGACTGCATAACTCAGTGAAGCATACAGTGCTAAAAAATTTTGATAAAATATACAAATATATTTTTCCATGAGGGAGAAGAAATGAATGTCAACCTTGCAAGGTGTTAAAATGGGATGTGTTGGGGAAAAATACAATCAATGCAAACTATAGAGTATAGTTAACAGAAACATTGTATTATGCTTCCTTTAATGTAACAGAAGCAATATGCCAAAGCTAAATGCCTATAAGAGAGGGATAGAAGGGACAGGGTATAAGACTCAGCATTGGTGATATTGTCTGACTCTTACTGCACTTTAGTTTAATCTTATATTTCCTTTTGTTTCTTTTTAGCTGTCTTTTTTTTCTATCTCCCTTTTTCTTTTATCTCTCTACCTTCTTTGACTCTTCGTTTGTGGAAGAAATTGTGATGTCCTTATTTTGATACTGGTGATGGTGGTGAATGCAAAAATACATGATTAAACAGAGAACCATTTATTGTTTACCAAGGATGGAATGGAATGTATGGTGGGTGAACAAAACTGTCTTAAAAAAAGAAGAAAGAAAAACCAAAACAAGATCAGGATGATTAAAAAACTTGAGGGCACTGTATTGAGTGAAATAAGTCAGATGCAAAAGGACACATATTGTTTGGTGTCATTGATATGAACTAATTATAATATGTAATCTCATAGACATGAAATTTAAGTTACAGGATATAGGATGAGGCTAATGAATGGGGAGGGGTTGCATATTATGAAAAGAATGTTTATCTAGGTTGAACTCAAGTGTTTGGAAATGGACAAAGGGGATGGTAGCATGTTATTGTGAGAATAATTAACAGTGCTGAATGGTGTATGCTGGTGGTGGAAAGCAGAAGCTCAGAGTCATGTATGTCACCAGAAGGAAAGTTGGAGGTTGAAATACGGGAATGTATAAAACAGTGAACCTTGTAGTGGACAATGTCCATGATTAACTGTACAAATATTAGCAAACTCTTTCATGAACAAGAACAAATGTACAACAGTATAACTAGAAGTGAAGAGAGGAGTATATAGGGAAAATATACCTATCACAAACTATGTACTACAGTTAGTAGTACTTTAACATTCTTTCATCAAAAGTAGCAAATGTACTAGACCAATACCATGAGTCAAAAATGGAGGGTGTGGTTAGGTGTATGGGAGAATTTCAGTTGTCTTTTTTGTTTTTGTTTCTTTTCTGGAATAATGGATGTACACCTGTATGATGGTACCTTGGGCAATTAATTGTGCCTATTGGATGATTGTATGGATGTGAACAATCTCAATAATATTGAATTAAAAAATTAATTGGCAATACACATGAGAGTTTGTTTACTCCTGTACTCCCAATTCAATTTCACTGGTTGTGCCAGTTAGAATGTATTATGTACCCCAAAACACCATTATCTTTGATGTAATCTTGTGTGAACAGATGTATCAGTGTTGATTAGATTGTAATTCTTTGAGAGTTTCCATAGAGATGTGACCCACCCATCTGTGGGTGATGACTCTAATTGGATAATTTCCATGGAGGTGTGGCCCCACCCATTCAGTGTTTGCCTTGATTCACTTACTAGAGAATTCTATAAGTGCAGACAGAAGGCAAGAGCTTACTACAGCCAAGAAGGCAAAAGCTTACACTTTGAAGTATGCACATGAGCTGAGAGAGGAGCTGCAGTAGAGACAGTTGAAGATGACCATTGAAAGCAGACTCTTGCTCCAGAGAAGCTGAGAGAGGTAAATGCCCAAAGTGTGACTGAGAGTGACATTTTGAAGAGGAGCTGTGGCTTAGAGATGAACATCCTGGGAGAAAGCCATTTTGAAACCAGAACTTGGAGCAGAAGCCAGCCACATGGCTTCCCAGCTAACAAAGGTTTTCCAGATGTCATTGGACATCCTCTAGTGAGGGTACCTGATTGTTGATGATTTACATTAGACACTTTATGGCCTTAAGACTGTAACTGTGTAACCAAATACACCCCCTTTTATAAAAGCCAATCTGTTTCTGGTGTTTTGCATTCTGGCATCATTAGCAAACTAGAACAGATTTTGGTACCAAGAGTGGGTCACTGGTGCTGGTGCCATGTTTACAAATACCAAACATGTTGTAATGGCTTTTTAAATCTTCCAGAATGGGGGAGATTCTGGAAGAACTGTTAGCAGCTTGATAGAAAAGGCCTAAACTGCTTTGAAGTGACTGTGGAAATATGGACTCTAAAGATACTTCTGATAAGACCTTGAGCAGAAATGAAGAATGTGATGTTGCAAACTGGAAGAAAGGCCATCCTTGTTTTAAAGTGGCAGAGAATTTGACAAAATTCAGTCCTGGTGTCAGATGGAAGACAGAGTTTGAAGGTGATGAGCTTTGATACTTGGCTGATGAGATTTTGAAACTAGAAGTAGATATAGCATGGCTTCTACTTGTAGCTTATAGTAAAAGCAAGTGGAGAGAGATAAACTTAGAACTGAACACTTGGGTTCAAAGAAACCAGAAACAGATGGTTTAGAAAATTCTGAGTTTCCATGAGGTGGAATCACAGAAGCCACAGCCCAAGTTGAGGATTTAACCAAATATGGAACACAACTGCCATTCCAGTACAAGCCAAAATTGGAGATGGAGTTATCCAGAAAGGATTTGTGGAAAGCCCTATTGTCTTATGGCTTTGGGCCCTGTGTACTTCATGCAAGGCCAACAGAATTGTTGCAAGATCTTTATAGACAGAGATGCTGCCAGTCTATACTGGAGGAGACAGACAAGGAAAATATTGAAGGAAAAATTTCTTCAAAGGCAGAGCCATTGAGGTTGAGGTCTGGAGTCAAGAGGTCTTGGGCTGGGAGAGTGGAGTGGCCCACACATGTGGAAATGGTGAATTTTCTCCAGAGGTCAAGGGTAGGCCTTCCACTTAGATATTCAGGAAATGTGTTGCCACCTCAGCCATCAAAGAGTGTGGAGCACATTCCCAGGGGACTGGGGAGAGCCTGACTGTCACCCCACTGTTCTGAAGAGGTTGAGCATATGCCCCAGAGATGGAAAAGAATCCAGGTGCTGCCCCAATGTTTGAGGAGGGTGAGGCTGGGACGGTGGACTCTCCTATATATGAATATGTTGGAGCACTCAACCCAGCATTTAGAGAGGAATGGGTTGCTGCAAATGCCCTTAGGAAGGGTTCAACTACCACATTCTCAAGCCCCAAGGATACAACATGATTCTGTTAATGACTTTTACACTTTGAAATCTAAGGGAGTTTGCCCTGTGGGTTTTAGGAACTGTTTTGTTCCTGTTAACTGTTTTCCTTTCAGTTTCTACTGATGGCAGTTGGAATGTTTACCCTATGACTGTCCCTCCTTTTTATATTGGAAGTACATAACTTGTTCTAAGTTTCACAGGTCCACAGCTAGAGGTGAACTATGCCTTAGAGCAAATCATGGCTGTAACTGATTTAATGGGATTTTGTACATAACTATTGTCACTGAAATGATTTAAGTTTTTGTGATATTGTGATGCAATGAACGTATTTTGTATATGAAAACATCATGTTATTTTGGGGTCCAGTGGGTGGAATGTGCTAGTTTGAATGTATTGTGTCCTCCAAAATGACATCATCTTTGATGTAATCTTGTGTGGACAGATGTATCAGTGTTTATTAGATTGTAATTCTTTGAGTGTTTCCATGGAGATGTGACCCACCCAACTGTGGTTGATGACAGTAGTTGGATAATTTCCATGGAGGTGTGACCTCATAATTTCCGTTAAATATGCACCTTGATTCATTTACTAGAGCACCATATAATCTCAGACAGAAGGAGTGAGCTTGCTACAGCCAACAGGGACACTTTGAAGAATGCATATGAGCTGAGAGAGTAGCTGCAGATGAGAGACAGTTGAAGATGGCTGATGAAAGCAGACTCTTGCTACAGAGAAGCTAAGAGAGGGCAAATACCCCAAGTGTGACTGAGAGTGACCTTTGGAAGAGGAGCTGTGACCTAGAGAGGAACATCCTGGGAGAAAGCCATTTTGAAACCAGAAATTGGAGCAGATGCCAACCTCATGTCTTCCCAGCTAACAAAGGTTTTCCAGATGCCATTGACCATCCTCCAGTGAAAGTACCCAATTTTTGATGTGTTACTGTTTTAGTTTGCTAATGCTGCCAGAATGCAAAACACCAGAGATGGATTGGCTTTTATAAAGGGGGTTTATATGGGGGGTTACAGTCTTAAGGCCATAAAGCATCCAAGGCAACACATCAGCAATCAGTTACCTTCACTAGAGGATGGCCAGTGGCATCTGGAAAACTTCTGTTAGCTGAGAAGGCATGTGGCCAGTGTCTGTTCCAAAGTTCTGGTTTCAAAATGGCTTTCTTCCAGGATGTTCCTCTCTGGGCTGCAGTTCCTCAAAAATGTCACACTTAGTTGCACTTGGGGTATTTGTCCTCCCTTAGCTTCTCTGGAGCAAGAGTCTGCTTCCAACAGCCATCTTCAAAATGTCTGTTATCTGCAGCTCCTGTGCTTTCTTCAAAGTGTCCCTCTTGGCTGTAGCTCCTCTTCAAAATGTCATCACAGTTGCACTGATTTCCCTCTGTCCATCAGCTCATTTATATGGCTCTAGTGACTCAACTTAGACCCACCCCAAATGGACAGAGCAACACCTTTGTGGAAATTATCCAGAGTCATCACCCACAGCTGGGTGGGGTGCATTTTAAAGAGACACTCAAAGAATTACCATCTAATCAACACTGATAATGTCTGCCCACACAAGATTACATCAAAGATAATGGCATTTGGGGGCCACAATATATTAAAACTGGCACAGTTACCTTGAACACTTTATGGCCTTAAGACTGCAAATGTGTAACCAAATATATCTCCTTTTATAAAAACCAATCCATTTCTGTTGTTTTGCATTCTGGCAGCAGTAGCAAACTAAAACATTGTTCTATATGTCTACTCTTGTGCCAATATCATTATGTCTTGCTTAACATAGATTTGAGTTAATTTTAAAATTGGGTAGTGTTATTGCACAAAAGTTCTTATTCTTCAAGGTGTTTTTGTTTATTTGGGCAATTATCTTACACAACAATTTGTTGATTGGCTTTTCTTTTTCTGCAAAAATTGTTGAAAGTTTTATTGGGATTGTATAGCACCTGTAATTCACTGACATCTTAACAATGTTAAGCCATCTAGTCCATGAACATGGAATATCATTACACTTCTTTAGGACTTCTTTGAGTACTTTCATCAATGTTTTGTAATTTTCTGCCTGTAAGTTGTTTACTGCTGTGGCTAAAATTAATCCTACATATTTGGTTGTCTTCAATTGCTATGGTAAATGGATTTCTTCTAAAAATTGCTCTTTACTGATGTAGAGAGCATCACTGATTTTTCACATTGATCCCTGATAATTTTCTGAAATAATTTATTTGTTCTGTCCTTGGTTGTTGAGTTTTCAGGAATTATCTTCATATTATATCATGTCATCTGAAAATAGGCTAAGTTTAACTTTTTCCTTTGCAATTATGGATGCTTTATTTTTTTCTTCATTTTCTTGCCAAATTCCTCTGGCTAGAACCTCTACTACAGTGCTGAATAATGTTGTTGACACTGTGCAAACTTGTCTTGTCCCTGATGTCCTGGGGAAAGTTTCATTCTTTCAGAATTTAATATGATGTTAGCTGTGAGATTTTAACATCTGACCTTTATCATGTTGAGTTATTTGCAAATATTCCTAGTTTTATGAGTGTCCTGTCATCAAAGGGTGCTGGATTTTGACAAATGAATTTTCTAAATGAAATTATATGACCATGTTTGTTTTTTCTTCATTCTATTAATATGATGTATTACATTAGTTGATTTTCTTTTGTTGAACAACCATTACATATCTGGTAAAACATTCCACTTACTCATCTTTTAATGTGGTATTGGATTCTATTTGCTAAAGTTTGGTTGAGGAATTTGCTTCTTTATTCTTAAAGGCCATGGGTATATATTGTGCTATATTTATTTGTCTTTGGTATTAGTGTGATGCTCACCTCATGGAATCAGGAAGTGTTCCCTCTGATTCAATAATTTTCAGGAATTTGATCAGGACTGGTATTTTAGGGAATGCTTGGTTATATTCACCATAGAACTCTTCAGATCCTGTGATTTTCTTCATTGGGAGATTTTGATTACTGATTTCATCACTTTAGTTATTTTTGGTCTATTGAGATCTTCTAATTCTCCTTGAGTCAGTGTATGCAATTTGTATGTTTCTAGAAATTTATCCATTCATTTAGTTTATCTATTTTGCTGGGACATGATTGTTCATAATATTCTCTTATGTTTCTTTTTATTTCTTTGGGATTAATGGTAATATACTTCCTTTATGTACTTGAGTCCTTTTCCTCTTTTTTCTTTGTTAAATATAAATAAAATACACATGAATGTTAAATATAAATAAAAGCTAAACATTTTATTGATCTTTGCAATGTAACTACTTTTGGCTTTGTTGAATCTATTGTATTTTTATTCTCTATTTCATTTATCTTCACTATTATATTTTTATTTACTTCCAACTGCTCACTTTGAGTTTATTTTGCTCCTCTATTTCTAGTGCCTAGTAGCAAAAATTGTAAGATCAGTTGTCATATTTTAGCTCTTTCTACTTTTTGTTTTAATAATGCAGAGCTATAAATTTTGATTTCACCGCTGTCTTTGCTGTATCCTGTAAGTATGGGTATGTTTTGAGTTTTTCCTTGTGCCCTAAGATATATCCTAATTGCCTTTGTGATTTCTTCTTTGACTCACTAGTTCTTTAAGCCTGCATTTTTATTAGTGAATTTTCCACTTATCATTCTCTTATTGCTTTCTCTCATCATTCTAGTGTCAGAGAAGTTTTGTGGTATGGTTTCAGTCTTTATAAATTTATTAAGGTTTGCTTTTGTGATGTAGATACATGGTATATTCTGGAGAATGGTTCATGCACTCTGAAAAAGAATGTGTAGTCTGCTCTTTTTGGCTAAAGTGTTCTACATTTGTCTGTTAACTCTAGTATATTTATAAGCTCATACTGGTCTTATTTTCCATTGTCTTCCATGTATATATTCTACCCATTGTAAATGTTGTATACATAAGCCTATTACTGTGAACAATGGAACAATCTATGTGATTATAATGGGGTTTACATACAAAACCATAAATCAGTAACTATCTTGTTTTGATACCAACTTAATTTAAAAAAACATAAAAATACATAAAATTGTTCTTAAATGCTTCCATCTCCCAATATTTTGTTATGCTTGTTAAAATTTTATCTTTATGAATTGTAAGTCCTAAACCATAGACTTTTCATTACTTTTAACTATTTACTTTTTGGAATCTGTACCAGAAAAAGAGGAGTTACATACAAAAACTATAATAAAATAATACTGTGGTTCATAATTACCCATATGGTTACATTTATCAAAAATCTTTATTCTTTATGCTACTTCAATACACTATTTAGTGTCCTTTCCTTTCAGTCTGAAGAACAACCTGTACCACAGCTTGAAGTTCATGGCTAGTGGTGATGATCTCCCTCACCTTTTGTTTATCTGGGAATTTGTTCATCATTGCCTCATTTTTAAGCATTACCAGATGTAAAATACTCAGTTGAAATTGTTTTCTTTCAGCAATTAAATATTCCATCCAACTGCCTTCCATAAATGGCCTCTTATGAGAAACTGGCATTTAATTTTTGAGGGTCTGCATTTTCTCTTTATTAAAAATGTTGTGGGTTTACAGAATATGCATGCATTAAATACAAGATGCCCATATACTGCTCTACTATTAACACCTTACATTGATGTGGAACATTTGTTACAATTGATGACAGCACATTTTTATAATTGTACTATTAAATATAGTCCATGGTTTAGTTTAGTATTCACTGTGTAGTGTAGATCCACAGATTTTTAAATTTTGTATTCTGTTGCCATACATTCAATCTATCATTTCCCCTTTTTATCAAATTCAGGACATTGAATTAGGCTATAGTTTCTTAAACTTTACACCCAAAGCAAATGGAACAAAAAAAAATAGATTAATGGGACCTCATCAAAAATAATTTTTTGTGCCTCAAAGGACATTTTCATCAAAAAGAAACCAACCTAAACATTGGGAGAAAATATTTGGAAACTATGAATCAAATAAAGGTTTAGTATACAGAATATATAAAGAAATCCTTCAATTTACCTACAAAAATGTAAACAACCCAATTTAAAAAAGGGGGAAAGACTTGAAAATATAGTTCTCCAAAGAAATGCAAATGGTTAAATTGTACATGAAGATATGCTTAACATCATTAGCCATCAGAGAAACGTAAAAGAAAACCAGAATGAGATTCCATTTCATACCCATTAGAATTGTAGTTATTGAAGAAAATAGAAAATAACAAGTGTTGGAGAGGATTCAGGAAACAGGAACACTCATTTATTGATGGTGAAAATGTAAAATGGTATAGCTGCTGTGGAAGACAATTTGCCATTTTCTCAGAAAGCTATAGAATTACCATATGATCTGGTAATCCCACTACTGGGTATATACACAAAATAATTAAAAGCAAGGGTTTGAACAGATATTTTCATACAAAGTCTTTTGAATTCTTACATGCTGAATTGTCTCTGATTTCTCAACAGTTTAGAACAGTGAATGCTATGAGAAATAAGAATGACTCAAATGTGACTGACTTCATCCTTATGGGATTGACAGACTCTGAAATAATCCAGTGAGTCCTTTTAAGGTTGTTTCTCATGATATACCTGATTACCCTGCTTGGGAATGGAGGGATGATACTTATAATTTGCCTGGATCTCCAGCCTCACATTCTTGTGTCAGCTCTCATTCCCTGATCTCAGTTACTCAATAGTCATCACACCTAAAACCTTACAGAACTTACTGACTTCCAACAAGCATATTTCATTTATGGGTTTCTTCACCCAGATGTTTTTCTTTATCTTCTTGGGTACCAATGAATGTTTTCTTCTCTCCTCAATGGCGTATGACTGCTATGTAGCTATCTGCAATCCTCTTAAATACAAGTTTGTTATGTCTATGAGGCTCTGCCAAACCCTCATTACTGGGTCCTATATGATTGGCCTTACTGATTCCTTGGCCCATGTTCTTTGTATGAACAGTTTGCAGTTTTGCAGGTGCAATATAATTTTTCACTTTTTCTGTGACTTAAACCAAATTTTAGCCCTGTCCTGCACTGACAGTCATGAAACTGAAATCATGATATACATTCTTGCTGGCTTTACCCTAATTGTTTCTCTTATCACAATCTCTGTGTCCTATCTATCCATTCTGTCTCCTATTCTAAAAATTAATTCCAATTCAGGAAAGTGCAAAGCCTTCTCTACTTGTGCCTCACACCACCCAGGAGTCACCATCTTTTAGGGCACTATAATTTTTACTTATTTAAAACCTAGGAATTCCTACTCCTTAAGAAAAGATCAAGAGGCCTCTGTGTTTTATACTATGGTGGTCCCCATGCTGAACACACTCGTTTATAGTCTTAGGAATAAAGAAGTGAAAAATGCTGTCATTAGGGTCATGCAGAAGAAAGATGATTCCAGGTAAATGAAATGACATTGACACTGAATATTCAAGTCCACCTTTTCTTTCCCCCAGTTTGGTATTTACTTGGATTCTCTGTAAAATACATGAATTTCTTTGATTTGTATTTCTGTTGAGCCATCTTTACTTGGTGAAACATGATCTTGAAAATTTCCAGGAATATAATTTTAGAAATTTACATATTAATTTGGAATCTATGAAATACCTGTTAAACCTATAGTTTAAATACATGTGATGTTTAGGACAACAAATGTGCAAACCAATATGGTGAAGTCTTTCTAATTGTATCATAGAAATCTCCATACATGTTTCATTTTAAGAGAATTTTATTATGGAGAGAACTCTCAGGAGCCTTTCCATTTATTCTCTAGAAAAGAAATATGCCACAGTTGTAAATAGTCCTGGTTGGGAATGGACAATTCAGGGTTTAGATTCTAGATGTGCCAGCTACTTAACTGTGTATCCCTTAGAAAGGCACTGAAACTTTTAATCTATCTTCCTGAGCTATACAAGAAAAATAATAATTCTAATCTATAGAATTATTGTAAAGATGAAATTGCATGATGAATGGGAATAATTTAATGAAATATTAATACATTTTGGTCAAAATCATCAGAATAATTATATTCTTGCATTTTTTTGAATACATAATAGCTTTTCTATGAAAATATACTCTGGTGATTTTCAAATAGTTTTGGTTAATCTCATCCATAAACAGCTAAAAAGTAATAACAGATTTTAATATTTGGTCTAAGAACAAGTAAAACCTTGCAATTGGAATTAACTTATAGGTAAAGGTAAATATGAACATTGAAGAAAATTTGGAAAATATTTCCAATTATTAAAGAAAATATAAACATCCTTACTATTTTTATAGCTTGTCCACAGTCTTCTCAGCTAATCTTCTGTGTGTGTATGTATATATTACATAGATGTAAAATTTTTGTCATATTCTACCTCTATTTTGCAGCTTTTATTTTCAACTCATCACTATAATCTTTGGTAATTCTCTGACATTTAAACTTGGGCAATGGATGCTTTCTTTTTACATGAGTTAAATAAAGAATATCATCTTCTGATGCTTTGAGACCTGAAAGTTTATAAATTAATGAGGTTTAATATCTTCCTTCAGTCATGTCTTATTTTAGTGTACTTGCTAAACTTTCAAAATTCCTACCATGCTCTGATGTTTCACTAAACTTAAATAATTAGCATTTCTTTGTAATAATTTTGGTAAGATTAATAAAATCATCTCCTTTCTCCTGATTTCTGTATATTTGGTACATTATTTAAAAAGAAATAGACTTTTGAGTTAAATTCTTGGATAATTGTATTAAAATTTTAAATTTTAAATTTTAAATTAAGAAAAATTGATAGGTTTCATAGAATTATAATGATTTAATTTCTTACACGATTTTTGAAAGCTTAAAGAAGTTCAACCTTGTTTTAAGAGTAAAATGTTAATGAATTTTTCCTAGTTCATCTCTGTTAAATAAATTATTCAAGTAATTAAAATATTTGATTGCTAAAAATTGTTTTACTCTTATATTTGAAAGATACTTTCAGTAGGTATTCTATTCTGGAATGAGTTCTTATCTTTCAGTACTTTAAACATGTTTCCTTTATCTTCTTATGTATATCATTATTGATGGCATCTCTTATAACAAGTGTTTTTTTCTTTTGTATGTGATATAGTAATTAATATTGCTATCCTATCAACTTCATGAATACGGTGTCATTACAGAATGTTTACTCCTGAGATGCATTGAAATTTTTGAATTAAATTAAATATTTGATTATATATTGTGATGTTTAAACTTATGTGTCACCTTGGCCAAGTGATGTTGCCCAGTTTTTTGGTCAAGAAAGCACTGGCCAAGTGATGTTGTCCAGTTGTTTGGTCAAGTATGCACTGGAAATCTTGATAGTAGCTACCGCATATTATGAAGTGGTTACTAGTGCTTAGGAATTATGGGGACATTACTTTAAATAAGCGATGTAGTAACTGGGAAACTAAATTATGTAGTGACATTTTAGCATGGAAAGTCATGCCAAGCTAGATATAGCATTTTGTTACAGTCATGTGGTTAGTTACCAATAAAGCCAGAATTCAAGCTTAGATTTCTGTGACTCCACATGTGAAGTAACTTGGTCATGTATACAATCCTATTCTGGCATGCAAAATTCTGAAGTCATTATCACCTAGAAACAATACAGACTTTATCCTCACCTATTTGAATTATTTTTATAAAGTCCCAAGCTCAAAAACAATGAAATCATATTAATAAAAATAAAATAAAATGAAATCTACCTGAGTTACTAAATAGTAAATTAAATTTAAAATTCATTTATAATCCTTCAGTTTACAAAAAGTATATCAAAGTGACATACAACTAACAGAAAAATTGTTTTCCCTGTCTCTAATAATTTCCATAATGTTTAAATATTTTTCCTTATAGCTACTGCCCCTATTCCTTTACCTTCCATCAATAAAATTACAACATATTTCTGATTTGCAGCTCTATTGTCTTAAGTATGTAAGGAAACTTTACTTTCTGTTATGATCACTGTAAGGCGTGTGCTTCAATTTTAATACAACTCTGAGTAAACTAGAACAAAGTTTCTCAAATTTAATTATTAAAGCACATACTTTAGTTTGAGTTCATAAACAGAGTTTCTAAAATATTATGTAAATGATGAAAAACTTTTTTTCTGGAAATGAACTGGTCATTCAATTAAAATTCTCTGTGAATATCATGCATTTGGATAATTATTTCAGTTTATAGATCTCTCTTGTGGTCCACAAGGGAAGTCTAAGGAGAAAACACAATACCTCTCTTCTACATAGCAAAGGAAGAAGATGAGATTTTTTGCTATTACAAATTATCAAATGTTTCTGGAACAACAAACTGCATGAAAAAAATAACTAAATGAAAGCACTTTGTCCTTTAATACAAAATAATCCTTCAGTGGAAAAAACACATTGCCTAGGACTGGAAAACTAATCAAATGATTATTTTTCTAATATAGAGTCATAGCTGCAATATGTATTAGATATTGGCATTATATTCGTAGCTTAAATTCCTTGAAATACAATTTTGCCTTGCTGGAAATACAAATCCAATACTTCCTCAAAATTTCATTAAATATCTATGTTATAAAATAATATATACAACATTTTTAGTTTTTGTGGCCTGACTTTGTCTTGAATATGTCATATACCAATCAGTGGAAGAGTATCTGGCTATATATATACAGGAAACTCAAGAGAATATTGAAAAATAAATGGATGACTTTATCCCACACCAGAGATTCTAACTTAGAGGATAGAACATTTTGGTTGTAGAATCTGAAAAAAATAAAGAAAGAAATATGGCATTAGTAGAGACATTTGGGAGCAATTGGTCTGTTAATTAAATGCAATCCCAAATTGAACTACAGATTTAACACAACACAACCAACATTAAAGCAATCATTTTTTAATGGAAATTGACTAAGTGATTTTCCAATATATATGAAAATGCAAAGGGCTAAGATTCTCAAAACAACTTTGAAGAAGCAGAATAAAGTTAGAAATTTCACATAATCTTATTTTAGCCTCTATCAAAAACCTAAAATAAAGAAGAGAGTGATGGTATTGTTGACAAGAGGGTTGACTTGATCAATGGAAATTAATAGAGAGTTCAGAAATAGATTCACTTGTATGTCATGAAAATTAGTGCCACCATTAAGGGGATGAAGGATGCAGGGTGTGGTGGTTCTATCACGTTCCCATTCAACTCTCCTTTTTGGCATAGCAGAAAGCAGACATATCTTTAGAGAATGACTGTAGATTATCATAAACTAAAGCATGTGGTTACTCTAACTGCTGCTGTTGTTTCAGATATGGTGTCATTGCTTAACCAAATGAGAACAACCCCAGGTACATGGTAGATAGCTATTGATTTCAAAAATACTTTCATTTTTCAATCCCTCTTAGTTTTCTTTCTACTGGGAAGGCCAGAAAAACACTTTCACTGCCCTTCCTCAGGGGTATAGAAAATCTTCAGCCCTGTGTCATAATCTAGTCTGTAGGTACACTGATCAAATTACCCTTCCAGAAGATGTCATATCTTCTGGAAGAAATATGGCATTAGTAGAGACATTTGGGAGCAATTTGGGACCTATTGGTAACATAGTTGCCTGTTAGAGGAAGGTTAATAAATAAATAAAACAAAAATCAGGGAATTTCCACCTCAGTGAAAATTGTAGCCACTCAGGTAATAAGGTAAAGTCAAAATTTTTCATATAATGTGAAGGAAAAATTCTTAGAGGCTAATGAGGCCTCATTGGCCTCTAAGAATTTTGGTATAAACAAACATATTTCTCATTTGTGTGGGCTACACTGGCCTATTTAACAAGTAACCCAAATGCTGCTATTTTTTTTTAATGTGTACTGGAATAGCAGGAGTCTCTCCAACAGGTACAGACTGCTTTTCACTTGATACATAATAATCCAGCATATCAATTATTGCTTGAAATGTCAGTGCAAATAGAGATGCTGTTTGGAGCCTTTGTCAAATATCCATATGAATAACACAGCACAGGCACATGGGATTTTGGATCAAATCTTGTAAAATGTGCTGATAATTACTCTTTTTTAAAGAAACATCTTTTGGCCTTCTACAGAGACTTGGTAAAGACTGTATAATTAAACCTGGTCCACCTAATTTCTTTAAGAACTAACTTGTCCATCATGAAATGGGTGTTGCCTAACTCACCAGGCCTTTAAGTTGGGCATACACTGCAACCTTCCATCACCAAATAGAAGTAGTTTATGCAGGGTCAATCTCTAGTATGCCCCAAAGGCACAAGTAAGTTCCTTTGAGAAGTAGATCAGATATCCATGGCCCCCTCTCCTGCCCCTTTATCTTTTCTCTCCCTGTCTATAGCTATGGCTTTGGGGAGTTCCTAGTAAGAAAATTTGAGCCTTGTTTAAAGATGGTTTTGCACAATATACAGACAATACTCAAAAGTTGGCAGCTATGATGGCAGAGTGGTGAGGGGAAAATTTACTTGCTCATTTTGGGCAGCTGATAAATAGCCAGGGATTGTCTAAAACAACTGATTGGGGGATTTCTATAACTGAGAACATGCCATACACCAATCTGGGATGGGTGGATAGTCTGAGATCACAGCAAATATCTGCCCTTACCCAAAAGGCATTGCAGACTGCCTTGCAGCTGGTTTACTAAGGGAAAATAACAGCAGTCTCTGCTGGGAGCAAGGAGTTGGGCTCAACCAGGCTCCAGTTGATGAAATAATTAACAAATTTAGACAGCTGAACAAAATCTCCAAGCACAAATAAATCAAGACAAGCACAAAATGAATTGGGAGGTTTTTCCCTGGCAGAAAGGAGGCAGGGTTATAAATAACAAACAAACAAACTAACAAAGAGCAGAGACTTTTGGAGTTAGAGTTGCTCAAAATACTGGAAAAGGCCTGGATCCTAAGAAAATTGGGCACATAGAATCAGATAGTTACTCTGGCACTTGATTGGCAAAACTGGGGAGCTGGGAAATGGCTTTGCAAAGGTGTTTTTATTTTCTTTCTCTTTGTTTCTTTATATTATTTTATTATTATTATTACTTTTCAATAGCCCATTAGAGCTATGGGAATTCTCAGGTTTCAGCAATGCCCCAGGCAGTGGTGGAAATAAAGTATGTCTGAGGGTAACTAGTCAGGTGAAGGAGTTAATTCCCTAAGGATGTGACTTAAAGTAGTCTCTACTAGGAGGAAGGGAAGGTATCCCAGCAAAGCTAAAACTGTGGCTTTAATCCCAGCAGATAGGATGCAGGGCTGAATGAAAAAAAAAATAAATGAAATAAAATAAAAAAGAAAAAGATGGAGGCTTTTAGAGTTGGCTTGACTCAGAGTGCTGAAGAGGGGCTTTGACACAACAGGGGGGATGGACCAAGCAGGGTACCAACTCTGGCTCTTGACTGGTGAAATCTGGGGGGAAGTGATTTTTCCCCTTGTTTTATTTTTTTCTTTTCTTAATTTTTCTTCTTGTTTTAAAATTATTCTAAGTAGTTCACTAGAAAAAGCCTCAGATATTTCCAATTGGTGGCTGTACTCAGGCAATGTCAGAGCTAAGATAGGTATGAGAGGCAAAGCAATGAATAAAGTGGAGAAGATAATTTCCTAAAGAGCATGCTTTCCCCAAGAAAAGGGGGAAGCACTCAAGTGGCTGTTCTCCTTCAGAGACCTCAGATAACAGGAGCTGGAACACAGAAAGAGCAAAGGCACTGCATCACTTTACACCAGTGGGGAGCTGTGGGCTGACAATCAGCAATTGCTGGACAGGATAGGAAAACCATGGAATATAAAGGTTACACAGGATAATGTGACAAAATTCTGAGTCTCATTCTCAGGGAAACTTGATATGAATTACACCCTCTTCCTGATATCTGGGCCTGCTGGACTGGGAAAAAATGATTGGGGTTGACCATATGTCGGGAGAGACCCTCATAAAAAGTTAACATAAAGTCAGGGAAAGAACCAGAAAACAAGAGCTTAAAAGTTCTCAAAACTAAACAGAATGTATGCCACATGTCTAAAATAAGTTGAACTGAATGCAAAAGAACAGATAAAGAGCAAAAACAACCAGTAACAAACAACAACAAAAAAACTAGGTAAAAGAGGGAAAACAAGATCCAGAAAAATCCAGAATAAACTAATCAAGAATATGGTGGTTAGGAGGGACAGGGCAAAAAAACACTCCATGAAAAACACTAGATAAAAGCCAGAAAGTGACATAGAACACAAGTTCCAGTGATGCATAAGCTGGGCAAGATCTGCTAAATCCTCAGGTACCATGCTCTTGGTGAAACTGGGAGTCTGCATTCTGAAATGAGTGAGAAAGCCTGCTGAATATCTGCCAGCCATGATGCAGTGTGGGAAACTGTGGGTTGACATTTGGAGTTGGATAAGCATTTTTTTAATCCCAAAGTGGCTGCAGATACAACAGTGAGAACAACACAGTGAAGCATGACAGGAATGGCAACCCCATGACCTGTGGGGACACCACAATATCTGATGTGGGCAATAGCCTTTCACACACCCACTGCAAATTGTCTCAGAGTGAGGAAGGCAGAGGTTAGCCAATAGGGAAAAATAACCATGCCCCCTACAGCCATCTTCCCAGTGGGCTGGGAATGCTCCCACCTGGCACTGGCAAAAAAGCCCAGAGCTGCACCAAAAAGCCCAGTGCATTGGGAAATGTTACCTGCAATTCATACACACACCACAATATTGGATGTGGGCTATAACCTTTCATGCACCTGCAGATAACTGTCCCCAGAGCTAGGAAGGCAGAGCTGTGTGAAAAGGGGGAAATTAACACACCTCTTACAGCGATCCTTTCAGCAGGCTGGTAATGCCCCTACATGGCCCAGTGGCCCAGAACTTCCCTTGAGGGATGGTGCACACTTGTTACACAGCACAGACTTCCCTCAGCAGAGGCCCTAGGTGGACACATCTTGGAAAAAGGGCCTACTCAGAAGTCCCAGAGACCATATGACAATAACAAGGACTTGTGGGTTAGTGGCAGAAACAAACTGTGGAGAGACTCAACTGAAGGTTTAGACCCTTGCAACAGCTTTAAATCTCCAGGAACACCTGGTAGTTTTGATTATTAAAGCACACTCCCTTCCTAATTGCTTAGACATATGTCCCACATCCAGGGTGGGCAGCACAAAATACACATGCAAAGTTGGTGCACCAATTTTACCCCCAGAAGAATCAGACCCCACACACCACAAAGACAAAATTGCAAAGAACTGGCTTGAGGGAAAATAGGTGGCTCACAGATGCCACTTACTGGTAAGTTAGAGAAAGTGTACACCACCAAACTGTAGAACTGATAAATTAGAGATAAGTCTTTGAATTAGCCTACATATCCCAAAAGAACCCTATCAAGGTAAGCAAATGCCAATAGGCCAAAAACAACAGAAAAGTTTAAAGCTTATGAAGAAACCACATGATATGTACAATTCAAACCCAAACACCCAAATCAAAAGATCAGAGAAAACACAGTACTTGGAACAATTAATGAAAGAACTAAAGACAAACAAGAGCATGGCACAGGATGTAAATGATATGAAGAAGACCCTAGAAGAGCACAAAGAAGAAATTGCAAGAGTAAATAAAAAAGTAGATGATCTTATGGAAATAAAAGAAACTGTCAACCAAATTAAAAAGATTTTTGATAATCATACCACAAGACTAGAAGAAGCTGAACAATGAATCAGTGACCTCAAGGACCATAGAATGGAAAATGAAAGACCAGAAGAAAGAATGGGGAAAAGAAATCAAAATGGACCTCAAGGATATGATAGATAATATGAAATGTCCAAATATAAGCCTCATTGGTGTCTCCAAAAGGAAAGAAAAGGGTAAAAGTCTAGAAAGAGTATTCAAAGAAATTCTTGGGGAAACTTCTCAAACTTCCACACAGAATAAATAAACAAAGCATAAATGCCCAGCGAACTCCAAAGAGAATAAATCCAAATAAACACACACTGAGATGTATTCTGATCATACTGTCAAATACTGAACATAAGGAGCAAGTTCTGAAAGCAGCAAGAGAAAAGCAATTCACCACATTCAAAGGAAATAGCATAAAATTAAATAGTGACTACTCAGCAGACACCATGGAGGTGAGAAGGCAGTGGCATGACATATGTAAAATTCTGAGAAAGAAAAATTTCCAACCAAGAATACTTTATCCAGAAAAGCTCTCCTTCAAATTTGAGGGAGAGAGTAAATTCTTCACAGAAAAACAAACGCTGATAGATTTTGCTAACAAAAGATCTGCCCTACTTGAGATACTAAAGGGAGCCCTACCAACAAAGAAACAAAGAAAGGAAAGAGAGATATGGAGAAAGGTACAGTACTAAAGGGATTCAGTATTGTTTCATTAAAGGGCAATAAGAGAGAGAGAGGGAAAATTATATCTGACAAACATAAACCAAAGGATAGGATGGCTGATTCAAGAAATGCCTTCACAGTGATAATATAGAAGGTAAATGGATTAAACTTCCCAATTAAAAGTTATAGATTTGCAGAATGGATCAAAAAATATGAGCCATCAATATGCTGTATGCAAGAGACTCATCATAGACACAGGGACACAAAGAAATTGAAAGTGAAAGGATGGAAAATATATTTCATGCAAGCTACAGCAAAAAGAAAGCAGGAGTAGCAATATTAATCTCAGGTAAAAGAGACTTTAAATGCAAGGATATTATGAGAGGCAAAGAAGACCACTACATACTAATAGAAGGGACAATTCAACAAGAAGAAATAACAATCATAAACATTTATGCCCCCAATCAAGGTGCCCCAAAATACATGAGACAAAACTAAAGGAAGCAATTGATGTTTCTGCAATATTTGTTGGAGATTGCAACACATCACTCTCTCTTATATATAGATCAACCAGAAAGAAGTCCAATAAGGAAACTGAAAACCTAAACAATCTGATAAATGAACCTGATTTAACAGACATATGGAACATTACATCCCAAATCACCAGGATACACATTCTTCTCTAGTGCTCATGGAACTTTGTCCAGAATACACCATAGGCTGGATATAAAACAAGCCTCAATAAATTTAAAAAAATTGAAATTATTCAAAGCACATTCTCTGACCCCAATCAAATACAATTACAAGTCAACGACCATCAGAGACTTAGAAAATTCACAAATACCTGGAGGTTAAACAACACACTCCTAAACAATCAGTAGGTTAAAGAAGATATAGCAAGAGAAATTGCTAAATATATACAAATGAATGAAAATTAGAACACAACATATCAAAACCTGTGGGATGCAGCAAAAGTGGTACTGAGAGAGAAACTAATAGCACTAAATACATACATCAAAAAGAAGGAAAGAGATAATCAAAGAACTAATGGAGCACTTGAAGAAGCTAGAAAATGAACAGAAAACTAATCCTAAACCAAGTAGAAGAAAAGAAATAACAAGGAATAAAGCAAAAATAAATGACGTAAAGAACAAAAAACAATAGAGAGAACAAATACCATAAAGAGTCAGATCTTTGAGAAGATAACAAGATTGACAAGCCCCTAGCTAGACTGACAAAATCAAAAAGAGAAAAGACCCATATAAACAAAGTAACGTATGAGAAATGTTACATTACTGCAGATCCCCCCCCCCAAAAAAATATGAGGATACTATGAATAACTGTATGCCAATAATCTGGATAATATAGAGGAAACGGACAATTTTCTGGGAGCATATGAAGAACCTAGACTGACAAGAGAAAAATAGAAGACCTCATCCAAGCAATCACAAACAAGGAGATCCAATCAATCATCAAAAACTTCCCACAAATAAATGCCCATAGCCAGATGGCTTCACAGGAGAATTCTACCACACTTTACAAAAAGAACTGATGCCTATCTTACTTAAATCATTCAAGACATTGAAGAAATTGGAACACTACCTAACACATTTCATGAAGCTAACATTAATCTAATACAAAAACCAGGCAAAGATGCCACAAAAAAGGAAAACTACAGACCAATACCCCTAATGAATATAGATCCAAAAATTCTCAACAAAATACTTGCTAATTGAATCCAAAGACACATTAAAAGAATCATACACCATGACCAAGTGGGGTTCATTCCAGGCTCGTAAGACTGGTTCAACATAAGAAAATCAACAGCACATCAACAAATGAAAGAGAAAAATCAAATGATCATCTCAATAGATACTAAAATAGCATTTGACAAAATCCAACATCCCTTTTTGATAAAAACAGTTCAAAAGGTAGGAATTGAAAGAAAATTCCTCAATATGATAAAGAGCATATATGAACAACCCACAGTCATCATAGTTCTCAATGGTGACAGACTGCAAGCCTTCCCTCTAAGATAAGGAATGAGACAAGTATGCCTGCTGCCACCAATGTTATTCAACATTGTGCTGGAAGTGCTAGCCAGTGCAAACTGGCAAGGCAAAGACATAAAAGGCATGCATCCAAATTGGAAAGGAAGAAGTAAAACTGTCATTGTTTGCAGATGATATGATCTTATATATGG
This sequence comes from Choloepus didactylus, assembly GCF_015220235.1. NCBI lineage: Eukaryota > Metazoa > Chordata > Mammalia > Pilosa > Megalonychidae > Choloepus > Choloepus didactylus. The sequence goes on from NC_051316.1 coordinate 3,712,727, forward strand.
AAAACCCTGAGAAATCAGTGATACAGCTGCTAGAACTAACAAATTTAGCAAAGTAGTGGGATAAAAGATTAATGCACATAAGTCAGTAATGTTTCTATAAGCTAGAAATTTATGAAGTGAAGAGACCCTCAAGTAAAATATACCATTTTCAGTAGCAAATAATAAAATGAAGTACCTAGGAATAAACTTAACCAAAGATGTAAAAGACCTATACAAAGAAAACTGCATAACTCTACTGAAAGAAATAGAAAGTGACCTTAAAAGATGGAAAAATATGCCATGTTCTTGGATAGGAAAGCTAAACATCATTAAGACATCAATTCTACCCAAACTCATCTACAGATTCAATGCAATCCCAATCAAAATTCCAACAACCTACTTTGCAGACTTGGAAAACCTAGTTGTCAAATTTATTTGGAAAGGGAAGAATCCTTGAATTGCTAAAAACCCTCTAAAAAAAAAAAAAAAAAAGAAAAACAAAGAGGGAGGACTTACACTCCCTGAGTTTGAAGATGATTATAAAACCACAGTAGTCAAAAGAGCATGGTACTGGCATGAAGATAGATACATTGATCCATGAAATTGAATTGAGAATTCAGAGATAGACCCCCAGATACACAGCTGACTGATCTTCAATAAGGCCCCCAAAACCACTGAACTGGGACATAATCTTTTCAACAAATGGGGTTGGGAGAGTTGGATATCCATATCCAAAAGAATAAAAGAGGACCCCTACCTCACACCCTACACAAAAATTAACTCAAAGTGAATCAAAAACTTCAATATAAAAGGCAATACCATAAAACTACCAGAAGATAATGTAGGGAGACCTCTTCAAGAACTTGTATTAGGAGGTCACTTCCTAGACCTTACACACACAGCACAAGCAACAAAGGAAAAAATAGATAAACAGGAAATCCTCAAACTTAGAAGTTTCTGTACCTCAAAGGAATTTGTCAAAAAGGTGAAGAAGCAGCCAAATCAATGGGATAAAAAAGTTTGGAAACCATGTATTTGAAAAAAGACTGATATCTTGCCCATATAAAGAAACCTTACAACTCAGTGACAATAGTACAGACAGCCCAACTGTAAAACAGGCAAAATATATGAGGAGGGAGTTCTCTGAAGGGGAAATACAAATGGCCAAAAAACACATGAAAAAATGTTCAGCTTCATTAGCTATTAGAGAGATGCATATTAAGACCATAATAAGATACAATCTCACACCAATTACAATGGCTGTCATTAAACAAACAGGTAACTACAAATGCTAGAGAGGATGAGGAGAAATTGGAAATCATTCATTGTTGGTGGGACTGCATAATGGTTCAGCAACTCTGGAAGACAGTCTGGCAGCTCCTTAGAAAACTAGATACAGAGTTACCCTTTGACCCAGCAGCTGCACTTCTTTTTATACACCCAGAAGATCTGAAATCAGTGACACAAACAGATATCTGCATGCCAATGTCCATAGCAGCATTACTCACAATAGCCAAGAGATGGAAACAACCCAAAAGTCCTTCCACAGATGAGTGGATAAATAAAAGGTGGTATATACACACAATGGAATACTACACAGCAGTAAGAAGGAATGATGTCTTGAAACATATGACAACTTGGATTAACCTTGAAGACATAATGCTAAGGAAATAAGCCAGGCACAAAAAGAGAAATATTATATGCTACCAATAATGTGAACTTTGTTGGGGGAGAATGCAGGGTTGTTGAGCTTCCCCACCATGATGTTTGCTGATGTGCTTACAGATATTTGGGACTGGTGATTTGATGGGCTGAGCCCTCAGTCATGGGACTTGCCCTTGGGAAGACTGTTACTGCAAAGGAGAGTCTAGGCCTGCTTATAATTGTGACTAAGTGTCTCCTTCTGAATGCCTCTGTTGCTCATATGTGGCCCTTTCTCTCTAGGTAGGCCAACTTGACAGATGAAATCACTGCACACCCCCCTAAGTGGGATCTGATACCCAGGGATGTAAATCCCCCTGGCAACATGGAATATGACTACAGGGAGGAATCTAGACCCAGCATCATGGGATAGAGGACATTTTGACCAAAACGGAGATGTGAAATGAAATGAAATAAGTTTCAGTGGCTGAGAGATTCCAAAAGGAGCTGAGAGGTCACTCTGGTGGGTACTCTTATACACAATATAGATAAACCTTTTTAGGTTCTAATGACTTGGAATAGCTATCAGTAAATACCCAAAACTATCAAATTGCAGCCCATGACCCTTGAATTTTGAAGTCAATTGTATAACAATGTAGCTTATGAGGGTTGACAATGTGATTGGGAAAGCCATGTGGATCACACTCCCCTTTTGTCCAGTGTATGGATGGATGAGTAGAAAAATGGGGGCAAAAACAAAAAAAAACAACAAAAAAACACCTGGTGTTCTTTTTTACTTTAATTGTTCTTTTTCACTTTAATTTTTATTCTCATTACTTTTGTGTGTGTGATAATGAAAAGGTTCAAAAATTTATCTTGCTGATGGATGCACAACTGTATGATGGTACTGTGAAAAACTGATTTTATGCTTTGTATGACTGCATGGTATGTGAATATATCTCAGTAAAATTAAATTATGAAAAAAAGAAATCAGATTCCTAGACTGCAAAAAAATCATGTCATACTAGGAAGCATGAAAATATTGATCAGCCAAAGGAAAAGACTAGCACTTCAAGTGAGATACTAGAAGTTCTAGATACAGTAATTAGGCAAGAAAAAGAAGTTGCAGGCATCCAAATTGAAGAGGAAAAAGTAATACTTTCACTGTTTGCAGGTGACATGATCTTATATGTAGAAAGTCCTGAAACATCTACAGCAGAGCTACAAGAGCTAATAAATAATGCAACAAAGGGGCAGAGTACAAGATCAATATGCAAAAATCAGTAGTGTTCCTATACTCCAGTAATGAGCAACATGTGGAAGAAATCAAGAATAAAATTCAATTTAAAATAGCAAAAAAAAGAGAATCAAATAAATAGGAAAAAAGCTAATCAAGACCACTAAATGCCTTCACACAGAAAACTACAAGGAATTACTAAAAGAAATAACAGCAGACATAAATAAATGGAAGGACTTACTGTGTTCATGGATTTGAAGACTAAATACAGTTAAGATGTCAATTCCACCTAAATTGACTTGTAGATTCAATGCCATACCAATTAAAATCCCAACAGTTCACTTTGCAGAAATAGAAAAAAAAAAAACAGTAAGCAAATTTATCCAGATGGGAAGGGTTTCCCAAATAGCCAAAAATATCCTGAGAAATAGGAATAAAGTGGGAGGTCTCACACTACCTGACTTTAAAGCATATTACAAATCTACAATGGGCAAAACAGCAGAGTACTGTCATAAAGCTAGATATGCTGTTCAAATGGAATCTAATTGAGTCTTCAGAAATAGACCCTCTGTGAAAAACTGATCTTTAATAAAGTGGTCTAGCCAATGCAACATGGAGAGAGCAGCCTCTTCAATAAATGGTGTTTGGAGAAATGGATATCCATATCCAAAAGAATGAAAGGGGACTACTATCTCACACCTTATACAGAAATTATCTCAGAATGTATAAAAGACCTAAACATTAGATCTAAGACCATAAAACATTTAGAAGAAATTGTAGGGAAATATCTTAAAGATTTTGTGATAGGTGGTGGTTTCCTAGACCTTACACCCAGCATGTGAGCAATGAAAGAAGAAAAAGATAAGTGGGATATCCTCAATATTGAAAACTTTTGTGAATGAAAGGACATTGTCAGAAAGTAAAAAGGTAGCCTATGCAATGGGAGACAATATTTGGAAAGCTCATATCTGATAAGGGTTTAATATACATATTATATAAAGAGATCCTACAGCTCAACAGCAAAAGGACAAACAAATCAATTTAAAAATGATAAAGGACATTGGCACTTTTCTGAAGAGGAACTTAAAAAGACTGAGAAATGTGAATACATGGTCAACTTCATTGGCTGTTAGGAAATGTAAATAAAAACCACAATGAGGTATCACTTCACACTGAAAATAATGGTCATTACTGAAAGAAAAGAAAATTTCAAGTTCTGGAGAGGATGTGGAGAAAGAGACCACTTATTTACTGTCAGTGGGAATGTAAAATAGTGCAACCATTCTGGGGGGCAGTGTGGCAGTTCCTCAGGAAGTGAAGTATAGAATTGCCATATAACCCAGCAATCCTACTACTAAGCATACATTTGGAGGAACTGAAGGCAGGGACATGAATTGTCATTTGCACACCAATGTTTATAACAGCATTATTCATGATTGCTAAGAGATGGAAACAACCCAAATATCCATCAATGGATGAGTGGATAAAAAAGTTGTGGTTTATACATATGATAGAATATTAGGCAGTGGTAAGACAGAATAAAATCACAAAGCATGAAACAATGTGAATGAAACTTGAGGACATTATGTTGAGGGTAACTAGCCAAAAACAAAAGGAAAATAATGCATGGTTTCAATAATATGAATTAATATTAACGAGAAAACTTTGAGAGTTTATCTGAGAACACAGGCTATCAGGAGATAAAAGGAAGAGATTGGGCATTTGATGCTGAGGGAGTACAGATAAATTGTTTAACAGGATTGATTGTATAGATACAGAAATGGAAAGTGAAATACTGTGTGGTTCTAGCAAAATATTGTAAGTATGCTGAACAAAGATTAGTGAACAAGGTTGAAAGAGGATGGCTAGGGACATGTATGACACCAAAACTAAAGATTGAGGACAAAAACTCAGACTCTAACTTAGTGAAATCTAGAGTGTTCAATGATGTTGATTAAATGTAGAAATATAAGAATGGCTTTACATGAGGAAGAAAAAATTAATGTCAACTTTGAAAGGTATTGAAAATGGGATAGTATTGTGGAAAATATAATCAATGCAAACTAGAGTCAGTTGTTAACAGTAATATTGTAATATGCCTCCATTAATTGTAAAAAAAGACAATGTATCAAAGCTTAATGCCTATAAAAGTGAGATATAAGGGAGGAGTATGGGATTCTTGGTTGTTGTATTGTTGTCTGACCTTTTTATTTTATTTTTATTTTTTCTTTTACTTATAACATTCTTATTTAATTTTTCTTGGAGTAATTAATATGTTCAAGGGATGATTGTGGTGATGATACTGTGAGCATTTGATTGTACACTGTTTGTGATTGTATGGTATGTGACTATTTCTCCATAAAATTTCAGAGGGAAATAAACAGAGGGATATGACTGCTGGAGAAAATGTGGAAAGAAGGATGTACCTATTTAGTGTTGGTGGAGAAGTAGAATGTTGCAGCCCAAATGGAGGGCAGTGTGATGGTTCTACAAAAGCTAAGTATGGGGTTGCCATAAAGTCCATATTTGATATTTACTTTGAAGAACTGAGAATAGGGACATGAATTAACGTTTGCTCACTGTTGTTTGTGGCAACATTTTTCATGGTTTGCAATGGATGGATGTGACCTTAGGGTACACTGACTAACAAAATGGTGAACTGTGGTGTATGCATACAATAGAATATTGAGCTCCTGCTAGAAGAAAAGTTCTGAGACATGAACTAGGTGAACAGACTTTGAGGACAGTATAGTGTTTGAAATTAGCAAGAAATGAAGACAAACAGTATAATGCCTCACTAATATGGGCTAACTATAAATTGCAAACTCTGAGAATTGAACCTGATACCATAGGTTATCAGGGAAAGTCATATTGTAAAGGTCCCTAGGTTGTAAGCTCTTACAGCAGTCACATCTATTCCTGAGTTGCAATGTTTATCTGTAAATTCTGAGATGCTGAGCTCTTTGTGGTTAACCTGATTGGTCTCTGGAACTGTATATGTGTGTGACACCTGAGACTCAGAGCTAGAGTTTGGCAGCAATGAATGTTGGTATTACCCCATACAACAACTGTTTAAAAAGCTGAAAAAGAGCTCAAACTTCCATTAGCAATATGAATGAAGCTGATCTGGTTAGGACTAAGGCAAATCAGACTGAAGGGTAAAGGACAATATTGACTGTGTTTTAAAACTTCAACTTCTGTGTGAGACCAAAGGAAGATAGGTTTATTTGGTGAAAAATATATACTTGCTGTAGCACACTAAATAATTTAACTTCTGTGATCATTTTATTAAAACAGAAGAATTAAATTAAACTTTGAATAGGGGGTGAGAGCTTGTTGGATTTTACAGGTTAGTGTGGATCCCTGACACATTGCAAAGCAACTTGGGAAGGGAATAAAATGCATTTGCAAGGCCCCCTTGAAGGGCTGGGGAAAAATGAGGAAATATTAAACTTGTCAACCTTGGGAATTACTGATATACTCAAAGAAATGAGGCCTCAATCTTGGGCTTGCCCTTATGAAGCTTGTTACTGCAAACTAGAAAGTAAGCCTACTTATAACTGTGCCCAAGTGTCACCTCCAGAGAACCTCTTTTGTTTCTCAGATGTGATCCCTCTCTCTATGCTAACTCAGCAGGTAAACACACTGCCTTCTCCCTGCTCACCAGGGCATGACTAAGGTTGTAAATCTCCCTGGAAATGTGGAACATCATTCCCAGGGATGAGCCTGGACTCAGTATTGTGGGATTGAGAAAGACTCCTTGACCACAAGTGGGGAGAGAATTGAAGCAAAAAGTCTTAGCAGCTCAGAGATTTCAAATGGATTTGAAAGGTCACTCTGGAGGTTATACTGATATGTTATAAAGATGTCACTTTTTAGTTTTTAGTGTATTGGGATAGCTAGAAGGAAATATCTGAAACTGTTGAACTGCAACCCAGTATCCTTGATTCCTGAAGATGATTGTATAACTGTATAGCTTACACAGGGTAATTGATTGTGAAAACCTTGTGGCTCATACTCCCTTTATTGAGTGTATGGTCAGCTGAGTAGAAAAAAATGGGTAGAAAAATTAAATGAATGATAGTTGGTAATGTGGTCTTTGGGGCATTATTTTTTACTTGTATTTTTATTCTTATTTTTTATATTTCTTTGGAGTAATGAAAAGTTCAAAAATTGATTGTGGTGCTGAATCACAAATATGTGATGGTGTTGTGAGCAGTTGATTTTACACTGCTGATTATTGTATGGTATGTAAATATATCCCGGCAAAACTGAATAAAAAATAGTAGACAGCTGCAGCCCTACAGCCCCTTTCAGACATTCTTGAAGGAAAGTGATGAAGGTAAATCCTCCCAGCAAGCAGAACTTCAGACAGTATACCTTGTTCATTTTGCCTGAAAGAAGAACTTATCAGGATGCATTTGTGTACAGAATTATGGGGTATGGACAGTTTTTTTTTTTTTTGCTGGAATGTCAAAGTTTTGAAAGAACATGATTGGAAAGTTGGAGATTAAATGGTTTGGGGGAGATGAATGTGGATAGATCTCTTTGAATGGGATAAAAACATAAAATATTCATTTACCATATGAATGCTAATATGATGGTGTATTTAGCACAGGGGAATTTTATAATCAAGTAGACAGTGTGAGCAGTGTGAACATCAGCCAACATCTTTTCCCAGTCACTCCTGCTATTGCCTAATTGACTCCTGAACAAAGAGAATATTTTGTTAAGGGTGGAGCTTATACATGGGTTCAGCAACATGAACTTTCACTCACAAATGTTTACCTGGCTTCAGCCAATTCTGACTGCCCACTAAGTCCCTGTTATGTCCATTCCTCATGGTGATCACCCTAGTACCTGGTGGCAGGTTTATTCTATTAGACCATTTTTTTATCATTAAGGAGCAACATTTTGTATGTACTGCAAAAGATACTAACTCTACATATTGATTTGCCTTCTCTGCATACAGACTTCTGCCAAACTATGAAATGTGTGGCTATTGAATGCCTTTTTCATCATCATAGTATTCTACAAGTATTGCTTCTGCTCAAGGAAATCATTTCATTGCAAATGAAGTGTGGCAAGTGGCCCATACTCATGGGATTCTTTGACCTTAGCATTTTCTCCATAAACATGAAGCAGCTAGATTCACAGAAACATGGAATGGCTTTTGGAAGACACAATCAGAATATCAACAGGGTGTCAGTACCTTGCAGGGATGGGGAAATGTTATACATGGTGTTTTATATGTTCTAAATTAGAGTGGAAACCATGGTGCTGTTTTTCCTATAACCAGAACTTGTGGGATCAGAGATCACAGGGTGGAAATGGGAGTGGCAACATGACTATTACCCATGTGATCCACTAGCCATATATTTTCTTCTTGTCCCTACAAATTTAAGCACTGTTACACTATAATTCTTGAGAGGTGTGCTTCCACCAGGAAACACAACAATGATTCCATTTAACTGGAACACAACACTGCCAGCTGGCCAATTTGCTTTCCACATAGCTCTCAATCAATAGCTAAAACTGCAGCTGCTATACTGGCTGGTGTGATTGATCCTGCTTACCAAGGGGAAATTGGAATGCTAGTGGGTGTATGGAAGAGTATGTCTCATATATAGATCAGTTAGGGCATCTCTTAATACTTCCATGCCCTGTGATTAAAGTCAATTGAATACTACAAAAACCCAAAATAGTCAAGACTAACAATTTTCTAGAATGTTTGGGAATGAAGATTTGTACCAACCCACCAAGCAAAGGACCATGATCAGGTTGGGTACTTGCTGAGCATGAAGGGTATATGAAACAGATAGTGGATAAAGGTAGTTATAAACACTGTGACCATGTGACCAGTTGCAGAAATAAAGACTGTAGTCATTAAGTAATTTTATTTACATTGTTATGAATATGTATGTATATACACACATATATACACATCTACTTTTATCTAAGTATGTATATATATATACACACACACACACACACACTATTTTTGTTTTCTTCCCTCTCTTATCACTTTTACCCCTTTATTACATACATAAATGGTTTTGACTTTATGTCATAGTATGAAAGTCACAGGTAAGAGTGAATATCTTCAAGGACTTTGATCATCTTCTCAGAGAAGATTTAGTACATTTTTCATCATATCAAGATAGTACCATCATGTTAGGCAGAAGTATGACTAAGATTTTTATTTTTTTGGGGTTAAGTAGATGTATATGAATGCCAAGTTGATAAGCAATGGTCCGTGATCATTAATTCATGTTTCAACTTGGTCAGATTATGGTTCTCAGTTGATTGGTCAGCTTACCATGTGCCTGATTTTTACTGTGAAAGTACTTCATAGATGGATTTGCATCTATAATCATTTGAATGCATCTATCAACTCATTTTATCTACATTCAACAAAGGAGATTTCCTACAGAAATTTGAGAAGACTCTCCATCCAATAGTTGGAAATTTTAAAAGCCAAAATGAGGATATCAAAAGTAAAAAAAAAAAAAAAATCTGCATCTATTTCAGCCATCTAGCTTCTCCTGGGAAATTCTGCTTAATCAACATATGAGTTTCCAAATCAAGGCCTGCACTACAAAATTCATACTTGGCAATCCCTGCAGTCACACTGTGAGCCAATTTCTATAAGAGAAGTCATAATGTTTATCATGTCAGTTCAGTCAGGTAAAAGACTTACTTTACCAGACTTCCATTACAATTGTGACACAATGTGTTGGCTTAAGTAACACTCATTTATTGGTCCATGGTTTTAAAGGATAGAGGTCCAAATTGAAGATATCAGCAAGTCTTGCTTTCTCCACAAAGTTTATAATTTTCAGGTCTGGCTTGCTGTAAATTATGGGGATCCTGGGCTTGTACCTCTGCTTCCTATGGCATAGAAATCTTTCTCTCTTCCTGCTTCTGCTCATTGTTCCTGCTGCCTCCTGGCTTCCTCTTGTATGGCATTCTCCAACCTCTCACTTCCAATGACTTCCCTTCATTAAGTCCCCAGTAATACTGATTAATATCCACCTTCCTTCACTTGGGCCACTGTGCTGCTGCAATAGAGCCTCAGGTCCAAGAGTATTATTGCTCTTGTTCATGAGCCCCAGAAATGCCTTGGAAAGACATGTATGAGCCATATAAATATTTATTTAGGGCAACCTACATAAAGGACATGGTATCCTGGGCAACAGCTGGATCCTAAGCAGTGCTTTATAGCATGCAGGGAATTACATGAGATTTACATAGGAGAACAAAGAAGGCATGAAGCCAAATTGGGAGATCACATATTTATTGATCACACTCAAAGAATGTGTTTGGGTAATTTTGATACATCTAACCAGGGGCTTTGTAAAAACAATTCCATCCCACAATGAAATATGGCAAGTTTTTGACCAGCATTATAGGCCCCTGATACCAGATACCTTTGGATTAAATAAATACTCATTCCTTGTGTCTTGCTCAGGACCCTTTGAACACTTTCTGTACTTGTCCCAGAAAAGAAGGGGAGGAGGGGAAGGGATAGGTGAAGCAATGTTTGCACAAGAGAAATTATTTCCCTTACAACCAAACCTAAATTAAAATAATATTTTTAAAAGGCCCAATTTACAAAATGGTTTACATTCATGGTAATGCAAATTAAGATTAAGAACATGTCTGAATCAGGGGGCATATTTCAATCTACCAGTGTCCTTCTTCAGGTAGAAAAAGAACACGTTCTTTCCAAGAACAAAACATATTCACCACTCCAAATAACCCAAAATGCTTAATTTATTTCAGCTATAACTCTAAGTCAAAAGTCTCATCAAAGTCAATTGTAGGTGTGGCTTATCATGGGGCATAATTACCCACTGGTCTGTGGATCTGGGAAACCTAGAAAACAAGTTAACTGATCCTAAACACAATAGTGGGAGAGACACGGGCTAGGCATTCCTATGTCGTAGAGGAGAAACTGGAAGTTGAAAGGGATGAAGGATACTAACCAAGTTTGAAATCTAGCAAGGCAAGCTCCATTAGATTACAAAGCCTTCAGGGCCTGTTGAAGTGGCATCCACATCCTTTCCTTCTACTTTGTCAGTGGTCCTAGTCTCTGCAAATAATAGACCCTACTCTCCAAGAATTGGAATGTGGTCAGACTCCCTGAGAATGCTGGATTATGAAACACACCCTCTTGCTTTTGGGGGGCAGCTGGATGTTCTTCGAACATCTTGACAGTAATCCCAGTCCCCCTAGGCTTGTGTAAGAAATCCTGCCCTACTCAAAAGCTTGATGGGAAATCCTTCTTACTTGTCCTGAGATGTCCTCTCCTCAGTGGAGAACTCTGATTCCATATTTCTATTCTGGATGTCATTTTTTCTTCATTTGGTCCTTTCTGCCCCTGTTTTTCCAGCCTGGCAGAGAATCTTCTCAAACAAAATTCTCAAAATTTTGTCAGTTTTGCATGAGGTTGCAGTGGATCAAAGCCATCAGACAAATGGCTTCTCCACAGCACCTTCCTAGACAAATACATTTCCAGTCCTAACTAGAACACAGCATAATGGGGCCTTACAGAGTGATGGCAAAAATCTACTCCCTTGCATTGGTCCTGTTTATAGGATGATTTTCTTTTCATGAAAGTTCATTTACACGTATGATATATGTTCCTATCTGTACTTATATTATCTTCTAGTCAAATGTAAAAGGAAAAAAAAACTCATACTGCTGTATCTTTTAAAATAAATTCTATAAATCTCTGCTGTATAAATGCTCTTTGAATACTTATCATCCTGCTAATTCTCCTCTTAATGACAGAGGTAATAAATTTTTGCCATGTGCTTATTATATATTTGCATGAGTCAAGTTTTTAACATTTTGAAAATTACAGTTTAACTTCTTAGTTCTGTCAGCTTATTTCAAATTATTAAATCCCTTTTTCATTTCAAATTCATTTTTCTTCTTATACTTCCTCCATTTTTTCCCTTAATTATGCTTTCAAGGGTAACTAATCACTCTTGAATTTTCTAAATTGTTCTATATTTGTTTTATTTATAGTATACTCCCACATTCTCTGACTCATGTTTTCATATCCTTCTGATTTCTATCATGAAAATGGAATGGTTGATGACTGCACTAACCACCTTGATTTCCTTGAACTTCCACTTTATCCAGGGAACTATAAAGAAGAGAATGAGTCCAAGTGAGCTAAGTTAACATACCAATGGTCCCTTGAGGTGACAATGGAAGCCTCTCCCTCTGTGAAGAAGGGAAACTGTAGAAATCTAGTCAAGGCAAGAAATAGTCTTCTGACAGTTGACAGATGGCATGGACCTTGCACAAACATCCTGTTCTTGCATAGACTGTTGCCTGTCCAAGGACACTCCACCCGTACACTCATACACTCATAACTGATACACTCCCACCCACTCCCTTTTCCTCACTACCCACTTTGATTCACTTCCTCCTTCCATTAAACAGGATTATAAGCTGTTTCTGCAGCCCTGATTTTGAGCATAACCCCCTTTGGTGCTGCTTCACATGCATATTTGCTCTTGCTTAATAATACCTATATTATTTTGGCAGTGAAGTCCTCTAGTGATTTACCTTTAAGGAATTTGAAACTTTAGATCCTAGTTTTCAGCAGTTCCAAGTTTAACCTGATCATCTATTTTCTGATATGTGTGATATTCTTGAAGCTGTAGACCCCTTTTAAAAATTTTCTTTTACATTATTCTAAGATATTTTATTATTTATATGTTTGTTATATTGCCTTTTATGCTCTGACATTTTTATTTTTGGCAATGTTATTGGGTTCCATTTATGCTTTTGCACTTTAAATACCATGATATGGATTTAACTATTATTTTACCTATTTTAAAGTGATTCTATTGCAATATATTCACATGCCATATAATCAGCCAAAGTGTAAAATAAATGATTCATGGTATCATTGTATACTTGTGCAATCATCACCAGAATCAATATTTGAACATTTTCAATACTCCAGAAAAAATAAAAATAAAAATAAAAAAGAACACCAAAAACACCCCATATCCCTTATTCCCCCTATTATTTATTCATTTTTTTGACTTTAATCTTTATTTTCTTTCTCATTTGTGCATATGCTGGATAAAGGAACTGTCAGTCAAATTTTCACAATTACACAGCCAAACCATAAAAGCTATATAGTTATGCGATTATCTTTAGGAATCAAGGCCACAGGATTTCAGTTCAACAGTTTCAGATATTTCTGTCTAGCTATTCTAATACAGTGAAAACTAAAAAGGAACATCTATATAACACATACGAATAGCATCCCGAATGACCTTATGACTCCATTTGAAATCTCTCTGCAACTGAAACTTTATATTCTTTCATTTCTTTACCCCCTTTTTGTTCCAAGAAGCCTTTCTCAGTCACATGATGCCAGGGCCAAGCTTATCCCTGGGAGTCATGTCCCACATTGTCAGTGAGGCTTACACCCCTGGGAGTCATGGCCCACATAGGGGGGAAAGCAGTGAGCTGACCTACAGAGTTGACTTAGAGAAAGGGGCCACAACTGCATAACAAAAGAGGTTCCATAAGGGTGACTTATTCATAATTATAAGTAGGCTTAGGTTCTTCTTTGCAGAAATATACTTCATAGGAAAAAGCCCCAGATCAAGGACCAGGCATATTTAATTGGTACTTCCCAGTGTTTGCAAGAATTCCCTATGTGGGAAGTTTACTATTTGTACATTTGTACCTAGTCCCTCAGGGAAGCTTTGCAAATGCTTTTTATTCTCTGCCCAAATTACTCTGGGACATACTGGGACATCACAATAACTTGTAAAACCAACAAGATCTCACTTCCTATACATGGTTCTCTGGAATTACAGTGTTTGAATAAACATACAAGTTAAATTTGATAGTGTACTACAGAAAATATAGATTTTGAACCAAATAAAGCTCTCTTCCTTTAATCTCATGGAAGTTTAAAGTTTAAAACAAAGTCAGTGTCATCCTTTACCCTTCAGTCTGATTTGCCTTAGTCCTAACTAGATTAGCTTCATTCATATCTCTAATTGAAGCCTGATCTCTTTACTAAGCTTTTATTAACTGTTGCTGTATGGTATAATGCTTTCATAACTGTAGAACTCTATCTCTGAGTTTCATGTGTCACACAGGTACCCAAGGTTCCAGGGAATGATCAGTTATACAAAAAAAGCTAAGTATCTCAGAACTTAGAAATTACTGTTACAACTCAGAAATAGAAGTGACTGCTGTAAGAGTTTACAATCTAGGAAACATTATAATAAGCTGTCTCTTAAAAACCTTGCTCTCAAATTCAATTGTCAGAATTTGCACATAATATTTAGACCATATTAATGTCCTTTTTTGTTTCTGGCCTATTTCACACAACATACTGCCCTTAAGGTTAACTCATCTAGTTGCAGTCTCATAACTTCATTCCTTCTTGCAGCTGCTCAGTATTCCATTGTATGTATACACCACAGTTCCCCCTTTTGTTCATCAGTCAGTGTACACTTAGGCCACTTCCATCCATTGCAATTCATGTATACTGCTGCCATAAACACCAATGTGCCAATGTGATTTGTGTCCCTTTCTGTTCTTCCAAGTATATAGCTAATAATGGATTTTCAGGATATGACAACCCTAAATTTAGCCTCCAACGGAACCACCACACTGCCCTTCAGATGGGTTGCACAATTCTACTTCCTAAACAACTTGAATGTTTACATCCCTCTTTCCACATTCTTACAGCACGTGTCTTTCTTTTTATATTTTAAACCATTCTATTCACATCCCATACAATCCATTCTAAGTAAACAGTCAACGGTTCCTTGTATAATCATATAATTACTTATTCATCACCACAATCTATATTAGGACATTTCCATTTTTTCCTCAAAAAAAAGAAGAGGAAACAAAATGAAGAATTAAAAATAAACAAGATAAAATGGTGATAATAACAACAAAAAGAATCCCAAACCCCTTCCTTATATCCCACTCTTATTGACATTTAGATTTGTATATTGCCTTTGTTACATTTCATGGAAGTATATTACAATGTTACTGCTAACTATAAATTCTAATTTCCATTGATTGTATTTTCCACATACCATCCCATTTTAAATGCCTTGCAATGTTTACATTGATTTGTTCGCCTTCATATAAAACATTCTTACATTTGTATATTTAATCACCATACTGTCCACTCCAGGTTTCACTAACTTATACAGTCTCAGTTCTTATCTTCTGTCTTTCTTTCTTGTGTCATACATATCCCTCGCCTCCAACTTTCAACCATAATCACACTCAGCTATGTGCAGTATGCTTACAATATTGTGCTACCATCCGATAGTATTTTGCTATCCATTTCTGGATCTTTACAATCAATCTTGTTGAATATTATTTACTTCTTCAACATTAAATGCCCAATCTCTACCCTCTATTGAAAACCGTAGGTAACCTGTTCTTAACTTTAACTCTTAAAGTTTGCTTATTAATGTTATTTCATAATAGGGATCCCTCTCTCTCACTCTCTCTCTCTCTCTCATCTATCTCTCTCTCTCTACCATTACTGATATTCGTCATTTCTATACTTTTCTTCAAACATCTTTCCCCTATCTTTTTCTATCTGTCTGTATCACTCCCTTTAGTATTTCCTGCAGAACAGGTCTCTTGTTCACAGACTCTCTCAGTGTCTGTCTGAAAATATTTTAAACTCTCCCTCATTTTTTAATTTTTTTTATTTTGAAATAAATTCAAAGTTACATGAATAGTTGCAAAAACAATACTACTCCCATACACAGAATTCCATTATACCCTGACCCCCCTTCCCCAGTAGCTCAATCCACCAACTTTAACATGCTGTCACATCGCTATTTCTTGCCCTCCCTCCCTCCTTCCCTTCCTGTCTATCATCCACCATCTATTGCTCTGTCTGCTGAACATATGAGAGTTAGCTGCACACATCCTTGAACATACAATATAATTCACATATGTACTTCCCAAGAACAAGAACATTCTTTTATGTAATTCCATTAAGCACAGCTAAGAAGTATAAGAGATTCAACAATGATAAAATACTTATATTCTATATTTCCTTTTCCTTATGTTTCAACTGTGTCACTTTGAGCCACCTGTCCTCTACCCTCCAATCCCGTCCAAGTTCCTCCTTAGCATTCCATTGTCGCCTAGTTAGACTGTCTTTTTTTTTTCTTTTTTCAGTTGTGGAAACATATATACAGCCTAAATCTTCCCATTCCACTCCCTCCCTAGCCTTCTATTAGTGGGATTAATCACATTTAGAATGATGTTATGCTCTTTCCCACCATCCATTACTAGAAATTTCCCTTCACCTCAAACAGCAACCCTACACTCCTTTCTTAACTCCCCATTGCAACTCCCCCCATTTCTCTTAACCCAAACTCTACTTTTCATCTCTATGGTTATATTCTCTGATAATTTCTTTGTGTTCAATGTGGGGCTTAAAATTAACCTCCTTAATCCCTATCAGTCTTGTTTTTCTTTGATACCACCTTCACTTCAATAGGGCACATAAACTATGTTCCTATACTCTTTCATTCCCCCACCTTTATATAGTTGTCTAAAATTACATATTTTACATTGAGTTCAAAACCACTGATTTGTCCTTAGAGTTTGTGTATTTTTTATCATGTAGGAAGTAAATACTGGAGTTATAGTTCAAAAATTATTGACTTCTATTTGTATTCCATTGTGGTTGGAGAATGATCTTTGAGTATATTCATTTTTTTTTTATTTAAGTTTCTTGAGGCTTGTTTTATGTCCCAGCTTATGGTCCCTTCTGGAGAAAGATCTGTGATCACTAGAGAAAAATGAGTGTCCTGGTGCTTTGGGATGTAAGGTACTATACATATCTGTTAAAATTCTCTATATCTCTTTCTCCTTTCTTTGTCTCTCTGTTGGTAGGGCTTCCTTTAGAGTCTGAAATAGGGCAGGACTTTTATTGGCAAAGTCTCTCAGCATTTGTTTGTCTTTGAAAAATTTAAGCTCTCCCTCAAATTTGAAGACTTTTGCTGGATAAGGTATTCTTGGCTGGAACTTTTTCTCTCTCAGAATTTTAAATATTTCACTCCACTGCCTTCTTGCCTCCATGGTGGACACTGAGTAGTCACTACTTTGCCTTATGTTGTTTCCTCTGTATGTGGTGAATTGCTTTTCTCTTGCTGCTTTCAGAACTAGCTCTTTCTTTTCATTATTTGACAGTCTGATCAGAATATGTCTTGGGGTGGGTTTATTTGGATTTATTCTATTTTGAGTTTGCTGGGCATTTATGCTTTGTGTGTTTATATTGTGAAGGAGTTTGGGAAAGTTTTCCCCAAAAATTTCTTTGAATACTCTTTCTAGACCTTTACCCTTCCTTCCCCTTCTGGGACACCAATGAGTCTTAAGTTTGGATGTTTTATCTATCATATCCCTGAGATCCACTTTGATTTTTTTCAATTTTTTTCTCCATTCATTCTTTTGTTCTTTCATTTTCTGTTCTGAGGACTTCTAGGACACTGAGATGTTGTTCAGCTTTCTCTAGTCTTGTCTTGTGAATATCCAGAGTCTTTTTAATTTGGCCAACAGTTTCTTTTATTTCTGTAAGGTCTTCTATTTTTTTATTTACTCTTGCAATGTCTTCTTTATGCTCTTCTAGGGTCTTCTTTTTGGCACATGTCCTGGGCCATGGTCCTCTTAATGTCCTTTAAATCCTTTGCCATGTTTTCATTCTTTGATTGTAGTTGTTTGATTAATTGTGTGAGTTACAATGTTTCTTCCAAAATCTTGATTTGTGTGTTTGGAGCTGGATTCTCCATATAGTCTGGTTTTATCATATGCATTAAGATTTTCTGTTGTTTTTGGCCTCTTGACATTTGTTTTACTTGATAGGGTTCTTTCAAGTTGTAACAAATAAAAGGATATCGATCTAATTTTTCAGAGACATAGTTTGGTGACGTACACTTTCTGTAACTAACCAGCAGATGACGTCTGTGAGTCTCCTATATCCCTCAAGTCAGTTCTCAACCTTTTTCCCACTGTGTGGGGGGAAATGATTCTTCTGGGTTCAGTTGGAGAACTCAGTTTGGGTGTGTTGCTGTAGCTGTCTGCCCTGAATCTGGGGCATGTGTACAGGTGGCCAGGAAGGAAGGGCAGTTCTACTGTTCATATCTCCCAGGTTCCAGGAGATTCAAGACTCCCACAAGAGTCTAAGCCTTCATTTCAGTTCAGCCCCAGACCCTGTCTCTCACTCTCCGACAAATCACAGGACTTGCATAGCCTCCCTGGGTTCTCTAAGCAGGTCTCCCCTCCCAGCCACAATCCTTCAGGAGCTCAGCCAAGGGAATGCCATGCTATGTCACCAGTGTGTGCCATCCCTTTAGGGAAGCCCTGGGCTGCTGGACTGTGCCACAGGGCTCTCAGCTCATTTCAGAATGCAGAATGTCTGAGGCTGTCTTTACTGCAACACCTTGCAGGCTGAGAACAGCTAAGGTTTTCTCCACAGAGAGAGGGACAGAAAAACTCCCAGGTTCACCCATCAGCCAGAGATAGCACCTGATTCTCTGGGCTCCCTAACCTGAGACAGATATGTCCCCTGATTCTCCCAAGGTCAGTTGTCACCAAAAGCCTCTGTCTGCTTGTTGAGGATTTGCTGTCTGTATTGAGCAGTGAATATTAAAGCCTCACTTGGAGCTGGGCTGAGAGAGTGCACAGTGTGGCTTCCATGAGGGAGGGGCTCTCGGCTCTAGGCTCTCAGCCCTAGGTTCTTGGCTCTCAGCATGGGTCCACAGTTTTACTTACAGATTTTATACTGTGATCTCGGGCATTCCTCCCAATTCAGGTTGGTGGATGTTGAGTGTTCAGTCACGTTTGTCTCCCCACTGTTATTCCAGGTTATTTACTGGTTTTTGTTCATTTATGAATTGTTCTGGGGGAGACTAAGTCTTCCACTTCTTTCTATGCCACCATCTTCCCAGAATTGCCTCTCCCTCATTTTTGAAGGAAAGTTTCGCTGGATATAGAATTCTTGTTGCCAGTATTTTTACTTTCAGTATTTCAAATACATCACACCACTGCCTTCTTGCCTCCATGGTTTCTGCTGTAATATTCACACATAGTTATTACAGAGCTTCCCTTGAATGTGATAGATCACTTTTCTCTTGCTGCTTTCAGAGTTCTCTCTTTTTCTTTGATATTTGACAATCTGATTTATAAGTGTCTTGAAGTAGTTCTATTCTGATCTGTTTGGAGTATGCTGCACTTTTTGGATCTGCAATTTTATGTCTTTCATAAGAGATGAGGAATTTTCAGTGATTATTTCCTCCATTATTGTTTCTTCCCCTTTTCTCTTCTCTTCTTCTACTGGGACACCCATGAAATGAATATTCAGGCACTTCATGTTGTCATCATTCAATTCTCTTAGATCCTATTCATATCTTTTCCATTAATTCCCCTTTCTGTTGTTGAGTGTGTAGAATTTCAGATGTTTTCCTCTAGTTTAATAATCCTTTCTTCTGCCTTTTCAAATCTGGTGTTTTAAGTCTCTATTTTGTTTTTCATCTCTTCTATTGTACCTTTGATTTGCACAAGTTCTATCAATCATTTTTTTAAAACTTTTGAGTTCTTCATTATGATCACCCTGTCTTCCTTATATTCGTCATCCCATTTGCCATATTTTACCTCAACTCAATGATGTGATTTTTGAAATGATTTAGTATGCTTGTTTAAACATCTTTAACTAGTTGTTTCAACTCCTGTGTCTCATTTGAGTTGTTAGATTGTTCCTTTGACTGGTCCATATCTTCATTTTTCCCAGAGTAACTAGTAAATTTTTGCTGTTATCTAGGCATCTGGTTTCCTTTTTTATTTCTTTTTTTTCTATAGGTCATTTGCACTCTTTTATCTATAGTTTTCTTGTTGGTTGGCTTTCTCTATATGTTCTTTGGCATTCAGTTCAAATTATTCTGGAGCTGTAGCATATCTTTTGTTTAACTGTTCATAAATTTTCAGCACTTGTTATTCTGGTTCTTGCCCTACATACACGGATTCTTTTTATTTTTTTGAGAAGGGTCTACACCAACATGATCAACTCCAATCAGATTTTCCATGACGAGGAAGGCCTAGGACTCAAGAGGAGAGTGCAATCAGTATCAAGTTTGCCTGAGGATGAGATCTAATAGGTTGTCAGAATTTTCTGTGATGCCTGTAGACTCTCATTTTCCTATCCTGCCCAGCAGGTGGTGCTTTTCAGCCTGTACTTCCCCACAGGTGTAAAGAGATGTGGTGTCTTCAATTCTTACCAGACATTGTCCCTGCCAGTGTAGGTAGAAGCCAAGCTTAAGCTGTTTCTGTATGTTTTTTTCAATCCCTGGGGACTGAATTTTCTGAAGAAGGGCCACCACTTGATATGGGCCCCCCTCCCACCTTCTTGGGGAAGATAGTCCCATTAAGGAATTATCTCCTTCATATGGGCCCTTACTTTATCTCTCAGACCTATCTTAACTCCACCCTTGCTTGTGTCCATGCTGACAACTGAAAATGTTTGAGGGTTTCTCTAATGAGCTACTTGGAATAGATTTTAAAAAAGGAAAAAGTGTGAAAAAATCCCCTTTTCAGAGCCAGTCCCAATCTCCCAAGTTTTGCCTGTCAAGATCCAGAGTTGGTTCTCCGCTCTATGTGCCCCATTTCTTGGGGCACAGTCCTTTTCCAGTATTCTAATCTCAGTCAACTCTCAAGGCCTATATTTAATTTAATTTAATTTAATTTAATTTAGTTTTAATTTTTCCATCTCCCCCACTTTCTCTCTCCCAGGAGAGACCTTTGGGTTCATTTCCTGCTTGCTGTGGGTTTATCTCTGCTCATAGCTTGTATTCAGTAGTCCACATTTGTTAATTAAAACTGCAAATTGAACTTGGTTGAGCTACTTTCCCTTATTCCTAGTAGAGGCTGCTTCTTTTTCTCACAATGGAGTGTTCTCAAACTCAGCCTGTCTTTCCAGTGGGGGAAGGGGTGCCATCTCCATACTTTGGGAACTTTATTTATAATTTTCTGGTGTAATCTTGGCCACTCCCACCCATTTAAGTCTGGTGTATGATCTGCGTAGTCATGGATGTCCATCAAACAGTTGTTCCAGACTACTTTCTAGTTATTCCTTGCTATTTACTAGCTGCTCTAGAGGATTAATTAAATTCCACTCCTCTCTATGCAGCCATCTTGCACTGCCCCTATTATTTTTTGAATGTGATGTGTACTGTGATTTTAGGAGGTACAAATTTAGGGTAAGGAAAGGGATGAATTTGCTTTTCTAATTTCATGCTCAGTGAATCACTATCAATTTTTTATGATGGTCCTAAAATATTTTCCTTGTGTAGAGCTACATTAACACTTGAACATAGGCTGTTCAAATTTAGACAGGCCACTTCAAAGAAAGAGCGATGGAAGTAGTGTCTATGCATAAATGGTCATGAAAAATTTAGAGAACCAGAAATCTGCAACTATCCAGTTATATTTAATATGAGGAAAATAATCAATTATTCTTTTAAGCTTATTTTGTTAGTGATGTGATCTAGAAGCCATTTCAGATTACCATGCATTTCATAGACTTAATGGAAGTCTTTTTAATAAATAATCTCTTTTGCCTTCATCACTTAAAAATTATCCACATACCTCAATAAACATGCTTTCATTACTTTAATTAGGTGGGGAATGGGTTGTTCCAGTTTAAAGCCATGGAAAAATAGTGCACAGTATATAATTGTGAATAGTTCAATGCACATGAAGGGATATCTGGAATTAAATCTTAGCACTGGTATAATTAGCTATGAGAGTTGCTACAAAGGTAAAATAAAGCAAAGTGAACAAAATTTTGTTCCTGCAGCAAGGACTCAATTAAAGAGAGTTTTATTACTTTTCTCCTTGCTTGCAAAATTTCTTGTTTCAGTGTTGAATCCTAATTATCTGGTGTTTTATGCTTTCTATTAAAATATATAAGGAAGCTGCTTTATATTAATTTCTAAAGATTTATCAATTATACTTTTATTCTTCAAGAATAACAGAAAATTTCTCTTATAAATTCTGAGTCCTTTCAACATGTGCTAATATTGATTTGGTCATATCGAGTGTACATTTTCTTTTGGCAACCAGAGTAAATACACATATATATAATATATATTTTTACATATATAGATATATAAAATGTATTTTACATATAAAGACAACATTTTAAAAATTATACTATTTTGGGATATGAAAAGATATAAAATGATCACTAAACCCAGTTTTATACTTAGTTTGTGATTTACTGGATTTAAACCAGATAGAATGTTTGTGTGCCTATTACTTAGCACATAAAATATATATATATATATAGAATGTTTGTGTGCCTATTACTTAGCACATAATATATATATATATATATATATATATATATATATATATATATATATATATTTTCTTTTTTATATTAATTTTACTGAGATATATTCACATACCATGCAGCCATACAAAACAAATCATACATTTGATTGTTCACAATACCATTACATTGTTGTACATTCATCACCAAAATCAATCACTGACACCTTCATTACTATACACACAAAAATAACAAGAATAATAATTAAAGAGAAAAAGAGCAATTAAAGTAAAAAGGAACACTGGGTGCCTTTGTTTGTTTGTTTCCTTCCCCCATTTTTCTACACATCCATCCATAAAATAGACAAAGGGAAGTTTGGTCCTTATGGTTTTCCCAATCCCATTGTCACCCCTCATAAGCTACATTTTTATACAATCATCTCCAAGATTCATGGATTCTGCATTGTAGTTTGATAGTTTCAGTTATCTATCACCACCTACCCCAATTCATTAGGACCTAAAAAGGGTTGTCTATATTGTGTGTAAGAGTGCCCACCAGAGTGACTTCTTGGCTCCTTTTGGAATCTCTTTGCCACTGAAGCTTATTTCATTTCCTTTCATTTCCACCTTTTGGTCAAGATACTCTCCATCCCATGATGTTCAGTCTACATTCCTCCCTGGAGTCATATTCCACATTGCCAGGGAGATTCACTTCCCTGGGTGTCTGACCCCATGTAGGGGGGAGGGCAGTGATTTCACCTTTCAAGTTGGCTTAGCTAGAGAGAGAGAGCCACATCTGACCAACAAAGATGCATTTAGGAGGAGGCTCTTAGGCACAATTATAGGGAGGCCTAGCCTCTCCTTTGCAGCAACAGTCTTCCCAAGAGCAAATCCTGTGATAGAAGGCTTAACCCATCAAACCACCAGCTCCCTATGTCTGCGAGTATATTAGCAATCATCAAGGTGGGGCATGCCAATACCCCTGCATTCTCCACCAGCTCCTCAAGGAGGCTCGGCATGTATTTTTCCTTGTTTTTTTAAAAATTTTTTTTATCAACTGTATAAAAATTAAAAAACATAAATAAATTTAAAAAATACAATAAAAAAAACATTTCAAAGAGACCATAACAAGGGAGTAAGAAAAATACAACTAACCTAAAATAACTACTGTACTTCCATGTTCGCACTCTACCCCAAGAAAGTAACCTAATATAGCAACATTGCTGTGAACTTGTTCTTACTAACCCCATCAGAACTGAACAGATCATAGTCATTCCTTTGCATTCCCAGAACATTGAATTTACCCACAATAGCTTATCTGTTATTATTGGATTATCGTTCCCCCTTCCTTAATTGCTGTCTATCACTAGTTCCCCTACATTCTACATTATAAACCATTTGTTTTACATTTTTTCAAAGTTCACATTAGTGGTAGCATATAATATTTCTCTTTTTTGTGCCTGGCTTATTTCGCTCAGCATTATGTCTTCAAGGTTCATCCATGTTGTCATATGTTTCACAATATTTTTCCTTCTTACTGTCGTGTAGTATTCCATTGTGTGTATATACCACATTTTATTTATCCACTCATCTGTTGAAGGATGTTTGGGTTGTTTCCATCTCTTGGCAATTGGGAATAATGCTGCTATGAACATTGGCATGCAGATATCTGTTCATGTCACTGCTTTCTGATCTTCCAAGTATATACTGAGAAGTGCAATCACTGAATTGAAGGGTAACTATATATCTAGTTTTCTAAGGAACTGCCAGACTGACTTCCCGAGTGGCTGAACCATTATACAGCCCCACCAACAATGAATAAGAGTTCCAATTTCTCCACATCCCCTCCAGCATTTGTAGTTTCCTGTTTGTTTAATGGCAGCCATTGTAATTGGTGTGAGATGGTATCTCATTCTGGTCTTAGTTTGCATCTCTTTAATAGCTAGTGAAGCTGAATATTTTTTCATGTGCTTCTTGGCCATTTGTATTTGCTCTTCAGAGAACTGTCTTTTCATATCTTTTGCCCATTTTATAATTGGGCTGTCTGTACTATCATCATTGAGTTGTAGGATTTCTTTATATATGCAAGATATCAGTCTTCTGTCAGATACATGGTTTCCAAAAAATTTTCCCATTGAGTTGGCTGCCTCTTTACCTTTTTGACAAATACCTTGAGGTACAGAAACTTCTATTTATCTATTTTTTCCCATTTATCTATATTTTCTTTTGTTGCTTGTGCTTTGGGTGTAAATTCTAGGAAGTGGCCGCCTAATACAAGGTCTTGAAGAAGTTTCCCTACATAATCTTCTAGGAGTTTTATGGTACTTTCATTTATATTGAGATCTTTGATCCATTTTGAGTTAATTTTTGTTTAGGGTGTGAGTTGGGGTCCTCTTTCATTCTTTTGGCTATGGATATCCAACTGCCCCAGCCCCATTTGTTGAAAAGACCATTATGACCCAGTTCAGTGACTTTGGAGGCCTTATCAAAGATCAGTCAGCCATATATCTGGGGAACTATCTCCAAATTCTCAATTCAATTCCATTGATCAATGTGTCTATCTTTGTGCCAGTACCATGCTGTTTTGACAACTGTGGCTTTATAATAAACTTCAAAGTCAGGAAGTGTAAGTCCTCCCACTTCCTTTTTCTTTTTTAGAGTGTCTTTAGCAATTTGAGGCATCTTCCCTTTCCAAATAAATTTGACAACTAGCTTTTCCAAGTCTGCAAAGTAGGTTCTTAGAATTTTGATTGGGATTGCATTGAAACTGTAGATGAGTTTGGGTAGAGTTGACATCTTAATGATATTTAGCCTTCCAGTCCACGATCATGGAATATTTTTCCATCTGTTAAGGTCCTCTTCTATTTCTTTTAGTAGAGTTATGTAGTTTCTTTTTATAGATCTTTTACATCTTTGGTTAAGTTTATTCCTAGGTACTTGATTTTTTTAGTTGCTATTGAAAATGGTATCTTTTTCTTGAGTGTTTCTTCAGTTTGTTCATTTCTAGCATATAGAAACATTACTGACTTATGTGCATTAATCTTGTATCCCACTACTTTGCTAAATTTTTATTAGCTCTAGTAGCTGTATCACTGATGTCTCAGGGTTTTCCAAATATAAGATCATATCATCTGCAACCAATGACACTTCTATTTCTTTCTTTCCAATTTGGATACCTTTTATTTCTTTGTCTTGCCAGATTGCCCTGGTTAGCACATCTAGCACAGTGTTGAATAACAGTGGTGATAGCAGGCATCCTTCTTTTGTTCCTGATCTTAGAGGGGAGGCTTTCAGTCTCTCACCGTTGAGTACTATGCTGGCTGTGGGTTTTTCATATATGCTCTTTACCATATTGAGGAAGTTTCCTTCAATTCCTATGTTTTGAAGTGTTTTTATCATAAAAGGATGTTGGATTTTGTTGAATGCTTTTTCAGCATCTATTGAGATGATCACTTGATTTTTCCCTTTTGATTTGTTAATGTGTTGTAATACATTGATTGATTTTCTTATGTTGAACCATCCTTGCATGCCTGGAATGAACCCCACTTGGTCCTGGTGTATGATTTTTTTAATGTGTCTTTGGATTCAATTTGCAAGTATTTTCTTGAGGATTTTTGCATCTATATTCATTACGGAGATTGGCCAGTAATTTTCCTTTTGTGTTGCATCTTTGCCTGGTTTTGGTATTAGATTGATGTTAGCTTCATAAAATGAGTTATGTAGTGTTCCATTTTCTTCAAACTTTTGAAAGAGTTTAAGCAAGGTTTGTGTCAGTTCTTTGTGGAAAATTTAGTAGAATACCCCTGTGAAGCCATCTGGCCCAGGTCATTTATTTGTGGGAAGCTTTCTGATGACTGACTGGATCTTTTTGCTTGTGATTGGTTGGTTGAGGTCTTCTGTTTATTCTCTTGTCAGTCTAGGTTGTTCATACGTTTCCAGGAAATTGTCCATTTCCTCTACATTATCCAGTTTGTTGCCATACAGTTGTTCATAGTATCCTCATAATTTTTTTAATTTCTTTGGGATCCACCTTAATGTCACTTTTCTCATTCATTATTTTGTTTATCTGAATCTTCTCTCTTTTTGATGCTGTCAGTCTAGCTAGGGGCTTGTCAATCTTGTTGATCTTCTCAAAGAACAAAATTTGGTGTTATTTATCCTCTCTATTGTTTTTTTTTTGTTGTTGTTGTTCTCTATGTCATTTCGTTCTGATTTATTCCTTGTTATTTCTTTTCTTCTCCTTGGTTTAGGATTGGTTTGCTGTTCATTTTCTAGCTTCTTCAGTTGATCCATTAGTTCTTTGATTTTGGCTCTTTCTTCCTTTTTAATATATGCATTTAGTGCTATAATTTTCCCCCTCAGTACCACTTTTGCTGCATCCCATAGGTTTTGGTATGTTGTGTTCTCATTTTCATTCATCTCTCTATATTTAGAAATTTCTCTTGCTATTTCTTCTTTAACCTACTGATTGTTTAGGAGCATGTTGTTTAACCTCCAGGTATTTGTGAATTTTTTGAGTCTCTGAAGGTTATTGACTTCTAATTGTATTCCATTGTGGTCAGAGAAAGTGCTTTGAATTATTCCAAACTTTTTAAATTTATTGAGCCTTTTCTTATGTTCCAACATATGATCTATTCTGGAGAATGTCCCATGAGCACTAGAGTAGAATGTGTATCCTGGAGGGATGTAATGTTCTATACATGTCTGTTAAATCCAAGACATTTATCAGATTGTTTAGGTTTTCAATTTCCTTATTGGTCTTCTGTCTGGTTGATCTATGTATATGAGAGAGTGATGTGTTGAAGTCTCCCACAATTATTGTGGAAACATCAATTGCTTCCTTTAGTTTTGCCAGTGTTTCTCTCACGTATTCTGTGGCATCTTGATTGAGTGTATAAACATTTATGATTGTTATTTCTTCTTGTTGAATTTCCCCTTTTATTAGTATGTAGTGGCCTTCTTTGTCTCTCATAACATCCTTGTATTTAAAGTCTATTTTATCTGAGATTAATATTGCTACACATGTTTTCTTTTAGCTGTAGCTTGCGGGAAATAATTTTTCATCCTTTCACTTTCAATTTCTTTGTGTCCCTGTGTCTAAGATGAGTCTCTTGTATGCAGCATATTGATGGTTCATTTTTTTTGATCCATTCTGTGAATCTATACCTTTTAATTGAGGAGTTTAATCCATTTACATTCAACATTTTAACCATGAAGGCATTTCTTGAATCAGCCATCTTATCTTTTGGTTTATGTTTGTCATATATATATTTTCCCTCTCTCTATTAATACTCTTTAATGTACCCATATTGAATCTCTTTACTACTGAACCTTTCTTCATGTCTCTCTCTCCTTTCTTTGTTTCCCTGTCTGTAGGGCTCCCTTTAGTATCTCCATTAGGGCAGGTTTCTTGTCAGCAAATTCTCTCAGCATTTGTTTGTCTGTGAAAAATTTAAGCTCTCCGTCATATTTGAAGGAGAGCTTTGCTGGATAAAATATTCTTGGTTGGAAATTTTTCTCACTCAGAATTTTAAATATGTCATGCCACTGCCTTCTCACCTCTATGGTGGCTGCTGAGTAGTCACTACTTAGTCTTATGTTGTTTGCTTTGTATGTGCTGAATTGCTTTTCTTTTCCTGCTTTCAGAACTTGCTCCTTCTCTTCCATGTTTGATAGTGTGATCAGAATATGTCTCAGAGTGGGTTTATTTGGATTTATTCTATTTGTAGTTCACTGCTCATTTATGGTTTGTTTATTTATGGTGTTTAGAAGATTTGGGAAGTTTTCCCCAGCAATTGCTGTGAATACACTTCCTAGACCTTTACCCTTCTCTTCCCCTTCTGGAACACCAATGAGTCTTATATTTGGATGCATTATATTGTCTATCATATCCCTGAGGTCCATTTCAATATTTTTGATTTTTTTCCCCATTCTTTCTTTTGTCCTTTCATTTTCTGTTCTATCATCTTCTAGGTCACTGATTCATTGTTCAACTTCTTCTAGTCTTGTACTATGAGTATCCAGAATCTTCTTAATTTGGTCAACAGTTTCTTTAATTTCCATAAGACCATCTATTTTTTCAGTTACTCCTGCAATGTTTTCTTTATGCTCTTCTAGGATCTTCTTCATGTCCTTTATATCCTGTGCCATGGTCTCATCATTCATCTTTAGTTCTTTAATTGCCCCAGGTACTGTGTCTCCTCTGATCTTTTGATTTGGGTCCTTGGGCTTGGGTGGTCCATATCATCTATTTTTCCAAGTGCTTTAAAATTTTCTGTTGTTTTTGGCCTCTTGGCATTTGCTTAACTTGATAGGGTTCTTTTAGGATTTGTAGACCGATTGAAATCCTTATCTCTAATTTGTCAGATCTACAGCTTTATGTATTACACTTTAACTAACCAGAAGATGGCATCCATGAGCCACCTGTTCCCCTCAAGCCAGTTCTCCCCCACTTTGTCTTTGTGGTGAGTGGGGGATTTAGTCTTGTGGGGTCCAATTGGTGTGCCAAGTTTGCATGTGTATTTGGTGTTGCCCACCCTGTATATGGGGCGGTGTCTGGGTGGTAAGGGAGGGGGGGTGGCTCCAACAATCAAATCTCCCTGTTGTTCCTGCAGCGTTAAAGCTGCTGCAATAGTCTACTCCTTCAGTTCAGTCCTGCCACAGTTTGTCTCTGCCACTGACCCACAAGTCCTTGGTATTGGCATATGGCCCTTGAGACTTGTGAGTGGGTCCCTCTTCCAGGCTGTGCACTCCAATGTCCTCTGCTGAGGGATGATTTGCTATGTCACAGGTAAGTGCCATCTCCCAGGGCAGTTCTGGGCTGCAGAGCTGTGTAGGGAGGCTCCCAGTCTGCTGAAAGGATGGCTGAATGGGGCATGTTAATTCACACTGCTCCACCTTCCCAACTCTGGGACAGCCAGCTGAGGGTGCAGGGAAGGCTAATGTCCACACCCAATTTTGAGATGTGTGTGCTATTGGAAGCACTTCCATCACACTGGGTTGTCTGGGGCAGCTCTGGGCTATGGAGCCAGAGACAGGCAGGAGTGTTTCCTGTCCACCAGGATGATGGCTGTGAGAGGATGTCCCCTTTTCTTGGGAAGTTGTGGTGTTTAGTGAATTTTCTCAGCCACTGGATTTTTGCCTTTTTTCTCAGAGCTGTCTTAGTTCTGCTCTTGTCTTGACCTGTCCAAATTGCAAGTCTTTGAGGCTTTCTGTATTGGGCTTCTTAGAATAATTGTTTTAGAAAAAGATAAAAAGATAAAAAGATAAAAAGGGCCTTCCTTGTAGATCTAATGGGTTATTGAAATGCTAAGAGACAAAACAATTAGGGCCATTAAGGAAAGGTCCAGGGGAAAGAGAGATCAGTTTTTCTTCTGGATTTGCATATGAGCCTCAGGGCCTGAGCTCTGCCCTTCCCCTTTCTATGTTCACCAGAACTCCAAAAAGCCTTTGCTTTTATTTTTGGGTTTTTCTTGCTGTTTTTTCTATCTCTATCTCCTTTCCACCAGACTGGCAGCTCCTTGACTCTCTGGTGTCTGGTCTCACTCTATGCTTGGAGTTTGGATCAGTAGAATGAGTTTCTGATAAGGGCCCAACTGCTGTTGTCCCTCCTTATTCCCAGCACTGATGCCCCCCCCTCCCACAGGACTGAGTCTGGCAGGGAGGAGTATGGGTCCCCTGGCCATGAAAACTTACAGAATTTGCTGATCTCAGCAGTTCCACATGTTCATGTGTGTTGTATGAAGTATGCCCAAAGTAAAATTGCTCTGCCGTGTCCAGTCCATGCAGTTCCTGGCTTTCTACCTACTTCCCTGGAGGAGTAACTAAATCATACACCTCACCACTCCACCATCTTCTCCCACCTGTGTCAAAAAATATATTACATGTAGCTAAAAGATGGAATACATGGCTCAAGGCCCTGGTCACATATATCTTTAATGATTTTGTTATAAAATTAATTTTAAAAGCCAATATTTGTTCATTTATAAAATAAATAATTTTGATGATAAAAGTTCAGTTTTATGAGTCTCCTTGATTTATAACCAAAATTGAAATATTTAAGGGAATTTCTTTATATATTTATTGCTTTATATTTTTAATTAGTCTCCCAGGCTTCCATTTGTCTTCATGGTCATTCAAACATATTGTTATATTTAAGAGAATTAAACAGAAAGGCTAACATTACACACAGCTTTTAATCATGTACCTGGGCTATGAACAGATACTTTCAGATTTCAAATTCTATTTTATTTGTCTTTCACCATTGTAGACTCAGGTACCTCAGTGAACTGATGGCAAGAAATTTATTAGGGATGATATTTTTCTTATAAGTCCTAATCCCTTATAAAGATCAATAGATTGATTTGTTCATAATGATCAAATTTTGTATTTTTTTTCTTTCAATTCTGCTTTTACCACATCTACATAAATACTTTTGTCTCAATCTCCCTTGAGTTAATATTTATAAGAACTCTTACTTCCCTGGCACTTTTAAAATTAGAAAAGAAAATTTTTGGGGTTTTCATATCAAGTCATCAACACATTAATCAAATGAAAAATGTATAAGTTTCTTATACTGCTATTGTCACTCATAACATTCAGTTCATTATAATAGGTTGTTTGGGGTTTTAATTTGTAAGTGTCTTACTATTTTGATTGTTTCCAATATAGAGACTTCAACTTTAAATCTGCCTTTTCTGACAATTCATTTGAATATTTCTTTTCTCTGCCTTTGTTTTCCCACTACTCTGTGCAAATGTTTTCATGATATTGGCAATTCTTCTTAGTAATCATGGGCTTATCTTTTCTAGAAAAAATGTTGGAATCAGACTTCCTTTCCTTCCATCATTATTTTACTCCAAATTGTTCTTCCACTAACTGATGGGAAACATGTCAACATAACAAAATTTGGAAGTATGAATATTTTAAATATTACAAATGTATGTGCATTTTTCTAGGAGTTTACATGCAGAAAAATATGTGACATAAATACTGACTCAAAATTCCAGTGGAGCAAGCACATAAAAAAGAAAATACCTGTCTTAAATAACTAATAAAATCTAGTCTCCAGACACTGCTATCTAAGGGATAATAAGTGAACCAATGAATTTTATTCTTAATTTGTTTAACTATATGACTGTCAAGGAAGATTTTTATTTTATTCTATCTAAATTTCTTTTTCCCCTGCCTTTTTGCTATTAATTTAAGTCTTATGATTAGGTGCAAGTTTTTGTTTTCTGTTTCTTTTTCATTTTCACAGAAATATTTAATTGCTGTTTGCAATTGATACCTTAGTTTAGACTTAGATCATAGTTATTTAGTTAATATTTCACTGAATCCACAATCAGTAATATATAAACAAGAGTAATGCTTTGAGAGGAAAATAATAATTAATTTCTTTTTTTTCAAAACAATTCTTACCATTCCTACCACACTGCTTGAGGGAATTGAAAAACCTATGGATTTCCAAGAAATTAGATGCTAAAATCAATAAAATCTGTAACTATTTAGTTATTAAAAAACAATATATTGCTAAGTAAGCAAGAAAAGTGATTGTAAAATGAACTTTCACACAAATTTTAATTCCATCATAGTGTGTCTTCTCAATAAACATCTTGATTAATTTGGTTCAGCAAAATCCAAGAAGATGAAAACATCTGGTTCACTTTTCCACATCAGCTCATGAAATGTCACAACACTTGGGGCTGTGGGTCTGAGAGTCAACACTGATTCAGAGATTCTATATTGAAAATGGTTTTAAAACTGAATTTTGCTAACATAGTTTGTCCCTCAACATTTATTGCAATGTTTTTAGAGAACTATTAATATCTTCATTCTATAAGTGAGTAAATTCTAGCAAACCATTTTACACAAATTCTGAAAGATCTAAATTTCTACTGTTCCTCTTCAATATTCTGTCCACTGATACAGTATCTCATGTATTTGAATGTGAGATAGATATTTCTTTTAGCTGTTCATTATGTGTATGGGAATTTAATATAAAAGGAGCTAATAGAATTCAGTAGCAAATTAACCAATTGACCTGAGATTTTGGAAATGACATGAGTTGAATCAATGACCTTAAATATGTGCACTGACACCCTCTCTGACCCAGGAACAAGTGGCTTCTGTATTCTATCATATTGTCCTTCTAATGAAAATGATATGAAGAAATGCTCCCCTGAGAATTAAAGATAGAAAACTATTTCTAGTAGTGATCAATGCATATTACAATTGAAACAAACCTGGATGGCTTTAGCATTCAATTACACCCACAGTTGGGAAAATGTTATAATAAAATCAAATGGCATAACATAAACTAATAGATCACTTATGGTCTTCAAATTGGGGAGATGAATTGCTATTTTACTTGTTTGGATTGACCACTGATTCACTGTTTCAGAAAGTTGTTTAGGCACATCAACTATTCATAGCATAACAATATGGAAGTATGTAATGAAACAATTGAACTATGCCTGAAATTTATGACATACCAATGATGTGTGAGCATATGTAACACAATAACCTGGAAAAATATTTCATTGCTGCTTGATATATCTGGACATTCTGTTTTCACAGCTTTTAGCAAATTAAGAGTAGAACATTAAGAGATTAAATTGTAAAGCTCACAAATTTAACAAACACAAGAAATAGCCACTCATATCTTGAGGGTAAAGTAGGAAGATTTCAGAAAAAAGAAAAGTAAGTATATACTTTAATAAAAACTTGCATCATTTCAATGAGGTGCAAACCCTAGTGGGGCCATTGGGTAATTCTGCTAACTCAGTGTCACTTTGCAATGGTAGAATTTTGATGATTTACCTGTGATTAAAAATTATTTTGATTTGGGTTTATACAGAAAAACTGTTGATGAATTAGAGCACATTCTCCATTAAAAATAGTAGGGATTCATATCCAAATAGCTATAGGGAGGCTAACTACAAAGGCTTAATAAAGAAATATGCACACGTGAAGATAAATGAATCATTAGCTACATTATTCCTGAAGCACATTGGAGGTATATAATTCAGGTCACTAAATCAATCAGAAACACTTTATTCATAATGATCCCAACATCTTAAAAGGCTAAGTTTTTCCCCTTAAAGAGAGAATTGCAATAAACATCGGTTTACAAATGTCCATTTGTGTCTTAGCTTTCAGTTCCTTTGAGTATATACTTAGCAATGGAATAGCTGGGTCATATGGCAAATCTGTACTTAGCTTTCTGAGGAAACTCCACACTGTCTTCCAGAGTGGTTGCACCATTCTACATTCCCACCAGCAATGAATGAGTGTGCCTCTTTCTTCACATCCTCTCCAGCACTTATAATTTTCTGTTTTATGGATAACGGTTATTCTGGTAGGTGTGAGATGGTATCTCATTGTGGTTTTGATTTGCATTTCCCTATTAACCAGTGAAGTTGAGCATTTTTTCATTTTTGAGCCATTTGTACTTCCTTTTCCAAAAAGGGTTTGTCCATGTCTTTTGCCCATGTTTTAACTGGGTTGTTTGTCTTTCTGTTGCTGAGTTGTAGGACTGTTTTATATATTTTGAATATTAAACCCTTATCTGATATGTAGTTTCCAAATATTGTCTTCCATTATGTAGGCTGCCTTTTTACTTTTCTAACAAAGTCCTTTGATGTACAAAAGTGTTTGATTTTTAGGAGACTCCATTTGTCTACTTGTTCTTTGATTGCTTGTGCTTTGGGTGTAAGGTCTAAGAAACCACCTCCTGTCACAAGATCTTTAAGATAGTGCCCTATATATTCTTATAAGAGTTTTATAGTCTCAGTGCTTATGTTTAAGTCTTTGATCCAATTAGATTTAATTTTTGTGCAAGGTTTGAGGTAGGGGTCCTCCTTCATTCTTTTGGAAATGGATATCTAGTTCTTCAAACACCATTTAATGAAGAGGCTGCTCTCTTACAGTTGTTTTGGCTTGACTG
The DNA here is from genome assembly GCF_015220235.1 of Choloepus didactylus. Classification (NCBI taxonomy): domain Eukaryota; kingdom Metazoa; phylum Chordata; class Mammalia; order Pilosa; family Megalonychidae; genus Choloepus; species Choloepus didactylus. The sequence continues at coordinate 3,746,896 of NC_051316.1, forward strand.
CCTTATAAAATATCAATTGTCCATAGATGTGAGAGTCTATTTCTGAACACTCAATTTAATTATTTTGGTTGGTATCTCTGCCCTCATGCCAGTACCATGCAGTTTTGAGCACTGTTCCTTTGTACTATACTTCAAAGTCATGTAGTGTAAGACTTTACATTTCATTCCTCTTTCTCAAAGTATTTTTGGCTTTTTGGGTACCTTGCCCATCCAAATAAATTTGATTATTTGTTTTTATATTTTTGCAAAGTAAGTTGTTGGGATTTTAGTTGATATTGCATTGAATCTATAAATCAGTTTAGGTAGAGTTGACATCTTAAGTACATTTAGTCTTTCAATCACTGACCATGGTATGCCCTTCCATTTTTTTAGGTCTTGTTCAATTTCTTTTAGTAGTTTCTTGTAATTTTCTTTGTATAGGTCTTTTGCAGTCTTTGTTAAGTTTATTTCTAAATACTTGATTTATTGGTTGCTGTTGTAAACAGATTTTTTATAATTTTTCACTTTTGTTGCACATTACTTTTGTATAAGAACACTACAGATTTTTGCATGTTGATCCTGTAGCCTGCAACTTTGCTGTATTCATTGATTAGCTCTAATGCCTTTGCTGTAGATTTTTCTGGATTTTCTACATATAGAATCATGTCATCTGAAAACAGTGAAAGTTTTACTTCCTCTCCAATTTGGATGCCTTTTATTTCTTTTTCTTTCTTGCTTACTCTAGCTGGAACTTCCAGTACAATGTTGTATAAAAGTAGTGATGATGGGCATCCTTGTCTTGTTCCAAATCTTAGAGGGGAAGCTTGAAGTCTCCCCCCCATTGAGTACGATGTTAGCTGTGGGTTTTTCATGTATTGCCTTTATCATGTTGAGAAAATTCCCTTTTATTCCTCTCCTTTGAAGTGTTTTCAAGAAAGGGTGTTGAATTTTGTCAAATGCCTTTTCTGCATTGATCAAAATGATCATGTGGTTCTTTTGCTTTGATGTATTGATGTGATATATTATATTAATCAATTTTCTTATGTTGAACCAGCCTTGAATACCTGGAATAAAACCCACCTGGTCATGGTGTATAATTCTTTTAATGTGCTGCTGGATTGAATTTGTGAGTATTTTGCTGAGGATTTTTGCATCTATATTCATTAAAGAGAGTGGTCTATAATTATCTTTTTTCGTAGTATCTTTAATTTTTGTATTAGGGTGATATTGGTTCATAGAATGAGTTAGGTAGTTTTCCTTCCTCTTCCATTTTTTTGACAAGTTTGAGCAGGATTGTATTTTTTCTTGAATGCTTGGTAGAATTCACATATGAAGCCTTCTAGTCCTTGGCATTTCTTTTTTGGGAGCTTTTTGATGACAGACTCAATCCCTTTGCTTGTGGTTGGTTTGTTGAGGTCCTCTATATCTTCTTGGGTCTATGTTGGTTGTTTATGCTTTTCTAGGAAGTTGACTATTTCATGTATGTTGTCCAGTTTATTAGTGTATAAGTGCTCATAGTATCTTCTCATTATCTCCTTTATTTCTGCAGGATCAGTAGTTATGTTTCCCTTCCCATTTCTGACTGCATTTATTTGCATTACATCTCTCTCTCTCTCTCTCTCTCTCTCTCTCTCTCTCTCTCTCTCTCTCTCTCTCTCTCTCTCTCTCACTCTCTTTTGTTAGCCTGGCTAGGGGTCCATCATTTATTTTTCTATTTTCTCAAAGAACCAGCTTTTGGTTTTGTTGATTTGCTCTATTCTTTTCCTGTTCTCATTTTCATTTATTTCTGCTCTGTTCTTTGTTATTTCTTTCCTTTGTTTACTTTTGTGTTTTTGCTGTTCTTTCTCTAGTTCCTCCAGGTGCACAGTTAATTCCTCAATTTTTGATCTCTCTTCTCTTTTAACATAGGTATTAAAGGCAATAAATTTCCCTCTCAGCACTGCCTCTGCTGCATCCCATAGTTTTGAATTGTGTTTTCATTGTCATTTGCCTCAAGGCAATTACTAATTTCTCTTGTAATTTCTTCCTTTACCCATTTGTTTTCTAAGAATGTGTTGTTTAGTCTCCATATATTTGTGAATTTTTCAATCTTCTGCCTTCTTATTTCCGATTTCATTCCATTATGATCTGAGACAGTGTTTTTTTTTTTTTTTTAAATGTCAATATTTTTAAATTTGCTGAGGCTTCATTTGTGATCCAGCATGTGGTCTATCCTAGAAAATGTTCCATGAGCACTTGAGAAGAATGTGTACCTTGCTGTTGTATGGTGTTGTTCTATTAAAGTCTGTCAAGTCTAGTTCATTTATCATACAATTCAACATCTCCATTTCCTTATTGATCCTCTGTCTAGATGTTCTATCCATTGTTGAAAGCAGTGTATTGACGCCTCCAACTATTACAGTCGAGTTATCTACTCCCCATTTCAGTGTTCTCAGTGTCTGTCTCATGAATTTTGGGGCACTCTGATGTGGTGCATATATGTTTATGATTGTTACGTTTTCTTGATGAATTGACCCCCTTATTAATATATAGTGTCCTTCCTTGTCTCTTTTAATTATTGTCCCTTTGAAGTATACTTTGTCTGATATTAATATAGCTAGTCCCACTTTTTTTTCTGGCTGCTGTTTGCAGGAAATATCTTTTTCCAACCTTTCAGTTTCAGCCTATTTTTGTCCTTGTGTCTAAGGGGAGTTTCCTGTAGACAGCATATAGATGGGTCCTGTTTTGTAATACATTCTGACAGTCTGTGTCTTTTTATTGGACATTTATTCCTTAACATTTATTGTCATTATTTTAAGGGGAGTACTTTCGTCTGTCATTTTTTCTTTTGGGTTTTATATGTCATGTCTTACTTTTTTTTTCCTCTGTCTCTTTTTACCAATCCTGATAATCTTTTCTGCACTCTTCTCCAAACCTCTTTCTCCTGTCTTTTCCAATCAGCCTGCAGCACTCTCTTTAGTATTTCCTAGAGCACCTGTCTCATATTCACACATTCTCTCAGTGTCTGTCTTAAAATATTTTAACTCTCCCTCATTTTTGAAGGATAGTTTTGCTGGATACAAAATTCCTGGTTGGCAGATCTTCTGTTTCAGTATGTTAAAATTTTCATTCCATTGTCTTCTCATCTCCATGGTTTCTGCAGTGAAATCTGTGCATATTCTTATTGAGCTTCCCATTTATGTGATGGATTGCTTTTCTCTTGATGCTTTCATAATTCTCTCTGTATCTTTGAACTCCAACAGTGTGATCAGTAAGTGTCTTGGGGTACATCTATTGCAGTCTATTCTGTTTGGGGTGTATTGTACTTCTTGATTCTCTAATTTTCTGTCTTGCATAAGAGTTGTGAAATATTCAGTGATTATTCCTTCTATTATTCTTTCTGCCCCTTTTCATCTCTCTTCTCCCTCTGGGACATCCATAACACATATGTTTATGTATTTCATGTTATCACTCAGCTCCCTAAGACCCTGGTCATATTTTTCCATTCTTTTCACCATCTGTTCTTTCATGTCTCTGAATTCAGATGTCTGTATTTCCAATTCATTGATCATTTCTTCTGCCTGTTCAAATCTACGTTGTATACTTCCATTGTCTTTTCATCTCCTCCACTATGTCCTTCATTCCCATAAGTGCTGTCACTTGTTTTTTCAAGTTTATGAATTCTTCCTTAGGGTCATATAGTGTCCTTTTTATATCCTTTCTCTCTTTTGCTATGCCTTCTCTCAGTTCATTGACTTCATTTTTGAATTGATTTAGATTTCTTTGAACATCTCCAGTTAGTTCTTCCTTCAGATCATTGAATTCATTTAGCAACACTTCAACTCCTGTATCTCTGTTGAACTATTAGTTTGTTCCTTTGGCTGATCTATATTTTCATGTCTCCTAATATAGGTCATTATCTTAAGCTGGCTAGGCATCTGACTTTCTTGATTAGTTTATTCTGCAGCTTGTTTTCACTCTTTGACCTAGGATTTTCTTGTTGTTTGGCATTGTTCTCTAACCTTTGGTGTTTAGTTCAGCTTATTCTAGACCTTTAACTTAGATACCATTTAGTTCAGCTGAGTTTTACACCTCTTGTTTTTCTATTTCTTGCCCTGCCTCTATGTAGCATTTTTGTGTGGTGATATCCTCAGATATGGTCAGCCCCTGTCAGGTTTTCCCAGTCCAAAGAGGCTCAGGGCTTGGGAGGGCTGTATGGAGTTTCCTTGAATATGAGACCCTCCTCTGAGGCCTTTAGACTCTGTGCTTCTCCTATCCTGTCCAGCAAGTGGCACTTCCCAGCCCATAGTTCTCCCACCAGTGTAAGGAAGTGGGAAGACTTTAATTCTCTAGGTGACCCTAACCCAGTCTGGGAGATGACTGGCTGAAGCTAGTTAATGAATTCCAGTACCTGATATCTGAGTCCCCAAAATGCATTGGAAGTTATGGTGTTTAGTGAATTTGCTCTGCCACTAGACTTACTGCTTTGTCTCTCTGAGCTATCATAGTTCTGCTCTTGCTTATGCCCAATGTGCAAGTCTTTGAGGCTTTCTGTAGTGGGCTTCTTAGAGTAATTGTTTTAGAAAAAGAAAAAAAAATAATAAAAAGATAGGAAGGGCTCAGTAGGGACTATTTTCAGTCTTTACAGATCTAATGGGCTTTTGAAATGGTAAAAGAATAGAAGTTGAGAGTGATTAAGGAGCAATCAAGAAAGCAGGGAGACTGGCTTTTCAGACAAGGGCTCTCCCTCCCTGGATTTGATATGTGTCTGATTCTGTTTAAGCCCTTCATTTCCCCATATTATGTTCACCTGACTCCAAAAAGTTTCTGTTTTTATTTTGTTTTCTAGGTTTTTGTTGTTTTGGTAGCTCCACCTCCTCTCCACTGGGCTGACTGCTCCCAGATTTTCTGGTGTCTGCTCTCAGTTTATCTATGGTTGCAGCTTTTGTTCTCTCTCCTGGTTCCCAGCATGGATGGCCTCTCTTCCCTTAGGACTGTGCCTGACAGGAAAGGGTATGGGCCCTTTGGCCACAAGAATTTACAGATTTCCCTAGACTCAGTTGTTCCACATGTTTGGGAGTGTTGTATGGAGTTTGTCCAATCTCAAATTCCTCTGCAGTATATGGTCCATGCTGTTCCTGTATTTCTACCAACTGGCCTAGAGGACTAACTGCAACCTAGATTTCACAACTCACCATCTTGGTCACATGCATTTTTAATTCCTTTTTATAATGTTAATTTTAAGGATGAATATTTGCAATTTGAAAATAAATTTGATGTAGAACATTCACTTGTATGAGTCTCCTTCATATATAAAGAAAATTGAGCTATTTAAAGGAAACTACATACTTCTTGCTTTATTTATTTAATTAGTCTAATTAACTTCCACCACTGTGAATTCATGGTAATTCAAACGTTTTCCTATTTTAAAGAGGAGTAAGCATTGGACATAAAGCCCAACATCCCATGAAGATTTTAATCATGTATGAACATATATTTTCATACTTCAAATTATTTTCAATTTATCTCTGATTATTGTGGAGTCAGGTACACCATTCAGATGATGGCAAGAGTTGTAACAGTGCTGATATTTCTCTCATGAGTCTAATCACTTATAAAGAATCATAGATCACTCTCTGTATAATCATAAAATTATGTATTTTATTCATTTCAATTGTGCTTTTACCACAGCTACATAAACACTTTTGTCCCCTCCTCTCTTCAATTAATATTTATGACTACCCTTTCCCCATGGCACTTTGTTTTGTTTTGGTTTGCTTATTGTGAACTTTAACATACATATATAACTGTTAATTATCAAAGTATGATTTCACAAGTATATAGAGAGCAAATTTCCAAGAATGTTATGGATCACAGTTCCACTACTTCAGCCACTTCCATTATTTTAAAATATACATGCAGAAAGATATCACTTCTTAACATACATCTCAACAAGTAGTAATATATGTAATTTCAAAATTATTATGGGTTACATTTCCACAGTTTCAGTTATTTCCTTATTATACAATATAGTGTAAATACAGAAACATGAAGACCTTCAAAGCACAAGTCAATGAACATCTATAGAGCAAATCCAAAAGGATGCTATAGGCTACAGTTCCATCATGTCATTTAGCACCTGTTCTAGTTTGCTAATGCTGCTGGAATGGAAAACACCAGAAATAGATCAGCTTTTATAAATGGGGTTTATTTGGTTACACAGTTACAGTCTTAAGGTCATAAAGTGTCCAAGGTAACACATCAACTATCGGGTACCTTCACTGGAGGATGGCCAAGTGTGTCTGGAAAACTTCTGCCAGCTGGGAAGGCACGTGGTTGGCATCTGCTCCAAAATTCTGGGTTCAAAATGGCTTTCTCCCAGGATGTTCCTCTCTAAGCTGAAGTTCCTCAAAAATGTCACTCTCAGGTGCTCTTGTGGCAAGTGTCCTCTCTTAACTTCTCTGAAACAAAAGTCTGCTTTCAATGGCTGTCTTCAAAATGTCTCTCATGTGCAGCTACACTCTCAGCTTCTGTGCATTCTTCAAAGTGTCCCTCTTGGCTGTAGCTCCTCTTGAAAATGTCACTCTGAGCTGCACTCAGTTCCTTCTGTCAGCTCATTTATATGTCTCCAGTGATTTAATTTAGACCCACCCTGAATGGGTGGGGTAACTCCTCCATGGAAACTATCCAATCAGATTCATCACCCACAGCTGGATGGGGCACATCTCCACAGGAACACTCAAAGAAGTACAATCTAATCAACACTGATGTGTCTGCCCACACAAGATTACATCAAAGAATATAGCCTTTTCTGGGAGGACATAATACATTCAAACCAGCACACCACCTTCCAACCATTCCAACACCCCATCATATATACAAAGTTCCAATATTCATTGACCTTTTTTGAATCTTGTCTTTTTCTTCCTACCCTTTCATCTCACTTAATCTATTTCTCGATCATCATGGGTGTCTAGGCAATGAGTACCCTAACTTGTTCATATTGAAATGGGGTGTCAACAGTATGGGGAATTGGGGCACATCTGATAGTTGATCTTAAAGAGGCTGTTCCCTCTGCATTTTAGAGCTTGTCATGTATAGGAACACACTGGTGTATTAAAGTTTCTGAAAAATAAAACTTAGTGATGCATCTTTTATAGAATCTCAGGTATGGACATAGTATTTGGGATACAGTTTTGCAAAGGCATGGCATACCATAGCCATTCGGGATATCTAGATGTTGCTTACATAAGAGAAACCTCCAGGATAGCGTCTCAACTCTATTGGGGATCTATCAGTCACTGTGACCTCAGCTTGTTACCTTTCTTTTCCCCTCCATGGCACTTTTTAGGTTAGGAAAGAAAGTCTTTGGGCTTTCTCATTCAAGTCATTAGCAATTTTTAAAACTAAATGAAAAACTTTTATGTATTTCACGCAGGTAGAGCAACTCAAAGTATTATGCTAATTAGAATACATGTTTTGGGGTTCTAATTTGCTTTGTCTTACTTATTTTTATTTGCAATGCATAGACTTCAGCCTAAATTTTCCTTTCTGACAGCTCATTTGAGCATCTGTATTTTTCTCTGACTTTATTCTTTTCACTAATTCACTGAAAATGTTTTCAACTCATATTGGCAATTCTTCTAATTAATCTAGACCTTATCTTTCACAGAGGAATGTTAGAATGGGGCTTCCTTTTCCTTCCATCATTATTTGTACCCCATATTGCTTTTCTTCTTACTGATGGGATCCATGTCAATATAACAAAACTGAAACATGAGTAACATTGCAAACTTAAATATTTTACTTCTATTGTTGGTAGAAGCTTTAGGTGTTCTCAAGACTGACTCAAATCCCAATGGGGTGAACACATAAACAATAAAAATATCCATATGTATTAACTAACAAGTAAACTGCAGCCTCCAACCAGTGCTAAGAGAAAATAAATGAAACTTGGATACTGGTACAGGTAATTCTTTGACTCTTAATTTGGTTTACTATTGGTGTATCCAAAAAAATATTTATTTCATTCTAAACTTCATTTTTTCCTATTTTTTTACTCTAAAATATTGTCATGCATGTGTGTAAAGGTTTTTGTTCATCTCTGCAATAACATTTAATTGCTGTTCTTTATGGCTACTCTAATATTACATAGATCATAATTATTTAGTGGTTGTTTCACTAAATACACAATCAACAATATATAAACAAGCATAACACATTGAAAGAAAAAATTTTTGATTTTTTCTTCATAATTCATAATTTTCCTACCAGAGTGTTTGAGGGAATAGGAAAACTTGTAGATTGTCAAGACATTAGACTTCTGAATGCAATAAAATATGCAGCATTTAACTGTTAAAAGAGAATAAAATATTAAGTAATTAATCAAGAAATAGGAATGAAACATAAACTTTCATGCAAATTTTAATTCAGTTATAGTTTATCTTCCAAAAAAATATCTTGATTAATTCTGTTCAGCAAAACTCAAGAAGACCAAAGGCAACTGGGGGGTTTTTAGACAGCTCACAAAATTTTAAAATACATCAGATTGTGACTGTGACAGCCAACCTAATTCAGACATTCTATATTTAAAATTGTTTTAAAGATTAAATCTTACTAACATACTTGGCCCTTCAACATTCATTCCAATCTTCTTAGGTAAGTATTAAGACCTTCATTCTACATATATCTACATATATCTTCATTCTACATATTTTACATTCTATATATTTCTCTTAGCTCTAGATTTGTTACTGTATTGCTCAGATCTTCCATTTTCTTATCAATATTCTGTCTGAATATTCTATCCATTATTAAACTTTGTGTATTCAAGTCTATTACTAGATCATAGGGACATCTATGTAACTTTCAAAAGTGTAATGTTTGCTTCAATATTGTGGGTCCCTTCTGTTTCAGTGTATAACAATTAAAACTGTTATAACTTATAATTGAATTGACTATTTCATCAATATATATTGTATTACTTTGTCCCTTTTAATTGTTTTGGATATGAAGACTATTTTATTTTGTATCAGTGTGGCTACCCAAGCTTTCTTCTGGTTGCTACTTGCTTGGAATATATTTCCATCCTTTCCCTTTCAAATAATTTTTGTGTTATAATGTTGTAAATTAAGGTTGAGCATCTCATAGAAAACCATATATTTTTACCACTGCCCCAGCTCTGCCTTTTGATGGAGAGTATAGTCCATTCCTATTTAAATTGGTTGTGATGATGTAGAACTCCCTCTGATTTTGCTATTTATATTTTGTTCATTTTATACCTTTTCTTGTCCCTCAATACTTCCATCAATGTATATTTTCATATCTATCTGGTATTTTGTAGTGGATCATTTTGGTTCCTTCTCATTTCCTTCCATTTTTTTTTCGGATATTTTCTTTGTGGTTACTATTGGGCTTAAATACAACATGCTAAATCCATAACACTCATTTTATCTGATACCAACTTAACTTCAATAACATGCACAAACATTATTACTATATCCCACCATGACTGCACCTTTTTTGTACTTTCAATAAATTGTATCTTTGCATGTTCAGTATCATAAATAACATTATTGGCATTAATTTTAAAACATGCTTTTTAAAATCCATATAGCTAAAATGTGGAGTTACATTAAAATACTATGAGGTATAATACTGTGGCTTATAATTATCCATATGTTTACCTTTTCCAAATGTCTTTACTTCTTTATGCTTCTTAAATATACTGTCTAGTGTCCTTCCTTCTCCATTTGAAGAACTCCCTGTAGAATTGCTTTTAGGTAAGGTCTAATAGTGTTGCTGTCTCACAGATTTGTTTATTTGGTAATGTGGTAATCTTTCTATAGTATATATCCAGAAAGACTATCAGATAGTCTTTCTGGGTGTAAACCTCTCTGCTGAAATTGTTTTCTTTCACTACTTTAATACTTCATCCTACTGCTTAGATGCCTCCATGGTTTTTGCCAAGAAATCAGGATTTAATTTTTTTGGGACTACCTTTAACATACAATGTTGCTTCTCATTGCTTTCAGAACCCTCTCATTGTCTTTGAATTCTACAATTTTATTGAATTGTGCCTTGTCATGGTTCTCCTCTAGTTTATCCTGCTTTGTTGTTGCTTGCCTTATTGAACATGAATGTATATCTTCCAATGAATCAGAGAAATTTTCTGCCACTATTTCTTTAAATATTCCTCCTGACCCTTTCTTTTATCTTTTTGGAATCCTGATATTACTATATTGTTATTCTTGAGGGTGCCCTGCATGTCTCTTAGGCTCTGCTCACCTTTTCTCATCATTTTTCTTTCTCTTCTAAAGTCTGAATCATTTTGAACTGTCTTTGATTTTGCTGATTCTTCCATATATCTAACATCTGGTCTTTGGTGATGTTGGAAGTTTTATATTTTTGCTTTGAATAGGCCATGATTTTTTACATTTTTTTGGTTGTTGTATTGTAATCTTTGGTTTACACTGTGCATTTCAATACTTCAGTATTTTATCTATGGACTTTATCCTATAAGCATTCTGTTTCTTGAGTTTGTATCCGAGTAGTTGAATAAGAAACATATCATTGAGTGTTAGGAGCTAAGGAAATAAAAATAATACATAAAACCCTATTCTCTGTCCTTGAAAATTGGCTCTGTATTGACTGCTGCTCTCCCTTAGCATTTAGCTCTCCTATCAGGAAGATCATCTGGAGGAAAAAATGTGGGTTCCTCTCCTTTTCTGAGTATGTGTCTTGCCATAGGCTTATTTGGGACCTTAGAAATTTTCTTTTTTACTGGAAATGGAGTGTCTCCACTATTCCTATGCAATAGAACTTCCTCCCTTCAGGAATTCTTTCCCCTGGGAAACTTTGAATTGATTGTTTCTTACACTGTTTTGACTGTCTTCAACCTGTTTCTTCCCCAAAGGCAAGTTCAGAGAAAACAAGAAGATGGGACTCCTGGGTCCTTCTTTCAGCACGTATGATTAGAACCAACATATATTCACTCCAGTATGAGATAGGGTTTATTCTACTCCCTCCAAAAACATCAGTGACCCACAATAAGATGACCCCTTTGCCAAAGAAATATTGTGGTACAGTTTAGGTTTTGCTACCAGATTAAATTTGCATTTTCTTGATTCAGGACTCACTCTGCTACTGTGATCATTTAAATGTTTTCTGGAGTTTGGAGGGAGATAGCTTAGCATTTTATTATAGTTTGCCAAAAATTCTGTGAGGTAACAGGCCCTAGACTGAATTATGTGGCATGTTTGTGGTCCAGAAGCAATCATAACAATATTAAGAACATGAAAATAATTTAAGGATGCACATTTTATTCCTAGAAAAAAATAATAGCAATATAATGAAAAGTAATATGGTTTTAAAAAATCCAACAGAAGGAATAAAATTTAATATCAAATATTATATTAGCCAAAAAGAAACCAAGAGAGAAGAATCAGAATTTCAAAAATATATGGCATAAAATTAAAATAGCACATAAAAATGATATTAAATATAAGCAGACAAAACACTGTAAGCAAATGGCCCTATTATTGACTGTATTAAAAAGTAATACCAAACTGCATGATGTCTATAAGATACAGAAGAAGTAAGAAGATGGTAGACTAGTTTTGGAGCCCCTGGCCTGGAAAGAGTAGGCTTGCAGACCTTGGTGCACAGCAGTCTGCATGACCTAGGCATTTAATGTTTAACCTGTCATATTTGTAAGCCAGTAAAAAGAATAGGGTAAATTAACTTTAAAATGTAACTTTAAAATGTGAAACAGGAAGTAAACAGAAGTTGAGAAACTCTTGGTCTCACAAAAGAGTAAGATGTAAACATACCCCAGACCTGGCACCATCAAATGTTAATCTAGTCTACCTGCTTCCTGGCTCCTGAGTTTTATCACTCTTGTGGTTATTTACAAAGCCTCATCATATAATTTTTCCTCCCTGCATCACCCCTATGTCACAGGACCCTGTAGGATGTCTATGCTCTCCCACCCATAGGAATGTATTTGTCTTAAACTCTTATAACTGGCATGCTGTCCTCTTTAATTACACTACCAATTTCCTAGTGAATGAGATGCCCACCTGGTGTAAGAGAGTTATCATTATCTCTCATGACTTCTCATCCTTTTAGTAAGCCCTGAATAAAAGTTCATGTATCAGATATGCTGGGTGTCTTCTTTGGCCTCTGAAATGGCAAAGCTCTCATGGGCTATGAAAATTCGCAGAGTCAGCCAGGAGTATCAAATAGCTTCCAGCTCAGAGACTAATGAAATACCAGACATTGAGAACATGAACTTGGGGAAGGGAAAGGAGAAGCCCCCAGGTGGAATACTCAGGTGGCTGTGATGTTCTATGTGGGAAAGGGTGCCCACCCTCCCAGAGAAATGGATGTTTATGTAGGGATGGGTGGCTACCATCCTAGATGAATGAAATCTGCTGAGGGAGTATGGAAATGTTTATAACTTTCTGGCTGTACTAATAGTCATCCAGCAGCAGGCCACAGGAGCATTGGCCCTGGGAGGGATACTGGGGTGGCCTGGAACTTCAATGTGGGGAGGAGTGGCTATCCTCTTAGATGAATGGAACCTACCAAGGTAATATGACAGTGTTTGTACCACTCTAGGAGAATTAGTAGCCATCCTGCAGTAAGCCACAGGAGCATTGGAGTTTCAGAAAGAAAATAAAAAAGGGCTGCCAGATTGCAGCTGCAGTGGGCTGGCCATTGTGAGAGGCAGTATGTACCACTATTGAGGAAGCCATAAGCTACCTGGGAGATAAAGCTGGAAACGATTTGAGGCTAGCACAAGCAGAATTGAAAGAAAATCTGGATAAAATTTAGAAAAGTTCACAGGCCAGCACACTAGAGTAAGAAGGCATAAGCTGCCCTAAGGACAAGTTAGCTGTACCATAGCTTCCCTTAACTAGGACCATAAAGTGTAGGACACTGTTGATTCCTCATCAAAAGATGATGAGCACCTGTCTGACTGAGAAATTAATGCTAAGGAAAGTACGCATGCTTGACTTCTGGTCCAACAAAGGGTAAAACCAAAGGGTAAAATTCACACCCTGATCTCACAACGAGGGAAGAGGGCAGACAAGCAGCAGCAACTTCTAATCAACAGTGCTCATTTCATTCTGGGAGTTTTCCCAAGCCAAATTAAGAGATATTAGTAACCAATATAGGCAGAAACCTAGAGATCCATTAGTGACCTTGTTGCTCTGCCTATGGGATACTGGCATGGATAACACCTTGGTTTTCAGGCTTGAGATAAGCAAACTGGCCACAATCTCCATTCACCCTTCCCTGTGGAAACCTCTACTCACTGAGATCTAACACGGAAACCCATTCAGCTTTAATTGGCTGGTAAAGCAATGCAAAGTAGTGTGGCCACTTGAAGGGGACTTAGCCCATAAACTGTGGATAAATTACCTAACATGTAAATGTTTATTAACCTAGGCACTAAAACCTTGGCAGAAAGGTCTGCCAAAACACTTGATATATGCAGAGAGCTATCTACCCTGCAAGTAAGGAAGTCTGATGGCTCTTGGATAATGACTATTAATTATTGAGAGATAAATAACATAACCCCTCTTTTGTTTGCAGTTGTGTTGAACATCATCACATAGCTCCAAGATAGCATGAAGTTAAGTCTGTTTCATTTTGTGTTAGATCTTGCTAATGCCTTCTATAGCATTCCTCTAGATTCTTTCAATCAACCCTGCCACAGTGAAGTTGTAGGGAGATGGAATGCTGTAATGTTGAAGAATATGAGTACTCAATTAAGCCAATATAACTTTGTGTTAAACCTTGCAAATATGTCAACCTGTGTTAGCCTTCATGTGGGGAAAACAACAGTGGACATTTTCTATGCTTCCACAAGGATACTTTCAAATGTGGAAACCTCAAGAGCCTGACTATTCTATCAAGTTCTTGGGTATTGTCTGGTTGGATAAAACTAAGATTATTCCTTTAGTTGTTCATAAGATACAAAGTTATCCCACATTGCTTAATTCTGAACAGCTAATTGCTTTTCTTGGTTTATTAAGTTATTGAAAGTGTTTATACTCTATTTAGTATGAATTTTTAAATGTTTGTACACCCTAATTAGAAAGGAAAACCATGGGAATGGGGTTTTCCATGATAGGCTGTGTTTTAAAAGGCTAAATTAACTATTGCAAAAGCACAGGTTTAAGGGGGAGGACCCTGATATACCTGTGAATTGGATGTGGCCAGGGCTGATATTGGCTTTGGGTGGGGTTTGTGGCAAAGGCGACAAGCTAAATGTGTACCTATTAGATTCTGATCCAAACTATGGAAGGGCATAGAACTCAGATATAGTCCTTTAGAAGAGCAATTGCACACAGCTTATAATGCTCTGCTACAAGTTGAAGGTCTAACTCAAAGATGTCCAGGGATCCTACAGAAGACCACATCCATACAGGGATGGATACAGGATATAAAGAAGCCCCATTTGGGATGTGCTTACATGAGCACATTGACAAAGTGGAAAATCTGCCTCCTATGATGTGACATTTTTAACAACAGCACTTTAAGTACAGAGATGCATGAAATTCTAGGACTGGTCTCCTATGTGGAACAGCAGAATGGCCTGCTTCCTGTTGATACTCCTGAGGTGACTTCTCCCATGCCAACCATTGTCAGACAAGGAAATATACTTGATTTCGCATGGATTGGCAATTGGGCAACCTGCTACCTGGATGGCTGTGATTGTCCATCCCAGTACTGACATCACTTGATGGAAAGACATCTGGATTGCCTATTTCAAATTTATCATAAACATTTTTTCATGTATCTGCCTACAACATCAATTCATTACCAGGTAACAGAAGTAGATGCCCTGGCAAAATTCCACAGCCTAACACCAATTATGCATGAAATGGCTGAATGGCTGCACTGGAAGCCTGGGCACCAGGGACACTAGATCCCTGTCACTGGGTGGCAAGCAATCTGTATTGGTCCCCTTCCTCTGTCCATAGGGGCAAAATTTGCCTTCACCGCCATGGATACAGCTACAGAACTGCTGCTGGCATACCTAGTGGGCAAGGCTAACCAATGAGCTACCATACAGAGCTTAGAAAAGTGCATTTTTGGGGTCCACACTCATGTGGACAGTAATAGTGGGACCCCCTTCACTGGGCAATTAACCCAGGCCTGGACTACAGACCATGATATCCTTTGGACTTTTCACTTGCCCTGTAATCCCATTCATTGAAAGAATCCCATTCATTGAAAGAATGAAGGGCTTTTTAGAGGAACAGTTAAAGGATGATAAAAAAAGTGGACTCAAGGTCTATATCAGCATTAACTCCAGACCCAAAGTGTCTGGCTTCTGCTCCTGCAGAAATGGTAATCATGGGGCCCATGCATGAATTACAAATTCAGATAAAAGGGATGGCTGCTTTCAAGCCACAATGGGAGAATAATTTACTATTGCCTCTACCAAAACACTAGAAATTGGGGAAAATGTCAATTGGCTTCATTTCTGTCCCATGCAGCCTTGCTGTTGAGAATCCTAAGCTCATGGGGTATTAGAATTACATAGGATGCCAAGAGTTATTTGTATTTCCCATCTGGTACTCCCTACCCTCCAGGGAACTGTATGCATAACTTTGAAAACCCTCATTATACCTCAAACTAACTATAGATTTGAAGGGCTTCCTGCAGGTGGAGAACATATGGTATTTAAACCTTCCTCACATGGAACTTTTCTATCTACTAATGAAGACTCTGCTTATATATTGTTAAACCACTCAGCTGTCCAATTTAATGCTTACATTTGTTGCTAATTCTTTTTTAAAAATGTGTATTACTATTTTAATAATGCATTAACTAAAATATTTTGTTAACATTATTCTAACAAGTTTGATTTTAATGGTAATAGTATGTTGTGAAATGCTTGCTTAAGAGCAGTTTCCGGGATTGTTTTGGTGACTTGAATGTAGAGGGTATGAAGGATGTTTTTACTGAAGGAAAAAGAAAGTAGTTTTGTCCTAAATGACTGATTCAGAATGAAAAAAAGGATGTAGAACAAAACGCGAATAAATATAAAAAATTTCAGAGGGTTTGTGGAAAGGGAAATTTATTTCTCTAGCCATAACTCCAATTCTGCTCAAATTTTCCAAAAACATGAAGAGAAAGGAATGCTCTCTAATTCATTTTATGAAGACAAAATTACCTTAGTACCAAAGTAACTGAAAGAAAACAAAACCAAAGATCAGTATCTCTTATGAATAAGTATGCAAATATCCTAAAGAAAATACCAGCAAACTGAATCCAATAGCATATTAAAGAATTACACACTGTGATCAGTATGCTTTTTCCCTGGCATGCAAGGTTGGTTCAATATGACAAAATGAATATAACACACCAGATTAACACAATGAAAGCAAATAACCACATTATCATCTTGATTCAATTGAGCAGAAAACCCAGCACACCTTCTATATGAAAAACACTTAGCACCGTAGGAATAGAAGAAAACTTGCCCAACATGATAAAAGGCTTGTTTCCAAAGCCCACAGCTAATATCCTACTTAATAGTGAATGACTGAAAGCTTTCCCTTTAAGATCAGTGACGAGACAAAATACCAACTGTTACCAGTGTTATTGAGCATTGTTCCAGATGTTTTTGCCAGAGCAATTAGGCAAGAAAAAAATAAAGGCATCCAAATTGGAAAGGAAGAAATAAAACTTTCCCAATATGCAGATGATGTGATCCTATATATAGAAAATCCTGATAAATACAAAACAAAGGTCCTAGAGCTAATAAGTGAATTCAGAAGGGCAGAAGATTACAAGAGCAGGACCAACACCCCAAAATCAGTAGTGTTTCTGTACACAAGCAATGAACTATCAGAAAAAGATCTCAAGAAAAAACTCCATTCACAATAGCAACTAAAAGAATCAAATATTTAAGAACAAACCTAACCATAAATGTGAGACTTATAAACAGAAAACTGCAAAAATGTTGCTATAAGAAATCAAAGAAGACCTAACTGAATGGAAAGGTACTCTGTTTTCATGGATTGGAAGACTAAATATCATTAAGATGACAATCCTACCCAAAATATCTACATATTCAATGTAATCCCAATCAAAATTCCAAAAACATTCTTGGAAGAAATATGAAATAAAATCATTAGATTTATATGGCAGGGTGAGGGGCCTCAAATAGATAAAACCATCTTGAAAATGGAGACTGACATTGGAGAACTCACACTTTCTGATCTTAAGACATTACAAAGCCACAGTAATCAAAGCAGTATGGTACTGGCACAAGGACAAACATATAGACCTATGGAATGAAATTGAGAGCTTAGAAATCAACCCTCACATTTATGATTTTTCACAAGGTGGCAAAGAACTCTCAATTTTGAAAAAATAGTCTCTTCAACAAATGGTCCCAAGAAAGCTGTCTCTTCACTTGTTAAAAAAAAGGATGCAGGATATACCTAACACCCTATTGAAAAATAAACTAGCATCTATCAAATACTTAAATACAGGACTTAAATTATCAAAACTTTAGAATAAAAACTATAGAAGGATCTTTAGCACCTTGTGTTAGGCAATGGTTTCTTACATCCAAAGCACAAGCAAAAAAAATAAAAATAAAAATAGATAAATGGATTTCATCAAAATTGAAAACTTTTGCACCTCAAAGGAATTTCCATGATTCAAAATGAAAAACAACAGTGGGAGAAAATATTTGGAAACTGCTTATATGATAAATGTTTAATATCCAGAAATATTTAAAAAATACTTCAACCAGAGTCACAGCAGGACAAGATGGCAGAGTTGTGAGTTGTGAAATTTATTTACTCCCCTAAAGCTGCTGGTGAATAACCAGAAATGTCTGGAAAAACTCTTTGGAGGACTTCTGTGATTGGACACACAGCATACACTAGTCTTGAATGGGTGAAATGGCTGAGATCATAGTGAGGAACTGGAAACTTGATACAGAACACACCCTCCCACTGAGACCTGAGCCTGTCTGGACTGGGAAAACCTGACTGGTGTCAATCATATCTGGGGAGTCTCCCTCATAAAAATGGTTCCATGGAGACAAGGCGAGAACCAGAAAAACAAGATCTGAAAAGTTGTGACAAACTAAGCAGAAGCTATGCTACAGGTCTAGAATTTGTTGAACTGAACACCAAAGATCAGATGGAAAACAAACTGAACCAAGAAAGAACCCCTACATAAAAGAGGGAAAACCACTCCAGAATAAACTAATCAAGAAATCAGATATCTAGAGAGCAAAATGTCACAAGTCATGCTAGGAAACATGAAAATATGGACCATCCAAAGGGACAAACTGGCACTTCAACTGAGATACATGGGTTTAAACAACTAATTAAAGAAGTTCAAACAAATATTGTAAATCAAATCAATAAGCTGAAGGATAATGCAGCAAAGTACATGAGGGATATAAACAAGACCCTCTGTGAACATAAATAAGAATTCATGAAATTGAAAAACAAATGCAAGAACATATGGGAATAAAAGGCACATAGAATAGATGAAAAACACAATGGAGACACACAACAGCAGATTTGAAGAGGCAGAAGAAAGGATATGTGAACTAGAAGAAAGAACATTTGAAATCATACACACAAAAGAATAGATGGAGAA
This sequence comes from Choloepus didactylus, assembly GCF_015220235.1. Taxonomy (NCBI): domain Eukaryota; kingdom Metazoa; phylum Chordata; class Mammalia; order Pilosa; family Megalonychidae; genus Choloepus; species Choloepus didactylus. Next base: position 3,765,505 of record NC_051316.1, read on the forward strand.
AAGAATGGAAAAATATGTTCAGGGTCTCAGGGAACTGAATGACAACATGAAGCACACAAATATATATGTCATGAGTATCTCAGAAGGAGAAGAGAAGGGAAAATGGGCAGAAAGAATAGTGGAGGAAATAATCACAGATAATTTCCCAACTGTCATGAAAGACATAAAATTAGAGATTCAAGATGTACAGCATACCCCAAACAGAATAGATCCAAATAGACTTATTCCAAGACATTTAATAATCAGATTATCAAATTCTGAAGACAAAGAGAATTCTGAAAGCAGAAGGGGAAATGTGATCCATCACACACAAGAGCAGCTTAATAAGAATATATGCAGATTTCTCATTAGAAACCATGGAGGCAAAAATACAGTATTGTGGTATATTTAAGATACTGAAAAAGAAAAACTGCCAACCAGAAAGTCTATATCCAGCAAAACTCTGATTCAAAAATGACGGAGAGTATACAATATTTTCAGACAGACACTGAGAGAGTTCATGAACAAACAACTTGATCTACAAGAAATACTAAAGGGAGCACTATAGGCAGATAGGAAACAGCAGGAGACAAAGGTTTGGAGAAGAGTGTGGAAATGAAGACTATCAGTATGGATAATAGAGAAAGAGAAAAATAAAAATAAAATAATGCATCATATATAAACCCAAAAGGCAAAGTACAGATATACAATACATTGAGTAAAATTATCCAGAAACAAAGGACAAATAATGGATGGTCTCACTTATATGAACTAACATTGATGAGTGAATTTTTAAAGTTAAATTTGAGAACACAGGCTAGCAGGAGATAGAAAAAGGTTAGAGTTCAAGCCAGTCATTGGATGCTGAAGGAATACAGAAGGTTCAACAGGATTGATTCTATAGACCCAAAAATGGATAGCACAATACTGTGTGGTGGTATCATAATATTGTGAGTACTCTGAACAAATATTAGTGTGAGTACAGTTGAAAGAGGAAGTCTAGGGTCATGCATGACAACAGAAGGAAAGATAGAAGAGAAAGACTGGGATTGTATAACAATAAAACCTACAATTATCAATGATGTTGATCAAATGTACAAATATAAGAATGTTTTTACATGAGGAAGATAAAATGAATGCCAAAATTGCAAGGGGCTGAAACTTGGATGGGTGTGGGGAGGAATACAATCAATGAAAACCAGAGTCTGTAATTAATAGTAAAATTACAAGATGATTCCATTAATTGTAACAATGTTACAATTTTTTTTTTTGGTATATTACAAAAACTTAACATTTGCAAAGGGATTATAAGGGAGTGTTAGGGGCTTCTTGATGCTGTTGTCTGGCATTGTCATAGTATCTTATGTTATTTTATATTTTTCTACTTTCTTTTTTTAAATTCTTCATTTTATTCTTCTCTTCCCCTTTATCTGCAGAAGAAATGGAGATATTCTCATATAGATTGTGGTGGTGAATACATAATTATGTGATTATTCCAGGAACCATTGTTTATTTATGATGGATTGTATGGTGTGTGAATAACACTGAAAAATAAACAGGGATACAAGTGCTGGAAAAATGTGAAGAATAGTATGTACTTACTCCATTTTGTTTGAGAAGTAGAAAGATATAGCCAATCTGGGGAGCAGTGTAGTGTTTCCACAGGAAATAACAGTATTGTCATTTGGTTCTGCATCCCAGTTATTCAGTATTTACTTGGAAGAACTGAGTGCAGGGGATAGAATGGACATTTGCACACTGGTGTTTATGAAAACAATATTCAAAAAATTTCAATGGATGGTGGTGGGCTAAGGGTCCATTGACTGATACATGGAATGGTGGACTGTGGTGTATACATACAATGGAATATCGAGTGGTGGCAAGAAGGAATGAAGTTGTGCATTAAGCAAATTTTTGAATGAAACTTGAGGACCAGAATCAAAAGGACACACCTTATGATGCTTCAATAAGAACTACCTCTAATGTGCAAACTGAAAATTGAATCTGAGGCCACAGGTTATCAGAATGATTATTATAAAAGATCCTAGATTATAAGCTTGTACACCAGTCACATTTATTCATGATTTGTAATGGCTATTTCTAAATTCTGAGATGCTGTGCTCTTTGTGTATAACCTTGTCTGTTCCTGGAACTTCAGGTATCTGTGTGACACTAATATTTAGGGCCAGAATTCAGGAGCTATGAATATCAGCATTACCCTACATAGAAACTGTTAAAGAGACCAAAAAGAAGATCAAAATTTGAATAGGAAAATGAACAAAGTAGACTTGTTTAGGACTAAGTTTAATCAGGCTAAATGGTAAATGATAATGACTATGTTTTAAAACTTCAAATTCTAATTGATACCAAAGAAAGAGACGCTTGTTTGGTGGAAATATCTATTTTCTATAGCACACTATATAATTTAACTTGCATGGTCATTTTATTCAAATAGCATAATTACATAGAACCTTGAATATGGGGTGAGATCTGGTTTGTTTGTACAGGTTATAGTGAAGCCCCAATATATCCCAGAGTAATTTGGGTAGAGAATTAAAATATTTTCAATGCCCCCTTGAGTGACTGGAGGAAAATGTGGAAGTAGTAAATTTCCCCACCTGGGAAATTCCTGATATTCTCACAAGTGTTGGGGCTACAAGTTTAGTAGGCCAATCCACGAATATTGTGGCTTGCCGCTATGAAGATTCTTACTGCAAAGACAGGCTAAGCCTAGTTAGAGTCGTGCCTGAGTCACCCCCAGAAAACATCTTTTGTTGCTCAGGTGTCCCCTCTTTCTCTCTCTAAGTCAACACTGCAGATAAACTCACTGTCTTCCCCTCTACGGGACATGACTCCCAGAGGTTTAAGTCTCCCTGGCAACCTGGGCCTTGATTTCTGGGGATAAGCATGGATTCTCATCATAGGATTGAGAAAGACATCAGTACCAAAAGGGAGAAAAGAAAAGAAAGAAGAGAAAGTTTCAGTGGCTGAGAGATTTCAAATGGAGTTGAGAGGTCTTTCTGGAAGTTATTTTTATGCATTACATTAATATCCCTTTTCAGTTCTTAAGGATTAGAATAGCTGAAAGGAAACACCTGAAAGAGTTAATCTGTAATCCTGTATCCTTGATTCTTGAAGATGATCATAAAATTATATAGCTTATATGGTGTGACTGTGTGATTATGAAAACCTTATGGCTCACACTCACTTTATCCAGTGTATGTACAGATGTGTAGAAAAATAGGGAAAAAAAGTAAATGAATAATGAGGGGAATGAGGGTTATGAGATATTTTGGGTGTTCTTTTTTATTTTAATTTTAATTTTAATTTTTACTTTTATTCTTATTTTAATTTTATTTTATTTTTTTGTAATAATGAAAATGTTCAAAAGTTGTTCTTGGTGCTAAATGTGCAATTTGGATGGTTTTGTGGTGTGTAAATATAACTCAATATAATTGCACTAAAAATAAAATAATAATAATAAAGGAACATGGCCTTTTCTGGGGTGCAAAAGAGCTTAAAACTAGCAAAAGTATATTAGCTAAAAACAAGCCACTTTCTTCTCTAATTTCTGATCATAAAGATATGTACTGACCCCAAGAATACTTTTCAGTTTGTTTCAATGCCAAAAATGTACTTTTGATGAACCAATTTATCTCAAATATATTTTTTTTCATTTTTACATCTTTATTCCCCAAACTATAAATGACTGGATTAAACATAGTAATCACAATAGTGTAAAATATAGACACAATCATTTCATGGTCCAAATTGTAGCTGCAACTTGGCTTTACATACATGAAGATGACTGTCCCAGAATAAACTGACACTCCACTTTTGTGAAAGCTACAGGTGGAAAAGTGTTTTTACCTACCTTCAGCAGAATGCATCCTCAGAATGGACAATAGATTAAAACTATAAGATAAGAACTAACTATATGGCAATTTTCTCAATAGAGCCAATAAAATAGAAGAGTAGATGCTGGTTGAAGTCACTGTCAAAACAAGAAATATTGAGCAGTGGAGAGATGTCACAAAATGCATGTCTAATTTCATTGGATAAGCAGAAGGATAAACTAAATGTGGCCAGTGTGTAATGTAGCATGCAAAATGTCACTGTTCCATATGCTAAAGCTGCTATTATGTAAAATACAAGAAATGGATTGGCTTTTATAAAGGGGATTTATTAGGTTATAAATTCATAGTTCTAAGACCATAAAAGTGTAGAAACTAAGGCATCAACATGAGGATATCTTCACTGAAGAATGGCCAATGGTGTCCAGAACACTTCTGTCATCTAAGAAGGCACAAGGCTGTGTCTGCTTGTCCTTTGCTCCCAGGTTCTGATTTCAAAATGGCTTTCTCCAAAATACCTCTGGGCTTCTGTCTCTCTTATCTTCTCTCTGTCAGCTCCTGTGTATGTTAACACTGACATCTTAGTTTATATGTACAGGCCTGCAAGGCAGTATCAGGTGAAATAGGGTTCACCACCAATTATGTCACCATCTCTGTTTCTAAAAAAGGCATATGGTAACCTAGTGATGAGACAGACATTGATGAAAGAATGGGGCCCACGTGGATGCATTTCCATGTATAAGTAAAAGGAAGATATGTATTCATTCATTTTCTGTCTAAATTTGTCATGTTAAAACTAAAAAAAACTGAATTAAAGTGGAATATTTTCTTTTAAATTTTCTACAACATTTTCTTATATATCATCATATTTAAATTCACAAAATCAATGAATATCAGGATTTTGTCATCCAAAAATTTTGCAGTGGAGAGTAACACTTGAATACTACTTCAAAAATTGTTACAATGTGCATCAAAACTTTTCCTTAATGACAATGATTATAAAAGGGGAACAACCACATTTGCCTCATAGGATTGCGTTAAATTCAAAAGAGAAAAACAAGGTGAAAACTGTTTAATTAAAAAATGTTCCCAGATGACTAAAATTGTGATAAATTATGATTATGTTTCAATTTGTCTTACAGGATAGACTTTCAACACCATTTGTTCCTCTGGATAGCTGTGAATAAGCAGCAGCAGTTATTCTTTAAGTATATGTACCTTCTATGCCATCGAATACAGTGCAGTCTCTTTTTTTTTCTTTTTTTCAGTTCTGTTTCTTCAGAACCATAACCACAAGACATCATTTTGGCCTCTTCAACGTCTATGATTTTAATTGTTTTACAAATGTTAAAATAACTGTGAAAGATGTTTCTCTATGCATTTGCTCATTATATCTGCAATGTCCTTAGATGAATTATCCAGACATAATTCCATCAAAAAAGAAATCATAGTCATATCTTTAATATTTTATGATTGCTAAAGAAGCTTCTAAAATAAATATAAAATAATTAGTAATAAATTGATTGCAAAAACTTTAGTTATTGCTTTATTGCAGTGTAGTATTTTAGTTACGGTATTTTTCCCTTTCCTGTCAGAGTGTTTCTTTAGCAGATGTTCTTCCTTTTGAAGACAAAAGTGAATGACAAAATATGTTTAAATACAAAAAACTGGAAAGAAAAACAAAACATGAAAAAGGTACCTTCATCTGGAGTGAATATCTCAGATGTCAAAATACAATATTAGATCCAACATATGAGATTTCAGCTTGGTGACATTTATTTTTCCTTCAGTATGATATAGTCTGAAGTCTTTGACCCATTATTAAGTAATTGGCAGCTGTGTTTTTTGGAGTTTCAAGGAATGAAATATCTGCCATGCTTTGGGCTGGGCTGCATCAGTAACTCACAAGTGATTAATATTTGTGACGTGAAACACACTAGAGTTTTGCCATATTGAGATTCCCTTTATTAAGAAGACAATGAGGAAATCAGCTTAATGCTATAACTGAAAGGAGAAGAAAGCCATATGTCATTATTCATCAAGAAAGATTATCACAAATCCATGTGGAATATAAGAAAACAGAGTAGATAGCAATATAAAGGTAGGGCTGGGGAACAAAGAAAATGCTCATTTGATCCTTAGAGAATTCTAGAGTCAAAAGTATGTAATTAATTTCTGATATCTGTGCAAATCCAGACACATTACATACTACTTACAGGGAATGCACACACATGCACACACAGAAACGTAATAATTTCTAAAGTAGTTTGAACAGCTTTACTAATGAAACAATATAAATCATTTTATAATGTCAATATGTATTCATGCATGGTGTATCATAAAACTATACTCCTCTAAACATTATTCCTCATTATCTCTATTCTTCCACTTTCTCTCCCCTTCTTTCTTTCTCCCATAACCTTATAGTGAAAGGAAATAAAATATTCAAGTAAGTTTTGAAAAATGTACCAGTAAGTAGTATACAGAATGAATTCATTGCAAAGTATATTTGGCAGATATACTCAGAAAAAATTTCAGCTATATTAGGGTTCTAGTCTTCAATTCTCTCTCATGTATGATAAAAGACAACAATTATGACATATTAAGAACATTATATTTGGCCTCTAATGTCCTCTATTAAAATATCTGATTTAGCATCTATTAATAGTATGAGCTTGGAAAAGTAGTTTCATCATTCCAAATAAAAGAATAATAAAAGTCACCAAAAATTTCAGGCCCAAATTGTTCAACTATATGATCATTTTGTCATGACAGAGTACTTATTTATGAGCTGTATTAATTTTCATTAAATTAAATTTTGATTTTATATTTAGGATGCATACAATTGAAATATGATGTCCAAATTTATTTATATTAAACACAGTGAATAGAGTTATAAAATCAACTTATATAATCAAATCATTTACTACAAAGTAAATATTTCTTCTATTAATTTTATATTTATAAATCTTATATGACATGATCCATATATTACAGTACATTCTAATGAGTTTAAATGCAATGAATCTAATTATTCTATTCATAAGGAGCCATACAAATACATTTCACTACAGTCTGCCTTTGTTATGTCAGTAAAGAATAGTGTTTTTTTTTCTTTAATTTTCTTTATAATCTTTCTGATATAATTTCCTGGCAACTATTGATGTATCTGATATTTTTAGGCACAATTGAATACATCCTGGTTCCTAGTGCTCACTTCATCCTTTCCCACAGAAAGATTATTATTGCTAATTTGAAAGAGGAACTAAACTCATAAATCAGGGGAACAACTTAATTGAAATTTACCTTAACAATTTGAACCCCCTATGTGAATGGAAAAACCTTAAAAAAATCCTAGAATGTTCCAAATGTTTTAACAATTGTAAGAGATGAATATTTAGAAATACTTTGAAACAGTTTGTGTTCCTTATTCCAGAAAAAAGTCATCTCAAAAGATAATAATCAGGAAAGTAAATTTTAAGATGCTGTGCCTTCAAGTAGCTTAATTTCTTTAGAAGGCAACATGTTCACATTATTTCAGTTTTGCACCTCTGAAAATTTTTTTGTTGTTATTTTAGAGGAATTTTGAGTGTATATTTAAACTGTACACTGATATCAAACATGCACTTCTTCCAATAGAGATGTATAATAGTTTACAAACTGAAGTCCTGAAAATTATTGCATTGGGTCACAAACTCACACTTCAGATTTAACTCTTTGATTACATTGTCTCAATAATATTGAGCAGTTGGAGTCATGGAACAAGAATCATTGCTGGGAAAAGAGTGAATTTCATTGGATTAAAAGTAAATTTACACTCTTATCATCTCTTCAAATAAATAATCTTAGAACAAAAATAAACAAGGCAGAATAAATAAGGTGGAAGCAGATGTAAATTGACATAATGTGAGAACATTTCTCTGTTATTTGTTCTTGAAATGTAAATTTTTGAATGATAATTAATGCAAGTTTGGGTCTCATAGATACAGATTAAGGCAGTCACAGCAACTGAGAAAGATTGTAACATCACACCAATTCCCAAAAGTAGGTCAGCTTTTGAGATCTTGGAACTTGTACATAGTAGCCAGTTTTAAGTTATTTTTTATGATGTATTTTTATTTGTTCTTGCAGAGCATTAATTATGCACTTAGTAACTATTAACATCCATTTATTTTCAGGAGATTTAGAATGGATCTAATCAATTCTGATTGGATAGTGGGAAGGAAATAATGAAATAAAAATTTACAGTGTTGATCTAAACAGTGCAAAAGTCATATCCACAGGATGGAACTGTGAGTGTGAATGCACATGAAGCAAGTACTCTATATAATTTTTGGAGAGTCTTTCACAGCATTTTCAGAAGATGAATTCACTTTCACAATAGAGCAGAACTTACAACAAATGATGTAATGTTATATCTTGGCAATGAATCCTGAGGACAGTAACTCTAAATACAGTCAGTGAAAATCAAATTATACAAAGTCTAGAAATAGCTATATGTTTATCAAAAAATATTTAATATGGATCAGTCTAAACAAGATCATAGGCATATAGCCTACACAATTAATGTACAATTTTAAAATGCTTATAAAAGTGACTAATATTTTCTTTGGAAATATTCTAGGAAATGAAAACAGGAATAATTAAGATGTATTCTTCCTTCATTACTGAACAATAAGATATGGAGTGATCCTCAGCATTCTTTTCCATTTTACTCAATTCTAAAAAGGCATTTTACTTATGACCATAATTTTTCCACTGCCCTTTTAATGTCATTGTTACTCAAACTGTGCATGATGGGATTTAGCATGGGGATCACAACACTGTCAAACAGAGACTCTATCATATGGTCCAAAGAACGCCTGCAATTTGGCTGCACACACGAAGAAGATTGTCACATTAAAAATTGACACTCCAGCTAGGTAAGAACTGCAAGTGACTAAGACTTTTCATCTCCTTTCACTAAAACATATTTTCAGAGAGTCAACAGACTGAAATGCCAACAGAATGAAAACATAAGAAATCAGCACTATCAGTATAGTAGATATTTCAATAGATCCCACAAAGTAGAAGAGTAGAAGCTTGCTGTTGTGAGTGTCAGAACAAGAAATAGTAAGGAGTGGAGGGATGTCAAAAAGATAGTTTCAATTTCATTGGATGCACAAAAGGAAAGGCTAACAGTAGCCACTTTGTGTAATGTAGCATGCAAAATGCCAGCAACATAGGAAACAATGATCAGTGGCACATAGGCTCATGGTGACATGGTATCTGAATACAGCATGGGTTGTAAATTGCTACATGCAACCGTAAGTCACTGAAGTCAAGAGAAAGTATTCTGTGATCCCAAAAGTAACATAAAGAAACATCTGTGTTCGATATTAAAGAAATGAAATGGTTTCTTTTCTTCAAGGAAATTGACCAATATTTTGGGGGTGAAAACTGAAGAATAGGAGGCATCCAAGAATTTCAATATTCTCAGAAAAACTGTATATGGAGTTGAGCTGGAAACCTTTAATGGCCAATAAAACCTGGCCCAAATTTTCTGTCACAATAAAAAAGAAAGTTGTCTGAAAATAGTGAAAATAGGAACATTCAGAGCAATATTGCCTGTGAAGTCCCTCAATATAAGCATGGTGAATTCAGTCACATTTTTCATCTGAATACCATATGCCTTCAAGTCAGATGGCAACCCTGAAATTTCAATTTATATTTCAAGGTCCTTAAGGCAATATCCCATTAAAAGAGAGCCTGCCAAATTATACCCTTATGTTTATTTCTTGGAAAGTAAATGGTATTCTAGGCAGTGATGAGTTAATCATGATGGAGTTTCAGTCCAAGCAGATGCATGTATCAGGGTAAAGTAAATGAAGAAATCATTTTATACATTTTTGGGCTAAATGAGTCATGTTAAAAAAAAAAATAAGGTGCCACATTATGTGGTTTATTTTCCAGTTAATTTTATTTTAAATTTTCTACCACCTGTCTTCATATAAAATCATTTAAAAATTCACAATGATGAAAGAATATTGTGATTTTTATATCTAAAAATGTTATGGTGGAAATATACACCCAATTACTGTCTTTAAACTTGCTATAACATGCATGAAAAGTTTTTCTTTCATTGTCATAATTATAAAATGGGAGCAAATACATTCACATCACAAGATTTTACTAAATTTAAATGAAAAACATTGTGAATATTACTTAATTTGAAATGTTTCCAGATGACTTAAATAAGGGATCAGTTAAACTTTCATTCAAAGTTATTTCATAGGGCTTTCTTTAGACACCAGATTATTTTTTTGCTCCTTCCTGGCTGTGATACGAATCCAATAGTCCTTCAGCAGCAGTGATGAAAGAGCAGCAGTAGATATTCTAGAGGTAGATGCAACTTGGTGTGCCTTCAGAAAGAGTACAATATCTTTTTCTACATTTCTGCTCCAGAGATATATATCAATAACTTCTTTCTTTTTTTTTTTTTTTTTTTTTTTTTGGCTTTTGCAGCTTGTTTACCATTATTATTGCTGTTTAAATTTTAACATAGTGACAATATTTGTTGTTTATTCTATCCCTGAAGTATCCTTTGGTGGATTTTTAAGACATATTTCAGGCAAGAAGAAATCATGGTCATTTCATTAATATTTCATACTTAGTTATATAGTCGCTAAAAAACTATCAATTAAATATCACTTAGTGATCACTAATAAAATTGTTTATAAAAGCTATTGTTAAAAGAATTAAACAATGATATTTGCCACAAAGCAATGCTTGAAATCTGCTCTTTTTCCCTATGCCATCTGTTTGTTTCTAATTCAGTGGAAATTAAGAAAGTATACTGCATGTCAAAACCCACAAAAAAGATGAATGTATTGAGAAATAGGCTTATAATGTACAGGTTCCTATTTGGAATGATGGAAATATTTCAGTAATGGATATTGGTGATGGTAACATTGTGTACATAAATAAGAGCACTGAAATACAAATCTGAATGTGATTACAAAGGGAAATGTTAACTTATTTATGGCAACAGAATTTTTTCTTAAAATCCACTGTGCAGTGGGATCACACTGCACAGTAAAACCTAATTTAAACCATAGATTATAGTTAGTAGTACAATGATAAAAATGTCTTATTATCAATTGTAAAAATTGTTCTACACCAATGCAAGGTTTTAATAATGGGATGTTATATGGGAATCCTTATTTTTTTGCATGGCTGTTCTGTAAACACACAATTTCTCCAATAAAGTAAAAAATACATATATAAGAGACATTTATGTTAACTGAGAGCCTTAGTAATTGAACACAAGCCCAGGAGCTGGCATATTTAGTCATGAGACTTCAGCATGGTAAATTTCAATTTTCCTTCAGCATGTCATAAACCAAAATTCACCATTCTTAATTTACTGGCAGCTGTATTTTCATGAAAGTAAAGGAGTGAAGCATTTGCCATACATTACTTCATGCTGTATTCAGTGACCCACAGTGATTTATTTCTGTGACATGAAATACGCTAATGTTTTGTCATGTTGATATATGCATATGTCAAGAAGAGAATGATCAAATAAGCTTAAAATCCATGGAATGAGAAGAAAGCCAATTGTCTCTGTTTTCACAGAAACGCTCCCAAAGATTTTGGGGAAAGATTTTTTAATAGGTGGTAAGAATAGCTTCATATATGTGGGATTACAGAGCAAAATATTCCATTTAAGCCTTAGAGAATTGAACAGTAAAAATATAATATTAAGCTAAATTCCCATTTCTGAGTAAATTCACATAATTTACCCATGCCTTTCAAATACAAACAGGCAAAAATTTTACAATAATTTTTTGTTTAGTTTGAATGGTTATAAAGGTATTAATTAATAACATAATATGTGTTAATATATTGTGATAAAATATATTTATTTACAAAATTTCCTCATTCTTTCTCTCTTGCCCCACCTTTTCTCTCCTATTCCTCTCTCCCTCTCCCTCTCTCTCTCTCTTTCTCCTCCTCTCTTTCTGCCTCTTTTACTTCTCCACTTAGTCTCTCTTTTACAAGATGTATGGAATGCATTCAAAAATATTTGCAGGGGTGTTCAAGGACAAAACAGGAATTAGGAAGATAGCATTTTAACTAAAATACACCACAGAAATTTCAGCCTTATTACAATTCTACACTTCACTAGCATTTGAGACAAGACAAATTTTGAAGATGAAGAGCATCTAAAACCCTGTATTAAAATCCAGTTTACCCTCAAATGACAGTTGAGCTGGAAAAGTATTTGAATAAGATTAAACCAAAGAATAAGATTAACAAAAATATCAAGTATGTCAAGAAGAACTTCATGAAGATGATATCATTCCAAAGTCCTTATATATGAAATGCTCAAAATATTTTATGTTAAACTTTGATTATATATGAAGGATGCTTATGATTGATAGGACTTTTAATTTATTTATCTAAAACAAAATAGACATAAATTTTTCATGAAAGCATTAAAGAATGAATGGTCTCAAACCATAATCAAAATAGTTCTTCTTTAGAGTACACAAACACAAGTTGTATGAAACCCAAATATCATTGTATTGAGATTAAACCTAGTGAATCACAGTATTCTATGCTGTTCACAACAAAAAATGCATCATCAGTCACCACATTCTGTTTTAGGACATCTCAGCAAAATAAGACTCTGAACTTGTTTGTAGACTGCAGTATTGGTTTACAAATGAAGGCATATCCTATAATAAACAGGTCCCAGTAGGGAAATTCTCTACATCATTGTCAGGATCTGGAAATATGATGGGTAAAATTTACGGGGCTTATCCATTTTATCCAATCTCCTCTTCAAACTATTTCTGTTAACTAATATTAAGTTATTATTAGAATGCTTGTGTATATGTGTAGTTGATTTTACTTTAAGAAAATGTAGATGTTAGAAAAACATATAGATCCTGAATTAAAAAAAAAAATTCAAAAAGTCTCAAATCAAATCATTTCATCAGCTCTTATGATTAGAAACCAGTTTGTAAGATGTCCATGAGAAGTTATACAAACACTGACAATTTGAAGACAGAAAGTTATGACAGCAGCTACCATGTGTTATTAAGTGACTTCTAGGGGATAGGACTTTTTCTTGTACATTACCTTATGTAAACTACATAGTAAAATGCAACCTAAATGATTTACTGTCATCTATGGATGGGAAAACTGATGCCATTTGAACTTTAACTTGACCAAATACACAAGGTTATTTACTAGCAGAGCAAGGATTCAAATCAGGTTTTCTCTGACTGCAAAATCTAGACTATTTCCAAGTGATCATATTACAATAGTATTGTGACATGCCAAAATTCTGGAATTTCATCCTCTAATAACAATACAAAATAATATCCTACATATTTGAATTGTTTTCTAAAACCATCAACCTTACATAGCCCATGAAATTAACCCCCCACCCAAAACAACCACCACCACAACAAAAAACTAAAGTAACCTCTCGATCAGTTAACTTGCAAAATAAGTTTAAAATATATTTGTAATTCTCAAACATAAAAAAAAATTATGATCCCAAATTTGTATATACACAATGGACAGGAATTAGCCTTTACATTTGTGGTATTTAGACTTATCTGCACTCATATTATATTTTTAAAATATAGAAATGAAATAACCTTATGTTTTTGAAAACATGTAAAAAAGCTTTATCTAAAATTAATTTGTCATGATTGTGTAAAGACACAAATTCCTCTTAAATATGACAATGCAACGATCAAAGCCTAGGTGCTGAATAAATATTGATTATAGTCTGATTAATTTTCCAACATTTTCATAAAAAACAGGTAGGTGTTTTAAAACCCATTAAATCCTAGATAATGAATAGTGCAATTACATCAAGCAATATTAAAAGTAATTCTTTATTTTGTTTTAATATTTCAGTAACATAAAGGAAAAAATTATGTGTGCAGGGCTTCTATTGTTGGCATTACCAGTTAGTACACTCATTCCAGCTGTTTAGAGCAGGCATCTGTTCTTATTAGGCTGTGCCTATTGTGATCACTTGCTAAAATTTCAAATATAACTACTGTTTAGAAGTTTCATTGTTTAGAAAATACAGCTAAATGACATTAGATAAATCAATATTTTAGCAAGGGTTTCTGGTATTCTCCTGAGATTGCCAAGTTGTTTTTAGTGTTTTAATTTTCTGAAGACCTCACAATCTTCTTTTGGCTAGAAAAATGGAATTGGATCCTCATGATGCAGATAGAAATTGGAAAACATTTCTGGCTGGCTTCCAAGGATGGATCTCCACCAATCATAGGGAGTACCTCTGTTGCCTTTTACCCAGGTTTCAGAAATGACACTCCTGCCAAGTGCTTTCAGATGTTCATCACCTAGCTGGGAATTTAAATCTGGAAAAAATTTCAGCATCTCCCACATGATGTGTTCACACATAGTCCTGGGAACTGGCCAACAAAATAAGGAGGGCCCTGATGATGTAGTCCCGAGCATTTTTGAAAAATCAGTAATGCGGGTAGGGGATGAAGTTGCATGCCTGAGACCCCTGGTAGTCATGGAGATAATAGCTTCTGAGAAGAGGCCCACATGACCGCACTTAGTTATCAGAGAAAACTTAAAGCTTATTTTGTTGACATTTTATAATAAATTTTATAAACCCCTGTTATTTAAATGTTCTTTGTATCAGTCCTATCAACTTACTGATTCTCTTATTAATGAAATAGTGTATACATTTTTGCCATATATTCATTTTAAATTTGTCAGTGTCAAGTTTTTTGTTTTTAGAAAATAAAAGTTTAGCACTTCTTAGATCTGTCAAATTTTCTCAAATTATTAATTACTTTTCCTATCTCAAACTGATTTTTCTTCCTATCTCTCCTTTTCATTTTTCATTTCCTTTACTGTTCTAGTGTACTGTATTTCACTTTTCATTTTTATGTTTTAAAAATAGTCATGATTTCTGTTTTTCTTTGTTTTATTTTTAATTTCTGAGTTCTTTGAAACATATTTTCATATCCTCCTGCTATTGATCTCATTAAAGATAAACAGAATTTTATTGAAGATTTAATAATCATTTCTTATCTCCATATTATTTTACTATAATAAATTATGATATTCATTTTCCTGTCATGTGTCCTTATATTATGTTCTGAGATTAGTAACTTTTGGAACATTATTTGTTATTTTTATCTTTTGACACTTTAAACACCCTCATATGGAGTTTAATTGCAATTCTTTTATTCCCTAATGTTTTAATGTGAAGGACACTATCAGAAAGAGGTGTAGATACAGTTCAGGGGTGTATCAAAGTAGTTTCTCCAGTTTCATGCTCAGGAATCACTCTTGTGGTTTTATGAGGGCCTGAAAATATCATAATTTGTTATGCCAGATTCATTAGAACTTTCTAGTTTCAGTTCTTTGAATTGCATAGATATACAGGTCTTGACTTTCTGAGTGGTTCTCATAATTTAGCCATTATGTGCTTCTGTAACAGAGTCTCTGAGAACTATACCCTCTGCAACTTTCTCCCTTATTTGCAAATTTTTTTCCATGGTTTCTTCCCTACATGTTTTTCTTCTGTCTACCTTGTCTCAGTTTCTTTCAATTTGATTTTAGTATTTGTTTCTTTTGTGTCTTTCTTTCAAGTAGAGTGTTTACTCAGCTGTCTGCTTATCTTTATTGTCTACTTATCTTTTAATGTGAGTCACTGGAAGGAATTCTTAGTGTCATGTTGCAACAATTCTTTCAAATTTTGGCTCCAATATCACCTCATCATGGAGGCCCACATTATGCCCTCTCTAAAATATGTCAGTTCCCCATCACATCACCATATTTTATTCAGAGAGTGTTTATACTCCATGGCATTTTTATTTATTGTATATCAGCCCTACATATAGGTCCTCAAAAAGTATTTTTACTAAATAGTCCATCAGGATCATTGTTAGAATTGAAAAAAGTAAAAATTCTGTTGGTTCTCCCTTGTCTATCAAGGTTAATTTTATCTATTTGGATTCTAGGTAGGATTTTATGTGTGTGTATGTGTTACTATTTCTTCTCAATAAATTATTAGTGTTTTGAATTCACAAAATTGCAATACTGATGAAGATCTGCAGAAGTCCTTATATTTTTATATCTCCATTTCTACATGTCTATGTCTATTTGTAGTTTTGTTGTCACTTTGAATACTGTGATTCAAAATAGTATCAAAATTTTGACTTTGAAGAAGGCAAAAATTTGCACCTTATTCACTCTGAACACAGTATTTTGTAATTTAAAAGAGTAGTAATATGATTAATTTGAGTGTGTCTGACCATGCAAGAGATATAATGTGGTGTAACATTATTATAGTTTCTCATATTTACTTATTTGTTGATTTATAATGTGGGATACATTGTGAGGATAAGGAGTCTGGGCCTTAGAAAAGTTAAATGTTAACCCAGACCAGAGCTTATCATATACATTAATGTCTCATATCTTCAGATTTTTTATATATTATAAAAATCATATGTATTTATATATTATAAAAATCATATGTATATATATTTTCTAAGGGATCATTTCAGATGAGAGGCCAAATAATTCTATTCATTCAACAAATGCCAACATGTAGCACCTTATTGCAGAATCACTTATTTATATTATTGAGTAAATCTTCACATTGTTTTTAAGAAGAAGATAATTTGTCTGAATTCCCCTCACAGCATATCCTGTTGGTTATGACAACTAAGTACATGGATATAAACAATCTAATTAAACAAGATTCATAGTATAAAACAAATCTGCATTTGCTGATCCAAAGGTAAGAGGATAACTTGCAGGATATTTGAAGAGATAGAGTGTAAGGTATAAAGCTAAAACATGCTTGTAATCCCTGGTACAAAACACTTAAGTTTTTGCTTATTGTCTAGGTGACTAAGAAGTATCAATCAAAACCTGATTCATGTAGAGTTCTAGATAAGAATTGGAAACTCACTGATCTGGCCTAGACTGAGTTCATGAAGAGCATAGACTTGTGCTGTCACAAGATGAAAAAACACACCAGGCACAGAAGGAGACATAGATTTATTAGGACTTAAAAACAAACAGAGTTGAGAGGTCATACTTGAGGTTATTCTTATTCATTATCTAAATATCCCTTAGTAGATTTTAGTGTATTGGAATAGCTAGAAGGAAATAACTGAAACTGTTCAACTGTAATCCAGTAGACTTGATTCCTGAAGATGATTTTACATATACCTCTTAAGGTGTAACTGTGTAACTACAAAAATGTTACAACTGATACTCCCTTTAATCAATGTAAGAATAGATGAGTAAGAAAACAGAGACAAAAAAAAATAAATACTAGGGGGAGATAAGGGGTATGGGATGTTTTGGGTGTTCATTTTTATTTTTATTTTATTTATTTATTTATTTATTTTTGGAGTAAAGAATATGTTCAAAAATTGATTGTGGTGATGAATGCACAACTATATGTTGATACTGTGAAAAAAAAAATGCTCTCATTAGAGTCATACAGGAGAGAGAGATATCCAGGCAATAGAAATGACAATGATGCAGAATATTTGACTTCATCTTATCCTTCATATTTGTCCATTAACCTGATTCAGTAGCATCCTTTCATTTGTTTGCATTTCTGTTGAGCCATCCTATATTTGACCATTCATGATCTGGAACATTTCCAAGAATATATTTTCATGAATCAACATAGTTATTGGGAGCCAGGAAATATGTGTAAAACATGTGGTTTTCATATATGTTTTATAGAAATAGTAATGTGAACAGAAATGTGGTGTTATCTTTCAAATTGTAAGATAAAAATCCCATTCATGTTCCAAATTCAGAAAATTTTATTATAGAGAACACTTTTAGATTTCACTCCATTTATTCTATAGAGAAGAAATACAGCACAGTTGTAAATTGTAATCATTTAGGATGGACAATCCAGGTTTTATATTCAAGATATGCCATCTTTTTAGCTGTATATTCCTTAGGAAGCATCAAAACTTTAAATATTTTTTCCTCAGCTATTGAAGAAAAATAGCAACTTTAAAACAGCAGAATTATTGTTATGATTGGTTCAGAAGATAAATGGAAAGACTTTAATGAACTATTGATAATTTTTTGCCACAATCATAAAACATTAACATTCTTGCAAAATTTTGCATACACTATAGTGTTTTTGGAAAATTTTCACTGTTTTTTCAATGAATATTATGTTAATCTTATTCATAAACAAACAGCTATAAAATGAAAACAGCACTTCAGTATCTTGTCTCAGAGGAAAGTAAGATATTGTGATAGAATAAAGTTATAGAAATAAGTGTGTGTAACATTGAAGAAAAGTCAGAAAATACTTTGATTATTAAAGAAAATAGAAATATTATGAATTTTTAAGTGTTTTTCATGTTCTTCTAGAATAATTTATGTATGTGCATGTATATATTACATATATATTTAACATTTTTAATATTTTCTGTATTTGTTTTGAATCTTTTGGCTTCTACTCATCAGTATACACTTTGGTAAATCTTAAAGTTTTGAAAATTCATAAGATTAAATATCTGCATGCAGTAATATCACTTTGTGTCTTCCTGCAAACCATTTGAAAACTCTGACATTCAGTGATGTGTCAAGAAGCTTCACTAATTAGAATTTCTTTATTTAATTTCAATATGATTAAAAAATCATTTCTTTTCAACTGATATACATAATTTTTATGTTCCTATAAAAGAGAAAAATTGAGTTAAATTCTTGGTTTATTTGTTTTAAAATTTTTGATAGAGAAAAGAAGCAAACCAAAGAATTGGTAATGAGACCAAATTTTTGAACTTCCCATAAATTTAAATTAGGTAGGTTATTAAAATTACCTTGAAATGTTTCATCTACATTACCAGGAATTTCAATTTGAGTTTTCTGTACTATTCAATGTACATATAAGAAAGGATGTTTTTTCTTCCTTTTCCAAATATTTGATTATTTTCTATTTAAACTTAAGCAATGTTACTTAGGTAAAAATTTTTTGCTTCCATAGATTTTGTATTCTTTTAATTTATATTAAATTTTATCTTTGTAGAATTTAATTTGATTTTTTTCTAAAGAATTTTTAAATGATTAAAATAAAGTTCAACATAAGTAAGGTAGCCACTGCCTAGACATCCCTGAAGATTGGGAAAATCTTTAAACTAGAGGAAGGGGTAGCAAGATACAGGGTAGAATTTAACAAAGATTATGAATACTGAATCTCTACATAAATTTCTTTTTCTTATTTGCTATGATATTAGAGTAACTAGAAGGAAGGGATTAAATGGTGGAACTGTTACCCATTACAATCTTGGAAATTTGCTTTATAGCTACTTGTTAAATTGTAATTTGAAAGTTATATTTTTTATATATGTCATATTTCACCAAAAGGAAATAGCTGAAACTATGGTAATATAACCCATAACATTCTTGGAAATTTTCTATATAACTTCTTGTTAATTTATACTTGGAAAAATATCACCTGTTTTCATATATATTATATATTATAATAAGGAAATAACCAAAACTGTGGATCTGTAAGCCATAACATTCTTTGAAATTTGCTCTCTAATTACTTGTTAAATTGCACTTGAAAAGTTATCACTTCTCCTATATTCTGCAACAAAAATATTAAAGTTCAAACTCTATCACAGGAGTACATCATTAATAACTTTTTACTTTTAATAATTGTTCATTAGTTTATTCAAATAATTAAGGTGTACATTATTTTCCTCTACATCCTGAATTCATATGAATATTTTAGTTTATCATATAAAATACGCATATAAATTACTATATGACATTCTTATTTTTGCTTTGAAATCTCTGTTATTTGGAATCTGTATTTATATCAATCCCTCGTTGTTATGCTTGCAATTACAGATGTCTTTGTTAAGCATTTATTTTTAATAATATAATATTTTGACTAATCTCTTATACATGCAATGAGTCTATTCTTATATTTTAGGCTTTTTTATTTCTATGATCTTCATGCTGATCTTGCTTTCATTTATATATATTTACATGATTTTGAAAATGTATACTGTTGGTTTGTGTAGGCAGTGATGGTAAACATATCTTCCAGTTCTTCAGAAAATAATCAGTTTGGGATATGCTTCAGGCTAAATTAAATTCTGACTAGCCTATCCTTTTATAAGATATTATAGAAAAAAAAACTAAAGATGTTATTAAATAAATATATACCATTTGGCAATTGTGAAAACAGTAGACTATTTGCATTGTCCCTGTAATTTGCCTATTTATATCAGTGCATATTCATATTTTTTATAAGACATGGTCTGAAATATTTTAAAGATAAAAGTCTTTTCTTGGTGGTATAGAAAAATTATATGTACTATAAAAGTTGGACTATTTAAGTAATGATACAGTAAGGGTTGAATGGAAAATGACAAAATATGAACAATAGCTTGTTTGCAAATTTACCATTTACAATAATGGTAAAAATTAGATTGTATTTACTCAGCCCCTACTGGGTGCCAGACAACATTTAAATGGATTTACATATATAACTAACATAGTTTATATCTACAAGATAACTCTCAAGTAGGTGCTTGCAATATCTACAGTTTAATCTTGGATAACAGAAAGCCATCCTCCTATTTGTTCAGGCAAGACTTAAACATCATCCTGGAGTTTTTCTCTATGTCACATACTTCACATCCAGATCATCAACAAATCATTTTGATTATCTCTACAGAACATATTTGGAGTCTGACTGTTGTTCACCACTTCCCCTGTTACCACCCTTTCCCAAAGAACCATCATCTCTGTCTTTAAATTATTGATGCAGCCTTCTAGGTTGTTTCTCTATTTTCTGGCAAGAATGTTACTATTGAAATTAAGTTGGATCATGTCTATTTCCTTCCAAAAATTTAGCAGTTTTCATCACAGTAAGTAAAATGAAAACTTTTACAAAAGTCTTCAGATCTAAAATGATCTTGCCCAACCTTCTTACATCTATGAACTCATGCTGTATTATTGCTTCTTCATGCTCTGTTGGGAGTGGCCACACTGATCTCCTAATGTTTTCTACACTCATTAGTCCTTAATCTACCTGTACTTTCTCCATTTTCTCTTCGTCCTGAAATTCCCTTCCCTCACATAACTGCATGTATCTTTTCTCATTCTCTTCCTTATGAGACCATGCCTTACCATCATATTTAAAATTGCATCTGCCCCATCCCTCATCCATGTTGCATTTGATTTCCATAACAGTTACTGCATCTAAATATTTGCCTTAAGTGTTTCATTTCTTCTCTGTTTTTCTCCACTATGAAAGCCCTATGAGAACAGGATTTTTACCTATTTTTGTTCAATTTTGTATCCCTTGCACCCAGAAAAGTGCTCAATAAACATAAGGATGAATATCCCAGGTGATGAAAGTGGGGCAGAGTGAGATTACATAACGTGTTCATGGTAAGACAACAGGTTAAAGGACAAACTCACATGTGAACCCAGACAGTTGGACTTTAGAGCTCACATACTTCATCACCAATCTATGATATGACTGTTTTTCTACAGAAGAATGTTACTATTATTAGAGAAAAAATAGAATCCAGTGTTTTAATATATTTTTAAGAAAATAAATGAAAATAACAGGGGTCATTGAGAGGTATATGTTGCTGGCAGGGATTCTCTAGAGCTGCTGAGAGAAGACAAAGTGACATTGGCAAACCAACATGCATAGATATATTTATAAAATAAAAGAATTCTGTAAGGAAACAGTGATTTATCAGGTGATATGATTGGGCTGCAGAGAGAAACTGTCATGTACAGGCTGCCCTAGTGTAAGAAAGGGGCGCAAGATCAGAGTGCCTCAACAAAGCTGAAAATAATATCCTTGGAATGTAACATGGTTGACTAGCTGACTACACTTTGAGGGTGCTCTTTTTCAAGAGGTAACCCTGGCACTCAGTTTTCTTTTAGGTTTTGGCTCTAATATCTCCCTAGAGGGAATCCTGCTAGGCATAGTTGGAGAGGTTTTATGTTGCAGTCTGTCCACTTCCCATTCTGATGGAAAAGTGAGGTTTTCACTTTCTGAAAATCATTCTCACATTTTTTTCCATGTGGAAGGTTTTGAAGGAAATGTTCAATTTCTTGGATATAGGGCTGTTTAGGTCCCTAATTTTGCTAGGGTAAGCATTTTAAGGGATTGTACATTTCATCTAAATTATGAAATTTAATAGCAAAATATTTATGTCATTTTATTACTATCCTTTTTACATTTGTGAGAAAGAATGGTGTTATCCCTTCTTTTTGTCCTTGGGGATTAGTAAACTTTGAATAATATAGATACAGCCATGTTTGCCATTGTTTGTGCTATTTTTTCATAAAGTTTGCTATTATATGTGGATAATGCACTACAAGACATCAATGTAGTCTTCCTTCAGTCAATTATATTAAAGAAATTAAATTTTTAAAAATTCTCTTTCTGACAACTAGAAAACATTGTCTCAAATTTAAAAATTAACTCACATACTCTTGTTTGAGATCGAGGATTTTACTTCCTAAAATATTCTGTGAGGGATGAAGCACCTTTCCTCATCTCTGAAAGTGATCTAGTCAATCAATTGTAACATGCCATGAACATTATGCATTTGGTTACTTATCCCAGCATATTAAGCTATTCCTAGAGTCTGCAGGGGATGTACAAAGAGAAAAAACAGTGACTCTCTTCTGCAAAATAAAAGCAATAAGAGAGAGATTTTTCCATGATAAACAAGTGAGTTTCTGAAACAATTAACTATATGATATAAATGTCTACATAAATGCAATTTGCCCTTACTAAAAAATAATCCCTCAATGGGAAAACTATATGGCATGGATTGGAAAAGCAATCAAATAATTTACTAGTACATAGCATAAGCTCTAATATATATTACCTATGTGGCACTGGGTTAATAATTTTAATTCCATGAAATCCAGTTTCATGTTACTGGGACTATCACCACTTTAATTCCTAAAAATGTCCATATATATGTATGTGATGAAATAATATGAAAGCATAACATATGATATAATCCATACTTGGTGACTAAAATTACTATGCTTCTTATTTATGTTTTAAAGTCCTGCTCCTCTAAGCATGAGAAATGATTTAAGCTCATTGAAATTCTCACAGAGGGGATACACTTATGCATAAGAAATATTAACAGAAGAGTTAGGACAGTAGATATATAACTGTAATATTCTATGTGATAGAATATTAGATTTGAGATTTCTGCTAGAGTAAAGGTCACATGTTTTGAGTTACATATGGTCTTTTGTAGTCCCAGGTGTCTCATGTGCTAATCAGTAAAGTACCTGGTGACATACACAAGAAATGCTTAGAATAATTTTGAAAGAGTATGAATGCCTCAGTCCCAGACCAAGAGATTCTAACTTATTGGATAGATAAAGCTTGTCATGGAATCTGAATAAATCAAAGAAATAAGGAAATATGATATTAGAAGGGACCCCTTTGGGAGTAAATGATCTACTGACTAAATGCAATCCCAATTTAATCTATAGATTCAATGCAACACTTAGTTAAAATGTAATAACATATTTTTTTTCATAAATGAACCAGCTTATTTTATAATTTATATGAAAAAGCAAAGAACTAAGATTATCTAAACCACTTAGAAATGAATAAAGTTAGAGAACATACACAGTCTGATTTTAGGACTTATGAAAAAGCCAAAATAATCAGGAGAGTGTGGTATTGCTTCAAAGATACATACCTTGATTGATGAAACAACATAGTTTCAGATTCACACATGTGTGGTGAAGATTAGTGCCATCTTCAAGTGCTTCAAAGATACAGGGGTGGTTACACCCGTCACATTCCTATTCAATAGTCCTATTTGGACTTGCAAAAAGAGAGGTGGATCTTTGAACATGACAGTGGATTACCATAAACTAAACCAGGTAGCTATTCTAATTACAGCAACTCTTTCAGATATAGTATCACTGCTTGAAAAAATTAACACATCCTTAGCTACTCAGTATGCAGGCAACAATTTGGAAAATTTATATATATATATATTGCTTTCAGCTGGCAAGGCCAGCAGAACACCTTTTCTGTTCTCCTTGGGGATATAGCAAATATATAGTACTATGACTTAACCTTGTCTGTAGGTATCATGGTTAAATTACAATTCCATAGACATTATACTGGTACATTAAATTGATAATGTAATGCTGATTAGGCCTAGTGAGCAAGAAGTAGGAACTACTCTACAATTATAGGCTTAAAATTGGCATATTAGAGCATGAATAATAAATCCAACAATAATTTAGGGGTCTTCCACTTCACTGAAATTTCTAGGCATCCAGTGGAGATGACAATATCAAGATATACCTTTTTATAGAAAGCTTAAGCTGCTGTATCTGGCCCTTCATACACCCAGAAAATAAAGGGAATTCCTAGAACAGACACTGCAACAGATCCAAAGTGCCATGTATGCTGTTTTGCCATGTTTGGCCATAATTATCCAGCTTAACCAATGGTGCTTAAAGTATCAGTGGCAAGTATAAATGCTGTTTGGAGACTTTATGTGAGAAACAGTTCATGGATACATAGAAAATTGGAGCAAAGCTCAAGATCCTCTGCAAATAACTACTGTTATTGTGAGAAAAAGTTTTGAATCTGCTACAGGGACTTGGTGGACACTGAATGCTTAAAAATGGGCCATGTAATTACTATGAGAGCTGACCTGCCTCTCATGAAATGGGTGTTGTCTGATCCACCAAGCCGTTCAGCTGGGCATGAACTATAGCACTCCATCAAATGGAAGTCATTTTTGTGAGATCGTGAACTAGCAGGTCCTGAAGGCACAAGTAAATTGTAAGAAGAAATGGGTCAAAGGCCCATAAACCCAGCTTCTCCCACATTACCTACTCTCTCCCAGCCCACAACTATGGATTTTTGGGGAGCTTATTACAAAAAGAGTAAGCTTGGGTCTTGGTTACAGAGGGAGTTTGCAATGGTATACAGACTGCACCCAAAAGTGGACAGCTGAAGAGCTATAGCTCCTTTCTGAGATATCCTAAAGGAGTGTGATTAAGGTAACTCCTTCCTTTAGGCAGAACCTTGAGCAGCATACTTTGTTCATTTTGCTTGGGAGAAGACATGTCCAGAGTGAAACTGTATACAGATTCATGGGCTGTGCCAGTGGTTTGGCTGGGTAGTCAGGGTTTGGAATATATATGGTTAGAGAACTGGTGACAATCTGTGGGAGATTCATGTCATTAGAAATTTTTGACTGGGTAAAATCCTGAACATATTTGTTTCCATATGAATGTTCACCAGTTGATGTCTTTAGCACATGATGATTTATAATCAAGTGCATAGAGTGACCCATTCCTTTTCTGTATACCAGTCATCCTCTTCCCTGTGTACCAGTTGGGATATGTTATGTCCCCCAGAAAGACATGTTCTTTAATGCAATTTTGTGGGAACAGATTTATTTAGTCTAGATGAGGTTGAAAGCTTTGGATTATATTTTCTTCCTTGAAGATGTGACCCACCCAAATGTAGGTGATAACTCTGATTAAATAATTTCCAGAAATGTGTGGCCCCACCATATCAGTGTGTGTGTTGATTAGTTTACTGGAGCCCTATAAGAGCTCAGATAGAAGGAGCTCAATGCTGCAGCTGAGAGAAATATTTTGGAGACAGCCATTGGAAACACACTTTTGCTGGTGCTGATACTTAGACATGCTTGGAGATGCAGACAGGAGGTTTAGCTAAGAGATGAAGCCCAAAGATTGCTCCATAATGTGCTATGACAGGACTGCAAGGTGCTTAGAGAGAAATGACCCAGAATAAAGAACCAAGAATGTACAGGAGCCAGGAGAGGAGCTGGAACATAATATGAGATCATCAAACACCAGCCATGTGCCTTCCCAGCTAACAGGTTTTCTGGATGAAAATGGCCTTTCTTCAGTGAAGGTATACTCATGTTGATGTCTTAATTTGGACACTTTTATGGCATTTGGACTGTAAATTTGCAATCAAATAAATCCCTTTTATAAAAGCCAATCCATTTCTGGTATTTTTCATGATGGCAGCATTAGCAAACTGGAACAGATTTTGGAAACAGAGAAGTGGGGTGATGCTGAGCTTGCAAATACCAAACATGTTGGAATGGCTTTTTAAGTGGATAAGGGGAAGATTCTGGAAGAATTGTGAGGAGCTTGATAGAAAAGTCCCAGACAGCCTTGAAGAGACTGTTGGTAGAAATATTGACTATAAAGATACTTCTAATGAGGCCTTGAGCAGAAATGATGAATGTGTCATGGCAATATGGAAGAAAGGCAATCCTTGTTTAAAGTGGCAAGAATTTGGCAAAATTGAATCTTGGTGTTGGACAGAAGGCAGCATTTGAAGGCAACAAACTGGGATACTAAGCTGAAGAGATTTTGAACTGAATATCTAAAGTGCTGCCTGGCTTCTCCATGCAGCTTCTAGTAAAATGTGAGAGAAGAGGGTTAAGCTAAGAAATGAACACTTGGGTTCAAATAAACCAGAAATTGATGGTCTGGAAAACTCTGGGTGTCCAGAATGTGAAACTGAAAAGGGTACAGCCCCACATGAGGATCTAATGAAAGCTGGAACCAGCCAGCCATTTCAGTACAAGTCAGGATTGGAGGTGGAGTAATCCAGAAAGGATTTGTGGAAAGTCCTGTTGTCTGATGGTTTTTGCCCCTGTATGTTTCATTCCAAGCCAACAAATTTTTGTCAGATCTCTATAAACAGAACCACTGCAAGTCTGGACTGGAAGGGGTGGAAAAAGGAATAAATTGGAGGAAAAAATTATTCAAAGACAGAACCATGGAAATTGAGGCCTGGGGTAAAGAAATCTGAGGCAAGGAGAACAGAACAACCCATTTATGTGGAAAGGATAAGTATGTATTGGAGGCAGAGGGTGGGCCTTCCCCCTAGATGCTCAGGAAGAGTGCTGCCACCCCAGGCCTCAGAGAGAGTAGAGCACATTCCTTGGGAATTGGGGAGAACCTGGCCACCACCCCACTGTTCTGAAGAGGTTGAGCATGTGTCCCAGAGATGGAAGAGAGTCTTGGTGCCACCACAATATTTGAGGAGGATAGGACCATGAAGGTAGTCTGCCCAGTGTGTAAATATGTTGGAGCACTCACCCCAGCATTTGGAGAGAAAAAGGCTGCCATAAGGGCCCTTAAAAAAGGTTGGACTCCTGCTCTCTCAAGACCCAAGTGTAAAACATTATTGTATAAATGATTCTCAGACTTTGAAATTCAATGGAGTTTTCCCTGCAGGCTTTAGGAATTGTTTTGGTCCTGTGAACCATTTTCCTTTCAATTTCTCCCTATTGCAATGGGAATGTTTACCTATGACTGCCCCTCCTTTGTATATTAGAAGCTGATAACTTGTCTTAAGTTACAGAGGTCCACAGCCAGATGTGAATTTTGCCTTAGAACAGACACCTGTAACTGATTTTGATAAGATCTTTTACTTACCTATTGTTACTGAAATGATTTAAGATTTTGTGATATTCTGATGGGGTGAATCTATTTTGTATTTGAAAAGAGCATGACTTTCCAGGGCCCAGTGGGTGGAATGTGCCAGTTTAGATATATTATGCCCCCCCCCAAAAAAATTCATTTTCTTTAATGCAATCTCGTGAGGGCAGATGTATTTAGTCTTGATTAGGCTGGAACCTTTGGAATAGGTTGTTTCCATGGAGATGTGAGCCACCCAACTGTAGGTGATAACTGATTAGATTATTTCCAGAAATGTGTGGCCCATCCGTTCACTATGGGTGTTGATTAGTTTATTGGAGCACTAAAAGAGCTCAGACAGAAGTTCAGTGTTAAACTGAGAGAAACATTTTGGAGATAGCCATTGAAAGCACACTTTTGCTGGTGCTGATGCTTAGACATGCTTGGAGATGCAGACAGAAGGAAATTTAACTAAGAGATGATGCTCAGAGTTTGACCCAGGATATGCTAAGACAGGACACCCAGGAACTTAGAGAGAAATTACTTGGGAGAAAAAGCCAATAATGTCCAGGAGCTGAGAGAGGAGATGGAACAGAATGCAAGATCAGCAGATCCCAGACACATGCCTTCCCAGCTAACAGAGGTTTTCTGAACACCAATGGCATTTCTTCAGTGAAGGCATACTCATGTTGCTGCCTTAATTTGGACACCTTTTTTTGGTGTTTGGACTATAAATTTGTAAACAATAAACCCCTTTTTAAAAGCCAATCCATTTTTGTTATTTTGCATAATGGCAGCATTAGCAAACTGGAATACTGTGTAACTCCTGTCATTGCCCAGTAGCCTCATTAACAAGATGTTCAGAGTAATATGGATAGAGACTATGAATGGGCTCAGCATCATGGTCTTCCATGCACCAAGGCTGACCTGGCTACAGCCACTACTGAATGCCCAATCTGTCAGCAAAAGAGACCAACACTCAGATCCCAATCTATCCTTTCCACAAGGTGACCACTTGTCTACCTGGTGGCAGGTTAATTGCATTGGACCACTTTCCTCATGGAAGGGGGCAACATTTTGTACCTAGTGGAAAAGCTTCTTGCTCTGGATACAGATTTGTCTTCTCTACACACAATGTTTCTGCCACAACCACCCTTTATGTGTTTATAGAATGCCTTTTCATCATGGTAACCATAAACATTGCTTCTGCTCAACTAAGTGACTTCACAGCAAATGAGAAGTGTGTCCAGTGGGCCCATGCTCAGTGGATTCCCTGATTTACCATGTTGTCCATCATTCTGAATCAGCTAGATTGATAGAACCATGGAATGATCTACTGAAGACTCAACCATAATGTCAGCAGGATGGCAATACATTTAAGGGCAGGGAAAATGTTCTTCATGGGTCTGCGTAAGCTCTGAATCAGTTCACTCTATGATATTTTTCTCTCATAGCCAGGATTCACAAGCCCAGGAATCACAGGGTGGAAAAGGGAGTGGCACCAACCACTATTTCCATTGTGATCCAACTGCAAAACTTTTGCTTCATGACTCTGCCGCTTTATGCTTTGCTGTCCTAGAGGTCATCAAATATACTAACTATGGGGACTGATCCTGCTTACCAAGGATAACTTGGGGTGCTAATATAAGTAAGGAAAAGCATGTTTAGAATATAGGAGATGCTTTAGGACATCTCTTAATACTACCATGTCCTGTATTTAAAGTCAATGGAATACTTCAGCAACTCAATCCAGTCAGGACTGCTAATGATCCAGATCCTCCAGGAATGAAGGTTTTGGTCACCCCACACAGCAGAGGACCATGAGCACCTGAGGAACTTGCTTAGCATAAAGGAAATATGTTATATGTTGTGGATGAAGTAAGTTATAAATATTAGGTATGGCTATGTAACCAGTTGTATAAACAAAGTCTACTTGTTGAGTATTTTCTTTTATTTCCTTATGAATATGTTTATACATATATATGTATATATATACAAAAATATTTTTGTTTTCTTCCCTCTATCACATCCTTATCATAAAACATAAGTTGTATTATGCTATAGTATTAGGTTAAATGGTAAGAATGAATTTCACTCAAGGACTTGCATTGTGTTCTGAGGAATGAGTCTGCATTTTCATTGTATTTGGAGTACTTGTATCATGCTAAGTAAAACTGTGACTATGTGATTTTCTTTATTTGGGGATTAAATATGGTTTAAATAGATGTATATTGGTTTCAATTTGATAAGCAGTAGAATGTAATGGTTAAGTTCATGTTTCAACTTGGTCATATTATGGCATCCTGTCCTTTGGTCAAGTGAGCACTGGCCTGATTATAAGTGTCAGGGTATTTCACAGTTGAATTGATGTCTATAATCAGTTGATTGTATTGACAACACCCTGCAGGCACAACCAACAAAAGAGATTGACTACAGCATGTGGGGAACCACCTCATGTAATCCATAGGTGATCTTAAAATCAGGAATCAGGATTTCAGAAGTCATAAAGAATTTCTGCTTCTTCATCAACCAGCCGTCTTCAACTAGATAGTTGAATTTCATGTCCAACTCACAGTTTTCCCTACAGACTACAGACTTGGCAATCCCCACAAGGCCATATAAGCCAATTTATAGAACACATTTATTAATGTATTTTTTGTATAAACTCTTAGTTTTCCGTACTTCTATGACAAATACTACACAATGGGTTAGCCAAACAACAGGAATTGTTTCAAGGTTTTGAAGGCTAGAGGTCCAATTTCAAGGTATCAACATGGCTTGCTTTTTCCCAAAATTCTATAGCATTCTGGGACTGGATTCCTGCAATCTTTGGAAATCCTGGGCTTTTGTCTCTGCCTTCTGTCACACAGAGACCTCTCTCTCTCTTCTCTCTCTCTTCTATGTGGCCATCTCCAACTCTTGCCTTCAGTGACTTTCCTTCACAAAGTCCCATGTAATATTGATTAAGACACCAATTCATTGGCATAGAGAATATGGAATTTAGTTAGCCCTCTAGAGAAACCAGTAGATAACCAGGATCAACTAGTGAATTATCTGGAACAACTGTTGGGGGACATCCATGACTGCTCACACTTCATATGCTAGCCTGGAATAGGTGGAAGAGCTGAGGAGAGAGCACAGAACTGTAAGTTAAGCTCCCCCACTGGCATGGCTGAGTTGCAAAACTTCACTGTGGGAGAAAGAAGCAGTCCTTGCCAGAGCAAGAGAATGTAGCTAAACCAAGCTCTAATTGTGGTTTTAATTAGCAAATGTGGACTACTGGGGAGGCGGGGCAAGATGGCAGACTGGTGAGCTGTATGTTTTAGTTACTCCTCCAGGAAAGTAGGTAAAAAGCCAGGAACTGCGTGGACTGGACACCACAGAGCAATCTGTCTTTGGGCATACTTCATACAACACTCATGAAAACGTGGAACTGCTGAGATCAGCGAAATCTGTAAGTTTTTGCGGCCAGGGGACCCGCGCCCCTCCCTGCCAGGCTCAGTCCCGGGGGAGGAGGGGCTGTCAGCTCCAGGAAGGAGAAGGGAGAATTGCAGTGGCTGCTCTTATCGGAAACTCATTCTACTGATTCAAACTCCAACCATAGATAGACTGAGACCAGACACCAGAGACTCTGAGAGCAGCCAGCCCAGCAGAGAGGAGACAGGCATAGAAAAAAAACAACACGAAAAACTCCAAAATAAAAGCAGAGGATTTTTGGAGTTCTGGTGAACACAGAAAGGGGAAGGGCGGAGATCAGGCCTTGAGGCGCATATGCAAATCCCGAAGCAAGGCTGATCTCTCTGCCCTGTGCACCTTTCCTTAATGGCCCTGGTTGCTTTGTCTATTAGCATTTCAATAACCCATTAGATCTCTGAGGAGGGCCGTTTTTTTTTTTTTTTTTTTTAATCCTTTTTGCTTTTTCTAAAACAATTACTCTAAGAAGCTCAATACAGAAAGCTTCAAAGAATTGAAATTTGGACACGTCAAGTCAAGAGCAGAACTAAGAGAGCTCTGAGACAAAAGGCAATAATCCAGTGGCTGAGAAAATTCACTAAACAACACAACTTCCCAAGAAAAGGGGGGTGTCCGCTCACAGCCACCATCCTGGTGGACAGGAAACACTCCTGCCCATCGCCAGCCCCATAGCCCAGAGCTGCCCCAGACAACCCAGTGTGACGGAAGTGCTTCAAATAACAGGCACACACCACAAAACTGGGCGTGGACATTAGCCTTCCCTGCAACCTCAGCTGAATGTCCCAGAGCTGGGAAGGGGGAGCAGTGTGAATTAACAGAGCCCCATTCAGCCATCATTTGAGCAGACTGGGAGCCTCCCAACACAGCCCAGCAGCCCAGAACTGCCCTGGGGGGACGGCACTCACCTGTGACATAGCACAGTCATCCCTCAACAGAGGACCCGGGGTGCACAGCCTGGAAGAGGGGCCCACTTGAAAGTCTCAGGAGCCATACGCCAATACCAAAGACTTGTGGGTCAGTGGCAGAGACAAACTGTGGCAGGACTGAACTGAAGGATTAGACTATTGCAGTAGCTTTAAAACTCTAGGATCATCAGGGAGATTTGATTGTTAGGGCCACCCCCCCTCCCCGACTGCCCAGAAACATGCCCCACATACAGGGCAGGCAACACCAACTGCACACGCAAGCTTGGTACACCAATTGGGCCCCACAAGACTCACTCCCCCACTCACCAAAAAGGCTAAGCAGGGGAGATCTGGCTTGTGGAGAACAGGTGGCTCGTGGACGCCACCTGCTGGTCAGTTAGAGAAAGTGTACTCCACGAAGCTGTAGATCTGATAAATTAGAGATAAGGAGTTCAACTGGTCTACAAACCCTAAAAGAACCCTATCAAGTTCAGCAAATGCCACGAGGCCAAAAACAACAGAAAATTATAAAGCATATGAAAAAACCAGACGATATGGATAACCCAAGCCCAAGCACCCAAATCAAAAGACCAGAAGAGACACACCTAGAGCAGCTACTCAAAGAACTAAAGATGAACAATGAGACCATAGTACGGGATATGAAGGAAATCAAGAAGACCCTAGAAGAGCATAAAGAAGACATTGCAAGACTAAATAAAAAAATGGATGATCTTATGGAAATTAAAGAAACTGTTGACCAAATTAAAAAGATTCTGGACACTCATAGTACAAGACTAGAGGAAGTTGAACAACGAATCAGTGACCTGGAAGATGACAGAATGGAAAATGAAAGCATAAAAGAAAGAATGGGGAAAAAATTGAAAAACTCGAAATGGACCTCAGGGATATGATAGATAATATGAAACGTCCGAATATAAGACTCATTGGTGTCCCAGAAGGGGAAGAAAAGGGTAAAGGTCTAGGAAGAGTATTCAAAGAAATTGTTGGGGAAAACTTCCCAAATCTTCTAAACAACATAAATACACAAATCATAAATGCTCAGCGAACTCCAAATAGAATAAATCCAAAAAAACCCACTCCGAGACATATACTGATCACACTGTCAAACATAGAAGAGAAGGAGCAAGTTCTGAAAGCAGCAAGAGAAAAGCAATTCACCACATACAAAGGAAACAGCATAAGACTAAGTAGTGACTACTCAGCAGCCACCATGGAGGCGAGAAGGCAGTGGCACGATATATTTAAAATTCTGACTGAGAGGAATTTCCAGCCAAGAATACTTTATCCAGCAAAGCTCTCCTTCAAATTTGAGGGAGAGCTTAAATTTTTCACAGACAAAGAAATGCTGAGAGAATTTGCTAACAAGAGACCTGCCCTACTGGAGATACTAAAGGGAGCCCTACAGACAGAGAAACAAAGACAGGACAGAGAGACTTGGAGAAAGGTTCAGTACTAAAGAGATTCGGTATGGGTACAATAAAGGATATTAATAGAGAGAGGGAAAAATATGGCAAACATAATCCAAAGGATAAGATGGCCGATTCAAGAAATGCCTTCACGGTTTTAACGTTGAATGTAAATGGATTAAACTCCCCAATTAAAAGATATAGATTCACAGAATGGATCAAAAAAAATGAACCATCAATATGTTGCATACAAGAGACTCATCTTAGACACAGGGACACAAAGAAACTGAAAGTGAAAGGATGGAAAAAAATATTTCATGCAAGTTACAGCCAAAAGAAAGCAGGTGTAGCAATATTAATCTCAGATAAAATAGACTTCAAATGCAGGGATGTTTTGAGAGACAAAGAAGGCCACTACATACTAATAAAAGGGGCAATTCAGCAAGAAGAAATAACAATCGTAAATGTCTATGCACCCAATCAAGGTGCCACAAAATACATGAGAGAAACATTGGCAAAACTAAAGGAAGCAATTGATGTTTCCACAATAATTGTGGGAGACTTCAACACATCACTCTCTCCTATAGATAGATCAACCAGACAGAAGACCAAAAAGGAAATTGAAAACCTAAACAATCTGATAAATGAATTAGATTTAACAGACATCTACAGGACATTACATCCCAAATCACCAGGATACACATACTTTTCTAGTGCTCACGGAACTTTCTCCAGAATAGATCATATGCTGGGACATAAAACAAGCCTCAATAAATTTAAAAAGATTGAAATTATTCAAAGCACATTCTCTGACCACAATGGAATACAATTAGAAGTCAATAACCATCAGAGACTTAGAAAATTCACAAATACCTGGAGGTTAAACAACACACTCCTAAACAATCAGTGGGTTAAAGAAGAAATAGCAAGAGAAATTGCTAAATATATAGAGACGAATGAAAATGAGAACACAACATACCAAAACCTATGGGATGCAGCAAAAGCAGTGCTAAGGGGGAAATTTCTAGCACTAAACGCATATATTAAAAAGGAAGAAAGAGCCAAAATCAAAGAACTAATGGATCAACTGAAGAAGCTAGAAAATGAACAGCAAACCAATCCTAAACCAAGTACAAGAAAAGAAATAACAAGGATTAAAGCAGAAATAAATGACATAGAGAACAAAAAAACAATAGAAAGGATAAATATCACCAAAAGTTGGTTCTTTGAGAAGATCAACAAGATTGACAAGCCCCTAGCTAGACTGACAAAATCAAAAAGAGAGAAGACCCATATAAACAAAATAATGAATGAAAAAGGTGACATAACTGCAGATCCTGAAGAAATTAAAAAAATTATAAGAGGATATTATGAACAACTGTATGGCAACAAACTGGATAATGTAGAAGAAATGGACAATTTCCTGGAAACATATGAACAACCTAGACTGACCAGAGAAGAAATAGAAGACCTCAACCAACCCATCACAAGCAAAGAGATCCAATCAGTCATCAAAAATCTTCCCACAAATAAATGCCCAGGGCCAGATGGCTTCACAGGGGAATTCTACCAAACTTTCCAGAAAGAACTGACACCAATCTTACTCAAACTCTTTCAAAACATTGAAAAAAATGGAACACTACCTAACTCATTTTATGAAGCTAACATCAATCTAATACCAAAACCAGGCAAAGATGCTACAAAAAAGGAAAACTACCAGCCAATCTCCCTAATGAATATAGATGCAAAAATCCTCAACAAAATACTTGCAAATCGAATCCAAAGACACATTAAAAAAATCATACACCATGACCAAGTGGGGTTCATTCCAGGCATGCAAGGATGGTTCAACATAAGAAAAACAATCAATGTATTACAACACATTAAAAACTCGAAAGGGAAAAATCAATTGATCATCTCAATAGATGCTGAAAAAGCATTTGACAAAATCCAACATCCCTTTTTGATAAAAACACTTCAAAAGGTAGGAATTGAAGGAAACTTCCTCAACATGATAAAGAGCATATATGAAAAACCCACAGCCAGCATAGTACTCAATGGTGAGAGACTGAAAGCCTTCCCTCTAAGATCAGGAACAAGACAAGGATGCCCGCTGTCACCACTGTTATTCAACATTGTGCTGGAAGTGCTAGCCAGGGCAATCCGGCAAGACAAAGAAATAAAAGGCATCCAAATTGGAAAAGAAGAAGTAAAACTGTCATTGTTTGCAGATGATATGATCTTATATCTAGAAAACCCTGAGAAATCAACGATACACCTACTAGAGCTAATAAACAAATTTAGCAAAGTAGCGGGATACAAGATTAATGCACATAAGTCAGTAATGTTTCTATATGCTAGAAATGAACAAACTGAAGAGACACTCAAGAAAAAGATACCATTTTCAATAGCAACTAAAAAAATCAAGTACCTAGGAATAAAATTAACCAAAGATGTAAAAGACCTATACAAAGAAAACTACATAACTCTACTAAAAGAAATAGAAGGGGACCTTAAAAGATGGAAAAATATTCCATGTTCATGGATAGGAAGGCTAAATGTCATTAAGATGTCAATTCTACCCAAACTCATCTACAGATTCAATGCAATCCCAATCAAAATTCCAACAACCTACTTTGCAGACTTGGAAAAGCTAGTTATCAAATTTATTTGGAAAGGGAAGATGCCTCGAATTGCTAAAGACACTCTGAAAAAGGAAAACGAAGTGGGAGGACTTACACTCCCTGACTTTGAAGCTTATTATAAAGCCACAGTTGCCAAAACAGCATGGTACTGGCACAAAGATAGACATATAGATCAATGGAATCGAATTGAGAATTCAGAGATAGACCCTCATATCTATGGCCGACTGATCTTTGATAAGGCCCCCAAAGTCACCGAACTGAGCCATAATGGTCTTTTCAACAAATGGGGCTGGGAGAGTTGGATATCCATATCCAAAAGAATGAAAGAGGACCCCTACCTCACCCCCTACACAAAAATTAACTCAAAATGGACCAAAGATCTCAATATAAAAGAAAGTACCATAAAACTCCTAGAAGATAATGTAGGAAAAAATCTTCAAGACCTTGTATTAGGAGGCCACTTCCTAGACTTTACACCCAAAGCACAAGCAACAAAAGAGAAAATAGATAAATGGGAACTCCTCAAGCTTAGAAGTTTCTGCACCTCAAAGGAATTTCTCAAAAAGGTAAAGAGGCAGCCAACTCAATGGGAAAAAATTTTTGGAAACCATGTATCTGACAAAAGACTGATATCTTGCATATACAAAGAAATCCTACAACTCAATGACAATAGTACAGACAGCCCAATTATAAAATGGGCAAAAGATATGAAAAGACAGTTCTCTGAAGAGGAAATACAAATGGCCAAGAAACACATGAAAAAATGTTCAGCTTCACTAGCTATTAGAGAGATGCAAATTAAGACCACAATGAGATACCATCTAACACCGGTTAGAATGGCTGCCATTAAACAAACAGGAAACTACAAATGCTGGAGGGGATGTGGAGAAATTGGAACTCTTATTCATTGTTGGTGGGACTGTATAATGGTTCAGCCACTCTGGAAGTCAGTCTGGCAGTTCCTTAGAAAACTAGATATAGAGCTACCATTCGATCCAGCGATTGCACTTCTCGGTATATACCCGGAAGATCGGAAAGCAGTGACATGAACAGATATCTGCACGCCAATGTTCATAGCAGCATTATTCACAATTGCCAAGAGATGGAAACAACCCAAATGTCCTTCAACAGATGAGTGGATAAATAAAATGTGGTATATACACACGATGGAATACTACGCGGCAGTAAGAAGGAACGATCTGGTGAAACATATGACAACATGGATGAACCTTGAAGACATAATGCTGAGCGAAATAAGCCAGGCACAAAAAGAGAAATATTATATGCTACCACTAATGTGAACTTTGAAAAATGTAAAACAAATGGTTTATAATGTAGAATGTAGGGGAACTAGCAGTAGAGAGCAATTAAGGAAGGGGGAACAATAATCCAAGAAGAACAGATAAGCTATTTAACGTTCTGGGGATGCCCATAAATGACTATGGTCTGTTAATTTCTGATGGATGTAGTAGGAACAAGTTCACTGAAATGTTGCTATATTATGTAACTTTCTTGGGGTAAAGTAGGAACATGTTGGAAGTTAAGCAGTTATCTTAGGTTAGTTGTCTTTTTCTTACTCCCTTGCTATGGTCTCTTTGAAATGTTCTTTTATTGTATGTTTGTTTTCTTTTTAACTTTTTTTTTCATACAGTTGATTTGAAAAAAGAAGGGAAAGTTAAAAAAAAAAGAAAGTAAAAAGACAAACAAGGAAAAAAAAAAAAGATGTAGTGCCCCCTTGAGGAGCCTGTGGAGAATGCAGGGGTATTCGCCTACCCCACCTCCATGGTTGCTAACATGACCACAGACATAGGGGACTGGTGGTTTGATGGGTTGAGCCCTCTACCATAAGTTTTACCCTTGGGAAGACGGTTGCTGCAAAGGAGAGGCTAGGCCTCCCTGTATTTGTGCCTAAGAGTCTCCTCCTGAATGCCTCTTTGTTGCTCAGATGTGGCCCTCTCTCTCTGGCTAAGCCAACTTGAAAGGTGAAATCACTGCCCTCCCCCCTACATGGGATCAGACACCCAGGGAAGTGAATCTCCCTGGCAACGTGGAATATGACTCCCGGGGAGGAATGTAGACCCGGCATCGTGGGATGGAGAACATCTTCTTGACCAAAAGGGGGATGTGAAAGGAAATGAAATAAGCTTCAGTGGCAGAGAGATTCCAAAACGAGCCAAGAGATCACTCTGGTGGGCACTCTTACGCACACTTTAGACAACCTTTTTTAGGTTCTAAAGAATTGGGGTAGCTGGTGGTGGATACCTGAAACTATTAAACTACAACCCAGAACCCATGAATCTCGAAGACAGTTGTATAAAAATGTAGCTTATGAGGGGTGACAGTGGGATTGGGAATGCCATAAGGACCAAACTCCACTTTGTCTAGTTTATGGATGGATGTGTAGAAAAGTAGGGGAAGCAAACAAACAGACAAAAGTACCTAGTGTTCTTTTTTAATTCAATTGCTCTTTTTCACTCTAATTATTATTCTTGTTATTTTTGTGTGTGTGCTAATGAAGGTGTCAGGGATTGATTTAGGTGATGAATGTACAACTATGTAATGGTACTGTAAACAATCGAAAGTACAATTTGTTTTGTATGACTGCGTGGTATGTGAATATATCTTAATAAAATGATGATTAAAAAAAAAATGTGGACTACTGAATACAAGCTACAAGCACAGATATACCTGAAGAAAGTAGGAAAGAAATCTGAGGTTCTTCCAGCAGAGAAGGGGCAGGGATGATGGGGAAAAATACACAAATAAAGAAAAACAGAGGTTTCTGGAGATGGATGAGCTCAGAATACAGGAAAATGGCTCTGTCTCAAGAAAAGGGGCAAAGAGAACCAGGTACCAACTCCAGTCAACTGGTAAATCTGGGGGACTGGGATGGGCTCTGAAAAGGGGCTTTCTCACTTTTTCTTTTTTTTTTTTTCATTACAAGTAGCTCATAAGAGAAATCCTTAGGCATTTTCAGTTGTCATTGTTGTCCCAGACAAGGGTGGAGTTAACAGAGTCAGAGAGTCAAAGGAGGAACTCAAATGTAGATAACTATCTAAATGGTGTATCTTCCCTAAGAAAAGGGGGCAGGGCCCAGCTAAAGTGGTAGACCTCCCACAGAGAATTCAGACCACAGGGCCTGGGGAAAAAAAAAACAAAAAACAGAAACAATTAATCTTGGCTTTTGACACCTTTGGTCCCTGTCCAGGACAGGTCTGCTGAGAATTAAAGAGACCACACTTTGTGCCAGTGGGGAACTGAGGGTTGACAAACACCACCTGATGTGCAGGATAGGAAAAGAAGAGTCTAGAGGCCTCACAGGAAAGTGGCAACCTGCTGGGTTACATCCTCAGGGAAGCATAATACTGATCACACCTTTGTCCTGAGATCTTGGCCCATCTGATCTAGGAAAATCTAATTGGGGTAATCAGGGAACTCAGATGCCTAGACAACAAAGGACTATGAGTCACATTAAGAAAAATGAAGACATGGCCAAGACAGAGGAACAAACTTACACTTCAACTGAGATACAGGAATTGAAACAAGTAATCTAATCAAACAAATCTCCTAATCAATACAAAATCAAATCAATAAGTTGAGGTAAGATATGGCTAAATAGGTGAAGGATATAAAGAATAAATTGGGCAAACATGAGGAAGAACTTGAAAGTTTGAAAAAACAAATGACAGAACTTATGGGAATGAAAGGCAAAATACAAGAGATGAAAAACAAAATGGAGACATACTAAGCAGATTTGAAGAGGCAGAAGAAAAAATTCATGAACTGGAGGGCAGGACATCTGAAATCCTATACACAAAAGAAACAATAGGGAAAAATGGGAAAATATGAGCAGCATATTTACAAAATTCAATTCATGGAATTGAATGACTGCATTAAGCATATGACTGTACATTTAATAGTTGTCCCAGAAGGAGAAGAGAAGAGAAAGGGGACAGAAACAATAATGGAGGAAATAATCACTGAAAATTTTCCATCTTTTATGAAAGGCATCAAATTACAGATCCAAGAAGCCCAGTGCACTCCAAACAGAATAGATCCAAATAGACCTATGTGAAGACATTTAAAAATCAGATTATCAAATGTCAAAAACAAAGAGAGAATTCTGAAAGCAGCAAGAGAATTATGACCCATCACATTCTTGCATCCCAATATCCCCAAATCCTTAAATTATTTTAGTAACAATTCTAAGTCTGAAATCTCAATAAAATCAGTTTTGTCCATCCTGCAATAAAATTAGTGTCTTGTCCAGAGATCTGCAAAACTTAGAAAAAAAGTTATCTCATTCCAAAATACAATAATGGGACAGGTTTAGGAAAGATATTATTCCAGAGGACAGAAATTGGAAGGGAATGGAGATTAAATTTCCCAAGCAAGTTTGATATCCAGAAGGGCAAAGTCCATTAGATTTCAAGGTGTAAAAGTCAGGTGTGGATCGATTTGTCTTCTGGGCCAGCTGGAGTGGCAACCACATTCTTTCCAAGCACCTGGAAAGTGGTCCTGCTCTTTGCAATTAGGTGCTTGGTATCACACTCTCTGAACATTGGAATGTGGTCAGACTCACTGTGAAGCCTCTATACCCCAGTTCACACCCCCCCCACATTTTGTTTCTGGCTGAACTCTCCCTAAAAACCTGGACCAAGTTCTACCATATCCATGACCTGGGTCAGAAATCCTGCCCTACCGAAGTCTTGGGTGAAAACTCTATTCCTTTGGCCTGAGGACATCTCTTCAACAAAACCTCTGATTCCATGGTTCTGCTCTTGAAGTCTTTTTTACATTATTTTTTCCTGTCTCTGTCCTATTCCACCCAGGTTGGTAGTGTATCTGCTCATACAAAATTCTCAAGTTTTGCATGAGGATCAAGGGGATCCAAGCCATCAGACAAAGATTTTCCCTAGGTGTTCATAGATTTCCCAATCTTGATAGAAGACAGCAGAAACAAGTCTTATGGAGTGGTGGTATTACCCTGCTTCCTTTCCCTTGTCCTATTTACAAGATTATTTTCAATTCATGAAAATTCATTTACACTTCTGATACATGTACTTACCTATATGCATATAATCTTCAATGAAAACTTAAAAAGGAAGCAAAATCCTACATTGTCATATCCTTGTAAATGAATTATATAAATTCTTGTTACATAAATGCTTGAATCAATCTTATCATCTTACAGATTCTCCTATTATTAAAATAGCTAATAAAATTTTCCATGTATTCATTTCATCTTTGTACTAGTCAAGTTTTTAACATTTTAAAAGTTAAAGTTTTGCATTATAGACCTGTAAGATTCTGTTAAGCTATTAAATCTTTCTCATTTTGAATTAATTTTCTAAATATCTGTCCTTTTCATTTTTTTTTCTTTTCTTAACTACATTTTCTATGGTGAATTATCACTCTAATATTTTACAAAATTATTCTAATTTCTGTTTGTTCGTTTCTAGTTTATTTGAGTCCTGTGACTCATTTTATTTCCTATCCTCTTATTGTCTATCCATCTAAATTTAGATATGTGGGATATTATTGATGTTTTAGCCCTGTTTTTAAATTTCCTTGTATAAATGATTATGACAATAAATTACTCATTTGCTTATCATATTGATTTTTTAATGCTCTCATTACCATCAAATTTTGAAACAGCATCCAGTTCCAATTCTTCTTTTACACTTTAATTATAATTATATATTGTTTACTTTTAATTATTTTGTTACCCCCAGTATAATAGGGATACTTATTGTGACTACTTGAATGAAGAGCAAACATAGGTTAGATATGGATCATGGCAGGTTTTCTAATTTCATACTGAATGAATCACTTAAATTATTAAGATGGCCCTAATTATTTTCTTAGTGTAGAGCCATTTTAACTCTTGGGGATAAACACATTCAAAATAAGATAGTCCAATTCAAATAAGAGCATGGGAAATAGTATCTAAACCAAATGGTCAGGAAAACTCATCAGTACAATGCAAAAAATATTAAAATATTCAGTAGCTTATATATTAATATAAAGAGAGTAATAATTATTTTAGAGCTTTTTGGCAGCTACTTAATCTAGGAGTCAATTCCAATTACTCCATGGTTCATTTTTCTCTTAATGTTATTATTATTATTTTTTTATAATTTGATGGTCTCATTCTCTTGTCTTAATGGCTTAAAAATACCCATGTATTTCAAGAAAATATTTAGTTTTCTTTCTATATGGGAGCAAGAGATGGTTACATAATAAAGTCAAGGTATAATAGGAAGCACTATGTGATAGGAAGAGACATGAACTTGAAGAGTGACCAGAAATTTAATCTTAGCTATGGCAAGTATTAGCTGTGAGAGCTGTAATGAAGAGGAAATAATACAAAGTGTACAAAATTGCATTCCTGCAGCCAGTACTCAATAAATAATTTTTTATTATTTTCCTCCTCCAATTCAATCTTTGTTAATTTGAATATGAATGTAATAATGTTGAGTCCTAGATATCTTGAGTTTTCTGCTTTCTATTAAAATGATATTTATGGAAACTGTGTGCTTAATTTCAAAAGCTAGGTCCATTATTAAAAAATTCTTTAAGAATCACAGTCACTTTCTTTTTATAATATTTGGGCCCTATCAGTAGGTGCTAATATTGATTTGGTTGTACCTGGTATAAGTTTTCTTTTGGCATTCAGAAATGCTAAATATATATATATATATATATGAAACCTAGAGAACATTTGTAAAAATTAAACTCTTTGGGGATATGGAAAGGTAGAAGATGGTCACTAAACCAAAATTTATAGCCATTTTATTAGGAATATGAATCATTATATTTTAAAGATGTAGAATTTTTAAATATTATGAATGGACTTGAGACATTTTAGATAAGTTCATTAGAGAATTTAGTAGGGGCCAAGACAACAGAAATATACTAGATGATCTTTATCTTTTCACTATTAAGTTTTATCTGATGAAAAATCTGTGCTTATGTCCTTATTCTTGGAGACACTTCAAAGAACTATTTGAACTCTGCAACAAAATATTCACATGCATTTCCTATGCATTAGAAGATTTGCCTTCTCAGTGGGTTCTCAGTATTACTACTATTGTCTTTAGGGTATTGGAACAGAGAATCAAGTGTTTTTAGCCAAATCTCCTATTTATATACCTAAAGCAGCATTCTTCTGTATACTTTTCTGCTTAGTCTGATTTCCATTTCCCCATGGTGTTTCTCCAGCTGCCTGTAGACTTCAACACACTCTTCATTGTCACCATTCTCAGTGGGTTACT
Source organism: Choloepus didactylus (assembly GCF_015220235.1). NCBI lineage: Eukaryota > Metazoa > Chordata > Mammalia > Pilosa > Megalonychidae > Choloepus > Choloepus didactylus. Next base: position 3,808,568 of record NC_051316.1, read on the forward strand.
CCATTACCAATGTGGCTGAGAATAGTAAATCTCTCCTATAGTTCTCTACTGATCTGTTGTCTTCTCATTTGTTTTTATATTCCTTCCCTCTTATCATGTACAAACTGTGGTTCCTGCCTACATAAAGTTGTAGTGCAGTATTGTCCATTGGAAACATAGACTGATGATATTGAGTAAATCCCACTTAATTTCCATATTCTTAATTGTTGGTAGCCTATGCAGTATTCCATTATAAAGCTATGTCAAATAGAAACAGGATTTTGCCTGAATTCAAAATGCTATTATTTTTTTGTGTTGAGTGGTTTGGAGGCATGATTTGGGACAGTGATGGAGACTCTTAGAGGAAAGGCATGATAGTGTACACTGAAGATTATTCCTTTGTTCTGGAATTATCATTGTATTTTGGGGAATGGTGAGGGTTTGACTCTCACTTTTGAAATCTCTACAGGAATGCCAAAGGGCAAATTAAAATTGTGTGTGTTGTAGGGGGTACTTTAATGAATTTACCCTGACCTGGCTTGGGCATGCCTTTACTTTCCCATAGTACAGAAATTACTGCTAGTTCTAAGACAGGCAGCTTAAAATCCCTGGTGTTCACTTAGCAGAGCCTACCATGAGGCATGCCCATGTGCAGTCAATGAACCCATTTTAAGTCAGGGAAATTTGGACAACTTTGAGGTGTTTGCTCTGTCCACTGTTTATAGCTGACATGAGGATTGGCTCATGGCTGTCATAGTGGTGGGATTTCTTGGTCTATTTATGCTTGCCAGATATCTCATTCTGAGCCTAAATGCTGAGTGACAGTCAAGGTGGTCTTGTGATGAAGAGAAATATGATATGTGGAGAGGCTGCTATTTTATGTGTTGAGTGTGTTGGAGGCATGATTGGAGACAGGTATGGAGAATCCCAGAGGGCAGGCATGACTGTGTACCCTGAATGTATTTGTTCCTTTGTCCAGGAATTCTCATTGCCCTGAGAGATATCCCTTTCCTTGGACCCATCATATCACGGCCTTATCCATTATATTAAAGTACATGTTAGAGTGAATGCCCACCTGAAGTCCCCTTCTACATTGTGCTGGAGGTGGTAGAGATTAACAACAAATGTGGAACACATTTTGATCAAGATTAAAAAGCATCTTTGTTAGCAAATGTAGAAGATTTTCCTGAACTCTCCATTCCCAAATTTGCTGAAGCCCAAGGGAGTAGGCCCAAGTTGCACTGACTGTGACCATTCTTCTCATACCCTATGAAAGGAGGTCAGGATAATCTCACCCTGATCTGTCCCTGTGCCTTCATGCAGATGGATAACAATACCTGTGAACTGTCTTTACTTAATTTCTTTTTTCATTGATTTAACATTGTTTCATATTCCTTGTATAATAAGGATTTCTTTAATAATTTTTAATTTATGTTTAAAGAAATGACAGTTTCTTTAATTATTCTTGTAGTATTTCAAGTAAGAAGAGAGGCATTCTCTTATGTGTTTACAGGAACATTACCAAAATCATTAAGTTTACCTGTTTGTAGTACAAATATCTCCTCCAGGGGCCTGGTCCACCCTCAAAAATTACCTAATCATGTTGTATTAACCAAGAAAAATGTAAATAGTAATAATAATTATAGAAATGTAGAAAGCCAGAAAACAAAATAGTGTCCTGTCTCATATCAAATGTGGCATTTCTTTTATAGGTATATTTATTCTCCCTCATCTGAATATATCTGAATTATTTCCATCATCTGGATATTTTAGAAAACTGCTGAACTATCCTTTAAAGAATATTCCTCAAATTGTGTTTCTTTTCAGATGTTCTTGCCAGTGAAATTCAGTTTATGAATTTTAGGCTGTAATGGCAAAAAATATGGTGTCCTCATGGTGATTTTTTTTTAAATGAGAAGTTTCATTTTTGTTTCTTTCTTTGTATTGAATTCATTTTAAACATGTTCCATAAGCTACAACAAAAGACAAGTATCAAAACCCACCAGTTTATAATAAATCAAAGCAAAATTTCAGGAAAGTATGTTAGCTGAAATAACTTCTTTGCTTCCTGCATTGCACAAGCTTGCATTAATGGGTTGTCTTCAAGGCATTTGATTAAAGATTTCTAATACTTTAAAGTGCACTCTTCATATTGACCATGTATATTTCTTGTGGTATTTCTTATTGCTGCATTGTCCTAGGTTTCTTTTCTCCCCCACTTATCATCTAGTTATAGTTACATGACTTTACATCCCTGATACCCACTTTCAAATAGAGGCTTCTCTGCTGAGCCTTGTGTGCAAAAGCAGCTACAAACCACACCAAGTGTTTCTGAATCTTTCACATTACTCAATATAGGAATCCATGTACCCTGGTGTGCCTATTATACAGCAGGAAATCCCAAGTTAAGTAACCTCAGGGAAGAAATCTCACTGGGGCTCAAAGCTGTTGAGGAGACAGTGTCATCCCAGCTTCCAAAGTGGCATAGAATTATGAAGGGTGCTCGGAATGTGCATATGCAAATTATGCTGACCACCTGCTACCTCACAATAGGCATCAGGTTGCTAAGCAACAGGGCTCTATCCCAAAGGCTGCCCTGTGAGATGAAAATATAATGTGATGCTCAAATGTGCAAGTGATGGTGGACGTATTGTGGCCTGTGCAGATTTTGTAGGAATATGATGATGAATCTCCAGCCCCAAGGTTCAACTGCAGCCCTCATGGATGGTGAGGCTTTCACTCTCTCTGAAGGAAGGTATCCAGGAATGACCAAGGGAAAATTCCAATTGGGTGTGTTGTAGAGTGAACCTTAATGAAGTGCCCCTGGTGAAGCTTGGTACTCCCTTTATTTTCAAGTGGCACAGAAATTACCACTGCATCAAAGACAAGCAGCACAACATCTTGGGTGCTCACATAACAGATGCTTACATGAGGCATGCCCCTGTGAAGTCAATTAACCCAAATTAACTCAGGGAAATTTGAACAGCTTTGAAGTGTCTGACCCTCTGCTGTTGATAGCTTACATGAGGATTGGCTAATGGCAGTCTTTCTGGTGGGATTTCTTGCCCTACATATGCTTGCCAGAAATCTCATTCTGGGCCTAAATGCTGTGTTTAGAGAACACATGATACATTGAAATGCTATTATTTTTTGTGATGAGTAGTTTGGAGGCATGATTTGGGACAGTGATGGAGACTCTTGGAGGAAAGGCATGATGCTGTACACTGAAGATTGTCCCTTGGTTCAGGAATTATCATTGCACTTAGGGATATACCTGCCCTGGGAGACAACACACACTGGATTGATCAGTTAGAATGATACACATGTAACAGTGAATGCCCATTGCAAGTCTCTATTTTACATGCTGCAGGTCTTGGGAAAGATTAACCAGATATTAGGCACATACACTGTTCCAGATCTGAAAGCAGGTTTATTAACAAAGGAAGAAGATTACCCCAACCTCCCCATTCCCAATTTGCTGAAGCCCAAAGTGGTAGGCAAAACTGTCACTGATTGTGGCCATTCTTCTCATATGCCATGAAAGAAAGTCAGTGTAATCTCAACCTGATATGATCCTGTATCTTCATGAGGAGGGAAACCAACACATGTCAACTGTCTTTATTTAATTTCTTTTTTCATGAATTTAGCATTGTTTCATATTCCTTGTATAATATGGTTTTCTTTAAGAATTTTAAATTTATGTTTTAAAAATATATCATATTCTTTAGTTATTCTTGTAGCATTTCACTTAAGAACAGAGACATTCTCTTATGAATTCACAAGAATATTACCAAAATCATTAAATTAACCTGGTTGTATTACAATTATATCATATAGAGGCATGGTCCCCACCTGAACAGTAACCCAATCATGTCCTGTTGTACAAGCAAAATGTTAATAGTAATACTAATGACAGACATGTAGAAAACCACAAAAGAAAAACAATGTCCAGTCTCATATCAAATGTGGCATTTCTTTTACAGGTATATTTATTCTCTATCATCTGAATATATCAATTATTTCCTTAATCTGGACATATTAGAAAATGGCTTAACCATCCTTTTAAAATATATTTCTCAAATTGTGTTTCTCTTCAGAAGTTCTTCCTGATGAAAATGAGTTTATGAATTTTAGGCTGTATTGGCAGAAAATTATGGTGCCATGAAGGTAATTTTTTTTAAATGAGAAGTTTAAATATTTTTTCTTTCATTTTATTGAATTCATTTTAAGCAATATCTATAAGCTACAACAAAACACAAATTCCAAAAATCACCACTTTACAATAAAGTGAAGCAAAGTTTCAAGAAAGCAAGTACTCTGAAATACCTTCTTTGCTTCCCACATTGCACAAGCTTGCATTAATGGTTTATCTTCCAGGCATCTGATTAAAGATTTCTAATGTTGCAAGCAGTACTCTTCATATAGTCCATGTATCTTCCCAGGGGTATTTTTTATTGCTGCACAGTCCTAGGTTTCCTTTTTCACCCTCTTGTCATCTAGTTACAGTCACACAACTTCACAACCCTCCTATCCACTTTCTAATAGAGGTTTCTCTGCTGAGCCTTGTGTGCACAAGCAGCTACACACACCAAGGGTTTCTGAATATTTCACATTACACCAAATAGGAATCCCTGAACACTGGTGTGCCTAATATACAGCAGGAAACAGCAAGAAAAGGAAGCTCAGGGAGGAAATCTCACTGAGGTACAAATCTGTGGAGACAGTGGCAGCACAGATTCCAAAGTGGCATAGAATTCTAGTGAGTGCTTGGAATGTGCATATGCAACTTACACTGACCCTCTCCTACTTCACAATATGCATCAGTTTGCTAAGCAACAGTGCTCTATAACAATGGCTGACCTGTGGTCTGAAAATATACTGGGATCCCCAAGGGTGCAGGTGATGGTGGAGCTGTTGTGGCATGGGCAGCTTGTTGCAGGTATATGAGGATGATTCTCTAACCCTGAGGATCACCTGCAGGCCTGATTGATGTTGAGGCTTTGACTCTGCCTGGATGAAGCTCTACAGGAATGCCCAAGGGCAAATTTCAAATGGATTTTTGGTAGGGGAACTTTAATGAGGTGCACCTGGTCAAGCTTGGGCCTGACTTTTTTTCTCCAATGGCACAGAAATTCCCATTGAATCTAATACAAGTGACTTAGCATCATGGATGCTCACTTAGCAGAGCTTACAATGAGGAATGCCCATGGGAAGTCAATTAACCCAATTAAAGTCAGGGAAATTTGGACAATTTTGAGGTGTCTGACCTATCCACTGTTTATAGCAGACATGAGGATTGGATCATGGCTCTCTTAGTGGTGGGATTTCTTGCTTTGTTTATGTTTGCCAGAAAACTCATTCTGGGCCCAAATGCTGCATGACAGTCAAGGTGGTCCTCTGATAAAGAGAACACATGATACGAGGAGAGGTTTATATTTTTCTGTTGAGTGGTTTTGTGGCATGATTGGGACAGTGATGGAGACTCCCAGATGGCAGTCATGATGGTGTATGCTGAATACTCTTTGTTCCTAGCTCTAGGAATAATCATTGCACTGAGAAGTGTGCCTTTCTTTGGGCCAATGTACACTGGCTCCATTAGTTAGAATGATACACATGTAACTGTGATTGCCCACCTCAATTTCTTGTTTTATATGGTGATGGTCTTGGGAGAGATTAACCGCAAATGTAGCATGTATATTGTTCCAGATTTGATAGCAAATTTATTAGCAAACAAGACTTCCCTGATTGCTTCATTCCTGAATTTGCTGAAGCCTAAAGGAGTAGGCCCAAGTGGCACTAACTGCAACCATTATTCTCATATCCCATTAAAGCAGTTCTGTGGAATCTCACCCTGATTTGACCCCATACATTCATGAGGAGGGAAACCAAAACATGTGCAGTCTTTATTTAATTTCTTTTTCACAGATTTAACATTGTATCATTGTATCACATTCCTTGTATAATAAGGTTTTCTTTAAGAATTTTAAATTTACATTTAAAAATGTCAGTTTCCTTAATTATTCTTGTAGTATATCACTTAATAACAGAGATATTCTCATATATTCCCAGAAATAAATGTTACCACTATCATTAAATTAACTTGGTTGTACATTTATCTCATTTAGGGTCCTGGTCCCCCACTTAACAATTACCCAATCATGTCCTATTGACCAAGCAAATTGTTAATATTAATAATAATGATAGAAATGTAGAAAGCCACTAAACAATAATAGCATCCAGTCTCAGATCAATCATGGCATTTCTTATACGGGTATATTCATTCTTTTCATCTGCGTATTATCTCTATTATTTCCTTCATCTGGACATATTAGAAACTACTGAATGATCTTTTTAAAGAATATTCCTCAAATTGAGTTCCTTTTCAGAGGTTCTTCCTGATGAAATTGAGTTTATGAGTTTTAGGCTGTATTGGCAGAAAATAATTTTGCCCCCATGGTGATGTTTTTTAAATGAGAAGTTACTTTTTTGTTTCTTTCATTTTATTAAATTTATTTTAAACATTATCTATTTGCTACAACAATGCAAGTAGCAAAATCACTACTTTATAATAAAGCAAAGCAAAGTTTCAAGTAAGCAAGTAACCTGAAATAACTTATTTGCTTCCTGCATTGTACAAGTTTCCATTAATGTGTCATATTCAAGGCACATGATTAAAGATTTCTAATATTATAAACAGTACTATTCATACAGTTCATGTATCTATCTTCCTTGGGGTATTGTTTATTGCTGCACAGTCCTATGTTTCCTTTTTCCCCTCTTGTCATCAGTTCCAGGTACATGACTTCACATTCCTCATACCCACTTTCAAATAGAGCCTTCTCTGCTAAGCCTTTTGTGCACAAGAAGTTACACAACACACCAACTGTTTCTGAACCTTTCCCGTTACTCCAAATAAGAATCCCTGTACCCTGGTGTGTCTAATATACAGGAGGAAATCCCAAGTTGAGAAAACTCAGGGAAGAAATCTCACAGTGGCTGGAACCAGTGGAGGAGACAGTGGCAGCCCAGGTTCCAAAGCAGCATAGAATTCTGGCCAGTGATTGGAATGTGCATATCCAAATTATGCTCAACTTCTCCTACCTCACAATAGGCTTAGGGCTCTATCCCACTGTATGCTTAGTGGTCTGAAAATGTAATGGGAATCCATTTTTGCAGGTGATGGTGGAGGATTTGGGGCCTGTGCAGATTTTTGTAGGTATATGATGATGACTCTGCAGCACCATTGGATGGTGAGGGTTTGGTTCTCCCAGGAGGAATGTATACAGGAATGCTTAAGGGCAAATTTCAATTGGGTGGGGGTAGGGGATACATTAATGAAGTGTCACTGACCATGCTTGGGCCTGCCTTTTTTTTCCCAATGACACAGAAATTACCACTGGGTCTAACACAAACATCTTAGAATCCCAGGTGCTCACAATCACATTCTAACAACCAATCAAAATATTAATAGTATTAACGAGAGAAATGTAGAAAGCAATGAAACAAAAATAGTGTACAGTCTCATATCAAACATGGCATTTCACTTAGAGGTATTTTTACTCTCTTTCATCTGAAAATATACCCACTTTATGCCACGGAAATTTGGACAACTATGAATTGACTGACATGTCCACAGTTTAGAGCTGACATGATGAATGGTTCATGGCTGTTTTAGTGGTGGGAATTCTTGCTTTATTTATCCTTGCAAGAAATCTCATTCTGGGCACAAATGGTGCATGACAGTCAAGGTAGCCCTGTGATGTAGAGAACACTTGATATGTGGGGAGGCTGATAATTTTTGTTGAGTGGGATGGAGGCATTATTTGGAACAGGGAATTAGACTCCCCAAGGGCAAGCATAAAGGTGTACACAGAATATTGTTTGTTCCTTGGTCCAGTAATTATCATTCCACTAAGGGATATCCCTGCCCTGAGGGCCAAATTATCATGGCTTTGTCAGTAAGGATGATACACATGAAACTGTGAATGCCCCCCCATGTTCCCCTTTTACATGGTACTGGTAATGGGAGAGATTAACCTCAAATGTGGCACATACTTTGTTCCAGATCAGAAAGCAAGATTGTTGGCAAAGGAAGAAGATTCCCTGACCACTCCATTCCTGAATTTGGTGAAGCCCAAGGGAGTAGGTCCAAGTTGCACTGACTGTGACCATTCTCCTCATATCCCATGAAAGCATTTCAGTATAATCTCACCCTGATCAGACCCTGTGCCTTCATGAGGAGGGAAATCAACACATGTACTGTCTTTATTTAATTTCTTTTTTCACTGATTTAACATTATTTCATAATCCTTGTTTAACAAGGTTTTCCTTAAGAATTTTAAATTTGTGTTTTAAAAATATCAGTTTCTTTAATTATTCTTGTAGTATTTCACTTCAGAACAGAGACATTTTCTTATGTATTCACAGGAATATTTCATAGATTAACCTTGTTGTAATACAAATATCTCATCTAGGAGTCTGGTCCCCTCCTGTTGACCAAGCAAAATGTTAATAGTAATAATAATGATAGAAATGTAGGAAGCCACAAAACAAAAATAGTGTCTCCTCTCATATCAAGTGTAGCATTTCTTTTACATGTATATTTATTCTTTTTCATCTGAATATATCTTAATTATTTCCTACATCTGGACATATTAGAAAACTGCTGAACCACCCTTTAAAAGAATATTCCTCAAATTGTGTTTCTTTTCAGAGGTTCTTCCTGATGAATTTGAGTTTATGAGTTTTAGGCTGTATTGGCAGAAAATTATGGTGCCCCCATGGTGATTTTTTTAAATGAGAAGATTCAATTTTGTTTCCTCATTTTTATTGAATTCATTTTAAACATTATCTATCAGGTACAGCAACACACAATTATCAAAAATCACCGCTTTATAGAAAAGCAAATCAAAGTTTCAGGAAGGCAAGTAACTTGAAATTACTTCTTTGCTTCCCACTTTGAACAATTTGCATTAATGGGTTATTTTCAAGGCATCTGATTAAAGATTTCTAATATTATAAACAGCACGCTTCATACAGTCCATGTATCTGCCTTGGGGTATTGTTTATTGCTGCACAGCCCTGGGTTTCCTTTTTCCCCTCTTGTCATCTAGATCCAGTTACAGAACTTCATATCCCACATATCAACTTTCAAATAGAGGCTTCTGTGCTGAGCCTTGGGTGCACAAGCAGCTACACATGATGCCAACAGTTTCTGAATCTTTCTGATTACCCTAAATAGGAATCTCTGTACCCTGGTGTGTCTAATATACAGGAGGAAAACCCAAGTTGAGAAAACTCATGGAAGACATCCCCTTGGGGCATGAACCTGTGGAAGAGACAGCATCAGCATAGGTACCAAAGTGCTATAGTATTCTGGCAGGGGCGTGGAATGTACATATGCATATTATGCTGACCCTCTCATACTTCATAAGAGGCATCAGGTTGCTAAGCAACAGGGTTCTATACAAATGGCTGCCCATGGTCTGAAATTGTAATGGGTTCCCCAAGTTTGCAGGTGATGTTAGAGTTGTTGTGGTCTGTGCAGTTTGTTGTATGTATATGAGGATGATTCTGCAGCCCCAAGGATCACCTGCAGCCCTGCTGGAGGTTGTGGGATTGACTATCCCTTGAGAATGCTCTACAGGAATGCCCAAAGGCAAATTTCAATTGGATGTGGGGCAGGTGTAACATTAATGAAGTGCCCCTGGCCATGCTTGGGTCTGCCATATTTTTCCAGTGGCACAGAAATTACCACTGGGTCTAACAAAAGTGTCTTAGGATCCTGGGTGCTCACTTAGCAGAGCCTACCATGAGTCATGCCCATGTGCAGTCAATGCACCCACTTTAAGTCAGGAAAATTTGGACAACCTTGAGCTGTCTGTCCTGTCCACTGTCTATAGCTGACATGAAGATTGGCTCATTTCTTTCCTATTGGTGGAATTTCTTGCTCTAATTATGTTTGCCAGAAATCTATTTCTGGGCCTAAATGCTGAGTGACAGTCAACATGGTCCTGTGATGAAGAGAACCCATGATATGAGGAAAGGATGATACTTTTGTGTTGAGGGTTTGGAGGCATGATTGGGGAGAAGTTTGGAGAAAACCAGAGAGCAGGCATGGTTGTGTAAACAATAATTTTTGTTCCTTGTTCCAGTAATTATCATTGCACTGAGGGATATCCCTCTGTTGGGAGCAAACATTCCCTGGCTATGTCAGTTAAATTGATACACATGTAAATGTGAATGCCCACCCCAAGACCCCTTTTATGTAGTGCTGGTCTTGGGAGAGATTAACCACAAATGTGTCAATATTTTGTTCAAGATTTGAAAGCAGGTTTATAGCAAAGGAAGAAGACTTCCATGACCACTCCATTCTTGAATTTGCTGAAGCCCAAGAGAGAAGGCCCAAGTGGTGCAGACTGTGACCATTCTTCTCATATACAATGAAAGCAGGTCAGTGTAATCTCACCCAGATCTGACCCATTGCCTTCATGAGGTAGGAAACCAACACATGTGAACTGTCTTTATTTTCTTTTCCCACTAATTTAGCATTCTTTCATATTCCTGGTATAATAAGGTCTTCTTTAAGAATTTTAAATTTAATTTTTAAAAAATGTCAGTTTCTTTATTCTTGTAGTATTTCACTTAAGGACATAGACTTTCTCTTATGTATTCACAGGAACATTACCACATCATTAAATTAACCTGGTTCTAGTACAAATATCTCAACAAGTGGCCTGGTCCCATACTCAACAATTACCCAATTATGTCCTGTTGACCAAGCAAAATGTTAATAGTATTATTAATGAGAGAAATGTAGAAAGCCACAAAACAAAAATAGTGTATAGTCTCATATCAAAGGTGGCATTTCATTTACAGGTATATTTAGTCTCTTTCATCTGAATTTATCTCAATTACTTCCTTAATCTGGACATATTAGAAAACTAGTGAACTGACTTTTAAAGAATATTCCTCAAATTGTGTTTCTTTTCAGAGGCTCTTCCTGATGAAATTGAATTTTTGAATTTTAGGCTGTATTGTCAGAAAATTATTGTGCAATCATGGTGATATTTTTTAAATGAGAAGACTAATTTTTGTTTAGGTCATTTTATTTAATTCATTTTAAAGATTACCTATAAGCTACAACAACACAGAAGTATCAAAATTCAACACTTTATTATAAAGCAAACCAAAGTTTCAGGAAACCAAGTAACCTTAAAAAACTTGTTTGCTTCCTGCATTGGAGAAGCTTGCATTAATGTGTACCTACAAGGCATTTAATTAAAGATTTCTAATATTATAAACAATACTCTTCATACAGTCCATGTATCTTACTTGGGTATCTTTTATTGCTGCACAGTTGTAGGCTAACTTTTTTTCCCTTTTGTCATCTAGTTACATTTACATGACTTCAAATCCCTCATATCCACTTTCAAATAGAGGCTTCTCTGCTCATCCTTGTGTGCACAAACAACTACACACCACACCAAGTGTTTCAGAATATTTCACATTACTCCAAATAGGAATCCCTGTACCCTGGTGTGTCTAATATACAGCAGGGAATCACAAGTTGAGAAAACTCATGGAAGAAATCCCACTGGGTCTTGAACATGTGGAAGAGACTGTGTCAGCACAGATTCCAGAGCAGCTTAGAATTCTGGCAGAAGTTTGGAAGCTCCATATGCAAATTATGCTGACCCTGTCCTAATTACCAACAGGCATCAGGTTGCTAAGCAACATGGCTCTATCCCAAAGGCTGATATGTGGTCTGAAAGTGTAATAGGCTCTAAAATGTGCAGGTGATGGTGGAGGGGTTGTGGCCTGTGCAGTTTGTTGTAGGTATATGAGGATGAGTCTGCAGCCTGGAGGATCACCTGAAGCAATGATGGATGTTTGGGTTTGACTCTCCTTGGAGGAAGCTCTACATGAATGTCCAAGTCCAAATTTCAATTGGGTGTGGGGTAGGGAGAATTTATTGAAGTGCCCCTGGCCAAGCTTTGGCCTGACTTTTTTTCCAAAGGTACAGATATTACCACTGTATCTAAGACAAGCAGCTTAGAATCCCATGTGCTCACTTAGCAGGGCCTTCCATGATGTGTGCCAATTTGCAGACAATGATCCCATTTTAATTCAGGGAAATTTGGACAAATTTGAGCTGTCTACCCCATCCACTGTTTATAGCTGACATGAGGATTTTTTCATGGTTGCATTAGTGGTGTATTTCTTGTTCTATTTATGATTGCCAGAAATATCATTCTAGTCCTAAATGCTGAGTGACAGTCAAGGTGGTCCTGTGATGAAGAGAACTGATGATACATGGAGAGGCTGATATTTTTTGTGTTGAGTGGGCTAGAGGCATGATTGGGAACAGTTATGAATAAAACCAGAGGGCAGGCATGATTGTGTACACTGAATATTCCTTGTTCCTTCATCCAGGAGTTATCATTGCCCTGAGAGATGTCCTTGTCCTGGGAGCCAAAATAACCTGTCTCTGTTGGTTAGATTGATGTACATGTAAGTGTGAATGCCCACCCCATGTCTCCCTTTTACACGGTGCTATACTTGGGAGAGATTAACCACAATTGTGGCAATATTTTGTTCAAGATTTGAAAGCATGTGTGTTAGCAAAGGAAGACTTCCCTGACCACTCCATTCCCCAATATGCTGAAACCTAATGGAATAGGCCCAAGTGGCACTGACTGTGAGCATTCTTCTCATATCCCATTAAAGCAGATCACTGTAATTTCACCCTGATCTGACCCAGTGCCTTCATGAGAAGGGAAGCCAACATATGTGAACTGTCTTTATTTTATTTCTTTTTTCAATGATTTAACATTGTTTCATATTCCTTGTATAAAAGTTTTCTTTAAGAATTTTAAATTTATGTTTAAAAAATGTCAGTTATTTTAATTATTCGTGTAGTATTTCACTTAAGAACAGAGATATTCTCTTATGTATTCAGAGGAACATTACCACAATCATTAAATTAACCTGGTTGTGGTACAAATATCTCATCTAGGGGCCTGGTCCCTAACTCAACAAATACCAAATCATGTCCTATCAAGCAAGTAAAATGTTTATAGTAATAATAATGATAGAAATGTAGAAAGGCACAAAACAAAAATACTGTCCAGTCTCATATCAAACTAGGCATTTCTTCTACAGGTGAATTTATTCTCTTCCATCTGAATATATCTCAATTATTTCCTTCATTTGGAAACATCAGAAAACTACTGAACCATCCTTTTAAAGAATCTTCTTCAAATTGTGTTTCATTTCAGAGGTTATTACCGTTGATACTGAGTTTATGAATTTAGGTTGTATTGGCAGAAAATTATTTTGATCTCATGGTGATTCTTTTTTAAATGAGAAGTTTAATTTTTACTTCTTTCATTGTATTGAAATCATTTTAAACATTATCTATAAGCTACAACAACACATAAGTATCAAAAATCACCACTTAAAGCAAAGAAAAGTTTCAGGAAAGCATGCAAAGTGAAATAACTTCTTTGCTTTCCACATTGCACAAGTTTGCACTAATGGGTTATCTTCAAGACATCTGATTACAGATTTCCAATATTATAAACAGTACTCTTCATACAGTCCATTTATCTTACTTGGGATATTGTTTATTGCTGCACACTCTTAGGTTTCTTTTTTTGCCCTCTTGTCATGTAGTTACAGTTACACGACTTCATATCCCTCATATCCACTTTCAAATAGAGGCCACTTAGTTGAGACTTGTGTGCACTATAGCTACAAAATGCTCCAACTGTTTCTAAATCTTTTCCATTACTCCAAATAGGAATCCCTACCTTGGTGTGCCTAATTTGCAGCAGGAAATTCCAAGTTAAGAAACCTCAGGGAAGAAATCTCACTGGAGCTCCAACCTGTGGTGGAGACAGTGTCAGCCCAGGTTATAAGGCAGCATAGAATTCTGGTGGGTGCTTGGAATGAACATACGCAATTTATGCTGACCCTCTCCTACCTCACAATAGGCATCAGGTTGCTAAGTAACAAGGATCTATCCCAATGGCTGCCCAGTTGTCTGAAAATATATTGAGATTCTCAAGGGTTCAGGTGATGGTAGAGGTGTTGTGGCCTGTGCAGTTTTTTGTAGGTCTATGAGGATGATTCTGCAGCCCTGAGGATCACCTGCCACACAGATGGATGGTGAGGATATGACTCTTTCTGGAGGAAGTTCTACAGGAATGCCCAAGGACAAATTCTAGTTTGGTGTGGGGTAGGGGTAAATTTAATGAAGAGCCCCTGGTGAAGTTTGGGCCTGCCTAATTTTTTCCAATAGCACAGAAATTACTGCTGAATCTAAGACAAGCCATTTAGCAACCTGGTTACTCACTTAACAGAGCCTACCATGAGGCATGCCCATGTGAAGTCAATGAACCCACTTGATATCAGGAAATTTGGACAACATTGAGGTGTCTGACCAGTCCACTGTTTATAGCTGATGTGAGGATAGACTCATGGCTGTCATAGAGTTTGGAATTGTTCCTTTATTTATGCTTGCCAGAAATCTCATTCTAGCCCAAAATGCTGCATGACATCAAGGTGGTCATGTGATGTAGAGAATACATGATACAAGGAGAGACATATTCTTTTGTTGAGCAGGTTGAATGCATGATTGTGTACATGGATCAAGACTCCCTGGGCTGGCATGATGGTGTACAATGCATATTTATTGTTCTGTGTTCCAGGAATTATCACTGCCCTTAGGAATACCACTGTCCTGAGAGCCAACATGCTTTGACACTGTCAGTTAGAATGATACACATACAACTGTGAATGCCAACCCCAACCCCTTTTACATGTTACTGGACTTAGGAGCTGACACATATAGCTGATATGAGGATTGGTTCCTGGCTGTTTTGATGTGGGATTTCTTGATTTATTTCTGCTTGTCATAAATCTCATTCTGGGCCCAAATTCTGCATGGCAGTCAAAGTTGTCCCATGATGAATGGGACACATGATACGTGGAAAGGCTGATATTTTTTGTTGAGCAGTTTGGAGGCATGATTGTGTACTGGGATGGAGACTCTCAGAGGGCAGGCATGATGGTATACGCAGAATATCATTTCTTCCTTGGTTCAGGAATTATCATTGCACTGAGTGATATCCCTGTCCTGGTGGTGAATATACCCTGGCTCTGTCAGTTAAAATGATACATATGTACCTGTTAATGCCCACCCCAAGTCCCCCTTTTACAGGGTGTTGGTCTTGGAAGAGATTAACCACAAATGTGGCTCTTATTTTTTTCCAGATCTGAAAGCAAGATTATTAGCAAATGAAGTATTTCCTGACCTCTCCATTTGTGAGTTAGCTGAAGCCCAAGGGAGTAGACCCAAGTGGCACTGACTATGACCATTCTCATATCCCATGAAAGCAGGTCAGTGTAATCTCACCCTGATCTGAGCCTGTGCCTTCATGAGGAGGTAAAACAACACATGTGAACTGTCTTTAATTAGTTTCTTTTTCTCAACAATTTAACATTTTTTCATATTCCTTGTATAATGAGGATTTAAGAATTTTAAATTTATGTTAAAAATATGCCACTTTCTTTGATTACTCTTGTAGTCTTTCACTTAAGAACAGAGACAATCTCTTATGTAGCAACAGGAATATTACCACAATCATTAAATTAACATGGTTGTATTACAAATATCCCATCTAGGGACCTGGTCCCCAGCTGAACAATAACTCAAACATGTACTCTGGATGAAGCAAATGTTAATATTAATAATGATAGAAATGTAGAAAGGCACAAAACAAAAACAGGGTGTGGTCTCATATGAAATGTGGCATTTCTTTTACAAGTATTTTGATTCTCTTTCATCTGAATATATCTCAATTATTTCCTTCATCTGGACATATCAGAAAACTGCTGAAACACTTTAATGAATATTCCTCAAAGTGCATATATTTTCAAAGGTTCTTCCTGATGAAATTGAATTGATGAATTTTAGGCTGTATTGGAAGAAAATTATGGTGCTGTCATGGTGTTTTTTTTTTAATGAGAAGTTTCAATTTTGTTTCTTTCATTTTATTGAATTTATTTAAACATTGTCTATTAGCTACAACACCCCACAATATTCAAAAATCACCACTTCATAATAAAGCAAAGCAAAGTTTCAGGAAAGCCAGTAACCTGAAATAACTTCTTTGCTTCCCACATTGCACAAGTTTGCATTAATGGGTTATCTTCAAGGCATCTGATTAAAGATTTCAAATATATTAAACAGTACTATTCATACAGATCCTGAATCTTGCTAAGGGTATTGTTTATTGCTGCAGTCCTAGGTTTCATTTATCCCCCTCTTGTCATGTAGTTCTAGTTACATGACTTCACAATCCTCATATCCACTTTCAAATAGATGCTTCTCTGCTGAGCATAGTGTACACAGGCATCTTCAGACCACACCAACTGTTTCTAAAACTTTCCCATTAGTCCAAATAGGAATCCCTGTACCCTGGTGTGTCTAATATACAGCACGAAATCCCAGGTGGAGAAAACACATGGAATAAATCTCACTGGGGCTCAAACTTGGGAGGAGAGAGTGTTAGCCCAGGTTCCAAAGCAGCATCGAATTCTGGTGAGTGCTTGGAACACACTATGAAAATTATGCTGACCCTCTCCTAGCTCACAATTGGTACCAGGTTGCTAAACAACAGGGCTCTATCCCAATGGCTGCCCTGTGGTCCCAAAATATAATGGGATCCCAAAGTGTGCAGGTGAAGGTGGAGGTTTTGTGGCCTGTGTAGTTTGTTGTAGGTATATGATGATGACTCTGCAGCCCCAAATATCACCTTCAGCCCTGACGGATGGTGAGTGTTTGACTCACCCTGGAGGAAGTGCTAAAGGAATGACAAAGGGCAAATTCCAATTGGGTTTCTTGTAGGGGGAACTTTAATGAAGTGCCCCTGGACAAGACTGGGACTCTCTTTTCTTTTCCAAAGGCACAGTAATTCCCACTGAATCTAAGACAAGCAGATTAGCATCCAGGGGGCTCTGTTTGCAGAGCCTACCACAAGGCATGCCCATGTGAAGTCAATGAAGCCACTTTATGTAAGGGAAATTTGGACATCTTTGAGGTGTCTGACCTGTCCACTGTTTAAGGCTGACATGAGGATTTGTTCATGGCTGTCTTTGTGGTGGGATTTCTTGCTTTATTTATGTTGGCCAGAAATCTCATTCTGGTCCCAAAAGCTGCATGACAGTCAAGGTGGTCCTGTATGGAGTGAACACATGATAAGTGGAGGCTGATATTTATTGTTGTGTGGGTTGGAGGTATGATTGGGTACAGGGGGAAGGCATGATGGTGTATACAGATTATTGTTTGTCCCTCAGTCTAGGAATTTTCTTTTCCCTGAGTGATATACCTGTCCCAAGGGCCAAGATACCCTGGCTCAGTTAGTAAGAATGATACATATGTAACTTTGAATGCACATCCCAAGTTCCCCTTTTACATAGTGCTGGTCTTGGTGAAGATTAACCACAAATATGACACATATTTTGCTCCAGATCTGAAAGCAAGTTTATTGACAAAGGAAGAAGAGTTTCCCGACCTCTTCAGTCCCATATTTGCTGAAGCCCAAGGGAGTATGCCCAAGTGGCACTGACTCTGACCATTCTTCTCATATCCCATTAAAGCAGGTCAGTGTAATCTCACTCTGCTCTGACCCTGTGTCTTCATGAGGAGGAAACAAGCACATGTGAAATGTCTTTATTTAATTTATTTTTTCACTGAATTAACATTGTTACATATTTCTTGTATAATAAGGTTTTCTTTAGGAATTTTATATTTTTGTTTTAAGAATGTCTGTTACTTTAATTATTCTTGCACTATTTCACTTAAGAACAGTGACTTTCTTTTACATATTCACAGGAATATAACCACAATCATTAAATTAACCTGGTTGTAGTACAAATATGTAATGTAGGGGCATGGTCCCCATCTGAACCATTACCCAGTCATGTCCTATTGAAGAAGAAAAATGTTAATAGTAATAATAATGATAGAAATGTAGAAAGGAACAAAATTTAGGGTCCTGTCTCATATCAAAAGTGGCAATTATTTTACAGGTATATTTATTGTCTTTTATCTGAGTAGGTCTCAATTATTTCCTCCAAGTAGATATTTCAGAAAACTGCTGAAACATCCTTTTAAAGAATATTCCTCTAATTGTGTTTCTTTTCAGAAGTTCTTCCTGATGAAATTGAGTTTAAGAATTTAAGGCTGTTTGGGAAGAAAATTATGGGGTCCTCATGGTGATTTCTTTTTAAATGAGAAGTTTCAGTTTTGTTTCTTTCATTTTATTGAATTCATTTTAAACATTATCTATTAGCTACAAGAAACAAAAGTATCAAAAATCACCTCTTTATAATAAACCAAAGCAAATTTTCAGGAAAGCAAATACCCTGAAATAACTTCTTTGCTTCCTGCATTGCACAAGTTTCATTAATAGTTTACCTTCAAGGCATCTGATTAAAGATTTCTAATATTATAAACAGTACTCTCCATACAGTCCATGTACCTTCCTTAGGGAATTGTTTATTGCCACACAGTCATAGGTTTCCTTTTTCCAGTCTTGTCATCAGGTTCCAGTTACATGACTTCACATCCCTCATATCCAGTTTCAAATAGAGGCCTGTCTGCTGAGCCTTGTGTGCATAAGCAGGTACACACCACACCAACTGTTTCTCAGTCTTTCCCATTACCCCAAATAGGAATTCCTGTACCCTTGTGGGTCTAATATAAAGCAGGAAATCCCAAGAAGAGAAAACTCATGGAATAAATCTCACTGGAGTTGAAATCTGTGGAGAAGACTGTGTCAGCCCAGGTTCCAAAGTGGCATAGAATTCTGGTGGGTGCTTGGAATGTGCATTTGCAAATCATGCTGACCCTCTCCTACCTCACAATAGGCACCACATTGATAAGCAACATGGCTCTATCTCAATGGCTGCCCTGTGGTCCTAAAATATAATAGGATGCAAAAGTGTGAAGGTGATGGTGGAAACATTCTGGCCTCTGCAGTTTGTTGTAGGAATCTGAGGATGAATCTGTAGCCCCAAGGGTCACCTGCCACCCTGATGGATGGTGAGGGTTTGAATCTCTCTGGAGGAAGCTCTAAAGGGCCACAAAAGAAAAATAGTTTCCAGTCTCATTTAAACATGGCATTTCTTTTACAGGTATGTTTATTCTCTATCATCTGCATATATCTCAATTATTTCCCTCATCTGGACATATTAGAAAGGTGGTGAAACATTCTTTTAAAGAATATTACACAAATTGTGTTTCTTTTCAGAGTACCTTCCTGATGAAATTGAGTTTATGAGTTTTAGTCTGTACTGGCTGAAAATTATGGTGCCTCATGGATATTTTGCATAATGAGATGTTTCATTTTTCTTCTTTTATTTTATTGAATTTATTTTAAACCTTATCGATTAGCTATGACAACAAACAAGGATCAAAAATCACCACTTTATAATAAAGCAAAGCAAACTTTCAGGAAAGAAATTAACCATAAACAACTTCTTTGCTTCCTGCATTGCACAAGTTTGCATTGATGGGTTATCTTTAAGGCATCTGTTAAAAGATTTCTAATATTATAAACAGTACTCTTCTTACAGTCCATGTATTCTCTTTTTGGAAGTTCTAGGTTTCCTTATTCCCCCTCTTGTCTTCTAGTTCCAGTTATATAACTTCACATCCCTCATATCCACTTTCAAATAGAGGCTTCTCTGCTGAGCCTCTGTGCACAAGAAGCTACACACCACACCAACTGTTTCTGAATCTTTCCCATTACTCCAAATATGAATCCCTGTACCCCAGGGTGCATAATATACTGCAGGAAATTCCAGGTAAGTAAACCTCAGGTAAGTATTCTCACTGGGTCTGTACCTCTTTAGAAGACAGTGTCATCCCAGGTTCCAAAGTGGCATTGAGTTCTGGCATGTGTTTGGAATGCACATATGCAAGTTAGACTGATTCTCTCTGACTTCACAAAAGACATCAGTTTGCTAAGCAGCAGGGCTTTATGCCAATGGCTGCCCTGTGGTCTGAAAATACAATTGGATCCCCAAGTGTGCAGGTGATTGTGGAGGTGTTGTGGCCTGTGCTGTTTTTTTTTTTTTTGTAGGCATATGAGGATTATTCTGCAGCCCCAAGGATCACCTGCATCCCCAATGTTTGGTGATAGAGTCTCCCCAGAGGAAGCTGTACAGGAAGGTGCATGGGAAATACCAACTGGGTGTTGGGTATGGTAAATACAGTGTAGTGGCCCTGGCCAAGCTTGGGACTACCTTTCTTTTCTCCAATGGCACAGAAAATACCACAGGATCTAACAAAAACAGCTTAGCATCCCAGGTGCTTCCTTAGCAGACCCTAGCATGAAGCATGCCCATTTGCAGTCAAGGAACCCATTATAAATCAGGGAAATTTGGACAACTTTGAGGTGTCTGCCCTGTCCACTCTTTATAGCTGACATGAGGATTGGCTGATGGCTGTATTAGTGGTGAGATTTCTTGTTCTACTTATGCTTGCAGAAATCTCATTAAGGGCCTAAATGCTGAGTGACAGTCAAGGTGGTCCTGTGAGGAAGAGAACCCATGATACATGGAGAGGCTATTTTTTGTGTTTAGTGTGTTGGAGGAATGAATGGGGACAGGTATGGAAACTCCCAGAGGGCTGGCATGATTGTGTATGCTGAATATATTCTGTTCCTTTGCCCACAAATTCTCATTGCCCTCTGGGATATCCATTTCCATAAGCCAACATATTCTGGCTCTTTCAGTTAGTTTGATACACATGTAAGTGTGAATGACCACACCAAGTCCCCCTTTTACATGGTGCTGGACTTGGGAGAGATTAACCACAAATGTAGTACATATTTTCTTCAAGATTTGAAAGCATGTTTGTTAGCAAAGGAAGAATACTTCCCTGACCTCTCCATTCCCAAATATGCTGAGGCCCAAGTGAGTAGGTCCAAGTGGCACTGACTTTGACAATTCTTCTCATATCACATGAAAGCAGGTCAGTGTAATCAACATGATCTGACCCTGTGCCTTCATGAGGAGGGAAACCAACACATGTGAACTGTCTTTATTTAATTTCTTTTTTCACTGATTTAACATGGTTTCATATTCTTTGTATAAGATTTTCTTTAATATTTTTAAATTTCTGTTTTAAAAAATGTCAGTTTCTTTAATTATTCTTGTAGTATTTCACTTAAGTACAGAGACATTCTCTTATGTATTCACAGGAAGATTAACAAAATCATTAAATTTACCTGCATGTAGTACAAATATCTCATCTAGGGGCCTGGTACCCAACTCAGCAATTAACCAGTCATGTCCTATTGAGCTAGAAAAATGTTAATAGTAATAATACTGAAAGAAATGTAGAAAGCAAGAAAACAGAAATAGTGTCCAGTCTCATATCAAACTTGACATTTGTTTTACAGGTCTATTAATTCTCTTTCATCTGTATCTATCTCAATTATTTCCCTCATCTGGACATATTGGAAAACTGCTGAAACATCCTTTTAAAGAATATTCCTCAAATTGTGCTTCTTTTCACAGGTTCTTTCTGATGAAATTGAGTTTATGAATTTTAAACTGTATTGGCAGAAAGTAATTGTGCCCTCATGTTGATTTTTTTAAATGAGAAATTTAAATTTTGTTTCATTCATTGTATTGAATTCATTTTAACATTATCTATAAGCTACAATAAAACACATATATCAAAAATCACCACTTTATAATAAAGCAAAGCAAAGTTTCATGAAAGCACATTACCTGAAATAATTTCTTGGCTTTCTGCATTGCACAAACTTGCATTAATGGAGTACCTTCAAGGCATTTGATTAAAGGTTTCTAATACTCTAAACAGTACCCTTCATACACTCCATGTATCTTCTTTGGGGCATTGTTCATTGCTCCACACTCAGGATTCTTTGTAACCCCTCTTGTCATCTACTTAGTTACACGAATTCACATACCTCATATCCACTTTTAAACAGAGGATTCTTTGCTGAGCCTTATGTGCAGCTATACAGCACACCAACTGTTTCTGAATCTTTCCTGATACTCAAAATAGGAATCCCTGTACCTTGGTGTGTGTAATATACAGCAGGATATCCCAGGTAAATAAAACTCAGGGAAGAAATCTCTCTGGGGCTCAGAATTGGGGAGGAGACAGTGTCAGTCCAGTTTCCAAAGCAGCATAAAATTCTAGCCAGTGCTTGGATGCACATATCTAAATAATACTGACCCTCTCCTACCTCACGGTAGGCATCAGGTTGCTAAGTAACAGGGCTGTATCATAGTGGCTTCCCTGTGGTCTGAAAATATAATGAGATCTCCAAGTCTGCATGTGATGATGGAAGTGTTGTGGCCCGGGCAGTTTGTTGTAGGTATATGATGAAGATGCTGCAGCCCTGGGGATCCCCTGCAGCACAGATGGATTGTGAGGGTTTGGCTTTCCCTAGAGGAAGCTATAGAGGAATGCCCAAGAGCAAATTCCAATTGGGTGTGGGGTAGGGTGAAATTCAGTGAAGTGCCCATGGTCAAGCTTGGGCCTGCCTTTTTTTCCCAATGGCACAGAAAGTACCATTGGATCTATCACAAGCAGTTTAGCACACCGGGTGCTCACTTAGCAGAACCTACCATGAGGCATGCCCATGTGCAGTCAATGATCCCACTTTAAGTCAGGGAAATTTGGACAAATCTGAGGTGTCTGACCTGTCCACTTTTTATAGCTGACAGAGGACCAGCTCATGGCTGTCTAAGTGGTGGTATTTCTTGCTCTATTTATGCTTGTCAGAAATCTCATTCTGGGCCTAAATGCTGAGTGACAGTCAAGGTGGTTCTGTGATGAAGAGAACACATGATACTTGGAGAGGCTGATATTTTTTTTGCTGAGTGGGTTGGAGGCATGATTTTGTACAGGGAAGGAGACTCCCAGAGTTCTGGCATGATGTACACTGAATAATTTTTGTTCCTTGTTCCAGGAAGTATCATTGCCCTTAGCGTTATCCCTGTATTGGGAGCCAATATATTCTGGCTCTGTCAGTTAAAATGATACACAGGTAACTCTGAATGCCCACTCCAAGTCCCCCTTTTACATGGTGCTGGTGTTGGGAGAGATTAACAACAAATGTGGCACATATTTTGTTCCAGATCTGATAGCAAGTTTATTATTCAAGGAAGAAGACTTCCCTGACATCTCCACTCACGAATTTGCTGAAGCCCAAGGGAGTAGGCCCAAGTGGCACTGACCATGACCATTCTTCTCATATCCCATTGAAGCAGGTCAGTGTAATCTCACCCTGATCTGAACCTGTGCCTTCATAAAGAGGGAAACCCACAGATGTGAACTGTCTTTATTTAATTTTTTACACTGATTTAATCCTGTTTCATATTCCTTGTATAATAAGTTTTTCTTTAAGAATTTTAAATTTGCTTTAAAAATGTCAGTTTCTTTAATTATTTTCTTAAGAAATTTTATTTTGAAATAAATTCAAGCTTACAGGAACAGTTGCAAAACTGTACAAGCCCCAGACATAGAACTCCAGGAAACCCCTAAGCTCTCTCCTGATACCCTGATCCACCACCTTAGCATCCTGTCACACCACAATTTCTTTCTTTCCCTCCCTCTCTTCCTTCCTCCCTCCCTATCATCCATCATCTATTGCTCTGTCCTCTGAATATATGAGAGCAAGCTGCACACATCTATGAACAAACAATATAATTCACATATACCTTTCCCATGGACAAGAACATTCTGTTTTGCAATCCCATTAAGCACAGCTAAGAAGGTCAAGAAATTCAACATTGATACAAAGCTCATTCTATATTTCCTTTTTTTCCCCTTATTTCCCATCTGTGTGCCTTTGAGTCTCCTCTCCTCCATCCTCAGATCCCATCCAGGATCATCCTTCAAATTTAATTGACATCTATTTAGACTGTCTTTTTTTTTAATTGTGGAAATATATACGGCCTAAATCTTCCCATTCCACCCCCTCTCTAGCATTCCATTAGTGGGATTAAACACATTTAGAATGTTGCAATGCTATCACCTTCCCTCCATCCATTTCTAGAAGTTTCCTTTCACCCCAAACTGAAACCCTACCCTCATTTCTTAACCCCCAATTGCCCCTTCCCCCACTTCTCAGAACCCCTACTCTACTTTTCATCTCTATGGACATATTATCTGATACTTTCTTTGTGTTTACCATGGGGCTTAAATTTAACATCTTAAATCTTTAACAATCTTGCTTTTCTTTAATACCAACTTAACTTCAATATGACACATAAACTATGTTCCTATACTCCCTCATTCCCCCACCTGTATGTAGTTCTTTTCAAAAATTATGTATTTTACATTGAGTCCAAAACCACTGATTTATCATTACTGTTTAAGTATTTTAGATCCTGTAGGAAGTAAATAGTGAAGTTACAAATCAAAACTACAGTAGTATTGGTATTTATATTTACCAAGTGATCTTTACTGGTAATCTTTATTTCTTCATGTAATTTCAGTCAATTGTTTAGCATCTCTTCCTTTCAGCCTGCTCAACTCCCTTTAGCATTTCTTATATGACTGACCTAATCGTGGTGTAGTCCCTCAGTTTTTGATTATCCAGGAATGTTTTGATCTCTCCCTCATTTTTACCCTCCAGGTGTATGTGATTTCCCCATCTCTGATAGTATTGACTTCTATTTGTTTTCCATTGTGGTCAGAGAATGTGCTTTGTACAAATCCATTTTCTTTAATTATTGAGGCTTGTTTTTATGTCCCAGCATATGGTCCATTCTGGAGAAAGATCCATGATTCCTAGAGAAGAATATGTGTCCTGGTGACTTGGGATGTAATGCTCTATATATGTCTTTTAAAATTCTCTATCTCTCCCTCTCCTTTCTTTGTTTCCCTGTTTCTCTGTTGGTAGGGCTCCCTTTAGTAGCTGAAGTAGGGCAGGTCTTTTATTAGCAAACTCTCTCAGCATTTGTTTGTCTGTGAAAAATTTAAGCTCTGCCTCAAATTTGAAGGAGAGTTTTGCTGGTAAAGTGTTCTTGGTTGGAAATTTTTCTCTCTCAGAATTTTAAATATGTCATGTCACTGCCTTCTCACCTCCATAGCGGCTGCTGAGTAGTCACTACTTAGTCTTATGTTGTTTCCTTTGTATGTGGTGAATTGCTTTTCTCTTGCTGCTTTCAGAATTTGCTCCTTGTCTTCAGCATTTGACAGTCTGATCAGAATATGTATTGGAGTGTGTTTATTTGGATTTATTCTATTTGTAGTTCACTGGGCATTTATGCTTTGTGTATTTATATTGTGTAGAAAGTTTGGAAAGTTATCCCCAACAATTTCTTTGAATACCCTTTCTAGACCTTTACCTTTCTCTTCTCCTTCTGGGAAACAAATGAGTCTTAAATTTGGATGTTTTATTTTATCTATCATATCCCTGAGATCCATTTTGATTTTTTTTTATTTTTCCCCATTCTTTCTTTTGTTCTTTCATTTTCTGTTCTGTTGTCCTTGAGGAGGCTGAGTTGTTCAACTTCTCCTAATCTTGTATTATGAGTATCCAGAATCTTTTTAATTTGGCCAACAATTTCTTTGATTTCCATAAGATCTATTTTTTATTTACTCTTGCAATTTCTTCTTTATGCTCTTCTAGGGTCTTCTTTATGTCCTTTATATCCTGTGCCATGCTCTTCTTCATGTTCTTTATATCCTGTGCAATGCTCTTGTTCCCAGTCTGTAGTTCTTTGATTAATTGTGCCAAGTACTGTGTCTCTTCTGATATTTTGATTTGGGTGTTTGGGTTTGTGTTCTCCATATCATTTGGTTTTATTATATGCTTTAAGATTTTCTGTTGTTTTTGTCCTCTTGGCATTTGCTTTACTTGATCTCTAATTTTTCAGAACTGCAGCTTGGTGGCATACACTTTAACTAACCAGCAGATGGTGTCCATGTGTCACCTATTCCCCTCAAATCAGTTCTCCCCAACTTTGTCTTTGTGGTGTGTGGGGGTCTGATCCTTGTGGGGTTCAATTTGTGCACCAAGTTTGGGTGTGTTGGTGCTGTCTGCCCTGAATGTGGGGTGTGTGTCTAGGTGGTTAGGGAGGCAGGGAAGCTTTAATAATCAAACTTCCAAGGTGTTCCTGGAGATTTAAGGCTGTTGCAGGAGCCTAAGCCTTCATTTCAGTCTTTCCACAGATTGTCTCTGCCAGTGACCCACAAGTCCTTGGTGTTCACATTGGGTCCCTGGGATTTCTGAGTGGTTCTCCCTTTCCAGCTGTGCTCTTCCAGGACCTCTACTGAGGGAAGGTTGCACCATGTCACTAGTGTGCACTGGCCCACCAGGGAAGCTCTTGGTCACTGGGGTCATGCAGGGGCACTCCCAGCCCACTTCAAAGATGGTTGAATGGGTAGCATTTACTTCCCCCTTTTTGCACAGCTATGCCTTCCCAGCTCTGGGACAATTAGCCATGGGTGCACTAAAGGCCACTGTCCATGGCTGATATTGTGTCATGTGCAGTGTGCTGTGGGAAAGTCTCCCCATCACACTGAGGTTCTTGGCATTGCTCTGGGTTGTGGGTCTGGCCCTGGGCAGGAGTGTTCCTTGCATGCTAGGGAAATGGCTGCAAGGATGTGTTTTTTTTTTTCCTTTTGGCTCCCCTCTGCTCACCTGGTCTTGAGACAATCAGCAGCAGGTGCGGGAAGGGGTATCCTCCATGCCAGAAACCAAGGCATTAGCCCAGCCCACTTCCACCATGCCTCACTGCATGGCTGTCCCCAAAGGACTAGTCCATCTCTGAACACCAAGCCAGCATTTCCCCACACTGCAACATGGCCACCAGAATTTCAGATGGCTCACTCACTCATTTCAGAATGCAGGCTCCTGATTTCACCAAATGCACATTCCCTGTGGATTTAGCAGACCTTGTCTGTCTGGTGCTGCACTGGAAGTGGTGTTCTGGGTCACTTTCTGGTTTTTATCCAGTGTTTTTCATGGAGGTGTTTTTTTGCCTGTCTCACCTAGCTGCCATCTTTGTCTCAGTCTTTAATTATTCTTGTAGTATTTCACTTAAGAACAGATATATTCTCTTATGTATTCACAGGAATTTTACCACAATCATTAAATTAACCTGGTTGTAGTAAAAATATCTCATCTAGGGGTCTGGTCCCCACCTGAACAGTTACACAATCATGTTCTATTGACCAAGCAAAATGTTAATAGTATAATATATTCCTTGTATAATAAGGTTTTTTTTAAGAATTTTAAATTTATGTTTAAAAAATTCCAGTGTCTTTAATTATTCTTGTAGTATTTCAATTAAGAATAGAATCATTCTCTTATGTATTCACAGGAATATTACCACAATCATTAAATTAACCTGGTTCTAGTAATAATATCTCATTTAGGGGCTTGATCACCTCCTGAACAATTACCAAATCATGTCCTATTGATGTAAAATATGTTAATAATAATAATAATGATAGAAATGTAGAAAGCCACATAACAAATTAGTTGCCAGTCTCATATCAAATGTGGCATTTATTTTACAGGTATATTAATTCTCTTTCATCTGAATATATCTCAATTATTTCCTTCATATGGACATACTAGAAAACTGCTGAACCATCCTTTTATAGACTATTCCTCAAATTGTGTTTCTTTTCAGAGGTTCTTCCTGATGAAATTGAGTTTATGAGTTTTAGGCTGGATTGGCAAATAATTTTGTTGCCTTCATGGTGATTTTTTTAAAAAGTGAAGTTACAGTTTTCCTTCTATCATTTTATTGAATTTATTTTGAACATTATTAGCTACAAGAACACCGTTGTATCAAAAATAACCACTTTATAATAAAGAAAAGCAAAGCTTCAGGAAAGCAAGTAATCTGAAACACATTCCTTTCTTCTCAAATTGCACAAGTTTACATTATTGGCTTATGTTCAAGGCATCTGATTTAAGATTTCTAATTTCATAAACAGTACTATTCATACAGTCCATGTGTTTTCCTTGGAGTATTGGTTATTGCTGCACAGTCCTAGGTTTCCTTTTTCCCCCACTTGTTATCTAGTTCCAGGTACCTGTCTTCACATCCCTCATATCCACTTTCAAACCCAGACATATCTGCTCAGCCTTGTGTGCAGAAGAAGCTACATACCACACCAATTGTTTCTGAATCTTTCCCATTACTCCAAATAGTAATCCCTGTACCCTGGTGTGTCTAATATACAGCAAGGAATCCCAAGTTGAGAAAACTCATGGGAGAAATCTTACTGGAGCTCAAAACTGTGGAGGAGATGGTGTCAGCCCAGGTTCCAAAGAAGCATAGGTTTATGGCATGTGCTTGTAATGCACATATGAAGTTACACTGACCCTCTCCTCCTTCACAATAGGCATCAGGTTACTAAGCAGCAGGGCTCTATCCCAACGGCTGCGATGTGGTCTGAATATACAATGGGAACCCCAACTGTGCAGGTGATAGTGTAAGTGTTGTGGCCTGTGCAGTTTTTGTAGGTATATGAGGATGATTCTGCAGCCCTGAGGATCACCTGCAATCCTCATGGATGGTAATGGCTTGACTCTCCTGGAGAACACGCTACAGGAATGCCAAAGGACAATTTACAATTGCGTGTGGGTATGGGGAACTTTAATGAACTGCCCCTGGCCATGCTTGGGAATGCCTTTTTTTCTCCAATGACACAGAAATTACTGCTGAATCTAAGACAAGTATCTTAACATCCCAGGTGCTCACCTTGCAGAGCCTACCATGAGGCATGCCCATGTGAAGTCAATGAACCCACTTTATATCAGGGAAATTTGGACATCTTTGAGTTGTCTGTCCTTTCCACTGTTATAGCTGACATGAGGATTGGTTCATGGCTGTCTTAGTGGTGGAATATCTTGGTTTATTTATGCTTGCCAGAAATCTCTTTCTGGTCTAAAATGCTGCATGACAGTCAAGGTGGTTGTGTGATGAAGAAAACCCATGACACGTGTAGAGGCTGATATATTTTTGTTGAGTGGGTTGGAGGCATGACTGGATACAGGGATGGAGACTCCCATAGGGCAGGGATGATGGCATACACAGATCACTGTTTGTTTCTTGGTACAGTAATTATAATTGCACTGACAGTTATCCCTGTCCTGGGGACCAATATGACCTGGCTCTCTCAGTTATAATGATACACATGTAACTGTGAATGCCCACCCAAAGTCCCCCTTTTACATGGTGCTGGTCTTGGAGATATTAACCACAAATGTGGTATATATTTCTTCCTTATCTGAAGGCAAGTTTATTAGCAAAGGAAGAATACTTCCCTGACAACAACATTCCCAAATTTGCTGAAGCCCAAGGAAGTTGGCCCAACTGACACAGACTATAACCATTTTTCTCATATCCCATTAAAGCTTGTTAGTGTAATCTCACCCTGATCTGATCCTGTACCTTCATGGGGAGTGAAACCAACACATGTGAACTGCTTTTATTTAATTTATTCTTTCACCATTTTCACATTGTTTCATATTCCTTGTATAAAAAGGCTTTCTTTAAGAATTTTAAATTTATTTTTTAAAATATCATTTTCTTTTATTATTCTTGTATTATGTCACTTAAGAACAGAGATATTCTCTCACATATTCACAGGAATATTACCACAATCATTAAATTAACCTGGCTGTAGTACAAATATCTCATCTAGGGGCCTGGTCCCCACCTGAACAATTACTCAATCATGTCCTATCCATGAAGCATAATGTTAATAGTAATAATAATGATAGAAATGTAGAAAGCCACATAAAAAATAGTGTCCAGTCTTATATCAAATGTTGTATTTCCTTTACAGTTGTATTTATCCTATTTCATCTGAATGTATCTCAATTATTGTCTTCATCTGGACATATTAGAAAACTGCTGAACAAACCTTTTAAAGACTATTCCTCAATTTGTGTTTCTTTTCAGAGGTTATTCCTGATGAAATTGAGTTTATTAGTTTTAGGCTATATTGGCAGAAAATTATGGTGCTTATTTTGTAATTTTTTTTCCTTTTAATTTTTATTGGGATTTTTCAGATATCATACAAGTATCCAAACATCCAAAGTATACAATCAGTTGCCCCTGGTTCCCTCATACAGCTGTGCATCCATCACTACACTTAATTTTTGTTCAATTTTTAGAACACTTTCATTACTCCAGACATGAAGTACAGTGAGAGGTGAAAAAAGAAAAAAAAAAAGAAAGGAAACTAGGATCCTTGCATATCCCTAACCAACCCCTCTCAATTGTTGACTCGTAGTGTTGGTATATTACATTTGTTACTGTTTATGAAAGAATGTTGAAATATTACTAACTGTAGTATATGGTTTGCAATAGGTATATATGTCTTCCCTATATCCCCCTCTATTATTAACTTGTAGTTGTATTGTTATACTTTTGCTCTGGTTCATGGAAGAGTTTTCTAATATTTGTACAGTTAATCATGGACATTGCCCACCATAGGATTCAGTTTTATACGTTCCCATCTTTTGACATCCAACTTTCCTTCTGGTGACATATATGACTCTGAGCTTCCCCTTTCCACCTCATTCACACACCATTCGGCACTGTTAGTTATTCTCACATCTTGCTACTGATGCCTCTGTTCATTTCCAAACATTTAAGTTCATCCTAGTTGAACATTCTGCTCATACTAAGCAACTGCTCCCCATTCTTAAGCCTCATCTTATATTTTGGTACCTTATATTTCATGACTATCAGATTACATAATATAATTAGTTCTTATCAGTTAGACACTGCAATATTTGTCCTTATGTGTCTGGCCTATTTCACTCAGTATGTTGCCCTTGAGGTTTTGTCATCAACCCATTTTTTTAAGATGGTTTTGTTCACACACCATGCATTCCATCCTAAGTAAACAATCAATGGTTCTCTGTATGGCCACATATTTATGTGTTCACCACCTTCACCACTGTCTATATAAGGGCATTACATTTCTTCCTCAAGGCAGGAGGGAGAGTCAAAGAAGGTAGAGAAGCAAAAGAAAGAGGAAAAGAATGACAGCTAGGAGGTAGCAAAAGGCTTACCTTAAATCAAAGTAGAGTAAGGAGTCAGACAACACCACGAATGTCAAGTGTCTAACATGCCTCCCCCCCTCTTATCTGCATTTACCTTGGTATATCACCATTGTTACATTAAAGGAAGCATAATACAATGATTCTTTTAGTTACAGTCTCTAGTTTACATTGACTGTATCCCTCCCCCAATGCCTCCACATTTTTAACACCTTTCAAAGTTGACATTTGCTTGTTCTCCCTCATAAGAGAACATATTTGTACATTTTATCACAGTTGTTGAACACTCTAGGTTTCACCAAATTCCACAGTCCCAGTCTTTATACTTCCTCCTTTCTTCTGGTGTCTCACATGCTCCCAAACTTCCTCTCTCAACCATATTCATAGTTATCTTTGTTCAGTGTACTTACATTTCTGTGCTATCATCTCCAAAAATTGTGTCCCAAACCATGCACTCCTGTCTTCTCTGACACTCTGTAGTGCTCCCTTTAGTATTTCCTGTAGGGCAGGTGACCTGTTCACAAAGTCTCCCTTTGTCTGTCATAATATATTTTGAGCTCTCCCTCATATTTGAAGGACAGCTTTGCTGGATATAGGATTCTTGGTTGGTGGTTTTTCTCATTCAATATCTTAAATATTTCACACCAATTCCTTCTTGCCTTCATGGTTTCTGCTGAGAGATCTGCACATAGTCTTATTAAGCTTCATTTGTATGTGATGGATTGCTCTTCTCTTGCTGCTTTAAGGATTCTCTATTTCTCTTTGAAATTTGATAATCTGATTATTAAGTGTCTTGGCATAGGCCTATTCAGATCTATTCTGTTTGGAGTATGCTGCATTTCTTGGATCTGCAATTTTATGTCTTTTATAAGAGATGGGAAATTTTCATTGATTATTTCCTCTATTATTGCCTCTGTCCCTTTTCCCTTCTCTTCTCCTTCTGGGAAACCAATGATACTACATTCTTCTACTTTGTTTCATCTTTAAGTTCCCAGAGATGTTGCTCATATTTTCCCATTCTTTTCTCCATCTGCTCCTTTGTGTGTACGCTTTCAGGTGTTTTGTTCCCCAGTTCTTGAGCATTTTCTTCTGCCTCTTGAGATCTGCTGTTGTATGTTTCCATTGTGTCTTTCATCTCTTGTGTTGTGCCTTTCATTTCCATAGATACTGCTAGTGGTTTTTTGAACTTTTGATTTCTGCCTTATGGATGCCCAGTGTTTTCTTTACAGCCTCTGTCTCTTTTGTGAAATATTCTCTAAACTTTTAGAATTGATTTAACATTAGTTGTTTAAATTCCTGTATTTCAGTTGAAGTGTATGTTTGTTCCTTTGACTGGGCCATAGCTTTGTTTTTCTTAGTGTAGTTTGTAGTTTCCTGTTGTCTAGGCATCTGACTTCCTAGGCCACCCCAATGAGGTTTTCCCAGATGAGGATAGGCTCAGGTCACAGAAGGAGGTCATATTCAGTATCTGGTTTCCCTGATGGTTTTTCTTAGAGGACAGATACACCTGTGCTTTTCTGCCTGGCAGGTGCACCTGTCAACCTGTCACTGCTTGTGTAAGAGGGTGTGGTCTGTGTCTCTCCTCCTCCAGGCTTTGGGGTCTGGTTCCAGAAAGGCAGGCAGTAGAGCTGGGCCCCTCCCTTTCACCTTGGGAAGCTATGCCCCCTCCAGAGAGGTCACTGCATATCAATAAGTTCTTTGTTTCCCTGACTCTGCTGATCAGAGTGTTTTGATTTTAAAATTGCTGAGGCTGTCTTTACTGCAAAGTACTGTGGGCTGAAAACAGCTGAGGTTTTCTCCAGAGAGAGAGAAAGGGACTGAAAAGAACCCAGGTTCACCCATCAGCCAGAGATAGCACCTGAACCTCTGGGCTCCCCATCCAGAGACAGATATGTCCCCTGAATCTTTCCAGGTCAGTAGCCATCAAAAGCCTCTGTCTGCTTGTTGAGGATTTGCTGTCTGTATTGATCAGTTAACATGAAATCCCCAGTTGGAGCTGGGATGAGAGAGTGCTGCTCTCTAGCACTGTGAGGCTTCCATGAGGGAGGGGCTCTCAGCTCTGGGCTCTCAGCACAAGTCCACAGTTTTACTTACAGATTTTATGGTGCAATCTTGGGCATTCCTCCCAATTCAGGTTGGTGGATGATGAGTGGACAGTCACGTTTGTCTCCCTGCAGTTATTCCAGGTTATCTACTAGTTTTCTGGTCGTTTATGGATTGTTCCAGGGGCGACTAACAGTATTCCACTCCTCTCTATGCCACAATCTTAGCTCCTACATTGTGATTTTTTTAAAATTAGAAGTTTCATTTTAGTTTCTTTCATTTTATTGAATTTGTTTTAAACATTATCTTTTAGCTACAACAATGCACAAGTATCAAAAACCATCACTTTATAATAAAGCAAAGAAAAGTTTCAGGAAAGCAAGTTACCTGAAATAACTTCTTTGCCTCTCCCATTGCACAAGTTTGCATTAATGGGTTATCTTCAAGGCTTCTGATTAAAATTTTCTAATATTATAAACAATACTCTTCATACAGTCCATGTATCTTCCTTGGGGTGTTTGTTTTTGCTGCACAGTCCTAGGTTTCCTTTTTCCCACTCTTGTCATCTAGTTCCTGTTACATGATGTAACATCCCTCATATCATCTTTTAAATAGAGGATTCTCAGCTGAGCCTTGTGTGCACAAATAGCTACAGACCACACCAAGTGTTTCTAAGTCTTTCACATTACTTCAAATAGGAATTCCTGAACTCTGGTTTGCTTAATATACAGCAGGAAATCCCATGTTAAGAAACCTCAGGGAAGAAAACTTACTGGGCTTCAAAGCTGTTGAGGTGACAGTGTCAGCCACATTCCAAAGTGGCATAAAATTCTGGTGGGCACTTGGAACATGCATATGTAAATTACACTGATAATCTCCTACCTCACAATAAGCATCAGGTTGGTAAGCAACATGGCCCTATCTGAATGGCTGCCCAGTCTTCTGAATATTTAAAGGGATCCCCTAGTGCACAGGTGATGGTGGAGATGTTGTGGCCTGTGCAGTTTGTTTTAGGTATATGAGGATGATTCTGCAGCCAAGAGGATCACCTGCAGCCCAGATGGATGGTCAGGGTTTGACTCTCTCTGTAGGAAGCTCTACAGGAATGCTCAAGAGCAAATTCCAATTGGGTGTTGGGTAGGTTGACCTTTAATGAAGTGTCATTGGCCAAGCTTGGGCCTGCATTATTTATGCCAAGGCACAGAAAATACCACTGGGTCTAAGACAAACCACTTGGTATCCCAGATGCTCATTTAGCATAGCCTACCATGAGGCTTGCCCATGTGTAGTCAATGAACCCACTTTAAGTCAGGGAATTTAGAATAACTTTGAGGATTCTGCCCTATCCATGGTTTATAGCTGACATGAGGATTGGCTCATGGCTGTCTTACTGATAGGATTTCTTGCTATATTTATGCTTGCCAGAAATCTCATTGTGGGCCTAAATGCTGAGTGACAGTCCAACTGGTCCTGAGATGAAGAGAACACACGATACTTGAAGAGCCTGATATATTTTGTGTTGAGTGTGTTGTAGGCATTATTGGGGAATGGTACAGAGATTACCAGAGGGCATGAATGATTGTGTACAACATACATTATTTGTTCTTTGGTTCAGGAATTATCATTGCATTGAGGGATAATTCCTATCTTGGGAACAAACTTACCCTGGCTCAGTCAGTTAGATTGATATACATGTAAGTGTGAATGCCCACCTCAAGACCCCTTTTAAATGGTGTTGGACTTGGGAGAGATTAACCAGAAATGTGGCACATACTTTGTTTAAGATTTGAAAGCATGTTTGTTAGCAAAGGAAGAAGACTTCCCTGACCCCTCCATTCCCAAATTTGCTGAAGCCCAAGGGATTAGGACCAAGTGGAACTGACTGTGACCATTTTTCTCATATCCCTTGAAAACAGGTCATTATAGTCTCACCCTGATCTGACCCTGTGCATTCATGAGGAGGGAAACCAACACGTGTGAACTGGCTTTATTTAATTTATTTTTTCACCAATTTAATTTTGTTTCATATTCCATGTATAATAAGGTTTTCTTTAACAATTTTAAACTTTGGTTCAAAAAATGTCAGTTTCTTTAATTATTATGTTAGTATATCACTAAGAATGGAGACATTCTCTTATGTATTCACAGGAATATTACCACAATCATTAAATTAACCTGGTTGTAGTACAAATATCTCATCTAGCAGCCTTCTTGCCACCTGAAGAATTACCCAATCATGTCCTATCAACCAAGCAAAATGTTAATAGTAATAATAATGATAGAAATGTAGGAAGACACAAAACAAAATACTGTGCTGTGTTATATCAAAGATGGGTTTCTTTTACAGGTGCATTTAGTGTGTTTCATGTTTATATATCTCAATTACTTCCTTCATCTGGACATATTAGAAAACTGCTGAACCATCCTTTTAAAGAATATTCCTCAAATTGTGTTTATTTTCAGATGTTCTTCCTGATGAAATTGAGTTTATGAGTTTTAGGCTGTATTGGCAGAAAATTACGGTGCACTCATGGTGATTTTTTTTTTTTTTAATTTTTGTTTCTTCCATTTTATTGAATTTATTTTAAACATTATCTATTAGCTAGAACATACAAGTATCAAAA
Organism: Choloepus didactylus; assembly: GCF_015220235.1. Lineage (NCBI taxonomy): Eukaryota > Metazoa > Chordata > Mammalia > Pilosa > Megalonychidae > Choloepus > Choloepus didactylus. The sequence continues at coordinate 3,844,317 of NC_051316.1, forward strand.
ATCACCGCTTTATAATAAAGCAATTCAAAGTTTCAGGAAAACAAGTAGACTGAAATAACTTCTTTGCTTTCCATATTGCACAAGTTTGCATTAATGGCTTATCATCAAGGCATCTGTTTAAAGAATCCTAATATTATAAACAGTGCACTTCATACAGTCCATGTATCTTCCTTGGGGAAATGTATATTGCTCCACAGTCCTATGTTTCCTTTTTCTCCACTTGTCATCTAGTTCCAGTTACACAACTTCACATACCTCATATACACTTTCAAATATAGGCTTCTCTGCTGAGCATTGTGTGGACAAACAGCTACACACCACCCCAAGTGTTTCTGAATGTTTCACATTACTCCAAATAGGAATCCCTGTACCCTGGTGTGCCTAATATGTAGCAGGACATCACAAGCTAAGAAACCTCAGGGAAGAAATCTAACTGGGGCTCAAACCTGTGGAGGAGACAGTGTCAGCCCTGGTTCCAAAGAGAGAGTTCTGGGGGGTGTTTGGAATGCATATATGCAAATTATGCTGATCCTCTCCTACCTCACAGTAGACATCAGGTAGCTGAACAGCAGGCCTCTGTCCCAATGGCTGCCCTGTCTTTTGAAAATATAATTGTATCCCCAAGTGTGCAGATGATGGTGGAGGTGTTGTGGCCTGTGCAGTTTGTTGTATGTATATGGGGTTGATTCTGCATTCCTGAAGATTATCTGCAGCCCTGAAGAACGGTGAGGGACTGACTGTACCTTGAGGGAGCTCTACAGGAATGCCCAAGGGCCAATTCCAGTTGGGTGTGGTGTAAGGGGAACTTTAATGAAGTGCCCCTGTCTAAGCTTGGGACTGCCTTTTTCTCCAAAGGCACAGAAATTGCTGAGTCTAAGACAACCAGCTTAGAATCCCGTGTGCTCCGTTAGCATAGCCTACCATGAGGCATGCCCTTTTGCAGTCAATGAACTGATTTTAAGTCAGGGAATTTTGGACAATTTGGGGTGACTTCCCAGTACAGTGTTTAAAGCTGACATGAGCATTGGCATGTCATCACTGACATGGTGGTTTTTTTAAATGAGAAGTTTCATTTTTGTTTTTTTCATTTTATTGAATTTATTTGAAACATTGTCTATTAGCTATAACAACACACAAGTATCAAAAATCACCACTGTATAATAAAGAAAAGCAATGTTACAGGAGAGCTAGTAACATGAAATTACTTCTTTATTTCATGCATTGCACACGTTTGAAAGAATGGCTTCTCTTCAACACATCCTATTAAATATTTCTAACATTATAAACAGTACTCTTCATACAATACAAGTATCTTCCTTGGGGTATTGTTTATAGCTGCAGGGTCCTAGGTTCCTTTCTACCCTCTTGTCATCCAGTTCCAGTTACACAACTTCACATCCCTCATATCCACTTTCAAATAGAGGCTTCTCTGCTCAGCCTTGTGTGCACAAGTAGCTACACACCACCACAAGTGTTTCTGAAACTTTCACATTACTACAAATAAGAATCCCTGTATCCCAGTGTGCCTACTATACAGCAGGAAATCCCAAGTTAGGAAACCTCGGGGAAGAAATTCCATTAGGCTCAAAGCTGTGATGGAGACAGTGTCAGCCCAACTTCCAAAGCAACATAGAATTCTCGTGGGTCCTTGGAATGCACATATGCAAATTATGCTGAACCTCTCCTACTTCACAATAGGCATCAGGTTGCTAAGCAACAGAGCTCAGTCTGAATGACTTCCCAGTCTTCTGAAAATATAATGGGATCCCCAAGCTTGCAGGCAATGGTAGAGGTTTTGTGACTTGTGCAGTTTGTTATAAGTATATGAGGATAATTCTGCAGCCAAGAGGATCACCTGAAGCCTGGTGGAAGTTGTGGGATTGACTCTCCCAGATTGAAGGTCTACAGGAATGGCCAAGGGCAAATTCCAATTGGTGTGAGGTAGAGATAAATTTAATAAGTGCCTCTGGTCTATCTTATGCAGAGAAATTACCACTGGGTCTAAGACAAGCAGTTTACAATCCTGGGTGCTCACTTAGCATAGCCTACCATGAGGCATGCCCATGTGTCATCAATGAACCCAGTTTAAGTCAGGGAATTTTGGAAACTTTGAGCTGTCTGCCCTGACCACTGTTTATAGCTGACATGTGAATTGGCTCATGACTGCCTTAGTCATGGGATTTCTCACTCTATTTGGGCTTGCCAGAAATCTCATTCTGGGCCTTAATGCTGAGTAACCATCAAGGTGGTCCTCTGATGAAGAAAACACTTGATACATGGAGAGGCTGATATATCTTGTGTTGAGTGTGTTGGAGACATTATTGGGTACCAGTAAGGAGAATCCCAGAGGACAGACATGATTGGGTACACTGAATACTTATTGTTCCTTGGTCCAGGAATTATCATTGCACTGAGGGATATCCCTATCCTGGGAGCAAACAAACCCTGGCTCTGTCCGTTAGATTGATACACATGTAATTGTGAATGCCCACCCCAAGTCCCCCTTTTACATGGTGCTGGACATGAGAGAGATTAATCACAAATGTGGCACATATTTTGTTCATGTTTTGAAAGTATGCTTGTTAGCAAAGGAAGAAGACATCCCTGAACACTCTGTTCCTGAATTTCCTGAAGCCAAATGGAGTAGGCCAAGTGACACTGACTGTGACCATTTATCTCACATATCATGAAAGCAGGACAGTGTAATCTCATCCTGATTTGACCCTGTGCTTTCATGAGGAGGGGAAACCAACATATGTGAACTGTCTTTATTTAAATTCTTTTTTCACAAATTTATCATTGTTTCATATTCCATGTATAAGGTTTTAACAATTTTAAATTTATGTTTAAAAAATGTCAGTTTCTTTAATTATTCTTGTAGTATTTCACTTAAGAACAGAGGCATTCTCTTATATATTCACAGGAACATTACCAAAATCAGTAAATTTATATGGTTGTAGTAGAAATATCTCATCCAGTGGCCTGGATCCCACCTGCACTGTTACTCAACCATGTCTTATCAACCCAGCAAAATGTTAAAAGTAATATTAATAGAAATGTAGAAAGGCACAAAACATAAATAGTGTCCAGTCTCATATCAAACCTGGCATTTCTTTTACAGTTATATTTCTTCTCTTTCATGTGAATATATCTGAATTATTTCCTTTATCTTGACATGTTAGAAAACTGAACCATCCTTTTATAGAATATTCCTCAAATTCTGTTTCTTTTCAGAGGTTATTCCTGATAAAATTGAGTTTATGAGTTTTTGGCTATATTGGCAGAAAATTATGGTGCTGTCATGGAGATGTTTTTTAATGAGAAGATTCAATTTTGTTTCTTTCATTATATTGAATTTAAACATTATCTTTTAGCTACAACAACACACAAGTATCAAAAATCACCACTTTATAATAAAACAAAGTTTTAGGAAAGCAAGTAACCTGAAATAACTTCTTTACTTCACCCATTGCACAAGTTTGCATTAATTGGTTCTCTTCAAGGCATCCTATTAAAGATTTCTAATATTATAAACAGTACTCTTCATGCAGTACATGTATCTTCCTTGGGGTATTGTTTATTGCTGCACAGTCCTAGGCTTCCTTTCTCCCACTCAGGTCATTTAGTTCCACTTACATGAATTCACATCCCTCATATCCATTATCAAATAGAGGCTTCTCTACTGAGCCTTGTGTGCACAAGCAGCTACACACTAACCCAAGTGTTTCTGAAATTTTCACATTACTCCAAATAGGAATCCCTGTAACTTGGTGTACCTAATATACAACAGGAAATCCCAAGTTAGGAAACCTCAGGGAATAATTCTCTCTGGGCACAAAGCTGTTGAGGAGACAGTGTCAGCCCAGTTTCCAAAGTGGCATAGAAATCTGTTGGATACTTGGAATGCACATATGCCTATTATGCTGACCCTCTTCTACCTCACAATGGGCATCAGGTTGCTAAGTAACAGGGCCTTATATGAATGGCTTCCCTGTCTTCTGAAATTATAATGTAGGTGATGTTGGAAGTGTTGTGGCCTGTGCAGTTTGTTGTATTTATATGAGAATGATTTTGAAGACTAGAGGATCAGCTGAAGCCAGGTTGATGGTGAGGGATTGACTCTCTCTGGATGAAGCCCTAGAGGAATGCTGAAGGACAAATTCCAATTGGGTGTGAGGTAGGAGGAACTGTAATGAAGTGCCCCAGGCCAAAGTTATGCTTGCCTTTTATTTTTCTAAAGCACAGATATTACCAATGGGTCTAAGAAAATGAGCTTAGAATCCTGGGTGCTCACTTAGCATAACTTACCATGAGGCATGCCCATGTATAGTCAGTGAACCCACCTTAAGTCAGGTAATTTTGGACAACTTTGAGGTGTATGCCCTGTCCAGTGTTTATAACTGACATGTGGATTAGCTCATGGTTGTCTTAGTGGTAGGATTTCTTGCTGTTTTATGCTTCCAGAAATCTCATTCTGGACCTAAATGCTGAGTGACCATCAAGGTGGTCCTCTGATGAAGAGAACATATGACTCATGGAGTGGATGATATATTTTGGGTTAAGTGTGTTGGAGGCATTCTTGGGGACTGGTATGGAGACTCCCAAAGGGCATGCATGATTGGGTACACTGAATACATTTTGTTTCTTGGTCAAGGAATTATCATTGCACTGAGGGATATCTCTGTTCTTGGAGCAAACATGCACTGGCTCTGGCAGTTTGAATGATACACATGTAAGTGTGAATGCCCACCACAATCACCTTTTTACATGGTGCTGGATGTGGGAGAGATTAACCACAAATGTGGCACATATTTTGTTCAAGATCTGAAAGCATGGTTGTTAGAAAAGGAAGAAGACTTCCCTGACCCCTCCATTCCTGAATTTCCTAAAGCCAAAGGGATAAGGCTCAAGTGGCACTGACTGTGACCATTCTTCTCATATCCCATGAAAGCAGGTCAGTGTAATCTCACCTGGATCTGACCCTGTGCTTTCATGAGGAGGGAAAGCAACACATGTGAACTGTCTTTATTTAATTTCTTTTTTCAAAGATTTAACATTGTTTCACATTCCATGTATAATAAGGTTTTCTTTAACAATTTTTATTTTATGTTTTAAAAAATGTCAGTTTCTTTAATTATTCTTGTAGTATTTCACTTAAGAACAGTGACATTCTCTTATATGTTCACAGGAACATTATCATAATCATTAAATTTACATGGTTGTAGTAGAAATATCTCAGCTAGTGGCCTGGACACCACTTGCAATTTTACCCAATCATGTCCTATCAACCCAGCAAAATGTTAATAGTAATAATAATGATAGAAATGTAGATAGGCTCAAAACAAAAATAGTGTGCCATCTCATATCAAATGTGGTATTCCTTTACAATTATATTTATCCTCTTTCATCTGAATATATCTCAATTATTTCCTTCATCTGTAGATATTGGAAAACTGCTGAACCATCCTTTTAAAGTATATTCCTCAAATTGTGTTTCTTTTCACAGGTTCCTCCTGATGAAATTGAGTTTATGAGTTTTAGGCTGTATTGGCAAAAAATCATGGTGCCTTCATTGTGACTTTTTTTTAAATGAGAAGTTTCATTTTTTTCTTTCATTTCTTGAATTTGTTTTAAACATTATCTATTAGCTACAACACACAAGTATCAAAGTCACTATTTTATAATAAAGGAAAGCAAAGTTTCAGGAAAGCAAGTAACCTGAAATAGCTTCTAAGCTTCCCACATTGCACAAGTTTGCTTTAAGAGGTTATCTTCAAGGCATCTGATTAAAGATTTCTAATATTGTACACTGTACTCATCATAGAGTCTATGTATCATCCTTGGGGTATTCTTTATTGTTGCATTGTCCTAGGTTACCTTTTACCTCCTCTTGTCATCTGGTTCCAGTTATACACATACCTCATATCCACTTTCAAATAGAGACTTCTCTGCTGGGCCTTGTGTACACAAGCAGCTACACACCACCCCAAGTGTTTCACATTACTCCAAATAGGAATCTCTGTATCCTGGTGTGCCTAATGGACAGCAGGAAATCCCAAGTTAAGAAATGTCAGGGAAGAAATCTCACTGGGGCTTGATCCAGTGGAAGAGACAGTGTCAGTCCTGGTTCCAAAGCAATGTAGAGTTCTGCTGGGTGTTTGAAATGTGCATATAATTATGCTGACTTTCTTCTACTTCACAGTAGGCATCAGGTTGCTAAGCAACAGGGCTCTATCACAATGGCTTCCCTGTCATCTACAAAAATAATGGGATCCCCAAGTGTGCAGGTGATGGTGGAGGTGTTGTCTGTACATTTTTGTAGGTATATGAGGATGATTCTGCAGTCCCGAGCATTATCTTCAGCCCTGGTGGATGGTGAGGGATTGACTCTCCCTGGAGGAAGTTCTACAGGAATGCCCAAGGGCAAATTCCAACTGGGAGTAGCATTGGGTCATCTTTAATTAAGTGACCCTGACCAAGCTTGTGCCTGCCTTTTTGTTCAAAGGCACAGAAATTACTGCTTTCTCTAAGACAAGCTGCTTGGAATCCCAGGTGCTTACTTAGCATAGCCTACCATGAGGCATGCTGCTGTCCAGTCAGTGAACCCACTTTAATAAGGGAATTTTGGACAACTTTGGGGTGTGTGCCCTGTCTACAGTATATAGCTAACATGAGGATATTTTCATGGCTGTCTTCGTGGTGAGATTTCTTGCTCTGTTTGTGATTGCCACAAATCTCATTCTGGGCCTAAATGCTGAGTGACCATCAAGGTGGTCGTGTGATTAAGAGAACACATGATACATAAAGAGGCTGTTATATTTTGTGTTGAGTGTGTTGTATGCATTACTGGGCACAGGTATGGAGACTCCCAGAGGGCAGGCATAATGGTGTACTCTGAATATTTTTTGTTACTTCATCCAGGAATTATCATTTCCCTGATGTATATCCTGTCCTGGGAAAACAGATACCCTGGATCTGTCAGATAGATTGATACACATATAAGTGTGAACACCCAACCGAAGCACCCTTTCACATGGTGCTGGTCTTGGGAGAGATTAACCACAAATGTGGAACATATTTTGTTCAAGACTTGAAAGCATTATTGCTGCAAAGGAGGAGACATCCCTGATCTCTCCTTTCCCAAATTTACTGAAGCCCAAGGGACTAGGCACAAGTGGCACTGACTGTGACCATACTTCTCATATCCCATTAAAGCAGGTCAGTGTAATTTCACCCTGATCTGACCATGTGATTTCATGAGGAGGGAAACCAACACATGTGAACTGCCTTTATTTAATATCTTTTTTCATCGATTTAACATTGTTTCATTTTCCATGGATAATAAGGTTTTCTTTAACAATTTAAAATTTATGTCAAAAAAGTCAGTTTCTTTAATTATTCCTGTAGTATTTCACTTAAGAATAGAGATATTCTCTTATATATTCACAGGAACATTACTAAAATCATTAAATTTACCTGGTTGTAGTAGAAATATCTCATTTAGGGGCCTGGACCCCATCTGAACAGCTACCCAGTCATATCCTATCTACCCAGCAAAATGTTACTAGAAATAAGCTTGATAGAAATGTAGAAAGGCACAAAACAAAAATAGTGTGCAGTCTCATATCAAATGTGACATTTCTTTTAAAGGTATATTTATTCCCAGTCATCTGAATATATCTCAATTATTTTCATATGGAAATATTACAAACTGCTGAAACATTCTTTAAAGAATATTACTCAAATTGTGTTTCTTTTCAGAGATTCTTCGTGATGAAATTGAGTCTATGAATTTTAGGCTGTATTGTCAGAAAATTATGGTGCCCTCATGGTGATTTCTTTTAAATGAGAATTTTCATTTTGGTTTCTTTCATTCTATTGAATTTATTTTAAACATTATCTATTAGCTACAACAACACACAAGTATCAAGAATCACCACTTTATAATAAAGAAAAGCAAAGTTTCAGGAAAGCAAGTAACCTGAAATAACTTCTTTGCTTCCCACATAGCACAAGTTTGCATCAGGGGTTATCTTCAAGGCATCTGATTAAAGATTTCTAATATTATAAACAGTACTCTTCATACAGTTCATGCATCTTCTTTGGGGTATTGTTAATGCATCAATATTACATTTGTAACAAAGAATTGCCTTCTCCTTATAAGATACACGATGTGAGTATCATTTTTTGGTATTCCTTTGCGATGCTCTAAATTAATTCATTTAATTAAATCACTTAATTTAATTGATTACTCTGTAGCTGAAAGGCCAGATCATTAACCATCAGAAAAGGAAAAGCACATTTTCACAATTAAATATATTTTTAAGTTTTACACTATCATAGCAGTAAACATTGTTCATTACACTATATATCAGCTTGTTAAATTGTACTTGGAAAGTTAGCACCTTTCTGTATATATGCTGTATTTCACAATAAGGAAATAACTGAAATTGTGGAACTGCAACTCATAACATTCTTTGAAATTTGCTCTCTAACTACTTGTTAAATTGTACTTTGAAAGTTATCACTGTTATGAATATGATAAATTTCACAATAAAAATTGTATTAAAATTAGAATACAGCAAAATTCAAAGGAGAAATTGAAACCCTTTCATAAATATTAATCTTTGGTGTATTTTTTCCATTTATTTTCCTTTTGGCATAAAGCTTATTTATATGTATACTTATGTGTTCACATAATTTTTTTCACACTGTGATTTTAGTCCCATACTGATTTTATTATTAATATTATTGAATATGTATTACAACTTTAACTAAGTTATATTCAAGTTTTGTAAAATGCACAATTTCATGTATTTTGCATTGATTTGTTCTACATAGTTAACTTCTTTCTAGGAGAGTGCATCAGCTGATAAATGAGAATGTTTGAGACACCACATAGTGGAGTTTCTCTGCTTAGTTTTGACAGACTCACCTAATTCAACTACACAGCAGATGCTCTGTTGCAAATATACATAACAATATTTGTATAACATGTTTCATTTATTTTACTATGCTTTTATTATATTAACAGAAACATTGGAGAAGAATGTAAATATCTGTGCTGAGATGTGTAAATATTTTATAGTTAATTTAATGGCCAGAAGTTCACTTACTCACTCTATATAAATGAGGGAAAGTCTTTCTTATGAATCTTGCATCAATTAATGCTAATAAAATCATTTTTATATAGCTTTAGTAATAACTCATGAAAGAAAAGCTGTTTACACAGTAGAATTTCAGGAGAGAATTTTGATGGTATGGATTGGGTAGTAAAAATATTATGTACTTGATGAACTTTACTGTTTTAGATTTCCAGGCTGCTGAAAGCAGACACCATGAAATGCATTGCCTTTAACAATGTGAGTTTATTAGCTTGAAAGCTTATAGTTTTGAAGCCATGAGACTGTCTAAACTAAGGCATCACCAAAGTGATGACTTTTTGTGAAGACTAGTTGCCCATGATAACAGAATCCTCTGTCATGTGGTAAGACACATGGTGGCATCTGCTGATCTTTCTCTTCTCTTCTGGATTTCACTGCTCTCAGTTTCTTGTTTCTGTGACTTTCTTTTCTTTGTCTGAATTTCATTATCTTCTAAAGTACACTCATCCTGATTGAGGTAGGCTATAACTTAACTAAAGTACCCTCAACAAAAGGATAAATTTTGGAACATGCTTTTCTGGGGTATATACAGTTTCATATAAAAGCATTTAAGAAGTGCATTTCTTCTCTTCATCAAAGATTCATTGATACTGAGAAAAGTTTATTTAGAGATTACAAAGCCAGCATCAAATTGTTTCACATAAGTAACTTTGGAGTTTAAGTCAAATGAGAGACAGATGGAGATTTTCTACATCAATGTCACCTCAATACCGTCTGCTTACTCCTTGCAAAATCTATAAGAGCAAGTAATTCTTCTGAGAACTGGAATCATTTTGTTATAGTCATTAGGTGTACTTTCAAATAATATAAGTAAAACTGTAGAAAGAATAATTTGCAAATAATTTACAAACAAATGTTAATCTTTTTCACTGAATCTTTATTTTTAAGATTACAATATATCATATCTATTAGTAAAATAATTTTTCAGAAGATCAGGAGTGAATAACATAAAGAAATTTTTACTTGTCATAAATTTCAACAAAATTAGAACTTCATCCTGACAATTATTCAATGTTATTTTTAAAAAGAATGTATTCCTCCATTTAATTCTGATGAATTTGGTTTTATGTTTTTTGAAACTTTTAAGGATTTTTACAATTTTCTGAAAAATTGACTCATTATTTTATGCTCTCCTTCATATCTTTGGGTTACAGTAGTCTACATTTTCTAATAGTGGTACTTTGCATTGTGTGTTTAAATGCTGATGTTTATGTTTATGCACCCTTTTACTCATCACCTATTTCTTATAGATAAAATACAGTTACATCATAATTTTATTAAAGTCAATTACTATGCCTTTTAATTGGAGCATTTAGTCAATTTGACTTACAGTAATAATTATATGCTATTTTAATTTATGCCATATATTTTTGGAAAGCTAATTCTTTTCTCCTGGCTTCTTTTTTGGGTAATACTATACGTAATATTAAATTTTATCTCTCTTAGATTTTTTTAACTATGCCTCAATGCATTATATTTCAGTTGAATTCTGTATGAGATAAAATTTCATTCTTCAAATATGTTAGTGTTAGATGAGGGGAAATCTATCCTCTGAATGCTTTCAATGAAAAGATCTTAAATATAAGAGCACCATCCCAACTTGAAGTACTAGAAATAGAAAAGCAAAATAAAGCTAAAGCAATCAGTAGCAAGAACATTAAAAAGTTTATAGTGGAGAGAAATTATAGAAAATAGAAACACAAGACAGGATCAACAAAATCAAAATTTTCTCTCTGTAAAAATCAACAAAATTGACAAAACTTTAACTAGGCTAACAAAGAAAAAAAAAAAGACAGAGGACCTAAGTAACAAATCAGAAATAAAGGGAGGGATATTACCATTGACCTCACAAAAATAAAATGGTGTATAGGAGGCTGCTATGAACAACTGTATGAAAACAAAACAAAACAAAAACCTAGATGAAATGGTCAGATTGTTAGAAACGCACAAAGTACATACACTGACATGATAAGAAATGGAACATCTCAACATATCAGTAACAACTGAAGAGATCATGTCAGTAATCACAATCTTCACAACTAAATCACAGGGCAAAATGAGTTCACTGGTGAATTTCAATAAACACTTCCAAATCACCAATCCTATTCAAATTCCTCCAAAAATTTGAATTGGAGGCAACACTGCCTAATTAACTCTGTGAGGTGAGTATCACTCTAGTAAGAAATCCAAACAAATACAGCAGAATAAAATTGCTTACCTACAGCCATTATGAAAAATATGAAAAAATACTAAACAAAACACTAGCAGACAATCCACCAGCATGTTTAAAGAATTATACACCACGATCAAGTGAGATGTATCCCAATTAACGAGTGGCAGTTCAACATAAGGAAATCAATTAAAGCAATGCACTATACTAATAGAACAAAATTAAAAAAAAATACACATATTCATCTCAATTGGATGCAGAAAATCCATTTGGCAAACCAGCATAATTCTTGAGAAAAACACTCAGAAAAAGGAATGGTATGATATCAACTCAAAATCATAAATGTCATATATGAAAATTCCAATGATAGCATCATATTCAATGGTGAAATAGTGAAAGCTTCCCCCCAGGGAAGAGGGAAAATACTAGTATTCCCATTGTCATCAAGTTACTCAATATTGTACAGGAGTTTCTAGCCACACTAATTAAGCAAGTAAAAGAAACAAAAGGCAGCCAAATTGGAAAGGACAATGGAACATGTTCCCTATTTGCTGATGGCATGACCTATATAGAGACAACACTACAAAAGAAACAACCAAATAAGAGCTAATAAACTAATTCAGCAAAATGGGAGAGTAGAAGTTAATGCAAAATATTAGTGTTGCTTCTATACATGAGTAATGAACAATTTTAAGAAGAAATCAAGAAAGATATTCCATTTGCATTCACAAATGAAAATATCTAGGATTAAATTTACCCAAAGGTGTAAAGGATTTATACACAAAAAACTGCAAAACATTGCTAAAAATATGCAAAAAGGACTTAAATAAATGGAAGGAAACAATGTTCACAGATTGGAAGACTAAATTTTGTTGAGATATTAATTCTACCTCAAGTGATTTACAGATTCAATGTAATCCCAGACAAAATTCCAACATATTTTTTTGTGGAAATGGAAAAGTCAATGAGGAAATCTGTACAGAGTGGTGTTTTAGTTTCATAGGCTGTTTGAAGCAAATGCCATGAAATGACTTGGCTTAACCACTGGAAATGTATTCATGCACAGTTTGATACCACACAAATATTCAAATCAAAGCATCATCAAGGCGATGCTTTTTCACAAAGAACAGCTGCTGGTAAACCTTGGTTCCTCTATCACATGCTAAGGCACAGGATGTCTTTTCTTCTTTCTCCCTTCTCTTCCAGATTTCTTTGATTTAAGCTTCTTCTTTTTGTGGCTTTCTGTCTGTCTGTTTTTCATTCTCTTATAAAGAACTCCAGTATTAGAATTAAGACCTATCCTCATTTGATGTGGGTCATACCCTGACTGAAATAGCCTCATCAAAAAGTTCAACTAACAATTGATTAAAACCCTCATTTAGCTTCAAAAAACCACAAAGGGTAAAAACCCAAATAACCACAAACATCTGGAACAGGAAGAAAAATATTGGAGGACTAACACTTCCCAATTTGAAATTTATTACAAGATGTAGTAATCAAAATGATACTGGCACAAGGGGAGACATACAGGTCAATGGTATTGAATTCGCTGTTCAGAAATAGACACTCATGTCTAAGGTCAATTGATGTTTGAAAAGGGTATCAAGACTGCATGATGGTCTCTTCCACAAATGCCCCCTACCTCTCAGCATATTGCAAAAATTAACTGAAATTGGATCAAATACCTAAATCTAAGTGTCAAAATTATTAAATTTGTTGGGGATTGAATTATGTACCCAAAAAACATGTTCTTACCATAGCCTAATCCTGTGGGTGTGAATCCATTTTAAACAGGACTTTTGAAAATGTTACTTTTGGTTAGATTGTGGCCAAATGCATCAGGTTAGGCTTTAAACTGGAGTACTTTACAAGCAGAATGAAATTCAGACTTAGAAAGGCAGAGAAGCTAGAAATCAATTGGTTCTGGAGTAATAAGGAGAATAATATAGCCATGTGCATTGCCACATAACAGAAAAGTCAAGCATTAAAGATTACTGGCAACCATTTCCAGAATGCCAAAGTCTTTGGGGAGAAAGAATCACTTTTCTGATGTCTTGAGTTTGGACTTCTACCAGCCTCAAAATGGTGAGCCAATGAATACCTGTTGTTTAAGCCAAACCATTTTATGGTATTTTCTTTAGCAGCCATGAAACTAATTCAAATTCCTAAAGTGAAACATAAGGAAACATCTTCAGGAACTTGTGTTAGACAATGGTTACTCAGCATTTAAACCAAAATCATGGGAACAACCCAACAGCCAAAATGAAAAATGGGGCACTTCATCAAAATTTAATACTTCTGTCCATCATATTACTTTATCATAAAAAATAAAAACACAGCCTACCAAATGGGAGAAAATATTTGAAAGTCATGGATCAGATAAGAGTTCATTATCCGGATTATATAAGAAATCCTACAACTCAACAACAAAAAGACATAAAATTCATTTTAAAATGGGCAAACCTTGATTTTTTTTTCTCCAAAAAAGATAGATACATGGCCAAAAAACACATGGAAAGATGCACAGCATCAGTAACATTAAGGGAACACAATTCAATACAATGAGATACAATTTCACACCCACTAGAAGGTCTATTATTAAAAACAGAAAATGACAAGTGTGGTGGAAGACATTTAGACATAAAAAAATCTTGTTCATTGTTGGTGGTAATATAAAATTGTGCTGATGTAGCTGCTGTTGGGAAAAGTTTTGTGGATCCCCAGAAAGTTTAGTATAGAATTATCATATGTCCTAGCAATCCCACTTCTAGGAATATACCCTAAAGAAATGAAACTAGGGACTCAGACATTTGCACACCAATGTTTATAAAGGCATTATTCAAAATAGCCAAAAGATGGAAACAGCCCAAATTTCCATCATCAGATGAAGGGATAAACAAAATTGACACATATATGCAATGGAATATTTTTCAACTGTAAAAGGAATGAGGTTCTGATTCACACTATAGCATGCAAGAACTTGAAGACCTTATACATGCAACGGAATATTTTTCAATTGTAGAGGTAATGAAGTTCTGATACTTGCTATAGCATGCAAGAATTTGAAGACCTTCTATCAAATGAAATAAGCAAGAACCAAAAGGACAAATATTTTATGAACTCACTGATATGAAATAATTAGAACATGCCAATTTATTGAGTCAGAAATTTGAATACTTTTTACCAGGGGCTGAAGCAGAGGTAAAGAATGTGGCATTGAAGCTTAATTTACACAGAGTTTCTATCCTGGGGTTACAGAAAATTTAGGTACTATATGGTAGTGATGGTAGCACAACATTGTAAATATTATTAACACCATTGAATTGTATATTAGCAAGTGTTTAAAATGAAGTTTGTAGATATTTTACAGAGTAAACACTAAAAAACAAACAGAACTGTACAAAAGAACAGTGATCACTAATATAAATTATGGAAGACAGCTAACAGTAAATGTATATTAAAATTGTTTCAACAATTGTAACAATAGTACCACACTGATGCAAAATGTTAAGATGAAAAACTGCATTTGTGAGACAGGATATGCAGTCTCTGTAATTTCTGCATGATTTTTCTATGAAAGTAAAACTTCTCTAAGGAAAAAAAATGAAAATACATGGATTTATACCTCCTCCTATGAAATGTAAGGGGCCTGAAAATTTCTAATTTCATTTGTTTCTTTTCATTTGAGCCATTGATTCCACACACACACACACACACACACACACACACACACATACACACACACACATATCTACTGCAAACCTGGAAAAACAATGTTATTATTCTGTTGTAAAAAGTTACCTTTTAAAGAAATTTCACATATGTTCCATAACATGCACGTTTATTTTGTAGACTCAGTTTTTCCTCTGATATCATTTTCTCAGACTGGTGAACTCCTTTAGCTATGCTGTATCACAGGTCATTTCATAACAAATTTTCTGAGATTTCATTTATCCTAAATATCTCCATATCACACTTGAGTTTAAATATTTTCACTAGATAGAATTATTTTACTTTTTGCCTTTATATTTTGTAGACATTTTTCTTGCATTATTATTGCTTCTTATGAGAAGCAGCCATAATTGATATGTTGCCTGCCCACCACTTCCCCAGAAGTTCCCCCACCATTCCACATCCAGCCATGCCATGTGTTCTTCCTGCCCCACTCTGGCTGTTTTGAACTGTGTATTTGAATCTTTTGTTTTCTGTAGCTTGATTGTTGTTATGGAAATTTGTTATGAAATATATTATTCAGTTTAGAAATTTGCTTTCTTAAAATAATCTATAGAAGTTTATTCAAGGATTATGTCACATTTGAACAACTTGAAATAAGTGAAGATTCATAAAAATACTTGGAAGAAGTGGGGTGCTGGTTAATGGAATAGTAAAATCAACATTCTGTAATATTAGTTACTATGTGTCATTTTATCTCAATGTTTTGCATCATTTTATTTTAATAAAATTTGTGTAAGAAATATGATTTATTGGATGTTGCATTTTGACTTTGCTAATCAATGGCTTTTTTTAGAATTTATTCTTCATAATAAAATAAAAATAAAAATTTTAACTAACATGAAATTTCATTACATTTCCCCTTTTGAAAGGTATTTTTCTTTCTTTTGCCCCCTTTCTCATTTAGTGTATTCAGCTGTTTTATATAGTTGCTTTCTGCCATCCCACCCCTTTGTATATTTTGAAAGGCAAATATACTATATTTCTTATACATTTCCTCCAAATATCCACTAAATACTTGACTACATTTTTGAATGGACCTCTAACCTTTGTGTATAAATGTAAGAGTAACTTTGAAACAAGTTTATATCAAAGTATCAATTTCAGTTCATTTTTTTTAATTTTCATTGAATACTTTGGCTTTTCATAAACTCAAGGAATGTATGAAGTTTAACAGAATCATTGTGAAGGCACCCAAAACTTAACAGAAATACAAATTAAAATGTAACTTCATTATTTTGAAGCCTGATGCATCAAACATTTTAAATTGAGTGTTTCAATCAGCACATTCAAAAGGAAAATGTACCTGGTAAATTTCAGGTGCCAAGAATTGGCCATTTGGTATGATAGAGAGCATGAGAACAGAGAAAATCAAATAAAAAAAAATTAATGAGAGGCAAGGAAATATATGGTTCATTCTGTAAATATCAATATTACTAGGAAGTTATAGGAAAAGTGTAGAGAGAGCAGCTAGAAAAGAGAATGTTATCCCACAATATGAAGAGAATACTGAGTAAAATTGATATAGAAATTTAAGCAAAATTTTTGTAAAATTAAAATGTTACTGATTTTTATGATGAGTAAGTAAAGTATGGCATATTTTGGCTCTTATAGAGAGAAGAGTAGGAATATAAGGTTTTAAAAAGAACAATTAGATAATACTTTTTAATTTTTAAATAAATGACTATCTAAACTACTTGAAATTTTCTATATCAGAATACATATTCATTACAATTGCAAAATAAAAATCATAAATACAAATTAAAATAGGGTAAATATAAATAAGCTATGTAAGCCAAGATTATTTATATAATATTAAAAATTGAACATAATATTGAAAATGAATGAATTAAAATATCTTGATGGAAGAATAAGTGAATAAAACATAATTAGTTTAATAAGTCTCAATGATAATGAAAAATATTCAAGGCAACCAATTTTAATCATGTACTGTGATTCTAAGGAAAAAAATATCAGTAGTGCTCCTATACACTAGTAAGAAGCAATCCAAGGAGGAAATCAAGAAAAAAAAATCAAATATTTAGTAATAAATTTAACCAAGGCCACAAAATACCTATACACAGAAAACTACAAAAAAATTGCTAAAGGAAATCAAAGAGGACCTAAATAAATGGAAGATTCAAATAGTTAAGATGTCAACTGTATGCAAATTGATTTAAAGATTCAATGCAATACCATTTAAAATCACATCTTTGCAGAAATAGAAAAACCAATTACCAAATTTGTTTGGAAGGGCAAAGTGCCATTAATAGCTAAATGTATATATATATATTGAGAGAGAGAGATAGAGAAAGAGGAAAAAAGTGGGAGGTTTCACACTATCTGACTTTAAAATGTAATGCAAAACTACGATGGTCAAAACACAGCATGGTACTGGCATAAAGATGGACATACTGATCAATGGAATTGCATCGAGTATTCAGAAATAGACCCTCTCATCTATGGACAATTGATCTTTAATAAGGCTGTGAAGCCAACTCAACTGGGACAGAGCAGCCTCTTCAATTTATGGTGCTTAGAGAACTGGATATCCATATCTGCATTAGTTAGGGTTCCCTAGGGAAACAGAATCAACAAGAGTTATCTGTAAATATAAGACTTTTCAAAAGTGTCTCACACAACCATGAGAATGCAGAAGTCCAAATTCCACAGAGCAGGCAGTAAATTGGCAACTCCAATGAAGGTGTTCAATGAACTCCTCAGGAAATACATCACTGGCTAGCTGAAGAAGGAGTGAAGGTCCTCTCTCTCTCTCTCCCTTAAATGTCTTCAACACATTGGATTAAATCTAGCTGATTGAATTCTCCCATTGTGGAAGACACAACCTTTGTTGATGTAATAAATCAAAGATGCAGGCAATTAACTGATGATTTAGTAAACCTGCCTTCTGGATTATTAACCAGCCACAAATGTCCTTGAAGTAATGATTAGGCCAGTGCTTGCTTGACCAGACACCAGGACACCATCATCTGGCCAAGCTGACACATGAATGTAACCATCACAATATCCAAAAGGATGCAAGGGGACCCTTATCTCACACCTTATACAAAAATTAACTCAAAAGAGATCAAAACCTTAAACTTTTGAGCTAAGAACATAAAAGTTCTGGAAGAAAATATAAGGAAATATCTTAAAGATCTCATGATAGGAGGTGGTTTCATAAGCATTGCACCCAAAGTATGAACAATGAACAATGAAAGAAGAAATAGATAAATGAGATCTCCTCAAAATTGAACACTTTTGTGAATAAAAGAAATTCCTTTTCTTTTATTTACTGTTATAAAAGTAAAAAGCAGCCTATGTTATGGGAGACAATATTTAGAAACCACATATCAGATAAGGGTTTAATATCCAAAATATATAAAGAGACCTTGCAACTCAACAACAAAAAGACAAACAACCCAATTAAATAATGAGCAAAAGACATGGACAGGCACTTTTCCAAAAAGGAAATACAGATGGCTCAGAAACATATGAAAAGATGCTCAACTTCACTAAGTATTAGGGAAATGAAAATCAAAGCCACAATAAGGTATTTCACACCTGATGGAATGGCCATTATCAAAAAAATCATAAAACTACAAGTGCTGGAAGGGATGTGAAGAAAGAGGCATACTTATTCACTGTTGATGGGAATGTATAATGGGGCAATCACCCTGGAAGTAAGTGTGGCTCTTCCTCAGGAAGCTAAGTATGCAATTGTCATTTGATCCAGTAATCCCATTGCTAGGTGTAAATATTGAGAGTAACTAAAGGCAGGGACATGAAAGGACATTTGCAGACCAATGTTTATAATGGTTTAATTCACAATTGCCAAGAGATGGAAACAGCCCAAATATCCATCAATGGATGAGTGGTAAACAAACTGTTGTAAATATACAATGGAATATTATGCAGCTGTAAGACAGAATAAAGTCATGTGTCATAAAGCAATGTGGATGAAACTTGAGGACATTATGTTGAGTGAAATTAGCCAGGAACAATAGGACAAATATGGTATGGTCTCACTAATATGAACTAACATTAAGGTGTGAATTTTGAGAGTTGAGTTTGAGAACACAGGTTATAAGGAGTTAGAAAGAATGCGGAGATTGGGAATTTGATGTTGAAGGAATACAGAATGTTCAATAGGATTGACTGTAAAGATCCAGAAATGAATAACACAATACTACCTGATGGTGGAACAATACTGTAAGTATAATGAACAAAGATGGGTGTGAGTATGGTGGAAAGAGGAAGGCTAGGGGGCATGTATGACAACAGAAGGAAAGATAGATGATAAGGACAGGGACTGTACTTGTCAAAACCTAGAGTGGACAATGATGGTGATTAAATGTTCAAATATAAGAATGTTTTTACATAAGGGAGAACAAATGAATGTCAACATTGTAAGGCATTGAAAATGGGATAGTACATGGAAAAATATAATCAATGCAAATTAGATTCTATAGTTAACAGTAACATTGTAATATACTTCCATAAATGTAATAAAGGCAATATACAACGGCTAAATTTCTAAGATAGGGAGTAAGGGAGGGGTGTGGGATTCTTGACATTCTGTTGGTGTTTCTCCACTTTTATTTTATTTTATTTTATTTTATTTTATTTTATTTTATCATTTATTCTATCAATTTTTTTCCTCTCCTTTTTTGGTGGAAGAAATGGAAATGTCCTCACATAGATTTTAGTTGTGAATGCATAACTATGATTATACAAGGAACCATTAATTGTTTACTTAGTATGTGTTGTATGGTGTGTGAATAAAAGTGATTAAAAAAACAGAATGATACACGTGTTGGAGAAAATGTAAAGAGAGATGTACCTATTAACTGTTGGTAGGGAAGTAGAATAGTGAAGCCCGGCTGGAAGGCAGTGTGGTGGTTCCTCAGGAAGCTAAGTATAGGGTTGCCATATAATCCTGCAATCTGATTATTAAGTATATACTTGGAAGACTGAAAGCAGGGACACAAATGGGCACTTTCACACTGGTGTTTTAGGTGTCAGTATTCACAGTTTGCAATGGATGGATGTTGCCTAAGGGTACATAGACTGATTAAAGGAAGGATGAACTGTGGGGTATGCATAGTGGAATACTGAGCAGCTGTAAGAAGGAATGAAGTTGTGAAGCATGCAACTAACAGAATGAAACTTGAAGGCAGAATGCTGAGTGAAATAAGCTGGAAACAAAAAGACAAATATTATACTGACTCACTAATATGAACTAACTACAATGTGTGCAAACTCTGAGAATTGAATTCGAGAGAACAGTTTAACAGGGGAAGGCTTATGTTAAAAGTTCCCAGATTTTAAACTCTTATAGCAGTCACATCTATTCCTGAGTTGCTTTGGTTTTTCTAAATTCTGAGAAGCTGAGCTCTTTGTGTATAACCTGGTCATTCCTTGGAACTTTGGGTATCTGTGTGACACCTGAGACTTAGAGGCAGAATTCTGCAGCTATGAATGTCAGCATTATCCCGTACAGCAACTGTTTAAAAAACCTGAAAAAGAGATCAGACTTCAGTTAGAGATATGAAGGAAGCTAATCTGGCTAGGCTTAAGGCAAACCAAATGAAAGGGTAAAGGCCAATACTGACTGTGTTTTAAGACTTCAACTTCTGTGTGAGACCAAAGAAAGAGATGTTTCTTTGGTGCAAAATTTATATTCTCTGTAGCTCATCATCTAATTTGCTTGAATAAATTAATGGATAGTGATGAATTGATGAAAATTAGTTAAAACATTTACCCCTAAAAATGCAGGTGGAACTTTTTAAAAAACATTCATAAATGATTTAGAGAATAAGATATAATTCAAGGGCAGTGTTGGCTGAGGGCAACCTAGTGGGTTGTGACCCAGAGCCTTCCCCTAATGCCCTGAAGACTGGTGGCAGCAGTAGCCTGGTACCAGCCTGGCCAATGCAGACCCACAGGGAGGCTACTGTGGTGGCCTCGGCAAGCCATCTTTATCTAGAGTTGTATACATAGAGCATCCTGGACTCCAACATGAATGGACAGTTGGACCTAAGTGGGAAGCTAATCATCAAAGCTCAACTTGGGGAGGATATTTGGTGAATTCTTATTCATAATGAAGGTATTATGATGAATTAGTGCTAATGATGCAATGTGTTTTCAGAGGAAAACTTCTGAGTAATGATGGAGTTACAATAAAGTATAAAGATGAAGATGGAGATCTTATCACAATTTTTGATAGTTCTGACCTTTTCTTTGCAATTCAGTGTAGTAGGATACTGAAACTGACATTATATGTTAATGGCCAACCCAGGGCCCTTGAATGAAGCCAGGTGAAGTATCTCTGACAAGGACTAATAGAACTTTGAAATAAAATTAATCACTTATTGGATAGCTTGGAACCACCTGGAGAAACAGGGCCTTGCACAAATATTACTGAAAATTATACTGTTTATGGTAGAGAAGAAAATCTGCTGCTTCTGATTCTTCTTGTAAGCAGTCTACTCAGGTTATGGCTGCAAGTATTTTGGCCTTTGATCCCTTGAAAAACTAAGATGAAATCAATAAAAATATCATGTCTGCACTTGGCTTAACAGATGATCAGATTTCAGGGCCACCCAGTGCTCCTGCAGACGTCCATTAAGGAATACTTGATGGTGTTGCTTCCTCTTCCTCAGCAGCTAATCCACCAGGAGTTCAGCCACAGCAGCCACCATATACAGAAGCTCAGACACAAGCAGGTCAGATGTACCAACAGTACTAGCAAAAGGCCAGCTATGGTGTTCAGCAGCCACAAGCTCCCACTCAGCCACCACAACAGTATGGTATTCAGTATTCAGAAGACTACAGTCAGCAGAATGGACCCCAATAACCTCAGCAGTTCCAGGGATATAGCTAGCAACCAACTTCCCAGGCACCTTCTCCTGACTTTTGTGGTCAACCTCAATGGCTGCCTGCTCAACTGCCGCAGCAGTACCAGGAGAGGAGTTATCCTCCACCAACTTATACCACTCAAACTTCTCAGCCTGCTAATTACACTGTGGCCCCTACTTCACAACCTGGCATGGCTCCAAGCCAACCCAGGGCCTATCAACCAAGACTAGGTTTTAGTCCACCTACTGGAAATGCCATGACCCCTCCAAGTGGGCCTAACCCTTATGCTTGTAACCATCTTGCCTTTGGTCAGGGCTATATCCAACCTGGACCTGGCTATTGATAAGGAGGCTCAGCCTCACTAATGAATGTAGCTGCTAGCTATTTGCCTCCCCAAAGACTCCAAAGTACTATTTTATTTTAATTTGTATTGAAGTTCAGAAATTTAAAAAACAGAGTTTTTTTTAATATCGATATAATTGTTTCTGTTAAATGAAAGTATAATTTGCTGGAACATGAAAAAAGACCAAGGTAAATTTTTTTTCCTCCCCTGCTTTAAAATGTAGCAGCTTCCTAGTTATTTTATTTCAAAAACACTACTCCTAAATGTGTTTAAAGTGATTGACTTTATAGCTTGCCTTGTTCAGGGGACATTAAAATGATAGGTTGATGACTCCCAAGGGTATAAATCTCCCTGGCAACAAAGGATATGACTCCCAGGGATGAATCTGGATCTGGCATCATGAGTTGAGAACATCTTCTTGACCAAAAGGGAGATGCAAAATGAAATGAAATAGGCTCAGAGATTTCAAATGGAGTTGAGAGGTCACTCTGGTGGACATTCTTATGCACTATATAGATAACACCTTTTAGTTCTTAATATATTGGAATAGCTAGAAGTAAATACCTGAAACTACCAAACTCCAACCCAGTAGCCTTGACTCTTGAAGATGATTGTAAAACAATGTAGCTTGCAAGGGGTAACAGTGTGATTGTTAAAACCTTGTGTATCACATTTCCTTTATCCAGTGTATGAATGGAGGAGTAGAAAAATGGGGACAAAACCTAAATGAAAAATAGGGTGGGATGGGGGGGGTGTGATTTGGGTGTTCCTTTTTATTTTTATTTTTTATTCTTATTCTGATTCTTTCTGGTGTAAGGAAAATGTTCAAAAATAGATTGGGGTGATGAATGCACAGCTATGTGCTGGTACTGTGAACAGCTGATTATACATTATGGATGATTGCATGGCATGGGAATACATCTCAATAAAACTGAATTAAAGAAAATGTTAGGTTAAGGATTAGCTATCTTACTTGGCTTTTTACTATTAACAGGATGCACTAAAATAGATCCCTTTAAGAAGATAGCTAGATATTATGTACAAAATGTAACATTGATAGGCTAATAATGATATTGAACCCAAAAAAATATATATGCCATTCTAGAAAAATAAAATATAATTCTACAAAGAAAACATTAATACAAATTGAAAAATACAAATCACACAAATGCTAAAATATAGCTATTAACTTTTGTAAAAGTTTAAATGCAAATAATCAAATAATGGGAAAATGTAGAAAGCATACTTTTTTAAATATACATTTAATAGCAGAGTATGTCAAAACTGATTCTAGCTCATGTAGGGGAATTTTTAAGGGAAATTTTAACAACCAACCTGACTGAAATTTGTGGGTTGTAACAAAATTGGATTCATGGTCAATTCTTATCTTTCCACATTTTCTGTATTAAAATTATTAAAACAAATCATCCAAGAATTTAACTCAAGAATTTATGTCTTTTTAAAGAATGTAACAAAATTGTAGAAATCAGGAGAAAGGAAATGTTTTATACTTATGTTTACTTAATCTAAAATTAATCATTACTTAATCTAAATTATACAAAGAACTACTACTTTCTAAAACTTGTTGACATAATAGAATGGTAGGGTTTTCAAATGGTTAGCACATAAAGAAAAAAAGATATAGTATGATATATTTAACCCGATGAATTGATAAACTTCAGATCTTAAAGCATCGGAAGATGAGATTATTAATTTTGCTTATGTACCAAGAAAACATTCACTTCTCAAGATTAAATGACAGGGGGAGGGTGTTTGGAGGGAAGGTTACTGGGAGCTCCAAAGCTGTTGGCCTTTTGATGCCCTGACTCCTTGATGTCCTGAGTTGGAGGAGATCATGAAATGGAGTGGTTCTTTGTCTCACACTAACAAAATGCCTGATTTCCTCAGGATCAAGGGATTGAAAAATGTCCCAGGTTCCTTTGCAGAAGGTCCTCCTGAGGAATGTCTTCTGGCACACAGATGCTCACAATAAGATTCAGGAGGAATCAGATATGTGGAAAATAAGAGAATTGGA
Source organism: Choloepus didactylus (assembly GCF_015220235.1). Classification (NCBI taxonomy): domain Eukaryota; kingdom Metazoa; phylum Chordata; class Mammalia; order Pilosa; family Megalonychidae; genus Choloepus; species Choloepus didactylus. The sequence goes on from NC_051316.1 coordinate 3,868,622, forward strand.
GAAACAGATGGAAGATGCTTACCAGGGGACTAAAAGGAAACTGTTGCCCAGCTGCTTAAGGTGAAGTTGAAGCTCTCAGAACCAAAACAATTCTTATCTTTTTCAGAATCATCAACTTTGGTTTAAAAACATTTTGGTATGCTAAGAATAGATGAGTCTCATCCAGGATTCAGTTCTTCAGATGCATAGTTACGGTTTTGATGAAGAAAGTCAGAGATTTTTGGAGGAAACAGCATGAATTGTCTGGGACACTGGAAGATGATTTTCTTAAGGCTAAACCCTGGAACATGAAGCTATATGATTATGAAGCTAACATGCCAGATAGATGGGGTAACAGTGGTTATAAAGAGTTATACCCTGAAGAATTTGTAACAGGCAATGGTAATCAGCAGGATATTGTCAATGGAAGAAAATCATCTCCTCAGGTAAAATCCACTACCCATGAATCCTGCAAACACAAGTCAAAGAAATCCCCCCCACACACACAAAGCAGAAAAAAAGGCAACACAGAAAGCAGGAGAAAGGCAAAAACTAAGCCATAGATATAATGACAGATTCCTCAAGTGAATTCTCAGAAGATGCCAGAGATTCTAAGTACCAAGAAAAGGAAACAACCACAAAAGCACAAGAAAAAGTCTAGGAAAAAGTCTCTCAAAAATTCTACTTCATTTCTGGAGTCAGAAAGTGGCACTTCTCAGTTAGATGATTCAGCATCCAGCAATTCTGAGGAAAGTGAAGAAGGAGACACTAAGAAAACTGAAAGGAAAAAGAGAAAAGTTCATATTCCTGGAGTTAACAATGAAATACAGGATAGGACAAACAAATGTACAAATTGGAAAGTGGCTACAGATGAAAGGAATTCAGAAAAAAGGTACATTCTTCAGTTTCCCATGTGACTCTGTATATTTTCAGCTGCCACACCTGGGGGTTTTAACAGTGACTCCCATTCAGCACAGGGGCTGAGGTTAAAGCTGTCTTGAGCCATCTGTAAACATTCTGACAGACTTCTTCTATTCTGACCTGTTAAACTTGATCCCCTTTTATTGTTAATAAGGAATCTGGTATATTGTTGAGGTTTCCTGAAGAGATTATTCTTTGCTATTAATCACATTTAGTGTAGCATACATATACAGCAAATTAAAGGACAGAAGCCTAAATAAAAAAATTTAAAAAAAGATTAAATGACAGAGGATTTATAGATTTTAGGGATGAGCAGAAACCAAAAGCTGTCAAAAAGGAAACAAAATGACAAAAATTATGCACACACACACACACACACACGTAAGACAAATACACACATTCATAAGAATAGTCCAGAAGGCTATGAAAAAAATATCAAAAATGGTTAGGATATTTCTATGTTCTTTATTATTTTAAAATATTTTCCAAATTTTCTTCATTAATCACATATCCTTCTTTTACAACTCAATTCTCTCACAATATTTTTTTGCTCTAAAACCAAATATTGAAGTATCAATATTAGTTGCTTGTTTTTCTTGCGAATAAGAATTTTAAAAAAGGATGTATAAAGCACCAATTAATATTTTCATAACAAAAGGCATTTAATATTCAAAATTTTACAAGTATGTAAGTACCCTTGTGATGCAGCCAAAATTTATCACTACTGCATTAAATCTATCAATTCATCATCTGATTTAATATTTATGGTAACTATGGATCTTGAATTATTATTTTTCCTGTACACTTGAGGAAAGTAGATTTAATGTTTCAGTGATTTACTAAGGAATGTACAGCTATCAACTGGCAGATCTAGAAGTTAAAACTTACAATTTCGATTTCAAAGCAGCACTCTGTACTATTGTACTATATTACTTCTCTACAGAATAAAAGGGACTTCTGAAAGAACTCTCCAAAATGAAATTATCTGAATCTGGAGCATGCATTGGGAATTCTGTGATATAATTTGAAAGATAAAACCACAAATTTTGCACATTGGTTGCCCTAAAAACAAAACGAAACAAAACAAACAAAAAACAAACAAAAACACCATGCATTTATGCCACAATTTTAACACATATTTCATGGTTTCAAATAACCTTGCTGATTTCTGAAAACATATTTTTGGAAATGTATCCAGATCATGTATGGCTAGGTAGATGATAGGTTAACAGAAATGTACACTAATTATTTGATACTACTCTTTTTAGAAAGAGTCCAAGTAAATACTCAAATAAGAAAGAAAGAAAAGATGAACTTAAATGTTCAGTGTCACTGTCATTTTGATTGCCTGGGGCCCTCTCTCTTCTGCATGACTCTAATGAGAACATTTTTCACTTCTTTGGTCCTAAGACTATAAATGAGTGGATTCAGCATGGGAATCACCATAGTAAAAAACACAGAGGCCACTTTATCCTTTCCCATGGAGTAAGACTTCTTTGGTATTAAATGAGTAAAAATCATGGTGATAAAAAAGATGGTGACTCCCAGGAGGTGGGAGACACAAGTAGAGAAGGCTTTGTGCTTTCCTGATGCAGAATTAATTTTCAGGATCGTAGACAGAATGGACCTATAGGATACAGAGATTGTGATAAAAGACACCATTACAGTTATGCTAGAGAGAATGAGTATCATGATTTCAGTGTCATGAGTATCAGTGCAGGACAGGGCTAAAATTGGGGTTATGTCACAGAAAAAGTGATAGATTACATTGGAGCTGCAGAAATGCAAATTGTTCATGCAAAGAACATTGACCAAGGAATCAGTAAAGCCAATCATGTAAGACCCAGTGATGAGGGCACAGCAGAATCTCATAGACATAACAACTGGGTAATAAAGAGGATTGCAGATAGCTACACAGAGGTCCTAGGCCATTGAAGACAGAAGGAAAAATTCAGTGGCTCCCAAGAAAACAAAAAAATACATCTGGGTGAAGCAGTCAATGAATGATATATGGTTCTTGGAATTCAGGAAATTCTCTAAGGTTTTAGGTGTGATGACCATTGAGCAACAGAGGTCAAGGAAAGAGAGCTGACTGAGGAAAAAATACATGGGGGTGTGAAGCTGGAGATCCAGGTGAATTATCGGTATCATCCCTGCATTCCCCAGCAGGGTAATCAGGTAAATCAGGAGAAACAGCACAAAAAGGACCCACCTGATGTCTTCAGAGTCTGTCAATCCCATAAGGATGAAGTTGGGCACATTTGTGTTATTCCTACTTCTGATAGCAATCAACTGTTGCAAACTGTTGAGATATCAAAGGTGATACTTAGAATAAGTGACTTCAAGAAGGTTTTGTCTTATATGAATTATCTTTTATTTTTAAAAATTACTGTAGTTATTCTAGAAATTAATAATAAAGAGTGGACTGTAAAGTATCATTGGAAAAGCCTTAGTTTGATAAATAAATATTACATATGAATCACAATTTGTATATTATATAACACAAGCTTATAAATAACAGAATGATCTTGACAGTTGACATTTTTACACGAGTAAAACATCACAGAGAATTAAGTAACTTGTCCATAATCACATCATTAATTGTTGGCCTTGTGATTCTTCTGAAATTTGTTGAGTCCAAAGACCAAGATCATAACTCTATATTCCTACTTATAATTTCAGAATAACAGAAGTAAGTTTTAGATATATAAAAAGCAATAATAGTGTTTGCAACATTTACTGTATTTTTTTGTCCAATATTGTTTCATATAAATGGCAGATCAGAAATTAAAACTTTAGGCTTCTTTAATGTGGTATATTAAATCTGCAGACATTATTATTAATTTTTAAAAGATATGCTTTTAAGTGATTATTTAAAATCACATTTCTTCCAAAAATCTATTTTCAATATATGTACATTCCTTAATGATTCTAATTCCATCAATTCTATATTTGTTTTCTACAATCCAGCCATTACTTGAGTGTAGGTTAAATTATATATATACGAACTTTATATTATCCCCATTTTTTCTGATGAGCCAAAACAATCTAACTTTGAGAATAATACATACATTAGTAAAAGGTAGAATTTATCAACCTCAAGTTTTCCACACAAATGAAATATGTAAACCATATAAAATTTCTGTGATATATTGTCTCCTTTGAGATAACTTGTGTTTAATTTCTGTGCATGCATTTTTATTTTCTCCAGATGCTGGCCCCTCTTATTCGAAGATTGTTGATAATGTGACTTTTGGTCATCCATGGTATCAATTTCTAAGGAAGATTGGTTGGCATATTCCCAAGACTAATATATCTATTTTAAGTGTATACCAGAGAGTACTACACCACTTAGAAGCCACATAATGTTGCAAATTTTTTTCTTTGTATTCATTTGCAATGCTCTTACTGATGATTGGGTAAAAGAGAGGTATTTCTAGAGAAATAATTCATCTGTGATTGTAAGGTCATAAAACTAACCACCAGGGATGGAAGAGTACCTTTTTTGCAATGAAATATTTGTATATTTAAAAGTGTGACATTTTGGATAATGAAATATTTTATACTTAAATGTCCTCTTGAGCCTCATCTTCTACCTAGGAGATATAGAGAAATATACAGAGGTAAATGATGTATCTTGTTAGAATGTGAAAAGTATTATAAAAATAATGAAAATGTGAGGTAGGATAGAGGATGAGAGATTTGGGAGCAAGGGCATAAGGAAACAACTGGAAAAAAATGTGTTCAGGGCAGTAAATTCTTGCCACTTGATCAAAAACTTGAAAGGGGATGAGTTAGTCACACAGGTACATGGGAGGAAAGTGTTATAGACAGGGGGAACACCAGTGCAAAGGCCCTAGGCAGGGGGTGGGCTGTGCAGTTTCAGGAACAGCATGGTGGTCTATTTAACAAAGTGACATTCTGTAGTGTGGGCTGAAGGGGAGGAAACAAACTAGTACATGCGTGTTGTCAGTAGTAAGTGCCATGGAGAAAAACTAAGTGGAGGGGTTTCATGAAGACAGTTGGGCTTCTAATCATAAAAATGGTTTTTCAGAGTAGTCTTAAGGGGTAAGGTCACATTTGAGCAACCTAAAAGAAATCAGGTAGAGAATCATAAAATTACCTAAAGGAAGGGAGGTTCAAGCAAATTGGAATCTTAAAAATAATGTGCAAAATTAGTTGTTTTGTGTCTTTTTATGTTGTTTTGCATCACATTATTTTATTAAAAATTGTGAAAAATGTATTATATTGGATTTTGTATTTTAACTCACACTGATAATATTTTTCTTTTTTGAGGAATTTATTCTTCATCATAAATATGAAATTAAAATTTTTCTAATATATGAAATTCTGTTATATTAATGTTTTTACTTTCAATTTGGAATGTATTCTTTTTCCTTGTGCCTTCCTTATTTGTTGTCTTTAGTTATTTTTAGGTAGTTGCTCTACTGCCTTCCCACAGCCCTCTATATTTAAAGGGCAAATACCATATGAAAAATCTCAACTCTACACTACTTTCTTGAATTATCCACAAAAGTTTTGATTTCACTTTTGAGCATAACTGTTTTAGTTTACTAAAGCTGCTGAAATGTAATATGGGTTTGTTTTTACAATGGGGATTTATTAGCTTAAAAGTTAACAATTCTGAAACCATGAAAATGTCCAAATCAAGGCATCAGCAAGATGAAATCCAGACTCTGAAGACAAGCTGCTGTCATTCTCCACAACTTTGTCATGTGGAAAGGCACATTGCATATCTGCTGGTCTCCCCCTTCTCTCTTGGGTTTCATTGCTGCCAGCTTCTGACTTCTAGTGTCTTTCTGTCTGAACTTCATCATGTTCCTTTCTTATAGCTTCTGTCTCTTTTGCTTCTGAGTTTCCATCTCTGTAAGCTTCTCTGGCTTTTCTCTCTTACACAGGGCTCCAGTAAGAGGATTAAGACCCTATTGGGACAGGCCTCAACTGAAATAACCTAATCAAGAGGATCTACACACAATGGGTCTACACCCACAGGAATGGATGAATCTTAAGAACATGATCTTTTCTGGGCTACATAATAGCTTCAAACCATTATACCCCACCCTCTGGACTCCAAACGGGCATATTTTTCCATATGCAAAATACATCATTCCCTCACAATATCCCAAAACCTTTAAATCATTTCTGTAACATTATTAAGTATAAAGTACATCAAAATCAATTACAGGTATGGTCTGTCCTGACACACAATTGCCTTCATGTTATGGACCTGTGAAATGTAGAACTATTAATTTATCAGTTCCTAATACACAAAGGAGGGTTAGTTACAGAGTAATATTCCCATTGCCATAAGGAGAAATTGGGAAAAAAATAAATAAAACAGTGGTCACCAATCCCAAACAGTTCTGAAAAACTACAGGTCATGCTTCATTATATTTCAATGTCTGAGAGTCATCTATAGAATGATGTTTATCTTCAGGGCTTGATATGGTGGCAGCCCCACATTTTCCAAAGGCTTGCACAGTGGCCATTCTTCCCAAACACTGGGGTGAGGGCTCTAACATCTCCAAACAATGGGGTGATGGCCATGCTTTAGGTCCTCTCCTTCTCAAGAATCAGGGTAGTGGTCAGATCCTCCAAAACCCCTTGGGTACAGGCTGAACTCAGAACAGTTGGATGGTGGCCAGTCTATCCCCAATCCTGGAGAATGTGCTCCACCCAGTCTGAAGCTTGTGTGGCAGCACTTTTCATGAATAATATGGCATCCAAATTCTCCAAAATCCTCCAGGCATCTGAAAACCCTGGAGTGGTAACACTCTTTTTGAACAATGGGGTAGAAGTCCCACCTCTAAAAGCTCTGGGGCACACTCACCCTTTCCACATTCATAGGTAGTTCCATGCTCTCATCCCAAGATATCTTTACTTCAGACCTCAGCTTCTATGGTTCTGCCTTTGAAGTCATTTTGACTTCAATTTGTCCCCTTTCTGTCCCTGATAGTCCATGCTGGAAGTGGTTCGATTCATACAGACTTCACAGTCTGTTGGTTTTGCATATAGTACATAGGAGTCCCAACCATCAGACAATATGTCTTTCTACAAATCCTTTCCAGATAACTGCATTTCCAATCCTGACTTGTATTGAAATGGCTGATTGGTTCCATATTCAGTTGAATCCTCACATGGGACACTATTCTCTGGAGACTTGCTTTCTGGAAGCTACGAATTTTCCAAACCGTAAATTTCTGGTTTCTTTGTACCCAAGAGTTCAGTTCCTATCACATTTTACTATAATCTGCAAGGAGAAGCAAGGCTGCACTTCCCACATTTAGTTTGGAAACCTCAGCTATGGGTCTAAGCTTTTCACTTTCTAATTCTGCCTTCCATGTGCATCAGTATTCAATTTTGCCAAATTCTCTGCTGCTTTCAAGCAAGGATCACCTTCATTCCAGTTGGCAATGACATATTCATCATTTCTGTCTAAAGTTGCATTAGCACTACCTTTAGCATCCATATTTCTACCAAGAGTCTCTCCAAAGCACTCTAGGCCTTTTCTATCAAGCATCTCTTAATTCCTCCAGAACATTTACCTTACCCATTTATAAAGGTGTGCTAGTATTTTTGGTATTTGCAATCTCAGCACCACACCTCTGGGCCAAAATCTGTTTTACCTTATTAAAGTTGGTGAAATGAAATATACCAGAAATATGATGACTTTTACAATGAGGATTTACTACCTTACAAGTTTACAATTATGAGGCTATGAAAATATCCAAATCAAGGCAACAACAAGACAATAAATGGACTCTGAAGGCAATCTGCCTAGGCATCCTCCATTCCTCTGTCACCTGGAAAGGTACATGGTGTAATTGCTTGTCTCCACCTTCTCTCCTGGGCTTTGATACTTCAATATTTGGCTTCAGTGGCTTCCTCTCTGAGTTCTCGCATATTTTTCTTTTAGTTTCTATCTCTTGTAACTTCAATATGACCTTCTACCTAAGCTTCTCTGGCTTTTCTCTCTTACAAAAGGGCTCCAGTAAGACGATTAAGACTCACCTGGGGCAATTCTCAAATGGAAAACCCTAATAAAGAGGACACACACACACACACAACAGGTATACACCCACAGGAATGGATTAGCATTAAGAACATGATCTTCCTGGGTTACATTATAGCTTTAAATCATTACAACCTCCATTTTTTGAATGTATATAGAGTGAATTTGTATCTACAGAGTTCAAACATTCAATTCCATTGAATTGAATGCTTTGTTTTTCAATAATTTCTGAAGAACTTCTTGACAAAATTAGGTAAGAAAAAATATTCTGACCAATTTAGCTCTTTTCATACTGAATCATACTAAAGCACAAGGTGAACAGCTAATAGAAATTTCACACATGAAAACTAAGGAGATAGTATATGAGTGAACAGAGCACTGAAATAAAACAGCAGAATTCTACATCTTTTGGCAATTGTGTAAAATGATTTGCTATATTCTACTCACTCTAGAATGAATATATCAATATTTATCTAAGAATATGGGAATAAATATTGAAGAACAAAATATGTAAGGAAGATTTAATCATTAAAATAATTTATAGAATGTCTAATTAGGTGGGCCATACACAGACATGTATATTAACATTTTATGAGCTAATCTCTAAAAATTTGCCAGTAACTTAGGTGTTCTAGGGTTTTGCTGAAAAGAAAGAACTAAGATTTTTACTTGGGATGTATATTATGATTGAATTAAAACTTGTGTGACAGTTTATGTTTCATTCACATTTCCTTAATACTTAGCATTTTCTTTTCATTTATTGGCTAAAATTTTGCTTATTTAATTTCTTTTGAAAATCTAAGCTTTTGACCATCCAGATATTTTACTATTCCATCTAACATCTCTGGAGAACACTTACAGTCAACATAATATGACAGCATAAGATTTCTAGGCAGCTGTTTCCCCACAGAATCTGTGAACAATCGGCAAAAATAGAAGAGATATATTCCCCCAAACTCTGAAAAACAGTTAAAATTTTGTTTAATTGAGCAAGAACCAATCAAGAAAACATAGCTTTAAAGGCAAATGGAGTGGTAAATGATAGTGATTAAATGTAGAAATATGACAATGTTTTTAGATGAGGGAGGACAAATGAATGTCAACATTGCAAGGTACTAAAAATTGGACAGAGGGGAAAAATAAAATCAATGCAAACTAGAATGCATAGTTAACAGTGACATTGTATTATGCTTCCATTAATTGTAACAAAGGCAATATACCAAAAGTAAATATCTATAAAAAGGGGGCTATAAAGGAGTGGTATGTGATCCTTGGTGTTGCTCTTGTTGTCTGATCTTTACATTGTACATTATTATTATTTTATTTGTTTTGTTTTATACATCTGTCTTTTTTAATTCTTCATTTTTTCTCCTTTTCCTGTTTGAAGAAGAAATGGAAATTTCCTCATATAGATTGTGATGGGGAATGCATAACTATGTGATTATACCAGGTATTATTGATTTCTTACTTACAATGGATTGTATGGTATGTGAATAAAATTTTTTTAAAATATAAACAGAGGGATACAAGTGCTGAAAAAAATTGGGAGAATGGGATGTAACTATTCACTGCTGGTTGGAAAATACAATGGTGCAGCCCATCTGGAGTGCAAGGTGGTTCCAGAGGAAGCTAAGTATTGGGTTGCCATATGGTCCTGCAACCCTGTTATTTGTTATATGGTTGGAAGAATTGAGATCAGTGACAATGTCAACAGACATTTGTGCACTAGTGTTTGTGGCAGCAGTATTCATGATTTCAATGGATGGGAGTGGCCTAAAAGCACATCAACTGATAAACAGAATGGTGAACTGTGGTGTATACATAAATGGAATATTGAGTAGCAGCAACAATGAATGAAATTGTGAGGTATGCAATTACTTGAGTGGACCTTGAGGATAGTATGTTGAATGGAATAAGCCAGAAATGAAAAGAGAAACATTATAATGCCTCACTAATATGGACTAACTATAATGAGCAAACTGAGAATTGAACCTGAGAGCATAGGTTATCAGTGGAAGGCATATTGTAAAGGTTCCTAGATTGTAAACTCTTAGAGCAGTCACATCTATTCAGGGGTTGTAATGGTTATTTCTAAATTCTGAGATGCTGAGCAGTTTGTGTGCAACCTTGTCAGTCCTTTGAACTTCAGCTATCTGTTGACACCTCAGACTCAGAGCCAGAATTCAGCAGCTATGAATGTCAGCATTACCCCATACAGCAAATGTTAATAAGCTGAAAGAGATCAGACTTCAATTATGAAATGAATGAAATGGACTGGGTAAGGATGAAGGTAAATCATACTAAAGGATAAAGGATGATATTCACTACATTTTAAAACTTCAACTTCTGTGTAATACCAAATGAAGACATTTTTATTTGGGGCAAAATCTACATTTTCTGTATTACACTATATAATTTAACTTGTATGGTCAGTTTATTCAAACACCATAATTTCATGGAACCCTAAACAGGAATGAGACATGGTTGGTTTGTAAATGTTAATGTGAAGCCCAAAAACATCCCAAAGTAATTTAGACAGAGAATAAAAAGTATTTGAAAAGCCCCCTTGAGAGAATTGGGAAAATGTGGAAATATTAAAGTTCCCCATCTGGGGAATTCCTGATATTCTTACAAGCACTAGCAATTAACAGTTCAATAAGCTGAGCCCTCAATCTTTGGACTTGCCCTTATGAAGCTTGTTACTGCAAAAGAGAGGCTTAGCCTACTTATAATCGGGCCTAAGTTTCACCCCCAGTGAACCTAATTGTTGCTCAGATGTGGCTTGTCTCCCTCTAAGCCAAGTTGGCAGATGGTCTTGCTGCCTTCCCTCCTAAGTGGGACATGACTCCAAGGGATGTACATTTCCCTGGCAATATGGGACATCACACAGGGCAATGCAGCTGGTCCCAGCATTGTAACATTGAGTAAGCCTTCTACACCAAAATGACAAAAGGAAGTGAAATAAAGTTTCAGTGGCTGAGAGACTTCAAATCTAGTTGAGATGTCATTCTGGAGGTTATTCTTATGCATTATGCAAATATCCCTTTTTGGTTTTTGATTTTTAGTGTATTAGAATAGGTAGAAAAAAATACCTGAAACTGTTGAAATGTAATTCAGTATCATTTAATCTTGAAGACAATCATGTAACTTATACCTTATATGGTGTGACTGTGTGACTGGGAAAACCTTGTGACTCACACTCACTTTATTCAGCTTATGGACAGAGAAGTAGAAAAATGGGGAACAAAACTGAATGAATAGTGGGGGGATTGAGGAGTATGGGATGATTTGGGTGTTCTTTTTTACTTTTAGTTTTATTCTTATTTTATTTATATTTTTAACAATTTTTTAAATTAATACATAACTGCTTGTTTAGCTGTACATTGATAGTTAACACCTTTTTATATGTATGTTATATTTTACAGTAATGGAAATGACTGAAGTTGTGGAATTGTGACCCACAACATTTTTTTGAAATTTGCTGTCTAAATACTTGTTGAATCATACCTTGAAATTATCACTTTTATGTATATATGTTAAAGTTCACAATAAAATCATGCATTAAAAACAGAAAATCAAGAAAGAATATGAATAAAAATAAAAGAATTGAATAATATTATGTCAACTAGTCTTAACACATGTTATAAAATACTACACCAAGAAGCAACAAAATATGTTCTACAATGCACATGGGTCATTCTCAAGGATATATTGTTTATTAGTTCACAAAACAAGACACATGAATTAAAAAATAGTCAAATAATACCCTGTAAGCTCTCCAACAAGTGAATGAAGCTAGAAATCAATGACAGCAGAATTGGAATGGTCGTAAATGTATGGAAATTCAATAATGTACTCTCAAGTAACAAATTTGTCACAAGAAAACACAAAAGAAAATATGAAGTGTCTTGAGGACAAAGTGGAAACACAACATGCCAATTTTATCAGATGAAGCAAAGGAAGTGGTGGGAGGGAAATTTATAACTCTAAATGCTTACATAAAAAAGAAGAAAGATCTCAAACAAGATACTGGACTCAAAATAGAGGTTTAAAAAAAGGAAGAGCAAATTAAATCTAAGTGAACAAAAGGAAAGGCATAAATGAAATAAATGAAATAGAGAATAAGACACAATAGAAAGAATAAAGAAAACCAAAATTTTGTTCTTTGAAAAGGTCAATAACATCTATAAAACTTTATCTAAACAAAGAAGAAAACAGAGGGGAAACAAATAACAAAAATCAAAAGTGAAATGGGGACCTTACAGCCAACACAACAGAAACAAAAAGGACTATAAGAGGATACTATGAATATCTGTATGCAAAAAAAAAAAAAATGATAACATAGATGAAATGAGAAAACTCCTACACCTTTCAAACTACTTAGACAGAAAAAATAAACATATAGTCTAAAAACACACAAGTCCACAAAATAAAATTAAACGAAACAAGTTTTCTGTTGTATATTAAATTTTTTGCCTTTAAGACATGAGAAAGAGACTAAATCAGACACTATCATTAAAGACTAAGAAATGCATAGTAATACGAAATGGCTTTTAGAGTAGATAACTAGCAAAATACACTTAAAAGAATTATTGATTAATTTACTTGTTATATCAAAATACAAGTCACTGGACACTTGAAGGTATCTTTTCCTCTATTGATAAATTTTCATGACCATTTCAGTTCAAACCCTACATCCACTGCCATTACTTTTAACAGACTCTCTTCTTCCATCAGGAAATGAAAGCATTCACCTAATTTTGAGCATCAAATTTATTGGCCACTCTAAACATAGAGTCTAGAGTTTCTTTACTGTTTTCTCAAAAGTTTGGGATTCTGATTCCTATGTAAAACTCTACATAAATCAGATTTTGATAGATATGTCCTATTCACCTAGGCAATGGGCAGGAGCCAAAATACTTAATACCAGAGATTTCTTAGACTATTTGATCTTTATATTTTGCATACTATCTCCTAAAATATTCTGTATCTTATCAGAAACTTTCTTGTACCTGTGACACAGCACAGGCAGATGAAGTATATACTAAAAAAATAATTTAGATCATTTATATTTACCTAGTCAGCTGTTAGAACCAACAGGAGATATCCTGAGGGGGAATATGCTCAATTATCTTCTGGTTCAAAACTAATGATTTACACATAATAAAATTAAATAGTTCTAGAATGACACACTACATTTGGTGAATGAATAGAATTCTTTGGCCTTTCATTTAAAGTGATATCTTAGAAAACACATACATATATAATTTAACAAGACATGAATTTTAAGATCTGGGCATAAACTTATATCATAAGATCTGACATGGGCTAGCAATTAAATCCTGAGGTTCACTTTCCTCATCCTAGCAATGTAACCATATTAAATTGCAACAAATTAGTAAATATTATAAACTCTGATAATATTACACCAAAATATCTCTTGCAGCATCTAGCATCAACAATTTACTGTCATCCAAATTCATTTTATTTTATTCTGTTTAAATTATTCTGCTTTAATGTAAAGACAGTATGCATTTTGATCTTATTATAAATGATAATAAACTACAAAAATGACACAAACATGTGGAAATGCAGACCTCAAAAGTGTAAAGCACTGGAGTGTTGTTATTGTGTGAATTCAGAATATTAATATATTGATTACTCAAATGTTTTAACACACACATGTAGGCACACACACTCACAAATATTCACATACACACAGAGACACATACCCCACGAACAAAATGAAGAATGTAACATTGGTAGACAAATAGAGCCAGCAGAGTTTTTAATTTCTTCAATTATCTAGATTCTCTTCATAGGCTATTTATCCAAAATATTTTGATGACCTATCTGTAGCTGTGAAACACAACAAATAAAAATATAATCTTCTATAAATGGCATCAGGAGAAGCAAAGCTGAGAAATGGGATAACAATGAAGATTTTTGTGGATTGTAGAGTCAGACATATTTCAGTGAGGGAATAAGTTTGCTTTCATGATGAGGTGATATTGGAACCAAAATATGATAGAAGGGATACAAAATGATACTGAGAATTCCTTTCAGAGAACCCCATTAAAGAGTAACAGACAATAAAGATTACCAGACATTTGAGTAAACAATATATTTGAAAGAGAGAGAAAAAGAAATAAATGCTAGAAGGAAAATTGAATCAAACTGAGACAAAGTAGGCATTAAAAAAATTGAGAAAGGTAGAAACACTAGAAGGAAGGTTCCAAATAAGAGATATAGTCTCTGAGGATATGTCTAAGAAAGTAATGTTACAGCAGTACATAAGGTCTAAAGTGTAGGCAACTACTTACATAGGTAAGACCTGTATAGCTATGGGATTCAAAGTACTCAAGGCAGAAAGCTCTGAATCAAGCATATCACTGAAAGATCAAATACCTCACAAAAAGATATTTTAAGGCTTTCATAAAAATACAGAAATGATTCCTGGGCATGAAACTGGAAAAATTGCTTTGAGAAATCCCTAAACTATATCTATGCCTAATTCTGATAGTCAAAATGCCTATGATATTTAAACATGGAGAAATATAAGAATTACAATTAAACTTCATACAATGGTTTTTAAAGTGCAAATGAAAAAAGGAACAAATGATATTCCAAAAGTTACTAACAACACAATATAAAATAAGGCCCTATGGCAGGCAAATTAACAAAATAATATAACATGTTAAAATAACATGAAAGACAATAAAAAGGTATAAGGTATTAAAGCATTAACAAATTACATTTATCTGATACGAGATGGACACATCTGGAGGATTTAAAAATATGATTCCAAGAAATCAGAAATTAACTTAAAAAATAAAAGAAATAGAGAAATTTAGTAAAAACAAGAGTAAATATTCCCATATAAAGCACAGTTAAGGATCAATGAAATGGGAAGGACAGATGTGAATAAAACTCATTTGAAATGGGAGAGAATAATTTGAGAAATCTGACAGACTTAAAAAGTGCTCAAGTATAATATTCAAAATGTGAAAAACTTAAACAATTATAAAATGATTACATGGCAAATAGTTGATCTCATTAATAGAAGACCCAGTGAAATAAGTCTAATTCAAAAAGCCATCACTTAACAAGGTTTCAAAGAATTTATCAGAAAATGTACAAAATTTTAACTTTTGTTTCTAATATAATTGTAGATAATATGCTTACAGATGAGTCCAGAAATCATTAGTGTAAAGCTTCTTTACTTTCTATGATCTGAAAATAACCATGGGAGAAGAGGCAAGATGGTGGCATAGGGAGGTGTGGAATTTCATTTGTCCTCTAGGGCAGTTAGTAAATGGACAGGAACTGTCTGGAACAACTGCTTGAGGGACTTCCATGACCAGACACACATTGTACATCAGTCTGATGTGGGAAGAAGGACCCAGATCAGAGTACAGAACTGCAAGTAAGTCTCCTGATCTGTGGAAGCTGATGCCTTTCCCACATTAGCATGGCAGGCTTGTCTGGAATCACTTCCCTGTGAAAAAAGAAGTGGTCTCTTCTTGACACAAGGGAAGGTAGCTCAACCAAGCTTCAATTGCAGATTTAATTAACAAATTCAGACAGCCAAATACAAGTTCTGAGCACAGATAAACTCAGAGAAAACATGAAAGGAACTCAGAGTTCTATTCATGTCAGAGAGGGTTCAGAGATGAAGGAAATAAAACAGAGTCATTTGGAGTTGGCTGGATGCAGAACACTAGAAAAATCTTGGGACCCCCAAAAAGGGGAATGAAGAACTAGTTACCAAATCCAGCTCTTGGTTGGCAAACTGGGGACTGGGGACTGGGTCTGAAAAAGATTTCTTTTTTCTTTTACTTTTTAGCATAAAGAAAGCATCAGGCTTTTTCAGTTGTCCACAAGGGAGGAGATAAGAAATATCTTAGAGATAAAGTAACTAGTTAGGTGGAGATAATTCTTTAGAAGAGGAGTATCTTCTCCAAGAAAGGGGGGCGACAGGGTCCAGCATAAGTAGCTGCTCTCATTCAGCAAATTCAGATCCCAGGGGCTGGAAAACAGAAGCAGTATAAGCTCACTCCTGCCTCAATCACTGTGTCAACCATACCCTTAGAGTGCAGGGTCTGCTAAGAATTAAAGGCCTGGTAGCATTTTACAAAAGTGTGTGTGTGTGGGGGGGTGGACTGACAAATAACACCTGCTTGTCCAGATTTTTTTTTTTAAAAAATCATAGATCAAGAGACATTGCAGAAAAGACTGGAAACCTGCTGAGTCTCCTCCCCAAGGAAGCTTAAACACACTCTTACTGAGTCCTGAGTCTGTCTTGCCTGGGAAAATCTGATTTGGGTAGATCCTATCTGGGGAGACACCTCAAAAAACCTGAGATATAGGGGAGGATAAAAGCAAGAATAACAAGAGCTAAAGAGTTCTGATCAGTTAACAGAAGTTAAATTTGAGGTCTAAAATAAGTAAAACTGAATGTCAAAGGATACATGGAGAACACAACAATCCAATAACAAAACCCTATGTAAAGGAGAGAAAATAACCTCCAGAATAAACAAATCAAAGAAATCAGATGCCAAGACACAAGCAAAAATCATGAGTCATACAAGGAAGCACAAAGATATTGCTGATATCAAAGGAACAACATAACTCAAAATGAGATACAGGAGTTGAAACAACTAATTAAAATGTCCAAATAAATCTTCTAAATCAAATCAATGAGTTGAAGGAAAATGTGGGAAAAGAGATGAAGGATGTAGAGAAGACACTAAGTGACCAGACAGAAAAATTTGAAAGCTTAAAAAATCTTGACAGAACCTATGGAAATTAAAGGCCCAATAGAAGAGATGAAAAACAGAATGGAGACATACAACTGCAGATTTGAAGAGGCAGAAGAAAGGATTAGTGAACTAGAGGGCACAGCAACAGAACTCCTATGAACAAAAAAACAGGGGAAAATGGAAAAACATGAATAGGGTCTCAGAAAACTGAGTAACAACAAGTACAGAAATGTGTTATGGCTGTCTCAGAAGAAGAGAAGGGAAAAGAGCAGAAAGAATAATGGAGACATAATCACTGAAAATTTCCCAACTCTTCTGAAACACATAAAAGTACATATCCAAGAAGTGCAGCATGTTCCAAACAGAATAGATTCAAATAGACCTACTCCAAGACATTTAATAATCATGTTTTCAAATGTCAAAGGTAAAGAGAGAATTCTGAAAGAAACAAGGGAAAAGCAATCCATCATATGCAGGGGAAGCTCAATAAGACTATGTATGGATTTCTAAGAATAAACCATGTAGATGAGAAGGTGGTGATATGACATATTTAAGATACAGAGTGAGAATAACTGCCAAAAAAGAATCTATATCTGGCAAAACTGTCCTTAAAAAATGAGGGTGAGTTTAAAATATAATCAAAGAAACACTGAGAGAGAGATCGCTTCACATGTGCTACCAAGCATTCAAGAAAGAATTATGACCAATCCTTCTCAAACTATTCAGAAAAATTGAAGGGGAGGGAAGTTACCTAACTTATTCCATGAGGCCAACATTAGCCTAATACTAAATCCAGACAAATATACCATGAGAAAAGAAAATTACAGAACACTCTCTTCATGAAGGTAGATGCAAACACCTCAACAAAATACTTGCAAATCAAATCCAGCAGAACATTAAAAGAACTAGACACCACAACAAAGTGGATTTTATTCCAGATATATGAGGCTGGTTCAACAGAAGAAAATCAATTAATGTAATATACCAGATTAAGGAATTATAGGGGAAAAGCTACATCATATTCTTGATTAACGAAGAAAAGGCATTGACAAAATTAAAAATCCTTTCTTGATGAAAACCATTTAAAGGATAGGAATAGAAGGCAATTTCCTTTACAAGATAAAGTGACTATATGAAAAAACCACAGATACCACCATACTCAATTGGAAAAGACTGAGAGCTTTCCATTTAAGATCAGGAACAAGACAAGGATTCCCACTATTACAACTGTTATTCGACATTGTGCTGGAAGTTCTAGCTAGAGCAATTAGGCAAGAAAAAGAAATAAGACTTCCAAATTGGAAAGGAAGAAGTAAAACTTTCACTGTTTGCAGATGACATGATCTTATATGTAGAAAATCCTGAAAAAGCTACTGAAATTAATAAATGAGAAAAGCAAATTAGTGGGATACAAGATGAACAAGAAAAATTAGTAGTCTTTCTCTATGCTAGAGGAAATACAAATGGCTGAAAAACATATGAAAAGATACTCAACTTCACTAGCTATTAGGGAACTGCAAATAACCACCATAATGAGATATCATCTCACACCTACTAGAATGGCCATTATCAAAACAACAGAACACTACAAGTGTTGGAGAGGATGTGGAGAAAGAGATACACTTATTTACTATTGGTATCAGTGTAGAAAGTTGCAACCACTCTGGAAGGCAATTTGGTGGTTCCTCACCAAGCTAACTCCATCAATGGATGAGTGGATAAACAAA
This sequence comes from Choloepus didactylus, assembly GCF_015220235.1. Taxonomy (NCBI): domain Eukaryota; kingdom Metazoa; phylum Chordata; class Mammalia; order Pilosa; family Megalonychidae; genus Choloepus; species Choloepus didactylus. Next base: position 3,887,044 of record NC_051316.1, read on the forward strand.
CTGTGCATACACATACAATGGAATATTATGCAGCTCTAAGATAGGGAAAAGTCATGATGCATGCAACAACTTGAATGAAACTTGAGGACATTATGTTTAGTTAAATTAGCCAGAAACAAAAGGACAAATACTGTATGGTCTCACTAATATGTATCAACTATAAAGAGCAAACACTGAGTGTTAAAGTTAAGAACATAGGTTATCAGAAAGTAGAAAGAGGGTAGAGATTGGGCATTTGATGTTGGAGTATAGAATGTTCAACTGGATTGAATGTAAAGATCAAGAAATGGATAGCACAATAATATGTGATGGTAGCACAATACTGTAAGCATTATGAACAAACTGAGCGTGAGTATATTTGAAAGAGGAAGGCTAGGGGCATGTATGACACCACAAGGAAAAATTGAGGATAAAAACTGGGACTGTATAACTTAGCAAAACCTAGACTGGACAATGATGGTGAGTGAATGTCAATATTACAAGGTGTTAAAAATGGGACCACATATGGGAAAAATGCAATCAATGCAAACAAGGATCTATATTTAACAGCAATGTAATATGCTCCATTAACTGTAACAAAGGCAATATACCAAAGCTAAATGTCAACAGTGGGAGATATAAAGGAGTTGTATGGGATTCTTATTGTTGGTGGTGGTGTTTCTCCTTTTCTATGTTTTTATTCTTGATTCTTTCATTTTTTTTCCTCTTCTTTGCAGAAAAAATGGAAATGTTCTCATATAAGTTGCCATGATGAATAACTTTTTGATTAGACTAGTAGCTAATGATTTTTCACTTAGGATGGAATGTATGCTGTGTGAATAAAACTGTTTAAAAAATAAATAAGATACAGCCGCTGGAGAAGATGTGGTGAGAGAAATTTCACTGTTGGTAGGGAAGCAGAATGGTGTAGCCCTTCTGGAGACTAAGTATAGGGTTGCCATCTGATCCTGCAAAGCTGTGGTTTGGTATACACTTTGAGGAGCTGAAAGCAAGGACATGAATAAGCATCTGCACACTGGTGTTTATGACATCATTATTCATGATTTGCAATGAATAGAGGGAGCCTAAGAGTACATCGAGGGGTGAATGGAAGGATGAACTGTGGTGTATATATACATACAATGGATTATTGAGCGACTGCAAGAATAATGAAGTTTTCAGGCATGAAACTAGGTGAATGAACCTTGAGGACATTATGTTGAGTGAAATAAGCCAGAAACAAAAGGAAAAATATTGTAAGACCTCACTTATATAAACTAATTATAATGAGCATATGCTGAGATTTGAATTTGAGAGCATAAGTTATCAGGGGATAGAACATGGGCAGAGATTGGGCAATTGATGATGCAGAAGTACGGAATGTTCAATAAGGCTTACTGTAAAGGTTTGTAGATTATAAGCTCTTACAACAGTCACACCTATTCCAGAGCTTTAACTTTTAAGTGATCTTTATTTGGTACAAAATGTATCTTCTCTGCAGCACACTATATAATTTAACCTGTATGGTCAGTTTACTTAAAAAGATTAATTACATGGGACTAGAATAGGGAATGAGATCTTTTTATTCTGTACAGGTTAATTTAATACCTCATACATCCTAGAGTATTTTGGGCAGAAAACTTAAAAAAAGGTATTTGAAAAGTCCCCTTGAGGGACAGGAAAAATATGGAAATATCAAACTTCCTCACCTGGGTAATTCCTGTTATTCTCAAAAGCATTAGGGACTCCCAATTTAATAAATTAATCCCTTCATCTTGGAGCTTGTCCTTATGAGACTTATTCCTGCAAAAGAGAAGCTAAGTCTACTTATAATTATGACTAGATTCACCCTCAGAGAACCAACTTTTTTGCACAGATGTGGCCTTTCCCTCCCAGTCAAGTCTACAAATAAACACACTTTTTTTCCTGGGACATAACTCCCAGGGGTGTAAATATCCCTGACCACATGGTTCATGACTCCAAGGGATGATCCTGGCCCTGGAATTATGGGATTGAGAATGCCCTTTGTGACCAAAATAGGGAAAAGAAATGAAAAAATATATAGTTTCAGTGGCTAAATGATTTCAAATAGAGTCAAGAGGTTACTCATACACGTTATACAGATTTCCCTTTTTAGTTTCTAGTGTATTAGGATAGGTAGAAGGAAATACCTGAAGCTGTCAAACTGTAATCCAGTACATTTGATTCCTGATGATGATTTTACAACTATATGGCTGTTATGTGACTAAATGATTGCGCAAAACCTTGTGACTGACACTCTTTATCCAGTGTGTGGGCAGATGAGTAGTAAAACAAGACAAAAAGTATATGAATAACAGGGACAGATAAGGGTTATGGGATGTTTGGTGTGTTTTTTAATTTACTTTTTAATTTTTATTTATTTTTGGTGTAATGAAAATGTTCTAAAGTTAACAGTGGTGATGAATGCACAACCATACTATGATACTGTGAGCCACTGATTCTATGTTTGGGATGGATTATATAATGTGTGAATATATCTCAATAATATTGCAGAAAAAAACATCAAAGTTAGAGGAGTGGGGAAGAAATGGAATGATGTATTATAGCTACCAAATGAAACTCTTTTTTCAAATAAAAAAAGAAAAAGAAAATAACCCTGTAAACAGGATTAACGGTAGGAGGCAAAACATTGCTAATACTACAGAAGACTCCCTTATACTGTCTTCTCATCATTATCTTCCCATAATGATAACTTTTCTACTGTAGCAAAGATTAATTTATGTATTAGGTAGTTTTAGAATTAGAGTTACTTTAATACAAATATATAAAATGTATAAAAATTGACAATTTCTCTATTCCAGTTTTATCAATTTGAAAAATGTATGACAAGTGTAACTACTATTTGACAAGTGTAGCCACAGTCAAGTTATAGAACATTTCCATCACCCTAAAATTTCCCTTCAACCACTCTGTAGTCAATCATTTCTCTTTTCCTTCAGTTCTGGCTTGTGTTCTCCATTGTTGTAATTTTATTCTTTCCAGAATTTGAGATAAGTGGAAAAACATTGCATGTAACCTTCTGAATTTTCCTTCTTCCACTCAGTATAATATATTTTAGATCCATCTTGTACCCAAATATATCAGAAGTTTGATCCTATATATTGCTGAGTTGTAATCCTTTATACACATGAAGTACAGTTTATCCAGTCACTAGTGGATGGGCATGCAAATTGTTTCCAATTATGGAGTATGCACATTGGCATACAGGTCTTTATATGAACACATATTTTCATTTCTCTTGGGTAAACAGAAAGTGAGATCTCTGGGTCATAGGGTAAGTTGTTTGATTTCATAAGGAACTCTCAGTTTGTTTTCAAAACAGACTGCATCAGTTTGCATTCCTGTCAGCAATAGTTCAAAAATTCAATTGCTCCTCATTCTTTTAAGTGATTCATATTATTAGTTAGTATTATATATTTTGTTTTAGCAAGTTTAACAGGTCTATGTGATCACATTGTGGTTTTCAATTGTATTTCCTATGATAAATGATGTTCACCATGTTTTCAGAGGTTTAGGTGCCTAAAAGTCCATGTATTTTTCTTAATAGTTCCAAGAGGTTTTTTGTTTGGTTTTGCTTTGTTTTGTTTTCTTTTTATTAACATAGATAAGTAATACACTACAGATAAGGGTACGGGATCAGAACTCTAATATTCTAATGTTTTATCATATAATATATGTCAGCTCTCTACTGCCCCAAATCTGGGAATACTTCTTACCCATAAGTTTACAATATTCATACCTTATTTCCTCTTTGAAATACTCAATGAGTTTAAACTCCCTCTCATACCACTTAGAAGTATATCACTTGACAATTTAAGAGAATAGTAATTTTATAAACAATTATGAATTCTGTTATAGATTATGCTTTCATATTACTTCATTACATACATACCTATGGGAATTTTGAGAGAATTAAACAGGTTATATTCCCAGGCAGAGTAAACTGGATTTCATGGTTTTAATTTATTAGTAGCTCATAAATAATAAATATGAGAAGTAGGACTATGCACTGTATGATTAGATTTTCTAATATTATGCCATATAATTTCCACTGAGAGTTCTTTTTTTATTTTTTAATGGAGGCTGAAATGTACTTATATAATCATTTTTATCATGTAGTTCATTGTTGCAGAACCATTCACTTGTTTACTATGGGAAAAACAAAATCAGTTTTTTGTTTCTCTAGTCTATAACAGAGGGTGCTTTTTCTTTGGGGAATCCCCTGAAGACTTCAAGAAAAGCTTGTAGGCTGGTATCAGAGTCCAAACACATTGTATTTTTAACTTAATTGAAAGAGCAGTTCAGTTCCACAGGTTAAAGTAAAGGGTTTTCATCAGCTAACACAATACTATAGAAGCTATTAGCCTGAAACTCCAATTACAGTATATAGTCCAATATTTAAATAAGAGATTGGGTGTTCTGGATAGATTTGTATTAAAAATTGAACATGTCTTCCAAAGAACATAGCAAGGAAAATAGAAAGAGCTGTCTACATATTTAATTCGATTCATGTAAATTAGAAATTTGCTTTAATATTTTTAATAAAAGATAATAGTCAGATTAGGGACACTAGAAATAAAGGAACCCATTGTAAAAATAAGTAAATTTGTAAATGGAGAGATTATTAACTTTCAACTGTCCTTTGGGTATATGAAAATTTGAGATTTTTTTTATAATAGAGGAATATAAACAGTGTTTAAACTTATTTTCCAAGTTAGCTAATAGATTGTTGACTACTTAGTTTTTCTTGTTTATTTTAATTTCCTAATCTATGTTAGCTTGATGAATTTAAACAAGAATTCCAATCATTAAAGATAAAATTTTGTGTTATTTCTTGAGGATAATTTTCCAGAATTTTGGAAGGTCACATTAAGGTTGCAAGATGGTTGAGTGGAAATAGCTTAGGATGTGGAGACAAAGTTTGGCTTGAATCATTTCTCTGCTAGTAACTAACTTTGGTTAAGTTATATGCCCACTGGTTATCCATTTTCTCATCTATAAGAGTATGCTAAATTATTAATTTTCATGTTTATATGTAGATTACATAAGGTGATGGATAAGAAATTTCCTAACTCCTAACAGACTGTTAATAATATGTGGTAGCTAATAACGTAGCTTTCCTTCTTCACAAACTCAGTGTTTGTATAATTATTCTCATTGCCATCTGCTACTTAGTTATCTGACTTATGAGTTGAGAATATGATTTTTATTTCCAGATTGATCATGGTTTTTCTTTTTAATTCTAGGTATTTTTTTCTAGCTTCTCTCTTCTTAAAGTAAAATCTGCTACACATAAACACAACCATTTTAAAAGAATTGAAATACCAGTGAACAAAACGACTTATTTGAAGAAAAGATTGGATTAAAGGGCTAAACCTCGTAATTATTTTCTATCATGTTTACAGAGCCTTATAATAATATAGGGAATTTCTCTAGTAGAATCTGATTTATATAAAAGGTACCTTCATTTGTAAACAAACATTTTGATCTAGAAACAAATCAGACAACAAGAGATTCCGGAAAATTATACTGCCAAGGATATCAGGACAATTTAAACAATATGTACTATTATATTTGCTGAGACGTCCAAAAGGAAAATGTGGTGGCAGAGATGAATTTTTTGGTCCCTAATGCATAGAATATTGGAATTCATAGAGTTTAATCTAAATAGAATGATATTTTAGTATATATTGAGTGTCATATTACAGGCATATGTAGAACTTGAAGAGGAAAATATACCTTCTGGTGTGGAGTCTATTCATAACTCAATTTTTTTTGCTATCTATTTCTGGATCTATACAATCAATCCTACTAAACATATCTCAATTTCTGAGGAAGAAAAAACTGTTTATAACTCAATTTTGTTTTATTTAAACTAAATCAGAAATCATTTCTAAATTGTATGCATATAATGAAAAATAATATAATAGACCTGTTTCAAAGAATCTCATAAATAAGCACTCTGCAGTGGCAATATGTTCATAAAGTTGAACATGATGTTCCTGATAATTTTGTTCAATTTTACTCTTTGGTTTGGAAGGATGAAGTTACTTTTTGAAGCTCAACTGGAATTTGGGGAAAAGCTGCAAGTTTAATACACTGATTTAGAAGCTCATATTCATCAGCAATGGTTGGCACAAACACACTAGTGAGGTATTGAATTGGAATGTTACTGAAATTTCTGTGGTGTATTTTAATCAAGATGTATTATGTAGTGAGTTCTTTTACTAAACTTCTTATTGATGCTGTTTTCATCATTTGATTGCATATTTTTATTTCCTTTCACTGGGTTTCATTTTATCTTTCTAATTCCTTTTTTGCCCCTGATGCTCTCCAGTAAATATTTTTGAATGTTTTCCATGGACTTTTGTAAAAGAGGCAAGGATAAAGTTCTGAAAGAGGGAAAGAGGTAGAGTAGGAGAGAAAAGGTGCAGTAAAGACAAAGAGAATGAGGAAATTTTTGTAACAGATATCTATTTTTGTTCTCACCAAAATACATTAACACATACTTGAATTAATGAATACCTTTATAGGCATTCAAAGTAAATAAGAAATTATTTTTAAATTTGTTTGTGTGTGTGTGTGTGTGTGTGTATAAGAAATGGTAAATTGTCTGAATTTGCCTTCCTGCTTTTTGGTAAGTTGAATATCAGTTAAATCCTGCATGTATATTTTATTCTGTCAGAGAAACAAACATCAGCAGGCATATCCTCATTAGCTTTGACTAAGCAATATTATATCTGTAAATATGAGTTTACTTTTCTGGTTATGATTTTATAACATAATTGAAGAAAAATGAAATTACAGTGTATTTCTTAATGTACCATCAAAAATTACTTAATAAGCCAGTACAAATATACTCATCCAACAAATTGAAAGAAATATCTAAATCAGGGGGTCTATCTCAGATACCTGAAGATCTACACACAGCATCACTTTATGAAGTATCATGGTGTAAGTTAAAGAAAGTAAGATGTAAAACAGTGAGGTGGCTATTGCAGGCTTCTAGTTCTAAAATACACAATTTAGTTTTAAAATAAACATGGTCAAGATAAATAATTTATTCTGCCAAGATAAAGCCTACTAGATGTGACCTTGTAAAGACTAGAATATTTTTGCTGCCTTTCAATTTTGAATGCTAGTCTTATAAATTTATTTCATTTTCTATCAAATATAAAATAAATATTTTGAATTAACAAATTATAACTTGAGGTTTTCTGTGTCTGTACCTTTCTTTCCAACACCTCCCCTTCAGTTTGATTCAAAGGCATGTGCTTCCTTGTGATTGGTTTGGGGTAGTCTGGGACCTCATGGGTAGATGAGTAATAAAATGAAGGCAGGCATTAAAAAATAATAATAAATAATAGGTTGGGAATATGGGGGAAAATACCCCTATATAAACTATGGATAATAGTTAATAGTACTATAATAATCTTTCAATTGCAACAAATGTAACCACTGTTAGAAAATAGTAGAATTACAAAAAAGTAATATCATCAATTGTAACAAATTTTCCATACCAATTGCAGTGATGGTGTGGTGGGTTTATGGGAATCCTATATTTTATGCATAATTGTTCTGTAAACCCACAACTTCTTTAATAAGAATATAAAAAGGCAATGCTTCTAAACTTTCAGGGAAGTTATCACCCGTATTTTGTACAAACTCTTCCAGACTGTACAAAATGAGGGCTAATCTGCAAGTCATCCTAGGATGTCAGAACAACCCTGTATTTTTTAAGATATAAAAAATATTTATTGCCCTCCAAGTCATATATATAGATGCAAAAATCCTGAACAATACTGATATATCATTACATCAACTTTAAAAGGTAACCTATAATTGAACTTCTGTCTCTATTAGTTTGCCTATTCTTGATATTTCATATTGCAAATAGTCTTAACTGAGATTAATAGGTTGGTCAGATTACAATCATCATGTTCCCATTGAAGAAGTGAAGGAACAAAAGAGAGAGAAATGTAGAAAGGAAGGAGGAATCTTGCATGACTCTAAAAATACATCAGGAGTGGGATTCTTTGGGTAATTTTGCACCAGCAGATATATGTACATGTATTATCTAAAACTAAACAAGTAAAAAGGACATTCAACACAGCTAATGAAGCCATGAACCTTTATACACATTTCTCTCCTCATTGGACAAATACAGTGCATACTGTCAGTAATTAAATTCAGAATGCAGGGACATCTCTGAATGTTATACCATCTGGGGGATGAAAGTCAAATCACTATTATGCAGCTTGTGATGATCTGTGAAGATTTTTTTAGCTGTGCTTCTTTAATATAATTATATCCCATTATGCCAGATTCTAATATTCATGGACAAAGTCCTAGTGACTGAGATACATAGTTTGCATTGCAGCTGTGCCAAAAACAGGGGCTGTGGAAAGTTATGGGAAGGTTTTACACTTTCCCATCCCCAAACACAGTTTTCCTTCTTTGCTTGTGATATGTGAAATTTGTAACATGGATTACAGACCAGGATGAATACTTCTTTAATGCATTTGGATAATTTTGAGAAGAAAAAGGGAATACCCGAGCTTAGAACTATGGAATGTTTAGGGTGAGGCAGAATATACATACTGAAACCAGGATATACATACCTGGCATAATTCATCTAAGGACTGACCCTTCCTGAACCCCTATTTGCATGGATTTTAAACTAAGTTTGGCCCTCATTAGAAATATATACATAGATAATTCCAAGTCTTGAACTTTACTATCTGTATGGAAACACCTGCAAATTTAATATGAAAATAGTAGGGTTCAAGACATTTTATTATTGTGCTCTGATGAATATATTAGCCTAAGACAAAATGTTTAATATTATATTTGACTTTGCTATCAATTTACTACTGCAAATATCACTGTGAAGAAACATCTGCTTCCCCACTACCTATCACATTGGACCACCTCTGATGTGGCCTACAGCTGTAACCAAGCTGCAACTTTTCAGACCTTACAGGAAGATTTCTGCAGGGCACCTTAAAGCATTTCAAGTGATCAAGACTTACTTATTTACAGTAGTAACTTGCCCTTTATTGCAAAAAGAGCAAGTTGCTTTGCTCCCTTCCTTCTCTCAAATTCCTCATTCCCTCATTTATCATTCCTGGAAACACCTACCAATTAAACATCATAATCTTTTTCAAAGAAACTGCTCAAGGAGAATTTAAATTCTGACAATTGTCATCTCTTACACAGATTGGTAAAACAAGAGCACAGATATCCATGCCATGAATGAAAGTGTGAAGATGCAATTAATAGGAGACAATAATAATGCTAATATCATATTACTAAAAAAATGGAAGCTCTCATTGGAAACTATTAATATTTGCAACATAAATACCTATTCAACATCAATAACCCTGACCTGACCGTCACCATCTTTGCTAAAACCACATTCTATATGAAGATTTCAAACAGTGCTTACTCCTTTTTCCTTCTGAATTTCACTTTTTAGATGTCCTTTGTCAATTGAAAAATCATAAAAATTAGAAAATTCCACAATTCTCCAGGAAACATAGTTATAAAATGAAAATATCAATATGAATGGCATGCTGTGCTGATTCTGGTCTTGGTACTATTGTCATTTCCATAATCAAATTGAAGCCATGAGTCAAGAATTGTCACTGGACCTAATCTGATAATCATGATTAGAATCTTTTACTCACCTTAAATGACAAATGTGTTATTGCTGCATGTGGTTGCTAACCTCACTGGAATAAAAGGTATTTATGAATGTCATCTCTCTTTAAGACACAAACCAGGGAGCTTCAATGCAGTTTCTTATGATTCCCAAAGCATCTGAGACCAGGATATGATGCCATCAGGACTATGTTAATTATCAAGGGCAACTTTGAGTTCCCTACTGAGAAACATTATTTTATACACAATTTCCCTTCTCTCTTGAGTTATTTAGTACCACTGCCTCTCAAACACCTTGAATAAAGTACATAATTTGTTGGATACACATTTTATCTCCCAAAATTATTTCAATATTCAGTATTTTACACATTGGCTTCCTCCAATTTCTATGCCTCAAGATAAAGGTAGATCTCTTTAACATGCCCTATACTCCTTCTAGAAGATTCAGAAATAAAAATTCTGAATATGTGTGGTAATCTTATTTCTTTCCTTTAAACTCTCTGCTAAATTGAGTTCATTCTTACTTAATTCCTTATCCTGTAATCATCATCAGTCTTCATTCCCAATTTCACTTTGATTCTTCTTACACAGCTACCTCTTCTAAGGTTGATATATGTCCTTAAAAAGTCATACATCTCTTAAATTAAATATAATGTAGGTTTTCATGAACATGCATATGCTGTTACATATGTTACTTTGATATCTAAAATTCTCATCCAACTTCTTTTTTGATGGCCAGAAAGTAGTCTATTGCTGACCACAAATTGGGAGAAAGCAGTGCAGGCAAAGCTACATTATACACAGTGGCCACTTGTAGTCTATCTTTCTGTGCATCCAATGAAACTAGACATGTATTCTGTGACATCCCTCCTCTCCTCACTGTTTCTCATTCTCACACATCAACCAGCTTCTACTCTTCTACTTGTGGGCTTTATTGAGATAACCCTTATACTAATTGTCACATTTCCTGTGGTTTCATTCTGTTGGCCATTCTGAAGATTCTGAAGGGAGGCAGAAAGTTTTTTCCACATGTGGTTTTCACCTAATTTGTTTGTCAGTTTATCATAGGACAATCCTCTTCATTTATGTGAGTCCAAGTTCCAGCTACATTTTGGACAATGATATGATAGTGTCTGTATTTTACACCATGTGATTCCCATGCTGAATCCCATCCTCTGCACTTTAAGGAACAATGATATTAAAGAGGTGATGAAGAAAAATGAGAGAAATTGCTTTACAAATAAAGTACAGTTGTAGCATTAATTAAAACTTGAAAGAATGTTATATATCAATCCATGTATCTGTGTTTAGAAACTAGGAAAGAACTTGTCTTGATTTTAGTTAGCAGTGTTTACATATCCTAGACTATTTCCAAAGAAAGCATTCATCTGTCCACCAAGGCATTATTTTACATAAATATATACATATATATATATATATATATATATATATATATATATATATATATATTTATAAATTCTGTCTCATATATGCCTGTTACTATGTTCAAACTGATACATATAAAATATTAATTGAAGAACTTACCTTGATGCTAGTGTTTGTATAATTTGATTTTCACTTAAAATTACAGGTGATGTCCCCAGGAGTTGACAGCTTGATATAAACTCCCTTTGTTTAAGCAAATCCTCAGCACTCATTATGAAGTTAATTCCCATTCTGGAATCCATGTAAAGGACCTTACTAATGTTAACTCACATGCTCCATGTTCCCTTACACTCTCAGCTCTGTCCAGGCCTCTGGACAACTCTTTTGTGATCTTTGTCTAAATACAATAAATATTCATCCCATTATTTCCTTCCCACTATCCAACTACAAAATTTTATTTGATACACTCTGAATCTTCCAGAAGTATACTGAGATGATATGGTAATATTTATTAAGTGCATAATTAAGGCACAAGGAAAACAAAATATAGTTCAAATAATAACTTACAACTGGCTGTGATGTACAGGTGGGCCAAGACCTGAAAAATGAGCCTTAATTTGAGTGTACCTATGATGCCAATGTGTTGCTCATTTCCAAATTCTTCCTTTACCCTATGTGTTCAAGAAATGGACATGCATTTGTCATCATTTACAAGCAATGACCAAAGCCCTAAAAAATAATCTCCTGTTACATCAACCAACCCCTCTCCTGCCTAATATATTCTGCTTTGTTTACTTTCTGTTCCTTGATTTGTTTATTTGAAGGGACAGTAGGAGTGGAAATCTACTTTTCCTTCAAAAAATTCACTCTTTTCTCAACAGGGATGATTGTCCTATGAGTCCTCCATAACAATCCCAGGAAAACAAGGTAACCAAAGATTTAATTATTAAGTCTGAATTTGTGATCCAATCCAATAATTTTCAGGACCTCAGTTTCTAATCAGTTATGCAAAGAGATCTCTATTGGAACAAGCACACTTTTGCTAGCAGAGTGTGGTTTAACTCTATCCTCCAAATTCTTCATTAAAAAAAACAAATTTCCAGAAGCACTAACACTATACTAACTATAATTTGGATATCACATTGTCTTATTTTGAAAAATTGAGCTATTTGAAACCACAGTAACTTAAAATTTACTTTCCTTGTTGTGATCTTTTGAGTGCTTTTTCTGTACTAATGTAGAAAAGTAAAATCTGTGGCAAAAATTATGTAAAACTGTATCATTGTATATAAACCATTGTACAGTTTTAACATTATAAGCTATTTGGTATGTTATTTAGGTACACTATGATAAATTAAACATGCATATAATAATCCTTAGGACAATCATAAAAAAGAGAGAAGACAAAAATTCAAATATAAGGGATTAAGTAAGAATATCACTATAATCACCTACAAATATTAAAAGGATAGTAAGAAAAAACTACAAACAACTTTTTTGTTAAACTTCATAATTTATATGACATGTACAATGACTTAAGATGATCACAACAGAAGAAATGGGCAACCTGAGTAGTCTGAGGTCTCCTAAAGAAACTGAATTATTCCTTACAAATATTCAAAATGACCAGAAATTGGGGATTTTTTTTTCCAAATGTGAAAGTACCACCTTTCCCTCAGACTGAAATTTTGACAGAATGCTATGTGAAACCCCTTCAACCATGAAGAAGAGGAAAACATCTTGGGAGATAGCATTGTAACAAAACATCATTGCCAACAGAAATTAAAAGGACACATATTCAAAATTATACACTGTATATAGATGAAATCAAGGACAGCACAGTCCATAAAATAACACCAGAAAATACAAAGAATGTATAAATAAATGATAAGGCAAAATGCAACAAGGCAGTGCTGAAAGGGATATTTATAACTCTAAATACTTACATTAAAAAAGAAGAAAGTCTTCAAATCAGAGAACAAACTGGGAGAACTAGGAAGAGCAAACTAAACAGAGTGAGCAGCAGAAGAAAATAAGAACAGTTAGAGTGGACATAAATAAAATAGAAAAAAAGAACAGGAGAGAGAATCAATAAAACCAAAGATTTGCTCTTTGAAATATCAATAAAATTGACAAAACTTTAGCTTGTGTTCCAGTTTGTATGCTGAGATCTCAAACATTCCACCGAATCCATGTTGGTGTATGATGTGTGGACAGTCACAGTTGGCCCCCAGCAGTTATTCCAGATCATTTACTAGTTGTTTCTGGTTGTTTATTAGTTGCCCCATGGAACTAGTTTACTTCCATTCCTCTCTATGCTGCCATCTTCTTCTGTCTGAAGTCTTTCACATAATAACTCTAAGAGGTGGTTATTTTATTGCTGGTTGAGAAAACAGAGGCATATAAACCCTAAGCACTGTGTTCAAGTCCACATAGCTCTTAAGAGTGATGCCACAATTGGAATCTAAATTTTCTGGGCATTGAGTCCCTGCTTTAAAGCAATTTAGTACATAAAATGAAATGACAGACTGATCTTTATGCTTTGCTAACTGCATTATCAGGGCTCCAAAAAATGTCGTATGAAGTAGTAAATGTCTTTATTTTATCAATGGAAGAAATGAGAGAGAAAAAGGAAATTATGTAAGAAGTATTAGAAAATTAGTATCCACTGTTTTTGACAAATCATTAAATTAGACGATGCATGTAGGGTGCCATTTTTGAGCCTGTGTTTTCTTTATTGTAGACATTAGAAGAAAAAGAAGAAACAGGAGGAGAAACGAGCTGAGGAGGAGACAGGAAAAAATAGTAAAAGTAACTGCATGAGACCAATCTACCTGCAATGATTCCGAGGTTCCATTACATTTTCAATTTGAAATACTAGAATCCAATATGTATGTATTGTACTTGCAAGTGTGGAATTATCCACATTGGAAGGGTCAGCAGTGAATATAATTTAAAGCAAATATAGAAGTTCCTCTTCTACTTATGATGTGAAATCTGCAAAGAAAATTTCATCAGTTCTAACAATTCTAGACAGCCATTAATCTACAAAATCATAAGTTTTCATCAGTTCACCCAAAGTATGAGTTTGGAAACATCCAAGAAATCAAACAGCAAGGAGAGACAAATCTTTAAGGAGGAGATAGGACAAATGAACTGTTTCACATTTGCCAGACAGTAGGAGAGATATTTTGCTACTCTGCAAGCAGATAGGAATAATACAGATAAATTTTACAGAATCAGAAAATCAAGTGTTGGCTAGAGTGCCAAATGGTAAAATCAGCAAGTCCTGGATTCAAGGGGTTTATATTCACTTTCTATATCATCTCTGCAGATCTCTACCAAGTGCTCATGAGAAAGACTGAGACAATGTTGGGACACTTTCTGACAAGGTCACTGGAAAACCCATGAAATACTAAATATCTTGCTCCTCCTTTCTTAATTAATGAGGAATTGCTATTATTTTACCAAGTAATAAAATAGGCATAATTTTTGACATGCCCAACCATAGAATTTCTCCTGCTTTCTGATGTAACCAATTGAGTAGCCAATGTCTACATCTTTATATCTTCTCCTTAATTACACAAACAGAGCATAGGCTCTTGCTAAATGCTCTTACTTGTTTTCACATGGCAATGTGTTCTTACTTAATGCAGACACCAATAAAACCACATTGTTCAACCATAAACATAATTGGTGGACTTTGGCTAAAAGCATTGACAATTACTAAGTTAACAGATCCAGTGGAGAGGATAGACAACATGCATGAATGAATGAGAAATATAATCACAGGGATGAAATCTATTATTTAGTGTCCAGTGAATTGTCAGAAGTAGAACTTTTACAAAGGACACACACAATAGAAGAAACAAAATTTCCATCAACTTGATCATTAGTAGAGTAAATACAGATGAGGAATGAATCAGTGAACATGATGTTAAGCAAATAGGAATTAAAAAAAAACAGGAAAAAAGCTAAAGAAAAATAGTGTGGGAGGATAAAAGATGCCAAATAACCATGGGAAAATATCAAACAGTACATTATATATACAGTTAGAGTTCTAAAACAAAAATTTAGAGAGAGTGCATGTTTTGGTTTGCTAAAGCTGCCAGAATGCAATACACCAGAAATGGTTTCACTTTTACAATGTTACATTTCTAAGTCTATGAAAATGTCCAAATTAAGGCATCAACAGGGATACCTGGACTCTGAGAAAGCCTGCTGGCATCTGGGAGACTTCTGTCACATGGTAAAGCACAAGGCTGGCATCTGCCAATCTTTTGCTCCTGGGTTTTATTGCTTTCAGCTCTGGTTGCAGTGGATTCCTTTCCGTGTTCTTCAGGTCCTCATTTGATAATGTTTTTTTAATTATAATGAAGTAATGGGTTCTCCTATTTTTCAATTCTAATAAGATTAGTATGCTTTCATAGATAAACAGTTGTATCATAGAGTTGTGATGAACAATGTGACCTCTAAAATCAAACTGATTTCAAATATGAGCTTTTCCTTGAAGCTGTTGACTGACCATGAACAAATTCTTTAATCAACCTGTGCCCCAGTTTCATTGTCTATAAAATTTAGCCATTCAAATACATCTACTGAGGCATTCTTCTAGGTTCTGTGGATTTAGCATTGAACCAGATTGATGAAAATCTTGTACTCATAAAGCTCTCAAAATAGAGGAAACCAGAGAGGAATAAAAGACATAAGGGTAATAAATTGAATGTCAGATAAGGATAAATACTATAGAAATCAAATGCAGCATGCTTGCTGGAAGGAGCAGGTGTTATTTTAAATAAGGTGAAAGGCATGGTGTTATGAGGAAGAGAGTGAGAAAAGATCTATGCAGTTATCTGGAAAAAGGTAATTTCAGGAAGAAGAGAAAGGAAAAAGTCCAGACATCATCAGGGCTAATGTGTTTATGGATGCAAGAGAAGGTCAGTGTGGCTGCTCCTAATTGAGCATGGCAGACACACTGATTAAGGATGAGTCCACAGAAGTAAGGGGAAGGGGTCAATCATTCTGGATCTGCAGGTTCTTTTTAAAAGTTTTGATTTTTACTATGAATGTGATGGGAAGTCTTATAGGTTTTGTGGAGAAAGCCTATTACTTTTTTTTTTTTTTTTATTATTAAAGTCAGTTTATATTTCACTTTCCTGTGTTTCATAATTTCCCTTTTTGCCCGTAATAAGCAATAAACGGGCTGGAAATTTGATTAAATAACATTGATTCAGATTAACAAGTTCATAAACACACCACATTTCTTTCAGAGTATAAAATAAGAGGTTGAAAAATATTCCCTAACCCAATGCAAATCAAGTATCCCTCAAAATTGCACATTTCTCCCTGGTTTGCTTATATAATTTAAAATACATATACAGAATGACCTTAAAATATCGATAATTTGAATAAATTCACAGCCATGAAGACATAAACTCTACAATTTCCTTTTCTCTAATTCTAGTGTTCTGCTGAGGTAACTCAAGGAACTCAGTTGCAACTGAGATCAATCCTCTAAAAATAGGGCTAAACAGAATAGTCTCCTACAGTGGATCCTGCAATTCCCAGACAGCAAATCTGGGGTTGAGTACTTCAGTTTTGAGTTATACATTGGAATGTTCAAGATAACTGATGTGCCTTATGGTCCTTGAAAGGAAGACTAAATATAAATACTTTCAGGAGTCAAAGTTAATTTTGAATGAAGATGGAGCAGAACAAATTGACAATAATTTGAAGTTATTTCTGCTTCTAGAGCTGGATGACTTCAGATCAAATAGACAGTGACTGAGCCAAGAAGCACATAGTAGAATTTTTTCCAAACATAGTTAATCAAAGGGATTTTTTTGTCCAAGGCAGACTTATTCTTGATCTAGCTTGAGCACTTCATCAGGATTTGACGCTTCAAAGATGACCCGTCCTCTGAAAACTCATTACCAAGGCAAAATGCAACAATCCTTTTTGTTCACAACGTACATCATTGATACAAATCATGCATGATTCTCTGTCTCTTGTTCCCTCAACTTTATAGGCTTCACAACATGAGTCCAAGGCCAATACAGGATTTTAAGAAAAAAAGGGACAAACAGTAACATGGCCAAAGAGGCTGCAGATTCATGAGCCATTCAGTACATTCATGAAATAACAAAATCATCATCAATAATTCCTGTAATGTAGAAAAATAGCCCAGTCTTCACTGCAGATCAGCATCTCAGGTGGCTGACACTGTTGAAGCAGGTTTGACAATCCAAGGTTATGTTGGCACGCTTAGACAACCCCAAAATAGGGTTTATTAAAAAGAAATTATAGTCCTGAATTGTCTCCCATTGTTCTTTTTCTTTTGTAGGCACTGATCACTCATTCAATGTGTAAGCTTGTCTCCTCTGCACAAGGTAGTATATTTCCCTCACTATTAATGGTGAGATAAATACAATTGTACAACTTGTCATGAGAATGAAAAAATAGAAAACCCACATCCACCCTAGGTTGTCCTGTATCAAAGACACTAAATACTGGCCCACAGCAGCTCCAATGCTCCCAGTTCCATCAACAATTCCTGTGACTGTGGCCAAAGCCTCACTGCTCCCTTGGACTAGTTCTTGGCGACCCAGGTCCACAGAAATAGCTGAGCTAATCATGTTAGATGGTCCACCAATAAAAAATCCTGTAACAGCCATTAAAAGTGCATTAATGGACTTGTTGTTTGGAGAACGACTATATCCAACAAGCGACCCAACTGCCAGGAGTAGACTTAGAGCTAAAACTGGTGCTCTCTTTTGTAACATGTCAGAGATGAAGCCTTGCAAAGTTCCACCTATAATTCCTCCTACATCGTACCAAATGGACAGCTTGTCAGCTTCAGCCTCCTTCCATCCAAAGTTGTTACTCAGATAAAACGGCAACCAGAAGAAGGAGTAATTCACTAACTTCAAGCAGGCATAGGCAAGTGAATATGGTATAACTCCAGGAAAGCAACAAGCCTGACTAAAGCTTATTGCCTTGGCTTGAGTAACAGTACTGCTTTCTTGGATTGAATAATTAGGCTCATATTCATCTTCATTTTCAGCACCATTAATTAAAGGCCTGTGTGAGTCTTCTTCAAAAGTTTCTTTTACCTCAATACCTGGGAGACCAATTTCTTCTGGTGATACCAAGAGTCCAAAGAAGATGATGATCCCACCAGCAAACTGCACAGATGCTGTCACCAGAAAGGCATACTCATAACCATACTGCAGAACAGAAGAAGCTAGACATGCTCCCAAAATATTACCCACTGAAGCACAGGCACTCCAAAGACCAAAAATAACTCCTCGTCTTTCCTTTGTTTCTGTTCCTTTATATTTTCAGGGTTTTCTACAATAACCAAGTATCCCAGCTTTCCCAAACCAGTTGCCCATAACAGCAACTACACAGGGCCAACCTGTGGACTGCAACAGACCATTCACAATCCACAGACAGCAGTAGAACCACTTGTTGTAGAAATGTAGCCATTCTGTGAGGGTGCCAAAGACAAATACCACTAATGCAGAAGAACACATGCCAAAAGACAGAACCCATCGTAAATTAAGCCGATCCCCAACGATGCCACTGATGAAAAGGCCCACAGCATAGGAGAAGAGAAAAATAGTATCCAGTGTTCCAAGGAAAAGAGTGGCTTCCTCTGCACTGGGGAACAAATGGTTGCTGCTCCAAATCTAATTAATCTGAACAGAAATGCCAGTACTAGATTGAATAGATGTGGCAAAAGCGGGCATCCTTTTATTTTTCCTCATCCTAGACGTAAGCTTCCAGTCTTCCACAATTGAGTACGATGCCAGCTCTGCAGGCAGTTCAGTTGATTTGTTGAAAGCAGTTGGGGTCCACTGCTTAGAGACACTGACTTTGACATTGCTAAATGTTTTCCTTGAAGTATGGAGCAATGAATAACTGAAGAAAGTGAGCAGGAACACAATGACATGATGATGGCTGAACTGAGAGAGCAGAGTTCCTCTCTGAAAAATATTTGGCCAGGCCATGATATTCCTGACCTTCCTTCTTGCCTTTGACCTTAAAGTTTGGATAGTGAATGAGTTACATCATTTCTCCTTCCCAAGAGACGCAAGAACCACTGTCCTCCGGCACAATGCTCCCTTCAGTCCGCTCCGCTCCCAAGCCTATTACTTTTTAATAGCAATAATCTGGGCCCTACATTGAGATTAGACTCAAGAGGTATAAGGCAGAAAACAGGTAGGAAATCTAGAAGAATTCTGTGATAATAAAAAGCCTTAGATAATGATTCTCTTGGTTGAGGAGGTAGCAGAGGAAATGTTCAGAAAGAGTCACACTCCAAATATATTCTGCAAAGAGAAACAATATGATATGCTGATGGACAAGGTACAAGGTGTGTGACATACAGAAAATGCCAGGATGACTCTTAAGTCTTTGCCTGGACAAGTAGAAGGCTGTCTTTCCACTACTTTAGATTAACTTTCAGATAGTACAAGTATCTACCTGAGAGATATCTCACTTGTGAACATAAACTATGTTAATTATGAATCTAAAACACTTTGAATATTGTCTGGCATGGAACAAGGGCTCAGTAAATATAATCTATTTCATACCTTCATTAGGTAATAATGATCATTTGCAAACAAAAGCTATTGTTCATTATTTGTTCTACTCTACTCCAGTCTTATTTCTTTATCATTATTAAAAGGGTTCAACTTTTACTATATTTATATGCAATACCACTACAAAGAGAAATTTTGTCTCAAAATTCCCTCATACCAAATCTTACACAAAATATAAAATATATATAGAATAGAGGGAGGTGGTAAAAGATGGTGACATACAGAGGTGTGGAATTTAGTTAGTCCTCTAGAGCAACTAGTAAGTAGCCAGGAACAACTAGTACATAGTCTGGAACAACTGTTGGGGGAAAACCATGACTGTCTGAACATTGTACAGCAGCCTGAGATGGGTGGAATGGCTGAGATCACAGCATAAAAGCTGTAAGTATAAACTCCCCAAACATGCTGGCAGCCTCCTCCTCACATGGCAGGCTGAGCTGCAAAACTTTGCTGGTGGAGAAAGAAGCAATTCCTGCTAGGACCAGGCAAATATAGCTCAACCTAGCACCAACTGGGGTTTTAATTAACAAATGTGGACTGCTGAATACAAGCTTGAAAAACAGACAAACCCCTAACAAGCAGCAAAATACCTTCAGGTTTCTCCCAGTGGAGAGATACCCACTTTAAAGGAAATACTAAAGGGAGAACTACAGACAGATAGGAAAAGACAGGATTGAGAGGTTTGGATCACAATTTTGGGTGATGGTAGCACAATAATGTAAGTACACTGAACAAAGATGACTGTAAGTATGATTGGAAGAGGAAGATTAGGGACATGTGGAACACCAGAATAAAAGAGTGAAAATGAAGACTGGGACTCTATAACGTAGTGAAACCTAGAGTGGTCTATGATAGTGATAAAATTTACAAATGTGTTTCTACATGAGGGAGAACAAATAAATGTCAACCTTGCAAGGTATTAAAAAGGGGATGGTATTGGGTTAAATAAAATCAATGCAAACTAGAGTCAATAGTTGACAGAAACATTGTAGTATGCTTCCTTTAATGTAACAAAGGCAATATACCAAAGCTAAATGCTTATAAGAGGAAGATGTAAGGGAAGGGTATGGGATCATTGGCATTGATGATGTTGTCTGACTTTTTTTATTATAGTTTATTTTTAAATATTATCTGTTATTTTTTTTGCTTTTCAACTGTCATTTTTTTCTTTTTCATTTGACTTTCAAATTTTTTTGACTCTTCCTCTTTATTTGTGGAAGAAATAGAAATAGAAATAGAAATGTCCTTATATAGATTATGGTGGTGGTGGTGAATGAATAACTATGTGATTATACCATCAGTTTTTCACTTGGAATGGAATGTATGGTGGATGAACAAAACTGTCTTTAAAAATGGTGTGACTGATTAACCTTGAGTACATTATGTTGCATGAAATAAGTCAGACAGAAAAGGAAAAATATTGTATGATCTCACTGTCATGAACTAATTATAATATGTGAACTCATAGATATGAACTATAGGTTACCAGGATTTAGATTGAGGCTAAAGAATGTGAAGCAGTTGCTTATTATGAGCAGAATGTTTAACTATGTTGAACTTACATGTTTGGAAATGGACAGAGGTGACAGTAAAACATTATTTTGAGAATAACTTACAGTGCTAAGTGGTGTGTGAATGTGATAGAAAGGGGAAGTTTAGAGTCACATATGTCACAAGAAGGAAACTTGGAAGTTAAAACATGGGAATGTGTAACACAGTGAATCTTCTGGTGGACGATGTCCATGATTAACTGTACAAATACAAGAAATTTCTTACATGAACTAGAACAAATGTATGGCACTATTACTAGAAATTAATAATAAAGGGGTATATAGGGGAAAAATGTACCTATTGCAAACTATGTACTACAGTTAGTAATATTTTAATGTTCTTTCATCAAGAGTAACAAATAGCATAGTATTGACTCATACCAATACTATTAGTCAATAATGGGGGGTAGAGCTAGGGCTGTGGGAGGATTTGAGTTTTCTTTTTTATTTTTGTTTCTTTTCTGGAGTAATGAAACTGTTCTAAAACAAAAAATATCAATTGTGGTCATGAATGTGCAACTATATAATGATACAGTGAACAACTGATGGTTCCCTTTGGATGATTTTATGGTATGTGAATAATCTCAATAAAATTGAATTAAAAACATATATATAATATTATAAATAAGATGAAAGAGGGACAATGTAAATAGTCTAGAGTTTGCATATATTCCAAAGGCTATAGTACTTTTATTTAATAACATCAAAAGTGCTTTCTAGAATATGAGGATGGGTATTCTGAATTTAATAAAAACATAAGCATTTCCTGTACTTATTACTGTCTGAATAGAGAATCTATTGATCATTATTGCAAACACAAACCAACAGCATATATTTATAAATTATAAAATGTACATAATTGAAATTAAGGACTACCTAGTTTATAAAAAAGACCAGAATATGTAAAGAGACTATAAATATTGAAAAAGACACAATGAATGTATAAGATGAGGAATTATTCAAAAAGTATATTTTTGAAAGCTAAATGCTTAACAAAGACTTCTCTAATTGCAATTAAAAAAAATTATAATAAATGTTGATTTCAAACAATGTAGAGCTCAGAACAAAAATAAATCATAATCCAATAATTTATATGGATACCTTATATAAGTTAAAATTTGCATATAAATTCAGGATTTAGAGAGAAAATGCAACAATTAATTACTTGAATAAATTAATAAACGTTGATGAACTGGTGAAAAGTTATTAAAAACTTTACTCCTAAAATCAGAAGTTGAACTTTTTTTCTAAAATTTCAAATACCATTTAGGAAAATAGATCAATATAATTCCACAAAGAAAACATTACTACAAATTAAAATACAATTTACTTGAATGCTAAATTTATCTAACAATGATCATAAAACTTTAAATAAAGAATAGACAACTGCAAAATGCAGAAAACATACTTTCTTAAAGATACATTTAATAGTGAAAAATAATAAAACCTCAATTCCAGATTTTGTAAAGGAATTTTTTGGAGAAATTTTGGCAAACTCCCTCAATAAATATATGTGATATCACAAAATTTGCATTCATTTTCAATTCTTAGCCTTCCAAATTTTCCATATTAAAAATTTCAAAACAACTGAGCCAAAAATTAAATTCAAGAATTTTTTTCTTTTTAAAGAATATAACAAAATTGGAGAAATCAGGAGAAAGGAAATGATTTATATTTAATCATATAAAATTAAACAAAGAATTACTGTCTTCTAAAGCTTACTGACACATCACAGAATTGTAGGGCATTGAAATGGTTAGCAGATAGAGGCAAAAGAGATATTACATTATACATATATTTATACTGATTAATTGATAAATTTTAGATCTTAAAGCACTGCAAGATGAGATTCTTGATTTTGCTTATGTATAAAGAAAACATTCACTTTTCAAGATTAAATGACTAAGGAATTAAAAATTTTAGGGATAAGTGGGAACCAAAAGCTGAAAAAAAGACATAGAAAATGATAAAAATTTTATGTATATATGTAATATAGACATACACATACATAAAATTAGTTTGAAGACTGAAAAATTATCAAAAATGTTTGATATTTTTACTTTCTTTAATATTTAAAAACACTTTCCAAATTTTCTTCATTGATCACATATAGTTTTTTCAGTGACATACTAAGGGATATACAGCTGAAAAGCAGACTGATCTAGAAACTCAACCTGTATAGTCTATTCCAAAGCAGTACTCTTTCTTATTCTTCGATATTTCTTCTCTACATAATAAAAGGGACTTCTGTAAGTGCTCTGTATAATGAAATTATATGAAGTTGGAGCATGCATGGGGAATTCTATGAAACAGTTTGAAAGAAAAGAACACATTGTTTTTGCTCATTGGTAGCCCTAAAAACACATATTAATTAAATGACAATATTGACACATATTCCATGGCTTCCAGTTACTGTGTAGATTTCTAAAAACATATTCTTGGAAATGTTCCAGATCATGTAATTTTATGGATGATGGCCCACTGAAATGCAAACTAATTAAAGGATACCCATTATGAAAGAAAGAAAAGATGAAGTTAGATGTACAGCTTTACTGTCGTTCGAATTGCCTGGAGCCCTTTCTCTTTTGCATGTTTCTGATGAAAGCATTTTTCACTTCTTTATTCCTGAGACTATAAATGAGTGGGTTCAGCATGGAGATAACCATAGTATAAAATACAGAGGCCACTTGATCCCTTCCAAAAGAGTATGACCTCTTTGGTCTTAAGTAAAACTCATGGTGCTGAAAAAGACGGTAACTCCCAGGAGGTGGGAGGCACAAGTAGAGAAGACATTCTGTTTTCCTGAAGTGGAATTAATTTTCAGGATAGTAGACAAAATGGACCCATAGGACACAGAAATTGTGATGACAGACATCATTGCATTTATGCAAGACCGAATGAATATAATGATTTCAACATCACTAGTGTCAGTGCAAGACAGGGCTAAAATTGGGGTTAAATCAGAAAAAATGATAGATTTTATTGGAGCTGCAGAAATGCAAACTATTCATGAAAAGAACAATGACCAAGGAATTAGTAAATCCAGTCATGTAGGACCCTGTGATGAGGGCATAGCATAGGCTCCTGGACATAACAATTGGGTAGTGAAGGGGATAACAGATAGCTACATAGTGGTCATAGGCCATTGAAGAGAGAAGGAAAAATTCAGTGACACCCAAAAAGACAAAAAAAATACATCTAGGTGAAGCAACCTGTGTATGAAATATACTTGTTGCAAGTTAGTAAGTTCTTTAAGGTTTTAGGTGTGATAGCTGTTTAGTAACAAAGGTCAATAAATGACAGTTGACTGAGGAAAAAATACATGGAGATGTGAAGCTGGAGATCTGAGTGAAATATCAGTATCATCCCTGCATTCCCCAGCAGGGTAATCAGGTAGATCAGGAGAAATAGCATAAAGAGGACCCACTGGATCTCTTTAGATTCTGTCAATCCCATACGAATGAATGTTATTCCTACTTCCCATAGTGTTCAGTTTTTGTAAACTGTGGAGAAATCATAGGTGGTACTTACAATGAATGACTTTAAAATGTTTTTTGATTATACAAATGATCTGGCATTTAAAAAATACTGTAGTACTCTGGAAAGTCATAATGACATGTAGATTGCAAAACATGACTGGACAAATCTTAGTTTGACTGCTAAATTAATATTACATATAAATCATCACCTGAGTATTATATAATAGAAATATACATATATGTATGCATTACATCATTATTTTCTTGATACTTGAAATTTTTTAGATGAGAAAAATTAAGTAACTTATCTATAGTCACACTAAAGTGTTTGTCCTTTGTTTCTTCAAAGATTTTTGAATGCAGAGATCAAACTTATAACAAAATATTCATATATATATTAATTTTCAGAATAGAAAAATGTTAGATATACAAAAACAATGATAGTGAGATTTTGCATCCTTACTGTTCTTTTGTTTCCAAAATTACTTCATATAAATGGCATATGAGAAATTAAAACATTAGGAGGAATGTTCAAAGAAATAATGTAAGAAAACATGTCAAATTTAACAAAAGACATGAATTCCACATTCAAGATTCCCAATGAACCCCACATAGGATAAACTTGGAGAGGACTGGGTGCAGAATCAAGGTAGTCAATCTATGGCATGCTAAGACAAGGAGAGGATTCTGAACACTGCAAGAGAGAAGCAACATGTTATGTCAAAGGAAGTCCCTAAAATATTAAGTGTTGATTTCTCACAGAAACCTAGGAGGTAAGAAGGTAGTGTGATGAAATATTTATGTGCTGAAAGAAGAGAATTTCAATGGAGAATATTTTATATGTCAAGACAGTCTTAAAAATGAGGGAGAGATAAAAATACTCTTACATAAAAGCTGAGGGAAATCCTCACTACTAGATTTGTCCTGCAAGCATGGTAGAGGGAGTTCTTTAGACTGAAGGGCAACTACACTAGGCAGTGGATCAAAGGAGTAGAAAGGAATAAAGATTTCTGGTCAATGTAACTCACATAGGTAATTATAAACTGATATTTTATGGAATTTTTTGTATATAACTCTTTTTATTTGTACAAATTCTAAAAAGAATATGCTGAAAATGTAATGAAAAATCTATGGTTTAGAACATATAATGTATAAAGACATCATTTTTAACAAGTACAAAAAAACATGGGATTTGGAGGGGTACAGGAAAAATATGAGTATGGTATTATTAAAGTTAAGTTGGTATCAAAGAAAAGAAGGTTGTTACAGATTTTTGATGTATTTAACCCTAAGGTAACCATACATATAATATATACAGAAAGAAATTAGAAGGGAATCAAAATGTTACATTATCAAAAAGTCAAATCAATACTTAAATATACATTAATGGAAGAATTGAAGGACAATAATTACAGAGTCCAAATAGAAAAGTGGAATAAGAAAGTCCTGCATTTGCAGTAGCTTGTTTAAATATATATGGACTAAACTCTCCAGTCAAAAGCATAAATTGGTAGAATGGTTGAAAAAACATCACCCAACTTTATACTGATTACAATAGACTATCTTAAACTTAAAGATTTGAGTAGTTTTAAAGTGAAAGGATGGAAAGATTTTTCATGCCCATACTCACCAATGATAGCTGGGGTAGCTATACTAACATCAGGAAAAATATACTTCAAGTCCATAACCTGAAAGAGACAAGGACATATACTATATACTGATGAAGGCAACAATTCAAAAAGAAAATGTAACAATTAAAGATATATATATATGCACCAAAACAGCAAAGCCCCTAAATAATGAAGTGAATATTGACAATTTTGAATGGAGAAATAGATATTTCCATGTTAATAGTAAGAGACTTGAGTACAGCATATTTAATAATAAATACAACATATAGATAGAGGATTGATAAGGAAATATAAGCCTGCATGATTCTATAAAACTATAACTAACAAATATATGTAGATCATTTCACCCAGAAGAGCAGAGTAAACATTCTTCTCTAGTGTGCATGGGTCATTCTCCAGTATAGACCATACACTAGGTCACAAAATAAGTCAATACATTTAGCAAGATTGAATTCATAACATGAATCTTCTCTCACAAAACTGAAATGATGCTAGAAATCAGTAACAGTGGGACAATTAAGAAAATTCACTAATACCTGGAAACTAAAATGTACTCAAACAATCACTGGATTAAAGAATAAGTACCAAAGTAAATTAGGAAATATCAGGTGAATGAACAAAAAGAAAACACACCAAAATTTATAGGCTGCTTCAGAGACACTGGTTAGATATAATATTATAGCTTTAAAAACTTACAATAGAAAAACAGAAAGATCTTATATATGAGACCTAAACTCAGAAATTGAGGCAATAGAAATAGAAGAGCAAAATAAACCCAAAAGTGAGCATTTAGAAGGAAATAACAAAGAATTATATTGGAGAGAAATGACATAGAGATTAAAGGCACAATAGAGAGGATCAATAAAACAAAATAGTTGGTTATTTGAAAAGATTAATAAAATCAACACTTTTGCTACAAAGAGAGAAAAAATAGGGCACAACTAAAATCAGAAATGATATAATGGGCACTGCCATCAACCCTACAGAAATAAAATGGTGTATAAGAAGACATATGAACAACTGTAACCCAATAAATTATATAATCTTGATGAAATGGACAAGCTATGAGAAAACACAAACTATGTATACCAACTCAAGAAGTAGGAGATCTCAACAGATCAATAACAGCTAAAGAGATTGAATCAGTAACCAAAAACCTACCAAAAAAGAAAATCATAGGAGTGGACAAATTCACTGGTGAATTTCACCAAGTATTCCCAAGTCCTCGACTGTGCTATAATTCCTCCAAATATTTGAATAAGAGAGAAAACTTCGTAATGCCTGTAGGAAGTAAACATCACCTTAACACCAACCCAGTTAATTATACCACAATAAAATTATGAACCAATATTTCTTATGACTAAAGATAAAAAATTCAAGAAAATGATGGCAAAGAGAATCCAATATCACTTTAAAATATTATACATCATGATCAAGTAAGACTTATTCCTGTTATGGAAAGGTAACTTAAGAAAATCAATTAATATAATACACTACATTAATAGAACAAAATAAAAAAAAAAACAAAACATGAGCACACATGTAAACACATTCAGGATCATTTCAATGCAAAAAAGTAATTTGGTAAAATCCAGAACCCCCTCTTGATAAAAACACTCAGAAAACATGGAATAATATGAAATTAACTCAAAATGACAAAAGGAATGTGTGAAAATCCCATCACTAATATCATATTCAGTTTTGAGTGTCAGAAAACTTTCTCCCTAAGATCTGGGACAAAACAAATATGCCTTTTGTCACCAGTGTTATTCAACATTGTAATAACATAAATTTACAGATCTAAGAAGCACAGCCTACAACAAACATAATAGATCTAAATAGGACTATGGCAAGACACTTAATAATCAGATTATCAAATTTCAAGGACAAAGAGAGACTCCCAAAAGCAGGAAGAGAAAAGCAATCCATCACATGCAAAGGAAGCTTAATATGACTATGTGTGGATCTCTCAGCAGAAACCATTGAGGGATGAAAGAAGTGGTGTGATGTATTTAAGGTACTGAAAGAGAAGAACTGCCAAGAATCCTATATCCAGCAAAGCTGTCCTTCAAATATGAGGGAGAGCTCAAAATATTTTCCAACAAATGGACAATGACAGACTTTGTGAATAAGACACCCACCCTACAGGAAATACTAAAGGGGACACTACAGAGTGATTGGAGAAGACAGGAATGCATGGTTTGGAACACAATTTTGGGAGATGGTAGCACTGCAGTGCAAGTACACTGAACAAAGATAACTATGAATAAGGTTGAGAGAGGAAGGTTGGTAGTATGTGAGACACCAGAAGAAAGGAGGAAAGATAAAGACTGGGACTGTGTAACTTGGTGAAACCTAGAGTGTTCAACAATTGTGATAAAATGTACAAATATGTTCTTTGACAAGGAGAACAAGCAAATGTCAACTTTGCAAGGTGTTAAAAATTGGGAGGCATTGGGGGAGGGATGCAATCAGCATAAACTAGAGACTATAACTAATAGAATCATTGTATTATGCTTCCTTTAATGTAACAAAGGTGATATACCAAGGTGAATGCAGATAAGGGGGGGGGATAGGGGAGGCATGTTAGACACTTGACACTCGTGGTATTGTCTGATTCTTTATTCTACTTTGATTTAAGGTTATTTTTCCTTTTGCTGCTTCCTAGCTTTCTTTTTTTTTTTTCCTCTGTCTTTTCCCTCTCTACCTTCTTTGACTCTCCCTCCTGCCTTGTGGAAGAAATGCAGATGCCTTTATATAGATAGTGATGAAGGTGGTGAACACATAAAGATGTGACCATACAGAGAACCATCGATTGTTTACTTAGGATGGAATGCATGGTATGTGAACAAAACTATCTTAAAAAAAAGGGTTGATGACAAATCCTCAAGGGCAATGTACTGAGTGAAATAAGCCAGACACATAAGGACAAATAATGCAGGGTCTCACTGATAAGAACTAATTACTATAGGTAAACTCATAGACATGAAATATAAGGTGCCAAGATATAGGACAAGGCTTAAGAATGGGGAGTGGTTGCTTAGTATGAGCAGAATGTTCAACTAGGATGAACTTAAATGTTTGGAAATGAACAGAAGTGTCGGTAGCAAGATGTGGGAATAACTAACAGTGCTGAATGGTGCATGAATGAGGTGGATAGGGGAAGTTCAGAGTCATATATGTCACCAGAAGGAAAGTTCGAGGTCATAAGATGGGAATGTATAAAACTGAATCCTATGGAGGACAATGCCCATGATTAACTACAAATATTAGAAAACTCTTCTATGAACCAGAACAAGTGTATGACAATACAACTAAAAGTTAATATTAGAGAAGCATATAGGGAAGAAATATATACCTATTGCAAACTATATACTACAGTTAGTAGTATTTCAACATTCTTTCATAAACAGTAACAAATGTACTTTTTTTTTTCTTTTTACATCTTTCACTTTATTTCTTGTATGGAATAATGAAAAGTTTCTAAAAACTGAACAAAAATTAAGTGTGGTGATGGATGCACAGCTGTATGAGGGTACCAGAGGCAACTGATTGTACACTTTGGATCTTAGGATAATTGTATGGTATCTGAACAATCCCAATAAAAGTTAAAAAAAATAGAATACATCACCATATGTATTGATTGGCACATCACAGAAAAGCCAAAGGTGAAGTTTCACTGGCAGTCAGTCCCAGAACACCACAGTCTTCAGGGAACAAGAATCACCTTGCTGACAGCTCAATATAGGACTTCAGCCAGTCTCAAAACCATGAGCCAATAATGTCCTATTTTTACACCAACCCACTTAATGGTATTTGTTTAGCAATCAGTAAACCAAAACAAACTCCAACCAGAAAACTTCAGGATGCTGTGTTAGGTAATAGTTCCTTAGCAATTAAACCAAAAGCAGAGCAACAAATGAAAAGAAAAAAATAGAGAAATGGGACTTCATCAAAATTAAAAACCTTTGTCCATCAAAGTACTTTACCATGAATGTAAAAATCAATCTTCAGAATAGGATACAATATTTCCAATTCATACATCACATAAGGGTTTATTATCCAAAATATGAAAAAGAAATCCTACAACTCAGCAACAATAACAAAAAATACAATTTAAAAATGGGCAAAACTTGAATAGATTTTCCTCCAAAGAAGATATATAAATGGCCAATAAGCACATGAAAAGATTCACAATATCATTATCTTTGGGGGAACACAACCAAAAATGCAATAAGATACTATTTCACACCTACCACAATACATCCCATTAAAAACAGAAAATAAAAAATGTTGGAGAGGATGTGGAGCAATGGTAGCAATTGTTCTTTGTTGGTGGGAATGTAAAATGGTGCAGCAAC
The DNA here is from genome assembly GCF_015220235.1 of Choloepus didactylus. NCBI lineage: Eukaryota > Metazoa > Chordata > Mammalia > Pilosa > Megalonychidae > Choloepus > Choloepus didactylus. Next base: position 3,917,741 of record NC_051316.1, read on the forward strand.
TAAGAAGACATTTTGAGGATTCCTGAAAAAGCTATGTATAGAATTAACACATGACCCAACAATCTGATTTCTATGTTATTTATCCTACAGAACTTAAATAATGGTCTCAAACAGATATCTGCATGCCAATATTCATAGTGGCACCATTCACAATTGTCAAAAGTGGAATACTGTACATGGTATGTAAATACAATGGAATATTATTCATCGGTAAAAGGGAATGAAGATCTGATATATGACAAAGCATGCATAAACATGAAGAAATCATGTTAAGTGAATCAAACAAGACCCGAAAAGAAAATATTGTATGATCTCACTGATTTGACTTAATTAGAATATGGAAATTCATAGAGTCGGAAACTAGACTATAGATTACCAGAGAACAAGTTTGGGGTAGGGAATGGGTTGTTAATGCTTAATTGGTATAGGTTTTCTGTTAGAGGTGATAGAAAAGTTTTGGTAATATTTTGTGGTGATGGTAGCACAACATTTTTATATTATAACACCAGCAACTATGTATTATTGTATACTTGCAAGTTGTTAAACTGGAAAATTTTAGGTTATATATATGATCAAAGTTTTAAAATATCTTCTGATTTAATAATGATATAGCTTGAACCTATAGGTCATTTTTTTTCTATGTTAGTTCTCTCTTTTCCTCACACAGATTATTCCAGCTTTTCTGGCATTTTAAAGTGTTGTTCTTTATCATTCTATCCTATTTTAAAATGTTTTTCAATTTCACTTGCTTTTAATTCATTAGTTGTTAAGTTTTACAATTTTATTTCTCCTACTTTTAGAGATTAAATTCTTTGTTTTTTCTATAGCACCTAGAAAAACCAATGATACTATTTACTTTTTGTTACCTGTTTAGTAAGATAGGAGTTTAATATTTCCATTATTCATTTTGGGTCTACTTTAATTATATATGGTAATATTCATTATTCCTATTGCACTATTGCCAACCATGGTATAATAATCTAGAGTTAATATTTTATTTCCTCTTTGATCTAGCATAAGTTAAGATTACATTTGTATTTGTATATATTTTTAATCTTAAAATTCGATGGCATTTCATTCTTTTTTTGTATTTTGAATACTAACTGTAAATGTACTGCATTTCTCAGATAATGCAGCCCCTTTAAGTTTAACTTTGAAAATTTATTAAAATTTCTGGATTAATTGCAATCAATTTGGGTAAATGATATAGTTGTTGGTAAAGAATCTTTCAAATGACATCATACAAATTTAAAAGTATCACATATTTATTCAAAGTTTATAAATTTGGGGATATGTTTAACCTGCTACATAAACTACACTGAGACGTTATGTTCACTGTCACTTCATTTTATTTGCTTATTTAGTAAATAACTTATTGAATTTCTACAATGTACCAGGCACTGTCTACACAGTATAGCAAATGAAGAAAAGATATTTGTCCTCATGGGGATGTAACACTACCTAGGAGATAATAGAGAATTATACAGAGACAAATGTTTTGCCATGTTAGAATGTGAACAATATTATTTAAGAAAATGAAAATGTGAGACAGGATAGGGCATGAGAGATTTGGGAGCAAGGGCATGAGAAAGCACCTGGAAAAAGTACATTCAGGGCAACACATACTAGGTATTTTACCAGTGATTTGACGGGGGAAGAATTAGACAGGTACATAGGAGGAAAGTGTTATAGACAGGGGGAACACCAGTGCGAAGGCTCTGGGCATGGGATAGGCTGTGCAGTTTCAGGAACAACAGGGAGGTCAATTTAACAACAGTGACATTTTATAGCATGGGGTCAGGGGGAATAAATAAGCTAGCACATATTTGTCAATGGTGATAATGTTATAGAGGAAAACTAAGTGGAGGGATTGCATAGAAAGAGTTGGACCTGCTATCTTAAAAAAAGGATTTTCAGGGTAGTTTTCAGGGGACTGCTCACATTTCAGCTACTTGAAAGAAGAGAGGTACAAAGAAGAGAGTGAAACACCCACTGGAGGAAGTGTGCTTCAGGCAAATGGAATCTTGAAAATGATGTTCTATGAATATATTTATTTTATGTCTTTTTATGTTAATGTTTTGCATCACTTTATTCTATTAAAAATTGTGGAAAGTGAAGTATGTTGGATTTTTAATTTTAACTCACACTGCTCTTTTTCTTTTCTGAGAAATTTATTCTGCATAATAAATATGAAATTAAAAATTTCTTACCCCATGAAATTTTATTATATTATTTGTGCTGGTTTGAATGCATTTTGTCCCCCAAACGCCATTATCTCTGATGTAGTCTTGTGGGACAGACTTTTGGTGCTGATTAGATTTGCTTGGAATGTGCCCCACCCAGCTGTGGGTGTTGACTCTGGTGGGATACTCCCATGGAGAAGTGGCCCTGTCCATTCAGGGTGAGCCTTGATCAGGGGAGCCATATAAACGTGCTGACTCAAAGAGACTGAACGGAGTGCAGCTGTGAGTGATGTTTTGAAGAGGAGCAAGCTTGCTAGAGAGGAACGTCCTGGGAGAAAGCCATTTTGAAACCAGAACTTTGGAGCAGATGCCAGCCATGTGCCTTCCCAGCTAACAGAGGTTTTCCAGATGCCATTGGCCATCCTCCAGTGAAGGTACGCGATTACTGATGTGTTACCCTGGACACTTTATGGCCTTAAGACTGTAACTGTGTAGCCAAATAAACCCCCTTTTTATAAAAGCCAATCTGTCTCTGGTGTTTTGCATTCTGCAGCATTAACAAACTAGAACATTATTGTTTTTAGTTTCCTCTTTGAAATATATCTTTATTTCTTGCACCCTCCTTCTTATTTGTTGTTTTTAGTTATTTTTAGTTATTGCTCCAGTACCTTCCCACTCCCTTCTATAATTTGAAGGGAAACTATCATGTGAAAAATCCTAATTTACTCAACACTACATTCTCCAATTATCTACAAAACTCATGACTTCATTTTTGAATGGACTTCTGATACTGTGTATGGATACAAGAGTGAATTTGAACTTACATAGTATCAGACAATTTCATTTCATTGAATATTTTGTTGTTTCAAGGATTCCTGGAATATTTCTTAACATAAAATTAGATAAGAAAAATATTCATGCCACTTTAGCTCTTTTCATATGAAATCACGCTAAAACATAAAGGGAACAGGTAAAAGAAATTTCCTTCTCACATCCAAACATATGAGATAGCATATCAGTGGACACAGCATTGTCTTAGAACAGCAGAATTCTAGCTATTCAGCAATTGAGTAAAATGATTTGCTATATTCTACTCCCTCTAGAATGAATATATCAATATTTTTCAAAGAACATAATAATAAATATTGACAGGCAAAATATGTAAGATTTAATCATTAAAATTATTTAAAACACCAAGTGTCTAAATTGGGTGGACCACACAAAACCATACCATCATGTAGTATAACATTTATGAGCTAATCTCTAAAAATTTACAAAATCTATCAAGATATTTATTGGACAGGTGTATTAGGATTAAATTACAATTTGTATGACAGTTTATGTTTTGAGAAAATTTCCTTCCTAAATACTTTGCATTATGTTATCACTTAACAGCTAAGTTTTTGCTAATTTGATTCCTTTTGGAAATCTAAGTTCTTGAAAATCCAAATATTTTCCATTCCTTCAAAAATCTCTGGGGGGCACCACTGATGGACCTAAGATGGCAGCATAAGATTTCCCCACAGAATCTGTGAACAAGTGGCAAAAATGGCAGAACCACCTTCTTCAAAACTGAGAAAACAGTTCAAGTGTTATGCTTTTAAAGTGATGTGATTCCAAGAAATCAGAAATTTGCTAACAATATAACAGAAATGAACTAATATTGAAAATATAAGAGTGATTGTCACCATACAAAGCACAGTTAAGGAACAAAGAAATGGAGAGGATATATGTGAAGAAAACTCAATTTGAAATATAAAAGAATAATTTGAAAAAAGCTGACAGTTAAAAAGTGCTAAAGTACAATATTCAAAATGCAAAAAAAACTTATACAATTATAAAATGCATATATAACAAAGTTTTTGCAGTATTTCATTAATAGAAGAATCAGGGAAATGATAAGACTGATTCAAAGAGCCATTAATTAAAAGGGCTTCATAGAATTTATCACAAACTATTTTAAAAACTTCTTTGCATATAGATAAGTCCACATATCATTAGTGAAAATCTTTCTGAACTTCCATATCCTAAAAATAACCATGTAAAAAGGATCAAGACTAGGAACCAAAACATTGCCAACACTGCAGAAGACTCCCTTATGCTCTCTTCTATGCATTGTGTTCTCCATAATGCTAATTCTTCTGCAGCAAAGATTCATTTATGTGGTAGGTAGTTTTAAAGTTAGGGTTATCTTCAAATAAATGTTTAAAATTCCACCATTTCCCTGTTCCAGTTATATGAATTTGAAAAATGTATAAAATTATGTAGCCACAATCAAATTACAGAACACATCATTTACCCTAAAATCTCCCCTCAACCACTCTGTATTCAATCACCTCCTTTTTCCTCCAGCTTTTGCATATGTTCTCCATTGTTATAATTTTGCTCTGACCAGAATGTGAGATAAATGGAAAAGTATTGTATGTAACCTTCAAAGTTTGGCTTCTTCCACTCAGTATAATGTATTTGAGATTCATCTTGTACTTGAATATATCAGTAGTTTGATCTTATATAGTGCTGGTTCCACTCCTTTGTACACATGAACTACAGTAAGCTTGTCATTTGCTAGTGGATGGACATGTGGATTGTTTCCAATTTTGGAATATATGCATTGGCATACAGCTTTTTATATAAATGCATGTTTTCATTTCTCTTGGGTAAATAGCAAAGAGTGAGATTGCTAAGTCATAGGGTAAGTGGTTTCACTTCATAAGAAACTGTCAATTTGTTTTCCAAATTGGCTGCATCAGTTTGCATTTCCATCAGCAATGGTTGAGATTTTAAATTGCTCTTTGTTCTTGTAAGTGGTTTGTATTATCAGCTATTATTATAGGTTTTTATTTTAGCCATTTTAATAGGTGTATGAGATCACATTGTGGTTTTAAATTGTATTTCTCTATGATGAATGATATTGAGCATCTTTTCAGGGGCTTAGTTGCCCTCTTCATATCTTACTTGGTGAAGTATTTTTTTTAAATTTTTGCATATTTTTAACTGATTTCGTTTTCTTTTACTCCATACATCTAACTTTTGAGAGTTTTTAAATATTGTTCTGTGTCAAATAGCTGTTTAGCAAATATGTTCTCCAATTCTGTGACTTGTTTGTTCATTTCCTCAACAATGTCTCTCAAAGAGCACATTTTTAATATGATGAAATACAACGTATCCAATTTTCTCCTGTTTCATGTATTTTGGGTTTTATCTAAAAATGGGTCTAAATCAGGATCACACAGATGTTGTCCTATGTTTACTTTAGAATTGTTATAGTATTAACTTCATATTAATGTCTAAGGTCTAAGTTTTATGTATGTTGCAAATGATGGGTTAATGTCCTCTTTTTATGGCAAAATATTGTTCAATTTTTTCAGCAATCCTTTTTTGTTTTAAAACTATTTCCCCCATGGATATCCCTTGGCATCACCATCAAAAATCAACTAACCATATATGTGGGAATCTATTTCTGAACTCTCTATATGGTTCCATTGATCAAGGTTTTATCTTTTCCTCGTTACCACATTCTGTTGATTATTTAGCTTGATGACACATCCTGAAATCAGATTATGCAAATCCTCAAGGTCTAGTCTTATTTTTCAAATTTCTATAAACTAGTTTATTTCTTTTGTTTTTCCCCTAAATTGTAGAATCAACTTCTCAAGTTTTTGGAAAAAAAAAAACCCTTAAATTTCAGTTGGAATTGCATTGAATCCATAGATCAATTTTGGATTGCATGTAATTAATAGATTGCTTCCAATTTTGTTGCCTAGCAGTATCATATTCTTTATTTCATTCCCCATTTAAATTCAGATTCCATGGCCAACATTACATAGATATGTCAGAATGTATGGGCTTGGGCCCAAACATCCATATATTTTCCAAAATATTCCAAGAGATTTTTAATAACATAGCAAGTAATAAGCCACAAATTGGGGTATGGGATCAGAACTCTAATACTCTAGTGTTCTATCATGTAGAATATTTTGGTTTTCTCTCTATTGCCCCAACTCTTCTCTTAATACTTCTTATCCATAAGTTTACAATATTCATATTTTTTCTCTTTCATGAAATGCTTAGTGGGCTTAAATTCTCTCTCATATCACTTAGAAATATATCACCTGACAATTTAAATAAGAAAATGGTAATTTTTATTAAAAAATTACAAACTGTTATAGGTTATGTGTTCATATTACTTCATTACATACATGCTTATGGGAATTTTAAGAGAATTAAATAGGCTATTTTCCCAGGAAGAGGAAACTGGATTTCATGGTTTTAGTTTTTTAACTTAATGCTACATAGGTAGAAAGTATGAGAGGTAGTACTAAGACTGTGTGATCAGAATTCTATGCTATAAGATTTCCACTGTTATTTTTTACTGAAGACCAAAGTGCATTCACATAATTATTTTTATCATGTAGTTCATTGTTCCAGAAGCATTCACTTTTTACTACCAGGAAAAACATCATGTTGTTTCTCCTTTGACCTATAAGAGAGTGTACTTTCTCTGGGGTCTCCCATTGGACTTCAAGAAGACTTTGATAAGCTGGTATAAGTATCCAAACACATTATAGACTTACTTTAATTGAATGAGCAGTTCAGTTCCACAGGTAAAAGGAAAGAATTTTCATCACATAACAGAAGATGTTAGAAAATATTAGTCTGAGAGTCCAATTAGGGTATATAGTTTAATATTTAAATTAGAGGCTGGGTGGTCTGCTTAGATTTGTGTTAAAAATGGAAACACATACCTTCCATAGAACAAGCAGGGAAAAATAGGAAAGGCTGTCTGCATATTTAGTTTAATACATGTACATTAAAAATTTGCTTTAATACTCATGATGAAAGGTAATAGTCAGAATAGGGACACTAGAAATAAATCACCACATTTTAAAATTAGGTAAATTTGTAAATGGAGAGTTTCCAACTTCCCTTTGGGCATATGCAAATTCAAGACCCATTTTCTGTTATAGGAATATGCACATATTTTAAAATAGTTTTCCTGTTTTCCCATTTAGCTAATAGATCTATTGCCCACTTCAGGATTTTTTTTTTAATGTGTTTTAATTTCCTGATCTGTGTTAGCTTGATGATGTTAAACAAGAATTTCCATAGGTAAGGATATTGTTTTGTGTTTTCTTGAGGATAAATTTCTAGAATGTTAGCAGGTCACAATAGGATTGCAATATAGTTGAGTAGAAAAATCTTAGTTTGGGAAGTCAGAGAAATCTTGGGTTGAATCCTGTCTCTACTAGCAAATGACTGTCTGGTTTTGGTTAAGTTACATGTCCAACTGGGTATCAGTTTTCTCATCTATAACAGTATGTTAAATTATTTAATTTTCATGTTGCCATGTAGATTCCATAGAGTGATGGAAAAGAAAATTCCTAAATCCTAAAAGCCAGTTACCAATATATGGTACCTGTAACACAGCTTTCCTTCTTCACAAGCTCAGTGCTTATTTTACTATTCTCATTTTTGTCTGGTACTTAGTTTTCTGATTTATATGAGATGAGAAAATAATTTTATTTAACTCTTCCAGAATGATTGTTGTTTTTCTTTAATTCAGGATCTATATATTTTTTTTCTTTCTAGCCTCTATCTCTTCTTAAAGTGAAATTAGCTACAATAATTTTGATAGAATTGAAATATTTAACAGAATTACCCTTTGAAGAGCATTTTGTATAAAATGTTTAAACCCCATAATTTATATCTCTATCATGCTTACAGAACCTTAGAATAAGGTAGAGAATTTCACTAGTGGGACCTGATTTTTATAAAATATACATTCATTTGTAAACCAACATCTTGATTTACAAAGAAATCAGAAGCACTAAGAGATGCCAGAAAATTATATTGCCTAGTATATCAGGGCAAATTAAGGAAAATATATTATTATTTGCTGAGAAATCCAAAAGCAGAATGTGGTGGCAGATATAAAATTTTTGGTTGCTAAAAGCATGGATTATTGAAATTCATTGGATTTAATGTCAGTAGAAAGATTTAGTATATATTTAGTGTCATATGACAAGTATATGTATAAATTAGAGAAGAAGTACATAGCTTCTGTTATGGGGCTCATTCATTATTCAGTGCTATCAGTATGAAAAAAACATGAGTTTATAACTCTATTAATTTTGATTTATTTAAATTAAATCAGAAGTCATATTTTAATGTCATTTATCCTTCATAAATAATGTTATATAAAGAAAAATAATATAAAACTGTTTCAATGCATCTTATAAATAAGCCATCTGCAATGAAACTATGTTCATGAATTTGAACATGATATGCCAAAAATTTTGTTCAATTTAGCTACTCTTTGGTTTGGAAGGATGAAGTTTATTTTCCAAGCTCAATTGGCATTCAGGAAAATCTTTGACTTAATTCAGTGATTTGGAGGCTCTTAATTTTCAACAACTGTTGTCACAGAAATGCTAATGAAGTGGAGAATTGGAATGTTGCTGAAATCAAGGCGTATTATGTAGTGAATTCCTTTACTAGACTCCTAAGTGATGCAATTTTCAAAATTTGCCTACAGATTTTTATTTCCTTTCTTTGTGATTCATGCTATCTTCCTAATTGCTGTTTTGTCCCTGACCCTCTCCAGTCCATATTTTTGAATATAATTCCATGGAATCTTGTAAAAGAGAAAAGTGTAAAGTTTTGAAAGAGAAAGAGACAGAGAATGGAAGAGAAATGAAGGGGTAGAGAAAAAAATAAATATGGAATTTTTTGTAAAAGAAATGTACTTTTGTTTAAACAAAATGTATTAATGCATATTCATAGCCATTTAAACTAAATTGGAAACAATTTTACAATTGGTGTGTTTTAAGTGACATGTATAAAGTATATGAATTTACCTTCCTGCTTTTTGTTATGTTGAATATTGCTTAAATCCTTTATCTATATATTATTCACTTTGAAAAAGGAACATTAGGAGGCATTCCCTCTTTAACTTTGATGAGCAATATATCTGAAAATTTGAGTTTACTTTCTAGTTGTAATTTTATAACATAATTCAAGACAAATGAAAATTATTAAAATATATCTATTAATATACCATCAAAAATTATGTAGTGAAGGGGGCAAAATGGTGACATAGAGAGAAGTGGAATTTATTTAGTCCCCTGGAACAACTAATGAACAACCAAGAACAACTATTAAATAATTTGGAATAACTGCTGGTGGACAACTGTGTCTGCCCACACATAGTATACCAACCTGGATTGGGAGGAATGTCTGAGAATGCAGCATAAAATCTGTAAGTAAAAACTGTGGAACTGTGCCAGGAGCCCCATCCCCCCACAGCAGGCTTTGCTGCAAAACCTCACTGTGGTGGAAAACAGCACTCACCCAGCAAGTGAATATAGCTCAACTGAGCTCCAGCTGGGGTTTTAATTAACAAATGTGACTGCTGAATACAAACTACAAACCCTCAACAAGCAGACAGAGGCTTTTATTGATGACTAACTTTAAAGAACCAGAAGACTTATGTGTCCCAGGAAATGGAGCACAGAAAACCAGGTGTTACCTCTGGCTGATGAGTGAAACTGTGGGACCATGTACTGGCTCTAAAAGTGGGTTTTCTGTTTCATTTTCTCCTTCAATCTGAAGGGCTCAGAGAAGAGAGCTGCAGCTATTTTCAGTTTGCAGCACTCTGACCCAGAGGGATGGAGATAACAGTCAGAGAGATAATTTAAATACAGATGATAACACTCCAGAGAGTGTATCTTTCATAAGAGTAAGGAGGGGGGCCCAGCTTTCTATTCAGAACCAGACCCCAGAGCCTAGGGTAAAACAGCCAAAACAGAAACTGAAGGGACCACATCTCCTGACATCAGTTGGGAGCAACAGGCTGACAGGTGTCACTTCCTAGACATATTAGGAAAAGCACAGTGACTGAAAGCTTCATAGGAAAGACTGTCATTCCTCTAAGGTACACCCTGAATATAAACACATTCTGAGACCTGAACCTGTTCTGGTCTTGGAAAATCTGACTGGGTTAACCAAGGAAATCAGATGCATAGACAACAGAAAATTACAATCTATAGTAGGAAAAATGAAGATATGGCCCCAGGGAACAAACTTATACCTCAATAAAGATACATTTGAGATATTTTTTCACTTTAATAAATGAATTGTAATAAAACAATCTATTAAATATTTTCAAAGAAATGTGCTAAATCAAATAAAAAAACCAAATCAACAAGTTCAGGGAAGTTATAACAAAAGAGATGAAGGCTATAAAGAAAACACTGGGAGAGCATGAGCTATAAATTGAAAGTTTGAAAAAGCAACTGGCAGAATATGGAAATGAAATGCACAACACAGGAGATGAAAAACACAATGGAGACATAAAACAGCAGATCTCAAGACGCAGAAGAAAACATTCATGAACTGGAGAACAATACACCTGAAATCCTACATATAAAAGAACAGATAGGGAAAAGCATGGAAAAATATGAGCAACTTTCCAGGGAATGACAATATGAAACAAGTGAATGTACATATCATGGATGTCCCAGAAGGAGAAGAAAAAAGAAAAGAGGTAGAAGAATTAATAGAGGAAATAAATAATGAAAATTTCCCATCTCTTGTGAAAGATATAAAATTACAGATCCAAGAAGTGCAGTGTACCCCAAACAGAATAGATGTAAATAGACAAATGCAAAGGCACTTAATCAGATTATCAAATGTCAAAGACAGAGAGAGAATCCTGAAAGCAGCAACAGAAAAGCCATCCATCACATATAAAGGAAACTTGATAAAACTGTGTGTGGATTTCTCAGTAGAAATCATGGATGTGAGAAGGAACTGGGGTGATATATTTAGATACTGAAACAGAAAAAAACAGCAACCAAGAATCCTATATCCAGCAAAACTGTCCTTTAAATATAAGGGACAGTTTAAAATGTTCTCTGACAGACAGACAATGAGAGTTTGTGAATAAGATACCTGCACTACAGGAAATACTAAAGGGATCACTACAGACTGATAGGAAAAGACAGGAGTGAGAGGTTTGAAACACAATTTTGGGTGATGGTAGCACAGCAATGTAAGTACACTGAACAAAGTTAACTATGAATATGGTTGAAAGATGAAGGTTAGGATCACGTGGGACACCAGAAAGAAAGAGGAAAGATAAAGACTGGTTCTGTATAACTCAGTGAAACCTAGAGTGATCAACAATGGTGATAAAATCTATAAATACATTTTTATATGAGGGAGAACAAATGAATGTCAACCTTGCAAGATGTAAAAAATAGGGTGGTATTGGGGGAAAATACAATAAAAGCAAACTATACACTATAGTTAACAGAAACATTGCATTATACATCCTTTAATGTAACAAAGGCCTTATACCAAAGCTAAATGCTTTTAAGAGGGGCTCATAAGGGAGGGATATGAGACTCTTGGCATTGGTGATGTTGTCTGACTTTCATTTTACTTTAGGTTAGTGCTATGTTTCCTTTTATGTTGGGGAAGATTAAGGTAGCATGTATAAAATCCACCCTCAGCAATGCCGGAGATATGCAACATGACCACTAGGGCTGATGCAATAGCAGCTTAAGTTGCCCTCAGCCTTCTACAGAAGTGATAGCCATTCGCGCCTAAGATTCGCACCTAGAGTGCTAGCTTTACTACCTGCCTTCTACCCCAGCAACAGTAGCCACCAATCCTGTGCTAGCCTTACATCTGCCATCCGCCCTAGCAACAGCAGCAGCCAATCCTAGACCGCCACCCGCCTTTGCAGCCACCAATCCTAGGCTGCCACCCGTTCATACTAGCCACTCCCTCTACCTTAGAGTATATATACCCTGCCTCTTCAATAAAGTTTTGCAGCTTGATCAGAAACCTGTCTTGCTGTCGTTCTTCGTGTCTCTTGTCCCATACCATTCTTCCCTCACAGGAGCTGGAGCCTTGGTTGATCATCCCACGGGCCGGGACAACTGGCGCCCAATGTGGGGCTCGAGCTTTGCGAGGCACAGAACGCCGCACTCAAGGAGAGAGCTCTCACACTCACCACACCCGGGATTGCCGCGGGGAAGCGCGCTCGCGAGACAAATCCATTCACCAGTCGATCAGTGCCGGCGAAAGGAAAGAAGAAGAAGAAAAGAAAGCAACAAAAGGTAAGCCCCCACCCTCATCATGGGACAAGGAATTTCCCAACATGAATTATATGTTAGTCAAGTTAAGCAATCACTCAAGGCACGAGGAACATGAGTAAAGAAAAAAGATCTCACGCGCTTTTTTAATTTTCTGTTAAAAACCTGCCCTTGGTTCCCTCAAGAAGGTACTATAGACCACCAGTGCTGGCTAAGAGTTGGAGATTGTTTAAAAGATTATTTTCAAACCTTTGGTCCTGAAAAGGTCCCAGTTACTGCCTTTTCTTATTGGAACCTAATTAATGAAATTCTAAAAGTCCACTCTTCAGCTCCAGACGTTCAAAACCTCTGTAAATTAGGAGAGGAAGCTTTGAGAGAGCACTCTCGCCCTGCTTCAGCATGCGGCTCAGTAGTCATTAACATGCCTGAATATCCTTTAAACGAAAATTCTAACAGGGATAGGCCAAATACCCCTACCAGTCAAGTCAGTTTGTCACCCGATCAGCACAAAATCGAACCAAAGGCTAAAATTTCTCCCTCTTTGGAGGAACCGGAGGTTAAAATTTCTCCCTCTTTAGAAAATAACTCCCTTCCTCCTTTCCAGCCACCCCCTTAAGCACCCGATTTTCTCAAACCATATTCTCATTCGTATCCAGTCACGCCTTTATCCTAGTTTCGCACTTTAGAAGAAGCCACAGAAAATCTCCAGCCACACGCCGATAATTTTAGAGAAACTTTTAAACAGGAGCAGCAGTATGCCGCCGATTTGCTCGCCGACCTCCGGTCGGCAACTCAAAGCATTGCAGCCCTTTCGCTTCCAGAAAACGCCCACTCATCGTGCCTCCATTGTACTCGCCGCGCCTATGCTTTTCCGGTTACGCATAGTCAGACTCAACATTCTCAAAATGGCACTGCCGGCTCCCAAAATGGCGCCGCCGGCTCCCAAAATGGTGTCACCAGCTCCAAAAATGGCGATTCTAGTAGCGATAGTGAGGAGAGTAATAAATCAGATTCCCCCGACTCTAGCGAAAGAGAGCGGGAGGAAGCTAGTTCCACCTCAACAGCTAAATATAAAAAACTTAGTCTAAAATATCTAGAGAAATTTAAAAAGGCAGTGAGTGATTATGGCACTACCGCCCCCTTCACGCTCGCCCTGCTGGAAAGCCTTAGTGAAAAGGAACTTATTCCTAACGATTGGTTCCAGCTAGCCAGAGCTGCCTTGTCTGGTGGTGATTTCCTGTTATGGAAATCCGATTATGAGGAGCATTGTAAAAAATATGCCGCCCGTAATGCCCGTAAGACCACTTCTAAAACTTGGACCTTAAATAAATTTTTAGGTCAAAGTCCCTACCATCAAAGTGATAAGCAGGCTCAATTCCCCCCAGGTCTCTTAGCGCAAATACAAACGGCTGCGCTTAGAGCATGGAAAAAACTTCCGCAAAAGGGCACCGCCACTGCCTCTCTCGCTAAATTAAGACAGGGGCCTGATGAGCCATATACCGATTTCCTTAGCCATTTGCAAAACATGGCTGAGCATTTATTTGGGGCTAGCAAAAACGAAAGTGATTTTATCAAGCACCTGGCCTATGAGAATGCTAACGCTGCCTGCCAAGCAGCAATCGTCCCTTTCGTAATACCAATCTTAATAATTACATAAAGCTCTGTTCTGGCATCGGGCCCACTCAAACCCTTGGAATAGCTATTGGCACCGCTCTTCAAAATTTTGCAGCGCAGCACAAAAATTTTGTGGCACAAGCAAGGCCTCCAACATGTTATAACTGTAAGCAACCTGGCCATTTCTCAAAAAATTGCCCCGTGCCACGGATTAATTCCCCTTTACCCACTATCAACAAACCCCTATTGCCACCCTCTATTTGTCCCCGCTGTAAAAGAGGGTTTCACTGGGCGTCTGAATGCCATTCTCAGACAGACATAAACAGCCAACCCCTTAAGCCTAAGCCTCAGGGAAACTTCCAATGGGGCCGGCCCCAGGCCCCAATCAGAACGAACCCAGGGGCAGTACGGTTTGTTCAGCCATCCCCAGTTGCAGTACCCGTGCTCCCAATCATAAACCACACTGCTATATCTCAGACTTATGGAGAGCAACAGCAGGGAGTGCAGGAATGGACCTCTGTACCACCTCCAAATCAATATTAACCCCAGAAAACAGTCCTCTCCTCATACCAGCAGGAGTCTATGGACCTTTACCCCTAATACCTTTGGTCTTATTCTGGGAAGAGCTAGTGTCACCCTGCGCGGAGTACAAATCATCCCAGGTGTGCTAAATAATGACTTTAGAGGTGAAATACAAATAATCACAGCCACCTCAAACAATATTATCTCTATTCCTTCTGGCACTCGAATAGCGCAACTTATAATACTCCCCGTTCAGCATGTCAACTCGAACTTCAAAAAACTCCAGCGCACTACAGAGGCCCCTGGATCCTCCAATATTTTTTGGGCACAGCCAATATCCCATAATTGGCCCATCTTATGATTGAAATTAAATGGTAAATCTTTTGAAGGTATCTTAGACACAGGGGCTGACGCCAGAATTATATCTTCAAATCACTGGCCTAAATCCTGGCCTCTCACGGCCGCTGCCACCCACTTACAAGGAATAGGTGAAACCACAAATCCTTTACAGAGTTCACAAACCCTAAAATGGGAGGATGAGGAAGGAAACACTGGTACAGTTATACCATATGTTATCCCCCATCTCCCCATCAATCTATGGGGCAGAGATATATTAAATCAAATGAAAGTTTTTATGTGCAGCCCTAGTGATACAGTCACTGCTCAAATGCTTAAAATGAACTTTCTCCCTGGCAAAGGCCTGGGCAAAACTAATCAAGGGATGAAACTGCCCATCTCTGTAACACCTAATATAGCTAGAACAGAACTTGGGTTCTCCCAAAATTTATCCTAACGGCCATTGACATCCCTGTACCCCATGCTGAAAAAATTTCCTGGAAATTTATGGAACCCGTGTGGGTTGATCAATGGCCTCTGACTCAGGAAAAGACCCTAGCAGCTATAAAGTTAGTACAGGAACAACTTAATGCTGGACATATTGAACCTACTCAGTCCCCTTGGAACACTCCTATTTTTGTCATAAAAAAGAAATCAGGTAAATGGAGATTGCTGCAAGATTTGCAAGCCGTTAACAAAGCTATGGTACCTATGGGAGCACTGTAACCTGGCCTCCCTTCACCAGTTGCTATCCCTATTACTTTTTACAAAATAGTTATAGATTTAAAAGACTGTTTTTTCTCCATACCCCTTCACCCGGAAGATAGATAATATTTTGCCTTTAGTGTCCCTCAAATTAATTTTCAAGGCCCTATGCCTCAATTTCAATGGAAGGTTTTACCGCAAGGCATGGCTAATAGTCCAACTTTATGCCAAAAATTTGTTGCTGACACCGTTAACCCTGTCAGACAACTATGGCCACAAATTTACATTCTCCATTATATCGATGATATTCTATTAGCAGGCCAGGACATATCTAAACTGCATTCTTGCTTTCAGAATCTTCTTAAACATCTAATGGCAAAAGGTCTTCAAATAGCCCCTAATAAAATACAAACTTCAGATCCCTTTTCCTATCTAGGATTCGAACTTTGGCACCAGCAAGTTTTAACACCTCACATTCAATTGCGAACCTCCCATCTCTTAATGCTAAATGACTTCCAAAAACGTTTAGGGGACATTCAATGGCTTCGCCCCTACCTAAAACTGCCCACTGAAACTCTCCTGCCGCTCAATCATATCTTAAAGGGAGATGCAAACCCCTCCTCGCAAATCCGCTACCTCTCCCACGCCTAGCAAAAGTCATCCCGCTACTTCTTCTCCTACTAACATCCCAACATTGTCACCCTCAAGCTCTTCCATAGTGCTTAAGCCAATCTATAACTCACTTTGGCCACTACTCCAAGCCACCTTTCTCTCTCTAAACTCCTCCCAGCCTAATTTTACTCGTAGTTGTTGGCTGTGTTTCTCTGCCAAGCCTCCTTATTATGATGCTATAGCTCTTAATGTTACATTTAATACTTCTAATGAAGACAATCCTTCCCAATGCCCTTGGAATGCAAGAAAAATCGGTCTCACTATGCAATCCGTTCTTCACTCTGGGCATTGTATTCGTAATATTTCTGCCTCCTTAAAAACAGTCTGTGCACAGTCGACCTTTCCATCACCTGGTAAATTCTATATCCCCCCAACAGGGGCAAAATGGCTGTGCTCTTCTACAGGGCTTACTCCTTGCGTATCAGCAAAAGCCCTAACTGAAACAGGGGAAATGTGCCTCTTAGTGGCTGTGTTACCCCATGTCCTCTTCCATACAGAGGAAGACCTTTATCACCGCTTGGTCGCGCAATCTCCAGCCACGCTGAGAAAGAAAAGAGAACTTGTTACGGTTGTTACTATTGCTTCTCTTTTAGGTATTACTGGCCTAGGCACTGGAATCGCCTCTATCGTTCTCCAAAACCAAGGCTTCTCCCACCTAAGAGCTGCTATAGACGAAGATTTAGCCCGCATTGAAACCTCCATTACCCATCTTGAAAAATCCCTTATGTCCCTATCGGAGGTTGTTCTCCAAAACAGGAGAGGCTTAGATCTGCTTTTCCTTAAGCAAGGAGGGTTCTGTGCTGCACTAGGTGAGGAATGTTGCTTTTACGCTGACCATTCTGGCATAGTTAAGGATTCCATGACCAAACTTAGGGAAGGAATTGAAAACCACAAACGTGAGCGAGAAACCCAAGGAGGTATCTCCTGGGGGCTTAATGGAATCCTCCCCTACCTCCTCCCTATATTAGGCCCCTTAATAACCATAATCCTTATAATATCTTTTGCTCCTTGGGCCATAAAAAGAATAATACAGCTAGTTAAGGACCAAATTGACTCTGCCCTAAGCAAGCCTATTCAAGTGCATTATCACTGGCTTCACCTCACTGACCAGGGTTTGGATCCAGATCATCTGACTGCTACCCACCCTTACGGGTAAGAAACCCCCTCCTACGGGAGCAGCATATAACTCGAAAGTATGCTTCTAGTGTATGCTATGATTGGTACCGCTGGGTGCGAGGCAAAGCACTGCAAAGGAGGGCCAAAGCAACTAAAGGCCATTTTCGAGCTCCTTGAGAAATATGCCTCATTTGCATAGGGGTTTTGCTCTGCCAAAAACTCCCCTCCCCAGAAAAACAGAGCTACAAACAACTTGGGGAATGAGGCCTCTATTTCCCCCAGCAGGTTAATGCCAAAAGAGTGCTCGATCAGCATTCTTCCTCCATCCTTTTGAAAAACAAAGGGAGGAGATGTTGGGGACGATTAAGGTAGCATGTATAAAATCCACCCTCAGCGATGCCGGAGATATGCAACATGACTGCTAGGGCTGATGCAATAGCGGCTTAAGTTGCCCTCAGCCTTCTATGGAAGTGATAGCCGTTCGCACCTAAGATTCGCACCTAGAGTGCTAGCTTTACTACTTGCCTTCTACCCCAGCAATAGTAGCCACCAATCCTGTGCTAGCCTTACATCTGCCATCCGCCCTAGCAACAGCAGCAGCCAATCCTAGACCGCCACCCGCCTTTGCAGCCACCAATCCTAGGCCGCCACCCGTTCGTACTAGCCACTCCCTCTACCTTAGAGTATATATACCCTGCCTCTTCAATAAAGTTTTGCAGCTTGATCAGAAGCCTGTCTTGCCGTCGTTCTTCATGTCTCTTGTCCCATACCATTCTTCCCTCGCAGGAGCTGGAGCCTCGGTTGATCGTCCCGTGGGCCGGGACACTTTTATTGCTTTTAAACTGTCATGTTTTCTT
Organism: Choloepus didactylus; assembly: GCF_015220235.1. Lineage (NCBI taxonomy): Eukaryota > Metazoa > Chordata > Mammalia > Pilosa > Megalonychidae > Choloepus > Choloepus didactylus. The sequence continues at coordinate 3,935,849 of NC_051316.1, forward strand.
TCTTTCTTTTCCTATTTCCCTTTTATCTCTGCCTTCTTTGACTATTCTACCTTCTTTGTGGAAGAAATGATGTCCTTATATAGATAGTGGTGATGGTGGTGGATACATAAATATATGACTATACAGGGAACTATTGATTTTCTATGTAGGATGGAAAGTATGCTGGGTGAACAAAATAATCTTAAAAAATGATTGATGAAGAAATCTTGAGGGCACTGCATTGACTGAAATAAGTCAGACACGCAAGAACAAATATTGCATGGTATCACTGATATGAACTAATTATAATATGTAAACTCATAGACATGAAATATAAGTTACCAGGATAGAGAATGAGGTTAAATAATGGCAAGTGGTTGCTTATTATGAGCAGAATGTTTAACTAGGTTGAACTTAAGTATTTGGAAATGCACAGAGATGACAGTAGCATATTATTGTGAGAATAACTAACAGTGCTGAATGGTATGTGAGTGTGGTGGAAAGAGGAAGCTTAGACTCATGTATGTCACCAAAAGGAAAGTTGTAGGTTAAAAGATGGGAATGTATAAAACAGTGAATATTGTGGTGTAAATCTCTGTGGTTAACTGAACAAATATTAGAAATCTCTTTCATGAACTAGAACAAATCTATGACACTATAACTAGAACTTAATAACATAGGGGCATATATAAAAAAATATACTTACTGCAAACTATATACTACAGTTAGTAGTATTTTAACATTCTTTCATCAACAGTAACAAATGTACTATACGAATACTATGAGTCAATAATGGAGGGGGAGTTGTTAGGGGTGTGGGAGGATTTGGTTTCCTCTTTTTTTTGTCTTTATTTCTTTTCTGGAGTAATGAGAATATTCAAAAAATTGAAAAAAATAATTGTGTTGATGGATGCACATCTGTATGATGGTACTGTGGGCAATTGATTGTGCACTTTGTATCTTTGGATAATTGTAAGATATGTGAACAATCTAAATTAAATTTTGAAAAATTATGTAGTAAACCACTACAAATATACTCAACTAGCAAAAGGAAACAAATATTTAAAGCAGGGGCCAATCTCAGATGCCTCAAAAGCTAGCACACATCACTGTATTAAGTATCATGCTTTAAGTTAAAGAAAATAAGAGGAAATACAAGGAAGTAGATATTACATGTCTCTTCTAAAGTAGCAAATTTTACTTGTTAAAATGTACATAAGCAAGACAAATGATTTATTCTGCCCAGATAAAGCCTCCTAGATGTGATATTGATAAGAATAGTTTTTGCTGCATTTTAATTTTGAATGCTATTCTTATATCTTTATTTCTTCTTCCATCAAGTATAAAACAATCATTTCCACTAACAAATTTTAATTTGAGGGTTGCATTGTTCCTACCTTGACTTTCTCAACTCTTCTTCCCTTCCATTTGATTCAAAGACAAGTGCTTCCAAACTTTCAAGGAAGAGATCTTATTTTCTACAAACTCTTCCAGATAATACAAAATTAGGGCTAATCTGCAACTCATCCTAAGAAGTCAGTATAACCCTGTTTTTTTAAGATATAAAAATATTTATGGTTAACCATTTCATATATACAGATGCAGAAATACTGAACAATTTTAATATATCATTAACATCAACTTTAAAAGATAGCCTCTAATTGACTTTCTGACTATGAATTTGACTATTCTAAATATTTCATATTGAAAATAGTCTTAACTGAGAGTGATAGGTTGGTCAGAATGAGATCATCATGTTACCATTGTAAGAAGGAAAGGAACAAAATAGGGAGACAAGTAGAAAGGGAGGAAGAATCATGAATAACACTAAAAATATATCAGGAGTTGGATCTTCTGGATGACTTTGCATCAGCAGATATCTGTACACATATTATTTTAAAATTAAAAAAAATAAAAGGGACAGTTAACACAGTTAATGCCATGAGCCTTTATAAATGCTCCATTCCTTCTTGGGTAAAATCCAGTGCATTATATCAGTAAGGTAACATTAAATTCACCATACAGGAAGATCAGTGAATGCCATACTGCCTGGGAATGAAGGTTAAATCATTATTATGCAGCTTGTAGTGATCTTTGAAGATTTTTTTAACTGTGCTTCTTCTATATAATTATATACCATTATGCCCAATTCTCAAATTCATGGACCAAGTCACATCAGTTGAGATACACAGTTTGCATTGCAGCTGTGCCAGATAACAGGGACCTGTGGAGAGGTATGGGAAGGTCTCATCCTTTTCCTATCCCTAAACATAGTTTTCCTTCTTTGCTTGTGATATGTAAAATCTGTAACATTGATTAAAGACCAGGATGAACACTTCCTTTAATGCATTTGGGTATATTTGGATAAGAGAAAGGGAATACCCAGGCCTAGAGAAAGGGAATGTTTAAGGTGAGGCAAGTTCATTAATACTGAAAGCAAAATGTATATACCTGGCAAAATTCCTCTAAGAATTGACCCATCCTGACCCTTTAATTGCATTGACTATAAGCTAAGTTTGTGCCTCATTAGAAATATATTCAGAGATTCTTCCAAGCTTTGAACCTCACTATCTATAGGGAAACATCTGCAATTTTAATATAAAAATAGCAGTGTCCAGGGATTTTATTCTTGACATTCTGAGTATATTATCCTAAGTCAAAATGTTTAATATTTTATTTTGAATTTACCATCAATTTACTATTCCAAATATCACTGCTGCAGAAACATCTATCTCCCCCACTCCCTTTCACATTGCACCACATCTGATGCGGCATGCAGCTGTGACCAAGCTGGAGCTTCTCAAAGCTCCCAAGAAGATTTCTGCAGGGCACCTCAAAGAATCTCAAGCAATTGAGCCTCACTTACAGCAGTAACTTGCTCTTTATTGCACACCATTAACTTTTCTCCCTTCTTTGTCTCAAATTCCCCATTCCCTCATTTATCCTTCCTGGGAAATATTAAACACCATAACCCAAGTCCTCATCAAAGAAGCTGCTCAAGGGTAATTTAAACTCTGACAATCCCTGCCTCTTACATGGAATTGGCAAAATGAGAGCACAGATACCCATGGCACAAATGAAACTCTGTAGGTGAAATTAATAAGAGACAATGATAATGCTAATATCACATTAGTGAATAACTGGAAGCTCTCATTGGAAGCTATTAGTATTTGCAACATAAACACTTATTTAGCATCAATATCCCTGACCTGACCATACCACCTTTGCAAAGACCATATTCTAGATGGAACTTTCTAACACTTCTCCTTTCCCCTTCAGAATTTTCATTGTTTAGATTTACACCATCAATGTAGAAATCACAAAATATAGGAACAGATTCCTTGCTCTCTTCAAAGAGTATAACAATGGTGTAAAAAACATCAGGTTACTCCAGAAAACATTGTTATAAATTGAAAATATTAACATGGAAGGTACTCTGTGCTGAGTCTAGCTTTGGTACTACTGTCATTTCCAAAATTTAAATTGAAACCAGGAGTCAAGTATTGTCAATGGAGCTTTTCTGATAATCATTGCTAGAGTCCTCTACTCACCTTAAATGATGAATGTGTCATTACTCCTCCATGTGGTTGTTAACTTCACTGAAATTGGAAAAAACTATGAGTGTCTTTCCCCTTTGAGACAAAAACATGGGGGTTTAAATGCAATTGTTTATTATTCCCAAAGTGTCTGAAACCAGGAAATGATGCCACTGGGACTTTGTTAATTATCAAGGATGCCTTTGATTTCCCTATTCCGAAACATTCTTTTATGTACAATTTTCCTGCTTTCTTGTGTTGTTTGGTACTACCCTCTCTCAAACACCTTGAGTTAAGTGCATTACTTCTTTGGAGACATACTTTATATCCCCAAAATTATTTCAATATTCAGAATTCTCCACATTGGTTTCCTCCAATAATTATGTCTGAGGATGAAGGTAGATTTCTTTAATATGTCCTGTACTCCTTTTAGAAGATTCAGAAAGAATACAAATTATGAACAGGTGTGTTATTCTTTTTTTCATTTTTCTTTTAATCCTCAACTAAGTTGATTTCATCCTAGCTTAATTCCTTTTCCTGTAATCATCATCAGTCTTCCTTCCCAATTCCACTTCAATTCTCCTTCCTCTACAGGCACTTATTTTGTGAAGGCTGATATACGCCCTTAATAAGGCAAACATCTTCATAAAGTAAATATAATGAATGTTTTATTAAGCAGGCATATGTTGTTATGTATGTAATTTTGAAATCTAACATCCTCACTCAATGATTTTTTTCATGTCTAATTTATTGGTAGCCACAAATTGAGTGAGGGCAGTGCTGGCAAAGCAATATTACACAAACTACAAACTACATTACAGAGGCTACTTCTTGTCTCTCCTTCTGTGCAGCCAATGAATTTAGACAATTTGTGTGTGTGTGTGTGACAACCTTCCACTCCTCATTGTTTCCTGTACTGACACATCAACCAGCTCCTAACCTTTTATTTTGTGAGCTTTGTTGTGATAACCCTTATACTAATTGCATTATTTCCCTTTTGTGTGGTGAATTGTTTCTCTCTTGCTGCTTTCAAAACTTGCTCCTTCAATTCAGCATTTGATAATCTGATAAGAATATGTCTCAGAGTGGGCTTATTTGGATTTATTCTGTTTGGAGTTCATTGGGCATCTATAATTTGCATATTTATGTCATTTAGAAGTGTTGGGAAATTCTCAACAACAATGTCTTTGAATACTCTTCCTAGTCCTTTACCCCTTTTTCCCCTTCTGGAACTACAATGATTCTTATATTTGTGTGCTTCATGTTGTCTATCATATCCCTGACATCCATTTTGAATTTTTCAATTTTTTCACCATTCATTCATTCATTTCTGCTTTCACATTACAACCTACACTCTTCCAGGTCACTTTTTCTTTCCTCAGCTTCCTCTAAACTAGTACTATGTGTAACAAGAATCTTCTTAATTTTAACATAGTTTCTTTTATTTCCATAAGATCCTCTATTTTTTTTTTTTTAATTTACTCTTGCAAATTCTTCTTTATGATCTTCTAGGGTCTTCTTGATATCCTTTATATACACTGAGCCAGTGTATTAGTGTTTCTGATTACTTTTTTTGGTTAATTTCTCCAAGTTCTGTATCTCCTCTGATTATTTAATTTGGGCTTTGGGTTATCCATATCTTCTGGTTTATTTATATGCTTTATATATTTGTTGTTTTTTGTCCTCTTGGCATTTGCTTATCTTGATAGGGTTCTTTTAGTATATGCAGGCTTATTTAGACAATATATATAATTTTACAGAGTTACAGCTTGATGCAGTGCACTTTCTCTGACCTACCAGCAGATGGTACCCTTGAGTCACCTCTTACTCTCAATCCAGTTCTTCCCAACTTTGTTTATACAGCAAGTGGGGGTCCAAACCATGTGGCTATCCTATCAGTGCACCAATTTTCCATGTGCAATGAGACCACCAGACCTTTAGGTGGGGGTGGTGTCCTGTGCAGTTTGAAAGGGAAAAGTGCTCTAAGACCCAGTATTATTAGCTGTTTTCCAGGTTGTGGATTTGATATTCTGGTGCTGTGGCAGCCATCCACCTCTTCAGCTCAGACTCCCCTCTGTTCCTGTCTGCCATGAACCCACAAGTCCCTGGGCTTAGTGTAGGGCTCCTGTCCCTTCTGTTCAGCTCCCTTGCCCCTTTGCTGTGCACCTCAGGGGGCTTCTGCTGAGGAGGTGTTGTGCTGTCACAAGCCAGCTGAATCCCAAGTTCCTTTGAGGAGGATCTCAGCCACAGTGCTGCAAAGGGATGGCTCCCAGCCCACTTCAAAGATGGTTGCATAGGGCATGGAAAATACTCACTTCCACAATCACTTGCTACAGTGCCTTGCCACTTATTCAGGGGCCTTCATCTGGGGGGGTGTGAATGGCTACTATCCACACAAGTTACTAAGATGGGTGCCTGGGGTATGGAAGGCATTCTCTGCTGCAATCAATTGCACCTCCCTCTGCTGTCTACCTGGCTACTCCCCAGTCCCCCTCCTACCTGCCTCCAAACACAGCATCAGTCTGGCTGCCATTTTCCCAGCAGCTCTCCAGATCAAATACTTTCACAGTGTTGAATGCAGGATCTTGGCTTCTCCAAATGCTCAATCACTATGGATATATAAGTCTCTGCCCAGCTGGTGGAACCCTGGAACCAGTATTCTGGAGAACTTTCTGAATTTTATCTAGTATTTTTCATGTAGGAGAATTTCCCTCTGTCTCTCCTAATCTGCCATCTTGGATCTCTAATGTGTGCTTGACTTTTGTATATTTTTTATATTATCTTGAAATATAAATATAGAGTAGATGTATAATGAATACATAGCAATCTGTGCTTGTCAAAATACAGAAATGTTTCATATGTCATAAAATAGTACTCCAAACTTAAATAACACAGAGAGCTTCCCCCAAGGCTACCATTTGTGCATCTTCAGAGGACACAATTTTTCATTGTTTTCTATTTGCTTTCTAGGATTATGGAATATGGTAGCCATCCACAACGCTTACTCTTCATACGAACCTTAGCAATGTTTCAATGTTCAACTGAAATAAAATGTTTTACCTTCCTGTAATCCAACACTCCTATCTGTTTCTCTCTACCCTCTATCAACTACATTGGTTTAGATCTGGTTTAGACCCTTAGAATCCAGTCTTGGATGAGAAATGTTACTTGGATAACTTTTCTGTTTGCTTTGAAATCTAAAATTCTGTGGAACACTAATTTTGAATTTCCAGACAATAATTTAATGTAAACACATATAAAGCTTCCATTGGATAACCAAGATAATTACTTTATAAAGTAGGATTTGTATGCAGGAATTTATTGAAAGCAAGTGCTTTGCAGTCCTCAAAACTTAATGTCTAAGGAGTCAGGGCAAGTTGACAGCATAGGGAGATGTGGAACTTAGTTAGTCCCCAAGAACAACTAATAAATAGCCAGGATCAACTAGAAAGTAGCCTGCAACACCTGATGGGGAGACATCCATGACCAGACAACATTGTACACCTGTCAGAAATGGGTGGAATGGCTGAGATTGTAGCATAGAACTGTAAGTATAGCTACCCAAACTGTAAACATGGTATCCCTCCCCCACTAGCATGGCAGGCTGAGTTGCAAAACTTTACTATGGAAAAAAGAAGCATTCTCTATTAGGAGCAAGGGAATGTAGCTCAACCAAGCTTCAATTGCAATTTCAATTTAAAAATTTGGACTGCTGAGTACATACTATGTACACACATAACCTCATAGCAAGCAGAAATGGAACACAGAGGTTTATCCCAGCAGAGAGGAGGTGGGGATGATGGAAAAAAATAAATAAATAAAGGAGAGGATTTGGGAGTCTGCTGAGCTCAGAATACTGGAAAAAGACTGTGTCACATGAAAAGTGGCACACAGAACCAGGTATCAACCCCAGTTCTTGTCTGGTGATGTGAAGGACTAGGGACTAGCTCTGAAAAGGGGACTTCTTGAATTTTTTTAACTTTTTTCTCTCTAATTCTATGTAGCTCATTAGAGAAAGCCTCAGGCATTTTCAATTATCAGAACAGAGCCAGGTAAAGGTGGATTTAAGATAGAGAGTCAAAGGAAAACCTCAAGTGTAGGAGACAATTCCCTAAAAGGCTTATCTTCCTTAAGAAAAGGAGGGGTGGAGCCTAATTCATGTGGTGGCCCTCCCTCAGTTAACTAAGGCACCAGGTCCTGGGGGAAAGAAAAAATAACAGAAACAACTTATGCTTGGCTTCTGACACCCTCAGTCCCCAGCTGGGAGAGGGTCCACTGAGAATTAAATTCACAACAAATCTTCATTCTGATGTCTGTGGGCTGACAAGCACCACCTGCTGGGCAAGACAGGAAAAGCACAGTCTAGAGGCCTCACAGGAAATTCTGACAATCTGCCAGGTCTCACCATCAGGGAAACCTGATAGTGGATAAAACCACCTCCTGAAACCTGGACACAATTGGTCTGGGAAAATCTGATTGGGGTTATCAAGGAAACCAGATGCTTAGAAAACAGAAAATTACAGATCACACTAAGAAAAATGAAAATATGGCCAAGTCAAAGGAAGAAACTTGCCCTTCAACTGAGATACAGGAATTGAAATAGCTGATTATTTATCAAAAAAATCTCCTAAATCAATTCAAAAATCAAATCAATGAGTTGAGGGAAGACATGGCAAAAGGGATGAAAGACGTAAAGAGCAAGGGCAAACATAAGGAAGAACTTGAGGTTTTGAAAAAAACAATTGGCAGAAATTATGGGAATATAGGAATGAAAGGCATAATAGAAGAGATGAAAAAGACAATGGACACATACCACTGCATATTTGAGAAGGCAGATGAAAGGATTCATGAACTAGATAAGAGGATATCTGAAATCCTACACATGAAAAAACAGATAGGGAAAAGAAATTCTACACGTGAAAGAACAGATAGGGAAAAGAGTGGTCCCAGGGATCTGAATGACAACATGAAGCACATGAATATACATGTCATGGGTTTCCCAGAAGAAGATGAGAAGGGACAAGGGGCAGAAAGAATAACAGAGGAAATGATCACTGAAAATTTCCCATCAATTATGAAAGACATAAAATTACAGATCCAAGAGGCACAGCAAACCCCAAACAGAATAGATATGAGTAGACAGACTCCAGGACACATAATAATCAGATTATCAAGACAAAGAAAATTCTGAAAGTAGCAAGAGAAAAGTGATCTATGACATACAAAGGAAGCTTGATAAAACTATGTATGGATTTCTTAATAGAAAACATGGGGGAGAGAAGGAAATGGTTTGATATATTTAAGTTACTGAAAGAAAAAAACTGTTAACCAAGAATTCTATAGCCTGGCAAAACTATCCTTTAAAAATGAGAGAGAGCTTAATATATTTTCAGACAAAGAGACAGTGAGAATTTGTGATCAAGAAACCTGCTCTACAAGAAATACTAAAGGGATCACTACAGGTAGATAGGAAAAGACAGAAGAGAGAGGTTTGGAGAATAGTGTAGAAATAAAGAATATCAGTAAGGACAAAAAGAGAGAGAGAGGAAAAATAAAAATTTAATAAGATATAACATAAAAAATCCAAAAGACAAAATGATAGTAGGCATTACACTGAATGGAATTGGCCAGAAACAAAAAGATGGATACTGTATAGTCTCACTAATATGGAACAATATTGATGAGCAAAATTTGAGAATTGAGAAGACAAGTTGTCTGGAGAAAGAAAGAGGTCACAGATCAGGCATTTGATGCTGAAGGAGTACAGAATGTTCAACAGGATTGATTGTATAGATCCAGAAATGGAATGGCTCACATAGTAGTGTGTGATGGTAACACAATGTTGTAAGTACTCTGAACAAAGATGAGTGTAAGAATGTTTGAAAGAGGAAGGCTAAGAGCATGTATGACACCAGAAATAAAGATAGAAGATAAAGAGCAGGATTGTTTAACTTAGAGAAACCTGGAGTGGTCAATGATGATGACTAAACATACAAATATAAGAATGTTATTTAATAAGGGAGAAAAAATGAATGTCACAATTGGAAGATGTTGACTGTTCCCATGGTATATGGGAAAAATACAACCAGTGCAAACTAGAGTCTATAGTTAATGTAACATTGTAAGTTGCTTCCATTAATTGTAACAAAGGCAATATAACAAAGCTAGATTTGTATAAGAGGGGGATATAAGGTATTGATATGGGATTCTTGGTAGTGGTGATATTGTCTGACTTTTTCATTGTATTTTATCTTTATTTTTTCTATATTTTGTATTTTTGTTCTTCATGGTTTTTTCTCCTTTTGTCTTTCTTTTGCAAAGAGATGGAAATGTCCTCATATAGATTATGGTCATGAATGCGTAACTATGTGATTACACTGGGAATCACTGATTGTTTACTTACAGTGATTGTATTGCATGTCAATAAAACTGTTAAAAAATAAACAGAGGGATACATATGCTGCAGGAAATGTAGAGAGAGGGATGTACCTATTCACTGTTGTTAGGGAAATAGGATGGCAATGTTGTGGTCTAAAGGAAGATAACTATGGATTTGCCATGTGGTCCTGAAACCCCTTTATTGGGTACATACTTGAAAGAACTGAGAGAAGGCACATTAGTGGACATTTCACACTGGTGTTTATGGCAATCATATTCATGATTCACAAAGGATGGTGGTTTTCTAAGGGTACATTGACTGAAGAATGGTGAACTGTGATGTATGCATACAATAGAATATGGATCAGCAACAAGATGAAATGAAGTTGTGAGGTATGCAACTAGGTGAATGGAATTTGAGGACAGTATGTATGTTGAGTGAAATAAGCCAGAGTCAAAGGGACAAAAATTATAATGCCTCACTAATATGGACCAACTATAATATGCAAACTCTGATAATTGAATCTGAGAGCATAGGTTATCAGGGGAAGGCTTGAGGCAAAGGTTTCTAGTTGTAAACTCTTACAGCAGTCACATCTATTCATGAGTTGTACTGGTTATCTCTAAATTCTGAGATGTCAAGCTCTTTGGGTAGTTTTGGGTATCTGTGTGACACATGATACTCAGAGCCAGAGTTCAATAGTTATGAATGTCATCATTATCTCATAGAGCAAATTAAAGAAAAAAAAGCTTAAAAAGTGATCCCACTTCAATTAGAGATATGATGAAAATGGACTTGACTAGAACTAAGGTAATCCAGACTAAAGGGTTAAGGATGATTATGATTGTGTTTTAAAATCTCAACTTCTGTGTGAGAACAAAGGAAGAGATGTTTATTTGGTACATAAGCCACACTTTCTGTAGCACATTATATAATTTGACTTGTAGGGTCAGTTTATTCAAACACCATAATTACATAGAACCTTGAATAGAGGGTGAGATCTAGTTAGTTTTTATGTCTTTAATAAGAGTTAGGAAATTTTTGTCCATTATTTTCTAAATTATTGTTTCTGTCGCTTTTCCTTTCTCTTCTCCAGGAACACCTATGATGTCTATATTTGTGTGCTTCATGATGTCACTGAAATCCCTAAGACAATGCTTATTTTTCTATTCTTTTCTCCATCTGTTCTGACTACATGATTTTTATTGTCCTGTATTGCCCCGCATGAAATCCTGATACACCCTTGAGTAATTTGGGCAAGGGAAACAGGATATTATAGGGCTCCTTGAGGGACTGGGAAAAAATATGGAAACATTAAACTTCCCCAACTGTGGAATTCCTTGATATTCCCACAAACATTAGAGACTACCATTTTAGTAAGCCAAGTTCTCAAACTTGGGACTTGCCATTATGAAGCTTGTTACTGCAAAGGAAAGGCTAAGCCTACTTATAATGGTGCCTAAGTGTCACACTCAAAGAACCTCTTTTGTTGCTCAAATGCGGCCTCTCTCTCTAAGCCTACTCAGCAGGTAAACTCACTACCTGCATCCCCTACAAGGGGTATAATTCCCTGGGGTGTAAATATCTCTGGCAATGGGGGACATGACTCTCAGGGATGAGCCTGGACCTGACATTGTGGAATTTAAAAAGCCTTCCTGATGAAAAAGGGGAAGAAAAATGAAACAAAATAAAGTTTCAGTAGCTGAGAGATTTCAAATGGAGTAAAGAGGTCATTCTGGAGGTTATTCTTATGCATTATACAAATATCCCTTTTTAATTTTTAGTGTACTAGAATAGCTAGAAGGAAATACCTGAAACTGTTGAGCTGCAATACAATATCATTGATTTTGGAAGATGATTGTTTATATAGTTTGTATGGTGTGACAGTGTGATTGTGAAAACCTTGTGGCTCACATTCTCTTTATCCAGTATGTGTACAAATAAGTAGAAAAAGGGGGGGCAAAAATAAATGAATAATTGGCAGCAGTATGAGATGTTTTGGGTGTTCTCTTTTATTTTTATTCTTATTTTTTGGAGCAATGAAAATATTCAAAAAATTGGTGATGAATGCACAAGTATGTGATGATACTGTGAACAATTGTACACTTTAGATGTTTGAATGATATGTGAATTTATCTCAATAAAATTGCATTTGAAAAAAAAACTTAATGCCTGTAAGATTCTAAATTTTACTAGATGTATCTGTGTAATGAGGTTGTTAATAAAAACTTTGGATATATTATACAATATATGAAATATAAGATGGACTCTTGTGATACATTAGAAAATATATGACAAATGAATAGCATTTGTTTTGAACTCCAGAATGGTATCTATTTAGATTCAAATAACTTTGTCACTCAAGTACATTTCTATGGACTTATTTTCAAGAAAAGCTAGAAATAATAAATGATGCATATCTGATTTTACTCATCAGTCTTGTTTATAATATAAAGCATTTTATATGAATGATAACATGGATGAAGTAAATTATTATGCTTAGATAAAAAGGAGTATAATGCCTCTACTCATAATGGATTATAAATAATTTCAGCTTTTATTTCCACATTTTGGTTAAAGATTAAAAATCTGATGGTATATGCAAGAAAACATGGTTGTCTTTAGGAAATGTGATTAAAGTTAAATTCTTCTCCATTCATTACAAAAAAACTTCTTTTACTGACTCAACACATTTAATGGGAATGTGTGTGCATGCGTGTGTGTGTTTATAATATGGAATTAAAATTAATTCCTCTTGTGGTTACCTTCATGTGTCAACTTGACCAGATGATAATGCCCAGTTGTCTGATCAAGCAAGCACTGGCCAAACCGTTACTGCAAGGACATTTGTGGCTGGTTAATAAGACAGAAGGCTGATTTATTAAATCATCAGTCAGTTGATTGAATCTGGGCTGATTATATCAAAAAAGGAATGACTTCCACAATTAGATAATCCAATAAACTGGATTAAATCCAATTAGTTGAAGACTTTTAAGGGAGAAGAGAGAGAACCTTCATTTCTTCTTAAACCAGCCAGCCTTTCCTGGGGAGTTCATTGAAGACCTTCACTGCCTGTCCTACAGAATTTGGATTCATGCACCCTGCCCTAAGGAAGGTAGACTCATGCATCCTGCCCTACTGAATTTGGACTCATGCATCCTCACAGCTGCATGAGAAACTGTTATAAAATCTCACAATTAAAGATATCTCCTTTTGGTCCTCTTTCCCTAGAGACCCCTAACCAATGCATCTATACTGACATTGGTGAAGCATAAATAATAAATATTGGTTGCCTAAACATCATGTAGTTATTATTTATCAACTTTAATATTTTATATTTGTGTAGATGGAAATAAAAGGACAATAGTAAAAGTCTATGTTTCTTTCTCAATCACCCACCTCTGTGGGATATCAGATTATGAACCATATGATTACAGCCATCACTTGTTCCAAGGAAATGAGAGGTGAACATGAAGGGAAGAGATACAGATATATTTATATGATCCAAATGAATCAAGGGACAATGCCAAAAGTCCATGTGGATAGAAAGTGATATCATCAACATGGTGACATAAAAAGCTAGTGAAAATTTCTCCCCAGAGATTCAACAAAAACAGGAAAATTCTGAATTGTTTGAAACTCTGGAGGAGAGTATAGACTGGAGAAAGACCCTGCAAATGCCAAGTTGAAGAAAAAGAAAAAAATATCAGGTAGGAATCTTCCATCCCACACCAGCCAGTCATTTTCCCTCCCCCTTACTCATCTCCGTGTGGGAAAGGCACAGAATCAGCAGATTGGACCACTTTCACCATGGACATAGACGATAAAATCTCTCACACCAGTGAGACATATGCCACTGTTTGAAGAGTTGGTGGACAGGAGAGGATATTTCAAGGCCCAGATCACTGAGGGACAAAGACTGAGAAACTGTGGGTGGCGACTGTTTCCAGCAATAGTTCAGAAAGCTCTCCCCACCCTTTAGGGAAGCAGAAGCTGGTAACTGTTTCCTTGCCTTGGAGACAGCAGGAGCACTGGGTCTGCTGAGGGAGTACTTGGCTACAGGTGGAGACCCATATCAAGACAGATTTGGCTGGCAAAATTAGGACATAGGAATCCCATGGTTTTAACTAAACTGTGTAGATGCAGCCTGTGCTTGGAGGCCAAGAAGCTACTGAAGACAATTAAGTTATGCAACAGCACCATATGCTGGATTGTCTGGAAGGCACAAGGGACTTAAGGCACTTTTAAAGGATGCTCCAGACCCATTCTTAGAAGCATAGGAGCTTGTCTAAATGCCCTGTATGAAAACCCTGCCTTGTTTTGCTGGAGAAAAATGGAAGACCCAACTCTTAAATCAGGGCTCTAAAACAAACTCAGGTTTTGCTAGCCAGTGGAAAACAGAGCACCACTAGAATCCAGCAAATTTTCATTGCCACACACAGGGAACTTCCTGGGTTGCCCAGTGCCTGCTTCCCATCCCTGTGGCAGGCTATGGTGGGTGCCTGATTTTGGATGTGAGATGGGGGGCAAAGCCAATCTGACAACTGGCCAGAGAGATAAACAATGAAAAGATAGAGAACAAAGTAAAACAAGAAATCTTAGGCAAAAGAGAGAAAACAACCTCTAGTATTAACCAATAAAGAAAATCAGATGCTAGACAGCAAAAAATCATGAGCCACACCAGGAAACAGGAAGATATGGCCCAATCAAAGGAAAAAATTAACTAACACCTTCAACTGAGATTCAGGAGATGAAATAACTAATTAGAGATGCTTAAACAAATCTAAGTCAAATTATGAGTTGAAAGAAAATGTGATAAAAGAGATGAAGGATATAAAGAAGACACTGGAAGGGCATAAGGAAGAATTCATAAGCTTGAAAAAACAAATGGCAGAACTTATGTGATTGAAAGGTACAATAGACAAGATGAAAAATACAAGTGAGACATATAATAGCAGACTTAGAAAGGCAGAAGTATCAGTGAACTAGAAGACAGGACATCTGAAATCCTACACACAAAAGAACAGACAGGGAAAAAAATGGAAAAATATGAGCAGGGTCTAGGGAAATGAATGACAACATGAAGCACAGTAATATATGGATTATATGTGTCCCAGAAGAAGAAGATAAGGGAAAAAAGACTGAAAGAATAATGGAGTAAACAATCAATGAAAATGTCCCAACACTTTTGAAAGACATAAAATTACAGGTCCAAGAAGAACATTGTACACGAAACAGAATTGATTCAAATAGAGCTACTACAAGACACTTACTGATCTGATTTCCAAATGTCAAAGACAAAGAGAATTCTGAAAGCAGCAAGAGAAAAGCAATCCATCACATACAAAAGAAATTAAATAAGACTAAGTTGGATCTTGCAGCAGAAACTATGGAGGCAAGAAGGCAGTGGTATGATATATTCAAGACACTGAAAGAGAAAAACTGCAACTAAGAATCCTATACCCAGCAAAATTGCCCTTCAAAAATGAGGAATAGTTTAAAATATTTATAGATAAACAGACTTTGAGAGCGTTCATGAACAGGAGACCTCTCTATAGAAAATATTAAAGGGAATAGTACAGAGAGATAGGAAAAGATAGGATATAGAAGTTTGTAGAAGAGTGTAGAAATGAAGATATCAGGAGATAGAAAAACAGTAGAGATCAGGCATTTGATGTTGAAGGATTATAGAATTCTCAAGAGTATTGATTGTGTAGATCCAGAAATGGATAGCAAAATACTGTGTGATGGTAGCACAATATTGTATGTACACTGAAAGAAGATGACTGTGAATATGGTTGAAGGAGAAAGGTTAGGGGTATGTGTGACACTAGAAGGACAGATAGAAGATAAAGATTGGGAATGTGTAACTTATTGAGACCTACTGTGGTCAATGAATGTGATTAAATATACAAACATAAAAATGTTTTTATATGAGGAGGCAACAAGAAGAGATGAAGTTGTGAGATATGCAACTAGGTGAATGGACCTCAAGGACAGTAGATTAAGGGAAATAAGACAGAAATGAAAAGATTACCGTTATAATGCCTCACTAATATGGACTAACAGTAATGTTCAAATACTGAGAATTGAACCTGGGAATATGGGCTATCAGGGGAATTCTTGTATAAAGTTTCCTAGACTGTAAGCTCTTAACAGCTGTTACATCTATTCATGAGTTGTAACAGTTATTTCTAAATTTGAGATGCTGAACTCTTTGTATGTGACCTGATAATTCCCTGTAGCTTCAGGTATCCATGTGGTTCCTCGGACTTGGAGCCAGAGATCAGCAGCTGTGAGTGTCAACATTGCTCTGTACTGCAACTGTTGAAGGTGAAATGTGTTCAGACTTCAGTTGGAGATATGAACAAAATAGACTTGGTTGAGATTGAGGTAAATCAGACTAAAGGATAGAGAATGATATTAACTGTGTTTTAAAACTTCAGCTTCTGTGTGGGACCAATGGGGGTGATGTTTATTTGGCATAAAATCTATATTTTCTGTAGCACACTATGTAATTTAACTTGTATGGTCAGTTCACTCAAACACCATAATTACATGGAACCTTCAATAGAGAATACGATATGTTTGTACACATTAGCATGAAGCCCTGATAGAACTCAGAGTAATTTTTTCAGAGAAAAAAAGTATCTGCAAAGCCCCCTTTAGGGTCTGGGGGAAACATGGAAATCTAAACTTCCCCAGCTGTGGAGTTCCTGATATTCTCACAAGCATTGGGGACTACCAGTTTAGAAGGCTGAGCCCTCAATCTTGGAGATTGCCCCTATGAAGCTTGTTACTGCAAAGGAGAGGCCAAGTCTACTTAAAATTGTGCCTGAGAGTCACCTCCAGAGAATGACTTTTGTTGGTCATATGTGACATTTCTCACTCACCCAACTCGGCAGGTAAACTCACTGCTCTCCCCTCTATGTGGGACATAACTCCCAAGGTTGTAAATCTCCCTGGCAACATGGGATGTGACTTCTGGTGATGAGTCTGGGCCTGCCATTGTGAGATTGAGGAAGCTTTCTGGACCAAAAGGGGGAAGGGAAATAAAACAAAATAAAGTTTCAGTGGGAGAGAGATTTCAAATGGAGTTGTGAGGTCTTTGTGGATGTAACTCTTATGCATTATATAGATATCATATTTTAGTTTTTAGTATATTAGAATAACTAGAAGGAAATATCTGGAACTGTTGAACTGCAATCCAATATACTTGATTCTTAAAGGTTATTGTATTACTATTTAGCTTACATGGTGTGACCTTGTGATTGTGAAAGCCTTATGGCTCAGACTCCCTTTATCCAGTGTATGGACAAATGAGTTGAAAATTCTGCTCAAAAAGTAAATGAATAATATGGTTGAGGAGGGGTATGGGATGTTTTGGGTGTTCTTTTTTATTTTCATTTTTATTCTTTTATTTTTATTTTTTGGAGTAATTCAAATGTTAAAAAATTGTGATGAATGCAAAACTATATGATGATACTGTGAACAATTGCATATATGGATGATTAAAATGTGAGTATAGTTCAATAAGTTTGCATTAAAATTGCCCGTGTGGATTCAGCTACATCATGTCTCTAATTCTGGACAGGTAGTAATATGTTTGTTGTGGTAGTGATTTATATTTTAGATTACCTTAGAACTTATTTTACTTCTTTCTTATAAAATCATATTTCAAAAACAAAGTTATGGAGCTTTATAAAAACTTTTTTCTCATAACATATGTCAATATTCTTCTATCTGTTTGTGAATAGACACCACATGAACTCTAGTAAACTAGAGCAGAAGGTGCCACACAGTAAACAACATCACTTTCTTGCTTCCTTTTATACTGCACTACCAGAACACTGCTATTAGGTCTAAATATTCTTCATTGTGTAACCTGAGCAACAGCAAATTTCTGAGAGAGGCTTTGATATCCCTGATGCATACCACTTTATTGCTTCATCCTGTTGCTCTTTCACACTCTTCTCCAGCAATCCTGACTCTTTCTGCTTCAGTGGGTCCTAAATCACAGACTACATCCATGTGCTAATGAGACACAGTGTTGTTTACTGAAGCTGGATAGAACCTGAGGGGTAAGTGGGGGAAAGAGGGACTATTACATGCAGCAACCTGCCATAACACTGCCTCCTCCTCAATTTTGACTGATCTCGAGGAAAAATAAAGGGATATATTTATTACCTGCATGTCTCACTTAAATTTCTCTATTACAGGATCTAAGTAGAAAACTGACAAAAATTCTTGGCAGAAGATGTCTCTTAACTGTAAAAGCTGGCTGTAAGTACAAAGATCTTCAAACTTTATTATGTTAATTTCTTTATTTATAGGAAAGAAGTAGTAAAGGTTACAATGAGGAGTATAGACATTGGTGTAGAAATAATGTGATTTAATTTGGAAGACAGTGTGCTGCAAGCTCTGTACATGTAAGATATGTACAGATATGTTACTATGATTTCAGAGATTTTCACTAAATTGCATACTTTTTGTAGTCTTTTACTTCAAGCAATCCTAGCATTCTATGTCTGCGTGTTTGTATATAGTTACTGAATACATGTATCATTACTTAATATATTATATATATATATACACACATGCACACATACATACATCCACACATATTGTCACTGAAAATGAAAGGAAACTAGTGGTGAAAGGGCTAAGGAGCTGCAATGATTTCCATTTGTTGACATTGGAATACAGGGGTTATAAGGCCATAAACCAAAGAATCATAAATTCCTAGACAAGACAAACCCTCTCCCTTCCCACTCCTCATAAGTGCATCTTAAAGCACAGGTGCAGATTCCTAAGCAAGATAGCTATCTATACTAGAACCATTCCTGCTACATCAGTAACTTCAAAGGCACATGTTTACAATCTTGCAATGCCAACTTGGCTCTGTGCCTTCCTTGTTCTTGCCCTGTATATCCCTCTCTTACCCACTGGGTGGAAAGGAGCACTATTCTGAACATCATGCAGCCACCCAGAACCAGCTTCCCAATCTATAGGTTCCCAAATAAACTGCCACTATTTTGCTATATGGAGTGTTCTGCTTCATTTTTTGGTCTGAAGTGCCCAGTGAACTTTGGCAGAGCCTATTCCGTAGGTTCATTGCAGAACAAATTGAGAGGGAGAGTCTGTCAGGAGACTAAAAATAAAACAAGCTGAGGGAAACTAAGTCTGCCAATATGACATCACAGTGGGTGGGGACAATCCCAGGATGGCCACCTACCAGTATGTGGGAGAGTTAGTCCTTTTTCAGAACACTTTGGTCCTATGGGTCAGTATGGGAATGCCCCCAAAACTCCAGCTAGAGTTTTATTTGTCCTGAAGGGAAACTGGAGGTGCAAATGGCAATCACAAGGAAAATAAGGGATTGCTGCCACTGTGTGGCCATGGTTATAGGAAGTTAGATATGCTACCAAAGCCCATTTAAAAGCAGAAGCTGAAGTAAAGAGATTAGAAGAGATGTTAGCCCTAGAAAATGACATTAGGTTTGTATGTTCCAAAAATATGCATTAGCAAAAATGGTGCAAACCATAGAGGGACAATTAGAAATAATGGCATGTAAAGATGCAAAAATGCATGGATTAAGATTGTTGTGGCAGCAGTTCTGAGTGGTAAGACAGAGGGAGGGCTGGGATCTGAAGGTATGGGATCCCTGGGAGAGTGCAGAAGAGGGATTATGGGAGGAAGAAATTGAATTGAATGAGTCTAAACAATCAAGGCCGTTAATAATTACACAAATGAAAGCAACCAGTGATCCCAATGACCGTCAGGAAGATATCCCTGCTCAGAAGCAAACAGTAATGAGGGAGCATACACCCCCACAGAATTGCTAGAATTAACAGAACAGTTTAAACAGGCAACTTGGTGAATAAGATTATGGAATTTAGTAGAGGAAGATGGTGTTAGGCTTTCAGCAGTTGAAATGGCAAAAAATGGCTAGCATAACTACACATCCCTCTTATCATCAGCATCTTTACAAGGCATTGCAAAGACCAGATGGCATTCAAAATTTATTAGTATGATGCATTTTATCTGCAAAATTGCTCTTGCCAAATGAAGGAGATATGCCATCCACAATAGTCGAATGGTATTCTATGGAAGAATTATAGAATATAAGGAAGAGAGTTAGGAATGAAGCATGCAGCATATGCTGAAAACTTTCATAATCATGATGATGAACTTTTCATGGCAAGTATGAGAGATAAAATTCTCCAAACCACACTTCCAGCCTGGTATATGACATTAGTAGCTATTCTAAGTTCACTAGTCAGCTATGTTATTCACTAGTTGGCAGGGGCAATAGCAGACTTGGGTGGCAAGTGGCAAGGAAAATTAACCAGAGACCTCACAAAGGAAGGGGCAGAGGAAACCTGTACATGTAATGGTAAACAATTGTGGGCTGATTTAATTGTCACAACAACCCAATAGAAAAAATAATCTAATGCTGTATTAGTAGGACTTAGGTAAAAGCTGCCTAAAGAGAAGAGATATCAGCTTGTCTATATCTAACCTGAACAGCACCACCCAAAGAAATTCTGGTATATAGGGGTAGATGCCCACTACCCCTGAAGACTAGAGCTGGGTCCATGTTCACCTGCAAATATAGGTGACAGCATGTGACTGGAGGCGTTGCATGGGGCTAGTTATCCACTGGTTTTCAACAAACTGATTTCATGTTTTAGCCCATATTGATGCTTCACCAGATTGCACAGTCATCTATGGGAATCCCTGGAGATTTAATGGACACAGAAGGGTGATATTGGTGTGAGGGAAAAGCAAAATGAGTAATGCAAACTACCCTAATGGTACAAATAGTGTGCTTCACCACTTGAGATTTCTCTCATACTAAATATATATTAGGGGTGGATGTGTTATAAGACCTAGACCTTACCCCACAACTGGTGAAGTTCATCTTCACATCTGAATGGTGAAATCAACTATATGGGATGCTCCCCATTGTATCTGGCTCCACCAAGTAGGGTCACCCATACGAAATAATATTGCCTCCTGGGTGGACCTGCTGAAACCAGTGAGATGCTACAACATATCAGCCCAGTTAGGAGAGCTCTATTATTTATTAGACCTAGCCAAGATTTTTGTCAGTTTGCCACTA
Organism: Choloepus didactylus; assembly: GCF_015220235.1. Classification (NCBI taxonomy): domain Eukaryota; kingdom Metazoa; phylum Chordata; class Mammalia; order Pilosa; family Megalonychidae; genus Choloepus; species Choloepus didactylus. Next base: position 3,956,868 of record NC_051316.1, read on the forward strand.
GCTGAAGGTAGCAAAGATCAACTTCCATTTATTTGGTGAAGGTGGCAATGTAATTTCCAGATTTTGCCATAAGGGTAACTACATAGCCCCATAATCTGTCACAGAATGGTGACAAATGATCCAGTGAGATGGTAAAAGCAAGCCACCAAATATTTGCTGTGTTTAAATACATTGGCCATACTATTCTTACTACTTTTGATAGTATCACATCTCTACAAATGACAGACTAGCAGTTACATTGTCTTTTTTAATGCAATTTTGAGATATATTCACATAACATACAATCACCAAAACTGTACAATCAGTTCATAGTATCATCATATAGTTGTACATTCATCCCCCAAATCAATTTTTGAGCATTTGCTTTACTCCAAAAAAAGAACAATAACAATAAGAATAAAAATTTAAAAAAAAGTTAAAAAGAGCACCCAAAATACCCCATATTACCACCCTCTCTATAAATCATTTACTTTATGCCAACATTTTTCTACTCATCTGTTCATACACTGGATAAAAGGAGTGTGAGCCATAAGATTTTCACAATCACATGGTCACACCACATGAGCTACATAGTTATACAATCATCTTCAAGAATCAAGGATACTGGGTTGCAGTTCAACAGCTTCAGGTATTTCCTTCTAGCTATTCTAATACACTAATAACTCAAAAGGGATATCTACAAAATGCATAATAACCTCCAGAATGAACTTGACTACATTTGAAATCTCTCAGTCATTGAAATTTTATTTTATTTCATTTCCGTTCCCCCTTTTAGTCAAGAAGTCTTTCTCAATCCCAAGATGCTGTGTTCAGGCTCATCCTCAGGAGTCATGTCCCACATTGCCAGGGAGATTTACACCACTGGGAGTCATGTCCCAAATAGGGGGGAACAGCAGCAAGTCCAACTAATGAGTTGGCTTAGAGAGAGAGGCCACATCTGAGCAGCAAAAGAGGTTCTCTGGGAGTGACTCTTAGGAATAATTATAAGCAGGCTTAGCCTCTCCTTTGCAGTAACAAGCTTTGTGAGGGCAAACCCCAAGATTGAGGGCTCAGCCTACTAAACTGGTAGTCTCCAATCCTTGGGAGAATATCAGGAATTCCCCAGGTGGAAAAGTTTGTTTCCACATTTTTCCCTGGTCCAAAGGGGCTTTGCAAATTATTTTTTATTCTCTGTCCAAATTACTCTGGGATGTATCAGGTCTTCATATTAACCTGTATAAACCAACTAGATCTCAGTCTCTATTCAAATTTCCATGAAGATTTGTTGTTTGAGTAAACTGAACACACAAGTTAAATTATATAGTGTGTTACATAAAATATAGATTTTGCACCAAATAAATGTCTCTTCCTTTGGCCTCAAACAGAAATTGAGGTTTTAAAACAGTCAATATCATCTTTTACCCTTTAGTCTGATTTATGTTCATCCTTAGTCCATTTCACTCATGTCTCTAATTGAAGTCTGATCTCTTTTGCAGCTTCCTTAACAGTTGCTCTATGGGGCAATGCTGATGTTTATAGCTGCTGAACTCACACTCTGAGTTTCAGGTGTCACACAGATACCTGAAGGTCTAGGGCATGAGCAGGGTATATATAAGGAGCTCAGCATCTCAGAATTTATTAATAACCATTACATCTCAGGAATTGATGTCATTGTTGTTAAGAGCTTAAAATCTAGTAACCTTTACAATAAGCCTTCCTCTTATAACCTAAGTTCTCAGATTCAATTATCAGAGTTTGCACATTATAGTTAGTCCATATTTGTGACACATTATAATGTTTGTCTTTTCATTTATGGCTTATGTCGCTCAACCTAGTGTCTTCAGGGTCCATTCACCTAGTTGCATACCCCACAACTTCATTTCTTCTTGCTGCCACTCAATAGTCCATCGCATGTATACATCACAGTTCACAATTCTGTTCACCAGTTGATGTACTCTTAGGCCACCTCCATCCTTTTAATATTGTGAATACTGCCACCATAAACACCAGTACACAAATGTCCATTTATGTCCCTGTTCTCAGTTCTTCCAAAGATATACCCAATAACAGGGTTGCAGGACCATATGGCAACCCCATACTTAGCTTCCTGTGGAAACTACCACACTGGCCTCCAGATGGGCTGCACAATTCTACTTTCCCACCAACAGTGAATAGGTACATCCCTCTCTCCACATTTTATTCAGCACTTGTATCATTCTGTTTATTTTTACACAGTTTTAATCACACACTGTTCAATTCATCCTAAGTAAACAATGTATGGTTCCTAGTATAATCATATAATCATACATTCAGCACCACAAACTATCTGAGGACATTTCCATTTCTTCTGCAAAAAAAGATGAGGACAAAAACTGAAGAATAAAAAAATAAAAAATAAAATAAGAAAATTAAATTAAATTAAAAGGAGGAAAACAACACCAAGAATTCCATACCCTTCCCTTATATTCCCCTCTTATTGACATTTAGCTTTTGTTTATTGCCTTTGTTACAATTAATGGAAGTATATTACAATGTTACTAATTCTAGACTCTAATTTGCATTGATATTTTTCCATATCCTTCCCCATTTTTAACACCTATAAAGGTGACCTTCAATTATTTCTGTCAAATAAAAGCTTTCTAATATTTTTACATTTAATCAGCATCATTGCCCACTCTGAGTTTTTCTCAGTCTTACAGTCTCTTTTCTGCTAGTGTCATACATGCCCCTAGCTATCATCTTCCAACACTATGCACATACAGCTTTACTCATTGTACTTACAATATTGTGTTTCTCTCTACCATTTTGTCTTTCAGATTTTTATGTAATATCTTATTTTATTTTTTTCTCCCTCTCCTTTTACCATCCTTGAGAGTCTTTATTTCTACACTCTTCTCCAAACTCCTCTCACCTGTCTTTTTCTATTTGCCTTTAGTGGCTCCTATAGTATTTCTTGTAGCACAGGTCTCTGATTCACGAACTGTCTCACTTGTCTCTTTGTCAAGTAATATTTCAAATTCTCCCTCATTTTTGATGGACAGTTTTGCTGGATACAGAATTTTTGGTTGGCAGTTTTTCTCTTTCAGTATCTTAACTATATCATACCACTACTTCTCTGACACCATGGTTTCTGCTGAGAAATCCATGCAGTATTATTGAGCTTCCCTTATATATAATAGATCACTTTTCTCTTGTTCCTTTCAGAATTCTTTGTCTTTGACTTTCAACAATATGATGACTAAGTGTGTTGTACTAGGTCTACTCAAATCTATTCTTTTTGGGATAGGCTGCAATTCTTGGATGTGTAATTTTAGGTCTTTCATAAGAGATGGGAAATTTTCAGTGATTATTTCCTCCATTATTATTTCTGCCCCTTTTCCCTTATCGTCTCCTTCTGGGAAACCTATGACATGTGCATTTGCATGCTTCATGTTGTAATTCAATTCCCTGAGACCCTGCTGATATTTTTCCATTCTTTTCCCTATCTGCTCCTTTGTGTGTAGGATTTCAGATGTCCTTTCCTCTAGTTCACTAACATTTTCTTCTGCCTCTTCAAACTGCTGTTGTATGTTTCCATTGTGTTTTTCATCTTGTCTACTGTGCCTTTCATTCCCATAATTTCTGTTCATTGTTTGTTCAAACTTTTGAATTGTTCCTTATGTACACCCAATTTCTCCTTTATATCCGTCATCTCTTTTGTCATGTTTTCACTCAAATCATTGATTTAATTTTTGAATTTATTTATCATGTGTGTTTGAACATCTTTAATTGGTTGTTTAAAATCTGTGTTTCATTAGAAGTATTAGTTTGTTCATTTACCTAGGCCATTGTTCTAGTTTGCTAATGCTGCCAGAATGCAAAACATCAGGAATGGACTGGCTTTTATAAAGGGGGTTTATTTAGTTACATAGTTACAGTCTTAAGGCCATAAAGTGTCCAAGGTAACACATCAGCAATCTGGTACCTTCACTGGGGGATGGCCAATGGTGTCTGGAAAACCTCTGTTAGCTGGGAAGGCATGTGGCTGGTGTTTGCTCCAAAGTTCTGGTTTCAAAATGGTTTCCTCCCAGGGCATTTCTCTCTAGGCTGCAGTCCCTCAAAAATGTCACTCTTAGTTGCACTTGGGATATTTGTCTTCTCTCAGCTTCTTCAGAGCAAAAGTCTGCTTTCAATGGCCATCTTCAAACTGTCTCTCATCTTCAGCAACTGTGCTTTCTTCAAAGTGTCCCTCTTGGCTGTAGCTCCTCTTCAAAACATCACGCACAGCTGTACCTGCACTGATTTCCTTCTGTTTGTCAGCCCATTTATGGGTGGGGCCATGCCTCCTTGGAAATATCTCATCACAGTTATCACCTACAGATGGGTGGGTCACAGTTCCATGCAAACAATCTAATCCAAACATTTCAACTTAATCCCCACTAATATGTCTGCCCCACAAGATTGCATCAAAGAATATGGCTTTTTCTGGGGGACATAATACATTCAAACCAGCACAACCATATATTCATTTTTCCTAGTGTGACTCATAATACATATTTTTTTTTGTCTAGGCATCTAGTTTCCTCAATTGCCCCAACCACATTTTCCCAGGCCAGACAGGCTGAGGACTCAGGAGGAGGGTGTAATCAGCATCCAATTTCCCTAGTATGAGACCCCGTGGGTTGTCAGACTTTCCTGTTATGCCTCTAGATTCTGTGCTTTTCCTATCCTGTCCAACAGGTGGCACTTTTCATCCCACAGCTCCACATCAACATAAAGATGTATGATACCTTTAAATCTCATCAGACACTTTCCTACTAGGGACTGAGTGTGAGTCAGAAGCCAGGTTTAATCTGTTTTTCCCCCCAGCCCCTGGGGTCTGAATTCCCTAAAGGTAGGCCATCACTTAAGCTGGGTCCCACCCCCACTTTTTTGGGGGAAGGTCTGCATTTTAGGAGATTATCTCCTTCACTTGACTCCTTACTTTGTCTATCAGGCCTATGTTATCTCCACCCTTGCCTGCTCAGGGATGACAACTGAAAATGACTGAGGTTTTGTCTAATGAGCTACTTGTAATAATGAGAGAGAGAGAGAGAGAGAGAGAGAGAGAGAGAGAGAGAGAGAGAGAGAGAGAGAGAGAGAGCAGTCCCCTTTTCAGAGCCAGTCCTCAGCCTCCCAGTTTCACCAATCAAGAGCCTGAGTTAGATCCTGGCTCTATGTGCTCCTTTTCTTCGATCATAGCTCTATTACATTTCCTTTTAATGAACCAAGGATGGACCATCAATGATTTTAGATCTAGGGTCCTGGGAAGTCTGTAAAATTCCTAGGAGTGGTTTGGTCATGTAAGACAGACGTCATTCCAACAGTAGTCATAAAGTACAAAACTGTCCAACTCCCCACACTGTAAAGGATGGCAAGACTTTGTAGGCTTATTAAATTCATAGAGACCCTTTAAAACCCACCTATCTTCAGAATTTTCAACCATTATATACATTAATAAAATGGGACACAATGTTATTAGGACACTGAGGCTGAGAAAGCATTCCAACAAGGAAAAATAGCCATAAAAGAGATCCAATCTCTAGGTACTTAATAGTAGGGCAATCTTATGGATTGGGTTTTGTCAGCTACCCAGAATGATTTGGGTGGAGCCTGTGGAAGAAACAAAATGTGTTGTGAGTACTGCCTGTGTTCTGGCACCAGCTATGGAAAGGAAAAGTAGTGATATAGTCCTACTGAAAAACAACTATTAACAATATATCTCACTCAGGCAAACAGCCTATAACAGTGGCTTTGCCTATAACTGCGTGAATATTGCTGACAATAAGTGGATAGGTTAAAGACACTTGTATTTGGCATAAAAGTGCTTGTCCATAGGGTAGCACAATACAAAAGCAGGATGCTTATTTGCAAAAGTGCTCTTTCCATACCAAATGTTATGGCTTGCTAAAGCTGCTATTATGCAAAATACCAGAAATTGATTGTTTTTTATAAAGGAGGTTTACTAGGTTACAAATAATGCCATAAAATTTTCAAACTAAGACATCACCAAGAGAATACTTTCACAGAAGGAAGGCCAATGGCATCCACAACACTCCTCTCAGTTGGCAAGTCATGTGACTGGCATCAGCTGGTCCTTTGCTCCTGGGTTGCATTTAAAAATGGCTTTCTCCAAAATGCCTCTGAGCTCTGTCTCTCTTAGCTTCTCTCATCTCTCTGCTTGGTTCTCCTGGGTGTTTCCCTCTTAACATCTGGGAGTTCTCTCAGCTTCTCTGAGACAAACTCTGGGCTTCATCTCTTAACTTAGCATCTCCAAACATCCTTCTGTTTGCATCTCCCAGTATCACCAAACATCTGTGTTGGTGTTAGCTCCTTCAGATTCTGTGGGTCCTGACATCATATCCTGGGGCATTTTTTTTCTCTGCTTTCTATGTGAGCTCTCTTTAAAGAACTACAGTGATCTAATTAAGACACGCCTAGAATAGGTGGGATCACACTTCCATGGAAATGATCCAATCAAAAGGTCTCACCTACAGTTGGGTGGTCACAGCTCCATGGAAACATTCAATCAAAAGTTTCCACCTTCATCAAAAAACTAATACATCTGCCTCTACAAGATTGCATTAAAGAATATGGCTTTTGTGGGGGGTATAACATATTCAAACCAGCACACTAGCCCACTTTATAAAGAATTATACAAATTATTGGGGCCAGTTCATTATGTGATGAATCCAAACTCCCCTACACCATCCATGCCAGCAAAAGAGAAAATAAAATCATTAATAGAGGACATAGGAGCTCCATCAGAAGATGCCTGGCATTTTAGTTTCCTAGGCAGCTCAAAGCAATACCATGAAATGGTTTGGCTTAAGCAATGGGGATTTATTCACTTACAAGCTTTGTTTTGAGCTAAAAAAAAAATGACCAAATCAAGACATCATGAAAGTGAAATTTTCTTCCCAAAGACCAGCTGACAGTGATTCTTGTCTCCTCTGCCACATGACAAGGCACATGGTCGCATCTGCCAATCTCTCCCTTCTCTTTTGGATTTTGTTGATTTCAACTTTTTCCTTACATTAAAATTTTGGAAGCACAAGATCCTCCAAGTACCCATTTTGTAACTTTTTGTTTACTTTTCAGTCCAAAATGATACTGTTTCTCTGTTTTTACAATTTTCTCAAAACATTGTGTGTCTTCTGTGAGTTTAACTGGATTTCCTTCTATGTGAATACAAGCAGCATTCACAAATTCTTCAGGATAATCCCTTCTCTACATTAGACTCCTGCAGAAGTGGTAAGGGACACAGCCATTAAGACTGCTGGGCATGTATGGTTTTATTCAGAGGATATGTGGGGCACACCTCTGTTTCTTTAAAGGGTCCCTTGTGTAAGTGAAACATTGAATCTTCCTTATATCTGAGGATTTAACAAAAGTTTTTGCAGTCACACTCACAGTTCATCACTAGACCAAATATTCTTGAGAACCTTCAGATAATGTTTATTTTAGAGTCTTTTGCTGTCTGGAGAGGTTGACAGTTTTCTAAATCATCAAAACCTTATTCTTTTCTTTAATCAACTCTTCTTTGATCCCTCTCTCTCTTTACTGTAAGTACTACTACTAATAATAATAATAATAAACATGCTGGCAACTTTAATGCTTTACTTGGCATATCCTTAGCTGTAGATCCTGGTTCATCATAAACAGTTTCTGCTTTCTGTATAGCAATACAGGACTGTTTTCTTAAGATTTCTGCCCTTATTACAAAGGTAAGGGATATATGAATGAATGCATAGGAATTCTAGAGAAAAAAGCATTCATCTATGTACTTTCTTGATATTTGCCTACCTTATCTGGAATGGTTTTAGGAAGACACTAGAACACTCATAAATATATATTCTAATTGTGTTAGCTAAAAGTCATTGAACATCTTAGACTTTGTAACTAACATTGAAAAATGCCCCATGTGAATACACTTTAGAATGGGAGTAAAGCTCAATCAAGAAACTCCTGTGCTTTTCAAGTTGACATTTCTTTGTGGAACCCTGGGGCATACTAGGGGAAAACATGTACATATAAAAGGTCTATAGGTAATTCTTGTTTTTAGACAAAAGTCTTTAAGGGTTTCCTTCTCCACTGTATTTTCTCAGTTAACACATACTGTGTTGGAATAGTAACATAAAAGCAGCATGACCAAAAACTGTTTGAAATTGAAATATTAGTGGATTGTTAATTTGAAACATGAAAATATGGCATCTAAGTAATTCATCCCCTTTCTATATGACATTATTCATTACTGTATCTAAAGACTGTTCTATCCATTCACCTCTTTTATCAACCCTAGTGCATGAACTAATGGTTATGAAATTCTAAGCCATAAAACTGGATGCCTCCAAATGGAATTGACTGATTTGATATTGTGTTTCTTCTCCCTTAATTGCACAAGTAGAAGTTCAATAACCAATTATTGGGAATATTGTTTAAGAGATTCATTACTGAAATAAGTTTGTGAAACTGGCATGGTGTGAGCATTCTACATTTAAATTCTACTGAAATAGTGAGAATATTACATCAAAAAGTTTTGATCTATTCTAACCTATCTACTTCATTCCTCACTAGTTCCTTTTATTCTGATTCTCCACTTCATAACCCTCTCACACATATACCAACAACTTAGACATTTTATTTTCCAAACATGATATTAACAATATGTGTGTATAGTTGGTTAATATTAAAGGCATATCCCTATATCTATACTCCTTACTTAAGCCTTGCTATTGAAATCCCTAAATGTAAGAATGGCATGGGAATGGAAGATTTGACTATGTGCATGAAACAGCAAGTATACAGATAAATACTGGTGATAGCCTATTTAACCACTTTTGTGAGAATATAACAGTAATAATGCCAGTGGCCCAGTTATTGGGAGGTAGGCAGTAAAGCTGGAAGCAGCAATATAGGCTCCCTTGAAGAAATCCCTCTTAAGAACTTGCAATGGACCAGGTACCCAATGTCACTCATATATCACTATGCCCTTTAACAAGCCCCTCTTCCTTGCTAGATTTCTGTTCTCTTTCTCTAAAAGAGGGGCTCAATTTCCATATCACTAATGTCCTTTCCAGCTGCCACCTTTGGTCTCTACATGTAATTATGATTTGAATTCTGTTTAAACCCACCCATTATCGGGCTAAAATGACAGAAAAAGATGAGTTGTTTCACCCCTATAAAGAAAGGAAGTCACTGCTTCTCTGATTTAACCTGATATAATAGTGGTAAGAAAACCAGTGAGATACTGGAATTATCACAAGTCCAAATACTTTTAAACACAGCCCTTTTCCTGATCTATTATTCACATTCCAATTTTCACAGACTTCTCATAGACATGGTTATCCAAATTCATTAGTACACAAGTGAACAAATAATAAAACTTAATGCAGTACAATGACTCAGCTACAGAATGGCTAACATGATTTCAATCACAACAAACTAATATTGAAAAGTATGTGTAACAACTGCAGCTCTCACACATGTATAGTAAAATGAGAATTGTCAATCCATTTGGAAAGTGGTGTTGAAGTATCTACTACAGGTGGACTAATTTATGATATAGAGCTTGAAAATTCAATTGCTAGTTTTATTTCCAAAATAAATAAGTGAATATCCCCCAAATATTAACAGTAAGCATTATTTACAATAACCTAAATCTGAAAACAATCTTAATTCCTACCAACACATTAGAGAAGACTTGAGGATTTTTTAAGGGTCAGTTAAAAATATTTAAGACTCTGTAGGCCATAAAGCACCTGTCATAAGAACTCAACTTTGCCTTTGCTTTGCAACAATGGGAGACAATACACAAATGAATGAGGGTGACTGTGTTCCAGTAATATGTTCTAAATTAAATAAATAACTTACATTGGACTACTACACAGCAATGAGAATGAAAATGATCACAATATACAACCATGTTGAGGAATCTCACAAACATAAGTTTAGTGAAAGAAGCTGGACATAATTGTACACAAATAGTATGATTATACTTCCACATGTTTAAAGAATGCAAACTCTTTTATTGGATGGCAATTTGTGATGGGGTGTATGGATTATATCTGAGATGCTTACTAATGTCCTGTTTTATGCTCTATGTTCTGCATATCTGAATATTTTTATTTCTGAAAATTTAATGTCTACTAATTATATCACTATTTTCCAAAAGTTTTCAAAAATAAAGGTTATTCACTATCATATTGTAAGAAAATTTATTTCATTAATATTTTCTCAATCTCTATTAGTTTCTTATATGTAATGAGTATTCAAATATATTTGTAAATTTAATGTAGGAAACATTCATAGAATGTCAAGCAAAATTATGCTTTATGTTACTCAAAATGTGCTGACTCACTTGTAAAACAAAAACATCTTTATCAACACATGGACACTTCTAGGTATTTATCATAAGCAGGGACACAATGTATTTTGGTACAAATATCATGCAATAAATATTGTTTCATAATAGTCCATGCTTCAGGGCCAGGCAATAATCTTCTGTAAAGGGGTCTTGTTTGTAGATATTTAGATAACCATTGAAGAATTACCATATTTCTAAAAGGGAAAGTGAAGAAGCCTGCTTCAGAAATGGAAGAAACAGGGTGCACAATGAAAATGAGATTAAAGTCATTAAATAGAGAGTCTAATGAGTTTCATCAGATACCTCCTTGGATTGGAGGAGGAGCATACATATTCAGGGTATTTGTGAAGCATAACATTAAAATCATTTCTGTTCCCTTCTGTCATTGACAAATTTGGTGTCAAGAGTGAAGAATTAAAAGTTCAGTCTTTGTTAAAATGGTTGCAGTCCTCACAGAGGGAGATAGAGAAAATGAAATCTAATTAATCTCATGTTTACATAACTCAGTAGTAAAGGCAGAGGCTTTAGGGACTTAAGTCCTAACAGCCAGTAGGTAAAAATAAAATGTGATGTCTATTGTTCACCTGCCAGAGAAATGGATATAAAGACTTGCCCATCTAAGGTAAGTTTCTGAGTTGTCAAATTTAAAGAATAGGGGAAATATACTTATTAATTTTTTTTTAGAAAAATGTGGAATCAAGTATTCAGGAATTTTTAAGTGAAACATTTTATGCCAACTTACTCCACTAAATTAATTCTGAAATCTAATTTGACTGATATAATTTGTAAAAGGAAAGCATTGATTCTACTTATTGATATTTTAACTAAGATTTGTATGTCAGCCATTATTTTTACCACTGTGCAATTGTAAATTGATTATTAGCAGTTTAATTTATTCTAGTTTTATGCCAATAAAACTAAGATATACCTTTCTGGAAACAATATGTGTAAGTATAACATAAATTCAAGCCCTTATGGACCAAATCTAGAAAAAACTAAATTCAGACCAAAACCTACATTCAAACACACACAGGTAAACACACCAATCATATATGTAATGACAAACACATAAACAAGAAAAACAATCATATAACTACAAAATATCTGTTGCTCTTCCCATTGTCGTTTTTAATGGAAGTCAATTTAAAGTACAAAGACATGCACGTGTATGTGCTAAATTCTGTAGTTCCAAATTCTTTGTAGCACATCTGTTTGTTTTCTCAGGGGACTTTGTCAAGTCAGTAATACAAGTGAGTTATAAATGTTGAAAAGAAATGAGAAAGTGTGGTTAGAAATGTTCAATAAGATATGTTTCATGTTTCTGGAAACACAAAAGACTCCATAAAACAAAAACAGTAAAATAATTATTTCATTTATTAACTTACATGCAATATCATTAATTCAGTGATATGTCATTTATTACTGAAACTTTAAAATCCACCATGTTTCTTGAAGTTTAAAATAAATGAGATTGGTATTTTGTCCATGTTGGTATTAATTTTCAAATATATGAGATGTTTTGTGTGGTATCTTCTAGTGTTGCCTATTATTTATTTATTTATTTATTTTACATTTTTATTATGAAATATAACATATATACAGAAAAGTTAAAACATTCAAAATAGTATTTAACAACTAATTTGAGAGCAGATTTCAAAGAATATGGGTTGGATCTCCACCATCTCAGTTATTTCCTTATTGTGAGGTATAGCATATATAAAGAAAGATAATATCTTTCAAAATTTGAGTTATCTATCTAACTTTAGTGTTTCCTTGACATCATTTTCTTCTGTAATGAGCTCTTAGTTCAATCAAATGTACTACCTGTGATAAGGAAATGGAGGCCAAAACATCACATATCTCATGGATGATATCTACATTTAGAAAGTTTCCCAATTCTTGTCATAGACATTTTGGTTTTTCAAACAGAAAACTATGATTTTTTAATAATGACTGTGGTGGTTAAGTTTGGTGTCAACTTGGCCAGGTGAGGGTGATCAGTTGTCTGGTCTATCAATCACCGGCCTGTTACTGCAAGGACATTTCATGGATGGTTAATGAACCAGAGGGCTGGTTTATTAAATCATCAGTGAATTGATTATTTGTGAATGATTGCATCTACAATCAATTAGAGGAGCATATAGTGCAATGACAAAATCCTACTTATAAGTAGCAGATTCCTAACTTCACATAGCATATATTCTGTCCAAGATAAACAATGTCTGTCATTATCTTCACTTAGTTGCACAATCATTATCACTCTCAATTTTAAAGATTTATCATGCCCAAAACATCCAAAAGCCCTTATCAGCCCCTAATTATTTATACGTGTAATTTTTGGTACTAGTAGGGTATTCCTATCAAATATAGTTCCTAGTATGCAATGGGTAGTTTTTCCATATACTACACTGTTGTCAACTCTGTATGTGTGTGATAACTTGGAAGTATATCATGCCAGCACTTATTTATATATGTAGTGCTAATCTGTGAGATAAATACCTTTAAACAACCCCTTTCAATCATGTTCACCTTCAATGTGACACTGATACTTATAGTACCATTAATGAACAATCATCACCCCGTCCATTCCCATACCTTAAAGTTCACCCTCATTAACATGTCTGTACATATTATTTCTGCTGTTTCTTCCTTGTTAAAATAAGCATTTAGGTCAATAAATCCCAATCACCACTGCCTTTCTGCATCCCATAAGTTTTGATATGTTGTGTTCTCATTTTCATTTGCTTTAAGATATTTACTGATTTTTCTTGTAATTTCTGCCTTGACCCACTGCTTGTTTAAGAGTGTGTGTTGGTTAGCCTATATATGTTTATGAATTTTCCAGCCTACTGCCTGTTATTGATTTCCTAATTCATTCTACTGTGATCCAAGAAACTATTTTCTATAATTTTAATCTTTTTAAATTTTTTGAAATTTGCTTTGTGAGCCATCATGTCTAATCTGAAAAATGAACAATGAGCACTTGAGAAAAATGTGTAACCTGCTGCTCTTTGGTACAATGTTATGTAAATGTCTGTTAAGTCTAGTTCACTTACTTACCAAACTTTTCAAAGTATCTATTTCCTTATTGATCCTCTTTCTAGACACTTAATATATTGCTGAGAGTGTGTATTGAAGACTCCAAGTATTATTGTAGAGGTGTCTACTTCTCACTTCAGTGTTGTCAGTGTTTGCTTCATGTATTTTGGGGCACTCTGGCTCGGTGCATAAATATTTATGATTGTTTTGTCTGTTTGATGAATTGTCCACTTTATTAATACATAGTGTCTTTATTTGTCTCTTAGTTGCTTTGCATTTGAAGTCCAATTTTTCTGATATTAGTATAGCTTCCCCTGCTCTTTTCTAATTGTTCTTTATGTGAAATGTCTTTTTCCAGCCTTTCATTTGCAACCTATTTTTTCCCTTGAGTCTAAAGTGAGTCTCTTATAGAAGGCATATGGATGAGTCCTGCTTTTTAATGCATTCTGCCAGTAGACATCTTTTGATTGCAGTTTAATCCATTAACATTTAATGCTATTAATGTAAAGCTATTACTTCCTTCTACAATTTTGTCTTTTGGATTTTATATATCATGTCTTATTTTTTCCTCTCTTTTTACCCTTTTTGATAATCTTAATTTCTATACTTTTCTCCCAAATTCTCTCCCCTGTCTTTTCCTATCCTACTGTAGCACTCCCTTCAGGATTTCTTGTACAGCAGGTCTCTTATTTACAAATTCTCTCAGTGTCTGTTTGTCTGAAAATATTTTAAAATTTCCCTCATTTTTGAAGGACAGTTTTGCCAGATAGAGAATTCTTGTTTGGATTTTTTTTTTCTCTTTCAGTGTTTTAAATATGTCATACTACCAGCTTCTCACCTCTGGTTTCTGCTGAGAAATTTACACACAGTCTTATAGAGCATCCCTTGATTGTCATGAACATTTTCTTGAATCCTCTCATTCTCTTTGACATTTGGCAGTCTGGTTAGTAAGTGTGTTGGAGTAGGTCTATTCTGATCTATTCAGTTTTGGGTATGCTGTACTTCTTGGATCTGTAATTTTACATATTTTATAAGCAGCAGGTTGTGTTTTTTGAGGATGGTTTCCCCAGAGATGAATGACTCAATCAGATTTTTCCAAACAAGGCAGGCCAAGAACTCTGGAAGATGTTACAATAAGTATCAAATTTCCCTGGGGATGAGATCAGTCAGGATGCCAGTCTTTCCTGTGAATGCTCCTGATTCTGTGCTTTTTCTGTGCTGCACAGAGGGTTGTGCTTTTCAGTCTGCAGCTCCCCACAAGTGTAGACTGGTATGGTGCCTTTAATTCTCAGCAGAACCTGTCCATGCCAGGAGGGTGGCTGATACAGAGCCTGAGACAGAGAACATGCTTAAATTCTTTGTGTTTTCTAGCCTCTGAGGTCTGAATTCTCCAAATAAGTTTTGCAACTTGTGCCTGGCCCTAACCTCCCTTGTCTTGGGGGAGATGTGTGCTTCAGAGGATTACTTCCTTCACCTGACTACTTTGTCTCTCAGACATTCCTTAACTCTGCCCTTGCCTGGAGCACTGCTAACCACTGAAAAAGCCTGCTGCTTTCTTTATGTTATAAAGTAAAAACAAACAAATATATATACATATATATTTCAAAGGTGGTCCTCAGCCCTGTTCTTCACCAGTCAAGAGCCAGAGTTGGTGCCTGTTTCTATGTTCCATTTTTCTTTGGATACAACTCTTTTCTAGTATTCTACACCCAGCCAACTCAAAATTCATCTTTTTTTCCCATCAGCCTAACCCTCTCACTACCACACAGAAACCTAAGATTTCCTTCCATGATTTCTTTGGTTATATCTGTGCTTGGAGCTTGTAATCAGCAGTCTAAGTTTGTTGATTAAATCCAGAATTGGTGTTTGGTTGTGCTACCATCCCTTGCATCTGTTAGGGCTGCTTCTTTTTCCCATGGGGAAGTAAACCAAACCAGCTTGCTGTGCTGGTGGGGGAGTGGCAACAGTTTCCACAGACTAGGAGACTTACTTATAGTTCTATGCCATGATCTTGGCCCTTTCACTTGTTCTAGATTGGTGTACAATGTGTGTCTGTTCACAGAATTCTCTCAAACAATTGTTCCAGATAGTTTCTGGATACTTACTGATGGCCTAGGGGATGAACAAAATTTAACAACTCCCTATACTGCAATCTTGCCTGCTTTTTGAATCATGGCATTTTGTTTGGATGTTTTAATTCCTACTTGAAGCAAGAATTCCAAGACCTCTATCTTCTACTACATCTACCCTTAATGCATCTTCTCTTCTCTATCACATTTCTAAAACTGTAATTCTTAGACTATTGAAGGAATGAGCAATGCAAATTTCCCAAGAGTACATGCCCTTCTGTTTCAGTAATTATTGGCTGTTTCTCTCTTTCTTCAGCAGATCTATATCCCACATTATGTCTCACAATGGCCACATTGTAATTCTAATTATCCTTATGGCTAACATAATGGACTTTTGGCTTTGGACACATCTGAATTTGCACTGCAGTCTTAAGTACATGACTTTAGGAAATTACTTTAAATCTCAATATTCTCATCCAAAACAGAGAGTTGACTAGGACAGTGTACCTCCTAAAGAAACAAGGTATAAGGATTTTTAATCAGGAGTTTGGATTCTAATTCTGTTTCCATTACATGTTATGTTTCAAATTATATGTGCCTTAGTCATTGACTGGTAAAATAATTATAACAATAGTACCTATATTAAAAGTTTGCTAGTTTTATTGTTCCAATTAAATAAGTTATATGTAAAGAATTATCAGACTATTGCCTTGCATATGATAAGCACTATATAAATATTCGCTATTTCTAGTACACCCTTGCTTCACATCCCTGGCCATAAGCTGAAAGTAAAGGATAGCAGTGGAAGAATGGAAACTAATTTTTGTTGTCTGGCTACTTATGTCAGTTTCTGTAAAGAGTGACTATATGGGTGGCATGCCAGTTTGGATGTATCATGTCCCCCAAAATGCCATTATCTTTGGTACAATCTTCTGTGGGCAGACGTATTTGTGTTGATTAGATTGTAATTATTTGATTGATTTTTTCCATGGAGATGCAACCTACCCAAGTGTAGATGATAACTTTAATTGGATAATTTCCTTGGAGCTGTGGCCCTGCCCTTTCAACATATGCCTTGATTAATTTATTAGAGCATTATATAAGATCAGACAAAAGGATCAAGCTTGCTATAGCCAAGAGGGGCACTTTGAAAAATTCACAGGAGCTGAGAGAGGAACTGCAGTTTATGGAGACATTTTGGAGATGGACTTTGAAAGCAGAATTTTGCTCCAGAGAAGCAAAGAGACAAACACCCCAAGAGCAACTGAGCATGATGTTTTGAAGAGGAGCTGTGGCCAAGAGAGGGACATCCTGGGGAAAGCGATTTTGAAACCAGAACTTGGAGCAGACACCAGCCACATGCCTTCCCAGCTAACAGAGGTTTTCCAGACACCATTGGCCATCCTCCAGTGAAGGTACCCAATTGTTGATACATTACCTTCAACACTTTATGACCTTAAAACTGTAACTGGGTAACCAAATAAACCCCCTTTATAAAAGCCAATCCATTTCTGGTGTTTTGCACTCCAGCAGCATTAGGAAATTGGAACAGGCAACTTCACTGGAGAAAGGCCATTCACATCCAGGAAACGTCTGTTAATTTGGAAGGCATGTGGCTGGCATCTGTTTGTTCCTAGGTTGCATTGCTAAATGGCATTCTCCAAAATGTCAGTGTCAACTTTAAATGGCCATCTTCAAAATGTGTCTCTCAGGTGCAGCTTCTCTAGAGTCCTGTTTCTGAACACTTTTATGGAATTCTAGTGATTCAATGAAGACCCATCCTGAATGGGTGGGGTAACACCTCCATGGAAATTATCCAATTAAAGGCCTTGCTTACAGCTGATTGAGTCACATCTCCATGGAAACACTTAATCAAATGATTCCAACCTGATCAACACTAATACATCTGCCCCCACAAGATTGTATCAAAGAACGTGGCATTTTGGGGGACATAATATATCCAAATTGGCACAGATGGATACACAGATAAGTACATGGGTAGATAAAAACATCATAGATATATTTGTGACATATAGATATTTTCCTCATTTAATTATTTCAGCAACCCTGTGAGATATTTGTTGTCATTCTTATATTAGAGATAAGAGAATTCACACTTAATTATCCAAGGTCAGATGTTCCACATATGATCAAGATGGGATTCCATCCAAATTCTTTCTAAGTCTAAAGCAAAGGACTTATCTCTTCTAAATAACTTGATTATTTTGAAAACAGACAAAAGAAGAATAAATTAGATGTTGCCTTGGTTTTACTGCATCTCATTCATACTCTCTGAAGCAATAACATAAGAACACACATTGAAAATATGATTAACACTTTTAACTATCAATAGATTTCCTTGTGCCTATATCATAAGTTGGTTTTAATGATTAAATATAAAAAGAAATACTACAAACTGCCATAGTATGTATTACATAAATGAGAGAGTTACCTCCATATATTTTAAATTCCATTCCTGGTCTTCTTTGCAACTATAATAGAATTCATTGGATGCTTTGTTTTTCATATTTCCAAGTCATTTTTCAAGGTCAAGTTTTCTTCAAAGTTGTACTTAAAGTAAAGCTCAAATCCCTCTATTTCTAGAAATATTTTGAGTACTAAATAGCAACATTAGACAGAATTTTGATAATTAACAACCTGAATTATACTATCATAAAAATGTATGAGGGGCATGGCAACATAGCAGCATAGGGAGGTGTGGAATTTAGCTAGTCTTCAACTTTTAGTTACTCTTTCAAAATCCCATTCATTCTTTCAATTCACTCCACTGCTGTAGGCTTTTATGGCAAATGAAATGTCCATACGATGTCATGTTCAGTAGCCAAATCTTGGGCTAATTGTTCAGTAATGGTGTCTCTTTATCACTGCCCACATGTGTAGGGACCCCGAAGAAAGCACATGATTTCTCTAGGCTATGTATTGCAGCCCTCTGTTTGGCTTTTCCTATTGGGGAGGCCAGTATCAGCCCAATAGCCATGCCTGTGGCTGAAAGGCATATTTTTCACTCTTAGATAAGAGAAGGGGCCAAGTTTAGTCCACTTGCCATCTGATGACTAGGATCTGCTCACAGCTGATGTGACTGAGGTATTGAGGAAGCATTCTTGGTCATTGCAGGAAGCAGGAGGTGCAGGAATCCACAATGTCTTTCAGCTGTTTAATTAATGTGGAATTAGACTGGAGTCTGCCTGTGTGCTGGATATAATTCCACATCCATCAATGGTGGACACAGAAACAATCACTTTGGGAGGATGAGCAGGGATTTGCAAGTGTTGTTCTTCCACATAGGAAACTGGTCCTAGAATATCATGCTTTTCTGCACTTAAGGGGCTGTTGCTAAAGGCACTGCATTACAGCAAATAGGTTTTCCATTTTGTCAGAGTGCTAAACTGAGTAATTCCTGAATGTGGTTTACTTGCTGTTTCTTCCATCCACCTGCATTGGTTTGGATATACTATGTCCCTCCAAAGCCATTTTTAATCCAATCTTGTGGGATATTTGGATTAGGTTGTTTCCATGGAGATGTGATTTACTCAACTATATGTGATACTTTTGATTAGATTATTTCCATGGAGATGTTGCCCCACCTATTCAGCATGGGTATTGATTAGTTTACTGGAGTCCTTTAAAAGGAGCATAGGCCCAGATGATTGCTGGCACTGACACTCAGGGATGCTTAGAGATGCTTGGAGTTGCAGACAGAAGGATGTTTGGAGATGCTAAGCTAAGGATGCACAGGAGCTGAGAGAGGAGCTGAAACAGAAACTTGGACCAGCAGACACAAGCCACTTGCTTTCCCAGCTGACAGAGTTGTTCCAGACATCACTGGCCTTTCTTCAGTGAAGGTAGCCTCTTGTTTCAGCCTTAGTTTATGGTCATAGAACTATAAATTTGTAACCAAATAAACCCCCTTTATAAAAGTCAATCATTTCTTGTATTTTTAATAATGGCAGCATTAACAAACTGGAACACTATCCCTGTATGTGGATGGAAGTGCACAATGACAGGACATTTTGGGGTTAGTCTTTCAACTTGCAGCAGTGCATCATAGGCAGCACACAGTTTATCTAAGGGACTATAATGCAGTTCAGCTACTTTCCAGAGCTGACGCCAAAAGCTAATGGGAACTTGCTTTGCCTGTTGCCTTTGACACAAGCCCCACCCAAGGCCAATATCAGTACTGACCATGTCTAATTCACAGGGCACATCTGGGTCCATTCCCCATAAAGCCTGAGCCTGTGCAATAGCCTGTTTGGATTTTTCGAAAGCAGCCTGCTATGGAACATCCCATTCCCATATTTTTCCTTTCCTAACTAGGACATACAAAGGTTGTAGAATCTGCAATAAATGGGATATAAATGGTCTCCAATAACCCAACTAATCAAGGAAAGCCATACACTGTTCAAGAGTATGTGGGTAATTTTACACTTTATCAACAACAGCAGAGGGAATAGTCTTAGTGTTAGTTTCCAATTCTGCAAGAGAGTTACCTGTCAACATAATATTATCAATACAATTAGAAAGAGATACCTCTGCCAGAGGTTTCCACATTTTTAAATCTTGAGCTACTAAACCATGAGGAATAGTGGGACCAAGAAGATATCCTCATGGTAGCATAGCAAATGCCCATTGTTATCTTTTCCACATGAAGGCAAACACATGCTTCCTGGAGGGATGTAAGGAGATACTAAGAAAAGCATTAGCAAGATCCAACATAAAATGAAACTGGCCTAATTGCAAGCTTATGTCCTGTAACAAAGTAGTTATATTTGGTACAGCTGCAAACAAAGGAGGAATTACTTTGTTAAACTTTCTGTAATCAACAATCATTCACCGGTTTCCATCAGTTTTTCTTACTGACCAGACCAGACTATGAAATTGTCTTTGAGTGTGGATTATAATGTCCACTCTATAATTTATTTATGGTAGATGTAATTTCTTTATGATCCCTGACAACTTATGTTGACACACTACTACTATGTGTCTGGAGGTGGTACCTCTTCTGGTGACCACATAGCATGTCCTCTTTAGAAGGCTTTGAGCACTCAGCACCAGAGATGGAATACACCTATAGTAGTTTGCACAGTGATATTCTGCAAAGTATCAGTTCCTAATATATATTTTGGAATAGGAGATATGTATACTGTGTACTTTTGAGGTAGAAGCTGGCCCATCTGCATTAGTAATTTTTGTTAAGTTGCCTTAATAGTTTGACCTCTATACCCAGTGATAACTAATGTGGACTTCCAGGCCATGGCCATTTTCCATACATAGAAGTGCATTTTGTTCCAATATTCACTAGTGCTAAAATTTTATGTTCATTACTGGGGTCCATAAAATAAAAACAATGTGTAGCCTCTGATCCCCAATGTCCCCATGTATAGCTTTTTTGGGGGGATCTTGGCTTGTCCCCTGTGTGAGGGAAAAGGTGCTTGCCAATGTCTTCTTGTCAGACGAAGCAGGAGACTCTTTGTATTGTAATGGCTGAGGTTTTGCCCAGAGATCATTTCTCCTCCAGTGAGCTGGTTCTAAATTTGGTGTATCTCTGTCCTTTTGATTCCTTACTCCATAACCTTACTAGCAAAAGGTTTGGCTGTCTATCAATATCTTCAATTTTAGTACCAGCCACTAATAGGTCAACAAACATCTGTCTATGTGACACATGGTTTTGATGATTATGTCATTCTGGGGCATAGCCTATAGCCCTGACTCTAGTCCCATTTTAACTTAGGCATGCAGATTTGCCAAGATCTGCTACTGCTTGGGCAGCCCTGGAAATGGGTTGCCCCACCAATTTGCTAAGAATGGGCACCAGTGTCCCATATCATTGATATGGGGCACTTTGTAAGATTGCATTTTTTATGCCCATGGTAAGATTTTTTAATCTGGTTCCACAAAGCTGTATAAACTGCATGCTTCTTTTCTAGACCCCTTAGTATTTATCTTGCAATTCATCAAGCATGCTCCAATGGGGGGTGACCAGGGGCAAGTCCCCAACATTAGGTGAAGTTTCTTTAGACTGAGACAGTAGTCAATTTAGTAGTGAACTGGACTCAGCTTGGATTGCTAAGTAATATATACATTGGTAGATGGAACAGTGAATGGTAATAGAGGCCAATTTGCTTATTTCATGTCTTGAAAGCAATATTCCCTCTATGCCAGTGTTCCACAGAAGGAGCAGACAATTTGGTAAAATTTCTTTAGGTTATTGTCTGTACTGATACCCAATTTCCCATAATCAGTGGTAGTAGAATCCTACATTGAAACCAGAACCTTTCAATCAGGAGGTGATGCTAGGGCAGCAGCAGCTACAGCACCATCCAACCCCTGTCTTGGAATCCAGTGTCATATTTCCTCTGTTTGACCTTTGGTTGAAAAAGAGGACAAACATGCTCACTTTACTCAATTTCAGGTTCCCACATTTTGGGATTCCAGTCAGGAAAGTCAACAATACTCCTGACTTTCCCTTTGGGTAGATTGCACCCTCGCACTCTAGCATACTGACATGCTAATATCTCTAAAGTTCTACCTACATGGCACAGCCTCTCATTTCATGCACTCTTAAAATCTGCATGGGCTGTCTGCATGTCTCTTTCTAACTTAACTTCCTATTCCAAGCAGTAAACCTCAGCTTTGACTGCCAGAGCCTATTTTGTGGATGAATGCACAGCTTCTAATAGAGGCCATGCAACAACCACAGTGGCCTGACACATCTCTCTTTTCTTATGAAATCCCAATTGTCCTGCAGCTTGTTGCAGGAGAACCAGCAATCCAGCTGGGAGTTCTGGGCATCACCATACTCCCTTGGTGGCCTCCAATTATCCAGGAAGGCTGCTACCCCTCCCTACATGGATGTTTTAGGTCATCCTGGGATTCCCCTGGAGAGTCTTCTTTCCCAGGACTCATCATGCCCTTTCAGCTGGAAGTTCTAACATGCCAAATGTCATATGCCAAATGTTACAACCAAGATTAGCCCAAAAACCAAAAAACACACCTGACACAGAGTTATCCATGCATTTAATTAGGACATTACAAAGCAGGAGACAATTTTTTCCTGGTGGTGGCAGGTCAAGAGAATGAAGTCAGCATTTTGCCATTCCGCAGAGAGAGAGGAATGCCATGGGGAGGGGGCTTAAAAAGGTTTGTGACAATGAGGTATTTTGAGAGTGGTTGCAACAAGTTTTTGTAAGATTTGGTTAATAACATTTATCAGGGGAGGAAAGTCATAATGTTTTCCCCCAAGGGTGGGGGAGGAGTGTTGCCTGGTCATGTAGGTGTCTTTGTGTATCTCATAATGGAGAAGGGAGCAAGGTCCTCTGTCCTCACAATGGCAGTGTTCAGAATTGCCAAAGGATGGAAGCAGCACTTGTATCCATCAAGAGATGAATGGGTAAACAAAATGTATATGCATACAATGGAAATTTATTCAGCCATTAAAAGGAATGAAATTCTGATACATGTTATACACCATTGAGGAACCTTGAAGATATTATATTAAGTAAATTAAGCAGACACAAAAAGCCAAATATTGTATAACCTCACTTATTTGAAACAATTAGATCATGCAAAATCTTAAAGTCAGAACACTAGTCAAGTTACCAGTGACCAAGTATGGTTGGGGGATGGGAAGTTAATACTTAGTTAATATGGAGTTTCTATTTTGAATGATGGAAAACTTTTGGTAAGTGGTATTGTTGATGGTGGCACAACATTGGGAATACAATTAACACCACTGAATTTTATAATTGAAGGTGGATAAAATGGGAAATTTTAGGTCTAAATATGTTAATAGAATAAAAAATTAACTAAAGAAACAAAAATCAAAATGAAACAAATTTAAAACAAAAGGTATTAAAGGAAAATATGAAAACAATTACTCATCAAATGGAGGATCTCAAAGAGAAAGAAATTATATGGAAGTATCAAATGGAAATCCTCTGTTAAAAATGCCATAATAAAACAACTGTAATCATATTTGGACAAAAAAGTAAAATAGTTTTATATGACCCTAAAAGTGAAAAGTAGAACAATTAAAAGGAACAGAAGGTAAAAACTTAAAAACGAAAGAGTTATAAATAAATAAACAATTAAAAAATTAAGAAAGACATCCAGATTTGAAAGGAAGAAGTAAACTATCGTTATTATCAGGTGCATGATTCTGCACATAGAAATTTCTAAGGAATACTTATGAAATCAATATACAAATATTAAGTGTGTTTCTATATATTCAAATCAAAATTGAAATTGAGAAATGTACTCCATTTGAAATATTATCAAAGAATACAATATACATAATTTAACAAAGGAAGTCAAAATGACCTAAAGACAATGGAAATTATAAAATATTATTGAAAAACAATTAGAGAAGATTTAAATCCACATTTATAGATTGGAAGTCCTTTCCTAGGCATTTACCCAGGAGAACTGAATAGTTATGCCCATATAAAAACTTTTACTTTTAGTTATGCCCATATAAAAACTGGTTATAGCAGTTTTTGTCATAATAGCTCAACATTGGAAAACAACCCAAAGTTTCCTCACCATGTATCTTAGTTTGCCAAGGCTGCTGTAACAAAAAACACTTTCTAGTTGACTTAAACAACAGGAATGTATCATTTCACACTGTGAAATGTTGGAAGTCCAAAATCAAGGTTTTGGCATGGCCATGAGTTCTCCAAAGTCTGTAGGATTCTGGTGATGATTTGCTGGCAATCTATTATGCAACCCTTGTCCTTGCCACATTGCCATCTGTGTTTACTCTTCTGTGACCAAACTTCCCTGCTTATAAGGACTTGCATTATATTGGAATCAGCAACTCCCCAATTCAGTATGATCTCACTTTACTTACTAAAATCTTCAAACTTCTATATACAAATTACTTCACATTTATAGGCTGTTACCTGGAACTTCAATATCTTTTTCTGTATTACTGTCAAAATCATTATTTAACTTTTACTGAAGTAATGAAAAATCAATGTCTTAATTCAATTTGGAATATTATTTCTTAAAGGCTGCATTGCAATCTAAGCCATGACTACATATTTCTGTGGAAATTAATCACCTGACACTGTATGTATTCTAGAACTGAAATATTTATGTCCGTATTTCACATTAATTTACTCCCCTAGGATGTGCTTTTCCTTGGAAATTTCTTTCTACTGTACTCAAGAAAGAGTGTCTCACAAGTGAAAATGTGATGAACTCACCAAAAACATCTTCATTCAGAACAAATTGGTAAAGCTCCTAGAATCCTGAATTGTTTAAAATACTTTTAATATTTTCATATAAATATTAAAATTGGTTAAAATATCAGACAAGATGTAGAAACAACTAAACAGATGAGCACTGTTGTGAAAAAAAGCATTGCCTGTTCTAAAAGTGTGTTGTAACTTAAAAAATATGAATTATTGCAAGGAAGTATCTGTTTATTTTATAGATTTGCTTTATGTTATAGATTTGCTTTACTTTCTCCTCAAAGAAATCATAAGGGCCTCTATTTCGTAAGTCTATGTAAGATATTTTGATCAGACATGGAAGGCAAAATGTAAGTTTCTGTCCACCCTTTGTCCTAGTCCAGCTCAAAGTGCCCCCTTTCCCATCCCTAGTGGTTGTTCATCTCAGAATTGAAGGCCCCTGGCTCTTTTCTAAGGATAACAGGAAAGGTTATGTATGCTAGGACCTTGTCTTTAGTCACTTTCAATTAAAAAAAAAAATGAGTATGAATTAAACATGGGGACATAAATGGAATATCTCAGGTTTAAATTCATTAGTCTAGTTTATTCTTATAACTCATATATTTGATATTAGCTACTATTAAATATAAAAGGGAGCTTCAGTGGTTTTCACAGGTTAAATTTCCAGTTTCAGTTTTTATACACATATAAACTGAATTTTATTTTCTTTATATTTCTTTAGAATAAAATTCACTTCAACTTTTGATTCACATTAAGACTAACAATAAAAACATCCTGAAGTTATTAAGAGTCTAATGCATTTTTATGCATGATTTTATTGCCTATAAGATATGCAAATGGCTGTGCTTGAAAATGTTAGCATATTTCCTGTTACATATTTTAAATTTTATAGATAAGATGACTAGAGTGGGGAAGCTGCCAACTCAAGTCACAAAGCTAGTTAGAGATTTAAAAGCCTTTATATTGCAACACTGCTATTCTCTCTTAATTCGATTCTCTTATCCTTAGCAGTTATCAAGACAAACAATCAAATGAATGGTTGATGGAAACTCTTCTGTTTCACTGAGTTTATCCTGTTAGGATTGACAGATGGTGCTGAGCTAAAGTCAGTCCTCTTTATCTTGTTCTTGCTGATAAATGCCATTTCATTTGTGGGGAATCTGAGAATGCTCTTTCTAATCCAGATTAACTCCCAAACTCCACACACCTATGTACAATTTCCTTAGCTTTCTCCCATTTGTAGATGTCTGTTATTCATTGGTCTTTGCACACAAAATTATGCTGAACTTTTTTATTGAAAGGAGACAATTACATTCTTTGCATGCGTTTTTGCAATATTAGTGTATGTAGGTGTGTGTCACTCCTTCCTACTGAGGATGTCTTGCTGCCAGCAATGCTTATGACTCCTATGGGGCCATTGTAACCTCTCTATTTATACCATGGTCATGACTAAAATAGCATGTGTACTGCAGGTCACTGGATCATGAATAGGAGATTTAGTCAACTTGATGACACACAAAGTTGGTCTATTGAAACTCTGTGGGTCAAATGTCATCAGTCACTTTTCTGTGACCTTTCCCACCCCTGCTAAATGTCATCTTCTAACACATGTATGAATGAATTGTTGTGTTTAATCATTTCTGGTCACTTGCCAAAGTCACATTTTTGAATCTGATTATCTTATACATTTTCATTATTGCCTTTATCCTGAGAATCTTCTCAGCAGAAGGTGCATGGTGGTCATGGCTTTATTCTATGGCTGTGTAAGCTTTAGTTGCATTCAAGCAAGCTCTCAATATTCCTTAAAACAAGAAAAGTTGGTGTCTGTATTTTATACACTGGTGATTCCCATGTTAAACCCATTGATTTAAACTTAAGGAACAAGGAAATAAAGGATGCTGTGAAAAGGGCAATAGATATGAAATATTATGCCACTGAATTTCATATGTATTCCAAAATAGTATACAAGTCAGTGTTCTGCCTAGTGATATCTACATGGATTTAGTAAAGTTTTGAGCCTGAAAGAAACTTAAAGTTCATTTAATTGAATCCCTGTGTTTTATGGAGAAAAAAAATAGGCCTAGAAAAAGGACTAATGGCTGGATGTTGCAGAAACTAAACTAAAACCAGACCTAAGTCTAAGGTTAGTTATTTTTAGACAATCCAAAACATGAAAATTTTTCTATTTGGTAAGAAATAAATATATACAGATATGTATAGACAGATACACACATATATAAACAAAATTTTAAAAGTATATCTTAACTCTGTTCCCATTGAGCATGATTACAAAATACTTTCAAGGCAAAAGTGATTTATGCAGGAGACTGACAGATATATGGTCCTTAGATTATGTTGACTTACAGCTTGAGAGTCTTCAAAATAAATGAAAACATTTAAAATAGCTCAGAAAGAAAATTTGGCTCTAGATCCCCTTTCTACTTTTTGTGGTTAGTCTAAACCATTCCCCCATTCCTGGCCTCAGTTTCCACTAGGACAAATGAAACTGAACAGGGCAGAATTCCACACTTTCATTTTTACTTCATATTCAAGGGTCACTAGCACTCAGAGTAAGCTTATTCTGAAGAATTTTACTTCATGTTTAGAAAGTTCTGACACTTATCTAGAATGACT
This sequence comes from Choloepus didactylus, assembly GCF_015220235.1. NCBI lineage: Eukaryota > Metazoa > Chordata > Mammalia > Pilosa > Megalonychidae > Choloepus > Choloepus didactylus. Next base: position 3,984,185 of record NC_051316.1, read on the forward strand.
CAAGAATAATTAGTCATTAACAGCCAGCCTAATTTATCCTTTCCTTTGAGGATCTTCCAGTACCCTTTCTAAAGATTAAACAAAAATATCCCAAAAGAGGTATTCTAGGTAGGAAACTCCATGATCTATGAAGGAAGCCAATCAGTTCCCTTTGATTCAAATTATATATATGCTCATCATTATAAAATCAGATTTGGAAATCCTGATTGTTCCAAAGATATCTCTTCTTTTTAAATTGCTATAAATTGTACTATCTGAAGAAAAATTTTTATTCACAAAGAAAATAATATTGCAGAGAATATCTTTATTCACAAACAAAATTATATTGAATATCTTTATTCACAACAAAATTATATTGAAATTGACAACTGAGTTAAGTAGCACAATTTGAGACAGCTGATTGTTTTATAAATATTAATTCCTATGTTTACATGGCTTTAATGGAGATTGAACTTCTAGTTTTTTCATTTCAAAATTATATGATTGAATGGTACCAATTCTTTATAAGTGAAAGTGAAAGGAGCATATTGAAATTTTAATTATATTACACATTAATGCAAAGAAATTTCTATGAAAGTTTAATTTTCAGAATGACATGATAATAAATTATGCAAAACATACAATAAACTATTTGAAATTTGGTTCCATGAAGCTACATATAGGTGATATTTATGTACATGAGACATTCATGTATATGAATGTGGGTGAGCAATTTTAATTCAGAATTAATAAAATAAAATTATAATTTTAAAATACAAAATTAATTTTATATAATCCTTCATAGTTTTTCATGCACTTTCAATTTCTTATATTCTAGACAATGAAAGACAGGTTGTATTATATTGGAAGATAGTTTAGGCTCAGAAATATAAAATGAGCTATTTAGAAATTTCATTGCAATATACACGTTATAAAAGAAGGGGCTATTCACCTAGAAAGGAATTTAAATAACACATTTCATTATGGGTATGTGTCTCAGGGGTTATTTTATGAAAAAAATGCTTTTTTTTTTTACTAGTACCTACCTTCAATTCACATTAACATGTTACAATCTCTCTCCTAGAATTCTGAGGCAGATTGGAGGGCACATTTGTAGGATATAATGTGGAAAATGAGTAATATATCCTACTTGTGATAGATAGATAAAAGATACCTTGATAGCTATATAGCAATAAGAGATAGAGAGATAGATAAATAGATAGAAAGAAATATATTTAAGGTTATTCATATAGTGAATGGAATTTGAGTTAAACAGTTTCCAAATGTTCTTAGATGACTAATGTCCTTAGTAGAATATAATTGAGGGTTTGTCAATGAAATATCTGATGCTACTCCATTGATTGCCATGTAAAATATCAGGAAAAATAAACTTAGAATAACTCCAACCCCCTAACTCCATACACAAAATCAGTTATTGTTCAACATTAGCACTTGGTGAAATCAATACTTATTAGATATTTATTTTGCTTAACTTGCATGTATTTTTAAATTTCATTTTGAAAGCCTTGGAGTTTATGATCTGGAAATTGGTCCAATGGTCAGGAAAATAAATTGCTGGCACTGTCTGAAACAGCAATGGCTGCCTTTTTACCATGGTCATGTTTGTTACTTAAGAGACCCAGGGACCAGCACAATGAATTTATGTTCTAAGATCCCAGGTTTGGTTCTCTGCATGAGTGCATAGTGATTACATTGATCTCAGCCTTGATGGCAAGTTTCAGTTGTCCTTGGTCAAATGTGGCATGTGGACAAATTCTGACTCCCAATTTCATGAGAATCTAAGGATTATATACACATATCACCAAATCCTAACCTGATATAGAATACACTCTAAAAATGCTGTGATCAATATTTGTCTACCTTCTCTAACAAAATCAGTGCTTTCTAATTTTTAACAATTAAGTAATCACATTTTTCTCAATTAAGGCAATAAATACTACTCTCCTTATGGCTTTCAAAGATTAGTCTTAGATACGTCTTCTGAAGTTTTAGAATTCATATGTTCTTACTATGCATGCTTATGGTATTTTAATATTCATTTTTTCTATAATAACTTTCTGAGTCCAATATATTTCAGACTGGATATTTCTAGTCTTTTCAACCATACTTCATGGATATGGCTGAATTATATTATCATTATGTTTACTCCTTAGTATATAAATACTGAGAAGACCCATGAAATAAATTTACTTTTACTTATGGTACAAGTTTTTTACATCAGAAAACATTGTTTGAAGTTTTTTTTCTTTAACTTCCTACATGTGAATTTGGACAATTTCTTTAATTATTCAGGGCCACCTATAATATGAATAATCTGAATCAGAATATGTAACTAAATAAAATGTTAAGTTGATTAGAAATAATATTTTAAAATGTCTGGAAGGAAGTAGGAATGTACTAATTAGAAATCATTACTTTCAATTTCCTGAGAAAAAGAAATGCTCATGGTTCTTAAACCATGTACAATATTCCCTGTTGTGTGATAATCTATTCTCACTATCACCTCATTTAAAAGCATTTTAAGAGAGCAAACCCAACTGTCTCATGTACACCCTCCACTTATTTTTTCTCCATAGCACTTATAGCTATCAACATACAAGTACTTCATCATTTACCTCCCCTGCCCACACAATAAGAATGTCACTCTATGTCACTCTTGTTACACCTCTTCACTTCCTCAACTGCTTGGACCAACCCTGTCCAGGGCCTTTGCACTGATGCCCCCCCATCTAGAACACTTTCCTCTCATATACCTGTATGACTAACTCTTCCCTTTTAAGTTTTTTGATCAAATACCAACTTTTTTATTGAGTCCTGCCCTGATCACATTATTTCCAGCTGCTTCCTAATGCCCTTGTACTAGAACTTCTCATCTACTATCCTCTCTTACAATTTATTTCTTTTAAAATAATATATTTTTTCACGCTCAGACATGGCATATAATTTATTTCTGCATGTTTTTCTGTTTCCCTCAGCTAGAATAAAAACCCTGTGGACAGTTCCTAGTATATTGCAGGTTTTCAATAAAATGTTTTCTAAATAAATGAATAAAATGCAATGGAATGCTTGAATATAATTCTCTACTGTGTGATTAATCCAATGAATAAACACATTTTAGAAGTTTTATATTGGAATAATATAATTGAGAAGGCTGAAATTGCATATCAATATTCAAACCTTCCTTTCTTAGCATCTATGGGTTTTTTATACAAATTTAAAACAATTAATTCATGTATTTCAATACATTTCCAATGTTTAAAAAAGGAGCCACATTTTCTGAAAACAATGCAATCTAATTTAAAATTAATACTCAAAATATAAATCTGAAAATCTGTTCAACTTGAAAATTAAAAATAAATAATCTTTAAAATGCAATCTTCTGTTATCCTTGGTCATATGGGAAATAAAAATTTGATTCTAGTCTATATATATAATGGATAACAATATAAGAAATGCATGACATTAAATAGAAGATAAGATAAAGTGGTGCTCACATGAATAATGGAAGCATTAAATTCCTGTATTCTTAAGCAAGTAATAAAAATAAATAATATAACTAGTTATATGAAGGTACTACAGAAAAGCAATGAGTTCAATCTAAAAAGATAGAATTTTTAGTTTTAAAAATAACATTAATGAATTAGAAAGCCAAAAATTGGAACAATTATATATAAAAAAAGGAAGAAATAAAACCTTAGAGCCATTTTTTAATAACCCCTTCCCCAAATAACGAAACAGGAAGAATAATCTACAAGAGAAGAGAGGACAGAGACTAAAATATTAGAAAAAAGATGCAGTAAGCCAGTAGGTGAAACTGTATCATTATTTAAATTATGAATGATTTTATTTTCTTTGCTGAATTTTGTTGTATTCTAATTTTGTGTAATGTACAGTGTTTGCTTCTATAATAATGTCATAGTTTTAATCATAAAAAAGTTTCATTGTAAAAAATGTGCTATTCCATCCCTTCTGGTTAATGATCTTGCCTTTCTGTCACATGGTAGTTAAGTATTTCTCTTGAAATACACTCTTTGTTACCCAGTCAAAAAATTAGAGCATCACAAAGGAATATGAAACAATTGTGCTCAAAATTATGAGCCATCTATGGGGAAAGGAACTATTGGGTACAAACCTAACATGGGTGCATTAGTCCTTCAACTTTTATCCTTGGAAACATTTCAAGCAATTATTCTTGGAAAGTGGCCCCCAGGGATGACCAAAAGTTGCATCAGCAGTCCTCAATATTAAAGGTGCCACGGCATTGTCAGGATGAAAGGCATGGGATACAGTACCTTCCTGATACACTTGTGAGACATAATTTCTGGGAGAAATTTCCATTGACCATAATCCAAACAAAATTTTTACATTGATTTATTTTTACTTCACATTAAAACAAAAATGCATGCATGAAAAATTAAAATTAATTTATTTCAAAGGGAGCAAATATTTTTCCTCAGGGAAAATATTGCATATTTTTTCTGTTTGGAAAAATTTTGTGGTTGAAAAATTTCTAGACAGATGTTATTTGAAGAAACTTTTTCACCACCTTTTGCTCATGGTAAGTATCATTCTCAAACATAAAGGGTTTTAAATCAAACCCAACTAAATGGGTGCATTATTTGAGGGATATGCATATGCATACACATTTCATTTAGGCCTTACCTAAGTAATGCTGGGACTTGTTGAAATGGAAATACACAATTGATGAAATCTGAGTCCACAAGCAAATTACATAAATTGGAAGGATAATTTTAGAAGAATTTTGATATTTAATGGTCAATTTTGGAAAACAACTTATCTTCCAGAAATTAAAAGTATGTGTGATCTTAATTTAACACGTTCAAGTAAAGTTCTCTAAAGCTGATATTTATGATTTGTTAATTGTGTTAAATAATATTGGATACAATTTAAAAGTAAATGACTCATTAAAACTTTTCTTTCATTGGTTATTACATATTTAATATTTTTCTAAGTTTTCCTGAAATTAACTATAAGCAGTTACGTATTATATAAGCATGCTCTCTAGACAACTCTCATCTTTGTAGAATGACAGTGTCAACATTTAGTAGCCCTGACTCTGGATAAGTTACCTTTTCTGACCTTTATCTCAGCTAAAAATATTGATAATTTTAACATCTATGGTATAATATTTTCAGTTGGGTTAAATGTGTTAATAAAGGCAAGTATTTATAACCCTGTCTGTTCATTTAAATTATTCAATATATGTGGACTTCTAGTAAAAAATATTTAAATGATGATTTATCCATAGTTTGTATTTGACAGTAACATTAAGAATTTTTCAGTCATATTTGAAAATTCCTCTTTGTTATCAATTTGTTGAAGCACTAAATAAATTTTTTAAAATTCCACATTATCTATGCAAATAAAAGTATTTTTCAAGTCATTCATGCTATCAATTTTTATTTCTCAACATTTTACAGTAGTTGAATGCTATGGGAAATAGGAAAAACACAAATGTGCCTGACTTCATCCCTATGGGATTGACAGACTCTGAAGAGACCCAACATGTCCTCTTTCTGTTATTTCTCCTTATTCACCTGATTACTGTTTTTTGGGAATGCAGGGATGATACTGAAAATTCACTTGGCTCTCCAGCTTCACAGATCCATGTTTTTTTTTCCTCAGTCACCTGTCATTCCTTGACTTCACTTACTCAACAGTCATCACCCTTAAAACCTTAGAGAACTTACTGACTTCCAAAAAGTGTATTTCATTCATAGGCTGCTTCACCCAGATGTACTTTTCTGTCATCCTGGGTGTCACTGAATTTTTCCTTCTGTCTTCAATGGCCTATGACCACTATGTAGCTATCTGCAATTCTCTTCAGTACCCAACTGTTACGTCCATGAGATTCTGCCACATCCTCATCACTGGGTCCTATGTGATTGGCTTTACTGAATCATCAGTCAATACTGTTTACATGAACAGTTTGCATTTCTGCAACTCCAATGTAATCTATCACTTCTTCTGTGATTTAACCCCAATTGTAGCCCTGTCCTACACTGACACTCATGACACTGAAATCATGGTTTTCATTCTTGGTAGTTTAAATGTAATCATGTCTCTTATCACTATCTCTGTGTCCTATGGGTCCATTCTGTCTACAGTCCTGAAAATTAATTCCACTTCAGGAAAATGCAAAGCCTTCTCTACTTGAGGCTCCCACTTCCTGGAAGTTACCATCTTTTACCACACCATGACTTTCACTTATTTAAAACCAAAGCAGTCCTACTCCTTGGGAAGGGATCAAGTGGCCTCTGTGTTTTATACTATGGTCATGACCATGCTGAACCCACTCATTTACAGTCTTAGGAACAAAGAAGTGAAAAATGCTCTTATTAGAGTTTTGAAGAAGAGGGAGTCCAGGCAATTGAAATGACAATGATGCTGAACATTTAACCTCATCTTTTCTTCCTATTATATTTGGATATTTACTTGAATTCTGTCTAAAATACATGAATCTTTTAGTTTGTATTTCTGTTCAGCCATCTTTTACTTGGCCCAACATGATCTTGAATATTTCCAGGAAAATAGTTTTAGAAATCCATTTTGAAATGGAAAATCATGCTATTTGTGTGTTGTTTAAATGTGTTTTCTATGAGCAACAAATGTGCAGAAAAATAAAATATAGTGTCATCTTCTAAATTATATTACATAACTCTCCATGCTTGTTCCATTGTTAGAGACTTTTATTATAGAAAGTAGCTCAGTTTTGACATAATTACAGTCTGCAAACCTAGTCTATTTACTATATAGTGAAGACACATGGCAGAGTGGTTGTTAGTGCTTACTTTCTACTCACATATGCCAAATAAACTTTGGTAATTCCTTTGTCATTTAACCTGTGAGATCACTGTGTTCTTGTTAAATTGGCAAAATAAAAACTCTCTTGCAAAACTTTAGGAACTGAAATTTTGGAAATTTGCCAGTTTAAAAATCTGCATGCAATTAAACCTTTTTGGTGTCTGTTCCAGTTTGCTGATACTGACAGAATGTAAAATACCAGAAATGGATTGGCTTTTACAAAGGGGGTTTGTTTGGTTACATAGATACTGTCTGAAGGCCATAAAGTGTCCAAGGTAAGGCCTCAACAACAGGGCACCTTCACTGGAAAAAGGCCATTGGCATCCAGAAAACCTCTGTTAGCTGGGAAGGCACATGGCTGGCATCTGCTTGCTCCAGATTGTGTTTCAAAATGGCATTCTCCAATCTGTTCTTTGTCAGCTTCTTGGGGCAAACTCTGGGCTAGTACATCCAAAGCATCAGCAAAACTTTGCTTTCAATGGCCATCCTCAAAATGTATCTGTAAGTTGCAGCAGAAATCTCCTTCTGTCTGAGCTGTTATATTGGGCTCTAGTAGATTACTCAAGGCCCATGCTGTTCCAACTTAATCAACACTAACACATCTGCCCACATAAAATTGCATCAAATAACATGACTTTTCATAGGGGACATAATATATACAAACTGGTACAGTGGCTAATGGCTAAATATTTGAAAACTTACTTTCTGTGGTGTGTCTTTAAGGTACATAAAGTACTCTGTTGAAATTCTGTGTATTTCATAAAATGCTTCCCTTTATCCTGATTTTTTAAAATGTTTTTTAAATTTCCTTAGCAATAAATACATTTTGGAGTTAATGCTTGGCTTATTTATTTTAAAAGTTTTAATAGGGAAAAGGTGTAATGCTAAGAATTTTCAAGTAATTATTCTCTGGCATCTCAAATTTTGGTAAGGTAAAGAGCTTAAGTTTCATTTTTCATAGAAAATATCCTCTACATAATAAGAAAATCAAATTTTGTTTGTCACTACTACTCAAAGCTTATTTAAGAAAGAATTTTTCATTTTCCATGTACTTGTTTATTGAAACTCTTTTAGTTGCAATTAGATATATTGTTTGCTTTCAAGCAATAGGGTTATAACATTTCATTTTCTTTTGAAATTTATATTAAAATTTTCTTCATAAAATTTTACCTGTTTATTTTTCCTAAATGTTTTTGAATGTGTAAATTTCATCCTCTACTTCAGGAGTAAAATGTTTAATGATATTCTGATAATTAAAAATTATTTGATTAAAAACTTTTAAATCTGCATAGTATTTATACTTTCTAAATTTGTTTTAATTGTGCCTTATAAAATATAATACCAAATAAAATTACTTTACTATGACTTTTTTCTATGAACTATATAATTTTTTGTTACTACTCATCTTTGCTTTGATTTATAATTAGAGGTAAGCCCTTCATAAGCATTTATTATTTTTAAATGCAATTTTATTGAGATATAATCACATAACATACAATCATTCAAAGTGTACAATCAATTATTCAAAGTGTCATCATACAGTTGTGCACTCATCACCAAAATCATTGAACTTTTTCATTAATCCAAAAAATAAAATAAAATTAAAATAAAAGAATATCCAAAACATCCCTTTCCCCTTGTCCCCCCATTGTTCATTTACTTTTTTAATACAGTTTTCTTGAGATATATTTACACACCCTAGAGTACAATGCACAAAGGGAGTGTGAGCCACAAGGTTTTCACAATCACATAGTCACACTGTGCAAGCTAGAAAGTTATATAATAGCTTTCAGGAATCAAGATCACGGGATGGCAGTTCAACAGCTTCAGGTATTTCTCTCTAGCCGTCTGTCCTAGTTTGCTAATGCTGCAGAATGCAAAACACCAGAGATGGATAAGCTTTTATAAAACGGGGGTTTATTTCACTACACAATTACAGTCTTAAGGCCACAAGCGTCCAAGGTAACACATCAGCAATCAGGTACCCTCACCGGAGGATGGCCAATGGCCTCCGGAAAACCTCTGTTAGCTAGGAAGGCAGCTGGCATCTGCTCCAAAGCTCCAGCCTCAAAACGGCTTTCTCCCAGGACGTTCCTCTCTAGCAAGCTTGCGCCTCTTCAAAACATCACTCCCAGCTTCACTCTGTTTCCTCTTTGAGTCAGCTCATTTATATAGCTCCACTGATCAAGGCCCACCCCGAATGGGTGGAGCCACGCCTCCATGGGAACATCTCATCAAAATTATCACCGACAGCTGGGTGGGGCACACTCCAAGCAAATCCAACCAGCACCAAAACTTCTGCCCCACACAAGACCACAAAGATAATGGCATTTGGGGGACACAATACACTCAAACCGGCACACCATCCCAACACACTAAAAATTGAAAGATTATCTTGATATAGCACATAGGAATGCCCTCCAGAGTGACTTCTTGACTCCATTTTAAATCTCTCAGTCACTAGAACTTTATTTTGTTTCATCTCTCTTCCCCCTTTTGGTCAATAAACTCCTCTCAATCCCACACTGCTGAGCCCAGGCTAATCCCCAGGAGTCATTTCCCACATTGCCAGGGAGGTTTACACCCCTCCATGTCATGTCCCACACAGGGAGGAGGGCATTGAGTTCACCTGACAGGTGGGCTTAGAGAGAGAAGGGGTCACATCTGAGCAACACAGAGGCCCTCTTGGGGGACTCCTAGGCACCATCACAAATAGGCTTAGCCTCTCCCTTGCAGCAACTAGCCTCACAAGGAAGAGCCCAGATGGAGGGCTCAGCCCACTAAACTGGCAGTTCTCAATGTTTGCATAAAAATCAGCAATAACCCAGATTGGGAAGTCCATTTCTGCATTTCTCCCTGATTCCTCAGGGGCATTCACAAATACACTTTTACTGTCTGCCCATATCACTCTGGGATGTATTGGGATTTCACGCCAGCCTGTGAAAACTCATCAAGTCCCACATCCCTTTCACAGCTCCATGCACTGATGGTGTCCAAACAGATCATATAGTTTAAATTTTCTAGTGTGTTTCAGAAAATATAGATCCTGCATGAAATAAAAATCTCCTCTCTTGGTCTCACACAAAGGTTGTAGTTTTGAAACCCAGTCAATATTATCCTTTACCCTTGGGCCTGGTTTGCCTTAGTCATTATCATATCTGCTTCATTCATACCGCTAATAAATTCTAAACTCTTTTTCAGCTGTTTCAACAGTTGCCTTATTGGCAACTACCAAGCTCTAGCTCCATTTCTCAAATGTCACACAGATACCCAAAATTCCAGAGATCAACCAGATTGTACACAGGTGCTCAGCATCTCAGGATTTAGAGATAGACATTACAACTCAGGAATTGATGTGCTTGCCACAAGAGCTTACAATCTAGGGACCATTAAAAAAAGCATTCCCCAGATTAGCTGTGCCTTAAGATTCAGTTCTCAGAGTTTACACACTATCATTAGTCCATATTAGTGAGGCATTATAATGTTTGTCCTCTCATTTCTGGCATGCTTCACTCAAAATGCTGTACTCAAGATCCATTCACCTAGTTGCATGTCTCACAACTTTATTACCTCTTGTAGCTGCTTAGTATTCTATTGTATGCATACACCACATTTCATCATTCTGTTCATCAATGTACCCATCAATAACCTCCATCCATTGCAAATCATGAATACTGCCTCCACAAACACTGGTGTGCAAATGTCCATTTGTGTCCCTGCTCTCAGATCTTCCAAATATATACCCTATAGTGGGGTTTCAGGACCTTGTGACACCCACATACCTAGCTTCTTGTGGAACCACTACACTGGCCTCCAGATAGGCTACACCATTCTACTTCCCAACCAAAAGTGAATACATACAACTCTCTCTCCAATTTCTCTCCAACACTTGTATCCCTCTGTTTATTTTTCCCCACAATTTTTTAGGAATACATTCAAATGCCATACAATCATCCACAGTGTACAATCAATTGTTTAGAATGTCATCATATACTTTTGCATTCATCACCACAATTAGCACTTACATATATTCATTACTCAGAGAAAGAATTGAAACAAAAAACAATAAAAAAGAACAAAAAGAAAAGCAAAAGTAAGATAAAATACAGCCACAAAGAAAGAGGAAGAGGTGAAAAAATAAAAAGACAAAGGAAAAGAACAAGAAAGAAAAAATGGCAACTAAAAAGCCACAAAAGAAAAATTAAAATTAAAATAAAGCATCATAAAAAAACTCAGACAGCAATAATGACAATATTTCCATACCCCTTCCTGACGTCTCCCTTTTATAGTCATTTAGCTTTGATGTATTGCCTTTGTTACACTACAGAAAACATTGCAATGTTACTGGTAACTACACTCTAGTTTGTATTGATTGTATTTTTCCCCCAAACCACCCCCTTTTTAACACTTTGCAAATTTGACATTCATTTGTTCTCCCTCATGCAAAAACATATTTGTACATTTTATCACAATTGTTGACCACTCTAGGTTTCACTAAGCCACAAAGTCCCAGTCATTATCTTCTATCTTTACTTCTGGTGTCCTATATGCCTGTAACCTTTCTCTTTAAATGGGACTCATGGTCATCTTTGTTCAGTGTACTTACATTATTGTGGTACCATCTCCCAACTTGTGCTCCAACCCTGTGAACCCTCTGTTTCCTGTCTTATATTATATGTCTGTAGTGGCCCCTTTAGTATTTACTGTGGAGCAAGTATCTTGTTCACAAACACTCACATTGTCTGTTTGTCTGAGAACATTGTAAGCTCTCCCTCATATTTGAAGGATGGCTTTGTCAGTATAAAATTCTTGGTTGGTGGTTTTTCTCTTTCAGTATCTTAAATATATCATACAATGTCTTCTTGCCTCCATGGTTTCTACTGAGAAATCTGCACATAGTCTTAACAATCTTCCATTCTATATGATGGATTGTTTTTTCTTGCTGTTTTCAGGATTCTCTCTTTGTCTTTGACATTTGATAACCTGCTTATTAAGTGTCTTGGTGTAAGTCTATTCAGATCTATTCTGAGTTCATTGTGCATCTTTGATCTGTAATTTTATGCCATTCATAAGAGATAGGAAATTTTCAGTGACTATTTCCTTCATTGTTGCCTCTGACCCTTTTACCTCCTCTTCCAGGATACCCATTGCACATATATTCATGTGCTTCATGTTGTCACTCAGTTCCCTGAGATGTCACTCACTTCTCCATTCTTTTCCCAATGTATTCTTTTGTGTGTAGGGTTTCAGATGTCCTATTCTCCAGTTTTTGAATCTTTTCTTCTGCCTCTTGAAATCTGCTGCTGTATGTCAACATTGCATCCTTCATTTCTTGTGTTTTTCATTCCTATAAGTTCTGCCAGTTGTTTTCTCAAACTTTTAATTTCTTCCTTGTGGTCATACATCTTCTTTATATCCTTCATCTTTTTTCTATATCTTCGTTCAAATTGTATTGATTTTGGGGTTGATTTTTTAGTTGATTTAGGAGATATTTTGATTAATGATTAGATTTTTCAATTCCTGTATCTCAGTTGAAGTGTAAGCTTGTTCCTTTAACTGGGCCATATCTTGTTTTTCCATTTTTCCTTGTGTGATTTTTCATTTTCTGTTGTCTAGACATCTGGATTCCTTGATTGCCTCAATTAGATTTTCCTACACCAGAAGGGCTCAGGTCTCAGGAGAGGCTATGTATTCAGTATTAGGTTTCCCTGAGAGTGAGTCCTAGAAGGCTGATAGACTTTCCCAAGGCCTCTAAACTCTGTGCCTTTCCTATCCAGCCTAACATGTGGTGCTTGTCAGCCTGCAGTTCCCCACTGGCATAAAGAGGGTTGGTCCCTTTAATTCACAGTGGACCCTGAGCTGACAAGGGACCCAGGGTGTCAGAAGCCATACTTATGTTGCTTCTGGTTTATTTGTTTTCCCCCAGGTCTGAATTCTTTAAGACAGGGCAGCTACTTGACCCTGCCCCACCCCCTTTCCTTAGGAATATACACCCCATAGGGAGTTACCTTCTTCACTTGAATTCCTCTTTTGTCTTTCTGGCTCTGTTAACTTCACCCTTGCTTGGGTCAGCATGCAATTGAAAATGCCTGAGACTTTCAGTAATGGGCTACTTAGAATGAGAGAAAAAAAATGGGAAAAGTGCAAAAGTACCTTTACAGAGTCAGTCCCCATTGACTTAGTTTTGCCAGCCTACAAGAGTTGGTTACCAGTTCTCTGCACCTCTTTTCTTGAAACACAGCCATCTTCCAGTATTCTGAGCTCAGCTATCTCCAAAAGTCTCTGTTTTAATTTACTTATGTATTTTTTCCCATCAGTCCTGCCTCCTCCCTGCTGAGAGGAACCTGCTTTCCTTCTTACACAACATAAATATCTGTGTTTGTAAGTTGTATTCAGTAGTCCAAATTTGTTAATTAAAACCACAATTCAAGCTTGGTTGATTTACTTTCCCTGTAACCTTTTTCTTTCTTTCATATGGCAGTGTTTCAGCTCACCCTGCCCTGTCCAAAATGGGAGGAACAACTGCTTTGGGTTTACAGAGCTTTACTTATGATTCTTTGCTGCAGTCTCAGCTGCCTCACCCATTCCAGGCTGGTATACAATGTCTGTCCATTCAAAATGCAACCAAATAGTTGTTCCATATATTTTACTTGTTGTTCTTGGTTAGTTACTTTTTGCTCTAGAGGACTAAATAAATTCCATACCTCTGTATGCCACTGTCTTGTTCCACCCCCTAGCATTTGTTTCCAATTATATGCCTTTCCTGTTACTTCTCACCTTGGTAGTGTATTTATTTTTTCTTATATTTAGAAACTATTTCCATCTTTCTCTTCTTTTTCTATTAATTGTGCTTTCTTTGCAGTATTTTTGTCAAGAACTTTTCTTTTATATGTGGCTTTAACCCCATAAAGAATCAACCTAGCTTTCCTTTAGCCAACTATTTCTGGAGGAAATAAATTTTTAAACTTCTAATACCTGATATATTTTCTTTCTATTTTACATTTTAAGTTATTATTTATTTTAGGTGATACAACTCTCCATCTGATTTATTTCTCTGGGTGTGCTTATGTGGGTATATTAATTTTCCTTAAGAAGTCTTTATTTGTTTTCTTTTCCTTTTTTATTTGGAAGATATTTCAGTGGTATTGGATTCTGCAATGACAGTTGTTATCTTTCAATACTTTAAACACATCTCTCTATCATGTTCTTGCCTGTATCATTTTTGATGCTAAAGTCTGATATACTTCTGATGGTTCTTCTTCAGAAAAATTTTCTTCAGAAATTTTTGACCATTGTTCCTTCTAATACTTCTTTCTGATGCACTCTCTCTATGTTCATTTTTATTCCTTTAACTATATGTATATTAAATGTTTGATATTTTCCCACAGCGCTTGGACATTATTCACACTATTTTAAATCTTTAATGTCTTTCTCTTTAATTGATTCCTATTTACTTGTCTTCAAGTTCACTCATTCTTTTGGCAGCTGAATTGACTCTACTGAAAGTCCTATTGATGGAATTCTTTGTTTCCTATGTTTTTTTTTTGTGTGTGTGTTCTAAAATTTCTACTCAACCATTCTTTGAACACTACCTAATAGATTCTATGCCTATGAGGAAATTCTTCATGTATCCATACATGTTTTTGAAGTCTCCACTAGATTTTTTAACCTAGTGGTTATTAAGGCTTTTTAGCCTTAGACCACCAGTAACATCTGTGGTTGAACAATATGGTTTTATTTCTCATTGCAGTGAGGAAGAACATATGCTATGGAGAAATGTGTAGTTTCTAGTGAGACAGAATAAAGAAGCAAAATTTTATGACTCAATTGGATGCTGTAAGAAAACAGGAGGAAATTTGTGAGTATCTCAAGACATTTTATCTGTCTTTAAGGAAGACTAAAATAAAAATAAAGCTGTTGTTGATAAAGTAATAGCAGTTCCTCATTTAGTAACATAGGGGGAGGAGGCTATATGGTATTGGTAAGTTGCCCAGTGACATTGTCTGAAGGACTCCCAGCCTACCCTGTGTCTTTTCCATAAGCACTTTGGAAAGACTGCAGTGGAGATATTGAGAATGGATGCAAAACCCTTGATTCTAGGTCTCATTTTTCCCAACTGAGAGTCTAGCTGAAGCTTGGATTTAGGAATTCTTTATTATTTACCTGTATTCTTCCTATGTGTTTGTAGAGTGGCCAGATCTTTCTCCCACCTTCTGGGTGTCTAAAGACTACTTCACTCTTAAAATCTCCTCCTCTCTCAGCATCACCTCCTCATCCTTATCATCCACACCACCTCCCACTCCTCTCCCTCTTCCTTCTCCTTCATCTTCCTTGTCTTAGTCCTCTTTCTGCTTCTTCTCCTCTTCTTTCTTCTCCTTCTTCTTGTATTTCTAATAGTTCTACATCTTCTACTTCCCTTAATGTCTCCAACTTATTGATCACCCAGGCTCAAAAACTGAAAATTGTACAAGTGTTGTTCAATGGAATGATTTCTCAAATCCAGTGGAAATGCGTGTCCCAAAATGTGTTACACACTTCCTTGTTTCTCATTTTTTCCTACCATAGACAAAATGAAGACCTTTGCCACTTCATACAGAATTTTCTGGAGGCCTAATATTGCAGGCCTAGGTACTAAAGTGCTAAAAAGCAAGGACTGTGTAACCTGGATGTTTAGGTGTGAATCACTCATAAAAGCTATGCAGACTTTTATGACTCTGTAGAGTTTATGACTCTGTAGAGTTTATATTCCTGTTTCTTCAGCTATGATTATAGATAATTGCATAAACTTCTCATAGAGTTTTCATGAAGATAAATGTAATTCACTTATATAAGATGAGCAAATACAAAACTGCATATTAATGCAAACACTTGTTATTATAACTTATTCCTTGACTCACCATTCATTCAAAAAATATATTTTCTGAATAAACTATATGTTTGAGGTAGTATTTTATGCCCTGAGGATACAATTGTGTGGATAAACAGGCACAGTTGTTGTCTTTATGCAAATTGCAAAGTCAGTGTAGTAGTAGAGCTAGACAATAATCAAATATTCACAACAAAAAATATAAAATGATGCCAGTGTTATATGATGCAAAAGAGAAGTTCCATGAGGGCAGTCAAATAAACAAATTCATACTTGAGTGAAAGATAATTGGGATGAGATATGAACAGTGAAAAGTTATTAACTTCAGAGTTAAATATACCATTATTTATATTGACCTTTAAGAAAATAATTGGAGAGTGCTACTTCTCACCAATCATATTCTGCCTTTGGGGAAAAAGTGGGGATAGTGGAATTTTAAGCATGTTAACATGATTTGCGTTTTTCTCCTATTTCTTGACTGAGTTATTTGCCAGATACTTTTAGACATAAATGAATGTATCCTTACTCCTAGTGTTCATCTATTCCTTCCACAGAGAAGGATTATTTTTGATGATTTGAAAGAAATTTATAAGCCAAGTACCAACTTGGCTGAAACTTTATCTTAATATTTTGGAACACTTATTAGAAGGGTAGAAGCCTTAAAAATGTACCTGGAATGTTGCAAATATTTTAATTATTGAAAGAGATGAATATTTTGTAATGTCTTTGAAAAAGTTTTGTCCATTTTTTCCAGGAAAATTACCTTAAAAATTCATTCTCAGGAAAATAAATTTTAAATCCTGTGACTTCAAGTAAGTTAATTTCTACATAAGAGAACATGTTATCCACATTATAATTATCATATGCTAGTATAATATACTAACAGAGGAATTTTTAGTATATGTTTAAACCACACTCTACTGTCAAAGATGTGGTTATTCCACTAGAATTATATGGATTCTGTCTGCATAATTGATTAGAGAGGAAGGTCCTGATAATATCTGATTGTATTGCTACATCGTACTTTAGATTTCACTCTTTTATTTAGTTTGCTCTGGTTATATTGATTTAGTGGAGACATAGGACAAGAATCCCTGCTTGTAAAAACAATGAATCTCATTGAAAGAAAAGTAAATTTCCACTCAGTATCTCTTCAAGTAAACAAATCTTAGAACAACAACAACAAAAATCACAAAGCTGAAAATATAAGGCTAAAATAAGTATACATTTATTTGTTTTTCCAGAGCCTTAATTATACATTGAATAAATATCATATATCCTCAATATATTTTGGGGAAATCCGGAATGGGTGTAATCTACTTCTGTGACTCAACACTGGGAAGGAAATAGTGGGATACAAATCTAAAGTGTTGATTCAAACATTGCAAAAGCACTTCCATAGGCTGGATATGAGAGTCTAAGTGCACATGCAGTAAGAAAATAACATTTGGGTGTTTCTTCACAGGATTCAGGAAGAACAATTCACCTCATAATGAAAACTGAGGAGTTACTATAAACAATGTGAGGTTATAGCAAGCCATCAAATCCTGACAACATGATCTCTCAAAATAGCTAATGTAAACCAAATTATATGATGATGATTAATAATAAAAGTGTATCAATGACTATTCAATATGGATCTATTTAAACATAGTCATAGGCATGTTACTGATACAATTTATATACTTTTATAAAATGCTGTATTGGAGGAATGCTTAATGCTTTATTTGGAAATATTTAAGTTATGTAAACAGTATTAACTAAAAATCAGATATTTTCCTCTGTGGTTTCTGATCACAGAGATATGGACTGATCATCAACATTCTTTACAGATTTACTTAATGCAAAAATTAACTTTACTCATGAACAAATTTCTATCAAACTATTTTAATTCCTTCTTTAACATCTTTTTTCCTCACTCTATAGATGATGAGATTAAGCATGGGAATCACTATAGTTTAAAATAGAGACACTATCATATCATGGTCCAAAGTGTAGCTGGAACTTGCCCTCACAAACATGAAACTGATTGTCTCACAGTAAATTGACACTCCAGTTAGGTGGGAGGCACAAGTGGAAAAGACTTTTTACCTCTTTTCCACAGAACACATCTTCAGGATGGCCAATAGAATGAAACCACAGGTGATCAGGACTATGAGCATAGTAATTATATCAATAGATTCAACAAAGTAGAAGAATAGAAGCTGGTTAATGTGAGTATCAGAATAAGAAATAATGAGTGGAGGAATGTCACAAAAGGCATGTCTTATTTCATTGGATACACAGAAGGATAGGCTAGCAATGGCCACTGTATGTAATGCAGCACCTAAAATGTCACCAACAGAGGAAGCAATGATGAGTGTCATAATGACCCTGGGTGACATGTTGACTGAATAGAGCAGGGGGTTGTAGATTGCTACATAGTGCTCAAAAGCCATTATAGCCAACAGAAAATTTTCAGTAGACTTAAAGTAACAAAAAGAAACTTCTTTGTGGCACAATCCAGAAATGAAATGGCTTCCTTCACTGTCAGTAAATTGGAAATGTTTGGGGGGTGACAACTGGAGAATAGCGGGCATTCAAGATTGACAATACACTCAGAAAATATAACATAAGAATGTGGAGCCAGGAATCCCCAATGGCCAATACAACCATTCCCAAATTTCTTATCACTGTAAAGAGAGATTGCTAGACATAATGAAAGCAGTGAGACTTTCAGCTCAATGTTTTCTGTGAAGCCTATCAATAAAAACATGGTTATTTCAAAAGGAATATTATATGTTTCCATATCTGAAGGCATCCCTGACATTACAAGACACATCTTTAGGTGCTCTATGCAATATCCATAAAATAGTGTCTGCCTGATTATATTGTCATTTTTGTTTCTAGGAAGGGAATAATAATATCTTATGCAGTGATGAAATAGGAAATTATACTGTATTTGGGCCCTGGTGGATGTATTTTACAGAAAAACACTAAATGTTAATGGAGTAAACTCCCTGTTCTAGTTTACTAATGCTGCCAGAAAGCAAAATACCAGAAATGGATTGGATTTATTAAAGGGAGTTTATTTGGTTACACAGTTACAGTCTTCAGGCCATAAAGCATCAAGTTAATGCATCAACAATCAGGTACCTTCACTGGAGGATGGCCAATGGTGTCTGGAAAACTTTTGTTAGCTGGGAAGGCACGTGGCTGGCATCTGCTCCAAGATCTGGTTTCAAAATGGCTTTCTCCCAGAATGTTCCTCTCTAGGCCACAGCTCCTCTTCAAAATGCCACTCCATTGCTCTTGAGGTGTCTTCCTCTCTTAGCTTCTCTGGAGCAAGAGTCTGCTTTCAAAAACTGTCTTCAAACTGTCTCTTGTCTGCAGCTACTCTCTTAGCTTTCTGTGCATTCTTCAAAATGTCCCTCTTGACAAGTTTGCTACTTTTGTCTGTGATTATGTAGTGCTCCAGTGAACTAATTCAGACTCACCCTGAATAAGTGGGACCACATATCCATGGAAATTATCCAGTCAAGGTCTTGTTCACAGTTGCTTGAGTCACATCTCCATGGAAACACTCAATCAATAGACTTACAATCTAATCAACACTAATAGGTCTGTCCACACAAGATTGCATCAAAAATAATGACATTTAGATGGACATATATCTAAACCAGCACACTCCCCAGTCAAAAGATATAGACTAGAAGAATGGATTTAAAAAAACAGGACCCATCTGTATGCTTTCTACAAGAGACTCATTTTAGACCCAAGGACAAAATTAAGTTGAAACTGACAGGTTGGAAAAAGATGTTTCATGCCATCAAAAACCCAAAAATAATGGGGTAACTACACTAATGTTAGAAAATAAGACTTCTAATGCCAAACATTAAACAGAGATAAAGAAAGACATTATATATCAATAGAAGAGACAATTCATCAAGAAGACATAAGAATCATAATTTTTTTATATACTGAGCCAGAGTGCCTGATAGTACCTGTGGTACACACTGACAACACTGAGAGGAGAAGACACCTCAACAATAATATTGGAGACTTCAATACACCACTCTCATCAATGGATAGAACATCTGGACAGAAGTACAATAAGGAAATAAAGATTTTGAAAAGTTTGATAAATGATTTAGACTTAACAGACATTTACCCATGACCCCACAACAGCAGGATTCACATTTTTCTCAAGTGCTCATGGATCATTCTCCAGGTTAGACCACATGTTGGATCACAAAGCAAGTCTCAGTAAATTTAAAAGAGACTGAAATTATACAAAATGCTTTCTCAGATCATAATGAAATGAAGTTGGAAATCAATAACATGTGGAAGACTGGAAATTCACAAATATATGGAGGTTAAACAACTCCTTCTTAAAGAACCAGTGAGTCAAGGAGGAAATACAAAAGAAATCTGTAAATGACTTGAGGCAGATGAGAATGAAAACAAAATATATCAAAACTTGTGTGATGCAGCAAAGCTGGTTCTGAGAGGGCAATTTATTACCTTAAATGCCTATATTGAAAATGAATAGCAAAAATCAAGAAATTAAGTGTTCACCAGGAGAAACTAAAGAAAGAACAGCAAAGTAACCTCAATGCAAAGGGAAGGTAATAAATAACAAACATTAGAACAGAAATAAATGAAACTTAGGACAGGAAAACAATAGATTTAACAAAACCAGCTAGGCTAACAAAAAGATAGAAAGGATGCAAATAAATAAAATCAAAATTGGTAGGGGATACATAACTACTGACCCTGAAGAAATAAAGGAGATTAGGTGATGATGCTATGAGACACTATATTCTAACAAAATAGACAATATAGATGAAATGGAGAGCTTCCTATAAATGCTTCAACAACCAACATTGACTTGAGAAGAAATAGAAAATTGCAACAGACCAATCCCAAGTAAAGAGATTGAATTAGTCATCAAAAACTTCCAAAAATAAGAAAAGCCAGGGCCAGTTGGCTTCACATGTGAATTCTCCCAAGCATTCAAGAAAGAATTATTATGAATCCTTCTCAAAATCTTCAAAAAATTGAAGAGACAGGAAAGGTGCATAACTCATACTATGAAGCCAACTTCACCCTGATGCCAAAGCCAAACAAAGATACTACAAGAAGATAAAATTACAGAGCTATCTCTCTAATGAATATAGAGGGAAAAATACTCAACAAAATACTTGAAATTTGAATTGCATGACCCATAGAAAGAATTATACACCATGACCAAGTAGGATTTATTCCAAGTATGCAAGGCTGGTTCAACACAAGAAAATCAATTAATGTAATACATGACATCAATAAATAAAAGTGGAAAAACCACATAGTCATCTTAATTGAAGCAGAAAAGGCATTTGACAAAATTCAACAGTCTCTCTTGATGAGAACACTTCAAAGGATAGGAATAGAAGGGAACTTCCTCAACATGATAAAGGGAATATATGAAAAACCCAAAGCTAACATCATAGTCAATGAGGAAAGGCTGAAGGATTTCCCTCTAAAATCAGCAAGAACACAAAGATGCGGACTGTCACCACTGTTATCATTGTTGTTCTACATTGTACTAGAAGTTTTAGCTAGAGCAATTAGGCAAGAAAAAGAAATAAAAGGCATCCAAATTGGAAAGGAAGAAGTAAAACTTTCACTGATTGCAGATGACATGATACCATATGTAGAAAAGCCTGAAAAATCTACAGCTAAGCTACTTGAGCAAATAAAGGAGCACAGCAAAGTGGCAGTGCACAAGAATAACATGCAAAGGTCATCAGCATTTCCATACTCAATAAGGAGAAATCTGAGGAGGAAATCAATGAAAAAATTCTGTTAGCAATAGCAACAAATATATCAAACATTTAGCAATAATTTTAACAAAGGCCACAAAAGACATATCAACAGAAAACTACAAAAATGCTAAAATAAATCAAGGAAAACCTAAATAAATTGAATGACATACTCTGTTCATGGACTGGAAGATGAAATATGATTAAGGTGTCACTTCTACCAAAACTGATTTATATATTTAATTCAATATCAATTAATATTACAATAACTTACTTTGCAGATATAGAAAAAGCAATATGCAAATTTATTTAGAATCCATTGTGCCCCAAATTCCTAAAGAAAATCTTGAGAAAGAGGGATAAAGTGGAAGGGGATCCCATATTATCTGAATTTAAAGCATATTAGAAAGCTACAATGTTCAAAACAGCAGGATATTGGCATAAAGATAGATATACTGAACTATGGAATCAAATTGAGTGTTAAGAAATAAACCCTTTCATCTATGTGCAATTGATCATTGATAAGGCAATGAAGTCAACTCAACTGGGACAGAGCAGCCTCTTCAATAAGTTGTGCTTGGAGAACTGTATATTAATATCCAAAAGAATGAAAGAAGTCTCCTATCTCACATCTTAACCAAATTACTCAAAATGGATCAAAGACCTAAACACTAGAGCTGAGAACATAAACCTTTTATGAAAAACTTTTAGGAAAAAATGTAGGGCAATACCTTAAAGATATTGTAGTAGGAGATGGCTTCCTAAACCTTGCACCAAAATAGCAATGAAAGAAGAAATAGATAAATGGGATCTCCTCAAAATTAAAAACTTTTATGCATCAGAGGACTTTGCTAGAAAGTAAAAAAGCCACCCTACAAAATAGGAGGCAACATTTGGAAACCATGTATCAGATAAGAGTTTAATATACAGAATATATAAAGAGACCCTATAGATCAACAACAAAAAGACAACTTAATTTTAAAATGTGCAAAAGACATGGATAGACACTTTCCCATAAAGGAAATGCAAAAGGCTCAAAAACACATGAGAAGATGCTCAACTTCACTGACTATTAGGGAAAAGCTTATGACAACCACAATGGGATATCATTTCACACCTACTAAAATGACCATTTTCAAGAAAACAGAAACAGCAAGTGCTGGAGAGGATGTGCAGAAAGAAGCATACTTATGCACTGTTGGTGGTAATGTAGAATGTTGCAACCTCTCTGGGAAGCAGCTTGGCATTTCTTTGGAATGCTAAGTATAGAATTGTCATATGACCCAGCAATCCCATTGCTGGGTATATTTGGAGGAACTGAAGGCAGGGACATGAAAGGACTTTTGCACACTGATGTTTATAGCAGCATTATTCATGATTACCAACATATGGAAACATCTCAAATGTTCATCAACAGATGAGTATATAAACTCTGTGGCATATGCATATCATGGAATACTACATATCTGTAAGACATAATGATGTCATTAAGCATATAACAATATGGATGAACCTTGAGGATATTAGGATGAGTGAAATTAGCCTGAAACAAAAGTACTAATTCTGTATGGTCTCACTAATATGAATGAGCATTAATGAGCAAACTTTGAGAATTAGAGTTGACAAAACAGGTTGTCAGGAGTTAGAAGGAAGGTAGGGATTGGACATTTGATGCTCATGGAGTGAAGAGTATACAACAGGATTGATTATGGAGATCTGGAATGAATAGCACAATACTACCTGATGGTACCAGAATATTTTAAGTACATTGAATGAAGTTGAGTCTGAGTATGGTTGAAGCAGGAATGCTGGGGCCATGTATGACATTAGAAAGAAAGATGGAGCATAAGGACAGGGACTCTATATCTTACAAAACCTAGAGTGGACAATAATATTGATTCCATGTAAAAATATGACTGTTTTTACATGAGGAAGAACAGATGAGTGTCAATATTGGAAGGTGTTGAGAATGGGATCATATGTGGAAAAATAAGATCAATGTAAACTAGAATCTATAGTTAACAGTAGCATTGCAATATGCCTCCATGAAATGTAACAAAGACAATGTGCAATGGCTAAATGTCTGTAAGAGGGTGATAAGGTGAAGGGGTATGGGATTCTTGGTGGAGGTGGTATTTCTCCTTTTTATTTTATGTCATTTATTCTTTCTTTCTTATTTTTTATTTTTTATTCTTTAATTCTTCCCTCTTCTTCTTTCTTTTCAGGGTAAATGGAGGTGTCCTCTTGTAGAATTTCATGGTGACTGCATAACTATGTGATTGTTCCAGAACCACTGGTTGTTTACTTAGGATGAATTGTATCATACATGAAGAAAACTGTTTAAAAAATGGACAGAAATATAGAAGTGTTGGAGAAGATGTGGAGAGAGGGATGCACCTGTTCACTCTTGGTGGGAAAATAGTGTGGTGCAGCCCTTCTGGAGGGTAATGATGGTGGTTTCATAGGAGCCTTGGTGTGCATTTGTCATATAATCCTTCAATCTTTTTATAAGGTAGATGCTTGAAAGAACTGAAAGCAGGGACTTGAATGGCCATCTGCACCGTGGTGATATTGGGTCATCGATAAAGTTTTGTAGTGGATGGTGGGGTCTTAAGGGTGCATTGACTGATGAATGGAGGGATCAACTGTGGTGCATGAATACAATGGAGTACTGTGCTTGTATGGATGTATTATTTCCCCCAAAATGCCATTATCTTTGATGCGGTCTTGTGTGGGCAGGAAACGTATTTGTGTTGATTGGGTTGGAGACTTTTGAATGGACATTTCCATGGAGATGTGATCACTCAACTGTGGGCAAGATCTTTCATTGGATAATTTCCATGGAAGTGTGGCCCTGCCCATTCAGCATGGGCTTTGATCAGTTTACTGGAGCACTATACAAGCTCAGACAGAAGGAGCAAGCTTGCTACAGCTAAAAGGGACACTTCAAAGACTGCACAGGAGTGGAGAGAGGAGCTGCAGATGAGAGACAGTTTGAAGATGGCTGTTGAAAGCAGACTTTTGCTCCAGAGAAGCTGAGAGGGAAAACACCCCAAGAGCAACTAAGAGTGACATTTTTTAGGAACTGCAGCCTACAAAGGAATGTCTGAGAGAAAATCATTTTGAAAACAGAACTCTGGAGCAGATGCAAGTCACATGCCTTCCCAGCTAGCAGAGGTTTTCTAAACACCATTGGCCACCCTCCAGTGAAGTTACTCAATTGTTGATGCATTACCTTGGACAATTTATGGCCTTATGACTGCAATTGTGTAACCAAATAAACCCCCTTTATATAAGCCAGTCCATTTCTGGTGTTTTGCATTTTGGCAGCATTAGTAAACCACAACAAGTGCTGAGCAACTGCAGGATGGAATGAGGTTGTGGGCCATGCAACTAGGTGGATGAACCTTTAGGACAGTATGTAGAGTGAAATAATTTAGAAACAAAAAGACAAATATTATAATCCCTCATTAATATGGACTAAATATGGTGTGTAAACTCTGAGAATTGAATTAATGACCATAGGTTGTCAGGGGAATGATTATTCTAAGGGTTCCTAGATTGTAAGCTCTTATAACTGTCACATCTATTCCTGAGTTGTTATGGTTATTTCTAAATTCTGAAAGGCTGAGTTCTTTGTGTATATCCTGGTTGTTTCCAGAAAATTCAGGTGTGACACCTGAGACTCAGAACTAGTGTTCTGAATCTATGAAAGTCAGCATTATGCCATATGGTAACTGTTGAAAAAGCTGAAAAAGAAATCAGATTTCAATTAAAGATATGAATGAAGCTGATCTGCTTAGGAATAAGGCAAATCAAATTAAGGGTAAAGGATGATATTGATTATATTTTAAAATCTCAACTTCTACGTGAGATCAAAGGAAGAGATGTTTATTTGTTGCAAAATTTCTGTTTTCTGTAGCACACTGTCTAGTTTAACTTATATGTTCAGTTTATATGAACACCATAATTGCACAGAACCTCAAATAGGCAGTGAGATCTTATTGGCTTGTGTGAGTTGGTGTGATACCGTTATGCATCCCAGAGTATTTGGGGCAGAAAATGAAAAAGTATTTGCAAAGCCCCATTAAAAGACTGAGGAGAGTACAGAAATATTGGGCTTCCGAACACAGGGAATTTCTGATATTCTTGTAAGCATTAGGGACCACCAATTTAATAGGCCAATTCCTCAGTCTTGGGGCTTGACCCTATGAACCATATTCCTGAAAAGGAGAAGTTAAGACTACCTATAATTATGCCTGCGAGTCACCCCAGAGAACCTCTTTTGTTGCTCTGATGTGGCCTCACTCTCTAAGCCAAATTCTTTACATAGTCTCACTGCATTCCCTCTACATGGGGCATGAGTCCCAGGGGCATGTGTCTCCCTGGTAATGTGCAACATGACTACCAGGGATGAGCCTGGCCCTGGCATCATAGGAATGAGAGGGTCTTCTTGGGCCAAGAGGGGAAAGAGAAATGAAAAAAGGGAAAGTTTCAGTGGCTGAGAAATTTCAAGTAGGTTTGAGACATCACTCAGGAAGTTATTCTTATGCATTATAAAAATATCCCTTTTTAGTTTTTAGTATATTGAAATAGCTACAAGGAAATATCTGAAAGTGTTGAACTGTAATCCAGTAGCCTTGATTCTTGAAGATGATTGTACAACTGTATAGCTTTTACAGTGTGGCTATGTAATTGTGAAACTGTGCAACTGACACTCCTTTTATGGAGTGTATTGACAGATGAGTAAGAAATTAAAGACAAAAATAAGCAATAATGGGGTGGGGAATGATAGATATTGGATATTTTGGGTGTTCTTTTTAATTTTAGTTTTTATTCTTATTTTATTAATTTTTGGAATGATGAAGGTGTTCAAGGGATGATTGTGGTGGTGAATGCACAAATATATGAGAGTGTCATGATCCACTGGTTGCACTTTGGATGATTATCTGGTATGTGAATGTAAATCAGTGAAATTGCATTGAAGGAAAAAAAGATTCAAAACATATATGACAACTATTTTTGTTTGCTAATTATATTATATCAGAAAGGAGGTCATAAAGATTACCTGTATAACTATAACTATAACATATAGCTATTTATTTACTTACTTTACTGATTCATCATCTAACATTTGTTGGGTGCTGATTAGTAACCAGACATTGTGATAGTTTGGTGAAGAAAACCACATTTTAAATTATCATTGCTGTGAATGTCCAGAGCAGCATTATTCATAACAGCCAAAAAGTATAAATATCAACCCAAATGGCAATCAATTGATGAATGGATAAACAAAATTTGGTATATCAATACAATGTAATATTATTGGACTCAAATAAGTAAATGAAGTACTGATAAAGGCTACAACATGGATGAAGCTTGAAAACATTACAAGAAGTGAAAGAATTCTGACTCAAAAGACCATATATTATGATGCCATTTGTGGTAAATATCCAGAAATGTGAAATAAATAGAGTTGGAAAGCAGGTTAGTGGTTGTTAGTGATTGGGGGTGGGAGAAGTTAGGTTGGAGATTGACTGCTAGTGGGTATGGGTTTCTTTTTGGAGTGATGAATATGTTCATAGATAGTGTTGATGGCTGCCCAATCATGTGGTTATTCTAAAATGCCACATAAGTATATACTTTAAAGTCTGAATTTTTTATGTGAATTATACCTCAATGAAAGCATTTTTTAAAAATTACCATTACAGAGGGTGGGGCAAGATGGTGGCATGGTGAGGAGCAGAATTTCATCTCTCCCCTAGAGCAGCTGGCAATTACCCAAGAACTATATGAAACAGTGTTTTGGGGGTGTCCAGTAACCAGTCACAGACTGGACACAAGTTTGGAATTGGAGGAAAAGCTGAGATCACAGCAAAAATTGTAATTTTCCCGGACCAGGGGTCTGGTGCCCCTCCCCATGCAGACCTCACAGAATGTCTTGCTGCCAGCATCCTGAAGGGGGGGGGAAAGAAAACAAAAAACAGCAATCTGCTGAGGGCAAGAAGGGAGGCTCAACCCAGCCTCAACTGCAGAATTAATTAACAAATTAATTAACTAATTTTGGGAGCTGGGGTGCTAAAGAACATCTGGGCTCCGAGAAGCGGGGGCATGTAAAAGTGAGCACCCATTCCCAGACTCCAAAAAAAAAAAACGTTTTTTCCCCTACATTTTGTTCATTCTGGCTTCTCACAGATCCCTTATCTTTTTGCATTTCAGTAGCCCCCAGGAGGGGTGGAACTGAAGCTGTTAGAGAGTAATTATCAGACAATAGCCCAAAGCATAACTTTAAATGCTCTATTTTGACACTGACAAAACTTCTAGGCTGGGGAAAGACGTTTAAAAGAGACTCTTTTTTTTTTCCTTTTTTTTTTTCTTGTTTTTTTTTTCTATATATTTTTTAATCTAAAAGGAATATATGTGGATATTTTCTATCAGAAAGCCCAGGTTGAGGGACTAGGCTGGGCTTGGGGGGAAACAGAGTACCCACAGTGTCTTTGAGTTGCTTATTCACTACTGAAGGTGTCCACCCCCATCTTTAATTGGCAATTCAGGCTGACCAAGGAATCTACCTGGAGAGGCCCCAAAGAGGAGAGGGGAGAGGGGAATAGTGCCCCTGAGAGATAACTGGAGTTCTGAGGATTGGGAGAATGGAGGGAGGTCCAGCTCAACTGGCAGTCCTCCTTTTGGGAACTCAGACCCCAGGGGCTGGAATTCAGATTCCATCTTCAGTCACCCACACCCCTGACAGGATCAGAGTCACCAGGAGAACTAAAGTCTCCATATCTCCTTACACTGATGGGGGAGCTGTGGGCTGGCAAGTGCCACTGGCTGGACAGGAGAGGAAAAGCACCAACTCTAAAGGCCTCATAGGAGGGTCTCATTCTCAGGAAAACTCCATACCCTCCCAATGAGACCTGGGCCTCACCAGACTGGGAAAATCTGACAAGTGTCGACCATATCTGAGGAGACCCACTCACAAAAAGGTTACATAGAGGCAGAGCAAGAAACAGAAAAAACAATGGCAGAAAAATTCTGGTCAACTAAATAGAACCTAAGTGAGAGGTTTAGAATAAGTTGAACTGAATAACAGAGGCCAAAGAACAAAACTTACCAACAAGAAAACCACTAGGTAAAAGATAGAAAACAAGCTCCAAAATAAACTAATCAAGAAAATCAGATGCCTAGACAACTTAAGATAACAAGCTGTACCAGGAAACATGAAAACATGGACCAGCCAAAGAAACAAACTAATAGCTCAGCTGAGATACAGGAGTGGAGGCAACTAATGCTAAATAAATTTGATTAAATGAAGGAAGATATAGCAAAACAGCTGAAGGATATAAAGAAGACACTAGATGACCATAAAGAAGAATTCATAAACTTAAAAAAAACAAATGGCAGAACTCATGGGAATGAAGGCCACGATGGAGGAGATGAAAAACACAATGGAGGGAAACAACAGTAGATTTGAATGGGCAGAAGAAAAGATCAGTGAATTGGAAGACAGGTCATTCAAATTCATACACACAAAAGAACAGATGGTGAAAAAAATGGAAAAATATTAGCAGGGTCTTAGGGAGCTGAGTGACAACATGAACCACACAAACATACATGTTATGGGTATCCCAGAAGGAGAAGAAAGGGGAAAAGGGGCAGAAAGAGTAACAGAAGATATATTCACTGAAAATTTCCCAACTCTTATAAAAGACAGAAAATTAGAGATTCAAGAAGTACAACATACCCCAAATAGAATAGATCCCAATAGATCTACTCCAAGACAATTTCTGGTCAGGTTGTCCAATGTCAAAGACAAAGAGAGGATTCTGAAAGCAGCAAGCGAAAAGCAATCCACCACATACAAGGGAAGGTCAATAAGACTATGTACAGAGTTCTCTACAGAAACCATGGAGGCAAGAAGACAGTGGCATGATATATTTAAGATACTGAAAGAGAAAAACTGTCAACCAAGAATTCTATATCCAGCAAAACTTTCCTTCAAAAATGAGGGAGAGATTAAAACATTTTCAGACAAACAGACACTGAGAGAGTTTGTGAGTAAGAGACCGGCACTACAAGAAATACTAAAGGGAGTGTTACAGGCTGATAGGAAAAGACAGGAGAGAGAGAGTTGGAGAAGAGTGCATAAATGAAGATTATCAGGAAAGGTAAAAGGAGAGGAAAAAATAACATATGACATATAAAATCCAAAAAACAAAATGGTAGTAGAAAGTACTCCCCTTACAGTAATAACACTGAACATAAATGGATTAAACTCCCCAATAAAAAGACACAGACTGGCAGAATGGATTAAAAAACAGGACCCATCTATATGCTGTCAACAAGAAACTCACTTTAGACACAAGGACAAAAATAGACTGAAATTGAAAGGTTGGAAAAAGATATTTCATGCAAACAGCAACCAGAAAAAAAGCGGGAGTAGCTGTATTAATAACAGACAAGTTAGACTTCAAAAGTGAAACAATGAAAAGAGACAAAGAAGGACACTATAGATTAATACAAGGGTCAATTCATCAAGAAAACATAATCATAAATATTTATGCACCAAGCCAGAATGTCCCAAAATTCATGAAACAAACACTGCGATCACTGAAAGGAGAAATAGATACCTCTACAATAATAGTTGGAGACTTCAATATACCACTATCATCAATGGATAGAACATCTAGACAGAGGATCACTAAAGAAAAAGAGACGTTGAATTGTATGATAAATGAAATAGACTTGACAGACATTTATAGAACACTACATCCAACAACAGCAGGATACACTTTTTTCTCAAGTGCTCATGGAACATTCTCTAGGATAGACCACATGTTGGTCACAAAGTAAGTCTCAACAAATTTAAAAATATTGATATTATACAAGACACTTTCTCAGACCACAATGGAATGAAGTTGGAAATAAATAAAAGGCAGAAGGTCATAAAATTCACAAACATTTGGAGGCTAAACAACACCCTCTTAGAAAACCAGTGGGTAAAGGAAGAAATTACAACAGAAATTAATAAATACCTCGAGGCAAATGACAATGAAAACACAACTTATCAAAACTGATGGGATGCAGCAAAGGAGGTGCTGAGACAGAAATTTATTGTCCTAATTGCCTATATTAAAAGGGAAGAGAGAGCAAAAGTTGAAGAGTTAACTGCTCACCTGGAGGAATTAGAGAAAGAACAGCAAACTAACCCCAAAGCAAGCAGAAGGGAAGAAATAACAAAGATTAGAGCAGAAATAAATGCAATTGAGAACAGGAAAACAATAGAGAGAATCAACAAAACCAAAAGTTGGTTCTTTGAGAAAATTAATAAAATCGATGGACCACGGGATAGGCTAACAAAAAAAAAAAAACAAGAGAGAGAGAGAGAGAGAGAGAGCAGATGCAAATAAATGCAATCAGAAATGGGAAAGGAAATATAACTACTGACCCTGCAGAAATTAAGGAGATAATCAGAAGATACTATGAACAACTATATGCTAATAAACTAGACAACTTAGATGAAATTAACAACTTCCTAGAAAAGCATAAACAACCAACATTAACTCAAGAAGAAATAGATGACCTCAACAAACCAATAACAAGTAAAGATATTGAGTCAGTCATCAAAAAGCTCCCAAAAAGGAAAAGCCCAGGACCAGATGGTTTCACATGTGAATTCTACCAAGCATTCAAGAATGAATTAGTACCAATCCTGCTCAAACTCTTCAAAAAAATTGAAGAAGAGGGATATCTACCTAACTCTTTCTATGAAGCCAACATCACCCCAATACCAAAACCAGACAAAGATACTACAAAAAAAGAAAATTATAGACCAATTTCTTTAATGAATATAGAGACAAAAATCCAGAACAAAGTACTTGCAAATCAAATGCAGCAGTACATTAAAAGAATTATACACCATGACCAGGTGGGATTTATTCCAGGTATTCAAGGCTGGTTCAACACAAGAAAATCAATTAATGTAATACACCACATCAATAAATCAAAGCAGAAGAAACACATGATCATCTCAATTGATGCAGAAAAGGCATTTGACAAAATTCAACATCCTTTCCTGATGAAAACACTTCAAAGGATAGGAATAGAAGGGAACTTTTTCAATATGATAAAGGCAATATATGAAAAACCCACAGCTAACATCACAGTCAATGGGGAGAGACTGAAAGCTTTTCCTCTAAGATCAGGAACAAGACAGGGATGCCCACTATCACCATTGTTATTCAACATTGTGCTGGAAGTCCTAGCTAGAGCAATTAGGCAAGAAAAAGAAATAAAAGGCATCCAAGTTGGAGAGGAAGAAGTAAAACTTTCACTATTTGCAGATGACATGATTCTGTATGTAGGAAATCCAGAAAAATCTACACAAAAGCTACTAGAACTAGTCAATGAATACAGCAAAGTAGCAGGCTACAAGATCAACACGCAAAAATCTGTAGTGTTCCTGTACACAAGTAATGTGCAACAAGAGGAGGAAATCAAGAAAAAATCCCATTTACAATAGCAACCAAAAGAATCAAGTAGTTAGGAATAAACTTAACCAAGGACACAAAAGACCTTTACATAGAAAACTATAAGAAACTGCTAAAAGAAATTGAACAAGACCTAAAAAAATGGAAGAACATACTATGTTCATGGATTGGAAGACTAAATATAGTTAAGATGGTAATTTTACCTAAACTGATTTACAGATTCAATTCAATACCAATTCAAATCCCAACAACTTACTTTACAGAAATAGAAAAACCAATAGCTAAATTTATGTGGAAGGGTAAGGTGCCCCAGATAGCCAAAAATATCTTGAGAAAGAGGAATGAAGTGGGAAATCTCACACTACCTGACTTTGAAGCATATTACAAAACTACAGTGCTCAAAACACCATGGTACTGGCATAAGGAGAGATACACTGATCAATGGAATCAAATTGAGTGTTCAGAAGTAGACCCTCACATATACAGACAACTGATCTTTGATAAGGCAGTGAAGCCGAAGCAATGGGGAAAGAGCAGCCTGTTCAATAAATGGTGTTTGGAGAACTGGATATCCATTTCCAAAAGAATGAAAGTGGATGTCCATCTCACACCTTATACCAAAATTAACTCAAAGTGGATCAAAGACCTAAACATTAGCACCAAGACCATGAAACTCTTAGAAGAAAATGTAGGGCAATATCTTAAAGATCTTGTGATAGGAGGTGGTTTCTTAGATCTCACACCCAAGGCGTGAGCAACCAAAGAACAAATAGATAAATGGGATCTCCTCAAAATTAAACACGTTTGTACAACAAAGGACTTTGTCAGAAATGTAAAAAGGCAACCTACACAATGGGACATGATATTTGGAAACCACATATCAGATAAGGGTTTAATATTCTGAATATATAAAGGAATCCTGCATCTCAATAACAGAAAGACAAAAAATCCAATTAAAAAATGGGCAAAAGACATGAACACTTTTTTGAAGAGGAAATACAAATGGCTCAAAAACATATGGAAAAATGCTCAACTTCACTGGCTGTTAAGGAAATGCAAATCAAAACTACAATGAGATATCATCTCACACCTACCAGAATGGCCATTATCCAAAAAACAGAAAATTACAAGTGCTGGAGAGGATGTGGAGAAAGAGGCACACTTATTCATTGTTGGTGGGAATGTAGAATGGTGCAACCACTCTGGAACACAGTGTGGAGTTTCCTCAGGAAGCTAAATATAGATTTGCCATGTGACCCAGCTATTCCATTGCTAGGTATATACTCAGAGGAACTGAAACTTAAGACACAAACAGACATTTGTAAACTGATGTTTATTGCAGCATTATTCACAATGCCAAGAGATGGAAACAGCACAAATGTCCATCAAAGGATGAGTGGATAAACAAACTGTGGTATATACACATGATGGAATATTATGAAGTTGTAAGACAGAACAAAGACATGGATCGTGTAATAAGGTGGATGAACCTTGAGGACATTATGTTGAGTGAAGTTAGCCAGAAACAAAAGGACAGATTCTGTATGGTCTCACTAATATGAACAGACATTAATGAACAAATTTTGTGAGTTAAAAGCTGACAACACAGGTGACCAGGAGAAAGAAGGAGGGCAGAGACCAGCCATTTGATCCTGAAGGATTACAGAATGTTTAGGATTTATTGCATAGATCCAGAAATAGATAGCATAATACTGTGTGATGGTAGCACAGTATTTTAAGTACACTGAAGAAAGATGTCTGTGAGTAAAGCTGAAAGAGGTGGGATAGGAGAATGTATGACACCAGAGGTAAAGATAGATGAAAAAGACTGGGACTGTATAACGTGGCAAAAACTGGAGTGGCTAATGACTGTTACTAAATATACAAATATAAAAATGTTTTTGCATTTGGGAAAGCAAATGAATGTCAACCATGTAGAGAGTTGAAAAGGGGATGGTATTCAGGGAAAAACATAATCAAAGCAAACTGGAGTCTACGGTCAAAAGCAACATTGTAATATACCTCCAATAAATGTAACAAAGGCAATATACCAATGCTAAATGTATATGAGAGGGGGATATAGGGAAGGAATATGGGATTCTTGGTAGTGGTGTTATTTGCTGTCCTTACTAGTATATTGTATTGTATGACATGTTATTTTTCTTTTTATCATTTTTTTCTTATTGCTAAAAAAAACAATTTTTCTTGTTGTAATCAATATGTTCAAGTGCTGATTGTGGTGATAAATGTACAACTTTATGATGATACCATGAACAACTGATTGTACACTGGATAAATATATGGTATGTGAATATAACTTTATAAAATTGTAGGAAAATATATATATATAGGAGTAAAAGTGTTGGAGAAAACATGGTGAGAGGGATGATGCCTCACCAAT
Organism: Choloepus didactylus; assembly: GCF_015220235.1. NCBI lineage: Eukaryota > Metazoa > Chordata > Mammalia > Pilosa > Megalonychidae > Choloepus > Choloepus didactylus. Next base: position 4,018,550 of record NC_051316.1, read on the forward strand.
ATGGACTAACTACAATGTGTAAACTCAGAATTGAATCTTAGAACATAGCCTAACATGGATATAATAATTGTAATAGTCCCTAGATTGTAAGCTCTTACAGCAGTTAACTCTATCCCTGAATTGTAATGCCTATCTCTAAACCTTGGGATGCTGATCCCCTAGTGTGTAACTTGATTGGTCTCTGGAACAACGCATATCTCTGAGACACCTGAAACTCAGAGCTAGAGCTCAGCAGATATGAATGTCAGTATTAGTGCATACAGCCACTGCCAAAAAAAAAAAAAAAGCTGAAAAAGAGCCCAGACTTCAATTAGTGATATGAATGAAGCAGGTCTGGTTAAGACCAGGACAAGCCAGGCCAAAGGGTAAAGGTGGAAACTGATTGTGTTTTAAACCTTTAACTTCCATAAGAGACCAAGGGAAGAGATATCTATTTGGTACAGGAACTAAATTTTCTAAATGGTACAACTCTACAGTCGATTTGTTCAAACACCTCAATTGCATGGAACTTTGAATAGGAAGTGAGATATGGTAGGTTAGTATAGGCTGGAGTGAAATAGTGACACATCCCAGAGTAATTTGGGCAGATAATAAAAATATTTTTACAGCCTCCCCCTCCCCAGCCCCGAGGATCTGGGGGAAGGTGTGTATATGTTGGACATCCTCACCTGGACTGGTGTTGAAGTTGTCACAAAAATTGGGAATGGCGGTTTGATGTGCTGAGCCCTTGAACACGGGACTTGCCCTTATGAAGCTCATTACTGCAAAGGAGAGTCTAAACTTTCATGTAATTGTGCCTAAGAGTCTCCCCATGAGTAACTCTTTGTTGCTCAGATGTGGCCCTCTCTCTTTCTAACTGAGCCATCTCAACAGGTGAACTCGCTGCCCTCCCCTCTATGTGGGACCCGACTCCCAGGGGTGTAAATCTCCCTGGCAATGCAGAATATGACTCCCAGGGATGAATGTTGAAGCAGCATCATGGGATGCAAAATGAGATGAAATAATTTCAGTGGCTGAGAGATTTCAAATGGAGTCGATAGGTCACTCTGGTGGGCATTCTTATGCACTATATAGATAACACCTCTTTGGTTTTAATGTATTGGAATAGCTAGAAGTAAATACCTGAAATGACCAAACTCCAACCCAACAGTGAGGACTCCTGAAGACAATTATATAATAATGTAGATTACAAGCGGTGACAGTGTGATTCTTGAAGACCTTGTGGATCACACCCCCTTTATCTAGTGTATGGATGAGTAGAAAAATGGGGATAAAAACTAAAGGACAAATGGGGTGGGATGGGGGGATGATTTGGGTGTTCTTTTTTCACTTTTATTTTTTATTCTTGTTTTGGTTCTTTCTGATGTAAGGAAAATGTTCAGAGATAGATTGTGGTGATGAGCGCATAACTGTTATCATACTGTGGACCGTGGATTGTATATCATGGATGATTTTATGGTTTGTGAATGTATTTTGATAAAACTGTATTTAATAAAAAAAATTACCATTAAATCATAGTAACATTTCCAAATGAAGTGAAAAAATTGTTTCATAAATGGAAGAAACAAAATGAATATTGAGAAGGAGTTGGAAGTGATTATGTAGAGATTCTCTTTGAGTTTGACTAGATTTGTTTGACTGGAGAAGGAAGGTGTAGATGTGGTGAAGCTTGGAAGCATAACAAAAATCAATTATAGGTTAAAAAAGAATGAAGATCTGATTCATGTGGCATCATGGATGGACCTTGAAGACATCATGCTGACTGAAATAAGCCAGACTCAAAAGGACAAATATTATATGATATCATTGATATGAAATAATTAGAATAAGGAAAGTCATAGAGTCAGAAACAAGAATATAGTTTACCAGTGGCTGGTTAGGTGTGTAAGGAATGGAGAGTTAATTCCTAAATTGTACAGAATTTCTATTTGGTCTAATTGTAAAGTTTTGGTAATTGATGGTATTGATGGCACCACAATATTGTGACTGTAATTGACTGCAACTGAGTTATATATGTAAATGTGTTTAAAGGGTAAATTTTACATTTTTCATATGTTATAGAATAAAAAGTAAAAGAAAAAAATGTAGGATTGTACAACACAATGAACTGTATTGAAAATGATGGACTACAGTTAATGGGACAATTAAAAAAAATTCTTACATGAATTATATCAAATGTACCCCACTAAGGCAAGGTGTTAATAATAGGGCGGTATATGGCAACTCTGTATTTTGTATTTTTTATGTATGATATTTCTGCAAACCTACAACTCCTCTAACAAAAAATTATTAATTAAAATTCTGTTGCATATACCTTTCTTGGTATTGGTCAATTTGGTTACAAGAGTGAAGAATTAAAAGTTCAGTATTTGTGAACATTATTGTACTATTCACCAGGGAAAACACAACATGTAATCTAATTAATCTCAGGTTTGCGTAACACAGAAGTGTGAAGGCAGGAGCTTCAGGGATTTAAGTTCCAAGTGTACTACTAGGGAAAATAAAATGTCATCTGCTTATTGTTCAGCTACCAGAGACAAGGACAGAAAGACCTGCACAACTCAGGTAGGCTTATGAGTCTCCAAATTTAAAGAATATAGGGGAAAAAACTATTTTTGGAAAAAAATATATGAAGGATTAGTAAATGAATCATTTCATAGGTATCATTTCTCAGGTATAGGTATCATTTCTCAGGTAGAAAACAACAAACTCTGCAAAATACAAGACCAAAAATATTTTCTTCTTAGAGCTGAAGGAATCTGATTGATTGTATTACTACCCACACATGAAAATAAGTTTTTAATTATTTTAATCTAGGTTCAGAAGAAAACTTTACTTCTTTTATCATTGTATAAGTGTATACCTGACTTTCAGATTTCATTTTCAGTTTTATTTCAAATATATTTGTGATGCATGTTACAAATATCAACTTGTGAAAATTCAACTCCATGTGGATCATATGTCATATTTACTTAAGTGTGAAAATAAAAATAAATCAGACCAGCAATCATATTCCAAATCTCATATATCAACACAGAGATTTTACATATCTACACAATCATACCACATATATAAATATAAAAATACAGTTACAGAAGAAATTGAACACTATATATTTCAGAAACATTTATTGTCTCATCTTCCATATCTGTTTTTATTGGAAATGTCAACTTAAAATCCAAAGGGATGAAAATGTGTATGTTAACTGTTGTTTACTTTTTTATTTTTTCAGCACTTCTCTGTCATTGGTCAAGAAACTTGTCCTTTGGCAGTAGACCACATTTACAAATAGGTAATGAATGTTCTGGTAAAGCAGTAATAACTTTCTAGAGAAAACCTCAATAAAACATATTTCTTATCTCACTAAATAATAAAGACAACAAACCCAAACCAGTTGCATAATGGTTTTCTTTATTACTGTCAGTTATAGTCTCATAATTTCCAGAGCTACAGCACAAGTATATTAAACCAATCATGAATTTGGAAGAACCTAATAATTGTTATAACTGTTTTTGGTCCATGTAAATATTTTCAAGCATATCAGATTTTTGGTCCTATATCTTGGATCCTTATCTCTCTAACATGTGTGTTTTAAAACAATATTTTGACAATGAAATGAGTTCATAACTAATCCAATTAAACTCCCTGATATAAACAAGTGAAGGCCAAGAGAAAGTGAGGAACATGAGGTGTCACGTATTGCATGAATGACACGTAGATGTAGACCAAAGTTTCTCAATTCTGATTACAGATAACTTTCACTATCATCAAATAGTCAAGAATACTTTTTTAGAGGCTGACACATGTCTGGGTAATATTCTGATATAAGGAAGAAAATTTAGAGAAAATAAAATAATGTCCTTATTTACAGATAATAGTTTGTGGATGTCCAGAGAGTTAAACATGGATATACCATTTTCTTGATTATTTTTTCAACAGTTTAGTCAAGAGGAAACTAGTATGGACAGGGAAAATTGTTCCTCCTTGACTGGATTCCTTTTCTTGGGAATAACTACTAACTCTAACATCAAAGGGGCCCTATTCACCATACTCCTAGTTGTTTACCTCATTAATATTCTGGCAAACCTTGGAATGATCATTTTAATTATAATGGATTCCAAACTTCTCACACCCATGTACTTTTTCCTCAGCCACCTCTCCTTCTGTGACCTCTGCTATTCCACAGCAATTGGGCCCAAGATGCTGGTGGACTTCTTTGCCAGGAACAAATCAATTTCCTTTTTTGGATGTGAGTTGCAATATTTAGTCTTCTGTATCTTTGCAGATGTTGAGTGTCTGCTGCTGACAGTGATGGTCTTTGATAGTTACAAGGCCATTAGTGACCCCTTGCTCTATACAGTCAACATGTCCAATAGGATGAGCTCCATACTCATGACTGGGGTTTACCTGATGGGAATGACTGATGCTCTGACACATACAATATTAGCATTCCACTTATGTTTCTATGGGTCAAATATGATTGATCATTTCTTTCATGACTTGTCTCCTCTTTACCTCCTTCCATGTTCTGATGTACATGTCAATGAACTGGTATTATTCATCATTTTTGGCTTCATCAAGCTGAGTAGCATTTCAGTAGTTCTTGCAACTTATTGTTATATCATCCTATCAGTTTTAAAGGTCCGCTCGGCTAAGGGAAGTTTCAAGGCTTTCTCCACCTACATTCCCATCTGATGGCTGTAGCAATTTTCCAAGGAACTATACTCTTCATATATTTCAGGCCCAAGATCTTCCCATTCCTTAGATCAAGACAAAATGACCTCTTTGTTTTACACCATTGTGATTTCCCATGTTAAACCCCCTGATTTATAGCCTGCAGAATAAAGATGTGAAAGAAGCTTTGGAAAGACTGAAAAATAAAAAGTGGTTTTAAATGCTTATATTAAGTAAATATATATCTACATGTATGTATGGGTATATATGTATGTATTTATTTGTCCTTGATTTCATAAGATATATGAAAACACATAAGAAACAGGTTGTTTCAGATATTAATTTTAAAAAAAGAGTGTACCAAATTATAGTCATACCAAAATTTTGCATTTCCCTAAATGGTCATATTTCATACATTCCCTGAATTTATATGTATAATTCCCCCATAGTATAAAACTTGCCCAACACTTCATGTCATGTAAAATTTTTATTTGTTCAAACTTTCAATTGTGTACTGTTTCAATTACTCTAAAATGTATTTCATGTTTACTAAATGTCTTTTGTACATTCAGGTGCTTAATATTTTATGGTGAATCTAGTAGTTCTTATGCTAATTTATAATTTATGGAAAAACAAACATTAATTAGTAAAGCTTTCTGAAATTTATAATAAACTGCAAATCAACAAGCAACAAAAACACCAATAAAAATCCAAAACAAAATGCCTGAGTTTGGTATGCAGGGAAGGAAGTCTTCCCTCAATGGAGTAATTTTGTTGTAGTTTTAAAGGATGACTAAAGATGCAAGTTGGGCAGAGGAAAGTATATAAGTAGAGGGAATGGCAATTAGAGAGGACATGAAGAGAACAATACCTTGACTTTAAAGGAGAAATAAAGTTCAACCTGCTTACATTATAAAGAACAAAGGGAAGGGCCTGAGGAAAGTACATCCTTGAATGTTAATTCTTAAGCCCTGTATCACTTCTGCCAGAAAGCATTACTTCTCTTCTTCTCCTTCTTGATCTGTGTTAAATATTCCTTTTTGTACTCACAAACAACTGTTTCCTAGAGGTATTTTTATGATATTATTGTTTATTAAATCATTTTCTCCAACATGGGATTGTGAACATTTTGTGCTCAAGAACTGAGTTATGAATTTCTGTTATCTAAAGAATCTGTCTCATGTCTTGGACAGAAAATGGGGAATAAACATATAAGTAATAAAATTGACACTAATATTATTAAGTGCTTATTAAATGTTAGATAAAACAAAATTAACTTAAGGTCTAATATGTGCCTTGAACATACTTTATAGCTTCTAAGTACACGTATTGCTGTGATTGCTAGATGTAATGGATGTATAAAGGAATACATACTAATAATTCAGGAAAAAAAGCATTCATCTATGCATTTTTTTTTGCATTAATTCTACTTTATCTGCCTCAGTTCTAGCAACACTAATGTACACTCCTAATTACACATTATAATTGCACAAGCTAAAGTCATTAAATTTCTTAGATTGATAGCTGGCATTTTGAAATGCACTGTGTGAAAACATTCCAAAATGGGAATAAAACCCAAGGACCTCTTGTGCTTTACAAGCTGGCATTTGTGTGTAGAACACTGGGTCACATTTGTTTCCTTATGACATTATATATTACTACTTTTAAAGATCAATTTGATCTCCAGATTGGCCCCTTTATCCACCTAGTGGGTGTGAAATAGAGATAAGGATATTTAAGCCCTATAAATGGATGACCAAAATTGGAATTGACTGCTTTGATTGTTTCCTTTCCCTTAAATGTGCAAGTTAAGGTAGAATAACTGGTTGTTGAGCATCATGTTTAGGAGATTCGTGACTCAAATAAGAGCTTGTGAAAATGGGATATAGGAATCCTTCTTCCTTGGAATGCTACACACATAGTGAGAACTAATATTGAAAGATTTTGATCTATCCTAACCTGTCTACATCATTCCTTACTGGACTCTTATCATTTGTTTCTCTACCTCATACTCTTCTCACACACCTAACAATAGGAATTTTATTTTACAAACCTTATATTGCAAATATATGTTTAGTGGGTTAATATAATAGACATATTCCTGAATCTATTCATTATGTCTTGTCACTGAATCCCTAAACATAAGAATGGTATACTAATGGATCTGTGTATGTGTATAAAACAACAAATACAAAGATACATAATGGTGATTTTCTGCTTAACCACATTTGTGAAAATAAAGGAGTAATAAGTTCAATAACCCCATTAGTGGGAGGTAAGCATTAAAGTCAGAAGCAGAAAAATTATCTCCCTTGAAGAAATCCCTCATTATAAATCTGCTAAAAATGTCACTCAAATCACTGTATCCTTTAACAAGTCACTCTTCCTTACTAGACTTCAGTTGTCTCTTTGTGAAAGAGGGGATCAAATTCAATATCACTAAAATCTTTCACTCACTGAAACCATTTTGCTTCATTTCTCTTCCCTCTATTGGTCAAGAAGTCTTTCTCAATCCCATGGTGCTGGGTCCAGGCACATACATAGGAGTTATGTCTCATGTTGCCAACTACTGTACTGTGTCTCTAGGTTTACCTGTGATTCTAATTCTATTTAAACCCATCCCACTATTGGAATGATCGTGAAAAAAATGAGTCTATAAAAAAAGAAAGACACTGCCTTTCTACAAATTCAGTTTTATTGAGATATATTCACATACCATACAATCATCCACAGTGTACAATCGTTTGCAGTATGATCATATAGCTGTGAATTCATCACTAGAATCAATTTTTGAAATTTCCATTATTCCAAAAAATATAGAAATAACAATAAAGATAGAAATAAAAAGGATACCCAAAACATCCCATCCCCCATCTCCCCCTAAAACTCATTTAATTTTTTTCCCAGTTTTTATACTCATCTGCCCATTCACTGGATAAAAGGAGTGTGAGCCACAAGATTTTCACAAATACACAGTAATCCCATGTAAGCTACATAGTTATACAATCATCTTCAAGAGTAAAGGCTACTGGGTTGCAGTTCAACAGTTTCAGGTATTTCCTTCTAGCTATTCCAATAGCCTAAAAACTAAAAAGGGACAGCTATATAATGCAAATGAATAGCCTCCAGAATGATCTCTTGACTCCATTTAAAATCTTTCAGTCACTGAAACTTCATTTTGTTTCATTTCTCTTCCTTCTATTGGTCAAGAAGTCTTTTTCAATCCCATGATGCTGGGTCCAGGCACATACATAGGAGTCATGTCTCATGTTGCCAGTGAAATTTAGAGCCCTGGGAGTCATGTCAGTAAGTTTACCAGCTGAGTGGGATTAGAGAAAGAGAGGACACCTCTGAGCAAAAAAGAAGTTTTCTGGGGGTGACACAGGCACAATTTTAAGTAGACTTAGCCTTCCTTTGCAGTAATAAGTTTCATAAGGACAAACCCCAAGATCAGGGCTTGGCCTACTAAATTTGCAGTCCACAATGCTTGTGAGAATATCAGTAATTCCCCAGGTGGGGAAGTTTAATATTTCCACATTTTTCCCCAGTCCCTCAATGGGGCTTTGGAAATACATTTTTGTTCTCTGCCCAAATTACTTTGGGATGTATCAAGGCTTCATACTAACTAGTACAAACCAACCAGATTTCACTCCCTATTCAAAAGTCTATATAATTATGGTGTTTTGAATAAACTGACCATACAAGTCATATTATATAGTGAAGGTATTGCATTTTGAGGCTGATTTGACCTGATATAACAGTGGCAATGACATCAGTGAGATGGCAGGATTATCATAAGGCCATATAATTTTAAAAAAACCCTTTAACTGGCTTCTTATTCACATTTCAACTTCCATAGACATATCACAGAAGTGAATATCCAACCTTTTATGTACTCAAGTAAATGAAAAGTAAAACCTCAGTGTACTACCATGAATCACCTACAGAATGGCTAAAATGATAAGCAGAACTATGGAGTATTGGTGAGTGTGTGGAACAACCATGCCCATCACACATTGGTAGAAAAAGTGAAAATTGTCATTCCTATTTGGAAAGCTATATGGAATTATCTGCTATAGTTATACATACAACCTAGAAAAATCCAAAACTTGAACTCCTAATTTTATCCGAGACAATAAGAGAATATCCACCGAAGACATATAGAAAAATATTCACAGCAACATTATTTACAATAACATTAATCTGAAAACAACTCAAGTTTTGATCAATTCATTAGATCAGAGTTGAGGAATATTTTAAGTGTAGTTAATAATATTTTAGACTTTATAGGCCATATATCTTCTGTCATATGCATTCAGGTTTCTGCTTGCATTGCAACAAGAGCCAGTATAAAAATGAATGGGGATGAATGTGTTCCAATAAATTTTTACTGCCAATATTTGTGAATCACTGTTCTAGATAAAATGGATAACATATGGTTGTGGTACATTAGACTACTATACAGCAGTGAGAATGAAGAATAATCTCAATAAACAGCAACATGGAAGAATTTCATAAACATAAGTTTAAGTGAAACAATTCAACCATAGTTGTATACAAACACTACGACTTTATACGTTTAAAATTATACAAACTAATCTCTTATATTGGATGTCAATTTGTGATGGGTTGGTGGATGATTTCTGAGATTATTAGTGATGCCCTGTCTTATACTGTGGGTTCTGGGTGAATGGATAATTTCATTTCTAAAAAATAACTTCACACATACTAACTATATGATTTTTTTCTAAATGATTTCCAAAAACAAAATCTATTCACTGTCATATTATAAGCAACTCTGATTCTGTTAATATTTTTTAAATCTCTAATAGTTTCTTATATACAATAAGTTTTCAATTACATTTGTAAACTTAATATATTAAGCAACTTTCATAGAAAGTGTGAACCAATACACATTCTTTATGTTACTCAAAAAGTGCTTCCTTTCTTGTAGAACACAAATGTCTTTATCAACACATGGACACTTCTAGTCATTCAGTATTACCAGTGAGACTAAAAGTACTTTGTTATGAGTGCCATGCAATGAACTTATGTTTCCTAACAGTTTCCTAACATGTTTCCTAGCATTCTGTGCCTCAGGGCCAGACAATGATTTTCTGAAGAATGTCATCTTGTACATAGACAGTTGACTGCATAGTATTATTTTAGTGGTAGCAGGGTCATCTGGAAAACTTTAAATCTAGACATATGTTTCTTATGTTCTGGCCTGTGATATCTAAATTACTCCTAAAGATATTGATTTCAATTATAAGAATGCCATTCCTAAGTAAAACACAAATACCTTTGGTAAGCCAATTATGATGTACAATTTGTAAACATGAATTACCTATGCAAGCTTAGGTTATAATAGGGAGAGTGGGAGGGAAGTGAGACTATGTGCTCTGTAGGGGAAGTTGTACTTAGGAAGCTTAGTCTAGGTCCTGTCTAAACAGAGAGTACCCTGGAGGGATTTGAAATCCCTGGGTGAAGAGAAGTACCTAAAGGAAAAAAGAGTTTGGAAAAGAATCGGAAGAAAAAGAGCAGGGATGACTTCATCCACTCCTAATACACACTAGAGATGAAGACAATGGTAGTAAAGCTCTTGGGTAACACAAATGAGTCATATTCTTGTGGTTACCTTGTGTAAAATTATGAGCAATTACTAAGGTGGTTTGAGATTTCCCTCAACACTATTTCCCTCAGGAATAAATTTTGTATTCATTAAACAAAGAATGAAAATGAAATGTGAAAAGGCATTAAAATTGTTATCTAAATCACTTCTCCCAAAGTTAAAAATATAGTAATTTCATGAATTTTAGTCTGATGAGTCATCTAGCTTTATAGAGACCAAGGTAAACAACAATAACAAAACCATGTTTCTCTTTACTCCCATGTGTTTTAAAAGAAACAGGAAATGATCTTCAGTGTTGGTGTGCATAAAATGGCATATGTCAGATACCTCTTAGTTGTTGTTTACATGCAAATTGTGCATTGACTGGTTTAGTGGCAATTAAATCAACCAGATTAAGACATTGACTTTACATGGTATGTGCTTGGTTTTTGTACATTGTTTGGAAATATGGATCTATAGTATATGTTCAATGAACACATCGTGGTCTGTGCTTGTTGATATACAGAAATGATTCACACTTTATTAAATACCACTCCAGTCCTGAACAATACAGAGAGCATCCCCCAAGAGTACCACTTTGTACATTTTCAGGGAACACCATTTTCCATATTTTCTATTTGCTCCTCGAAGTTATGCAAGATAGTGGCTTTCCACATCACTTATTGTTCATACCAAATTTAGTAATGTTTCTGTGTTCAGCTTAAATAAATAGAAATTTAACTTTCAATATGGCAGCCCTCCTTTTTGCTTCTTGCTGCCCTCTATCACCTACATAGGAATACTGCCTTAGTTTAGTCATGCTATTTTGATGAGTTTTCTGATCACTTAGAAATCTAAAAATATATGGAACACTAATTTTGAATTTCCAAACAATAATATAATGTAAACATACATTACCTTTCTATTATAAAAATCACAAGAATTGCTTTTTAAAATAGGATTTGTATTCAGGAATTTATTGAAAGCAAGTACTTCACAGTAATGTCTGTAAGATTCTAGATGTTAAATATGACAACTGAGTTTGGTGCCTTAAGGGATTCCAAGAGGAATAAGACAAACTCTACTACCATGGAGCTAAGAACTCTTTGTAGAGGAAGAGAAATTCATGCGTGATACAGTACCTAAAACAAAATTAGACAGTGGGCTAGAAAACTGATTTTCTTTTATGATAGGTAGTATTAGCTTATATTTCTAAGGTTGATTTTTTATATAATATTCTATTCTAAAAATAATAAGTAATTCAATTACCCCAAGTATAGTGCCATCAGCTAGAGAATCACAGGCTCATGCTACCAAGATCAGGAATTTTTGCATGGGAAAATCCATGAACTTAACTCTACTTCCAGAGTCTACAGTTCTCAACTGGCTATTTCCACTCATGAACCAACATAGATATGCTATACTCATGAACATATATAATAAGGGGAAACTTAGAGCAGAACTGAAACTTCAGTGCTTTTATATTATGTAGCCAATTCATTTTTAAAATAGTATGTTTATTTCTCATACTAAACATCTTGATGATAAAAAAAATAGTCCATTGATATTAACTCCCCAAGTGAACCCTGTTACTATATGAAGGGACCATATGATTATAAAGTTCATACAATTATTAATATAAAAAGGAATCTGTCTACCAATTCACTTTTGGAACGTGCCAAGATAACATTGCTCCTGAATTGCACTCCTCACCCCCATATTTCCACATAGCTGGCTGCTTCAGACCAGCTCAGTCACCCACTCCAAGAAATCTTTTACCATATTTTCTGCATCTTTTCTCCTTTATTTGCAATCTTATAGGCATGCTAAACTTTTGTCACAAATCTTCCTACTATTGAAATATCTCATTTATTAATTATTTTTCTTTAACAAAAATGACTTATGATGACAGCAGGAATCTTGTACATCTTGTTCACACACACATTTCCAGAATTTAGAAGAGTTTGGGAAAAATCTTACAAATATATGTGACATATTGTTAGTTGTCCTTTATGTTTGTAGAATAAGTTAATGAAACAAATTATAAACAAAGGCCCATTTACACATCAGTATGCATTAAGCACTCAAATGCTATTATTATGGAGAGCTGGGATTCCCACAATGGTATTAACCCCACAGAAACTTCCTTAACCACTAATGACACACTTGGAGAAAATGCAACTGGGGAAAATATTGTTTGGGGATATTTTCTTTGTAGTGACATTAAATTGGGATTTGAATGGTTAGGGAAGGTATTAATTGGTTCTGAAAGCCAGTGGGATCTGAAATGAGCCATTATAGTTAATAAAATACATCAATGACATTTCACCTTGATACTTATCTACCGCTATATTTTGATAGTGTTGCTCAATGATTCATTTGTAATTTACATTTCTGAGATAATAAAAGCAGAATGAGTTTGTGTTGTTAATTCCCCCTTATTTCACCCCTGCATCTGGTAGCAAACAAACCAGATGAGAGAGTAGCAAAACAAAATATGAGACAGAATCTCAAATATTGAAAGCATACGATAAAATAGTTTGGTATGATGTCAGACAAATATGTAAAAAAAAAATTGTATGGTCTGGTAATACAGCCCTCCTTGTATACAAACACCAGGACATGCTGGATAAAATATGATACATTATTTAAGGCCCAGGTGACCTTGCCAGAAACAAGGCACTAGAAACCAAGAAGCAACAGAAAGAGAGATAAACATAAAAGCTGATGTTATTGCTTCCTAGGAATTTATCAGTAACTGACAGGATTGGATGTTATCAATCCTGCAGGAAAAAAAGGCAAGGCTTGGGACCAGAGAAGGCAGACAGCTGGTAATAAGATACTCTCATACCCACACAGACATAAAGATGGGACCATTAAGGCACCATCTTAGTGAAAGGGTCAGCTAGGAAAAACAAAAACAAAAACAAAAAACAAAAACATGGAAACTGTCACAAGAGACAAACAAGGACACTTATCTATATCTTTGGGCTTTGGATAACAAAAAATAATCTTTGAAACTTCAGAATGCTAGACCTGTACCTCAATGATCTTGGAGTTTGAATTTTATGACTTGCATTTTCTAGGATCCCAACATGGTGAAAAATGAAACCAAAGTTTATCCCCAACCAGTGATAAACTGGAGTTAAAAGGACTAAAATCTGCTTTGAGGTGTTATTTGCATAACCCAGCCACCAGGAATTCTTAAATGTACTATAAAAAAATTATGAAACACTCAAGAAAACAGTCTATTTATTGTGATTATTCATATGTTTTGCTGCAAAAAATATTACTGTTTCATGAGGACTTGCTTCCACACAGCCTGCTGTTTTAGAATATACTGTACATTTACTCTATTACCTTCCTCAAATTTGAAGAATTCTAAATTCCAAATTAGACCCAGTCCCAAGGATTTTGGATAATGGATTGTGGACCTGTGTCCAGATAACAGACTATAAAATAAGTGTATTTATATATATATATATATATATATATATATATATATATATATATATATATATAAAATGATGAGTGAAGAAAATGAATTGAAGACATGGGAAGTGAAGTTCTAAGGAGGGAAAAATATCAGGAATCTTCTAAAATAATCAAATATAATTCCTAGAAATAAAAAAATAAGATAATTTTAAAGAAATCCTCAGTGGTTGGGAAAAACATTTTACATGACATTATCTCTTGTAGTCCTTAAATAGCACATACAATTTTACTGATTTCACTCATTTTCCTAGGTGATTCTATACCAGTGGATTTAGTTGTCCTATGTGAGTAAAGAACAAGCCTGGGATTGGCCTGCTCAGCAAATTCCATTAAATGCTTTCATGGAAGATTTGTCAATTCATTAACTTGGGTTGTTCATCAGATAATATTTGTTGAATACTGTCCATGCTGGGCACTGTGCTATGCTTGGCACTTAAAAGAATAAAAAACATTTTTGCCTAAAAGTACAAAATTTTTCAAAATGTTATATGGTAGTAAGGTAGAAAAGTATATATAGGGTATTATTTTACCTGTTTAAATGTAGACATAGAAAGAAGGTTTGGAGACAGTATCTCAAAATTTTTACTGTGATTGCCTATGGAGGGTGATGAAATTTAGGTAATTTTTTTCTTAAAATCTTTTCCAAGTTTCCTGTACAGAGCATGTTGTAAGACCAACATATATGCCAATTGTCACATAAAGTTATACAGGGAAAGCTTATCCCCCAAGGCATGTAAACATGGGTAATATCACATGTATTTGCATTTTTGATTACACAGAGAGGCAATTATGATACAAAAAATGGTATTTGATGGAGTGTTTACTAATTAGATGGCTGTCCTTGGGTTTATATTTTAACATTTCTGGGTCTCAAGTTTCTTTTCTATCAAATAATATGTTGGAATGGGTTTCATCATTGTCTTGCAACTCTCAATCTTACTTTGGGCATGTTTGTGCTATGTGATTTTAAGGTATGCCTACTTTAATAATGTAACAAAGATATAAATGCCTAATTCTAATACTATACATGTTAGCAATCAGTCTTGTCTACCTATTTTGCAGATAAGAAACTGGAAAAAGATAAATGGTAGTTGTCTATAAAATATATTGAAGAAACAATTATGACTATATTATTTCTCTCTTGAACATTGTACAAAATCTACATTGTCATCTAAGTGATTTCATTTAGGATGTAGATAAATGTGACTCAAATATTTCAGCAACAAAAATTTCTCCTTGTGTTTTGTCTTTCTCCATAGGCAATACAGACTAGGTCTATGCTAGAGATGCCAAATTTCACAGATGTGACAGTGTATATTCTACTGGGGTTGACTAGTCACCAAGAGCTACAGGTTCTCTTTTTTGTAGTGTTTCTTGTAGTTTACCTCATCACTCTGTTAGGGAACATCGGTATGATCACTTTGACCAGCATCAGTTCCCAGCTTCAGAGCCCCATGTACTTTTTCTTGAGTCATTTATTTTTTGTAGATGTGTGGTTCTCATCCAATGTCACCCCCAAAGTGCTGGAAAACTTATCTGAGACAAAAACCATTTCCTATGTGGGATGTTTGGTGTAATGCTACTTTTTCATTGCCCTTGTCATTGTCATTGCCCTTGATTGTCATTGCTGGGATTAACTTCACATATTCCCTTTTGGTGCTCCTCATCTCCTACACCCTCATTGTAGTAGCTGTGCTATGCATGCACTCTGCTGATGGGAGGAAGAAAGCCTTCTCCATCTGTGGGTCCCACTTAACAGCTGTTACCATGTTTTATGGGACCCTCATATTCATGTATCTCAGGTGGCCCACTGAGGAGTCTGTGGAGCAGGGGAATATGGTGGCCATGCTTTATACCATGGTGATTCCCATGCTGAACCCCATGATATACAGTCTGAGGAACAAGGATGTGAAGGAAGCCATGAAAAAAGTGATCAGCTAAACATGTTTAACGAAACAGAACTGAGTTAATTGTGTCTTCTATGCTTCATACATTTTTGTTGTCAACATTATTTTCAAGGACATAGGAAAACTGAGCTGAAGACCTGTGTTTTCAAAGAGAGAAAGAGACTCAAATTTGGAGCAAAACCTGTAGATTGACCCATTCCTGGTAATATAAGCAATGAGGATTAATTGACATGGTGTAAGTAAAAGTGGTTAAAATAGGAAAATATGAGTTGCTACATGTTATTGCAATAAAAATTTTAAAAAGGAGAATTAATTTAAAGGGTGTTCAAATACTTAGCTAAAAGCATGAGACTGTTTCTCTTATTCAACAAGTCAGTGCATGTACTTTCAGTGGCTGAGAGATTTCAAGTGGAGTGGAGAGGACACTCTGATGGATATTCTTATGCATTATATAGATAACACCTCTTAGGTTTCAATGTATTCAAATAGCTAGAAGTAAATACCAGAAACTACCAAACTCCAACCCAGTAGTCTGGACTCCTGAAGACAATTGTATAGTAATGTAGATTACAAGGGGTGACAGTGAGATTATGAAGGCCTTGGGGATTGCACTCCCTTTATATAGTGTGTGGATGGATGGGTAGAAAAGTGGGGACAAAAACTAAATGACAAATAGGGTGGGATGGGGAGGGATGGTTTGGGTGTCCTTTTTTTTACTTTCATTTTTCATTCTTCTGATTCTTTCTGATATAGGAAAATGTTCAGAAATAGTTTGTGGTGATGAATGCATAACTATATGATCGTATTGTGAACAGTTGATTGTATACCATGGATGATAGTATGGTATGTGAATATATTTCAAAGAAACTGAATTAAAAAAAGTCAGTGCATAACTTTTAGTAATAGTTATTCATTTGCATATTTAGAGGTCAATTTGTGGTGGAAAATACTAACAACATATTTAATGCTCTTTCATAATACAATATAAAAATTACAGTCTCACTAATAGCTATGAAATTGTATGCTACTTTCATTGTGAAAGAGGCAGAACTCTTCAGAGATTTCTATTTTCAAAAAGCAAAATTAATACACTTAATTATTTTCCCATGTCTTTTTGTTTCCTAAGAGACACATCATTGTAAGTGTCTGTCTATATAGATTGCAGAAACTTCAGTGTTTTAACCCTAAGGATGCCAGATTGTGTACTTCTCACCTGACCTAGCCAAACTAGCTTTAAGCCTTGAGTAGAGTTGGTAGATGTGTGTGTAATTTAAAAAGCATGGATTTCCACACTCTGCTTTACAAACCAAACTGATATTTATTTTAAAATATTTTGCACATTCTGGGGCTAAGATATGGTGTATAAATTCTTTGGTTAATGTTTATATTTGAAAGAATTAAAAAATTTTGTGAGTCAGAAGGGGAGACAAATGGGCTCTATGGTTATGTGTTGGAGAGGATTAAACATAATTAAGCTGATAGCTATAAATATAATTATAACAATATCATCAAATTTAAAAAATATTTTGCAGAAATATCCTGAATTTTCAGCATTTGGCAAAATCATCTTAAGCTCCCTCCTTCCTCTCTATCTCTTTCTCAATCTAAATCTGTCTCTGTTTCTTTTTCTCTCTCAAACCAACATACACACACACACACACACACACACATGCACACACACACACATCCTACTTTCCTTTCAAATTTAGATTTTCATGAGAGACTGGGTATTAAGTCATAACATTCTGGTGCAGATGAGTTCACCTGATGAATTTTCTGCCTAAGAGAGAAGGAACTCAGGAGTTCAGAGTACTTGAGCACTGAGTGATGCAAAAGAAAGCTTTACCTGAACACAATTCTGCCCATAGTATCCCAGACCAGATAGAGGCAGTACATAGTTTAGGGTTAATGAGCAACCTAGGCTGCCAATCTTATTCTTTCACTTGCTCACTTTGTAAACTTGGTCAAAAAACATAAACCCCTATTTACTTTTCAAAATGCCAATTTTATTCTTCAAACTGGGGATAATGTTAATCACAACTCCATAGAAGTGGTGAGTTGATACTTCAAAGAGCTTAGAGTGAAACTGCAGAAATAATTCCATTTTTTTCTCTTCATATGAGGCTGACACTGGACTGAGAGTCATCCTGTAATTATTCAGAAACACCCTGTAAGATATAAATTTTCTATTCCACTAAGAGTAAATACAGGCTCAATATTATGTCACTTACCTATGGTCACATAATTAAGGGGGCAGAGCCAAAGGTTAATTTCAGAGCTGTTTCATATCAGAGGCCATGCTATCCTACATCCCAGACAAGTATGAATGCAGAGGGATAAATTATTTATACCATAATCTACTACTTCACCAATGATTCCTGCATGAATTCCTTCTCCCCAGTTGTTGCCAGGTGATCCATACTTTTGAATGACTTCTCATCTGGAAAATGACCATGTGCTGCATAGGACATACATTGTTATGATCATTATACTGTAAATGGTGATTATTAGGGACATAGCACAGGAAGGAAAGTGATTCATCAAAATTTTGCATGATACAAACCATGACTATTTTCCTGAGATGCATGATTTCCAAGTGTGAATTTAAGAGGCAGAACCCATGTGATATTGGTAGACACATTTTTATCTCTTGATTTTATTATAAGAATTATTCTTCTAATTAATTCTTCTCTTACTCTAGCCCTGAGATTTTTCTAGAATTTAAATTCTTATTCCTTTCATAATTAAGCAGAAGGTCCCTTAGGGAGATGCTCCCAATGTGCAAGGCTCTATTTTAAATGTTGAGAAATTACTCATTTGCTGTTCTCCTCTGTTGAAGGTAAGTCTGCAGGCTTTGAACTCTCTGCAATTCAGATTAATACAGTCCAATCAATTTATTTTAAACCCTATTTGAAAAGAAAATGAAGATCTTAGTCTTAGATTTATTTTTAACACAGTGTGTTATGTGTGAAGTTTTATTTCTGGTGTTTTCTTATTTTTACCTATAGCATATTCGAGACTATGTAGAATGTGCTCATTATAATGGGAATTTACAGAACTTGTTATTCCTCATTTTTCTCTCCTTTCACTGTTCCCTGCAGGTAAGAACATTTGGTTTTCCCATTGTTCTTTTAAAATATGTATGAATGGATTTGGAATTATTGAGTCAGTATGAAGGTTTGGACCAGTGATTTTTCCTTCACTCTTTCTCTCCATGGGAAGTGTTAATACAAATGAGTCTGGATTACTAAATTTCATAATCCATCCTCCCAATTATCTTGATAAATAATATGATGTGTTATATGTAATATAAAGCACTTAGTCGTCTGATACTAGACTGTAGGGATCACCTAATTTTGGAGAGAGTAGGGAAGACATAGATGGTCATTTACATCTGAACCCAGCCTGCATTGGGGAGAGTCATGCGAAGCTCATCTAGTCCATCAAGGATGATCTATCTACAAGATAACTTTCTTCTTCCTGGAAGGGCAAACAAATTGAATTTTTTATTAAATTAAATAAAATAATACAATAGGTTATTGAAGAGGCAGCCATATGTTGTGGTTAAGGGTATATAACACAGGAGTCAAGTTACTGGTTTGCATCTCGATTCCGTTCATCCTGGGGGATCCAGGGAAGCTCTAAATATCTCAGTGCTTCACTTTCCTCATTTTCCAAATGGAGATGTTTGTAGAACATCTTTCATAGCACCTTTGTGTGCAAAGGGCTTAGAAAGCCATCTGTAAGTTAGCCATTCTTAATATTATAGAGCTGCTCTTACTGCTACTAGAAAAGTATCTCTTATTGGAATTTTTAATATAAGGTATGAAGTTGATCTAAATATCAGGAGGCTTTATGAAAAATGTATTTGTGACTATTCCTGAGTATCTGATATATATATATATATATATATATATATATATATATATATATATATATCACATATGTACACATATATATATGTAAAGATTAAGCTTGATAGCATAAGGTGTTCCAAGGTGAATGAGACAAACTCTAATACAAGAGAGATAATGATTATTTGTAGAGGAAAAGAAATGCACACTTCACATAGGAACTGAAACAAAATTAGAGAATATTCTGGAAAGCTGATCTTCTTTTAAGATAGGTAGTGTTAGCTTATATTTCTAATACACTTGATTTTTTATATGTTTCATACTTAAAATGATATAGTAGTACCAATAACCCAAGTTCAGATTTATGAATTAGGGAATCATGGGTTCATGCTACCAAGGTCAGGAGATTTTTGCTACCAAGTTAAGGAGATTTTTACATAGGAAAGTCCATAAGCTTAGCTTTATTTCCTAAGTCTACAGTTCTCATCTGGTTATTTCTACACATGAGCCAAAATAAATAACTTACACTCATGGAAATCTATAACAAAGGGAAAATTAATCAGTCTTGTACCCAATTCATTTTAAACTTAGTATGTTTATTTCTCATATTGACCATTTTAAGGATAAGAAAAGAGTTCATAGAGATTAATTTCCCAAATATACCCACTACTAAATGAGGGAGCCATTATATCATAAAGTTCATATACTTTTTAGTATACAAAGGAATCTCACAAGCAATGCTTTTTTTTTGGAATATGCCAAGCTAACATTGCCTCTTTTGAGCTTTAGAGCTTGCGCTCTTTCTTCCCCACATATTTCCACATAGCTGGCTGCTTCAGACCAGCTCAAATTCAACTCTTTAGAGAATCTTCTTTGGCCAGTCTTTCTTCATCTTCTCCAACTCATTCCCTATCTTACTGGCATGCTAAACTTTTGTCACAAATATTACTACCAACTAATTATATCCCATTTATTTACTTCTTTATTTCTCTTCAATAACAATGAATTATGATGTTAGCAGGAATTTGTTATATCTTGTTCACCTACACAATTCCAGAATTTATAATAGCTTGGCATAGAATCTAACAAATATATCTGACATATCATTGAGTGTCCTTTATGGTTGTAGAATAAGTTAATGAAACCAATTGTAAACAAAGGCCCAGTTATACATCAGTGTGTATTAAGCATTCAAGCACTATCATGGAGAGCTTATATTCCCACAATGGTCTTAATCCTACAGATACTTCCTTAAGCACTCATGTCACACTTTTGCTTCTCAGAAGAAGACAACTGGAGAAAAAAATTGTTTGGGGATATTTTCTTCATAGCGATATTAAATTGGGATTTGAATGGTTATAGGTGGTATTAATTCATTCTGAAAACCAGTGGAATCTGAAATGAGCCACTATAGTTAATAAAACACATCAATGACATTTTACCTCGATATTTATCTATTGTTACATTTTGATAGTGGTGCTCAGTGATTGCTATATTTGTAGTTTACTTTGCTGAGATAATAAAAACAGAAAGATTTTATGTTAATTCCCTCTTACCTCATCTCTTCAGGTGATAGCAATCAAATGAGAAAAATGCACAGCAAGTGCAAAATAAAATGAAGCAGAATCTCATATATTGAAAGCATGTGATAAAACAATATGGTATAATGTAAATCAAATCTGTCAATAACTAGATTGTACAGCCAACATATATATAAGCCCACTGTCCCATGAAGTTATACAGGGAAAGTTTACCCTCCAAGGCATATAAAAATGGGTAATATCACATATATTTGCATTTTTGATTACATAGAGGGGCAATTATGATACACAGAAATAGTATTTGATGGAGTGTTTATTAATTAAATGGCTGTCCTTGGGTATATATTTTAACATTTCTGAGCCTCAAGTTTCTTTTCTATCAAATAATATGTTGCAATGGGTTTCATCATTGTCTTGCAACTCTCCATCTGACTTTGGACATGTTTCTGCTACCGGATTTTAAGGCATGCCTACTTAATAATGTAGCAAAGACATAAATGCCTAATTCTAATACTGTGTATGCCTGTAAGCAATATTATCTACCTATTTGCAGATAAGAAACTGGAAACAGATAAATGGTAATTGTCTGTAAGATGTATTGAAGGAAACAATTATGCCTATATTATTTCTCCCATAAACATAGTGCAAAACCTACATTGTTTTCTATGTGATTTGATTTAGAATAGAGATACAGTAAATATGACTCAAATGTTTCACCATTAAGAAAATCTCTTTGTGTTTTGTCTTTCTCAGGAGACAATACAGACTGGGTCTATGCTAAAGATGCCAAATTTCACAGATGTGACAGAGAGTATTCTACTGGGGTTGACTACTAACCAGGAGCTACATGTTCTCTTTTTTTGTGGTATTCCTCATAGTTTACCTTGTCACTCTATTAGGGAAAATTGGTATGATCACTTTGACCAGCATCAGTTCCCAGCTTCAGATCCCCATGTACTTTTTCTTGAGTCATTTGTCTTTTGTACATGTGTGGTTCTCATCAAATGTCACCCCCAAAATGCTGGAAAACATTATCTGAGACAAAAACCATTTCCTATGTGGGATGTTTGGTGCAATGTTACTTTTTCATTACCCTTGTCCATGTGGAAGTCTACATCTTGGCAGTGATGGCCTTTGATCACTACATGGCCATCTGGCCACCCTTTGCTTTATGGCAGTAAAATGTCTAGGACTGTTCATGTTCAACTCATCTCTGTGCCTTAGGTCTATGGATTCTCTGTTAGCCTTATATGCACACTGTGGACATACAGCTTGTACTTCTGTGGGAATTTTGAAATCAACCATTTCTATTTTGCAGATCCCCCCTCATCAAGATTGCCTGTGGGGGAGTCCACATCAAAGAATACACAATGATTGTCATTGCTGGGATTAACTTCACATATTCCTTTTTGGTGCTCCTCATTTCCTACACCCTCATTGTAGTAGCTGTGCTATGCATGCACTCTGCTAATGGGAGGAAGAAAGTCTTCTCCACCTGTGGGTCCCACTTAACAGCTGTTACCATGTTTTATGGGACCTTCATATTCATGTATCTCAGGTGGCCTACTGAGGAGTCTGTGGAGCAGGGGAAAATGGTGGCTGTGTTTTATACCATGGTGATTCCCATGCTGAACCCCATGATCTACAGTCTGAGGAACAAGGATGTCAAAGAAGCAGCCAACAAAGCATCATCAGGGCTAACTTGGGGCAGTGAAACTTCAACAGATATTTTTTTTTGGTATGTTGGTAAACATTGTAAATGACAAGGTATAAAAATTGTTCACAAATAACTTTCTATAGGCAAATCTTGCTTACACTAATAGATCCACTCTATCACTGTGATGCCTCATACCTAGAATGTACTCTATAGACTTAGCATATTTTTTCTATATATGCAATGATTTTATTAAAACTGACATTGTTTCAATAGTTTTAATAAAACTAGTGCCTTCATACAATCATATTTCCTCAGTGTGCAATATTTGATAGTAATCAACATTTATGTTCCAATTATCTGTCCCACCCAACTCTATTCATTCATGTGTGCTCTACTGTATATTTCTGATGTTAAAGGGGTGAAACATCCCTGGCAGAAGACTTTACTACTCATCATAATCAAAAGATGAATGAATATGAATGTTCTGAATGTAAAGCCTGAAATTTGGCCATATAAATGCTATCCCATTAAACCCTTGGTTAATAATTTGAATTGAAAATATTTTATTCCAGCTACTTAGTAATATTAAGTTTCAGAATCAACCTTTAGCAACTTAAATCAAGCTTTTATTGTCTAGAATGAAGCAACCAAAAAGGAAGCACAACTCAACTGCATGCTCTTGGGCATGCATTTTAACTTGTTCAGTGTGTTTCAAAGTGGCATTTCTTTTGGGTCTGGCTAAAAATCCATGACACTCACTGTTCAATTATTCTTGATTGGTGCATCTGTAGTCTACTTATTCTACATCCCATTCTTGCTAATGGCAGAACATAAAATTGTCTACCTTGTGTTATTCTTTCTAATTTATCAGGGTAACAGAAAATGGAAGGTAAAAATGATTCCTGATAGAGTAGTTTATTCTGAGTTGAGTACTAATACAATTAAAATGAGTTTGCAGTTGAATATGTTCAGGAAGATCCTAAGAAGTAGCATATAATGGTAATACTGCCACTGTTAACATAGTCTAGTTCAAAACACATAATTATATGCATGCTGGGTGTTTAGGGGAAAAGTGTTCCAACAGCTGCAACTTACTTTGAGATGTATAAAAAATGGATAGGGAGGGATGAAAACACAAATATATATGTAATAAAGCAAGGATATAATGTGTTCACTGTAGAAGCTAGGTTAAGAGATAGATGAGTGTTCATTGGCACAATTATTTCAACTCCTGTATGTTTAATAATTTTCAAAATAAAATGTTGGAAAACAAACAACAAACAAATATGAAAAAATCATCAAAGAAAAAAATACATAAATATTGTTACTTATATTCATATACTAATGGATTAGAATTTAGGAAAGGCAGATGGGGGAGTATCCTTTCACAAATCTAGATTCTGATAGTTGGAGGAAAGTGTACTATTTGTTCATTTTGGAAGTTATGATAACACATTTTTTGTGTTTTTGCAACTCCTGCATTTGCTTCAAAAGAGTAGTTTCAATTACTGTACATAAAGTAGAACTGCTCAAGCAACAACTGCATTCACAGAGACTGACATTATATTCTAAAGGTCCATATTTCTGTCTTCCTTCTGGCAGAGAAGTTCTTCATGTTCTACTATCCCAGTGTTCATTTTATAACTAAACGCTGGCTATAGGCCACATTTGCCATCTTCTATTGTTGGCCCATTATAACCTTGTTGCTAAATTTTTAATGAGCTATCAGCAGAATTTATATATAAGTCTAAGGGTCATCTCTTTAAAGCCAAAGACAAAAGACTTGGACTTTCTCTTCTCCCTTCCCACTTGAAAATGTCAATTTCAATATTTACCCTAGGTCCAGAAATGGAAGCCACATCTTATGAGCTAAGTGCCTTATTGTAACAATTAGCTCACACTGTTGGATAAGAAAGGAATTCAATTATACTTTATGTCACTATATTTTGGAGATCACTAGTTGTAACATGTAGCCAACACCCTACTTCTTCTTTCAATTGAATGTATAAAAATTCCCAGAAACATGATTCTTGGCATGCCAAATAAGCATGGTATTACCTCTTAAGGATGATTTAATTTTCCTCAGCTGATTGTCAGTTTTCTTGCAATTGAGTGAGAGGCATCTGGTTCTCTCTCTCTTAACCATAAGAATTCAACCCTCTGGTTTAGGATATTAATTTCCTTTGCCTTGCTGCTTGATGAGACCTTGGATTTATCATGGCTCACAACTGACACATTAGTTGATTATGAATCTCCTTTGTTCTCACTTCCAGGTCACTTTCAGATACTTATGAACTTCTTTCCTGGGCTCAGAAATTCTCAGCTATTTACCCTGCATGATCTTTTAAAGGATAGACTAGAATGTGCCTCCATCAAACTTTTAGCCTACAGACATCTTTAGCTGTTTTCATTCTTCTGTGTGTTTAACACATTAGAACTTAATTTTTCTATGAGACTTTTCAGTCCCCCCTGGCTACCCACTGGGAAGCTAAGCTATCATCTTGTCTGCTATGGATGCTGTTTAAATTTATCAGGGCTTTCTTTGGATAGTTCTGTGGTTTTGTACCACATCACCTGAATCCAGGATGCTACCCAGAAGAAAGGACATAGGCTCCCTTTTCAAAGATTTGTTAACCTTTAAATTGCCAAAAATCAATTCTGGGGAGGTGAGGCAAAATGGTGGCATAGGGAGGTGTAGGATTTAGTTCATCCTCTATGGTAGCTAATAAATAGCAAGGAACTATCTGGAAAAACTGTTTGGGGGACTCCATGTTGGGATACACATTGTATACCAACCTGGAATTAGTGGAATAACATAGATCACAGCACAGAACTGTAAGTAAATCTTCCACGTTGTGGAAGTTGGTGTCTTTCCTCCACTGGTACAGCAGACTGACTTGGAATCTTTCCCTGGTGGGGAAAAGAAACCCTATCTTCTGAGTTTGGGAAGGAGAGCTCAACCAAGCTCCAATGCAGATTTGATTAACAACTTCAGACTGCTGAATGTCTCTTCTGAGTACAGACAAATTCTACAATGGAAGCAATAAAGAAACTGGGAGATCTTAGCAGCCCCACCCCCAGTAGCAAGAAGGCAGTGCTGATGGAAACAAACAAACAAACAAAAACAAGAACTTAGAGGTTTCCATAATTGGCTTATCTCAGAGTACTAGAAACAGACTGTGCTCCAAGAGAAAAGGCAGATAGACCCGGGTACCAATGCCAGTTATTGATTGGTGAACCTGCAGGCCTGGTGAGCAGCTCAGAGGAGGATTTCTTTTCTTTTTTTCTTTTCTTTTCCTTCTTCTCTCTCTTTGTTTTGTTTTTTAGCAGCCCATTAAACAAAGGAACAGTCATTCTTAGTTTTCAGCCCTGCCCAAAGCAAAGGTGGAATTAAGGAATGACTGAGAGACAAAGTAATTAATCAGGTGGAGGACAGAGCAGCAGCTGTTTCAACCTACAAAAAGCAGAGACCAGCTTGTCTCAAACATTCTCAAAGAGGGGTTAATAAGGGAGATGCTTGAGAGACCTGTAAAGTTTCCAGCCTGCAGGGAACATTGGGCTGAAGAGTGGCTTATTTTCCCCCAAATAAAAAGAAAGGAGAAAGGCCCAGCACATGTGGCAACTGTTGTTTAGAGAATTCAGACCCTAGGAGCTGGAAAACACAAACAGTTTAAACCTGCATTCAGCCTCAGCCTCTGTCTCAGCCATGCCCCTGGCAGGGACTGGGTTGGCTGAGAATTAAAGGTACAGTCAAACTTTATACCAGTGGGGAGTAGCAGGCTGGAAATTGTTATCTGCTGGGCAGAGCAGGAATACCACAGAATCAGGAGGTTCAGAGGAAAGAATGATACCATACTGGGTCTCATCCTCAGGAAACCTTGATACTGATTACTCCTGCTTAGTGAGTCTTGGCTCATCTTGTCCAGTAAAATATGATTGGGGTCCATTTATATGTGGAGACACTCCTCCCAGAACCAGACCTCCAGGAAAATGTTTCTAGAAGTAATGAAACAAGTGTTAAAAATACAGAGAGGCATAAAACAAAACAAAGCAAACAGCACATGAATATTCCCAGAGGAGGAAGAGGAAAGAGAGTGCTTTTTTCCTGGGGCAAAAGAACTGCACACACAAAGAAGGGCAATCTCAAAACACTTCCATATAGGCAGAGAAAGAATCAGAAAAATAAGAGCTGAAAAATTCTGACCAGTTGAATGGAAGCTATGCCAGAGACCTAGAATAAATTGAACTGAATGTCAAAGAACACCTATATATCAAAACCAACCAACAAGAAAACACTAGGAAAAAGAGAGAAAATGACCACAGAATAAACTAATAAAAATATCAGATGCCTAGAATACAGCAAAAAAAAAAGTCATACTATGAAGCATGAAGACATGGTCCAGTCAAGGGAAAACTAACACTTCAAATGAGATATAGGAGTTGAGACAACTAACTAAAGTTGTTTTAAATCAATTCAATGAGTTGAAGGAGGATGTGGCAAAAGAGATGAATAAAAGGAGACACTGGGTGAACATAAAAAGAACTCAAAAGCTTTCACAAACAAATGATGGAATTTATGTGAATAAAAGACACAATAGAAGAGAGAAAAACACATTGGAGACATACAATAGTATATTTGAAGAGGCAGAAGAAAGTATTAGTGACTAGAGTATAGGACATCTGAAATCCTACACACAAAACAGAGAGGGAAAAGAATGGAAAAATATGAGCAGGATGTCAGGGAATTGAATATCAACATGAAGTGCGTGAATACACTTTATAGGTGACCAAGAAGGAGAGGAGGGAAAAGGAGCAGAAAGAATAATTGAGACAATAATCACTGAAAATTTCCCAACTCTTGAAAGACATAAAATTACAGATACAAGAAGTGCAGTGTACCCCAAACAAAATAGATCCAAATAGACCTTCTCCAAGACACTTAATATTCAGATTGTCAATCCCAAAGAGAGAATTCTGAAGGCAGCAAGACAAAAGTAGTCCATGGTATTCAAGGGAAGCTTGATAAGACTAAGTATGATCTTGCAGCAGAAATCATGGAGGTGGGAAGGCAGGGGTGTAATATATTTAAGATATTTGAAGGAGAAAAACTGCAAGCCAAGAATTCTATGTCTGAAAAAACTGTCCTTCAAAAATGAGGAAAATTTTAAAAGATTTACAGATAAACAAACACTGACACAGTTCATGAACAAGAGATCTGCTCTACAAAATTTACTAAAAGGAGCACTCCAGGCAGATTCGAAAATACAAGAGAGAGAGGTTTGGAGAAGAGTGTAGAAATGAAGATTATCAATAATGGTAATTAAAAGGGCAAAAAAAGAGAAATATAAAATTTCTCTCCAAATATATATTTGGACATATAAAATCCAAATGACAAAATGGTTGAAGATATTATTGCATTTACAATAGTAACTTTAAATGTTAATGGATTAAACACCCCATTCAAAAGACATAGAGTGACAGAATGGATTAAAAAAATGGGAAACATCTATATGCTGTCTTCACGAAACTCACTTTAGACCCAAGAACAACAATAGGTTTAAAGTGAAATTTGGAAAAAGATATTTCATGCAAACTACAACCATAAAAAAACATGTGTAACTATACTAATATCAGACAAATTAAATTTCAGCTGTAGAACCATAAAAACAAAGAAGGGCCCTATGTTTTAATAAGAAGGATAATTCATCAAGAAGATTTAAAAATCACAAATATCCACACACCAAGTCAGAGTGCCCCAAAATGCAGGAGACAACACTGACAACAATGAAGGGAGAAGTAGACATCTCTACAATAATTGTTGGAGACTTCAAAATATCACTGTCTTCAATGAACAGAACATCTAGACAGAGGATAAATAAGGAAACAGAGATCTTGAATTAAATGACAAATGAACTAGAATTAACTTTTACAGAACATTGCAGCCCACAAAGCAGGGTATACATTTTTCAAGTGCTCATAGATCATTTTTTCAGAATAGATCACATGATGTGTCACATGCCAGGTCTCTATTTAAAAAGATCAACAATTATACAAAATGTATTCACTGATCCTAATGGAATGTGGTTGCAATCAATAACAGTTAGAAGGCTGGAAAATTCAGAAATATATGGAGGCAAAACAACACACTCTTAAACAGTGGGCCAAGGAAGAAATTTCAAGAGATATCAGTAAGCATCTCAAGGCAAATAAAAATGAAAATGCAACATATCAAAACTTATGGGATGCAGTAAAGGCAATACTGAGAGGGAAATTTATTGCCTAATGTCTATATTAAAAAAGGAGAAAGAGCAGAAATCAAGGACTTTACTGCTTGCCTAGAGAAGGTATAGTAAACTAATCCCAAAGCAAACAGAAGGAAAGAAATAACAAAGATTAGAGCAGAAATAAATTGAGTACATAAAACCATAGAGAGAATCAACAAAACCATCAATTTGTTCTTTGAGAAAATCAATAAATAGATGGACCCTTATCTAGGCTGACAAAGAAAAAGAGGATGAAAACAAATAAAATTGGAAATAGGAGAGGGGACATAACTAATGATCCTGCAGAATTAAGGGAGATAAGACAATTCCATGAGCAACTCTGTGCTAATAAATGAGACAATGTAGATGAAATGGGCAACTTCCTAGAAAAGCATGAACAACCAACACTGACTCAAGAAGAAATAGATGACCTCAAGAAACCAATCAGAATTAAAGAGATTGAATCAGTCATCAGAAAGCTCCCCAAAAAGAAAAGCCCAGGACCACATGGCTACATATGTGATTTCTACCAAGCATTCTGGAAAGAATTGTAACAATCCTGCTCAAACTTCAATAAATTTGAAGCAGAGGAAAAGCTACCTAACTCATTCTATGATGTCAACATCACTCTAATACCAAAGCCAGACAAAGGTACTGTGCTGGATTGAATGTATTGTGTCCCCCAAATGCCATTATCTTTGTGGTCTTGTGGGGCAGACGTTTTGATGCTGGTTAGATTTGCTTGGAATTTGCCCCACCCAGCTGTGGGTGATGATTTTGATGAGATGTTCCCATGGAGGCGTGGCCCCACCCATTCGGGGTGGGCCTTGATCAGTGGAGCTATATAAATAAGCTGACTCAAAGAGAGAAAATGGAGTGCAGCTGGGAGTGATGTTTTGAAGAGGAGCAAGCTTGCTAGAGAGGAACGTCCTGGGAGAAAGCCGTTTTGAGGCCAGAGCTTTGGAGCAGATGCCGGCTGCCTTCCCAGCTAACAGAGGTTTTCCAGACGCCATTGGCCATCCTCTGGTGAAGGTACCCGATTGCTGAGGTGTTACCTTGGATTCTTTGTGGCCTTAAGACTGTAACTGTGTAGCAAAGTAAACCCCCATTTTATAAAAGCCTATCCATCTCTGGTGTTTTGCATTCTGCAGCATTAGCAAACTAAGACAGATTTTGGTACCGAGAGTGGGGTGCTTTTGCTGCTGAGTTTGCAAATGCCAAACATGTTGGAATGGCTTTTTAAATGGATAGGGGAAGATTCTGGAAGAATTGTGAGGAGCTTGATAGAAAAGGCCTAAACCACTTTGAAGAGACTGTTTGTGGAAATATGGACTCTAAAGATACTTCTGATGAGTACTTGAGCAGAAATGATGAATGTGTTGTTGCAAACTGGAAGAAAGGTGATCCTTGTTTTAAAGTGGCAGAGAATTTGTCAAAATTGAGTCCTGGTGTCAGATGGAAGGAAGAATTTGAAAGTGACAACCTGGAATACTTAGCTGAGGAGATCTCCAGACTACATGTGGAGGATGTAGCCTGGCTTCTTCTTGCAGCTTATAGTAAAATGCAAGCAGAGAGAGATAAACTTAAAACTGAACTCTTGGGTTCAAAGAAACCAGAAGCTCATGGCTTGGAAAATTACAAGCATCCAGGAATTCCAGAAGCTACAGCCCAATGTGAGGATGTAACCAAACATGGAACCCAGCCGCCATTTCAGTACAAGCCAAGATCGGAGATGGAATTATCCAGAAAGGATTTGTGGAAACTCCTATTGTCTGATGGCTTTGACCCCTGCATGCTTCATGCAAAGCCAACAGAATTTTTGTGAGATCTTTACAGACAGAGCTGCTGCCAGTCAGGACTGGAGGAGAAAGACAAGGAACAAATTGAAGGAAAAGTTTCTTCAAAGGCAGAGCCATGGAGGTTGATGTCTAGAGTCAAGAGGTCTCAGGCTGGGAGAGCAGAGCAGCCCACACACATGGAAAGGGTGAGTTTGCCCTGGAGGTTGAGGGTTGGCATTCCACCTCGATGCTCTGGAAGAGTTTTTCCACCCGAGGTCCCAAAGAGGGTGGAACACATTCCCAGGGAATTGGGGAGAGCCTGGCTGCCACCACACTGTTTGGAAGGGGTTGAGCATGTGCCCCGGAGATGGAAGGGAATCCAGGAGCTGCCCTGATGTTTGAGGAGGGTGGGGCTGAGAAAGTGGTCTCCCCAATGTGTGCCGAAGTTGGAGCACTCACCCAAGCATTTGGAGAGGAAAGGGCTGCTGAAAAGGCCCTTAGGAAGGGTTAGACTCCTGCTCTATCAAGCCCCAAGGATGCAATGTTGTTCTGTTAATGACTCTCAGACTTTGAAATCTAATGGAGTTTGTCCTGTGGGTTTTAGGAACTGTTTTTCTCCTGTTAACCCTGTTATCCTTACTGTTTCTCCTTATGGCAATGCAAATGTTTATCCTATGAATGTCCCTCCTTTGTATGTTGGGAGCACATAACTTGTTCTAAGTTCACAGATCCACAGATGAAGAAAAATTATACCTTAGGATTGGCCATGCCTATAATTGATTTTGATGGGATCTTGTACTTAACTTTTGTTACTGAAATGATTTAAGTTTTTTGTGATATTGTGATGGAATGAATGTATTTTGCATTTGGAAAGATGATGTCATTTTGGGGTCCAGGGGGTGGAATGTGCCGGATTGAATGTATTGTGTCCCCCAAATGCCATTATCTTTGTGGTCTTGTGGGGCAGACGTTTTGATGCTGGTTAGATTTGCTTGGAATGTGCCCCACCCAGCTGTGGGTGATGATTTTGATGAGATGTTCCCATGGAGGCATGGCCCCATGCATTCAGGGTGGGCCTTGATCAGTGGAGCTATATAAATAAGCTGACTCAAAGAGAGAAAACGGAGTGCAGCTGGGAGTGATGTTTTGAAGAGGAGCAAGCTTGCTAGAGAGGAATGTCCTGGGAGAAAGCCGTTTTGAGGCCGGAGCTTTGGAGCAGACGCTGGCTGTCTTCCCAGCTAACAGAGGTTTTCTGGATGCCATTGGCCATCCTCCGGTGAAGGTACTAGATTGCTGAGGTGTTACCTTGGATGCTTGTGGCCTTAAGACTGTAACTGTGTAGCAAAGTAAATCCCCATTTTATAAAAGCCTATCCATCTCTGGTGTTTTGCATTCTGCAGCATTAGCAAACTAAGACAGGTACTAAAAAAAAAAGAAAATTACAAACCAAACTCTTTAATGAAAATAGATGCAAAAATACTCAGCAAGATATTGCAAATTGAATCAAAATCAGCACACTAAAAGAATTGTAAACCATGACAAGTGGATTTTATTTCAGGTATGCAAGTGTGGTTAAACACATGAAAATAAATTAATGCAATACACCATACCAATAAACCAAAGAGGAAAAACCATGTAATCAACATGATTGATACAGAAAAGGCAATTGCCAAATTTCAGCACACTTTCTTGAAGAAAACATTTTGAAGAATAGGAATAGAAGGAAATCACATCAACATGATAAAGGGAATAAAGGGATAAATCCCAGATAAAATCATACACACAGGGGAAGGACTGAAATCTTTCCATGTAAGATCAGGAACCAGACAAGGATGCCTGCTGTCAAACTGTTATTCAATATTGCACTGGAAATTCTAGCTAGAGCAATTAGGCAAGAAAAATAAATAAAGGACATCCAAATTAGAAAGGAAGAAGTAAAACTTTCACTATTTGCAGATGACATGATCCTTTATGCAGAAAATCCTGAAAAATCTACACCAAAGCTACCACAGGAAATAAATGGGTAAAGCAAAATGGCAGGATACAAGATAAGCACACAAAAATCAGTAGTGTTTCTATACACAAATAATCAGAAATCTAAAAAGGAAATGAAAAAAATCCATTTACAATAGCAACCAAAAGAAAGAGATATTGAGGAATAAATTTAACTAAGGACATAAAAGATGTATACACAGAAAATTACAAAGTGTTGTTAAAAGAAATCAAGGAAGACCTAAGTAAATGAAATGACATACAATGTTCATGAGTTGTAGGACTAAATATAGATAACATGTCAATTCTGCCCTAATTGACTAATAGATTCAATGGAATACCATTTAAAATCCAAACAACTTACTTTGCAGAAATAGAAAAATCAATAATCAAATTTATTTGGCAAAGCAGAGTGCCCTAAGAAGGTAAAAATATCTTGGGAAAGAAAAATTAAGTGGGAGGTCTCACATGATCTGACTTTAAAATATATCCCAAAGCTACAGTGGTCAAAGCAGGATGGTACTGGCATAAAGATAGATAAAATAACAAATGGAATTGAATTGAGTGTTCAGAAATATACCCTCATCTATATGATTTTTGATAAGGTGGCCAACTTCACTCAACTGAGACAAAGCAGCCTCTTCAACAAATATCACTTATAGAATTTGCTATCCATACACATACAAAAAAAATGAAAGAGGACGTATGCCAGTTTGAATGTATTGTGTCCCCCAAATGCCATTATCTTTGATGTAATCTTGTGTGGGCAGATGTTATCAGTTTTGATTAGATTTCTTTGAGTGTTTCTTTGGAGATGTGCCCCACCCAACTGTAGGTGATAACTCTGATGAGATCATTTCCATGGAGGCATGGCCCCACACATTTAGGGTTGGCTTGGTCAGTGGAACCATATAAATGAGCTGATGGGCAGAGGCAACTCAGTGCAGCTGTGAGTGATGTTTTGAGGGGGAGCTACAGCCAAAAGGGACATTTTGAAGAAAGCACAGGAGCTGCAGATCAGAAACAGTTTGAAGACAGCCATTAAAAGTGGAATCTTGCTCTGGAGAAGCTAAGAGAGAACAAATATCCCAAGTGCAACTAAAGTGACATTTTTGAGGAACTGCAGCCTAGAGAGGAATGTACTGAGAGAGCCATTTTGGAGCAGATGCCAGCCACATGACTTCCCAGCTAACAGAGGTTTTCCAGATGCCATTGGCCATCCTCCAGTGAATGTACTTGACTACTGATGTGTTACCTGAGACACTTTATGGCCTTTAGACTGTAACTGTGTAACCAAATAAGCCCCCTTTTATAAAAGCCAATCCATTTCTGGTGTTTTGCATTCTGGCAGCATTAGCAAACTAGAATAGGAACTTACAGAAAAGTTACCTCAAAATGTTTCAAAAACCTAAACATTAGAACTAAGACCATAAAACTTTCAAATAAAATGTAGGGAAACATCTTAAAGATCTTGTGGTAGGAGGTGGTTTCCTAACTAATGCACAAGCAATGAAAGAAGAAATGGAAAAATGTAATCTCTGCAAAATTGAATATTTTGCATGTCAAAGGACTTTGTTGAGAAAATAAAAAGGAAGCCCTAATTGGAGACAATATTTGGAAAACACATATCAGGTAAAGGTTTAATATCCAGAATATGTAAAGAGATTCAACAACTCAACAAGAAAAAGTCAAAAAACCCGCTTAAGAAATGGGCAAAGGACATGGATAGATATTTTTCCAAAGAGGAAGCACAAATGGCTGAAAAGCATATGAAAAGATGCTAAACTTCACTAGCTATTGGGAAATGCAAATCAAAACTACAATGAGATATCATCTCATCACTACTAGAATGGTCAATTAAAAAAGACACACAAAACTTCAAGTGCTGGAGAGGCTGCAGAGAAATAAGTACATTTAATCACTGCTGATAGGAATATAGAATGGTGCAGACACTCTGGCAGGCTATCTGATGGTTGCTCAGGAAACTAAATATGGAATTGCCATATGATCCAGCAATTCCATTGCTAGGTATATACCCAGGAGAACTGGAAGCAGGGACACAAACAGACATTTGCACAGTGGCATTATGCATGATTGCCAACAGATGGAAACAGCCCACATGTCCCTCAATGGAAGAGTGGATAAACAAACTCTTATATGCATATGATGGAATATTACACAGCTGTAAGATGGAATAAAGTCATGATACATGCCACAATGTGGATGAACCTTGAGGACATTATGTTGATTGAAATAAGTCAGAAAGAAAAGGACAAATGCTCAATGGTCTCACTAATGTGAACTAACTATAATGAGCAAATCCTGAGAGTTAAAGTTGAGAATGCTGGTTATCAGGAGATAGAAAGAGGGCAGAAATTGGGCATTTGATGCTGAAGGAGTACAGAATAATTAACAATATTGCAAAGATTCAGAAATGGATGGCATAATACATGTGTGATGGTGGCACAATATTGTAAGTATAATGATCAAAGGTGCATGTGAGTATCATTGAAAGAGGAAGGCTAGGGTGATGTATGACACCAGAAAGAAAGATAGAGGATAAAACCTGGGATGGTATAACTTAGAGAAACCTAGAGTGGACAATGATGGTGGTTAAATATTCAAATATAAGAAAGTTTTCACATGAAAGAGAACAAATTAATGTCACCATTACAGCATGTTAAAAATGAGATTACTTAGGGAAGAAATACAACCAATGCAAACTAGGGTCTGTAGTTAACAGTAATATTGTTATATTCTTTCATTAATTGAAACAAAGTCAATGTACCAAAGCTAAATGTTGATAAGATAAGAATATAAGGTATATAAGGGAGGAGTATGGGATTTTTGTTGCTGTTCTCCTTTCATCTTCTTTTTCTTTCTTTGTGGAATAAATAGAAATGTTCCCACATAGATTGGAGTGGTGAAATCATAACCATGCGATTATACCAGGAGCCATTTATTGTATACTTAGGATGATTGCATGGTGTGTGAATAAAACTGTTAAAAAATAAACAGAGAGATACAAGTGTTGGAGAAGATGTGGAGAGAGGGATATACCTACTCACTGCAGGGAAGTAGAACAGTGCATCCTCTCCAGATGGCAGTCTGGTACTTTTACAGGAGGCTAAGTATAGAGTTTCCATATGACCCTACAGCTCTATTATTAGGTATATACATAGACGAATAGGAAGCAAGGACATGAATTTACATTTGCACACTGAATGTTTATCATGGTGTAGTGGTTTGAATCTATTATGTACTCCCAACAATTCCTGTGTTCTTTTAATCCAATCTTGTGAGGGCAAACCTATTGTGGGTGGGGCCTTTTGATTAGGTTGTTTACATGGAGATGTGACCTCACCCATTCAGGTGGGTATTAATGCCCTTGGTGGAGCCATCTTTGAGAAGAAAAAGGCAGAGATATTTCAGAGAGAGATCCAATATGCTTAGAGAGAAATGCCCAGAGACATTTTGGAGAGAGAAAGCCATTCTGAAACCAGAACCCAGGAGAAGGACCAGCAGACATCGCTGGGGCCTTCTCATGTGACAAAGAAACCCCAGACACCAATGGCCTTTCTTCAGAGAAGGTATCTCCCACTTGATGCCTTAATTCTGACATTTTCATGGCTTTAGAACTGTAAATTCATAGCCTAATAAATCCCCTTCATAATAGCCAATCCATTTCTGGTATATTGTATTATGGCAGCTTTAGCAAATAAAAACAGGCGGCACTATTCATGATTGTCAATGGGTGAAAGTGGCATAGGGATAAATCAACTGATTAATTAAAGGGCAAACTGTTATGTATACATACAATTTAATATTGAATGGGTGCAGAATGAATGAAGTCATGAGCCATGCAACAAGGTGAGTGAAACTTGAGGACATTATGTTGAGTAAAATATGCCAGAAACAAAAGGACAGATATCATATGGTCTCACTAATATAAACTAACTGTAATGAGCAAATTCTGAGAATTGAATTTGAGAGCA
Organism: Choloepus didactylus; assembly: GCF_015220235.1. Lineage (NCBI taxonomy): Eukaryota > Metazoa > Chordata > Mammalia > Pilosa > Megalonychidae > Choloepus > Choloepus didactylus. The sequence continues at coordinate 4,055,317 of NC_051316.1, forward strand.
TAGGATTGAAAGTGGCAGAGATTGAGCAATAGATGAATAACACATACATAATGTTCAATAAGGCTCATTGTAAAGGTTCCTAGATTGTAAGCTCTAACAACATCCATATTGAGTCCTAAATCTTAACTGTTATTTCTACATTCTTAGATGGTGTGCTCTTTATGTATAACCTGGTAGTTCTCTGGAACTTTAGTTGTCTGTTTGGCACCTGAGGCTCAGATTTAGAATGCTACTGCTCTAAAAATCAGCATTACTCCATATAGCACCTGCTAAAAAACCTGAAAAAGAGATCAGATTTTAATTAGAGGAATGAATGAAGCAGATCTGGTTAGGGCTAAGGTAAATCAGAATACAGGGTAAAGTATGATATTGTCTGTATTTTAAAACTTCAACTGCAGTGTGAGACCAATGGAAGATATATTTATTTTGTCCAAAATTTAAATTTTCTATAGAACACTACCTAATTTAACCTGTTTGATCAGATTATTTAAACAATCTAATTGCATGAAACCTAGAATATGGAATGAGAGCTTGTTATTTTTTAAAGGTTAATGTAATATCCCAATATATTCTAGAATGCTTGGGGAAGAAAATAAAAAAGAAAGTATTTGCAAAGTCCTCTTGAGGGACTTGGCAAGAAGTGTGGAATTATTAAACTTCCCCACCTGGGGAATTCCTGGTATTCTCTCAGGCATTAGGGACTTCCAATTTAATAAGCCAAGCCCTTGATCATGAAGTTTGCTCTTTTGAAATATTTCCACAATGGCAAAGCTCAGCTTACTTATAATTATGCCCAAGGGTCACCCCCAAAGAACCTCTTTTGTTGCTCAGATATGCCCCCTCTCTCTAGTCTAACTCTAAAAATAAAATCACTATCCTCCCCCCTACATGGGACATGAGTCCCTGGGCTATAAGTCTCCCTGGCAACATGGGACATGACTCCCAGGGATGAGCCTGGCCCTGGCATCATGGGATTGGGAATACCTTCATGGTAGGAAAAAAAATGAAACAAAATAAAGTTTCAGTGGCTAAGAGATTTCAAATAGAGTTCAGAGGTAGTCCTGGAGCTTACTCTTGTGCAAGCTTCAGCCAGATATTGCAAATTGCTACAGTATGCCAAACCTCAATGAACTGTATTCCTGAAAATCCTAGAATAACCTGGGATCTATCAAAGTCTCTATAAAAGTTTTATTTGCTAAGGTTTTCTTCAAAAACTTAAGGCCTCCAGAGTGTTTCTGTGCCAAATAAGCCCTGAACCCCAGAAGTACAGGTATCTCTAAGTATATCAACAAGTTTCATTCCTCTATCCCATTAGGTCAATGTTCCTTTCCAGCATGAAGAAGTTAAAATGCCCATTGCCTAGATAGCCCTGATGATTGAGAGAATAATCAAATGAGAGTGAGGAGGTATAACTGAGAAATTAGGATTTAAGAAATTATTATGACTACTGAATCATTGTATAGATATTTCTTATTAGTTTCCTATGTATTAGAATATTCAGAAGGAAATACCTGAAATTATTGAATGATAATCCAGTAGATTTGATCTTTAGTAATGCTTGTATAACTACATAGCTTTTATTTTGTGACTGTGTGACTGTAAAAACCTTCTGACTGACACTTCCTTTATCCAATGTATGGGTAGCTGAGTAATGAAATAAAGACATGCATGAAAAAATAATAAAAGTTTGGGAATATGGGGAAAAATACCACTACATAAACTATGGCCAATAGTTGTAGTACTACTTTAATAATCTTTCATGAATTGTAACAAATGTAAATATTTAAAAAAATAGAATTCCAAAAAAATGTTATCAATTGTTAACAAATTTTCCACATCACTGCAAGTGGTGGTGGAGTGGTTTATAGGAATCCTGTATTTTCTGCATGATTGCTCGGTAAACCCACAACTTCTCTAATAAAAATTAATTAAAAATAACCAATTCTGGACTTAGTAAGGAATTTACTTAAAGAATTATTGTGGTATTTGGGTGGGAGGAGGCTAAAAAATAAGGGCAGGAGGACAATTGTGATAGTGAGAATGCTTTGACTAAAAGATCTGAATGTTTATCAAGGGTAAGGCAAAAAATGTTTATTTTATGCAGAAAGGAATAAATAATGGTAAGAACTATGTAGGAGAGTAGGAAAATTGGATGAATGATGGCATTATGTGATAATAGATCAGAGAATGTTTTACACTGAGGCTACACTATTTTATGGAGGGAGCCCTTAAGGAATAACCATATGCTGACTGAGGCTGAGTGCAGTTCAGAATTCAGTGGCCTAGGGAAAGGAGAGGATCTTAACTGAGGTTTGGTTGACAAGCATTTTATTCTGATTGATCAGTGGGGATAAACAATTGAGCTAATCATTTCTGAGATAAAGAATGGAAATTTGAAGGGTCTGTTTCTGGCTTAGCCATAGGTAAGCAAGGGAAGCATCCATGAGTCACATTTAAGTCATAGGAGGAATGATGGTCCTTGGCAATAAGCACATTTCTGGAACACAAAGGGAGGGAGCATTTATTCACTTTTCCTTTTCTCCAGGAACAAAGGGACTCTGGTAAAGTTCAACATTGGCAATATCCTACTAATGTTCTCAATCTCAAGTTGAGACCTAATTGCTTGTGGTCTGGAAAATGACTCATTTTATATTCTCTGTCATTTGCTGTATAAGCTCTGAATTATTAGTTCTCTTAACTATTCAATGTTATTTGTGCAGAATTACAAAACAAACAAAAACAAAGTAAGAACACAAAGCCAAAAATCTTTCTTGAGAATTCAACCCTAGCAATGGACAGTCTTGGCTTCCAAGATTAATATCTCTTCTATGGATGAACTACTTCACCCCACTCATTTTTTCTCTCCAGAATTTGTGCTTTGAGAGCAATCCATTAAAAATGTATAGACTCTATTGCTGCTTAATGGGTTGAGTGAGACAGGTATAAAAATAATTGAAAATAGTTATAATTTAATATGATGATTTTAATGTCCACATAAATCTAAAATCTATACTTAATCTTGAACTATATTCTAACATGGAAACACTTACACTAAAGTGGTTTTCATAGGCTTCTGATTAACTCCAAATATTGTAATTTCTTTTGGCAGTATTTCACAAAATACAATATAGGGAGATGGTTTTATATAGCTCACAGATATTTTGTTATTTAAAATGTTTGAATATTTATAATGTTTGTTCTTTTCAATTCATGGAAATTTTTACACATATCTCATTTGCACTAATTATATAAAGTTTAGCATTCAAATGTATTTAAACAAAGTTGTGAATCAACTTAAACTAAGAAAATAATAGTCCATTTAATATGTCAATGTGGGAAAAATTATAAAGCACAAAAGTAATTAAAGGACAAAAAAGCACAGCTGTATGCCAGATTAGCACAATTATGCAGACACACATATACACCTACCAAGAAATCATATGCATATGTACATAATTATGTATATATATACACAAACAATATAATGTGTGTGAATTTAATAGAGTAAAATATATTATTTGTTTATATATTATGTAATATAATTTACTACTTCTCTGGCTGCTATTAGCTCATCAGACACTGATTCCCATGAAGTTTATATATCCTCTCTTTGATTTTTTCAGAGTTCAAGAATTTCTGCACTGTCCATGACTCTTAGGTGGTTGAGCTGAGACTTAAAATCCAGGAATTCTGTTCTCAAAATCTCAGTTTTCCAAAATAATACCATGCCTCCTCAATACATTCTTATATTATTAGTTGATTTTAATGACATAATTTTAATAGAGTAAACTCAGATAAAGAATAATCCCCAGAAGATACCTCTCATTTTTTCTATGTTTGCATAATGTACTGCCTCTTGCTATTTCATACACACATGTAATATGTTGATTAGACTGACATACATACACTTACACATATACTTTCCCACACATAATACTTGTATAATGTAAGTATATATAAATCTAAATCTATCTATGTATACATGTGTGTGTGTTTGTGTGTCTGTGTGTTAGGGTTCTCTAGGGAAACAGAACCACCAGGAGACATCTGTAAATATGAGATTTTATCAAAGTGTCTCACACAATTATGGGGGTGCATGAGTCCAATTATGTAAGGCAGGATGCTCAAGTCCCAATTCTATAGTACAGGCAGTGAGCTGGTAACTCCAATGAAGGTCTTTGATGAACTCCCCAGGATAAACTTCCTAGTTGAAGAAGTGAAATCTCTCTCTCTTCTCACTTAAAAGTCTTCAACTGATTGGGTTAAATTCAGCCAATTGAATTATCTGACTGTGGAATATGCTACTTCATTGATGTAATCAGCCACAGATGCAATCAACTGACTTATGATTTAATAAACCAGCCTTCTGGTTTATTACCAGCCACATATGTCTTTGTAATAACAGTTAGGCCAGTGCTTTCTTGACTAGACACTTGGGCACCATCACTTGGCCAAATTGACACATGAAACTGACCATCACAGTCCACCCCTTGTCAACTTTGCAGTTATATACATCACCTTAAACCACACTTAAACTCTAAATAGAACACAAAAACAGACATATGTTTCACCCAACCATACTCAGCTCTACTGCATACAACTAGAAATGCACTAAATCTCTCCAGAATATGGTGCAAGTCCTTGGGTAACTTTCATTCAAATTCGATATCCTGTAACAAATATTATGAAATGAACAATACAACTTATGTCATATGATGATGGGATAAGATAGAGAAGAAAACAAAGATACTTGCTTTCTGTACAAATACAAACATATTCATAACAAAACATAGAGGAAATATTCATGCCATCACAATCCTCATTTCTGTAACTTATCACATGGTCATAGTTCATATTTATCATTACTTTCTTCCATTACCTGTTCCATGTTCCCTTTACTCAAAGAAAGCATTTCAGGTGGCCTTGTTACTTTGCCTGGTGGGGTAACCCCAAACCTTCATTCCTGAAGTTTCTGGACCATTGGTAATCCTGTCTGGATTGGGTTCTTGCAGTTTTCCATTGTTCTTAATCACAGGGCATGGTAGTACTAAGAGATGCCCTAGAGGATCTCCTGTATTACAGGAAAACTCTTCCTTACCTGCATTGTGCAGTTGCAGCCCTATTTCTCCTTGATAGGATCAATCACCCCAGCCAGTACAGGAATCCCCTACCATCTTTGTTGATTCATGGGCATAAGCTCAAAGTGGCCAGGTGGCAGCCTTAACTTCAAGTTCAATGGAATAAATTTTGTGTCTTCTTGTGGGAGCACTCCTGTTTTTGGAACTAAGACTTGTAACCCACAGAAATTAGGATTGCAGGGACAGAAAGCAAAAATTTTCCTAGGGGATCACTAGGCATGATAGTGAGTGGTGTCAAAACAATTTCCAACCCTTGATTCCTTGAACCATGAATCCTGGCTATGGGAGAAACAGCACCATAAAGTGTATGCTGATTTAGAGAATACACAGGCTCCTGGAGAACACTGTTGCAGCCCTCAAGGTATTGCCACCTAGTTGGTGCCATAATTGAGTCTTCAAAAGGCCATTCCACTGTTCTATCAACACAGCTGCCTCTGAATGAAGGGGAATATGGTAAGACCAGAGAATTCCATGAGAATGTGCATAACCACCTATAAACCACACCTGAGTTTTCTCTTCCTTAATAGCTGATTGTAAGGAACTCCCAATAAGGCCATAACTATGGGCTGGGAAAGAGAATGTAATCTGGCAGGAGTGGGGGCCATGCACATTTGGGCCACTTCCTCATGTAGCTTACTTGTAACTTCAGGACCTGCTCAAGCCCTATCTCATATATACCATTTCCATTTTATGATGGCATGCTTCTGTGCATGCCCAACTTTATGGCTTGGCATGTCAGACAACACGCAGCTCAGGTCTCATGGTAACTTGGTGGCCCATGGTTAGGCCTTCTGTTTCTCCTAAATCCCAATATAAGGCCAAAAAGTGTTTCTCAAAAGGAAATTAGTTCTCTAAAAGGATGCTAAGGCTTTACTCCAAAATAGTAAGGACCTGCCTTGTGATTCCACTTCAGGAGCCTGCCAAAGTCTCCAAATAGCATCTCTGTGGCTGACACTTCCAATACCATTGTGTCATATGGATCCTATGGTCCAAGTGGCAGAACAGATTTAACAGCAGCATGGATGTGTTCCACAGCCTCACCTTGTTACATCCTCCCTCAAAACTAGAAACTTTTCTGGTCATTTGCTAAGTGGGCCAAAGTAGCAAACTGAAATAAATATGATGTCTCCAAAATCCAAAGAGGCAAACTAGGTACTGTGCCTCTGTTTTGGTTGTAAGGAGGGGTCATATGCAACAGCTTATCCATTACATTAGAAGGGATTTCTCAACATGCCCCACACCACTGGACACCTAGAAATTTTACTGATGTGGAAGACCCCTGTGTTTTTCTTGGATTTATCTCCCTCCCTCTGACATGCAAATGCCTTACCAATAAGTCTAGAATAGTTGCTTCTTCTTCACTAGATCCAATCAACATATCTCAATATAATGGACCAGCATGATGTCTTCTGAGAGGATGAAATGATCAAGTTCCCTGCTGACAATATTATGACATAGGGCTGAAAAGTTGATATACCCCTGAGGTAAGATAGTGAAGGTATATTGCTGAATTTGCCATCTGAATGCAAACTGTTTCTGGTGGTCCTTCCTAGCAGCTATTGAGAAAAAACCCATTTGCGAGATCAATAGCTGGCACCAGTTACCAGGGGATATGTTGATTTGCTCAAGCAATGACACCACATCTGGATTAGCAGCTGAAATTGGAGTTACAACCTGATTAAGTTTACAATAATCCACTGTCGTCTTCCAAGATCCATATGTTTTCTGCACCAGTCAAATAGGAGAATTGAATGGGATGTGGTGGGAATCACCATCCCTGCATACTTCAAGTTCTTAAGAGTAGCATTAATCTCTGTAATCCCTCCAGGAATTCAGTATTTCTTCTGATTTAATATTTTGCTAGTTAGGGACAGTTCTAGTGGCTTCCACCTGGTCATTCTTACCATAATATCCCTCAGTCCATGAGTCAGGGAACCGATGTGCTGATTCTGCCAGTTGCTGTGTATGTCTTTTCCAATTATGCATTTTGAAACTGGAGAAATGAACACAGAATGGATCTGGGGACAAAGTGGAACCACCATGAAATGGACATGACCTAAAACTCCATCAATCATCTGACCTCTTTAAGCCCCTACTCTGACTGGTAGATCAGAGTGACATTTTATGTCTTCTGGAATTTTTGTCACTTCTGAGCTAGTGTCTAATAATCCCTCAAATATTTGATCATGTCCTTTTCCCCAATGCAGTTACCCTGGTAAAATGCCTTAGTTTCCCTTGGGGAAGGCTTGGAGGAAGATTAAGAGTATAATTTTTGGCAGTGTAACAGGGTCCTTTCCTTCATTCAAGGGGCTCTGGGTCTGTAGACTGCCTCAATTCTGGGAAGTGATTAATGGACCATGACTCTCTATTTTTGTAATTCAAGGCAAATTTTTGTTCACTTGGCTTAGAATTCTTCTGCTTATACAGATCAAAAATGTACTTAGTAATCTGTCCACCTATTTTGCTTTTAGGCACTCCATGATCTACTGGCCAATGCCATAGGTTTCTGTGCCTGAGGCTATTTTGACTGCTGCTTTGAGCCTGCTTTCCATTATGATAGCCATGCCTACCTCATCTTTGGTGATTAAATGCTGATATGTGACATCTGCCAACTCAGAATATGATTATCCCCATTGTGTTTAAGGACTCTAGCTCAGTGAGAACATTACCCACAGTAATATCTGACCTACAGAGAAGGATGAATACAGAGGTTTTAAGGGCTATTTAATCTAGTTTCACAACCATTTCCCTCATAGTCCTAGTAAAAGGTGTATCTTCTAGACATCCTGTGGTATGTGAACATGTCTTCCATGAGAAATCCACTCTAACATTACAATCTCTCTAAGCCTTTGGATCCCCTCCTCTACATTACACCCGGACAGTTCTGGCATTTTGACCTCAGGAAATGTGGGCCACCTTTGGCCCATGTTTCAGCCAACCATGCAAACAAACTGTTAATATCCTTTCTAACCCCTTAAACAACACTGAATGCAGAATCTCTGCTTACTCAGCCCATATCAACTTTATATTTCTTCCATCATTATCTCACACTTTTAATATTCATTCCCACATATATTCCCCTGATTTCTGGCTATATAAATTGGAAAATGTATGCAGTTCCTTACTAATGTGGCATACTTCCTAATGGGTCATACTTTGTACCTCACCTTTTGGAATCTCTTGGGACTTTAGTCTAGTTACAGGTCTTGAGGAAAAGAGTGGTGGGAGTGGGTCATGAAAAGAATTAGAAGTATCCTTCAAGTAAATTACCTCAGGACATTCCATTGCAGTTTCATATGCTGAAACAGGATTAATCTCTCTAGACAGAGGAGTGAGGGCTATTTCCTCAGAGGTGGTGATTAGAGGTTTAGCAGGCACTGAAGTGTTAATTTCCTTAGATGGAAGTTGGATAGTAGGCTCCTCAGGGAAGACTGGATGTCAGGAAGATGTTGCCTCAAGGAAGGCTGGAAGTTGGGTAGCTATCTCTTCAGGTCAGACTGGAGGTGGGGGGCTGTTTTCTCAGGGCAAGCTTGAGGTGTGTGGCCATTTCCTCAGGGCAGACCATTACAGGTATATCTAGGAAAGACTCAGCAGAATCCACGGTTCCAATTTCCCCACTGCCATCATTATCAACCCATATGTCCCCATCTTAATTTTCAGGATTCCATTCTTTTCCACAGTCAATGCCTTTACTTTGACAGCAGACAACCTGCAAGTTTGAGATTTTAGTTGACAATGTCAATCTGCTGCTCACACAATGAGACTATGGAACTGCTTTTTAGATATCTCAAGTCTGTGGCCAAAAGAAATAAGATTTTCTTTCAGAGAACATATAGAAATCTTTACATTTCTCATACTGTTCTTAAGTTTCAAATTTGAAGCCTTCAGCTCATCCCTTTCTCTCATAACTGTATCCAGTGTACACCAATATATTTGCCCCCACAAGACTGCATCAAAGAACATGGCTTTTTTCTGGGGGACATAATACATGAAAACTGGTACATTTCACCCCCTGGACCCCAGAAAAACATGATCTTTCCATATGCAGAATACATTCATCCCATCACAGTATCACAGAAACTTAAATCATTTCTGTAACAGTAGTTAAATACAAGATCCCATCAAAATCTATTACAGGCATGGTTAGTCCTAAAGCATAATTCTCCTTTAACTGTGGATCTGTGAAACTTAGAACAAGTTATGTGCTTCCAATATACAAAGGAGGACAGTCATAGGATAGACATTCCCATTGCCATAGGGATAAACTGAAAGGAAAACAGGGTTTAAGGGACCAAAACAATTCCTAAAACCCACTGGGCAAACTCTATTAGATTTCAAAGTCTGAGAGTCATTCAGAGAATGGCATTTTATTCTTGGGGCTTAAGACAGCAGGAGTCTAAACCTTCCTAAGGGCCTTTGAAGCAGCCCTTTTTTCTCCAAACTCTGGGATTACTGCTCCAACATATCCACACATTGGGGAGACCACTTTTTCGACCCCACCCTCCTCAATCATCAGGGCAGAACCCAGATTCTCTTCCATCTCCAGGGCACATGCTCAACCCCTTCAGAACAGTGGAGTGGTGGCCAGGCTTTCCTCAACCTCTGGGGCAAACACACACTTTCCAAGTGTGTGGGCCACTCTTCTCTCCCAGCCTGAGACCTTTTGATTCCAGACCTCAACCTCCTTGGCTCTGTCTTTGAAGACATTTTTTCCTTCAGTTTGTTCCTCTGTCCCCTAGTCCAGACCAGTAGTGGCTCTGTTATAAAGACCTCACAAAATTCTGTTGGCTTTGCATGAAGCACACAGGGGTCAAAACATCAAAAATAGGACTTTCCACAAATCACAAAATTCTGATCCCACTTTACTGAAATGGTGGTCAAGTTCCATGATTGTTAAATCTCATGTGGGGCTGAAGCTTCTGGGGTTCCACCCCCAGAAGCCTGGAATTTTCCAAACCATCAGCTTCTGGTTTCTTTGAACCCAAGAGTTCAGTTCTAAGTTTATCTCTCTTGGCTCAATTTTAATATAAGCTGCAAGGAGAAGCCATGCTATATCTACAACTTTTAGCTTTGAAATCTCATCAGCCAAGTATCCAGATCATCACTCAAATTCTTCCTTCCATCTGACAGCAGGACTCAATTTTGCCAAATTCTCTGCCACTTTAAAAAGGATCACCTTTCTTCCAGTTTGCAGCAACATTCATCATTTTGCTCAAGTCCTCATCAGAAGTATCTTTAGAGTCCATATTTCTACAACCAGTCTTCAAAGGAGTTTAGGCCTTTTCTATCAATCTCCTCACAATTCTTCAGAATCTTCCTCTTATCCATTTAAAAGTTGTTCCAACATGTTTGGTATTTGCAAACTCAGCAGCACCAGCATCCCATTCTCTGGTACCAAAATCTGTTCCAGTTTGCCAATGCTGCCAGTACAAGATACCAGAAATGGATTGGCTTTTATAAAGGGGTTTATTTGGTTACATAGTTACAGTCTTAAGGCCACAAAATCCAAGATACACATCAACAATTGGGTACCTTCACTGGAGGGGGCCAATGGTGTCCAGAAAACCTCTGTTAGATGGGAAGGCACATGGCTGGCATCTGCTCCAAGTTCTGATTTCAAAATTGCTTTCTCCCAGATGTTCCTCTCTAGGCCACAGCTCCTCTTCCAAATGTCACTCAGTTGTCTTGGGGCATTTGTCTTCTCTTAGCTTCTCTGGAGCAAGTATGCTTTCAACAGCACTCTTCAAACTGTTCTTATCTGCAGCTCCTCTCTCTCAGCTCTGTGTATTCTTCAAAGTGTCCCTCTTGGCTGTAGCAAGCTTGCTTCTTTTGTCTGAGCTTTTATAGTGTCTCTAAACTAATCAAGACCATGTGAATGGGTGGGGCCACACCTTCATGGAAATTATTCATCAGAGTTATCACCTACAGTTGGGTGGGGCACATCTCCATGGAAGCCACAATCCAAATGTTCAACTTAATCAACACCAATATGTCTGCCCTCACAAGATGCATCAAGCATGGCTTTTTCTGGGGGAATAATACATACAAACTGGTACAGGTGTCAAAAACACTGTCACCCAGAAACTTGTCTCATACAATAGTATGATTAGGAGAGTCAAATGGTGATATTTTGCATATCTCCATTGCCAACTTATGCCATGGACTATCAGTGCATCTTGACTTTTGGAAATATTCATTAGTGCCTTTAAATTTAATCAGAGTAGAAAACCAATTGTAAAATCCCATTTTAAGATTGTTTCTCAAGAACCACTCCTGGTTCCAAAGTGTATTAGTCTGAGTTCTCTAGGGAAACAGAATCAACAGGAGATGTCTGTGAATATGAGATTTTATAATAGTGCCTATGCAACTGTGGGGGAGCACAAGTCCAAATTCCATAAGGCAGGCAGCTAGCCAGCAACTCTGAAGGCCTTCAATGAATTCCCCAGGAGAGACTGATGGCTGAAGAAGAAGTGAAAGTTCTCTCTCTCTCTTCTTGCTTGAAAGTCCTCAATGATTGGGTTAAATCCAGCTGATTGAATTCTCACATTGCAGAATTCTCTTCATTGATACATTAGCCACAGATGCAATCAATTGACTGATGATTTAGCAAACCAGCCTTTTGTTTGATTACCAGCCACAAATATCCTTGCAATAATAGGCCAGTGCTTGCTTGACCAGACACTTGGACACCATCACTTGGCCAAGTTGACACATGAACCTGACCATCACAGTCCAACCTTGTCAACTTGGCAGTTACACATATCACCTTAAACCATACTTAATCTTCTAAATAAAACACAAAAACAGACATATGTTTTCACCTAACCATACTCAGATGACCTGTGTACATCCAGAAATGCACTAAGTCTCTCCAGAATGGAGTGCAAGTCCTTGGGTAACATTCACTCTTAAATTTGATATCCTATACTTAAATACTATGAAATGAACAACATAACTTATGTCATATGATAAGGGGATAAGGATAGAGTAGAAAACAAAGATATTTGCTCTTTGTACATACAAAACATACTCATGACAAACAAGGAGGAAAGTATTCATACCATCAGAGTAGTATATATTTATCTTTCTGTAGTTATATTTATAGCACATATAGTTGTTTCCTCAGTACACAAACTATCACCCTACCTCAAAACATATCAATATAAAAGATTGTTTTGTTGTTCTTCTCAATTTATGCTCATGTACTCTTGGCCATCAGGGAATCAACATGCTAAGAAAGTGGAATTATATTGTGAAAAAATTTCTCCTTTAATTTTTGTGCTTTATGCTGGCTTGGTTATATATGTGCTTTTCCCTTCTTCCCTCCTTTTCTCCCTCCATACCTTCTTCCCCTTCTTCCCTCCTGCCTTCCTTGTTTCCTTCCTTGCTTCCTTCCTTCCTTCCTCCCTTCTTTCTTTCCTTCCTTCCTATCTCCTATGCTAAGAAGATTTTTCTCTAACCCTAAATGTTATGTCAATGTTCATCTGGACATTTTTTGCTTTTTATATACTTAACACTTTAATCAATCTATAATTAAATTTAATATATGGAATACAAGATTCCACAAAGCAACCTCAATTTTCCACATATAACTGATTATCAGAGCCTCATTAATGAATATTTGTCCTTTTCCTATTTATTTAAAATAATGAGCACTTCCTGTACTCAAAACACTATGTTATGGGCTTGGGAACCAACAGTAAGCAAGCATAGATAGGTCCCCTGGTCTTATGTCATACATTCTGAGAGGGGAGGAAGATAATGCAAGTGAATAAATAGATTTCCTCAAAGTATGATCAATTATTTAAAAAAAAGAAAACAAAACAGTGTGTGGTGTAACTGAAAACAAACAGCAGGAAAATCTGGCCTAAAAATGGAACCCGATATCATTCTGTCAGATATGAATATGAGCAGTAGTTAAAAATGCATTAATACAATGCCTCAAATACTCCTTCTAACCTTGATTTGTTTCTCTGATTTTTATTAGGTGATTCATAAAGCTATTTTTTCAGCTTGCTCCACACTGTTAAGATTGTTATAGATTGAATATGCCTTAATAAATGGCAGTGTATATTTTCACCTAATATTCTTTTCTTTCAAACATTTATAGTAAGGATCATCCATTATTTCTTCCAAAACAATTATATATATTAATATGTACTTGTATAAAGATTTATATTTATATATTAAAATTAATATATAATTATGTAAAATATGTATAGTATATAATAAATATATAATTATATAAACATCTATATAGTAAATATTTATTGCTATACAATTGTATAATTTTAGAATCTATTACATTTTCCACAAAAAAATTTGATTAAAATTGCATCATATTTACAAATTAACTTGAGGGCAGCATTAAAAATCTGTTTAATATTGAGTCATATCCTTCTTTAAAATATGCTCTGCTTCCCCATTATTTATGAATTTTTTAACATCTCTTAGTAAGCTTTTCCAGGTGGCCTCATAAACTTAGGACAATTCTCAGCTTTTTTTGTTTTCTTATTATGGAAATGGTATTCCTGAAACTGACTGTGATGTTGAATAGAATGTCCTATTAATATAATTTTAATAATTACAATAGTTTTTAGCTCTTTTTGGATTTTCTAGGTAACCATCACATCATCCAGAAATAATGGGAAATTTGTCTTCTTGATAATACTTAAGCCTCCTATTATTTCTCTAACCATTATTGCATTTGGTTCCTTTCTTTCTATCCTCCATGTTTTGATCCTCACCCTCAGAAAGATCCCTATTCTAGAGAGTTAGAAAATCATAGTAATTGTGATAATAGGAATCTTTGTCCTCCCTGACATTAATCGAGATGTTTATAACATTTCTCTATTCAATGTGATATTGAGTAGTGATTTATGCCAGATAATTGTAATTATGTTAATGTTTTATTTCTCAAACTTTCCCAGGAGCTTTAGGATTAGCTGTGGAATTTTATCACATATATATTAAATGTATTAAGAGAACAATGTGTTTTTTTCATTTTTCTTTATTTTAATGAATTACAATGATAATTTAAACCAAAAAGCTAAATTATTTTATTAGAAAATCTCTACATTTAAAAATGTCATGCAAATATATATAACCTCTTGATAATAAATTTGAATATTTTTCACTTTTGAATTCTATTTGATGGTATTCTTGATACCTGTTTTCCCATTTGACCCTTATACAAACACTGATTGTAATTTTTAATTTGCTTAATCCATAATTTTCTTTTTATTTTTGATCTATTTGCACATGAAGAAAAAGCTCAGTAAAAGGAAGAAATGGTGCCTAATGTGACCCAAGTTTTGTAGGCTGGAGTCAGAGAATGCAGGGTCATTTCCCCCTCCTCACATCAAGCTCGTAACCATTTATTATACAGAGTTTTATTTAGATATTTTTCATTTTTATTTCAAATTTGCAACCCAATTTGCTCAAAGATTTATTAACAAAATTTTTGCACTTTGTTCCTATTTTATCTAGTTTCTGTATTTCATGTTATGTTTAACTACTAAGGTACATAGGTCTATATGTGAATAATCCTCTGCATTTTCCTGCATTTTTTCCCATAAGTTTCTAAGAAAAAATATAGACACCTACAGAGACAAGCACACATAGACCACAAACACATGCAGTTATTTCCTGATACTTTAAACTGCAAATTTGGTTTCCTACTTCAAGCAACTTTAATTTTATAGCTTTTTTCTAAAGTAACTTCTTTTGATATCTTTTAATATAGTCTTTATATGGTGGTCAGATTTGTGGACTGTTTTATTTCTATAAAATATTCAAACCAAAAGCATAAGCATTTATCATAGTTTAATTCATAATGCATACACTAACAGTATGCAGAAATCATAAAATGTCTTCCAATTTTAGGCCTTACAATTAAGGCTTATGTGTAATATTTTGCCCAAATTTGCAGCTCACAGGCCATCACCCTCATCCAAACTGTGCACACAGGGTGTATCCTACTGTCCTAATATATTACATAATACATACATAATATATATAAAATATATATTATGTTCTAATCCTAATATATGTATTGCTAGTATTTATAGCTTAAATTTGACATTTATATCCTGCTCCATATGTGTAGGCTTTTACTTCATAACTCTTCTGGATATCTTTGTTCAGGGAAGGATTATATATCATTTAGCCTCCCTTAATACATAATCTTCTAGCCACTGTAAATGTCAAAATATTCAATTTTGGTAAAAGTAGTGTTTGCTGCTGACTTTGAAGGATTTTAAGCAGAGATTGTATTCCCTAATTATTTGGTACAGATTAATACGCAACATTTCACTACAGAATTTAGGAGGTCCCAATTGCTTATTACCTGCCCATACTAGATAGTATGAAAGGATTTAGGTTGGTGAATCTATTCGTAGTCAGGCTGCAGAAGTTCAAAGTATTTAGGAAAGTTAGAAAAAAAATGCCACTTTCTGGAGCTACCATTCATCTGTTGATTTTAATTAAACAATTGCTGATCATTTAGTATAGAGAAAATGAAGTCAGAGTTTGCTTAAGTGTTAATGATGAAGCTGCCTCTCTGGGTCTTATTACAAAACTCTCCATTGCAAACAAATTTCCCTACTGTAATTTTTATAAAGTGGATCTACTAGCTAATCAGTTTCCAGGGACCTAATTAAAATGACTGCTTTCTGAGCTTTTTCCTGGGGACATATTAACTGAAACCAATTACAACAAATTCAAAGTTTCAAATTTTCATTAAGATTTATGAATATGCATTTAGGTTGAACTGCAGTGAGGGTAATTATCTGATCCTTCAGGGATGGAGATTTCCTTTACCAAAAGCACCTTCCTTAGGGAGACAAGATATTTTACTGAGAAGAGAAAGGGATTTATGCCAGGCTAGGTTTATGCCAGGCTTTTCTACTCTTGGGATGGTCATAAATTCAGAGCCTCATTTAAGAAATGGAACTACTTGCAGCACAGGACTCTCTTGAGAAATAAACTTAGAAGAGATACTAAATTACTTTCCAAACTGAAAATCAATGATACTATGATTTGTGGATAGAATGATAGTGCTGACCACAAAAACAACAGTGTCTAACATAATTTGAATGCTTATTATATCCTGGATAAGGTGCTTAAAAAGTCTACATACTTTATAGCATCAGTCTTCATATGTACAAAATAATGTAGGTAAAAAGGTCTCATATTTCAGATGATAAACAGAAGTTCAGAGAATTTAAATAATTTGCCCAAAATCATAGGTGATAAATGTGTTAGAATCCAAATTCAAAGTGTAACTAAAATGGACACTCTAAACCAATATTTGATCGCTATATATTTTCCAAAATTAATTCTAACATTTTCTAGGGTATTTTATGATAGTGTCTCTTGTAGTAACTACACACACAAAAAAACAAAAAACAAAACACAAAACCTGGAATTCTCATGTTGTTTGTAGTAACAGTGCAGATATTACATTGGATAGACATATGGATACATGAAAGGTAGAGAAACAGATAAATAGGTACATATATATACACATACATACATAGATGCAAAAATGCATAAATACATAGATAGATGCAGTTATATACATTTATCACTAAATTGTTTTCCACATCTCAGCTGCAGCAACTTTTATTCTCCCCCAAAGAAGACTTCCAACCCTCTTACTCTGAATTCCACAGCACAGCAACAACACAAGTCAGGGCATAGTAAACTATAAACATAAATCTATAAATTCTCTCATTCCTTTAACAGCTACACAGGCTCTTTTGTGTGTTTGTGTCCATTTGTGTGTGTGTTTACATTTTAAATCCCAGTTTTTAGTTAATTTTCCCACATCTCAGTCTCTTTCCATTTGATGCATGGTAATCTACCCTGTTAACTTACTGTGTAACTTGCATAGATAGTCCTTAATGGTGGTCATTTGTGTTGTTTCCAAACTTGCATTATTATCACAGACTTGACAGTCTCAAACATTTGCAACTGGTCTATCAGGACTCTTGCCACCCTCCAATGCCTCTGCCATTCATTCCAAATTATCTTGTTGGAGGACCTTTTGAAAATGTTATTCTGTTTCCCTCTACTACAGATTTTATTCAAAATTCATATAGGGCTATTTGTGAGCTGGGCCTTTCACTGTCTTTACACTTGTTCTCCTGCTATTTCTCTTCCTGTCTCCAATGAAACTACCTCACCTTCTCTGACCATGGCCACATGTGCTGTGCCACAAAAATATTCTCTGCAGCCTTTCCTCCTTCCATGATTTCTAACTGCTTCTCATCTTTCAAGTACAAGTTCAAAAAGTAACTTCTTGGATTTCCCAAAATTCATCAAACTTTTCCTTATCTGATCCCCCACCCCCAAATAATGTTAATCAATCTTTACTCATTGTAGCCTTTGTGCCTTTCCTGTATCACTCTTATATTTTCTATACTATGTTATAAGTCTCTCCATTTCTATCACTATCTAATGAGGGAGGGAATCTGATAGAGTTATCCCTTTATCTGCAGGGCCTTTCAAATAGTGACAGCTGAGTTACTATTATTAATATTAATTTAATAATGAGTGTTCTAAATGAATTAAGCTATCTAAAAGAAAGATAAGAAGTAATAGAATATTACCAGTTACATTTTTCATTAAATTTCTTAACCAAAAATTTGTATTTCTTTGGTGACTTTTTCTCATTTGGATTTTTTATATGTATGGCTTAATTCAATATACAAATATGTAACAAATCACACACTATTGTAAATAGATTTTTTCCAAATGTATTTTAAATTTTTTCCTCCAGTATATAAGATGTGCCATTTGTGGTAAAATTTTGGTAAATCTGATTCATTGATTACCTTGGATTTTATTGATAAATCTTCACATTATTTGTGAAAAATGTTTATATTTCTTCAT
This sequence comes from Choloepus didactylus, assembly GCF_015220235.1. Taxonomy (NCBI): domain Eukaryota; kingdom Metazoa; phylum Chordata; class Mammalia; order Pilosa; family Megalonychidae; genus Choloepus; species Choloepus didactylus. Next base: position 4,073,352 of record NC_051316.1, read on the forward strand.
CTTAAAAAAATGCCTTTTATCTTTTCTTTTTGAATATTTGCCAGCATTTCTGACAGTACTTTTAACAGAGATGCACTGACACTTCAAATCGCAAAGTAATGCAAGTATTATAATTTTGTTATCATTTTTATTTTTTGCTAAATAAAGTAACTCCTTTGTGATGAACTTTTTTAAACTATTAATTATGGAAATTTTCAAACATATACAAAATTAGAGGTACTGATATAGTAATACCACTCCCTCCCCCCCATAAAAACTTCCCATAACAAACAGGTCTCAATTCAGGCTTGGAAGTGTTTATAGCACAATATGTGAACACAGATAAGTAAGACTTTATGAATATTGTTGCTATTGGAGACTGCCTTGCACTTTCATTCACCTATAGCTGGAAGCTGAGAGAAATTGTATGAATTTGAGGAGACCTGTTTTCTTCCTCTTTGGAAAATGGCCATGATAAACTAGAGGTTCTCAAAAATCTAGATGGAGCTGATGTACATAATTAACTATAAGACTGAGAAATTGAAAGTAAGGACCAAAACACAATTCTTTGTCCTATCAAATAGCAGGTTGTGTTTGTGCTATGCTGAAATCACATTTTCAGTGATGTCTTATTGAGTGAAACAAGTTTTTTTAACAAACATTGAATTAACTTTTTTTTTAATGATAGCAACCCTGCTGGAAGTTAGGGACACAGTGGTGAGCAGAACTGGCATGCTTTCCACCCTCATGGTCACACAATTGTCACACAAAGGAGCATACAATTATAAATTGTGATAATTTTTTCCAAGTAGAGGTACATAGTGCTGAGAGACTATAAAGAGGAATCCAACACAGTTAAGGTTTCAGCAAAAGCTTCCCCTGGAAAATGACTTAATTTGAATTTCGAAGTAAGGATTGGTAAAATGGGTGGGAAACAATATTCCAACTCAGGTGGCAGGAGGACACTTGGAACATCAGCTGAAGTGAATGGCAGTTAATGTGGCTAAAATGTAAGAGAGTTGAAGGGAGAGCAAACAGGTCTGATGAAGAAGGTCTGGGTGAGGACATGATGACCTTGCAGACTATTTTAGGGAATTTGACCTTTATTCTAGGAAAGTTAGGAAGTTAGTGGAACTTTTTGAAACAGTGGGGACATTCAACAGGATTTGTATTTCTAGAGGTTCAGTAGAGACCAATTACAATGCTATTTCAACAATCTTAAATAAGAAATTATGTGATGTGCAGTCAGAGTGTCAGTGGAGACAGAAAGAAAAGCATGGATAAGGACAATAGGTAGGAGGTAAATAGATATAAAATTTGGAAGGAAGAAAGATGGAGGTGTCAAAGATGACTACTAGCATTTTCTTTCCAAAGTAGGTTGTATAATTGTGCAGTTTGCCAAGACAGACACACAGAACAAAGAATAAATTTGGGTATAGGATATTGAGAATATAGTCTTGGGCACATAGAACTAGAGGTGCCTTTGAGACATCCAAATTGAACTCATAACTGAGTATCTGAATATAAGTATCTATAACTGAGAAGAGATGTCTAAGATGGAGAAATAAATTTGAGACTCATAAATTATTGAAGTCATTGGTCATTTAAAAAAAGTCTCAAGGAGAATGAGGATCTTGAACTAAGCTGAAAAGAGGAAGCTGAAACAGTAATTAGCAAAGTTGGAAAAAAACAAAGGAAACATGGTGTCACAAAAGACAAGGGAAGAGACAATGTACTATGTTTTCAAATTCCAGAGGTAATCCAAATTTTAGTCCATTGTATTTGTCAATAGCATGACAGATAATTTAGAAAAGGGCTCATTTCAGTGATGGTGGGAAAGCTGGATTGGAAAGGGGAAAGGATTATGTGAAATTGGGAACAGTTTTGGCTTATGCTTAAATTGTATTTCTCACATATATGCATATACATAAATATACATACACACACATTTCCTAATATGAGAAGAAACTGAGTCTCACCATCAACAATAAAACATTTTCCTGTTTTTATTTGATTTAGGAAAAGAAATAAGAAATAGGCCAAAAGTTATTTTTGTTTTTGTCCTATTTTCAAGTAATTTATATTTTTCAAGGAATTTACCTTCTAGAAAGGGAAACAAACACAAACAGTAGCTGTAATGTGGTAAGTACATAATTGTATTGCTTTCATAATTGGGATTTAGCCAATAGTACAGTTTAAAAGCCAGAGAATAAATTATATTCCTAGAAGGTGACATTTTCATGGCAATCAGTAGAGTATTAGGGAATATTCAGGTATCAGAAATGAATTCTGTTGTTTTCAGACATTCAGACTTAGTGGATCACATTATGAGCAGAGTGGAGCCCTTGTGCAAGCACTTTTCATTATTTTTAGTAAAATGGAAATTAGAAATTACTAATTTGACTTTTTCTCCCATTGTTGGAGCACTCACCCAAACTTTAGAGAGAAAAAGGTTCCCATGAAGACCCTTGGAAAGTGTTGGACTCCTGCCTTCTCAAGCCCTAAGTATAAAACATCATTCTATAAATGACTTTCAGACTGAAATCTAATGGAGTTTGCCCTGCAGATTTCAGGAATTGTTTTGGTAACTTAAAACCTGTTTTTCTTACTGTTTCTCCTTATGGCAATGGGAATGTTTATCCTATGAATGTCCCTCCTTTGTATATTGGAAGTAGATAATTTGTTCTAATTCACAGATCCACAGATAGAGGGAATTTTTTTTAGGACAGACCAGGCCTGTAACTGATTTTAAAGGAATCTTGTACTTAATGTTTGATATTGAAATTGCTTAAGTTTTTGTGATATTGTGATGGAATGAATGTGTCTTGTATATGAAAATATCATGTCATTTTGGGGTCCATGGGGTGGATGTGCCAGTTTGGATGTTTTATGTCACCCAAAACTCCATGTTTTTTGATGCAATCTTGTGAAGGCAGATGTATTAGTTGATTAGGTAGGAACCTTTTGATTGTCTCCATGGAGATGTGACTAATAACACCTTTGATTAGGGTGTGACCTGTTGATGGGACTAATCTCATGGAGGAACAGCCCTGCCCATTCAGTGTGGGCCTTATTAATTTACTAGAGCACTATGTAAGCTCATACAGAATGAGCTAGCTTGCTACTTCCAAGAGGGACACTTGGAAGAATGCACAGGAGCTGAGAGAGGAGCTGCAGCTTATAGAGGCATTTTGGAAATGGTCTTTGAAAGCAGATTTCTGTTCCAGAGAAGCTAAGAGTGGACAAATGCCCCAAGAGTAACTAAGAATGACATCTTTGAAGAGCTGCAGCCTAGAGAGGAATGTCCTGGTAGAAAGCCATTTTGAAACCAGAACTCTGGAGCAGATGTCAGGCACATGACTTCCCAGCTAACAGAAGTTTTCCAGATGCCATTAGCCATCCTCCAGTGATGGTACCCAATTGTTGATGCCTTATCATGGACACTTTATGACCTTAATAGTATAATTTTGTGACAAAATAACCATCTTTATAACAGCCAATCCACTTCTGGTGTTTTGTGAAAAGGCAGCATTAGTAAACCAGAACAGTGAATGTCCATTATATGCCTGGGAATCCCAGGTGACTCAACAATTCTGGTGGTCTGGGAGAAATTTCATGTAGTGCCAGCCTTTCTGCACTCTGCCAGGTCAGGAGTAGATTTCAGGGACTGGGCATGGCACAGAGATGGGGCAGCAGCAGAATCTTCCTCCTCATGTCAACTGTTCAACCAAAGCAAGGATGGGAGAGGCAGATGACAACTAGATGTGCCAGTGCACAATAGCAACATCCAAAATCCAGGACATAATTCTGATGATGATTTCCATGACTGAGAAAACAGCACAAGGCTCAACTATTTTCCTACAAACAGGACACACTTAATGTTCCAAACACCATGAGCTGGACTATGCTACCTCAATTTCATGATAAAGAGCTTGGAATGTACAGGAGTTAGTGATTTGCAGAAATTCATACACCTGTGAATGGTGTAGCCAGGACTCTATCATTCTCTCAATATAACATTGAATGACTGATGTAGGTGCTGGTCTGGACACCAGAGAAAATCAGGATGAAGACAAATTGTATGAATGCTAAACCCAGAGGGGTCTGACTGGTGTGGTGTTTAGGAATCTTCTGGACAAAATGTATTTTGTGTCCAGCCCTTGTCATACTGTCAATGTGGAGCATAGCCTGTGAACCCAGCTTCAATTTCTTGAGCACAGCTAGGTAAAAGAAGAGGGAATCATCTGGGAATAGCATGACAAAGGAAAAAATGCCATTGAACAAAAGACCATTGGGAACAGACAGGTCCTGGATACTGTCCACTGAGGAAAGAGATGGTAGGTGGGAGTGGAGAAACTGTGGGGCAGAACTGGGAATACTATGGGGGCATGATGAGAGGAGAAGGTCCTGACATGTGTCTTTTTATATCCTAAACACTTTGCTGTGAGCAAGCAAGGAGGTCAGACAACCTTGCTATGAAGATGTTTTTATCCCCATCTTGCCTCTTCTGATTGGACACCACCCTGCAACCACAGTTTGGCATGCTGAGATTTAGAAGGGTATATGTGCTGGGAGTCACAGCTTTTTGAAACTACACAGGCTTTGTGGGTGGACCCATAACCTAGAACTTGGAGAAGGCACCATTGTCTGGACAGGATCAAGGACGAGTGTCAGAGCTTTATCATGCAGGGAATCTCAGTGGTGACAGTTAGGGCAAGTAGATTTGTGTTAGAGGAGAACCAGGTGCACCTGTATTTAAGGATTTACAAGAAATTGGAAGGTGAGAGCAAGAAAATTCAGCTGAAATAGCAGGCGCTTCCTCTCTTCTTGGTCTCAGGTCTTTTTCCTGAGTGTTTCCTAATATGACACTTACCAGTTATGGTCAGCTACAGAACCTCTCCTTCCAGCATTTGTCTAAACTCTCCACAGTTCACAGATTAAAATCCTGGTCACTAAAAGCCCCATCTTCAGACAGCCCCTCAGCTATGACCATGGGCCTCCAGAAGAGCCCAAACCTGGGGCAACTGAGTATTTTAAATCCTCCCCCCATTCTTTCCAAGATCACATCCACCTTGCACATGCAGGGCAGCCCATGGCCTGCAATACAGCTCAACCCATATATGTCCATGTTTGCCTTTTTTGGAATCAAGTTGGTTTTACTTTGGTTAGAAAGAAACATTTTTAGACATGAATATAATTCTATACATGTATTAAAAATAAGAATTTCAGTCATTAATTAGGAAGGAGAGGGAATATTGGTTTGGGGATGATCTTTGAATTATCCCAAAGGCTCCTGAGATTAGTTCCCTTGGCCACAATAAATGGATCAATCCCCATGTAGTTGAACAACACCCATTCTTGCACAGAAACACATAAGGGACTTCATATACCTCCTGCCTATGTCATATTGCATATAAACTATTTTTGATGGACCTGTGAATCTCCTTTCAGCCCATACTCTTTTGTTTGTCCTCATTATGATTAAGAAATAGCTAATTACTATTACACATTTAGTAATCTCTCTATGTCTTAATGATGCCATCTCCTATATTTAGACAGAAACTCTCACAGACTTGTTCCCAGGAAGCCAGGGTTTTTATCTGTTCAAACTACCCACACCACAATTGGCCTGGGTGTGCTGAGAATCATTGAAGCCCAAATCTCTGCATCTTTCAGAGAAGCACAACACAAGAATGCTAATGGAATGTGTTGTCTCCCAGATTTGAGAATATTTGTAATGGTCCACAAATCTGAAATGTAGAATAGCAATTTTCCATCAGTAAATTTTTAAAAGAGGCCCACAGATGACCACACACAACTGAGTCATGTCATGTGAGGAGATCATAAAAAAGGATCAAAGGGATTTTCAGTTATCATAGAAAGCATGGAAATTAGTCTTTTCCCAGGAGCCACCTGAAGGAAGTCAGACTAAATGTAGAGGGCAGAACTAGGCCAATAACCTGTAGGTCCATAGAGCCTGTGACCATCTGTAACCTTACTTTTTCAAAGTTCCACAATCTATCAAGTATCAATGAGAAGTGCATAGAGTATTGTTGCACTGAGACCAGTTTCCAACAAAACAATCTTTATTTATATTTTATTTGCACTTAATTTATATTTTATATACGTTTTAGGTTTTGTATTTAAATTTAAATTTCATATACAAAGGGAAAATTTATTGTCAGACCTCTACATGTAGGGCCTGGTACTTGGAGAGTTTTATCTCAATTCTCCTTACTCTCTGCAAATGGTGCTTATTTATATGGACTACAAGAGGTTCACATTTTCTTTTTGGAGGCTGAGAGGACTGAACTGCACCAAGATCCAAGTGTTTCTTCCCAGAGGCCCATAGTCAGCACCTAGGTATGGAGCTTTAACAAATTATGTCTGTGGAAACTTGGAAGCAGGATGAATAATTTGATTGTAACTTCTTTTCTCAGAAAAAAAGAGGTTGGAGTGCTTTGCAAGATCCCTGAACTCCAGAGGTGTGATGGCCTGATGCAGAGAGGGGACAATTGGAAAGACCCTATGACAAGATGTGACATCATGGAGCCAAGATGAAGGCAAGGCTCTGTAGCTCCTCTTCCTCCTCACCATTGGACTGGTATGCTGATCCAGATTCTGTACTTGCAGCAGAAGATTCTAGAGAATTTCCTCATCCCTGCTTCCCAATATTAGGGTACTGCTTCTTTGGTCTTGTAGAACAGAGGTGATTTCTTTAGTTATGATATAGGAATACTCTTAACTTCCTGTAGAGACAATAAGACCTTTAGGGAGTACCATGTTGTTGTCTGCTCTGTCATCCCAATGTGTTGAATCGGTACTAATATTATTCCCTAGATGGAGGTCATGGTCATTTTTAATTTCTGAACCATTGCTAGAATTTTTTATGTGAGGAATTGAGACCAATCTTGCCACTTCATAACTTCAGGGTGCTTCCACATCCTCTGATCTTTCAAGGCCAGGAAACATTTGTAAACCAGCTGTGAGGAAGGAAAATGGACAATTACTATCTCTGCAAGAGTTTTTCAGATGAGTTGGCTGACTGATGATAGAGATGTTTGTGCTTGCAAAGAAGTTAAGTAAGTTTCTAAAGCAAATACTATAGCTTATTTTGCCCACCTTCCTGTGCATTATTCCCAAATTTTCAGCCCTTACCACTCCTTCCTCATACCTCTCCATAGTATCCTACCTACTCATTCTCCATGTGCACACAAAATTGCAGTGTTTTTCTCCATAAGACATGCCACTCACATCAATATAAGGTTAAACAATATCAGTTGTAATTCATATTATGCTCCCTCCAAGTCTTGACTCACCTGGATGGGAGTAAGTCCTTCCTCTTTCTTCAGCTCTTGTTCTAGGGCCAAAAAATCTATATATGGTCCTGAGGAAAGCAATTCTGCTAGGAATTGTTGGTGAATGATAGCATCCACCTGGAAAAAGTAGTGATAGGGAATAAGCAACCTTGATAAGGAGCAAGCTATAAGTTTGCAGGCCAAGAGGCCATACCTTGATACCACCACACAATTTGCTACCTGTGGTTGTTTTGGGCCAACAGTGCCACCAACTACACACATATACACATTCACACATTCACACACACAGAAACACACAAAGACAAAAACACTTACATATATACACTACATATGGCTCATGGGATAAAGAATAGGCTTACATTCCAACAAACTGTGGCAGAAGCATAGATCATAGTTGTCTGACATTATCAAGGAACTCCAATCAGCTATCACACCTACAGATCCACCCGCTTTGGTAACAAAATCTTCCTCTGCACACAGCTTGTCAATGTAGCTCAGAAGATCTGGGTCTGCATCAATTCCACCCTCTTTCTTTGGCTTTTGGTCTTCCTCTTCCAATTTTTGTTCTTCCATCTCAGAAGCTTAGTTCAAAGGCCCCACCAGACCATCCATAGTATCAGTGTACTCTTTCACTGCTTCAGGTGGGATTTCCTTGGGTGTCTTCAACTTCAGAGTCTGCTGTTGCTGATGTCTGGGGCACTAGAAATTGGGGTCTTCCTTCTTTTAAATGGGCACTAAAGGTAGGGGTTGAAATCAGGAAAACAAAGTGGCATGAACCTCCCACTTTTATCTTTCAACACTATATTGGTTAGATCAATATTTTAGGGACAGAAAATTGTTCCATGTGGGTCAGACAAACTTGAAGCTACATGAACTTTATAGAAAAAGATTTAATAGATGGGGGTACTTAGGGAGAGTCACTGCATAAGCAGAGGTGAAACCTGTGTAGTCTAAAATAGCCCTTCCTTGACCCCCTACTTCCTAAGTATACTATACAAATGCATCCCAATTGATACTTGAGGTGAGAGAGTAGTTATGTTAACTGACAAAGTTGGCCTAGTTCATGAAAACAGGATAGATGAGAACCCAGGGTTTTGTTGAGTTTTTCTGTTAGAAATACAAATGGCACATCTTGAAGGGAAAGTACCACATATGGGACCTATGGCCCTCCCTGTGCCCTCATTGATCATCATCTTCTGTTAGAAAGTGGTAAGCCATACCTGGTTGTTGGTCTTCCATAGTGTCTGGGAAATCCTTAGTATGAATTTTGGAGGGGTTGGAGGTGGGGGGTCTTGAGGACCATTCATCTGCTGCAACCTCTCAATCTTCATCTCTTCCTCAATCTCAAACTCCATGAACCTAGCATGGGAGAATGGCACAGTTTTGGGAGGTAGGCCAGGACCACTGGGATACCCAGAACAAGAGATAAGTACCAACAATGTGAAAATGAAGTGACTTCTATGGATTGTTAAAATTCTGGATAAGTGCTGTTCCAGTAGAATAACCACAGTGGGGAACTTCATGAGGTCACCATATCATCCTTTCACCTACAGCAAAACCCATCATCACTTGAGAAGATGTGAATAAAATGAACCATCTGTTGCTTGGAAGCTTCTCAAGGAAATATTTATAACTTTGGATTGTATCACTCTACTCTCTCTCACCTAGGACCTGGTAGGCTTAAGAAATGTTGGTACAGATTGTTGTGTTAAATCAGGACTGTGTGATATACAATGGGGCAACACATGGACTCATGCTTCCAAAGCACTGCTTCCAAAGCCTAGTCATAAAGAAGAACTGATAGAATTTGGACTGTGGTATGGTCTTCAGTATACAAAAATCCAAGATCAGTGCCTAGATCCAAGAATCATAAGCTGGGACTTAAAGACTTGGAATGGTACACCTAGCAAATAAAGGAGTGAAGAAGTTCATGGGAAGTAAGTAAAAGGAAATGTTGAAGAAGGGGTTCAATTTCCAGTGAGGTGGTTTTCAAGCATTTGTCATTACTTTGTGCTTTAGCCAAGGATTAATATGCACCATGGCAGTAAGGGCTGAAAGACTTGCCCACAGGATGCCTGAGACACTCACTTCCCCTGATGTAACTCTTCCAACCAAACCTCAGCTGGGATTACAGGGAAAACTTTCTGGACACTGCTACATGATGTGGACAATGACCTTGTTATTTTCAGGCACACTGGTGACAAGGTCCCAATCTACTGCATCAACAGTTTCCTGGGGAGAGCAGGCAGCACCAGACAGCTGCCTGCAGTGAAAGATGGATTCAAGACAGGGTGTGTGTGCTGCCCCCATCAGGCGGATGTGATGGGCAAGGAATGGGTTGGGGAGTTGGCTATGCAATGAAAGGATACATGGAGGCTCCAGGTTCATTGTCATGTCCAGTCTAAGCACTGGAGGTGCTGTGGAGACAAGGAAATGGGTGAATGGAATAATTAAAATGCTGTGGTGTTGAGGCTATCAGGAGTTCTGCTTTACTCACTGGAGAAAGAGTAACTTTCATTAAGTGATCAGGCACATGGATGGGAAAATTTCAGGGACAGCAAATGTCCTAGAGATTTTAGGTTCCAGGATTCCAGATAACAGTTTTCCCATTGGAGCACTAGATCCCAGTTCAACAAGACTCCCAGAACTCTTATTGTTAAGAAAGAGCTCATGGTATCTCTGGATCCCAGTAACTATCTGAGGAAATCCCCACCAGCCAGCCAGCCAGCCCCATGGTCTGATGTAGGACAAGGAACAGACTTTGCATCTGCTCTTAGGGAAAATGCCCTTCAGCACATTCATGAGCAGATATGGGATATTCTTACGGTAAGTTCTAGGTGGTCACAGGAAAATTTTGATGGAGGTTTATTTTTGTAAAATTTGGTAAAATTATTTTACCTGTCTTCTCCTCAATCTTCCTCTTCCTGATGCTCATGAAAAGTCTTTTTTTTTTTTAATTCTTCCCTTTCTAACAACAATAAAATAAGAAGAGATAGGGAAAACTGTCTTCACAAGCAGGTGCTATTCCCTGTGGAACCCTGAAGTTTATACCCTTTATGAATCCTTCCCAGTGTATGCTCCCACCAAACTCTTGTAAGAAAGGACCAGGCCCCATAACTGCTACTGTCCAAAGGTCCTTGCCGGAACTCAGGAAATTCTGTTTCCATAACAGGAGATGAGTTCTCCAGGAATGAGTCATGTAATAGCTTGCAAAGTCTGGAGAGGTTGAGAAAGGGTCAATATAGGTAAGATATGGGGATGTCAGGTAAGGCTCTGGAGGTTTTTGTAGGTGCCTGTTTGTTTAAAACTGACAAGTGATGGAAACTGACTGGTCCTTCTACTTTGAGCTATGAACAATAAAAGGAAAGATGTTGATCACTGGGCCTGAGTCAGTTGCCATTATGGCTGTGAAGTCTTGAACACATCCCTATTCACAAGACCCTCTCTTGGACCATACTCACTGAGAGCAGGATCCTACAACATGGGCAGAATTACTAAAACAAAAAAAAAAAACAAAAAAAAAAACAAAAAAACAAAAAAAAAAAGGCTGTCCTGGGGCTATTAATAATAATTATAATAGACAAAATATGCTTAATTCCTTGCTATTGCTTGGATTCTTTAACCATAGCCTAGTTTTGTGCTCCTCAACCCATTCTGACCTTCAATCCTACTAGTAGGGTTTTCACTTCCTTTAATGACAACAGCATTTTCTATACAAAAATTAGAACAAATAATCTGATAAATGCATGGGTACTTATGGATCTAAGGTAACACAATTATGGGAATTAGGTTTGTCCAGCAGATCAAGCATCTTAGACTGCTGCATGTATATTGTCCTTTCCCATAAATAGCATCCATTACTGTAAACTCTGCAGTGTGCACTAAGTCTTGCCATACAAACCATCTTTCTTTACCAGAAAGCCCTACTACTCAATTATCCCCATGCAAGTAGGCTTATAGGAAAAAACACCACTTTTTTCCACATTTTATTTTGTTGCTGTTCAATATTTAAATTTTACCTTTTAAGGATTTTAATTTTTTTAACCAGTAGCAGTTTCACAGTTTAAAAATCACATTTTGCAAAACACAATATGCAGTAACAAGATTTCCACATGCCCCTTTCCACTGTCCACTCAGTTCACCTCACCAGAGGAAACCAAGGGGAACTGCTTTTTAAATAAGCTTTCCAGATAGATTTTATGCAGCTGAAAGCAAATACAATGAAAATTCATTTTAAATAAATGTTTTCACTTTTATTTCTGATCAGGAAATTAGCATATATTCCTATATTTTCCATTATCAGTTTCCCTGCAATTACTGTACTACTATTTCCTTAAGGTAGATTACTGAGAGGACTTTTAGAGTGCTAAAAGTCTACTACTATCTCTTGAAACTCTAAAGTATCCCTAAGAATATCTTTGTCATATTTAGCAAATATATATTCCCAGTTCAATTCGAAATTCAGTAAGCAACACTTAATATTTTCACATAAGTATGCCCCAAATACCTCATGGAACTTGCATGCTAAGAAAACATTCATGTGTGTGAGAGTCAAAGCTAACCAGTGTCCTCCATTATATCTGGCTACCCTACTTGAGAGATGTAACCTATTAAGTTCTTATTACTTACTCTGTAAGAAAGAGCACTGAAGTTATTGTAAAGGGACCTGATTTTGGATTTCTGTTCCACCAAAAACCACACTATTTTCACATTTTCACTGAAAGAGAACAATTTGATAGAATGTATTTTCAAGTCTGGATTTTTTATTCTATTCCATTGCTAAGAAGCTAATTAATTCTACTTGAGGAACAAGAAGGACCCAGGAAAGCAAGGAGCTTGTCTTAAAGGGCACAAATAAGAGCAAAAAAATGAAATAGATACTGTCCAATGTATGCATAAGCAATCATTCCAAACTGAGGACACTGCCTTAGGTCTTTCTTCTAAAAATACTTCACCAAAGATGCTATCTAAGGGCATAGAATTGCCTTGCAGGTTTGTAATTTTAAAAATCATGAGTGGTCTTTTCCTAAATGCTCTTTCACAGAGGGAGGGATGGCTGTAGACATTTCAGGAAAGGAAACATTTCCAGTTCCCCAAGAAGCCTCACAGCACCTTCCTGAGATTCCAGCCCCTGTCTTCCCTTCAGGCCCCTTCCCAGGGCCTGGTAATAGCAGAGCCTGGCTGGCATCCTGCAGAAATCCCCCTTGGATGGCAGAGCCGTGGGATCATGGTCTCCCTTCTAACTGCTCCAGGTATTGGTTGGGAATTGTCCCTTGAAGGGAAACACATGCTTGCAGTGAGTGTTCTTTCCTAATGGTGAGCCTCGTGCTGGGGGAGGGAGTGGATGTCTTCCAACCACGGTCCCATTTCTTGCTCCTACCTGTTTTTATATGTCAGTTATGTATCTGTATATGTGTGTGTGTGTGTGTGTGTGTGTGTGTGTGTGTGTGTGTGTATATATATATATATATATATGATATTACATATGTTATATATATGTAATAGCTACTGAAATTCATGGCTTTCTAATGATGTCAGTGAGCTCACTTTTGATGTATGTGCTCTCAGATTATTTGCATCTGCTGTGTCTATAGAAGGAGCTGCTCCCTAAATGTATACTCAAACTTCATGCTTCTGCCTTGGACTGTAAGAGGAGAATTTATACCTTTGGAACCAGGAACATATAGACCCAGACCCTGCTCATTTACTGATTCCTGGATTGTCTAAAGTTAAACTGTGTTAGGAAATTTCATAATGAAGAGCAAACTTAAAATTGTGTCAAGTCTGTTACATTCTGATAGAAAGAATGAGGGTGATTTCTTCAGTATTTGTAAACAATTATTTTAAGGAGAGAAGTAAGGAACATCATTGAATATTTAGTGAAATTCTAGCATATATCCTAATTGTTTTACTATACAACTTGTTGACATAAATATACCAACCACCATTTGTGATGAACACACTTGTTTTCAAGATTATGAGTATCTTTGCTTAAAGGATTATAATCAAGCATTTGTTGAAAGTCTGTTGTCAAATTATGTTGGAATTATAAGCACAGATTTGCCATGATAGATGCAAGATTTGGAGAATAATCATGAAAAGCATTATGTGAGACTCAATTTGCTATATTGAAATTACAATAAAGAGTTGCATATTTTGTAATTATATGTAAATTGTATGCTTGGCATCTATTATGTTATCAAAATTTGTTGTGTGTGTGTGGGTGTATAGCTTACTTTACAGAGAATTGGTTTAGGTTGTTGAACATTTGCCAGCACACCATTCCATATGGACCTGGGACTCTAAGGGAGTTTTGTTTGTATTCTGGAGAAGTGGAGGTTCTGAATGTGAGAGTGTGTTTGGAGTATGAGGTCTATGTGTGTTCATTCTTGGGTTGTTAGGGGGTCAATGGGAGGGCATTTTGTACTTGATTATGGGTGTGAGGAAAAAGAGGCTGGCTGTGTTCCCTGAAGTGGGATATTCTCTACATGTATTTGTAGGCTTCTTTTAATAAATTCATTTTTATTGAGATACATTCACATACCATGTAGTCATACAAAACCAAGTGTACATTCAGTTGTTTACAGTACCATTACATAGTTGTGCATTAATCACCAAAATTAGTTTTTGACATTTTCATTAGGCCACACACAAAAATAATAAGAATAAAAATTAAAGTGGAAAAGAACAATTAAAGTAAAAAAGAACACTCAGTGCCTTTTTCTTCCCCCATTTTTCTACTCATCCCTCCATAAACTAGACAAAGGGGAGTGTGGTCCATATGGCTTTCCCAATCACATTGTCATCCCTCATATGCTATAATTTTATACAATTGTCTTCAAGATTCATGGGTCCTGGGTTGTAGTTTGATAGTTTCAGGTATTTACTGTTAGTTATTCCAATTCATTAGAACTTAAAAAGTGTTGTCTATATTGTGCATAAAAGTGCCCACCAGAGTGGCCTCTTGGCTCCTTTTGGAATCTCTCTGCCACTGAAGCTTATTTCATTTCATTTCACATCCCCCTTTTGGTCAAGATATTCTCCAACCCACGATGCTGGTTCTAGATTTCTCCCCATTAGTCATATTCCATATTGCCAGGGAGATTCACTCCCCTGGTTTTCAGATCCCACTTAGTGGGGAGGGCAGTGATTTCACCCACCAAGTTGGCTTAGCTAGAGAGAGAAGGCCACATCTGAACAACAAAGAGGATTCAGGAGAAGGCTCTTAGGCCTAATTATACGCAGGCTTAGCCTCTCATTTGCAGCAACAGTCTTCCCAAGGGCAAGTCCTGTGGCAGAAGGCTCAGCCCATCAAACCACCAGTCCCCTATGTCTGTGAGCACATCAGCAACCATCGAGGTGGGGAAGCCAAACACCTCTGCATTCTCTACGAGTTCCTCAAGAGGGATCTACATATTTTTTCATTGTTTTTTTTTAATTAACTGTTTTTTTAAATCGGCTATATCAAAAAAAATTAAAAAAATACAATAAAAAAACATTTCAAACAAACCATAACAAGGGAGTAAGAAAAAGACAACCAACCTAAGAAACTACTTTACTTCCAACATGTTCCTACTCTACTCCAAGGAAATAATATAGCAACATTTCTGTGAACTTGTTCCATTTGTAGGCTTCTTGAAGATTGTAGACATTCTGGGAGTTAGGTCAGTTTTGCATGTCTTTGGATTTGTGTTCCTATGAATTTATAGTTTGGGGATTAAATATGTACTTAACGAGTTGGTGTGAATGTGATATATATGTATTCTACATGTGTAATTTGTTGAATCTGTGTGGATATTTGGGATTAAATGGAGGGTATGTGTTATTTTTTGTGTGACTAGGACTCAGTGATTTTGGAAAGTGTGAGACGGAATGCATATATATCAAGTGGTTGAGGTTATTTATTTGTAATTTGAGGCTTTGATGATTTTTTTTTCTTTTTTCATGTAGTGGATAATTCCCCATAAATCTTGGAGAATTTTTTGTATTCAAGTGTTGGATTGGCAGAAATATCTGCATATGCATACAGATAGTGATAAAGAATGTGTCTGTATATATTTGTAGGGTCAGTGTGTTTTGTGCTTTTAGGGAATGTGGGGGGATCATTTAAGATTATTCAGGCATGGTAATTAGTGATGTATGTTTAGCTAATTTTCAGAAGTTGTGTGTGCATAATTCTGTGTTTGAGGGTAGCTGTAAGACTATTTTATGTAGCTGGCAGGATGCTGCATATGTTTAGAGGAAAGGACTGTGGGATGGTGGAGTTTGTTGAGTCTATGCTGGAAGATCCTGGAGTTATTTTTGTGAATATTCATGATGTGGAGATTATGTGCATACAGGTAGTGTGGGGTTGTATATATATTTGTGAGTATAGGTTGGTATTTTGATATTTATAGCCTGTTGGAGAATTGTGAGTATATTTGAAGCATGTATGTATTGAATGTATCTGTATTCATGGACCACAGCAGTTTGAATGTGAATTTGAATTTATCAAAGGGAGTTATTAGTATATAATCTGGGAAGTTTGTCTGTACCTGATGGAATGTGGGATGTGTGTTTATATATGAATGTAAATATCTTGGTCTGCCTGAGCTTCTGTCACAAATGCCACACAATGGATTATCTTAAACAAGCATTTATTGGTCTCTGATTTGGGGCTAGAAGTCCAAATCAAGGAATGGCAAGGCTTGCTTTCTCCTGAATACTGGTAGCATTCCAGTGCTGACTGCTGGGAATCCTTGGATGTATTTCTGCCTCCTTTCATTTGGTAATGTCCTCTCCTTTCAAGCTTTTGTAACTTCCTCATTCTCTTTATAAGGTTTGTAGCAATCTAAGACATACCCTCATTAATTTTGGTCATACAAAAACTAAAAATAAGTTCAGGATATCCACACTCATGACAACATGCCAAAATTGGGGTACATAATTCATTCTACCACAATGGGATGATTGTATTTTTATGTTTTTGAGGTATGTGATATTATATCTGAGAATTTGGGGTGTAGAAGTGGGGTTGTGTAATTGGGGATGTGGAAGGGGCTTTATGTGTCCTTATATATGTTATGGTGAGATATTTCTCTGTGTGTTCAGAGTGTGTACTTGTTTGTGTGTATATCCAGGAGTGGGTGGATGAATTATATTTGTTTATCCATTGGATCTAGTATATAAGGAGTATTCACAGGCTTCTTTGGAATATACATATGTGATTGGGAATATTTGGAAATTGGAGATGTGCAGTTTTATTCTGGATATTTGGGCATGACATATACTGTTTGGGGGATGTGTATACTCATGTATTGGGAATATTTGAGTGTTATGTATGTGTTTCCATGGGTGTAGGGAGTTTATCATTGCACACTAGCAATAGTGCAGGATTGGTTACTGTTTGTGTGTTTTTTGTGTGTCTGAGTGTTGGGTTCTATAATAATGTGTACAGAATAAGTGTATTTATAAGGAGTCTGTGTGTAATAGTGTTCACAGAAGCTCTGTATATTCTGGAATGTAATGCTTGAAGAATTTGATGCAGTTGCTTGTATGTGTGTTTTCAGGACCTTGTATGTAATTGATGTCAATATGTTATTTGTAGCTATATATACATTTGATTTCCTGGAGTTCATAGAGGATGTATTCTCTGGTATGTGGTAGGTTCAGTCTGTGTATTTGCAAACTAACAAACTGTAGGTTGTCCTTGTGTTCAGAAATTGTGAATATTGCACAATATTGAAATTGTGTATGTGTCCCTTGTGGGTTGATGTATGAGATACATCTTGGTTTACTTGGTGATTTGAGGGAGTCTGTGTGTGTGAAGGGTATTTAGTGTGTATATATCAGTATATACCAAATTCTGTTGGTTGTACATGGTTGTTTTCAGGCAGATTTGTTGTGTGTGTGTGCAGTTGTAGGATTGGCTTGTAGGTATTCAGGGTGAGTAGGTTTTGACTGTAAAAATTTAGGAATAATAAGTGGTTTGACTGTGTATTGAAGTTATGGGTACAATTGGGCATGTTTGTCTAGGACATTTGAGGGTTTGTGGGCTTGTGGATATGTAGTGTGGTTTTGTTGGTATATTTAGGGTGGGAATTGAGGATCTTATTTGGGTTGCAAGTCCATCTGTATACATATTCCTATGGAAGGGGATGAGGTTTGCTGGAATTTGTTCATACTAACAAGGTACAGTGGTTTAGAGCTGTATATATCCCAGAGAAACATGTTCTTAAACTTAATGCATTCCTGTTTAAGTAGGGCCTTTTGATGAGGTTGCTTTAGTCAAGATGTGGCCCGCATCAAGTAGGATGTCTCTTAATCCTATTATTAGAATCCTTTATAAACAGAATGAAATTCAGACAGAGGGAAAGTCACAGGGAGTAAGAAGCTGAAATTCAACAGAACCCAGAAGAGAATGGATTGGCCAGGAGAGGCCACCATGTGCATTGCTAAGTGACAGAGAAGCCAAGGATCAAGGATTGCAGAAGCCAGCCCCCAGATGCCATCTCCTTGATTTAAACTTTTGCTTAGTCTCAAAACTGTAAATAAATTCCCTTTATTTATACCACACATTGTGTGGTATTTGCAAGCAACCCAGGAAAACTAAAACACTTAGAATCATTGTGCATATACCTTCCCATATCTGTGTCCAATAATATCAGGTTGGTAGCCTGAAATTATTCATGGTTGGCATATTTACTCCATAAATCAGGTATACTCCTCTTCCTAGAGAGCAGATTAGTGTACATTTACCACGGCACCATTGGGGAGTGTTGTGGGTGTGAATGAATGTGTGCTTAGTATGTATGCATGTATGAGCTGGATCACTCAAGAAACATTGTACCAGGCTTATTGGCAACTCTAAGTGAATTGTGAGTGGGACATTTGTAGGGTTTAGGTCTTTTTATATTTGCAACCATCCTGGGTCACTATGAATTATTGGGTTTCTCCTAATCAGAATGGTCAAACTTGACAGCAAAAGACTCTCCTTAAAGGTTAATGTTTCCTTTTCCTACTCATGCAGATGGAGTCATGTATGTCTGAAATTTAAACATATGGATGTTCCTTGTGCTTTCTTGTGGTCCTGGTATTAGGGGTCCCTAGATGAGTAGTGGTGATGGAAAATAGCCATGCATAGCAAAACTTAACAGGAATGATATTTGCATGGCAATCAGGATTCCTAAAATAGTGGGGCTTCCTGAACAGTAGGTCAGATCATTCAAGACTTCTCATAGGCAAACACCTCTGAGAATCTTCTGGGCAGCTACAGGTTCAGTTCTTGGGCATGATTAGTGGTCAAGAATACATTCCACTAAGGGTCCTGCTTTGGAAAGGCTGCAGAGCCATGAGCCCCATCTCTAACCTACTGTCTGCTCCCTGGGTGGGTAATATTGGGTAGCAAACAGGTCAGCTGTGACATTCATTTTTCAGCAGCTTGTCTCCACGGAAACCTTAGCCTTCCCCAACTTAATGGCATGTTGGGCTCTAATTATAATGTGCTTATTAGGAGAGTGGTTCTCTGGTTGCTTTTATATGTTAAAATATATATTTTAAGTAAAAATAAATAGAAAGTATTCACAGTCAATTTTCTTGGGTTTTTAAATTGTTTCTCTCTTTAGATTTTGTTTATAAATGGCTGGTAGTACATGGACCATGAGATTTAAGAGACAGGACATGAGTTTCTTTTATCTTGACCCTGCATTGAAAAGCTTCCTCCCAGGTTGCATGAATGAAAATTACTGGAAGTGCTGTGGTGAGGTGACCTGGTGTTCTGGTACAGTAATTTTGTGGAAACAATGTAATGGGATGGGAAGAGTACAAAACCTGAGGAATTGAGTCCTCCTGGCATGGAACAAGGTGGAAAAAGTCTGACTGTATCTTAGATCTGTCCCTTCCAGGGAGGAAGGTAGAGGTGGCAAGCCCTGAGCATCACAGTGTGGTGATACAGCAGGACAGGTAGGTTGTTTGGTTGGATCCATATTTGTCCTCATCTCACTACCAGAAATAATCTCTAGTTTCTCCTCTAGGAATGACAATCCACTCCTCTTCTCAAATTTGACTTAAGCAGGGGGAAGTTAGGTCCCACAGAGGCAGAAGCCAGTCCTCTTTAGAGTATTAAATTAAAGGAGTCTTTGGGGTCTTTACAGGTTTCCATTGGGCCTGAGAATGGACCCTGCAAATTACAGTGGGGAAGACATTGTTCCTGACTGAAAACTATCAAATCTAGTGGGGCAATGAGAATCTGAAATAGAATCTAGATGAATCAAATCATTCACTCCACTAAAATTTACTGAGTTTCATATATGTAAACAAATAGGCAAGCCACAACAGTAGGAGGTAAAACTCATGGCATGTATTTCTGATCAAGAGCTTGTATTCAGAGTATATAAAGAACCTTTGCAACCCAGTAATAACTTTCAAAAGCCAAAAAAGTAATAAAACGTGTGACTACAAACTACATAAAAGATATATGAAAGGGAAATATGCAGATGAAACTATGCTCAGCTTCACTAATGAGTAGGGGAATGAAAATTGAAACCAAAATATGAAACCAGTACACATCTGATAAAATAGTGAAAATAAAAAAGACTGACAATTGCAAAAGATTTTAAGGAAATTCAGCAACTGAATTTTCTTTACTTGACCTAAGGGTGTGTGAAACATTGCACTACTTTGGAAAGCAGTTTGGCTATGCTTTATAAATGTAAATGGGACCATTCTACACACCCATCTATCACACTACTAGATAACAAACAAAGAGAAATGATCATAAATAGTCAAAGCTTCCCAAGTTTTCATCAACTGATAACCAGATAAACAAATTCTGGTATATTCACACAATGGACTACACTGAGCCATAACATGGAATGAACTATTGACACAATAATCTGGAGGGTCTCAAAATTCTACTGACTGAAAATGCCAGACCCCAATGAAGACACATATTGTGACTCTATTTTTATTACCTCCTGTAATGAACATATCTACATTTTTAGAAAGAAGATTCATGGTTGACTCAGGTTAGGGTGAGAAATGAAGTGTTTGGTACCTGGAAAGATTTGAGGCTAATTCTGGGTCATCCTCTTACTGGATCTGTGACCTGGATGAGTTGTGCCCTGTGTGTGAAATGGGAATCAATTCTACATCACAGGGTAGTTACAGCATTTACATAGACCTGTAGCATGTTTTGAACAAGAAATTCCAGTAAGGATATTAAAGAAGTCATAGCCATTACTATCCCTACTATTGACAATTGTTATGTTGATGTCATAGTCCCACTGAAGACTAAATCTCTGTTCCCACCATGAGAAAGTGTGCAGTTTAGAGGGGAGATGGAGTCATGAACAGTTTGATCCAGCACAGGGGGAAGGCACTGTGACATGTCAGAGGGAGTTGCTGTAGGTCAATAACTTAGGAATAGTGACAGTCACCCCCAGGGACCTCACCAATCTCTCCACCCCTCCAGGTCCTGACATCCTTCAGCACTCAGCCCAGACCCACATCTTGACAGAAAACTCCCCTGGTGACATGAGACTCCCTTGGGTTCCTTCTGAACACTTTCAGAGTAGAAATGGCAGACACCATATGTTGGATCTTTATCCTTGGTAAGCATTTTATTTGAAATATCTCTAATTCTATCAAGGGTTATCCAAAGTAAATGTTATTCTTCCTATCACACCGATTTTCTAAAAACACAAAGACCACAATTTACAGGGCCAAAATATGATGACGGTGAAATTTAAACCTTGATCTGACTGGCCCTAAAACCACACTCCCCATTGCATCTTTCTTCTTCCCTCCATATTGCACAATACAGACTTGCACTCACTCCCAGCAATATAGTGGAAAGACATTTGCATTGGAGGAATCAGAAACTGTGGATAGGAATTCAGGGAAACTTAGTGCAGAGACAATACCACTCTTCCCAAAAGAAGTGAATATTCATCCCAAGGACCACCAGTAGGGACATCTCTCCTTGAGGATGTTCAATGGGTTCTGACTTCTCATACCCACAAATATGACCCCAATATGGATCTGGATGCATTGAACTCCACTCTTGATTCTGTCCATGAGTATTAAGACTGACCCCACTCTCCCCTTCCCAGTGCTCATGTCACAAAATGTGGTGTTGTGACAGGGGATTGTCTTGAGGGCCTGAGGAGGTTGAGGCATGGTCCTGGGATTGCACACCCCATACTAGGATTACTGACAAAGGATAGATGTAGAGATTGAAGTCTGGTGAGGGGGCAGTCCTCAACTTGGAGGCAGGGCTACCAGCGTTCCCCTGAACACCCCATCTCTACATAGGTGGAAGGAATCCTCAGTTCTCTACTGTGAGGGACCTTTGGTCAGGCCCTAAGATACCCTAGAGTGCACTGCTCCTCAAAGGTTAATGAGACAAGATCCTTTACACTTCTCATTCTGCACTAGGGCATGGGGTCTGATGACCCAGAAATATCACTTCATGGGGTCTGAGGAGATCCCACCACTGGGGAACTGCTCCTCAAAAAGGAAGTTCTTTCTTCTTTCTGCTGTAGGATCCTGGGATTGATGAGAGGAAGTTGTGTTCTCAGGGCAAAAGGAGGGAGGCCAAAGACCTGCAGAATTTGAAAACAGAACAGGCTCAATGGAAAGAAGGTAAGAGCTGAGAGAGGACAGGAATAGGAAATGGGACCTCATACAAGCTTTTGTCCTTCAATAGGACGTGGAGAGAGTAATTCAGTGGATGTGAAGTCCCCCTACCCACAAACCTAGAGAAAATCAATTCCTCCTTTGTGCAGACTGACCTTCTGTGGTTTGTACTGCATGTAGTAGGAAGCTCTGGGAGAACATAAGCTTGGAACCAAAGAGTATAGATTCTGTCTGCAAGCCATGCTCATTCCTTACATGAAATCACATCATCAAATACATTTTTGATGGTCCCAGATGAAAATTGTGGTATTAAAAATCCCAGTACCTCATCAGTGGAAAACATAACCCTTCAGCAACCTATTCAAACATAGAGTCAGATGTGGCTAGAGACAACCCAGGCATGCATATTGCAGTGCCCAGTAGAAGTGCAATGGAAGATAAGTGTCCTCCATGGGGGAAACTGCTGCTCCTGCTGAGAGTGGACAATTGGGAAGGACATTGATGGAGCAGTCCTCCCACTTGGGGCCCAACCTGTCAGGGGAATCCTCTTCCCAGAGAGGTGCTTGAGGCCTTCCTTCTTGTATGGTGTGCCTTCTCAAATGCAGCCCAAACCTAGCTTCTGGTCACATAATCAAGAGGGAGTTTGGGTCAGGGTTATGGTAGAGGCTTTGCAGCCAGATTGCCTGGATCCAACCCTGGAACCTCTGGGTAGGCTCTGGGAATTTTTGACCTTGGCAATTTTCTCACATCTCTAAACCTGTGCTCATTTCTTTATGAAATGAGGATAGCAGTGCTAACTCTGTACTGTTGTAAAAATTATAATTAATATTTAAATGTCTAAGAGCTAAGATTTTTGTTCATTCTTACTATTATCTAGGTAGAACATATTTGCCAATTCCACTAATATAAAACACACTACTGCAAATCTAAATTAATTGTATAAAATTACTTATATAAAACTTTGCTTATAGAATTTATAGCCCAAGCACTGTGTCCTGACCCACTAAACTTTGAATTCTCCACAGCACCTTTCAGAGTGCCTGCACAAAGGAGGCCATGAAGAGTGCAGTAACCTGCATTGGATAACAATCTCCTCTCAGTGTTTACCCCCTTGTTGAGAAGATATATCTACCTGGGGCATATTACAAAATGACAGAATTCCTCAACTTCCCTTCATCCCTTTCCTTCCCCATGTGACTCAGCCATACCTTCCATCCCAATATGCCTCTGCCTCGGAATTGATTTTGGGTTTTTCTGTTCCACTTCTGCCATTGACACATGGGTATACTCAGGCTATGCTGCTGTAGGATGACAGACATGGAATGGACAGTGTCTTTCTAGTCAAACCTGACAGGTGAGTGGGCACAGACTAGAGCAGGAGTGTGTATAAGAGCAAAGACTAAAACCCTGACCCTCAGACACCTAATAAATATCAACACTATGGTTGCAATCCACTGAATTTTGCAGTAGTTTGTTTATCTGCACTATTGTGAGAATGGATAACTGGTGCACCTAGAAACTAATATTTACCTCAGTGCTGATGTTGCAGATATCTCATAAAGAGGAAAACATGACAGTAGAAGCAATTTTACATGAAGAAATTGACCCTCTCTGGGCATTTTTATCTTCTCTTATGTTTTCAGTCAAAGTGGAAAATGTAAATCAATGATTCTCAAATATGCATTTTTGTTTCCCCATTTCTATCTGCAGAGTCCATTACATTAAAAACATGTACTTGATTTCCTGTCTGGACACCTCAGAAATTCAGTGTATGTGTGAATCCAGGCAGGGGCTGTTTGTTTATACTCTGTTTTCTGCAATGTAATGGTCACATGAGATGTCTTTACCATTGTGCCAGTTTGGATGTATTATGTCCCCCAAAACACCATTATCTTTGAAGCAATCTTCTGTGGGCAGATGTATTAGTGTTGATTAGATTGTAATTCTTTGATTGAGTGTTTCCATGGAGATACAACAAACCCAACTGTAGGTGATAACTCTGGATAATTTCCATGGAGGCATGGCTCTGACCATTCAGCACAGGACTTGATTAGTTTACTAGAGCACTATATAAACTCAGAAAGAAGGAGAAAGCTTGCTACAGCCAAGAGGGAGACTTTAAAGAATGTACAGGAGCTGAGAGAGGAGCTGCAGCTTACAGTCATTTTGGAGATGGCCTTTGAAAGCAGACTTTTGCTCCAGAGAAGCTAAGAGAGGACAAATGCCCCAAAAGCAACTAAGAGTTACATTATTGAGGAGCTGAAGCCTAGGGAATAGTGTCCTGGGAGAAAACCATTTTGAAACTAAAACTCTGGAGCAGTCACCAGTCACATGCCTTCCCAGATAACAGAGGTTTTCTGGACACTATTGGCCATACTCCAGTGAAGGTAACTGATAATGACTTATCTTGGACAATTTATGGTTTAAGACTGTAATTGTGTAACCAAATAAACCCCTATTTATAAAAGTCAATCCATTTCTGGTATTTTGCATCCCAGCAACATTAGCAAACTGAAACAACTGTGATCTCTGGTGCTTGATAAATAATTGTTGAAAACAGGAAATTGGTGATTGTTGTCAGTATTTGGACTCTCTGGAAAACAGCCTGAGACACAGAGGTTATTGAACAAGATGCTTACTAAGCAATCTCTGTGAAAGGAAAAAAAAATAAGGATTGCATGTGGAAAGAAGAATTACAATATACACCCCAAAACAGTCTCTGACCCCAGTAGGACTGTGGCTCTAGGATGTCTGGTCATATCCTCCCTCAGATAAACTGAGACATCCAGGCATTTCTTACCTGCCTCCCTCACCCATTGGACTGTGAACTTTTCTGAGGCTGTCAGATACAGCCTAGGCACATCTCATAGTCCACAAAATTCATCATTTTCCCAGCACAGAGAACTTTGTACAAATACATTCTGAGTGAGTGTTTAGTCAACATTGTGGGAGATATTTATGTGTTTAGGGTAGCTTGGTGTTTCTGTGTATATAATTTGAGTTTGCATGTGTAAATTCAAGGGGTAGGGAGGGCAGTGGGTGTATAGGAAGGAGGTTTGGAAGATAGTATGAATGTTTAGGTGGTGTTGGATGTTTGCATGTATACATGCAAAATTGTTGGTTGTGTGTGCATGTGTATTATGGTTTGGGGCAGTTGGTGTGAATATTTGGTAACTTTGAAGGCAGTTTCTCCATATTTAGAAAGTATAGGAACCCATGCTGAATTCTGTAGTGTGGGTTGATTCAAATGTGTGATGAGGTTCTGTTTATTCTTCTAATGCATGCATTTCATGATTGAATACTAATTATTTGTGTGTGTTCATTTACTTAAGCAAGTCAAATGACCACCACTGAGTTCAACAGGAAGGGAGCTTAAGTGATTTCTCATCAGAGACTTGCAGAAGGAACAACAAATGTTCTGCATAGTAATACAGTCAACCACATTGGAAACTTTGTGTGTGTGTTTTGGGGTGGTTTTGTGTATTCTGAGGGTATTGTGAAATATTGTATACATATCCATATATGTGAGCTGTGAGTTGGATCCAGGTGAGAATTTACAGCATTTATTTTTTTGTGTGGAAGAATTTGTGGAGAGTGGAGTGGCTGGATTTGTTTTCTGTTTTGTTTTAGTTTGGTTTGGTTTTGTGAGTGTGAATATATTATCTGGGGAGATGGATGGATTCTGTATATAGTTTCTCAAGTTGGAGGCATGTGCAAGTGTGTATTTAGGGGTGTGAGGTTACTGTGTGCATTTTGGGGAAAGTGGAGACATCATGTGTGAGTATTTATGAGAATGTGGAGAAGTTTCTGCCCTCTTCAGCTTCTGGGGCACCATGCATATATGTATGTTCACAAGATATAGTACATGGGATAAGGTTACTCTTAAGTACTTAGTAATATGTATGGTTGTCTTGAATATGTTTGGGTGTTGTCAGAGGGTCTGTGTGATTGATTTGGGGTTTACATGACTTTTGGTGTATTTTGTGGGATTTGAGGGTATGTGTACTACTAAGTAAGTGTTTATTCAGTGATTGTTTAGGGGTTGTGTTTTTGTATTAAAATTATACAGTGCAATTTTACTGTGACTATTTTTATTTGAGGAAGGGATTCTGAGTGTTTTATCAGGGATCTGGAAAATATGTAGCTGGTGTCTGAGACTGTTCAGAGTTCTGTGAATTTGGGAGAATGTTACTATGTATATCCAGTAGGTTTATGGGTGTCTCATATGTGCCTGGTGATTGTGGGGTTTTATGTACATTTGTGGGTAGATAGTAGGTATGAAGATTCAGGCACTGGATGCTTGAGCTTGTTGAAATTGAGGGATGGAGGTGTATTCAGGAAATGTACTGAGTTGGGCATCATACTACTTCTGTTCTTGGGGGGTTGCATGCTTCTGATGAAGAAATGTAAGATAGTTATATAAATATGTGGGTTTGTAGGGTTGGTTGGAGCATTTGTAGGTCATGTGAACATATTTTGGATATGCATGTGTGTGTAGAGGTGTCATGAGTGTATCTGTCAGGAGGTAAGCTTAAATTCTTGGGAATATAGGGTATTGGAATTTGTGAGATTCATTAAGGAAGTGTTTCAGGTATTTGGGTTTTTGTGAATGCATATATCTTGGTACATGGAAGAGGACTGGTGTTCATATAAGGTATATGGAGAAATTTATTTTTGTATGGGGGCTATGGTTGATTGTGTGTTTGGAAAAGTGAAGTGTGGTTTACATTTCTTTAATCCTAAGGCCAGAAGTTGCATGAATTCGGGGTAATTTTTGGGAGAGATTTGGAATATTTTATTGTGTATTTGGGAGTGTGTTAGAGCACCACAGAATTCTGGGGCTGCAAAGTCATTGTCTAGGTGATTATCTCTGGTGTGGTGTCTGTGCATTTATTCAGATATTCTGAATGTTGTATATTTTTAATCAGGGTGTGTAGTACATGTGTATGTGTATGAGAGTGTGTAGAAGGGTGTGATTGGGGTGTGGCATAATTACTTAGAGTTTACTGTACATATGTATTTACATTTAGAAGCTCAGGTTTAGGAGAATTTGGGGGATTTCAGGATTCTATTTACTTTGTTTCTGGCAGCTAGTACAGTTGTATGCATGTGTGTGTGTGTGTGTGAATTTTCAGTGTTTGATGGTGTCATGTGCACCTGTGTATTCAATGAGTGAAGAGTATATGAGAAAGGGGAGAACTTCCAGGGAAGATGGCAGAGTAGGGAACTCAATGACTCACTCCTCCCTCCAAAACAGCTAGTGAACACACAGGAATTTTCTGAAATAACTGTCCTGGGTCTATGGAGGACAGATGAAGAACACCATACAACATCCAAGGAAGAGCAGGAGGATGAGGCTGAGAAACTGTTAAATAACAGTGAGTAACTCACTCTGAACAGTGGCTACCCATCTCTCACTCTTGAGGCAGGCTTCCTTGAGGTTCAGTCCCTGGCTAGCTGTGGCAGACAGAAAGGGACATAAAAATCCACTTCCCCAAGAATGGGGCAGTGATAAATATGGGGCATTACCCAGCACTGATAAATGAATTCTGAAAACTGGGTCCTGTCTCTGAGCTACTTTTAAGCCCTCAATGGCAAAAGGTAGAGACAGCCATTGTTTTAACCTCACCCAAGAGAGGGCATACACAGTGGATATTAAGGGACAAGGGTCTCCTTAGAGTTCCAGTGAACCATGTGCTACAGGGCACAATCTGCTGGGCAGTCCAGGAAATAGTGTCTTTGAGGAGCTGTCAAAAAACTTTTGTTGTCTTTCCTGACCCCATTTGTACGGCTTTTTGGAGATAGTCTGAACCCCTTTTGTGGGTCCCTGTCTGATTTCACTGTGAAATATTGACTTGAGAAAGTCCTCTCTGGGGTGACTGTCCTCCCAAAAATAGCCCTCCAGGCAAAAGCAGCTAGAGACAATGAAATGAGAGTAAAAAGAAAAATATAGGAAAAACAAAAAGAGGAGACCAAGATACCCAGACAATAGAGTGTAAAGGAAGCTATTCTTTAGAGGTGAAACAATTATGCAAATAGAGCAATCATAAAAAATTTAGCACACACCCAGAAAATATCTGATCACTTAAACACAGGCAATACTAATGGTCTAGAATAAGTTGAACCAAGTCAAAAAGAACCTTAACATAAAGCCAATCAACAATAAAGCCATAGGAAAGAGGGGAACTAAACTTCAGAATAAACTAAGCAAGATAATCAGACATTTATACATCAAAAAATATTATAAAACATACTAAGAAACAGAAATATATGACCCTGACAAAGGAACAAATTAAAACATTGGGTAAAACACAGAATTTGGAACAACTAATCAAAGATGTCTGTTCCAGATTGCTAATGCTACCATTAAGTAAAATAACAGAAATGGATTGACTTGTATAAAGGGGATTTATTAAGTTACAAACTTACATTTCTAAGACCATAATAGTGTCCAAACTAAGACATCAATAAAATGATACCTTTACTGAAGGATGGCCAATGGCATCTGGAAAACATTTGTTAGCTGGGAAGGCATGTGGGTGCCCTCAGCTTCTCCTGGGTTGTGTTTCAGCTCCCTCTCATCTCCTGTGCATTCTTGTTTCTTTCCTCCAGGATATTTCACTTTATTTACCTGGAGGTCCTGTCTTAGCATATCCTGGTTCAAACTCTGGGCTTCATCTAATAGCTAAATATCCTTTTTGCATCTCCAAGTATCTAGGTGTCAGTGTCAGCAAGCAGCTGGGCCTGTATGGTTCTTTTTAAAAACCACCAGTGAACCAATCAAGACCCACCATGAATGGGCAGGGCCAATCTCCATGAAAACATTCAATCAAGAGATCATACCCTAATCAAAATATTTATCAATCTTCCACCACAAGATTGCATTAAAGAATATGGCTTTTTCTGGGGGACATAATATATCCAAACTGGCACAATATCCAAACAAATCTAAATCAATTAAAGTAGATGGAGGAAAATGTTCATAAAAATATAATGTATATTATGAAGATATTGGATGCGTATAAAGAAGAACTTAAAAGTAGAAATGTAAACATAACAGAGTATGGCAATGAAAGCCACAATAATGGAGATTATAAATACATTGAAGGCAGTCAACAGAAGATTTGAATAAGCTGAAAAGAGAAACAGTGATCTAGAAGACAGAATAATAAAAATCTTACAGACAGAATAAAAGATAGAGAAAAGAATGGAAAAATTAGAGCAGTGGCACAGGGACTTAAAATACATCATGAAACACAAAAACATACGTGTCATGCATGTCCCAGAAGAACAAGAGAAGGGAAAAGTGGCAGAAAGAATAATTGAGAAACTAATGACCAAAATTTTTTCAACTCTCATGAAAGACATAATATACATGTCCAAGAAGTGCAATATTTTCCAAACAGAATAAATCCTAAAAGACCTACTCTGAGACACATAATTATCAGAATGTAAAGTACCAAAGAAAAAGAAAGAATCCTGAAATCAGCAACAGAAAAGTGATACATCATGTAAAAGTGATCTTCAATAAGACTAAGTGCCAATTGCTGATGAGAAACTATGTTTTCAAAAAGGAAGTGGTATGATATTTTTAGGGAACTGAAAGAGAAAAACAGCTAAACAAGAATTCTTTATCCAACAATACTAGACTTCAAAAGTGAGGGAGAGCTTAAAATATACACAGGAAAACAGAAACTGAGAGTTGGTCAACAAGAGACCTACTCTACAATAAATACTAATAGTTGACTCTACAAAAGAAGATTTTCAATAAGGGTAACTAAAAAGGTAAAAAAGAGACAACAATAAGACACAACATATGAAAACCAAAGGATAAAATAGTTGAGGCAAGTACTGCCTTTATAGTAATAATATTGAAGATTAACAGATTAAATTTCCAATGAAAAGACACAGGTGGGCAGAATAGATAAAAAGGTATGATCCAAAATATGCTGTTTACAATAGGCACACCTTAGACTCAAAAAAAAACCAAATAGGTTAAAAGTGAAAGATTGGAAAATGTTAATCATTGCAAAAAATAAAAAGCTGGAATAGCTATGCTAATATAGGGAAAACTGCACTTTAAATGCAAAAATGTTGCAAGAGACAAAGGACACTACATATTTTTTAACTTTATTTAAAAAATTAAAACAAGCAACAAAAGCACATTTCCAACAAAAGGAAGCAAAGGATTAAGAAAACACAAATAATGTAAAATAACTACTTTGCTTCCAACATTTTCATATCATACCCCAAGAAATTAAACATATTCAAAGGAATAAGGAAAAAATAATCTAAAATAACTACATTTCACTACATATTAATAAAAGGTGCAACCCACTAGGAAGAAATACCAATTATATATATTTATGAAATTAACCATAGTTCCCCAAAATATATGAAGCAAACACTGGCAAAACTGAAGTGAAAAATAGATGTGTCTAAATTAAAGTTGGAGATTTCAATACACCATCTCATCAACAGATAGAACATCTACACAGAGGATCAGTAAAGAAACAGAGAATTTCAATACTATGATAAATGATCTAGACCTAAGACACATACAGAACATTGCATCCCAAAATAGCAGCCTACCCATTCTTCTCAAGTGCTCATGGATCATTTCCAAGATAGACCACTTAATGTGTCACAAAAAAGTCTCAATAAATTTTAAAAGATTGAAATTATACAAAGCAGTTTCTGTGACCATATTGCAATGAAGCTGGAAATCCATAAAAGAGAATTGGAAAATCCACAAATATATAGAAGGTAAACAATACACTCTTAAACAATGTGAGTGAACGAAAAAATTGAGGAGAAATCAGTAAGCATCCTGAGACAAATTAAAATTAGAACACACCATATCAAAACTTATGGGAGGAGGTGGGACAAGATGGCGGAATGGTGAGGAGCAGAATTTCGTCTCTCCCCTAGAGCAGCTGGCAATTACCCAAGAACTATATGAAACAGTGTTTTCGGGGTCTCCAGTAACCAGTCACACATCGGACACAAGTTTGGAATTGGAGGAAAAGCTGAGATCTCAGCGAACATTGTAAGTTCCCTGGACCAGGGGTCTGGCGCCCCTCCCCACCCAGACCTCACAGACTGTCTTGCTGCCGGCTCCCTGAAAGGGGGGGAAAAAAAAACAAAAAACATCAATCTGCTGAGGGCAAGAAGGGAGGCTCAAACCAGCCTCAACTGCAGAATTAATTAACAAATTAATTAACTAACTTTGGGAGCTGGGGTGCTAAAGAAGGGCTGGGCTCCAAGAAGTGGGGGCACGTAAAAGTGGGCACCCATTCCCAGACTCCAAAAAAGCCATTTTTTCCCTTACATTTTGTCCCTTCTGGCTTCTCACTGGTCCCTTATCGTTTTGCATTTCAATAGCCCCCGGCAGGGGTGGAACTGAAGCAGTTGGAGAGTAATTATCAGACAATAGCCCAAAGCGTATCTTTAAATGCTCTATTCTGACACTGACAAAACTTCCAGGCTGGGGAAAGACATTTAAAAGAAACTCTTTTTTTTTTCCCCCTTTTTTTCTTTTTCTTGATTTCTTTTCTATTTTTTTTTCTTTTAATCTGAAAGTAATATATGTGGTTATTTTCTATTGGAAAGCCCAGGTTGAGGGGCTAGGCTGGGCTTGAGGGGAGACAGAGTACCCACAGTGTCTTTGAATTCCATATTTACTACTGAAGGCCTCCACCCCCGTCTTTAATTGGCAACTCAGGCTGACCAAGGAATCTACCTGGAGAGGCCCCAAAGAGGAGAGAGGAGAAGGGAATAGTGCCCCTGAGAGACAACTGGAATTCTGAGGATTGGGAGAGTGGAGGGAGGCCCAGCTCAACTGGCAGTCCTCCTTCCAGGAATTCAGACCCCAGGGGCTGGAATTCAGATTCCAGCTTCAGTCAGCCATGCCCCTGACAGGATCAGAGTCACCAGGAGAACTAAAGGTTCCATACCTCCTTACACTGGTGGGGGAGTTGCGGGCTGGCCAGCGCCACCTGCTGGACAGGAGAGGAAAAGCACCAATTCTAAAGGCCTCATAGGAGGGTCTCATTCTCAGGAAAACTCCATACCCTCCCAATGAGACCTGGGCCTCACTAGACTGGGAAAATCTGACTAGGGTCGACCATATATGAGGAGACCCACTCACAAAAAGGTTACATAAAGGCAGAGCAAGAAACAGAAAAAAACAAGAGGGAAAAATTCTGATCAACTAAATAGAACCTAAGTTAGAGGTCTAGAATAAGTTGAACTGAATAACAGAGGCCAGAAAACAAAGCCAACCAACAAGAAAACCACTAGGTAAAAGACAGAAAACAAGCCCCAAAATAAACTAATCAAGAGAATCAGATGCCTAGACAACTTAAGATAATAAGCCATACCAGGAAACACGAAAACATGGACCAGCCAAAGGAACAAACTCATAGCTCAGCTGAGACACAGGAGTGGAGGCAACTAATGCTAAATAAATTTGATTAAATGAAGGAAGATATAGCAAAAGAGCTGAAGGATATAAAGAAGACACTGGCTGACCATAAAGAAGAATTCATAAACTTAAAAAAACAAATGGCAGAACTCATGGGAATGAAGGCCACAATGGAGGAGATGAAAAACACAATGGAGGGACACAACAGTAGATTTGAAAAGGCAGAAGAAAGGATCAGTGAATTGGAAGACAGGTCATTCGAATTCATACACACAAAAGAACAGATGGTGAAAAAAATGGAAAAATATGAGCAGGGTCTTAGGGAGCTGAGTGACAACATGAAACGCACAAATATACGTGTTATGGGTATCCCAGAAGGAGAAGAGAGGGGAAAAGGGGCAGAAAGAGTAATAGAAGACATATTCACTGAAAATTTCCCAACTCTTATAAAAGACAGAAAATTAGAGATTCAAGAAGTACAATGTACCCCAAATAGAATAGATCCCAATAGACCTACTCCAAGACTTACTGGTCAGATTGTCCGCTGTCAAAGACAAAGAGAGGATTCTGAAAGCAGCAAGAGAAAAGCAATCCATCACGTACAAGGGAAAGTCAATAAGACTATGTACAGATTTCTCTGCAGAAACCATGGAGGCAAGAAGACAGTGACATGATATATTTAAGATACTGAAAGAGAAAAACTGTCAACCAAGAATTCTCTATCCAGCAAAACTTTCCTTCAAAAATGAGGGAGAGATTAAAACATTTTCAGACAAACAGACACTGAGAGAGTTTGTGAATAAGAGACCGGCACTACAAGAAATACTAACGGGAGTGCTACAGGCTGATAGGAAAAGACAGGAGAGAGAGAGTTGGAGAAGAGTGCAGAAATGAAGATTATCAGGAAAAGTAAAAGGAGAGGAAAAAATAAGAAATGACATATAAATTCCAAAAAACAAAATGGTAGTAGAAAGTACTGCCCTTACAGTAATAACACTAAATGTAAATGGATTAAACTCCCCAATAAAAAGACACAGACTGGCAGAATGGATTAAAAAACAGGATCCATCTATATGCTGTCTACAAGAAACTCACTTTAGACACAAGGACAAACACAGACTGAAAGTGAAAGGTTGGAAAAAGATATTTCATGCAAACAACAACCAGAAAAAAGTGGGAGTAGCTATATTAATATCAGTCAAGTTAGACTTCAAAAGCAAAACAATTAAAAGAGACAAAGAAGGACACTATATAATATATATATATATATATATATATATATATATATTAATAAAAGGGTCAATTCATCAAGAAAACATAACAGTCATAAATATTTATGCACCAAACCGGAATGCCCCAAAATTCATGAGGCAAACACTGCGATCATTGAAAGGAGAAATTGATACCTCTACAATAATAGTTGGAGACTTCAAAACACCACTCTCATCAATGGATAGAACATCTAGACAGAGGATCACTAAAGAAACAGAGATGTTGAATTGTATGATAAATGAACTGGACTTGACAGACATTTATAGAACACTACATCCAACAACAGCAGGATACACTTTTTTCTCAAGTGCTCATGGAAAATTCTCTAGGATAGACGGCATGTTCGGTCACAAAGCAAGTCTCAACAAATTTAAAAATATTGATATTATACAAAACACTTTCTCAGACCACAATGGAATGAAGTTGGAAATAAATAAAAGGCAGAAGGTCATAAAATTCACAAACATTTGGAGGCCAAACAACACCCTCTTAGAAAACCAGTGGGTAAAGGAAGAAATTACAAGAGAAATTAGTAAATACCTCGAGGCAAATGACAATGAAAACACAACTTATCAAAACTTATGGGATGCAGCAAAGGCGGTGCTGAGAGGCAAATTTATTGCCCTAAATGCCTATATTAAAAGAGAAGAGAGAGCAAAAATTGAAGAGTTAACTGCTCACCTGGAGGAATTAGAGAAAGAACAGCAAACTAACCCCAAAGCAAGCAGAAGGGAAGAAATAACAAAGATTAGAGCAGAAATAAATGCAATTGAGAACAAGAAAACAATAGAGAGAATCAACAAAACCAGAAGTTGGTTCTTTGAGAAAATCAATAAAATCGATGGACCACTGGCTAGGCTAACAAAAAAAAAAAAAAAAAAAAAAAGAAAGAGCAGATGGAAATAAATGCAATCAGAAATGGGAAAGGAAATATAACTACCGACCCTGCAGAAATTAAGGAGATAATGAGAAGATACTATGAGCAACTATATGCTAATAAACTAGACAACTTAGATGAAATTAACAACTTCCTAGAAAAGCATAAACAACCAACATTAACTCAAGAAGAAATAGATGACCTCAACAAACCAATCACAAGTAAAGAGATTGAGTCAGTCATCAAAAAGCTCCCAAAAAGGAAAAGCCCAGGACCAGATGGTTTCACCTGTGAATTCTACCAAGCATTCAAGAATGAATTAGTACCAATCCTGCTCAATCTCTTCAAAAAAATTGAAGAAGAGGGAAAGCTACCTAACTCTTTCTATGAAGCCATCATCACCCTAACACCAAAACCAGGCAAAGATACTACAAAAAAAGAAAATTATAGACCAATTTCTTTAATGAATATAGACGCAAAAATCCTCAACAAAATACTCACAAATCGAATCCAGCAGCACATTAAAAGAATTATACAACACAACCAGGTGGGATTTATTCCAGGTATGCAAGGCTGGTTCAACACAAGAAAATCAATTAATGTAATACACCACACCAATAAATCAAAGCAGAAGAACCACATGATCATCTTGATTGATGCAAAAAAGGCATTTGACAAAATTCAACATCCTTTCCTGATGAAAATACTTCAAAGGATAGGAATAGAAGGGAACTTTTTCAATATGATAAAGGCAATATATGAAAAACCCACAGCTAACATCACAGTCAATGGGTAGAGACTGAAAGCTTTTCCTCTAAGATCAGGAACAAGACAGGGATACCCACTATCACCATTGCTATACAACATTGTGCTGGAAGTTCTAGCTAGAGCAATTAGGCAAGAGAAAGAAACAAAAGGCATCCAAATTGGAGAGGAAGAAGTAAAACTTTCACTATTTGCAGATGACATGATTCTATATGTAGGAAATCCAGAAAAATCTACAGCCAAGCTACTA
This sequence comes from Choloepus didactylus, assembly GCF_015220235.1. Classification (NCBI taxonomy): domain Eukaryota; kingdom Metazoa; phylum Chordata; class Mammalia; order Pilosa; family Megalonychidae; genus Choloepus; species Choloepus didactylus. The sequence goes on from NC_051316.1 coordinate 4,108,856, forward strand.
GAAATAGTCAATGAATACAGCAAAGTAGAAGGCTACAAGATAAACACGCAAAAATCTGTAGTGTTCCTATACACAAGTAATGTGCAAGAAGAGGAGGAAATCAAGAAAAAAATCCCATTTACAATAGCAACCAAAAGAATCAAGTATTTAGGAATAAACTTAACCAAGGACACAAAAGACCTTTACATAGAAAACTATAAGAAACAGCTAAAAGAAATTGAACAAGACCTGAAAAAATGGAAGATCATACCATGTTCATGGATTGGAAGATTAAATATAGTTAAGATGGCAATCTTACCTAAACTGATTTACAGATTTAATGCAATACCAATTCAAATCCCAACAACTTACTTTACAGAAATAGAAAAATCAATAACTAAATTTATCTGGAAGGGTAAGGTGCCCTGAATAGCCAAAAATGTCTTGAGAAAGAGGAGTGAAGTGGGAGGTCTCACACTACCTGACTTTGAAGCATATTACAAAGCTACAGTGCTCAAAACACCATGTTACTGGCATAAGGATAGATATACTGATCAATGGAATTGAATTGAGTGTTCAGAAGTAGACCCTCACATCTATGGACAACTGATCTTTGATAAGGCAGTGAAGCCGAAGCAACTGGGAAAGAGCAGCCTGTTCAATAAATGGTGTTTGGAGAACTGGATATCCATTTCCAAAAGAATGAAAGAGCATGTCCATCTCACACCTTATACCAAAATTAACTCAAAGTGGATCAAAGACCTAAACATTAGCACCAAGACCATGAAACTCTTAGAAGAAAATGTAGGGCAATATCTTAAGGATCTTGTGAAAGGAGGTGGTTTCTTAGACCTCACACCCAAGGCACGAGCAACCAAAGAACAAATAGACAAATGGGATCTCCTCAAAATTAAACACTTTTTTACATCAAAGGACTTTGTCAGAAAAGTAAAAAGGCAACCTACACAATGGGAGATGATATTTGGAAACCACATATCAGATAAGGGTTTAATATCCCAAATATCTAAAGGAATCCTGCATCTCAATAACAGAAAGACAAACAATCCAATTAAAAAAATGGGCAAAAGACATGAACAGACATTTTTCTGAAGAGGAAATACAAATGGCTCAAAAGCATATGAAAAAGTGCTCAACTTCACTGGCTATTAAGGAAATGCAAATCAAAACCACAATGAGATATCATCTCACACCTACCAGAATGGCCATTATCCAAAAAACAGAAAATGGCAAGTGCTGGAGAGGATGTGGAGAAAGAGGCACACTTATTCATTGTTGGTGGGAATGTAGAATGGTGCAACCACTCTGGAAGACAGTATGGAGTTTCCTCAGGAAGCTAAATATAGATTTGCCATATGACCCAGCTATTCCATTGCTGGGTATATACTCAGAGGAACTGAAACTTAAGACACAAACAGACATTTGTAAACCAATATTTATTGCAGCATTATTCACAATTGCCAAGAGATGGAAACAGCCCAAATGTCCATCACAGGACGAGTGGATAAACAAACTGTGGTATATACACATGATGGAATATTATGCAGCTGTAAGACAGAACAAAGACATGGATCATGTAATAATGTGGATGAACCTTGAGGACATTATGTTGAGTGAAGTTAGCCAGAAACAAAAGGACAGATTCTGTATGGTCTCACTAATATGAACAGACATTAATGAACAAACTTTGGGAGTTAAAAGCTGACAACACAGGTGACCAGGGGATAGAAAGAGGGCAGAGATCAGCTATTTGATGCTGAAGGACTACAGAATATTTAGGATTGATTGCATAGATCCAGAAATAGGATAATACTGTGTGATGGTAGCACGGTATTGTAAGTACACTGAACAAAGATGTCTGTGAGTAAAGCTGAAAGAGGTGGGATAGGAGAATGTATGACACCAGAGGTAAAGATAGATGATAAAGACTGGGACTGTACAACATGGCAAAAACTGGAGTGGCCAATGACTGTTACTAAATACACAAATATAAAAATGTTTTTGCATGTGGGAAAGCAAATGAATGTCAACCATGTAGAAATTTGAAAAAGGGATGGTATTCAGGAAAAAACATAATCAAAGCAAACTGGAGTCTATGGTCAACAGTAACATTGTAATATACCTCCATTAAATGTAACAAAGGCAATACGCCAATGCTAAATGAATATGAGAAGGGGATATAGGGGAGTAATATGGGATTCTTTGTAGTGGTGTTATCTGCTGTCCTTAGAAGTATATTGTATTATATGACATGTTATTTTTCTTTTTATCATTTTTTCTTATTGCTAAAAAAAAACAAAACAATTTTTCTTGTAGTAATCAGTATGTTCAAATGCTGATTGTGGTGATAAATGTACAACTTTATGATGATACCATGAACAACTGATTGTACACTGTGGATAAATGTATGGTATGTGAATATCACTCTATAAAATTGTAGGAAAAAATATATATATAGGAGTAAAAGTGTTGGAGAAAACATGGTGAGAGGGATGATGCCTCACCAATATGGACTAACTACAATGTGTAAACTCAGAATTGAATCTTAGAACATAGCCTAACGTGGACACAATAATTGTAATAGTCCCTAGATTGTAAGCTCTTACAGCAGTTAACTCTATCCCTGAATTGTAAGGCCTATCTCTGAACTTTGAGATGCTGAACCCCTAGCGTATGTTGTCACAAACATTGGGACTGTTGGTTTGATGTACTGAGCCCTCGAGCATGGGACTTGCCCTTATGAGGCTCATTACCACAAAGGAGAGTCTAGGGTTGTATGTAATGGTGCCTAAGAGTCTCCCCCTGAGTACCTCTTTGTTGCTCAGATGTGACCCTCTCTCTCTCTAACTGAGCCATCTCGACAGGTGAACTTGCTGCCCTCCCCCCTACGTAGGACCCAACTCCCAGGGGTGTAAATCTCCCTGGCAATGCAGAGTATGACTCCCGGGGATGAATGTGGACCTGGCATCATGGGATGGAGAGTGTCTTCTTGACCAAAAGGGGGATGCAAAATGAGACGAAATAGTTTCAGTGGCTGAGAGATTCCAAATGGAGTCAAGAGGTCACTCTGGTGGACATTCTTATGCACTATATAGATAACACCTCTTAGGCTTTAATGTATTGGAATAGCTAGAAGTAAATACCTGAAACTACCAAACTCCAACCCAGCAGTCTGGACTCCTGAAGACAATTATATAATAATGTAGATTACAAGGGGTGACAGTGTGATTGTGAAGACCTTGTGGATCACACCCCCTTTATCTAGTGTATGGATGAGTGGAGGAATGGGGATAAAAACTGAAGGACAAATGGGGTGGGATGGGGGGAAGATTTGGGTGTTTTTTTTCACTTTTATTTTTTATTCTTGTTCTGGTTCTTTCTGATGTAAGGAAAATGTTCAGAGATGGATTGTGGTGATGGACGCGTAACTATGTTTTTATACTTTGGATAGTGGATTGTATATCATGGATGATTGTATGGTGTGTGAATGTATTTCAATAAAACTGAATTTAACAAAAAAAAAAAAAACTTATGGGATGCTTTCTTGCCAAACATTTTTGTGAGAGTCACATCATCTTTAAACACTGCATGGCAATCCCTGATGCACTGCTGTGATGTCCAGAGAAGACAGGGTGATCTGGAAGTCTAACTACTTCCTGAAGAATATCCAAATTCTGGATTATAATCCAAAATGTTTCATTGAGGGAGCAGACAATGTGGGCTCCAAGCAGATGCAGCAGATCCATATGTCCCTCAGTGGGAAAGCTCTGGTGCTGATGGGCAAGAGCACAATGATGTGCAAGGCAATTCAAGGGCAACTGGAAAACAACATGGCATTGGAGAAACTGTCTCTTCAAAACTGGGAGAATGTGGAATTTTTGTTAACCAAGGAGAACTTCACTGAGATCAGGAACATGCTGACTGCTAACAAAGTGCCAGCTGCCAACTGTGCCAGTGCCATTAACCCAATCAAAGACACTATGCTTGCACAGAACACTGGCCTGGGTCCTGGGAAGACCTCTTTCTTCCAGACTTTAGGCATCACCACTAAGATCTCCAGGGGTACCATTGAAATCCTGAGTGATGTGCAGCTGATCAAGACTGGAGACAAAGTGGGAGACAGCAAAGCCATGCTGCAGAACATGCTGAATATCTCTCCCTTATCCTTTGGGCTGATCACCCAACAGGTGTTTGACAATGGCAGCACCTACAGTCCTAAAGTACTTGACATTACATAGAAAACTCTGCACTCTTGCTTTCTGGAGGGTGTCCACAATGTTGCCAGCACATGTTTGCAAATTGATTTCCCAACTGTTGCATCAGTTCCCCATTCTATCATTAATGGGTGCAAGTATGTTCTGGATTTGTCTGTGGAGAGTGATTATACCTTTCTACTTGCTGAAAAGGTCAATGACTTCTTGGCAGATCCATCTGCATTTGTGGTAACTATCACTGTGACCACTGCCTCCACTGCTCCTCCTGCTGCTGCTGCAGGTCCAGCCAAGGTTGAAGAAAAGGAAGAGTCAGAGGAGTTGGATGAGAAAATGGGGTTTTGTTTCTTTGAATAGTCACCAAAAAGCATCCAACTCAACTAGCTTTATTTGTGAAATGAGGAAATGAACGCTTATTTCTCGTAAAAATATGGGATGCAGCAGAGGCAGTGCTGAGAGGGAAATGTATAGCCCTACATACCTACATTAAAAAGAAGAAAGAGAAAAAATCAATGACCTAACTGCTTGGAAAAGCCAAAAAAGAACAGCAAGCTCACTGCAAAGCAAGTAGATGGAAATAAATAATGATTATAGCAGATAAAAATGAAATTGAGAATAAAAATATAGATAATTCACAAAACCCAAAGTTGACTGTTTCAGAAAATCAATAAAATTGTCAACCTATTGGCTAGACTGAAAAAGAAATGAAGAGAGAAGGTGGAAATAAATCAAATCAGAAATGAGAAGGAGGATATTACTGTTGACACCATAGAAATAAAAAGTATCAATAGAGGGTAATATAAACAACTATGTCAAAAAACTAGAAAATTTAGATACAATTGACAACTTTCTAGAAACATGTGATTAACCTAGACCTTAGAAGAAATAAACATCAACAGACCAATTACTAATCAAGAAATATAATCCATTTCAAAAACCTCCCAACAAAGAAAATCAAAGGATCAGATGGCTTCATGGGGGAATTCTTGTAATAATTCCAAGAAGAATTAATACCAATCTTGTTAAAACAGTTCAAAGAATTGGAGAGGAGGGAACACTACCTAATTTGTTCTATGATGCTAACATCACCCTAATACCAAAGCTGAATATGATGGTACAAGGCAAAAAATTATAATCCAATCTCTCTAATGAATATGGATTCAAAAATCCTCAAAAATACTTGCAAATTTAATCCAACAGTATATTAAAAGTATCATACACCATGATCAAATGGGTTTTATCTTAGGTATTCAAAGATGGTTCAAGCAAAGAAAATCAATTAAGTTTTCAGAAATTTATGGATTCCAGCTTATTCCTATGTGAGATAAGCCTTGAAACCCAGAAGTACCAATAGACTTGAGAGATAAGAACATCACCAAGTTTCATTCCTCTACCCCAAACATTCAACACTATTTTCTAGCCCAAAGAAGTTAAAATGGGCATTGCCTAGATATCCTTGAAGATTGAGAGAATGATTGAATGAGCAGAAGGAGGTCTAACTGAGAAATTAGATTCTAATAAGCAATTATGACTACTGACACATTATATGGATATTTCTTTTCAGTTTCTTGTGTATTTAGAATAGCTAAAAAGAAATACCCAAAATTGTTGAAATTTAATACAGTAGGCTTGATTTTTGATAAAGGCTGTATAAGTATACAATATAGGCATGTTTTCAGTGGTTTTTATTCTTTTTAAATTTATTTTTTTAAATTCATTTTTATGTTTTAAAATTAATAATGGTTATTAATGCACAACTATTTGATGATACTGTGAGTGATTGTATACTTTGGATGGATTACATAGGGTGTTAATATATTTCAATAAAATATCATTAGAAATCTCCAAAAGAAGTGAAGGGGAAAAAGCAACATGACCATTTTGATTGATGCAGAAAAGATATTTGACAAAATCCATCATTCTTTCCTGATAAAAAACACTTCAAAAATAAGAAAAGAAGGAAACTTCTTCAACATGATAAAGGGCATATATGAAAATTCCACAGATATCATATGCAAAAAGACTGAAAGTTTTCCCTCTGAGATCTGGAACAAGACCAGGATGTCTTGTTATTTGACATTGTGCTAGAAGTTCCAAAAAGAACAGTTAGGCAAGCAAATGAAATGAAAAGCATATAAATTGGAAAGGAAATAGTAGAATTTTACTATAGTCCCATGTATAGGATGTTATTAAATATCTACAACAAAGTTAATATGACTAATAAACTAGCTCTGCAGAGTGACAGGATATAAGATCAACATGCAAAATTCAGTAGTGTTTCTATGCACTGGTAATGACAAATCTGAGGAGAAAATGAAGAAGAAACATCTATTCATGATAGGAAATAAAAGAATCATGTATCTAGGAATAAATTTAACAAAGGATCTAAATTATTTCTTCATGTAGAACTACAAGACAGTGCTAAAAGAAATCAAAGAAGATGTAAGTGAATGGAAGGATTTTCCATGTTCGTGGATTGGGAGTCAAAATGTTGCTAAGATGTCAATTATACCCAAATTGATTTATGTATTCAATGCAATTCCAGTAAAAATTCCAACAGCCTACTTTGCAGAAAAGAAAAAGCCAAATATCAAATTTATTTGAAAGGGCAAGTGTCCCTGAATAGCTGTGCCAGTTTGAATGTATTGTGTCCCCCAAACACCATTATCTTTGATGTGATCTTGTGTGGGCAGACATTATAGGTGTTGATTAGATTGCAATCCTTTGAGTGTTTCCTTGGAATGCACCCCACCCAGCTGTGGGTGATGACTCTAGATGGTTTCCATGGAGGTGTTGCTCTGCCCATTTGGGGTGGGTCTAAGTTGAGTCACTGGAGCCATATAAATGAGCTGATGGACAGAGGGAACTCAGTGCAGCTGAGAGTGAACTTTTGAAGAGGAGCTACAGCCATGAGGGACACTGAAGAAAGCAGAGGAGCTGCAGATGAGAGAAAGTTTGAAGATGGCCATTGAAAGCAGACTCTTGCTCTGGAGAAGCTAAGAGAGGACAAATACCCCAAGTGCAACTAAAAGTGACATTTTTGAGGAACTGCAGCCTACAGAGTAACATCCTGGGAGAAAGCCATTTTGAAACCAGAACTTTGGAGAAGACACCAGCCACGTGCCTTCCCAGCTAACAGAGGTATTCTGGACACCATTGGCCATCCTCCAGAGAAGGTACCCAATTGCTGTGTTACCTTGGACACTTTATGGCCTTAAGACTGTAACTGTGTAACCAAATAAACCTCCTTTTATGAAAGCCAATCCATCTCTGGTGTTTTGCATTCTGGCAGCATTAGCAAACTAGAACAATAGCCAAAACAACATGAAAAAGAAAAAAGGAAGGAGGAGGACTCACACTTTTCTGACTTTAAAGCATATTACAGAACTATAGTGATTGAACCAGCATGGTACTGGAACAAAGATAGGTATATTGATTAATGGAATCAAATTGAGAGTTCAAAATAGACCCTCATATGTATGGTGAATTCATTTTTCATAATGCCACCAAATCCATTCAACTTGGACAGAATAATCTGAAGAAACAGTGCTGGGACAACTGGATATCCATATACATAAGAATGAAAGAGGACCTTATCTCACATCTTATAGAAAAATTTACTCTGAATTGGTCAAAGACCTAAACATTAGGACTAGGAACATAAAACTTCTAGAATAAAATGTATGGAAGTATGTTCAAGATCCAGTGGTAGGAAGTGGCTTCTTTGACCTTACACCCAAAGCACAAGAACTTAAAGGAGAAATAAATGGGACCTCCTCAAGATTGAATATATTTGTGTTTCAAAGGACTTTGCCAATAAAGTAAAAAGACAACATACTTGATGGGAGGATATATTTGTAAACCACATAACTGATAAGGGTTTGATATCCAGAATACATAAAGAAATCATACAACTCAACAACAAAAAGATAGCCCAATTAAAAATTGGCAAAGTATATCAGTAGACATTTTTCCGTTGAGTGACTACAAATGACCAAAGAGCACATGAAAAGATGCTCACCTTTTCTAGCTAATATGAAAATGCACTCAAAACCATGAAATATTTCACACCTACTAGAATGGCCACTATTAAACCAAAAGGAAACTACAAGTGCTGGAGAGGATGTGAAGAAATAGGAACACTTATTCACTGCTGGTGGGAATGTAGAATGGGGCACCTGCTGTGGAAGTTAGTTTGGCAGTTCCTCAGGAAGCTAATTATTGAACTGCCATATGTTCTGGCAATCCTGCTTCTGTATGTATACCCAGAAGAACTGAAAGCAGGAATGTGAACAGACACTTGCATGTCAAGGTTCATAACAGAATTATTTACAATCTCCCAAAAATGGAAGAAACTCATGTCCACCAACCAATGAATGGATAAACAAAATGTTATGTATACATATGATGGAATATTATTAAATATTAAGGAATTAATTCCCAAAGCATGTGACCATATGGATCAACATTGAAGACATTATGTTGATTGAAATAATTCTGATATTATAGGATAATTATTATGTGATCTCATTAATATTGGTTAATTATATTAATTCAACTTATAGAGGAAAGATCTAGAATATTATTTAGCAGGAGATAGAATGAGGGTAGTAAAGAATGGGGAGCAGATTCTTAGTGTGTGCAGAGTTTTTAACTAGGTTGAATTTAAATCTTTGGAAATAGATGCAATGTTAGAGCATCATACTGAGTGTAACAGCAGTGAATTATGTGTATGATTGTGGTTGAAAGGGAATACTTAGAGTGATGTAAGTCTCTAGAAGGAAAGATAGAAGAAAAAACATGGGATTGTTGGTGGATGATGGCTGTGATTAATAGTATACTTGGTGGATGATAGCTGTGATTAATAATATAAATATTAATATACTCTTTCATAACTAGAGCAAACATCTGTCACTATTCCAAGGAGCTAAAAATAAAGTAGTATATGGGGGAAAATGCACTTATTGTAAATGATGGACTATAGTTAACAGTAATATTTTAATATCCTTTGATCAATAGTAACAAATGCACCACAATAATAAGGGCCAATAACAGGAGGGTATAAGAGGTATGGAAAATTTGTTGGAGAAATGAAAATGTTTTAAAATTTTGATGATGAATACACAATTATGTTATAATATTGTGAGCCATTGAATATATAATTTGGAAGAACTTTATGGTGTGTGAATATATCTCAATAAAACTGCCAAAAAAAGAACTATAAGAGGATACTCTGAACAACTGTACCACAATAGTAGATAACCTAGGTGAAATGGAAAAATTCTTAGAAACACACAAACTACTGACACAGACACAAGAAGAAATAGATATCAATAAGCCAATAAATAGTAAAGAGATTTAACATGTAATCAAAAACCTCCAAAGAAAAGCTCAGTACTGGATGGCTTCATTGATGAAGTTTACCAAATATTCAAAAATTGACATCAATATTTCTCAAATTCTTCCAAGTATGATTTACCCTAGACATATGTGTCATTCAGCATAGGAAAATCAATTAATGCAATGCTTCACATTTAGCAAATGAAGGGGAAAAACACAAATGATCAACTCAGTTGATGCAGAAAAGGCATTTGACAAAATCCAGTACCTCTCCTGCATAAAAATGTGCAGAAAACTAGGAATAGAAGAAGAGTTCCTATAGCTAAACCTACAGCTAACATCACCCTTAATGGTGAAAGACTGAAAGCTTTCCTTCTAAGATCAGGAACAAAACAAGGATGCCCACTGCCACCATTGATGTTCAACACTGTACTGGAAATTCTAGCCAGAGCAATTAGGCAAGAAAAAGAAATTAAAAGCATTTAAAATGGAAAGCAAGAAATATATTAGGCCTATTTGCAGAATACATGATGCTATATAACAAAAAATCCTGAACAATCTAAAACAAAGCTACTAGGGCTAATAAATGAATACACCAAAGTGGCAGAGATCAGGATCAACATCTCCAAATCACTAATGTAAATAAACAGTACTGTGCTAGTTTGGATACATTATCTTCCGTCAAAAGCCATATTCTTACTGTGCTAGTTTGGATACATTATCTTCCATCAAAAGCCATATTCTTTAATGCAATGTTTTTGGGGAAGGCCTATTAGTGTTAATTGCATTGGAATCCTTTGGTTGAATGTTTCCATGGAGTTGTGAGTCAATCAACTGTAGGTGAAATATCTGGTTGGATTATTTCCATGAAGATATAGACCCCACCCATTTAGGGTGGGTCCTGATTTAACTACTGGAGTCCAATAAAAGAGCTCACAAACAGAAGGATCTCAGAGCAGCTGAGATAGACATTTTGGAGATGACCACTGAAAGCAGACTTTTGCTGACACTTTGGAGATGAAAGCTGAGTGTTTGCTCCAGAGAAGCTAAGAGAGGACAAAATGCCCCAAGCACCAGATTTTGAAGAATGCATGGGAGCTGAGAGAGGAGTTGGAATACAACTGAGGATCAACAGATGCCAGCCACATGCCCTCTCAGCTAAAAGAAATTTTTCTGGATGCCATTGGCTTCCACTCAGTGAAGGTATACTTATGTTGATGCCTTAATTTGAACATCTTCATGGCCTTCAGACTGTGAATTTGTAACCAAGTATACACCCTTTATAAAAGCCAATCCATTTCTGATATTTTGCATAATAGCAGCATTAGCAAACTGGAACAACTAATACTGAAAATTCAGAGGAAAAATCAAGAAAAAATTCCATTTTCAATTTCATTTTAAGAACAGAATCTCTAAAAAATAAATCTAACCAAGGATGAAAAACACAAGTACATGTAAAACTACAAGACACTATTAATAGAAATCAAAGAAGATCTAAATAAATGGAAGTACATCCTTTGTTCATGGCTTGGAAAACTAACTTTTCAGATTTCAATTCTACCCAAATTATTTACACATTCAATGCAGTACCATTCAAAATTCCAACAGCTTATTTGTAGAAATGGAAAAGCCAGTCATAATATTTATATGGAAAGGTAGGGAGCACCAAATAGCCAAATCCTTCTTGAAAAAGAACAAATTAGGGTGACTCAAACTATTGACCTTAAAACTTAGTACAAAGCTACGGTAATCCCAAAGTGTAGTTCTAGCACAGGGACAGACATATAGACCAATGGAGTCAAATTCAGTGTTCTGAAATCAACCCTCACATTTAAGGCCCACTGAGTTTTTACAAGGGGGCTAAAGACACTCAAAGGGGAAAGTACAGTTTCTTCAACAAACAGCAGTGAGGAAATTAAATCTCCATATGCAAAAGAATGAAGATAGACTGGTATGTAACATTATATAAAAAGTCAACTCAAAATAGATTAAAAATCTAAATATAAGAACCAGGACTGTAAAACCCCTAGAAGAAAACATATGGAAACATTTTATGACCTTGTGTTAGGCAGTGGTTTCTTGGACTGTGCACTCAAAGCAAAAGAAACAAAAGAACAATAGATTGGACCTCATCAAAATTAAAAATGTGTATCAAAGACTTTGTCATTAAGGTAAAATGACAACATACACAATAGGAAGAAATATTTGGAAATCATATATACAAATAAGTTTTTTAAATCCAATTTTATTGAGTTATATTCACACACCATAAAATCAACCAAAGTGTACAATAAATTGTTTACAGTTTCATCATATAGTTGTGCATTATCACCACAATCCAGTTTTGAAAATTTTCAATATATCAAAAAATAAAACTAAAAATAATAATAAAAATAAAAGTAAAATAAACACACACAAAATATCTCATATGCTTTTTCCCCCCTTTTGTTAATTTACTTTTTGTCCCTTTTTTACTACTCATCTGTCCATACACTGAATATAGGGAGTGTGGATCACAAGGTATTCATAATCACACAGTCACACTGCATAAGCTATATAGTTATATGATCATCTTCGAGATTCAAGAATACTGGATTGCAGTTTAACAGTTTCAGGTATTACCTTCAAGCTATTTGAATACACTAAAATCTAAAAAGAGATATCTATATAATGCATAAGAATAACCTGCAGAATGACCTCTTGAATCCATTTGAGCTATCTCAGCCACTGAAGCTTTATTTTGTTTAAATTCTCTTCTCCCTTTTAGTCAGGAAGGCTTTCTCAACCCACATTGTTGGGTCCAGGCTCCTCTCCAGTAGTCATGCCCCATGTTGCTAGGGAGATTTACACCCCTGGGAGTCATATCCCATGTAGGTGGGAGGGCAGTAAGTTTACCTAATGAGTAGACTTAGAGAGAGAGAGGCCACAACTGAGCAACAAAAGAGGTTCTGTGGAGGTGATTCTTAGACACAATTTTAAGTAGGCTTAGCCTCTCCTTTGCAGTAACAAGCCTCATAAGGGCAACCCCCATGATCAAGGACTTGACTTCTACAATGGTAGTCCCCAATTCTTGTTAGAATATCTAGAATTCCCCATGTGGGGAAATTTAATGTTTCCAGATTTTTCCCCAGGCCCTCAATGGGGCTTTGCAAATACTTTTTATTCCCTGTCCATATTACTCTGGAATTTACTGGGGTTTCATGCTAACCTGTACAAACCAACCAGATCTCACCCCCAATCAATGTTCCATGCAATTATGATGTTTGAATAAACTGACCATTCAAATGATCTTATATAGCATGTTACAGAAAATACAGATTTTGCACCAAATAAACATCACTTCCTGTAGTCCCACAGAGAAGCTGAGGTTTTAGAACACAGTTGTGCCAGTTTGAATATATTATGTCCCCCAGAAAAAGCCATATTCTTTGATGCAATCTTGTGGGGCAGATATTTTAGTGCTGATTACATTGGAATTCTTTGAGTGTTTCCAGGGAGATGTGCCCCACCCAACTGTAGGTGATAACTCTGACTGGATAATTTCCATGGGGGTGTGTCCCTGCCCATTCAGCATGGGCGCTGATTAGTTTATGGAGCACTACATAAGCTCAGACAGAAAGAACAAGCTTGATACAGCCAAGAGGGACAATTTGAAGAAAGTACAGGAGCTGCAGATGAGAGACAGTTTGAAGATGGGTGTTGAAAGCAGACTCTTGCTCCAAAGAAGCTGAGAGAGTACAAATATCCCAAGTGCAGCTAAGAGTGACATTTTTTAGGAACTGAAGCCTAGAGAGGAACATCCTGGAAGAAAGCAATTTTGAAACCAGGACTTTGGAGCAGACACCAGCCATGTGCCTTCCCAGCCAACAGAGGTTTTCTGGACACCATTGGCCATCCTCTAGTGAAGGTACCTGATTGCTGATGTGTTACCTTGGACGCTTTATGACCTTAAGACTGTAACTGTGTAACCAAATAAACCCCCTTTTATAAAAACCAATCCATCTCTGGTGTTTTGCATTCCAGCATTAGCAAACAAGAACAACAGTCAATATCATCCCTCTCCCTTTAGTCTGGTTTAACTTAGATATAATCAAGTCCATTTCAATCTTATCTCTAAATTAAGTCTGTTTTCTTTTTCAGCTTCTTTAACCTTTGCTGTATGAGGTAATGCTGACACTTATAGCTGCTGAACTCTGGCACTGAGTTTCAGGTGTCACAAAGATTCCAGAATTTCTAGGACCCAACCAGATTATACATAAAGAGCTTGGCATCTCAGAATTTAGAGACAACCATTACAACTCATGAGGATGTAACTGCTGTAAGAGCTTATAATCTAAGAACATTTACCATAAGCCTTCCCTGATAACCTATGCCCTCAAATTCAATTATCAGAGTTTGCACATTATAGCATAGGTACTCCATATTAGTGAGGCATTATAATAATTATCTCTTCATTTTTGGCTGATTTCACTCAACATATTGTCCTCAAGTCCATTCATCTACTTGCATACCTCACAACTTCATTTCTTCTTGCCACTGCTCAGTATTCCATTGTATGTATACACTATAGTTCATTCCATTTTTCAGTTGGTATATAATTAAGTCACCTCCATCCACCAGAAATCATTAATTCTTCTGCCCTAAACACCACTGTGCCATGTCCACTCTTGACCCTGCTCTCAGTTCTTCCAAGAATATATCTAATAATTGGCTTGCAGGACCATCTGGTGAACCCATAGTTAGCTTCCTGTGAAATCACCAAATTGCCCTCTCAGTGAGCTGCACCATTCTACCTCCATATCAACAGGAAATACTTATATCCCTCAGTCCACATTTTTTCCAGCACTTGTATCCCTCTGTTTATTTTATAAAGTTTTATTCACCCACCATGCAATCCACTCTAAGTAAACAATCAGTGATTCTCAGCATAATCACATAATTATCCACAATCTTTATGAGGCTATTTCCATTTCTTCCCCAAAGAAAAAAGAAAGGAAAAAAATGAAGATTATATATACAAAAGATAGAAGAAAAATAAAAATAAAATACAATGAAAATGTCAGATAAACCCACCACCAAGAATCCCATATCAATCCCTTATATCCCCCTCTTACAAACATTTAGCTTTGTTATATTGCCTTTGTTACAATTAGTGGAAGCATCTTACAAGGTTACCTTTAACAATATACTCTAGGTTACATTGATTGTAATTTTTCTCCTATACCATCCAACTTTCAACATCTTGCAATGTTAACATTCATTTTTTTCTCCATCATTTAAAAACATTCTTTTATTTGTACACTTTATTTATCTCCATCACTGACCACTCCACTCTAGGTTTTGCTAAGTTATACAACCCCAGCCTTTATCTTCTGTCTTTCTGGTGTCATACATTTCTTTAGCCTTCATCTTTCAACTGTACCCATGCACCTTTGTTCAGGGTACTTACAATATTGTGTTACCATCACACATATTATGCTAACTATTCTAATTCTGGATCTGTACAATGAATCCTGTTAAACTTTCTGTACTCCTTCAGCATCAAATATCCATTCTCTAAGCATTTTCTCTCTCCTGATAACCTGTGTTCTCAATTCGCAAATTTTGCTTATCAATATTAGCAAATATTAATGAGACCATACAGTACCCTTAATGATAGTCTTCATTTCAACATTATTCTCCAAACTTCCCTCTCCTGTATTTTCCTATCTGCCTGTAGTGCTCCTTTTAGTATTTATTGTAGAGCAAGTATCTTGTTCACAAACTCTCTGTGTCTGTTTGTCTGAAAGTATTTTCAACCCTCCCTCATTTTTGAAGGACAGTTTTGCTGGGTATAGAATTCTTGGTTGGCAGGTTTTCTCTCATTATCTTAAATATAACAAACCACTGACTTCTTGTCTCTATGGTTTCTACTGAGAAATTCACACAGTTTTACTGAGTTTCCTTTGTATGTGATGGATAGCTTCTCTCTTGCTGCTTTCAGAATTCTGTCTCTGTCTTTGACATTTGATAATCTGGTTATTAGGTGTGTTGGAGTTAGTCTACTAGGATCTATTCTGTTTGTGGTACATTCCTCATCTTGGATCTGTAATTTTATGTCTTTCATAAGAGATGGGAAATTGTCAGTGATTATTTCCCCCTTATTCTTTCTGCCCCTTTTCACTTCTCTTCTCCTTCTGAGACACCCATGAAACATATATTTGCAGCTTCATGTTGTCATTAAATTCCCTGAGACCCTGCTCATATTTTCCATTCTTTTCCCTATCTCTTATTTTTGTGCAGGATTTTAGATGAACTGTCATCTACTTCCTAAGTCCTTCTGCCTCTTCAAATCTGCTGTTGTATTCTCCATTGTGTTGTTTCAGTTTTTCTATTGTCCCTTTCTTTCTCATAAGTTCTGCCAATTGTTTTTTCAAACTTTCAAATTCTTCCTTATGTTTACCCAATGTCTTCTTTATATCCTTCATCTGTTTTGCCATATCTTCCCTCAACCCACTGAATTGATTTTTGAACTGATTTAGTATATTTGATGATCTTGAATTATTTGTTTCCACTTCTGTATCTCATTTGAAGTGTAAGTTTATTCCTTTGGCTGGACCATATCTTCCTTTCTCTTTTTGTGATTCATAATATTTTTTGCCTAGTCATTGGTTTCACTGATTACCACAATCAGATTTTCCCACACCAGACTGGCCTAGGTCTCAGGAAAATGATATTTTCAGTATCAGGTTTCCCTGAGGGTGAGACAAAGTACATTGTCAGAATTTCCTGTGTGGCTACTATTTTCTGCACTTTTCATTTCCTGCCCAACAGCTGGGTCTTGTCAGTCCATGGCTCTCTATCAGTATAAAGCAATGTAGCACATTTAATTCTCAGTAAACCCTGCCACAGCCAGGAACTGAGGATTCAGAGGCCAAAACTAAGCTGTTTTTGTTTTTTTGCCCAAGGCTATGGTGTATGAGTTCTCCGAGGCAGGCCTGTCACTTGAGCTGGGACCTACACCCCTTTCTCTTAGGAAAGATAAGCCCTTTAGGGAATTATCTTCTACACTTGGGTTGTTCCTTTGACTCCCTGAGTATCTTAGATCCACTGTAGCCTGTATAAGTGTTGATAATTGAAAATGTCTGAGGCTTTCTCTAATGAGCTACTTCAAATGAGAAAAAAGGAAAAAGAACTCCCCTTTTCAGAGCCAGTCCCCAGCTCTCCAGTTCACCAGGCAAGAACTAGAGCTGGTACCTGTTTCTCTGTGCCCCTTTTCATGGGGCAATCCCATTTTCAGTATTCTGGGCTCAGTGGACTCCAAAAGCCTCTTTTAAATTTTTTATGTATTTTTTCCTTCAGCCCTGCTCCTCTTTGCCAGGAGAAAGCTCTGGGTTTATTTCCTGCTGGCTCTGGGTTTATCTGTGCTCATAGCATGCATTTAGTAATCCAGATTTGTTAATTAAAACTACAGTTAGAACTTGGTTGAGGTACATTTCTTTGCTCTAAGAAGGAACTGCTTTTTTTCCCACAGTGAATTTTTCCAACTCAGCTTGCTATGCTGCTGGGGAAGGGGCACCAGCACTGCAATTCAGTGAGCTTTAATTACAGTTCTGTGCTGTGATCTCAGCCATTCCACCCATTCCAGCTGGTGTACATTGGGTGTTCAGTCACAGATGCCCCCTCATCAGTTGTTCCAGACTATTTTCTAGTCATTCTTGGCTCTTTACTAGTTGCTCTATGAGACTAACAAAATTCCACTCCTTTTCCCACCATCTTGCCTCACCTCCACAATATTTCCATTATTATCAAAAGTCAACCAAAGTTAAAAATTGACAAATGAAACATGCTTTCCTCCAAGGAAGATATACAAATGGCGAGAAAGCACATGAAAAGATTCTCAGCATCATTAGCCATTAGGGAAATACAAATCAACACCACAGTGAAGTACCATTTCACACTTATTAGAATGGCTGCTATGTAAAAAATGGAAAATCACAACTTTTGGAGAGGAGGTGATATAATAGAAATATTCATTATTGGTGGGAAGATAAAATGGTGCATCCACTGTGGATACAGGTATTGAATTACCATATTATGCAGTAATCCCACTATTAGACATATCTCCCCAAAAATTAAAAAATGAAAGCATAGACTCCAACAGATATTTACACACTGATGTTCACTATGACATTATTCAGAATTTCCAAAAGGTGGAAGCAACCCAAGTGTGCATCAAGAGATTATTAATAAAATGTTGAATCTACATGTATGCATATTACTCATCCATGAAAAAAGAATGAACTTCTAGTATGTGCAAGTACATTGTTTTACCCTGAAGACATCATGTTGATTGAAATAAGCCAGACACTGAAAGACAAATATTGTATTACCTTCCTTATTTGAACTTATTAGAATAAGGAGGCTCATAGATTCAGAATATTTTGCCTGGAGATGTAATGGGGTTAAGGAATATGGAGTTAATGCTTCGTTAAATGGTAAAGAGTTTCTATTTGGGATGATAGAAATGTTTCATTAATGGTGAAGGTAGCAATACATTTTGAAGGTAATTAACAGCAGTGAATTATGTATCTGAATGTAGTTAAAAAGAGAAAAGTTTAGGTTGTCTATATGTCACCATAAAATTTGGAAAATATCAGTATGTTTGTACAATAAGGTGAATGTTACTGTAAACCATGGACTATAAAATTAAATTATGTGCTTTCATCATTATTTTTTTGTTTTTTGTTTTTTCATTTTTATTGAGATTGTTCAGATACCATACAATTATCCAAAGATCCAAAGTGTACAATCACTTGCCCCTGGGTACCCTCATACAGCTGTGCATCCATCACACTTAATTTTTGTTCAATTTTTAGAAACTTTTCATTACTCCAGACAAGAAATAAAGTGAAAGATGAAAAAAGAAAAAAAAGAAAAGGAAACTCTAATCCTACCCTATCCCTAACCAACCCCCCTCAATTGTTGACTCATAGTATTGATATAGTGCATTTGTTACTGTTTATGAAAAATGTTGAAATACTACTAATTGTAGTATATAGTTTGTAATAGGTATATAGTTCTTCCCTATATGCCTCTCTATAATTAACTTCTAATTGTATTGTCATACATTTGTTCTGGTTCATGGAAGTGATTTCTTGTATTTGTACAGTTGATCATGGACATTGCCCACCATAGGATTCAGTTTTATACATTCCCATATTTTCACCTCCAACTTTCCTTCTGTTGACATATATGACTCTGAGCTTCCCCTTTCCTCCTCATTCACACACCATTCGGTGCTGTTAGTTATTCTCACATCTTGCTACCAACACCCCTGTTCATTTCCAAACATTTAAGTTCATCCTAATTGAACATTCTGCTCATACTAAGCTCCCCATTCTTAAGCCTCGTCCTATATCTTGGTACCTTATATTTCATGTCTATGAGTTTACATATTATAATAAGTTCCTATCAGTGAGACCCTGCAATAATTGTCCTAATGTGTCTGGCTTATTTCACTCAGTATATTGCCCTCGAGGTTTTGCCATCAACCATTTTTTTTTTTTAATATGGTTTTGTTCACTCACTATACATTCCATCCCAAGTAAATAATCAGTGGTTTTCTGCATGGTCATACATTTATGTGTTCACCACCTTCACCATTATCTATATAAGAGCATCTACATTTCTTCCACAAGGCAGGAGGGAGAGTCAAAGAAGGTAGAGAGGCACAAGAAAGAGGAAAAAAAAAAAGAAAGCTAGGAAGCAGCAAAAGGAAAAATAACCTTAAATCAAAGTAGAATAAAGAATCAGACAATACCATGAATGTCAAGTGTCTAACATGCCTCCCCTATCCCCCCCCCTTATCTGCATTCACCTTGGTATATCACCTTTGTTACATTAAAGGAAGCATAATACAATGATTCTATTAGTTATAGTCTCTAGTTTATGCTGATTGCATCCCTCCCCCAATGCCTCCCCATTTTTAACACCTTGCAAGGTTGACATTTGCTTGTTCTCCCTCATAAAACAACATACTTGTAAATTTTATCACAATTGTTGGACACTCTAGATTTCACCAAGTTACACAGTCCCAGTCTTTATCTTTCCTCCTTTCTTGTGGTGTCTCACATGCTCCCCACCTTCCTGTCTCAACCGTATTCATAGTTACCTTTGTTCAGTGCACTTACATTGTTGTGCTACCATCTCCCCAAATTGTGTTCCAAACCACGCACTCCTGTCTTCTATCACCATGTAGTGCTCCCTTTAGTATTTCCTGTAGGACAGGTATCTTGTTCACAAAGTCTCTCATTGTCTGTTTGTCAGAAAATATTTTGAGCTCTCCCTCATATTTGAAGGACAGCTTTGCTGGATACAGGATTCTTGGTTGGTGGTTTTTCTCTTTCAGTATCTTAAATATATCACACCATTTCCTTCTTGCCTCCATGGTTTCTGCTGAGAGATCCGCACATAGTCTTATTAAGCTTCCTTTGTATGTAATGGATCGCTTTTCTCTTGCTGCTTTCAGGATTCTCTCTTTGTCTTTGATATTTGATAATCTGATTATTAATTGTCTTGGGGTAGGTCTATTCATATTTCTTCTGTTTGGAGTATGCTGCACTTCTTGGATCTATAATTTTATGTCTTACATAAGAGATGGGAAATTTTCATTAATTATTTCCTCTATTATTGCTTCTGCCCCCTTTCCCTTCTCTTCTCCTTCTGGGACACCAATGATACATACATTATTGTACTTTGTTTCATCCTTGAGTTTCCGGAGACGTTGCTCATATTTTTTCATTCTTTTCTCCATCTGCTCCTTTGCATGTAGGCTTTCTGGTGTTTTGTTCTCCAGTTCCTGAGTGTTTTCTTCTGCCTCTTGAGATCTGCTGTTGTATGTTTCCATTGTGTCTTTCATCTCTTGTGTTGTGCCTTTCATTTCCATAGATTCTACTTGTTGTTTTTTTGATCTTTTGATTTCTGCCGTATACATGTCCAGTGCTTCCTTTACAGCCTCTATCTCTTTTGCAATATCTTCTCTAAATTTTTTGAATTGATTTGGCATTAGTTGTTTAAATTCCTGTATCTCAGTTGAAGTGTTCATTTGTTCCTTTGACTGGGCCATAACTTTGTTTTTCTTAGTGTAGGTTGTAATTTTCTGTTGTCTAGGCATGGTTTCCTTGGTTATCCAAATCAGGTTTCCCCAGACCAGAACAGGTTCAGGTCCCAGAGGGAAGAAATATTCAGTATCTGGTTTCCCTGCAGGTGTGTCTTAGAAAATTGCTCCATCCTTTGATGCCTCGGGTCACTGTGCTTTTCTGCCCAGCAGGTGATGCCTGTTAGCCTATAATTCTTGACTGGTGTGAGGCGGTATGGCTGTGTTCCCCCAGGCTCTGGGGTCTGGTTCTGAATGGAAAGGGCCCCACCCCTTTCCTCCTAGAGAAGACAGACTCCCCAGGTGGAGGTCATTAGCATTTCAATGGTCTCACTGTCTGCTTTGTGCTGTCTCTGCCCTTCCCCGAGTCACAGCCCTGGAAACTGAAAATGACTGGGGCTTTCTCCACTGAGCCAAAAAAGAAACAGATAGTCCCCTTCAGACCCAGTCCAAGGTGACCCTCTGGCTCTCCCAGGTCAGTAGTCACTGATAGCCTCTGTTTTTTGGGGATGCGTACCTGTAGTGAGCAGTTCACACTCGCTACTTAAAAGCCCAGTTGGAGCTCAGCTGAGGTATATTTGCTTGCTGGGAGAGAGCTTCTTTCTGGCACCATGAGGCTTTGCAGCTTGGGCTATGGGAGAGAGGATCTCACGACTTGGATCCACAGGTTTTACTTACAGATTTTATGCTGTGTTCTCGGGCATTCCTCCAAATTCAGGTTGGTGTATGATGAGTGGATGGTCTCGTTTGTCCCCCCACAGTTATTCTGGATTATTTACTAGTTGTTTCTGGTTTTTTGTAGTTGTTCCAGGGGGACTACTTAGCTTCCACTCCTCTCTATGCCACCATCTTGTCCCTCCTCACTTTCATCAATTTTAATAAATGTGTCATACTAAAGCTGAGGGTTAATAATAGTGTAGTATAATGAAATCCTATATTTAATGCATGACTTTTCTCTAAACCCACAACTTCTCTAATAAAAACTAGATCTGTTCATAAGGACTATATTGTAGTTCATTTACTTTTTTCCTAAGGGAATATAGGTTATCAACTAAGAAACTACCAACATATACAATAGGGTTGAACAAATGCATAAAATATAGATAATGGGAAATAGGTTTCTCACTGCCAGAGAAATATCTTGCAGATTCCAAAGACCAGAAGGCTAGAGTTATGGCACAGGATTAAGCTCACAGACATTGGTATGAACTTACAGTTCTTTTGTTTTGTGTTAAGGTGCATAAATATACATATATAGAGATAAATTCTGAATGTCTTTAAATATGTGTGTATCCATGGATTATTTTACATATATATTTATATATATATATTTATATATTTTTACATACTTTACATGTGTATTTTCCTAGCTCTGTTAACTGAGATATCCTAGAAAAGAAAAAGAAAAGAGCAAACCCTGGGGTTATATATTTGTTTATAAATGCCATTCTTTAATAAAGAAACAAAGACTCCTTGCAGAAATCCAAATATTGAGGCATGGATGCCCCTTCCCCCACTTCTCATAACCCATACTCTACTTTTAATCTCTATGGTCATATTCTCTGGTAATTTATTTGTGTTTCCTGTGGGCCTTAAATTTAACCTCTTAAATCCGTAACAATCTTGTTTTTCTTTGATACTAACTTAACTTCAATAGGACCCATAAACTATGTTCCTATACTCCTCCATTCCCCCACCTTTATATAGTTCTTGTCAAAAATTACATATTTTACATTGTTTCCAAAACCACTGATTTGTCATTAGAATTTATGTATTTTATATCCTGTAGGAAGTAAAGAGTGGAGTTACAAATCAAAAATTATTGACTTCTATTTGTATTCCATTGTGGTCATAGGATATGCTTTGAATCCATTCAATTGTGTTTTTTTTTAATTTATTGAGGCTTGTTTTATGTCCCAGCCTATGGTCTATTCTGGAGAAAGATCCATGATAACTAGAGAAAACTGTGTGTCCTTGTGATTTTGGATGTAAGGTTCTATATACATCTGTTAAAATTCTCTATATCTCTTTCTCCTTTCTTTGTTTCTCTGTCAGTAGGGCTCCCTTTAGTATCTGAAGTAGAGCAGGTCTTTTATTGGCAAAATCTCTCAGCATTTGTTTGTGAAAAATTTAAGCTCTCCTTCAAATTTGAAGGAGAGTTTTGCTGGATAAAGTATTCTTGGTTGGAAATTTTTCTTTCTCAGAATTTTAAATGTCATGCCACTGCCTTCTCATCCCCATGGTGGCCATTGAGTGGTCACTACTTAGTCTTATGTTGTTTCCTTTATACATGGTGAATTGCTTTTCTCTTGCTGCTTTCAGAACTTGCTCCTTCTCTTTTGTATTTGACAGTCTGATCAGGATATGTCTTCTAGTGGGTTTATTTGGATTTATTCTATTTGGAGTTTGCTGGACATTTATGCTTTGTGTATTTATATTGTGTAGAAGGTTTGGGAAGTTTTCCCCAAAAATTTCTTTGAATACACTTTTTAGACCTTTACCCTTCTCTTCCCCTTCTGGGACACCAATGAGTCTTAAATTTGGATGTTTTATCTATCATATTCCTGAG
Organism: Choloepus didactylus; assembly: GCF_015220235.1. Classification (NCBI taxonomy): domain Eukaryota; kingdom Metazoa; phylum Chordata; class Mammalia; order Pilosa; family Megalonychidae; genus Choloepus; species Choloepus didactylus. The sequence continues at coordinate 4,132,110 of NC_051316.1, forward strand.
ATCCATTTTGATTTTTTCAATTTTTTTCTCCATTCTTTCTTTTGTTCTTTCATTTTCTGTTCTGTAGTCCTCATTGTTCAACTTCCTCTAATCTTGTATTATGAGTATCCAGAGTCTTTTTAATTTGGACAACAGTTTCTTTAATTTCAATACGATCTTCTATTTTTTTTTTTATTTACTCTTGCAATTTCTTCTTTATGCTCTTCTACGGTCTTCTTTATGTCTTTTATATCCTGTGCCATTTTCTTCTTCCTGTCCTCTATATCTTGTGCCATGCTCTCATTCTTTGACTGTAGTCCTTTGATTAATTAAGCAAAGCACTGTGTCTCTTCTGATTGTTTGATTTGGGTGTTTGGGACTGGGTTCTCCATATCATCTGGTTTTATCAAATGCTTTAAGATTTTCTGTTGTTTTTGACCTCTTGACATTTGCTGTGTTTGATAGCTGTGATCTTCCAGGACCTCTGCTGAGGGAAGGATGTGCTACATCAAAAGTGCATTCCTTCCCTCAAGAGAAGCCCCAGGCAGCCAGGCCATGCAGTGGTGCTCCCAGCCTGATGCAAAAATGGCTGAATGTGGCATCTCAACCCCCCTTTTCACACAGCTCTGACTTCCCAGCTCCAGGACAACTAGCTGTGTATGCACCCAAGGCCACTGTCCATGGCTGATATTGTGATGTGTGTGTGGTGCAGTGGGATACACTCCCCATCAGACTGGGATCCCTGGCATGGCTCTGGACTGTGGGTCTGGCCCAGACAGGAGTGTCACAAGAAAACCAGGAAGTTGGCTGCAAGGGTCACAGTTTCCTTCTCCTTTGGCTCTCCCCTTTGTCCCTCTGACCCTGGGACAATCAGCAGTGCATGTGGGGAGGGCTATCCTCCATGCCAGGCACTGAGGTATTGGCTATAGCCTGCTCCTACAGTGCTTTATTGCACAGTTCTCACTGCCATATCTGCAGCTGCTCCTGGGTTTTTTTAAAGAACTAGTCCATCTCCAAAAACCAACCCACAGTTTCCCCATACCACAGAATGGCCATGGGACTTTCAGCTGGCTTACTCTCTCATTTCAGAATGCAGACTCCCAGTTTCACCAAGTGCACAGCCCCTGTGGTTTTAGCAGAACTTGTCCAGCTGGTGCATCACTGGAAGTTGTGTTCTGGGTCACTTTCTGGTATTTATCTAGTATTTTTCATGGAGGTGTTTTTTGGCCCTATCTCACCTAGCTGCCATCTTAGGTTCTCCCTCCACTTATCCATTTAAAAAGTCATTCCACATATTTGGTATTTGCAAACTCAGTAGCACCCCACTATCAGTGCCAAAGTCTGTTCTGGTTTGCTAATGCTGTCATTATGCAAAATACCAGAAATAGGTTGGCTTTTATAAACAGAGTTTATTTGGTTATGAGTTACAGTCCTAAGGCTACAAAAGTGTCCAAATGAAGGCAGAAGCAATAGGCTGCCTTCAATGAAGAATGGTCAATGGCATCCAGAATACCTCTGTCAGCTGGGAAGGCATAAGGCTGATGTCTGCTTCCGTGTTCTGATTTCAAAGTGTCTTCCTCCCAGGATGTTTCTCTCTAAGCATCTGGGGATGTTCTCCTAGTTTCTCCAGGGCATACTCTGGGTAGAAAAATCTGATTTCAATGACCATCCACAAAATGTCTTTCTCATCTGGAGCATTCTGGGCTTGTGATGTCTCTATTTAAAGAACTCCAGTAAACTAACCAAAACTCATGCTGAATGGGTTGGGTGACAACTCTATGGAAATAATCTAATCAAAAATATTACCTATAGTTTGGTGAGTGACATCTCCATGGAAACAACCCAATTCAAGTATCCCACAAGATTGGATTAAAAGAACATGGCCTTGTGGGAGACAGAATCCAACTAACAGCCTCAGAAAACTAAATATTGAGTTATCTATGATCCAGGGATTTCATTTCTCTGCAGATTCCCAGAAGAACTGAAAGTATTGACACAGTCATTTGCACACCATTGGTCATAGCAACATTGTTCACAATTGTCAAGAGATGGAAACAATCTTAATGTCCTTCAAAAGATTAATGGATAAACAAAATGTGGTATATACGTATGATGAAATACTGAGGCAGTATGGAGGAACGAGGTTGTGAAACTTATGACAGCATGGATAAACCTTGGAGACATAATGTTGAGTGAAATAAGCCAGACACCAAAGGAGAGATATTGTGTTGCCACTAATGTGACCTCCATGAAAAAGGTGAAATAAGAGTTTTATAATGTGGAATATATGTGACCTAGAGATACATAGAAGCTAGTGAAGGTGGAATGATAATCTAATATGTATAGATATGCTAATGAGGGTGAACTTAATAGTATGGGAATGTCAGGTGTGACCACAGTTCATTAATGTGATTATAAGTATCAGTGATGCACCTGGATAGGTAGATAGATTAGATAGATAGATAGATAGATAGATAGATAGATAGATAGATAGATAGGTAGATAGATAGATATAGATAGATAGATATACATAGATAGATAGATATAGATAGATATACACTTGCTGAGGTTTTGGAATAGCTGGAAGTAGGTAAATGACATGGTAGAACTCTAACCTATAATATTCTTTGAAGTTTGCTCTGTAGATACTCATTGAATTGTGCCTTGGAAATCTTCACCTTTCTGTATATACCCTATGTTTCATAATAAGGAAAGAACTGAAACTGTGGAACTGTAACCCCCCTTTTTTTAAATTACCTGTATAACTGCTTGTTGAGCAGTACATCAAAAGGTAACACCTTTCTGTAGGTACGTTATGTTTTACAATTATGGAAATAGCTGAAGTTGTGGAACTGTGGCCTATGAAACTCTTTGAGATTGGCTCTCCACTTGTAAAATAATACTTTGAAAGTTCTCACTGTGATGTATATATGTCAATGTTCACAACAAAAAGTGCAGTAAAAAAGAATACTGAATTTTGTCAAATGGCTTTTCTGCATCAGTCAAGATGGTAACTTTTCTTCATTTTGTTAATGTGGTGGATTATATTAATTGATTATGTTGTACCAGCCTTGCATACCAGAGATAAAGCACACTTGATCATGGTGTATAATTTTAATATGCTTTTGGAATAATTTCCTAGTATTTCCTTGTGGATTATTGCATCTTTATTAATGAGGCATTGTTCCATAATTTTCATTTCTTCTGGTATCTTTATCTGGCTTTGTTATGAAAATAATGTTAACCTTGTAGAAGAAATTAGGTTGTGTTCCCTTCTCTTCAAATTTTGGGAAAATTTTGAGTAGAATGGGTGTTGTCTTAGAATATTTGGTAGAATTTCCCCCTGAATCCATTTGGTCATGGGGTTATGATTTTGGCAGGACTTGAATAATGATTCCAACCCTTTACTAATAATTGTTTTGCTGAAATATTCTATTCTTGCTGAGTCATTCTAGGTAGTTTGTGTGTTTCTAAGAGTTTGTCCATTTCATCAAGATTCTCTAAATTATTGGTCTACCTTTTTACATACTACCACTTATGGTCCTTTTTATTTCAGCATGTCAGTAATATCTTCACTTTAATTTTTGATTTTCCTTATTATATCCTTTCTATTATTTTAGTTTCTCAGTCTAGGTAACATTTTGTCAATTTTATTGATCTTTACAAAGAAAACAACTTTTGACTTTGTTGATTCATTGTTATGACATTTTCTATTTTATTCTTTTCCTCTGTTACCTTTCTTATTGCCATATTTCTGCTCGCTTTGAGTTTAGTTTGCCTCAAGATATTTCCTCCTTCCACTTGTAAATTCCTTTTTAATCTGTAGTTTGTTTAAAACATAATGCTTAGTTTCCACAAATTTTTAATATTCCAGTTCTCTTTCTGTTACTGATTTCTAGCTTAATTCCATTGTTGTCAGAAAATATACATGATATGGTTTCAGTATTTTTTAATATATTGAGCCATGTTTTGTGACCTAATATTTGGTCTATCCAGGAGAATGATCTTTGCACAAATGAGAAGAATATATGTTTCTCTGTTTTGTTAGGTTATGTATATTTCAGCTTCAGTTGGTTTAGTGTATCGTTCAAGTTTTTATTTCCTTATTGATCTTCTGACCAGATATTCTATACATTATCAACAGTGATATATTAAAATATACTACTATTAATGTAGAACTGTTGGTATTTGCTTTATATATGTTGGAGCTCAGCTGTTATATAGATAGATAGATAGATAGATAGATAGATAGATAGATAGATAGATAGATAGACAGATACACATCTTCTTGTTAAATTGCCCACTTTATCACTTTATAATAACTGTCTTTGACCTACATATTTGTTTTGTACTTAAAGTGTATTTTATCTGATATTACCCCAGCTATCCAGGTTTTTGTTACTTTTTGCATGGTGTATATATTTCCATCCATTCACTTCCAATCTACATGTGCCTTTTAAATTTAAGGTAATTCTCTTACTTCCAGCATAAAATTGGGTGCTGCATTTTATCCATTCCACCCATCTCTGCCTTTTGACTGGATGGTTCAATACATTTACATTTAAAGTTGCTAGTGATAATGCAGCACTGTCTTTTGCTATTTCACTGTATAACATTTGTTTGTCATAAATTTTGTGTACCCCACTTTTTCTGTTATATGTCTACATGTGTATTTATTTGATTTTCTGTTTTACCGTACTGAATAGTTTTTATTTTCTGTCAATATATTTTATATCTATTTTCCCTGAAGTTACTAAGGGGTAAAAATTTAACATCCTAAATAAATAGCAATCATATTTACATTGATGCCAATTTTTCTTCAATAGCATACACATATACTTTTCCTATATCCCTCTCTATCCCCACCTTTTCCTTTGTACTTGTTACCAATTATACCTTTGTACTTTGTACTTTCCAAACCATAGATTTCTCATTATTTTTCATGCATTTGCATTTTAGCACATTTAGGAAGTAAGAAGTGGGGTTACATACTAAACAATACACTGGAGCAATAAAATGCTGGTATTATACTACACCCAAATGTATTTGTTTGTTTGTGCCAGTTTGTAGCACTGTTAAATATCCTCTCCTTTCCATCTGAAGAACTCCCTTTAGCATTTCTTGTAGATCACCTGTAGTCATGAACACATTGAGATTTTATCTGGAAAGGTCAAAATTCACTCCCTCATTTTTGAAAGAATTTCTTCCATTATACAATTCTTGGTTGGCAGCTGCTTCCTTTCAGAACTGTAAGAAATTTAACCCACAGTCATCATTCCTTCATAGTGTCTAATGAGAAATAAGTACTCAGTCTTATTGGATCTCCTTTACATATAACTCATTGTTTTTTTCTTGCAGCTTTCAGAAGTCTCTCCTTGTCCTTTGTAATTGATTATGTGATTAATAAATGCAGGGTGTATTTTTCTTCATGTTTTTCATGTTTGGTGTTCCCTGGGTTTCTTGGATATGTATATTCACATCTTTTGCTCAGCTTGGGAAGTTCTCTGTCATTGTTTCTTTGACTTTTAATTTTCTGCCTTTCTTTTTTCTCCATTGGGACACCTATGATGCATATATTGGTACATTGAAGGTCTCTGACATCTCTTAGGCTATTTTCACCTTCTATAATTCTTTTCTTGTGTTTGCTCCTCCACCTGATCCATTTCAATTGTCTTGTCTTTGTGTTCACCAACTCTTTCTTCTGCCAGTGCCATTCTTCCCATGAAACCCATCTGGAAATTTTTAAATTCAGTTATTATGGTCTTCAACTCCAGTAGTTTTGTTTGGTTCCTTTTAAAATCTCTGTATCCTTACTAAGTTTCTGATATTACTCATTCTTTGTTTTCCTGCTATCCTTTAGATTTCTCTTTGTACTTTACTTCATCTTCTTGAACATTTTAGGATCATTTTTAAAGGCTTTTTTGTATGCCCACACTCTGGCTTTCTTCATTTTTGGCTTCTGGATTTTCATCTTTTTCCTTTGGATGGGCCATCATTTACCGTTACTTTGCCTTTTTCACTTGTTGCAAATAACATAATTTAGTGTGTTAATTCTGGCATTTATTCTCTGAAATGTCTTTTTCTTAATTTTGTAACCAGCTGGTGATAAGACAGAGTTGTTCTTGAGCATCATCCCTCCTATCAAGAATGCTTGCCCAAAGCAAAAGCATTGTGCATGGTTTTCTTCATCTTCCTGTGTCTGTGTCTTTTCCTGTGCTTTTACTTGTTAGTTGTTTTGGAGTTCCCTGTTTACAGGAGTTTGTTTGTTCCCTCTATTTCCCAGGAGACAGATATCCTGGTCCTGGGTGTTTGAAGCCCACAATTCATTGCTCCAGAAAGTCTGCCTCTATAGTTCTTATATGCCTTTCATTGCCTCAAGCTGCTTTTGCATGGATGGTAAATTTTGCATTAAGGGACATATTGTGGAGGACATTCCCATCATTCTATTCTGTTGAAACAAGGCCTGTGACCCATGTAGGGTGTTCAGACTGACTCCAAAATACCCTGGGTAGATGATCAGGAAAGACATCAAGAACTTTTCACAGTTCTTCAAAGCTGAACTATTGGTCTGCGCAGAAAATCCAGGCAATCATCTAACTGCCTCCTGCAGCCCTCAGGAAGTGTGGTGTCTTCAATTCACTTCCACCTCATTGTGTGAGTTGAAATATTGGCTGCCACTACTGCCTTTTTAAGGGTGGGTTGAAAAAATGGCTGCCCTTCAAACTGAGCCCCAGAAACCTGAAGTGTGTAACCCAAAGCTAGGATCACTGCTTGGTCACAACCTCCCCTTGTCTTGGGGAAGCAGATTTTTACATCCTGTCTCTCCCCGTCAAGCTAGCCTGGTGTTTGAACCCAGGGCAGCCTGCAGGAAGAGAGGGAAATTGGTGACACTAGCCACCTTGAGAGGAGAGCAATTTTCTGTTCATTACCATAATTTGTTAGCCCTTTCCTCATACCCTGTCCTGAATGTTATGCAGTGTTCATCTGACATCTGGAGAACTAAAATAACTGTTTCAGACTGTTCCTAACTGTTTAATAGTTGTTATGATGGAAGAACCAAGTTTTGGAGCTTCCTATTCTGCCATCTTCTCACAATTCTTTGGTCACATGCATCTATTTTTTTATTCAGCAATTTATCTTCTACCTGCTTGAGTAAAATGTGAGTCTATTTACACCAAAATCAAGTTTAGCAATTTTAAAGATTTTTTTCATAATGGTAAAACATTGTAACAGACAAAATACCAATTATTAGGAGAATGAATATGTAAAATATGAACAATTCATCTGGAAGAACAATCCCCTAAATGTAAATAAACACACACTGATTAGCATGTTTGCTGGTTTGAATGTATTATGTCCTCCAGAAATAGCCATATTCTTTGATGCAACCTTGTGGGGCAGACATTTTAGTGCTTGTTAGATTGGAATCCTTTGTGTGTTTCCATGGAGATGAGACCCACCCAACTGTAGTTGATTGTGCTAATGAGATAATTTCCATGAAGTCATGGCCCCACCCATTCAGTGTGGGCCTTGATTACTGGAACAGTATATAAGCTCAGACAGAAGGAGCAATCTTGACACAGCCAAGAGCTACACTTTGAAGAATGCACTGGAGCTGAAAGAGGAGCTTCAGTTTACAGAGACATTTTGGAGATGGTCTTTGAAAGCACTTTTGCTCCAGAGAAGCTAAGAGAGGACAAACACCCCAAGAGCAACTGAGAGTGACATTTTGGAGAGAAGCTGAAGCCTAGAGAGGAATATCCATGGAGAAAGCCATTTTGAAACCAGAACTCCTGAGCAGATGTCAGTCACATGCCTTCCCAGCTAACAGAGGTTTTCTGGACACTATTGGCCATCCTCCAGTGAAGGTACCTGATTGTTGGACACTTTATGGCCTTAAGACTATAACTGTGTAACCAAATAAACCTTTTATAAAAGCCAATCCATTTCTGTTGTTTTGCATTCAGCAGCATTAGCAAACTAGAATAGCATGATTTATGTATGTGATCAAAAAAAGTCAGCCACAAAATAGTACCTACTATATGATTGTGTTTTTATATTGGTTGATTATTCATAGTAATCTGTGTCTGTGGCCAAAATAATGGATACTTCTGGAAGTATTAAACAAAGAACACAGCAATATATATCCAGAAAATAAAGCAGAGGAAGTTTAAGGCCATCACCACAAATGGTATAAGAAATGTTAACTGATTTTTCTCAGGCAGAGGGAAACATCTCAGGTGGGTAAACTGGATGCACTAAGGAATGAAGGACACTGAAAAGGTTAACATATTGGCTCAGGAAGTCAAGTAAACATAACTTGCCAAAGTTCACAAAACCATTAAGTTGTAGATCCTGGCTATTGACATAGGCAGTTTGGCTCTAGTGGAAGCCAGGTTAACCACCACTAGTTGCTTTTCTCTACATGGGGGTGTTGAGGATGGGGAAGTCCTCTGTGGGTAAGTTTTAGTGGAAAAAATAAAAATTGCTCTCAAGTGCTCAGAACTGTGATGGTTACATAGCAATTATGAAATTTACTTTTGCATGAGTCACCTAAACCCATATTTAAAAGCAATCACTTTTCAAATAAATCCATGGGCACATGCAGTCACATCCAGATACTTATTTGGGTAGTTGTTCATACAAGTGATCTGTCAATTACTGCTGAAAACAAGATAATAAAGAAGTTGAATATGGATATTGATATCTCTAGGGTAATATCCAAAAATATTTGGTAAGAATAAATGACTGAAAATTTATTGTTTAACAAAAAAGAAAAATATACTTTTTCAATCAAATAGAAGAAAAATTGCACAAAGAACAGGTGAGAAAAGCAGCAGTCAAAAATCATGATATTAGACAGAAATTCAATGTGTACCACTAATGATATGAAATATAAATAAACTAAAGGATCCAATTATAACACAGAATTTGTCAAGTAGAATAAAATAAAATATGAAACCTAACTATAAGCTCATGATAAGAAAAATATTTAAAATAAAGGTAAAAATATACATCAACAATAAAATTTTAAACAAGATGGGAAAATATATAAAGCAACACAAGCCAAAAACACTCATTGAAGTTGTATGGCTGAATACTAGTTAAACAGTGAAGACCAGAGACAGAAATTATGTCTCACTGTAAAGAAGGATTTTTCTTCATGATAAAGAAGTTGATCTAATAGGAAGATACAATTCCAAATTTGTGTGCGCTTATGACATGATTTCAAAGCATACTGCAGAAAATGACATAACATAAAGGAAGTCTTTTTAAATTCCAAAATCATAATTGGAGATATAAAAACAAAGTAATTATACACAACACATGAATAGCATAATAGACTAACTTCATAATTATGATGCACAGATTTTTGCCCCTAGGGTACAGAATTCTTTTCAAGTGCCTTTTCAGCATATATCAAATAGTCCTTATACTGGGCCAAAAGTAACCATACTCCAGATGTTAAAGACATAATGACTGGTTTGTCTGAGCAGCTGAATAAAAGCAGAAACCAATGTGAGAAATGTAACTAGCATTTCAGAGAACCATGAAAGAACTTCTGAATTCCTAGAGCCATTAGAGACAAATGTCTATCTGAAATTATGCATGGGCACTGTCTACATTATATTCCCAGGGCTATCTGCCCAGGGGTTTTCTCTATTGCCATTGCTTCGCTACATTTTAAACTAAAACTGAACAAAGATGGACTTGTTACAAAATAGAATGATTCCTGCCATGGTCTTAATCATCTCAAATTCACACTTATCCTTGCCTGCACCTGAAGCATGATTGGATCCTTACGAGGATTCCACCCTTGCCTCTACATGCAAGAAAATACAGTATTAACTTGTGAGTGTTTGATGTTATTGTGGTCTTTGCTTTCTCTTCACCTTCCTGTATGAATCACCCTGACTTCTCTCATGTTTTGTTGTTTTTAATACAATTGGAATAGAAAATACCAATTATGATGGTACTGACACAATAAGGCCAATGTATTACTATTCATTGAATTGAAAAACTCAGTCCCAGCACTTTTGATCAGAATTGATAATTGTCAACGAAAGTGCAGATTTATTGCTTAACAGCACCTAGTGGAACTGATGCCAGAAAAACTGGGAATGATGGAAGTGCTCTTCTTGCTGCCTTAACTTTCTATATGCAGCATAATAGTTTAATTTAAATTATTTAAATAAATTTAATTATGATAAGTTCCTTTTATCTTAAAAGTTGGATATTTTATGTTATTGCTATTTAATTAATTACAACAAATATCTGCCTATTATCTTCTCTTTGCTAACCTCTGTACTACATATTCAGGTGATGCAAAGTGAGGAAGTGAATTCTTGACATAAAAATTATATATATATATGATCCCTTATACCTCAGGTGTAATTCAAGTGATTTCTTTCATAGCATGTTATGAAAGGGCATGTAAGCACTTGTTCACAATCCATACACACAGCCTCCAGACAATTTTGTGCATAATTTACCTCTAAGTATGTTGAAACATTGCATTAACTTTAAGTATATTAAATTTTACATGGATGTGTGAATGAAAATATAAATGAAAAATATGCCATTTATTCCTTGGATTGAAAATGTATTCATCAAATTTATGCATTAAGGTCAATGAAATTTGCTTTTATATTTTGTGGTATGAGAGCACCTCTGCAATATTCTAGTTACCATGGGAAAATTTTGCTATGCTTTGATTCTCCTGCCACCTGCCAATCTGAAAGTAATGGTCCAAATTACATTGTCTATACTGATCATTTCAGAGAATTTTATAATGTCATATTCTTTTTAACAGAAAATATCATTAGCAAATGCAGAGCCCTGGATTTTCCTCCTACATATTTGTTTAACTTTAAACAATCTTACTATGTGTTTAGGATGGGAGACAAGTAAGTGCTGAAGAGCTCTCATGATTAATGCTATTTTCAGTGATTTTTAAGGCTTACTGACTGATTTTTCTTCAACATAGTCACTATTTTGAGAACCAGCTTATTTGAAATATTTTCTAAATATTAAATTCTTGAGGTAAATATTGTTACAAATTCTATATATATGGAAATGGTGTTTCAAAGATGTTCAAAAACTTACCATAGTTACAAAACAAGTAAATGCCAGAGTCAAGACATAAATAATATCTTCCTATGAAGGAATGAAGTTTTAACTCTTCTGTACTGTGACATGTAAATTAAAAGTAGAAACCTAACATTAATTCAAGAGTGCAATATAATACAAGTTTTTTTTTTTTAAATTCTGTGTTCAAACCATGAAATCCTGTTGCAGTTCTATAATACAGAAGTAGCAGTTTGATAATTGGCTTGAAAGGGCAGCTTTATTTGTAGAAAATATTAAGAAAATCTTCCTAAGATCTCGACATTCACCTGAAACCAGTTTTACTACTTTAGAGCTAATTATAAATATTGATGTGGCTATTTTTAACCTACTTACTCATATGATGCTATCACTAAAATTTCCATAAACAGGCTGGCATAAAACAGCAACAAGAAAAATAAAATTTCTCGAAGAACTGTTTCAAATTTTCCTGAGCTAATGACCATCAGGGAGGAGATAAATGACAGAATATATAGTCTTGTAAGCAGAAGGTCACTCTGAAAGTGACACCTGCCCTGCCTCCTGGAAGTTACCAGAGGTCCTTTATGTCATAAATGATCATATTGATCAGAAGTAAAATGGAGAAAAAGAATCAGAATATGAATTATGGGAGGCATGGTTAATGTATGTTTAGAGAATTTGAAGGTGGAAGAGTAATCTGGTCTGGAAATGTCTATTCCAAAGTTTCAACTCATCAAGCAAAACAGTTTAAGCATGGCCAGGAGAATATGTGGTGTTCACCAGGGTTTATTAAGAATTTAGCCTATGGGTCCTTAAGCACAAGGGCTTCAAACACAGGTTAAAATTTCATAAATTATAGTGACAGTTATTGTAAGAAATGTTAATAAGGAATTGGCTGTCAATCAACATCCATATATTATTCACAGATTACCAACTATGCATCATAAGTTTGCACACATACATAAAACAATCTTTTAATGTCTCAGCTTATTCACATTCTGAAATATGTTCAACTTGTATGGTAAAACATATTTTACACAACAGAGGTCTCACATTTCATCCCATTGAAGTTCACAATATTATTTAATACTGATTCCCACAAATAACCTTTACTTTTTTTAAGTTGAAAGCACACACACTAGCAGTCATTATTCTCATTTTCTAGATCTGTGAAGATTCATTGTTGTGAAATTAATGATTGCGTATATCAACCAATCAATATATCAGTCCATCACTTTATCAGGTGAAGTCATCACCCTTAGCTACTTTTTATCTCCAAATGTATAAATGCATATAGATAGTAATAAAATTATTACAGTTTAAAATTTCAAATAATAAATTACAAACAAAAGCATAATGTAAAGCAGAAATACAATGACTCTCCAATAAGTTCCCCCCAAGGATTGGATTTTAAGAATTTTTATAAAATCTCCAGAAAACTTAATTTGAAATATTTTAATACCATTCAATTAATGGTATTATTGGAGATATTCTTGGAGCCTTTTGCTCATGTTTAAAATTATGCCATATATTGCATCTACGTTGGTCTTAGGTTGATAACACATTGAGTGAACATAAAGCATTTTATAGCAAAATGATGGAGATAAAAGAGATACTCAAGTTAAGTCAATTTTAAGCATTATGGTATCCCATCCAAAATATTGTGACTGAAATGTTAGCAGAAGCCAGAAAGGTAAACTTTATATATGAGATCATCAAGGGCAGTTTTATTTTTGAAATACAATGTGAGATACATCTTACTTACTTGTCAGAATTGTGACAGCTACTGTTATATCTTTCACCCCAATGGAAATTTTCATCACCATTTCCTTTGCTCTGCTAACATCACAGTCTCCTCCATGACAGAGAAATGGGTATAAACCCATAGACATATGACAGCTTAAAGTGAATCCATGAACAATATCTGCAACAATAACTGGGGATGCTCTGACTGACAAAATCACTCCATTCCATAGTCAAATTCCTCCTGTGCTTGGGAGTTTTCATTCCTTCAAACCTGCTGAGGATCTGCCTGCCAACAGAAATAGTGATACCAGTGCCATGGCCATAAAAGCAATGCCAGCCATGAGGAAAACCCATGATGGAACATGAATCAATGTGCCCAGTGGCTATAGAATATTCTCCTGGCTTCACAGCTTCTTGCCCCAGAAAGTACAGCCAGCAGGCTGAGGTAGTGCAAGCCTGAGATCTCTTTTAGACAATGACAACAAAATCCACAGCCATATTCTATAGATATCATGTGGTTAAAGCTTCTGTCATTTATGTTGGTGATGCCAGCATTGCATTCTGGCCAGGCTTGTTGCCATCTGGTCCAGAATCTTGCCCCTATCTGAGATCTGCAGGGTGTGTGGACCTTTCCTGCACACTCTGCACCCTCTGGTGATGGGCTATACAACAGGTGTTCTTTGCATGTCAGGTCTGCTTCCAGTGGTCAGAGATCTCAGTCTGGAAGCCAACTTTCTTGCAGATCAGCCTGGGGAAGCTGACACAGCCACAGGAAATGACAGCAAACCACAACTTGCCCAGCCTGGTGGCATCATGGTCACAGGCCATGTAGCAGTGAAGCAAGAACTTTCTACTAGTTAACTGGTGAACAGTCAGTGGGTGGAATCACTGGATGCTCTAAGTGGCTGACAGGCATCAGCTGCTGCTGTTTTCCAGGGGAAGATAGAGAAGGAGGCACTTCTGGAAGGAGCAGCAGCATGGAGCTGTGTGTGTCACAGAGTTTGCCAAGGCATCAGTCACCACAGCCACCATACCTGCTCCACCTCATTGGCCTGGAGCTATCCTCAACATCCTTAAACCCCAGCTGGCCACTGCCAAGGTTGCAGCTCTAGGTGTCTGGCATGGTTCTTTGTAAGGATGTGGAGCACAGAGACTGTGAATCCTCCTTGGGACCTTTGGCTGGGAACAGCCATGGGGCAGAGGTGACCATAATTGCCCCCAGGTCCTGCCACCTCAGCCCCCATAAAAGTGACACACTTCCACCAAAACCTGAGGCACCCCCCTGGAAATATATCATAGCAACCCATTTTTAATGAAGTAATGACCCAATGCCTGATCAGGATTGTAGGGTTTTCCAAACCCAGGTCACCCAATACTCTGCAAACTTTTAAGAGTTAATTTTAATTCCATTTTAAACTTATTTTTGTTTAATAGTTTTTAGACATAACTCCAAATTCATGGTTGAATTGTATTGTAAACATTCTTGTTACTTGTTTTCCCAATCTGATATTCCTGATTGAACTCCACCTGAACAGTTTTTCACCTTGATTTTAGGGTTGACAATCCCTCAGTATGAGAAATTTAACAAGGATGAATAAATTCAAAGCCAGCAAAAATTTTTCTACATTGTATATATAGGAAGAATATTTTATAAAGTGTGAAACTTCATATATATTACACATACTGCTCTGTAAGTTATTTTGCACAGTTCTTAATTGAGTAAGTACTACCTCCATAATTATCTCTTGTTTTCCTTGAGTTTCCTCCTCTTGATAAAGTCTTTTCTATATAGTTTTCTGGTTTTGGAGTTATTCCTACTCTGAGGTATGCTTGTACATGCCAAGGCTGGTGCTCAGCAGAACTCAATTATAGGTAATTACAGACATAGCATTCCTCCCAGGATAGTACAATCATGTTATTTAAAGATAGATTATAAATAAAGTCATTTACACATTGATTGCATTGACTGAAATTTATGCTCCTGTGTGCATTATTTTATTTTTTAAAGGTTATGGTTGTGACTGAAGACTTCCTTATGCACAGCATATTTAATGAGCTCTCTGATATTTCTAATGACAGAATGATGTCTAAAGGTTTTCCCATGTAGATGGTAGACATGTTTCCTCTCCAGTGGTTTTTATCTCATGTTGTCTGAGAGTAGCTCTATCAGTGAAGTCATTCTCACATAAAAGGCAGACATATGGTTTCTTCCAAGTGTGATTTCTCTCATGTCACCCATAGCTACTACATTGACTGAAGGATTTCCCACATAGAAGACAGACATATGGTTTCTCTCCAGTGTGAGCTTTCACATGTTGTCCAAAGGTAGAACTATCAGTGAAGTCTTTTCCACATAGGTGAAATACATATGGTTTCTCCCCAGTGTGAGTTCTCTCATGTTACCTAAGGTTATAAAATTGACTGAAGGACTTCCCACATTGATGGCAGATGTATGGTTTCTCCCAAGTTTGAGTTCTCTCATGCTGTCTAAGTTTACCACATTGACTGAGGGATTTTCCACATAGTTGACAGACATATTGTTTCTCTCCAGTGTGAGTTCTTGCATGTGTTCCGAGTTTAGAACTATCACTGAAGTCTTTCCCAGATTGATGGCAGGCACATGATTTCTCCCCAGTGTGAGTTATCTCATGTTGCCTAAGGTTACAGCATTGACTGAAGGATTTCCCACATAGATTGCAGACATGGTTTCTCTCCAGTGTGTGTTCTCTCGTGTTTTCTGAGGGCAAAACAATCAGTGAAGTATTTCTCACATGGATGACAGATATATGGTTTCTATCCAGTGTGTGTTCTTTCATGACATCTGAGGGTAGAACTATGAGTGAAGTCTTTCCCACATAGATGGCAGGCATATGGTTTCTCACCAGTGAAATTTCTCTCATGTTGTCTGAAGGCAGAAATATTTCTGAAGACTTTTCCATATTGACACTAGTCTTATGACTTATGTCCAGTATGAATTTGCTTATGTCTACAAAAGAATGACTGGTAATTGATAGATTTTTGAAATTGTTCATTCAGATATGTGTTCATTCCAATGTTAGTCAATGTAGAGTGAAGGAAATCTTCTCCCAAATCACTATTTTCAAAGGGATCCTCTCCACTGTAAGAAATCTGGTGCTACAAATGAGAAGAGAGTGTTAAAGTTATGTGTCCTCATATACTCATTAATTTGATTCTCTAGTCTAATCCTTCAGTGAAATTTGTGAAATCATACATTGAAAGTTATAACTGCTTTGTATACATGTTAAAGTTTACAATAAAAATGGAGAAAGTATCATGTTAGTTACATGCACCTGGTGTGCTACTTTCTAGTATACAAAGACTTTGTCTTTTGTAGCATCTCTACTGCAGAGCTATGAAATTAATTTTGAATATTTCAATATATTTCAAAGAACAGGTATACAAATATGATTATGCAATTGTACTTTTATAAGGCTTCAGTTTATAGTTTTCAGCTCAGGATATTTTTTCCCTTAATTGAAACCATCCAAAACTTATTGAAGGGATAGTGTTTAATCCCACCTTTGATTACAGTGAGATGACTGTTCTGAAGACCTATATTATTCAATCCCATCTCTCTATTTGGAAGACCAGTGCCCAGGCTTATGAAGTTTACCTTTGACTGGATTGTAGCTGTGTCCTTATTGCAGATATGTGCTTTGGTTATTTCTTCTTTCTTATGATCATTTTCCCTGCTGGAGGTAATTTTAAAAACATTATAGAGTTGTATTAATAGAAAGAAATATTGGAAAACTCCCAATGTACACGTGATTTTATTTCAAATATTGTCATTTAAATGGGAAATAATCTAAAATTAAGGTGTACTCCAGAAAGCAGCAAAAATTTTCCCAGAAATTGAGAATGGAAATATTTTCAGCATTAAAGTAAGGGAAAATAAAATTATGGGATGCTGGTTGGTATAAAAAGTGAAATTTCTCAAAGAGGAGGACAAGAACAAAAGACATTATGTGAAAGTTTGACTCCTAGAAGTACATAAATATCTCTTTCCCTAAGCCAAAGGCAATCATAGATGTATTAATTATAGATTGATACCTGTATGGAATAATTGAATATTTGTGGAGTTTTCCAACAATGTCATAACCTACATTTCAGAGAATATCACTCAATTAAGGAAACATTCAGTTAATATTTCTAGAGGCCTGCTCATTCTTTGACAAAGCCCCTCTTCATATTGAAGCATGGAGTCCTAAAACTCACCCAGACTCTGCCCTTGGAGAAATCTTAATCCTTCTCTCCACAGTTCTTCCCCTCATACCATCTGGGAAACCATTTCTGATTTGCAAACTGATATCGTATTTATAAGAAACAGGAGCATAGGTTTTGAATTCTATGCTGATAGAAGTTCATGATCATCAAGTCAAGGGCAGGTGATTAGGAACACTAAGGTAAACTGTGAAGAGCAGCACAAGAAAGTGCAATTTAAACACAATATATTGATAATCTTTTCCCAGCAAAGGTTGACTCCTGGCCTTCAGTCAAAGTCATTAAGTATATGTTGATTCCCATGTCTAAATACATAGACTACATTATCCTCAGTCTTTACATACAAGGAGAAATTATAACTCCATCGCACCTAAAGAGTTTAATAAAAGAATCAATTAAAATAGCCTCCACCAAAAACCCTATGTTCTATGTGGAAAGTAGTATGGCTGTTTTTTTCACCTGTGTGCTGAAACTTCACCTGAGTCCCTAGAGGATAATAGCTATGTAGAGAATATTTTATCCATATAATTGTTACTCATTGAGTTGCCACACTGTTCTGAATTGTGGAGATTGACCAGGAAGAAAGACATGAAATTTTAGTAAGGAAGATCACGGAGCCAGAAGACATGATGGCCCTAAGTAAATATGATCACATGATGGAAGTGAGGAGCAGCAAGAGGCCAGCATTGCTGGAACATAGAGAATGACATTCCAAATAATGGGGTAATGGGTGTCATGTCCTAGATGACTTAGTGCACTGTCACCAGGGTAAAGAATTTTGTTTAATTTCTCATGACCATGACTGCAACATTGGAAAAAGTTTTTAAAAAAGTGTCAAGATGTGGACTATGACAGTTTGTACAGGCTAAGGATGGTGAGGGCTTCATGAGCACTGGAAGATTAGAGATGGAGATACAGAAATGAGGTCAGATCTAGATACCAAGCCTGTGAGGCTTGATGATTATTTTGCATGCAAGAGAAGCAGGGAGATATGAGACTGAGAAGGAAAATGGGCAGGGCATGTGCATGAGGGTAGCATTCCATGAAACAGGTATGGCTAGCAGAGGAGAAAACTTAGTGGAATGGAATGTCATAACGGGAGCAGTGAGGTAACAGAAGCCCCACAGATAAGAGGTTAGATGTATCTAATTTTCAGAATTTTATAAGCAACTTGGGCACAGAGTGATCACAAGGGACATTAACAATGTGCTGAGTCAATTTAACTATTTCACAACTCTCAAAGAAACTCTAAATTTTCTCACAAAATATAGAAAATCTCAGCCACGTGTATTTCATTCTGCTCTGAATTATTTTAACATTTTCTATATTTTGTTACTGTTTTATAAATGCTTCATATTTCCATGTTGATATTTTGAATCCAATTGTCTTCAAGCCTGATTCAAAGAAGATTCTCACTATAGTTCCACAGGGTATTTCTTTTATTTATCTTAATAAAATTTATGTGTTAATGCAAGTGTTATTCCTTCATTTATACTTGTATTTATTTTACTTCTCTTGCTTCACTTGGCTTCCTAGTGAAGCTGGGGAGAATAGTCTTATTTCTCTGGCTCCCTATCAGTGGATGCTTCCATCATACATATTTTAAGAGATATGATGTTCATGTTAGGAGAATAGTTTTAATTCAGTTTTATTGGAATATATTCACATACCTTATAATCATCCACAGTGTACATTCAGTTGTTCACAGCACCATCATATATTGTGCATCCATCATCAAAATCAATTTTTAAACTTTTCATTACTCAAAAAAAATAAAAGTAAATAAAAATATCCAGAACATCTCATCCCACCAACACCCCTAATATTCGTACACTTTTTGTCCCCATTTTTCTACTCATCTCACAAACATTGCGGACTACCAATTTAGAAGGCTGAGCCCCTGATCATGGGACTTGACCTTATTAAGTTTGTCGTTGCAAAGGAGAGGCTAAGTATACTTAAAATGGTGCCTTAGTGTAACTTCCAGGTAAACTCTTTTGTTGTTTAGATGTGACCTCTCTCTCTAAGCTAACTCTGCAGGTGAAAATCACTGCATTCCCCTGTACATGGGATGTAACTATCAGAGTTGTAGGTCTTCATGGCAACATGGGATATGAATCACAGGAATGAGGTTGGCCCTTGCATCATGGGATTGAAAAAGCCTTCTTGGAACAAAAGGTGGAAAACAAATGAAACACAACAAAGTTTCAGTGGCTGAGAGATCTCAAAGTCAAGATGTCATTCTGGAGGTTATTCTTATAAATTATATAGATATCTCTTTTTAGTTTCCAGGGTATTGGAATAGCTGGATGGAAATACCTGAAACTGTTGAACTGCAACCCAGTAGCCTTTATTCTTGAAGATGATTGTATAACTATATAGCTTATACTGTGTGACCATGTGATTGTGAAAACTTTGTGGCTCCAACTCCCTTTATACAGTGTGTAGAGAGATGAATGGAAAAATGAGGACAAACAGTAAATGAATAATAGGGAGGGAGGGGGTATGGAATGCTGTGGGTGTTCTTTTTTACTTTAATTCTTATTCTTTTTAGTGCCTGGTAAGAAAATGTTCAAAACTTGATGGTGGTGATGAATGCACAACTACATAATGGTACTGTAAACAATTGTACACCATGAATGTATGGTATGTGAATGTGTCTCAATAAAGTAGATTTTTAAAAAATGAACATATCATCCTTTGATCTCACACACAATTTGAAGATTTAAAACACATTTAATATCATCTTTCAACTTTTAGTCTGACTTGCCTTATTCCTAACCAGATCTGCTTCATCTGTATCTATAATTGAATTCTGAACTCTCAATTTTTTAACAGTTGCTGTACAGGATAATACTGACATTCATAGCTGTCAATCTTGAGCTCTGAGTCTCAGGTGTCACACATATACTCAAAGTCCTGAGGACAGGTCAGGTTTTACAAAAAGAGCTCAGCATCTCAGAATTTAGACACAACTGCTACAACTCAGAAGTAGATGTAACTGCTTTAAAAGCTTACAATCTAGGGAAATTTACAATAAGACTTCCCCTGATACATGTGCTGCAAGATTCAATTCTCAGCATTTGCAATTTACAGTTAGTTTTTATTAGTGAGGCTTTATTGTGTTTGTCTGTTTCTAGCATATTTCACTCAAATATTGTCCTCAAGATCCATCCACCTAGTTGCATGCCTCAAAACTTCACTCCTTGCAGTGGCTCAGAACTCTATTGTATGTATACACCACAGTCCACCATTCAATTCATGGGTCGATGTATCCTTAGGCCACTTGCATCCATTGCAAACTGTGAAAACTGCTGCCATAAACACCAGTGTACAAATGTCCCTTCCTATCCTTACTCTCAGTTCTTTCAAATATATAACCAATAATGAGATTGCAGAATCTTATGGCAACCCCATGCTTAGCTTCTTGTTGAATCACTTCAGGGCTTTCCAGATGGGCTGTAACATGCTACTTCCTCACCAACAGTGAATAGGTACATCCCACTCTCCATGTTTTCCTCAGCACTTGTATCCCTCTATTTATTATTTCCCATGCAATTTTATAGAGATACATTCATACCATACAATCATACATGGTGTATAATCAATTGCTCACAGTATCATCATACAGTGGTGCATTCATCACCACAATAAGCCCTTGAACACTTTCATTACCCCAAAAATAAATTAAAATAAAAATAATAAAAAGCATAAAACAAAAAGTAAAATTAAATTAAATTAAATTAAAAGGTCAGGCAGCAAAAGCACCACAGTGAATCCCATACTGTTCCCTTCTATCCCCTTTTTGTAAACATTTAGCTTTTATATATTACTTTTATTACAATTAATGGAAGCAATACAATTTTACTCTTTACTATATACTCCAGTTTTCCTTGACTATATTTTCCCCCAATACCATCCCATTTTCAACTCCTTGAAGAGTTGCCATTCATTTGGTCTCCCACATATAAAAAATATTTTTATATTTGTATATTTAATTAGCACATTGACCATTCTAGGTTTCACTAAGTTATACAGTCCCACAATTTATCTTCTATCTTTCCTTCTGCTCGCATATATGACCCTAGCTCTCTCTTTCAAATTACTGACAAACATCTTTGTTTGGCGAACTTACAATATTGTGCTATCATCATACATTATTTTGCTGCCCATTTCTGGATCTATGAAATCATTCCTGTTGAGCATTATATACTCATTCAGCATCAAGTCTATTAGCTCTGTCCCCTTTCTATCTCTTGATAGCCTGTGTTCTCTGCTTTAACTCTAAAAGTTTGTTCACTAATGTTACTTCATATTAGTGAGACCACAAATTACTCTTGGTTTTGTTTGTAAATTACTTTTGTTCTTTTGTTTTTGGCTAATTTCACTCAACATAACATCCTCAAGGTTCATCCACATTGTTATATGCTATGTGAATTTATTCAGTCTTATAGCTTCATAATACTCTATCATATGTGTACAATATAGTTTGTTCATTCACTCTTCTGTTGATGGACATTTGGGCTCTTTCCATCTCTTGGCAATCATGAATAATGTCTCTATAAAGATCAGTTTGCAAATGTCAGTTTCTTAGCTTTGATTTCCTCTGAGTATATATCTGGTAATGGAATTGCTGGATCACATGGCTATTCTATATTTAGTTTCCAGAGGAAACATCACACTACCTTATTGGGTGGCTGTACCATTCTACATTCCTCAAAACAGTGAATAAGTTTGCCTCTTTCACCACATCTTCTCCAGCACTTATAACTTTCTATTTTTTGTAATGTCATTACAGTAGGTGTGAGATGATATCTCATTGTAGTTTTGATTTGAATTTCCTAATTGCCACTGAAGTTGAACATCTTTTCATATTTTTAAAAGTTATTTGTATTTCCTGTACAGATAAGTGTCTGTTCACCCCCAGATCTATGGCTGACTGATCTTTGATAAGGCCCGCAATGCCACTGAACTGGGACATAACAGTCTTTTCAACAAATGGGGATGGGAGACTTGGATATCCATATCCAAAAGAATGAAAGAGGAACCTATCACACACCCTACACAAAAATTAACTCAAAGTGGATCAAAGATCTCAATATAAAAGACATTACCATAAAACTCCTAGAAGATAATGTAGGGAAAAATCTTCAAGACCTTGTATTAGGCAGCCACTTCTGAGACCTTACACCCAAAACACAAGCAACAACAAAAAAATAGATAAATGGGAACTCCTCAAGCCTAGAATTTTCTGTACCTCAAAGGAATTTCTCAAAATGGTGAAGAGGCAACCAACTCAATGGGAACAAATTTTTGGAAACCATGTATCTGACAAAAGACTGATATCTTGCATATAAAAAGAAATCCTACAACTCAACACCAATAGTACAGACAGCTCAATTAAAAAATGGGCAAAAGATATGAAAAGACAGTTCTTTGAAGAGGAAATACAAATGACCAAGAAACACATGAAAAAATGTTCAGCTTCACTAGCTTTTAGAGAGATACAAATTAAGATCACAATGAGATACCATCTCACACAGATTAGAATGGCTGCCATTAAACGAACAGGAAACTACAAATGTTGGAGAGGATGTGGAGAAATTGGAATTCTTATTCATTGTTGGTGGGAATGTATAATAGTTCAGCCACTCTGGAAGTCAGTCTGGCACTTCCTTAAAAAACAAGGTATAGAGTTCTCCTTCAATCCAGCAATTCCACTTCTCAGCATATACCCAGAAGATCTGAAAGCAGTGACACAAACAGATATCAATGTTCACAGCAGCATTATTCACAATTACCAAGAGATGGAAACAACCCAAATGTCCTTTAACAGATGAGTGGATAAATACAATGTTGTATATACACATGATGGAATACTACATGACAGTAAAAAGGAATGATATGAAACATATGACAACATGGATGAACCTCGAAGACATAATGCTGAGCAAAATAAGCCAGGCACAAAAAGAGAAATATTATATGTTACCACTAATGTGAACATGGAAAATGTAAAATAAATGGTTTATAATAAAGAATGTAGAGGAACTAGTAATAAAGAGCAATTAATGAAAGGGGAACAATAAACCAATAAGAACAGATAAGCTATTGTGGGTAAACTTAATGTTCTGGGAATGCTGAAGAATGACTATGGTCCGTTAATTTCTGATGGGTATCGTAGGAACAAGTTCACAGAAATGTTGTTACATTAGGTTATTTCCTTGGGTTAGAATAGGAACATGTTGGAAGTAAAGCAGTTATTTTAGATTAGTTGTCTTTTTCTTACTCCCTTGTTATGATTTTTTGGAATGTTTCTTATTGTATGATTTAAAAAAATGTTTTGATATAGTTAATTTTCTAAAAAACTTAAAAAACAATGAAAAATTATGCAGAGCCCCCTTGAGGAGCTGGTGGAGAATGCAGGGGTGTTGGTCTTCCCCACCTTGATGGTTGCTGATGTGTTCACAGACATAGAGGACTGGTGGTTTGATGGGCTGAGCCCTCTACCATGGGGCTTGACCTTGACAAGACTGTTGCTGCAAAGGAGAGGCTAGGCCTGCCTATAATTGTGCCTAAGAACCTCATTCCAAATGCCTCTGTTGCTCAGATGTGGCCCTCTCTCTCTAGCTAAGCCAACTTGGCAGGTGAAATCACTGCCTTCCCTTCATGTGGGATCTGATAACCAGGATAGTGTATCTCACTGATGGCATGGAATATGACTCCTGGGAAGGAATCTAGACCTAGCATCATGGGATGAAGAACATCTTGACATAAAGGGGGATGTGAAAGGAAATGAAATAAGCTTCATTGGCAGAGAGATTCCAAAAGGAGCCAAGAGATCACTCTGGTGGGCACTCTTATGCACAATATAGACAACCCATTTTAGGTTCTAGTGAATTGGAGTAGCTTGCAGTAAATACCTGAAACTATTAAACTACAACCCAGAACCCATGAATCTTGAAGACAATTGTATAAAAATGTAGCTTATGAGGGGTGACAATTTGATGGGATAGTCATATGCTTCACAGTCCCCTGTGTCCAGTGCATGGATGGATGAGTAGACAAATGGGGGCAAAAAAAAGAAAAGTGTCTGTCCAGTTATTTTTCCCATTTTTAAATTGGGTTTCTATTCTCTATTTTTTGAGTTCTAGGATCTTTTATAGATTCTGGATATTAAATCTTTATCTGATATGTGGTTTCCAAATATTCTCTCCCATTATGTAGGCTGCCTTTTTACTTTTTTGGCTGTCTTTTGTTATGGAAAAGTGTTTAATTTTGAGGAGGTGTTATAAATTTCTTCTTTCATTCTTCATGCTTTGGGTGTAAGGTATAGGACACCACCTACTATCATAAGATCAAGATATTTCCCTAATTTTCTTCTAAGTGTTCTATGGTCTGAGCTTGAATGTGTAGGTCTTCAATACATTTCAAGTTAATTTTTGTATGAGCTGTGAGATAGGAGTCTTCTTTATTTTGGATATGGATATTCAGTTCTGCAAACACCATTTATTGAAGAAGTTTCTTGTACCCTGCTAATTTGCTCTATTAATTTATTAGCTGCAATAATTTTGTGGTAGATTTTTCTGGATTTTCTAGATATAGGAAGGATCATGCCATCTACAGTTAAAGTTTTACTTATTAACCACCAATTTGAATGCATTTAATTTATTTTTCTTGCCTTATTGTTCTAGCTAGAGCTTCCAGCACAATATTCAATAGCAATGTTGATATTGGACATGATTGTCTTGTGCCTGATCTTAGCAGGAAAGCTATCAGTCCTACCACATTTATTATGATATTAGCTGTGGATTTTTCATATTTTGCCTTTATAATATTGAGAAATTTTTCTATTCTTATCTTTTTATTATTTTCACCAAAAAAAAATGATAAATTTTCTCTAATGCCTTTTTTGCATTGATTATGATTATCATGAGATTTTTCTGCTTTGATTTACTGATATTGTGCATTACATTAAATGATTTCCTTGTATGTAAACAACATTGTGTACCTGGAATAAGTCCCACTTGGTCCTGGTATAAATTCTTTTAATTATGTACTGCTGGATTTGATTTGTGAGTATTTTGTTGAGGATTTTTGCATCTATACACTTTAAAGAGAATTGCCAATCATTTTTTTTCTTATAGAATCATTGTCTTGTTTTGGTACTAGGGTGACGTTGCCTTCAAAGAGTGAGTTATGTAGCTTTCCCTCATTTCCAAATTTTTTGAAGTGTTTGAGTAGGATTGGATTAATTCTTACTTAAATGCTTGGCAGAATTCCTATGTGAAGTCATCTGGTCATGGAGTTTTCTGTTTTGGGAGCTTTCTGATAACTGATTCAATCTCTTCACTTGTGATTGGTTTGTTAAGGTTGCTATTTCTTCTCTAGTCAATGTTGGTTGTTCATTCTTTTCTAGGAAGTTGTTCATTTAATCTAAGTTGTCTAGTTTGTTAGCATATAGTTGCTTATAATATCCTCTTATTATCTCCATTATTTCTACTGGGACAGTGTTTATATCCTCTTTCCCATTTCTGAAAATATTTGCAGCCTCACTCTTTTTTTTGTTATCCTAGCTGAAGGTCCATCTAATTTATTGATTTGCTCAGAGAACTAGCTTCTGTTTTTGTTGATTCTTTTCATTGTTTTGATGTTCTAAATTTCATTTTTTTCTGCTCTAATCTTTGTTATTTCTTTCCTTCTATTACCTTTTGGGTTGGTTTACTGTTTTTTCTCTAGTTATACCAGGTGAGCTGTTAATTTCTTGATTTTTGCTTTCTTCTCTTTAAATATAGCTTTTAGGGTAATAAATTTCCTTCTCAGCATCACCTTTGCTGCATCCCATATGTTTTGATGAATTGTGTTTTCATTGACATTTGCCTCAAGATATGTACTAACTTCTCTTTTGATTTCTTCCTTTATCTACTGATTGTTTAATAATGTGTTGCTTAGCCTCCATACATTCATGAATTTTCCAGCATTCTGCCAGTTATTGATTTCCAACCTTATTCCAGTATGATCTGAAAAAGTATTTTGTATATCAATATTTTTAATTTATTGAGACTTGCTTTGTGATACAACCTCTGGTTTATCCTGGAGAATGTTCCATGTGTGCTTGAGAAAAATGTGTATCCTGCTGTTGTGGTGTGTAGTGTTCTATGTCTGTTAATTATAGATCATTTATTGTATTATTCAACATCTCTGTTTCCTTCATCTATGTGTTCTATCCATTGATGGGATCAGTTTATTGAAGTCTCTAAGCTTTTATCATAGAGATGTCCATGTCTCCCTTCAGAGTTGTCAGTGTGTTCCTCAAGTATTTTGGGGTGCTCTGGGTTGGGGCATAAATATTTATGACTCTAAGGTCTTCTTAATAAATTGTCCCTTTTATTAATACACATTGCCCTTCTTTGTCTCCTTTAATTGTTTTACATTCGAAGTTTACTTTGTCTGATATTAGTATAGCTACCCCTGTGATTTTCTGGATGTGGTTTTTGTGAAATATTTTTTCCAACCTTTCACTTTCAATCTAATTTTGTCCTTGTATTAAAGGTGAGTCTCTTGTAGACAGCACACAACTGAGTGCTGTTTTTTAATCCATTCTGCCAGTTTAAGTGCTTTTACTGTATAGTTTAATTCATTAAAATTTAATGTTAATGCTGTAATGCCAGTGCTCTCTCTTCTACCGTTTTGTATTTTGGATTTTACATGTCACATCTTTTGGCCCTTCCTGTTAGTCTTAACTTCTGCTCTCTTCTCCAAACCTCTCATTCTTCTTTTTTCCTATCAGTCTGTGGCACTCCTTTTAGTAATTTTTGTAACAGGGTTCTCTTTTTCACACAGTTCCTCACTGTCTGTCTGAAAATATTTTATATTCTCCTTCATTTTTGAAGGACAATTTTGAAGAACATATAATTCTTTGTTGGCAGTTTTTCTCTTTCAGAATCTTAAATATTTCATACCATTGACTTCTCATCTACATGATTTCTTTTGAGAAATCCATACCTTGTCTTATCAAGCTTCCCTTATTTGTGGTGGGTAGCTTTTTTCCCTGCTGCTTTCATAATTCTCTTTATCTTTGTCATTTCATGATCTGACTAGTAATTGTCTTGTAATAATTGTCTTGTAATAATTGTTCTCTTTGGGGTATGCTGTGCTTCTTGGAGCTGTATTTTTATGTCTTTCCAAAGAGATGGGAAATTTTCAGTGATTATTTCTCCATTATTCTTTCTGCCCCCTTTCCCTTCTCTTCTCCTTCTGTGACTCCCATAATACATCTATTCATGTCATTCATGCTGTCATTCAATTCCCTGAGAACTTGCTCATATTTTTCTGTTCTTTTCCCTATCTATTCTTTCATGTGTAATTTTTCATATGCCTGTCTTCTAGTTCAATAAACATTTATTCTGCTTCTTCAAATCTGGTGTTGTTAGTCTCCATTGTGTTTTTCATCTCTTCTCTTATGCCTTTCATTCCCAAATATTCTGCCATTTGTTTTTTTCCAACTTTCAAGTTCTTCGTTATGTTCACCAATAACATCTTTATATCCTTCATCTTTTTTAGCATATCTTCCCTCAACTCTTTGGTTTGTTTTTGAATAGATTTAGCAGTTCTGTTTCAACATCTTTAATTATTTGCTTCAAACCTTGGATCTCATTTTAAGTGTTAGTTTTTTCCTTTGACTGAGTCACATCTTCATTTTTCCTAGTGTGATTCATAATTTTTCTTAGTGTCTTGGCATTGAATTCCTTGATTAGTTTATTCTAGACATCATTTTTATTCCTTTTCTTTGGTTTTTTTTTTGGTTGGCTTAGTTTTCCATATGTTCTTTGGCATTCAATTCAACTCATTCTAAACTTCTAACATAGCTTCTGTTTAACTGACCAGAATTTTTTAGCTCTTTCTATTCTGGTTCTTGACTTACCTATATGTCTCTCTCACCAGCCAGTTGTCAGATTAGCTCTCCTCCCAATATCCCCTTATAGCCATGCACCCATAGCAGCCCACCTCTCTGAGTTATGCACTGGGTGCCAAAGCAAGTTCTCTGTGTGTGGGTAAAAGAAGCCTGCTATCTCCCAGTGGTGTTCCATTTTTAATCAACCAGCAAAACCTGGGTTTGTTTTAGAGCACTGCTTTAAGTGCTGTGTTGTCCACATTTATCAATTTAAAAAGACATTGTTTCCCAGTCAGGGGTTGTAGACCAGGTCACTGTGCCTGGGATAGGCCTGCAGAGATTTTGAGAAATTCTACAATTATTTGCACTCTCCATTCTGCCCAGGAGATGGTGGTGTTTGGTGACTTTATTGTACTCAGAAGGTGTTCACCTTCAGGTTCTGAGGCTGTGTCTGACCAGGTAAGCCTGAATTACCACTTGGTGCCCAGATGAATCTGTCTGGGTGGGGCTAAATTCCTTTACAGAGTTAAGCTGAGTCTGACTGATATGTGCTCAATTATCTTTTGCATCCCAGCTGAGTCTGGTTGGGTGGTGCTGAATTATGTATTGGTGCCCCATCTGACTTGGCATGGCTGAAGCTGTGGGTTCCTGAACCCTCATTTTGCTGGGCAAAATCTGACTCAACATGGGGGACTGTATCCCCCAGTCCCTCTACAGCAGAGGACCCCCACAAATGCCAGTTTTCAGCCATCTCCCAGGCATATATCAGACTGCCAGCTATTATTTTCCTCAAGGGTTGGGTAAGGGCTTTCAGACTCATGGTGAGAAATGGCCTCTGCCCACATTTTCTCACACAGTTTTTCTCTCACTTATCTGGGCCTTGAAATGCCCTCCCCTATACCCTTCATCTCCAAATTATGGAGATCTCTCTCACTGCTGTGAGTGAATTTTTAGTCTGTGTCCCTGGTAGGTGAGAAGCATCCAAACTGCTTGTTCTGTGTTCCCTCCATGTTACACAAGACTAGGTAATAGGAAGGGGAGAGGAACTGCCAGCCTGGAACAGAGTTCTCCTACTTTATATCTGTCTTCTTCAATTCATCTGTAGGGTCTTTCTCCCATGTATACTTTCCTCAGTATAATTTCTTTTTAATAGCTGCATTTCAAAGAGCCAGGTTATTCCTTTTTACATATTCAAAAACAGTTTTTATCATGAATGAGGATTTTAGGAACAAAAATCTTTACTGCAGACAAAGCATGATCCTTTGATGTTTCTCCTTTAAGCACTGTTGTGATAACTTACTTTAATTTTCTAAGGTCAATGAACATGTTTTCTGAGATTAAAAAGTTAGTAATGATATATAGAATGTTTTATATAGCACCCTGATATTTTGTATAACTTTTACATATATGCTAATTTGTTTAAAATTCCTTATTTCATGAAATATCTTTCATTATGAAATACTATTTTTTCCCAATGATCTTCTACCCACAGGCTTGTATCCACATTTTCTACTTTGGAATACTATATTATATGCCTTCCTTATGCCTCATGCAAGCTCTTTAATTTACTAGATTTTACATGTGGATTTCTCATAGTTGCTTTATTTACATATTATCCTCAGTCTATCCACTTAGCAAGTGGGCATTTAGGACTGGGATACCTGATATTTGAATAGCCTCTTCATTTCTATGAAAATTCCTTTTTCCATTGTTATGTGAAAGTTGTAGATATGTTTGCATTTGCACATGTTTTTAACCTAATTAACCTAAACAGTCTTTTCTTGTGTAAGAAAGGACTGTAGTGTGGTTATGAGTTTTCTGTGATTTGGGAATGAAATTATGGCTGGATCAATGTTACTCATGGAACTTCTAAACTGGCAAAATTGACTAGAGGTAAAGAGTGGAGAAATCATCTAAGAGTTATAAAATTTCAAGTGAGAAAGGATCAAAACTACCCAGTGTAAAAAACACAGTATTTGATTATTTCTTTTCACTTTCTTCAGAGTTATGTCTGCTTCTCTTGGATTGTGAATACATGTCTGATGCCACATGCAGGTGTGAGAAGTTGTCCCCTAATAGATTATTCCAACATTCAATATCTATGCCTGTATTAATTTCTGTCTATATCTTCTGACAAGAATTACACTGACACCCATATTTTTCCTTTTTAGTTCCACTCTTAAGGATATTTTCAGCAGTTTTTGCATTATTACACTAATCAATATAGTATTTCAAGTGAGATAGAATAAAATAAATCTGTCCTTTGCTAAAATCCTATAACCACATACACATCTTATAAAGGTTCTAACAACCGTTTCATATTATCTGTGTAAATTTTTAATTTAACATTGAGTTGCTTATGTTGCTATTTGTTGTTCTTTTACTTCATTTGAAAAATCTTATATTTTTTTTCCTTTTCTTGACTCATAATGTTGCTTCATTAATGAGGAGAGTGCAGTTGGTTATTTTGGGGTGGGGAGACTGATTCCCCATCAAAAGATGCTTTTATCATGAATATATTAATTTCTATGGTGGTCATCCTGAATTTATTTCTTAGCAATACTTTTTTTGAGAGTATTTTTAATTTATTTTCTTTGCTATAATTTTTCAATATGAATGAGTTTTTTATTGCAATATAAGTATTACTTCCTCATGGCAATGATCCTAATATTTCTCCTTTAAGTTCTTTCATTGATTACTATGTTGAATTTCTTATTTTAAACCACATACATTTCTAAGATAAACACAAATTTGTATATATTTTATGTCACTAATTTTTATGGAATTTTTAGTTACTTGATAAATTATTTTGAAATACCTAATTTCATTCACAAAACCTCCTCTATTCTACCAAAATCCATTTTCTGACAGTCTTTCTCCCAAGCCTTCTAATTTGACTTTGCTAATTTGGAATGTAAACATTATATGCCTTGTGTACAACTCTCAGGCTAATTCCCCACTTCATTTTGTTTGAAGTGGACCTCTCATGGTCACTTCATCCATTCAGTATCCTATGAAAGTGAAAATGGGTATTAGGGTCTAATACTGGACATTTCTGGGTTTTGTAGTCCTCCTAATCTTATTCATAATTTCCTGGTTAAGATCTTGTCTACAAGATCTTCAATTTATTATTGTGTTTTTAACGTCATGAGTAAGCATGCAAAATTTCTTAATTCCCTGAATATCTTTTCAAATGGGGAATTCCCATACTCCATAGTTATTTTGTAATATCCTTCCCTCTCCTTCTCTGACTTTTTATTCTGTCTGTATATTCTTACTACTAAGTCAGACCTCCTTGACATGTATCTATTTTATTCTCCTTTGCAACTGGTGTCCTATGTATGTCTTATATACAGTTATTTCCTCTCTTTTTAATTTATTACAACCACATTTATGTAGGATCACAAAGATTTTTTGGTCTCTCATTATTCCTTTACCATTGCACCATGTTTTTCCTCTATATATGTGTTTGTGAATGAAAATCAATGTAGTAATATACATATACCCACATACATGATCAAATATATATATGATCTTCAAATATCCCTATGAGTTTATTGAATTGGGGTATTTTATAATAGCCCTTTAATCTCTATGTTAAATCCTTTTTCATTTGTTAATGTAAGTATGTAGATACTTTTATTTTTTGCATGATATTATTCATGAAATGACCCTAAATAATATCTTTTTGGTATGAGGGCTGACCTGTGGTTATGAGTTGCTGTATTTTGTGATGTTATAAAAGCTTTCATGTTTGCATGGGTCTTAAATGAAAATGGCTGTTTGAGTATTACCCTGCATCATGTAGTCTCTTGAAATTGCCAGGTTGAGTTCCTTTCTCCAATTCATAGATATAAAGAAAAAGCCAAATGGTTATTACACTTGACTTGATCTCATCTAGCTAATTATGGTATGTTGTAACAATGAGAAGTGGCCAAAGGTTCAGTGAAGAGGCCTTGAGAAACCAGGGGAAGGCAATTTACTAACTGATATAATTCATATCACACCAGTTTGTAGCAGTTGGTGAGTGGGTCTATGTCTTAGTTTTCCAAGTCTTCTGTAACCAAGTACCACAGACTGGTTGGCTTAAACAACAGGAACTTATTGTCTCAGAGTTTTAGAGAGGAGATGTTCAAAATCTAAGTGTCAGTAAGATCATGCTTTCTCTGAAATACATAGCATACTGATGGCAGCTTGCTGGAAAACCAAATGTCAATGTCTGTCTCTATCATTAGATGTCTCTCTTCCTAATTGTCTCCTCCTAAGTCCTTTGCTGAGAAGGACTCCAGTAGTATTGGATTAGGAAATGCCCTAATTCCATTTTGCCTTATCTTAATAAGATCTTTGAAGATCCTATTTATAAATGAGCTTACAGCTATGAAACCCAGGCTAGGGACTTGAACACGTATTTGTGGGGTACATGGTAAAAATCCATAATGGTTTATTTGGCCAGTAAATTTTAGGTAAGTGTAACTTTGATTCAAGTATGCAGGAGTTCATCCAGCTACTTGTAGGGTACAAATTCAGAAGATCATATCAAAGTTGAAGTAAGTTTGTCTCATGTTTATTTCTTATTAAGACAAATGATATATTTAATTCCATAATATAAATGAGGAAACTATGAAATTGAATAGAAACATCCACATATCAAGCTATGAAGTGGCACTTTTCATACTGTAATTTATCAAATTTACTACATTTTTTAAAACTTGCTAGAAGGGATGGTCTTATAGTTGTGTTATTTCTCTCAGACAGGTATTGTATTCATTCCTATTGAACAACAAATTAAATACTACAGAAACACATTCAGGTAGGTGCAAGTAATACTGTTATGTGGAACATGAAATTTAACCTTTTGAAAACAAAAATACTTTGGAAGCATCTGTTCTGTGAAATATTAAAATAAACTGAGACATTACTTCACCTGAACAGAAATCCAGATATTTCCAAGTACATATTTAAATGTAATAGCTGACAAATCAGACGTTTCATATCAAGATAAAAATGGAAATTCTAAAAAAATAGCAATGGAGTTAATAGTGGTTTTGGGAAAATGATTGATTTTCAATATCAAATGATGTAGCAAAGGATTTCATAAAGTTAAAGAATAAAACTTAAAACAGATCTTCATTAAGATATATTTGAACAAAAATCATTGAAGAAGTATTAAAAAGTATCTCTGTGATAAAAATTGGCAGACTGAATTTCCCTACTGGCTCTTGCAAGACCTTAGTCCTCATTGTTCATCCCATCTCTTTTTGTTTAATTCAGTTTTATTGAGATATATTCACATACCATACAATCATCCATGGTGAACAAGCAATTGTTCACAGTACCATCATGTAGATGTGCATTCATCACAATAAATTTTTGAACATTTTCATAACTCCTAAAAAATAAAAATAATTAAAATACAAGTAAAAAAGAACACCCAAAACATCACATCCCCCATCCCCTAATAGTAATTTAATTTTTCTTCCCGTTTTTGTATTCATTTGTGAATTTGCTGGTTAAAGGGAGTGTGAGCCACAAGATTTTCACAATCAGAGTAACACCATGTAAACTGTATAGTTATACAATGATCTTCAAAAATCAAGGCTACCAAGTTGCAGTTCAACAGTTTCAGGTATTTCCTCCTCTCTATTCCAATACACTAAAAACTGAAAAAATGGTATCTATATAATGCATAAGAATAACATAAAGAATGACCTCTTGACTCTGCTTGAAGTTTCTCATCCACTGACATTTATTTTATTTCATTTCTCTTCCCCCTTTTGGCCCAAGAAGTCTTTCTCAATCTCACCATGCAAGTAATTTTCTTGAGAAATTTTGCTGGTATATTCATTAGGAAGATTGGCCAGTAGTTTTCCTTTCTTGTAGTAACTTTATTTGGTTAGGGTATTAGAGTGATAGCCTCAAAGAATCAGTAGAGTTCAATTTTCTTCAATTCCTTGGGATAACTTGAGCAGGAATGGTGTAAATCTTCTTGGAAAGTTTGCAAAATTCACTATGAAACCATCTGGCCCTGGGCTTTTCTTTGTAGGAAGGTTTTGAGGAAAAATTTAATTTCTTTAATAGTGACTTGTTTGTTGAAGCCTTTAATTTTTTCTCAAAACACTATAGGTTGATTGCATGTTTCTAGGAAATTGTCCATTTCATCTATATTGTCTAGTTTGTTGGCAAAATATTTTCTCATAGTATCTTCATAGTATCCTCTTATGAAAATGTATTATTTCTTCAGTGTTCCTGATAATGACCCCTCTTCTCATTTCTGATTTTATTTAATTGAATCTTCCTTCATTTTTATTTTCTCAGTCTAGCAAAAGGCTTGCCAATCTTGCTCATCTTATCAAAGTACCAGCATTTGGTTTTATTGACTCTGTCTTATGTTTTTATTTTCCAATTCATTTACTTCCACTTTAATCTTTGTTACTCTTTTCCTCTACTTTATTTCTGTCAGTTTGCTACTTTTTCTCTTGTTTCTTCAGTAGTTCAGTTAGGTCTTTGGTTTTAGCTTCTTCTTACTTTATAATGTTGGCACTGAGAGCTATACATTTCCTTCTCAGAACCACCTTCACTACATGGCAGAGGATATGATACATTATATTCCCATTTTTATTTGTCTTCAGATATTTACTTATTTATCTTGCAGTTTCTTTTTTGACCTTCTGATTGTTTTAAGAGTGTGTTGTTTTATCTGAATGTATTTTTGAAATTTCTAGTTCTCTGGTGGGCATTGATTCCCAGATTCATTCAATTTTAATCACAGAAAGTGATTTGAATAATTTCAGTCTTTGAAAGATTATTAAAACCTGTTTTGTGCCCCAGCATATGATAATCCCTGGAGAATGTTACATAAGCACAAGAGAAGACTGTATATCCTGGGGTTTTGGGGTGCAACAATCTCTCTCTCTCTCTCTTTCTGTCTCTTTCTCTCTCTCTCTAGTTCTCTATTTTTATATATGTGTGTGTTAGATATAACTTACTTATCATGTCATGGTTTATGTTCTCTATTTCATTATGGATCATCTGTCTAGTTGCTCTATCTATTGAAGATATTAGTGTGTTGAAGTTTTCCACTATTATTATAGAGATGTCTATTACTCCCTTCAGTTTTGCCAATGTTTGCTTCATGCATTTCGGAGCTTCTTGAGTTGGTTCATAAATATTTATGATTGTTATTTTTTCTTGGTGAAATGCCTCTTTTATTAATGTATGATGTCCTTCCTTGTCTCTTATGATAACTTTGCAGTTAAATCTATTATGTCTGATATTAGTATAGCTGCCACAGCATTTTTTTGGTTACTACTTGAGTGGGATATATTTTTCCATGCATTCACTTTCAACCTATTTATATTTTTGTCTATGAGTCTCTTGTAAACAGCATGTTGATGGATCATATGTTTCAATACATTCTGCCAATCTGTGTTTTTTAATTAAGTTTAATCCATTAGTATTCAAAGGTATTCCAGTAAAATCATGCCTGGATTTAACTATCTTATCCTTTGGTTTTTATTTGTTAGAACAATTTTTCTCTCTCTGTTTATCTTTAAAATAAATAAAACCCTTTATTATTTACTCTTAAAAATACCCTTCAGTTCTGTACTCTCTCAGACCTCCCTCAACTGTCTTTATTTCAGCTGACAGAACTCCCTTTAATATTTCTTGAAGGATAGGTTTCTTTTTAACATATTCCCTCATCATTTGTTTAACTGTGAAAACTTTAAACTCTCCTTCACTTTTGAAGGGCAGCTTTGCTGGATTGAAAGTCCCTGGCTGCAAATTTTTTCCTTTTCAGAATCTCAAATATATCACAACACTGACTTCTCACCTGCATGGTGCCAATGAGTATTTAGTGCTTCATTTTATGTGGCTTCCCTTGTGTATGGTGAATCACTTTTCTCCTGCTAATCTCAGGAATCTCTCCTCTTCAGCATTTGACAGTCTGATTAGTAAGTGTCTTGGAGTGGGTCTATATGGATTTATTTTAATTAGAGTTTGTTGGGCTTCTTTGATTTGCATATTTTTGTCATGTATAAGGTTTGGGAAATTTTCCCCAATTATCTCCTAAAACAACCTTCCAAGACATTTACCCATCTCCTGAGACCTCAATGATTCTTACATTTTATGCTTTGTGTTGTAAATCATTTACCTGACATCCAATTCAAAATTTTCCATCCCTTTAACGATTTGTTCTACTGTGTATTCAAATTCAGTTTCTCTGTCCCCTAGCTCACTTATTATTTCTTCTGTCTCTTCAAATCTTCTGTGTCTCTAGTATATGTTCTCAACATTTTTAATTGAAATTCAACATATATACAGATACATGATACCTTTCACAGTACACTTAAACAAGTAATTATTGAGTAAATTCAAAGTATGCTATAAGTTACAGTTCCACAATTTCAGTTTTTTCCTTTTAGTTTATCTAATACACTACAAACTAAAAACTTATCTCTATAATGATTCATTAGTCATAATCCTTTGTTAAATTTTATGTTCTCTGTTGCTGCTCCTCCCTTTCATTTGCTCACTGCTTATAACATCAAGGATATTTGGCCAGTGACCACTCTAAATTTTTCACATGAAAAGGGATTCTGGCATTGTGGAGAAGGGGGATAAAACTCATTGATGATCTTGAAGAGGCTGTTGCCTCTGGGTTTGGGGACTTATCTGGCATGGGATGAATCTGAGGTATTGATTCTATAAATACAAACTTAGTTAATGAAAGTTTTATGGAGTCTCACAGAGGGACCTGGGTACTCTTTAGGATTTTGGGGAATACTGCTGATTTTGGCTTGGCACACTGTGACCATTTGTAAAATCTAGCTGAAACTTGAAAAAGAGTAATCTCCAGAATAGAGTTTCAAAATTATTTAAAACTTCTTAGTGACTGAAAGCTTATTTTGTTACATTTCTTTTATCCTCTTTCAGTCAAGAAGGCATTCTCAATCCCAAGATGCCAGACCAGCCTCCTTCCTGGGAGTTGTGTTCCACATTGCCAGGAATATTCACTACCCTGGGAGTCATGTTTCATGCAGATGGGAGAGTAGTGAATTTATTTGCAAGCTTGGGCTTAGAGAGAGGAAGGTCATATCTGAGCAAAAAAAGAGGTTCCCTGGTAGTTATTCAGCCATAATTGTAGGTAGACTTAGACTTCCCTTCTCAGCAGTAAGTTCCCTAAGAGCAAGCCTCAAGACTGAAGGCTTGACTTAATAAGTAGGAGGTTCTTCATTTCAGATAGCATATATTCTGTCCAAAATTAACAGTGTCTCACATTTTCCTCACTTTGTTGTACAATCATCATCACTTTAAATGTTAATCAGCTATAATCCAAAACACCCCATGGGAAATACCCCTCTCCAATTATTTATCGATAGTAGCTGTATGGTAATATTAAGATATTCCTATTATATATAGCCCATAGTATGTAATAGGCAGTTTTCCAATATACCACACTGTTGTTAACTATTTGTACATGTCATACCTTAAAAGCAGAACATTCAAAACATATTTTTAGTGCTTATCTGTGAAATATATTACTTTAAACAACTCCAATTTCAATCATGCACACCTTCAGTAAGGCACTGATACTTATAATCTGTTTAACACACTCTCATCACTGGCCTCCATTCTCATATCTTTAAGTTCAACCAGGTTGAACTTAAAGGTATGAGAATATTAGGTAATCATTCCTCATTTTCTAGCTTCTGACAATCTCTAAGTTCCCTACATTCTACAGTTTGAAACATTGATTTTAAGTTATCCAGGGGTGCGGTCACTGTTAACTCGTCTGGGGGGGGGTAGCGGCCGGTTGCTAAATCCTAGGCTCTCAGGATTGCTCGGAGGGTACCGGCGGCGGGG
The DNA here is from genome assembly GCF_015220235.1 of Choloepus didactylus. Taxonomy (NCBI): domain Eukaryota; kingdom Metazoa; phylum Chordata; class Mammalia; order Pilosa; family Megalonychidae; genus Choloepus; species Choloepus didactylus. The sequence continues at coordinate 4,169,923 of NC_051316.1, forward strand.
GCTCTTTCCCGGAGGCGAGGGCGAGGCAGGGGACTTGGCCAGGTCCCCGGCGGGGGCGTGCAAAGTATGGAGGGCGGCGAGAAAGGAACAGGCGGGACACGTTTCTTTTAGGGTGAAGAAGCCAAGAGAGAGAGAGTTTATTAGGGGAGAGTACAAGCTTATATCGGGCGGTTTAGAGGGCGGGGTAGCTGTAGGGGTTAAAGGCTTGGATTGGTTCTGAGAGGGCGTGGAGGTTGATTGAAAAGGTGCGGGAGTTGCTCCGGTAACGAAGAGGGTGGAGGGTACGGGTAAGGCACGGGGGTGGGGTTTTTCTCCGGCAAGCCCTCCCCAACGATTGTACTTTGGGGTGAGGAAATGGGGCCTGCCTCTGGCCTCACTTTCTCAGGCCTGGGGGGCTGTGGAGGGCGCTGTCGCCCGTGCCCACCACCCTCCCCAGGGGCTGATCAGGTCCCCCAGCCCAGGCCCGCCAAGTTGAAGCACGTAATCAGTGTCCCGCATTTCCCCCTTCTGTTCTAATTAAAGGAAGAAGCTTACTGGAGAGGTCCGCAAAGGGATGAGGGAAGGGGAGGCCGGGGAGGGGGAAAGGGGTTGACGGTTGCTCAGAGAGGCTGGAGCTTGGCGTTGGTGTGGCGCCCGGGCGCTCGAGAGGGGCCTCGCTGCTTGCGGGATGGACGAGGGTGGCGACGCTGCGGAGGGTCAGCTTCTTCAGTGGAGGCAAGTTGTTGATACTGGACTTGCACAAATGATGAAAAGACAGCATCGGCTTGGTTCTTAGCAAGCTGGACAATTCTGCGGATAATGCAGGGCCCTAGGGTGAGAGCTAGAATAATCATTAGTAGGGGCCGATGAGAGGGAGGAGGTATGGGAGGATGGGGGCAAAGATATGGGACCAATAGTTGGCGGCTTCACGGTTTCTTTTGCATTGTTCTAGTCCTTCTTGGACTTTTTTTAGGCTGTCTTCGGCGAGACCTGTGGAATTGGCATATACACAGCACTCTTCTCCTAGGGTGGCGCAAAGGCCTCCTTCTTTGAGGAGGAGGAGGTTGAGACCTCGGCGGTTTTGGAGCACGACCTCAGAGAGGGAATTGACAGAATTTTTAAGATGGGAAATAGCGTCTTGTAGGTGACGAATGTCCTCGTCAACAGCCGCCCGGAGGTGAGTTAGGGCAGAGCCTTGACTGGCTAATGCAGCGATTCCGGTGCCAGCGCCTGCAAGACCTAGGAGGGAGGCAATCATGAGGACGGTGATGGGCTCTCGCTTTTGCAGTGGGGCAGGAGCTGCAGTTGTTTCCAGGCGGAGGAAGAAGTCTTCCTCGCTGTGGTATAGGACCCTAGGGATGAGGACAATCAAGAGGCAAGTTTCATGAGTTGTATTGAGGGTCAGTACGTTAAGGCAGGGGGTAAGTCCTGTAGAGGAGCAGAGCCATTGGGAGGAGTTATGAGGAATGAGAAATTTGGCAGAGCTGCTGGGAGATGAGTAGTTGGCACAAGCTGTGAGGTTGGGAGAGTTACTTGAGCGAGGGCGGATGCACTTTCCTGTAAAGGAGACTGAATGAAAGGTTAGGGGGACGGCAGAGGTATTCCAATTGCATTCCGAGGGGCTGTCCTCTGTGTTTTCTGAAAAGGAGAGGTTGGAGGCAACTGGTTCATACAGGGGGGAGGAAGTGGAGAGGCAAAGCCAACAAGAGGAGGTAAGATTGGGGTTGGAGGAATTCACTGAGGTGAAGGCTGCTTGGATAAGGCTGAGGAGGGGAGAGGAGTAACGGGCGGGGGGCGGATGAGGTTGGGGTGGTGGTGCTGGCGATGCGCTGTTTGTAGCTGAGGTGCAGTTTCCGGATGCGCTGCTTGTACTTGAGGTGCGGCTGGAGGGCTGTGGATTAAGAGGGTTAAGGACTTGGTTGGGACCTATGCCAGAGGGTGCTTTTAAAGCAGTATTTTGGCATGGTTGGCTTACAGCCTCCTTTTTTATGAGAATAAGTGATCCTCGGTCGGCTCCTTTCTCATAGATTCTGAAGCCCCAAGTTTGACCGAGTAACCAGGAGGGATTAGTGGGGAGCTGCACTGTAAGATTAAGATGTGTGCAGGATTCCTCGCTTTCTTGGCCGAGCCAGTTAACTGTAGGGAGTTTGCACCCTGTAGGGGCCCACTTTAAGGTAAGGTATTGATTAGGAACAGGAGGCTTCCAATTAGTGGCTAATGTTTCACACCCCCAGTATGCACAGTAGTACTCGTTGGGGGAATTACAGTACGATTTTCCAGGATTTGAGGATGGGCACATGTAATATTGGGCCTGGGGATCACTTACCTTTCGAGCGCAGGTTTCTTCGACTCTGGAGACAAAGGTGGCAAAAGGCTTACTCGGCTCCTGGAAGAGCTTGGTGAATTTATTAGGCCGACAGGCAGAGCAGTTGGCAAACGCTCGTAAGGCAATTCCCCAAAGGATAGGCCAAAAGGTGGCAGGTGCATTAATATAGGCAGATGCATTTATAAACGCTCCCGTGCCCAAGTAAGCTTCGGGGTGATGATAGACTCCAGTGGCTGCGTCTTGCTTGCTTTGCCTAGCTGCTTCTGCCTGGAAGTGGGCACGCCAATCAACAAACTGGCCGGGGTTAAGGATGGTATGGGCAAGCGAGGCCCAGTCTTGGGGGAGGCAAAAGTCCATGGCGATATCCTGCAGTAATTGGGAAGCGTATGGGCTACCTAACCCGTTTTCCTTGACGTCCCTGCGAAGCTGCTTGATAGTATCCGAATCAATGGGATACCAGTCGTACGGTTTCTGAGGTGTGGGGGTAAGGTTAAGGGGAAAGCAGCGAAAAGCACGAAAGAAAGGAGGACGCGCTTGCAGAGGGCCTGGCATGGGAGTGGGAGTAGGGGCAGCGTTGCCCCAAGGGTTGCCTTGAGGTGTAGAAGGCAGCCAGGGGTTATTTGCCGGCAGGGTGGGAGGGGCGGCGGCAGCTGCCGGCAGTGGCTCCGAGGGGGAGCTCGCCGAAGGGGGAGGCGGAAGTGGGTGGCCCCAAGCGTCGCAAGACGGCGGCGCGGTGGGAGTGGCTAAGGCATAAGATGGTGGACTAGCCCCGTCTTGTGAAAGGGCGGGGCCCAAGGCATAAGATGGCGGACTAACTCCGCCCTGTGAAAGGGCGGGGTAAAGCGCATGCGGTTTCCCGCCCGGCTTAGGGCTGACGTCATCACTAGAGCACTTCCTCCCCTCAGTGGAAGAAGAAGGAGGAAGTTCGCCATTTTGGAGAGGCTTAGTATTGCTTTGTTTTCGGGGGGCGACTTCGAGCGCGTTGTTAATTTGGTCGACTAAGGATTCTGTGTCCGAATCGTGGTCTACATTAGTATCGCTGTCTGAATCTGTTGACTGGGTTGATAGGGCCTCCTTGGATTTAATGGGGCCTCGATCAGGGGGGAGGGAGCCTTGAAGGCAGGAGCGGACGGTTATTAAGGTGGGGAGCAAGCCGGGAGGGAAGCGCTTGTTCTCATGTTCCATGGCGTTGGTGACCCGATCAACAAGGCGATCATAAGTGACGGGGTCCCAAAGGTGGTAAGTGGTGAGCCATGGGTTAAAGGGCAGCAGGAGGTCCCAGTATACTTGCAGCTGCCGGACAGACACCTTACAGCGATGTGTGTCTAGGAGACCCGCTAGAGTGCGAACTTGAGGTGCTTGGCATGCAGATAGACGATTACCCATAGCGGAGGGGGAAAAGAAAAAGGGGGGTTGATTATTGAGTAAAGAAAATGAGGTAAACCGTGGCCGCGAGGCTGAAGGAGACGGTGAGAATAGAAGGCAGGACCCTCTAGTAGCGAAAGCAGTTTGGGGGGGGCGGTCGCAAAGAGGCACACTGCGCTAAACAAAGAAACAAAGACACAGAGGACCACAGCAAAGTAATGGAGGGGAAGAGGGAAAGCTACTGGAGGAAGAGTGTTAGGAGGAATGGGGGGACATAGGAAGAGAAGACGAAAGGTAGTCGGGGGCAAAAGCCAGGTTAATACGGGAAAGGAAGAGCGGCCCGGGCGCGGAGCGGCATGGGAGAGGTGGCTCCAGACATGGAGCGGCAAGGGAGAGGCGGCTCCGCGGGGCGGCGAGGGAGAGGCGGCCCTTACCTTGCAGGCGAGGAGAAGGGGAGGTGGAGAGGCGTCCAGGCGAGAGGGTGGTTTACTGGACCGCTGCGTGGAGAGGACCTGCCCCACGTTGGGTGCCAGTTGCGGTCACTGTTAACTCGTCTGGGGGGGGGGTAGCGGCCGGTTGCTAAATCCTAGGCTCTCAGGATTGCTCGGAGGGTACCAGCGGCGGGGGCTCTTTCCCGGAGGCGAGGGCGAGGCGGGGTACTTGGCCAGGTCCCCGGCGGGGGCGTGCAAAGTATGGAGGGCGGCGAGAAAGGAACAGGCGGGACACGTTTCTTTTAGGGTGAAGAAGCCGAGAGAGAGAGTTTATTAGGGGAGAGTACAAGCTTATATTGGGCGGTTTAGAGGGCGGGGTAGCTGTAGGGGTTAAAGGCTTGGATTGGTTCTGAGAGGGCGTGGAGGTTGATTGAAAAGGTGCGGGAGTTGCTCCGGTAACGAAGAGGGTGGAGGGTATGGGTAAGGCACGGGGGTGGGGTTTTTCTCCGGCAAGCCCTCCCCAACGATTGTACTTTGGGGTGAGGAAATGGGGCCTGCCTCCGGCCTCACTTTCTCAGGCCTGGGGGGCTGTGGAGGGCGCTGTCGCCCGTGCCCACCACCCTCCCCAGGGGCTGATCAGGTCCCCCAGCCCAGGCCCGCCAAGTTGAAGCACGTAATCAGTGTCCCGCACAGGGGGTTTATATTAGTGACTTATTTCACTCAACATTATATACTCAACATTCCTCCCTGTTGCCCCATGTTTCAGGACATCATTTCTTTTTACCTCTTTATAGTATTCCATCATATGCATATACATTTTGTTTATCCACTCATCTGTTGAAAGACAATTGGATTGTTTTCATCTGTTGGCAATTGTGAATAATGCCACTATGAATATCAATGTTCAAATGTCTTTTTGCTTCACTGCTTTCTGATCTCCTAGATATATACCAAATGTTGGAATTGTGAGGTCATACAATAACTTGATATTTAGTTTCAGAAGAATCACCAAACTGTCTTCCACAGTGGCTCTACAATCACATATTATCCCAGCAGTGAATAAGAGTCCCAATTGCTCCACATCTTCTCCAGCATATGTGGTTTCCTATTTGTTTAATGGTAGCCATTTTTAATGGTTATATGTATCTCATTGTGGTTTTATTTGTATTTCCTAATAGCTAGTGAAGATGAACACTTTTTCATGTGCTTTTTAGTCATTTGTATTTCCTCACTGGAAAAAAATTGTCTTTCACATCTTTTGCCCATTTTATAATTGGAAGTTTTGTACTTTTATCATTGAGTTTTAGGATTTCTTTATAGGTGCTGGAATAAGTTTTTTATCAGATATATGTTTTTCAAATATTTTCTCCCCTTGATTTAGCTGCATCCTCACTATTTTGAGACAATCCTTTTGGCAGAGAAGATTTTGATTTTGGGAACTTCATATTTATCTGTTTTTTTGCTTTCATTGCTTGTTCTTTGGGTTCAGGCCTAAGAAGCTACCTCCTATAACTAGGTGAAGCTATTTTCCTATATTACCTCATAGGGGTTTTATGGTACCAGCTTTAATATTTAGGTCTTTGTTCCACTGTGGGTTATTTTTTATATAAGGTGTGTTGTAGGGGTCCTCTTTAATTCTTTCTAATAGAGATATCCAGTTTCTCCCATCTCCATTTTTTGAAGAGACTGCTTGTTACCAGTACATTGGTTTTGTGGGCCTTGTCAAAAACCAGTTGATCATAGATATGGGGGACTATTTATGAATTCTTGGTTTGATTCCATTGACCACTAAGGCTTTATAGTAGCCTTTGATGTCAGTAAGTATAAGCACTCCAAATTCATCCTTCCACTTTAGGATGTTTTTAGCAATTCATGGTCCCCTACCCTTCAAAATAAATTTGATAACTAGTTTTTTCATGTCTGCAAATTATGGTATTGGAATTGCATTGAATCTGTAGACTAGTTAGGGTAGAATGTACATCATAGCCTTCCTATCAAGAAAAAGGTAATATCTTTTCACCTATGTAGGTCTTCTCTGATTTCTTTAATAATGTTTTTAATTTTCTGTTTAGTTGTCCTTTGCATCCCTGGTTAAGTTTATTCCTAGATACTGGATCCTTTTAATTACTTTTGTGAATGGATTTTTTCCCAATTGCCTCTTCAGTTAGGTCTTTACTACTCTATAGACACTTTACTAATTTTGCCCATTAATCTTTTATTCAGCTGTGTTGCTGAATTTGGACAAGTAACTTTTTCATCAGTTTATCAGGGTTTTCTAAATACAGGATCATATCGTCTGTAAATAATGCAAGATTTTCTTCCTTTCAAACTTGGATGACTTCTATTTCTTTCCTAGCCTAATTCCTCTGGCTAGAATTTCTAGCACAGGGTTGAATAATAGTGGTAATGCTGGGCATCTTTGTCTCATTCTTGACCTTAGGGGAAGGAATTCCTTCTGTCTCCATTGAGTACTATCCTGGTAGTGAGTTTTCATGCACACCCTTTATCATATTGAGGATATTTCCTTTAATTCCTACCTTTTGAAATATTTTCATCCGGAAAGGATGCTGAAGACTGTCAAATGCTTTTGCAGAGTCTATCAAAATGATCACTTGTTTTTCCCTTTTGATTTGTTAATGTGTTGTATTACATTGATTTATTTTCTTATGTTGAACCACAGTTGCATTCCTGGAATGAAACCAAAATGGTCATGGAGAATGATAATTTTAATGTGTCTTTGGATATGATTTGTGAGTATTTTTTGAGAATTTTTGCATCTATATTCATTAGGGGAATTGGTTTGCAGCTCTCTTTCTTGTAGTATCTCCATATGCTTTTGGTATTAGATTGATGATAGCTTCATAAAATTAGTTAGGTATTGTTTGTTTTTGATAAATTTTTGAAAGACTTTGAGCAGGAAGAGTGTAAGTTGTTTTTGGAATATTTGGTAAAATTCACCTGTGAAACAATCTGGACCTGGGCTTATTTTGTAGGAAGATTTTTGATGAATGATTTGATCTCTTTATATGTGATTGATTTGCTGTGATCTTCTATTTCTTACTGAATCAGTCTAGGTTCTTATTGTGTATCCAGGAAATTGTCCATTTCCACTAAGTTGTCTGGATTTTCCATATCATTATTCATAGTATGCTCCTTTTAATGTATTTTATATTATGAAATATACCATATATACAGAATAGGAATAACTTTCAAAGTACCACTTAACAAGTAGTTACAAAGCAAATTTCAAAGACTATAATGGGTTACATTTCCACAATTTCAGTTATTTGTTTATTGTGAAATGCAACATATATACAGAAAGGTAATAATTTTCAAAGTATGATTTAATGAGTAGTTATATTAGTAATTTCAGAGAATGCTATGGGTTACAGTTCCACAGTTTCAGTTATTTCCTTATTGTGAAATATAACATATATAAAGAAATGTGATAACTTTCCTGGTACAATTTAATGTGTAGGTATAGAGCAAATTTCAAAGAATATTAATAGTTACAGTTTCAACATTTCAATTATTTCCTTCTAGTTATTCCAATGCCATATCATCTAAAAATATTTTTACAAGATTCATATTTGTAATCTTTTTAAAATACTATTTTATCTGTTGCTAACCCCTCCTCTCATTTAATCACTTTCTCAATCTTCAGGGGTATCTATGGAGTGACCACCTTAAAATTTTCATATTGAAAATGGGTATTGAAATTATGGGGATAGAGTCTGCATCTGGTTGATGTTCTTGAAGAGGGTCTTGTTTTGGAGGGCTGGAGACATATCTGGCACAGGAAACAATGGGAAATTTAATTTCTGAAACATAAACTAGTGAGCAATATTTTTATACAGTCTCAGATAGGACCTAGGTAATTGGGAGCTACTGTTGGTTAGGGCTTGGAATATGGTGACCATCTGTGATATCTAGCTGTAACTTGCATAAGAGTAACCTCCAGGATAGCCCCTCAACACCATGGGAAATCTCTCAGCCACAGTACCCTTATTTTGTTACCTTTCTTTCCCCTGTTTTTGTGAAAAACAAATTTTCAATCACTTGATGCCAGAGCCAGGCTCATTCCTGGGAGTTGTGTCCCATCTCACAAAGGAGATTCACTCCCCTGGGAGTCATGTCCCCCAAAGGGGGGAGGTTAATTTATTTATTTGCAGAGTTGGGCTTAGAGAGAAATATGCCACATCTGAGCAACAAAAGAGGTTCTCTGGAGTTGTCCCTTTGCATAATTATTGGCAAGCTTAGCCTCCATTTAACATCCATAAGCTTCACAAGAGCAAGTTTCAAGTTTGAGTGCTTGACTTATTAAGTATGAAGTTCCTAGTTTTGCATAGCCTATATTCTGTCCAAAATAAACAATCAATGTGTCACATTATTTCACTTGGATGTACAATCACAATAACTCTGAATTTTAAATAATTTTCATAACACAAAACACCCCAAAGATCTAATAAGCCCTTAATTATTCATACCAAGATTTAATGTTGTCCTGATGAGGTATTCTTATTAAATATAGTCTCTAATATGCAATGGTAATTTTCCCCATATACCATTCTGTTGTTAACTCTTTACACTAGTGTCATAGTTTTAAGGTATATCATGTAACCACTTTTTATACTTGTGCTAATATGTGGGAGGCAATCATTTAAACAACCCCTTTTGAACATGTTCACCTTCAGTGTGGCACTGATACTTATAATCCCATTAACAAACTCCCCTGACCATTCCCATACAATTAATTTCACCCACATTAACATGTCAGTACATATTAGGTTATCGTTCCCCATTCATTAGCATCTGTCTATCTCTAGGTCCCCTATATTCTACATTATAAGACTCTGGCAATACATTATTCAGGGAGTGAAAATTAATGATAAAATACTATATCCCTCCTATTGTGTCTGATTTATTTCACTCAGGAGCATGTCCTCAAGATTAATCCATGTTGTCACATGTTTCAGGACCTCAATACTTCTTACAGATGCATAGTATTTCATTGCATGTATATACTAAACATGTTTTATTCACTCATCTGTTGGTGGACACTTAGATTCTTTCCATCTTTTGGAAATTGCAAATAATGCCACTATGAACATCAGTGTACAAATGTCTGTTCATGTTACTGCTTTCATATCTTCAGATTATATACAGTCTGTGGTAGATAGACTTTTGCACATCTATCTACCACAGCAGATGTTGAAGACATTATACATTCCCACCAGCACTGTATAAGAGTTCCATTTTCTCCACATACTCTCCAGCATTTGTAGATTCCTGCATTTTTAATGGGAGCCATTCTTTTTGGTATGGGATATCATATTATGCTTTTGATTTGCATTACCCTAATAACTAGTGAAGAACATTGTTTTCAGTGTTTTATAATCATTTGTATTTCCTCTTCAGAAAAATGTCTTATTATATCTTCTGCCAATTTTATATTTGGACTATGAACTATTGTCAGTGAGCTTGGGAATTCTTTATATATATGCCAGATATTACTCTCTTATCAGATATGTTTTCCAAATATTTTTCCCATTGAATTGGCTGAATCTTCACCTTTACAACAATGTCCTTTTAGGCACAGAAGCTTTTGATTTTGAAGCTTTTGATTTTAGCAATCCATCTCTTTTTTCTCCCATTTCTTGTGCTTTGGGTGTAGGGTCTATGAATCTTCTTCATATTACATGGTCTTGAAGATGTTTCCCTATATTATCTTCTAGTAGCTTTATGATGCTGTCCTAATATGGAGGACTTCTATCCACTTAGAGTTAATTTTCATATAGGTTCTATGGCAGGAGTTCATGTTCATTCTTATGGATGTGGATATCCAGTTTTCCCAGCTCCATTTGTTGAAAAGACTGTTCTTTCCAAGTTCAATGGATTTGAGGGCCTTATCAAAAATCAGTGAACTCAATTTCGTTGATCAATATGTCTATCTTTATGATAGTACCATGCTGTTTTGTCCACTGTGGCTATATGTTAGGCTTTAAGGTCAGGAAGTGTATTCCTCCTCTTTCATTCTTTTTTAGAAAGTTTTTGGTAATTTGAGAGCTCTTTCCCTTCCAAATAAATTTGATAACTAGCATTTCCAAGTCTTCAAAGTAGGTTGTTGGAATTTTCATTAGAATAGCATCGAATACTTAGATCAGTTAGGGTGGAATTGGCTTCTTAACAGTGTCCTGTCTTCCTATCCATGAAGATGGAATATCTTCCATTTATTTACATCTGATTTGATTTATTTTAATAAAGTTTTGTAAATTTTCTTTCTAGAGGTTGTGCACATCCTTGGTTAAGTTTTTTCCTAACTACATGATTATTTTACTTGCTATTGTGAATGCAATTTTTCTTGAGTGTCTCTTCAGTTAGATCATTTCTACTGTATAGGAAGATTACTGACTTCTGCACATTAATCTTTTATCCCACCAAATTGCTGATTTTGTTTATCAGTTCAAATATCTTTGTTGACAATTTCTCAGGATTTTCCAAATATCAAATTTTATCTGCTGCAAATAAAGACAGTTCTATGTCTTCATTTCCAATTTCAATGTATTTAATTTCTTTGTCTTGCTGGATTGTTCTGTCTAGATCATCTAGCACAATTTTGAATAATAGTGACAATGGACATCCTTCTCTCTTACCCAGTCTTAGGGGGAAGGATTTCAGTCTCTCATCTTTGAGTACAATGCTGGATGTGGGTTTACCATATATGCCCTTTATCATATTGAGGAAGTTTGATTCAATTCCAGCTTTTAAAATATTTTTATCAGAAAAGGATGCTGGAGAGAATGGGGCAAGATGGCAGGAGAGGGCAGCACAAGATATCTGAGTGGTGAGGTGTAGTTTTAATTACTACCCCAGGGAAGTATGTAGAAAGCCAGGAAATGCATGGACTAGACACTGAAGAGCAATTTGAATTTTGGCATACTTCATACAACACTGATGAATTCATGGAATAGCTGAGATCAGCAAATCTGCAAAACTTTGCAGCCAGGGGACCTGTACCCCTCTCTGCCAGGCTCAGTCCTGTGGTATGGGGGGGTCATCAGTGCTGGGAACAAGGAGGGAGACTGAAGTTGTGACTCTTATTGATAACTCAGAAGGAAGCAATTGATGTTTTCACAATAATTGTGGGAGACTTCAACACATCAATCTCTCCTATAGACAGATCAGACAGAAGACCAATAAGGAATATGAAAACCTAAACAATCTGATAAATGAATTGGATTTAACAGATATATATAGAACATTACATCCCAAATCACCAGGATGCACATTCCTCTCTAGTGCTCATGGAACTTTCTCCAGAGTAGATCATATGCTGGGACATAAAACAAGCCTTAATAAATTTTAAAAAACTGAAATTATTCAAAGCACTTTCTCTGACCACAATGGACTACAATTAGAAGTAAAACACCAGCAGAGACTTAGAAAATTCACAAATACCTGGAGGTTAAACAACATGCTCCTAAACAATCAGTGGGTTAAAGAAGAAATAGCAAGAGAAATTGCTAAATATAGAGAGATGAATGAAAATGAGAATACAACATACCAAAACTTATGGGATGCAGCAAAAGTGGTACCAAGAGGGAAATTTATAGCACTAAAATGCATATATTAAAAAGGAAGAAAGAGCTAAAATCAAAGAACTAATGGATCAACTGAAGAAGCTAGAAAATGAACAGCAAACCAATCCTAAACCAAGTAGAAGAAAAGAAATAACAAGGATTAAAGCAGAAATAAATGACATAGAGAACAAAAAAATAGAATAAATAACATGAACATCTGGTCCTTTGAGAAGATCAACAAGATTGACAAGCTCCCAGCTAGACTGACAAAATCAAAAACAGAAGACCCATATAAACAAAGTAATGAATGAGAAAGGTGACATTACTGCAGATCCCAAAGAAATTAAAAAATTATGAGGATACTATGAACAACTGTATGCAAAAAAAAACTGGATAATATGAGGAAAATGGACAAATTCCTGAAAACATACAAACAACCTAGACTAACCAGAGAAGAAATAGAAGAACTCAACCAACCAATCACAAACAAAGAGATCCAATCAGTCATCAAAAAGCTTCCCACAAATAAATGTCCAGGGTCAGATGGCTACACAGGGGAAATCTACCAAACTTTCCTAAAAGAAATTACACCAAGCTTACTTAAACTCTTTCAAAACATTGAAGAAAATGGACACTACATACTCATTTTATGAAGCTAACTTCCATCTAATACTCAAACCAGGCAAAGATGCAACAAAAAGGAAAACTACAGGCCTATCTCCCTAATGAATATAGATGCAAAAATTTTCAAGAAAATACTTGCAAATCATATTGATAGACACATTAAAAAAAATCATACACCATGAACAAGTGGGGCTCATTCCAGGCAATGAAGGATGGTTCAACATAAGAAAATCAATGTATTGCAACATTAAATAATCAAAAGAGGAAAAACAAATGATCATCTCAATACATGCTGAAAAAGCATTTGACAAAATTCACCATCCCTTTTTCACAAAACCACTTCAAAAAATAGGAATCAAAGGAAACTTCCTCAATATGATAAAGAGCATTTATGAAAAGTCCACAGCCAGCATAGGACTCAATGCTGAGACACTGAAAGTCTTCCCTCTAAGATTAGGAATGAGACAAGGATGTCCACTGTCATCACTGTTATTCAACATTGTGCTGGAAGTGCTAGCCAGGGAAATCTGGCAAAACAAAAAAATAAAAGGCATCCAAATTGGAAAGGAAGAAGTAAAACTGTCATTATTTGCAGATGATAAAGTCTTATATCTGGAAAACCCTGAGAAATCAATGATACAGCTACTGAGCTAATAAGCAAATTTAGCAAAGTACCAGGATACAAGATTAATGCACAGTCAGTAATGTTTGCATATGCTATAAATGAACAAACTGAAGAGACACTCAAGGAGAAGATACCATTTTTAATAGAAATTAAAAAATCAAGTACATGGGAATAAACTTAACCAAAGATGTAAAATACCTATATGAACAAAACTACATAATTCCAGTAGAAGAAATAGAAGGGGACCTTAAAAGATGGAAACATATTCCATGTTCTTGGATAGGAAGGCTAAATGTCATTAAGATGTCAATTCTACCCAAACTCATCTACAGATTCAATGCAATCCCAATTAAAATTCCAACAACCTAGTTTGCAGACTATGAAAAGCTAGTTTTCAAACTTATTTGGAAAGGGAATATGCCTCAAGTGGCTAAAAACACTCTAAAAAAGGAAAACTAATTGGGAGGATTTATACTCCTTGACTTTGAAGATTATGATAAAGCCACTGTTGTCAAAACAGCATAGTACTGGCTCAAAGATAGACATATTGATCAATGAAACTGAATTGAGAATTCAGAGATAGATCCCCAGATCTACAGCTGACTGATCTTTCAAAGACCCCTAAAGCCACTGAACTGGGACATAACAGTCTTTTCAACAAATGGGGCTGAGAGAGTTGGATATCCATATCCAATAGAATGAAAGAGGACCCCTAACTCACACCCTACACAGAAATTAACTGAAAGTGGATCAAACAGCTCAATATAAAATATGATATCATTAAACTCCTAGAAGATAATGTAGGAAAACATCTTCAAGACCTTCTATTAGGCAGTTACTCCCTAGAATTTATACCCAAAGCACAAGCAACAAAAGAAAAATTAGATGAATGGGAACTCCTCAAGCTTAGAAGTTTCTGTACCTCAAAGGAATTTGTCAAAAAGGTGAAGAGGCAACCAACTCAATGGGAAAAACTTTTGGAAATCAAGTATTTGACAAAAGACTGATATCTTGCATACATAAAGAAATCCTGCAACTCAATAACAATAGTACAGACAGCCCAATTATAAAATGGGCAAAAGATATTAAAAGACAGTTTCCTGAAAAGGAAATACTAATGGCCAAAAACCACATTAAAAAAGTTCAGCTTCACTAGCTACTAGAGAGATGCAAATTAAGACCACAATGAGATACCATCTCATGCCAATTAGAATGGCTGCCATTAAACAAGCAGGAAACTACAAATGCTGGAGAAGATGTGGAGAAATTGGAACACTTACTCATTGTTTGCAGGGCTTTATAATGGTTCAGGCACTCTGGAAGCCAGTCTGACAGTTCCTTAGACAACTAGATACAGAGTTACCATTTGACCCAGTGATTGCACTTCTCAGAATATACCCAGAAGATCTGAAAGCAGTGACACAAACAGATATCTGCATGCCAGTGTTCATAGCAGCATTATTCACAATTGCCAAGAGATGAAAAAAAAAAAAAAACAAATTTTCTTCAACAGGTGAGTGGATAAATAAAATATGGTATATACACATGATGGAATACTATGCAAAAGTAAGAAGGAATGATGTCGTGAAACATATGACATGGATGAACCTGGAAGACATAATGCTGAGCAAAATATGCCAGGCACAAAAAGAGAAACATTATATGCTACCACTAATGTGAACATTGAAAAATGTAAAATAAATGGTTTATAATGTAGAATGTAGGGGAGCTAGTGTTATAGAGCAATAAAGGATGGGGGAATGATAACCCAATAAGAACAGATAAGCTATCATTGGTAAATTTAACATTCTGGGAATGCCAAGGAATGGCTATGGTCTGTTAATGTCTGAAAGGTATGGTAGGAAGAAGTTCACAGAAATGTTGGCATGTTAAGTTATTTTCTTGGTGTAGAGTAGGAACATGTTGGAAGTAATGTAGTTATCTCAGGTCAGTTCTCTTTTTCTTACTCCCTTGTTATGGTTTGTTTGAAACTTTTTTTATTGTATTTTTTTATTTTTTGTTTTTTAATATAGTTGATTTAAAAAAAGTTAATTAAAAAACAATGAAAAAAATATTCAGAGCCCCCTTGAGCTGGTGGAAAATGCAGGGGTGTTGGGTTTCCCCACCTCCATGGTTGCTGATGTGCTCACAGACATAGGGGACTGGTGGTTTGATGGGCTGAGCCCTCTACCACAGGACATGCCCTTGGCAAGACTTGCTGCAAAGGAGAGACTAACCCTGCCCATAATTGTGCCTAAGAGCCTCCTCCTGAATGCCTTTTTGTTGCTCAGATGTGACCCTCTATCTCTAGATAAGCCAACTTGGCAGGTGAAATCACTGCCCTCTTCCCTACATGGGTTCTGCCATCCAGGGCAGTGAATCTCCCTAGTAACATGGTACATGACTCCCAGGGAGGAATCTAGACCTGGAATCATGGTATAGAGAACATCTTCTTGACCAAAAGGGGGATGTGAAAGCAAATGTAATAAGCTTCAGTGGCAGAGAGATTCCAAAAGGAGCCAAGAGGTCACTCTGGTGGGCACTCTTGCACATAATATAGACAACCTTTTTAGGTTCTAATGAATTGGAATAGCTAGCAGTAAACACATGATACTATCAAACTACAACCCAAAGCCCATGAATCTTGAAGACAATTGTATAAAAATGTAGTTTATGAGGGGTGACACTGTGAATGGGAAAGCCATATGGACCATACTCTGCTTCATCTAGTTTATGGATGGATGAGTAGAAAAATGGGGGAAGGAAAAAAAAGGCACCGAGTGTTCTTTTTACTTTAATTTTTCTTTTTCACTTTAATTTTTATTCTTATTATTTGTGTGTGTGTGTTAATGAAAATGTCAAAAATTAATTTTCGTGATGGATGCACCACTATATAATGGTACTGTAAACAATTGAATATATGCTTTATTTTGTATGACAGCATGGTATGTGAATATATCTCAATAAAAATGAATTTTAAAAAATGCTGAATTTTGCTGAATGCTTTTTCAGCATCTATTGATATGATCATTTGATTTTTCCCTTTTGATTTGTTAATGTATTTTGCTACATTGATTGATTTTCTTTTGTTGAACCACTCTTTCATGCCAGGAATGCAACCTACTTTGTCTTGATGTATAATTCTTTTAATGTGCCTTTGGATTCAATTTGCAATAATTTTTTGAGAAATTTTGTATCTATATTCACTTAGGAGAATGACCTTTACTTTTCTGTTCTTGTGGTACTTTCATATGGTTTTGATATTAGAGTGATTAGCTTCATGAAATGTTTAGACATACTTCCTTTTTCTTCAATTTTCTGAAAGACTTTGAGCAGGGATGGTGTTAAGATTCCTCTGTGAAGCCATATTCCTTGGGGCTTTTATTTGTAGGAAAATGTTTGATAACTGATTGGATCCCTCCCTTTGTGATTGGTTGGCTGAGGTCCTCTACTTCCTCTCTGGCCAGTCTAGTTTGTTCATGTTTTTCCAGGAAACTGTCCATTTCCTGTAAGGTTTCTAGTTTGTTGTCACACCATTATGCATAGTATCCTCTTTTGATTTTTCAATGACTTCAGTATCCATAGAAATGTCTGGGCTCTCATTTCTGATTTAATTTGGGTCTTCTCTGTTTTTGACTTTGTGAGTCTAGCTAACAATTTGTCAATCATATTGATCTTTTCAAATACCAACTTTTGGATTTATTTATTCTATTGTTTTTGTTCTCCAGACAATTTATTTCTGCTTTAATCTTTGCTATTTATTTTCTTCCACTTTCTTTTGGATTAGTTTGCTTTTCATTCTCTAGCCACTTCTATTCAGTTAGATCTTTCATTTTAGCTCTTTATTGTTTTTAATGTATGTGTTTAGAGGTATAAATTTCCCTCTTAGCACAATCTTCACTGCATCACATAGTATCTGATATGTTATATTCTCATTTTCATTCATCTCCAGATATTTACTTTTTTCTCTTGCAATGTCTTCTCTGATGCATGGATTGCTTAAGACTGTGTTGTTTAACCTCCATATATTTTTGAATGTTCTGATTCTGTAGTGATTATTGGTTTCCAACTACATTCCATTATGGTCAGATAATGTACTTTGAATAACTTCAATATTTTTAAATTGTTTGAGATTTGTTTTGCACTTCAGCATACAATCTGTCCTGGAGAATCTTCCATGAGTGTTAGAAAATAATGTATATCCTGTATTTGGGGATATAATGTCCTACATATTTCTGTTAAGCCTAATTTATTTATTGCATTGTTTAGGTTCTCAATTTCCTTATTGGTCCTCTGTATTATTTTTCTTTCTATAGAAGAGAATCATCTATTGCAATCTGACAGTATTATTGTTGAAACATCTATTGTTCCCTTCCATTTTGCCAATATTTTTCTCATACAATTTGTATCTTCTTGATTGGGTGAATAAACATTTATGACTGAATTTCTTCTTGGGGAATTGTCCCTTTTGTTAATATATAGTGTCTTTCTTTGACTCTTATGACATCCATGCATTTAAAGTCTATTTTGACTGATATTAATATAGCTACCCCTGCTTTCTTTCAGTTTCAGATTGTGTGGAAAATTTTTTCCCATGCTTTCACTTTCAATCTTTTTGTGTCACTGGGTCTAACATAAGTCTCTTGTATACAGTTTACAATGGATCATATTTTTAATCCATTGTTCTTTTAATTGGATAGTTTAATGTATTCACATTTAAGGTCATTTCTTGAACCAGACATTTTATCCTTAAATTTTATATGTCAGAAATATTTTCCAACTCTCTTTTATCCAGTGGTAATTTTTGTGCCATTAGGAAAAAAAAAGACAAGCCCAAGCTTGGCCAGGGCACTTCAATGTAGCACTGCCTACCCCACACCCTACTGGAATTGGCCCTTGGCCATTCCAGTATAGCATCCTCCATGGAGAGTCAAACTTTCACCATCCATTGGGGCTGCAGGTGATCCTCAAGGCTGCAGAATAATCCTCATATACATACAACAAACTGTGCAGGCCACACCACTTCCACCAAAACCTGCACACTTGGAGAGCCCATTATATTTTCAGACCACAGGGCAGCCATTGGGATAGATCCCTGTTGCTTAGCAACCTGATGCCTATTGTGAGGCAGGAGAGGGTCAGCATAATTTGAGCATATGCATCCAAGGACCCACCAGAATTCTAGGCTGCTTTGGAACCTGGGCTGTCTCTGTGTCCTCCACAGTTTTGAGCCCCAGTGAGATTCCTTCCCTGAGGTTTCTTAACTTGGGAATTCCTGCTGTATTTAGGCACATCTGGGTGCAGGGATTCATATTTGGAGTAATGGGAAGGATTCAGTAACACTTGGTGTGTTCTGTAGTTTATTCTGCACAGAAAGCTCAACATAGAAGCCTCTCTTTGAAAGTGGATAGGAGGGATGTGAAGTTGTGTAACAGGAACTAGATGACAAGAGGGTTAAAAGGAAACCTAGGACTGTGCAGCAATTAACAATACCCCAAGGAAGATACACAGACTGTATGAAGGGTACTGTTTATAATATTAGAAATCTTTAATCAAAAGCCTTGAATATATCCCATTAATGCAAACTTGTGCATTGCAGGAAGCAAAGTAGTTATTTCAGGTTACATGCTTTCCTGAAACTTTGCTTTGCTTTATTATAAAGTGGTGATTTTTGATAATTGTGTGTTGTTGTATCTTATAGATAATGTTTACAATGAATTCAAGACAACAACAACAAAAAAACAAAAAATAAACTTCTCATTTAAAAAATAATCACCATGAGGGCACAATAATTTTCTGTGAATACAGCCTAAAATTCATAAAATCAATTTCATCAGCAAGAAACACTGAATGAAAAAAAAAAAAAAACTGAGGAGTATTCTTTAAAAGAATGCTTCAGCAGCTATCTAATATGTCAGGATGAAGGAAATAATTGAGATATATTCAGATGAAAGTGAATCAATAATCCTGAAAAAGAAATGCCATGTTTGATATGAGACTGCACACTATTTTGGTTTGTGCTTTTCTACATTTCTATCATTATTATTCATACTAACATTTTTCTTGGTTGATAGGACATGATTGGGTAATTGTTGAGGTGGGGATCAGGCCCCTATATGAGCTATTTGGACTAAAACCAGATTAATTTAATGAATGTGGTAATTTTCCTGTGAATACATAAGAGAATGTCTCTGTTCTTATATGAAATACTACAGGAATAAAGAAACTATCATTTTTTGAACATAAATTTAAAATTTTTAAAGAAAACCTTACACAAGGAATATGAAACAATGTTAAACTGGTGATGAAAGAAATTCAATAAAGACACTTCATGTATGTTGGTTTCCTCATGATGAAGGCATGGGATCAGATCAGGGTGAGATTACACTGACCTGTTTTCATGGGACATGAGAAGAATGGTAACAGTCAGTGCCACCTGGACCTACTCCTTTGGGCTTCAGCATTGTGGGAATGGAGAGGTAGGGGAATCCTTCATCTTTGCAAATAAACTTGCTTTCAGATCTAGAACAAAATATGTGTCACAGTTGAGCACCATGTAAATCCAGCACTATGTAAAAGGAGGACTTAGGGTGGGCACTCACAGATACATGTGTATCATTGTAACTGACAGAGCCAGGGTATGTTGGTTCCAGGACAGGGATATCCCTCAGGGCAATGATAGTTCCTGGACCAGGGAACAAACAATATTCAGGGTACACTGTCCCGGCCCGTGGGACGATTAACCGAAGCTCCAGCTCCTGTGAGGGAAGAATGGTATGGGACAAGAGACACGAAGAACGACAGCAAGACGGGTTTCTGATCAAGCTGCAAAACTTTATTGAAGAGGCAGGGTATATATACTCTAAGGTAGAGGGAGTGGCTAGTACAAACGGGTGGCGGCCTAGGATTGGTGGCTGCAAAGGCGGGTGGCGGTCTAGGATTGGCTGCTGCTGTTGCTAGGGCGGATGGCAGATGTAAGGCTAGCACAGGATTGGTGGCTACTGTTGCTGGGGTAGAAGGCAAGTAGTAAAGCTAGCACTCTAGGTGCGAATCTTAGGCGCGAATGGCTATCACTTCCGTAGAAGGCTGAGGGCAACTTAAGCCGCTATTGCATCAGCCCTAGCAGTCATGTTGCATATCTCCAGCATCGCTGAGGGTGGATTTTATATATGCTACCTTAATCGTCCCCAACATCTCCTCCCTTTGTTTTTCAAAAGGATGGAGGAAGAATGCTGATCGAGCACTCTTTTGGTATTAACCTGCTGGGGGAAATAGAGGCCTCATTCCCCAAGTTGTTTGTGGTTCTGTTTTTCTGGGGAGGGGAGTTTTTGGCAGAGCAAAACCCCTATGCAAATGAGACATATTTCTCAAGGAGCTCGAAAATGGCCTTTAGTTGCTTTGGCCCTCCTTTGCAGTGCTTTGCCTCGTACCCAGTGTTACCAATCATAGCATACACTAGAAGCATATTTTCGAGTTATATGCTGCTCCCGTAGGAGGGGATTTCTTACCCGTAAGGGTGGGTAGCAGTCAGATGATCTGGATCCAGACCTTGATCAGCGAGGTGAAGCCGGTGATAATGCACTTGAATAGGCTTGCTTAGGGCAGAGTCAAGTTGATCCTTAACTAGCTGTATTATTCTTTTTATGGCCCAGGGTGCAAAAGATATTATAAGGAGTATGGTTATTAAGGGGCCTAATATAGGGAGGAGGTAGGGGAGGATTCCATTAAGCCCCCAGGAGATACCCCCTTGGGTTTCTCACTCACGTTTGCGATTTTCAATTCCTTCCCTAAGTTTGGTCATGGAATCCTTAACTATGCCAGAATGGTCAGTGTAAAAGCAACATTCCTCACCTAGCGCAGCACAAAGCCCTCCTTGCTTAAGGAAAAGCAGATCTAAGCCTCTCCTGTTTTGGAGAACAACCTCCAATAGAGACGTAAGGGATTTTTCAAGATGGGTAATGGAGGTTTCAATGCGGGCTAAATCTTCGTCTATAGCAGCTCTTAGGTGGGAGAAGCCTTGGTTTTGGAGAACGACAGAGGCAATTCCGGTGCCTAGGCCAGTAATACCTAAAAGAGAAGCAATAGTAACAACCGTAACAAGTTCTCTTTTCTTCCTCAGCGTGGCTGGAGATTGCACGACCAAGTGGTGATAAAGGTCTTCCTCTGTATGAAAGAGGACATGGGGTAACACAGCCACTAAGAGGCACATTTCCCCTGTTTCAGTTAGGGCTTTTGCTGATACACAAGGAGTAAGCCCCGTAGAAGAGCACAGCCATTTTGCCCCTGTTGGGGGGATATAGAATTTACCAGGCGATGGAGAGGACGACTGTGCACAGACTGTTTTTAAGGAGGCAGAAATATTACCAATACAATGCCCAGAGTGAAGAACGGATTGCATAGTGAGACCGACTTTTCTTGCATTCCAAGGGCATTGGGAAGGATTGTCTTCATTAGAAGTATTAAATGTAACATTAAGAGCTATAGCATCATAATAAGGAGGCTTGGCAGAGAAACAGCCAACAACTACGAGTAAAATTAGGTTGGGAGGAGTTTAGAGAGAGAAAGGTGGCTTGGAGTAGTGGCCAAAGCGGGCTATCAAACGATATGAACAGGCTTGAGGACGACAATATTGGAATGTTAGTAAAAGGGGGGGTAGTGGGGTGAATTTTGGAAAGATTTGTACTGGGCGTGCTCGGGACAGGAGAGGTAGCTGGAGGCGCGAGCACTATATTTGGTCCAATGGCAGAAGGTTTTTGCTGTACTGCTTCCTTTTTTATTACGATAAGAGTTCCTGGGTCGGTTGATGAAAATAAGTAGATTCTAAAGCCCCATGTCTGACCGTTTAACCAAGAGTTATCAGTGGGGAGTTGTACGGTGAGATTTAGTTTTTCACAGTTTGAGTCACCAAATGTAGATAAGGTGGTGCGTTCACCGAGTGTGCAGCCAAGGGGGGACCATTTTAAAGTTAGGTAGTGATCAGGGGCGGAAGGTTTCCAATTGGTAGCTAATGTTTCACACCCCCAGTATGCACAATAGTACTGGTTGGGAGTATTGCAATATTGTTTTCTGGGGTTGGAGGCCGGGCACATGTAATATTGGGCTTTGTTAAGGCATGGTGTGCCATCTGAACATTTAATTAGATCACTGGCATAAACAAGGAAGGAGGGGCGTCCTGCTGTAATTTGGGTTTGCACAATTTTGGAATCTTCCCATCGTGCTAAGGTCCATTTCCAAGGCTGGTGGGGATTGGGATCAAAGATAGTGATACTTGGCTCACTAAGCATACTTTGCAAGAAAAAACGTAAGGTGGCAACTTTAAATAGCAGTAGGCTTAACAAAGCCATACTAATAGAGGCTATTGGCTCTTGTTAAGGGAGACAAGCTAGCAAAGTAATACACCCTACGACGCACAAATATGCTATAGCAAGCAGGAATCTTTCTAACGGATTCCAATATTTTGGGGCAACGGTTGCTAATCCGGCTGCAAACAGCAAAGCCAGAAAACCAATTAATAAAAGCCAATAGTAATTCAAGTGGTAATTCATGTGATTAGTGATGGAATAAACCTGTAAGCAGGACTTCTTTCCACTTCCGGTTGTGTGTGGGCTGGTCGTCTCCAGATGGGTTATAGCAGGAGTTATTGATGCACTGGAAGAGAGAAGAAAGATATTTTTCTCAGGGAGAGGCTTCTACCCTGGAAAGGTTATCATTAAGAGGAGGGGAGGGAAGTGTCTCAGGGGTTTGTTTCGGCAATGAGGAATTAATGTTTTATCAGCCGTTCTGGAAGCCAACGAGGACCTTCCCTTTTTTGATCATATATGCAAGCAGAGCCTCGTCCCCAAATAATCACGGGGTCAGGCCCATTCCATTCTGACGTTAAGGGGTCATGCCACATAACAGTGGCTTGTTGCGTTTGTGTTCTGGGATGCCAATGTCTGTCAGCTGCAGATTGTCCTTCATCATCCAGAGTTAGGAAGTTAAGAACAAAAAGAGCATGATGTAAAAGGTCTCAAGGTCATTGTTTTGCGAGATTGAGAGTGCTTTCGGCCAGGCGGCACAGGGCATTTTTTAAGGTGCGATGTGCTCGTTCTACTATTCCTTGCCCCTGGGGGTTATATGGTATTCCCGTAGTATGCTTAATTCATAATTGTTGACAGAAGGTTTGAAAATTTTTCCAGTATACCCAGGCCCATTGTCTGTTTTAATGACTTTAGGTTGGCCTAAAATAGCGAAGCAATGTAGTAAATGAGAAATAACATGCTTTGAAGCTTCTCCTGTTTGCAAGCTAGCTTGAGAAATGGCCAGGTTGCTTACAATTATAGCATGTTGGAGGCTTTGCTTGTGCCGCGAAATTTTTATGCTGCGCTGCAAAATTTTGAAGAGCGGTGCCAATAGCTATTCCAAGGGTTTGAGTGGGCCCGATGCCAGAACAGAGCTTTATGTAATTATTAAGATTGGTATTACGAAAGGGACGGATTGCTGCTTGGCAGGCAGCGTTAGCATTCTCATAGGCCAGGTGCTTGATAAAATCACTTTCGTTTTCGCTAGCCCCAAATAAACGCTCAGCCATGTTTTGCAAACGGCTAAGGAAATCGGTATATGGCTCATTAGGCCCCTGTCTTAATTTAGCGAGAGAGGCAGTGGCGGCGCCCTTTTGCGGAAGTTTTTTCCATGCTCTAAGCGCAGCCATTTGTATTTGCGCTAAGAGACCTGGGGGGAAGTGAGCCTGCTTATCATTTTGATGGTAGGGACTTTGACCTAAAAATTTATTTAAGGTCCAAGTTTTAGAAGTGGTCTTACGGGCATTACAGGTGGCATATATTTTACAATGCTCCTCATAATCGGATTTCCATAACAGGAAATCACCACCAGACAAGGCAGCTCTGGCTAGCTGGAACCAATCGTTAGGAATAAGTTCCTTTTCACTAAGGCTTTCCAGCAGGGTGAGCGTGAAGGGGGCGGTAGCGCCATAATCACTCACTGCCTTTTTTAATTTCTCTAGATATTTTAGACTAAGTTTTTTATATTTAGCTGTTGAGGTGGAACTAGCTTCCTCCTGCTCTCCTTCGCTAGAGTAGGGGGGAATCTGATTTATTACTCTCCTCGCTATCGCTACTAGAATCGCCATTTTGGGAGCTGGCGGCGCCATTTTGGGAGCTGGCAATGCCATTTTGAGAATTTTGAGTCTGACTACGCGTAACCGGAAAAGCATAGGCGCAGCGAGTACAATGGAGGCGCGATGAGTGGATGTTTTCTGGAAGCAAAAGGGCTGCAATGCTTTGAGTTGCCGACCGGAGGTTGGCGAGCAAATTGGTGGCATGCTGCTGCTCCTGTTTAAAAGTTTCTCTGAAATTATCGGCGTGTAGCCAGAGATTTTCTGTGGCTTCTTCTAAAGAGCGAAACTGGGATAAGGGCGTGACTGGATAAGAATGAGAATATGGTTTGAGAAAATTGGGTGCGTAAGGGGGTGGCCGAAACGGAGGAAGGGAGTTATTTTCTAAAGAGGGAGAAATTTTAACCTCCGGTTCCTCCAAAGAGGGAGAAATTTTAGCCTTTGGGTCGATTTTGTGCTGATCGGGCGACAAACTGACTTGACTGGTTGGGGTATTTGGCCTATCCCTGTTAGAATTTTCATTTAAGGGATATTCAGGCATGTTAATAATTACTGAGCCGCATGCTGAAGCAGGGCGAGAGTGCTCTCTCAAAGCTTCCTCTCCTAATTTACAGAGGTGTTGAACGTCTGGAGCTGAAGAGTGGACTTTTAGAATCTCATTAATTAGGTTCCAATAAGAAAAGGCAGTAACCGGGAGCTTTTCAGGACCAAAGGTTCGAAAATAATCTTTTAAACAATCTCCAACTCTTAGCCAGCACTGGTGGTCTATAGTACCTTCTCGAGGGAACCAAGGGCAGGTTTTTAACAGGAAATTAAAAAAGCGCATGAGATCTTTTTTCTTTACTCGTGTTCCTCATGCCTTGAGTGATTGCTTAACTTGACTAACATATAATTCGTGTTGGGAAATTCCTTGTCCCATGATGAGGGTGGGGGCTTACCTTTTGTTGCTTTCTTTTCTTCTTCTTCTTTCCTTTCACCGACACTGATCGACTGGTGAACGGATCTGTCTCACGAGTGTGCTTCCCCGCGGCGATCCCGGGTGCGGTGAGTGTGAGAGCTCTCTCCTTGAGTGCGGCGTTCTGTCCCTCGCAAAGCTCGAGCCCCACGTTGGGCGCCAGTTGTCCCGGCTCCTGCGAGGGAAGAATGGTATGGGACAAGAGACACGAAGAATGACAGCAAGACAGGTTTCTGATCAAGCTGCAAAACTTTATTGAAGAGGCAGGGTATATATACTCTAAGGTAGAGGGAGTGGCTAGTACGAACGGGTGGCGGCCTAGGATTGGTGGCTGCAAAGGCGGGTGGCAGTCTAGGATTGGCTGCTGCTGTTGCTAGGGCGGATGGCAGATGTAAGGCTAGCACAGGATTGGTGGCTACTGTTGCTGGGGTAGAAGGCAGGTAGTAAAGCTAGCACTCTAGGCGCGAATCTTAGGCACCAATGGCTATCACTTCCGTAGAAGGCTGAGGGCAACTTAAGCCGCTATTGCATCAGCCCTAGCAGTCATGTTGCATATCTCCAGCATCGCTGAGGGTGGATTTTATACATGCTACCTTAATCATCCCCAACAGTACACCATCAGACCTTCCCCCTGGGAGCCTCCATCACTGTCCCCAATCATGCCTCCAACTCAATCAACACAAAATATATCAGCCTCTCTACATATCATGTGTTCCTTTCATCACAGGACCACCTTGACTGTCACTCAGCATTTAGGCCCAGAATGAGACTTCTGGCAAGCACAAATACCAAAAGAAATCACACCACTTAGACAGCAATGAGCCAATCCTCATGTCAGCTATAAACAGTGGACAAGGCAGACACATCAAAGTTGTCCAAATTTCCCTGACTTAAAGTGGGTTCATTGACTGCACATGGGCATATCTCATGGTAGGCTCTGCTCAGTGTGCACATGTAATGATAAGCTGCATGTCTTAGGTACAGTGGTAATTTCTATGTAATTGGTAAAAACAAAGGCTGGCTCAAGCTTGGCCAGGGGTGTTTCATTAAAACTCTGCCTACCACAAACCCATTTGGAATTTGCCCTTGGCCATTCCTGTATAGCATTCTCCATGGAGAGTCAAAACCTCACCATCCATTGTGGCTGTAGGTCATCCTCAGGACTGCAGAATCATTCTCAAAGAACTACAACAAACTGCAAAGACCACAACACCTCCACCATCACCTGCACTCTTGGGGAGCCCATTATATTTTCAGACCACAAGGCAGCCATTGGGATAGAGCCCTGTTGCTTAGCAACCTGATGCCTACTGTGGGGCAGGAGAGGGTCAGCATAATTTGCACATGGGCATTCCAAGCACCTGCCAGATTTCTAGGCTGCTTTGGAACCTGGGCTGTCTCTGTCTCCTCTACAGGTTTGGGCCCCAGTGAGATTTCTTCTCTGAGGTTTCTTAACTTGGGATTTCCTGCTGTATATTAGGCACACCTGGGTACAGGGATTCCTATTTGGAGTAATGGGAAAAATTCAGAAACACTTGGTGTGGTGTGTAGCTGTTTCTGCACACAAGGCTCAGCAAAGAAGCCTCTGTTTGACAGTGGATATGAAGGATTTGAAGTTCTGTAACTGGAACTAGATGGCAAGAGTAGGAAAAATGAAACCTAGGGCTATGCAACAGTAAACAATACCCCATGGAAGATACATGGAGTGTAAGAAGAGTACTCTTTATAATATTGGAAATCTTTAATCAAAAGCCTTGAAGATAAACCATTATTGCAAACTTCTGCAATGCAAGAAGCAAAATATTTATTTCAGGTTACTTGCTTTCCTGAAACTTTGCTTTGCTTTATTATAAAGTGGTGATTTTTCATACTTGTGTGTTTCTGTAGCTTAGGAAGTCTAAATGTCATTAAGATGTCAATTCTACACAAACTCATCTACAGATTCAATGCAATCCCAATCAAAATTCCAGCAACCTACTTTGCAGTCTTGGAAAAGCTAGTAATAACATTTATTTGGAAAGAGAAGATGCTTTGGATTGCTAAAGACACTATAAAAAAACAAAATGAAGTGGGAGGACTTACACTCCCTGACTTTAAAGATTATTATAAGCCCACAGTTGTCTAAACAGCATAGTACTGGCACAAAGATAGACATATTGATCAATGGAATTGATTTGAGAATTCAGAGATAGATCCCCAGATCTATGGCCAAGTGATCTTTGATAAGGCCCCCAAAGTCACTGAACTGGGTCATAACAGTCTTTTCAACAAATATGGCTGGGGGAGTTGGATATCCATATCCAAAAGAATGAAAGAGGACCCCTACCTCACACCCTACACAAAAATTAACTCAAAATGGATCAAAGATCTCAATATAAAAGAAAGTACCATAAAACTCCTAGAAGATAATGTAGAGAAACATCTTCAAGATCTTGTATTAGGCAACCACTTCCTAGACTTTACACCAAAAGCACAAGCAACAAAAGAAAAAATAGATAAATGGGATCTCCTCAAGCTTAGAAGTTTCTGTACCACAAAGGAATTTGTCATAAAGGTCAAGAGGAAATGAACTCAATGGGAAAAAATTTTTGGAGATCATGTATCTGACAAATGACTGATATCTTACATACATAAAGAAATCCTACAACTCAATGATAGTACAGACAGCCCAATTTTAAAATGAGCAAAAGATAGGAAAAGACAGTACTCTGAAGAGGAAATACAAATGGGCATGAAACTCATGAAAAAATGTTCAGTTTCACTAGCTATTAGAGAGATGCAAATTAAGACCACAATGAGATATCATCTCACACCAATTAGAATGGCTGCCATTAAACAAACAGGAAACTACAAATGCTGGAGGGGATGTGGAGAAATTGGAACTCTTATTCATTGTTGGTGTGACTGTATAATGGTTCAGCCACTCTGGAAATCAGTCTGTCAGTTCCTTAGAAAACTAGATATGGAGTTACCCTTTGATCCAGTGATTGCACATCTCAGTATATAACTAGAAGATCAGAAAGCAGTGACATGAACAGATATCTGCATGCCAATGTTCATAGTAGCATTATTCACAATTGTCAAGAGATGGAAACAACCCAAATGTCCTTCAACAGATGAGTGGATAAATAAAATGTGGTATATACACATGATGGAATACTACACAGCAGTAAGAAGGAATGATGTCATGAAACATATGACAATATGGATAAACCTTGAAGACATTATGCTGAGCAAAATAAGCCAGGCACAAAAAGAGAAATACTATATGCTATCACTAATATGAACTTTGAAAAATGTAAAACAAATCATTTATAATGTAGAACGTAGGGAAACTAGCAATAGAGAGCAATTAAGGAAGGAGAATGATAACCCAATAAGAACAGATAAGGTATCGTGTGTAAATTGAACATCCTGGGAATGCCCAGGAATGACTATGGTCTGTTAATCTCTGATGGGCATAGAAGGAACAAGCTGAAAGAAATGTTGCTATATTAGGTTACTTTCTTGGGGTAGAGTAGGAACATGTTGGAAGCAAAGTAGTTATCTTAGGTTAGTTGTCTTTTTCTCTCTCCCTTGTTATGGTCTCTTTGAAATGTTCTTTTATTGTATGTTTTTTTAAATTTTAATTTTTTTATTTTTATACAGTTGATTTAAGAAAAAGAGTTAATTAAAAAGAAAGGAAGGAAAAATATGCAGAGCCCCCTTGAGGAGCTGGTGGAGAATACAGGGGTATAGGCCCGCCCCACCTTGATGGTTGCTAACGTGCTCAAAGACATAGGGGACTGTTGGTTTGATGGATTGAGCCCTCTACCACAGTTCTTGCCCTTGGGAAGACTCTTGCTTCAAAGGAAAGACTAGGCCTCCCTATAATTGTGCCTAAGAGCCTCCTCCTGAATGCCTTTTCATTGTTTAGATGTGGGCCTCTCTCTCTAGCTAAGCCAACTTGGCAGGTGAAATCACTGCCATCCCCCCTACATGTGATCAGACACCCAGGGTTGTTAATCTCCCTGGCAATGTGGAATATGACTTCCAGGGAGGAATTTAGACCCAGCATCATTGGATGAAGAACATCTTCTTGACCACAAGGGGGAAATGAAAGGAAATGAAATAAACTTCAGTGGCAGAGAGATTCCAAAAGGAGCTGAGAGGTCACTCTGGTGGGCACTTTTACACACAATATAGACAACCCTCTTTAAGTTCTAATGAATTGAGGTAGCTGGTGGTAGATACACAAAACTATCAAACTACAACCCAGAACCCATGAATCTTGCAGATGATTGTATAAAATGTAGCTTATGAGGTGTGACAATAGTACTGGGAAAGCCCTAAGGGCTACACTCCCCTTTGTCTAGTTTATGAATGGATGAATAGAAAAATGGGGACAGGGAAAAAACAAACGAACAAGGGAACCCAGTGTTCTTTTTTACTTTAATTGCTCTTTTTCACTTTAATTATTATCCTTGTTATTTTTGTGCGTGTGGTAATGAAGGTGTCAGGGATTGATTTTGGTGATGAATGCACAACTGTGTAATGGTACCGTGAACAATAGAATGTATACTTTGCTTTATATGGCCGCATGGTATGTGAATATATCTTAATAAAATGAATATAAAAAACACCCCATAATAACAACCTATAATAAAGCAAAGCAAAAACAGAACCAAAAGCACACCCAAACTGAGTTCACCAATTGAATCCCACAAGAATCATTTCCAGGGAGTAGGCACAAGTGGCACTTTCTGTGAACATTCTTCTCATATACCATGAAAGCAGATCAGTGTACTCTCATCCTGATCTTACCCTGTGCCTTCATGGGGAGGGAAAGCAACACATGCGAAATGTCTTTATTTAATTTCTATCTCCAATTTAATATTGTTTCATATTCCTTACATAATAAGGTTTTCTTTAACAATTTTAAATTTATGTTTAAAAAAACTCAGTTTGGATTTATTCTATTTGGGGTTCACTGGGCATTTATGCTTTGTGTATTTATATTGTTTAGAAGTAGTTTGGGAAGTTTTACCCAACAATTTCTTTGAATACTCTTTCTAGACCATTACCCTTCTCTTCCACTTCTGGGACACCAATGAGTCTTAAATTTAGATGTTTTATTTCATCTATTGTATCCCTGAGATCCATTTTGATTTTTTCAAATTTTTTCCCCATTCTTTCTTTTATTCTGTCATTTTCTGTTCTGTGGTCCTCTAGGATACTGAGTCATTATTCAATTTCCTCTTATCTTGTACTCTTTTAAAAAGAATAGTGAGTATGGAAATTGAAGCAAATTGCCTTAAATTTTCTTAGTTAATGACTGAAAGTAACACCTATATTCTCTATCTAAATCTGAATCTTGTGATTCAACTTGGGTTTAAACTTTATATTCATTATTATTATTATTATTATTATTATTATTATTTACCATATGCATGATGATTTAATCGTGTCCTCTACAAAGGTCATATTCATGTTCCAACCATTGGTCCTGTGGATGTGAAACCATTTTTTTATAGAACCTTTGAAATATTATTGGTTAAGGTGTGCCCAAAATGAATAAAGGTGACCCTCAATCCAGTAGGACTGAGGTCCTCTTTGGCAAAGGAAATTGTACACAAGACAAGAAGCCACACGGAGCAGCCAGAAGCTGGAAGTCAGCAGAAACCCAAGGAGAAATGAGAAGATGTGGCCATGTGCATTGCCATGTGTCAGAAAAGCCAAGGAAACCCATCAATTGCTGACCAGCAAGGTAATACCTACCCAAGAAGGAAGCAAGCTTTCTAGCCTCTGAAGCTATAAGCCAATAAATTCCTGCTGTTAATAATACCCATTTTATGGTATTTGCTTTAGCAGCTTGGAAACTAAAACAGTGTACTTGTTACATTATGATGACTTTTGTATGGAAAGAAGGTTATTCCTATTGAATAGAAGCCCCAGCCTTGGGCCCCTGATCACAAATATATTTCTCTGGAACTGATGGTATAATATTGCATGCATTTGTGTACAGATCATTTTTAAATGGTGTGGAGGTGACAGCTTTGCTATGCTCTATAGTGGTGACCTAAACCACCCCACTCTAACTTCCAAAACTGTTATGAGTACTTATTTCCTATTTCACCTGGGAATCTTATGGAAGTATCTCTTTATCCTTCATGTATTGGTGCTTGCAGAAGATTCTTATAAACTGGCTGGAATAATTTTATACCCCTAGACCATGCCCATTGTCTTTCACCCACTTATTTTATTTAGCTTTAAATATTTACAAGCACTCCCCCTTCCCCTCCCCATTCCCCATCCTCTTCCCTCAATAACCTCTAATCTGCTTTCTGTTTCTGTGAATGTATTCTTTCTATTCATCAAAGTAATAAACAATTTTTGTCCTCATGTGTCTTGCTTATTTCATTGACCGTATATTTTCAAGGCTCTTCCAAGTTGCAGAGTGTCTCTTAACTTCATTGTTTTGTTATTATCAAAAAATATTTCATTGGGTGTATGCAGCACATTTTGTTCATCCATTAATTTGTTGATAGACATTTTGTTGTTTACAGCTTTTGACTATTGTGAATAATGCTGCTGTAAACATGGGTGTACAGATATCTCTATGTAAACCTGTTAGGGTATATGCCTAGAAATGGGTTTGCTGCAACAAATAATAATTCTATACTCAACTTTTTGAAGAATCACTATATCAATTTCTTCAGAGGCTGCATTATTTTACATTCCCACTAACAATGCTCTAGAGTACTAATTTTTCTGCATCCTCTCCAAAACTTATTTTCCATTTTAATCACTTTTTTATTAGAGATGTTATAGATTTACAGAAAAAATATTTATAAAATGTAGAATTCCTATATACAGCCCTATTATTGACACCTTACCTAAGTGTTATATGTTACAATTGATTAAATAATATTTTTATAATTGTACTAATTATTCTAATCCCTGGTTTATATTAGGGGTTCCATCTTTTTTTTTTAGTAATAGCCATTCTTGTGGTTGTGAAGTGGTATATCATAGTTTTAACTTGAATTTTCTGAGTGACTAATGATGTTGAACAACTTTGCATGTGTTTATTGGCAATTTTCATATCTTCTTTGGAGAAATGTATGTTCAAGTCTTTTGCCCATTTTTAAATCTGGTTGAATTTTTTTTGTTGTTGTATTGTAAAAGTTATTTATATATTCTGGCTATTAAGCCCTTATCAGATGTATGGTTTGAAACTATTTACTCCCATTGTGTAGATTGTTTTTTACTTTCTTGAAATGTCTTTCTATGCATAATAGTTTTAAATTTTGATTACCTTGCATTTATCTATTGTTTCTTCTGTTGCTTCTGCTTTTGAAGTCATATGTAAGAATCCCAGGTCATGAAGATATGAAGACTTGCCCCTATATTATATATTTTTAATTAAAAATTTCCTTTATTTTTAGAACTACCAAAGTAATTTTATAATTTCCTTTATTTTTTATAATTCTTTCTTTAAAAATGATGTACTTTATTCAAAGAAACACTAGAAATTTAGATTTTGCCTGAAACTGTTTTTGAGAAATTTTCTTCATCTTCACTAATATATATCATGTAGAAACATAATTTCCATGCCAACTAATAGGAAATTGACCAATCTAGTTCCAAACTCAAATAAAGGACATGTATTTATGTTTACATACATTAGGATTGATTCTAATCACTCAGTTAAAATATTTCTGTTGTCCAACTTTAGTTACTGAAATTCTAAAAATGCTCATTTCTCTGGAATTTAATCCTATTTTGTCAAAGAATTTATGAGAAGTCCAGAAGTTCTTGACATTAATTGACATCTACAAAGAGACCAGAGACATTTTTAGTGATCTTAGCAAACTATAAAATTTAGTGATTATATTAAGATATTCATAATTTGCAGGTGTCTTGAGTATCTCTTACTGGATTTCTCCCTTCAAATTCCTTTCCATTCTACCCAGAATATTTTTGACTCTTAGTATTAATTCTGTAGAATAAAAAAATTTCTACATTTCATAAACTTTGAATTAAAATAAACAAATAAAACTTATATGGGGTTATTTTTTTTCCTATTTAAATGCTGCTACTTTCTACTAACCTTATTTCAAATTTAGGGAGTTACATATATTCTCAAGATGTCCATGTACATAAGTTTTTGAAGAATTTCCAATTTTATTACAAAGCTTCCTCCCCACATGCAGATGTGGACTATGTGTTTTCACTCTGACTTGCTTAAACAACACAAGAAGGTTGGCATATTTTAAAGTTAACATTATAACAAATCTTATGGTTATAAAAAGAGGCTGAAATTAACATGGCCACCTAGCATTTAGTTACTTACTTACTGATAACCCTGTATACACATTATCTAGGCTCCTGATTTTTGATTCCTCATTGCTGTTGACTGATCTGAAACAATATGCATCTCCCAGTGGATGACGAATGGAAAACAAATGTATCCCATTTTAACCAGATGATTTTGCTGCCATCAGCCTTTTGGGGAAAGGGCTAGCTGAAGTTAAATAAGAAAACTATTAATTAAAATAAAGTTAAGGAATAAGTTACCTGTGAATTTCATTTACTCACATTATGACTTGTCCCTTCTTATTGGAGGTTAACTGAAAACAGACCATATCATTATTTGCAGCTATATCAGGTATGTTTCAAACACTCCTATGACATTCTTTATTAATTTCATTATCTCCACTTTTATGGTGTCTTAGTATACTTTCTACACTGTTGATATTTCCTATTTCCATAATCCAAATGCCAAAGAAATTTCTATCCCTTCCCTTACAGAATCAAAAACAGGATTACTGGAAGGCTTTTAGTTCTACATGGAGACAGCAACATTTACAGCATTTACTTTTGTTACACCTATAAACATTGTGGAAATTGCTTGCAGGTAACTAATGAAAGAAAAATGATATCCTTGCAAGTATTGACTGTATAGTTGTGTATCTCTTTTAGCATAAGGATTTGGTGCTCTACATACATTCCCTCACCCCTACCATGATGTGCCATACTGATGCAATAATTTAAATCCCTATGCCATTAAGATAATAGTATGAAATATTATCATCAGTTTTTAACTATATACACAAATAATTAATTGGCAAGTATCTAATTTCAAATTAGATCCTTGGAATATGGCAAAATAGAGGCTGGTTATTTTTGCCTTAAACATAAATTATTAAAATCATGTTTTGTTCTAAGAATAGAAGATAATTGGACATCTCACTGCTCCAATTTGAAGTGATATTTGCCTCAGTTCCCTTAAAAAGAAGTTTTGAAAGTTATATGCATGGGTTCCATTTAAATTATGCAGCTATCATTTATTAATATTGTCTCAGATCTTGTTCAGTGAAGATCTCTGTCCTCAAATTAAGTGTGGTATTTCACAACCATAAGAATGAAAATTGCTAGCAAAATGATAAGAACAACCAAAGCCATGATAGCTTTTATTTTTCATCCCCACTACCATATTTGTCTTTGAAGCTGTTTGGATTTGTTGCTAAAAGCAGTTGCATTATCCAATAAGCTTTCTGATTTGTCCTTTATTGCATCTTGTCTCTCCCCTCTTTCAATTACCTTTGTAATATTTTCTTGCATGACATCAATAACTTCATTCACCTGATACTGAACATGCTTAATTTTATCAGCTCTAGGTTCAAATCTTTTTCCAGAAGCTCCCCTTAGAAAAAAGTCCTGCTCTCCATCCAAATCACCATGCAAACATTTCTCCCCTCAGTTTTCACAGAACCAGTGACATCATCATCACTGATGTGACACTTGAACTTGAGAAGCATATTTTTTATTCACAAATTACTCTTTTACTTTCCAGTAGAATAAGTATTCACCACCTGTGGCTATCAGGAGCTCTGGACAGCTCTCCAGGGTGGATAGCACTGAGTAGACAGTATAAGGGGCTGGAAGGAGGGGAGGAGGTGATAGTGGGTGCCCAATTGGCATTGGTTGCTCTGCTGCAGCTGACCTCCAGATGCATCAATTGGATCCTATATTACCTTTTAAGAGTTTTATAGTTTTAGCTTTTGTATTTAGGCCCATCATACATTTTGAGTTGATTTTGGAGTATCCTGTTAGATAGGGGTCTACCTTCATTTTTCTGCATATGGACATCCAGTTTCCCCTTGAAGAGGTCATTCATTATCTACTGCATGTATTTACCTTCTTTGCCATAGATGTGTGGGTCTATTTCTGCACTTTAAGTTCTGTTTCATTGATATATTTGTCTATTTTTAGGCCTGTACCACACTGTTTTGATTACTGTTGCTTTGGAATACAATTTGAAACCAGGAACTGTGAGTCCTCCAACCCTGTTCTTCTTTTTCAAAATTAATAGGGCTATTCATTGCCCCATGCAGTTCCAACTAAATTTGAGGATCAGTTTCCAAATTTCTGCACACAAAAAAAACACAAACCAACAAACAAAACCCATAAAAGGCTGCTGGACATTTGATAGGGGTTCATTGAATTTGCATATTACTTGGAGTAATATTGACATATTATCCATGTTAACTGTTCCAATCCATGAGCCTGATATGTCTTCCCATTTACTTAGTTCTTCTTTCTGCAGTGTTTTGTAGTGTTCAGCATAAAGTCTTCTATATCCTCATATACATTTATTCCTAGATATTTTATTCTTTTAGATACTATTGTTAATGGGTTTTTCCCTTTAATCTATTCTTTGGAGTTTTTCTGCTGGTGTGTAAGAATAAATTGGTTTTGCATGTTGGTCTTGTACCAAGCAACTTTGCAGAATTCATTTATTAGCACTAATGATTTTCTTGTGGATTCCTTTGGATTTTTTATATACACAATCATACTGTCTGCAAATAGAGACACTTTAACTTTTCTTTTCCAATCTCAATATCTTTTATTTATTTTCCTTGCCTAATCGTTCTGGTACAATATATTTTTGAAATCCTAAATAATTATATTGCAAATAATAAATTCACAGTGACAATAAAACAATTTGTAAATTTAGCTAAAAATATTATTAAATGTATTGAACCAAAAAGAAAAAAATCTTAGAAAACAAACAGAAGTATATAATAAAAAACCATAGTAAATTTAAATTATTTTCAAGTTCAAAAATAAAATGTGAAATTTGAAAATAAAAAATCAGGAAAAAAGCAGTAAATGTCAAGTAATTGACAAATGCAGACAACATTTCCTGATAATGATATAATTAAAATTTATAATAAAAACTCCAAAGAAACTTGTTAAGGGCTTGGAAATGTGAAAATGTAATGCTAAATAATTCATATTTTGGTAAAGAAATTGCAATTTACTAAGTATTTAAAGATGAATATTTTAAATTTAAATTGCTAGAGATAAGAATAAAAATAAAAAAAATAGAAAAGACTAGATGGGATCAACAACATTAAAATATAGTTCTTATTAAATGTTTACAATGGAAATATACCTCTCATAAAAATGATGAGCCAATTAGAGGAACAAAGGACTATACTGGCACACACACACACACATACACAAATCAAAAGTAAATGGCTATAAAAGTTCAGAGTGTTTCCTTAATCATAGGAGAATTTGCTCAACAGATTTGTTAAAGAACTTTAAAACAAATAAATGGGTAGCATTTTTCTAAGATTAAAACAGTACAAAATGTACTCAAGGGGAAATGGAAAACAAAAATGAGCCAATCACTTTGAAAATAATTCAATAGATAATCAAACTATCCCACACCAGCAATGAGGTTCAGATGATTTTGCAATATGTTCTTACCAGAAATGAAAGGTAGAAAAAAAATCCTGTTATATGTTTTAGGAGAGTAGCAGAAGAAACCTTTTTCTGTTGCATTTTTGTGTGTGTGAATACAGTGTCCTATTTTTGAGAACTTTTATGGTCCTGACTCTTGGTTTTGTATATAAATTATCCATGTTGAAATAACTTTTGTGTTAGGTTTGAGTTTTATTTGTTTTATGGCTATTTAGTTCAGTCTTTGTTGAATTGACATGGAGCATCAGAATTCCATTCAATATAATGTATCATATTAATAAATTATCAAAGCAAAATCATATATATTAAAAATTGAATCCATGAAAATTTAACTCACTTCATGATTTAAAAAATAATGATTAACCAAGTACAAAGAAAAATAAACTTGCTTGACATCATAAAAAGTATATATATATATATATCTTAAAACAACATCTTATGAAATCTGGAGATTTATTTCAGGGCAAGCAAAATCATAAGTATATAAATTATTTGATTTCAAAGTTTTATTTGACACTGCATTTTGGCAAAAAATAATGCTGTGAGACAGTAAAAATAAACATAACATATGACAATTGTAAATAAGGGAAAATCCTCTCAACTTGTGAAGATGATATGATTGTCTACAGAGAGAATGTAATACAATATATAGGAAATCCATTAAAGCATGACAAACTCATCTAATTATTTGGATCCAACAATAAAATTTTAGATCAATATCAGTCCTATACACTAGAAAACATTTGGCACTTTATAAACACCATTAATAGAATGGGAAACAAAAACTATACTTATTTTAGAGATACTTCCCTTCAGTAAGGGTAGGAGATATATAAATTAGATACCTATAGATTTGCATGAGAAGATTCATGCACTATATTTCTTGTATGGCTTGTGGGAATGATCAAAATGCCTAACAGAGAGATTGTTAAATATATTATGATGGAAATTTAACAATGAAATATAATTCAGCAATTCAAATGAATTATGTACAACTGCATCTCTCCATATATAGTCACATTAAATAAATGTTTAAAAGTGCAAGCTTCATACTACTATGTATAGCATATCTTATGCTGAAGTTTTCAAAATGTTTCATTAATATTAAGTAATCTTTGTGGACTTATATATATTTATCCAAAAATTTCCCTTACATTTTTTTCTCAATCATACTAAATTGCAGCAAATTGAACAGGAAGGTTTTCTCTAAGGGAATTCAGTGCCAAGCATCTAGGGTCTTCTCATTCCCCTACTCAGTATAATTCAGAACCAATCCATCATGGGGACTTTTTATACAGAAAGTGAGAAAATGGATGCTAAAAGTATGCAGCAGAGAC
This sequence comes from Choloepus didactylus, assembly GCF_015220235.1. Taxonomy (NCBI): domain Eukaryota; kingdom Metazoa; phylum Chordata; class Mammalia; order Pilosa; family Megalonychidae; genus Choloepus; species Choloepus didactylus. The sequence goes on from NC_051316.1 coordinate 4,208,015, forward strand.
AGTGGACTGCTCTGACTTCCTTTATTTTATTCATGTTAGCCACTGTCAATGGAGATAGAAGAAATGTGAGCTCCACTCCCCCCATTCAAATCACAGGAGTGGACCTCCAAATAGCAGAACAGCTTATATATGTGGGAACCAAGGAAAAAGGGGAATCTGGGAAATCATGCTTGTAGTTTTCTGACTTGAAGTATGATAGAATGGAGTTTGAGTAAGAAAACACATAGTAATCATTATACATAGATATTGACTACTACTGAATTTTTTATGCTTTTGGTTACTGCTGGAGTAGTAGAAGGAGGAATAAATAAATATGGGACTAAGAAAAACATCAGAGACTTTGTGTCTGTATTTCATATTTGTAAAGAAAAGCATTAGGAAAATGTATAATTTTGAATAAGATAATCATAATATTTGGTATTATTATATCATTTCTCCTCTTGTCTGCATATTTGAAGTACTCCAAGATAAACTAACCATTTATTCTTTATTATTGCAATTTTATTTAGAGATAGTCACACACCATATAATCTTTCCAAAGTATACAATAAATGGCTGACAGTGTCATCATATATTTGTGTATTCATCACTGCAATCAATTTTAGAACATTTTCATCACTCCTCCCCAAAATCATAAAAATAAAAAATATAAATAAAAACTAAAAAGAGCAACCAAAACATCCCATACACCATTTCTCCCCTATTATTTATATACATTTATTTTTGTCTTTATGTTATTACTCCTCTGCCCATATGCTGTATCCAGGGAGGGTCAGTCACAAGGTTTTCACATTCAGTCACACAATAAAAGATATATAGTTAAACAAACATCATTGAGAATCAAGTCTACTGTATTACAACTGAACAGTTTGAGGTATTTCCTTCTAGCTTTCTAATACACTAGAAACAAAAAAGGAATATCTATGTAATGCATAAAAATAACCTCCAGTATAACCTCTTAAATCTATTTGAAATCTCTTAGTCACTAAAACTTTATTATGTTTCATTTCTTTTCCCCCAGTTTTCAAGGAGGCATTCTCAATTCCATGATTCTAGGGCCAATCTCATCCCTGGGAGTCATGTCCCATGTTGCCAGGGAGATATACACCCCTGGGATTCATGTCCCATATAGGGAGGTGGGTAGAGCAAATTTTCCAAGTTAGCTTAGAGATACAGGCTACATCTGAGCCAAAAAAGAGGTTTTCTTGGGTGACTCAGGCATAGTTATAAGTAGGCTTAGCTTTGCCATTGGAGAGGTAAGTTTTGTAAGTGCAAACCTCTAGATCAAGGGCTTGACTTATTAAATTTGGAGAAACTATTGCTTGAGAGAACAGCAGGAATCCCCAAGGTGGAAAGTTTTATAGTTCCACAATTTTCCCCAGTTCCTCAAGGGGACTTTATAAATATTTTTAGTTTTCTTCCCCAAATATTCTGGGATGTATTAGGGTATTACTTTAGCCTGTAAAGAATAACAAGAACATCTCTATTCCAGATTCTTTGTAGTTACATTTTTAAAATAATCTGATCAGAAAGGTTAAATTAGATAGGTCTCCCAAAGTGCCATGTTTTTTTATGCAATCTTGTGAGGTCAGGCATATTAGTGTTGATTAGGCTGGAATCATTGGATTAAGTTTTTTCCATGGAGATGTGATGCACCAAACTGTAGGTGATAATTCTGGATTATTTCCATTGAGGTGTGAGCCTGCCCATTCAGCTTGGGTCTTAATTAAATCACTAGAGCCCTATAAGTGCTCAGAGAGTTTTGTGCTGCAGCCAAGAAAGACATTTTGGAGATGACCATTGAAAGCAGAACTTTGCTGACATTTTGGGGGTGCTAGCTGAGTGTGTGCTCTGGAGAAGCTAAGAGAGAACAAATTGCCCCAATAGCAACATTTTGAAAAAAAGCACAGGAGCTGAGAGAGAAGCTGCAACACAACTGGGGATAGCAAATGTCAGCCATGAGCCTTCCCAAGTAACAGGTTTTCTGGACAACATTGGCCCTCCTTTGGTGAATATATACTTGCATTGATGCCTCAGCTTGGACACTTTTATGGCCTTAGGACTATAACTTTGTAACCAAACAAATCCCCTTTATAAAAGCTATACCATTTCTGGTATTTTGCATAAGAGCATTAGCAAACCAGAACAGTGTGCTAGAGAAAATATAAATTTATTACCAAATAAATCTCTGTTTTCTTTGATGTCAAATAGAAGCTGGTTTTAAGTACAGTCAAAATCATCCTTCATCTTATAGTCTAATTTACCTTAGTCCTAAACAAGTCTGTTTAATTCATATCTCTAACTGTAGTCTGATCTCTTTTTCAGCTTCTTTGACAGTTGCTGTATGGAGTGTTATTGTCTTACAGAGTGCTGGACTCCTAACTCTGAATCTCAGGTGTCACATAGATACCCAAATTTCCACAGAACTAAGAGGTTGTAAACAAAGAGCACAGCAGCTCAGAATTTAGAAATAAGAGTTGTAACTCAGGAACAGATGTGACTGCTGTAAGAGTTTACAATCTAGAAAACTTTACAAGAAGTCTTATTGAATATTCTGAACTCCTAAATCATTGATTGCCCAATTTCTACACCAGATAACCTATGTTCTTGACTTCAATTCTCAGCTTTTGCCCAGTATACTTAGTTACATTAATGAAGGCTTACAATATTTGTCCCCTTGTTTTTGGCTTATTTAACTGAAAATAATGTCTTCAAGATTCATTCACCTAGTTGAATTCCTCCCAACTTCAGTTCTTCTTGAAGGTGCTCAGTATGCTATTGTATTTGTACACTAGAGTTCATCCCTTCATTCATCCCCTGATGTACCCTTAAGCCACCTCCATCGATTGCAAATCATGAATAGTGCCACCATAAACATCACTATGAAAATGTATATTTGTGTTTCTGCTTTCAGCTCTTCCAAGTATACACCACATAATTGGGTTGCAGGATCATATGGCAGTCCACTCCCAGCCTCCTGTGGAACAATCACACTGTCCTCCAGAGGGGCTTCCCATTCTACTTTCCACCTAATGGTGAAAGCTATACTTATTGACATTTACTGTGATATATTGCCTTTGTTGAAATAAATGAAGAATATTACACTGTTCCTGTTAACTATAGACCCTAGTTTGCATTTACTGTATTTTCCTGTATAACACCCCATTTTGAACACCTTACAATGGTGACATTCATTTGTTCCTTCTCATGTAAAAACTTTCTTAAATTTGTACATTTAATCACCATTATTGTCACTTCTAGGTTTTGCTAAGCTATACAGTCCCAGCCTTTATTCTCTACCTATACTTCTGGTGTCATACATGCCCCTAGCATTCCTCTTTCAAGTATACCCACACTCAGCTTTGTTCATTATACTTACATTATTGTGCCATCACCAGCAAATATTGTGCTACCCATTACTAGATTTTTCCAATAAATCCCATTGAATATCTGTACTCAACATAAAATGCCAATCTGCTCCCTCTTTCTATCTCATGTCAAACTGTGTTCTTAACTTTAGCATGCAGAGTCTGCTTATTATAGTTAGCTAATATTAGTGAGCCACTAACTATTTGCATTTTGTTTCTGGCTAATTTTGCTCAAAAAATAGTCCTCAAAGTCCATCCACATTATTATATGTCATAACATTTTTCCTTCTTAGAGATGTGTAATATTCCATGGTATGTATGTATGTACCACAGGATAAGTATATGTACCACTCACCCATTGGCTGGATATTGGGGCTCTTTCCATCTCTTGGCAACCATGAAAAATACTGCTATAAACATTGGTATAAAAATGTCCATTGGTGTCCCTGCAATCTTTTCCTCTGATTATATACCTAACAATGAGATTGTCAGCTACTATGGTTATTCTCTTCTTAGCTCCTGAGGAACTGCCAAACTGCCTTCCAAAGCAGACTTCTGCATTCCCAACAAGAGTGAATAAATGTACCTCTTTCTCCACATCCTCTCCAGCAGTTGTGGCTTTGTTTTATTGATAATGTTCATTCTAGTAGTTGTGAGATGTTATCTCATTGTGGTTTTCATTTGCATTTCCATAATAGCTAGTGAAGTTGAGCATCTTTCCATATGTTTTAGAGTCATTTGTATTTCCTCTTTGGAAAAGTGTCAGCCCATGTCTTTTGCCCATTTTTTCACTTGGTACTTTGATTTTTGTTGTTGAGTTGTATGATGTCATTATATATTCTGGATATTAAACCCTTATCTGATATGTTGTTTCCAAATGTTGCCTCCCATTTTGTAGGCTGTCTTTTAACTTTCCTGACAATGTCCTTTGATGCACAGAGTGTTCAATAGTGAAGAGATATCATTTGTTGTCCCTTAGGTGTATAGTCTAGGAAACCACCTACCATCACCAGATTTTTACAATATTTCCCTTCATTTTCTTTTAATAGCTTTATGATCTTAGCTCTAATGTTTCAGTCAGGCTTGGTTTATAGATATTTATGATTGTTATATCTTCTTGATGGATTGTCTCTTTTATTAATACATACTGTTCTTATTTGCCTCTTTTGTTTTATCTTTGAAGTCTAATTTGTCTCATATTAGTATAGATACCCCTGCTTTTTTCTCATTGAAACATCTTTCTCAAACTTATGTCTTCTACCTGTTTTTGTCCTTGAGACTTAAGTGAGTCTCTTTATGCAGCATATAGATGGATCCTATTTTCCATCTATCCTGCCAATCTATGCTTTTTGATTGGAGTTTAATTCATTAACATTTAATGTTATTACTGTAATGGCAGTACTTTCTTCAAACATTTTGTCTTTTGGATTTTTATCTGCCATATCTTATTTTTTTCTCTCTTTTTACCCTATTGTTTACCCTTTCTGCTACTTTTCATTTCTACACTCTTTTCCAAAACTCTGTCACCTGTCTTTTCCTATCTCTCTGGAGAACTCCTTTTATTAATTCTTTTAGAGTCAGTCCACTTTTCAATAACTCTCTCTGTCTGCTTATCTGAAAATATTTTAAACCCTCCCTCATTTCTGAAGGACAGTTTTGTCAGTTATAGAATTCTTGTTTGCCAGTTTTTTTCTCTTACAGTGTCTTAAATATATCACCCACTGCCTTCTCACCTCCATGGTTTCTGCTGAGAAGTCTGCACTTAGTCTTATCGAGCCTCCCTTTTATGTAATGGAATATTTTTCTCTTGATGCTTTTAGAATTCCCTCTTTGCCTTTGACATTTGAAAATCTGATTAGTAAGTTTCTTTGAATATATCTGTTTGGATCTATTCTGTTTGGGGTATGCTGCACTTCTTGGATCTGAAATTTTATATCTTGCTTAAGAGTTGGGAAATTTTCATTGATTATTCCTTCCATTATTAATTTTACCCCTTTTCCCTTCTCTTCTCCTTCTGGGACATCCATAGCATGTATATTCATTTGCTTCATGTTGTCATTCTGTTACCTGAGACCATGGTCATATTTTTCCATTCTTTTCCCTATTGGTTCTTTCATTTGTAGGGTCTCAGATGTCCTGTTTTCTAGGTTACTAACCTTTTGTTCTGCCTATTCAAATCTGCTGCTGTATGTCTACATTGTGTTTTTCATCTCTTCTATAGTGCCTTTCATTCTGATAAGTTCTGTCATTTGATTTTTCAAGCATTCAAGTTCTTCTATATGTATACCTTGTGTCTTCTTTATATCCTTCATCTCATTTGTTACATTTTCCTTCTACTCACTGATTTTATTTTGAAGATTTGTTTGAATATCTTGTTAGCTGTTTCAACTTCTGTATCTCAGTTGAGGTGTTAGTTTGTTCCTTTGACTAGGTTATATCTTCATTCTTCCAGGTGTGACTTGTGACTTTTTGCTTTTGTCTAGGCATCTGATTTTCTTGCTTAGTTTATTCTTCAGGCATGACAGTTAGGCACAGGGCACCAGAACAAAATTTCTGTGTGTGGGTAAAAAGTCTGCAGGCTCCCAACAGTGCTCTGTTTTTCACTTAACAGCAGGACCTGGGTTTGTTTCTGGGCACTGCTATAATAGTAGGCTCATCCATATTTCCAAGCCAAAACAGGGACAGGTTCCTGTACAGGGGGTCTAGACCAGCTCCAGTGGGACTGAAATAGTCTGAAGAGCCCTTCTATTCCCTTGCACTTTTTATCTCCCCAGCAGATATCAATGTTTTCTAAATTAATCATCCCCAGGTGGAGTTTGCCTTAGTGTTCAGGCTGCCTTTGAAAGAGCAGGCTGAAACTGTGGGTTTCCTGTGCCCTCATTTTGCTGGCCAAAATCTGGATCAATTTGGGACTATGTCCCTCAATTTATTCATGATAGAAGACTCCCACAGATGGACCAGTTTTCATCCATCCCCCAGGCAAGGAATTTGCTGCCCCCTGTTGTTCACGCAGGGGTGAGGAAAGGGGTTTGGACTCAGGGTTTGAAAACAGTTTCTTTCCATGTTCTCTCAGACTGTTTTCCCTCACTCATTTAGGGCTTGAAATGTCCTTCCTTATCCTCTGGGTCTCCAAATGGTGGGGGTCTGTCTAACTGCTGTGAGAGAATTTATATTCTTTGTCCCTAGTGTAATGAATCCCAGCTGCTGTGAGAGATTGAGTGAGGGGGAGAGGGGGGACCTGCCGGTCTGCAATAGGATTTTCCTACCTAATACTTATCCCTGTCTTCCATTCAGCATTTATAGGGAAATTTTCCAATCTATATTTTCCTCCAAATTCTGAAAAATTCTTAATTGTCCTTTGTATTTCATTGATTTTCTGGGAAGAGATTTTCAGTACCATGTTGATGACATCACCACATCATTTATTCTTTCTATGAAAGTATGACTGAAAAATATCATTTGTGTCTACTTGAAAATTGATAAAGTAGTGTAAAATTAAGTCGAGGAAAATTATTTAGTTGGATCCATGATAGTCTTTAAACCCAAAAGGGATATCTCTTCATGGATACCTAATGACCTGTTATAAAGTGTGGTGATAAAATAAATTCTGTCAGAATGCTCCTAGAGATAGTATATCTAACATATTTGTTTCATTAATATGAAATAGATCTCTTACAATTAAAAATATCATAATTACATTTTAAAATTGATATTTGTTCTTTGTATTTAATACTTATAAATTCATCTATTATCTCATGCATCTGAATTTGAGATACAATTTGACTATATCCTTTTTTCTTAGGACAACAGGAAACAGTGTTTCACAGATAAAAGCTTACCATATAACTGTTAATCATTTTACACCAATCAAAAATGGGCTTCAGTTAACTGGTTTGATGTATAGTTCAGAAGGAGTTATATTTACTGTTCTGAGATTCACTTCTCTGCCAGGCACCACCCATGATGACCACACAATTTTGTCTCCTTTGAGTGAGCTAATCCTTACTGATCTCTGTGAATTTCCCTCAATACCCTAACTAGATTAATGAGCCAATTAACTCCAACTTCCAAGAGGAATAAATAAACTTTTAACCCATGTTAATTGGAAATTTATTTAATAATGCTCTTTGGGTGCTCAGCATTGTCAAAGCTCATTAAAAGTTTTCTGCCACAATCCCAGATGCCTCATTTAATAAGTGCCTGAACACTGTTCTTCCAATTAACATCCTTCCCCCCACATCTGGATCAGACACACATAGTTGCCAGCAATTAGTGCTTTTTTCTCATTAGTGGACATCCTATCCCCTTTAGTGTAAAATCATATAGGCTTCAAGGTGGTTGAAAATTCAACAACCCTTCAACTTACTTCTACAAATTTCATTAAACATATTGAGTAATAGAAGAAAACACAAGCTCCCTCAACATACTTCAGAATGTATTTAAATTAAATATACCTAATTGTAAATTCAGCAAGCCCATTGGTGATTGGGATTGTGTGACAAACTCAAACATAAAAAGTTAGGGGCAAGGAAGCTGTTATTCATAGTTTCTGTTTGTTTCTTAATAGTTTAATATGCAAACATGTAAAGAAACTAAACAAGAACTCATTAGCTAATCATTATACTCAGTTACTATATTTTTAAACAAAAAGTTGGTGTTATTGGACACTTTCATTTCTGAGATCAATTTCGTCTTATGATTTAATATACTTGACTAATTTTCAATGACAGATTTAGATAAGACATTGGAGAGCAATGTGGATTTTTGTAAATGATGATATTTATCCAAGGACTCAGAATCAACATCCCAGCTTTCATTCTCCATAATGCCCCATTCCCTGGCCTTCCTTGGAGAAACATATACAGGTTCAGGGACATGCAAACAAATCCTTTTTAAAAACATGATTCTTTTGTTTCTCTCCAATCCCCAATTTAGTTACTTAAATATCAGGACTAGATGCCAACCATGTAAATTCACTCTGCCCATTTCTGACTAGATTCAGAGAAAAGCTCAGTTCTCATACATGTCTCTGAGGGTCCAAGTGAATGAGGATCATTATTTCTTATAACTAAAAATGGAGATTACTTTGGTAAATTTACCTGTGTATTCAGAAGACTAGTTATTGATGCAAACTCAACTCAATAGAGCCCAATGTCATACCTGCACTATATTCCTTTTGTCTGGGCTTCTCTTTCCATTCTGAGAGAGGAAACATCATTAATATGCTTAGCATCCCTGCATATGCAATAGAGAAATGATGAATTAATAGATGAGAGCACATGGATAATTGCTTTCCTTTTCTTCTTCCCAGGGGGACACTGCTACAGGAGCATTATATGGGTTTGCAGAAAATGGTCACATGAAGAGAAGCTATTAGTGGAACTTTGTTGTGGCCAACTGTGAAATTACTTCCCTGCTGGTGTTCCTTCCTTCCCTGACTTGATCTTTTCCTACTTTACTCCTGCCTTCTTATATGGTTCTCTCCAATGCCATAGTAGGGCCAAAGACTTTTTCTCAAACTTTGCTTTCTGAGGATTGTAAGACAAGGGGATCTGTTAGGAGGAATGGTCCTGAAAGAAGACTCTCAAGATGAGACGGTTATTGATATAGTGTGGGGTGGATGAAACTGGTATGCAGGGAACTTACCTTATGGTTAAACTAGATAAGAATTAGATGAAATGGGATAAATTGTGATATGTGGTAGCTGTAGCAATTTAATGGCATAAGGGTAATGAAAATTACAAGGGTTTCTTATTAATCTAGGTCTCATTAAGAATCATCAAAGATTGAAGCGAGGAAATTATCAAATTAGTCAACTTGTAAGCCAATTCTAGACATTCTGAAGAAAAAAATAGATGGTTACTGCAGCAGCTGTTGGAAGATCCTCATATTCAGTCACAAATGACATATAAAAAATTTTACTCAGGGGTTAATTGTGAGTGACGCATTGGAGGATGATTCATGTTATCATCAGGTATCTTGTATCAAAATCAGGGTGCTGACAAGAAAAAATGCAGGACCCTATACCTAAGTCAGTAGCAAATCTTAAAATCCTAAAAAAACCCCAAATTTTCTAAATCATCAAAGACATTAAATACAGCCATCGCTTTTTCAAAGGAGAAGGGTTTCCCTTTCCCTGTTGTTTATGCAATAGCTCACTTAAGGCAGCTGTCACAGATAACTGTTCAGTAATCTCCATACATTTTCCCTAATTGATCCGGGCTGTAATGGGGATCAGTTCTCAGCAAACTTCAGAAGAGTGTGGTGCTATACAAAATGCACTCAGTGATAAATCCTGAGACACCAGGATTTCAAAGAAGGAAAGAACTTTAATTGCAATGCTCAAAGCAAGGAGAATAGGATGTGGAAACCTCAGATCCATCTTCCCAAACTGCAGAAACTTTGAGAGCTTTATAGCATTCAAAGGCAGGCAAGTAGAGGATAATGAGTATAATGGCTCTAAATAACATATTTAGAGATAGTATAACTATTGCACATGCACAAATTGCTTAGTCATAGAATATATGTAAGAATATAGTGGAACTAACAGAAAAATGGATGTGATTTTTAGTACTATAATAATTTATATTCTGTGTTTATTTGCAATTTTGTTATTTTGGTATTTTCCTTTATCTTTTCCCACTTTACTTTGATCAATATCAATTTGTATATTCTATAAAGTCAACCTTCAGCTTTGTGGAACTTCTCTATTTTGTACCTTCTTTTAATTGCATACATACCTGCTCTACTCCTTTTTGTTCCATTTCTTCTTATTCCTTTGGTTAGGTTTTGCTGTAATCAATTTTCATTTGTGAGAGACCTGGTGTCAGATGGAAGGCAGAATTTGAAAGTGATGACCTGGAATATTTAGATGATGAGATCACCAAGCAAAATATACAAGAATTATCCTGGTTTTTACTTGCCAATTATATTAAAATGTAAGAGGACATAGATAAGCTGAGAAATGAACTCTTGGTTTCAAAGAAAACAGAAATTAATGGCCTGAAAAACTCTGGGCTTCCAGGGGGTGAAACCCCAGAAGCTACAGCCCAAGGTGAGGATGTAACCAAACATGGAACCCAGCTGCCATTTTGGTACAATCCAAGATTGGAGAAGGAGTTAAGCAGAAAGGATTTGTGAAAAGTCCTATTGTCTGATGGCTTTGACCCCTGTGTGCTTCATAAGAAGCCAACAGAATTTTTGCGAGATCTTTGTAGACAGATTCACTGCTGGTCTAGACTGAAGGAAACAGACAAGGAACATAATGAAGGAAAAATTTCTTCAAAGGCAGAGCCATGGAGATTGAGGTCTGGAGTCAAGAGATCTCAGGCTGGGAGAGCAGAGTGACCCAAAAGCATGGAAAGGGTGAGTTTTCTCCAGAGGTTAAGGGTGGGCCTTCCACCTTGATTTTCAGGAAAGGTATCGCCACCTCAGGTCTCAAAGAGGTGGAACACATTCCCAGGGGATTGAGGAGAGCCTGGCTGCCACACCACTGTTCTGAAGGGGTTGAGCATGTGCCCCAGATATGGAAGGGAATCTGCATGCTGCCCCAATGCTTGAAGGCAGTAGGGATGAGAAGGTGGTCTCCCTAATGTGTGGATATGTTGGAGCACTCACCCAAGCATTTGGAGAGGAAAGGGCTGCCACAAAGGCCTTAGGAAGGGTTAGGATCATGCTCTCTCAAGCCACAAGGATGTAATGCCATTCTGTAAATGACCCTCAGACTTTGAAATCTAATGGAGTTTATCCTGCAGGTTTTAGGAACTGTTTTGGTCCCTTAAAGCCTGCTTTCCTTACTGTTTCTCCTTATGGCAATGGGAATGTTTATCCTATGACTGTCCCTCCTTTGTTTATAGGAAGCAGATAACTTATTCTAAGCTTCACAGGTACAGAACCAGAGAGGAATTTTGCTTTAGGACAGACCATGCTTATAACCTGTTTTGATGGAATCTTGTACTTACCTATTGTTACTGAAATGATTTAAGTGTTTGTGATGTTGTGATGGGATGAATGTATTTTGTATTTGGAAAGAATATGTTTTTCTGGTGTCCAGGGGGTGGAATGTGCTGGTTTGAATGTATTACGTCCCCCAGAAAAAGCCATATTCTTTGATGTAATCCTGTGTGGCAGATGTTTCAGTGCTAATTAAATTGGAATCCTTTGAGTGTTTCCACGGAAATGTGCCCCACTCAACTGTGGGTAATAACTCTCATTGGATAATTTCCATAGAGGTGCAGCCCCAGCCATTCAGCATGGGCTTTGATGAATTTACTGGAGCACTATATAGGCTCAGACAGGAGTGAGCTTGCTACAGCCAAGAGAGACACTTTGAAGAACACAGTGGAACTGAGAGAGGAACTTCAGTTTACAGAGACATTTTGGAGATGATCTTTGAAAGCAGACCTTTGCTCCAGAGAAGTTAAGAGAGGACAGATGCCCCAAGAGCAATTAAAAGTGACATTTTTGAGGAGCTGAAGCCTAGAGAGGATAATCCTCAGAGAAAGCCATTTTGAAACAAAAACTTGGAGCAGATGCTAGCCACACATCTTCCCAGCTAACAGAGGTTTTCTGGACATGATTGGCCATCCTCCAGTGAAGGTATGGATTGTTGATGCATTACCTTGGACACTTTATGGCCTTAAGACTGTAGCTGTGTAACCAAATAAACCCCCTTTTATAAAAGCCAATCCATCTCTGGTGTTTTGCATTCCAGCAGCATTAGAAAACTAGTATAGGGGTTGATCACCCAAGCTACTGTAAACTGTAAATGGGGCAGGAGGTAATTTCTAAGATCACCATCAATCACAACTCTAGAAAAAGGAGCAGGGTCCTTATCTCCAACCAGGCCAAGATAAGACAAAGAGGACCCTCCACTTTACATTTGCCTTGGTCTGTTCTTGATAGGAGTGCTAAGCTCTGAATGAAAAATGGACCAAAACAGTGTCAATTTGTAAAGATGCCAAATGGTGTTTTTTTTTCTGTTTTTTTTTTTTTTTTTTGCTTTGGTTTGTTTAAATTTAGTCTCTACCATATTATGAGCAGGATGAAAACTTAAGGAACAGACAGCTCAGGGACTAAATCCCTAAGTTAACACTTTAAAATATTTTAAAGTAGAGCACACAGCAAAAAGAACTCAAGACAAACAAACAGGAAATGATGGTCCAAACAAAGGAACTAGACAACAGCCCAGAAACCATCAAAGAAGATGACAAGGCTTTGGACTTACAAAACAAATACTTTTAAAAAATTATACTCAAAATGCTCAAAGAGATGAAGGAAAATAAGGAGAAAGAAATGATGGATATGTGGAACATAAGAAATGAACAATGTGGGAATACCTGTGAGATTCTCAATAGGAACCAAAAAGAAATACTGGAGTTGAAGAATAAAATAACTGAAATGACAAATTCCCTAGAGTGTTTCAGAAGCAGACATGAAGAGAGTTCTGAAAGCTACAGAAGTAAGAAATGAATTATGTACATCAGAGTCCAAATAAGATTGTGTCAATTTCTCATGAGATACCATGAAGGCCAAAACGTATTGGTACACTGAGGAGGAGCTAAGGTGGCAGCATAGAGAGAAGTGGAAGACTGTTAGTCTCCCTGGAACAATTCATGAATGACCAAATGACTAGTAAATAACCTGGAATAACTGCAGGGAGACAAATGTGACTGTCCACTCATCATACACCAACCTGAATTTGGAGGAATGCCTGAGATTGCGGCATAAAATCTGTAAGTAAAAACTGCAAACCCACACTGAGAGCTGAGAGCTGCTCCATCATGGAAGCCTTGCTGTGCTAGAGAGCAGCACTCTCTGAACAAGTGAGTATACCTCAGCCCAGATCCAACTGAGATTTTAATGTTAACTGCTTAATACAGGCAGAAATGCCCAATAAGCAGACAGAGGCTTTTGGTGATGACTGACTTGGGAGAGTCAGGGGACATACCTGTCTCAGGGCAGGGAGTACAGAGGATTGGGTGCTATCTCTGGCTGATGGGTGAATCTGGGAGCTTTCTGTCCCTTTCTCTCTCTCTCAATGTGGTTAGCTCAGCAGAGAAAGCTTCAGCCACTTTCAGCTCACAACTCTTTACAGTAGAGAAAGCCTCAGCCATTTTAAAATCATAGCAATCTGATTCAGAAAACAAAGACTCTATTTATATGCAAATTACCTCTCTCTAGGGTGCCTAGCTTTCCAAGAGGAAAGGGAGGGGCCCAGCTCTACTAACTGTCTTACCAGAACCAGACCTCAGAGCCTCAGGGAGGAGAGCCACAGGCCACACCCCCTTATACCAGTCTATGACAGGCTGACAGGTGCACCTGCTGGGCAGAAAAACACTGAGTTTCTCAATCCTCTATGAAAAACCATCAAGGAAAGCAGACACAGAATATTTCCTCCTTCTATGTCCTGAGCCTTTTCTCCTCTAGGAAAACCTGATTGGCGTAGCCTAGAAGGTCAGATACTTAGACAACAGAAAACTGCAACCTACACTAGGAAAAACAAAGTTATGGCCCAGTGAAAGGAATAAACTTACACTTCAACTGAGGTACAGAAATTGAAACAACTAATGCTAAATCAATTCAAAAAGCTTAGAGAAGATATGGCAAAAGAGATAAAGGCTATAAAGAAAACACTGGGCATTCATAAGGCAGAAATCAAAAGCTCAAAAAAACTAGCAGAATCTATGGAAATGAAAGGCACAACACAAGAGACAAAAGACAGAGGGGCAATATACAACAGCAGATCTTAAGAGGCAGAAGAAAACACTCAGGAACTGGAGAACAAAACACCTGAAAGCCTACATGCAAAGGAGAAGAAAAGAATGAAAAAATATAAACAATGTCTCTGGGAACTTAAGGATGAAATTAAATACAGGAATGTATGTATCATTGATGTCCCAGAAGGAGAAAAGAAGGGGAAAAGGGCAGAAGCAATAATAGAGAAAATAATCAATGAAAATTTCCCATCTCTTATGAAAGATATAAAATTATGGATCCAAAAAGTGCAGCATACTCCAAATAGAACACAGCTGATTAGGCCTATGCCAGGACACTTAATAATCAGGTTATCAAACATCAAAGGCATAGACAGAATACTGAAAACAGCAAAATAAAAGCTATCCATCACATACAAAGGAAGCTTAATAAGACTATGTGCAGATCTCTCAGCAGAAACCATGGAGGCAAGAAGGAAGTGGTGTGAATATAATTAAGATACTGAAAGAAAAACTGCCAACCAAGAATCCTATATCCAGTGAACCTGTCCTTCAAATATGAGGGAGAGCTCAAAATATTTTCCAACAAACAGACAATGAGAGACTTTGTGAACAAGACACCCACCCTACAGGAAATACTAAAGGGAGCACTACAGAGTGATAGGAGAAGACAGGAATGAGAGGTTTGGAACACAATTTTTAGGAGATGGTAGCACAGCAAGGTATGTACACTGAAAAAAGATAACTATGGGAGTATGTGAGACACCAGAAGAAAGGAGGAAAGATAAAGACTGGGACTGTGTAACTTGGTGAAATCTAGAGTGTTCAACAATTGTGATAAAATGTACAAATATATTCTTTCATGAGGGAGAACAAGCAAATATCAACCTTGCAAGGTGTTAAAAATGGGGAAGCATTGGGGGAGGGATGCAATCAACATAGAGAACGTAAGTAACAGAATCATTGTATTATGAGTCCCTTAATGTACCAAGGTGATATACCAAGGTAAATGCAGATAAGGGGGGTAAAGGGGAGGTGTGTGAGACACTTGACATTGATGTTGTTGTCTGGCTCTTTATTCTACATTGATTTAAGGTTATCTTTCCTTTCACTGCTTCTTAGCTGTCATTTTTTTCTTCCTCTTTCTTTTTTACTTTTCTTTTGCCTCTCTACCTTCTCTAACTATCCCTCCTGTCTTGTGGAAGAAATGAAGATGCCCTTATATAGATAGTGGTGAGGGTGGTGAACAAATAAATATGTGGCTACATAGGGAACCATTGATTGTTTACTTAGGATGGAACGTATGGCATGTGAAAAAAAAATCTTAAAAAATGGGTTGATGACAAAACCTTGAGTGCAATATACTGAGTGAAATAAGCCAGACACATAAGGAGAAATATTGCAGTGTCTCACTGATAGGAACTAATTATAATATGTAAACTCATGGACATGAAATCTGAGGTACCAAGATATAGAATGAGGCTAAAGAATGGGGAGCAGTTGCTTAGTATGAGCAGAATGTTCAACTAGAATGAACTTAAATGTTTGGAAATGAACAGAGATGTCAGTAGCAAGATGTGAGAATAACTAACAGTGCTGAATGGTGTGTGAATGAGGTGGAAAGGGGAAGCTCAGAGTCATAAATATTGCCACAGGGAAAGTTGGAGTTCAAAATACTGGAATGTTTCAAACTGAATCTTGTGGTAGACAATGTCTGTGATTAACTGTACAAATATTAGAAATCTCTTCCATGAACAAGAACAAATGTATGACAATACAACTAGAAGTTAATAATAGAAAGGCAAATAGGGAAAAATATAGACCTATTGCAAACTATTTACTACAGTCAATGTTATTTCAACATTCTTTCATAAACAGTAACAAATGCACTATACCAGTACTATACCAATACTATGAGTCAACAATGGAAGGGGGTTGGTTAGGGAGGATTCGAGTTTCATTTTCTTTTTTTTTTTTCCTTTTCTTCTTTTGCTCTATTTCTTGTCTGGAGTAATGAAAAGTTTCTAAAAATTGAACCAAAATTAAGTGTGGTGATGTATGCACAGCTGTATGAGAGTATCAGGGGCAACCCACTGTACACTTTGGATCTTTGGATAATTGTATGGTATGTGAACAATCTCAATAAAAATTGAAAACTAAAAAAAAGTAGTGGTACAAAACATTTAAAGTGCTGACAGAAAACAATTACCATCCAAGAATTTTATATTTGGTAAGCCTCTCTTTCAAAAGTGAGGGAGAAATTAAGACATTCCCAGATAAACAAAAGATGGGGGGTGTTCATTACCAATAGATGTGTCCTGTAAGCAAGGATCAAGGGAGTTTTTCAGGCTGAAAGGAAAGGACATGCGCCAGATAGTGACTCAAAATGGCATAAATAAATAAATACCTCTGGGAAAGGTAATTATATGGGAATAAATGTCAGAATTTTTGTATTGTGTATTTTAACATGTAATTTCACTTCTTAGCTCACACAGGGACTAAAATTCAAATTCATAAAAAATAATGATAAATCTATGGTTTTGGACATAAAATATACAAAGATATACTTTATCTTTTGTTTTTTTAATATCAATAAAATTGATAAAACTTTGACAAAGGAATAAGAGACAGGATACAATCAAATAAATATCAGAAATGAAAAGAGGAATTACTACCAATCTTACAGAAGTAAGAGAGATTATAAGAGGATAATATGAACAACTGTAGGGTAAAAAATTAGCTAACCTAGATGAAATGGACAAATTTCTAGAGACACAAGAACAACATACACTGAATCTAGAAGAAATAGACAATCTCAACACACCAATTACAATAAAGGATTGAATCAGTCATCATAAGCCTCCCAATAGTAGAGCCTAGGTCAAAATGTCTTCACAGGTGAGTTCTACCAAAGATTGCAAGAGTTTACAGCAATCATACTCAAACTCTTCCAAAGAATTGAAGAAGAGAGAATGCTTCCTAACTTATCCTATCAGTCTAACATTTACCCTCATACCAAAGACAGATAAAGATATCACAAGAAAAGAGAACTACAAACCAATATTCCTTATGAATGTAAATGCAAACATCCTCAAAAATACTAGCAAACTGAAGCCAACAATACATTAAAAGAATTATAAACAATGGCCAATGTGGCTTATCTCAGTTGTGCAACTAAGGCTCCTCATAAGTAAATCAATTATGTAATACACCACATTAACAGAACAAAGGAAAAAAAAACACATGATCATATCAATTGATGTAGAAATGGCATTTGATAAAATCCAGCACTCATTCTTGATAAGAACTCTAAGATCAGGAAAAAGACCAGGATGCCCAATTTCACCACTTCACTGTTATTCAACATTCTACTGGAAGTTATATCTACAGGAATTTACAAAAGAAAGAAACAAAAGACATCTAATTTGAAAAAGACCAAGTGACGCCTTCCCCATTTGCTAGTGACATGATCCTAAAAATTCACAAAAAACTACTAGAACTAATAATTGAATGCAGCAAAGCATTGTCATACAAGATCTACATGCAAAAATCAGTAGTGTTTCTATATACAAGTAACAAGCAATGTGGAGAAGTGAGGAAAAATTCCATTTAAAAATAACTAAAAAAATAATTATCTGGGACTAAATATAACCAGGAGTAAAGGACTGGTATGCAGAAAGCTACAAAACATTGCTGAAAAATCAAATAATTATATAAATGGAAAGTCATTCTTTGTTTCTGGATTTTTTAAGACTAAATATTGTTAAAATACTAATTATCACCAAAGCAATGTGCAAACTCAGTGAATTCAATTAAAATTCTAAGAGTGTTCTTTGCAGAAATGAAAAAGCCATCATCAAATTTACATGGAAGGATAAAGGGCCACAAATAGACAAGCCATCATGAAAATCAAGAAAGTAGTTGGAGGACTCACAGTTTCCAATTTTAAAACTTATTGCAAAGTCACAAAACAAAAGTTATAAAAGTAAAACAAAACTTGTTGCAAGATAAAACTTATTAAAAATAAAAAAAAACAGCATGGTACTGACAGAAGCACAGATGGTATCAACATGGTATCAAATTGAAAGTTGAAAAATCAACCTTCACATTTATAGCCAACTGATTTTTCACAAGGATGCCAAGAACATTCAATTGAAAAAGTCTCTTCTTTCAACAAGAGGAGTTAGGATAACTGGAGACACATATGCAAAGGAATGAAGGAGGACCCCCTACCTCAGACCATATTAAAAAATCAACTCAAAATATCTCAAGATCATAAATATAACTATAACTTGAAAATTCCTAAAAGAAAATCTAGGAAAGCATCTTCAGGACCTAGTTTTAGGCAATGGTTTCTTAGACTTACACCAACAGCACAAACAAACAAAAAATAAATAGGACCTTAATGAAATTACAAACAACAAATTAACTTTTGTGCATAAAATGTATTTATCATGAAAGTGAAAAGGCTACCTACAGAATGGGAGAAAATATTTGAAAACAATATATGCAATAGGGGTTTAATATGCAGAATATAAAAATAAATTCTAGAACTCAAAAACACAAAGGCAAACAATTCAATTGAAAAATGGACAAAAGACTTGAAAGTTTTGCCACAAGAAGTTACACAAGATAGCACATAAATGAATTTAAGCATCATTAGACATTAGGGAAATGTGATTCAAAACCACAGTGAGATAGCATTTCATACCACTAAAATGACTACTATTCCAATAACTGAAAATGACAAGTGTTAGAGTGTGGAGAAATAGGAACACTCACTCATTATTGGTGGGAGTCCAGGTTGGTGTAGCCACTCTGGAAAACAGTTTGGAAGATTCTCAAAAAGTTAAGTATGTAATTACTGTAAGACCTGGCAATACCACTTCTAGGTATTGATGTGAAAAGCAGGGATTCTGACAGATATTTAAATACTGATTTTCAGTGGTGTTATTTACATTTGCCAAAATATTGAAGCAACCTAATTGTCCCATGAATTGATGAATGAATTAACAAAATATGATAATATACAATCAATGAAATGTTATTCAGTTACAACAAGGAATGAAGCTCTGATACATGTGACAACACGGATGAAACCTGAAGATATGTTGAGTGAAATAAGGCAGACACAAAAGGAAATATATTGTGTGACCTTACTGATATGAAGTAATTATGAGAAGCAAATTCATAGAGTTAGAAACTAGAATATATGTTACCCAAGGCTGAGTGGGGGTAGGGAATGGGAGTTAATGTTTACATTGTACAGAATTCAGAGCAATGGAAAAGATTTGATAATGGACAGTGGTGATGATAGCACAACACTATGAAAGTAATTAACTGCAGTGAATTATATATTTGAATATAGTTAAAGGGGGAACTTTTAGGTTGTATATATTTTACTAGAATAAATTTTTTAAGAAACCATAGGACTGTACAACAAAAAGATTGATTCCTCATGTACACCATGACTTATAGTCAATAGCACAACTATAAAAATGTTCATTCATCAATAGTAAGAAATGTATCATACTAACACAAGGAGTCAGTAATAGGGTGGTATGAGGCAAGTATTTGTTTTTGTATGATTTTTCTCTAAATATACATCCTTAGTAAAAAATAAAAACAAATAGAAACAAAATCTGCATTGCTTATATTGATTTACCAAATTACAAGAAGTGCTAAGAATTTTGGCATGAATAAGAATCACTACGCTTCATAAATTTTTCTAAAGAATTCTCTCCTCAGTTTACTCCAGAGGCAACATTGGAAGTAATAACTTGTTGCAAAATATTTTGAGTATTCTAAAAATTTTTCATGATTAATATCTTACTAAAATAAATTATATAATGTTAACATTTACTCAATTATGCATTGTCTTGTTTCTGGAATATGCAATTTAGACTTCTCAGTTTGAATTGAGACACCTACAATAATGCTCTGCAGACTATATTTTGTTCCCACAGTACCTCATTGTGGGTTCAAAATCCAAGTCACATCATAGTTTTCAGTGAATATGGTATGTTCAATGCTTGCCTAGCTCTTTAGCTTTGCACATTCATTTAATTCTCCCAGAATTCCATTTTCAATATTTTGAAGGCATTATCCTTATTTATGCAAAAGTTACGAAGCCATCCCTATAACCCCATGGAATCTTAACCTGGGGAAAACCTGTCAGGCTACTTCATAGACCTAAATATTAAAAATGGAGATTTGGAAGTATACAATGATGAGTTAACAATGAGTTATGCAATCATGAAGTAATAATCTTCAGTAGAGTGGTTTATAAATTTATGCTATATTTTAAAAGGAGAAATAGTGAAACACAAGTGATAATTATTAAGATTTCAACAAATGAAAATAATTAACATGTCAAAAAACAATATATTGACACTAACCATGAGCAACTTGAAAATGAAATTAAGAAAACATTTCCTTTTATGACAGCAAAATATTGAATAATACACTGATAAATTTAACAAAATAAGTATGCCTTATATACCAAAAGTGACAAAACTTTTCTGAAAAAAATTAATGAAGACTTTAAAACAGATAAGAGGTCTTTAATTCATTAACTGTAAGGCTTAATATTTTAAGCTGCAAATACTCCCCAAATTGATCTACAGATGCAAACCAATCCCTGCATTTTTTTGCAGAAATTGACAAGTGTATCCAAAGATTCATAATGGATATTCAAGGGACACAAAATTAACAAAGCAATCTTTAAAAGATGGAAGCTAAAACAATATTGACCAAAACATAGGAAAAACTAACATATCCCTATTTCCAAACTTACTGGAAATCTGTGGTTATCAAGATAATGATGGAATGGCATAAGAAAAGATACAAAAGACTAATGGTACCTGCATAGGTCCCTGTTCTGGTCTTAGAGGAATCAGTGTAACCATGGAGCACATACTGGAAGCATGTAACTCTGGCTAAATCTTTGTGAACATGGCCTAGGGGGTCACAGACTTGCCATCCTTCAACTTGTTCTACTTATAGACACAGCTCACAGCACTTTCATACAGAAAATTCTGAAGAGCAGTCAAGTCATGATTGCCTGAGACAAGGGTTTGCAAACTGTAGGAAACAAAATACGTTGTCCCAGACCATGAGGAAACTGTTTCCTAAATGAGAGACATTCATATCTGTGTAAATGTGGAATTTCCAGGGCCATTTATATGTGCCCAAGACAAGGTTCATGGGCAGGGTGGAACAGAGAGGCCCCTCCTCTTTGATCTCTGGTAGACCTATAAACTCATTATATGGATAATCTCTGAATGAGAGCACACTCACAGGTCAATTAGTAAAGACTGCAGAAGCATATGTTCTTTTTTTCCCCTTTTACCTCCAAGCATTCAAAGAAATATTTTTCATATTACTAGCTGGATTAACAAACTGGAGAAATAGGTGCCCCAGAATGTGAATTCCAATAATACATGAAAATATCAAAATGTCCTGGTTGAAAGAATATACTACAAAATATGCAAGCAGACAGGAAGCAATGTTCCAGACAAAGGAGAAGGTAAGAGCATTAGAATCCATCCATGAGGGAAGAGAACCTAAGATGGTGGCTAGGTGAGACAGGCCAAAAAATGTCTCCATGTAAAATACTAGATGAAAGCCAGAAAGTGACCCAGAACACCAGTTCCAGTGATGAACCAGCTGAACAAGTTCTGCTAAAGCCACAGGGACTGTGAACTTGGTGAAACTGGGAGTATAAATTCTGAAACAAGTGAGTGAGATTGCTGAATGTCCAGCAGCCATGCTGCAGTGTGGGGAAACTGTGGGTTGGTGTTCAGAGGTGGACTAGTTCTTTTTTAAAAAACCCAAAAGTGGCTGCAGATATGGCAGTGAGAACCATACAGTGAAACATGGCAGGAATGGGCTGTGTGAATTCCTCAATATCTGGCATGGAAGATAGCCTTTTCTGCACCCAGTGTTAATTGTTTCAGAGGAGGGAGAGGTTAGCCAAAAGGGGAAAGAAAACACATCCCTTGCAGCCATCTTCCCAGTGGGCTGGGAACCCTTCTGCCTGGTACAGGCACCAGAGCCCAGAGCCATGCCCCAAAAACCCAGTGTGACAGAAAGCTTTTCCAGCAACACAAGCACAAGCCACAATATCAAGCATGGACAATAGCCTTTCATGCACTCACAGCTAACTGTCCTGGAGCTGGGAAGGCAGAGCTGTGTGAAAAAAAGGGAAATAAACAGCCATCCTTACAGCAGGCTGGGATTGCCCCTGAATGGCCCAGTGGCCCAGGGCTTCCCTTGAGGGGTGGCATGCACTTGTGATGTAGCACAGTCTTCCCTCAGCAGAGGCCCTAGAAGGGCATGGCTGGGAAGAGAGACCCACCCAGAAATTCCAGGGACCATACATCAATACCAAGGACTTGTGGGTCAGTGGCAGAGACAATCTGTGGTGAGACCAAACTGAAGGATTAGATTCTTGGAACAACCTTAAATCTTCAGGAAAAGCTGGGAGGTTTGATTATTAAAGCTACCCTGCCTCCCTAACTGCTCAGACACATGCCCCACATTCAGGGTGGACAGCACCAACAAGACACCCAAACTTGGTGTGCCAATTGAACCCCACCAGAATCAGACCCCCACACACCACAAAGACAAAGTTGGGGAGAACTGACTTGAGGGGAATAGGTGACTTGGAGACACAATCTGTTGGTTAAAGTGTATGCCACCAAGATGTAGATCTGACAAATTAAAGATTTGAATAATCCCTCATATCCTAAAAGAACCATATCAGGTAAAGCAAATGCCAAGAGGCCAAAAACAGCAGAAAATTTTAAAGCATATGAGAAAACCAGAAAATATGGATAAACCAAACCCAAACACCCAAATCAAAAGATCAGAGGAGAGAATACTTGGAGCAATTAATCAAAGAACTAAAGACAAACAAAAAGAGCATGGCACAGGATATAAAGGAAATGAAGAAGATCATGGCACAGGATATAAAGGACATGAAAAAGACCTCGGAAGAGCATAAAGAAGAAATTGCTAGAGAATAAAAAAAAAAAAAAAAGTTCTTATGGAGATAAAAGAAACTGTTGACCAAATTAAAAAGATTATGGATACTCATAGTACAAGACTAATTGAAGCTGAGCAATGAATCAGCAACCTTGAGGACCACAGAATGGAAAATGAAAGAACAAAAGAAAGAATGGGAAAAAAAAACTGAAAACATCGAAATGGATCTCAGTGATATGATAGATAAAATAAAATGTTCTAATTTAAGACTCATTGGTGTCCAAGAAGGGGAAGAAAAGGGTTAAGTTCTAGAAACATTATTCAAAGAAATTGTTGGGGAAAACAACCCAAACCTTCTACACAATATAAATACACAAAGCATAAATGCTGAGCAAACTCCAAATAGAATAAATCCAAAAAAACCCACTCCAAAACACATTCTGATCAGACTGTCAAATACTGAAGAAAAGGAGCAAGTTCTGAAAGCAGCAAGAGAAAAGCAACTCACCACATACAAAGGAAACAACATAAGACTAAATAGTGACTACTCAGTGGCCACCATGGAGGTGAGAAGGCAGTGGCAATGAGATATTTAAAATTCTGAGAAAGAAAATTTTCCAAACAAGAATACTTTATCCAGCAAAACTCTCCTTCAAATTTGAGGGAGAGCTTAAATTTTTCATAAACAAATGCTGAGAGATTTTCCTGATAAATGACCTTCCCTACTTCAGATACTAAAGGGAGCCCTATCAACAGAGAAAGAGAGAGAAATATAGAGAAATTTAACAGATACATATAGAACATTTCATCACAAATAACCAGGATACCCATTCTTCTTTGGAGTCATGGAAATTTCTCCAGAATAGATGATACACTGGGGCATAAAACAAGCCTCAATAAATTTTAAAAAAATTGAATTTATTCAAAGCACATTCTCTGGCCACAATGGGATACAAATGGAAGTTGATAACTATCAGAGACTTAGAAAATTCACAAACACCTGGAGGTTCAAAATGAGGGGGAGATTAAAACATTCCCAAACAATCAAAAGCTGAGGGACTTCATCACCAGTAGATCAGTCCTATAAGAAATGCTAAAGGGAATTGTGCAGGCTGAAAGGAAGGAACACTAAACAATTGACTGAAACCACATGAAGAAATAAGGATTTCCAGTAAAGATCACATGGTAAATATAAATACCATTATTACTGTATTTTTGATTTGTACCTCCACTGTTTACTTCCTACAGGATCTAAAATACATAAACTGTAATGATAAATCAGTTGTTTTGGACTCATTGTAAAATATGTAATTTTTGACAAGAAATACATAAAGGAGGGGGAGTGGAGGAGTACAGGAACATAGTTTATGTGTCCTATTGTATTTAAGTTGTTGTAAAAAAAAAACAGGATTGTTATAGATTTAAGATGTTAAATTTAATCCCCATTGAAAACACAAAGAATGTATCAGAGAGTATGATCATAGAGATGAAAATTAGAGTATGGGTTATGAGAAGTGGGGGAAGGGGCAATGGAGAATTAATAAGAAATGAGTGTAGGGTTTCTGTTTGGGGTGAGGAGAAATTTCTAGTAATGGATGGTGGGAAGGTGATGACATCGCAACATTGTGAATGTGATTAATCCCACTAATGGAAGGCTAGGGAGGGGTTGAAATGGGAAGATTTATGCTGTATATATGTTTCCACAATTGAAAAGAAAGACAGTCTAAATAGATAATGACAATTAAATACCAAAGATGATCCAATGATGGTTTGACAGCATGTTAAATTTTGTGGATCTGGGTATTGGTGGAGGGGGATGGGGTATGCTGGAGTTCTGTGCATGGGGTTTGTATTGTTTTTGCAACTGTTCCTGTAAGTTTGAATTTATTTCAAAATAAAATTAAATAAAAAGGAAAACTGAAAAAAAAAAAGAATCCATCCATGAGAGGACCAAATCTTGGACAAAGTCTTTAGAAAAAGGGTCCTAAATGTGCTTCAATAACTAATGGGCAACATGGACACAGAATTAAGGATATCAGGAAAATGACAGGTTAACACAAAGAGAATGTTGATAGAGACGTAGAAATAATGAAAAGGAACCAGACTTGAAGACAACAGGGAAGAACAGAAATTTAAAAATTCCCTAAAGGAGTTCAACAGCAGATTTGAGGTGGCAGAAAACAGTATCAGTGAACTTGAAGATAATCAGTGAATGTAAGAAAACTGAATTCATTCAGTGTGAGAAATATAAAGAAGAAAGAAGAGAAATGAACAGAGACTTAGGAACCTGGACAAAACTAACAAGCAAACATAAATCAATTGTAGGAGTCCAAGAAGAAGGAGAAAGATAAAGAAGCAGAGTGTATACAAGGAAATAATGGCTGAAATCTTCCCAAATTTAATGAAAGACATGAATACAGACATCAACATACCTAAATGAATGACAGACAGGATAAACTCAAATAATCCACACTGCAGTCTTACTATAATCAAACTGTTTAAGTCAAAAGATAAAGAATTCTGAAAGCCATATGAATGAAGCAGTGTTTGACCTATGAAATAAGTGCTTATTCCTCATCAAAAGCCATGGAGGTGAGACAGCAGTAGGATGATATATTTAAAATCCTGAAAATGAAAGAAATTATCAACCAAGTATTCTGTACCTGGCAAAGCTACTTTTCAAAAACAAAGGAGAGATTAAGGCATCCCCAGATAAACATAATTTCTGGGAGCTCACCAATACTAAACCACCCTACAAGAGATGTTAAAGAGGGTTTTTCAGGTTGAAAGGAAAGAAAAATAGACAATAGACTGAAGCTAAAGGAATAAACATCTGCAGTAATAGTGACAACATGGGTAAATAAAAATGCCAGTGCTATTGTATTTTTGGTACATAACTCAACTTTTTATTTCCTACAAGATGTAAAAGGCCAATGTATAAAATGTAAAGCTAAATCAGTTGTTTTGGGCTTACAATCCATAACTATTTAATTTATAAGAACTATATAAATGTGTAGGGACAGAATATTATAGAAACAGTGTATACTATTGAAGTTAAGGAGACATCAAAATAAATATGATTGTTATAGATTCATGATGTTAATAACTACAAAGAAAATATCAGAGAATAGGCAAACTTATAGAGACTGAATTTAGAGTACAGGTGGCCTGGAGATGGAGTCAGTGGGGATAATGAGTTAATGCATAAATGGGTATAGGTTTTCTGTTTTTGTCAATAGGAGAGATTTAATAATGGAAGATTGTCATGATACCACAACATTTTGAATGCAGTTAGTCCCACTGAATAGTATACTGAGAAGTGGTGGAGATTTGAAAGTTTACACTGAATCTATGTTCACACAATTAAAAAAAGGAAAGAGCAACTAAAGAAACAATGACAATTAAGTGCAATACCTGATCCAGTGTGGAAAATAACAAGAGAGGATCAAAATGGATGTTATTGGTACATTTGAAAATAATTGGACTGTAGAATGTAAGCTTTATAAAAATATTAAATATTTTAAACTTGATAACTACTTAAGGTTGTTACATATGTGAATATCCTTGTTCTTAGGAAATGTACATGCAGTATTAAGTGTTCAAGGAACATGATGTATACAACTTACAGGTAAGCATTCAAAATGGATGGCTTAATAGATATTCAGAAAGGTGATGATAGATGATAGCTAGATAGCTAGCTAGGTGGATTAATATATGCATGAATACAGAGAACAGTATGACAAATGTGAGAAAATGTTAAAGTTGGTGGATCTGGGTATATGGGATTATAGGGGTATTTTAGAATTATCTGTAGGGAGTTTGTATGATTTTTGTAGGTACCTGTAAATACAAAAATATTTCAAAATAAAAAGGAAAAAAACAACAATAAAGTTGGAGCTCTGTCTCACACCATACACAAAAATGAATTCTAAATGGAACAGTGGTCTAGATATGAGATCTAAAACTATAAAACTCTTTAAAACAAAAGAGAGAAGTAAATCTTTCTGATTTTGGATTAGACAATAGTTTCTTAGATATGACAACAAAAAAAAACAGCAGTAGAAATAATAGCTACAATGTACTACATCAAAATTAAAAGCTTTTGAGATTCTAAAGCCACCATCAATGAAGTGGAAAGCCAGCAGAAAGTGGTAATATATTTGCAAATAATTTATCTAACATAGATCAAGTCTCCATAGAATATAAAGAATTCTTATAACTAAATAATTAATATACAATCAATTCCAAATTATTTGAATAGATATCTCTCCACAAAAGATTAGCAAGTAGACAATATGCACATGAAAAGTTGTTCAACATAATTAGTCATTATTGGAATGCAAACCAAAATCCAAATGAGATATCACTTCATACCCACTAGGATGGCTATAAACCAAACCAAACCAAACAAATAACAGCTGCAAAAGAAGAATGGGAAATAGGTATTTGAGAGGTTGTGGAGGTCAATACTCATGTACACTGCTGGAGAAAATGATCTGCAGCCATTGTGGAAAACATTTTTCAGCTTTTCTCAAAAACTAAACATGATGTTAGCATATGACTCATCAATCCACTCATGATTTTACTCAACAATCCACTCAATAGATTTTAAAACTTATGTCCATGCAAAAATCTGTACATTGATGATGTCACAGCATTTTTCATATTAACTAAAAAGTGGAAATACCTGAAATGTACACCAACTTATTAATGAACAAACCAAATGTGGTATAACATTGCAAAGAAATATTATTCAGTAACACAAAGGAATTTAGCAGTAATGAATTCTTCAACATGGACAAACCTTGCAAATATGATGGTAAATGAAAGAAGTCAGTCACTAAGGGACATATCATATAATTTCATTTATATGAAATATCCAGAATAGGCAAAACAATAGAATTAGAAAGTAGACTAGTTGTTATCACGGGCTAGAGGAGAGGAAATGTGAAATGACAGTTAGTGACTAAAATTTTTCTGTTTGAATTGATGAAAATGTTTAGAAATTAGATATTCATGAGGTTGTGGGAATCTAAAATATTCTAAAATGTCTCTTAATTGTAGAGTTTAAACAATTGAATTTACAATGTATGAATTTTATCTCAAAAGTCAATCATCACATTGAGAATATTCCATTAGTTTCAAAATACTTTATAGTGCTCTAAAGGAAGCAACAGATTATAGTCAATAGTACATATCCTTAAAAGATAACATGCAGTTTTAGTTAAAAGTACAGTTATACAGAAATAAAATATTAAACATAAATAATAATTACAGTAAAATTATGTATACAGAAACCAAGGCAGACTCATGGAGCTGGAAATCATTTCTTTTAACTTTAAAGAATGTAGAGGATATAGAAATTCAAAGTGAAACCCATGAAAACAGCTTGCTTACATCAAGGATTTCATCAAAGAGTTGGTTTCAGTGATGCATTAAAGTAATTGGTATGAACAGATTTAGGGATGACAAACTCTTTGAGTAAAACTTTGCCAGTTCATATGTAATGGATACATAATTTTTGGGGTAATTATTAAGGAATCATTTTATGTTACATAAAAATTTATGATTAATAATTCCAGGAAATTATAGTGCCACCATTTCTTCAATAATTATGATGAAGATGAAGTTTGTGCAGTTAAAACAAATAGATTTGTTACCTAGGCTCATTATATTATCCTCTTGTCAAAGAAAGGTTGAAATATTAGGCATTTTGAAGAGCTCTTATATAGACATGAGATTTGATGCAAAAATGTGCCGATACTTAACTTCCAACATCTAAATTCTGGGAAATTAAATTGAGAAGAGTTAGGAATAATACAGTCAAGAACCAGTAGCGAAGAGATATGAAACTAAAGAAAAGTACTGGCAGGTAAATAATCAGTAAACAGAGACACATCTCATCAAAAACCATGAAACAACTCCCATCATTACTCCTGGATGAAGCAAAGACCATTCATTCTTAAACCTTGTTTGAAAAGCCAGCATTGTAACATCAGGTACCGCCCACAGTTCAAAACCAATGACATAAGAAAAATTCATATAGGTGAAGCAAAATATGCTAATGTTTAGATCCAGCACACTTAATTCATGATATTTGTATAATACTAGGATAAATAAAGAAATTTTTTACTTTGAAAAAAACATGGGAAATAAGATAATGAGTGTTTGAAATATTTCTAGTTTCCATGATGGAGTATTGACCAAGCAGGAAATAAAAAGGTGTTTGATAGAGTTACAATAACTTTCCTTTTCCCAACAATGTCTTAAGGCCTCTGGATACCTCTTTGTTTCAGAGGCTATGAATGAGGAGGTTTGCATATCAGTGAGGATGGTGAAGAAGGCTGACACAATCTTCCCTTGTCTGGAGTATGATTTGAGGTTGGTCTTATGTACACCAACATGTCAGTACTATAGTAGAGCCCAATGACAACTAGGTAGCAAAAGCAAGTTGTGAATGCTTTGCAATGGCTTTCCCCAGATCCTATGTGGATGACAGCTTGAGGGACATGAGAATAGGAAATGATATTAACTGAGACTAAGAAGATAAGCATCACCACATAAGAGATGAAAAGTAGTTTTTCAAAAAAGAGGTGTCTGTGCAGGATACGGGTAGAAGGGCAGCAACATCATAGAAAAAAATGATGAATTTCCAGAGACCTGCAGTAAGAGACCATCAAGGTGGCTGCAAGCACAATGATACCCTCAAGAGACCCCAGGATCCAGGAAGTAACAGTCATGAGTACACACAGTTTCTGATTCACGTTGATGGTGTATTCTAGAGGGTTGTGTAAGGCCACATAAGTGTCATAAGCCATGACAGCCAACAGGAAACATTCATCCCCAAGCAGGGACATGCAAAAGAATAGCTGGGCTCCACATACTGCCAGACAGATGGACTTCTTTCTAAACAAGTAGTTGAAAGCCATCTTAGGTACCTGCAGAAAGTCCATGAGGAACAGTTGGCAGAGGAGGAAGTACATGGGTGTGGAGCTGAGTGTCCAGGAGATAACAATGGCAGTGTTTCCTATTAAGGCCACTGCAATGATGCCCAGGACAAGAGAGAAAAGCAAGTTGTGGGTGACCAATGGTTTCTCTACTCTATACCTCACCACACTCCCACTTGTCCCACTTGTGTTTCCCAAGCCTGTAAGACAGTATGGGATCATTAAATGCTGGCATGTCACCTATTCAGTTTTATTGAGAGAAAGGTTAATACTCAACATTTTAACCTCTCCATTTTAGAACAAGCCACAGAACCCTGTCTAATCAAAACACCCATATCAATATTTTCTTAAAATCAAGATATGCTTTTCTCTATTTAGAATAATTTTTCTTCTCCCAATATGTATGGGAAGGGCAGCAATCATCACAAAATATTATAAGTTTCATATGATAAATATCTAAGGGAAAAAAGAAAATCCTTCTGTGATCCATAAATGCATCACTGCTATGTGCCACTTTGAATGCTGCTGGAATTTGTTCCATCACAGTGCATAGAGGTTTGACTGTGTGAAATACCTGGTCCGTCGTGGTTCATGATACCTAGAGTGGAGATGTACTTGTATGAGGTGTGGGTTACTGTGAAAAATGAGTTAGATTAATATTTAATCAGGCAAATATTTTAGAAGTATTGAAATGTTTTAAGATTTAATGTGCAGCTGCAAAATGTCTATGAATCATATTTGTATTTGAGGAGATGTCTCAGGTGCTGAAAGAACTAATTGATTGGAAGGGATTAACGTGCAAACCTGGAGAGTAGACAGGAGATATTTGCAGCTGTCTAGCAGAGCTTGAGTAAACTCAAGGCAGTGACAATGGAGTAAGGAAAGAACAGTTTGGAATATAACCAATTCTCAGGTTGCTGCAAATGGCTACCAATTACTCTCTAGCTTTCATTGTTATACTCCATATTTAAAACATCAAACTTCATTGATAGTTTCCAATAATAATTTTACCACAAATTAAAAAATAACCCAAAGGAAGATGTGCTTTTATTCTTCCTGTAATAGCCCCTACAAAAATTCTCCCCGACTTCCAGTCTTGAAAGCGTGAAATGTCATAATGTCTCCTTTCCTTGCAATATTATGATGTCTTTTTAATGATATTTTTAGTTGTTCTAGCAGTTTTTAGTATCGTCTTGTGTAGTATAACCAGATAATACTTTGATACCAATAGATATCATTTGATGATCAAGTATCATAGTGAGGCCTTATAATACTTGCTAGCCTTTATTCCATTTAAAACATTAAGCATAGTAGCTTTCAAAAAATGTTTTGCAGAAATGAATGAAATTGTTACAAATTCAATTATCTTTTCTGTCTCACACATCCCCATTGATCACTGGTTTAGGTGTTGGTATGTCAAGCTTTTTCTATACTATACCAGTAAGTTAGCAAATAGTGTATGTCAAACCAAATAATACCCTACCACAAGAACAGAATAGATTCTTGAGAACTTGTCTGTGAGCTATACCTTAATGCTTGGTATAGACTATGCCTATCATAGCACTCTATTATTGGTGAAAATTTAGTTTGAAATTACTTTGCTGCTGAAATTATCCACAGAGAATTCTCTGATTTTGTATTGATAAAACAAATAAACTTCTGCCCATTATATATAAATGTACAATACCTTGTACAGAATATTAGTGGCATTTTGTTTGTTTCAATGACATGAAGCAAAGACATGGCTTTTTTTACTCTCTGAATTAAAAGGTTATGTCAATTTTCTAATAGAAAATAGCCATCCCCTGTCCACCTTTTTGGCAAAGAAGAGTATGTTCAAGGGTGAGTAATGCAAAATATTGAAGCCAGAGAATAACTACAAAGCAGCAATAAAATGCATGCATTTGTAAGACAACTAAGTTTTTAATACATTTTAATCCTACACATACGATGAGGGAACCCAAATGCCCTGCATCAAGGATATAGATATTAGTTATATCTACCTAAATAACTACCAAATATGTTCTTATTCCAAAGGTCAACATAGTTGTTCAATTATTTTAAATTTTTATTTTTAAAATAAGATAATTTCATTTTTAAAATAAGATCACAATTTCACACTAAAATGTAGAACTCCAATGTCATAGTGAGAGCTGTTTGGGTCCATTTCAATGTCTTCCTGAAAAATGTTTATAGAAAATGGAGAAGACCAAAACATGATAAAGAAACTGAAAGAATAGAAGAAAAGTGACTTAGTGACAGGATACTTAATTGTATGAAAGAGAGATAGAAACATATGCAGAAAAGGGATACAAAGAAAAGAGAAGGAAATAGAAAAGAAAAGGAAGAAAGAAAGATTAAGTACAGAAAACCTGGTGAATACATCTTATAAAATATGAATGGAGATGAAGGGAAAGAAAATATAAATTGGCAATAGACTGGAGAGTAAGACCTGGGTGGGCATGTCTTTCTGAGGATGTCCAAACACAATGTGTCATATTTTCTTGGACCTTGTGATATTTTTCAACCTGGAGATTTCTATCTACACATCTCAGCCCATTCAATTTCTTCAGTTGTCATGTAAGTTTCATGCACTGTGTAATTTAATTAAAATTACTTCATTAAATTATTATTAGCTTCATTAAATTATTTACTTCAACTTGTTGGCACTGACTCTGAGAATTTTATCATCTAGTGTATTTGAAGAATTTGAATCATGAATGGGGAAATGGGGTTCTGCTTGTGGACAAATCAATTCCTTAATAATCTGTAAACTGAAAATGTGTTGTGTGTCATCTAAGGTCTCTTCTTCAGGTCCAAATTTCAGTAAGTCCATTTTAAAACAACATACTGAAGACATATTTTATGTATTTGTTGCTGTGACACTATGTCTACTTCTTGGAAGAAACTCATGATTATCATAAGTGGTCCATGAAATGCTTTTAATAAATTAAAAATATAATTTTATTAAGGTAGCAAATCCATTTTTCCCTTACTGTTTTCAGCATGAATGTGTAAAGTAGCCCAGGTTTTTAGGAGAAATGATGGAACTCAGAGAATGTAGTTAGAAACAGCACACAATGTGGTGAATTTATAAAATATATATAATTTCAATAAACAAGCTGAAGAAGATTTACATTGATGTTCATGGTATAGTGTTGCAAAATCTTTTTCATATACATTATCTCATTCTGTCTTACCAGTAGTGTATGAGGTCAACAAAAAGGTAATATATTCTCAAAAAGAAAGACTGTCACAATTGCCAACCTCACAGCATAGTCAAAGTGTAGATTCAACAAATACATTCTGGACCTGGGGGCAAGATGGCAAAGTGATGAGGTGTGGGTGTTAGTTACTCCTCCCAGGGAGTAGGTAGAAAGCCAGGAACTGCATGGACCAGACACTGCAGAGAATATGACTTTGTGCATACTTCATACAACACTAATGAATGTGTGGAAAAGCTGAGATCAGCTAAATCTGTAAGTTCTCATGGCCAGGGGACCCATATCCCTACCTGCTAGCCTCAGTACAGTGGAAGGAGGGGCTGTCAGTGCTGGGAACAAGGAGGGAGAACTTCAGTTGTGGCTTTGATTTAAAACTCAGGCTGCTGATTGAAACTCCAAGCATAGATAGACTGAGAACAGACATCAGAGAATATGGGAGCATTCAACCCTGCAGAGAGGAGATAGGGGTAGCAAAAACAGCAAAAACCCAAAAATAGAAACAGAGACTGTTTGGAATTCTGATGAACATAAAACAGAAAGGGCAGGGCTCAAACAAAATCAGGATCATATGCAAATCCAGAAAGCAAGGTCCCTTGTCTGAAAAGGGGGTTTCTCTGCTCTCTTGATTGTTCCTTAAGGGACCCAATCTCCTTGTCCCTTAGCATTTCAATAGCCCATCAGATCTGCAAGAAGAGCCCTTCTTTTTCTTTTTTTATCTTTTCTAAAACAATTACCCTAGAGGCCCATCACAGGAAGCCTCAAAGACTTGCAGTTTGGACCCAGGCAAGAGTAGAGCTAAGATAACTCTGAGGGACAAAGCAACAAGTGTAGTGGCTGAGAAAATTCACTAAACACCACAACTTCCCAGGAAAAATGGGGTTACACCCTTACAGCCATCTTCCTAGAGGGCTGGGAATGTTCCTTCCCAGTGCCAGCACCACAGCCCAGAGCTGCCCCAAACAACCCAGTGTGATGGGAAGTGTTTCCAACAGCACACACCCACACCACTATATCAGGCATGGACAATAGACTTTTATGCACCCACAGCTAATTGTCCCAGAGATGGAAAGTTGGAGTTGTGTGAAAAGGGAGATGTTAACATTCCCCATTCAGCTATCATTTCAGCAGGCTGGGAATGCCCCTACACAGCCCTACAGCCCAGAACTTCCCTTGGGGGATGGCACTCAACTTTGATGTAGCAGAGTTTTCCCCCAGCAGAGGAACTAGGAGGGCATGGATTGGAAAAGGGACCCACATGCAAGTTCCAGGGACCATATGCCAATATCAAGGACTTGTGGGTCAGTGGCAGAGGCAAACTATAGAGAGACTGAACTGAAGGATTAGACTATTGAAGCAGAATTAAATCTCCAGGAACACATGGAAGATTTGATTATTACAGCTGTCCTCCCTCCCTAAACTCTCAGACACAAGCCCCATACTCAGGGCAGGCAGCACCAAATACACACAAAAACTTGGAGCACCAATTGGACCCCACAAGACCCACATCACCACTGACCACAGACACAAAGTTGGGTACAACTGGCTTGATGGGAATAGGTGGCTCACAGATGCCACCTGCTGATTAGTTACTGTACTCCAAAAACTGTAGATCTGACAAATTAGTGATAAGTGTTTGAATCAGTCTACACATTCTAAAAGAACTCTGTCAAGTTAAGCAAATGACAAGAAGCCAAAAACAACAGAAAATTTTAAAGTATATGAAAAAAAAACAGATGATATGGAAAACACAAACACAAACACCCAAATCAAAAGATCAGAGGAGACACAGTACTAGAAGCAATTAATCAAAGAAATAAAGACAAACAAGTAGAGCATGGCACAGAAGTTATATCCTTTATAGGACATGAAGAAGACCCTAGAAGAGCACAAGGAAGACATTGCAAGAGTAAATAAAAAATAGATGATCTTATGGAAACAAAAGAAACTGCTGACAAAATTAAGAAGATTCTTGATACTCGTAGTACAAGACTAGAGCAAGCTGAACAGTGAATCAGTGACCTGAAGGATGACAAAATGGAAAATGAAAGAGCAAAAGAAAGAATTGGGAAAAAATAAAAAAAATTGAAATGGACCTCAGGGATATGATAGTTAATTAAAAATGTCCAAATATAAGACATATTGGTGTTCCAGAAGGGTAAAGGTCTAGGAAGAGTATTCAAAGAAATTCTTGGGGAAACTTCTCAAATCTTCTAAACACCATAAATAAACAAATCATAAATGCCCAGTGAACTCCAAATAGAATAAATCCAATTAAACCCACAGAGACAGATTCTGATCAGATTGTCAAATACTGAAGAGGAGCAAGTTCTAAAAGCATCAAGAGAAAAGCAATTCAACACTTACAAAGGAAAGAGCAAAAGACTAAGTAGTGACTACTCAGCAGCTACCATGAAGGTGAGAAGGCAGAGGCATGACATATTTAAAATTATAAGAGAGAAATATTGCCAACCAAGAATTCTTTATCCAGCAAAGCTCTCCTTCAAATTTGAAGGGGAACTTAAATTTTTCATAGACAAACAGATGCTGAGAGATTTTGCTAAAAAGAAACCTGCCCTACTTGAGATATTAAAGGGAGCTCTACAAACAGAAAACAAAGGAAGTAGAAATATGGAGAAATATTCAGTACTGAAGAGATTCAGTATGAGTACATTAAAGGACATTAGGAGAGAGAGGGAAAAATATATCTGACAAACATAAACCAAAGGATAGCATGGCTGATTCAAGAAATGCCTTCATAGTAATAACCCTGATTATAAATGGATTAAACTCCCAAACTAAAAGGTATAGATTGGCAGAATGAATCAAAAATAGTGAACCATCCCACCAACACAGAATACTATGAATACTCAACCTTCATAAAACTAGAATCATGTAATATGTATTATTTTGTAGCTGACTACTTTTGATCACCATATGTCAAGCAGGCTATTCAGTGTGTGTGTTTTTCACAATGCTGGGAGATTTCCACCAGATGTATTGTTCATATTTTAAGTATTATTTCTCCTAATAATTGACATTTTGTTTGTTACCATGTTTTAGCTATTATGAAAAATAAACTACCTTTAAAATTGCCAAATAAAAAAAGTGAACTATCAATATGTTGCATTGAAGAGCCTTATCTTAGACACAGGGACACAAAGAAATTGAAAGTGAAAGGATGGAGAAATATTTCTTGCAAGCTACAGCCAAAGGAAAGCAGAAGTAGCAATATTAATCTCAGATAAAATAGACTTGAAATCCAAGGATGTAATGAGAGACAAAGAAGGCCACTGCATAGTAATAAAAGGGGCAATTCAAGAAGAAAAAATAATCATAAATGTTTATGCACCCAATCAAGGTGCCACAAAATACATGAGACAAACACTGGCAAAACTAAAGAAAGCAATTGATGATTCCACAATAACTTTGAGAAAATTCAACACATCACTCTCTCCTATAGAAAGATCAAATGGACAGAAGACCAATAAGGAAATTGAAAATCTAAACAATCTGATAAATTAATTGGATTTAACAGATATATATAGAATATTACATCCCAAATCACCAGAATACACATTCTTCTCTACTGCTCATGGAGCTTTCTACAGAATAGATCATATGCTGAGACATAACACAAGCTTCAACAAATTAAAAAAAATTGAATTTATTCAAAGCACATTCTCTGACCTTAATGGAATATAATTAGAAGTCAAAAACCATCAGAGACCTAGAAAATTCTCAAAACCCAGGGGTTAAGCAACATGTTCCTAAACAGTCAGTCAGTTAAAGAAGAAATAGCAAGAGAAATTGCTAAATATATAGACATGAATGAAAATGAGAACACAACATATCAATACCTATGGGATGCAGCTAAAGCGGTACTGAGGGGGAAATTTATAGCACTAAATGTATGCTTTAAAAAGGAAGAAAGAACTAAAATGAAAGAACTAATGGACAAACGGAAGAAGCCAGAAAATGAACAGCAAAGAAATCCTAAACCAAGTAAAATGAAAGAAATAACAAGGATAAAAGCAGAAATATGACATAGAGAAAAAAAAAAAAAAACAGTAGAGAGAAAAAGTAACACCAAAAGTTATTTCTTTGAGAAGATCAATATTGACAAGCCCCTCAGTAGACAGACAATATCAAAAAGAGAGAAGACCTTTATAAATAAAATAACAATAAGAAAGTTGACATTACTGCTAATCCTGAAGAAATTTAAAAAATTATAAAAGGATACTTTGAAAAACTGTATGCCAATAACCTGGATAATCTAGAGGAAATTGACAATTTCCTGGAAACATATAAACAACCTAGACTGACCAGAGAAGAAATAGAAGACCTCAACCAACTAATCACAAGCAAAGATATCCAAGCAGTCATCAAATGCTTCCCACAAACAAATTCCCAGGACCAAATAGCTTCACAGGGAAATTCTATAGTTCTTTCCAAAAAGAACTGACACCAATCTTACTTTAACTCTTTCAAAACATGAAATAAAATGGAACACTGCCTAACAGATTTTATGAAGCTAACATCAATCTAATACCAAAACCAGGCAAAGATGCTACAAAAAAGGAAAACAGCAGGCCACCCTCCCTAATGAATATACACGAAAAATTCCTCAACAAAATACTTGCAAATTGAATCCAAAGACTTATTAAAAACTCATACACCATGACCAAGTGGTGTTCATTCCAGGCATGCAAGGATGATTCAACATAAGCAAATAAATCAATAGATTACATCACATTAACAAATCAAAAGAGAAAAAAAATAAATGATGATCTCAATAGATGCTGAAAAAGCATTTGACAAAAGCCAACGTTGCTTTTTGATAAAAGTACTTCAAAAGGTAGAAATTGAAGGAAACTTCCTCAATATGATAAAGAACATATGTGAAAAACTCACAGCCAGCATAGTACTCAATGGTGAGAGACTGAAAGCCTTCCCTCTAAGATCAGGAATGAGAAAATTGAATAACAGTGGTGACAGCTGGCATACTTCATTGTGCTAGATGTGCTACCCAGGGCAATCTGGCAAGACAAAGGAGTAACAAGCATCCAAATTGGAAAGAAGTAAAACTGTCATTAATTGCATATGATATGATCTTATAGCTAGAAAACCCTGAGAAATCAATGATAAAACTACTAGAGCTAATAAACAAATTTAGCAAAGTAGTGGGCTACAAGATGAATGCACATAAGTCAGTAATGTTTCTATGTGCTGGAAATGAACATATGAAGAGACACTCAAAGAAAGATATCACTTTCAATAGTAATTTAAAAAATCAAGTACCTAGGAATAAACATAAACCTATACAAAGAAAACTACATAACTTTACTAAAAGAAATGGAAGGTGACCTTAAAAGATGGAAAAATATTCCATGCACATGGATAGGAGGACTAAAAGTCATTAAGATGTCAATTCTACCAAACTCATTTACAGATTCAATGCAATCCCAATCAAAATTCCAACAACCTACTTTACAGACTTGGAAAAGCTAGTTACCAAATTTATTTGGAAAGCAAAGATGCCTCAAATTGCTATAAACCTTCAAAAAAAGTAAAACGTAGTGGGAGGACTTACACTCCCTGATTTTGAAGCTTATGATAAAGCCACAGTAATCAAAACAGCACGGTACTGGCAAAAAGATAGACATATAGATTAATGGGATTGAATTGAGAATTTGGAGATAGACACCCAGATCTACTACCAACTGACTTTTGACAAAGCCCCCAAAGCCACTGAACTGGGACATAACAGTCTTTTCAACAAATGGGGCAGGGAGTGTTGGATATCCATGTTCAAAAGAAAGAAAGAGGACCCCTACTTCACACCCTACACAGAAATTAACTAAAATGGATCAAAGATCTCAATATAAAAGACAGTACCATAAAATTCCTAGAAGTTAATTTAGGGAAACATCATCAAGACCTTGTATTAGGTGGCCACTTCCTAGACCTTATACCAAAAGCACAAGAAACAATGGAAAAAATAGATAAATGGGAACTCCTCAAACTTAGAAGCATGTGTACCTCAAAAGAATTTGTCAAAAAGGTGAAGAAGCATCCAACTGAATGGGAAAAAAATTTTAGAAACCATGTATCTAACAAAAGTGATATCTTGCATATATGAAGAAATCCTACAACTCAATGACAATAGTACCATCAGCCCAATTATAAAATGGGCAAAAGATATAAAAAGACAGTTCTCTGAAGAGGAAATACAAATGACCAAAAAACACATGAAAAAATGTTCAGCTTCACTAGGTATTAGAGAGGTGCAAATTAAGACCACAATTAGGTACTATCTCATAGCCATTAGAATGGCTGCCATTAAAGAAACAGGAAAATACAAATGTTGGAGAGGATGTGGAGAAATTGGAACTCTTACTCATTGTTGGTTGGAGTGTAAAATGGTTCAGCCACTGTGGAAGTCAGTCTGGCAATTCCTTAGAAAACTAGATATAGAGCTCCCTTTGATACAGTGATTGTGCTTCTCAGTGTGTACCGGGAAGATCTGAAAGCAGTGACACAAACAGTTATCTGCATGCCAATGTTCATACAAGCATTATTCACAGTTGCCAAGAGGTGGAAACAACCCAAAAGTTCTTCAACAGATGAGTGGATAAATAAAATGTGGTATATACAAATGATGAAATACTACGGGGCAGTAAGAAGGAATGATGTCATGAAACATATGACAACATGAATTAATGTTGCAGACATAATGCTGAGTGAAATAAGTCAGGCAAAAAAAGAGAAGTATTATATGCTACAACTAATGTGAACATTGAAAAATGTAAAATATACAGTTTATAATGTAGAATGTAGGGGAACTAGTGACAGAGAGCAATTATTGAAGGGGGAATGATAACCCAATAAGAATAGATTAGCTATTGTGGATAAATTTAACATTCTGGGAATGCCCAGGGATGACTGTGGTTTGTTAATTTCTGATGGGTATGGTAGGAACAAGTTCACAAAAATGTTGCTATATTAGGTTATTTTATTTGGATAAAGTAGGAACATGTTGGAAGTAAAGTAGTCATTTTAAGTTAGCTGTCTTTTTCTTACTCCCTTGTTATGGTATCTTTCAAATGTTTTTATATTGTATGTTTCTTTTTTAATTTTTTTGATATAGTTGATTTAAAAAAGAGTTTATTAAAAAAAAGAAAAATATATGCAGAGCCCCCTTGAGGTGCTGGTGGAGAATGCAGGGTGTTGGGCTTCTCCTCAATGGTTGCTGATGTGCTCACAGCCATAGGGGACCCGTGGTTTGATGTGTTGAGCCCTCTACCATGGGACTTGCCTTTTGCAAGAGAGTTGCTGCAAAGGACAGGCTAGGCCTTCCTTTAACTGTGCCTAAGAGCCTCTTCCTGAATGCCTCTTTGTTGCTCAGATGTGGCCCTCTCTCTCTAGCAAAGACAACTTGGCAGGTGAAATCTCTGCCCTCCCCCCTACATGAGATCTGACAGCCAGAGGTGTAATCTCCATGGCAATGCGGAATATGACTCCCAGGGAGGAAACTAGACCTGGCATCATTAGATGGAGAACATCTTCTTGACCAAAAGCAGGATGTGAAAGAAATGAAATAAGCTTCAGTGACAGAGATATTCCATAATGTGCCAAGAGGTCAATCTGTTGGGCACTCTTATACACAATATAGAAAACCCTTTTTAAGTTCTAATGAATTGGAATAGCTAGCAATAAATACCTGAAACTATCAAACCACAACACAGATCTCATGAATCTTGAAGACAATCATATAAAAATATAGCTTATGAGGGGTGACAATGTGATTTGGAAAACCATATGGACCATACTCCCCTTTGTCCAGTGTATGCATGGATAAGTAGAAAAAATGGGGGAAAAATGGCACCCAGTGTTGTTTTATACTTTAATTGTTCTTTTTCACTTTAATTTTTATTCTTATTATATTTGTGTGTGTGGTAATGAAATGTTCAGAAATGAATTTTGGTGATGAATGCACAACTATATAATGGTACTGTGAACAACTGAATATATGCTTTTTATGACTACATGATATGTGAATATATCTCAATAAACATGAATAAAAAGAGTGATGCATTCTATTCTCTGTTTTCTGGAAAATGATAGTCACTTTCTGACTCTTACCTATATCTCTTTATTTTTCTGTTGTCTCTTGCAAAAAAGATAGAACATTACCCACTTAAATTTTTGAAAGCTTTCACATTTCCAGAGACCTTTTATCTTCACTTACTGTGAAATGGGCTTTAAATGTTTTTCTTCTACAGAGATTTATGTACCTAGATTTCAATTATAGAAGGGTATGGTATCTTTCATAGCCTCTCTTAGGAAAACATAAATCCATGTAAAACACTAAACTCTGATTCATTATTCAATGTTTTGTCATTCATTCTTTGAATATTGAGTCAAAAATAATGGCTGCTTTATCCTGCTTTATTTAGGAAGTAAATCAGTTTATCATGCTCAAACTAAATATTTACAAATTTTAAAAATAGTTTTGTGAATCTAACTCTATTGCAATATAAACTGAATCCATGAAACTTGTTCTCAAATGAAATTAACATTATTACCTCATAACCAGTATGTCTTATCAAATATTTATGATGAAATAAAATGAATCTAAATTCTCAAAAGTATTAATGTAAACATTTGATTATCAAATCAAATTGGAGCAAAATTCATAAAGAATTCATGTAATTCACTTCTATAGGACAAAGACAACTCATCATCCAGTGTATTGATATGAATCTTGGAATATTTTATGTTCTTCATAAATGATACAAGAAACAAAAAATAAAATAACTATTTTTAAATCCTTAGGCTAGCAGTTATAATTAGGATGGTATGGTACTGGAACAAATACTGTAGAACAATGGGACATGATAGAGTTCAAATAACCAGCCACACATATATGTTATTGACAGGAGCAGCTCTTCTGCAAACAAAACCCCAGATCTGGAGTCCTTCCATTTTGCCACTCTCATTCACTAAAGTGCTGCTGATTCCTTGAGTGTATAAATTCTATGCAGTATCATTTCCATCCATCAAGTTAGTGAGACAACATACAGCTGTGACAGGAACTCTTGACTGCCTCAGCCTGGAAGAGACTTAATGATTTACCTTCTTCCATCCCTTTATCCTGAAATCTATCAAATGGACCATAGAACTTGCCATCACCCTCTACCCTCAATATCATTCTCCCAACCTGCACACCAGTATGAATCTCATGCCTTTTAGGTGACAATTTTCTCTTTTTCTATGATGTTGGCTTTTTATTTTTGACTCTCCAGAATCACTCTCCACGTTTTTCAACTCTGCTTCCCACCCTGGGAGCCCCTAAAGATCTCTTTCCCTCTGAGTTCTGGTGGAGCACAGACAGGGAATCAAATGTTAAGGACAACATATCTAGTATCCCAGAAAATTCACCCTCCCTTACTAGTTCCACATTTTCCACTGGTGTTTTTAAAATCTTTTATCTTATATTTTGACTTATCTTTTTTTCCTGAGAAGTGTATG
Organism: Choloepus didactylus; assembly: GCF_015220235.1. Taxonomy (NCBI): domain Eukaryota; kingdom Metazoa; phylum Chordata; class Mammalia; order Pilosa; family Megalonychidae; genus Choloepus; species Choloepus didactylus. The sequence goes on from NC_051316.1 coordinate 4,250,788, forward strand.
CTTTCTACCACTAAAAATGTAGAATTATCAATATTTTCTTGTGTTATTAACAATTTTTAATTTTACATGTAAATTAAATTGTTAGTGCTTATATGTTTATAACTTTCTTTAATCAATATATAGTTTTCATTGCAAAATACCTAGCAATAAAATTTATTTGCCTTTTGTATTTATTATTATACCACATTTTATGAAAATTAGTATATATGAATATTTTATCATTTACCTAAATAATAAATATTTCTCTGCAACTTCAAATGCCTCTCTCTGAGCTATATATAGCTAGGTTTTTAAATCCATCTTTTGAAATTGTAACTTTTTTAGACTATTCTAATTCCACTGTTTTTTTTTTTTATTATTTTTATGTACTTCTAAAATATTTACAAAGAAACACTCTTTCTTTCTCCTTCTTCACTCCCTTGGTAATTTTAATCTGCTATCTATCTGTGAATTTCCTAGTTTGTAAGGTCCACCTTCAGTTTTCTACCTGTGGATATCCAGTTTTCCCATACAATTTGTTGAAGGGACTAGTCTTTCACCCCTGAGTGTATGTAAATCCTTTGTTGAAAATTGACTGGCTAGGATTTATGGGTTTATTTCTGGACTTTTGATTCTGTTCCATTGATGTATTAATCTATATTCCAGTACCACACTGTTCTGATTACTTCAACTTTGTGGTTAAATTTGAAATCAGGAAGTTTGAGTCCTCCAACAATGTTCTTTATCATGTTTGTTTTGGTTATTCAGGGACTTTTGAAGTTCTATATGAATTTGAAGATTGTTTTTCTTATTTCTGCATTAAAAAAGCAGCCTGAATTTTGATGAGATTGTATTAAAGATGTATATTGTTTCAGGCAGTATTAATATAAAAGATTTAACTCATGTAAATCATGTACATGGGCTGTCATTCCATTTACTTATGTCTCCATTAATTTCTTTCATCAGTGATTTATAGTTTTCATTATACTTCTTCTTTATTTTGTTGAAATTTATTCCTACATGTTTTAGTTGATAATGTAAATTGAACTGCTTTTTTACTTCCTCTTCCAATTGTTCTTTGCTAGTACATAGAAATGCAACTGATTTTTGTGTTGATCTTCTACCCTATTGCTATTCTGAACCCATTTATTAGCTCTAATACTTTTCCTGTGAATTCATTTGGATATTCCACATATAGTATCAGGTCATGTACAAATGTATATTGTTTCCTTTTTCCTTTCCAACTAATATAACTTTAATATATTTTATTTCATAATTCCCCTGTCAAAAATTTCTATTACCCTATTGCATAGCAGTTGTGAAGTGGTCATACTTGTGTCATTCCTGGTAATTAGGGAATGTCTTTTATTTTGGATTTTTCATAAATGACCTTTTTCATGTTGAGAAAGTTCCTATCCATTTCTACTTTTCTGAGCATTTTATAAAGAAAGAGTGCTGTATTTGTCTTTTATACAAATCAATAAAAAGGTCTTATCTCTGTCTATTGAGATAGTTGGCTTTTTCCCCATCAATCAATTTGTTTATAGTATTCCCTTCAGCAATTTTCACTTATTGAACCACTCTTGAATTCCTGAGAAAATTCCCACAAGGTCACAGTGCAAAAACATTTTAATATCATGTTGGTATTGATTTGCAAGTATTTTCCCAAGGATAAATGCATCTGTATTCTTGAGGTAACTTGTTGCCAATTTTCTTTTCTTGTGATATTTTAGCAGTCATTGGAATCACTGGAACATGCATAGAAAAAAATAGGAAGTGTTTACTTCTTGAAATTTTTGTAAGGGATTGGAAAGGATTGATGCTAATTCTTTAAATGTTTGGTAGAATACTCAGGGAATCTATCTGATCCTGGTCTTCTTTTTGGGAAGCTTTGATTATTGATGCAGTCTGTAATTGTTACTTACGTATAATTTTTTCCTCAAGTGGAACTGATAGGAATTTTAATATAGGCTCCTGGCACATTGACCTTATTTCAATACATCAGATGCAATGTTTTAAGCCTCTAGTCCACTTGGTTATCAGGAAATTCACTCAGTTATTAACGGGATGCCTTCCTACCCTCACCTTTAACCCACCAGTGTCACATGAAAGGCTTCAGGGCTTACAAAGTAATGACAATCAGGCTGAGCCTTCAGGGCTTCATCTGCTTAGTGCCTTCTGCTGATGTGATTGAAACATGTGGATTTTCCAAGTCTACAGGACTTGCCAAGGCCATCTGTGGACCTGTAGGAGGATTTCTGTCCCCTGGATAGCAAAGAGATGCATCTCTGTGTATGCTTCCATCCCTATTCCCTTTACTCCACCCCAGCATCCTCCATCAGTCCTTAGTAAGACGTGTTCTTAAAGGTGAACCTGAGTTTCCACCTGCCCAAAAATCTTAGAGAAATTGGTATCTTAAAAATAGTAATCTAAGTGAGAGCTCATGTTTCTCTGAACCATATTAATGATAGTAGAGCTGAAGAAAACCTGAATTAAGTGCATTTTAACATTCATAATTAAATGCAAGTGCTTTTCCAAGCAATACTTATATTTACCAAGATGTTTTAAAATTATTTTCATTACTTTTTTCATCCTACTGATTCCTTCCAGGCTCATTTTTTTTCTTTTCTGAAATATATCCATTAGTACTTTCACAGTTTTTGTGAGTCTGAATTTGTTTTACTTTCATCCAGATTCTTTTTTTATTTAGTAATTTATTTTTGTTAGAGAATTTGTAGGTATACAGAAATATCTTGCCTAAAATATATAAAACACAGAGTTACACTACACCACTCCATTATTAACAACTTAATTTAGTGAGGTACATTTGATATAATTCATGAAAGAACACATTTGTAATTGTACTATTAATTTTTATAACATTTGCTATAGTGTTCCATGTGTTTTAAAGTTCTATGTTTTCTTTTTATTTTAATTCTAGAAACTTTCATATGACCTAAAAATTTCCCTCTTATTATGCTCACAATGTTGTGCTACCATCACCACCATCCACTACAAAGACTTACACTCTGCCCAAATAGAAATTCTGTAATTTATAAGCATAAACTTCCCACACCCTACATTCAATCCACTCTCTGGTTACATACCTTCTACACTGTAAGTATGAATTTGCTTATTCTAATTATTTGACTCCAGTGAATACAATATTTTTCAGTTCATGCCTGACTAATTTCACTTAACAAGATATCTTAAAGGTTCATCCATGTTCTGGGAAGAATCAAAACTTCATTCTGTTTTATTGCTGAATAATATTCCATTGTACATATAGACAACATTTTGTTTAACCATTCATCACTTGATGGATGCTTTGTTTTCTTCCATCATTTGGCAGTTGTGAATAATGTCACTATGAACATTTGTGTGCAAATATCTATTCGAGTCACCGCTTCCAATCTTTTGGGTATATACCTAGTAGCAGGATTGCTGGATAAAAAAATAATTCTACACTTAGCTCTCTGTGGGATTGCCAGACTTCCTCAGTGGTTGCATCATTTTTCATTACCACCAGCAGTGAATGAGTGTTCCTATTTTTCCATATCCTCTTCAAAACTATTTTTTAAATGTTAGCTATTTTACTCGGTACAAAATGGTATGTCATTGTGATTTTGATTTGCATTTCCCTAATTGCTACTGATATTCAATATCTTTTCATGTGTTTTTTAGCCATTTGTATATCCTCTTGGGAGCAATATCTACTCAAGTCTTTGCCCATTTTTAATTGGGTTTTATGTCTTTTTAATGTTGAGTTGTAGGATTTATTTATATGTTCTGGATACTAAACCCTTATTGGATATGTGGTTTCTAAATATTTTCTCCCATTCAGTAGGTTGTCATTTCACTTTCATGATAAAGTCCTTTGATACACAAAAGTTTTTATTTTTTATTTCTATGAGATCCCATTTAACTAATATTTTACTTTTCTTCTATTGCTTGCACTTTGCCAAACACAAGATCCTGGAGATGATTATCTGCATTTTCTTGTATGGGTTTTATAATTCTGATCCTTATATTTAGGTCTTTGATTCATTTTGAGTTAATTTTTGTATATGGTGTAAGATAGGGTTCCTCCTTCTCTCTTTTGCATGTGGCTATCCAGTTCTTCCTGCACCAATTGTTAAACTGACTACTCTTTCCCAACTTAGTGGACTTGGCTCCCATGTCAAATATCAATAGCTGGATGTGAATGTCTATTTCTGAACACTCAAATTAATTGCATTGGCTAATATATCTACCCTTGTGCTAGTAAAACACTGTTTTGACCACTGTAGCTTTACAATAATTTTAAAGTCAGGAAATGTGTCTCTAAAATCATTCATTTTTTCAAGATGCTTTTGGTTAGCTCTTGGCATTCCAAGTAAATTTAATGATTTTCCATTTCCGGAAATTAGGCTGTTGAAATTTTGACTGGGATTAAGTTGAGTCCACTATTCATTTGGGGTGGTATTGACATTTTGACAGTGTTTAGTCTTCCAATCCAAGAGCATGGAATGTCCTTCCCTTTATTTATATCTTCTTTGATTACTTTTGCAAAGGTCTGTAATTTTCCATATGTGCATTCTTTATATATATATTCTTTATATATATACAGTTGAATATACTGTAAGATATGATTCTTTTGATTTCTGTTGTAAACAGAGTTTAATTTCTTTTAATTTCTTTTAATTTCTTGTTTTCCTCCTCAGATTGCTTACTACTAGTAGGTAGAAATACTCTTTAATTTTGTATGTTAGTCTAGTACCCTGCCACTTTGCTGATCTCATTTGCTAGCTCCCATAGACTAATGACTAAATATAGTCATAGACTATAGACTAATAGACTATAGACTAATGACTAAATATAGTTAAGATGTCAAATCTGACCAAACTGACTTTTGATGAATTTCAATAACAATTACAATCACAATAAGCTTCTTTGCAGAAATAGAGAAACCAATAATCAAATTTATTTGAAAGGGCAGGGTGCCCTGAATAGCTAAAAATATCTTGAGATAGAAAAGTGAAGTGAGAGGTCTCATATTACCTGACTTTTAAGCATGTTACAAAGCTACTGTGGTTAAAAGAGCATAGTACTGACATAAGTTAAGTATATGGACCAAAGGAATTGAATTGAGTGTTCAATAATAGATTCACTCATCTATGGACAATTAGTCTTCAATAAGGTGGATAATTTGACTGAACTGAGACAGAGCATTCTCTTCAGCAAATGGTACTTGAAGAACTGGATATGCACATCCAGAAAAATTAAAGATGACCCAGATCTCACACATTACACAAAAATTAATTCAAAATAGATCAGAGACCTAAACATTATAGCTAAGTTCATAAAACATTTAGAAGAAAATGTAGGGAAATATCTTTAAGATCTTATGATTTGAGGTAGATCCCTAGACTTTACACACAAGCATGAGGAATGAAAGAATAAATAGATAAATGGGAACTCTTCATGTTGAATACTTTTGCCCATCTAAGAACTTTGTCAGGAAAGTAAAAGGACAACCTACACATGAGAGCTGATATTTGGAAACCACATATTGGATAAGGGTTTTATATTCAGAATATATAAAGAGATCCTAAAACACAAAAACAATAGGAAAAAAAAACAATTTAAAAATGGGCAAAAGACATGGATAGACACTTTTCTGAAGAGAAAATACAAATGGCTCAAACACATGTGAAAAGATCCTCAACTTCAATAGCTATTTTGGAAATGCAAATCAAAACTGCAATGAGATATTGTCTAATACCTACCAGAATAGCCACTATCAAGAAAACCAAAATTTACAAATGTTTGGAGAGGATATGGAGAAAGAAGTTCACCTTCTCATTTTGGTGGTAATGTATAATTATGCAACCATTCTGGACAGCTGTTTGATGGTTTTTTAGGAAGCTAAGTGTAGAATTGCCTTAAGATCCAGTAATACCATTACCAGGTATACTCTCAGAGGAACTGACAGCTAGGACACAAACAGACAAGTGTGAGCTAATGTTTATAACAACATTATTCAAGACAGCCAAGAGCTAGAAGAAGCCCAAGTATCCATCAATGGATGAGTAGAGAAACACACTGTGATATATGCATACATTGGGATATTTCACAGCTGTAAGACAAAATAAAGTCATGACACATATGAGAATGTACATGAACCTTTAGGACATTACATTTAGTGAAACTACTCAGAAAAAAAGGAGAAATGCTGTATGGTCTCACTAGTATGAACTAACTATAATGATGAAACCTGAGAGTTCAAGGTAAAAACACAGGTTATTAGTGGGTAGGAAGAGGGTAGAGACTGGCCATTTGATACTAAAGTAGTACAGAATGTTCAACAGGACAGATTGTAAAGATGCAGAAATGGATAGCAGAATACTATGTGATGATAGCACAATATTGTAAGTATAATGAACAAAACTGAGTATGAGTATGTTTGAAAGAGGAAAGCCAGGGGCATATATGACACACCAGAAGTGAAGATAGAGAATAAAACTGGGACAATATAACTTAGCAAAAAATAGTGTGGTAAATGATTGTGTTTAAACATAGAAATATAAGAAAGTTCTTAAGTGAGGTTGAGCATGGGAATGTCAACATTGCAACCTGATAAAAATTGGATGGTATATGGGAAAATACAATCAATGAAAACTAGGTCTATAGTAAAAATATCATAATATTCTTACATTAACTGTAACAAAGGCAATACACCACATTTAATGTCAACAGAGAGGTGTATAAGGGGGGAGTATGGTATTCTTGTTGCTGTTTTTTCACCTTTTTATTTTTTATTTTATTTTTATTGTTTAATCTTTTTTCTTTTATTTTTGTTTCTCTGCTCTTTTTGTTGGAGATATGGAAAAGTTCTTATATAGATAGTCATGGTGAAGATATAAGTATGTGATTATACTGGGAGTTATTTATTGTTCACATAGAATGGATTTCATGGGGTGTGAATAAAGCTGTTTAAAAAGCTAGGTATCCAAAATGGCCTCAGTATGATAAGCCCAAGTCAACAGTAGTTCCAAATATCAAAAAGAATAACCGGGCCCTTATCTGAGACTCTATAAATGTTTAATTTACTAACTTTATTTTCAGAAATATAAATCCTCCAGAGAGCTCCTATGCCAGGTAAGTAAAAAAACCCAGAGCCAACAGTATCTTCAAGAACATAAATCACAGTGGGCACAGCAAGAGGGCAGTGTGGAGAGGTGTGGAATTTAGTTAGTCTTTGAGAGTAACTAGTAAATAACTGGGAAAAACTAGCAAATAATCTGGAACCACTGTTGGGAGATATCCATGAATGGACACATATACACCAGCTTGAAATGGGTGGAACACCTGGGATTGCACCACAGAATCATAAATAATTCTTGGCAAATATGGAGCTGACATCCGTCCTCCTTGGACATGGCAGACTGAGCTGAAACACTTCTGTGTGGACATAGAAACATGTGACAGGGAAAGTGACTCAACCAATCTCCAATTATCATTTTAAATAACAAATTTGGACTACTGAACACAAGAAATAAGCACAGATAATCCTGGACAAAGTAGGGAAGGAAGCAGTTTCCTTCCAGCAAAGAGGAGGCAGAGCTGACAGAAAAAAAATGCTTAAATAAATAAAAAACAGAGGCTTTTGGCTGGGCTCAGAATAATTAAAGATGGCTGTGTCCCAAGAAAATGGACAGAGTACTAGGTACCAACTCTGGAAGACCAGTGAAATTGAAGGTCTGGGAACTGGCTCTGGAAAGGGGCTTTTGCTCCTTTTCCTTTTTATTTCTCTCACTCTAAGCAGCTCATTACAGAATGCTACATGCATTTTTGATTTTCAGTGCTTGACCCAGGAAAGGGTGGAGTTAACAGAATCAGAAAGACAAAGGAAGAATTCAAGTGGAGGATAACATCAGGGGGTGTATCTTTCCTAAGAAAAGGTGGGGGTGGAACCAGCTCAAGTGGCTGCCCTCTCTCAGAGAATTCATATCCTAGGGCCTGGGGGAAAATGAACAAACCAGGAACAACTTAAGCTTGGCTTCTAACCTCTCAGCCCCTGGCCAGGACAGGGTCCATTTTGAATTAAAGGGACTACACTGTCTTACATTAGTGGGGAGCTGCAGGCTGAAAAGCATCACCTGCTGGGCAGGATAGGAAAAGCCCAGATTCTAGAGGCCTCACAGGAAAGCCTGCCTATCATCTAGGATTCACCTTCAGGGAAACATAATACTGAATACAGCGTCTTCCTGAGACCTGAGACCTGAGCCCCTCTGGTCTGGGAAAATCTGATTGGGGTAATCAAGGAAACCAGATTACTAGACAACAGAAAATGACAAATCATACTATGAATAATGAAGATATGGCCCAGTTAAGGGAACAAAATTACACTTCAAGTGAGATACAGGAACTAAAACAACTAATTAATCAAAAAACATCCTAAATCAATTCAAAAATCAATCCAAAAATCAAATCAGCAAGATGAGGGAAGATATAGCAAAAGAGATGAAGAATATAAAGAAGAAATTTGGTAAACATAAGGAAGAAATAAATTTGAGAAAACAATTGGCAGAACTTGTGGGAATGAAAGGGACAACACAAGAGATGAAGGTCATAATGGGGACAGACAGCAATAGATTTGAAGAGACAGAAGGAAAGATACATGAACTGAAGAACAGTACATCTCAAATCCCACACACAAAAGAACAGATGGGGAAAAGAATGGAAAAATATGACTGATGTCTCAGGGAACTGAATGACCATGTGAAATGCATGAATATACATGTCATGAGTGTCCTGGAAGAGGAAGAGAAGGGAAAGGGGGCAGAGACAGTAATGGAGGAAAAAGTCACTGAAAATTCGCCATCTCTCATGAAAAACATAGAATTTCAGATCCATGAATGCAGCATACACCAAATAGAAGAGATCTAAATAGACTTACTCCAATACATATAATAATCAGATTATCAAATGTCAAAGGCAAAGAGAGAATTCTGGAAGCAGCAAGAGAAAACTGATCTATCAAATATGAGGGAAGATTGATAAGACTATATTCAGATTTCTCAGTAAAAATTATGGAGTTAAGAAAGCTTTGGTATGATATATTTAACATACTGAAAGAGGAAAAGCACCAACAAAAAATTTTATATCTGGCAAAACTCTCCTTCAAATATGAGGGAGAGTTTAAGATATTCTCAGACAGACAATGAGACAAAGTGTTTGTGAAAAAGGTAGCTGCTCTACAGGAAATATTAAATGGAGCACTACAGACAGACAGGAAGACAGGAGAGAGGTTTGGAGCACAATTTTTAGTGAAGATAGAACAGTAGTATAAGTACACTGAACAACGATGACTGAGTATTGAAAAAGAAAGATTACAAGCATGTAGGACACCAGAAGGAAAGATAGAAGAAAAAAGACTGTGACTGTATATCTTAGAGAAACCTAGAACAGTCAATGCTTGTGATAAAATGTAGGTGTATGTTTTTGCATGAGGGAGAACGAATGAATGTTAACTTTGCAAAATGTTACAAAGGGGGTGTTATTGGGGGAAAAACTACTACCAACACAAACTTGAGTCTATAGTAAAAAATAAGATTGCAGTATGCTTTCTTTAATTGTAACTAAGGCAATAAACTATAGTTAAATGCTTATACAAGGGACATAAGGGAGGGATATGGGATCCTTGGCATTGGTGATGTCCCTTCATCCTTTGTATTGTTCTTTTGTTTCAATTCTTTTTTAGTGTAATGAAAATGTGTAAGTTCTAATTGTGGTGGCAAATGCACAACTATATGATGATACACTATACAACAGATTGTACACTGTGAATGACTGTATGGTATTGAATATACCCCTATAAAATTGCAGGGAAATATAAGCAGAGGGATACAAGTACTGGAGAGAACTTAGAGAGAGATGTATGTATTCACTGTTGGTTGGGAGGTAGAATGCTGTAGCTTATCTGGAGGATGGTGTGGTGTCTCCACAGGAAGCTAGGTATGTGGTTGCCACAATGTCCTGAAACCTCACTATGGGGTATAAACTTGGAAGATCAGAGAGTGGGACATAAAGGAACATTAGCACACTGGCCTATATGGGAACAGTTTTCACAATTTGCAATGTATGGAGGTGGCCTAAGAGAATTAACAGAATGGTGAACTGTGGCTTATACTTAACAATAGAATATTGAGTGGCTACAAGAAAAAGGCTCTGAGACATGAAACTAGGTAAGTGGATCTTGAGTACAGCATTTTGAGTGAAACATGTCAGAAACAAGATGACAGAAATTGTGATGCCTCACTGACATAGACTGACTATAATGTGTAAACTCTGAGAACTGAGAACAGGTCCTGAGATGCTGAGCTCTTTGTGTATGACTTGCTCAGTCTCTGGAACCTTGAGTATCTGTGTGAGAGCTGAGACATGGAGCTAGACTTTGGCAGCTATGAATGTCAGTATTACCCCATACAACTGCTGAAAGAGGTGAAAAAGTTCAAACTTCAATTAGGGATATGAACAAAGTGGGTTTGGTTGGGATTATGGCAGGGCAGGCCAAGGGGTTAAGGATGGTACTGACTGGTTTTAGGGCTACAGCTCTTGTGCAGGACCAAGGGAGGAGATGTTTGTTTGGTGCAGGATCTGTGTTTTCTGTAGCACACTGGGTAGTTTGACTTCTATGGTCAGTTTGAACACGTTGGATGCATGGAGCTGGTAGAGGGAAGCAGGATTTGGTGAGTTTGTATGAGTTGAGATGAAACCCCAATGTATCCCAGAGTGATGTGGGCATAGAGTAAATGTGTATTTGTGGGGCCCCAGGGTAAACTGGGAAGAAATGCAGAAATGTTGGATTTCCCCACCTGGGTTATTGCTGATTTCCCTGCCAGTATTGAGGAATGCCAACTTACTGGGCAAAGCCCTCCCTCTGGGGGCTTTCCCTTGTGATGCTAGTTGCTAAAAGGGAGAAGCTAAGCCTACTTATAACTGTGAATAAAAGCCCCCTCAGAGAGCCTCTTTGTTGTTCAGATGTGGCCCCTCCCCTCCCTCTAAGCCCACACAGCAGGTGAATTCACTACCCTTTGCCCCATGTGGGACATGACACCCAAGGGTGTAAGTCCCCCAGGCAATATGGGAAAGGACTCCTGGAGATGAGCCTGGATGCAGCACTGTGTGTTTGAGAGGAGCTTCTTGACAAAAAAGGGGAAGAGAGTTGAAATAAAATAAGGTTCCAGTGGCAGAGAGATTTCAAATAGAGTTGAGAGGTCAATCTGGAGTGTATGCACTATATAGATATCACTTTTCAGTTTTTAGTTGGTTGGAATGTCTAGATGGAAATACCTGAAGCTGTCAAACTGAAACCCAGTGACCTTCATTCTTGAAGATGATTATATAACTATGTTGCTTGCACAGGGTGTCTGTGTGATTGTGAAATACCTGTGGCCTGCACTCCCTTTATCCTGTATATGGACAGATGAGAGGAAAATGGGGACAAAAATTAGATGAAGAATAGAATGGGATGGAGGGGATGAAAATATTTGGGTGTTCTCTTTTGCTTTTATTTTTATTTTGGACTAAGGAGGGGGTTCAAGGATTTATTCTGGTGATGAATGCACAAATGTATGATGGTTCTGTGAGCAATTGATTGTATACTGTGGATGAATGTAGGGTGTGTGAATATATTTCAATAAAATTGTATTTTAGGAAAAGTACATGAACAATGGGGCAGGAGGTGACTGGGATATTTTGGAGGTTCTTTCTTGTTTTGATTTTTATTTTATTTTTTGGATTAATGAAAATATTCAAAGATTGATTGCAGTGATGAATGCACAAATATATGATGATAATCGGAACAACTGATTGTACACTTTGATTGTATGTTATATGATTATATCTCAATAAAATTGCCTTTAAAATAATTAAAAAAGAACATCAACCAGTTGAATCCTTTTTGCCCATACTCTCAACACCCCTTTTGTACATGAACAATTTGGGGTTGTCACTGCATAGACATCCATGAAGATGGAGAAAGTAATTAATCTAGAGGAAGGGGTAGCAACAAGCAAGATAGAATTTAGCAAAGAATTATGAATATTGATTTCTATGTAATTTTATTTTTCTTAGTTGCTAGCATATTAAAATAGCTAGGAGGAAGGAACTGAAATGCTGGAACTGTAACCCATGAAATTCTTTGAAATTTGTCCTCTAATCACTTGTTAAATTGTGCTTGGAAAGTTATTACTTATTTGTAATTATGTTATATTCCACAATGAAAAATAGAAATGGAAAGATAAAAGTGCTGGAGATGTTAAGAGAGATACTTACCTATTCACTGTCAATGGGGAAATATAATGATGCAGCCCCTCTGGAGGGCAATGTGGTTTTTCCACAGGAGGTTAACTCTAGGATTGCCATATGATCCTGCAATCCATCTATTTGGTATATGCTTGGAAGAACTAAAAACAGGGACACAAATAGACATTTACACACTGGTGCTTATGGCAGCAGTATTCATGATTTGCAATGAATGGAGGTTGCTTAAGGGTACATTGACAGGTGAATGGAAAGGTGAACTGGGGTGTATATATACAATGGAATATTGAAAGGCTGTAAGAAGAAATGAATTTGTGAGACATACAACTAGGTGAATGAGTACTGAGGACATTACATTGAGAAAAATATGCCAGGAACAAAAGGACAATTATTGTAAGGCATCACTAGCATAAACTAACTATAATGAAAAAATGCTGATAACTGAATTTGAGATCCTAGGTTATCAGGGGATAGAACATGGAGAGAGGTTGGACAATGGATGTTGCAGGTGTGTGGAATATTCAGTGAGGCTTCTTGTAAATGTTCATAAATTGTAAGCTCTTACAGCAGGCATGTCTCTTCCTGAGTTTTGGTACAAAATATATGTTCTTTGTAACACAATTTCTAATATTTAAGAGACGTTTATTTGGTACAAAATTGAGATGCTCTGTAGCAAACTTTCTAATATAACCTGTATGGTCAGTGTATCTAAACAACACACTTGCATGGAACCTAGAATGAGGAACTAGATCCTGTTATTCTGTACAGGTTAATGTGATACCCTAATACACCCCAGAGTATTTTGGGTAGAAAATAGAAGAGTATTTGCAATGTCCCTTCGAGGGGATGGGGAAAATGTGGAAATATTATATTTCCTCACCTGGGCAATTCCTGATATTCCCAAAAGCATTATGGTATCCTGATTTAATCATTCAAGCCCACAATCTTGCAACTTCCCTTTTTTAAAAAATTCATTTTTATTGAGATATACTCACATACCATGCGGTCATACTAAGCATACATTCAGTTGTTCACGGTACCATTAAATAGTTGTTTGTTCATTACCAAAATTAATTTTTGAACATTTTAATTATCACATACACACAAATAATAAGAATAAAAACTAAAGTGAAAAAGAAAAGTTGAAGTAAAAAAGAAAACCAGGGGCCTTTTTTCTTCCCCCATTTTTCTATTCATTCATCCATACACTGGACAAAGGGGAGTGTGGTCCATATTGCTTTATCAATCACATTGTCAAAACCCCTCATAAGCTACATTTTTATACAATCATCTTCAAGATTCATTGGTTCTGGGTTGTAGTTTGATAGTTTCAGGTATTTATTGCTAGCTATTCCAATTCTTTAGAACCTAAAAAGGGTTGTCTATATTGTGTGTAAAAGTGCCCACCCAAGTGACCTCTCATCTCTTATTGTAATCTCTCAGCCACTGAAACTTACTTCATTTCCTTTCACATCCTGCTTTTGGTGAAGATGTTCTCCATCCCATGATGCCAGGTATAGATTCCTCCCCAGGAGTCATGTCCCATATTCCCAGGGAGATTCAATCCCTTAGGTGTCAGATCCCATGTAGGGGGGAGGGCAGTGATTTCACCTGCCAAGTCAGCTTAGCTAGAGAAAGAGGGCCACATCTGAGCAACAAAAAGGCATGCAGGAAGAGGAACTTAGGGCCAATTATAGGCAGGCCAAACCTCTCCTTTGCAGCAACAATCTTGCCAAAGGCAAGTCCTGTGGTAGATGGCTCAGCCCACCGAACCACCAGTTCTCTATGTCTGTGAGTACATCAGTGACCATCGAGATGGGGAAGCCAAACACCCCTGAATTCTGCACCACTTCCTCAAGGGGGCTCTACATAGATTTTTCATTGTTTTTTTTTTTTTTAATTAACTCTTTTTTTTATAAAGTAACTATATCAAAGAATTAAAAATTAGAAATATACAGTAAAAATTTTTTTCAAACAAACCATAACATAAGAAGGGAGTAAGAAAATGACAGCTAACCTAAAATAACTACTTTGCATCCAAAATATTCTTACTCTACCCCAAGAAAATAACCTAAAACAGCAACATTTCTGTGAACCTTTTACTACCATATCCATCAGAAATTAAAACTGTAGTCCTTTCTGGGCATTCCCAGCACAATAAAAAAACATTTCAAACAAACCATAACAAGGGAGTAAGAAAAAGACAACTAACCTAAGATAACTACTTTACTATCAACATGTTCCTACTCCACCCCAAGAAAATAACCCAATATAGCAACATTTCTCGGAACTTGCTCCTACCATACCCATCAGAAATTAACAGACCTTAGTCATTCCTGAGCATTCCCAGAATGTTAACTTTACCCACAAAAGCTTATCTGTTCTTACTGGGTTTTCATTCCCCTTCCATTAGTTGTCCTATATCACTAGTTCCCCTACATTCTATGTTAAAAACCATTTATTTTACATTTTTCAATGTTCACATTAGTGGTAGCATATAATATTTCTCTTTTTGTGCCTGGTTTATTTCACTTAGCATTATGTTTTCAAGGTTCATCCATGTTGTCATATGTTTCCCAACATCATTCCTTCTTACTACTGCTAAGTATTCCATCATGTGTAGATACCATATTTTATTTATCCACTCATAAGCTGAAGAACACTTGGGTTGTTTCCATCTCTTGGCAATTGTGAATAATGCTGATATGAACATTGGTATGCAAATATCTGTTCATGTCACTGCTTTCAGATCTTCTGGTTATATACAGAGATGTGCAATTGCTGGATCAAATGGTAACTCTATATCTGGTTTTCTAAGGAAATACCAGACTGACTTCCAGAACGGCTGAACCATTGTACAGTTCCACAAACAATGAAAAAGAATTCCAATTTCTCCACATCCTCTCCAGCATTTGTAGTTTCCTGTTTGTTTAATGGCAGCCATTCTAACTGGTGTGAGATGGTATCTCACTGTGGTCTTAATTTGCATCTCTCTAATAGCTAGTGAAGCTGAACATTTTTCCATGGGTTTCTTGACCATTTGTATTTCCTCTTCAGAGAACTGCCTTTTCATATCTATTGCCCATTTTATAATTGGGATGTCTGTACTGTTGTCATTGAGTTGTAGGATTTCTTTATATATGCAAGATATCAGTTTGTCAGATACATTGTTTCCAAAATCTTTTTACCATTGACTTGGCTCCCTCTTCACCTTTTTGACAAACTCTTTGAAGTACAGAAAATTCTAAGATTGAGGAGTTCCCATTTAACTATTTTTTTCTTTTGTTGCTTGTGCTTTGGGTGCAAGGTCTAAGAAGTGGCCACCTAATAAAAGGTCCAGATGTTTCCCTACACTATCTTCTAGGACTTTTATGGTACTGTATTTTATATTGAGATCTTTGATCCACTTTGAGTTAATTTTTGTGTAGGGTGTGATGTAGGGGTCCACTTTCACTCCTTTGAATATGTATATCTAACTCTCCCAGCCCCATTTGTTGAAAAGACTGTTATGTCCCAGTTCAGTGGCGTTGGGGACCTTATCAAAGATCAGTTGGCCATAGATCTGGGGGTCTACTTCAGAATCCTAAATTCCATTCCATTGATCAATATGTCTGTCTTTGTGCCACTACCATGCTGTTTTGACTGCTGCAGCTTTATAATAAGCTTCAAAGTTGTGGAGTGTAAGTCCTCCCAGTTTGTTTTTCTTCTTTAGACTGTTTTTAGCAATTCAAGGCATCTTCCCTTTCCAAATAAATTTGACAACTAGTCTACAAAGTAGGTTGCTGGAATTTTGATTGGGATTGCATTGAATGTGTAAATGAGTTTGGTAGAATTGACACCTTAATGACTTTTGGCTTTCCTATCAATGAACATGGAATATTTTTCAATCTTTTAAGGTCCCCTTCTATTTCTTTTAGTAGAGTTATGTAGTATTCTTTGAATAGGTCTTTTACATATTTGGTAAATTTATTCCTAGGTAATTGATTTTTTAATTACTATTGAAAATGATATCTTATTCTTAAGTGTCTCTTCACTTTGTTCATTTCTAGCATATAGAAACATTACTGACTTATGTGCATAAATCTTGTATCCCACTACTTTGCTAAATTTGTTTATTAGTTCTAGTAGCTGTATTGTCAATTTCTCAGTGTTGTACAGATATAAGATATCATCTGCCAGTAATGACAGTAGTACTTCTTCCTTTACAATTTGGATATCTTTTAATTCTTTGTCTTGCCACATTGCCCTGGCTAGCACTTCTAGCACAATGTTGAATAATAATGGTGACAGTGCATATCCTTGTCTTATTCCTGATCTTAGAGTGAAGGTTTTCAGTTTCTTACCATTGAGTACTATGCTGGTTGTGGGTTTTTCATACATGCTTTTTATCATATTGAGGAAGTTTCCTTCAGTTCCTACCATTTGAAGTGATTTTATCAAAAAGGTATGTTGGATATTGTCAATTGCTTTTTCAGCATCTATTGAGATGATCATTTGATTTTTCTCTTTTGATTTGTTAATATGATGCAATACATTGATTTTCTTAAGTTGAAACATCCTTGCATGCTTGGAATGAACCCCACTTGGTCATGGTGTATGATTTTTTAATGTGTCTTTGGATTCAATTTGCAAGTATTTTGTTGAGAATTTTTGCATCTATATTCATTAGGTATATAGGCTTGTACTTTTCCTTTTTTTGTAGCATATTTTCCTGGTTTTGGTATTAGATTGGTGTTAGCCTCATAAAATGTCATATGTAGTGTTCCATTTTCTTCCATGTTTTGAAAGAGTTGAAGTAAGATTGGTGTCAGTTCTTTTTGGAAAGTTTAGTAGAATTCCCCTGTGAAGGCATCTGGCCCTTGGCATTTATTTTTGGGAAGTTTTCTGATGACACATTGGATCACTTTACTGTGATTTGTTCATTGAGGTCTTCTATTTCTTCTCTGGTCAGTCTAGATTGTTCATATGTTTCCTGGAAATTGTCCATTTCCTCTATGTTATCCAGTTTGTTGGCATACAGTTGTTCATGGAATCAACTTATAACTTTTATAATTTCTTCAGGATCCTTGATAATGTCACCTTTCTCATTCATTACTTTTTTTATATGTGTCTTCTCTCTTTTTGATTTTGTCAGTCTAGCTAGGGGCTTTTCAATCTTGATCTGAGAGAACCAACTTTTGGTGTTATTTAATCTATTGGTTTTTTGTCCCATATGTAATTTATTTCTGCTTTAATCCTTATTATTTCATTTCTTCTTCTTGGTTTAGGATTAGTTTTATGTTCATTTTCTATCTTCTTCAGTTGCTCCATTTGTTCTTTGATTTTGGCTTTTTTTCCTTTTTTGATGTATGCCTTTAGTGCTATAAATTTCCCCCTCAGTACTGCTTTTGTGCCATCCCCTAGGTTTTGATGTTTTTTGTTCTCATTTTCATTCATTTCTATATATTTAGCAATTTCTCTTGCTATTTCTCCTTTAACTCACTGATTGTTTAGGAGCATGTTGTTTTGCCTCCAGATATTTGTGAATTTTCTAAGTCTCTGATGGTTATTGACTTCTAATTGTATTCCATTGTGGTCAGAGAATGTACTTTGAAAAATTTCAATTTCTTTTTAATTTATTGAGGCTTGTCTTATATCCTAGCATACGATCTATTCTGGAGAAAGTTCTGTGAGCACTAAAGAATGTGTATACAGGTGATTTGGGATGTAATTTTCTATACATATCTGTTAAATCAATTTCATTTATCAGATAGTTTAGGTTTTCAGTTTCCTAATTGGTCTTCTGTCTGGTTGATCTATCTATAGGAGACAGTTATGGGTTGAATTCTCCCACAATTATTGTGGAAACATCAATTGCTTCCTTTAGTTTTACCAGTGTTTGTCTCATGTATTTTGTGGTACCTTGATTGGGTGCATAAACATTTATGATTGTTATTTCTTCTTGTTGAATTTCCCCTTTTATTAGTATGTAGTGGCCTTCTTTGTCTCTCATAACATCCTTGCATTTAAAGTCTATTTTATCTGAGATTAATATTGCTACTCCTGCTTTTTTTGCCTGTAGCTTACATGAAATGATTTTTTCCACCCTTTCACTTTCAATTTTTTTTGTGTCTGTGTCTAAGATGAGTCACTGGTATGCAACATATTGATTTTTCAGTTTTTTGATCCACTCTAACAACCTATATCTTTTAATTGGGGTGTCTAATCCATTTGCATTCAATGTTATTACTATCAAGGCATTTCTTGAATCAGCCGTCCTATCCTTCAGTTTATGTTTCTCAGATATATTTTTCCCTCTCTCTCTTCATGTCCTTTAATGTACCCATACTGAATCTCTTTAGTACTGAACTTTTCTCCATATCTCTCTCCCCTTTCTCTGTTTCTCTGTCAGAAGCATTCCCTTTAGTATCTCAAGTAGAGCAGGCCTCCTGTTACCAAATTCTGTCAGTATTTGTCAGTAAAAATTTAAGCTCTCCCTCAAATTTGAAGGAGAGTAAAAATTTAAGCTCTCTCTCAAATTTGTTGGATAAAGAATTCTTGGTTGGCAATTTTTGTCTCTCAGAATTTTAAATATGTCATGCCACTGCCTTCTTGCCTCCATCGTGGCAAGATTAATCTTATGCTGTTTCCTTTGTAAGTGGTGGATTGTTTTTCTCTTGCTGCTATCAAAACTTGCTCCTTCTCTTCAGTATTTCACAATCTAGTCAGACTATGCCTCAGAGTAGATTTATTTGGATCTATTCAATTTGGAGTTTCCTGGGCATTTATGGATTATGTATTTAGAAGATTTGGGAAGTTTTCCCCAGCAATTTCTTTGAATACTATTCCTAGACCTTTACTCTTCTCTCCCTTTCTGGAACAGCAATGAGTCTTGTATTTGGATGTTTTATATTATCTATCCTATCCCTGAGGTCCATTCAAATTTTTTATTTTTCCCCATTTTTTCTTTTGTTCTTTCATTTTCCATTCTGTCATCCTTGAGGTCACTGATTCACTCTTCCACTTCATCTATTCTTTTACTATGTGTATCCCGAATCTTTTTAATTTAGTCAACAGTTTCTTTTATTTCCATAAGATCATCTATTTTTTTTTATTTACTCTTGCAATTTCTTCTTTATGCTCTTCTTTAGGCCCTTCAGGTCCTTTATATCCAGTCCAATGCTCTCATTGTTCATTTTTAGTTCTTTGATTAATTATTCTAAATACTGTGCCTCCTCTGATCTTTGATTTGGGTGTTTGGATTTGGGTTATCCATATAACCTGATTTTTTCGTATACTTTAAAATTTTCTGTTGTTTTTGGCCTCTTGGCATCTGCTTAAATTGATAGGCTTCTTTTCGGATATGTTGGCTGATTCAAACACTTTTCTCTAATTTGTCAGACCTACAGCTTCATGGAGTACAATTTAACTAAAAAGCAGGTGGCATCTGTGAGCCACCTAGTCCCCTCAAGCCAGTTCTCCCTAAGTTTGTCTTCGTGGTGAGTGGGGGTGTGAGTCTTGTGGGGTCCAATTGGTGCACCAAGTTTGCATGTGTAGTTGGTGCTTCCCCCTCTGAATGTGGGTCATGTGTCTTAGCAGTTAGGGAGGGAGGGCAGCTTTAGTAATCAAATATCCCAGGTGTTCCTGGATATTTAAAGCTGTTGCAATAGTCTAATCCTTCATTTCAGTCTCACCATTGTTTGTCTCTGCCACTGACCCACAAGTCCTTGGTATTGGCATATGGTCTCTGGGACTTACACATGGGTCCCTCTTCCAAGCCATGCCCTCCCAGGTCCCTTGCTGAGGGAAGGCTGTGCTATGCAACAGGTGAGCACCATCCCCCAAGAGAAGTTCTGGGCTGCAGGGCTGTGTAGGGGTGTTCCCAGTATGCTGCATGGATGGTTGGGATGGGCATGTTAATTTCCCCTTTTTCACACAGCTCTGCCTTCCAGGCTGTAGGATAATTAGCTGTGGTTGCATGAAAGGCTATTGTCCATGCCCTATGTTGTAGTGTGTGCACATGTTGTTGGAAACACTTCCCACACACTGGGTTTTCGGGCAGCTCTGGGCTGTGGCACCAGCACTTTCAGGAAGATGGTTGTAAGGGGATGCCCCCATTTTCTTGGGGAGTTGTGACATTTAGAAAATTTTCTCAGCCACTAGACTTATTGCTTTGTCTCTCAGAGTTATCTTAGCTCTGCTCTTGTCTAGGCCCAAATTGCAAGTCTTTGAGGTTTTCTGTAATGAGCTTCCTAGAGTAATTGTTTTAGAAAAAAGAGAACAAGATAAAAAAAAGAAGGGCCCTCCTTGCAGATCTAATGAGCTATTGAAATGCTAAGAAACAAGTAGATTAGGGCCATTTAGGAACAATCAAGAAAGCAGAGAAACCAGCTCTTCAGCTCTTCAGACCAGGGACATTGGGCTCTGGATTTGCATATGAGCCTGACTCTGCCTGAGCCCTGCCCTTCTCTGTTTTATGTTCACCAGAACTCCAAAAAGTCTCCTTTTATGTTGGGGTGGTTTTTTTTTTTTTTTTTTGCTGTTTTTGCTAGCCCTATCTCCTCCCTGCTGGATTGACTACTCCTGGATTCTCTGGTGTCTGATCACAGTTTATCTATGTTTGGAGTTTTGATCAGCAGCCTGAATTTTTGATCAGAACCACAACTGCAGTTCTCCTTTCTCATTCCCAGCACAGATGGCCCTTCCTCCCATGGGACTGAGCCTAGCAGGGAAGGCACATGTCCTCTGGCCATGAGAACTTCAGATTTCACTGATCTCGGCTGCTCCACATTTTCATGAGTGTTGTATGGAGTGTGCCCAAATCAAATTGCTCTGTGGTGTCTGGTCCATGCAGTTCCTGGCTTTCTACCTACTGCCCTGGAGGAGTAATTAAAACCTACACCTCACCACTCTGCCATCTTGTCCTGCCTCCTTTCCAACTGATCCTTGCAACTTGCCTTATGAAACTTATTCCTGCAATGGAAAAGTGAAGCCTACTTATAATTATGCCTAAGGGTCACACAACAGAACCTCTTTTTTGCTAAGATGTAGCCTCTTTCTTTTTCCCAAGTCTGCAAATAAATTCATTACCATCTCCCTTATATGGGACATGTCTCCCAGGGGTGTAATCATCCTTGTTAATGAGGGACAGGACTCCCAGTATTGAGCCTGGCCCTGACATTATGTGACTGAGTATGCTGTCTTGACCAAAAAAGAGATGAGAAATGAAACAATATCAAGTTTCAGTGGCTGAGAGATCTCATATAGGGCCAAGAGATTATTCTGGAGGTTATTCTTACACATTATATAAGTATTCCCTTTTAGTTTTAGTATTAGAAACTAATACTAAAGAAACTAACTTTGTCTTTGTGGTGAGTGGAGGTATTAGAATAGCTAGAAGGAAATTCCTGAATCTGTTGAATTGTAGTCCAATAGACTTGATTCTTGATGATGAGCATATAACTATAATCTTTTATCATACAACCACAAGTGAAATCCTGGTGATTAACACTCCCTGTACATAATGTACAGGCAGATGAGTAATAAAATAATGGCAAAATCATATAAATAATAGGGGGATAAGAGGTATGGGTGGTTTGTGTGTTCTTTTTCTTTTTCTTTTTTCCCTTCATTTTGAAATAATGAAAATGTTCTAAAATTCATTGTGGCAATGAATGCACAACTATATGATAGTACTGTGAGCAATTGATTGTACAATTTGGATGATTTATATGGTGTGCAGATATATCTCCAAAAGATGCATTAAAGAGGTCTTTCTCATGAAATGAAAAAGACAACATAAAGTACAGGAGAAAATATTTGGAAAAAACATATCAACAGGGGTTTAACATCAAAATATATTAAGGCATGCTACAAATCATCAAAAAGAAAGAAAAACAATCCAATTTTAAAAATGGAGAAAATATGTGAATAGACATTTCTCCAAAGTAGATACACAAATGGCTAAAAAGCACATGAAAAGATGATCAACATGGTTAGCCATTTGATACATGCAAATCAGAGCCACAATGTTATACCAATTCATACCTAATAGAATCACTGCTATTAAAAAAATGAAAATAAGAAATTTTGGAGAGGATATGGAGAAATATTGTATCCAGTTTATGTTGTTGGGAAAGTAAAATTGCATGGCTACTGTGGTAAACAGTTTGGTATTTCCTCAGATACTAAAGTATAGAATTACCTTAGACCTATCAATCTCATTTTGAGGTATACAGCCATAAGAATAAGAAGCAAGGAATCAAATAGCTATTTGCACACCAATATTCATAGAGACATTGTTTTAAAGTAACAAAAGATGGAAACAACTCAAAGGTCCATCAACTGAAGTGTGAGTATACAAAATGTGGTATATTCACAATAGAAGACAAAGGAATGAAATTCCAACACATACTGCAACCTGGATATACATTGAAGACATCATATTTAGTGTAAAAACTGAGATACAAAAGTACAAATATTCTATGTACTTGTCATTAGGACGTAATGAGAATGTTCAAATTCATGAGGATATAAACTAGAATATAGGTTATGAAGATCCAGAGTTGGGGTAGGGAATGCAGAGTTAGTGCCTATTTGGTATAATCTCTGTTTGGGGAAATGGGAAATTTTAGTATTGGATGGAGGTGATGGTAACACATCATTGTGGATATAATTAACACCACTGAAATAATTATTTGAAGGTGTTTAAAATAGGAAATTTTATGCCATGTATATATTGTCAGAAAAAAAATTAAAAAAAAATTGTCAGAGCTGAGAATGGTAAAGTAATCTCTGGGATGCAGAGTATAGTGTAATTATAATAAAATTGTTTTACCAGTTGTAAAAAAGAAGTCACATTAAAATGTTAACCATTCAGGAAAATGACATGGCTTGAAGTTTTATATAGGAACTCTGTATTTTCTGCATGATTTTTCTGTAAACCTACAAATGCTTGCAATAAAAATTGAATTTAATGAAAATAACTACCAAAACTACTTACCAATGATAAAATTTGAAGTTCAAGTGAAAATTGTAGGTTAAGAAACTTGTGTCCTCCAGATGAAGTTTACTGCTTCCCAATACTTAAAGTCATACATGTTAGGTTTCTTGTCTTTATTAAATGCAGTTTATTTTAGTATTATAAAACGGAATATGTCATACTTGTAAAATCTGTGCTACTCTGTGAACCAGTATTTTCCAGATGAATACTATTTGATTTCACAAAATCATTCATTGTTAGAACCCACTCAGTTTGCTAAATTGATAATGGATTTAATTCTAAGAGATATGAAAGTTCATTAATAAGACTTCAGATTCCGAATTGGACCTGTTCTTTAAGAAATGACCACATGTTGAGTTTTAGAATACTCTATTATTATAAAAGAACTACAGCAAAAAATATATAAAGTGACAATCAAATGCCCCTTCCCTTTTCTAATCATTTATCTGGGTAAGGTCATATTTCATTCATACTCTTCAACCAAAGTGACATATTGCAATGGAATAAATGAATAAGTATCTATAAGAATTCATCTACCTCCCAGTAGAACTTGATTAGAGAGATTTTCAAAATGATAAAACAATTTCTGTCTCCTCAGTAACTTTATTTTAATTTTGAGAAACATTTTTTAAAATGTATTATTGCATTAAAATACATTGAGTTTATCACTTTTAATAACTTAAATAATTATTTACCACTATATTGTTTTTATTTCTAATATGGCAATTGTCAATAGATCTAACATGCATAATTATAAATTATTTAGAATATTAAGTAGAGTGTAAATTGCACCTGAAACTCCCAAAAATAGAAGAGTTGATTTATGTAAATTTTATTAAATTATGTTTTGCAGTATATTAAAGAATTTCAGTTAGTATAATTTTATATGTGTTTTGCCTACAATTTCCTTTTTTCAGTGTTAAATGTGTGTATGATATTAGATATCTGGCCATCATTTTCCCTCTTACTCATCTCTACATGCAAATCTACCCAGTTGCTCTAAATATTTTGATTCTGTATGAATTATTCTTGCTGTATCATGACTTTCTATAGTCTCCATCAAGCTGAGCAAATTTTCATAATTTTTCACTTTTTTTCCCAAAATAAATATAGAGAGTCTAAGAAGATAGAGTAATTATGAATGTAGGTAAAAATCTGCTGGGACTCTATGAAACTCTGAGTATTCCCGGCTATGGTAAAGCCAGGCATGTCCTATACTGAGTCAAGGGGGGTTCTGCTTTCTTTAATTTGACATTTCTCCACTCACCAAATGTTACATTACAAAATATGGAACTCTGTTGATATCCTGTGGTGTATGTAAAGACTTCTATTTTTGAGCCTTCATCCCCAAGTCTTTCCTGGAAGCTTCTAACACTCCCACAATCTTAAACACACTTGAATGTAACAATCAATAGAAATTTTCAGAAAATGACAAATGACCTACTTTCCTCAGAATTGACTTTGGGCATAGTAAATTAAAATCTGAAAGATAACTTTCATTATTGTTTTTCACTTTGTATGAGAATCTCTTTGAAGCACATTGAATAGAGTAGAACATGGGACAAAACCTTGTTTACTTGCTTTCATTTTAAAATTCATTCTAAAATGTATCCTATTATTCTTTTAGTTGATAGTGGGAAATTTATGCATTTTTTGTTGGATATTTTTAAAAGAATATGATTTTCTTTTATGCTAATATGTTAGTTCAAATAATAAAAAATATTTTATTGGGGTTTGCACAATATTATGGAAATATTATAATGTAAATGATTATATTTATAATGTGATGTAAAATGAAAATATATGGAAACACCAGTAAACCATGAAACTTTTTGAATACATCTCTTTGTTAATTTTAACAAAAATCTATTCAAATTTAATTGACAATATGCATCATTACAAGCATAACTAACCTCAAAAGCATAGCCAAAGAATCCTTAACAACCAGGAGTGAAGGGAAAACTGGGCTCTCTGGAGGGCAAATTCATTTCCCCAGGTCTTCTGTCAGGGATGTCCCCATGTGTTTCAAAGGGAATAATCGTGTATATAAAGAAATTAGAAGCAGGATTGTTCATATGATTAAAGGTAAATGTAAATTTCCCTGATTTGATTCTGAAAATGAGGCAGAATCATGGATTTTTGAAGACTGCATAACTGTACAAAAGAAATATGTGTGTTTTGGGCCTGGCTTATTTCACTCAGCATTATGTCTTCAAGGTTTATCCACGTTGTCATCTATTTCATGACCTTATTCCTTTTTATTCCTGGATAGTATTCCATTGTTTGTATATACCACCTTTTTTTATCCACTCATCTGTTGAAGGACATTTGGATTCTTTCCATTTCTTGGCAGTGGTGAATAATGCTGCTATGAACATTGGTGTGCAGATATCACTCACGTCACTGCTTTCAGATCTTCTGGGTATATACTGAGAAGTGAAATTGGTGGATTGAAGAGTAGCTCTACATCTAGTTTTCTAAGAAACTGCCAGACTGTCTTCCAGAGGCTGTACCATTATACAGTCTCACCAGCAATGAATAAGAGTTCCAATTTTTCCACATCCTCTCCAGCATTTGTAGTTTCCCATTTGTTTACTGACAGTCAATCTAATTGGTATGAGGTGATATCTCATTGTGGTCTTAATTTGCATCTCCCTAATAGCTAAAAAAGATGAATATTTTTTCATGTTTTTTTGACCATTTGTATTTCCTTTAAAGAGAACTGTCTTTTCATATCTTTTGCCCATTTTATAATTGGATGTCTGTATTATTGTCATTGAGCTGTAGGATTTCTTTATATATGCAAGATATCTGTATTTTGTCAGATACGTGGTTTCCAAATACTTGCTCCAATTGAGTTGGCTGTCTCTTGACTATTTTGACAAATCCCTTTCAGCTTCAGAAGCTTTTAAGTTTGAGGAGTTCCCATTTATCTATTTTTTCTTTTGTTGCTTGTGCTTTGTTTGTAAGGCCTAAGAAGTGACCTCCTAATACAAGATGTTCCCTACATTATTTTCTAGGAGTTTATGGTACTGTCTCTTATATTGAGGTCTTTAATCGATTTTGAGTTAATTTTTTTGTCAGGTGCAAGGTAGGGGACTTCTTTCATTCTTTTGGATATGGCTTTGCAGGTCTCCCAGCCCTATTTATTGAATAGATTCTTGCATCTCATATCAGTGGTTTTGGGGGACTTATCAAAGATCAGTTGATCATAGATCTAGAGGTTTATCTCTGAATTCTCAATTCAATTGCATTGATCAATCTGTCTGTCTTTGTGCCAGTTCCATGCTGTTTTGACTACTGTGGCTTTATAATAACTTCAAAGTCAGGGAGTGTAAATCCTCCCACTTTTTTTTTTCTTTTTTTGGAAGGTTATTAGCAATTTGAGGCATTTTTCCATTTCAAATAAATTTGACAACTAGTTTTTCCATGTCTACAAAGCAGGTTGCAGAAATTTTGATTGTACTTGCACTGAATCTGTAGATGAGTTTGGGTAGAATTGACATCTTTACAATATTTAGCCTTCCTATCCATGAACACAGAATATTTTTCCATCTTTTTAGGTCCACTTTGATTGCTTTTAGTAAAGTTATGTAGTTTTATATGTATATATATATTACATCCATGGTTAAGTTTATTCCTGGAAATTGATTTTTTTTTAGTTTCCTTTGAGAATGGAATTTTTTCCTTGAGTGTCTCTTCATTTACATAATTTCCAGTGTACAGGAACATTACTGACTTATGTACATTAATCTTGTATCCCACTACTTTGCAAAATTTTCTTATTACTCAAGTAGCTGTGTCATCAATTTCTCAGGGTTTTTCACATATAAGGTCATATCATCTGCAAATAATGACAGTTTTACTCTTGCTTTCCAATTTGGATTCATTTTATTTCTTTGTCTTGCCAGATTGCTCTGCCTAAGACTTCTAGCACAATGTTGAATTACAATGGTATCATTGGGCATCCTTGACTCATTCCTGATCTTAGACGGAAGGTTATCAGTCTCTCGACATTGAGTGCTGTGCTGGCTGTGGGTTTTGCATGTATGTCCTTTATAATATTGAAGAAATTTCCTTCAATTCCTACCTTTTGAAATGTTTTCATCAAAAAAGGATGCTGGGTTTTGTTGAATGACTTTTCAGAATCTATTGATATGATTATTTGATTTTTCCCTTTTGAATTTTTAATCTTTTATTACATTGATTTTCTTATACTGAGCAATCCTTGTGTCCCCTGAATGAATCCCACTTTGCTATGGTGTATGATATTTTAAAATTTTTTTCTTGATATTTGTGCCTATTTGAATATATTATGTCCCTCCAAATGCCACTATCTTTGATGTGATCTTGCATGGACAGACCTATCAGTGTTAATTAGATTGTAATTCTTTGAGTGTTTCCATGGAGAAGACCCCACCCAACTGTGGGTGATGACTATAACTGGATAATTTCCATGGAGGTGTTGGCCTCCCCATACAGTGTGGGTCTGAATTAAATTACTGGAGCACTATATAAGATCAGACAGAAGAAGCAAGCTGCTACAGCCAAGAGGGACACTTTGAAGAAAGCACAGGATCTGCAGAAGAGAGACAGTGTGAAGATTGCCATTGAAATCAGACTTTTGCTCAGGCAATCCTGAGGGAGGACAAACATCCCAAGTGCAACTAACAGTGACATTTTTGAGGAACCACAGCCTAGAGAGGAATGTCCTGGGAGAAAGCCATTTTGAAACTAGAACACTGGAGCAGATGCCAGCCACAAGCTTTCCCAGCTAACAGAGGTTTTCCAGACACCATTGGCCATCCTCCAGTGAAGGTACCCAATTGCTGATGTGTTACCTTGGACACTTTATGGCCTTAAGACTGTAACTGTGTAACCAAATAAACCCCCTTTTATAAAAGCCAATCCATCAATGGTGTTTTGTGTTCTGACAGTATTAGCATACTAGAACAAAATTGTTGACATCTCATAAAATTATCCAAAGATCCAAAGTGTACAATCAATTGCCCATGGCACCATCATAAAGCTGTGCATCCATCACCACAATTTATTTTTTTTCAAATTTAATAAGATTTTCATTACTCCAGAAAAGAAATAAAGACCAAAAAAGGAAGCTTAAATCCTCTTATGTCTCTAAACATCCCCCTCCATTATTGATGTTTAGTTTTGGTATAGGACATTTGTTAATGTTGATGAAAGAATGTTAAACTACTACTAACTGTAATATATAGTTTGCAATAGGTATATGCTTTTCCTATATGCCCCTCTGTTATTAACTTCTAGTTATAATGTCATACATTTGTTCTAGTTCATGACAGAGATTTCCAATATTTGTACACTTAATCATGGACATTCCCCACCACAAGATTCATTGTTTTACCCATTCCCATATTTAACCTCCAACTTTCCTTCTGGTGACTCTGTGCTTACCCTTTCTACCAAATTCACACACCAGTCATCACTTTTAGTTTTTCTCACAATGTGCTACCATCACCTCTGTCCATTTCCAAACATTTAATTTCACCCTATTTGAACATTCTGCTCATAATGAGCAACTGCTCCCCATTCTTTAGCATTGCTCTATATCCTGGTAACTTACATTTCATGTCTTTGAGTTTACATATTTTAATTAGTTCATATCTGTGAGATCCTGAAATATTTGCCCTTCTGTGTCTGTCTTATTTCACTCAATATAGAACCTTCAAGGTTTCTTTATCAACCCATTTTTTGATGGTTTTGTTCACACACCATACTTTCCATCCAAAATAAACAACTGATGGTTCCCTGTATAGTCACTTACTTATGTATTCACAACCATCACCTCTAACTCTGTAAGGACATCTCCATTTCTTCCACAAAGAGGAGGAAAAGTCAAAGAAAGTAAGGAGACAAAAGAAAAAGAAAAAGAAAGAGGTAAAAACAAAACAAACACAAACATGACAGCTAGAAAGCAACAAAAAGAAAGATAGCATTAAATTAGAATAAAGAGTCAGACAATACCACCAATGCCAAGAGTTCCATACCATTCCCATGTGTCCCCTCACATGCATTTAACTTTGGTATATTGCTTTTGTTATATTAAAGAAAGTGAAATACAATGTTTCTGTTAATTATCTTCTCTAGTTTGCATATCCCCCCAATCCCACTCTATTTTTAATACCTTGCAATGTTGACATTCATTGGTTCTAACTCATGTAAAAACCTTTTGTATATTTTGTCACAATTGTTGAACAAGCTAGGTTTCACTGAGTTATACAGTCCCAGTCTTTATCTTTCCTCTTTCCTTCTGGTGTCCCACATGCTCCTAACCTTCCTCTTTCAACCATACTCACAGTCACCTTTGTTCAGTATACTTACATTGCTGTGCCACTATCTCCCAAAATTGTCCTCCAAATCTCTCTCTCCTGTCTTTTCCTTTCTGTCTGTGGTGCTCCCTTTAGTGTTTCCTATAGAGTAGGTATCTTATTCACAAACTCTGTCATTGTCTGTCAGAGAATATTTTAAGCTCTCCCTCATATTTGAAGGACAATTTTGCTGGATACAGGATTCTTGGTTAGTGGTTTTTCTCTTTCATTATCTTAAATATATCACCCCAATTCCTTCTTGCCTCCATGGTTTCTATGGAGAAATCTGCACATAGTCTTATCAAGCTTCCTTTGTTTTTGATGGATTGCTTTTGTGTTGCTGCTTTTGGGAATCTCTCTTTATCTTTGATGTTTTATAATCTGATTATTAAATGTCTTGCTGTAGGCCTATTCAGGTGTATTCTCTTTTGGGTTGGCTGCAATTCTTGGATCCATAATTTTATGTCTTTAATAAAAGATGGGAAATATTCATTGATTATTTTCTCTATTATTTCTTCTGCCACTTTTCCTGTCTCTTCTCCTTTTGGGATACTAATGACAAGTACATTTCTGCATTTTGTGTTGTCATTTAAATCCCTGAGATATTGCTCATATTTTGCCATTCTTTTCTCTGTTACTTGGTGGGTAGACTTTTATGTGTCTTGTTCTCCAATTCCTGAGTGTTTTCTTCTACCTCTTGAGATTGCTGTTGTACATCTCCATTCTCTCTTTCATCTCTCATGTTTTGCCTTTCATTTCCAGAGATTCTGCCAGTTGTTTTCTTGAACTTTTGATTTTTACCTCATGTATGCCCAGTGTTTTCATTACACACTTCATATCTGTTGCCTTATCTTTCCTAAACTTCTGGAATTGATTTAGCATTAGTTGTTTAAATTCCTGTATCTCAGTTGAAGAGTAAGATTGTTCCTTTGACTGGGCCATAACTTCAGTTTTCTTAGTGTATGTTGTAGTTTTCTGTTTTCTAGGCATCTGGATTCCTTGGTTACCCCAAACAGGTTTTTCAGACCAGAATAAGCCTTGATCTCAGAAGGATGCAACAGTATCATAGATCCCTGATGGTTTGTCTTAGTAGATTGATGCATCCTGTGAGGTCTCAATTCACACTGCTTTTCTGCACAGCAGGTCACTCTTGTCAACCTGTACTTCCAGACTGGTATAAGGAGGTGTAGCCCATTTGTGTTTTCCCCCAGGCTCTGGGGCCTTTTCTGAATGGAATGTAGGTGGTAGAGATGGGCCACATCTCTTTCCTATTAGGGAAGATACCCTCCCTAAGGAGAGGTCATTAGCATTTGAAATGTCTCTCTACCTGTGCTGTCTCCACCCTTGTCTTGATCAGAGCACTGGGAACTGAGAATGGCTGATGCTTTCTCCACTGAGCCATAAAAGAGACAGAAATCCCTCCTTCAGGGTCAGTTTGTGGCCACAATTGTTTTCATCCATCAGCCAGAGACAGCATCCAGTACTCTGTGCTCCCCCCACCCTTCCCAAGAGGTCCTCCAGCTCTCCAAGGTCAGTTGTCAACAAAAGCCCCTCTCTGTCAGGGATGTTTGCTAATTGGAATCCCAGTTGGAGTTCAGCTGAGCTATATTTGCTTGCTCAGAGAGTGCTGTCTCTCTAGCACCATGAGGTTTTGCAGTTTGAGCTATGGGGGAGGGGGATCCCAGTTCAGGTCTGCAGTTTTTACTTACAGATTTTATGCTGTGATCTCGGGCATTCCTTCTCATTCAGGTAGGTATATGATGAGGGGATGATCACGTTTGTCTCCCCTCAGTTATTTCAAATTATTTGCTAGTTATTCCTCATTGTTTATTAGTTGTTCCAGGGGGACTAAGTAGCTTCCACTCCTCTCTATGCTGCCATCTTAGAGCCTCCCTCTAGTGTATGATTTTTAGTGAGCCTTTGGATTCAATTTGCAAGTATTTTTTGAGAATATTTGCATCTATATTCCTGAGGGAGATTGGCTTGTAGTTTTCCTTTCTTGTAGCATCTTGAACATGCTTTGGTGTTAGAGTGATGACAGCTTCATAAAATAAGTTAGGTAGTGTTCCATTTTCTTCATTGTTTTCAATGATTTTAAGTAAGATTGGTGCCATTTCTTTTTGGAAAACTTGGTACAATTCTCCTGTGAAGTTATCTGGCCCTGGGATTTACTGGTGGAACGTTTTTGATGACTCATTGGATCTCTTTGCTTGTGATTAGTTTGTTGAGGTCTTCTATTTCTTCTCTGGGTAGTCTAGGTTGTTCATGTGTTTCTAGAAAATTCTCCATTTCCTGTCCATTATCTAGTTTGCTGGCCTACAGTTGTTCATTTTACCTTCTTGCAATTATTAAAATTTCTTCATGATCCACAGTAATGTTACCTTTCTCATTTATTATTTTGTTTATTGTGTCTTCTCTCTCTTTGATTTTGTCAGTCTAGTTTGGGGTTTGTCAATTTTGTTGATCTTCTAAAAGAACCAACTTTTGGTTTTAGTTATTCTATTTTTCA
This sequence comes from Choloepus didactylus, assembly GCF_015220235.1. NCBI lineage: Eukaryota > Metazoa > Chordata > Mammalia > Pilosa > Megalonychidae > Choloepus > Choloepus didactylus. Next base: position 4,282,913 of record NC_051316.1, read on the forward strand.
ATACTGTATATCATTTATTTCTGCTTTAATCCTTGTTACTTCTTTTCTTCTTATTGGTTAGGATTGGTTTGCTGTTCATTTTGTAACTTCTTCAGTTGTTCCATTAGTTCTTTGATTGTAGCTTTTTCTTCCTCATTAAGGTATACATTTGGCGCTACAAATTTCCCCCTCATACCACCTTTACTGCATCCCATCAATTTTGATATGTTGTGCACTCATTTTCATTCATCTTTAAATATTTAGCAATTTCTCTATTTCTTCTTTAACCCATTGATTGTTTAGAAGTGTATAGTTTAATCTCCAGATATTTTTGAATGTTCTAAATCTATGATGGTTATTGACTTATAATTGTATTTCATTGTGGTCAGAGAATGTGCTTTGAATAATTTCAATCTTTTTAAATTTACTGAGTCTTGTTGTTTGGCCCAGCATATGATCTATTTTGGAGTAAGTTCTGTGAGCCCTAGAGAAGAATGTGTGTCCTGGTGATTTGGGATGTAATGCTCTATATATATCTGTTAAGTTAATTCATTTAATACATTGTTTAGGTTTTCAATTTCCTTATTCATTTTCTATCTTCTTGATCTATCTATAGAGGATAATGATGTATTAACTTCTCCCACAATTATTGTGGAATCATATATTGTTTCCTTCCGTTATGTCAATATTTGTCTCATGTACTTTGGTGCACCTTAAATGAGGGAATAGGCATTTATGATTGTTATTTCTTCTTTTTAAATTGTCCTTTTTATTAGTATACAGTGACTTTCTTTGTTTCTTATGACAGTCTTTCATTTAAAGTCAATTTTATCTGAGATTAATTTTGCTAACCCTGCTTTCTTTTGGCTATAGCTTGCGTGGAATACTTTTCCATCCTTTCACTTTCAATTTCTTTGTTTCTCTGGGTCTATGATGAGTGTCTTGTAAGCAACATATTGATGGCTCATATTTTTTCATCAATTCTGCCAATCTATATCTTTTAATTGGGGGAATTTAATCAACCCACACTCAATGGTATTAATGTGAAGGCATTTCTTGAATCAGCCATCATATCCTTTGGTTTTTATTTATCACATATATTTTCCCTCTCTCTTTATTTCCTTTAATGTCCCCTTACTAGAACTCTTTAGTACTGAGCCCTTCTCCATACCTCTCACTCCTTTCTTTTTTTTCTCTGCTGGTAGGCCTAACTTTAGTATCTCTTGTAGGGCAGGTCTCTTGTTAGCAAATTCTCTCAGGATTCATTTGTCTGTGACGATTTTAAGCTCTCCCTCAAATTTTAAAGAGAGCTTTACTGCATAAAGAATTATTTGTTGGACATTTTTTTCTTTCAGCTTTTTAAATGTTTCATACCACTCCCTTCTTGGATCCATGGTGGCCTCTGTGTTGTCATTAGTTAGTCTTATGTTGTTCCCCTTGCATGTGTTGAATTGCTTCTCTCTTGCTTCTTTCAGAACTTGTTCCCTCTCTTCAGAATTTGACAATCTGATCTTTATGTGTCTCACAGTGGGTTTATTTGGATTTATTCTCTTTGGAATTCTTTGGGCATCTATGATTTGGATGTTTATGTCATTCAGAAGGGTTGGGAATTTTTCCCCAACAGTGTCTTTTAACACTCTTCCTAGACTTTTACCCTTCTCTTCCCCTTCTGGAACACCAATCATTCTTATATTGTGCAATTCATGTTCTCCATCATATCCCTGAGATCCATTTCAGATTTTCAATTTTTTTTTCTCCATTTGTTCTTTTGTACTTTCTCTTTCCAAAACATTTACTTCCATTTTGCTTACTTGGTCTGCAAGTTCATCCAATCATCTGCTATGTGTTTCCATGATCTTTTTAAATTGATTAAGTTTCTTTTATTTCCATAAGGTTATCTATTTTTTATTTACTCTTACAAATTCTTCTTTATGTTCTTCCAGGGTCTTCTTCATGTACTTGATATCCTGAACCATGATCTTGTATTTTGTGATTACTTTCTGGATTAATTGCTCTAAGTTCTGTGTCTCCTCTATTTGTTTGTTTGTTTGTTTTTAATTTGGGCATTTGGGTTATCCATATCTTCATATACTCTGATTTATTCATATGCTTTAAAATTTTCTGCTGTTTTTGGCCTCTTGGCATTTGCTTATCTTGATAGGGTTCTTTTAGGATACACAGGCTTATTAGAACAATTATCTATAGTTTGACAGAGCTACAGATTGGTGTAGTACACTTTCCCTGACCTATGAGCTGTTGGTGCCTCTCAGCCACCTATTTTCCCCCAAGCCAGTTCTCCCCAACTTTGTCTGTGTAGCCAGTGGGCATCCAAACCTCATAGAGGTCCAATCAGTGCATAAATTTTCCATGTGCAGTTGGAGCCACCAGTCCTGAGTGTGGAGGGTGTGTCCTGTACATTTATGCAGGGAAGACAGCTTTAAAACCCATAACTCCCATTTGTTCCTGGGGCTGTGACTGTACTACCTAGGGCTGTTGCACAAGTCCAACACTTCAGCTCAGATTCCCCACACTTCCTCCCTATCATGGGTCTTCAAGTCCATGGGATTGTTTTGGGGCTCTTTGCACTTTGATGTGTGGCCCCATCTCTCAGCTGTGCACTCTACAGTCCTCTGTAGAGGAAGACTGTGTCACAGGCAAGTGGAATCCCAAAGGGGAGCTCTCAGCCATGATGCTGTTAAGGGCTGCCTCCCAGCCCACTGAAAATATTGCTGTACAGGGCATAGTAATTTCCCACTTCCATGGTCCTCCACCTGTCACAGTGTCCCTTTCCTGGGTCTGGGAAAATTAGCTGGGGCTGTGTGAAAGGCTATCACTCACACCAGATACTGAGGTGGGTGCCCGGGGCATGGAAGGCACTCCCCACTGCACTTGACGGTGCAGCTCTCACTACCAGATCTGCAGTCACTTTCTGGATTTTTAAACTAACCCACCTCCAATCACCAACCCCAGTTTCTCTCCACCATGGCCACCATGGCCACAGAGCACTGTTTCCCTAGCAGCTCAAACACTCATTTGATTCCAAATGCAGTTTCTCAGTTTCACCAAGTGCACAGTCACTGTGGATGTAGAGGACAATGTCCATCCAGTAGAACCCTGGAACTGCTATTCTGCAGCACTTTCTGTCTTTTATCTAGCATTTTTCATGGAGGAGAATTTTGTTCTGTTTCTCCTAATCCACCATCTTTGATCCTCTCCCTGATATATGATCTTACATTGAAACCATCTCTGTCAAATATCTCTTTGTTTAACATTTATCCTATTGATTTTTGCATATGTGATAGTGAGCTATAAATTTCTGCATGCTAATTTTCAAATTCATTCTCATTCATGCATTATTCTGGTAATTTTTCCACATGGTTAAAATATTTTGGATAATGTTCTGATGGTTTGAGCTGAAAAGAAATAATGTTATCACATGAAGACCATGGATGAGTCTTTAACAGGTTCCTATATCTTTGAGAGAATTTCAAAGTATGGATACTACCAACCTGGAAGAGAGTTTTGAGGGTTCTGAATTAGAAAATTTGATTCAAATTGCATTTTTGTATTCATCTTTATACAATTATCTTTACCAAGTAACAATGTGTTTAGAATTTGTGCACAACTGTATAATAAGGGTGCAATAATGTTTTAGCCCTACATTCATACAAAATCCGATTTCTTTATTAAAGTGTGGGCAATACACTCCTATCCCTTAACACAGAATATCATTTGGATGCTCTTCTTCTCTCCATGTGATCTGGGTGAAAATGTGCACATCATGTCTAATTGATTCAATCTTTCTGCATGACAAAGGGAAACAAATTCCTGAGGAAAGTGTGAGGTAGGGGTTGGCACTAGCATGACCTGTTGATTTTCCCTTGAACCCATAATTACCTCCTGTTCAGGACTAGGTGTGTTTGGTTGGCATGATATAATACAATTCACTAGTAGTCATAGACAGTGCCAGTAAATGCCTACACTTATTGTCCTGAGCATTGGTAAAAATTTTCTTGACAAAGTCTGACACTTGTGGCATGCTTTGTGACATCCAGCACATACTCTGGTCATATATTTGTCCAGCAAGTCAGCTTCTTCCACTAGAACACACAAACACAGAGAGGTGTGCAGCACTTAAAATACCTGTCTGCATTGGTCAAGTTTTAAGGTTTTTGTCTGTGGGAACTGATGCCCACCAGTGAAGCTGTCCTTATGTGTCTCTTCTCTATTTGAGTAAAATTTTGTTCCATTCAGTGATGTGTGAAATGCATTTCATTTGACATATTTTGGTGTGAGTTGATGTCTCCTTAGGGGTCTCTCTTTCTGACCAACACATTGGTGTATTTGGCTGGATTGCCAAAAAGGCACAACATGCCATGGTGGAGGTTTAAGTGACTGTAAATTCAGTCATCCCAGGTTGTGTCAACTTCATTACTGGTATTGAATGACTGAGACTTGGCCTCACTCTAACCATGTGGGGTGAAGGTAGATATAGGTCATGTCACTGTTAACAGAGATGACTTAATGCAGGATATAAGGGCAGAGCTAACAGAGATGGGTTCTGAGGAATGCAGGGAAACTACACCCTGGGTCCTGTCTGCCTGCATGCTTTCCTGTCATTTGCCAACCCCCACAGTGTCTCAGTGGTGATAAAGGACACAGGAGAGAGTCTGGGGCCCACAATGTGAGTTCTATGTGGCCTAGGATGTTTGTTTGTTTAGGACCATTTCCACTCAACCCCAAACTAGTAATGACATTTCTAAAATCCAAACTGTTACAATTTTTCCCAAATACAAAATATCAAAGTTAAAAGATATATACTGACAGAATCCAAAGAAGATTATTGAATATTGCATCTGTTTGATGAGGGGATATTGCAGATTATGTTAATGCTGAGAGTCACAGTCCGGTAAAGATAACTACAGCAAAACACATTTTTGCCCCCATTGAACAGGACAACTGACAGGATAGAGATATGGAGAAGCCCATGACACATTTAGTTTGGGTTTCTGGGAGAATTAGAGTGGTATTACCAATGGTGACAGACTTCCCCAAAAGTAAAACTCAATAGCAAACTGCTTATAAATCTATGAATTCTCTTAGGGTAAAGGTGATATACACCCAAAGACTGCCCCACAGCAGAATGAGGGTGAAATTCTAGGACAGCATTTGAGGCATTCATGAAAGGAGACTCTCCCCAATTCAAGGCCCACCTCTCCATTTTGCTGTAATAATGCTCCACCATAATTTCCTTCTCTGGGGTGTAAATAAGGGGGAGGTGACCACTGTCTTAACTAAGGCATACTGGAGGGATTGGGCCCTATAGCTGAGAAATTAATAGTTGTCCCTCATGAATGGCCATTATGGGAGAACAACTAGGGAAAAACAAAGAACAACAAAGGAAAGACAAAGGAGGGGTAAAGGCCACTCACTGGGCAATTTGGCCTTGTTTACTAAAGCACAAGATAAATGGAGCAAAGTTTAATGGAATTCCTACAGAAGAACTTGACCAACAGTAGTGGACAAAAGGAGGGTCCCACTAAGTTAGGGGTTAAGACTCTGGTACAAGCTATAAAAGACTAGAAATAAGAGGCCTAAAATGATTGAAAATAATTATACTCCTGCAGTCCCATGATTTGAGTCCCTGCATATAGTCATGGGCAAAAGGAAGTATCACTTCATAAGACCTCCTTGCATCCCAACCAGGACAGTAAGAAAGACAATTCCAACTGTGAGCATGCTGTGTTGGATAGGAAGGATGATCTCCTCACCTGTACCCTGATCTTGCTTCCTTAGAAAATGATAATGGTAGAGAATGGTCCCTGGTTCTGTCAGGGATTAGACACCTTATGCTCCTATTTGGGGAAAGGAAACATAAAGGAGGAAGCCACACCTCAATGGGTCTAATAGATGGAGTAGACAAAGTGGCAATAATCCAGGAAACCCTCAGGGGGAACAAAATAATACTGACATAGGCAGGCTTTGAGTGGACACACACATGGCAAGCAAGGACATAAGTGCTTGTGGGTGGGGCTCTGTTTGGTCATTTCAGGGACCTTTGATCTTAGGTCCCATCACTGAAGGCATTATAATTTTTGTCATTTTGGCTACCTGCATCATGGACTAACATCATTTAAGACAAACAGAAGTTATAGTCAGTTGGCAGCATCCACTACTGAGAGAGGACAAATAGTTGCTAGTCCTGTGTGACTAGTGAGACAGAAACAGGTAGGATATCTGGACATTTTTGACATGTCTAGTTTAGGTCATCTACAAGGCAACCACCTTTAAAGGGAGCCTTCAACAAGAGCAGATTCTAGAGGTCATGTAACAGTGACAGAGCTCTGCCACTAGGGCCAATGTAACCCTCCAGTACCATAAAACTATAATTTTCAGCTTCTACCCATGCAGATTGGAGCCTGTGGCAATGCAATATTGCCACAGGGGAGTGCTTAAACCTTGGATCCTGGACACACAAATTACTCACAGCAGCCCATGTACACACATTTCAAAGGGCAACTCTTAGGCTGTCTTTGGGCCTTAGATGAGGTTTAGCATGTAAACAATTATGTGCCATATATAACTCTAAGACCAAAACTGCCCATCCTCATGTAGGTACTCACTAATCCTGCTAATAAAGTATGAGAGGCCCAACAAAGCTCTGTCATTAAATAAAAATGGCATATCCAAGAACATGTCAGACTAGGGACTCATGCAGTCAGCCTACTCCATAAATAAATAGTTGTAGCAGAAGGAGTGAGACTTCAGAAGCTCCTCCTGCCCCTCACTTGGATAAGTAGGGCCTCATGGTTCAAAAATGTTCCAGGTAACTGTAATGCTTGGCCCATGACTAAATCTCTGTAATGCAAGGCTAATAGTGTCCATTAGGCTGCTGTGGCAATCCATCCAAAGGATGGTCACCTACTAACTGAGACTAAATGAGGGCATTCTGCCCAATGGGTGAGGGCTCTGCAGTCCACTCCAAACACAATTCCCTGCTGCATATTTACAAACTAATTGACCATTACAAATGGGCTAGCCATATGGTCCAGTGACTGATAATAATGATTAGACTATTAGGGGTTCCCTCATGTGAAGACAGGGGTTATGGAAACAGTTTGTGAGTTGGGAGATAGACCCATTTCTCACCCATGTTAGTGACCATGGCAAAGGGTCTTTTAAAGCAGAACATAAATATAATTTCTGAATTGACAAATCATGCACCCAAAAGGTTGCCATAATTGCCTGCTAGATCACCACTGAATAGGACATAGAATCCTAACTCAGATGTGAGAATGTACTAAACCACAAAAACTAACCCTAGCAGAAGTGAAAACCAAAGATGCTTCACAAAGATATCTACTGCCAATGAACCTAGATCATACAACATGGAGAACCAGGACATACAAACTAGGCCTAAGCCCCACAAAGATGTGGGAGCTCAACCACATCAAAACATTGCCTCCATGTTGTTGACACATACTCCAGATGTAGGAAAAGTCCTATGAACCATCTGGAAAACTGGGACCAGTGTTGCAGCTTTAGAGAAATAACTGTGCTTTGTATTCAGATACCAACTGGATTTCAATGAAATCAGGGCACCTCATTAATTATGCAAGCCACCCCTAAATTGGCAAATTTCCATGGCATAATATAGACTTTTCTTGCTACCTATCACCCCAATATTAATAGGGCAATGAAACTTTAAAACACGAGACACAAAGAACAGCTACACAAAGATCATCAAAAAAGACAACATGACAATTGATGCTCTCATCTAACTGAAAGCATTTAGATATTAAACTCTGCACTTCAGCAAAAAGAAATACTTATCTTAGAAAGTTTGTAGAACCAGGCAATCTGGTTAGGCTAGGCCTGAAGAGTCCAATCTGAAGATACCAAGATTTGTGTTCTTTTTTTCCTATGTGAGCATACTCTCTGGGTGTCGTTTGTGGTCTGGGCTACTGTAGTATTATGCAAGACTCCCGTCCCAGTTCAAACCTGTAGGAGATGCTATACTCAGTTGCCAATATTTTGTGAGATACCTTTGGTACCAGGGAAGAGGTGATAAAATATTGGGGCATTAGGGTTCTTATAGTTACATCTGGATTCCCAACCTTTTGGTACAGGTGGATAACATCATAGGCTATGGCAAATTTGTTGAAGATGAATTTCTCTCCCTTGGACAGATGATGGGAGTGAGAAATACTAGATTAAGTGACAAGGCAATGGATCCCCATCCAAGTTGTGACCTTGGGGATTGAAGAGAGATCACGAGTGTCCATAGCTGGGCAATCTTCACCTCAAGTTTGTGGGCAAGAGTATCTTCAAACCTAGGAGGTAAGGGTAAGGGGTCAGTAATGTTGACTCTTTCTCTCCCCATGCCATTTCAGAGTGATGGTCAACTATATCATCTATTACATATTACATAGGATTTTTGAAAAACAACCGACCATACCAACTGCTGGCTCTGTCAGCATTTGAATAATTATGATGGGCCATATCTCTACATCATTCCATTCCACCTGTTATCACAGTGGTCAACAACAGCCTACTGGATATATGACTTAAAATCACAGGGAAACCTCTCTATAAATGAGTAATGTTAACTCCACTAGACAAGGGAGAAATCTTCCAAAGCCCAAGGGCTCCCCATAGAGAGTGTCTTAATCTTGGAGGAGAATTTATCCTTCTATATTAAAAATGTGAAAAGCACCAGCTCTACCTGGAAGAGTTTCCTAGTGCCTATTGTAACCAAATTGTGTGGTTTGATTCTGAGGAGGTTACTCTCGAGACTAAATTTAATGTTGCTATGGGAAACAAACCTATTGCAGCATAAGATAAAATGGATTTAGTGCTTTAAAATTTACAATTAAAAATTTATAAGGTAAAGGAATAAAAAAAATCATTCTGGTTAGAAAAACATTAGCCTCTTGATTGATGTAACCTACCACATGAAGGTAGCATTATTTAAAACCACACTTATAAATACCAGTATACAGCTGCATAAGTCTTTAAAATAAATTATCAAATTGTACAGAAAGTATTAAAAAGAAGAGGAAATAGAACACCATTTTTCCAGTTGCTGAATGTAGGCTGGAGTAAAATGACTATCAATTTCTTTATGCTGAAAATTTTCAGATAGAGATTCTTAAGTAAAAAGGAAGCATTCCTGTGATTCAGTTCTGAATTATAAGTGGCTAATTAATGTAACATTCAGAATGCTGGCTCAGTCTGTGAGAATCATAATAATAAAACTCCATAATGAAAGGACAAGTTTTAAATTCTTTTTTGTGGAAAATTTTATCATGTAGTATAGGCAATATAGTATTTTGCAAGCAAAATACAATTTCATTTGTAGTTTCATCTCACTCTGTATGTCAGATAGACATTTAAAGAGATCTCAACTCATTCCCATATAGGTGTCGGAGTCATCAACAGAAAGACATCTCAAAGAGCACTGGATGGAACAATGTTTTACTCACATAGAGAAGAGACAGACTAAGGTCAGCTTCCCTAATGGGTATTGGGTCCCCATATCTGGCAGGTCTCAATCCCTTCCCAATGCATAGAGATACTTTGAGTACAGCACCTCTTTCTTGTGTTTGCATGTCCTACTGGAGGAACACAACTTCCTGCCTGCCAGGGAAAGACACCACCAGGGTTTGAGCTGGATGTCATAACACATGCACACAGCATTTCTCCAGTGAATATTTACTCAGTGCAATAGGGGAAGAAATATTCTAAGAATACCCTTATCTACCAGGGGACAGTATCCCACCAAGCTGACATATGTGACCCTGAGCACAGGATGTATTTCTGATTCCAAGGAAAAGGTGGAAGCCTCCACTAGAGCATTCCCCTATCACAGGTCACCACTGACTTTTATTTGGATGCCCATTAGATAAGCTAAATACTTTTCTGAGCTCATAATCCACTTCAGATACTGAGCTCAATGTCTGGAGCTTGGAACAAAGCTCTGATAGATGTCACTTGTGTCCACCATTAAGAAAAAAATTAGGTAACATTTGAGGAGGGTGATTAGTGGGATCTTCCCCAGCAAAGCAGTCAGGACTGCTTGGAGGAGGGATGGGAACCAGCTACACCATCCACTGCCTAGCTCAAATCAACTGGAGAATCAAAGGACTGCATTTTTTCATCTTGTGGAGGACTAGATCTACATTTATTATGTTCAATATGCTATTTGTAACATGTCCATATTTATTTTAAGGAAACATGATTTTTCTGCCATATCACATATACCTCTATCTATTATTTAGGGTACTAAAGGGAAACAATATCAATAAGAGGTACCTAACTATAAGATTTTATAAAAGTCTCTCATGCAACTGTGGGGATGCATGAGTCCCCACATAGGGCAGGCAGCAAACTCACAACTCCAATGAATGTGTTCAATGAACTCCTCAGTTAGCAAACTAGCAACTCTGATGAAGGGTTTTGATGAACTCCTCAGAAAATACTTCACTGGCTAGCTGAAGAAGTGAAAGTCCTCTATGTGTCTTGCTTAAAATTCTTCAACTGATTGGATTAAATCCAGTGATTGGATACTCTCATTGTGGAAGACACGACCTTCATTAATGTAATCAGTCACAGCTGCAGCCAATTGACTTATGATTTAATAAACCAGACTTCTGGTTTATTAACCAGCCACAAATTTCCTTGCAGTAATGGTTAGGCCAGCACGTGCTTGACCAGACACCTGGACAACATCACTAGCCAATTTGACATGTAGACCTAACCATCACACCCTAGCTTGTGCCTTGAGAATGTCCAGCACTTTGGAGTTTTAGAGGGCAAATATGCTGTACTGTCTACCTCATGTTAGAGTGGCACAGCTGAATCAAGTGTAGAATTAAATTCCCTTTTTGTAATATTGAAAATTGTATGTACAGTATTTTTTAGTTTATATATGCTGATTCTAGGGAACATAATATGTTCTTCCAGGTGGAAGGCACTGGTGCACTGCTGAAGATGCTTGTTTGTTGTGAGACATCTGCAATGTTTCCAGGTTGAAATTTAAGAGATATGTGTTTTTCCCCTTAGTGATATTGGAAAACACATATCCTAAGCTACACAGCCCACCCCCCCCCACTTTTGGGGAAAGGCCTTATATAAATTATTTCTGTATATAACAGAGTCCAGATTTCCTTACTGCTAGGTTTAGTGTAGTCTCCTTGACCTGCATGATAGGTGATAAACGAGTAACTTTGTCTTTCTTGGTAGTTGGTTGTGCATCAGCACATTGCAAATCTTTGTGATGTTTAGCAAAATTCCATCCTGCAACATTGAATGAACAGTATATCTTCCTGTGTAGGTGGAATACAAGGTTCTCCCTCCTGACCTTGCTGCTAAATAGTGCATCATCATGGCCAGGCCAGATGAGGTTACAGTTAAGGTCCATCCAAGCAACTCTCTGATATTAAAGTCCAAGGAGAACTCTTGTGGTGTTCCATACTCCAGTAGTGCTACAAACACTAGATTTCCCAGTGTGCCAGCTATAGGCACTAGTTATTGTATATTGAGGTGCCTTATCTTATGTTGCAATATTGTTGCACATAGAAACAAGACTTTAATGAATGTTTTCTCCCTGTTAATAAAATGTGGACTATGGCATAACACAAGTGACAGGTCCCTCTCAGATCCTTGTTTTGACAGACAGCCATAAATATCTGGGCATAGGGAATCTCTGACCATTTTCCCTGTCTTTTACAGAACAAATCTAACTAGATGATGGTATTGTAATTGAGAGTCCCATTGGAGTGATATGCTTTCCAATTTTCCAGCTTATTTTCACTGTTTGCATTTCCCACTTACTCTGGAAATGGTAGTGGAGAGTTTCACTTGTGCTGGTGTAAATTCTTGGCATCCTAATGCACATTAGAACTGGACTTTTCCTTCTCTGTCAGTAAATGTCTTGGAAACATAGGGAATAAAGTCACCAGACATCCATGGACATCTTTCCTGAGAGATGTCTTAACTTGTGCTTGTAGGGGTTCCCTGGCTTTACCTGGAAGCATTCCATTATAATGCTCTTGAGGAGTCCTTCCTCCATACTGGCCCAATATCTTTGGATCATGGAGAGTAAAGTCACTGGGTGTCCCTGAGATATGTTGCCTGGCATCATTGGGATGTTCCTCCATGGAACATGTCTACAGTCATGAGGTGAGGACTCATCCAACCTTAGAGTAGTCTATGACAACCATCCTGGGAATAACTTTGTCCTCTAGTTTCCTGTTTCCTGAGGGCTAAAAAGTGAGCATGCTGTAGATGTTCTTGTTTGCTAATGCTGCCATTATGTAAAATAACAGAAGTGGATTGGCTTTTGTAAAAGGGATTTCTTAAGCTACAATTTACAGTTCTAAGACCATAAAGATCTCTAAACTAAGGCATCAACAGATGATGCATTCACTGAAGAATGGCCAATGGTTCCCAGAAAGCCTCTATTAGCTGGGAAGTCATGTGGCTGGTGACTGTTGATCCTGAATTGTGTTCTAGCTCCTCTCTCAGTTCCTATATGTTCTTGGTTCTTTCTCCCAGGACATTTCTCTCTAAGTGCCTGGGGTTCCTGTCTTAGCAATCCTGGGGCAAACTCCGGGCTTCATATATTAGCTAAACCTCTCTCTGTCTGTGTCTAGGTTGTTGGCTGTGGCTTGAGAAAGAATTCATGGGCACAGCACAGTTTATGCAAGCATGCAGAAAGTTTATTTAGTACACACATATGTAGAACATGAAGATACTCTCACAAAGGGAGACAGCATGCATATTGTTGGGGGGGGGCTTGTTTTTATAGTTTTCTGTTCTTTTTGTAATTTTTTACTAGCTATTTTATAGCCCTCCTGCTCTCCCTCCTGAGTTAATGCTTAATTGTAAATAACTCACTCTTGTGCTTGTTAACCAGCGACAGCCCTAATTCTAACCCTGTTTCATACTGAGAGTGGGATGCCTCAGTTGCAACCTAATCAGAAAATTGTCTTGTTCTCCACTCCCTCCAAGCTAAATAGTCTCAATATACACCATACTTTCCTTTTGCTGTAGTGCAGTGTTTAAAGCCTAAATAGTTTTAGTTAAATTATTATTCCAATCATTAAGTTGTCTTTCATTATGACCTTTGTGAAGTTGCTTGAGTCTTGTTTTAACATGCCATTGACCTTTTTGCTTGGTGGTGATAGGAAGAATGAGAGGTCTATCTTATATCAGGGGAGTGTGCCAATAATTTGGTTGCTTTTAATCTAAAAGAGATATGTTGAATTTATTGGAATCCAGTTGCATATTGAACACATGACACAGGTGTTTATCTAAGGTTCTGCCAATGGTCCCAGCATCCACCTGCTGAATGGCAATTGCTGTCTAATATCTGGTGTGCATCTACAGAATGGAGATGCTACCTGAACCCATGTCTAGGGGGCAATGGTTTCATGTGTGCCAGCTCACCATGCTTTATGACATCATCTCTTTAGCAGAATACACACCACTGCAGTGCCTCTTACCATTTTGCTTCCTTTAGGGTGAGTCTTTGTGATTTGATCCACTCTTGCATCTGTGGTGGGCTTCCACATATGATTTGGTGGTGATATAGCAGGCAATCATTGCAACTGGTTGGGTGCATTTTTGTTCAGGAATGTTCTGCTTCAAATGGCCCATTGTCTTGGAAATTGACATAAGTGATGAATAGATCTGGTTTCCAGCTTGTAAGCAGTTTCCATAGCCTTGTCCCTTTCCCCTTATGGAGGAGCCTCTAATAGTTTAATCATTGATATGAAATTGCTAGTCCATAAAGCTAGCCTATATGTTATGGCCCATGAGTCTGTAAATATCTAGCAGGTAGTTGTGTCTGGAGATTCCTGCACAGCCATCACCACTGCAGGTAGTTTCACCCATTGGACAGAATGCTCTCATTTACACTCAGTTAGTAGGTGACAATCCTTGAGGTGGATGGTTGCAGAAGTCCAACGTGCTCTATTAGCCTTCAATTTTGTAGATTTACCTTGGAACTAAGCTCTACCATTAGGTGGAACATTTACAAACCATAGGCCCCACTTAGCCAAAGGAGGGGCAGGGGAAGACCCTGAAGGCCATTTAGCTCCCACTAGAAAAGCAGTGGTTTGTTTATGGAATTGGCTGACTCCCTGAAGCTTGACTAGTGCTTAGTCTTGCCTATACCATTTCTATTTAATGATGGAGCTTTGTTGAGCCTGTCCAACTTTATTAGTAGTAATAGTGAATAACCACATGAATATGGGCTGTTTTGGTCTGAGTTATACATGGTGCATCAGTGCTTAAATTCTTCATCTCCACAAGGGCCAAATAACAGGCTAAATGTTGTCACTTGAGAGCAGTGTGCCTAGGGGCTGCCTCCTGTGGTCTGTGTGTCCTAACCCCATGGCATGTATTTGTTGCCACAGTCTCCACTCATGTGTAAGAGTTGCTGACAAATAATAGTTTTACAGGCTGGTGGATTCCATTTATGCTAAAGGCACAGTTTCATAGCGACCTTAAACAGAGGGGCCAAAAGAATGCCCAGATGTAACACACATTACCTCAAATGGCCACACAGGCCTATTACCCATTTGGCTTCTCCCTTAGTAGTGGGAGATACAAATGACAATTATATTTGTTTATCTTTGCCTGGTGTGCTCCTGTATCAGCCTGTCCCTAGAAACTCTACCTGTTGGGCAAGCTTCTGGACCTTGTCAGAGTTGATTGCAAATCTGTAGTTGTTATAAGATTTATGATTTTTATAGATCCTGCTCAACAATTTTTAGTGGGTCCTGCAATGAGGATGTCATTAATATAGTGAGAAACAAGTACCATTGGAGCAACTGGATTTGATGTAAGTCTATCCTTACACACTGGGGGGACAAATGGCCAGGTACTTAATATAACCCTGTGGAGTTATATCAGTATATCAATCTGTTCCACCTGAATATAAATAGATATTGGTCCTAATCTACAGAGGGATAGAGAAGTTGTTTACCAGGTCAATAACAGCATCCCCTGTGTGGGCTGCTAACACCTCAGTTAAATCAATTATATCAGTTACTGGAGGGCCCAAGGGTGACAGGTTCCCATTTCCTGAGGCCTTTCTTATAGGCCAAACTGGGTGATTAACTCTAACATGAGGTTTCTTGACACTCCTGCCAGCACTAATTCTGAACCAACAAATAAATGTCTTTTTTCCTGGCTGGGAGGCAGTACTGCTTTTGTTGAACAACCATGCTTGTCTCTAACAATGTTAGTGGTGGACAGAAATGGAAACTCTCTCTGGTTTTGGCTCAAACTCCTCATTGTGAAGGGACAACCTCCTCATGTGATGGTGCTTGCCCATGATGCCAGTAGCCAAAATGTCAACACTTTTGCACTCAGCAGTTGGAACCATTATCACTGGCCTGTGAAATGGCCCCAAAGACCCCACCCACAGGCATATGTTCATTTGTCTATCATGGGTCATTGCATCCACACAAAGCCCCACTCCCCCATTCCACTAGTTTGCCCTGTGCCTGAAGGGACCTGGGAGTAATGTTACTTGAGTGACTGTGTCTATGAGGCTCATAGAGATCTAGATCCACCACATTTTCCCTATTGGCCAACTGGTAGCACAGGTTCTCTATCCTCAGCAGGTATCCAGGGATCTTGACCCCACTTAGTCATTCCTATTAAATGGAATAAGATCAGTTGACAGGCAAGGGTGATTGTCCTCCCCATGTGACACATCAGTTTCACAGTCAGAATTGTCTTGCTTTCCATCCTGGTCCCTGGTTAGGATGCAGGGTGGACTTATTGACTATTGTTTTCCTCCTCCCCTGTGTTCAGGGTCTCAGAGGGCAGAGCTGAAAGATTCTAATTCTTTTTAGTCTTACAAATTCTTCTTCCTGTTCCTTTATGGTTGTACTATGGCCTTAAATTAGAATTTAGAGGGACTCTTTTGTACAATAGTGTTGGAGGAGTTCTCCCATAAAAACTCCATTAAATGCTGCTCTATTTACCCTTCAACTAGTAACCAAAGCCACATTGCCCAGTGGTGGACCATGTCTCTTCCTTCATATTTCCCTGCTTGCTCTTTGTATTCCTCAGAGGCCCCTTTGGGGCCAGCTTCCCACTATCAGCTCCTGGGTCCTGTCATGCTGGACCTGCCTCAGTGAAGACAGCTCATACCTCTCTGTTATATCCACCCTAGTATTGGGTGTTAGGGAGGAGACTTTGTAACCTTCTCCCACTCCCCACAACAAAGGGATGTGGAGACTTTCAGTTTTGGAAGGCCCTCTTTTGTGAACCACACCAATGATATCTGAGACATGATCTCCTCATCCACATCCTGCCCTGGATGAGGTCATAAAACCAAGTACTTATCACCTTTAACTTCAGGGAGGCTATAGACTCATGAACAGATTTTAGTTTAGGGGAAGTCTCCTGCAGTGGTGAATATGACCCTCATGCTCCTAACAAACCAGACTGAACATGGCATGGGCTTGACTCTGTATCCCATCAAGTGTCCTCTTTGTGACAGGCAAATGTGTCTTGCAGTAGTGTCAGTAGTTAACTTCTCCTGACTGCCCCATTTGGCCTCTAACTCTGAGTCTCCAATGCCCTTTCCTTGAACAATTGCACCAACAAAACCACACAATCCTTCCCTGGCTTCTGCCAATGTCTATCTTTTAACTTCCATATTTTGTTTTCTGTAAAAGACCTCATTATTATTGTTTGTGTTTCAGCAATATTATTGGTAGTTGGTATTGAGTGCACATAGGCCTAACCTGGGCTTTCAAACAGCCTGGACATGGAAGAGTACCCTTCATGGGGGCTAAAGACTTTCCCCTGGAATTGTGATCCTTGAGATACTTTGGGGGTTGGCAAGTGACAAGACATCATGCAGGCACCCAGGAACCAAGGTGTAGTTTCCCTTCTCTTCCTAGAACCCACCTCCCTCATTTCAACCCTCATCTAAGGCATTCATTCCTGTTTGACAGGGAGGCTGCTTACAGTCAATCTGACCTTAAATCACCAGAGGAAGACTAGCTTCTATATTAGCCAACTGGCATCACTCTGGGAACTAACAATCCTTTAAGCCTCTGGCATGCTGCAGTGTGCTTTGTTTGGTGATCCAGCTGACTACACTATTTTGTTGCTCAGAAAGAGAGACACCTCAAGGGATGTAAACCCACTACAACATAGGTGTCTTTGTAGCCAATAGAAGAAAGCCTCATACAGCAATGAGTGGGATGTTTTACTCACATAGAAAAGAGATAGAGCAAGTTCAGCTTCACTAGGGTTTGTCCAGTCCCCATAGTCAGCATTTCCCAATCAGCGGCTATTCAGGTAGCTACATTAAGTGCAGCACAATGTCTTTGTGGATTCTAGTGAAGGAACAGGGCTCCCTTCTGGACAGAGACAAATATAACACCAGTGTGTGAGCTGGATATCATAAAACATGCCCACCAGATTCAGACCTTTTCCAGTGAATATTATGAATATTTACATAAGTTTGGGACAATAAGGGAAGGAAGATACTCGCAATAACATTATCCTACATTTGGTAGTATTTTATACTGCCAGCCCAAAACATCTGGAACTGAGAAGAGCTGGTATTCATGGGTATAATATTTCTTTGTACTTATTCCATATTTGTCCATTAATTCAAAACACTTCATTTCTTGGTATAGATATTTGTATAAAGGTGAATGCAAAAATGCTATTTGAATTCAATTATTGAATTGAAAACACTCCATAGTCTCTTCCAGGTTGCCAATATCCAGTACCTAGAAATTGTCTCAAATGCATAGACACCTGTGAAAGGATGCATCCACAGTCTTCTCTAAGTGAGGTCATTGTTCACTTTTAGTTTAAAACCATTTGAAACTTTATTGAAAAAAATTAAATATTGTTGGAAACCTTTTCCAGAAGAATCCATGAATCACACATAAGTATGCATTTGATAAGCTAAGATGTATCAATTCATAGCTCTGTATCACTATCCAAGTTAATATATATATATCAAACTAGGTATTTAATGGTATAGTCTCAATTTTAAGAACATATATGAAATGTAAATTAAATTTCATTTAAAATTTTTCAGAATATTTTAATTAAAAAAACTCTGCAGAGGGTGGCAGATGGCTACATAGTGGTCATAGGCCATCAACACAAGGAAGGCAACTCTGTGCTTAAAAGTCAAAATAATTGTGGAAAATTTTTGTAGAGCATTGTTAATATCTCTGTTCTGCAGGCTATAGATGAGTGGGTTTATGAACAGGGACACCATGGTATAGAACATGGCAATGAGAAGATTACTAAGAGGTGCTTCATTTGCAGTGGGGCCAAAGAGAGCAGACAAAAAAGAAATTCAAAACAAAATGACAATTGTCATCTGTGGGGTGCAAGTGGATAAGGCTTTGTTATGTGATTCCACAGAATTCATTCTAAGGACCATTGACATTATGTCAATATAGGAGTTAAACAAAAAGCCAGAACATACTAAGACAATACAAGCACTTATATCTGATGCAATTAGCTCAGAAAAGTGAACATCTGATGAAGAGAACCTCAAAATTTGAGGTACATCACAGAAATATTAATGGATACATTGGACTCTGTAAAGGGAAGCTTGAACACGGTACCTGTGTGGATAGAGAATTTGCCAACTAAGTTGCCCATGAGCCACCAGCTGCCTGTGTGCACTGATGTGGGGTGATAGTGAGACCAAACTGCAGAGGGTGGCAGATGGGTACATAGTGGTCCTAGGCCATCACCACAAGGAAGGCAAACATTGTGCTTGCAAATAAAATATACAGGAAAATCTGAGAAGCTCATGCTAGGAGAGAAATAGTTTTTTTGCCTGTCAGAGAATTCAAAAATCATTTTAGGAAGAATGACTGAAATGCAAAAAGTATCTATGAGAGATATATTGCCAGTAAAGAGGTACATTGGAGCATGTAGGTGTGTGTTTGTTACAATGGCAGTAAGAGTTAAAATATTCCCAGTTAGTGCACTCAGATAAATCACTAAGAATATCAGACCTTGCAAGACTTCAAGCTCCCTGGGGGATGAAATATCCATGAGGAGGAATTGTGTGAAAATAGCAAGATTGTCCATGTTTTCTAATATGTTGCAGTCTCCCTGTAGTCAAACTATAATATGATAAAAACTAAATGGAGACAATCAATATTACCCACAAATGAAATGTCACCATTATATTAATATATGGCTTTTCCTCAGGAATTCATCACAAAGTAATCAGAAATAATTTGAAATTAATGAATGAATTATTTCTCTTTTTGTTTTCTTTTCTGACTCTTCTGACATGTTAATTTTGATATTCATAGCATTAGAGAATTAGAGGATTTATAAGATTAAATTCATTAAGGTATTTAAAGTAATATCAAGATCCATTAATATTACAATGTTGAGTCACTTTACACTATTTAAGTAAAATATCTTTTTAAACACTTCCTGTACACATCCAGTGATTATTTTTACCTTTTCTTCCTTGGTGAATGCTCATCCCAAATATTCTCTGTAAGAGCCTCTGGGTGAGTAGAGTTTACATGGTCTACATCTATTGCTAATGCCCTGACTAGGATGATTGCTGATATCTCCCATTCTTTGTCTAGCTAACTTAGAAGTTGTTCCTATAACAAAGTTAATCAATTAGTCTGCAGTTCCTCTGAGAATGAATAATCCAATAGAGTCCAAATAGATTATCTCTCATTAGAGTTTCATTTTAGTTGTAATATAACATATCTTCATGAGCTATTTTTTCTCCTTTTCCCCACAGTCCATAAATGATTTTATTTGATTCAGAGAATAATGCATTTTATTTGGCTCTTGGAGTGCATACACGATTTCCCTTGCTGTTTCTCTAGTTTGCTCTCTTGCCTGCACACAGTACCTAAGAAATGTCTCCCACCTAACATTACTCCTTTTCAAAGCACCCTTCCTGCAATCAAGCATGAATTCCAATTTTTGAGGAAGGAAGGGCTAATTTCTGTCTGGATACATATCTTGCCCCCCTGCTTTTCTAGATTATATGGTTGTCTCCTTATTCAATATAACTATTGTCACCACAGCTATTTTACTTGTCTTTACTTGCCTTGAAGCATTCCAAATTATAAGTAAATCCAGTTTCATTTTAAATTATGCTTTCAACTCTTAAACACCTTATCTTGAGGGGCAGCATTTCAGAATTACTTAACTTTTACATGTGGATATCTTATAATAGAGGGGCAATAACTATAAGAATATTAGAATTTGTATTATTTTATCTATATATGATTAATTGTAATTAAAATAGTATATAATTTGTCTAGCATTCTGTGTTCACAATAATAATGTTCATATACTATCATTGATTTTACTCATGAATTTCTTGTACTTTTTGCAAAATGTATTTTGCAGAGTTTTTCTATAATATCACTTATGTTATGCATGTTTTATCTATCATTCTCATTTTTATCAAGAGGAAAAGTTCTTAAAGCAGAAATTTTTATTAAATATTAAAAATAATACATAGTGTTTAAGTTGATACTATTAACTTAAAGGCCAGTTATTGAACATATCCTAAATTCCAGATGATTTTAAATTTTCTTTAACAAAACAATGCATTGTACTTGATTCCTAGACATCCCATTTCTCTCTGCTATCTCTTTATATTGCATCTTTCTCCTTTGTCCTTAGAATTTTTCATATGTCCCTAGGCTAAAGTTACCATATATCTACTTCAGGCTGCTTCATTTTGGAAAAATGCATAGCCTTGGGTATAAGAGAAAGACATGGGGTTAGTTCAGGGATTTTTTCCCCTGCTCTTTGTTATCTCAGGGATATTTAGACATTATTTACTTCACAATTTTTAAATGGGGAAAAATTGACTAGAATAACTTTTCCCCATGAATTTTTAAACAAATGAAATAGAATATTCAAAATCTACATGAAGCATATCTAATTCTCATATCATGTAAATAAATATATAAAACTGTCCATAGTAAAAACTTCACTGGATATCCCCAGTGAAATTACTTTTATTTATGTGGACTGATTTCTCAGAAATTCTTTGCTTACTCACTGTTGACTATGAACATTTAGGCTATCCTTTACAATCTAGCTCAACTAATATTTCATTCTTAATGCTTATGCTATTTCAATTTCTTGTTCTTTGCCACAGTGTTATACTTTCCAATTTTGAGTACAGCCCATGAATCACATACATTTAATCAGTTACTATTGATAAAATTAATCACCCACAATTATCCCAGAATAAGTAATATAATGACTCTCTCTGAGTGACAATTTAGAGTATGGAGCATATTCTAATATAATATGGAAAAAGGAATGCTAAATACTTAAGATATATAACAGCTATTTAAATGAATTTTCTTTAGACATTTTAAAGAAAAATGTGAAAATAAACATGGAAACATACCTGATAAATGATGAATCACATTTATCTTCTGTAACATTAATGTTTATATTACATAATTAAGAGACTACACAAAATACATGATTCTGCCTCTTTTTTTCACAGAATAAAATTCATGGATTCCCTTCTCAGAGAGATTTATATTTAGCCTTAATCATATGAACAATTCTCATTCTAGATTCTTTGTACACATGGTTATTCCCTGTGAAACATATGGGATATACCTCTCAAGAGACCTGGAGGAATAGGAAATTCACCCTACATAGAGACCAGTTTTTCTTCAACACCTGATTATTAAGATTCCTTGGCTCTATTTTTGAGATTAGTTAGATTTGAAATAGTGCTTATTATCACTTAAATTAGCATAGATTGTTTTTAATTTTAGGGATGAGATCCTTAATTAACATTTGCTATATTTTGTGACAAAATGTTAACCTGCTCTGAGCTCACACCTGAAAAATCAATTAAAAATTTAAAGACTCCCAGGAAATGTTAACTCTTCTTAGACTATTATTTTTAATGCAATTTTACTGAGATATGTTCACACACCATACAACCCCTCTGAAGTATACAATCACAGGCTTACCAAATCTTCTCCTAGTTGTGCATACATCCTCATGAGAAATTTTAGAACATGTTCTTTACTCCAGAAAAAAATAAAAAGAAAAATGAAAACCCAAATTCCCCCATACCCTTTTGTGTTAATTTGAAACTATTAGGCATCCCAGGAAAGACTATGCTCTTTAATGTATTCTTGTGGGAGCAGACTTATCATGGCTGGGAAGTTTTGATTAGGTTGTTTCCATGGAGATATGGCTCACCCAATTGTGGGTGAGACATTTTGATTAGATTATTTCCCTGGAAGTTTGACCCCACCCATTTTGGGTGGGTCTTGGTTAGTTTATTGGTTACTTAAAGGAACTTAAGAGCACACACAGACCCAGCTATTTGGATATGGAGACATAAATATGTTTGGGGATACTAAGCTAAGAGATGCAGCTCAGCACTTGCCATAGAGAAGCTATGAAAGAAGTCCTAGCTGCTTAGAGAGAAACATTCCAAGAGAACCAAACAGAGAGCTGAGAGAAGCTAAGAGAGAAAAAAAGACCAGAGACATTTTGGAGAAAGAAATTTTGAAACCAGAACCCATGAGCAAAGGACAAGTAGATATAAGCCACAAGCCTTCCCAGCTGGCAGAGATGTGCCAGATGCCATTGACCTTTCTTCAGTGAATGTGTCCCTTTGTTGATTCTTTAATTTGAGCACTTTTATGGTCTTAGAACTGTAAATTTTCAATCTAATAAATCTCCTTTATAAAAGGTAATCCAATTCTGATATTTTACATAATGGTTGGTTTAGAAAACTGGAACACCCTTATCACTCTTATTAGTGACCCAAGGTATTGGTGTGGTACATTTGTTACTATAATTGAAAGAGTATTAAAATATTACTGTTAACTATAGTCCATAGTTTGCAATAGGTCAATTTCTTCCCATATTTAATGGGCTACAAGAAAACATATTGCAGTGTCAGTTTTTACATCAACGTATACAGTCATCAGAACCATAGTTTAAATAACTGCAAGCTATTTTTAGAAGTAGACCAACTGGTTTTAGAAATTTTATACTGTTTAAAACTTAAAGGCAGAGGTCAGGGCAAGATGGCAGAGTGGTGAGGTGCAGAATTTTATCTCTCCCCTAGACCAGCTGGCAATTACCCAAGAACTATATGAAACCGTGTTTTGGGGGCCTCCAGTAACCAGTCACACATTGGATGAAAGTTTGGAATTGGAGGAAAAGCTGAGAATGCAGTGAACATTGTAAGTACCCCAGACCATGGGTCTGGCACCCCTCCCCACCCAGACCTCACAGACTGTCTTCCTGCTGGCTCCCTGAAAGGGGAAAAAAACAAAAAAACAACAATCTGCTGAAGGCAAGAAGGGAGGCTCAACCCAGCCTCAACTGCAGAATTAATTAACAAACTAATTAACTAATTTTGGGAGATGGGGGTGCTAAAGGGCTGGGCTCTGAGAAGTTGGGGCACATAAAAGTGAGCACCCATTCCCAGGCTCCAAAAAAGCCATTTTTCCCCTACATTTTGTCCCTTCTGGCTTCTCACTGATTCCTTATTTTTTTGCATTTCAATAGCCCCCAACAGGGATGGAATTGAAGCTGCTGGAGAGTAATTATCAGACAATATCCCAAAGTACATCTCTAAATGCTCTATTCTGACACTGACAAAACTTCCAGGCTGGGGGAAAGACTTTTAAAAGGGACTCCTTTTTTTTTATTTTTCTTTTTCTTGTTTTTCTTTTCTACTTTTTTAAATCTAAGAGTAACATATGTGGTTATTTTCTATCAGAAACCCCAGGTTGAGGGACTAGGCTGGGCTTGGGGGGGAGACAGAGTACCCGCAGCATCTTTGAGTTCCAGATTCATTTATGAAGGTCTCCACCCCCATCTTTAATTAGCAACTCAGGCTGACCAAGGAATCTAACTGGAGATGCCCCAAAGAGGAGAGGGGAGAAGGGAATAGTGCCCCTGAGAGACAACTGGAGTTCTGAGGATTGGGAGAGTGGAGGGAGGTCCAGCTAACCGGTAGTCCTCCTTCTGGGAACTCAGACCCCAGGGGCTGGAATTCAGATTCCAGCTTCAGTCAGCCACACCCCTGACAGGATCAGAGTCACCAGGAGAACCAAATTCTCCATCCTCCTTATGCTGGTGGGGGAGCTGTGGGCTGGCAAGCACCACTGCTGGACAGGAGAGGAAAAGCACCAATTCTGAAGGCCTTATAGCAGGGTCTTATTCTCAGGAAAACTCCATACCCTCCTAATGAGACCTGGGCCTCATTAGACTGGGAAAATCTGACTGGGGTCGACCTTATCTGAGGAGACCCTCTCAGAAAAATGCTACATAGAGGCAGAGCAAGAAACAGAAAAAACAAGAGGTGAAAAATTCTGATCAACTAAATAGAACCTAAGTTAGAGGTCTAGAATAATTTCAACTGAGTAACAGAGGCCAGAGAACAAAGCCAACCAACAAGGAAACCTCTAGGTAAAAGATAGAAAACAAGCTCCAGAATAAACTAATCAAGAAAATCAGATGTCTAGACAACTTAAGATAACAAGCCATAACAGGAAACACAAAAATATGGACCAGCCAAAGGAACAAACTAATAGTTCAACTGAGATACTGAAGTTGAGGCAACTAATGCTAAATAAATTCAGTGAAATGAAGGAAGATATAGTGAAAGAGGTGAAGGATATAAAGAAGACACTGGATGACCATAAAGAAGAATTCATAAACTTGAAAAACAAATGGCAGAACTCATGGGAATGAAGGCCACAATAGAGGAGATGAAAAACACAATGGAGGGTCACAACAGTAGATTTGAACAGGCAGAAGAAAGGATCAATTAACTGGAAGACAAGACATTTGAATTCATGCACACAAAAGAACAGAGGGTGAAAAAGATGGAAAAATACAAGCAGGGTCT
Source organism: Choloepus didactylus (assembly GCF_015220235.1). Taxonomy (NCBI): domain Eukaryota; kingdom Metazoa; phylum Chordata; class Mammalia; order Pilosa; family Megalonychidae; genus Choloepus; species Choloepus didactylus. The sequence continues at coordinate 4,307,814 of NC_051316.1, forward strand.
TGGGAACCTGAGTGACAATATGAAAGTTACAAATATACATGTTATGGGTATCCCAGAAGGAGAAGAGAGGAGAAAAGGGGCAGAAAGTGTAATAGAAGAAATATTCACTGAAAATTTCCCAACCCTTATAAAAGACAAAAAATTAGAGATTCAAGAAGTACAGCATACCCCAAAAAGAATAGATCCTAATAGAACTACTTCAAGACACTGATCAGATTGTCCAATGTAAAAGACAAAGAGGAGATTCTGAAAGCAGCAATAGAAAAGCAATCCATAACATACAGGGGAAGGTCAATAAGACTATGTACAGATTTCTCTGCAGAAACCATGGAGGCAAGAAGATAGTGGCACGATATATTTAAGATACTGAGAGAAAAGCTGCCAAACAAGAATTCCATATCTGGCAAAACTTTCCTTCAAAAATGAGGGAGAGATTAAAACATTTTCAGACAAACAGACACTGAGAGAGTTTGTGAATAAGAGACCAGCACTACAAGAAATACTAAAGGGAGTGCTACAGGCTGATAGGAAAAGACAGGAGAGAGAGAGTTGGAGAAGAGTGCAGAAATGATTATCAGGAAAGGTAAAAGGAGAGAGAGGAAAAAATAAGATATGACATATAAATTCCAAAAGACAAAATGGTAGTAGAAAATACTGCCCTTATAGTAATAACACTAAATGTAAATGAATTAAACAACCCAATAAAAAGACACAGACATCCAGATAGGATTAAAAAACAAGACCCATCTATATGCTGTCAACAAGAAACTCACTTTAGACAGAAGTACAAAAATAGACTGAAAGTGAAAGCTTGGAAAAAGATATTTCATGCAAACAACAACCAGAAAAAAAGTGGGAGTAGCTATATTAATATCAGACAAGTTAGACTTCAAAAGTAAAGCAATTAAAAGAGACAAAGAAGGACATTATATATTAATAAAATGGTCAATTCATCAAGAAAACATAACAATCATAAATATTTATGCACCAAGCCAGAATACCCCAAAATTCATGAGGCAAACACTGCGATCACTGAAAGGGAGAAATAGATACCTCTGCAATAATAGTTGGAGACTTCAATACACCACTCTCATCAATGGATAGAACATCTAGACAGAGGATCACTAAGGAAACAGAGAGGTTAGTTAAGTTTAACCTACTATCCTTGTAAATTCAAGCCTCTGGCACTAAATGTAATCTATAACTTACCTCCCTCCTGAAACTACCTCTTTCCTGAAACTCTGTGACATACAAGTATCATAATCCAAGAGGGCTTTTATAGCCAAAGAACTAAAGAAAGCACTGGACATGTTCTGAGACATGAGCCTTTATTATGGGGCTTACCAACAGGGTGGGAAGTCAAGTCACATTTCCCTGAAATCAGAAGCCTCTCTGAATGGATTCAGGAGATGCTATGATTGGTGGCAAGTTCAGAACACAAAATGGAAATAGTCTGCACTTTGGGGGGCTGAATAAGCTGATTATAAGGGCTCAACATTCCAACAGGTATGAGTGCATATGGTAGGGAGCAGGGCCCTGCAATGTAGGAAGGGACTGATTGTAATCAACAGGGAGAAGGGGCAGATTATACATTATTTAGATAACAGTATCTCAGGGAGTCTCAGGGAGGAGGTAGTTTCAGGTATAGATTACATTTAGGGCATTCTGTTTTTCCACATGGGAGACTGGTCCTAAAATTTCATGAATCTCTGTACTCACAGGGCTATTGTTAAAAATTTGGCATTGTAGGATACAGGGTTTCCATTTTTTCAGCATGCTTAGCTGAGTACTCCATGAATAGGGCTTATTTATAGTCTCCTGTGCCCATCCCTGTATGAGTGTAGCCACTGGGCATTTTTGAGTTAAATCTTCTACTTATCACAGAGCATTATAAGCTGTGCACAATTGCTTTTCTAAAGGGCTATATCTGAGCCCTGTGCCTTTCCAAAGTTGGGACCAGAATGTAATAGTTACACATTTAGCCTGTTGTCTTTGCCACAAACCTCATCCAAATCCAGTATTGGCACTGGCCACATTCAATTCACAGGATATATCAGGATCCACCCCCCTTAAAGACTGTGCTTGTGCTTTTATAAACACAGCCTGATGTGGAAAATCCCCTTCCCATTCTTCTCCTTTTCTAATTAGGGAGTACAAAGGTTTTAAAATTTTTAAATAGAGTATAGACAGTTTACAATGACCTAATAAACCAAGAAAAGACATTGTTTAGGGGTTAGCAGTATAGGACAACTTTGTACTTTAACAACAGCTAAAGGAATAGCTTTAGTTTTACCCAACCAGACAATACCCAAAAACTTGATAGACACTAATATATTGCCACAGTACATCTGGGGGAAGGCTCCTTTTGTTGTACCAGAGGATGTGCATGCTTACTTTCCTTAATTTTAATTTCCCAGTCAGACAGAGGCTCATCATCTTTTCAGGAGGAATCAACAGGATCCCACACTTTAGGGTTCCAGTCATGGAAACCTAGGATATGCCCAACTTACCCTTTGGGCAGCTTATGCCCTCTTACCCTAGTGTACTGGAATGCCAGTATTTCTAAACTTTTATCCAAAGTGTCTTTCAATTTGACTTGGGTCAATTCCATATCCCTTTCTAACTTCAATTCTTCTTCTAGGCAGCAGACTGCCAAATCAGCCATTAAGGCCTTTTCTGTAGATGCACACACAGCCTCCAAGAGCAGCCAGGCTACTGCTGCAGCAGCCTGGCAGCTTTCCTTTTTTTAATGAAATCCTACTAGTCCTGAAGCCTGTTGCAGGAGGGCAATTAGTCCAGCTGTGGAGTTATGTGCATGTCCATATTCCCTTGGCATACCCTATTCATCTAGGAGCATAGAAACCCCTCCTCCCATAGGTGTTGCAGGCCATCCTGGTATCCCACCTGGGAATGTTGCCTTTCCCTTCCCCAAGTTCATGTCATCAGTGGTTGGAATTTCTTTAGTCTCCAGGCTGGCATGTCAATTTTCATGGCCCAAGATGGCTTTTGTAGCCAAAGGACTAAAGAGAGCATTGGACATGTTTTGAGATATGAGCCTTTATTATGTGGCTTACCAACAGTGTCAGAAGTCAAGTCATGTTGCCCTGAAATCAGGATCCTCTCTGAATGCATTCAGGAGATGCTCTGAATGGTGGCAATTTCAGAACACAATGTGGAAATAGTCTGCATTTTGAGGGGCTGAATAAGCTGGTTATAAAGGCTCTACATTCCAACAGGTATGAGATCATAAGATGGGGAGGGTGGAGGTAGTTTCAAGTATAGATTACATTTAGCACCTTATATTACAAGTAGAATTGGTCAAACCTTAACTGCCCTAGATCAAGAAAACTGCTGTGTGCAGTCTTCAAGACACTTGGGGACATGGGGCTCCCACAAAAAGACAATCTATAATCCTCCCCTCTTCCCTGTTGACTGTAAACAATCCCTCCCTATGCCACAAGACCTCTGCTCCCCCTTGCTTATACATTCATATCCATTTGAATGTCTGCCCTAACCATTATAAACCACTCCCTGGTACCCCCTGCTTTTATACAGTATCTTCATGTTGAGCTCTGAACCAGCTGCCATTCAAAGTAGCTCTTGAATTCCTGGCAACATGACCAACTTCCCACCCTGTTGGTAAGTTCTGAATAAAATCTCAGAATATGTCTGGTGCTTTCTTTAGCCCTTCAGCTGCAAAAGCCCCTTGGATCATGACAGCTGGTGACCATAGCCAGGAGGATCAACTAGCCACCAGCCCAGAGACTAAAGAAATCCCAAGCACTGTTGATGTGAACTTGGTGAAGGGAAAGGGGAAGTCCCCAGGTGGGATACCAGGGTGGTCTGTGATATCTATGTGGGGAAGGGTGCCTAATATTCTAAATGAAGGAATGTCCATGTAGGGAGGGGTGTCTACCCTCTGAAATGAATGGAATCTGCTAAGGAAGTATGGAAATCTTTATAACTCTCTGGTTGGACTAATAGCCCCCTTGCAACAGGATGCAGGATTAGTAGGATTTCATTAGAAAAAGGTAAGTCACCAAGCTGCTACTGCAGTATTCTGGCCATTCTTGGAGGCTGTGCATACAGCTACAGAAAAGGCCTTAATGACCAATGTGGCACTCTGACACTTGGAAGAAGAATTAATGTTAGAAAGGGATATGCAATTGACCCAAGCAGAATTGAAAGGTGCTCTGGATAAAAGTTTAGAAATACTGTCATACCTGTATACTAGAGTAAGAGGGCATAAGATTCCCAAAGGTCAAGTTAGGCATATCCTAGCTTCCTCTGACTGAAACCCCAAAGTGTGGGAATCTGTTGATTCCTCATCAAAAGATAATAAGCCCCCATCTGACTGGGAAATTAAAATTAAGGAAAGTAAGCATGCACATCCTCTGGTCCAACAAAACATGCCTTCCTCCAGTTGTACTGAGGCACTATATCAGTATAAACTACCCTGGCCATTTAATAGCCCCATCTTGCCAATGAAAAAACTAATGGTACCTGGCTAATGATTATTAATTAGAACAAACTTAATATACTAACTCCTCCTTTGTTTGCAGCTCTGTTGAATATAGCTACATTATTGCAGTATATGAGTACTTAATTAAGCCATTTTAACTTTGTGTTAAACCTTGCTTATATTTTATTTAGTATATCTTTAGATCCCTCCAGCCAACCCACATCTACCTTCACATGGGAAAGACAACAATGTACATTTGCTTTGCTTCTAAAAAAAGATACATTCATAGTCCTACAACCTGTCATGCTTTATTAACTCAAGATTTTAAAGTATGGAAATCTCCAACAGGGTCTGACTACTCTACAAAATTCTTGGGTTTTGTTTTTTTGGGGTAAAACCAAAGTTATTCCTTCAGCTGTTGTTAAAATACAAATTATGTGACACTGCTTACTCCTACAAAATTAATAGCTTTGCTTGGTTTATTAGGTTATTGGAAACTGTTTATATGCTATTTAATACAAAATTTTAAACTTTATACACACTAATTAGAAAAGGAAAAGTGTGGGAATGGGGTTTTCTGTGTGAGGCTGTGTTTAAAAAAGCTAAACAAACTAATGCACAAACACAGGCTTCAAGGGGGGTGGTTCCTGATATACACAGTCAGTGCCACTTGGGCCTACTTCTTGGGCTTCAGCAAGAATGGAGAGGTCAGAGAAGTCTTCTTCCTTTGCTAACAACATGCTTTCAATTCTTAAAGAAATACTGTCACATTTGTCGTTATCCTCTCCCAAGTTCAGTACCATGTAAAAGGGGTCTTGGAGTGGGCATCACACTTACATGTGTATCAGTCCACCTGACAGAGCCAGAGTATGTTGGTCCCCAGGACTAGGATATCCCTCAGGGCAATGATAATACCTGAACCAAGAAACAAACAATATTCAGGGTACACCATCATGCCTGTCCTCTGGGAGTCACCATGCCTGTACCCAATAATCCCTCAAAACCAGTCTCCAAAACATATCAGCCTCTCCACATGTGTTCTCTTCATCACAGGACCACCATGACTGTCATGAAGCATTTGGACCCAGAATGAGATTTCTGGCAAGCATAAGTAGAGCAAGAAATCCCACCACTAAGACAGCCATGAACCAATTCTCATGACAGCTATAAACAGTGAACAGTTCAGACACATCAAAGTTGTCCAAATTTCCTAGACATAAAGTGGGTTTATTGACTTCACATGGGCATGCTTCATGGTAGGCTCTGCTAAGTGAGCACCTGGGATGCTAAGCTGCTTGTCTTAGATTCAGCAGGAATTTCTGTGTCATTGGAAAAAAAAAGGCAGGCCCATGCTTGGCCAGGTTCACTTCATTAAAGTTCCCACTACCCCATGTCCATTTGGAATTTGGCCTTGGGCATACCTGTAGAGCTTTCTCCAGGGGGAGTCAAACCCTCACCATCCATCAGGGCTGCAGTTGATCTGCTTGGCTGTGCATAATCCTCATACACCTACAACAAACTGCACAGGCCACAATTCCATCACCTAGCACATTTGTGGATCCCATTATATTTTCAGACCACAGTTCAACCATTGGAATAGAAACATGTTGCTTAGTATCCTGATGCCTATTGTGAGGTAAGAAAGGGTCAGCATAATTTGTATATGCACATTCCAAGCCCCCACCAGTATTCTATTCCACTTTGGAAACTGGGCTGTGTCTCCTACACAGTTTTAAGCCCCAGTGAGATTTCTTCTATGAGTTTTCTCAACTTGAGATTTCCTGCCATATGTTAGAAATACTAGGGTACAGTGATTCCTATTTGGAGTACTGGGAAAGATTCAGAAACAGTTGTGGTGTGTAGTTGCTTGTGCACACAAGGCTCAGCAGAGAAGCCTCTATTTCAAAGTGGATATGAGTGGTGTGAAGTTGTGTAACTGTAACTAGATGACAAGAGGGGAAAAGGAAACTGAGGGCTGTGCAGCAATAAACAATACCACAAGGAAGATACATGGACTATAGGAAGTGTGCTGTTTAAAATATTAGAAATCTTTAATCAGATGCCTTGAAGATAACCCATTAATGCAAACTTATGTAATGGGGGAAGCAAAGAAGTTATTTCAGGTTACTTGCTTTCCTGAAACTTTGCTTTGCTTTTATAAGGTGGTGGTTTTTGATACTGGTGTGTTGTTGCAGCTAACAGATATTGTTTAAAATAAATTCAATAAAATGAAAGAAATAAAACTGAAACTTCTCATTTAAAAAAAAAGTCACCATGAGGGCACTGTAATTTTCTGCCAATACAGCTAAAACTAATAAACACAATTTCATCAGGAAGAACCTCTGCAAAGAACCACAATTTGAGGAATATTCTTTAAGAGGATGGTTCAGCAGTTTTCTGGTATGTCCACATGAAGGAAATAATTGAGATATATTCAGATGAAAGAGAGTAAATATTCCTGTAAAAGAAATGCCATGTTTGATATGAGACTGGACACATTTTTGTTTTGTGGATTTCTAAATTTCTATCATTATTATTACTATTAACATTTTGATTGATAGGATCAGATTTGGTAATTGTTCAGATTGGGAGCAGACCCCTAGTTGAGATATTTTTACTACAGCCAGGTTAATTTAATGATTGTGGTTATATTCCTGTGAATATGTAACAGAATGTTTCTGTTCTTCAGTGAAATATTACAGGAATAATTAAGGAAAACGACATTTTTTAAAACAAAAATTTAAAATTCTTAAAGAAAAGTATTATACAAAGAAATTGAAACAATGTTAAATCAGTGAAAAAAGAAATTAAATAGACCATTCACATGTGTTGGTTTCTCTCCTCATGAAAGCACACAGTCAGAGCAGGGTGAGATTACACTGACCTGCTTTAATTGGATATGAGAAGAATGTCACAGTCAGTGCCCCTTGGGCCAATTCCCTTGGGCTTCAGCAAAATCAAGAACAGAGAGTTAAAGGCTGTCTTCTCCCTTTGCTAATAAACTTGCTTTCAGATCTGGAACAAAATATGTAACACATTTGTGGTTAATCTCTCTGAAGACCTGTGCCATTTAAAAGGGGGCCTTGGGTGGGCACTCACAGTGACATGTGCATCATTCTATCTGACAGAGCTGTGGATTGCTGGCCCCCAGGACATGGATATACCTCAGGGCAATGAAAATTCCAGAACCAAAGAACAAACAATAATCAGTGTACAGCATCATGGCTGCCCTATGGGTTTCTCCATCCCTGTACACAATCATGCCTCCAACCCACTTAATAAAAAAATCAGCATTTCCACATATCATGTGTCCTCTTCATCACAAGACCACCTTGACTGTCATGCAGCATTTGGGCCCAGAATGAGATTTCTGGTAAGAATAAATAAATCAAGAAATCCCAACACTAAGACAGCCATGAACCAATCCTCATGTCACCTATAAACAGTGGACAGGTCAGAACCTTCAAATTTTCCAAACTTCCCTGACATAAAGTGGTTATTTGACTTCACATGGGCATGCCAATTGTTAGGGTATGCTAAATGAGCACCCAGAATGCTAAGCTGCTTCTCTTAGATTCAGTAGGAATCATAAGCATAAATAAAGCAAGAAATCTCACCAATAAGACAGCCATGAACCAATCCTCTGTCAGGCAAAAGCAGTGGTTAAGTCAGACTCCTCAAAGTTTTCCATATTTCTCTGACATAAACTGTGTTCATTGACTTAACATGCGCATGCCTCATGGTAGGCTCTGCTAAGTGAGCACACAGTATGCTTACCTGCTTGTCTAAGATTTCCCAGGAATTCCTGTGCCGTTGTAAAATAAAAGGCAGGCCCAAACTTGGCCAGGGGCAATTCGTTAAAGTTACCCCTACCACACACCCAATTGGAATTAGCCCTTGGGCATTCCTGTAGAGCTCCCTCGAGGTAGAGACAAACACTCACCATACATTGGGGCTGCATGTGATCTTTGGGGCTACAGAATCATCCTCATATACCTACAACAAACTATACAGCCCACAACACCTCCACAATCACCTGCAAACTTTGGGATCCCATTATAATTTTAGACCACTGGACAGCCATTTGGATAGAGCCCTGTTGCTTAGCAACCTGATGCCTTTTGTGAGGTAGGAGAGGGTAAGTGTAACTTGCATATGCTCCTTCCAAGCACATGCCATAATTCTATGCCACTTTGGAACCTGGGCTGACACTGTCTCATCCACAGGTTCAAGCCCCAGTGAGATTCTTCCATGAATTTTCTCCCCTTGGGATTTCCTGCTGTATATTAGAAACACCAGGGTAGAGGGATACCTATTTGGAGTAATGAGAAAGATTCAGAAAAAGTCTGTGTGGTGTGTAGCTCCTTGTGCACACAAGGCTCAGCAAAGAAGCCTCTATTTGAAAGTGGATATGAGGGATGTGAAGTTGTGTATCTGGAACTTGATGGCAACAGGGAGAAAAAGGAAACCTAGGGCTGTGTAGCAGTGAACAATACCCCAAGGAAGATTCATGGCCTGTATGAAGAGTACTGTTTATAATAATAGAAGTATTTAATCAGATGCCTTGATGATAACCCATTAATGCAAACTTGTGCAATGAAGGAAGTAAAGAAATTATTTCAGGTTACTTTTTTTTCCTGAAACTTTGCTTTATAATAAAGTGGTGATTTTTGATATGTGTGTGTTGTTGTAGTAATAGATAATGTTTAAAGTAAATTCAATAAAATGAAAGAAAGAAAAATGAAACTTATCATTTAAAAAAAAACACTATGAAGCCACCATAATTTTCTGTCAATACAGCTTAAACTCATAAACTCAATTTCAACAGGAAGAACTTCTGAAAAGAAACACAGTTTGAGAAATATTCTTTAAAAGGATGTTTCAGCAGTTTTCTAATATGTCTAGATGAAGGAAATAATTGAGACATATTGAGATGAAAGAGAATAAATACACATGTAAAAAAATGACATGTTTGATAGGAGACTGGAAACCATTTTTGATTTGTGACTTTCTACATTTCTATTATTAATATTAAGATTAACATTTTGCTTGTTCAATAGGACATGTTTGGCTAATTGTTCAGGTGAGGGCCAGGCCCCTAGATGAGTTATACATACTACAAGCAGATTAATTTAATGATTGTGGTAATATTCCTGTGAATATGTAAGAGAATGTCTCTGTGCTTAAGTGAAATACTACAAGAATAAAGTATCTGACATTTTTTAAATATAAATTTAAAATTCTTAATGAAAACTTTATTGTACAAGGAATATTAAACAATGTTAAATTGGTGAAAAAAGAAATAAAATAAAAGTTCACATGCGTTGGTTTCCCTCCTTATGAATGCATAGGGTCATATCAGGGTGAGTTTACACAGACCTGCTTTAATGGGATATGAGAGGAAGGGTCACATTCAGTGCCACCTGGGCCTACATCCATGGGCTTCAGCAAATTTGGGAATGGAGATGGCAGGAAAGTCTTCTTCCTTTGCTAATAAATCTGCTTTCAGTTCTGGAACAAAATATGTGCCACATTTGTGGTTAATCTCTCCCAAGACCTATACCATGTAAATGGGTGATTTGGGGTTAGCATTCACAGTTACATGTATATCATTCTAACTGACAGAGCCAGGGTATGTTGTCCCCCATATCAGGATATCCCTCATTGCAATGATAATTCCTGGACCAAGGAACAAACAATATTGAGTAAAAACCATCATGCCTGCCTTCTGGGAGTGTCAATCCCTATACCAAATCATGTCTGCAACCCAGTCAACAAAAACTATCAGCCTCTCCACGTGTCATGTGTTCTTATCATCACAGGACAACTTTGTCATGCAGCATTTGGGACAAGAATGAGATTCCTGGCAAGCATAAATAAATAAAGAAATCCCACCACTAAGAGAGCCATAAACCAATCCCCTTGTCATCTATAAACAGTGAACAGGTCAGACAACTCAAAGTTGTCCAAATTTCTCTGGCATAAAGTGGGTTCATTTTCTTCACCTGGGCATGCTTCATGGTAGGCTCTCCTAAGTGAACACCCAGAATGCTAAGCTGCTTTTCTTAGATTCAGTGGGAATTTCTGTGCCATTGGACAAAAAAGGCAGCCCCAAGCTTGGCCAGAGGCACTTCATTAAAGTTTCCCCTACCCCACACTCAATTGGTATTTGCTCTTGGGCATTCCTGTAGAGGTTCCTCAGGGAGAGTCAACCCCTCACCATCCATCAGTGCTGCAGGTGATCCTTGGGGTTGCATAATCATCCTCATATACCTGCAAAAACTGCACAGGCCACAACTCCACCATCACATGCACACTTGGGGATCCCATTTTATTTTCAGACCACATAGAAGCCATTGGGATAGAGCCCAGTTGCTAAGCAACTTGATGCCTATTGTGATGTAGGAGAGGGTCAGCATAATCTGCATATGTGCATTCCAAGTGGCCACCAGTTTTCTATGCCTCTTTGGAACCTGAGCTAACACTGTCTCCACATGTTTGAGCCCCAGTGAGATTTCTTCCATAAATTTTCTCAACTTGGGATTTCCTGCTATATATTAGACACATCAAGGTACAGGGATTCCTATTTGGAGTAATGGGAAAGATTCCAAAACTGTTGGTGTGGTATTAGGTCTTTCTGCACACAAGGCTCAGCAGAGAAGCCTCTATCTGAAAGTGAATATGGGGGATGTGAAGTCATGTAACTGGAGCCTGATGACTAGAGGGAGGAAAAGGAAACCTAGGACTGTGCAGCAATAAACAATACACCAAGGAAGATATATGGACTGTATGAACACTGCTGTTAATAATATTAGAAACCTCTACTCAGATGCCTTGAAATAACCCATTAATGCAGAGTTCTGCAATGCAGGAAGCAAAGAAGTTATTTCAGGTTACTTGCTTTCCTGACACTGCTTGGCTTTATTATAAAGTAGTGATTTTTGATACTTGTGTGTTTTTGTAGCTAATACATACTGCTGAAAATAAATTCAATAAAATGAAAGAAATAAAAAAGAAACTTCTCATTTAAAAAGAAATCACCATGATGGCCCCATAATTTTCTGTCAATACAGCCTAAAACTTGTAAAGAAAGTTTCATCAGGAAGAACATCTGAAAAGAAACAATTTGAGGAATATTCTTTAAAAGCATGTTTCAGCAGTTTTCTAGTATGTCCAGATGAAGGAAATAATTGAGATATATTCAGATGAAAGAGAATAAATATACTTGTAAAAGAAATGTCATGTTTGTCATGAGACTGGACACTATTCTTTTTGTGGCTTTCCAGATTTCTATCATTATTATTACTATGAACATTTGGCTTGGATTATAGGACACAATTGGGTAATTGTTCAGGTGGGAACCAGGCCCCTAGATGAGATATTTGTGGTACAACAAGGAATATTGTGGTAATATTCCTGTGAACACTTATGAGAATGTCTCTGTTCTTAAATGAAATACTGCAAGAATAATTAAAGAAACTGTCATTATTTTAAACATACTTTAAAAATTCTTAAAAAAACTTACACAAGGAATAGGAAACAATGTTAAATTGGTGAAAAAAGAAATAAAATAAAAGTTCACATGTGTTGGTTTCCCTCCCCATGAAGGCACAGGGTCAGATCATGGTGGGGTTACACTGACTTGCTTTAATGGGATATGAGAAGAATGGTCACAGTCAGTGCCACTTGAGCCTACACCCATGGGCTTCAGCAAATTTGGGAATGGTGATGTTAGGGAGTTCCCCTTCCTTTGCTAATAAACTTGCTTTCAGATCTGGAGCAAAATATTTGCCATATTTGTGGTTAATCTCACCCAAGTCCAGCACCATGTAAAAAGGGGACTTGTGGTGGGCATTCACAGTTACATGTGTATCATTCTAACTTACAGAGCCTGGGTATGTTGGCCCCCAGGACAGGGATATCCCTCAGTGCCATGATAATTCCTAGACCAAGGAAGAGACATTACTCAGTGTACACCATCATGCCTGTTTTCTGGGAGTCTCCATCCATGTGCCCAAACATGCCTCCAAACCACTCTACACAAAAAATAGCAGCCTCTCCTAATATCATATGTTCCTTTCATCACAGGACCACCATGACTGTGTCTCAGCATTTTGTCCCAGAATGTGTTTTCTGGCAAGCATAAACTGAGCTATAAATCCCACAACTAAGACAGCCATGAGACATTCCTCATGACAGCTCAAACAATGGACAGGGCAGGCACCCCCAAATTTTCCAAATTTCCCCAACTTAAAGTGGCTTTGTTGACTGCACATGGGCATGCCTCATGTTAGGCTCTGCAAGGTGAGCACCCAGGATGCTACACTGCTTGTCTTAGATTCAGCAGTAATTTCTTTGCCATTGAAAAAAAAGGCAGGTCCAAGCTTGGCTTTGGGCACTTTTTGAATGTTCACTCCTCCCCACACCCAATTGGAATTTGCCATTGGGCATTCCTGTAAAGCATCCTCCAGGGAGAGTCAAACTCTCACCATCCATCAGTGCTGCAGTTGATCTTGGGGCTGCAGAGTCATTGTCATATACCTACAAAATCTTCACAGGCCACAGCACCTCCACCATCACCTGCAAACTTGGGGATCCCATTATATTTTCAGACCACAGTGCAGCCATTGGAATAGAATCCTGTTACCTAGCAACCTGATGCCTATAGTGAGGTAGGAGAGGGTCAGCATAATTTCTATATGCACATTCCAAGCACCTGCCAGAAATCTATGTCACTTTTGAACTTTTGCTGACACTGTCTCCTCCACAGGTATGAGCCCCAGTAAGATTTCTTCCCTGAGGTTTCTTAACTTGGGATTTCCTGCTGTATAATAGGCACACCAGGATACATGGATTCCTATTTGGAGTACTGTGAAATGTTCAGAATCCCTTGGTGCGATGTGTAGCTGCCTGTGCAAATGAGGCTCAGCAGAGAAACCTCTATTTGAAACATGATATGAGGGATATGAAGTTATGTAACTGTAACTACATGGCAAGAGGGGTAAAAAGGAAACCTAGGAGAGTCCAGCAATAAAATATACCCCAAGGAAAATACATAATCTTTAATCAAATGCCTTGAAGATAACCCATTAATGCAAGCTTGTGCAATATAGGAAGCAAAGCAGTTATTTCAGGTAACATGCTTTCCTGAAACTTTCCTTGCTTTATTATAAAGGGGTGATTTTGATACATGTGTTTTGTTGTAGCTTATAGATAATGTTTAAAATGAATTCAATACAATGAAAGAAAAAATGAAACTAAATTATTAAAAAAAATTACCATGTGGGCACCATAATATTCTGCCAATACAGCCTAAAGTACATAAACTCAATTTCATCAGGAAGAACCTCTGAAAAGAAACACAAATTGAAGAATATTCTTTAAAAGGATGGTTCAGCAGTTTTCTAATATGTCCAGATGAAGGAAATAATTGAGATATAATCAGATGAAAGAGAATAAATATACATGTAAAAGAAATGCCACATTTGATATGAGACTGAACACTATTTTTTTGTGTGCCTCTCTACATTTCTATCATTATCATTAACATCAAAATTTTGCTTGGTCAATAGGACATGATTGGGCAATTGTTGATTTGGTGACCAGGCCCCTAAATGAGATATTTGTACTACAACCCGGTAAATTTAATGATTTTGATAATGTTCCTGTGAATACATAAGAGAATGCCTCTGCTCTTAATTACAAGAATAATTAAACAAACTGGCATTTTTTAAACACAAATTTAAAATTGTTAAAGAAAACCTTTTTATACAAGGAATATGAAACAATGTAAAATTGGTGAAAAAAATTAAATAAAGACAGTTCACATGTGTTGGTTCCTATCCTCATGAAGGCACAAGGTCAGATATGGGTGAAATTACACTGGCCTGCTTTCACAGGATATGAGATGAATGTTCACACTCAGTGCCACTTGGGCCCACTCCCTTGGGTTTCAGCAAATTTGGGAATGGCAGGTTTGGGTTATGTCTTATTCTTTTGTTAATCAACTTGCTTTCAGATCTGGAACAAACTCAGGGCCTAATATCTGGTTAATCTTTCCCAAGTCCAGCACCATTTAAAAGAGGGACTTGTGGTGGGCATTCACAGTTCCATATCTATGATTCTAAGTGACTGAGCCAGTGAATGTTTTCTCCCATGTCAGCAATAAACCTTAGTGCAAAGATAATGCCTGGTCCAAGGAACAAACAATACTCCATATCCACCATCATGCCTGTCCTCCGGGAGTCTCCATCCCTGTCCCCAAACATGTCTCCAAAGCACTCAATAAAAAATAACAGCCTCTCCATGTATCATGTGTTCTCTTCATCACAGGACCACATTGACTGTCATGCAGCATTTGGGCCCAGAATGAGATTTCTCACAAGCATAAATAAAGCAAGAAATCCCACCACTAAGACAGCCATGAGCAAACTCTTATGTCCACTATTAACAGCAGACAGGGCAGGCACCTTGAAAAGACACCTCAAAGTTGTCCAAATTTCCCTTAATTAATTAAAGTGAGTTCATTGACTGCACATTGGCAGTCTTCATGGTAGACTCTGCTAAGTGAGCATCCAGGATTCAAAGCTGTATTCTTAGATCCAGCAGTAATTTCTGTGCCATTGGAAAAGAAAGCAGGCCCAAGCTTGGCCAGGGGCATTTCATTAAAGTTCCCCCTACCCCACAACCAGTTGGAATTTGCCCTTGGGCATTGCTGTAGAGCTTACTCCAGAGAAAGTGAAACCCTCACCTTTCATTGGTGCTGCAGGTGATTTTTGGGGCTGCAGAATAATCATCAAATACCTACAACAAAGGGCACAGGCCACAAAACCTCCACCATCAAAAGCACACTAGGAGATCCAATTATATTTTCAGATGACAGGGTAGTCATTGGAATAGAGCTCTGTTGCTCAGCAACCTGATGCCTATTGTGTGGTAAGGGAGAGTAAGTGTAATTTCCATATGCTCATTCCAAGCCCCCACCAGAATTCTATGCCACTTTGGAACCTGGGCTGACACTGTCTCCTCCAAAGTCTCAAGCCCAAGTGAGAGTTATTACATAAGTTTTCTTAACTTGGGGTTTCCTGTGGTATACTTGACACACCAGGGTACAAGGAGTCCTATTTGGATTAATGGGAAAGATTCAGAAAGATTTGATATGGTGTGTAGCTGCTTGTGCACACAAGGCTCACCAGAGAAGCTGCTATTTGAAAATGGATATGAGGGATGTGAAGTCTTGTAACTGTAACTAGATGACAAGATGGGGAAAAAGGAAACCTAGGACTGGGCAGCAGTAAACAATACCCCAAGGAAGATACAAGGACTGTATGAAGAGTACTGTTTATAATACTAGAAATCTTTAATCAAATCCTATAAAGATAACACATTAATGTAAACTTGTGCAATGAAGGAAGCAAAGAAGTTATTTCAGTTTATTTCCTTTCCTGAAACTTTTCTTTGCTTTATTTTAAAGTGGTGATTTTTGATACTTGTCTGTTGTTGTAGCTTATGGATAATATTTGACATGAATTCAATAAAATGAAAGAAACAAAAATTAAACTTCTCATTTAAAAAGAATCACCATAAGGGCAAAATAATTTTCTGCCAATACAGCCTAAATTTCATAAACTCAATTTCATCAGAAAGAACCTCAGAAAGAAACACAATTTGAGGAATATTCTTCAAAAGGATGGTACAGTAGTTTTCTAATATGTACAGATGAAGGAAAAAATTGATATATATTCAGATGAAAGAGAATAAATATACCTGTAAAAGAAATGCCATGTTTGATATGAGACTGCACACTATTTTTGTTTTGTGGCTTCCTACATTTCTATCATTATTATTACTATTGCCATTTTACTTGGTCAATAGGATAAGATTGGTAATTGTTGAGATGGGGACCAGGCCCCTATATGAGATATTTGTCCTACATCTAGGTTAATTTAGTGATTGTGCTAATATTACTATGAACATGTAAGAGAATGTCTCTGTTCTTAACTGAAATGCCACAGGAATAATTAAAGAAACTGACTTTTTTTAAACATAAATTTAAAATTATTAAAGGAAACCTTATTATACAAGGAATATGAAACATTTTGAAATTCGTGATAAAAGAAATTAAATACAGTTCACATGGGTTGGTTTCTCTCCTCATGAAAGCACTGGCTCTGATCCAGATGACATTACACTGACCTGTTTTCATGGGATATGAGAAAAATGGTCAAAGTCAGTGCCACTTGGGCCTACTCCCTGGGCTTCAGCAATTTCAGGAATGGAGATGTCAGTGAAGACTTCTTCCTTTGCTAATAAACTTGCTTTCAGATCTGGAACAAAATATGTGCCATATTTGTGGTTAATCTCTCCCAAGAGTGGCACCATGTAAAAGGGGGTATTGGGGTAGGCATTCACAGTTACATGTGTATTGTTATAACTGACAGAGCCAGGATATGCTGGCCCCCATGTCAGGGATATCACTCAGGGCAATGAAAATTCCTGGACAATGGAACAAACAATATTCAGTGTACACCATCATGCCAGCACTCTGGGAGTCTCCATCCTCTACCCAGTCATGTCTCCAACCCAATCAACAAAAATTTTCAGCCTCTCAAAATATCATGTGTTCTTTTGATCACAGGACCACCTTGACTGTCATGCAGAATTTTGGCTCAGAATGAGACTTCTGTTAACCATAAATAAAGCAAAAATCCCACCAGTAAGAAAGCCATGAATGAATCCTCATGTCAGCTAAAACAGTGGACACATCAGACACTTCAAAGTTGTCCAAATTTC
The DNA here is from genome assembly GCF_015220235.1 of Choloepus didactylus. Classification (NCBI taxonomy): domain Eukaryota; kingdom Metazoa; phylum Chordata; class Mammalia; order Pilosa; family Megalonychidae; genus Choloepus; species Choloepus didactylus. Next base: position 4,325,068 of record NC_051316.1, read on the forward strand.
CCTGATATAAAGTGGGTTCATTGACTTCACATAAGCATGCCTCAAGGCAGGCTCTGCTAAGTGAGCAACCAGGATGCTAAGATGCTTGTCTTAGATTCAGTGGGAATTTATGTGCCATTGGAAAAAAAAGGCAGACCCAAACTTGGCCAGGGACACTTCATGAAAGTTCCCCTACCCCAAACTTAATTGGAATTTGACCTTGGGCATCCCTGCAGAGCTTCTTTCAGGGAGTGTCCAACCCTCACCATACATCAGGAATGAAGGTGATCCTTAGGGCTGCAGAATCATCCTCATATACCTACAACAAACTGAACAGGTCACAACAACTCCACCATCAACTTCACACTTGGGGATCCCACTATATTTTCAGACCAGCGAGAGTCAAATCCACACCATACATCAGTGCTGCCATTGGCATAGAGCACTGTTGCTTAGCAACCTCATGCATCTTGTGAGGTAGGAGAGGATCAGTATAATTTGCATATATGCTTTCCAAGCCCCTGCCAGAATTCTATGCCACTTTTGAACTTGGGCTAACATTGTCTCCTCCACAGGTTTGAGCCCCAGTGAAATCTTCCCTGAGGTTTCTTTTCTTGGGATTTCCTGGTGCATATTAGTCAAATCAATGTACAGGTATTTCTAATTGAAGTAATGGGAAAGATTCAGAAACAGTTGGTGTGGTGTGTAGCTGCTTGTGCACAGCAGAGTGGTCTCTATTTGAAAGTGAATATGAGGGATATGAAGTCATGTAACTGGAACTAGATGACAAGAGGGGGAAAAAGGAAACCTAGTACTGTGGAGCAATACACAATACCCCAAGGAAAATACATGGACTATATGAAGAGTACTGTTTATAATATTAGAAATCTTCAATCAAATGCCTTGAATATAACCAATTAATGCAAACTTGTGCAATATAGGAAGGAAAGATGTTATTTCAGTTTATTGCTTTCCTGAAACTTTGCTTTTTTTATTATAAAGTGGTGATTTTTTATACTTGTGAGTGGCTGTAGCTTATAGATAATGTATAAAATTAATTCAATACAATGAAAGAAAGAAATGTTAAACTCCTCTCTAAAAAAAGCACCATGAGAGCACAATTATTTTTTGTCAATACAGCCTAAAATTCATAAACCCAGTTTCATCAGGTAGAACCTCTGAAAAGAAACACAATTTGAGGAATATTCTTTAAAAGGATGGTTTTGCAGTTTTCTAAAATGTCCAGATGAAGGAAATAATTGAGATATAATCAGATGAAAGATAATAAATACACCTGAAAAAGAAATTCCACTTTTGATATGAGACAGGACACTATTTTTGTTTTGTGGCTTTCTACATTTCTATCTTCATTATTACTGTTAACATTTTGCTTAGTCTATAGGACATTATTGGATAACTGTTGAGGATGGAACCAGGACCCTAGATGAGATATTTGCACTACAACCAAGTAAATTTAATGATTTTGGTTACATTACTATGAATACATAACATAATGTCTCTGCCCTTAAGTGAAATACTTCAATAATAAAGAAACTGACATTTTTTAAAAATAAATTTAAAAATGTTAAGGGAAATCTTACTATACAAGGAAGATGAGAAATTGTTAAATCAGTAAAAAAAGAAATTAAAGGTGGACAACATGTGTTGGTTTCATTCCTCATGAAGGCACGGAGTCAGATCAGGGTGAGATCACACTGACCTGCTTTCTTTGGATATGAGAAGAATGGTCACAGTCAGTCCCACTTGTGCCTACTCCCTTGGGCTTCAGCAAATTTGGGAGTGGAGATGTCGGGGAAGTCTTATTCCTGTGCTAACAAACATGCTTTCAAATCTTGAACAATATATGTGCCACATCTGTCAATAATCTCTCCCAAGTCCAGCACCATGTAAAAGGGAGACTTGGTGCAGGTATTCAAACTTAAAGGTGTATCAATCAAACTGACAGATCCATGATATGTTGTCTCACAGGATAGGGATATACATCAGGGCAATGGGAATTCCTGGACAAAGGAACAAAATATATTCAGTGTACACAATCATGCCTGCCCTCCGAAAGTCTCCATAACTGTTCCCAATCATGCCTCCAACACACTCAATGCAAAAAGTATCCACCTCTCCAAGTATCATATGTTCTCTTCATCACAGGACCACCTTGACTGTCACTCAGCTTTAGGCCCAGAATGAAGTTTCTGGCAAGCTTAAATAGAGCAAGAAATAGCACCACTAAGACAGCCATGAGTCAATCCTCACATCAGCTGTAAATAGTGGACAGGGCAGACACCTTCAATTTCTCCAAATTTCCCTGACATAAAGTGGGTTTGTTGACTGCACATTACCATGCCTCATGGTAGGCTCTGCTAAGTGAGCACCCAGGAGTCTAAGCTGCTTTTCTTAGATCCAGCATAATTTCTGTGCCATTAACAAAAAAGTAGGCCCAAGTTTGGCCATGGCACTTCATTAATATTCCCCCTGTCCCACTCCCAATTGGTATTTGCCCATGGGAATTCCTGTAAAACTTCCACAAGGGAGAGTCAAACCATCACAATCCATCGGTGCTGCATGTGATTTTCGTTTCTGCAGAATCATCATATACATATTACAAAGTGCACAGGGCACAACACATCCACCATAACCTGCATACAGGGCTAGCCAGTTATATTTTCAGACCACAATGCAGTCATTGGGATAGAGCCCTGTTGCTTAGCGACCTGATGCCTATTGTGAGGTAGGAGAGGGTCAGCATAATTGGTGTATGCACATGCCAAGCACCTGCCAGAATTCTATGACACTTTGGAACTGGGGCTGACATTGTCTCCTCCACAGGTGTGAGCTACAGTGAGATTTCTTCCATGAGTTTTATTAACTTGGCATTTCCTGCTGTGTATTAGACACACCAGAGTACAGGGATTCCTTTTTATAATAATGGGAAGGGTTCAGAAACAGTTGGTGTGGTGTGTAGCTGCTTATGCACACAAAGCTCAGCAGAGAAGCCTATTTGAAAGTGGATATGAGGAATGTGAAGTAGTGTAATTGGAACTAGGTGACAAGAGGGAGAAAAGGAAACCTAGGACTGTGCAGCAATAAACAATACCCCAAGGAAGATACATGGACTGTATGAAGGGTACTGTTTATAATATTAGAAAGCTTTAATCAGATGTCTTGGAGATAACCCATTAAGGCAAAACTGTGCAATGTGGGAAGCAAATAAGTTATTTCTAATTATGTGCTTTCCTGAAATTTTGCTTTCTTTTATTATAAAGTGGTGATTTTTGATACCTGTGTGTTGTTGTAGCTAATAGATAATGTTTAATATAAATATAATAAAATGTAAAAAACAAAAATGAATCTTAGCTTTAAAAAAAAAAAAATCACCACGAGGGCAACATAATTTTCTGCCAATACAGCTTAAAACACATAAACTCAATTTTATTAGGAAAACCTCTGAAAAGAAACACAATTTGAGGAATATTCTTTAAAAGGATGGTTCAGCAGTTTTCTGATAGACCAGATGAAGGAAATAATTGAGATATATTCAGATGAAAGAGTATAAATATACCTGTAAAACAAATGCCACGTTTGATATGAGACTGGACACTATTTTTTTTTTTTTTGGCTCTCTACATTTCTGTCACTAATATTATTTTTAACATTTTGCTTGGTCAATAGGACATGAATGGGTTATTTTTCAGTTGGGAACCAGGACCCTAGATGAGAGATTTGCACTACAACCATGTCAATTTAATGATTGTGGTAATATTCCCGTGAATACATAAGAGAATGTTTCTGTTCTTAAGTGAAATACTGCAAGAATAATTAAAGACAGTGACATATTTTTCAACATAAATTTAAAATTCATAAAGAAAATCATATTATACAAGGAATATGAAACCATTCTAAATCAGTGAAAAAAGAAATTACATAAAGACAGTTCACATGTGTTGGTTTCCCTCCTCATGAATGCACAGGGTCAGATCAGGGTGATATTACACTGACCTCCTTTAATGGGATATGAGAAGAATAGTCACAGTGAGTGCCACATGGGCCTACTCCCATGGGCTTCAGCAAATTCAGGAATGGAGATTTTGGGGAATTCTTCTTCCTTTGCTAATAAACTTGCTTTCAGATCTGGAACAAAATATGTGTCACTTTTGTGGTAAGTCTCTCCCATTAGCAGCATCATATAAAATGTGTACTTGGGATGGACATTCACAGTTATATGTATATCATTCTAACTGACAGAACCAAGCTATGTTGGCCCACAGGGCAGGGGTATCACTGAGTACAGTGATATTTTCTGGACCAAGGAAGAAACAATCATCAGTGAACACCATCATGCCTGCCCCTGGTAGTCTTCATCCCTGTACCCAATCATGCATCCAATCCACTCAAGAAAAAATTATCAGACTCTCCATGTATGATGTGCCCTCTTCATCACAGTACAATCTTGACTGTCATGTAGAATTTGGTCCCAGAATGAGATTCCTGGCAAGCATAAACAAAGCAAGAAATCCCACCAGTAAGACAGCCATGAACCTATCCTCATGTCAGCCGAAAACAGTGGACAGGTCAGTCACCTCAAATTTGTCCAAATTTCCCTGACATAAAGTGGGTTCATTGAATTCACATGGTCATGCCTCATGGTAGGCTCTGCTGACTGTGCACATGGGATGCTAAGCTGCTTGTCTTAGATTCAGTCAGAATTTCTGTGCCATTGGAAAAGAAAAGGTGGGCCCAAGCTTGTCCAAGACCACTTCATTAAAGTTCCCCCTACCACAGAACTAATCTGAATTTGCCCTTGGACATTCCTGTAGAGCTTCTTCCAGGGAGAGTCAACCTTTACCATCCATTGGGGCTAGAGGTGATTCTCAGACCTGTTAAAGAAAATGTTATTATAAAAGATTATGAAATAATGTTAAATTGGTGATAAAATAAATTAAAGACAATTCACATGTGTTGGTTTCCCTCCTCATGAAGCACAGGGTCGGATCAGGTTGAGATAAAACTGACCTGCTTTCATGGGATATGAGAAGAATGGTCACAGGCAGTGCCACTTGGGACTACACTCTTGGTCTTCAGCAATTTCAGGAACAGAGATGTCAGTGAAGTCTTCCTCAGCTACTAAACTTTCTTTCAGATCAGGAACAAAATACATGCCACATTTGTGGTTAATCTCTCCCAATTGTAGCACCATGTTAAAGGGGTCTTGGGATGAGCATTCACAGTTACATGTGTTTCACTCTGAGAGCCATGGTATATTGGCTCCCAGGACAAGGATATCCCTCAGGGCAATGCTAATTCCTGGACCAAGGAAAAACAATATTCAGTGTACACCATCATGGCTGCCCTCTTGTGGTCTATGTCCCTCTTTCTAATTATGCCTCCAACCCACTCAACACAAAAAATATCAACTTCTCCACACATCATGTGTTCTCTTCACTACAGGACCACCTGGACTGTCACTCAGCATTTATGCCCAGAATGAGACTTCTGGCATGCATAAATAGAGCAAGATCTCCAACCACTAGGACAGCCAAGAGCCTATCCTCATGTCTGCTAAAAGCAATGGACAGGGTAGATATATCAAAGTTGTCCAAATTTCCCTGACTTATACTGGGTTCACTGCACATGTGCATGCCTCATGGTAGGCTCTGCTAAGTGATCTCCCAGGATGCTGGGTTGCATGTCTTAGATCCAGCAGTAATTTCTGCACCATTGGAAGAAAAAAGGCAGGCCCAAGCTTGGTCTTTGGCACTTCATTAATCTTCCACCTACGCCACACCCGATTGTAATTTGCCCTTGGTCATTCCTGTATAGCATCCTTGAGGGAGAGTCAAACCTTCACCATCATTTGGGGTTTCAGGTGATCCTCAGGGCTGCAGAATCATCCTTATATACCTACAATAAACTGCACAGGGCACAAGACCTCCACCATCACCTGCATACTTGGGGTGCCCATTGTATTTTGAGAACACAGGGCAGCAATTGGGACAGAGAGCTGTTACTTAGCAACTTGATGACTATATGGAGGAAGGCAATGGTCAGTGTCATTTGTGCATGTGCATTCCAACCACCCACCAGAATTTTGGTCACTTTGGAACCTGGACTGACTCTGTCTCCTTCACAGCTTTGAGCCCTCTTGTGATTTCTTCCCTGAGTTTTCTTAACTTGGGATTGCCTGCTGTATATTAGGCAAACCTGGGTACAATGATTCCTAATTGGAGTATTAGGAAAGATTCAGAAACACTTGGTATGGTTTGTAGCTGGTTGTGCACACAAGACTCAGCAGAGAAGCCTCTATTTGAAATGGGATATGAGTGATATGAAGTTGTGTAAATGGAACAAGGTGACAAGAGAGGGAAACAGGAATACTGGGACTGTGCAGCAATAAACAGTACCTGAAGGAAGATACATGGAGTGTATCAAGGGTACTGTTTATAATATTAGAAACTTTAATCAAATGCCTTGAAGATAAATCTTTAATGTAAACATGTTCAATGTGGGAAGCAAAGTAGTTACGTCAGGTTTCTAGTTTTCCTGAGACTTTGCTTTGCTTTATTATAAAGTGGTGATTTTTGATACTTCTGTGTTTTTGTAGCTTATAGATAATGTTTAAAATGATTTAAATACAATGAAAGAAACAAAAATTAATCTTATCATTTAAAAATAAATCACCATGAGGGCACAATATTTTCCTGCCAATACAGCTTAAAATTCATAAACTCAATTTCATCAGGTAGATCCATTGGAAAAAAAAACAATTTGAAGAATATTCTTTAAAAGTATGGTCCAGAAGTGGGGTAAGATGGTGGCATAGAGAGGAGTGGAAGCTAAGTAGTCCCCATGGAACAACTACAAAAAAACTGAAACAACTAGTAAATAATCCAGAATAACTGCAGCGGGACAAACAAGACCATCCACTCATCATACACCAACCTGAATTGGGAGGAATGCCCCAAAACACAGCATAAAATCTGTAAGTAAAACCTGCAGATCCAAGTCGTGAGACCTCCTCCCCCATAGCCCAAGATGCAAAGCCTCATGTTGCCAGAGAGAAGCTCTCTCCCAGCAAGCAAATATAGCTCAGCTGAGCTCCAACTGGGGTTTTAAGTAGTGAGTGTGAACTGCTCACTACAGGTATGCATCCCCAAAAAACAGAGGCTTTGGGTGATGACTGACCTTGGAGAGCCAGAGGGTTGCCTTGGACCTGGTCTGAAGGGGACTATCCATTTCTTTTTCAGCTCAGTGGAGAAAGCCACAGTCATTTTCAGTTTCGAGGGCTGTGACTTGGGGAAGGTTGGAAGCAGCACAAGCAGAGAGAGATAGACCATTGAAATGCTAATGACCTCCACCTGGGGGGTCTGTCTTCTCTAGGAGGAAAGGGATGGGGCCCTTTCCATTCAAAACCAGACACCAGAGCCTGGGGGAACACAGCCATACCTCCTCACACCAGTCAAGAATTATAGGCTAACAGGCATCACCTGCTGGGCAGAAAAGCACAGTGACCTGAGGCATCAAAGGCTGGAGCAATTTTCTAAGACATACCTACAAAAAAACCAGATACTGAATATTTCTTCCATCTGGGACTTGAGCCTGTTCTGGTCTGGGAAAACCTGATTTGGATAACCAAGGAAACCATGCCTAGACAACAGAAAATTACAACCTACACTAAGAAAAACAAAGTTATGGCCCAGTCAAAGGAACAAACATACACTTCAACTGAGATATAGGAATTTAAACTAATGTTAAAACAAATCAAAAAGTTTAGAGAAGATATTGCAAAAGAGATAGAGGCTGTAAAGGAAACACTGGGCATACATATGGCAGAAATCAAAAGTTCAAAAAAACAACTAGTAGAATCTATGGAAATGAAGGGCACAACACAGGAAATGAAAGACACAATGGAAACATACAACAGCAGATCTCAAGAGGCAGAAGAAAACACTCAGGAACTGGAGAACAAAACACCTGAAAGCCTACACGCAAAGGAGCAGATGGAGAAAAGAATGAATAAATATGAGCAACTTCTCCGGGAACTCAAGGATGAAACAAAGTACAATAATGTATGTACCATTGGTGTCCCAGAAGGAGAAGAGAAGGGAAAGGGGGCAGAAGCAATAATAGAGGAAATAATTAATGAAAATTTCCCATCTCTTTTGAAAGACATAAAATTACAGATCCAAGAAGCACAGCATACTCCAAACAGAAGAGATATGCATAGGCCTACACCAAGACACTTATTAATCAGATTATCAAATGTCAAAGACAAAGAGAATCCTGAGAGCAGCAAGAGAAAAGCTATCCATTACACACAAAGGAAGCTTAATAAGACTATGTGTGGATCTCTCAGCAGAAACCATGGAGGCAAGAAGGAAGTGGTGTGATATATTTAAGATACTGAAAGAAAAACTGCCAACCAAGAATTCTATATCCAGCAAAGCTGTCTTTCAAATATGAGGGAGAGCGCAAAATATTTTCTGACAAACAGACAATGAGAGACATTGTGAACAAGACATCTGCCCTACAGGAAATACTAAAGGGAGCACCACAGGGTGATAGAAGACAAGAGTGCGTTGTTTGGAACACAATTTTGGGAGATGGTAGCACAACAATGTAAGTACACTGAAGAAAGGTAACTATGAATATGGTTGAGAGAGGAAGGCTGGGAGCATGTGAGACACCAGAAGAAAGGAGGAAAGATAAAGACTAGGACTGTGTAACTTGGTGAAATCTAGAGTATTCAACAATTGTGGTAAAATGTACAAATATGTTCTTTTACGAGGGAGAACAAGCAAATGTCAACCTTGCAATATGTTAAAAATGAGGAGGCATTGGAGGAGGGATGCAATCAGCATAAACTGGAGACTGTAACTAATAGAATCACTGTATTATGCTTCCTTTAATGTAACAAAGGTGATATACCAAGGTAAATGCAGATGGGGGGGGATAGAGGAGGCATGTTAGACACTTGACATTGGTGGTATTGTGTGATTCTTTATTCTACTTTGATTTAAGGTTATTTTTCCTTTTGCTGCTTCCTAGCTGTCATTTTTTTTTCCTCTTTCTTTTGCCTTTCTACCTTCTTTGACTCTCCCTCCTGCCTTGTGGAAGAAATGTAGATGCCCTTATATAGATAGTGGTGAAGGTGGTGAACACAAAAATGTATGACCATGAAGAGAAGCATCAATTATTTACTTGGGATGGAATGTATGGTGAGTGAACAAAACCATATTTAAAAAAAATGGGTTGATGACAAAACCTTGAGGACAATATACTGACTGAAATAAGCCAGACACATAAGGACAATTATTGCAGGATCTCACTGATAGGAACTAATTATAATATGTAAATTCATAGACATAAAATATAAGGTACCAAGATATAGGACGAGTCTTAGGAATGGGGAGTGGTTGCTTAGTATGAGCAGAATGTTCAATTAGGATGAACTTAAATGTTTGGAAATGAACAGGGGTGTTGGTAGCAAGACTTGAGTATAACTAACAGCACTGAATGGTGTGTGAATGAGGTGGAAAGGGGAAGCTTAGAGTCATATATGTCACCAGAAGGAAAGTTGGAGGTCAAAAGATGGGAATGTATAAAACTGAATCCTATGGTGGGCAACATCCATGATCAACTGTACAAATACTAGAAATCACTTCCATTAACCAGAACAAATGTATGACAATACAATTAGAAGTTAATATTAGAGGGGCATATAGGGAAGAACTATATACTTATTACAAACTATGTACTGCAGCTAGTAATATTTCAACATTTTTTTTCATAAATAGTAACAAATGTACTATATCAATACTATGAGTCAACAATTGAGGGGGGTTGGTTAGGGATAGGGGAGGATTAGAGTTTCCTTTTATTTTTTTTCTTTTTTCATCTTTCCCTTTATTTCTTGTCTGGAGTAAAGAAAAGTTTCTAAAAATTGAACAAAAATAAATTGTGATGGATTCACAGCTGTATGAGGGTACCCAGGGACAAGTGATTGCACACGTTGGATCTTTGGATAATTGTATGTTATCTGAACAATCTCAATAAAAATAAAAAAAGAGTATGGTTCAGCAGTTTTCTAGTATGTCCAGATAAAGGACAAAAATTGAGATATATTCAGATGAAAGAGAATATGTATACCTGAAAAAGAAATGCTGTGTTTGATCTGAGACTGGACACTATTTTTGTTTTGTGCCTTTGACCATTACTATCAAAATTATTAATTTTAACATTTGCTTGTTCCATATGACAAGATTAGGTCATTGTTGAGGTGGTGTCCAGACCCCTAGATGAGGAATTTATACTAAAACAAGTTAATTTATGATTGTGGTAATGTTCCTCTGAATACAATAGACTGTCTCTTTACTTAAGTGAAATACTCAAAGAATAATTAAAGGAACTGACATTTTTAAAACATAAATTTAAAATTCTTAAATAAAACCCTATTATAGAAGTAATATGAAACAATGTTAAATTAATGATAAAAGAAATAAAATAAAGACACTTCACATTTGTTGATTTCCCTCCTCATGGAGTCACAGGGTCAGATCAGGCTGAGATTACACTGATCTGATTTAATGAGATATAAGAAAAATTGTCAAGTCAGTGCCCCTTGGGCCTACTCCCTTGGGAGTCAGAAAATATAGGAATAGAGTGGTGGGGAAGTCTTCTTCCTTGCTAATAAACTTGTTTTCAGATCTAGACCAAAATATGTGCCACATCTGTGGTTAATCTCTCCCAAGTCCAGCAACATGTAAAAGGGGGGCTTGGGGTTGGCATTCACAGTTACATGAGTATCATTATAACTGACAGTGCCATAGTATGCTGGCTTCTACAACAAGGATATCCCTTAGGACAATGATAATTCCTGGACACAGTAACAAACAATACTCCACATACACCATCATACCTGTCCTCTGGGAGTCTCTATCCCTGTCCCCAATCATGCCTCTGACCCACTCAACATAAAAAATATCCTCTACACATATCATTTGTTCTCTTCATCACAGGACCACCTTGACTATCACTCAGCATTTAGGCCCAGAATGAGACTTCTAGCAAGCATAAATAGAACAAGAAATCCCACCACTATGATAGCAATGAACCAATCCTCATGTCAGCTGTAAACAACGGACAGGACAAACACATCAAAATTGTCCAATTTCCCTGAATTATAGTGGCTTCATTGACTACACATGAGCATGCCAAATGATAGGGTCTGTTAAGGGAGCACACGGGATGCTAAGCTGCATGTCTTAGATCCAGCAGTAATATCTGTGCCATTGGAAAAAAAAGACATGCCCAAGCTTGGTCAGGGGCAATTTATTAATCTTCTGCCTATCACTCACCCAATAGGAATTTGCCCTTGGGCATTCCTGTATAGCATCCTCCAGGGAGAGTCAAACCCTCACCATCCATCAGGGCTGCAGGTGATCCTTTGTGCAGCAGAATCTTCCTCATATACATACAAGCTGCACAGTCCACAACACCTCCACCATCACTTGCACAACTGGGGAGCCCATTATATTTTCAGACAACAAGACAGCCATTGGGATAGAGCCCTGTTGCTTAGCAACCTGATGCCTACTCTGATTCAAGAAAGCATCAGCATCATTTACACATGTGTATTCAGAGCACCCACCAGAATTTCAGGCAGATTTGAACCTGGAATGACTCTGTCTCCTCCACAGGTTCTAGCCCCAGTGAAATTTCTTCCCTGAGGTTTCTTAACTTCAGATTTCCTGTTGTATATTAGCAAAACCTGGTTACAGGGATTCATATTTGGAGTAATTGGAAAGATTCAGAAACACTTGGTGTGGTGTGTAGCTGATTCTGCACACAAGGCTTAGCAGAGAACCCTCCATTTGAAAGTGGATATGAGGGATATGAATTTGTGTAACTGGAAGTAGATGACAAGAGGGTGAAACAGGAAACCTAGGACTGTGCAACAATAAACAATACCCCAAGGATGATACATGGACTGTACAAAGAGTACTGGTTATAATAGTAGAAATTTTAAAAAAAATTCTTGATGATAACCCATTAATGCAAACTTGTGCAATGCAGGATGCAATGTAGTGATTTCATGTTACTAGCTTTACTGAGATTTGCTTTGCTTTATTATAAAGTGGTGATTTTTGATTCCTGTGTGTGGTGGTAACTTATAGATAATGTTTGAATAATTTCAATTCAAAGAAAAAAAAATAAACCTAAAAATATCACCATGAGGGCACAGTAATTTTCTGACAATAGAGCCTAAAATCCATAAACTCAATTTCATCAGGAAGAACCTCTGGAAAAAACACATTTTGGGAATATTCTTTAAAAAGATGGTACAGCAGTTTTCTAATATGTCCAGATGAAGGAAAAAATTGAGAAACATTCAGATGAAAGAGAATAAATATGCCTAAAAAAGAAATGCCTTGTTTGATATGAGATGGGTCACTTTTTTTGTTTTGTGACTCTCTATATTTTTATCATTATCATTACTATTAACATTTTGCTTGTTTGACAGGACATGACTGGGTAATTGTTAAGGTGAGGTCCAGGCCCCAGATGATATATTTTTACTACAACCTGGTGAATTTAATGATTGTGGTAATGTTCCTGTGAATACCTAAGAGACTGTCTCTGTTCTTAAGTAAAATACTACAAGAATAATTAAAGGAACTGATGTATTTTAAAACATAAATTTAAAATTGTAAAGAAGACCTTGTCATACAAGGAATAAGGAAGTATGTTAAATTGGTGATAATGAAATTAAATAAAGATAATTAACATTTGTTGGTTTCCCTCCCCATGAAGGAACAGGGTCAGATCAGGGTAAGATAACACTGACCTGCTTTCATGTGATATGAGAAGAATGGTCACATTTAGTGCCCCTTGGGACTACTCCCTTTGAATTCAGCACATATGGGAATAGAGAGGCTGGGAAGTCTTCTTCCTTTGCTAATAATCTTGTTTTCAGACCTGGAACAAAATATGTGCCACACTTGTGGTTAATCTCTCCCAAGTCCAGCACCATGTAAAAACAGGACTTGAGGTGGGCATTCACTGTTACATGTGTAACATTCTAACTGACAGACGTATGGTATGTTGGATGCCAGGACAGGGATATCCCTTAGGGCAATGATAATTCCTGGACCAAGGAACAAACAATATTCAGTGTATGCCATCATGCCTACCTCCCATGAGTGTTCATCCCTGTCCAACCATATCTCCAATCCACTCAACACAAAAGAATTAGCCTCTAAACATATCATGTGTTCTCTTCATCCCAGGAACATCTTGAATGTCACTCAGAATTAAGGCCCAGAATGAGCCTTCTGGCAAGCATAAATAGAGAAGAAATCCCACCACTGAGACAGTCATGAGCTACTCCTTAGGTCAGCTATAAACAGTGGACAGGGTAGACCAAAATTTGTTCAAATTTCCCTGACTTAAAGTGGGTTAATTGACTGCACATGGGCATGCCTCATTTTAGCCTCTGCTAAGTGAGCACCCAGGATGCTAAACTGCATGTCTTTGATCCAGTGGTAATTTCTATGCCATTGGTAAAAAAAAGGCAAGCCCAAGTTCGGCCAGGGGCACTCCATTAACTTTGCACCTACCCCACACCTTGTTGGAATTTGCTCTTGGGCATTCCTGAATAGCATCCTGAAGGGAGAGTCAAACCCTCACAATTGGTTGGGGATTCAGGACATCCTTGGGGCTGCAGAACATCCTCATATACCTACAACAAACTGCACAGGCCACATCTCCTCCACCATCACCTGCACACTTGGGGTGCCCATTATATTTTTAGATCACAGGGCCGCCATTGGGATAGAGACCTGTTGCTTAGCAACCTGATGCCTATTGTGAGTCAGGAGAGGGTCAGCATCATTTACACATGTGCATTCCAGGGACCTGCCAGAATTCTAGGGCACTTTAGAACCTTAGCTGACTTTGTGTCCTCCACATGTTCAAGCTCTTGTGAGATTTCTTTCCTAAGTTTTCTTAACTTGGGATTTCCTGTTGTATATTAGGCACACCTGGGTACAAGGATTCTTATTTGAAGGAAGGGGAAATATTCAGAATCACTTGGGGTGGTGTGCAGCTGATTCTGCACACAAGGCTCAGCAGAGAAGTCTCTATTTAAAATGGATATGAGGGATCTGAAGTTGTGTAAATGGAACTAGATGACAAGAGGGGGAAATAGGAAACCTAGGACTGTGCAGCAATAAAAAACACCCCAAGGAAGATTCAAGGACTGTATGAAGGTACTGCTTATAATATTAGAAATTTTAATCAAATGACTTGAAGATAACCCATTAATATAAACTTGTGCAATGCAGGAAGCAAAGTAGTTATTTCAGACAACTAGCTTTCCTGAGACTTTGCTTTGCTTTATTATAAAGTGGTGATTTTTTAACATTTTTTATTTATTACATTCATTTTATTAAGATATGTTCACATACCATGTAGTCATACAAAAGAAACCATGCATTCATTTGTTCACAGTGCCATTACATATTAGTGCATTCATCACCAAAATCAATCCCTGACACCTTCATTACTACACACACAAAAATAACAAGAATAATAATGAATGTAGAAAAAAGCAATTAAAGTAAAAAAGAAGACTGTGTGCCTTTTTTTGTTTGTTTCCTTCCCCCATTTTTCTACTCATCCATCCATAAACTAGACAAATGGGACTGTGGTCCTTACGGCTTTCCCAATCCCATTGTCACCCCACATATGCTCCATTTTTATACAATCATCTTCAAGATTCATGGGTGCTAGGTTGTAGTTTGATAGTTTCAGGTATCTACCAACAGCTACCCCAATTCATTAGAACATAAAAACGTTTGTGTATATTGTGTATAAGTGTGCCCACCAGAGTGACCTCTCAGCTCCTTTTGGAATCTCTCTGCCACTGAAACTTATTTCATTTCCTTTCCTTTCCCCATTTTTGTCAAGATGTTCTACATCCCATGATGCTGGGTCTACATTCCTCCCCAGGAGTCATATTCCACGTTGCCAGGGAGATTCACTTCTCTGGGTGTCTGATCCCACATAGAGGGGAGGACAGTGATTTCACATGCCAAGTTGGCTTAGCTAGAGAGAGAGGGCCACATCTGAGCAACAAAGAGGTATTTGGAAGGAGGATCTTCAGCACAATTATAAGGATGGCTAGCCTCTCCTTTGCAGCAACAGTCTTCCCAAGGGCGAGTCCTTTGGTAGAGGGCACAACCCATCAAACCACCAGTTCCCTATGTCTGTTAGGGCATTAGCAACAATCAAGGTGGGGCAGGCCAATACCCTTGCATTCTCCACCAGCTCCTCAAGGGGGCTCTGCATATATTTTTCCTTGTTTTTTTTTAATTATTTTTAAATCAACTGTATAAAAAACAAAAAAAATTAAAAATATATAGAATAAAAGAACATTTCAAACAGACCATAACAAGGAGTAAGAAGAGAACTAACCTAACTACTTTACTTCCAACATGTTCCTACTCCATCCCATCCCAAGAAAGTAACCTAATATAGCAACATTTCTGTGAACTTGTTCCTACTACACCCATCATAGATTAACAGACCATAGTCATTCCTGGGCATTCCCAGAATATTAAATTTATCCATGATAGCTTATCTACTCTTATTGGATTATCATTCCCCCTTCTTTAATTGTTCTCTATCACTAGTTCCCCTACATTCTACATTGTAAACCATTTGTTTTACATTTTTCAAAGTTCATATTAGTGGTAGCATATAATATTTCCCTTTTTGTGCCTAGCTTATTTCTCTCAGCATTTTGTCTTCAAAGTTCATCCATGTTGTCATATGTTTCACATCGTTCCTTCTTACTATCATGTAGTATTCCATCATGTGTATATACTACATTTTATTTATCTACTTATGCATTGAAGGACATTTGGATTGTTTCCATCTCTTGGCAATTGTGAATAATGCTGCTATGAACATTGGCATGCAGATATCTGTTCATGTCACTGCTTTCAGATCTTCTGGATATATACTGAGAAGTGCAATCACTGGATTGAATGGTAACTCTATATCTAGTTTTCTAATATCAGTGCCAGACTGACTTTGAGAGTGGCTGAACCATTATACAGTCCCACCAACAATGAATAAGAGTTCCAATTTCTCCACATCCCCTCCAGCTTTTGTAGTTTCCTGTTGTTTTAATGGCAGCCATTCTAATTGGTGTGAGATGGTATCCCATTGTGGTCTTAATTTGCATCTCTCTAATAGCTAGTGAAACTGAAAATTTTTTCTTGTGTTTCTTGGCCATTTGTATTTCCTATTCAGAGAACTGCCTTGTCACATTTTTTGCCCATTTTATGATTGGACTGTCTGTACTATCATCATTGAGTTGTAGGATTTCTTTATATATGCAAGACATCAGTCTTTTGTCAGATATATGGTTTCCAAAAATTTTTTGGCATTGAGTTGGCTGCCTCTTCACCTTTTTGACAAATTCCTTTGAGGTACAGAAACTTCTAAGCTTGAGGAGGACCCATTTATCTATTTTTTCTTTTGTTGCTTGTGCTTTGGGTGTAAAGTCTAGGAAGTGGCTGCCTAATACATGGTCTCCAAGATGTTTCCCTATATTATCTTCTAGGACTTTTATGGTACTTTCATTTAGGTTGAGATCTTTGATCCATTTTGAGTTAATTTCTGTGTAGGGTGTGAGGTAGGGGTCCTCTTTCATTCTTTTCGATATGGATATCTAACTCTCCCAGCCCCAATTTTTGAAAGACCATTATGATCCAGATCAGTGACTTTGGGGGCCTTATCAAAGATCAGGCAGCTATAGATCTGGGGGTCTATCTCTTAATTCTCAATTTGATTCCATTAATCAATATGTCTATCTTTGTGCCAGTAGCATGCTGTTTTGACAACTGTGGCTTTATAATAAGCTTCAAAGTCAGGGAGTGTAAGTTCTCCCACTTTGTTTTTCTTTTTAGAGTGTCTTTAGCAATTCGAGGCATCTTCCCTTTCCAAATTAATTTGATTACGAGCTTTTCCAAGTCTGCAAACTAGGTTGTTGGAATTTTGATTGCAATTGCATTGAATCTGTAGATGAGTTTGGGTAGAATTGACATCTTAATGACATTTAGCCTTCCTATCTATGAACATGGAACATTTTTCCATCTTTTAAGGTCCCCTTCTATTTCTTTTAGCAGAGTTATGTAGTTTTCTTTGTATAGGTCTTTTACGTCTTTGGTTAAGTTTATTCCTAGGTACTTGATTTTTTTAGTTGCTGTTGAAAATGGTATCATTTTCTTGAGTGACTCTTCAGTTTGTTCACTTCTAGCATATAGAGACATTACTGACTTATGTGCATTAATCTTTTATCCCACTACTTTACTAAATTTGTTTATTATCTCTAGTAGCTGTATCATCAATTTCTCAGGGTTTTCCAGATATAAGATCATATCATCTGCAAACAATGACAGTTTTACTTCTTCCTTTCCAATTTGGATTCCTTTTATTTCTTTGTCTTGCTGAATTGCCCTGTCTAGCACTTCCAACAGAGTGTTGAATAAGAGTGGTGATAGCGGGCATCCTTATCTTTTTCCCAGGTCATTTTGTTCTCTGTCATTTATTTCTGTTTTTATCCTTGTTATTCCTTTTCTTCTACTTGGTTTACGATCGGTTTGCTGTTCATTTTCTAGCTTCTTCAGTTGATCCATTAGTTCTTCCATTTTTGCTCTTTCTTCCTTTTTAATATATGTGTTCAATGCTATAAATTTCCCCTTCAGTAACACTTTTACTGCATCCCATAAGTTTGGGTATGTTGTCTTCTCATTTTCATTCATCTCTCTATATTTAGCCATTTCTTTTGCTATTTCTTCTTTAACCCACTGATTGTTTAGGAGTGTGTTCTTTAACCTCCAGGTACTTGAGAATTCTATAAGTCTCTGATGGTTATTGACTTCTAATTGGATTCCATTGTGGTCAGAGAATGTGCTTTCAATTTTTTCAATATTTTTTAAATCTATTGAGGCTTGTTTTATGTCCCAGCATATGATTTATTCTGGAGAAAGTTCCGTGAGCACTAGAGAATAATGTTTATACTGGTGATTTGGTATTTCATGTTCTATATATGTCTGTTAAATCCAATTCATTTATCAGATTGTTTAGGTTTTATACTTCCTTATTGGTCTTCTGTCTGGTTGATCTATCTATAGGAGACAGTGATGAGTTGAAGTCTCCCACAATTATTGTGGAAACATAAACTGCTTCTTTCAGTTTTGCTGGTGTTTCTCTCATGTATTTTGTGGCACCTTGATTAGGTGCATAAACATTAATGATTATTTCTTCTTGTTGATTTGCCCCTTTTGTTAGTATGTAATGGCCTTTCTTTGTCTCTCATGAGATCCCTGCATGTAAAGACTATTTTATCAGAGATTAATATTGCTACAGTTGCTTCCTTTTGGCTTTAGCTTGCATGAAATATTTTTTCCATCCTTTCACTTTCAATTTCTTTTTGTCCCTGTGTTCTAAGATGAGTCTCTTGTATGTAACATATTGATGGTTCATTTTTTTTGATCCATTCTGTGAATCTATATCTTTAATTGGGGAGCTTAATCCATTTACATTTGATGCTATAACCATGAAGGCATTTCTTGAATCAGCCATCTTATCCTTTGATTTATGTTTGTCATACATATTTTTCCCTCTCTCTATTAATATGCTTTCATGTACCCATGAATCTCTTTAATACTTAACCTGTCTCCTTGTCTCTCTCTCTCTTTTCTTTGTTTCTCTGTCTGTAGGGTTCCCTTAAGTGTCTTCAGTAGGGCAGGTCTGTTGTTAGCATATTCTCTCAGCATTTGTTATTCTGTGAAAAATTTAAGCTTTCCATCAAATTTGAAGGAGAGTTTTGCTGGATAAAGTGTTCTTTGTTGGAAATTTTTCTCACTCAGAATTTTAAATATGTCATGTCATTGACTTCTCACCTCTATGGTGGCTGCTGAGTAGTCATTACTTAGTCTTATACATTTTCCTTTGTATGTGGTGAATTTCTTTTCTCTTGCTGCTTTCAGAACTTGCTCCTTCCCTTCTGTATTTGACAGTGTGATCAGAATATATCTCAGAGTGGGTTTATTTGGATTTATTCTATTTGGAGTTCACTAGGCATTTATGATTTGTGTATTTATGGTGTTTTGAAGATTTGTGTAGTTTTCTGCAACAATTTCTTTGAATACTCTTCATAGGCCTTTACCTTTCTCTTCCCCTTCTGGAACACCAATGAGTCTTATATTTGGATGTTTTGTATCATCTATCATATCCCTGAGGTCCATTTTGATTTTTTTTTATTTTTTCCCCATTCTTTCCTTTGTTCTTTCATTTTCCATTCTGTCATCTTCCAGGTCACTGATTTGTTGTTCAACTTCCTCTAGTCTTGTACTGTGAGTATCCAGAATCCTTTTAATTTGGTCAACAGTTTCTTTAATTTCAATAAGATCATTCATTTCTTCATTTATTCCTACAATGTCTTCTTTATGCTCTTCTAGGGGTTCCAATGTCCTTTATATCCTGTGCCATGCTCTTCTTCATGTTCTTTATATCCTGTCCCATGGTCTCATTGTTCATCTTTAGTTCTTTGATTAATTGCTCCAGGTAGTGTGTCTTCTCTGAACTTTTGATTTGGGTGCTTTGTTTGGGTTCCATGTCATCTAATTTTTTCATATGCTTTAAAATTTTCTGTTATTTTTGGCCTCTTGGCATTTGCTTAACTTGATAGGGTTCTTTTAGGATTTGTAAACTGATTGAAATTCTTATCACTAATTTGTCAGATCTACAGCCTTGTGGAGAGCACTTTAACCAGCAGGTGGCATCCATGAGCCACTTATTCCCCTCAAACCAGTTCTCCCCTGCTTAGTCTTTGTGGTGAGTGGGGGCGTGAGTCTCATGGGTTCCAATTGTTGTACCCAGCTTGCATGTGTATTTGGTGTTGTCTGCCCTGTATATGGGGCACGTGTCTGGGTGTTCAGGGAGGGGGGAAGCTCTAACAATCAAATCTCCCTGGTGTTCTTGGAGTTTCAAAGCTGCTGCAATAGCCTAATACTTCAGTTCATTCCTGCCACAGTTTGTCTCTGTCACTGACCCACAAGTCCTTGATATTGGCATATGGCCCTTGAGATGTGATTTGGTCCCTCTTCCAGGCTTTGCACCCCCAGGTCCTCTGTTGAGGGATGACTGTGCTATGTCACAGGTGAGTGCCATCTGCCCAGGGTGGCTCTGGGCTACAGGGCTGTGTAGGGAGTCTCCCAGCCTGCTGAAAGAATGGCTGAGTGGGGTGTGTTAATTCAGACTGCTCTGCATTCCCAACTATGGGGCAACCAGCTGAGGGTGCAGTGAAGGCTAATTTCCACACCCAATTTTGTGGTATGTGCATGTGTTATTTAAAGAACTTCCATCACACTGGGTTGTCTGTAACAGCTCTGGTCTATGGGGCCAGTGACAGGCAGGAGTATTTCCTCTCCACCAGGATGACAGCTGAGAGAGGATGCCCTCATTTTCATGGAAAGTTGTGGTGTTTAGTGAATTTTCTCAGCCACTGGATTATTGCCTTTTGTCTCAGAGCTCTCTTAGTTCTGCTCTTGTCTTGACTTGCCCAAATTGCAAGTCTTTGAGGCTTTCAGTATTGGACTTCTTAGAATAATTGTTTTAGAGAAAGAAAAAGATTTTAAAAAGGCCCTCCTCTCACATCCAATGGGTTATTGAAATTCTAGGAGACAAAGCAATTGGGGCCATTAAGGAAAGGTGCAGGGGCAGAGAAACTGGTTTTTCTTCTGGATTTACATATAAGGCTGACTCTTCCTGAGCTCTGCCCTTCCCCTTTCTATGCTCACCAAGAGTCCAAAAATCATCTGCTTTTATTTTTGGGTTTTTATTGCTGTTTTTTGCTATCAAAATCTCCTCTCTACTGGCTGGCAGCTCCCAGATTCTCTGGTGTCTGATCTCAGTCTACCTACGATTAGAGATTGGGTCAATAGTATGAGTTTCCAATAAGAGCTGCCACTGCTGTTCTCCCTCCTGGTTCTCAGGGCTGATGGCCCCTCCTCCTATGGGACTGAGCCTGTCAGGAAGGGTTGAGGGCCCCTGGCAACAAATACTTACAGATTTCACTGATCTCAGCAGTTCCATGTGTTCATGAGTCTTGTATGAAGTATGCCCAAAGTCAAATTGCTCTGTGGTGTCTGGTCCCTGCAGTTCCTGGCTTTCTACCTACTTACCTGGAGGAGTAACTAAAGTGTACACCTCACCACTCTGCCATTTTTCCCTGCCCTCTATAAAGTGGTGATTTATGATACTTGTGTGTTGTTGTAGCTTATGGATAATATTTAAAATGAATTCAATTCCATGAAAGAAATAAAAATTAAATTTATCATTTAAAAAAATCACAATGAGGGCCCAATAATTTTTGCCAATACAGTCTAAAATTCATAAACTCAATTTTATCAGGAAGAAACTCCGAAAAAAAATTTGTGGAATATTCTTTAAAAGATGGTTCAGCAGTTTTCTAATATGTCCAGATGAAGGAAATAATTGAGTTATATTAAGACAAAAGTGAATAAATATACCTGAAAAAGAAATGCCATGTTTGATATGAGACAAGACACTATTTTTGTTTGGTCTCTTTCTAAATCCCTATCATTATTATTAGTATTAACATTTTGCTTGTTCATTAGGACATGATTAGGTAATTTTTGAGGTGCTCTCCAGGCACCCAGAAGAGATATTTTTACTAGAACCAGGTTAATTTAATGAATGTGGTAATGATCCTGTGAATACATAACAGACCCTCTTCTTAAGTGAAGTACTTCAAGAATAAAGAAACTGAAATTTTTTAAAATGTAACTTTAAAATTGTTAAAGAAAACCATATTATAAAAGGAATATGAAACAATGTTAATTCAGTGATAGAAGAAATTAAACAAAGACACTTCACATGTGCTGGTTTCCCTCCTCGGGAAGGCACAGGGTCAGATCAGGGTGAGATTTCACTGACCTGCTTTCATGGGATATGAGAAGAATGCTCACTGTCAGTGCCACTTGGGACTACTCACATGGTCTTCTGCATATTTGGGAATGGAGAGGTCAGGAAAGTCTTCTACATTTGCTAATAAACTTGCTTCCACATCTGGAACAAAATATGTGCTACATTTGTGCTTAATCTCTCCCAAGTCCAACACCATGCCAAAGTGAGATTTGATGTGGGCATTCACAGTTACATGTGTATAATTCTAATTCACAGAGCCATATTATGCTGGCTCCCAGGACAGGGATAACCCTCAGGGAAATGATAATTCCTGGACCATGGAAAAAACAATATTCAGTGTATGCCATCATGCCTGCCCTCTGGGAATTTCCATCCCTGTCCCCAATCATGCCTCCAACTCACTCAATGAAAAAAATATCAGCCTGTCCATATATCATGTGCTGTCTTCATCACAGGATCACCTTCACAGTCAATCAGCATTTAGGCCCAGAATGAGACTTCTGGCAAGCATAAATAGATCAAGAAATCCCACCACTAAGACAGCCATGTGCCAATCTTCATGTCAGCTATAAACATTGGACAGGTCAGACACATCAAAGTTGTCCAAATTTCCCTGAGTTAAAGTGGGTTCATAGAGCATACATGGGCATGCCTCATGGTAGGCTATGCTAAGTGAGCAACTGGGATGCTAAGCTCCATGTCCTAGATCCAGCAGTGATTTCTATGCCATTGGAAAAAAAGACAGGCCCAAGCTTGGCCATGCTCACTTCAATAAACATACATATACCCCACACACAATGAGAATTTGCTCTTGGGCATTCTTAAACCATCCTCCAGGGAGAGTCATAGCCTCACCATACTTCATTGCTGCAGGTGATCCTCAGGGCTGCAGAATCATCCTCATATACCTACAACAAACTGCACAGGCCACAGCACATCCACCATCACTGGCAAACTCGGGGAGCCCTTTATATTTTCAGATCACAGGACAGCCATTTGGATAGAGCCCTGTAGTTTAGCAACTTGATGTCTACTGTGAGGCAGGAGAGGTCCAGTGTAAATTGTGCATGCACATTCCATGCACCCACCAGAATTCTAGGCTGCTTTGGAACCTGGGCTCTCTCTGTCTTCTCCACAGGTTCAAACCCCAGGGAGATTTTTTCCCTGGGGTTTCTTAACTTCAGATTTCCTGTTGTATATTTGGCACACATGGGTACATGGATTTCTATTTGGAATAATGGGAAAGATTCAGAAGAACTTGGTGTGGTCTGCAGCTGATTCTGCAAAGAAGGCTCAGCAGAGAAGCCTGTATTTGAAAGTGGATATGAGGAATGTTAAGTCATGTAATGAACAAGAAGACAAGAGGGGGAAACAGGAAACCTAGGACTGTTCAGCAATAAACAATACCCCAAGGAAGATACATGGACTGTATGAAGAGTATGATTTATGCTATTAGAAGTTTAATCAACTGCCATGAAGTTAAACCATTGATGCAAACTTGTGGAATGCAAGAAGCAAAGTAGTTATTTCAGGTTACTAGCTATCCTGAGACTTTGCTTTCCTTTATTATAAGTGTTGCTTTTTGATTCTTGTGTGCTGTTGCAGCATACAGATAATGTTTAAAATGATTTCAATACAATGAAAGAAATATAAGTTAAATTTCTCAGTTTAAAAAATCCCAATTAGAGCACAATAATTTTTTGCCAATACAACCTAAAATTCATAAATTCAATTTTATCAGGAAAAGCACTAAAAACAAAAACTCAATTTGAGGAATATTCTTAAAAGATGGTTCAGCAGTTTTCTAATATCTCTCAATGAGGGAACTGATTGAGATATATTAAGATGAAAGAGAACAAATATACTTGAAAAAGAAATGTCATGTTTGATATGACACTGGACACTTTTTGTTTTGTGCCTTTCTACATTTGTTATCATTATTATTACTGTTAACATTTAGCTTGGTTGATAGGACATGATTGGGTAATTGTTGTGTTAGGGAACAGGCCACAAGATGAGACATTTTTACTACAACCATGTTAATTTAGTGGTTGTGGTAATGTGCCTGTGACTATATAAGAGACTGTCTTTGTTCTCACATGAAATACCAGAATAATTAAAGAAACTGACTTTTTTAAAGATAAATTTAAAATTGTTAAAGAAAACATTATTATACAAGGAATACAAAACCATGTTAAATATGTGATAAAAGAAATCAAATAAAGACACATCATATGTGTTGGTTTCCTTTCTCATCAAAGCTCAGGGTCAGATTAGGTTGATATATCACTGAGCTGCTTTCATGTGATATGAGAAGAATTATCACAGTCAGTGCCACTTGGGACAACTCCCATGGGCTTCAGCACATTTGGGAATGAAGAGGTTGGGGAAGTCTTCTTCCTTTTCTAACAAACTTGCTTTCAGATCTGGAATAAAATACATGCCACATTTGTGGTTAATCCCTCCCAAGTCCTACACCATGTAAAATGGGGACTTGGAGTTGGCATTCACAGTTACATGTGTATCATTCTGACAGAGCCATGGTATGTTGGCTCCAAGGACAGTGATGTCCCTCAGGGCAATGATAATTCAAATCATGCCTCCAAACCACTCAATACAAAAAACAACAGCCTCTCCACATATCATTTGTTCTCTTCATGACCGGACCACCTTGACTGTCCCTCAACATTTAGGCCCATATGAGACTTCTGGGAAACATAAATAGAGCAAGAAATCCCATCACTAAGACAGCCATGAGCCAATGCTCATGTCAGATATAAACAGTGGGCAGGGCAGCACATGAATGTTTTCCAAATTTCACTGATTTAAAGTGGGTTCATTGAATGCACATGGGCATGTCTCATGGTAGGCTCTGCTCAGTGAGCACCTTGCATGCTAAGCTGCATGTCTTAAATACAGTGGTCATTTCTGTGCCATTAGAAAAAAATGGCAGGCCCAAGCTTGGACAGGAGCACTTCATTAAACTTCCGCTTACCCCAAACTCTTCAGGAATTTGCCCTTGAGCATTCCTGAAGAGCATCTTCAAGGGAGAGTCAAACACTGGCCAACCACCAGGGCTGCAGTTGATCCTTGGGACTGCAGAGTCATCCTCATATACCTACAACAAACTTCACAAGCCACAACACATCCACCATCACCAGCACCCTTGTGGTGCCCATCACATTTTCAGGCCACAGGGCAGCCATTGGCATAGAGCCTTGTTGCTTAGCAACTGATGCCTTTTGTGAGGCAGGAGAGGGTGAGTGTAATTTCCTCATGCACATTCCAGGCACCCACCAAAATTCTAGGTGGCTTTTGAAACTTGGCTGACTTTTTCTCCTGCATGGATTCAAGCCCTAGTGAGATTTCTCCATTAATTGTCTTAACTTGGTATTTCCTGCTGTATATTAGGCACACCTGTGTACAGGGATTCCCATTTGGAGTAATGGGAGAGATTTGGAACTACTTGGTGTGGTTTGTAGCCAAATATGCACACTACACTGAACACAGAAGTCTCTATTTTAAAGTGGATATGAGGGATGTGAAGTTGTGTAACTGGAACTAGATGACAAGAGGCTGAAACAGGAAACCTAGGACTGTGCGGCAATAAAAAATAACCCAAGGAAGATACATGGACTGTATAAAGAGTACCATTTATAATATTAGAAATTTTAATCAAATGCCTTGAAGATAGCCCTTTAATGTAAACTTGAGCAATGTGGGAAGCAAAGTAGTTATTTCAGGTTACTAGCTTTCCTGAGACATTGTTTGGCTTGGTCAATAGGACATGATTGAGTAATTGCAGAGGTCAGGTACAGGCCCCTAGATGAAATATTTTTACTACAACCAGGTTAATTTAAAGTTTGTGGTAATGTTCCTGTGAATACATGAGAGAATGTCTCTGTTCTTATGTGATATAATACAAGTATAATTAAACTGACCTTTTTTAAAACATAAATTTAAAATTTTTAAGGAAACTTTATTATATAAGGAATATGAAACAATGTTAAATCAGTGATAAAATATAGTAAAGACAATTCACATGTGTTGGTTTCCCTTCTCATGAAGGCTCAAGGTAAGATCAGGGTGAGATTAAACTGACCTGCTTTAATGGAATATGGGAAGAATGTTCACAATCAGTACCACTTGGGCCTACTCCATTTGGCTTCAGCACATTTGAGTTAGAGAGGTGTGGAAGTCTTCTTCCTAAGCTAATAAACTTGCTTTCAGATCTGGAACAAAATACATGCCACATTTGTGGTTAATCTCTCCTAAGTCCAGCGCCATGTAAAAAGGGGACTTGGGGTAGACATTCACAGTTACATGTGTATAATTTTAACTGATAGATCCATGGTATGTTGGCTCCCAGGACAGGGATATCTCACTGGACAATAATAATTCCTGGACCAAGGAATAAATAAAATTCAGTGTACACCATCATGCCTGCCCTCTGGGAGCCTGCACACTTTCCCCAGCCATGCCTCCAACACACTCAACACAAAATGTCTGCCTCTCCACATATCATGTTTTCTCTTCATCACAGAGCCACTTTGAGTGTCACTCAGACTTTAGGCCCAGAATGAGACTTCAGGCTAGCATAAATAGACCAAGAAATTCCACCACTAAGACAGCCATGAGCCAATCCTTATGTCAGCTATAAAAGGCAGACAAGGCAGAGACATGAAAATTGTCCAAATTTCCCTGACTTAAAGTGGGTTCATTGGCTGAACATTGGCATGCCTCAAGGTAGTCTTTGTTAAGTGATCACCCAGAATGCTAGGTTGCATGTCCTAGATCCAGTGGTAATTTCTTTGACATTGGAAAAAAAAGTCAGGCCCAAGCATGATCAGGGCACTTCATTAAACTTCAGCCTACCATACACCCAATTGGAATTTGCCCATGGGCATTCCTGTATAGCATCCTCCAAGTAGAATCAAACCCTCAACATTCATTGGTGCTGAAGGTGATCCTTGGGGCTGCACAATCATCCTCATAGGCCTACAACAAACTGCAGACCATGACTCCTCCACCATCACCTGCATTCTTGGGAAGCCCATTATGTTTTCACACCACAGGGCAGGCATTGGGATAGAGCCCTGTGGCTTAACAAACTGATGCATATTTGTGGGAAAATAGCCTGAGCTGGGAATGCATCCTTGACTTCCCGAGCACCCGCATTGTTGATACAAGAAGCATGCACGTCTTGGATGGTCTGTCCTTGACTTCCCTGTTTTGCTAACTTCCCTATCTTGCCTTCCCTAGCCTGTTAATAACTCCCCTATTTTCTGTGAGAAAGTGAAGCTAATAAATATGCTGTGGAACAAGCAGAGGGGCTCTTTGTCTTCAAGGCTCTGAGCCCCCTGCTCCCAGAACTTTATATTTTTTGTCCATGCTTCATTCCTGTGCTACCCCTGTCAGCAATAACTGGTGACCCACACTGGGACCTTAAGAACTGGACCTGGTTCCTGACAGAAGAATCGCTTGAACAACTGAGGTACAACAGTGCTGGAACTCAGGTGAAGGTAACAGCCATGTTTGTATGTGTTCCATTGTAGAATGACCCCGAGCATAATAGCAGGGTAATAGGTAATGTTGAAGGATACAATAAATCTGTACCATATATTTCCCTTCTGCAACAGCTGCTGTGGGCCAGCAGCATTAAGGTGGGGAAATCACAGATTTTGGAATTATTGCAGGTTATTAGAAAACATTTTTCCTGGTTTCCTACCCTTGGCTCTCTTGAATTGTATGACTGGGATCAGGTAGGTAAAAAGGTAAAGCAAAAACATTTGCAAGGAGTTAACCTACCTACTACTATTTGGTCCACCTGGACCTTAATTAAATCTGTTCTTGAGCCTTTAAAAACTGATAATGAGGAAGAGGGGGAGGAATTTGAGAATGATTTGGGTCCCGATACCCTTTCAGAAAATGAAACTGCTTTTCAAAAGCACAAGAAACTTTCCTATTCTGACTTACCTCCTCCCACAGCTCCTTGCAGTGAGGAATGGCCTCCGCCTCTCCCACCGTCTTTTCCCATGCATGGTGGCACTCCACTGGTTAAGACTGCTTGCCTCTCTGACATACAGCAATGTCTTGCAGAGGCCAGGCACCATGGGGATTTAGATGCTATGTGTTATCCTGTTGCTTTCCCAGTTACAGTAACTGAGGAGATGCCTCCTGGCCAAGATCCTAATCATCCTAATGGGATATACAGGTTTTCTCATGAAGCCATCCCTTTTGATATTGTTAAAGAACTCAAAAAATCAATTCAAACTTATGGGCTCCATTCTCCTTTAACATTTGACATTCTTCACGGTTTGGCTGAAGGCTCTTGCTTAATTCCTATTGATTGGACAGCCTTAGCTCAGAAAGTCCTTAGTTCAGGGGAATACCTGCAGTTTAGGACCTGATGGATGGAGCATGCAGAGATACAAACCACAGATAATCGGTGAAATAATGTAAATATATCTATTGACCAGTTAATGGGAAATGGGGCTTATTCTACTATTGAAAATCAGTCTCTTTACAATGACCAGGCAATTCAGCAAATTCGGCATTGTCGTTTAAGGACCTGGGATAGAATTGAGGCCAAAGGGAAAGCTGCTCAGTCCTTTCAAAAGGTTTTACAAGGACGAAAGGAATCTTATCCAGATTTTATTGCACAGCTGAATGAGGCCATAAAATGCCAGGTAATGAACTTAAAGGCTGCAGATACAATCTTACAATTGCTAGCTTATAAGAATGTTAATAAAGACTGCCAGCAAGCTATTGCTCCTTTTAAAGGAAAAACTGATATCACTGGATATATTCATTTATGCCAAGATATTGGAACTGAAGCTTACAAAGCTGAAATGATGGCTCAAGCTATGGCTAATTTTCGGGTTGGATCTCAAGTCCCAGGAAAGTGCTTTTCCTGTGGCAAAATTGGTCACACCTGGAGGAAATGTAATCGTTCTAAAAATAAACCTTTTCAAAAGCAGTCTGGTATGTGTCCAAAATGTCAAAAGGGACGGCATTGGGCTAGCCAATGCTGGTCTGCCTTTCATAAAGATGGAACTTCCTTCTCGGGAAACAGCAATCGGGGCAAGCTCCTAGCCCCTTGCCCAAAGGGAGCATTCCTGATTCAGCATCAGGATCTGCATGCAGTCCCTCCACCATCTCCAAGCCTTCCATCTTGGAACTTTCCCCAGCCATTGCAGGGAGTGCAGCAGAAAATCTTACTGCTAACGCTGAGATGTCTTCTCCCTGACAATTCTACTGTTAAGGTTCCCACTGGATATTATGGGCCTTTACCTAGAGGGATGGTGGGTCTTTTGCTTGGATATAGTTCCCTTAATCTTAAGGGTGTTCATGTACATACAGAGATTATTGACTCTGATTATACTGGAGAACTTCAAGTGGTTATGTCTTCCACAATTCCATGGTCTGCTCATAAAGGTGAAAGGATTGCCCAGCTTCTGTTGCTGCCCTATATCCCTGTCAGTTCCTCTTCAAAGCAATGGGCAATGGGAGTTTTGGCAGCACTGGCAAAGCTGGAATTTTTCTTACAGAGGCTCTTCAGGAGCCGTGCCCTATGTGCACGCTCACTATTCATGGACATAAATTCACTGGCCTTATAGACACAGGTGCAGACGTCTCTATCATCAGCCAACAGCATTGGTCACAGCATTGGCCATTGCAAGAGGCACAAATTAGTGTTGTGGGCCTCGGTTCTTCACAAGGATTAATGCAAAGTGTTAACATCTTACCTTGTCTTGTCCCTGAGGGACAGAAAGCTACGTTACAGCCATATGTAGCTGCTCTGCCTCTAAACCTTTGGGGAAGGGACTTGCTTGAACAATGGGGGGCAACTGTGCATATCCCCCCCCCGGTGGGGTATATAGTATTCAGAGTCAAAATATGATGGCAGACATGGGGTACGTGCCTGGCTGTGGGCTAGGTGTATATCTGCAAGGTGCTTCTTCGCCTGTACAAATTACTCCAAAATGCAATTGCTTTGGTTTAGGCTACAAACCTTTTTTGTAGTGGCTGCTGTTCATTTGCCTCCACAGCCCATTCTGCTGGTATGGTCTTCTACAAAACCAGTATGGGTAGAGCAGTGGCCACTTACAAAAGAAAAATTGGAGGCTTTACATGAACTTGTTCAAGAGCAGTTAACATTGCAACATGTTGAGGAATCTTTTAGCCCTTAGAATCTCCTGTGCTTCCTATAAAGAAAAAGTCAAAGAAATGGAGAATGTTAACTGATTTAAGAGGTGTTAATGCTGTCATTCAGCCTATGGGACCTTTATAGCCAGGACTCCCAAACCCCAGTATGATCCCTGAAAACTGGGCCTTAGTAGTTATTGATATAAAAGATTGCTTCTTCTCTATCCCTTTGGCAGATCAAGATGAAGAAAAATTTGCATTTACTATTTTGTCTCTTAACAATAAAACTCTTTCTAAATGGTATCAGTGGAAAGTTTTGCCACAAGGCATGTTAAATAGCCCTACAATTTGTCAATATTATGTGGACCATGCTTTTCAGCCAGTCTATTCCAAATTTCCTAATGCTTATATAATCCACTATATGGATGATATCTTATGTTCTGCACCTCAGGAAGCTGAAGTAGAAGCTTTATTCACTGCTGTTCAAAAGGCTTTACAAAATGTAGGTTTAAATATTGCCACTTACAAGGTGCAATGCACCTTGCCAGTATGGTATTTAGGTTCAAGCATTGACAGACTAACAATTTGTCCCCAGAAAGTACAGCTTCATAGGGATGTTATTACCACTATAAATGATTTACAAACATTACTAGGGGATATTTATTGGCTTCACCTAAAGTGGGTATAGCTAATTATGAACTTACAAACTTATTTTCCTTGCTCTGTGGGAACTCTAAATTAACCAGCCCAAGATCTTTAACCCCAGCAGCAGAAAAGGATTTGCAATTGGTGGAAGCAAAAATCCAACAAGCCCAGTTGTCCCTTGTTAACCCACAAAAGCCATTGTCCTTGCCGATTTTTTCTACCCCCAAATCCCCTACAGGTTTGCTTCTATGGGATAATAAGCTTGTGGAATGGTTATTTCTGCCCAATTCTTCTATAAAATCCATTTCCCCTTATCTAGATCTTCTAGCCACCCTGGTTGTTCAAGCCAGGAAACATGTAAACCAACTAAATGGCTTTGACCTTTGCTTAATTGTACTCCCAGTAAATGCAAAGGAACTCTCTTTACTTTTGCTACAACATTTATCTTGGCAAATTGCTCTCACTGATTATGTCAGTCAGCTAGACAATCATTACCCAAAAAATGATCTTTTTCAATTCATTCAATGCACTCAGTGGATTTTGCCTAAAATTACTTCTTGTGATCCATTAGTTAATGCTCCCATTGTTTTTACTAATGGGTCTTCTAAAGTTCGAGCTGCTTACACCGGTCCAAAGTCTAAACTCTTGCAGTTGCCTAATTTTACTGCTCAACAAGCTGAATTAGCCACAGTAATAGCTGTACTGGCTGATTCCACAGAGGCCATTAATATTTTGTCTGACTCTGCTTATGTAGTACATGTAGCTTCTACTATCGAAATTGCTCAAATCAAGCAGCAGCTTTCTCTGGTGTTACTCCAATTATTTCAGAAATTACAAACGACAATTTGCCAGCATGTTGCCTCATTTTACATTACTCACATTCTTTCATGTACTCAATTGCCTGGTCCTCTTTCAGTGGGCAATGAAGCAGCTGGCAAATTACTCCTACCTGTTTTTACTGAAGCCCAGCATTTTCATTCTTTGACACATCTTAATGTGCATGGTCTTATTCATTGTTTTCCTCTTACCAGAGCACAAGCTAAGGGCATTGTTTCCTCCTGCCCCAGTTGTCAGCTCATCACCACCCTGCCTCTTCAGGAGGCTGGTGTTAACCCCCGCGGTCTTGCTCCTAATGATCTCTGGCAAATGGATGTTACTCACATCCTGTCTTTTGGCCATTTAGCTGCAATGCATGTTAGTATTGATACCTACTCTGGTTTTCTTTGGGCTACAGCCCAAACTGGTGAAACATTCCACCATGTTCATGCTCACCTCTTTGCTTGTTTTGCTTCTATGGGCTTGCCTCAGGCCCTAAAAACTGACAATGGCCCTGCCTATATTTCTGCAAAGTTTGCTACTTTTACTACTGCCTGGGGTATTCATCACACCACAGGTATCCCTTATAGTCCACAGGGACAAGCAATTGTTGAACGTGCACATTATATCTTAACAACTATGTTTACAAGACAAAAAGGGGGAGATGACAGGACTCCTCATGAGCACTTGTCCAGAGCCCTGTTTACTTTAAACTTCTTAATTTTTTATGAGAAGCTGGGAGGCGCCACAGTAGACTGACATTTCCCAGCAGAAAAAACAATGTTAAAACATTACTTTCACAAGGCACCCCCTATATGGTGGAAAGATGTATTAACTAATGAGTGGACAATGGGTACATTGCTAACATGGGGAAGAGGCTATGCTTGAGTTTCCCCAGGTGATGGACGGGCACCAATTTGCATTCCAGCTTGATGACTCAAGCCATATCATGTCTCCAGAGAAGAAAAGAAAATGGCTGTGGGACATCGTGCTGCCAGTGATGCAGATGCAGGGGATGACTCTGAAGACAACAGTGATCAGGCCGACACCCCGAACTAGAGAAGCTCGGCATCCCACTTGGGGGCAGATAAAGAAATTATGTCAGGATACTGAAAAACAAGTCCAATGAGACAAGTTGCCTATGACAGGTTCTAACATGATGGCAGCAATGTTGGCTTTTATTGCTATTGCTGTGAGTATATCTCCGGCATGTGCTCATTCTGGAAATTATACCTATTGGGCTCATATTCCTAACCCTCCATTGCTGCAGCAAGATACAAACATTGGCAATGCAAAAGAAAACAGTTCATTCAGTTTTCCCTCCTTTTTATTTTGGCTGCCTGGGTCCAAACCATTGTTGGGCATGGAGGCCATGGGGCATAGGCTGTCAAGGAGACAAAACTAACCCTCTTGGGGGGTGTTGCCCCTCCCTTACATCACCCTTTATGGCCCCAGAGGATGGCCGGTTAGCCAGAGATGGGTAAGATTCCTCAGGGAAGGAACAACCTAAGACAGGCACAGTCACAGAGAGGCCATCAGGAGAAAACTTGGGGGCCAATAGAGGTAGGGCACAGAACCTCACACCCCCAGCCTTGCAAGAGTCTGAGACCTCACCCCTTTTAAGGGAGGTGTCCTACCCCCATGGCTACTTTGTTTCCCATGCCCAGCTTAGATCAGATCCCAGGTGGCAGACAGAGATCTGGCCAGCAGCTAAAATAAAAAGTGGGATATGTGAGAAAATAGCCTGAGTGGGGAATGCATCCTTGATTTCCCAAGCACCCGCATTGTTGATACAAGAAGCATGCAAGTCTTGGATGGTCTGTCCTTGACTTCCCTGTTTTGCTAACTTCCCTATCTTGCTTTCCCTAGCCTTTTAATAACTCCTCTATTTTCTGTGAGAAAGTGAAGCTAATAAATATGCTGTGGAACAAGCAGAGGGGCTCTTTGTCTTCAAGGCTCTGAGCCCCCTGCTCCCAGAAATTTATATTTTTTGTCCATGCTTCATTCCTGCACCACCCCTGTCAGCAATACATATTGATAGTCAGGAGAGTGTGGGTGTCATTTGCACATGTGCATTCCAATCATCCACCAGAATTCTAGGTCACTTTTGAACCTGGGCTGACTCTCCCTCCTCTACTGGTTCAAGCCCCAGTGAGATTTCATCCCTCAGATTTCTTAACTTGTGGTTTCCTGGTGTATATGAGTGTGCCGGTTTAAATGTATTATGTCCCCCAGAAAAAGCCATATTCTTTGATGTAGACAATGTCTTGTGGGACAGACTTTTGGTGCTGATTAGATTTGCATGGAGATGTGCCCCACCCAACTGTAGAGGATAACTGATGGGATATTTCCATGGAGGAGTGGCCCCACCCATTCAGGGTGGGCCTTGATCAGTGGAGCCATATAAACGTGCTGACTCAGGGAGATGGAACTCAGTGCAGCTGTGAGTGACGTTTTGAAGAGGAGCAAACTTGCTAGAGAGGAATGTCCTGGGAGAAAGCCATTTTGAAACCAGAACTTTGGAGCAGATGCCAGCCACATGCCTTCCCAGCTAACAGAGGTTTTCCAGACGCTATTTGCCATCCTCCAGTGAAGGTACCCAAATACTGATGTGTTACCTTGGACACATTATGGCCTTAAGACTGTAACTGTGTAGCCAAATAAACCCCCTTTTTATAAAAGCCAATCCATTTCTGATGTTTTGCATTCCACAACATTAGCAAACTAGAACAGATTTTGGTACCAGAGAAGTGGGGCACTTTTGCTGCTGAGTCTGCAAATACCAAACATGTTGGAATGGCTTTTCAAATGGATAAGGGGAAGATTCTGGAAGAATTGTGAGGAGCTTGATAGAAAAGGCCAAAACTGCTTTAAAGAGACTGTGGAAATATGGACTCAAAAGATACTTCTGATGAGGCCTTGAACAGAGATGATCAATGTGTTGTTGTGAACTGGAAGAAAGGCGATCCTTGTTTTAAAGTGGCAGAGAATTTGGCAAAATTGAGTCCTGGTGTCAGATGGAAGGAAGAATCTGGAAGCAACAACCTGGAATACTTAGCTGAGGAGATCTCCAGACTACATGTGGAGGATGTATCCTGGCTTCTCCTTGCAGCTTATAGTAAAATGCCAGCAGAGAGAGATAAACTTAGAACTGAACTCTTGGGTTCAAAGAAACCAGAAGTTGATGGCTTGGAAAATTACAGGCTTCCAGGGGGTGGAATCCCAGAAGCTACAGCCCAACATGAGGATGTAACCAAACACAGAACCCAGCCACCATTTCAGTACAAGCCAAGATTGGAAAAGGAGTTAAGCAGAAAGGATTTGTGGAAAGTCCTATTGTCTGATGGCTTTGACCCTTGTATGCTTCATGCAAAGCCAACAGAATTTTTGCGAGACTTTTATAGACAGAGCCGCTGCCAGTCTGGACTGGAGGAGACAGACAAGGAACAAATTGCAGGAAAAATTTCTTCAAAGACAGAGTCATGGGGGCTGAGGTCTGGAGTCAAGAGGCCTTGGGCTGGGAGAGTGGAGCAGCCCACATCCATGGAAAGGGTGAGTTTGCCCCGGAGGTCGAGGGTGGGCATTCCACCTCAATGCTCTGGAAGAGTTTTGCCACCTGAGGTCCCAAAGAGGATGGAGCACATTCTCAGGGAATTGGGGAGAGCCTGGCTGCCACCACACTGTTCTGAAGGGGTTGAGCATGTGCCCCAGAGATGGAAGGGAATCCGGGAGCAGCACCAATGTTTGAGGAGGGTGGGGCCAAGAAGGTGGTCTCCCCAATGTGTGGATATGTTGGAGCACTCACCTAAGCATTTGGAGAGGAAAGAGCTGCCAAAAAGGCCCTTAGGACGGGTTAGACTCCCATTCTCTCAAGCCCCAAGGATGCAACATTGTTCTGTAAATGACTCTCAGACTTTGAAACCTAATGGAGTTTGTCTTGTGGGTTTTAGGAACTGTTTTTGTCCTGTTTACCCTGTTTTCCTTACTCTTTCTCCTTATGGCAATGGGAATATTTATCCTATGAATGTCCCTCCTTTGTATATTGGAAGCATATAACTTGTTCTAAGTTCACAGATCCACAGCTAAAGGAAAAGTATGCCTTAGGACTGACCATGCCTATATTTGATTTTGATGGGATCTTGTACTTAACTATTGTTACTGAAATGATTTAAGTTTCTGTGGTATTATGGGATGAATGTATTTTGTATTTGGAAAGAATATATTTTTCTGGGGTCCAGGGGATGGAATGTGCTGGTTTGAATGTATTATGTCCCCCAGAAAAAGCCATAATCTTTGATGCAATCTTATGGGGCAGACATAATAGTGGGGATTAAGTTGGAAAGTTTGGATTAGGTTGTTTGCATGGAGATGTGCCCCACCCAACTGTAGAGGATAACTGATGGGATATTTCCATGGAGGAGTGGCCCCACCCATTCAGGGTGGGCCTTGATCAGTGGAGCCATATAAACATGCTGACTCAGGGAGATGGAACTCAACGCTGCTATGAGTGATGTTTTGAAGAGGAGCAAGCTTGCTAGAGAGGAATGTCCTGGGAGAAAGCCATTTTGAAACCAGAACTTTGGAGCAGATGCCAGCCACATGCCTTCCCAGCTAACAGAGGTTTTCCGGATGATATTTGTCATCCTCCAGTGAAGGTACCCGATTATTGATGTGTTACCTTGGACAATTTATGGCCTTAAGACTGTAACTGTGTAGCCAAATAAACCCCCCTTTTATAAAAGCCAATCCATCTCTGGTGTTTTGCATTCTGCAGCATTAGCAAACTAGACCAATGAGGCACACCTGGGTAAAGGGATTCCTATTTCAAGTAATGGGAAGGATTCAGAAACACTGGTGTGGTGTGTAGCTGATTCTGCACACAAGGC
Source organism: Choloepus didactylus (assembly GCF_015220235.1). NCBI lineage: Eukaryota > Metazoa > Chordata > Mammalia > Pilosa > Megalonychidae > Choloepus > Choloepus didactylus. The sequence goes on from NC_051316.1 coordinate 4,361,580, forward strand.
TCTGCAGAGAAGCCTCTATTTGAAAGTTGATATATGGGATGTGAAGTCATATTACTTGAACTAGATGACAAGAGGGTGGAACAGGAAACCTAGGACTGTGCAGCAATATACAACACCCCGAGGCAGATACATGGACTATATAAAGAGTTTTGCTTACAATATTAGAAATTTTTAATCAAATGCCTTGAAGATAATCCATTAATGGCAACTTTCACAATGTGGAATTCAAAGTAGTTATTTCAGGTTTCTTGCTTTCCTGAGACTTTGATTTGCTATATTATAATGTTTGGACTTTTCAATTCTTCTGTGTTGTTGTGGCTTATAGACAATGTTTAAAAATAATTCAATAAAATGAAAGAATCAAAAATTGAACTTCTCTTTTAAAACATCATCATGAGGGCACAATAATTTTCTGCCAATACAGCCTAAAATTCATAAGCTCAATTTCCTCAGGAAGAACTGATAAAAAAACAGAATTTGAGGAATATTCTTCAAAAGGGTGGTTCAGAGGCTTTCTAATATGTCCAGATGAAGGAAATAATTGAGATATATTCAGATGAAAGAGAATAAATATACCTGAAAAAGAAATGCCATGTTTGATATTAGACTGGACACTTTTTTTGGTGCCTTTCTATGTTTCTATCATTATTATTACTATTAACATTTTGCTTGTTCAATAGGACATGATTGGTTAACTGTTGAGGTGGGGTCCAGGATCCTAGATGAGACAATTTACTACTACCAGGTTAATTTTATCAATGTGATGATGTTCCTGTGAATACAAAAGAGACTGTCTCTATTCTTAAGTGAAATACTACAAGAATAAAGAAACTGACATTTTTTAAAACATAAATTTAAAATTGTTAAAGAAAACCTTATTATACAAGGAATATGAAACAATGTTAAATCAGTGATAAAAGAAATTAAATAAAGACAATTCATATTTGTTGTTTTCCATCCTCATGATGGCACAGGGTCAGAACAGTGTGAGATTACACTGATTGGCATTCATGGAATATGACAAGAATGGTCACAGTCACTGACACTTGGGCCTACTCCCATGGGCTTCAGCAAATTTGGGAATGGAAAGGTTGGGGATGTCTGCTTCCTTTGCTTAAAATTTTGCTTCATATATGGACCAAAATATGTGGAATATTTGTTGTTAATCTCTCAAGGTCCAGCACCATAGAAAAGGGGGACTTGAGTTGGGCATTCACAGTTACCTGTGTATCAATCTATGTGACAGAGCCATGGTATGTTGGCCCCAGTATTTGGATATCCCTCAGGGCAAAGAAAATTCCTGGACCAAGGAACAAACATTCAGTGTACACATCATGCCTGCCCTCTGTGAGTCTCCATCTATGTCCCCAATCATGCATCCAAGCCACTCAACTCAAAATATACCAGCCTCTCCACATATCATGTGGTCTCTTCAACAAAGGTCCACATTGACTGTCACCCAGCATTTAGGCTCAGAATGAGACTACTGGCAAGCATAAATAGAGCAAGAAAACCCACTGCTAAGACAGCCATGAGCCTATCCTCATGTCAGCTACAAACTGTGGAGAGGGCAGACACAACAAAATTGTCCATATTTCCCCGACTTAAAGTGGGTTCATTGACTGAACATGGGCATGTCTCATGGTAGGCTATGCTAAGTGAGCACCTGGGAAGCTAAGCTGTATGTCTTTGAACCAGTGGTAATCTCTGAGCCACTGGAAAACAATGGCAGGCCAAAGCTTGGCCATGGGCACTTCATTATACTTTTGCTGCCCCATACCTAATAGGAATTTGCCATTGGGCATTCCCATATCATATCCTCCAGGAGAGTCAAACCCTCACCATCCACTGGGGTTGCAGGTGATCCTTGGTTCTGCAGAATAATCCTCATACACCTACAACCAACTGCACAGGCCACAAAACCTCCACAATGACCAGAATGCTTAGGGAGCCCATTATAATTTCAGACCACAGGGCAGCCATTGGGATAGAGCCCTGTTGCTTAGCAACATGATGCCTATTGTGAGGCAGAAAAGACTCAGCATCATTGTGTATGTGCATTCCAAGCACCAGCCAGAATTCTAGGCTGCTTTGGAACCTTGGCTGTCTCTGTTACCTCCACAGATAGAAGCCCAGTGGGATTTCTTCCCTGAAGTTTCTTAACTTGGGATTTCATTCTGTATATTAGGGACATCTGGGTATGGGGTTTCCTATTTGGAGTAATGGGAAAGATTCAGAAATACTTGGTGTGTTGTGTAGCTGATTCTGCACACAAGGCTCAGCAGAGAATCTCTATTCAATAGTGGATATGAGGGATGTGAAGTTGTGCAACTGGAACTACATGACAAGAGGGGGAAACAGGATACCTCAGACTGGAGCAATTAACAATACCCCAAGGAAGATATATGGACTGTTTGAAGAGTACTGTTAATAAAATTAGAAATTTTAATTAAATGACATGAAGATAATCCATGAATGCAAACTTGTGCAATGCATGAAGCAAAATAGTTATTTCAGGTTACTAATTTTCCTGAGACTTTGCTTTGCTTTATTATAATGCAGTGATTTTGATACTTGTGTGTTATTGTAGCTTAGAGATAATGTTTAATATGATTTCAATACAATGAAAGAAACAAAAATTAGACTTATTATTTAAAAAATTATCACCATGAGGGCACCATAATTTTCTGCCAGTATAGCCTAAAATTCATAAACTCAATTTTATCAGGAAGAATCTCTGAAAAAAAAAAAAAAATTTCAGGAATATTCTTTAAAATGTTGGTTCAGCAGTTTTCTAATATGTACTGATGAAGGAAATAATTGAGATATATACAGATTAAGGAGTAAATATACACAAAAAGAAATGCCATGTTTGATACAAGACTGGACACTATTTTTGTTTTGTGCCTTTCTACATTTCTATCATTATTATGATTATTAACATTTTGCTTGGTTGATAAGAGATGACTTGGTAATTGATGAGGTGGGGACCAGGCCAATAGAGGAGACAATTTTCAAACAAGCTTGTTAATTTAATGATTGTGGTAATGTTCCTGTGACAATGTAAGATAATGTCTCTGTTCTTAAGTGTAACACTACAAGAATAATTAAAGAAATTAACATTTTTTAAAACAAATTTAAAATTGCTAAAGAAAATCTTATTAAACAAGGAATATGAAACAATCTTAAATTGGTGATAAAATAAATTAAATAAGACTCTACACATGTGTTGGTTTCCCTCCTCATGAAGCAAAGAGTCAGTTCAGGGTAACATTACTCTGAACTGCTTTCATGGTTTATGAGAATGTTCACAGTCTGTGCAACTTTGGCCTACTCCATTGGGCTTCAGCAAATTCAGGAACAGAGAGGTGGGGGAAGTCTTCTTCCTTTGCAAATAAACTTACAGACCTGGAACAATGTATGTGCCACCATTGCAGTTAATCTCTCCCAAGACCAGCACCATGTAAAAGTGGGAATTGTGGTAGGCATTCACGGTTACATGTGTATCTTTCTAACTGACAGAGCCATGGTATGTTGGCTACCAGGCCAGGGATATCCCTCAGGGAAATGATAATTCCTGGGCCAAGGAACAAACACTATTCATGGTACACCATCCCATGACTGTCATCTGGGTTTCTCCATCCCTGTCCCCAATCATGGCTCCCAACTAATCCACACAAAATACATCAGCCTTTCCACAAATCATGAGTTCTCTTCATCACAGAACCACCTTGTCTGTCACTCAACATTTAGGCCCAGAATGAGATTTCAGGCAAGCATACATAGAGTAATGAATTCCACCCCTAAGACAGGCATGAGCCAATTCTAATGTCAGCTATAAACAGTGGACAGGGCAGACACAGCATATTTGTCTGATTTTCCTGCCTTAAAATGGGTTCATTGACTGCACATGGGTATGCCTCATTGTAGGCTCTGCTAAGTGAGCACCCAGGATGATAAGTTGCATGTCTTTGATCCAGTGGTAATTTCTGTGCCATTGGAAAAAAAAGCAGGTGCAAGCTTGGCTGGGGTCACTTCATTAAATGTCTGCCTACTAAAACCCAATAGGAATTTTCCCTTGGGCATTTCTATACAGCATCCTCTAGGGAGAGTCAAATCCTCTTCATCCATTGGAGATGCAGGTGATCCTTGGGGCTGCAGAATCATCCTCAAATACATACAATATACACAGTCCACAACAACTCCAGCATCACCTGCACACTTGGAAGCCCATTATACATTCAGACCACAGGGCAGCCATTGGGATAGATCCCTGTTGCTTAGCAACCTGATGCCTATTGTGATACAGGAGAGGGTCAGCTTCATTTGTGCATGCACATTCCAAGTACCTGCTAGGATGCTAGGCCACTTTGGCTCCTGGGCTGACTCTGTTTCCTCCACAGGTTTGAGCTCCAGTGAGATTTCTTCCCCCAGGTTCCTTAACTTGGGGTTCCCAGCTGTGTATTAGGCACACCTGGTATAGGGATTTCTATTTGGAGTAATGGGAAAGATTCAGAAATATTGGTGTGGTGTGCAGCTGATTCTGCACACAAGGCTCAGCAGAGAAACCTCTATTTGAAAGTGGATATGGTGGATGTGAAGTCATGTAACTGGAACTAGATGACAAGAGGGAGAAACAGGAAACCTAGGACTATGCAGCAATAAACAATACCACAAGGAAGATACCTGGACTGTATGAAGTGTACTGTTTATAATATTAGAAATCTTCAATCAAATGCCTTGAGGATAACCCATTAATGTAAACTTGTGCAATGCAGGAAGTAAACTAGTTATTTCAGGTTACTTGCTTTCCTGGGACTTTGCTTTGCTTTATCATAAAGTGGTAAGTTTTGATACTTCTGTGTTGATGTAGCTTATAGATACTGTTTGAAATGAATTCAGGAGTGTACTCAGGCAGTCTGGTCATGAATTGCACTGGAGAGATCCCCTGCAACATGATTCAAATCCAACAAGTGTTAGTGAATTTGAAAGACATAGTTACAGATTTCACCCAGGAACAGTGAGCTTTTCTGGATGCATTCCACGAAATACTGTTCAGACCTGTGATGGTGGAGAAAATCAGTCATCTGCTTTCAGTGGGAAATCTGATCTACAAATCTAATATAGCCTCCTAGTTCATTCAAGTAAAGAAACTGTTGAAGAAGGAATTGGATTTTCTGAAAGACAGAATTCAGGCAGTGAAGTTGGTTTTAAAAAATAAGAAATGCTCTCCATGCAACTTATCTGCAGGAAAGACACATTTACTATCATATCATTGAATCCAAATTCTAATACTCAAGAGAATGGAATTAAGTGTAGTGAATTGCCAGAAGATTTTACTCAACCTGTGTTAAATCACAAGGGAAAGAAAACCTACTTCAGCAATCTACTTGGAAAACCCCTCGATGACCAGTCATCATTTAACCAACATAAGCATTTTCACTCTAGAAGCAAATCATATGAATGTCTTCTAATTGGTTAAAAACTTTCCAAATCTGATTAAAGATATAAATATACAAGTCCAAGATGTCCAACAAATGCAAAGCAGGATAAACCCAAATATACATTATTTGAGACATGTTATAATAAAACTTCTGGATGTCAAAGACAAAGACAGAATTTTAAAACCCTGAAAGAAACAACACATTATATATAAGGAAATCCTTATTGAGATTAGCATCAAATTTCTCAATAGAAGCCATGGAGAACAGAAAACAATGCAGATAAAAGAGTAAACTTTTAATTTATTTACTTTTAAACTCTTAGTATACCTTGGAAAACTTTCCTTCAAAAATGAAAGTCAAATCAAGACATTTCTGAAAAGCAAAGCCTGAGGGAGTTCAACACTGTGCCAGTTTGAATGTATTATGTTCTCCAGAAAAAGCCATATTCTTTGATGCAATCTTGTGGGGCAGACATTTTAGTGCTGATTAGATTGGAATCCTTTGAATGTTTCCATGGAGATGTGAGCCACCCAACTGTAGGTGATAACTCTGATTAGATAATTTCCATGGATGTGTGGCCCTATCCATTCAGGGTAGACCTTGATTACTGGCACACTATATAAGCTCAGACAGAAGGAGTGAGCTTGCTACAGTGAAGAGGGACACTTTGAAGAATATACTGGAACTGAGAGAGGAGCTTCAGCTTACAGAGACATTTTGGAGATGGCCTTTCAAAGCAGACTTTTCCTCCCGAGAAGCTAAGAGAAGACAAATGCCCCAAGAGCAATTAAGAGTGACATTTTTGAGGAGCCAAAGCATAGAGAGTAACATCCTGAGAGAAAGCCATTTTGAAACCAGAACTTGGAGCAGATGCTGGCCACATGACTTCCCAGCCAACAGAGTTTTTCTGGATGCCATTGGCCATCCCCCAGTGAAGTTATCTGACTGTTGATGTATTATCTTGGACACTTTATGGCCTTAAGACTGTAACTGTGTAACCAAATAAACCCCCTTTTATACAAGCCAATCCATTTCTGGTGTTTTGAATTTTGGCAGCATTAGCAAACTAGAACAATCACCAATAGACCTATCTTACAGGAAATGCTAAACGGAGCCATTTGTGTTTAAAGGAAAGGGCACCATGCTTTGTTTTTCTTTTTATTTATGTCAAATTTTATAATTACCCTTATGATTATTTTTGACCCTTTGGTTGTTTAAGAGTGTGTTGACTAATTTCCACATACTTTTGCATTTTCTAGTTTTCCTTCTGTTCTTGGTTTCTCATTTGATTCTATTTTTGTCAGAGAACATACTTTGTATTATTTCAAACGTATCAAACTTGTGAGACTTGTTTTGGGGCTTATTATTTGTCTCTCCTGAAAATATACCCTGTGTGCTTACAAAACAATGAATATTTTGCAGTTTCAGGTTAAGTATATGCCTGTTAAGCATATATTGTAGTTTTAGTCTTTTATATCTTGATTGATCTTTATCTATTGTTGAAAATATGGTATGAAAATCTTCAACTATTTTAGAGTTTTCTACTTGTTATTGTAATTCTGTCAATTTTCATTTCATATATATCAGAGTCCTATTTAATTACATATTTGTTACATTATATATTCTAGTAACAATGAAATCATGTGAATAAATAAATTAAATATGGGCTTTAATATATAGAGCAGTTCCTGAAATGAAAAAGAAAAAAAATACTGACAGTACATGGAACAACCTGATAGAATTTATGAGCAAAAATTCAGCCACAAAAGAACATATTTTTAGATTCTATTTTTATGAAGTATGAGTAGCCATATGACTCAAAGTCAGAAGTCAAAATAATGGATATCTGTAAAGTATGGAAACATCAAAAAAAATAAATACATGACAGGATAGAAAATTCAATGCCATCAGTCTGATGGCACAAGAAATGTTAATAGAAGTTTTTCAGGCTGTGGGAAAACCATCCCAGATAAACACACTGCATTGAAGAAGGAAGGAAGAATACAGAAAGAGTAAATATGTGGGTTCAGGAAGTTCTGAAAGTGTATTTAATAGGAAGAAAATATAATTACAAAATTGTATGTGCCTATTATCATAGCATCTAAACATTTGCTCTGTAAAATGATGAGGTACAAAGGAGAATTTAAAAACATCCAAAATCATAATGGGAGAGGAAAACACATTTCAGTCAGCATGTAAAACATAAGATAAACATCATCAAGGCAGAAAACAATTTAACTGCAAAATTGACTAAACTTTTCTAATTAAGACATATGTAGTTTGAAGATCCCAGGGTAGAGAGTACACATTCTTTTCAAGTGCATTTTCAGCATGTTTAAAAATGGACTGTATACTAGGTTAAAAGTCAACATATTACAGTGGTTTAAATTAATAATGTGTGTGTTCTCTGAGCATAGTTGATTTAAATCTGAAATCAATGAGAGAAAGTAAGTAGTTCTTCTAAGATCTGTGGAAAGGTTTCTGTTTCCTGAGAGAATCTGACTAATCCACCCATAGCATTATAGTGAAAACTGAAGAACAGATATCATTACACTTCCTAGTATCCACCATATTCCATGTACTCCTCCAAATACTTTTAGTCCCATGTGTCACACTCTCAAGAGGCTCCTGATGTGAAAACTGCCAACACATTAACAGATAAAGAACTGAGGCACAAGGGAGGAAGTGAAAGGTGGTGACTACATAGTTCACAGACCAATGTGCTGAGCTTTAGCACTAGATTGATAAATGGTATCCAAACCCTTGATGCTTTGGGACAATCATATAAGGGCTATTTGTCCAGTAAACATATTGTGAGTTAGTTTTCACAAGTGATTGTGAAAATCACTCTATTCATTAGAGGGAAAACATGAGGATGAGAGGAAAACCTAGTTTCCAGGCATCTGTCAGAGCCTGGGATAGAGGCCTCTCCTCTGCCCATTTTTCTCTAGAATCCACAAGAAATTCACAGATCTAGATATATTAATATTTCTTGATATACAAAAGTTGATATAAGAACAATTTCTATTTGGAAATCTTCCCTCACCAACTGGAGTCAATTATCTAGCTTGAAATTTCCCCTGGGCAGTGGCTATTAGTGTTACCAAGGACTCTGCTCCCAGGGTTTTTCTCTAATGTCAGTGTCCCCACTTTGTAAATTAAAACTGTGCACCGAGGCCAATGTTATAAAAAACAATGTTTCCTGCTACAATCTCAGTCATCTCAATTAAATATGCCTTCTCATTTCTTTTTCCTGCACTTGAAAAAGAGTTGGATCCAAACCAGACTTGCCTTTTTGCATAAGAAAATACTACTTCCTTTTGTGTGTTTGGTGTTACCAGTTTCTTAATTTCCTCTTCTTCCCCTCTTTCCACAAATCACCCCCACTTCTCTCCTGCACTGTTAACACTTTGGTTTTGTATTTTTGAGAAAGACTAAAATTAAACCAGAATAGAAAATATAGATAAGGAAGGTGTAGATTGAAAACTCATTCCAGCAGATTTAGTAGAATTGGTAACTATTAATGGAAGTGCAGAGTGAATGGATGACAGCACCTGGTGGAGCCAATGCCAACAAAACAGGTAGGAACAGGAGCAAGTCTGATGAATTCAGTGTGCAGAATGCTAATTTATACCACTTAAATTTAATTATGGTGGGTTGTGTTTTATCCTAAAAGTTGGAAATAATTATTTGCATATATTTTTGCTAGTTAATAATTATACCTTTCACCTATTACCTTTGCTTTGCCAAGTTTTTTGTTGTATATTTAGGTGGTACAACATGAGTAAGTGAATCCCTGTCATAAAAATAAAAATAAATATATGCCCTTATATTTCAGGAGCATTTCTGGAGATTTCTCATAATATACTGTGAAAGAACAAACACACATTTATCACTGAATCACCCAGTCCAGTTTCTGCACAAAAATCACACCAAATTATTGAATTAAGTAAAAATATATTAAATACCATATGAAGGGGAATAAAAATTAATTAATACATATATTAATGAACAAAATATATCTTCCTTGGAAGAAAAGGCACTGAATAGCTTGCTTTTGCACTTGGAGAGATAAGAGCACCCATGCAGTATTCTACATACCCCAAGAAAATTTTACTGTGCAGTGTATCCCTCTACTGCTGCCAGTCTATAAATAAACAAATGGTTTCTGTTTTACAGTTTCTATTCAAATCAATTCAAAACTTCTTAAATTGTCATATTAATTTTAATAGAAAATTCTATTTCAAATGCAGGACACTCAGTTTTCCTATGATCTCTTTGTCTCTTTAAAAACAATAGGAGTGTGAATTTAAGATTAAAAAAATATATAAGTGCTGAAGGGATCACATGCTTACTAATATGTCAGTGATTTATAATTCTTTTGAAATTTTTCTTTGACAGAGCTATCATTTTGAGTTCCTTCTCTATTTGGAATATTTTGTAAATATTAAATTCTTGAAGTAGACATTACTGCAAATTCTATAGACAAAGGAATCAGGTTTCCAAAAGCTCAAGAGTTTTCCAAAGTTACATGACAAATAAGTGTCAGAATTGAGACTTCTCCTGAAGTCCATGAATTTTTAAGTTGTTTGTACTGACACATAGAAATTTAATTTAGAAGCCTAAAAATTGGTGATTGTGAAATAAGTCTTTTACCCTGTGTTCCAAATGTGTGAGCCTTTTGTATTTCAATAATGTGGTAGTAATCATGTGATAATTAGCTTGAAAATGTAGACTGATACATAAAATAGTCAAGCAAATCTTTATACAATCCCAACCTTCAGCATGAAACTGACTTCAGTAGGTTAGAAATACTTATAAACATACAAGTAGCCACTTTAACAAAGTTGGTCATGCAATGCTATCAATAAACTGCTGGCATGAAACATCCACAACAATGACAAAAGTTATCTAATGAACCATTTTTGAGAGTCCTGCAATAATGACTACCAGAGAGGAGTAAAAGGGAAAATTTTCAGTCTTGCAGGCAGGAAGTAGCATTTTTCCTGCCTTCTGATGTTTAGTAATGGTTCTTTATAAGAGGTTACATTAGTCACAAGAAAAAGGGAACAAGGAAAGAATAATGTGAATTATGGTGGCATGGTCAATCTTCCATTTTCAGTAAGAAGCTGAGGGACCAAGTATAAACAGATATGGAAATGTCCATTTCATCATTTTAAGGCATCAAGGAAAATAAACAAGTTCAGGAGAATATGTACTGCACCTTAAGGCTTATTAAAGTTATAATGTAGGGGCCTTGTTTCTTCATCAAGGGATTGCATAAACATGTTAAATTTCCACAAATTATAGTGACATTATGAAAATAGATATTCACAAAGAATTAGATGTGACTCGATAATCATTAATTACTCACATATTACAAATACACAGGTTTGCCCATAAAGCAGAAAGCAATCTCTTTCTGCCTTAGCTTATTCACATTCTGGAATATATAACAGATTTAGGCGGAAACATATTTTAACAACATGGAAGACCCCACATGTCATATTAGTCTACATCATAATGTGATTAACTAAATTATCATTTCCACAATTAATATCTACTTATCATAATGCTACTAGCAGTCATTATTCCTATTTTATAGTACAATGAAGATTGCAGTGAAAATAATAATTGCCTGAATCAACAATCAATCAATCCATCAATCCACTGCTTTTGCAGGTAAGATTATCATTCCCAAAATATTGAAATGTGTATCTATGGCAATGATATGACCTTACTTAGAAATGTCAAATAGTACAAGTGAGACAAAAGGTAAGCAGAAGTACAACCACTCAACAGTAGCTCTCCCAAAGGAACATGTTTTAAGGATTTTTGCAATGTTTCCAGATCTTCATTTTGATATGTTTTAATAATATTGAAATAATATGTTTGTTATTGGAGACATATCTTGGAGAACTTTTTTGGTGCCATATATTATATGTAAGTCAAATTTTGTTCAATAACTCATTGGCTGAAATATTGTATTTTATAATAAACTGATGGATATCCATGACATTAAAAAGTATAACCAATTTTAAGAAGTATGAGATCCTTTGAAAAATGAATATTGAAATGAAGTGTTACTTGAATTCAGAAAGATTTACAGTTCATCATATGTAGTTAAGGGCAGTGAATTTAAGAAATATGAATTGAGATATATCTTACTGACTTTCCAGAGTTTTTATAGAAATAGATCACTATTTGTGTAAGGGATAAGGGGGAAACAAGAGTAATGTTTTCAAAGTTCAGGAAAAAACAGGGATACAGTGGTGGAAAATTAGATGTGAGCAGAATAATGAAGAAAAATATAAGGGGAAGGGGGAATAGGAGGAGGTAAAGAGGAGAATTCCAAACTAAGAATTTTGGAAAGTTATTAAAAATGCAATTTGGGCCTCACTACTGAGAAAGGAAACTTTGGACAGTGCCCCCGTGAGCCTTTAATGAGATGAGTGAATAACCAACATAAAGATGAATCAAGGGAGAGCAGAAATATGACACCAGGGGGGTAAATCCTTATAACATACTTCAGATTTGAGTAAGGCCTGGTAGCTGAAAACTGAGGTAACAGCCAACTGTTATTCTGGTGTAGATATTATTGGAATGAGGTGCTTAGATGCTGGCAGGTGCCAGATTGTTAAGTTTCAAATCAAAATCTGAGATGAATAGATAAAACATGGTTTGAGAAAGGCTAACTAAAGAAAGTAGCAGAAAAGTAAGATGTTTAATTAATGGATCAAAGTTTCTGAAAAAAAATATTTTGAATAGGGAAACCTAAGCATTTATGTAAGTTTAAGAGCATAAGGAAAAGAATGAAAAAGAAAATGGTATATAATAGGAAACATTGGCATCAGTGGAAGAGAAGAGAGAATGAAGACTAGACTGAATCTGTCTCAGAAATGGGTGGTTCCATTCATTCTAAATCAGCAGATAAGGGAGAAAAATAAGTGAAAATACATAGCAATTCTTTTTATTAAAATACTTAATAGAAGATATCTTAGGGATTTTTAATGGATATAAAATTATTTGATGTTTGGAAAGGTTAGACACACATATTTTACTGTACTGGATGTGTTAAAATGGATAACGAGAAATTATCCTGAGTTGAAATCATCACATACTCTAGGAAAAAGATAGGAAACATGGTTATATGACCCACATTGTATGTTATGAAAATTAACAAAACATGGGTATACACTCTAAAAGTTTCTTTTTTATACTTTTCATTTTAGTAATATCTACAAGTCAAAATTTCCCATATTAACCACTTTCAAGTGTACAATTCCCTGATATTAGTTACATTCAAGATATTGCACTACCATCACCAACACCCATATCCCAACTATTTTGTTATCTTATACAGAAAGTCTGCATTCATTAAGCAATGAATCTGCTCCCTTACCTGTCCTCCCTTCTGGTTCCTGGCAATCCCTAATCTAGTGTTAGTCTCTACGAAATTTGCATTATTGCCACCTGTAGCCTGGAAGTAAGATACACAGGCAGCAAGACTAAATAAGTTTAAGGCAACACTTTGTTACTACTAAGCAATCTGAGCTATAAAGAATAAAATTGGACAAACGTCATTATATATATAGAGATTATATATATATATATATTAGCCTACATATATATATATATATATATATATATATATATATATATATATATAGGCTAATTTTTTCCCTCATATTGGTTCTCCATGTTGTTTAAAGATTGTTTACCTTTGTCTTTACAGGTCCAAAGCACATTCCTCAAAAATGTCAAACTCCACTATGGTTACAGAATTCCTGCTCACCAGATTTTCTGATGTGTGGGAGCTTAGAGTCTTACATGCCATGGTATTCCTACTGATGTACTTGGGAACCATGATGGGCAACTTTCTTATTGTAACCATAACCACCCTTGACAAGAAACTTCACATGCCCATGTACTTCTTCCTTAGAAATCTGTCAGTGTTGGACATGTGTTACATTTCTGTCACTGTACCCAAGGCTTGTGTCATCTTCCTTCTTGACAACATGGTGATCTCCATGGTTGGATGTGCAGCTCAGGTCTTTTTTGTGTTTTCATTTGCTTGTACAGAGTTACTATTCCTATCTCTCATGGCCCATGACCGCTATGTGGCCATCTGCCAGCCCCTCCACTACACTATGATCATGAACCCTCAGGTCTGTGTCCAAATGACACTGTCAGCTGTACTCAGTAGTATAGTGTATGCAGGATTCCACACTGGCAACACATTCTGGCTGTCCTTCTGTCGGTCAAATGTGGTCCATCAGTTCTTCTGTGACGTCCCCTCTCTGCTGAAGCTCTCCTGCTCTGAAACTTTAAGCAATGAAATTTCAATTTTTATTTCTGCAGTGGTGGTTGCTGGTGGCTGCTTTGCCTTCATCACCAGGTCTTATACTCACATATTTTCTACTGTACTCAAGTTTCCAACCAGGGCAGAGCAAAGAAAAGCATTTTCCACCTGTGTCCCTCACATTCTTGTGGTGACCATCTTTGTCAGCTCAATTGCTGCTGTATATATGAAGCCCACCTCCCATTCACCCATGATTCAGGACATGATCATCTCTGTTTTCTATTCTATAGTCCCTCCTTTCCTGAATCCTATAATCTATAGTTTTAGAAATGAGCAAATAAAAGAGGCTTTAAAGAGAAGTATGAAAAAAGCAGCTTTATTCAGGAAGTGATAGGATACTTTTTTTGAGTTTCCTTGTTGGTGTGGTGAGTTGCAAAATGCTTCAAAATTTACTTTATTGTCTATTTCCAACTTTGGAGATCCTAACATGAGTTCTAAGAGAGTACTGATTGTATTATATTTCCTCATATAAACATTTCATTTTGAGGTTTCCCTTCCCCAAATTCCACATATGCTGATGCCTGAAACATCACTGCTTATGGCTATTTGCTACAGTCTATATACTAAATAGCTTGTTCTCCAATTGTTCTCCTTTTACATCTAGAGAATCTTATCATATAACAACTATATATTAAAATTACCTGCTCCATTTATGCAATATTAAAACAGAATCATTTACTTATTCATGATTTTAATTACACCTAAAATGTAAATAATTTTATCTTTTATCTTAATAAAACAGAAGCATCTGAGGTGCATTTTTAAGATAGATCAATAATATTTCATCCTGTTTTTATAATTTCAAATGATAGATTTTCAATAAAAATGTATGCACAAAGCAAAAATATTATTTAAAATTTGTTTTCCAGTGGTACATTTAGAAAACTTAGGATTAAGTTTATTTGTTAGGTATTCAAATTTCATGACAAGAATAAAAAATAAGGTAAATTTATCTCCCTATCAATTATAAAGCTTCTGATTCATTTTTTCAATATATTTGGAAAATAATATGATGGAAATATGAATTTAAGTAGATTTTCATATAGGTTTCTCATATATGAGTTCACAGAATGGCTTCAGTAATGCTTGATGTAAGCATAGTAATCTCTAGTGAGTGAAAAAATAATTAACCAGATTGGATAAATATATCCAAAACTTATGCAATATTTCATATTGCAATATTCATTTTCTTAATCTGCAAATTGGGAACACTATTGCACTAATTAAAAGCAGTGATTCTACTCTTACTAATTCTAAGGTTTTTATCATCACAGTGTATTGATGTGATTGACTGATGAAAACTAATTCTTTGCAAACTATTCTGCTGTGTTTTGTTTTTTATTGCACAGCATTTGCAGTAAAATGATACTATATTACACACATATGAGTATGCTTTTATCTATTATCTATATTTGTAACTTTAGAAATGTATTACTTAGCTGCATTTCTAAAGTGTAATGTGTAAACAATATAATTAATATAATTTAAATAAATATAATTTAAAATAATAAAAGCAAAATAAATTTAAGTACAGGTTCTTATATATTTTCTATTATATAAATATTGTATATTGCTACTAACTTTAGTCTATTCTTTACATTAGTGTTTACTGTATGTTTTGTAAAGTCCTATGTGTTTTTTTTGTGTGTGGTAACTTATACACAAACTAAAATTCTTCTTTTTAACCATTTTTAAATGTACAATTCAACAGCTGAATACTGTTAGCTATATGCACAAAAATGTGTCTCCATCACCATCATATATTGTCAAATCATTTCCATTATCCTGAATAAAAACTCTTTATAAATTAAACATCTCCTCATTACCCTCTCCCCCTGGCCCTTGTAACCTGAATTCTAGTATCTGAGTTTATGATTTGCATATTCTGCTTATTTCATATATTTTGGTTCATGTAATATTTTAAATTTTGCATCTGGCTTATTACACTCACCATGTTGTCTTCTAGTTTTGTCTATCTTGTAGCATGAATCAGAAAGTCATACTTTTTATGGAAAAATGATACTCTACTGTAAGTACATATCATATTTTTACTGATCCATTCATCTGTTGATGGTCATTCTGATTTATTTCCACCTTATTTTTGCAAATGTGAATAATGCTGCTATGGGCAAGTTTATAAATGTCTGTTCAACTCCCTGCTTTCATTTATTTTGTATATGCACTTAGAACTGGGACAGCAGTCACATGGAATTTCTATACTTGATGTTCTGAGATTCCTCACTATTTCTGTTTCCTGGCTTCCTTTTTTAATATCTGAATTTTGGGGGGATATATTCACATACAATATTACCCATACAACCAATATCTCACAGCATCATCAACTAGTTTTACAATCATAATCACACTCAGTTTTAGACAGCTTTCATTGCTACAAAAGAATAGCAGCTAGACTTAAAAAGAAAGCCTAGAGTACCCCTTATCCTTTACCTCCCCCATTATTGACCCCTAGTATTTGTGTGCTATACCTGTTACTGTTGGTGAAAGAATATTAAGGTATTACTCTTAACTATAATACATAGTTTGCAGTAGATATTTTTCCCCAATACAACATTCTATTATTAACTCTTTGTACAAGTGTCATGCATTTTTACTAGTACATGAAAGAATTCATTTATAATTATAGTGTTAATCAATGACATACATGATTCTAAACAACCCCTTTCAACAAAATTCACCTGATATTTAATACTATTACTTACATTCCCAATAAAGTACTGCCCTAACCCCTATCCATTTCCAAATACTTAATCTCAACCTTATTAAAAATTCTGCACCTATTAGGCAAGGACTGCTCATTCTCTACCTAATGTCAATCTCTACGTAACATATATTCTGTGTTTTAAAACTCTGAATTTACATATTCTATTTATTCATATTAGTGAAATCATACAATAGCTGTTCTTTTGTGTCTGACTTATTTCATTCAGCCTATGTCCTCAAGGGTCATCCATGTTGTCATGTGCTTCAGGACCTCATTCCTTCTTACTGCTGAATAGCATTCCATTATATGTCTATACCACATTTGTTTATCCATTCATTGGTTAATGGACAATTGGATTGTTTTCATCTTTTAGCAATCGTGAATAATACCACTATGAATATCAGTATGCAAATGTGTGTTCATGTCCCTGATTTCAGATGTTCTGGATATATACCAAGAAGCAGAATTTCTGGGTCATAAGGCAACTCAATATTTAGTTTTCTGAGGAATCACCAAATTGTCCTCCACAGTGACTGTACCATTTTGCATTCTCACCAGCAATGAATAAGTGTTCCCATTTCTCAACATCCTCTCCAACATTTGTAGTTTCCTGTTTAACAGCAGCCATTCTTATAGGTGTGAAATGTTGTTTTATTTTGGTTTTAACTTTCATTTTACTAACAGCTAATGAAGATGAATATCTTTTCAAGTGATTTTAGGCATTTGTACTTCCTATTTGGAGAAATGTCTATTCATGTCTTTTGTCCATTTTGTATTTGGGTTGTTTGTCCTTTAATTGTTGAGTTGCAGGATTTCTTTATCCTTTCTCTACTGGATCTCAAACCCTTAACTGACATGTGGTTACCAAATATCCCAAGGGTAGGGATATCTATTTCTTCCAGCACCATTTATTGGAAAGACTATTTTGTCCTAGTTCAGTGGATTTGGGGGCTTTATCAAAAAACAATTGCCAATAGGTCTGAAGGTCTATTTTTCAATTCCTAATTTGATTCCATTGATCAATATGACTCTGTCTTTATTCTGGTAACATGCTGTTTTGAACACTGTGGCTTTATTATCTGCCTTAAATTCAAGAAATGTGACTCTTTCCACTTTGTTCTTTTTCAGGATGGTTTTGGCTATTCAAGACCCCTTTCCTTTCCAAATAGATATTATATCTAACTTTTCCAATTTTGCAAAGTAGATTGCTGGAATTTTGATTGGTATTGCATTGAATCTGTATATCGATTTGGGTAGAATTGACATTTTAACAGCACTTAGCCTTCCTATCCATGAACAAGGAATGTCTTCCCATCTGTTAGGTCTTCTTTGAGTTATTTAATAATGTTTTATAGTTTTCTGTGTAGAGGTCTCTTACATCATTGGTCAAGTTTATTCCTATATACTTGCTTCTTTTAGTTGCTATTGTGAATGGATTTTTTCTGAATTGCTTCCTCAGATATCTCATTACTAGTATATAGAAATACTACTGAGTTTTGCTTGTTGCTCTTGTAACCAATCACTTTGCTGAATTTGTTTATTAGCTCAAGTAGCTTTGTCATAATTTTCTTAGGATTTTCCAAATACAGGACCATGACTTTTGCAAATAATGAAGTGTTACTTCTTCCTTTCTAATTTTGATTTTACTTCAATTTCTTCCCTAGTTGCTCTAGCTATAACTTCTACCACAACATTGAATAACAGTGGTGACAGGAGAAATACTTTTCTCCTTCCAGATCTTAGAGTGAAGGCTCTCAGTCTCTTACCACTGATTATGATATTACCTGTGGGTTTTTCATATATCACCTTTAACATATTTTATATGTAACATAAAGAAAGGATGCTGAATTTTGCCAAATACCTTTTCAGCATGAATTGAGATAATAATGCAATTCTTCCCTTTTGATTTGTCAATCTTTTGTATTATATTAACTGACTTTTTGTGTGATGAACATCCCTTGAATGCCTGGAATAAATGCCACTTGGGTGTGGTGTATAATTCTTTTAAGTGCCATTGGATTTGATTAGCAAGTATTTTCTTGGGAATGCTTGCATCTATGTTCATGAGGGAGATTGGCATGTAGTTTTCTTTCCTTGTAGATCTTTATCATATTTTGGTATTCAACTGATTTTAGCTTCATACAATGAGTTAGGTTCCCTTTTGTTTAATTTTTTTGTAAGAGTTTGAGTATTAATGGTATTAATTCTTCTTAGAAACTTTGGTAAAATTCTTCTGTGAAGCCATCAGGTCCTGGGTTTTTCTTTGTGGGTAGATGTGTGACAACTGGTTGAATTTCTTATGATTGGTAATGCCCCTCTCTCATTTCTCATTTTATTTATTTGCATCTTCCATTTTGTTTACTTTGTCAATCTAAGGGATTGTTGATCTTATTGATCTTCTCAAAGAACCAACAATTGGTTTTATTATTCTCTCTCTTTTTTATCTGATGCATTTATTTCCACTTTAACCTTTGTTATTTCTTTACTTCTGCTTACTTTGGTGTTAGTTTGCTACTCTTTCTGTATCTTCTTAGTTGTTAAGTTAGGTCTTTGTTTTTAGCTCTTTCTTTTTAATGTAGGCCTTTAGGGCTATAAAATTTCCTCTTAGTAACAACTTCATGGATTCTTATGAGATTTGATACATTGTATTCTGATTTTCATTTTTCTCAAGATATTTACTGATTTCTCTTGTACTTGCTACTTTGATCAAATGATTGATTAAAACCGTGTTGTTTAACGTACATGTATTTGTGAAAGTCCTGAGTCTCTAGCAGCTATTGATTTCTTGCTTCATTCCAAGATGCTCAAAGAAAGTGATTTTTAATAACTTCAATCTTTTAAATTTATAAAGACTTGTTTTTTGTCCCACAATTTTTAAGTTGTTTTTTTTTTTTAGTTCAGCACTCATTTTGTTGCTGTGTTTGACTACTTTCTTTGCAAGTAGATTTTGACAAATTTTACTGGATTATCCACTTCTCCTGTAGAGAAAAACATTTGGAGTTCTGCTCTTTGGACACTCTGATCTTAGATGTACTTAATATACTGCAAGAAAAAATTAGTAAATGATGAAAATGCTGCCCCTTACATATATGTAGAAATAAATCTAATGAAAATTATACATGATTTCTTCAAGAAAACTAGAAATTATTGCTGAAAAAAATCTACAGAAAACCTAAAAATTAGTGTTGTATATCCAACTCCTGGAAACACCCTACAATCATAAGATATCAGTTCCTATCAAACTATCCATGCAATTAATTGCAATATGAATAACATTGCCAATAGAATAACTTCTTGTGTTGGTTTGTGGGTTTTTTGGTAATTTCTGTTGTTTAAACATCTCTAATATCCATGAAAATTCTGAATAAGAGTAATTGTTGGGGATTTCCAAGATTTCAGGACTTCTATAGAGCTCCAGTATTGAAGATCATGTAGTATTGTTGGAAAACCAATGAACAGACAAATGGAACAGAATTGATAGTGCATACATAGACTGAAAGCTAATGCAGTGCTGTTATTTATAATAAGATACCAAGACAATTTAGAGGGCAAATGGTCTTTTCAAATATAATTTCTTGGAAAAATGATATTTAATTTAAAATTTAGCCTTTGCCCATGCTCAGGTTTGCCAATGCTGCCGTTATGCAAAATACCAGAAATGGATTGGCTTATATAAAGGGTGCTTATTTAGTTACAAAGTTACAGTCTTAAGGCCATAAAGTATCCATGGGAAGGCATCAACAGTAGGGTACCTTCACTGAAGAATGACCAATGGCACCTGGAAAACCTCTGATAGCTGGTAAGGCATGTGGCTGGTATCTTCTCTAGAGTTCTGGTTTTGAAATGGCCTTCTCCCATGATGTTTCTCTCTAGGCATCTGCTTGCTCCTACAAAATGTCACTCTCAGCTGCTCTGAGTTACTTCTGCTGTGAACTCTTCTATAGAACTGCAGTGATTTAATCAAGACCCACCCTGAGTGGTATATTAACACCTCCATGTAAATTATCCAAAGGTCTCACACACAGTTGATTGAGTCACATCTCCTTGGAAACACTCAATCAAAGGATTCCAACCTAATCAACACTAATACATCTGCCCCCACAAGATTACATCAAAGAACATAGTATTTAGGGGAACACAATACATTCAAACTTGCACAACCCATAATTCACAAAATTCATAAACAAAAAGGTTAATAGGTAAACAATTTTTTACTTACTGTGGATGGTAAAAAAAACAAACAAGGCTTCTAGAAAAATATATATAGGAAAATTTCTTCCTAATTTGACATAGGCAATGATTTCTTAATTATGTTTTCAAAGGCACTAAACATAAAATAAAATCAAATGACATTGGACATAATTAAAATTGTTAATCTCTGTTCATTAAATTACATAATGAATAGACATTAAAAGCAAGAAAAATAATGGACTGTAAATATAATAATACATCTGGCAGCAGATTCATATCCCAAAAATGAAAAATTCCTTACAAAAATTGCAATAAAATAGGTTAAAGAATTAAGTTTTCACAAAATAAAATATGTAATTATTCAATAAGCTTACAATTATCTTAAAGTGAAAGTTAATACCACTGTTACATACCATTACACATGCTATAGATTTTGCTAAAATTTTAGGGAATTTGAGTATACATTTTGTCACATAAATGGAGGAAATGGAATTTTCATATATTCTTGCAAGGTGTGTAAAAGGGTATATTCATTTTGGGAAATGACTTCTCAGTATAGACTATGAAAAGTCATGCATGTATTTTGATATAGGTATTCATCTTCTAGATACTCAAGAGAAATTGGTGTTTAGGTGTGCCAAAATATGTACAAAAATCTTATAGGATATTCAATTTTCCTAACAGCCAATTTCTGGTAACAACCAAAATATCCATTATTAGGTGAATGAATAAGTAAAATATTGACCGTTGAAATGATGGAATAGTCCCTGAAATGAGAAAGACAATTGCTAAAAATACACATGGAACAATCTGATAGAATTTGTGAGGAACAAAAAAAAGTTGCAACATAAAAAATAATGAAGATTCTATTTTTATGAAATTTAAATAGTGATACTACTCAGTGTCAGAAGTCTAAATAATGGATAGTGTTAAAACTACTGAAGCATGGGAAAAATAATGATATGGCAAACAGGAGAGAAAATTGAATGCCATCAGTCTGATGATACAAAAAAATGTTAGTAGAAGATTTTTAGGCTGTAGAAATATCATTCCAGATGGACAAACTTGATGCAAATGGGAATGAAGAATATAGAGAGAGTACATATGTGGATTCAGGACTTTTGAAAGTGTATTTAATAGAAAAATAGTATAATTCCAAACTTGTAAGCAACTAATATCATAACATCTAAAAATGCATTGCATAAGGTGACATAATAAAAAGGATAATTTTAAAACAATCAAAATAATAATTGGAGATGAACATTTAGTCAGTATGTAAAGCATGAGATAAATGTCAGTAAAGGCATAAAGCACTTGAACAGCAAAATTGACCAATTTTTTTTAATTAGCACACAGTTAGATTGATGCTCCCAGGGAACAGAATACACATGATTTCCAAGTGCATTTTCAGCATGTTTCAAAATAGACCATAAACTTGGCTAAAAGTCAATGTATTACAGTGGTTTAAAATGATAATGGGTGTGTCATCTGAGCATAGTTGATTTAAACCTGAAATCAATGACAGGAAGTAGGCAGTACTTCATATATCTGTGGAAATATTTCTATTTTCCTGAAAGGACTTGACTGATTTACTCTTACTATTATTATGAAAACTGAAGTTCCGATATTGCAACAATTTCTAATATCCACCACATTCCAGGTACTCTTCCAAACGCTTTTAGTACCATGTGTCATGCTCCCAAGAGGCTCCTGAGGTGGGCACTGCCAATGCATTAACAGATGAAGAACTATGACACAAGGGAAGAAGTGAAAGTTGGTGGGTGGCCATACAGGTCACAGACCAGTGTACTGAGCTTTAGCACCAGGCTGATAAATGGCATCTGAACACTTGGTTCTTTGGGACAACTCCATAAGGGCTATTTGTCCAGTAAACAAATCCTGTGAGTTTGACTTCATGAATGAGCATAAAATTCAATCTAATCCTTGCAGGGAATGCATGAGAATGAGTGGAAAACCTAGTTTCCATGCATCTGACAGAGCCCCTGAAATGGGCCTCTCCTTCTCTTCTCCTTTTTCTCTAGGATTCACAAGGAATTCACAGGTCTGTATATATTAATATTTCCTGATATATAAAAAGTTGGTATATGCACAATTTCTATTTGGGACCTCTTCTCTCAGTAACTGGAGCCAGTTTCATTTGAAATTTTCCCTGGACAGTGGCTATCATTGTCACCAAAGGCCATATTTCCAGGGTTTTTCTCTAATGTCATTGTGTCCCCACCTTTTAAACTAAAACTACATGGAGGCCATTATTGTGAAATAGAATACCTCCTGCCATGATCTCAGTCATCTCAATTAAATATGCCCTGTCATTCTTGCCTGAACCTGAAAAAGGATTGTTCACTGCTCATGGTTTCAGTGTGCAAAATGCTAATATAAATCACTGAAGGAAATGTAATTATGGTGTGTCACACTTTATCTTAAAAATTGGTAAGGATTATTTACATATAATATTGCTATTTAATTATTACCAACACCTGTCTGCCAGTTATGTTTGGTTTGCCAAGCTCTGTTATATATGCAGAGGATAAGTGAACTAAATTAATCTCTGTTATAAAAATAAAAGATATCCAAATACATTATGTTTCAGAAATAATTCTAGAGTTCCTTATAATATATTATGAAAGAGCATGCAGGCATTTATCATTGAATCATCCACACAAAATCCAGTCCAGTTTCTGCACATAATACTCCTCAAAATAATGAGTTAATTACAAACATATTAAACATTATATGGATGGGTGGATAAAGATAATAAATGAATACATATATCAATGAACAAATTATTTCTCCCAGCTCTTCAGCTTGGAAACATAGTGTTCATGTCTTGGCTGAAAATGCAATCAGCAACTTGCTTTTGCACTTAGAGAGATGAGAGCATCCATGCAATATTCTATGTACCACAAGAAAACTTTACTTTGCAGGGTATACCACTGCTGCTTCCAGTCTATTGGTGAAAAAAATGGTCTTGGTTTTACAGTTTCTATTCAATCCGTTTAGAACATTTTATATTTTCATATTCCTTTTAATGGAAAATTCCATTAGCAAATGCACAGTACTTGTTTTTTTTAAATATTTCTTTGCATGTTTAAGAAAAGTAGGAGTATTGATTGAAGATGGAAAAAGTTAAGTGCTGAGGGGATCACATGCTTATTCCTTTTTTCAGTGATTTGTGAAAATTCTTCATTTTTCTTCAACATAGCTATCATTTTGAATTCCTTCTCTACTTGGGTTATTTTCTAAATATTAAATTCATGAGGTAAACATTATTGCAAATTCTGTATAAAAAGAAAGCATGTTTCTGTATTTCCCAGAGCTACAAAGCAAGTAAGTGGCATAGTTGAGGCAAAAAAACACAAATATTTCCCTTAAGTCCATGAATTTTTAACTCAGCTACAGTGACACATGGAAATTTAATCCAGAATCCAAAAATTGGTGAATGTGAAACAGTATTTTGCTGTGTCCAACTGTGAAAGCCTGTTCTATTTCTACAATATAGTAGTCAGCTGATAACTAGTTTGGAAATTAGTCTGATTTTTAGAAAAAGGCAAGCAAATCTTTATACATTCTCAACATTCAACATGAAACTGGCTTCAATAGTTTAGAGCTACTTATATGTTCAGAAGTAGCTATTTCAAACAAGTTGGTCAGGCAATGCTACCAATTAACTCCTGGCATAAAACCTCAATGATGACAAAGACAACAGGTACTTAGTGAGCTATTTTTGAGAGTCCTGCACTAATGCCCACCAGAGAGAAATAAAAGAGAAAACATTTAGTCTCATTAGTGAAAAGTCACATTTGTGCAGTCTTATGATATTTAGCAGAGGTTTTCTGTGTTATAAATGGATACATTCATCATGAGAAAATGTGACTTATCATGACATGATGAATGTTCCATTTTCAGTAAGAAGTTGTGGTTCCAATGATAAAGCACATCTGGAAATTTACATTTTCTGAGTAATCACCAAAAATTGTCAGGTATAGGAGAATATGTGCTGTGCTTTAGAGCTTATTAAGGGTTTAGTATAGGGGCCTGAGATTCTTCAGGTTGCATAAACATGTTAAATTTCCCAAGTTATAGTGACATCATGAAAAGGAACATTCACAATGAATTTGGTGTGACTCAACATCCAGGAATTACTCACATATTACCAACAATGCACAGTTTTTCCCATGAGCAGAAAAATATCTTTCTCTCTCAGCTTATTAAAGTTTTGGAATATGTTTAGGATTTATGAGAAAACATGATCTTTTATACAACACAGAAGGCATCATATTTCATATTATTCTTCTTCATGATGTGATTAAATACTCATTCCAGCAATTAATTTCTGCTTATCGTATGTTGCAAGGAAAGATACTTGCAGTAATTATTCCTGTATTCTAGAACTGTGAAAATTGAAGTGATAGTAATAATTGCCTAAATCAACAAATCAATCAATCCATCAATCCACTCTTTTTTCAGATAAGGACATCATACCAAAAATATTGTAATATATAGCTATGGTAATAAAATTAACTTAGAAATTTGAAATAATAGAAATGAAACAAAGGTAGGCAGAAGTACAACCACCAACCAGTAGCTGCCCCAAAAGATATTGTGTTCTGAGTATTTTTGTAAAATTTTCATAAAGATTCATTTTGATATATTTTAATAATATTATATTAATGCAGTGGTTGTTTCTGGAGATTTATCTTGGACAATTTGCTCTGCAGACTTCAATGAAGCCATATATTATATCCAAGTTGATCTTAGTTCAATAACTCATTGACTGAGCTAATGTATTTTATAATAAACTGGTGGAAATCCATGACATAATCAAACACAATTTTATGTGTTTCCAATTTGAGATCTTTTGGAAAAAAATATTGCAAGTGAAGTGTTCCCAACAATATAATGGATTACATTTCATCATGTGTGATTAAGGGCAGTTTATTTGAGAAATGTAATGTGAGTTATATTTTACTGACTTGCCAGAGTTATTAGGGCAACTGATTGCAATCTGTGTAAGGGTTGAGGGGGAAACAACAGTGACTTTTTCAAATATGGAGAAAAGACAGGGATACAGTGTTAGAGAATTAGATGAGAGCATGAAAATGCAGATAAGAAAGAAAGGGAAGGGGGCAGAGGAGGAGGTAGAAGAACAGAATTTCCAACTAAGAATTTTGGGATATCATGCAAATGCAATTTGGACCTTACTGTTGAGAAGGAAAATTTGGATCCAATTCCCACATGCCTTTAATGAAATAAGTGACTAAACCAATATAAAGGTGAATAGATAGAGATCAGAAAAGTGGTAACAGTGGTGTAAATCCTTATAACACACTTCAGATTTGAGTAGAGTCAGGAAAACTAAAGATTGGAATAGGAGCCAATTGGTCATCTGGTGTGGGTGTTGGTGGAATGAGATGCTTATGTGCTGGCAGGTGCCAGATTAAGTTTCAAAACAAAATCTTGGATGGATGAATAAATCATTGTTTGAAAACAGAAAGTATCAGAAAAATAATACATTTAATTAATGGATGAAAGTTTCAGAACAAATAATTTTTAATAAAAATTATACATTCAGTTAATGGATCAAAGTTTCAGAACAAATATTTTTAACAAGGAAACCTATGCATTAATGTAAGTTCAGAAAAATATGGAAAGAATGAAAAGAAAATAGTATTTTATAGGAAATATTGGCATCAGTGAAAGAGATGAGAGAATGAAGACTAGAGTTTTGAATTTTTCTTAGATATGGATGGTTTCATTCATTCTAAATCAGCAGAAAGATGAGTGAAATATATAGCAATAGATTTCATTAAAATAATAGTAGAAGATATCTTAGGAATTTTAAATGGATATAAAACTATGTTACACTTCAAAGAGCCTGGGAAACAGATATTTTACTGTACTGAATAGGTTAAAACATAAAAACTTTTCCTGAGTTGAAACCATCACACACTGTAAGAAAGGATAGAAAATAGGGAAATATGAGGTACATTGTAATACTATAATGTGATGAAAATTAATAAAATATGGGTGCATATTCAAAAGGTTTCCATCTTTTACTTCTCATTGTGGTAACTTATATATTGAAATTTCCCGTATTAACCACTTTCAAGTGTACAATTCACTGACATTAATTATATTCAAAACATTGTACTGAGGGTGAGAAAAGATGGCAGAGTGTTGAGGTGTGGAATTTAGTTACTCTTGTAGGGCAGATGATAAATAGACAGGAACTATCTGGAACTATTTGGGGGACTTATGTGACCAGACAAACACCATATACCTGTCTGGGAAGTGCAGAAACGCTGATATTTCAGTGAAGAACTATAAGTTTCCCTGGCCAGGGGGCTCATTCCCTGCCAGAGGCATAGCAGACTGTCTTTGACCTGGATCTCCAAGGGAGAAAGAAGCAATCTGTGCTGGGAACAAGGAGCAGGGCTCAACCAGATTCCAACTGCAGAATTAATTCACAAATTTGGACTGGTGAATTAAAGCTCAGAGCACAAATAAATCAAAAGCAAGCATGAAAGGAACTGAGAGGTTTTGCCACAGCAGAGAAGAGGAGGTGTGGCTAACAGAAACAAAACAAAACATAGACTTCTGGAGTTACAAGAGCTCAGACTGGAAAAGATCTGGGCCCCAATACAAAGAGGCACATAATAATGGATACCAAATCCAGCACTTCATTGGCAAACATGGGGAGTTGGGTTCATAGAACTGAAAAGGGTATTTCTTTTCTTTCTCACCATTTCTTAATTTTTTTTTCTTTTTTACTTTTCAATAGCCCAGTAAAGCTGCCAGAACTCTCAGGTATCAGCACTGCCACAGGCAATGACAGAATTAAAACTGTCTGAGACTAACTAGTGAGGTGAAGGAGACAATGCCATAAAGAGCAGATCCTTAAGTAGTCTCTACTGGGAGCAAGAGAAAGTAGCTCAGCAGAGTTACAATTGTGGCTTTTTATCATAGCAGAGTAGGCTGGAATGACAGAGAAACAAAAAATGAAATAAAATAAAAAAGAACAAAGATGGAGGTTATTGTATTTGGCTGCCCTAAAAGTGCTGGAAAGGAGCTGTGCCCCAAGGATGAGGAGGCACAGAGCTTGATTACAACTCTGACTCTTGACTGGAAAAACTTGGGGGCTAGGGAAAGTCTTTCAAAAGGGATTTCTTTTGTTTTATTGTTTTTTTTATTTTCTTTCTTTCTCCTTTTAAAGATTTTCATCTCTCTTAAAAAGAATTCAAAGTAGCTAACTAAAGAAAGACTCAGATATTTCAATTGGCAGCTGGACCAAGACAAAGGCAGAGTTAAGATAGGTCTGGGAGACAAAGCAATGAGTCAAGTGGGGAAGATAATTCCCTAAAGGATAAATTTCCTATAAAAGAGGGCCAGGTCTAGCTCAAGTGGCTACCCTCCTTCAGAATACACAGACCCCAGAGGCTGGAAAACAGAAACAGCTTGAGTCAGCCAAGGCCATAGCAAGGACAGGGGCCAGTGTCAATTAGAAGCACTACATCTCTACACTGGTGGTGAGCTGCAGACTGACAAGCATCACATGCTGGGCAGGATAAGAAAAGTACAGAGTCTAGAGGCTTCACAAGAGAGTGACAACTTTCTGGGTTTCATTCCCAGTGAAACATGATGTGGAATACACATTCCTTTTGAGACCTGGGCCTGTCTGGACTGGGAAAATATGATTGGGGTTGATCATATGTGGGGAGATCCCCTCATTAACAGGTTAAGTATAAGCAGGGCAATAACCAGAATAACAAGAACTGGAAAGTTCTGATCAACTAAATAGAAGCTATACTAGGGGTCTAGTATAATTTGAACTGAATGCCAAAGAACAGAGAGAGTACAAAGCCAAACAATAAGAAACCCTAGGTTAAAGGGTGAAAATGAGCTCCAGAATAAACTAGCCAATATCAGATGCCTAGACAGCAAAAAAATCATGAGGCATACTAGGAAACATGAAAATATGCACCAGTCCAAGGAAAGCACACTTCAACTGAGATAGAGGAGTTGAAACAAATAATTAAAGATTTCACACAAATCTTCTAAATCAGATCAATGAGCTGAAGGAAAAGGTGGCAAAAGAGATGAAGGATTTAAAGAAGACTGGCTGAAAATAAAGAAGAATCTGTAAGTTTTCAAAAACAAATTGGAGAACTTATGAGAATTATAAGCACAATAGAAAAGATGAAAAACACAATGGAGACACACAAGAGAGGCTTTGAAGATGCAGAAGAAAAGATTAATGAACTAGAAGATAGGGCATCTGAAATCATGTACACAAAAGAAGAGATAGGGAAAAGAATGCAAAAATATGAGCAGGGTCTTAGGGAACTAAATGACAACATGAAGCACATGATTATATATGCTATGGGTGTCACCGAAGGAGGAGAGAAGGGAAAGCACAGAAAGAATAATGGAAGAAATAGCCACAGCAAATTTCCCAACTCTTATGGAAGACACAAAATTAGAGATTCAAGAGGTGCAGCATATGCAAAGAATGGATTTGAATAGACCTACTCCAATACACTTATTGATAAGATCTTCCTATGTTAAACAAAAAGAGAGAATTCTGAAAGTATCAAGAGAAAAGCAATCCATCACAGAAAAGGGAGGCCTGAAAAGACTATGTACGTATTTCCTCACAGAAACCAAGATGGCAAGAACACATTGGTATAATGCATATGAGAAAATGCCAGAGAAAAAATTCCAAACAAGAATTCTATATCAAGCAAAACTACCCTTCAAAAATGAAGGTGAGTTTGTGAATGAGAGACCTGCTCTACAAGAAGTACTAAAGGGATTGAGACAGACTAATAGGAAAAGACAAGAGAAAGAGATTGGGAGAAGAGTGTAGAAATGAAGAATATCAGAAAGGGTAAAAGGAGAGGTGGGAAAATAAGATAGGAGACAGAAAAGGCAAAAGTCAAAATGGTAGAAGAAAGTAATGCTCTTACACTGATATCATTAAATATTAATGGATTATACTCCCCAATATAAAGGCATAGACAGGCAAAATTGATTAAAAAACAAGGCATATCTACATGCTGTCCAAAAGAGACTCACTTTAGACACAAGGAGAAAAATATGTTGAAAGTGAAAAATTGGAAAACAAGATATTTCATGCAAAGAACAAGTAGAAAAGAGCAGGGGCAACTATATTAATATCCGACCAACTAGACTCAAAATGTGAAATACTTAAAACTGTTAAAGAAGGACACTATATATTACCAAAGGGAGAATTCATCAAGAAGTCATAACAATCATGAATATTTAGGTACTGAGGCAGAGTTCCCCCAACCATAGGACAAACACTGAAAACATTGAAAGAAGTAGTCACCTCTCCAAAACATAGTTGGAGATTTCAATATACCACTCTCATCAATGGATATAACATGTAGACAGAGGATCAATAAGGAAAGAGAGATGTTGAATTGTATGGTAAATGAACTAGACTTAACTGATGCTTATGGAAGAATATGTCACATAACAGCAGATTACACATCTGGCTTAAGTGCCAATGGATTATTCTCTAGGATGGAACACAAAGAAAGTCTCAGGAAATGTTAAAATATTGATATTTTATAGAACACTTTCTTGGACCATAAAATAATGAATTTGGAAATCAATAAAAGGTGGGAGGTTAGAAAATTTGCAAATATATAGAGGCTAAAAACTGCAGTCTTAAACAACCAGTAGATTAAGGAAGAAATTATGAGAGACATTAGTAAATATCTTGAGGCAAATGGAAATGAAAATAAAACATGACAAAACTTATGAGCTGCAATAAAGGTGGAGGAGAGAGGGAAATTTATTGCCCTAAATGCCTACATTAAAAAAAGAATAAAGAACAAAAATTGAGTAATTAATTATTCACATGGAAGCACTGAAGAAACAACAGCAAACTAACCCATAAGCAAAGAGAAGGAAAGAGATAACAAAGTTTAGAGAAGAAATAAATGAAACTGAGGATATGAAAGCTAATAGAATCAACAAAACTATAAGTTGGATCTTTGAGAAAATCAATAAAATCAATGGACACTTAGCAATGTTAATCAAACAAAAGAGTCAGAAATGGGAAAGGAAACATAACTGCTGACACTGCAGAAATAAATGAGATAATAAGAGGATACTAAGAGCAACAATATGCTTAGAAACTAGAAAACTTAGATGAAATTGACAACTTTTTACAAAACCGTGAGTGAACATTGACTTGAGGAGAAATAGGTGACCTCAACAAACCAATCACAAGTGGAGAGATTGAGTCAGTCATCACAAAGCTCCCAAGAAAGAAAATCCCAGGACCAGATGGCTTCACATGTGGATTCTACCAAATATTCAAGAAAGAATTAGTATCAATCCTGCTGAAACTCTTAAAAAAATAGAATAGGAGGGAAAGCTACCTAATTCATCTACAAAGCCAACATCAACCAAATACCAAAGCCAGGCAAATATACTGCAAGAAAAGAAAATTATGGAACAATCCCTTTAATGAATATTGATGCAAACAGCTTCTACAAATACCCATAAACCAAATCCAGCAGCACATTAAAGGAATTATACAACATTTCTGTATTAGTGAGGGTTCTCTACAGAAACAGAATCAACAAGAGATATCTATAAATACAAGATTTTACAAAAGTGTCTCATGCAACAGTTGGTGTGCATGAGTCCAAATTCCATAGGGAAGGCAGCAAACTGGCAACTCTGAAGAAGATGTTCAATGAAATCCTCAGGAAGTGAACTGGCAAGTTCAATGAACTCCTCAGGAAATTCTTCACTGGCTAGCAGAAGAAGTGAAGATCCTCTGTTTCCCTTAAAAGTATTCAACTGGTTGTATTAAATAAAGCTGATTGAATTCTCTCATTGTGTACGACACACCCTTCATTGATGTAATCAGTCACAACTGCAGCTAATTGACTGATGATTTAATAAACCATCCTTCTGGTTTATTAACCAGCCACAAGTGTCCTTCAGTAATGGATAGGCCAGTGCTTGCTTGACCAGACACCTGGACCCATTGCCAGGCCAAGTAGACACACGAACATAACTATCACAGCCCATCCCTTGTCAACTTGTTAGTTATACACATCACCTTAAATCATACTTTATCTCTAAGCTGAGAACAGTAACAGATATATTTGTAGCCTAACAATGCTTTGCTGTCCTGCAAACAAGAAACACATAAATTTCTCCATAAAAGGGTAGGGTGCAAGTTCTTGGGTGACATTAACTATCTTAAAATTGATTTCCTTTAGCTTAAATACTGCAAAATGAGCAATACAGCTTATGTCATATTATAAGGGGGAAAAGATAGAGAAGAAAACAAAGATATTTGATTTACAGACAAATTCAAACATACAACAAAACAAAGAAGAAATATTCATGCCATTGTAGTCCTTGTTTCTGTAACTGGTCACATGGTCATAGTTCATATTTATCACTACCTTCTTCCACTACCCATTCCATGATCCTTTGACCCTCAGCAAGCACTTCAGCTGGCCATGTTTCCTTGCCTTGTGGGGTGACCCAAACCTCCATACCTGAAGTTTCTTGGCAATTGGTAGTTCTGACTGGATTGGGTTGTGGCAGTTTTCCATTTATTTTAATTGCAGGGCATGGTGGTACTAAGAGATGCCCTAGAGGATCTCCTGTATTCCAGGAAAACTTGTTTACCTCCATTGTGTAGTTGCAGGGCTATTTCCCTTTG
The DNA here is from genome assembly GCF_015220235.1 of Choloepus didactylus. Taxonomy (NCBI): domain Eukaryota; kingdom Metazoa; phylum Chordata; class Mammalia; order Pilosa; family Megalonychidae; genus Choloepus; species Choloepus didactylus. The sequence continues at coordinate 4,394,039 of NC_051316.1, forward strand.
ATAGCGAGGATCAATCACCCCAGCTAGTAGAGTAATACCCTTCCTTGCCTGTTGAGTCAGAGGCATAAGAATCACAAAGTGGCCAGGTGGCAGTCTTAACTACTAGTTCAATGGAATTATTTGCTGTTTCCTGGTGAAAGCATTCCTCTTTTTGGAACTAAGAATTATAGACCAGCAGAGCTTAAACTTACAGGGGCAAGAAGAAAAATTTTCTGTGTGGCTCACTAGGAGTGATAGTGAGATGTTCCTCTCCTGTTTCCATGCCTTGACTCCTGGACCCTTGAATCCTGGCTATGGGTCAAACAGCACCATATAGTGGATGTTGATTTAGAGCATACACAGCCTCCTGGAGACCACTGACCAAGTCCTGAAAGGTATTGTCACGTGGTTATCATGGTGATTCAGTCTCCAACAGGTCTTGCCACCATTCTATCAACCCAGCTGCCTGTGTATGATGGGCAACATGGTAACACCAGAGAATCCCATGAGCATGTGGCCATTCCCTCAGTTAATTTGCTGTTAATTGGGTTCCTTTGTCACAAGCAATGCTTTGTGGAATACCATGATGGTGGAAAAGGCATTCTGTAAGTCAACAGATGGTAGTTTTGGCAGAAGAATTTCATGCAGGGAAGGAAAACCAATACCCAGAGTATGTGTCTATTCCAGTGAGAACAAATCACTGCTCCTTCCATGATGGAAGTGGTCCATTGTAATCAAGCTACCACCAGGTAGCAGAGTGATCACCTTTGGTATGGTGCCATATTGGGGACTGAATGTTGGTCTCTGCTGCTGGCAGATTGGGCACTCAGCATTGGTCACAGCCAGGTTAGTCTTGAAGAGGGTTGTTGAGTCCATGCATAATCTCCACCACAACCACCATGACCACTTTTTTCATAAGCCCATTGCACAATGACAGAAGTGGCTGGGGAAAGAGGCTGATTGGTATCCACCAAATTGGTCATCTTATCCACTTGATTATTAAAATCCTCCTCTGCAGAAGTCACTCTCTGGTGAGCATTCACATGTGACAAAAATACCTTCATGTTTTCTGCCAGCTGAGACAGTTCTATCTACATACTTCTTCCCCAGACTTCCTTGCCATGAATTTTCCAATCATGTTCCTTCCCAGTCCCTGACCATCAAGCCAAAACATTATGAACAGCCCATGAATCAGTATACAAATGCAACTATGGTCAGCTCTCCTTCCAAGCAAAATGAACAACCAGGTGCACTGCTTGAGGTCCCACCCACTGGGAGGATTTCTCTCACCACAGTCCTTCAGGGACATCCCAGAAATGGGTCACAGTGCTGCAGCTGTCCATTTTCAGGTGGTGCCTGCATATTGTGCAGAAACATCTGTATACCCAAACTGAGTTTTCTCTCCTTCAGTCAAATGATTTTAAGGAACTCCCCAAGGTGCCATAACTGTGGGCTGGTAAAGAGAAATTAAGGTGGAAGGAGTGGGGGCCATGGGCATTTGGGCAACTTCCTCATGTAACTTTCTTGTGCCTTCAGGACCCAATTGAGCTCTATTTGGATATACCATTTCCATTTTATGACAGAGTGCTGCTCTACACCCCCAACTTTATGGCTTGTCAGTTCAGACAACACTTACCTCATGATAGGTAACTCACACCTCATGATAACTTGGTGGCCCACAGTTTAACATTCTGTCTCCTCTAAGGCCCAATAGAAGGCCAAAAGCTGTTTCTTAAATGGAGAGTAGTTATCTGTAGAGGATAGTAAGGCTTTACTCCAAAATCCTAAGGGACTGCTTTGTGATTCTCCTATAGGAACCTGCCAAAGGCCCCAAACAGCATCTCTATTTCTCACTGACACTTCCAGCACCATTGGATGAGATGGATCAAATGGTCCAAGTGGCAAAGCAGTTGCACAGCATTCTGAACCTGTCACAGAGCCTCATTTCTTCTGGTCCTCACTGAAAACTAAAAGCTTTTCTGGTCACTCAGTAAATGGGCCAGAGTAGCACACCTAAAATAGGAATATGTTGTCTCCAAAGTCCAAAGTGGCCAACTAAGCATTGTCCCTCTGTATTGGTCACAGGAGGGGTCAGATGTAACAGCTTATCTTTCACCTTAGAAAAGATATCTCACTTTACCCAACACCACTGGACACCTAGATGTTTTACTGAGGTGTAAGACCCCTGTATTTTTGTTGGATTTATCCCCCATCCTGTGCCACAAAAATACCTTACCAACAAAGCTAGGGTAGTGGTTACTTCTTTCTCACTAGGTCCAAACAACCTGATATCATCAATATAATAGGCCAGTGTGATGTCTTGTGGGAGAGAGAAATGATCGAGACACTGGCAGACAAAATTATGATATATAACTGGAGAGATGATATACCCATGAAGTAACAAAGTGAATGTATCCTGCTGGACTTGCCAACTGAATGCTAACCATTTCAGGTGGTTCTTACTAAAAGCTATTGAGAAAAAGAATTTGCTACATTTGTCAGATCAGTAGCTGCCTACCAGGTACCAGAGGGTATGTTGATTTTCTCAAGCAACGATATCACATCAGGAACAGAAGCTGAAGTTGCAGTTGTCACCTGGTTAAGCTTACAATAATGCACCATCATCCTTCAAGACATGTCTGCTTTCTGCACAGGCCAAATAGGACAGTTGAATGGGGATGTGGTGGGAATCACCACCCCTGCGTCCTTCAAGTCCTTAAGAGAAGCATTAATCTCTGCAATCCCTCCAGGAATCCAGTATTGTTTCTGGTTTACTATTTTGCTAGTCAGGGACAGTTGTAGAGACTTCCACTTGGCTTTCCCACCATAATAGCCCTCACTCCATGAGTCAAGGAATCGAGGTGAGGATTCTGCCAGTTGCTGAGTATGTCTATTTCAATTATGCATTTTGGCACTGGGGAAATAACCACAGAATGGTTCCAGGGACACAGTGGGCCCACCATGAGATGGGCCTGAGATAAAACTGCATCAATCACCTGAACTCCATAAGCCCCAACTCTGACTGGTGGACCAGAGTGACATTTTTGGTCCCCTGAAATTGTCACTTCTGAACCAATGTCTAATAATCCCCAAAATGTTTGAGCATTTCCTTTTCCCCAATGCACAGTTACCATGGTGAAAGTCTACAGGTAGCCCTGGGGAAGGCTGGAAGGAATATTAAGAGTATAAATTTTTGGCAGTATAACATGGTCCTTGCCCAAGGGCAGCTAGCCTTCCCCTCATTGAGGGACTCTGCATCTGTAAAGTGCCTCAAGTCTGGGAATTGATTAAGGGGACCTGGTTCTCTATTTTTGTAATTCAAGGTAGACATTTGTTCACTTCATCTAGAACTCTTCTTCTTATACAGATCAAACAAGTATTTAGTAGACTGCACATCTATTTTACTGATAGGTACTCCATGATTTACTAGCCAACACCACAAGTCTCTGTGAGTCAGATTATTTTGACTGCTGATTTAAGCCTGTTTTCCATTATGGTAATCATGTCTAATTTATCTTTGTCCATTAACTGCTGCCATGTGTCTTCTGCCAATTTGGGATCCAATTATCCCCATTGTGTGTAATAATTTCAGCTCAGTGACCACAGGTCCCACAATAATATCTGACCTATGGAGAATGGCAACTACAGAGCTCTTCAGGGATGATCAAGCTAGTCTCACAAATTTTTCCTCATTGTCCAGGTAAAAGGTGTGCCTCTGGACATTCCAGGTGTGTGTGAGCAGATCTTCCATGATAAACCTACTCTAACATTCCAATCTCTCTAAGCCTTTGAATCCTCCTCTCTATATTATACCAGAGCATTTATGGCATTTAATCCTTTGGTAGTGCTGGCCACCTTTTGATCCATGTTTCAGGCCAATGACACAAGCAAACTGATAATTCCCTTTCTAACCCCTCAAACTACAACATCAAATTCAGCATCTCTGCTTATTGGGCCCATGTCAGTAAATTCAGGCTCATCCAATGTTATATTTCTTCCACCATTATCCCACACATTTAATATCCATTCCCAAACATATTCTCAAGATTTCTATTTGTATTCCTCAAGCCATTTGCCTCAGGACATTCTATTGCAGTTTGATATCCTGAATCAGGATAATTACTCCAAATGGAGGAGTGAGGGTTTCTTCCATAAAGGAGGTGATTATATTTTTAGCAGGGACTGAGTGGTTCATCCCTTTAGGTGGAGGTTGGATGGCAATCTCCTCAGGGAAGACTGGAAGTTGGGAAGCTGTCTCCTCAGGGCAGACTGGAGGTGGGGAGACTGTCCTCAGGAAAGACCACTACAGGTGTGTATAACAAAGACTCGGCAGAATCCAGTGCTCCAATATCCTCATTGCCATCATTATCAATCTCTATGTCTCCATCCCGTTTCAGGATCCCATCCTTTTTCAATCAATGCCTTTACTTTAATATCAGACATCATTTGAGGTTGAGATTTTAGATTGCATTGTAAATCTGCTACTCACACAATGAGACTCCAAGTCTGGTTTTCAGAAATCTCAAGTCTGTTGCCACAGGAAATAAGATTTTCTTTCAGAGCACACATAGAAATGATTACTTCTGTCGCACAGTGCTTAAGTTTCAAATATGAAGCATTTAGCTCATCCCTTTCTCTTATAACTTTATTCAGCATATGTAAGAACAACCAGCCAAGATCATTACACCTCTTAACTCTGCAAATCTCTGTTCAGATGTTGAAAACTCTGTCACCCAGAGCCTTGCTTCATACAAGGGTATGATTAGGAGAATCTAATGGCTATGTTTTGTATACCTACATTGCCAACTTACACCATGGCTGTCAGTGCAGTCTTGATTACTGGAAATGGAGTCATTAGTGCCTTTGAATCTAATCAGAGTAGAAAAGCAACTGTAAAAGCCCATTTTAAGATTCTGCTTCTCAAGAACCATCCTGGTACCAAAGTTGCATTAGTTAGGGTTCTCTAGGGAAACAGAATCAACAAGAGATATCTATGAATATAAGATTTTAATAGAACTGTCTCATGCAACTTTGCATATGCATGTGTCCAAATATGCATGTGTCCAAATTCTCTTGGGCAAGCAGCAAATTGGCAAACCCAGTGGAGGTGTTCAATGAACTCCTCAGGAAGCAAACTGGCAACTCTGATGAAAATGTTTGATGAACTCCTCAGGCAATGAACTAGCAAATTGGATGTACTCCTTAGGTAATGCTTCATTAACTAGCCAAAGAGGAAGTGAAGGTCTTCTATCTGTTTCCCTTAAAAATCTTCCATGAATTCAATGAATTCCATCTGATTAAATTATCTCATTGTGGAAGACACAGCCTTTGTTGTCGCAATCAGTCACAGCTGAAGCCAATTGATTGATGATTTAGTAAACCAGCCTTCTGATTTATTAACCAGCCACAAATATCCTTGCAGTAATGGTTAGGTCAGTGCTTGCTTGACCAGACTCCTGGGCACCATCACCTGGCCATATTGACACATGAATCTAAGCATCACAATGCCCAAGTGGTATTTATTCTAGGTATGTAAGGCTGGTTCAACACCAGAAGATCAATTACTGTAACACAGCACATCAATTAATCATAGTAGAGAAATCACATCATCTCCATTGATAAAATAAAAGGCATCTGACAAAATTCAATAAACTTTCTGGGTGAAAACACTCAACATGATATGAATAGAGGGGACCTTCCTTAATATGATAAAGGCAATATATGAAAAACCTAAAGCTAACATACAAAATATGGAAAGACTGAAAACTTTTCTTCTAATATCAGGAATAAGAAAAAGATGTCCATTGTCATCATTGTTATTCAACATTGTGCTGGATGTTCTAGCTAGAACAATTAGGCAAGAAAAGAAATAAAAGACATCCAAATTGGAGAGGAAGATGTAAAATTTTCACTGCAGAAGACATGATCCTATATGCACAAAACCCCCAAAATACTAAAGCAAAGTTAATAGGGTTAATGAATGAATACAGAAAAGTGGAAGGGTACAAGATCAACAAAGAAAAATTGGTAGTTTTTCCATGCACTAGTAATGAACAGCATGAGGAATAAATCTAGAAAAATTCCATTTATAATAACAAAATAGTAAGCAAATACTTAATAAAATAACCAAGGGCACAAAAGACTTATACAAATTAAACTACAATTAATTCCTAAAAATATTACCAATGCCAAAAGTAAAGGAAGGGCATACTGTGGACATGGATTGGAAGTATAAATATAGTTAGCATGTCAATTCTAACTACAGAGATTCATATATTCAATTCAACACCGATTAAAAAATCCCAACAAGTTAATTTGCAGAAATAGAAAAACCAATAACCAAATTTATTTGGAAGAGCAGGGTACCACAAAAAGTTATAAATATCTTCAGAAATAGGGATGAAGTCAGAGGTCTAACATTTGGACTTTAAAGTATATAACAGAGCTCCCTTGGTCAAAATAGCATGATACTGGCAAAAGAAGATATACAATCCAATGAAGTCAGTATGGATGTTCAGAAATAGACTGTTTCATCTGAAGATAAGTGATCTTGGATGAGGGGGTCAAACCCATGCAACTGGGACAGAGCTGACACTTCAAACAATGGTGTTTGGGAACTGGATAGCCATATCCAACAGAATCAAAGAGGACTTTTATCTCATACCTCATCATATACAAAAAATAACTCAACATGGATCAAAGACCTTTACATTAGAGCTAAGATCATAAAATTTTTAGATGAAAGTTGAGGGAAATATCTTAAGCATCCTGTGATAGGATGTGGTTTCATAGACCTTACATAAATGTGTGAGCACTAAAGAAGTAGATAAATTGGATCTTCTCAAAATTGAAAATTTTTTTGTATCAAAGGACTTTGTCATGAAAGTAAAAAGTCATGCTATGCAATGGGAGACAATACTGAAAACTATATATATCAGAAAATCATTTAATATCCAGAATATATAATGAGATCCCACAACTCAATGACAAAAGACAAACAACTCAATTAAAAAATGGGTTAAAGATATGGAAAGATACTTTTCTGGAGAAGAAACACAAATGGCTCAAACACATATTCAAAGATGTTCAGTTCCACTGGCTATTGGGGAACTAGAAATCAGAACCACAAAGAGATATCATCTCAAACCCACTAGAATGGCCATTATAAAAAAAAAAAAAAACAACAAAAAAAAAACAAAAAACAAAAAACAAAACAGAAAATTACAAGTCCTGGGGAGATGGTGGAGAAAGAGGCATTCTTATTCCATGTTGGTGGGAATGTAGAATTATGCAGCCACTCTGGAAGGCAGTGTGGTGGCTCCCCAGGAAGCAAAGAACTGCCATAATGATCCAGCAATTCCATAACTAGGTATATACTTGGAGGAACTGAAATCTAAGATATGAAAGGACACTTGTATACTGATATTTATAGTGGCATTATTCATGGTTGACAAGAGATGGGAACAGCCCAAATGTCCACCAGTGCATGAGTGGATGCACAACTTGTGATGTATAGATACAATAGAATATTTTTCGGCTATAAAACAGTATAAGTCATGGAGCATATAACAACACGTATGAACCTTGAGGATGTTATGTTGTGTGAAAATAGCCAGAAATAAATGAACATATTCTGTATGGTCACACTAATATGAGCTAAAATTAATAAGACAACTTTGAGAGCTAAAGCTGAGAACACAGATTATTAGGAGAGAGAAAGAGGGTTGATAACTGACATTTGATGCTGAAGAAGTATAGAATATTTAACAGTATTGATTGTGTAGATCTGGAAATGGATAGCACATTATTCTGTGATTGTAGCATAATACTGTAAGTACACAGAATGAAGAAGACTGTGAGTACATTGAAAGAGGAAAGCTAGAGGCATGTATGTCACCAGAAGGAAATATAAAAGATAAAGACTTGGATTATATAACTTCTTGAAACCTAGAATAGTCAATATTGTTGATTAAATGTTCAAATAAAAATATTTTTACATGAGGTAGAACAAATGAATGTCAACTTTGATAGGTGTTAAAATGGGATGGTATTTAAGAAAAATATAATCAAAGCAAACTAGGCTCTACAGTTAAGAGTAGCATTGTACTATGCTTCCATTAATTGTAAAAAAGACAGTATACATAAACTTAATATCTCTAAGGGAGCTATAATGGAGGGGCATGGGATTCTAGGTGTCAGTGTTGTTGGCTGAAATGTTTACTTTATTTTATTTTATTTTTTTTTCTATTCTTATTTTAATTTTTTGGAGTAATGAATATATTCAAGGACTTATCATGATGAATGCACAACTCTATGATGATACTGTGAGTACTGTGGGTAATTGTACTTTATATGAATATATCTCTGTAAAATGGCAGGCTCAAAAATAAACAGAGGGATACAGTGCTATAGAAAATGTGGACAGGTGGATGTACCTGTTCATTTTTGGTGGAGAAATAGAATGTTGCAACCCCCCTGAGAGCATTGTGGTGGTTCCACAAAAAACTAAGTATCACGTTACCATAAAGTACTACAACCCCATTTTGTGTATATACTTGGAAGAACTGAGAGCAAGGATATGAATGGACTTTTGCACACTGCTGTTTGGGAGGCAGTATTCATGATTTGCAATGGATGGTGGAGGCCTAAGGGAACATCAAATAATGAACAGAATGGTGAACTGTGGTGTATGCATACAATAGAATATTGAGTGGCTGCAAGAGGGAATGAAGTTGTGAGGCATGCAACTAGGTGAAGGGACTTTGAGAGCATCATTTTGAGTGAAATAAACCAGAAACAAAAAGACTGACATTGTAATGCCTCACTAATGTGGACTAACTATAGGGTGCAAACTCTGAGAATTGAATCTTAGAGCATAGGTTATCAGAGGAAGGCTTCTTGTAAATGTCCATAGATTGTAAGCTCTTACAGAGTCACATCTATTCTTGAGTTGTAAAGGTTATTTCTAAATTCTGTGATGCTGAGCTCTTTGTGTATAACCTGTTCTGTCTCTGGAGGTTCAGGTAACTGTGGAAACTTTAGACTAAGAGCTAGATTTTGACATGTATGAATGTCAGTATTACACCATACAGCATCTGCTAAAAAAGCCAAAAAAGAGTTAAGAATTCGATTAGAGTTATGAATGAAGTGGATCTGGTTAGGATTAAGGCAAATCAGAATAAACGGTAAAGGATGATATTGACATTGTTTTAAAACTTCAATTTCTGCGTGAGACTAAATGAAGAGATGTTTATTTGGGGCAAAAACTATACTTTCTGTAGCACATTATGTAATTCACTTGTATGGTCAGTTTATTAAAACATCATAATTACATCCATCATTAAATGGAATCTTAAATAGGGAGTGAGATGTGGTTGTTTTGTACAGGTTAGTATGAAGTCCCAATACATCTAAAAATTATTTGTGGAGAGAATAAAAATGCAAAGCTCCCTTGAGGGGCTCGGGGGAAAATGTGGAAATATTAAACTTTCCCACCTGGGGAATTACTGATATTCTCACAAGCAATGGGGACTAAAAATTTAGAAGGCCAAGACCTTGATCTTGGTGTTTGCCCTTATGAAGCTTCTTACTGCAAATAGAGGCAAATCCTACTTATAGTTATACCTAAAAGTCACTCCCAGAAAACCATTTTTGGTGCTCAGATGTGGCCTTTCACTCTAAGCCAACTTGTCTGGTAAACTCACCACCCTTCCCCCTATGTGGGACATAACTCCCAGGAGTGTAAATCCCCCTGGAAAAATGGAACATGAGATGAGCCTGGATCTGGCATTGTGGTGTTGAGAAAGACTTCTTGAAGGAAAGGAAAAAAAATGAAACAAAATAAGGTTTGAGGACTGAGAGATTTTGAATGATGTTGAGAGATCTCTCTGAAGGTTATTATTATGTGTTGTATATTTATCCCTTTTTGTTTTTAAAGTATTTGAATATCTAGAAAAAAATTCCTGAAACTATTCAATTGCAACCCAGTAGCCTTGATTCTTGAAGGTGATTCTATAACTATATAGCTTACATGGCGTCTGGGTGATTGTGAAAACCTTCTGTTTCACACTCCCTGTATCCACTGCAAGGACAGATAAGCACAAAAATGGGGTTAAAAATTAAATGAATATTGTCATGGGGATATGGGGCATGGGATATTTTGGGTGTTCTTTTTTACTTGTGTTTTTATTCTTATTTTTATTTTTTGGAGTAATGAAAATGTTAAAAAATTGATTGTGGTGATAAATGCACAACTATATGATGGTACTGTAAATGACTGTATACTAAGGATGATTGTATGCTCTGTGAACATGTCTCAATAAAACTTAATTTAAAATAAAACATTTTACTACCATCATAAAAATTCATACCCCAACTTTTTCATCACCATATAGACTCTGCACTCATTAAACAGCAAATCTTCTCCTTTGACTTGGCCACTGGCCCCTGTAATCTATGAGTCTCTATGAAACTTCCTTTATTGCCACCCCACCCTAGAAGTAAAATACAAAGAAACAAGACAAAAGGAGTTCAAGACAACACTATATAATTTACTGCTAACCACTATGAAATACAAAGAATAAAACTGGATAAATGTTGGTTGATAAATCTATATATAGGCTAAATTTTTCCCTCATTTTTTGCTGTCCATATTGTTTAAGGAGTATCTTCCTTTGTCTCTCTATGTCCAGACACATTCCGCAGAGCTGCCCAACCACCATGGAGACAAAACTCCTGTTTACAAGATTTTCTGAGGTGTGGGAGCCCAGAGTCTTATATGCTATACTATTCCTTCTGATGTACTTGGCAACACTGATGGGCAACTTTCTTACTGTCATCCTTGCCACCCTTGACAAGAAACTTCATACTCCCATGTACTTCTTCCTTAGGAATCTGTTAGTGTTGGACATGTGTTACATTTCTTTTACTGTACCCAAGGACTGTGTCATCTTCCTACTTGACAACAGGGTGATATCCATGGTTGGATATGCAGCTCAGGACTTCCTTGTGAATCTATTTGGATACAATAGGGAAAGCATAATGTATACAGGCCTCAAAGGAGGGTCTCATTCTCAGGGAAATTCCATATTCTCCTTCTGAAACCTGGGCCTCAGTGGACTGGGGAAACATGATTAGGGTCAATCATATCTGAGGAGACCATCTCACAAAAATTTTGCTTAGAGGCAGGCAAAAAACAGAAAAACAAGAGGTGAAGAATCCTGACCAACTAAATAGTAGCTAAGTTAGAGGTCTAGAACAAGTTGTACTAAACACAGAAGGATATAGAACAAAACCAATACAGAAGAAAACCCCAGGTGAAAGAGTGAAAATGAGCTCCAGAATAATCTAATCAAGAAAGTCAGATGTCAAGACAGCTTAAAATAATGAGCCATATTGGGAAATATGAAAATATGGACCAGCAAAAGGAACAAACTAATATTTCAACTGAGATACAGTAGTTGAGACAAATAATTAAACATGATCAAGCAAACATCTTAAATCAATTCAATGAACTGAAGGAAGACAAGGCAAAGAGATGAAGGATATAAAGAAGACACTGGATGAACATAAATAAGAATTTGTAAGCTTTAAAAAACAAATGGCAGAACTTATGGGAATGAAAGGCACAATAGAAGAGATGAAAAACACAAGAGAGGGATACAGCAGTAGATCTGAGCAGGCAGAAGAAAGAATCAGTGCACTGGAAGATAAGACATTTGAATTCATGCACACAAAAGAACAGATAGGGAAAAGAATGGAAAAATATGAGCAGGGTTTTAGGGAGCTGAATGACAACATGAAGAACATGAATATACGTGTTATGGGTGTTCCAGAAGGAGAAGAAAAGGTAAAAGTGGCAGAAAGAATAACAGAAGAAATACTCAGTTTAAAATTTCCCAACACTTATGAAAGACAGAAAATTACAGATTCAAGAAGTACAGCATGCCCTAAAGAGAATATAACCCAATAGACCTACTCCAAGGCACTGACTGATCAGATTGTCTGATGTCAAAGACAAAGGGAGAATTCTGAAAGCAGCAGGAGAAAATTAATCCATAATATTAAAGGGAAGCTTGATTAGACTATGTAAAGATTTCTCCATGGAAACCATGGAGGCAAGAAGGCAGTGGTATGCAATATTTAAGATACTGAAAGGGGAAAAAGTGCCAACCAAGAATTCCATGTCAGGCAAATCTGTCCTTCAAACATGAGGAAGAGATCAAAATATTTTCAGGCAAACAGACATTAGGATAAATTATGAATAAGAGACCAGAACTACAGGAAATACTAAAGGGAGTGCTGCAGGTTGACAGGAAAGACAGGACAGAGAGGTTAAGGGACGAGTGCAGAAAAGAAGATTACCAGGAAGGGTAAAAGGAGAGAGAGAGAAAAAATAAGATATGACATATAAAATCCAAAAGACAAAATGCTAGAAGAAAATACTGCCTTTATTTTATTAATATTGAATGCTGATGGATTAAAGTCCCCAATAAAAATATATAGACTAGAAGAATGGATTAAAAAACAGGACCTGACTATATGCCACCTACATGAAACCTACTTTGGACACAAGGACAAAAATAGGCTGAAAGTAAAAGGTTGGAGAAAGATATTTCACACAAACAACAAGAAAAATGTGGGAATAGCAATATTAATATCAGATAAATTATACTTCAAAATAAAACAATTAAGAGAGACATAGAAGGACACTATACATTAGTAAAAAGGTCAATTCATCAAGAAAAGATAATGATCACAAATATTTATGCACCAAGCCAGAGTGCCCCAAGATACATGAAGCAAACACTGATAACACTAAAAGAAGAAATAGATACCTCTACAATAATTGTTGGATGCTTCAATACACCACTTCTATCAATGGATAGAACATCTAGTCAGAGGATCAATAAGGAAATGGAGATGTTGAATTGTACAATAAGTGAATTAGACTTATCAGATATTTCTAGAGCACTACATGCCACAACAGCAGAATACACATTTTTCTGCAAGTGTTCATGGAATATTCTCTAGGATAGACCACATGTTGGATCAGAAAGCAAGTATCAACACTTTTAAAAGTACAGATATTTTACAAAACACTTTATCAGATCATAATGGAATGAAATTGGAAATAAATAAGGGGCAGAAGTTCACAAAATTCACAAATATATGGAAGATAAAGAAAACACTTTTAGAAAACCAATGGGTAAAGGAAGAAATTACAAGAGAAATTAGTAAATCCCTAAAGCCAAATGACAATGAAAACACAACACATCAAAACTTATGGGATGTAGCAAAGGTGCTGCTGATAGGGAAATTCATTGCCCAATATATCTATATTAAAAGAGAAGAAAGAGCAAAAATCAAGGAATTAACTGCTCACCTTGAGGAATTAGAGAAAAACAGCAAACTAACTCCAAAGCAAAAGGAAAGAAAAATAACAAAGTTTAGAGAAGAAATAAATGAAATTGAAGACAGGAATACAGTAGAGAAAATTAAAAAAAAACAAAATTTGGTTCTTGAGAATATCAATAAAATTGATGGACCCCAACCTAAGCTAAGAGACAGGGAGGGAGGGAGGGAAGGAGGGGGAGACGGAGGGAGGGAGGGGGAGAGGGAGAGGGAGAGAGAGAGAGAGAGAGAGAGAGCGTGAGCCAATGCAAACTAACACAATCAGAAATGGGAAAGGAGATATAAATACTGATCCTGCAGAAATACAAGATACAATGAGGAGGTATTACAAGCAACTATATGCTAATAAATGAGACAACTTAGTCAAAATGGGCAACTTCCTAGAAAAGCATAAACAACTAACATTGACTGCAGAGGAAATAGCCTCAGCAAAACAATCAAAAGTAAAGTGATTGAGTCAGACATTAGAAACTCCCAAAAAAGAAATACCAGTACCAGGACCAGATGTCTTCACAAGTGAATTCTATCAGCATTCAATAAAGAATTTGTACCAATACTGCTCAAAATCTTCAAAAAATTGAAGAGGAGGGAAAGCTACATAACTCATTCTATGAAGCCTGCATCTCCCTAATACCAAAGTCAGACAAAAATACTTCAAAAAATGAAAATTTTAGACTAATCACTTTAATGAACATAGATGCAGAAATTCTTAACAAAATAGTCTGAAATTGAATCTAGCAGCACATTAAAAGAACTATACATCATGACCAGGTAGGATTTATTACTAGCATGCAAGGCTGGTTCAACACAAGAAAATCAATTAATGTAAGAAATCACATCAATAAATCAAAACAGAAGAATCACATGTTCATCTTGATTGATGCAAAAAAAGAATTTGACAAAATTCAGCATCCTTTCTTGATGAAAACACTTCAAAGGATAGGAATAGTTGGGAACTTTTTCAATTTGATAAAGGAAATATATGTAAAGCCCACAACTAACATCATACTCAATGAGGAAAGACTGAAAGCTTTCCCTCTAAGATCAGGAACAAGACAGAGATGTCCACTGTCACCTTTGATATTCAACATTGTGCTGGAAGTTCTAGCTTGAGCAATTAGGCAAGAAAAAAATGAAATCATCCAAATGTCAGTGGAAGAAGTAAAACTTTATTTGCAGATGACATGATTCTATAGGTAGAAAATAAAAAAAAACTACAGGAAAGCTACTAGAGCTAATTACAGAATACAGCAAAATGGCAGGATACAAGATCAACATGCAGATTCTCTAGTCCCTATACACAAGTAATGTGTGACAAGAGGAGGACACCAAGAAAAATAATCCATTTACAATATTAACCAAAAAAATGAAGTATTTAGGAAAAAAATTAAACAAGGCCACAAAAGATGTATAGAGAGAAAACTATGAGAAACTGCTACAAAAAAAATTGACAGGACCTAAAAAACATACCATGTTCATCAGTTGGAAGACTAAAGTTAGTTAAGATGTCAATTCTACCTAAACTGATTTATAGACTCAATGCAATACCAATTAAAACACCAACAGCTTAATTTGCAGAAATATAAAAGCAAATAACTGAATTTATTTGGAAGGGCAAGGTGCCCCAAATAACAAAAAATATCTTGAGAAAGAGGAACAATGTGGGAGGTCTCATACTACCTGATTTTGAAATGTATTACAAAGCTACAGTGGACAAAACAGCATGACACTGGCATAAGGATAGATATACTGACCAATGGAATTGAATTTAGTATTCAGAAATAGACCCTCACATCTATGGAGAGTTAATCTTTGATAAGGCAGTAAAACCAATGCAACTGTCACAGAGCAGGCTTTTCAATAATTTGTATTTGGATAACAGGATATCCATTTATAAAAGAATGAAAGAGGATGCCTATCTCATACCTTATACAAAAAAAAACCTCAAAATGTATAAAAGACCAAAAAATTAGCACTAAGATCATAAGATTCTTTGAAGATAATGTAGGGCAATGTCTTGAAGATCTTGTGATACAAGGTGGTTTCCTAGACCTTAAACCCAAAGCATGAGCAAGTAAAGAAGAAATAGACAAATGGGATCTCCTCAAAATTAAAAACTTTGGTATATCAAAGAATTTGTCAGAATAGTAAAATGGCAGCCTAAAAAATGGGAGACAATATTTGGAAACCGCATAACAGATAAGGGTTTAATTTACCAAATATATAAAAGGATCCTAAAATTCAACAACAGAAAGTAAAACAAACCAACTAAAAATATGCAAAAGACTTGGACAGACACTTCTTAAGAGGAAATACAAATGGCTCAGAAACATATTTTACAAAATTCTGAGCTTTATTAACTATTAGGGTGATGCAATTTGAAACCACAGTGTGATATCACCTTACACCTGACAGAATGGCCATTATTCAGAAAACAAAATTACAAGTGCTGGAGAGGATGTTGAGACAGAGTCACACTTATTCATTGTTGTTGGGAATGCAGAGTGTTTCAACCACTATGGAAGATAGTGTTCCAGTTCCTCAGGAAGCTAAGTACAGATTTGCCATATGACCCAGATATTCCATTATAGGTATATAATCAGAACTGAAAGTTAAGACACAAACACATTTATAAACCAATGTTTATAGCAGCATTATTCACAATTGTCAAGAGATGGAAACATCCCAAATGTCCATCACCAGATCTGTGGATAAAAAAACTGTGGTATATACACACAATGGAATATTATACCTCTGTAAGCCAGAAGAAAGTCACGGAATATGTAATAATGTGATTCTGTTAATTATAGTCTCTAGTTTACATTGATTGCATCCCTCCCCTAATGCCTCCTCATTTTTAACATCTTGAAAGGTTGACATTTTACTTGTTCCCCTTGTCAAAGAACATATTTGCACATTTTATCACAATTGTTGAATACTCTAGGTTTCACCAAGTTACACAGTCTGTCTTTATCTTCCCTCCTTTCTTCTGTTTTCCCACAGGTTCCCAACTTACCTCTCTCAATCATATTCATAGTTATCTTTGTTCAATATACTTACATTGCTGTGCTACCATCTTCCATAATTGTGTTACAAACCTCTCACTTCTGTTTTCTCCTATTGCTCTCTTTAGTATTCCTGTAGGGTGGGTGTCTTGTTCACAAAGCCTCTAATTGTTTGTTGGGAAATATTTTGAGCTATCCCTCATATTTGAAGGACAGTTTTGCTGGATATAGGATTCTTGGTTGGCAGTTTTTCTCTTCAGTATCTTAAATATATTACACCACTTCCTTCTTGCCTCCATATTTTCTGCTGATAGACCTGCAAATAGTCTTATTAAGCTTCTTTTGTATGTGATGGATCAGTTTTCTCTTGCTGCTTTCAGGATTCTCTCTTTGCCTTTGATGTTTGATCATCTGATTTTTAAGTGTCTCGGTGTAGGCCTATTCAGACCTATTCTGTTTGGAGTATAATGTACTTTTTGGATCAGTAATTTTATGTCTTTCAAAAGAGATGGGAAATTTTCATTGATTATTTCCTCTATTATTGCTTCTGCCCCCTTTCCCTTCTCTAATCCTTCTGGGACACCAATGACATGTACACTCCTGCATTTTGTTTTCTCCTTAGGTTGCCAGAGATGTTGCTCATATTTTTCCATTCTTTTCTTTATCTGTTCTTCTGTGTATAGGCTTTCATGTGTTTTGTTCTCCAGTTCCTGAGTATTTTCTTCTGCCTCTTTAGAGCTGCTGTTGTATGTTTCCATTGTGTCTTTTGTACCTTATGTTGTGCCTTGCATTTCCATACATTCTGCTAATTATTTTTTGAACTTTTGATTTCTGCCTTATGTATGCCTAGTGTTTTCTTTATAGCCTTTATCTCTTTTGCCATATCTTCTCTAAACTTTTTGAATATATTTAGTATTATTTGTTTAAATTCCTGTAACTCAGTTGAAATGTAAGTTTGTTCCTTTGACTGGGCCATAACTTCATTTTTCTTAGTGTAGGTTCTAGTTTTCTGTTGTCTAAGCATCTGACCTCCTAGACCACCCCATTGAGGCTTTCCCAGACAAGAACAATCTCAGGTCACAAAAGGAGGAAATATTCAGTAACCTGTTTCCCTGATAGTGTGTCTTATAGGATTGACACAACCTGTGCTTTTCTTCCCAGCATGTGGTGACTGTCAGTGTGTCACAGGCTGGTGTAAGAGGATGTGGATTTTGGCTATCCTCCCCCAGGATCTGGGGTCTGGTTCTGAATGTAAGGAATGTAGTAGATCTGGGACCCTCCTCTATCCTCTTGGGAAGCTATGCCCCTAGAGAGAGCCCATTTGCATATAAATAGATTCTTTGTTTCTCTGAGTCTGCTGTCTCCACCCATGTCTGGGTCAGAGCTCTGGGATCTCAAAATGGCTGCATCTGTATCCACTGCAAAGCACCATGAGCTGAAAATGGCCAAAGCTTTCTCCACTGAGCCACCCAGGTTGACCGAGAGAGAAAGGGTCAGAATGCCCCCCAGATTCATCCATTGGCCAGAGATAGCACCTGATCCGCTGAGCTCCCCATCCTTTGATAGATATGTCCTCTGACTCTACCAAGGTCAGTCATCACCAAAACTTCTATCTGCTTGTTGGGGATTTGCTGTCTGTAATGAGTGGTTAACATTAAAACCTGAGTTGGATTTGGGCTGAGATACACTCACTTGTTCAGAGGGTGCTGCTCTCTAGCACCATGAGGCTTCTGTGAGGGAGGGGCTCTAAGCTCTTGGTGCAGGTTCACAGTTTTTACTGACAGAATTTATGCTGCAATCTCAGGCATTTCTCCCAATTCAGGTTGGTGTGTGATGACCGGACAGTCACATTTCCCTCCCCACAGTTATTCCAGGTTATTTACTAATTTTCCTGTCATTTATGAATTGTTCCAGGGGAAGTAACTGGCTTCCACGCCTGTCTATGCTCCCATCTTAACTTCTCCCCCTGACTGTGTTTAAGACTTCAACTTCCATGTGGGAACAAGGGAAGAGATGTATATTTGTTACAGAATCTATATTTTCTATAGTACACAAAGCAAGGTAACTTACACAGTCAGCTTGTTCAAACACCAAAATTACATGGAACTTTGATTAGAAGGTGGCCTCTGGTAGGGTTGTAGAGGATAGGGTGAAATACTAACTCATCCCAAAGTAATTTGGGTGGAGAGTAGAGAGATATAGACAGTTCTCCCTGGCCTTGAGAATCTGGTGGGAATGCGTAGGTGTTGGACTTCCTCACCTGGGTTGTTGCTGATGTTCTCACAGACATTGAGGACTGACCATTTGATTACTGCATCCTCTATATTGGGGCTTGCCTTTGTGGGACTTGTGGCTGCAAAAGAGAGGCTGGACCTGCTTTTTATTGTGCCTGAGTTTCTTTCCATGAGTACCTCTTTGTTGCTCATCTATGACCCTATCTCTCTAGATAAGCCAACTTGGCAGGTAACTCACTGCCATCCTCCTTTGGGTGACCTGACTCCCAGGTGTGTAAATCTCCTGAGCAATGCAGGATGTGATGCCTGGGGATGAACATGGTCCTGGCATTGTGGGATTGAGAACAACATCTTGACCAAAAGGGGGAAGCAAATTGAAACAAAATAAAGTTTCAGAGGCTGAGAGATTTCAAATGGAGTCAAGAGTTCACTCTGGTGGGCATTCTTATACACTACATGGTTATCCCTTTTTAGGTTTTGGTGTGTGGGACTAGCTATAAATAAATGCCTGAAACTGTCTAACTTCAAGAGTCAATAGCTTTGACTCTTGAAGATGATTGTGTAACTATGTAGCTTACAAGCGGTGATGGTGTGACTGTGAAAACCAGGTGGATCACACTCCCTGTATCCAGTGTATGGATGGATGGGTGGAAAAATGGGGACAAAAATGGAGTGAAAATTAGGGTGCAATGGGGGGATGATTTGGGCCTTCTTTTTAACTTTTATTTTTTATTCCTATTTTTATTCTTTCTGGTGTATGGAAAATGCTCAAAAATAGATTGGGGTGATGAATACACAGCTGTATGACAGTACTGTGAAGAGTTGGTTGAATATCATGGATGATTGTATGGTATGTGAGTATATCTTAATCAAACTTAATTTAAATAATTAAAACAAACTCTAAAGGGATCTGGAATCACATTCTGGAGATAATCTTTGACAATTTCAAAATACTTTTTATTTATGATTATTTATACTATTCATTCCATTTTGATGATTTGATTTTTTCTGTAAACTTTAATTTCATTGATATTTCATAAAATTACGTGTATATTTTAAAAACTGAAAAAAAAATCTCCTCCATATCTGTGAATATTTCTTCTAACTCATTCCTAATGTTGCTTAAGCTTGTTTTATCTAAAGGATTTACTCTTGCATTTGTTTTTTAAGTCTGTCATTTTTCCATTTTCTAATTCATTAAAATGTATGTTTAGATTTTTTTAAAAGTGGGTATTGGTTATTACCCACAAATTGGATAGGATTTTTCTCCTGGAAGTGAGTGTTTGCCTTCAGCATAACATTAATACATTGAAGGGAGGTGAAGTGTGATTGAAATTTTAGTACATATTTTATGATATGGCACTCAATATCACATTGAAACTGTAATTCATCACAAAAGAAAATGTTTAATCAATGACTGTATTTTTAATATGTTCTGAAAATCCTATATAGTATCTCAGTGTGTTGTGAAAGAGTCTGCCCTATGCAGGTGTGCCAGTTTGAATGTATTATGTCCTACAAAACTCCATTATCTTTGACATAATCTTGTGTGGGCTGATGTATTGGTATTGATTAAATTGTAATTCTTTGAGTGTTTCCATGGAGATGCACCCCACCAAACTGTGGGTGATGACTCTAATTGGATAATTTCCATGGAGGTGTTACCTTACCCATTCAGGGTGGGTCTAAATTAAATCACTGGAGCCATATAAATGAGCTGACAGAGTAAACTCAGTGCAGCTGAGAGTGACATTTTGAGGAGGAGCTACAGCCAAGAGGGATACTTTGAAAAATGTACAGAAGCTGAGAGAGTAGCTGCAGATGAGAGACAGTTTGAAGATGGCTGTTGAAAGCAGATTCTTGCTCCAGAGAAGCTAAATGAGAACAAACACCCCAAGAGCAACTAAGAGTGACATTTTTGAGGAATTACAACCTAGAGAGGAACATCCAGGGTGAAGGCCATTTGGAAACCACAACTTTGGAGCAGACACCAGCCATATGCCTTCTCAGCTAGCAGAGGTTTTCCAGATGCCATTGTCCATCCTCCAGTGAAAGAACCTGATTGTTGATACCTTACCTTGGACATGTAAGACTGTAACTGTGTAACCAAATAAACCTCCTTTTGTAAAAGCCAATCCATTTCTCGTGTTTTGCATTCCAGCAGCATTAGCAAACTAGAACAGCAGGTAATGCAACCCTTCTTAAATTTAATATTTTAAATTGATGCTTTCTTTCTTTGACTCCAAGGAGTCAACCTGAAGGCTTTTGTACTCTTGGTATTAGATGGGAGATGGCAATAGTGATGTCTTTACACTCAATCTCTTTATTTCCATATTCCCATAGTACAAGATACCTTACTATAAAACACCTCAACACAAGCAAAAAAAAAAATACCCCAAAACTTCTACCAGATGGATGTTTATAAATAGCTTATGGAATTACATTTGTTTCTAATTTTAAAAATAAAACTTACATTTCAATTTTCTCGTCATCCTAATTCATGATAATTTATTTTTGGTGTCACTCTTCTGAAGGATTCAGTACATCTATAGCTATAAAAAATTTATATAAAGATAGAGTTTACCTCATTTTTCTTGTTTGTTAGAGAGGTCATCTAGATTCATTAGCAAACTTTGCAAACAGTGTTTAGCATATGCAATTATGGTTCTATCCATTTGGAAATTACTTTCTGATTATGATTGACAACAATTAATAATATCACTGTTAAAAGCTACCTCTTCTAGGATAATGGTATTAATTTACCAATTGTGAGGAAAATAACAATAAACATTGAAAAAATAACATATATAAAACCAGCTATGATTCTCTACAAACTTGTAATGATCATAATTATTGCCTCATATATTTTATATGACTTTTTTAGTCATAAAGGATAAAAGCTTTCCTGTAAACCCATATACTATAAAATATTTTAAATAAAATCAAATGTCTGGATATAAAAATTGATACTAAATTTCACTCATAAAATTGATTGCAGAAAATGCCTTTGATTAAATGTGAATTATTATCCTTGTTCTGTTTTAAATTTAGGAAAATTTGAATATGAAGGCTCTAAGATACCTGAGGAGCAGTACACAAAGTTTACAACATAATATCAGCCCATAACATGAGCCTTGGAAAGAAGACCCCTCAATCTAAGCAAAGTTCATATTCTATTTTATGGTACTAACAGTTATAGACTTGTAATTTCCCAAACTCTCAGAAGACTCAGAGATACAGTTATTCATGTCTTCGTTTTTTTTGGAGATGTAGGAGTAGAGAGGATGGAAAGGAGGAGTCAATAAATTGGAAACCTACATTTTAAATTTCCTTTACAATGGCAGTCAACAAAACTGGATTGCCTGCAATTATGTGTATAAACACAACAGAAATGAATTAATTCTGCTTACTGAAAAGTGGCTAAACAATAGAATAGTTCTAAGTTATTTCCTGATCAAGTAGGGTGCTGTTTGTGGTCTGGGTAACATCTTCTGTTGCCTATGGTCCATATGTAAAAATCTGAAGATGATGCCAATTGTTTGCCCATACTGGGACATACCAGCCCTCAAAACATTTCCCATGATTTGGGCTTGAACAAAATGAGACTGAGGAAGGTGCATTGGACAAACATTAGTTAGATTTCAGGGTCTTATTTCTTGCTGTTGTGAGGTGAACAATTTGCAGAGTTTTAAATGCCAAAGCACAGTCCCCATCCTATGCATTCCTGCATCAGATGATCCTATAACAAAAGGAGATTAAAGCACTTGAGAAAACACAACAGCATCCCATGAGAATGCCATATGAAACTATGATGATGGTGTGCACCTGAAAAGTGATAATTTGACTTGTCTGTGTGGTCATTAAAACAAATCCATAAAATGAAAATCAATAGAACGGTTGTAAAGGAAAAGAAAATAAATCCATATATTGTAACACTTTATTTAGAAGATATAACTCACTATTATAGTTCTTGAAACAATTTCTAACATACTAAAACAGAAAAAAAATCATGAACTTCAAGTGACCTCAAGACCAGAAACTTGCAAAATGTATATGGTGCTTTCTGATTAAAAAACAATAGCAGTTGTGTTTTTCTTGCAATTATATTGAGATATAGCCACATACCATACAAGCATCCAAAGTGTGCAATCAATTGCTCACAGTATCATCATATAGTTGTGTATTCATCACCACAATCAATTTTTGAATATTTTCATTACTCCAAAACAATAAAATAAAAATAAAAGTAAAAAAGAACATCAAAAACAAACCATCCATCCTAACCCCCTATTATTCATTTACATTTTTGTCCACATTTTTCTAGATAAACTGGATAAAGGGAGTGTGAGCCACAAGTTTTTCACAATTACGCAGTCACACCATGTAAGCTACTTAGTTATATACTCATCTTCAAGAATCAAGGCTACTGGATTTCAGTTCAACATTTTCAGTTATTTCCTTTCAGCTATTCTAATACACTAAAAACTAAACAGGGATATCTACATAATGCATAAGAAGAACCTCAAGAATGACCTCAACTCTGTTTGAAATCTCTCAGCCCCTGAAACTTGAGTTCTCTTCCACTTTGGGGAAAGAAGTCTTTCTCAATCCCATGATGCCAGGTCCAGACTCATCCCTGAAAATTTTGCCACCTGTTGCCAGCAAAATTTACACCCCTGAAAGGGAGAAGGGTACTGAATTTGCCTGTGGAGTTGGCTTAGAGAGAGAGGCCACATCTGAACAACAAAAGATGTTCTCTGGGGGTGACTCATAGGCACAATCATAAGTAAGCTTAACCTCTCCTTTGTAGTAATAGGTTTCATAAAGGCAAGTCCCAAGATTGAGGGCTTAGCCCACTAAAGTTGTAGTCCCCAATATTTGTGAGAATATAAGGGATTCCTCAGCTGTTTAAATTTAATAATTCCACCATTTCCCCTGGTCCCTCACAGGGGCTTTTCAAATACTTTTTTTTTATCCTCTGCACAAAATACTGTTTGATGTATCAGGATTCGCACTAAACTGTACATAAAAACCAGATCTGACTCCATATTCAAGATTCAATAGGACTTGTTTTAAACCACTGTGAATGTATCTCTTAACTCATTTCATTATATTCAGATTCATAGCTAGTTTGCACAGACAACAAGACCTAAATATTTTTAGCACTTATATGTACCTGGATTAGATTAGTTCAGTAAATTTATTCACTTCCAACTGCTTTTATGCCTGGTACATTTTTATAAAATCTACTTAATTCTCCCATATTCTTATGTTATTTTTTGTTTTTTTTTTCCCAAAGTAGTGAAATAATTTATCTTTTCCTACCTTTTCTTAACATTTAATGCCTTAAAGAACAAATTTAGATACTTTAAATTGTCATTTATGGTGATATTTTAGATTTTATATGCACTGCCTCCTTTGTCATATCTTTCTTGTATCAAATTTCTTAGATAATTCGATCGTGAACATTTCCTAATGTTGCTATGAATGAATATGGGAAAAGCAAATGGCACTTTTGAAAGCAAAAAAAAAATTATGGAAAACTAACTTACTTTTTTAAATTTAGGAGCCATTTACACACATTTTTAGGCTACAAATACAGAAAGAAATTTAGCTTATGGAGAAAAATCAAATTATAAAAAATGTCAAGATGACATGGGTTAATGCTTAGGGCATAAAATTCAGGACCATGCTTTTATAATTATCAGACATGACACCTTACTCATAAAAATATGGGATGAGGAACATATCTGAGAAGGAATAAAAGAATATTGGCTTCTGGCCAGCAGTAACCATTTAGCCCCTGAAATTGAGTCATTCAGCATTGAGTTGCTAAAATACTGATAATCTCAGTCAATAGCATTTCAAGGAACTCTCTCAACTAACAGCAGAAAATTCCTCATAATGCAAAAGTGCTGCAACCACCACTACCTTAGATCTTATTTCATGGATATATTATATTTCATTTTAATTTCCAAATGAACTCAGTAGTAATTTGATTCTATATATATCTGAGAAACATAATTTCTTTTAATTTCATCTTTATAAAGTTTCCAATTACTTAAATTGCTTTACTTGTGTACCATATTAGTTACACATTTATTTATTATTTTGTGGAAAGAAATAAAACAAAATAGAGTTACTATGGCTATGAGATTAAAATGCAGTTGGGAGTCCATTCAGGAGGTTACTATTATGAAAATCTCATCCAGATATCACTTATGAACAAAGCATGAAGAGCCTTAAGCAACAATGTTCCTCAAGACCTAAGAATATCAGGACACCATAAGAAAAACAAGATAAAGATAAAAATAAACTAACTGGAAGTACATTTATAGCACCAAAATATCCACCAATCATAAACAACTTATGTAATAACTTTTTTCTTTAAAACCCTTGCTTGGAAGCCCCAGAGGAGGACAGAATTGGTTTTCTACTTGAATCTGTGCTCCCTGAATTGCAATTCTAAGACCCCAATAAATGTTTTGTTGCCTTGCAGCTCAGTTTGTTATTTTTCAGTCAACAGTTTTATTGTATAAAAACAGATACTATAGGAAGGAGAAGATGGTGGCATAGAGAGGAATGGAAGTTAGTTTGTCCCCCCAGAATAACAAATAAAATACAAGGAACAACTACTAAAAGATCTAGAAAAACTGCTGGTAGATGACCACTGCTATCCACACATTGTGCAGCAATCTGAAATGCGAGAAATGCCCAAGGTAGCAGCATAAAATCTGTAGGTAAAAACTGTGGACCCAAACCAAGAGCTCCCTCCCCCATGGAAGTCTGAACTGCAAAGCTTCATGGTGCCAGAGAGCTCACTCTTGAACAAGGGAATATACCTCAGCCCAACTCCAACTGGGGTTTTGATTTTAATGGCTCAATACAAACTATGAATCCCCAAGAAGCAGACTGAAGCTTTTGGTGATGACTGACCTTGGAGAGACGGGAGATGTATCTGTTTTATGATGGGGAGACCAAAGGATCAGGGGCTATCTCTGGCCAACAGGTGAATCTGGGGGCCATAGACTGACCCTGAAAGGGGGCTTTCTGACCCTTTCTCTTTCTCTTTCTCTTTCTCTCTGTCTCTCTTTATCTCTCTCTCTCTGTCTCTTTCTTCTCTCTCTCTCTCTCTCAAATTGGGTAGTTCAGTGGAGAAAGCCTCAACCATTTTCAGCTTGCAGTGGTCTGCAGTAGAGAAAGCCTCAGCCATTTTAAACTTGCAGCATTGTGACCCAGACAAGGGTGGAGATAGCCTACCCAGAGACAAAGAATCTCTTTATATGCAAATGACCTCTCTCTAGGGGAC
Source organism: Choloepus didactylus (assembly GCF_015220235.1). NCBI lineage: Eukaryota > Metazoa > Chordata > Mammalia > Pilosa > Megalonychidae > Choloepus > Choloepus didactylus. Next base: position 4,419,979 of record NC_051316.1, read on the forward strand.
ATACCTTCTCAAGTGGAAAGAGGCAGGTCTCAATGTTACTAACTATCTTCCATTCAGAACAAGACCCCAGAGCCACTGGCCACACCTCCTTACACCAGTCTGGAGTGGCAGGCTGTCAGGTGCCACCTGCTAGGCAGAAAAGCACAAGCTGTGTCAATCCTCTAAGACACACCATCAAGGAAACCAGATACTGAATATTTATTCCTTCAGGGACCTGAGCCTGTTCTCATCTGAGAAAACCTGATTGGTATGGCCAAGGAGGTCAGAATGCCTAGACAACAGAAAATTGCAACCTACATTAAGAAAAAGAAAGTTATGACCCAGGCAAAGGAACAAACTTACACTTCAACTGAGATACAGAAATTTAAACAACTAATTCTAAATCAATTTAAAAAGTTTAGAGAAGTTAAGGCAAAAGAGATAAAGGCTATTAAGAAAATACTGGGTGCACATAGGGCAGAAATTGAAAGTTTGAGAAAACAACTGGCAGAATCCATGGAAATGAAAAGCACAACAAAAGCAATGAAAGACACAATGGAAGCATACAACAGCAGATCTGAAGAGACAGAAGAAAATACTCAGGAACTGGGGAATGAGGCAACTGAAAGACTACACACAAAAGAACAGATAGAGAAAAGTATGGAAAAATATGAGCAACATCTCTGGGAACCTAAGGACAAAATAATGCAGGAATATACATGTCATTGGTGTCCCAGAAGGAGAAGAGAAGGGATAAGGGGCAGAAACAATAATAGAGGAAATAATCAATGAAAATTTCCCATCTCTTATGAAAGGTATAAAATCACAGAACTAAGAAATTCTGCATACTCCAAACAGAATAGAACAGATCTTAATAGGCCTCCAACAAGATATTTAATAATAAGATTATCAAACATCAAAAACAAAGAGAGAATCCTGAAAACAGCAAGAGAAAAGCAATTCATCACATACAAAGGAAGCTTAATAAGACTATGTGCAGATTTCTCAGCAGAAACCATGGAGGCAAGAAAGAAGTGGTGTGATGTATTTAAGATACTGAAAGAGAAATACCACAAACCAAGAATCCTATAACTGGCAAAACTGTCCTTCAAATATGAGAGAGAGTTCAAAATATTCTCTGACAAACAGACAATGAGAGAGTTTATGAACAAGATACATGCTCTACAGGAAATAGTAAAGGGAGCACTACAGACTGATAGGAGAAGACAGGAGTGAGGGGCTTGGAACACAATTTTGGGTGATGGCAGCACAGCAATATAAATACAGTGAACAAAGATAACTATGAATGTGGTTGAAAGAGGAAGCTTAGGAGCATGTGGGACACCAGAAGAAAAGAGGAAAGATAAAGACTGAGATTGTATAATCAATGAAACCTAGAGTTTTCAACAATTGTGATAAAATGTGCAAATATGCTTTTTCATGAGGGAGAACAAATGAATGTCAACCTTGTAGAGTGTTCAAAATAGGGAGTTATTTGGGGAAAAATACAATCAATGTAAACTAGAGGATAAAATTAACAGAATCATTGTATTATGCTTCCTTTAATGTAACAAAGGCAATATACCAAGATAAATGCAGATAAGAGGGAGGCAGAGGGGTGTGAGATGCTTGGCATTGGTGGTGTTGTCTGACTCTTTATTCTACTTTAATCTAAGGTTATCTTTCCTTTTCCTGCATCCTTGCTATCATGTTTGTTTTTCTTTCTCCTTTTTTCTTTTTCTTTTCCTCTCTACCTTCTTTGACTCCCCCTCCCACTTTGTGGAAGAAATGTAGATGTCCTTATATAGATAGTGGCGAGGGAAGTGAACACATATATAGGTAACTATACAGGGAACCATTGATTTTGTACTTAGGATGGAATGCATGGGATGTGAACAAAACCATCTTAAAAACAATGGGATGATGGCAAAACCTTGAGGGCAATATATTGTGTAAAATAAGCCAGACACATAAGGACATATATTGCAGGGTCTCACTGATAGGAACTAATTATAATATGCAAATCATAAACATGAAATATAAGTTACCAAGTTATAGAATGAGGCTAAGGAATGGGTAGTGTTTGCTGAATATGAGCAGAATGTTCAACTAGGTTGAACTTAAACATTTGGAAATAAACAGACATGATCACAGCACATTATGAGAATAACTAGCTGTGCTGAATGGTGCATGCATTTGGTGGAAAGGGGAAGCTCAGAGTCATGTATGTCACCAGAAGGAAAGTTGGAGATTAAAAGATGGGAATGCATAAAACAGTGAATCTTTTGGTGATCATTGTCTGAGATTAACTGTACAAATATTGGAAATTTCTTTTATGGACTAGAACAAATGTATGACACTACAACTAGAAGTTAGTAATACAGGAGCATATATGGAAAAATACATGCATATTGCAAACTATATACTACAGTTACTAGTATTTCAACCTCCTTTCATACACAGTAACACATGTACTATACCAATACTACAAGTTAAGAATGGAGTGGGGTGGTTACGGATATGGGAGGATGTGATTTTCCTTTTTTGTCTTTATTTCTTTTCTGGAGTAATGAAAATGTTCTAAAAATTGAACAAAAATTAATTATGGTGATGGATGCACAGCTGTATGATGGTACCAGGGGCAATTGATTGCACACTTTGGATCTTTGGATAATTGTATGGTATGTGAATAATCTCAATAAAAAAAAAGGAGATACTATAGCCAGTAAGTTATCTCCATATTTATTTGTTATTTCCCTTTGATAAATTACTAATATTGCTAAATATTTGATGAATCACTAACATATGCAATAGAATGATTCTAAATAACTATCTTGAATAGCATACATTCATTGAAATATCAATTTTTAAACAGTCATTCATTTTAAAGAAGATAAAAACAGTAATGTAAACAGTAATGTAAAGGTGAAAATGTTTGTAAGATTGTCCAATCATGTATAAATTGAGTGACTTCAGTGGGAGATCTAACATGTTAAATCCTGACACAGTTTCTACATTATTTAAATTTGAATCTCATGCACTGACATTGGATATACATGTGATTTATCTCTATAATTTTCCTGAATAAAACATTTTTAAAATTATTTTCCTCATAGCTTCCTTAACTTGTTTTTATTGTGAGGATATAGATGATGGGATTCATAAATTGAAGAACTATGGTGTAAATAGAGAAAAATCATTCCCTGAATCATGTCAGTATTCATCAAAAGCCTTAGACAAATACAGTTGCTGAAGCTGAGAAAGACAAAATATCACAAGGATGTGGGAAAAACAGGTGGAAGAGGCCTTCACCCACTCTCCTCTGATGGAAACTGGTGCACAACAGAAAACATGTGAATATAATACATGATGATGAAGATAAATCCCCATGACAGAGACAAGAATTAATACTTCATTGCTGGAGGTGTCACAGCCCAGGAGCCTCGGTAAGAGGGGTTGCCAGAGAAGTATTGATGGATCACATTGGATTGACAGAAGGCCAGCCAGGATGTGTGGTTGTAATGGAATGCTGAATTGGCCAGAACTCTGAGTAGGGAGGGTGGAGGAGGGGTTAGCAGATGATCACATAGAAGTCCCAGGTCATGGTGCAGAGGAACATGACCTCTGCATATGCGTAATAAAAGACCAGAAAGACCTGAATTGTACACCCAGGCCCTGAGATGGTCCTGTTGTTAGTGAGACAGGCACTGGGAATGGAGGGAAATGTAGCACATTTCTAAAATGTACAAATTCTTTAAAAAGAAGATGTGCCTGTGCGGGTTGGATGATAGTGGTGGCAGTGACAACTGGAATATTTTGCAAAAGGTTGGACATATGCATCAGTAGGAATATCATGGTGTAAGGAAACTGCCTCCCTCCCCCACACACCCTCATCTGCAAAGCCCAGGAGGAGAAACTCAGTCATAATGGCAAAATTAGCAATTTTCCAGAAATGCCATTTGACTTTGGAAGTAAAAGGAATAAAGTCATGGAAGAGATGAATAAAAATAAGTAGTAAATGTACATCAATTATTTTCCTTAGTGTAAATTTGTATTCCATTTAGGAGGCTTTGGGTTCCATAAGTTTGGTTTTGGCCTTTTAGAGATATATTTTATTGTAGTAAATGTTATATAGCTTAAATATACAGCTTAAAATTTCCCATATTAACCACCTTCATATGGACCATTCAGTCGTACTGTTTACATTCTTAATATTGTGCTACCATCACCAACATTCATTATTAATCTATTCATCTTCTCAAAGAAAAACTCTGCACCCATTAAGCAATAACTTCCCCTTCCCCTAACCTCCTGATACCTTGACACCTGATTACCTGCAATTTATTATCCATCTCTATGAATTTTCTTATTCTAGGTATTTGTAATTAAAAAGACAATACAGTATCTGTTTTTTTTTTATTTTCTTATTTCACTGAACATGATGTTTTCAGGTTTCATCCATGTTGTAGCATGCATCAGAACTTCATTCCATTTTACAGCTGAGTAATATTCCATTGGGTAAATGATATTTGTTTAAAAACTCATGGCCAATGACCACTTGGGTTACTTCCACTTTTTGGTCATTGTGAATAATGTTTCTGTGCACATTTATGTACAAATATAACTCTGAGTCCCTGTTTTCAAAAGCACAAATGGCAAAGAAAGAAATAGATAAAATGGAGTTCATTAAAATTAAAATTATTTTATATCAAATGAAATTATCAAGAAAATAAAAGACATCTTAGAGAATGAGAGAAAATATTTTCTTACCATATACCTGTAAGGGTTTAATATCCAGAATACATGAAGAAGTGCTACAATTCAACAAAAAAGGACAAATAACTTGATTTTAAAAATGAACAAATGACTTGAATATACATTATTCTAAAGCAGATATATCAATGAGAAATCAACACACGACAAGATGACATCATTGGTTATTAGGGAAATGCAAATCAGAAGCACAAGATACCATTTCACACCCACAGGATGACTATTAGTAAAATCAGAAAATAACAATTGTAAGTAAGATTGCAGACAAATTGGAACACTTAAGCATTTTGGGCAGGATTGTAAAATACCACAGCCACTGTGGAAATAAGTAAATGTAAGGGTTCTTCAGAAACTTTAACATAGTATTATGATATGACCCAGAAATACCACTATTGGCTTTTTGAACTGCTTAACTTATTGCCTTTTCTCAGTAACATAAGAATGGGACTCTTAAATTCCACTGTCTAGTTCTGAGGCTGTCTCAGGATTAATACTTAGTTTTTTCTATATATCCAGCTCCTGAGGTCTATTGTACTAATGAAAATTAAATCATTAATATATATGAAATTTCTGGGACAGAGTAAATTCTTATTGATATTTGTTATGTTTCATTAAGAGTTGGACACGTTTGGCCTGGATATTGATACTCAATAGGAATTTAGCAGAGTGCCCTTCAAAACATGGTTTAAAAGGGCCAGGCATCTTTTCTGATTGGTAGTCCCAAGATGAGTCAGAAATTGAGATTATGCTTTCACACTTTTATAGTATATTTTTATTACCATGACCTCCAGTGATTATATTTTGTAGGTCATTTTTCTAGAAATTTATTTTTATTTTAAATTTTAAAAATAATTATTTAGCAAAACCATTGAAGAAAAATAAAATGTCTTCACTATAGCAAGTTTTAGAGGCACTGGTTGAGATGAATTAAATCCAGATATAAACCATTTCTATGTCATCATAGAAGAAAATACTCAACTTTTACTATGATATATTTTAAAAATTCTTTGTACACTCTAAGTTGCATCGAGTTAATATTAGTTGAACAGTATATGATGGTAATAAAATGGTTCCAGATTTTTCCCATCTTTACCTCTGAATGTTATTTTCCATTTTTTGAATTCATTTTTTTCTACAACTGAATTGCTGCCTACATTACTATTAATTTAGAAACAACATGCAGAAATTTACCTGCAGAACAGTAATTTTTTGAAATTATCACATGCCAAGACCAACCCATTTATACTTTACATATTTCTTCTTATAAAACATCTTTTTGAACCTTTTGGTATTATACTTTTATATATTAATTATCCAGCCTTTAAATACCTCCAGCTTAATTTCTTCCTTTCTGTTTTCTGAACACCACAGGAAGTGCCATTATTATATGGCTGGTTCATAGTGGGCTAAACTATAACGTGTGCTTGTTACATAGGAAAATATTCATATCAGTATGATAACAAATATTATTAATTAATATACTAAAACTGCATAATGTGTATTTTAATATAAGTTTTATATCTTGTATAAATATGTCAATAAAATTAGTTAATATATAGATATGTAATAATTTGCTAATGAAGAAATAGTTTCAAAAATATTAGGTAATGTTTACATGTCAAAGACAAGCATGTATATGAGCTTTGGCCCAATGTAAGACTGATTTATTAAAAATCTCCAAACTCTTTCCACAATTCTGTATTTTCCCCCTTCAGTATCACTAGAATCCTTCACAACAGTAATGATTCAAAGTTACTTCCATGACAGTAATGACTGGATGACCTATATTTAATGCTTTATTTTCCTTTCTAGCAGATTATTACAAGTGCTATGAAATCCTCTTCCATTGACCCATTCTATTTCATGTTTTCCCCACTCTTGCCTTAGTCATCCTTCCTCTGCCATCCTTTCTGATAGTTCATTGGAAAATTTCCAAGAATCTTGGTATTTCTCAAAGCTTGGTTTTCCTTAAGCTTCATTAAAACTTAGCACACTGCCTCTTCTTAGAACCATTTAGCATGTTGCTTAAATATTTTCTTAATATCTGAATGTCTCAAAAATTTATGAGCATTTGAACTCTTTGAAAATCTCACATTTTTGGCATATATATTCTATTAATTTGTGTATTCATAATAGAAACTTCTCTTTATATATTTAATTGATCTTTTCACATTTTTTCTATCTCTATGAGAAGGATCAACTCAAATTTCTAATGTTATCTCTCCAAATATTATCTTTATCCTCACTCCTGTCCACTTCTACTGACTAATTTTCCCCCTACATTGTTCTTAAATTGTTGAGTTCTACTCAATGATTTTGTCTACATAAAATGTAGGTTCTTCTGTCTATAAAGTGTATTTTTGGAATGCTGATTTCCACATTTTTTTCCTTTTTCTTATTTGTAGTATGGGTATATTATTACACATTTTGACACAGCAAATTGTACCAGTTCTGAACCAAGTCTTACCAATTAACTTCTGTGTGTGAACTAAATTATTATTCCCTCTGCCTTCTCCAACTTTTTTGTCATTGTTAGCATCTTTGCATTTTTAATATCCGCTTTTTGAGAGGCTCTCTGAAAATGCACATTTTCTGCAGGGATATGGTTATGTGTAGCCAGTTTAAAGTCATTCTATATTACAGTACATGTGGAAAGGTTGAAATTGAGTTCCTTTGTAAAATATATGCACAAATAATTCTTTTGCTGCACTCTTCATTACTCAACTATTCATAGTTGAAGCTCTCATCTCACTGAATCCATAATTGCTAGAATACCCATTATTTATTTTTATGCTTGTAATATATGCATAACACAAAATACCCTATTTAAATTAATATACACTTCAGTGCTATTAATTTCATTCATAGTGCTGTGCTTCTTTCCCCACCATCCATTACCATAATTGTTTATGTCATAGACTGCTGATATTTCTCACACAGTGCCACTTTTCTTTTTTATCCTCAATACCATCTTCTGCCACTATGATCTATCAGTTCTTTAAATGCAGCCATAATACAACCTTAGATCTGCAATCTTCCTTGATAATCTCAAATTTATTCAGGGAACTTTATATTTTGTTTAAATAGCAAGAGAGTGAATTTAATTATAGCAACCCAGTATGTGTATATCACATAAATATTTATATTCACACTTTTAAGTTTAGAACATATATTTCTATTTTATACTTCATGTAACTAGTTAATTTTACTCTGCTGAATAGCTAACAAATGAATGCATTGACCACTCTGTTAATTCTTTATGCATGTCTGTTTCCAAACAGGGCTACCTGGTATCTCAACTACCATAAGTCAATCCATTGCATATAGATCAGAAATAATAAAACTGATGCAAAAATGTGAGACATGCAAGCTATGGCCTTATTCAGTCTTTCAATATTTTTTACTAACTGCTACAATCAATCAAAAGCTATTCCAGGCACTGTGATTTTGGTGTAAAAAAGAAAGTATCACAATTTTAGATGCTTAATTCCAGTGAGTGGAACACATAACACAGTAGGACACAGATTTGAAAACTTAAGAAAACAATGTGCAAAAAGATAATTAGTATAGAAACATCTACAATACTTCTCACATTTCCAAATGATTAGAAGGAAAGGGAAGATATGTGTCTAAAATCTTCAAGGCAGTATATGAATATGACAATATATATTTTTAATATACTAAAACATTACTTCTTTTTTTCTTCAACAGAATCTACTATATATTTCAATGATCTAATCTGAAGTGATTGAACTGAAACAATCAACTCTTATTCATGTGATCAAATTATAATTTGGAATTTCTTTTTTCTTGCAACTTTCTTTTTCATGTACTGGCAACATAGGGAAACATCAGATTATGGAACCTCAAGCTATGGTCATATATAAGAACAAATAGATAGATAGATTAGACAGATAGATAGATGATAGATAGATAGATACAATCAAGGAGTTTTTGCCTAAATCTTATTTAGGACCTCAGATAATTTCAACAAAAAGAAAAACATGACTGCTTTATGAACCTGGGTGGTTTTAAAAAACACACATCCTTTAGTTACTTTTGAAAATTCTGACCATAAAATTCGTGCAGTGAGTCTGAAATAAAACCTCCTCATATATAAAGTATGACAAATCCTTACTGGGAAATTCCCAAAAATATGCAGAAATTGTAAATAAAATGGATTAAATTGAATTAAAGACAGATAGCAAAAAGGAGTAGTAAGAATACTTGCAAATTCCATAAATGTTTAAAGGGACTGTTCAAAGTCCATTAATCTCTGAGTGAGTAATTGGGGAAGTTAGGGATTTACACTGTTAACATTTAATTGTTGATTTTTTAAATAAGAAAACGTACAATACTTCAATTAAAAAATCAATGCAGATTATTTGAGCTGGGAGATTACAGCTTATAATTATTTTCTAAATTATATTTCTTTGTGATAAAATATTAATTGATGAGTGTTATTCTTATATCCCTTAAAAATACTGGGGGAAAATTTTATTACATTTTGAAATCATAAATGTTCTTCCAAAAGCTGTACTTTCATATTTGCATAGATTTACAAACCATACACACATGTATAAACACATATATCTATACTATTCCTTCAGTATAAAAATATGAAAACATTGAAAAATTCTCAAGAACTTTGACAAAGACAAAATATGTAATTGATTAGATCATTTTTTTCAACAAATTTGCTCAGTTCCAATAACAAGGCTTGTGTAATAAACAAAACTTCATTTACTGCAGGTTGATGTGAAAGAAGGAAAGAGAAGTGTGAATTCTCCCAAGTTTACAGTTAGATAGCTCAGTCCTCAAGGGAGCAATTGAAAACATGGTGAGACAAAAATACACACACATTAGAATGTTAAACAGAGGGAGAGAGAGAGAGAAACAGAGAGAGAGAGAGTGAGAGGAAGATGAAAAGAAGAATAGATGATGTAAAAAGAAAGGGTGGAGATGTGGGAGAGTGAAAGGAGAAGGAGGAGGAGAAGGATGAAGAGGAGGAGGAGGAGGAGAGAAAAAGAGAAAGAGAGAAAGAAGGAAAGAAACTGACAACCTTAAATGCCAGTGAGGATATGGAACAAATGCAAATGTCATGCATTGCTGGTGGAAAAGCTAAATGGCAGAGTCAAAATGGAAAACAGTTTCTTACAAAGTTCAACATACATTTCCCATAGGATACAGCAACCCTCCTCACAGTTGTTTAACTAACAGAAAACACATTTTCACACAAAAATTTAAATGTGAATGTTTACAGCAGTTTTATTCATAATCATCATATTTTATATAATCATGGTATTTCATCACCATGTTTTATATTTTCATATAAATATTATTTTATATAATGACCATATTTTATATTTTATAATCACAATATTTTATACAATCACAATATTTTATATATTGATGATTTAAATAAATAATCTGTGGTACATCCATATTATGGAATACTTAATTCTTCGCTGATAAAGAAGGAACCTAATGAAAAACACACAGAAAAAAACATGAATGAACCTCACATTCCTTATGCTTAAGTGAAAGAAGCCAGACTAAAAGGCTTCACACTGTATGATTTCATTTATAAGACAATCTGGAAAAACGCATCTGTAAAAATGGAGAATAGACCAAGGGTTGCCAGGAGTTTGGGGTGGGAGGATGGTTTGACCACAAAGATCAGCTTGAGGGACACTTGTGGGTGATTGAAGTGTCATGTTTCTTTTTCCTTGTGCATTTTGCAAAACTTGCAGGACAATATAACAAAAATATCATTACTTTCCTGTGCATAAATTTTAAGATAAATTTAAACTATACAACATTGCTTTAATATTAATGACTCTAAGGCAATTTTTAATATATAGTGGATCAGCTCATCTTGCTTGTTGTTTCAAAATATTTACATTCAAAATATCCAAGCTCTTACCTATTAGTTTTTCCTTGTAGTTAACATTTAAAATCAATTTTGGGGTTCTTAAAATCTAATTAGAATTTTTATTAAAATACCAAAGAAATATTACGTCTAAGAATATCTTATGACTCAGTTATTCAAATGTTGATTTATCTAGAGGTAAAACTTATTGTAGTGTTCATAAAAGTCTTTCAAAATAATGGCTAGGATTATTCTCAATTATTATATGTTCCATTAGTATTTTCAAAAACATCTCATCTGTAAATTTGTAGTAATTATTGATAGAGATTTGAGAGCTATTGCTTTTTTATATTTGCCTTTTTCAGTCTATATTTTAAATTATTTTATTTTGTTGCAAATGAAATGCTTGCATAAGGACATATGATAATTTTGTCATACACTACTTATAAAAAAATATATATTTACTTTTGTTTCATGTATTAAGTTGTGCCCTGATCCCCAAACTACATTTTATAATTTTGAAAATTGAAAGCATTCCTATTTCCAGTTCCTAATAAATATTCTTCCTAGTGTTTCATCAAATATGCTACTGTATATGGGATTTCTATTTATATGTTGTGCCTTTAAAAGTAGAAACTACAAAAGAATTCAGTAAGACACCAAGATATTCAATTAATTGTAACATATAAAAAGACTTTACATAAGCAATCTATAATTAATTGGAAGTTATGATATAAGAGAAATATCATTTAAGATAATGAAATAAAATTTAAGGAATAAGCTTAGCACTACATATGTAAAATTTGTCTTGAAAGAGAAAAAATTGATTTAAAAAAATCGAAAGACATCTCTTGTTCCTGATGTCTCAGATGTCAATTTTCCCTAATTGACATATAATCTGAAGTTAAGTGCCTTGCTATCTGCAACTTACTCTCTATTGATTCACAATGGGGGAGAGAGAGAGAGAGAGGTGGACAGAGAGATAAAGAGAAAATTTAGGATAAAATGAACCAGGACCTCTAAAAAATATCTCCCTCTGCATTTTGAGAGGTTCAAAACAAAGGGTCTATGTCTGAAGAAGTGAAGAAGGCAGTTTGCCTTAATAACAAGCAGATGGAAGAATAGAATAGGCTTCATCAGTTTCTGCAAGAGGGGCAGGTGTGTGCCTCCTGCAAGATGGGGTGTGTCTGGGTCTCATCCTATTACTGCAATGCTGCACTGCAGGGTGGGGAAGACAAGGAAAGAAACTCAATCTACAATTCTAGGTATCCTTTCCCACAATGAGTGCTAAGGAATTTCAGATGTTTGCATCAGTCACAAAACTGAGGCTCCACACATCTTGTGGGTCATTCACCTCAGCACCTGGAATTCAGCCAATGGCATTGAAGATGACTTCTATTAGACATTGAGCTTTAAGGGAGAAAGGGAAGAAAAGCTGTAAGAAGAAGTATACTCTATGAGGCTACTACTGAGATAGTTTTTGTCCAAGCTCAGGGGCTGCAATTACTGTCAGCTAAGGAACAAATCCTGTGGTGGATAATACAGAAGTGGCAGGAAACAACCTACCTGAGGCATCCATAGAGCTGGGATGTTTCTGCATGAGCTAATGATGACAACATTGAAAATAAGAGGAAGCCTATCATTAGTCACAGATCCATAGAAATAAGAGCTGTTCTTAGTCTAGGACACTTAGTGATTCATTGCACACGTTGTTTCAATGTTCTTGGCATCACGTTCTCCATCTGTCACAAGAGGACAGTAAAGATCTCTCCTTAAGTGCTTTCCAGCTCAGTGGCTACATTATTGTCAGTATTACAAGATTCATGTAGTTTAAAAATAACAGCATTTTCACAGGATGAAGGAGGATGACATTTAGAACAAGTTTGTGCAGGAGAGAGAAGTTTCTTATTTCTAAACTTCAATAAATATTGAAACTGAGACAAATGCAAGTGGCTAGGGTCATAGTGCAGAAAATGAACCATGTTTCTATCCTTTGCTGTTCCAGAGCATTCTTTATACCTGACAGAGATGGAATAAAGGTCAGTCAACAACCCTACAAAGAAAGTTTCTAGAGGCAGATGGAATAAAGGTCAGTCAAAAACCCTACAAAGACAGTTTCTAGAGGCAGACTCTAAAGGAAATAAATAAGGGGCTGCAACAGAATAAAGATGGAAGAAATCATCTACATAGGGAACAGGGAGGCCTGACTGAAGAGTGACAGGAAATGATTCTCGAAGAGAAGCAGCAGCATGCAGTGACAGGTGTGTGTGGGTAGGAACAGGGCAGGTGGATAAGGGGCACTGCAGGCACATGTAGCATGCACAAATGTCCAAGGACAGAAAAATCCAGGTATATTCCAGAAACTTGGAGGAGACAATGAGGTTGGAATTGAGTGAGGATGCATCTAGATGAGACATTACAAAAAGTAAAACTATAACAGACAGTAAAACTATGACTTATGGTCACCCTGCTTGTAACAACTATGTGGCCATCTACAAAACCATGTCTAATCTATTCGTTGTAAACTGAATGGAGAGCGGTGATTTGATCTTAAAGATGTGTGCAGGGAAGGAAGCTGCAAGGAAAATAATTCAGATGTTTTTTGGGGTAACACTGAGAACCATTTCTTTCAAGTCACCTCAAAAGGCTTTATGTCTGCATACATTTTCAATGGTTCACTATAGAAAATTTTCTTGATGTGCACCTACATCTTTATTTCTGAGCTACATGGGAGAAAATTCAACCTGGAAATCTGATGCCACAGATTGTCTTGTGGTTTCCTGTAGTGTGAATGGAAGAGAGAGTCCTGCACATGTGCCATGTATTAGTCAGGTTTCTTCAGATAAACAGCACCAACAGGATATATTCATATCATGGCTGGTTGCCAGTCTTATCTTCCAGTTCAATGAAAATATTGGTGTATCTCCAGGTGTAAATAACCCACCCTATAAATCTAAGAATACCAGAACAGCAGAACATAAACTCATGGGGACAGGAAATAAAATTTTGCTAAATGGATCATTATAGGTAACAGTGATGGTGCCACTTTTCTTTCCACCCCTTGACTCATGGACCCATTAATTCTGGCTCTGGAATAAATCATAATATATATTGGAAGTAGATTTAGAGCATATACATCATCCTGGGAAGCACTGCCCTGCTCCTGCTAGATATTACCTTATAGATGGCACCATAACTGAGTTTTCAAAAGGTCATTCCATTATTCTATCTATCCAGCCAATTCAAGATGATGAGAACATGGTAAGACCAGTGAATTCCATGAGCATGACTCCATTTGCTGTTGAGTTCCTTGATTAGAAGCAATGCTATGTGAAATATTAGGAAGGTGTATAAGGCATTCTATAAGTCAGTGGATGGTAATTTTGACAGAAGCATTGAATGCAGTGAAGCCATTATAAATGTCTACTCAAGTAAGAAGAAAATGCTGCCTCTTCCATTTTAGAAGTTGTCCAGAGGAAACAACTTGCTCCCAGGTCATGGGATCATAATCCCAAGTAATTGTGCCATGTGAGAGAATCAGAGTTGGTCCTTTGTGTTGATGTATTGGGCACTCACCAGTGGTGGTAGCCATGTTGGCTTTGGTGACTGTGGTGGTTTGGATCTGTATGTACCTCAGAGAAAGTTGTTATTCAACCTATTCCATTCCTCTGGGTGTGAACCCATTGTACATAGGAGTTTCAAAGAAGTTGCCTCAGTTAAGGTGTCAGCCACTTCAATCAGGATGGGTCTTAATTCTCTTACTGGAGTCCTTTATTAGCAGAGTAAAATTCTGATAGATAGAGAGAAAAGCCACAGGAAGCAAGAAGCTGAACATCAATGGAACCCAGAAGAGAAGGAAAAGACAAGAAGACTCCACTATGTGCCTTGCTATGTGACAATATAAGGACCAAGAATTGCCAGCATCCAGCTCCAGAAACCAGTTTTGGGAAGAAAACATTGACTTGATGATGCATTGATTTGGAATTTCTTCAGGCTTCAAAACCATAAGCTAATAAATTCCCTTTGTTTAAGTTTACCCATTGCATGACATTTGCTTGAGCAGCCTAAGAAACTAAAAGAACAAGTGGAAGATCATATTGTGAGTCCAGACATTACCTACTTTTGCACCATGGTGACTTTTTTCCATGGGCCATAGAGCAATGACTGGAATTGCAGAGGAAAGAAATTTACTGGTACCCATAGACTAGGCCATCAGAAACTCTGATAATTAAAATTTTCTACTTGAGTGTTCATTCATATGATATGCAAATATTTTCATTTTTGCCCATTCAAAAATTTCTATCCATACACCTTTCCCCCAGACTTCCTTGTCCCTAATTTTTCTAATCATTTTCCTTCAAAATCCCTGAGATCAAGCCAAACCATTTGCAACAGCACATGAATCAGCATTCATTGCAAGTCTGGCCATTTCTTCTTCCAAGCAACATGGCAAACAGGTGCACAACTTGATGTTCTGCCACTGGGAGTATTTTCCTTCACCATTTTCTTCCAGTTATGTCCCAGAATTGGGCTATAATGCCATGACTTTTCACTTGCAAGTGGTGTGTGGATATCATGAAGATACATTTATAAAACATTTCCAAGATTTCTCCTCCTTTGTCCAGTACTCACATAGAACTTATAAGAACCCATGAGATAGGAGGGAATGTGGCAGGAGTGGATGCCATGGCATTTGTGCCACTTCTTCATGAAACTTACCTGTTACCATGTCTTCCTGAATCTGGCTATATGTCTGAAAGCAAATAAAGTTGATGGGGTAAATACTGAAGATAATAAGCAGTGTCTTGCAATTCAACTATCTCAGAGGAGGTCAATGCAGTTTCATTTGGCAAAGCAGGATTAACCTGTTCAGATGCAGGTTTCAAGGGCTTCCTCCACTGACAAAGCAAATTCAGCAAAAATTAGGGGATCATTGTCCCAAGAGTCATAATTTTCTGATCATATGTCCCCATTACAATTTCATAATTCCATTCTTTCATAATCAATGTCTTCACTTTAGTAACAGAAACTCTGCAAGTTTAAGAATTTAATTTTCATTGTAATTCAGTCACTTTCAGTATGAAACTGTAGAATTTGCATGTTATAAGTTTCAATTCTGTGGTTATAGGAGCTAAAATTTTATTTCAAGGAACATAATGGAAACTGTTAGGTCATTTATGCAGCAATCTAGCTGGGAATTTGAAGCCCTGAGCTGATCCTTTTCTTTATACATTTTCTCTGGCTCATTTAAGGACAACAGACCAATCTCATTCTATCAGTAAATTTGGTAATAACATTCTAACTTATCAAATACCTGGTCACAAAAACCTCACATCTTACATGTCTTTGATTAATATTAGCCAATGGTGATATTTTGCATGTCTCCACTGTCACATTATACCATGGACTATCAATGGTCCCTCTACCACTGGAAATAGATTCCTTTATGAATTAGATCTATTCAGATTGAAGAATCAGCTACAAAACCCACAGAATCAACTGAGAAATCTCATAATTAAGGTTCTGCTCCTTTACTACAACTTCTGATACCCAAATCTGTATTAGTCAGAGTTCACTAAAGAAACAGAGCTATATTATATATGTATATATAGATATATGAGTGTATTTTCATGTGTGTGTTTGTGTGTGTGTGTGTGTGTCTTTTGGGGAATATAGCCATTATAACAATATTATTCCATGAATGAGATATCTTTTGTAAATTTATTTAGATATTCTTTAATGTCTTTCAATGATATATTTTATTTTTCAATGTGCCTCCACTGTTGTTTTTCCTACATATTCGATTCTTTCTGATGCTGTTGTACATAAGATCAATTTTACTTAATATATACATTGTTTATTGATAATGTATAGAATTATAGGTGTCTTTTTTGGTGCATTTATCTTGGGTTCTTCATCAATTCTGCATTGGTCTTTTAGTTTACTTTTGTAGATGTGACGGTAGTTTCTATAAATAAAATTATGCCATTTGGGACTTGAGACAGTTTTATTTATTCTTTTCCAATTTGGATATTCTGTTTACATTTTCTTGCCTATTTCCCTGCACAGAATTTTCAAGACAGTGCTAAAGAGAAGTCAAAAAATGCCATCCTTGAATTTTTCCTGATACAGGAAGAAAATGTTAAATCTTTTGCCATTGAATATGGTTATTTATGAGTCTTTCATAAATATTACTTTTCAGATTATGGTAGTTCCCTTTTATTCTTACTTGTTGAGTATTTTTACCCTAAAGGGATGATGTATTTTGTCAAGTAATTTTTCAATCACTTTACTTATAATGGGTCTTTTCATATTTTCTGCTTCTTCATGAGTCAGTTTTTGTAGATTATGTGTTTCCAGTAATTTTCCTTCACATCTACATTATCCAATGTTTTAGCCTAAAATTGTTTATAGTGCTCCATTCTGATCTTTCATTTCTGTAAGGTGCATAATAATTTCCCCACATTCAAAACTGAATTTAGTAACATTCATAATCCTACATTTTTGTTAGACAGTTTAGTTTAGTTTTGTAAATTTTATTGATGTTTTTAAAAAACAACATTGGATTTTGTTGTTTATGTCTATTGTTTTCCTGTTTCTGTTTTGCATATCTCTGCACTAGTAGCTATCATTTCCTCCTTCTTCTAGCTCTGGATTTAATTTTTCTCTTTCATTTTTAGTTCCTGAGGTGTAAAGTTAGATTATTGATTTGATATTCTTCCTTCATTTATAATGTAGGCATTCATAAATGGAAATTCCTTCTGAGTACTGGATTTGCTGCATCTCAAAGATTTTGATATGTTGTATTTTCATTTGCATTCAGCTCTAAGAATTTTCTTATCCCCTGTAAGATTTCTTATTTGGCCCATTGGTTGTTTAAGGGAGACTTGTTTAATTTCCACATGTTTGTGAATTTTCCACTTATCCTTCTGTCACTGATTTCTAGCTGTATTATATTGTGGTTGAAGAATATGCATTGTATAATTTAAATGTTTTAATTTACAGCTCTGTTGGTACTATGAGACCAGATCTGTTAATGGATTATAAGCAGAAGTGGTGTATCACACTTCCTGGGTCTATCATATAAGCACGAGAAATCTGTCTGTGCTTTCTTCTCATGTTGCAGAGACCCTAGGTGCCATGTATTGAAATGGTTGTATTAGAAGATACTAGAAACTCCATCAACCTTGATCACTCAAAGAGTATACAGATCAGGGTTTGAGAGTTGCCCTTCTTTTACAACCTCACTACCACTTAGTTTTGTCAGACTTTGGAAATTTTTTTTGACAGTTTGATAGTACACAATAATTGTTTTAATTTGTTTTTTTGTTTTGTTTTGCTGATTAAAAGTGACATTTTGGAACTTTTCCAATTCTAGTTGGTTATTTGAGTTTCTAATTCTGTAATTGCCTGTATATAATGTTTGCCCAGGTGGAGTCAGGGTTCTTTAACTAATTGGTTTGTAGGAATACTTTATGTATTTTGGAAACTAAATTTTAAACTGTTACATCTGAAGGAAAAAAACATATTCTAAATCTGTAGTTTACATTTTTATTTTGTATAAGGTATCTACTTTGGAAAAGATTTAAAATTAGCTATTTTTTTTACATTTTGTGTAGGCATTCATATCTCAAGGCAATAGATAGTTTCCTATTTTCCTTTTAAATATGTTTAAGCCTCATTTTTATTTGTAAGACTTTAATCCCCTGAAATAGTTTTTGGTGTGTTATGGTATAAAGTAATAACATGATTCTTTTTTCAATAAAAATAGCCAATATTCTCAAGACCATTTATTTAATACTCCATTATTTCTGTTGATAGTAATAAAACTTAAGACATATACCAAGTTTTATTTATGCAGGGGTTGTTGATGGGCTCTGTATTCTGTTTCAATGTGTTTTTTGTCTTTTCCTGAGTCAAAGTCATGCTGTTTAATAATAAGGGCTAATATCTGATAGGGTGAGTATACCTCCACCTTTAAAAGAGACACAGACAAAGGGGAAAAGACCCTGTGAGAACAGAGACAGAATTCATCATATAAATGGAATAATATTATATTTTTCCTTTTATGTCTGCCTTATTGCACTCAACATGTTTTCAAGGCTCATCTGTGATGTAGCATGTATCAAAACTTTCTCCTTTATATGGCTGAAAAACATTTGCATGTATTTGTATACCACATTTTGTCAATCAAACCATGGGTTAATGTAAATTTATGCTGTTTCCACCTTTTGAGTTTTGATAAAATAATCAATAGCAAAAAGAGCTTATATTACAAAAGAAAAATCTCAAATGAATTCCCTAACTTGATATTTTGAGGAAAAAAAAGAAGTACAAACAAAACCTAAACTTAGCAGAAAGAAGGAAATAATAATATGGATATAAATGAATTGCAAAAGAGAAAAATAATTGAGAGAACTAACAAAACCAAAGATTGGATCTTTGAAAAGTGTAATAAAATAGCCAAAACCAAAATATACTGGTGAAGAAAAAAAAAAAAAGAAGACAGAAATAACAAAATTCAGAAATGAAAGTGGGGACATGCTGATTATAAAGAAATAAAGAGGATTATAACAGAATTCTATTATCTATTAAAGGACAAATAATTAGATAACACAGATGAAATGGACAAATTTCTAGAAGCACACAAAATTACCTAAACTGACACAAGAAGAAAGAGAAAATCTCAACATATGTAAACAAGTAACAAGTTTGAGTCAGTAATCAAAACTATCCTAAATGAAAAGTCTAGGAACAAATGGTTCTACTGAGGATTTGTACCCACAACTCTGGGATGCATTTTCACCAATCCTCAAACCATTCAAAAACATGGAAGAAGAAACACTTTGCAACTCAATTTCTGAGGCCAAAATTACCCTGTTACTAAAGCCAGATGTTCTAGTTTGCTAATGCTGCAGAATGCAAAAAAAACAGAGATGGATAGGCTTTATAAAATGGGTGTTTATTTTGCTACACAGTTACAGTCTTAAGGCCACAAAGCATCCAAGGTAACACCTCAGCAATCGGGTACCTTAACCGGAGGATGGCCAATGGCATCCAGAAAACCTCTGCTAGCTAGGAAGGCAGCTGGCGTCTGCTCCAAAGCTCTGGCCGTAAAATGGCTTTCTCCCAGGACGTTCCTCTCTAGCAAGCTTGCTCCTCTTCAAAACATCACTCACAGCTGCACTCCGTCCCCTCCCCCGGAGTCAGCTCATTTATATAGCTCCACGGGTCAAGGCCCACTCTGAATGGGTGGGGCCATGCCTCCATGGGAACATCTCATCAGAATCATTACCGACAGCTGGGTGGGGCACATTTCAAGCAAATCCAACCATCACCAAAACGTCTGCCCCACAAAACTACAAAGACAATGGCATTTGGGGGACACAATACATTCAAACTGGCACACCAGATAAAGATAGCACAGGAAATGAAAATTACAGCCCAATTTTCCAAGTGAATATAGATGCAAAAATACTCAAAAAATACTGGCAATAGAATCCATCAAGCCAATTAAAAGTATTAATCAACATGACCAAGTAGGATTTATCCCAGTAATGCAAGCAAGTTTCAAAAAATAAAATACATTAATGTATGTACCATATTAACAGAATGAAGGACAAAACATACGGGTATCTCAATTGACAATACAAAGCATTTGAAGAAATATTCAACTCTTTCAAGATAAACACGCAAAGAAAATGAGGAAAAGGAGAAAACTTACTCAACACAATTAAGGACATTTATGAAAAATCTGATGATGTGATGATGAAAGTTGGAATGCTTTTCCCCCAGGAACAGAATAAGACAAGGATGCATGCTTTCACCACTACTATTCAACCTTATGAAAGAAGTTCTAGTCATAACAATTAGAGAACTAGTAAATAAAATGCATCTACATTTCCAAAGGAGGTGCAAACTTATCTCTATTCCAGAAAGCATGACTATATATATATGAATTATATATAATCATATATATGATTTATATCATGACATGATTATATATAATATATTTACATATATATACATATATGTACATGTATATGTACACATATACACAAAATCCAAAAGAAAATTACCAGAGCTCATGTACATATTACGGTTGTGAGCCATGCTCTTGGTGAAGAGCATGGAGCCACAGCAGTTGTGCTGCAGAGCTCTGCTATAAGGAATTACCAGTCAAATGGAATGTGCCACCCAAGCACTCTTGCTGCTATCAAATTTCATCTAAGCAGCCTCAGAAACATGCTGAAGACATATCTCATGAGTTGTTTAATGAGGCTAACAATTTATACATAACAGAAAATTCTTGTCAAGACAGAATCAATTGCCTTGCCATCAGTTGCTGCAGTAGGATTCTCTAGGGAAACAGAATCAATGAGAGATATCTATGAATATAAGATTTATAAAAGTAACTTACACAATTGTGGGTATGCATGAATCAAGTTCTGGAGGGCAGTCAGCAAACTGACAGCTCCAATGAAGATGTTCAATGAACCCCTCAGGAAACAAACTGGCAACTTTGGTGAACTCAGGAAATGCTTCACTGGTCATCCAAAGAAGAAGTGAAGGTCCTCTATCTGTCTCACTTAAAAGTCTTCAACTGATTAATTGGATTAAATCCAGCCAGCTGCATTCTCTCATTGTGGAAAACACTCCCTTCACTGAAGCATCAGCCACATCTGCAGCCAATTGACTGATGATTTAATAAACCAGCCTTTTGGTTTATTAACCAGCCACAAACATCCTTGCAGCAATGGTTAAGCCAGTGCTTGCTTGACCAGACAGCTTGGTACCATCACCTGACCAATTTGACACATGAAACTAACCATCACATTCCACCCCTTGTCAACTTGGCAGTTATGCACATCACCTAAAACCATACTTTACCTATAAGTAGAGAACAATAACAGAAATATATTTCACCTAACAAAACTCCACTGTGCAGTGTACAACTGGAAATGCACTAAATCTCTCCAGAATAGGATGCAAGTCCTTGGGTGACATTAACTCTTAAAATTAATTTCCTTTGGCTTAAATACAGCAAAATGAACAGTACAGCTTATGCCATATGATAAGGGGAGAAAGATAAGAAAGCAAATATATTTTCTATACAGACAAATACAAACATAAGAAAACAAGGAGGAAATATTCATGTCATCATAGTCCTTGTTTCTGTAACTGGTCACATGGCTGCAGTTCATATTTATCACTACCTTCTTCCACTACCCATTCCATGTTCCCTTTACCCTCAGCAAGCATTTCAGATGGCTGTGGTTCTTTGCCTGGTGGGGTGACACAAACTTACAATCCTGAAGTTTCTTGGCCATTGGTAGTCCTGGCTGGATTGGGTTGTTGGAGTTTTCCATTGACTTTAATCACACAGCATGGTAGTAATAAGAGATGCCCTAGGGTATCTCCTGTATTCCAGGAAAACTCTTCTTTACTTCCATTGTGTAGTTGCAGTGTTATTTCCCCTTGATAGTCAGGAACAATCACCCCAGCCAGTACAGTAATCCCCTTCATTGCTTATTGAGTCACAGGCATAAGAAGCCCAAAGTGACCAGATGGCAGACTTAACTTACAGTTCAATGGGATTATTGTTGTGTTTCCTGATGGAAGCAATCCTCCTTTCAGAACAAAGACTTCTACACCAGCAGAGCTTAAGCTTGCAGGGACAGGAAGCAAAAATTTTCCTAGTGGATCACTAGGAGTGATAGAAAGTTGTGCAACTCCTGTTTCCACCCCTTGATTCCTGCACCCATGACTCCTGGATATGGGAGAAACAGCACCATAGAGTGGATGCTGATTCAGAGCATACACAGCATCATGGAAAACACTGCCCCAGCCCTGAAAGGTATTACCACCAAGTTGGCACTGTAATTGAGTCTTCAACAAGCCATTCCACAATTCTATCAACCCAGCTGCCTCTGGATGATGGGGAACATGGTAAGACCAGAGAACTCCATGAGCATGTGCCCATTCTCTCACTTCATTTGCTGTGAAGTGGGTTCCTTGGTCAGATACAATGCTGTGTGAAATACCATGATGGTGGATAAGGCATTCTGTAAGTCCATGGATAGTAACTTCGGCAGAAGCATGTTGTGCAGGGAAAGCAAACCCATATCTGGAATATGAATCTATTCCAGTAAGAACAAATCACTGCCCCTTCCATGATGGAAGTTGTCCAATATAATCAACCTGCCACCAGGTAGGAGGCTGATAACCTCAGGGAATGCTGCCATATCTGGGACTGAGTGTGGGTCTCTGGTGCTAGCAGATTGGGCTGTCAGCAGTGACTGTGGCCAGGTTGGGCTTGGTGAGTGAAAGTCCATGCTGCCGAGCCCATGCATAACCTCCATCCCTACCACAATGACCACTTTGTTCATGAGCCTTTTGGGCAATGACAGGAATTTCTGGTGAAAGAGGCTGATTGGTATCCAACAAATGGTTGATTTTATCCACTTGATTATTAAAATCTTCTGCTGAACTCACCCTTTGGTGAGCATTCACATAGGACACAAATATCTTCATGTTGTTTGCCCACTCAGAAAGGTCTATCCACAGACCCTTTCCCCAGACTTCTTTGTCACAAATCTCCCAATCAAATTCCTTCCAAGTTCCTGACCATCCAGCATCCAGCCAAACCATTAGCAACAGCCCATGAATCAGTATACAAATATTCCTCTTTTGCCAATTCTCCTTCCAAAAAAGTGAACATCCAGGTGCACTGCTCAAAGCTCTGCCACTGGCATGATTTCTTCTCACCACTCTCCTTCAAGGACATCCTAAAAAGTAGCTGTTGTGCTGCAGCTGTCCACTTTTGGGTTGTGCCTGTATATCACAGTACCATCTGTAAACCAGGCCTGAGTTTTCTCTTCCTCATTCAATTGATTGTAAGGAACTCCCCAAGATGCCATAGCTATGGGCAGGGAAAGAGAAAATAAGGTGGAAGGAGTGGAGTCCATGTGCATTTGAGCCACTTCCTCATGTAACATATTTGTGCCTCCAGGACTCACCCAAGCGCTATCTGTTGTATATCATTTCCATTTTATGATGGAGTGCTGTTGTGCAAACCCAACTTTATGACTTGGCAGGTTGGACAAAACCCACCTCATGATAGGTAACTCAGGTCTCATGGTAACTTTGTGGCCCATGGTCAAGCATTCTGTATGTACTAAAGCCCAGTAGCAGGCCAACAGCTGTTTCTCAAATGGAGAGAAGTTATCTGCAGAAGATGGTAAAGTTTGCTCAAAAATCCTAGGGGACTGCATTGTGATTCTCCTATAGGAGCCTGCCAAAGTCTCCAAACAGCACCTCTATTTGCCACTGACACTTCCAGTACCATTGGGTCAGCTGGATCATATGATCCAAATGGCAGAGCAGCTTGCACAGCAGCCTGGCCCTGTCATAGAGCCCCATCTTGTTCTGGTCCCCACTCAAAACTAGAAGCTTTTCTAGTCCCTCAGTAAATGGGCAGAACTAGCACACCCAAATGAGGAATATGTTGTCTCCAAAATCCAAGGAGGCAAAGTAGGCATTGTGCCTCTTTTTTGGTTGCAGGAGGGGCCAGATGCAGCAGCTTATCCTTCACCTTAGAAGGAATATCTCTACAGGCCCCACACCACTGGACACCTAGAAATTTTACTGAGATGGAAAGTCCCTGTATTTTTCTTGGATTATTTCCCATCCTCTTCCATGCAAATACCTTACCAACAAATCTAGGGTAGTTGTTACTTCTTGCTCACTAGGTCCAATCAACGTATCATCAACATAATGGACCAATGTGATGTCTTGTGGGAGGGAGAAATGATCAGGTTCCCTGTGGACAATATTATAACAAAAGGCTGGAATGTTGATATAACCCTGAGGTAGCACAGTGAATGTAAACTGCTGGCCTTGCCAGCTGAATGCAAACTGTTTCTGGAGGTCCATACTAACAGCTACTGAGGAAAAAGCATTTGCCAGATGTGCCAGTTTGAATATACTGTGTCCCCCAAATGCCATTATCTCTGATGTAATCTTGTGTGGGCAGATGTTATCAGTGTTGATTAGATTGTAATTCTTTGAGTGTTTCTTTGGAGATGCACCCCACCCAGCTGTGGGTGATGACTCTGATTGGATAATTTCCATGGTGGTGTTGCTCTGCCCATTAGGGATGGGTCTAAGTTGAGTCACTGGAGCCATATACATGAGCTGGGGAATTCAGTGCAGCTGAGAGTGAACTTTTGATGAGGAGCTACAGCCAAGAGGGACACTTTGAAGAAAACACAGGAGCTGCAGATGAGAGACATTTTGAAGATGGCCATTGGAATCAGACTCTTGCTCCAAAGGAGTAAAGAGAAGACAAATACCCCAAGTGCAACTAAGAGTAACATTTTTGAGGAACTGCAGCCTAGAGAGGAACATCCTGGGAGAAATCCATTTTGAAACCAGAACTTTGGAGCAGATGCCAGCCATGTGCCTTCCCAACCAACAGAGGTTTTCTGGACCCCATTGGCCACCCTCCAGTGAAGGTACCTGATTGCTGATGTGTTACTTTGGACACTCTATGGCCTTAAGACTGTAACTGTGTAACCAAATAAACCCTCTTTTATAAAAGCCAGTCCATCTCTGGTGTTTTACATTATGGCAGCATTAGCAAACTAGAACACCAGATCAATAGCTGCATGCCAGGTACCAGGGGATGTGTAGATTTGCTCAAACAATGATACCACATATGGAACAGCAGCTGCAATTGGAGTCACACCTGATTAAGCTTACAATAATCCACTGTCATCCTCCAAGACCTATCTCTTTTCTGCACAGGCCAAATAGGAGAGTTGAATGGGGATGTGATGGGAATCACCATTCCTGTATCCTTCAAGTCCTTAAGAGTTGCATTAATCTCTGAAATCCCTCCAGGAATCCAGTATTGCTTCTGATTTACTATTTTGCTAGGCAAGGGTGGTTCTAGTGACTTCCACTTGGCCTTTCCCACCATAATAGTCCTCGCTCCATGAGTCAGGGAACCAATGTGAAGATTCTTCCAGTTGCTGAGTATGTCTATTCAAATTATGCATTCTGGCACTGGGGAAATAACCACAGAATGGGTCCAGAGACCCACTGTGAGATGGACCTCAGCTAAAACTCCATCAATCACCTGAGCTCCATAAGCCCCAACTCTGACTGGTGGACCAGAGTGATGTTTTGGGTCACCTGGAATTAATGTTACTTCTGAACCGGTGTCTAATAATCCACAAAACATCAGGTCATTTCCTTTTCCCCAATGCACAGTTACCTTGGTAAAAAAATGCAGCTCCCTCTGGGGAAAACTGGGAGAAAGATTAGCAGTATAAATTTTTGGCAGTATAACAGGGACCTTCCCCAAGTGTATCCAGCCTTCCCTTCATTCAAAGGGCTCTGGATCTGTAAACTGTCTCAAGTCTGGGAATTGATTAAGGGGCTGTCACTCTCTGTTTTTGTAATTCAAGGAAGCCTTTTGTTCATTTGACCTAGAATTCTTCTGCCTATATAATTCAAACAAGAATTTAGTTGATTGCCCATCTATTTTAATACTTGGTACTCCATGACCTACTAGCCAACATCATAAGTCTCTGTGAGTCATATTATTTTGATTGTTGCTTTGAGCCTCTTTTACATTGTGGTAGTCATGTCCACATTGTCTCTGGGGATTAACTGCAGCCACTTCTCTTCTGCTGACTTGGGACCAATTATCCCCATTGTGTTTAAGGATTCCAGCTCACTGACAGCAGTTTCTACAGTAATTCCTGACCTACAGAGAAGGGTGACTACAGATCTCTTCAGGGATGATGGAGCCAATCTCAGAAACATTTTCCTCACAGTCCTGGTAAAAAGTGTGTCCTCTGGACATTCCAGGGGTGTGTGAGCAGGTCTTCCATGATAAATCCACTCTAACATTCCAATCTCTCTAAGACTTTGAATCCCCTCCTCCACATTATACCTGGGCAGTTCTGGCAGTTAAACCTCTGGTTATGCTGGCCAACATTTGATCCACGTTTCAGCCAACCACCCAAACCGTTAACTCCCTTTCTAGAATGCAGACTCTCTGCTAGTCTAGAATGCAGACTCTCTGCTTAGTGGGCCCATATCAGTAAATTCAATCTGATCTGACCTTATATTCCTTCCACCATTATCCCACACCCTTAATATCCATTCCCACACATATTCCCCTGGTTTCTGTCTGTATAAGTTGGAAACTTCATACAGTTCTTTGGGAGAATAGTGTATTTCCTCATGGGTCACACTTTGTACCCCACCCTTTGGGCCCTCTTAGGACTTTAGTCTAGTTATGGGTCTTGAAGAAAATACTGGTGGTGGGGGTGGTTAATGAAAAGAGTTAGAATTATCCCTCAAGCCACTTACCTCAGGACATTCTGTTACATTTTCATCCCTTAAAACAGGATTAATCTCTCCAGACAGAGGAGTGAGGTGATTACAGGATTAGCAAGCACTCAGGGGAGGTGATTACAGGATTAGCAGGCACTGAAGGGTTAATTTCTTTAGGTGGGGGTTGGATGGTAGGCTCCTTAGGGAAGACTGGAGGTGGGGAAGCTGTTTCCTCAGGACAGCCCTCTACAGGTAAATCTCACAATGACTTAGCAGAATCCAGGGTTTCAATATCCTCACTGCCATTATTATCAATCTGTATGTCCCCATCTCAAGTTTCTGGATCTCATTCTTTTCCAATCACTGCCTTTAATTTAACAGTAGACACCCTGAGAGGTTGAGATTTTAGTTTGCACTGTAAATCTGCTACTCACACAATGAGAGTCTGCATCTGGTTTTCAGAAATCTCAAGTATGTGGGCACAGGAAATAATATTTTCATTCATGGCACACATAGAAACTTTTACATATGTCATACAGCATTTAAGTTTTAAATTTGAAGCTTTTAGCTCATACCTTTCTCTTACAACCTTATCCAATGTATCTAAGAGCAGCCAGCCAAATTCATTATACCTCTTAATTCTGCAAAACTCTCTGAAGGTGTTGTAAACACTGTCACCCAGAGCCTTGCTTTTTACAAGAGTATGGTTGGGAGAATCAAATGGTACTATTTTGTGTATCTCCTTTGTCAACTCATTCCATGGACTGTCAGTGCCCTCTTGATTATTGGAAATGGGGTCATTAGTGCCTTTGAATCTAATCAGAGTAGAAAACAAATTGTAAGTGCCCATTTTAAGATTCTGTTTCTCAAGAACCACTCCTGGTACCAATTTGTATTAGTTAGGGTTCTCTAGGGAAACAAAATCAATGAGAGATATTTATGAATATAAGATATATAAAAATGACTTATACAATTGTGGGTATGCATGACTCCAAATTCTGTAGGGCAGTAAGCAAACTGGCAAATCTGATGAAGATGTCTGATGAACTCCTCAGGAAATGAACTGGCTGCTTCAATGAACTCCTCAGGAAATGAACTGGGATCTTCGATGAATGTGTTCAATGAACTCCTCAGGAAATGAACTCGCAGCTTTGATGAACTCAAGAAACACTTTGCTGTTCAGGCAAAGAAGAAGTGAATGTCCTCTATCTGTCTCAATTAAAAGTCTTCAACTGATTAATTGGATTAAATCCAGCCAACTGCACTCTCTCATTGTGGAAGGCATGCCCTTCTTTGAGTCATCAGTTACAGCTGCAGCTAACTGACTGATGATTTAATAAACCAGCCTGTTGGTTTATTAACCAGCCACAAACATCCTCACAGCAATGGTTAGGCCATTGCTTGCTTGACCCGACAGATGGGTACCATCACCTGGCCAAGTTGACACATGAACTTAACCATCACAGTTGCCCACGTGGCTTCAACAGTGATACAGGTGTCACTACAGGATATTGACATGAAAAAAAGCATTCAATTTTTCCACAGTGAAAGACCAGCAGGTGGTTTCAGAGAACAGCTTTTGCAATCTTGTTGCTGACATTTACAATTAGAGTGTTGAGGCAAACCTTCTTTGAACATTCTTCCACCTTTCAGAGGTATTTAGGACAGGCTCAAGTTTTACATGAAACCTTCCTATTTCTTAGACCTTTGGGAAGAAAACTTGCTGCAGGTCACAGAAGGAAAAAGGAAAGAGAAAAGATGACAAAAGGAGCAAAAGCATGTAGATATCAAAACCTGTGTGCTGAAAGAGCTTAGAAAAGCCAGGAACAGGTACCATCAATGGTCTAGAATGGCCTATGACAAGAAGTTTATACCTGGCAACAGGTTGTCTCAGAGTGTTTAGAACTGAGCATCTTCCCAGGGATCTCTGTCCCTAGATCCAAGATCTCATGAATCCAATGTCAGGGACTACTCTTACATGGTCACTCCAAACCACTCTCTGCATTTGCTGCCAGCAACTCCTTTTTTATGCAACAGACCAAGAGGTTCCACTGCATGGCAGAGTGAACCAGTGTTCTGAGCAGAAGTACAGACCACTCTGTAAGACACCTGATCTTCAACAGACTACAGCAGCCACTGCTGCCACCAACCCTTTGCTTCTTCAGACCATGGGATGCTACCAACACAGATCATTGAATATTACAACCAGTCAGGACCCTCTCCTCTTCCACAGTCTTCTATGATCCATTCAGAACAAACTGCATTTGTTAGTTCTCTTCAGGTGCCCAAGCAATTATCCTTTTCTGTATCAGACAGCTCCACATACAAGCCTCCCCTTCCCCTTCCTTCTGCTGGGCTGATCATCACTGACCTGCCTCCACTGTGCACACCTCCTCCCCAGACAGTCCTCCTAGGGCAGCCTCTTCTCTTTCACCCTCCTCCATGAATGCTTCCCCTACAAGAATTGAGGCAAATTGGCAAGAAACTACACAACCACCAATAAGTGATGCTTGGATGATCTTGCTGCTATTCAAATGAGAATCCAGCTGGAAAAAAAGCCAGAGCATTATGAGCAAGAAGCCAAGTCCGAACCTGTCTGGAATAACATGGCTACTCATACAGTACAGCAATTCTGATGATGACTCAGAGTTAGAAGACAATGACTGGTCAGATGGAGGTGGTGTACACTGGCAAGCCATGTGAGCACCACCTGGTGAAGATGATGGTTTTTGACCAGTTCCCTTCTGTTATTCACCCCTAGCTTTATTCCATTGTCTTTTGAGAAGATGCTTTGAATCATTTCAATATTTTAAAACTCCTTGAGATGGATTTTGTGGCCAAACAATTGTTCTTCAACTAGAGAATGATCCACATGCCCTCAACAGGAATGTATATTCTGTTGATGTTAAATATTCTATATATGACTGTTCATTCTAGTTCATTTGTAGTACTGTTCTAATCTTATATTTCCTGACTGATGTTATCTTTAAACATTCTATCCAATATTGGAAGTGGTATATTGAAGTCTCCAATAATTTTTGTATAACTACCTATTTTTCTATTCAGGTTTTTAACATTAGTGTAATGTATATTGGGGATCTGTCAATAGGTACATACACATTTGCAATTGTTTTATTTTCTTGGCTTATTTGCCCTCTTATTAAAATATACTGTTCTTCTTCATCTCATAACAAGTTTTGACATAGAGTCTATATTGTCTGATATTTACATATCCATCCCAAATCTCTATTTGTTGCTATTTACATGGAATAGATTTTTCTGTCCTTTCACTGTCAACCTGTTTTGCATTTGCATCTAAGTTGAGTTCCTTGTAAACAAAATATAGTTGGATCGTGCTTATGTATCTGGTCTGTCAGTCTGTGTTTTTTGATTGGAGGGTTTAATATATTTATATAAAAATAACTAATAACAAGGCAGGACTGACTTTGTCATTTATTCTTTTTTTGTTGTATGCCTTACATCTTTTTGTCCCTCCTTTCTCCATTGCACCTTCTTTTTTGTATAGTCAATCATTTGTAGTGAAGCAGATTGACATCCATCTCATTTATTTACTGTTTTAATTTTAGCCACTATCTTTGTGATTACATTTATGTTTACATTTAACCTCCTAAATCTACAATAAACTAGTTTGAAAAACTACCAACTTACCCTCATTAATATAAAAATATTCTCTGTTCCTGTACACCTCTGTTCCCCTTCTTGTTCTTGGCATACATTATTTCTCTATATTATGCATGCCTAATAAAACTGTTTATTTATTTATAATTGTAATCTATTTCTTGTAGGAAATACAAAGAAGAGTTACATATCATTAATACAATAATATTTCAGTTTACATTTATAGCAATCTTTACCAAAGATATTTATTTCTTTATAGTGCTCAAAACTACTATCTATCTTACTTTCCTTTCAACCTACAGAACTCCTTTTAGCATTTATTTTAGGGAAGGTCTAGTGGTGATAAGCTCCCCCTACATTGTTTATCTATGAAATTCATTAATTCTCCACCATTTTGAAGACATAAAATTCATGGTCAGAAATTTTTCTCTAACAATACCTTAAATATGTCATACCATTGCCTTCTGACTTCCAGGGTTTGTGATGAAAAAAACAGTACCTAATCTTATTGCTGACCCCTTACATATGAAGGGTCACTTCTTTCATACTGCTTTCAGAATCTTTTTTTCAAATAGTGACATTCAGGAGAACCTAAGATGGCTGGTAGTAAAGACAGGGCAAAAAACACCTCCATAAAAAAATACTAAACACCAGAGAGTGACCCGGAACACCAGTTCCAGTGATGCACCAGCTGGACAATATCTGCTAAATCCAGCAGGGGCCATGCACTTGGTGAAACCAGGATTCTGCATTCTGAAATGAGTGAGTAAACCTGCTGAAGGTCCAGAAGCCATGCTGTGGTTTGGGGAATCTGTGGGTTGGCATTTGGAGGCAAACTAGTTCTTTAAAAAAAACACCAGGAGCAGCTGCAGATACAGCAACAAAAACCACACAGTGAAGTGTGGCAGGAATGGGCTGTGTGAATGCCTCATTATCTTGTGTGGAAAATAGCCTTTTGTGGACCCACTGCTAATTTTCTTGGAGTGTGGAGGCAGAGGTGAGCCAAAAGGAGGAAAAACCATATCCCTTTCAGCCACCTTCACAGCAGGCTGGGAACACTCCTGCCTGGCACCAGAGACCCTGGACCAGAGCTGCACCAAGGGACCCAGTGTGATAGGAAGTGTTTCCTGCAACACCATACATATGCCAAAGTATCAGGCATGGATAGTGGCCTTTTGCATGCCCACAGCTGGTTGTCACAGAGCTGGGAAGACAGAGCTGTGCAAAAGGGGGAGGTTAACCTGCCCCATTCAGCCATCTTTACAGCAGGCTGAGAATGCCCCTGCATGGCCCAGCAGCCCAGGGCTTCCCTTGATTGTTGGTATGCACTTGTGATGCAGCACAGCCTTCCCCCAGAAGAGGCCCTGGAAGGGCATGGCTGGGAAGAGAGACCCACTCAGAAGTCCCAGGGACCCTATGCCAATACCAAGGGCTTGTGGGTCAGCAGCAGAGACAATCTGTGGTGAGCCTGAAATGAAGGTTTAGACTCTTGCAACAGCCTCAAATTTCCAGAAACACCTAGGAGGTTTGATTATTAAAGCTGCTCTACCTCCTTAACTGCTCAGACACATGCCCCACATTCAGGGCAGATGGCACCAACAAGACACCCAAACTTGGTGCACCAATTGGACCCCACAAGAACCAGACCCCCACACACCACAAAGACAAAGTTGGGGAGATCTGACTTGAGGGGAATAGGTGACTCCTGGATGCCATCTGTTGGTTAGTTAGAGAAAGTGTGCACCACCTAGCTGTAGATCTGACAAATTAGAGATTGGGGTTTCAATAATCCTTCAAATCCTAAAAGAACACTATCAAATAAAGCAAATTCCAAGAACACAAAAACAACAGAAAATTTTAAAGTGTATATAAAAAACAGACAATATGGATAACCAAGACCCAAACACCCAAGTCAAAAGATTAGAGGAGACACAGTATTTGGAGCAATTAATCAAAGAACTAAAGACAAACAATGAGAGCATGGCACAGGATATAGAGGACATGAAGAAGACCTTAGAAGAGCATAAAGAAGAAATTGCAAGAGTAAATAAAAAAAATAGATGATCTTACAGAAATAAAAGAAATGGTTGACCAAATTAAAAAGATTCTGGATATTCATAATACAAGACTAGAGGAAGCTGAACAATGACTCAGTGACCTCAAGAAACAAAGAATGGAAGAGGAAAGAAGAAAGAATGGAGAAGAAATAAAAAAATCAAAACGGGTTTCAGGGATATGATAGATAAAATAAAACATACAAATAAAAGACTCATTGTTGTCCCAGAATGGGAAGAGGAGGGTAAAGTTCTAGAAAGAGTATTCAAAGAAATTCTTGGGGAAAATTTCCCAAACCTTCTACACAATATAAATACACAAAATATAAATGTCCAGTGAACTCCATATGGTATAAATCCATGTAAACTCACTCCAAGACATATTCTGATCATACTCTCAAATATTGAAGAGAAGGAGCAAGTTCTGAAAGCAGCAAGAGAAAAGCAATTCACCACATCTAAAGGAAACAACATAAGACTAATTAGTGACTAGTCAGTGGCCACCATGGAATTGAGAAGACAGTGGCATGACATATTTAAAATCATGAGAGGGAAAAATTTCCAACCAGGAATATTTTATCCAGAAAAACTCTCCTTCAAATTCGAGTGGAGCTTAAATTATTCACAGACAAACAAATGCTGAGAGATTTTACTAATAAAAGACCTGCCCTACTTCAAATACTAAAGGGAGCCCCACAGACAGAGAAACAAAGAAGAGAGAGATGTAGAGAAATTTAACAGTCATATATAGAATATTACATCCCAAATCAGCAGGATACACATTCTTCTCTAGTGATCATGGAACTTTTTCCAGAATAGACCATAGGCTGGGACATACAACAAGCCTTAATAACTTTAAAAAAATTAAATTATTCAAAGCACATTCTCTGCCCACAATGGAATACAAATAGAAGACAATAACCATCAGAGACTTAGAAAATTCATAAACATCTGGAGGTTAAAATTGAGGGGGAGATGAAAACATTCCCAGATAATCAACAGCTGAAGGACTTCATCATCAGTAAATCAGTCCTGTAAGAAATGCTAAAGGGAATTGTGCAGGCTGAAAGGAAAGGACACTAAACAATTGACTGAGACCATATGAAGAAATAAAGATTTCCAGTGAAGATCATCTGGTAAATATAAATACCAATACTACTGTATTTTTGATTTGTAACTCCACTATTTACCTCCTGCAGGATCTCAAATACATAAAGTGTAATGACAATTCAGTGGTTTTGGACTCAATGTAAAATTTTTGACAAGAACTACATAAGGGTGGGGGAATAGAGGAGTATAGGGACATATTTTATGTATCCTACTGAAGTTAATTTGGTATCAAATAATACAAGATTGTTATAGACATAAGATGTTAAATTTAAGCCCCATGGTAAACACAAAGAAAGTATCAGAGAATATTATCATAGAAATGAAAAGTAGAGTATGTGTTACAAGAAGTGGGGAAGGGGCAATGAAGAGTTAGTAAGAAATGAGTGTAAGGTTTCTGTTAGGAGTGAAGGGAAATTTCTAGTAATGGATGGTGGGAAGGTGATGCATTGTAACATTGTGATTGTGATTAATCCCACTAAATTGAATGCTTGGGAAGGGTTGCAATGGGAAGATTTATGCTTTAGATATGTTTCCACAATTGAAAAAAAAACAGTCTAAATAGATAATGACAATTATATGCCATAGATGATCCCAGAGGAGATCTTTGATTAGAGGAGAAAAGGCTCAAAAGGACACAATTGGGACATAAGAAAACAAATGAAATATAGAATGTAAACTTTATATCAATGTTAAATTTCTTGGACTTCTTAACTACACTTAATGTGATTATATAAGTGAATATTCTTGTTCATAGGAAATGTATATGTGAATTATATTATTTGTTGAAAGATGTGCAACTTGCTTTCATATGTTCAGAAGACAGGGCAACAGATGATGGATGATAGATAAGGAGGGAAATAAATAAATGGTAAAGTTTCAAAATATTAAAGTTGGTAGATTGGGGTATTAGTGGAAGGGGATTGGGGTATGCTGAAGTTCTGTTTACGGGGTTTGTATTATTTTTGCAACTATTCCTGTAAGTTTGAATTTATTTCAAAATAAAAAAATGAAAAAAAAATTAGTGTCATTCAACATTTTGATTTTGGTATGTCTTTAATTAGGTCCATTTGGATTTCTCTGTTTGGAGTTCATTGATCTACTTGGATGTGTAAATTCAAGTCTTTGGTCAGTTGGGGACATTTTAGCCTTTATTTCTTCAAATATACTTGCTTCCCTTTCGCTTTCTCATTCTCTTCTCCTGGGATTCCCATGATACATTTATTGGTACTCTTTACACTCTCCTGTAGACCTCTTGGGTTCTGCTGAATTTTTTTCATTCTTTTTGTTTCTTTTCTTCAGATTGAATGATTTCATTCATCCAGTCTGCTAGTTCACTGATACTTTTTGACATCTGTTCAGTTCTGCTTTTGAACCTCTTGGGTGTATTTTTACTATCTCTTATATTGCTTTTAATCAAGAAAAGTTCAGTTTGGTTCCTTTTTAAATTCTCTAATTCCTCTTTCTTTTGATGCAACATATTCTTGATTTCCTTTAGTTCTTTATCTATATTTTCCTTCAACTTATTAAACTTATATAGGAGTGATGATTTGCTATCTTTGACTAGATGTTTGAATACCTAAATATACTCTGTCACTTTATTTTATTCCTTTGAATGGTCATCTCTTCCTGCTTCTTTATATGTCTTGTGAATTTTTGCTGAAGTCAGGATATTTGATTACTTGATTTGCAAACTCTAGATGTCAGATTTTCTATCTAACCTAAAGATTTATCATAGATTGATTCTGTGTTGAGTCTCTTGTCCAAAACTTCACCCAGCTTATACTGCTTTCATTGGACATATGTGGTAGCTTTTGTGAATTCCCTAGTATCTGTGATAGGTTCACCTCCTGGAAAGAACTCCTTATCTTCAGCATCTCTTCCATGTCTGTGGGCTGTCTTTTACATTTTAATTAGTTTTTTTCACCTTGGGAACTGCTGGCACCTCAGTTCCATTCCCTGTCCCCTTGTTTGCCTTTTCAAACCAGCTTACAACACTATGACTGTTCCAAGTCTCAGGCCTCCTTAATCTATTGCTTTACTTTTCTACCCCAAGTAACTTCCAACTTCAGGGACAAAGACCTGTGTCCTGAGTCTCTCTTCCATGGAGCCTGTTGATAAGTTAGTTAAATAATTCACCCAATATTTTCATTTAGCTGGACCATTAGTCAGGCCAGAGAGACTCTAATTGGAATGTATGCAGGCCACACAGCCACCCCCAAAAGATGATCTGGCTGTGGATATACAGATCTCCATCTGGCACCATGGTTCAATCATGTCTGAAAGGCCTGCTTTTAGATGCATTTTGTGCCACAAAACCACTGCCAGGATCACGCAAGCTGCATGCATATCTGAGGTTGGTAGACAGGTCCAGAGAGGTGAATTTTTTCTGAGTTGCTCCAAACAATTTTAGATTTATTTTTCTAAATCAGCATTTTTGTGCTGTTCCCTAGGTTTTATCAGATTCCATTGTTTTGAGAAAATATATTCTTCCTTTTTTCACTATTTCTAAGGTGAGACATTTACCAGTGCATCTTACAAGGCCATCACTAACTGTTTAAGTCTATACTTTAGAGAAGACTTAGGTTTCCAGAAAAATAATGCAAAAAAGACAGATGTCCCTTGTATCCCTTTCACACATGCTATTTCCTTATTATTAACATTTTGCATTACTGTGCTATCTTTGATATTTGATGAAATGATATTATATGATTAACTGCAGTCAATAGTTTACATTGATCCCCTTTCTCTGTTGTGCATTCTATGTTTGTTGTGTGGAGTCTTTGAAATCTATTCCTCTTTATTTTGTTGCCAGCTAGTATTATGACAGAGATTTCTTTAAACACAAGTAGCTGGGGGAAAGGAGAAGATGAATAAAAAAGGGAAACATCTGGTCTTTCCAAATTGACTCCAGGTAGGGGCAGTCCTTTAATTCTAAGCCAAGGTCTTTACAACTCTGCTTAGTCTTAACTTCCTGAGAATTTTGAGACTATACATTAGCCAGAGGTGAAAGCTTAAGGTATTCTCATAGCTTTTCTGAGCATGTGTCCTGTTTGGCACATGCAGGCGCCTTTTTAGATTCTATGTTACATATATTTGATGTTTTACAAACCCCTAATTCCCAAAGTAAATATCTGCCCAGCTTTTCCTCCCAGACTTTCAAGAAGTATACTATTTGCCTCAAGTATGATTCCTTTGTCCCTAGTAGGTTTCAAAAGTTTCTTAACTTGCATTTCAATCCTATCAAAAAATGTCATCTGCACATCCACTTTTCAAAATGAGTTACCCAGTGACACAAAAGCAAGCACCTTGCATCAAATCTTTAGCAATACCACAGATGGGCCAGCACAGAGAAATACAAATTCTTTTATCAAAGATCTGCTCTTCTCCCGCCTAAAACAAATACAGACCCAAGGAATATAGGTCTCCATCTTCAAGACTAACTATTCCTTGGTAGGGTGGTCTGATAATCCTAGTGAACATGTCAAGAAGCTCACTTACTAATGTTTATATTGTCTGGTTCTTATTTAATCTTTGTTTAATTACTATATATGGATTTTCAGAGTTCTGACAAAGTTGATTTTGACAGACTTTGTTTTATTTTTCTTGATATTTCTCTTCCAGAATAGGCCCTTGGAGCACTCTAAATTGCCCACTTTAGTGAAATTACTCTCTGAACCTAATTGTATTTTATGTAATACATTCAACAATTGCTAAAAAAAAAAAAGACAAATAATACTAAAAGTGGCATCAAACCCTATCAAAAATGTAAGAATGAATCTAACAAAATCTGTACACAATTTGCTCATGAGCACTGGAATATATTGTGTTGAAAAACAAAGAAGACATAAATATGGAGAGATAGATCTAGCTCATATATAAGAAGATGCTACATTTTAACATATTAATTCTTACCAAACTATCAACTAAATAAAATGAAATATGAATAAAAATGCCTGTATTTTCTTCTTTGTATGTTTGTATTTGCAATTTCTATAAATTAGCTATTCCTAAAGGGTATATTGCAAAACCAATTAGCAAAAAACTATGGCAGTAAGAGTAGTAAGACTAAAGGGTAGAGGATGATATGGACAGCAATTAAACCTTCAACTTCTGTGTGAGATCAAAGGTAGATATGTTTATTTGGTGGAAAATATTTATGTTCTGTAACATGTTATATAATTTAACTTGTATGATCTGTTTATTCAAACAATATTTACATGGAACCTTAAATAAGGAGTGAGATCTGGTTTGATTGAACAGGTTATTGTGAAGCCCCAATACACTCCAGAGTAATTTGGGCAGAGGATAAAGAAGTATTTGAAAAATTCCCTTGAGGGACTGTGGGAAAATATGGAAATATTTAATTTACCCATGTGGGGCATTCCTTATATTCTCAAAAACATTGGGGACTACCAATTTAGTATGCTGAGCCCTCAATCTTGGGGCTTAACTTTCTGAAGCCTGCTACTGCAAAAGAGAGGATAAGCCTACCTATAATTATGCCAGGCACCCCCAGGGAACCTCTTTTGTTGGTCAGATGTGGCCTCTCTCTAAGCAGATGTGTCAAATGGACTCACCACCTTCCCCTGAATAGCAGACATGACTCCCAGTACAATAACTCTCCAAGGAAACATGGGACATGACTACCAGGGATGAGTGTAGACCCAGGATCATGGGATTTAGAAAGGCTTCTTGACCAAAAGGGGAAAGAGAAATAAAACAAATTAGAGTTTCAGGGGCTGAGAGATTTCAAATGGAGTCATCATTCTGGAGGTTATTCTTATGTATTATATTGCTATCCCTTTTTAGTTTTTAGTACATTATATAGCTAACTGAAAATGGCTGGGCTTTCTCCTCTGAGCCCCTCAGATTTTCAGAAGGAAAAAAGGGACAGAAAGCCCCCTTTTGGATCCAGTACATGGCCCCCAAGTTTCACTCATCAACCAGAGGTAACACTTGGTCTTCTGGGTTCCTCCTCCTGGGACAAAAGAGTTCTGTGGTTCTTTAAGGTCAGTCATCACTAAAAGCTGCTGTCTGCATGTTGGAGGTTTGTAACTTGTATTCAGCCATCCACATTTGTTAATTAAAATCCAAGCTGGAGCTCAGCTGAGCTGTATGCACTCACTCAGAGAGCACTGCTCTCTACCACAGTGAGGTTTGCCAACTCAGCCTGCTGTGTGGGGAGGGGCTCTTGGCATCATTCCAAAGCTTTTACTCACAGATTTGATGCTGCAATCTCAGGCATTTCTCCCAATTCAGGTTGGTGTATGATGTGTGGATAGTCATAGTTGTCCCCTGGCAGTTACCCAAATTATTTACTAGTTGTTCCTGGTTGTTTATTAGTTGTTCCAGGATACTGGCTAAATTCCACTCCTTTCTATGTTACCATATTGCCCCTTTTCCCTGAGCTATTCTTTGTTGCAGCAAAATATCTGCATTGGCATTAAGATAGAAAAATATCTACATTGGCATTTTCCACCTATCTATAACATAGCCATTAATTGGAATCCCCATCATTTGAATCCACTGTACTACCACAATCAAGAAACAAAAGGGACAGATTACTGGCTGTGCCTGTTGGGGTATATTATACCCTTGAGAAAAAGTCATATTCTTTAATGAAATCTTTTGGGCCAGACATATTTGTGTTGATTATATTGGAACCTTTTGATTATTTCCTTGGAGATGTGATTCACCCAACTGTAGGTAATAACCCTGAGTTATTTCCATTGAGGTGTAGCTCCACCCATTTAGCATGGGTCATTTACTGGAGTCTTTTTTAAAGAACCACACAGACCCAGAAGCTTGCTGATGCTTATCCTTGGAGATGCTTGGAGATACAGATAGAAGGATGTTTAACTAAGAGATTAAGCCCGGAGATTGTCCCAGGATATGGTAAGAAAGGACCCCAGGTGCTTACAGAGAAACATCCTGGGAGAAAGAACCAAAAACAGAAGGAGCTGAGAGAGGAGCTGGAACACAATGTGGGATCAGCAGATGCCAGCCCCATTCCTTTGCAGCTAATAGAGGTTTTCCAGAAATCATCACCCCTCCTTCAGTGAAGGTATTATCTTGTTCATGCATTAGTTTGAACACTTTTATGAATGTATAAGTGTAAATTTGTAACTTAATAAATCCTCTTTATAAAAACCAATCTTTTTCTTGTATTTTGCACAATGGCA
This sequence comes from Choloepus didactylus, assembly GCF_015220235.1. NCBI lineage: Eukaryota > Metazoa > Chordata > Mammalia > Pilosa > Megalonychidae > Choloepus > Choloepus didactylus. The sequence goes on from NC_051316.1 coordinate 4,459,938, forward strand.
GCATTAGGAAACCAGAACACTGACAATCAGTCTTTCACTACAAGTATGAGAGGATAGGTGCAATGGAAAGGAGACTGTGCATTTTATTAGCACCTTACCACCTTGTTTTACAAAATACTTCTATAGCTGAGAGCTGTCAGATATAGAGGGAAAAGGTTAAACCACACATGGGCTTCAAAATGGCCAAGTGACAGATTTCTTAGCAGGAACTAAAGTCTCAACATCTTGATGGCCACAGCACTGTACACTGACTCAAGGTGCTTCTTGAACACAAGCATGATAGAAGAACCACAGACACAGCTCCTCAGGCCTATCCTGACCTGTAGGGATTACAACTGGCCACAGATTCTGCTGCAACTCCCATGTGATAGCTTCTACCTCATTACCACCCCACTCCTCATCCACAGCTGAAGGAAAAAAGGCAGACTTGGGGACATGCCACACATCTCCACTCCATCTCCAAACTTGGAATTCCCTTTGTGCCAACATCCAGTGGTTCAAGGAGAGAGTTTGCAATGACTCAAAATGATATAATAAAACAGAGAATTTTTTAAACATCCAAAATTATAGTTGTAGATGTCAATAAAATTCACTCAGTATATAAAACTTGAGAAAAATCAAACATGTATAAAGACTTGAACAGCACAATAATTAAATTGTCAAAATTAGCACATATATATCATGCCTAAGGATGTAGAATATACATTATCTTCAAGTGTATCTTACAATGTACCAAAGTAGACCATATGCTGTGTAAAAATTCAGCATATGTCAGGAATTTTTAGTCAATGAACAGCAATTGTCTGAGTATATCTCATTAAAGTGGAAATCAATGACAAAAAATTAATATTACTTCTAAGAACCAGGGAAGGCTTCCACTCTCCAGACAGGATATGATTGATTGATTCTTATCATTGTTGTGATGAATAAAAAGCAGATATTGCAGTGACTTTTAATATGTGCCTTTGCTAGTACTGGTCCAGATGCTTTACACATTCCATTGTGTCACATCCTCAACAAGCTCATGAGGGGGACACTATTATTAACATATCAACATATGAAGAAACTGAGACACAAGAGATGAAATGATGTGACTATCTGCAAAGTGACTCCCAAACCTCATCGACCTCAGCCCTGGTCTTTGGCACAAGGCTATTAAGTAACATTCAGTACATTTATGTTAACATTTTGGACAATTTCAGCAGGGCTGTTTTGTCATTTAATCCAGAACAAATCTTGAGATATTGACTGAACTAGCTGTGCTGGTTTGGATGTATTATGTCTGCCAAAATACCATTTCCTTTGATACTGTCTTGTGTGAGCAGGAAACATACTGGTGTTGATTGGGTTTGAGACTTTTGGTTGGATGTTTCCATGGAGATGTGTAATCACTCAACTGTGGCTGAGATCTTTCAATGGATAATTTCCATTCAGCATGGGCCTTGATTAACTTACTGGAGCATTGTATAAGCTCAGGCAGAGAAGCAAGCTTGCTACAGCCAAGAGGGTCACTTTAAAAAATGCACAGGAACTCAGAGAGAAGCTACAGATTACAGAGACATTTTGGAGATGACCTTCGAAAACAGGCTTTTACTCCAGAGAAGCTAAGAGAGGACAAATACCCAAGAGCAACTAAGAGTGATATTTTTGAGGAACTGTGGCCTAGAGAGGAACATCATGGGAGAAAGCCATTTTGAAAACAGGACTATGGAACAGATGCCAGCCACATGCATGCCCAGCTACACCTAGGTTTTATGGATACCAATGGCCATCCTCCAGTGAAGGTACCTTATTGTTGATGCATTACCTTGGACACTTTATGGCCTTAAGACTGTAACTGTGTAACCAAACAACACCCCTTTTACAAAAGCCAATCCATTTCTGGTGTTTTGCATCCTGGCAGCATTAGCAAACTGGAACAGATTTTGGTACCAGGAGTGGGGTGCTGGTGCTGCTGAGTTTACAAATACCAAACATGTTGGAATGGCTTTTTAAATGGATAAGGGGAAGATTCTGAAAGAATTGTGAGGAGCTTGATAGAAAAGGCCTAGACTGCTTTCAAGGGAATGTCTGTGGATATATGGACTCTAACGATACTTCTAATGAGGTCTTAGGCAGAAATGATGAATGTGATGTTGCAAACTGGAAGAAAGGTGATCCTTGTTTTAATGTGGCAGAGAATTTGGCAAAATTTGGTCCCATTGTTGGATGGAAGACAGAATTTGAAAGTGACAAGCTGGGATACTTGGTTGATGAGATTTTGAAACTAGAAGTTGTAGATAGAACATGGCTTTTCCTTGCAGATTATAGTTAAATGTACGTGGAGAGATATAAACTTAGAACTGAAGTCTTGCATTCAAAGAAACCAGAAACTGATGGCTTGGAAAATTATGGACTACCAGGGGGTGGAACCCCAGAAGCTACAGCCCAATGTGAGGATTAACCAAACATGGAACCCAACCACCATTTCAGTACAAGCCAAAATTAGAGATGGAGTTATCCAGAAAGGATTTGTGGAAAGTCCTATTGTATCACAGCTTTGACCCCTGTGTGTTTCAGGCAAAGCCAACAGAATTTTTGTGAGATCTTTATAAACAGAGCTGTTGCCAGTCTGGACTGGAGGAGACAAACAAGGAACAAATTGAAGGAAAAATTTGTTCAAAGTCACAACCATGGAAATTGAGGCTTGGAGTCAAGATGTCTCAGGCTGGGAGAGTGGATTGGTCCACATGCATAGAAAGGGTGAGTTTGCCCCAGAAGTTGAGGAGATCTTGGCCACAACTCCACTGTTCTGAATAAATAAATGAGATGGTTGCACAGACCCAATACTCATCTCAAGATCAGATTAGCTTGTGGGGAAGGATGTTAATAAGAGGATCTATAATGCTGAGGCAGTGGAATGGTTTTGGTAACTCTTTTGCTCCTGTGGCTCCACAAAGAACATAGGTTCAGTTGGGAAAGGAGGCTTCCACACCTGGAGGAGAGCACCAGTACTGCAGGCACAGGCAGGAAAAATAGCAACGAAAAAAACACCCTCATTTGTTTGCTGTCATCCAGGCAGCATCCCTGGCACAAAGTCCCAGGCAGCAAAGGAGAAGAAACTGAAGCCCCATGTGTGGTGCAAAAGACCTCAGGATTCTCCCATGCCCCTTTCCTTGCTCCTCTGGCCCCAGGTGCCAGCTTTCTCATGGGCATCCTCACCCCAGCCAGGACAATGATATTGACTCACTTCCAAAAGAGGACCCCAAGTCTCCAACAGGATGGTTCTTTTCCCATATAACAGACTTGTGGTGCAGGACTAAGCCACACTCTATCACCCCACATCTAAGTCCAACAAAAATAAAACTTTCACTGCTCAGAAGGACCCTTAGGGAATAGAAAGGAATTTCCATGGCCTCAGAGCAGAGCAGGTAATTGAGGGTAACTAAGACCAAATGTAATTCTCCAAGGCTGTGGGATACTTGGGGACTCCACTCCAAGCATCCTAATTTAGATAAGAGGGATCTGAGACCTTTTATTTCTGTTGCCTTCTTCCATACCAGGGACAGATCCAAGTTCAAGATGCCCAGAGCTGTGGAGGCAGGACCCCAGCTCTGGTCCTCTTCAGACATCCCTGAGGGTGACCCAGCATGCAGAACCCTGGGCACATCTGGGAAGTCCTCTCCATCAGCCTGCTCCCCCCATGCTGTGGTCCATGGCCATGTTTCTGGGAGGCTGGATGCCACTGCTCCATGGCAGGGCTGCTTGAATCCTTTCCTCTTTCTTTTGTTCCAGTACCTGCTCCTCATCTGCCCTCCCCTCCATTCCACATATCCTATTATTCAGGCTCTTTATATGTGTTATGTGTGTGTGTGTGTGCATGTGCATGCTTCTAGGCATGTCACAAAGGAAGTGACCTCACAGTGGCAGGAGCATTCAAGGGTCCCCCAGGATTTATGGGACCTCATTTCCAAAGCAATTCTCATGGAAGGGGTTTGAGCCTTCCTGAGGAGGCCAGAACATTCCATGCCCTCTGGACTCTTCCCTTGGTCACTGTTTGCCTCTCTCTGGTCTCAGTTCTTAAATGCTCACTGCAGGGTTGGAAGAGAAATGCATGAAGTCATGCCCAGCCTCGCCAGGACGTGGGGCTTCCTGATACTGGATGGGGTGTGGATAGGTTAGTGGATCACAGGTATTCATAAGCACACAGTCTCCAAAACACAGGAATGTGGGGACACTGTGCTGGGCATCCAGGCTTATGCAGGCAACTGTGTATGCACACATGGAACAGAGGAGGTACATAGACTGGACCACACATTGCCACATGCACATGCATTGCTTCAAGTGCTCTGCCAGTTGCCTGGGCCATGCAATCTCCCTGCATGCCATCTAACCCCCACTTCCCTGCTTTATATCCTCCACTTTCCCCAGGAAAAGGCCAACATCCCCAACATTGTCAGGTGGGCCTATGGGGTGGTGGTCAAGTTGCAGATGGAAATCCTGGAGACAGAGGAGCCTCCTAGTATATTACCTGTACTACCTGCCATGGGTGGGTGTGGTGTGGGCCTGCAGGTGACCAGCGAGTGCAGAAAGAGAGCAGGTCAGACTGCCCCTCCCCCTCTTCCACCCCACTCCTCCCTCATCCCAGCTGGTGTAATCAGCAGTGGTAAGGAGCTCAAGGAGGAGGCAGGCCAAGTGTGGGGGAACAGTTTCTGTTTTTAGGAAAGCCCTCCTGGAACAGTGGTTTACCCCCATTTAGTAGATGAGTCCCAGGCTCGAGCACTCAAGGACCCAGCTTGAAGGAGCTGAGCCCAGCCAGAACATGGGGCTTAGACCCCTGCTCTGAGGCATCCCTGTCCCTGTGATGACACTCAGAGGCCTTATTCTGTGATGAGTGCCCCCCAGCCAGGTGCCTTTCTGAGGTCCAGGCAATACAGGCCATCATCTGCCTGGCTTTAATCCCTGGGTTTGAATCCAGGTCAGTCTGACCCCAATACCTGTGCATTGTAAGAGCCCCAAGGTGGTGGCCTCTGATTCCAGCCTTGAAGGTGAGAATAACTGTGATTGGAGGTGAGGGGATGTGATGAGAAACTCTGCAGCCAGGTGGACTCTGAGCTTCCCAGACCTGGAGGGAGCTGAGTGGGCACTTTGTACCACATACCTCCCTGATCATGGATCCCTGACCATTAGCCGGGGATGAGGGGAAATGAACATGGAGCCATGGCAGCTGTCTCCCTCCTTCCAGAGTTGGACATGCTGGGTAGAGGCCCAGAGCCAGCTAGTGGTCAAAGTCATTGCTTCAGAGAGGTCAGTACCTGGAGATGAAACACTGAGAGACCAAGCAGATGCTGCACCCCTGCCTCACCTGGATGCTCTTTTATCTGCTGCTATGGTCCACGTACAAGCTAATGAGGATGATGTTGCAGTCACCCTCTGCTGGTTATAGAGCAGCAGTGAAACAATAACCTAGTAGATAACTGAGAAAGGGTGCTTGTGCTCATGTTGGCCACTGTGTGGAGGAGACAGAGAAAATGGTGCTGCTGGAGGCTGACCTGAGCCTGAAGTCTCCAGGAAGATACCAATGGCCTGAATTCTGGTGTGTGGTAAATCATCAGATGCTCTGGATCCTACTGGGTACACCAGGTGGGTGATAAGCTATGCATGCATCTACAAGCTTGCTTCTGGATGCAAGCTTCAGGGCCTCTTTTGTGGTTGCAGAATGGGTGCATGGGGCCAGGAAGGGAGGGAGTGGAGAAAACTGTCAGGGAGAGTGGGGCAGTCATCTTTTTCTGTCCTTCAGGGGAACTCAGAGACATGGCTCATGTTCATCTCCATAACACCCCAAATCTCCTATCCTCAGTCCCTGGTAACCACAAATCTGCTTCTGTCTCTATGAAGTTGCCCATTCTAGATATCTCATATAACTGGAATCATTCAATATTAGCTTTTAGTTTCTGGCTGGTTTTACTTTTAGCATCACATTTTCAAGGTTCATCCATGTTGTCACATGTATTAGAAATTCATTCTTATTTAGAGTGCATTTCATGAATCTACCACATTTTGTTAACCCATTCATTGGTTGACAGACACTTGGGTTGCTTTCACCTTTTGGCTATTGTGAATAATGCTGCAATGAACACAGGTGTTCAAGTATCTGTGTTTCTGTTTTCATTTCTTTCAGGTACATACCTAAAGTGCAATTTTTAGGTCACATGTTAATTTTCTGATAAAGTTTTTAGGAACTTCAGACCATTTTCCAATGACACTGCAATGTTTTACATCTCATCTCCACCATCTATGTACAAAGATTCCACTTTTTGAATCCTCTCTACCACTTGTTATTTTTGTTTTTTTTTTAATTTTTTAAAAAATTATAGCCATACTAATGGTTGTGAAGTGTTACCTCACCATGGTTGTATTTTTGCAATTTTTTTGAGATATATTCACACACCATACACACCAACCCAAGTATACAAACAATGGCTCACATGGTTGTGTGTACCTTTGTATGATCAATTTTAGGTCATTTTAGTTACTTCAGAAAAGAAATAAGAATAAAAAATAAAACTCAAATCCTCCAATATCTCTTACCTACCATATTGCTGGCCCATACTATTTGTGTGATATATTTGTTACTGTTGATTGAAGAATATAAAAATATTACTGTTCACTTTAGTCCATAGTTTGTAATAGGTAAATTTTTCCCATATACCCCTTTGTTATTATTATTTCTATTTAATAAGGGGTTTATTGGCAGAAATCTCTAATAAACACAATAACCAAAATTGTGGTTTTGAATTATAACAAGAAATTTTTGCTAAAGTTAAATTTAACAGAATCTATAATCACTTATACTGTCTGGAAATTTAGACAAAAGGCTTAGGGGCTCTCACTGTATAACATTTGATTTAACTGTGATATAACACTGTAATTCAAATATATTAACAGTGTTTGGCCTATAAATTGTATATGATGTTTTAAAAATCCACAAAAAGTTTATTTTGGGCAATAACTTTAAGAAATTAAAAATGTTTAAAACTTCTATAGCCATAGAAAATCAGACTGGATTTCTTTCAGTTGTAGAGAAATAGTAAATGGAATTTTCAAATATCATATCTAAAATTTTCCCTAATGAACACAGTATATATTTAATTCTTAAAGATACTACTTTGGAGCCAGTCAATAATCATAAATAAAAATATTAGTATTCTTATCTTGGTCTGCAATTTAATGAATCAATAATGTTATCTAGGCAACAACACAGGTAGCCTACAATATGTCAGATATACAAAATTGATATAGAAATCATCTAAAAGCTTTGAAATATAACTGATGGTTTTATGCATTTGTAAACCAATGACTTTGTGGTGGAGAGGAAGAACAAAGGTACTTAAAGAAACTGTACATCTTAAAATCTACAATGAAAGGGAAAAAACACTAGATACTAGTTTTAAACACCCACATGTTATAATAATGTTGAACCAAACATAAACAATACCTTTTCAAATTAGAAGAAATGTATGCAAACACCAGCTTCTGACAACAAAAATAAGGAAATTAAAGCCCTACAGTTTGTCTGATTTAGATCAGGTAATCATGGAAGCAAAATGATATTTAAAATTATTTATTTTATTTTTATACATAAAAAACACAGAAAAGCACAATAGCAGAGTTCTTTTCCACCATAAAATTATTTACACTCTATTTATTTAGCCAGAAACACTATCTTGAAGAGGTACTTGTATATTCCATTTGTAATTATTTCTGTGCAGCAATAAACTGTCTCATATTTGGAGTATGTTGAATAAAACATTTCCTCATATGTCTTTTTGTTCTTTTAAGTTTCAACCATTCAGAGTTCAGAGTACTTTGGGAAAATCCTGGTGTCCTGGATGATGTGATGAATGCATTAAAATCAAGCACATGATTCTGTTCTGGAAACACTCTTTAATCCACACAAATGTTGCAGACACTAAAAATAAATATCTATATAAAGAGTCAGTAGTCATAGGCATTTGTTGAATCCCAATTTCTCTGTTATACCTCTTCCCTTTCATTTGATTTTTCTCTCAGTCTTCAGGGATATCTGGGCAATGACCATTTTAACTTATTCATGCTAGAAAGGAGTGTTGACCTTACGGGTTAGAGGAATGAAATTGGTTGATGTTCTTGGAAAGACTGCTACCTCTGGCTTTCAGGTCTTTTCAGGCATAGAACCAATCTGGAGGCCTTAAATTTCTGAAAAAAATAAATTTACTAATAAAAACTTTTATAGAGACTTAGAGCTCAGGGCATTCTCTAGGGTTTTCAGGAATACTGTTGTTTGGGGCTTGGCATAATGTGATAGTTTGCAGGATTTGGTGAAAGCCTGCATATGAGTAGCCTCCAAAATGACCCCCTCAAAACTATTGGAAGTTTATTAGCACTGAAACTTTATTTTTCTCCATTTCTTTTCCCCTTTTGGTCCATAAGGCATTCTCAATCCCATGAGGCTTGAGTCAAGCTCACACTAGAAGTCATGTCCCACATTTCAATGGAGACTTGTGCCCATAGGAGTCATGTCCCATGTAGCAGTGGGGTAGGAGGGTAGGATATTTATATGAAGACTTGGTTTAAAGACAGAGGCCATATCTGAGCAACAAAAGAGGCTCTCTGCAGGGTGACTTAGGCATAAGTTCAAATAGGCATATTACAAGCTGCAATTACAGTTTTGCCATGGCAGAGATAAGTTTTATAAGGGTAAGCCTCCAGATCCAGGACTTAGTTTATTAACTGGGAGTCCTTAGTGTCTGACAGAATATCAGGAGATCCTAAGGAGGGGAAGTTTAATAGCTGCACATTTTTTCAGGTTATCAGGGGATAGAGAGTGGGCAGAGATGGGCAATCAATGAATAAGGAGTTCAGGATGTTCAAATAAGTTGAATTTTAACATTTGCACAGTTAGTCACAGTCATAGTCCATGGCAAGTTTCACTGTTATACATTCCCATGTTTTAACCTCCACTTTTCCTTCTGGGACACATGTGTCTCTAAACTTCCCTTTTATACCCCATTCACATGCCATTCAGTACTTTTAATTTTTCTCATAATAACAAGCTACCATCACCTCTATGTATTTCCATTTTTTTAAGTTCAACCTGGTTAAATATTCTGCACATATTAAGAAACCACTCCCCATTCTTTAACCTCATTTTATATCCTGATAAGCTATCCTATACTTTCTGTTTTCTATCTATGAGTTTACATATGATACTTAGTTCATTTCAGTGAGATTATAAAATATTTGTCCTTTTGTGTCTGACTTATTTCACTTAACATAATGTCTTCAGGGACCATCAATGTTGTCATGTGCTTCAGGACTTCACTCCTTCTTACCACTGAGCAATATTCCATTTTATGTATACACCAAATTTTGTTTATGCAGTCATCCATTGATAGGTACTTGGGTTTTTTCAACTTTTGGCAATTGTGAATAATGCTACTATGAACATCAGTGTTTACATGTCTGTTTCTGTCCCTGCTTTCAGTTTTCTGTGTGTAACCCAAGTAGTGGAATTGCCAGATAGTAAGGCAACTTTATACTTAACACCCTAAGGAACTGCAAAACTGGCCTCCACAGTGGCTGTACCATTTTACATTCCCACCAGCATTGAAAAACTGTTCTCATTTCACCACATCCTCTCCAATACTTTTAGATTCCTGTGTGTTTAAGAGTGGCCATTCTAGTAGGTGAGTTGATATGTCATTGTGGTATTGATTGGCTTGTCCTTAACAGATAATGAATATGAGTAAATTTTTATATGCTTTTTGGCCATCCATGTTTCCTCTTTGCAAAATTGTCTATCATGTCTTTTGTTCATTTTTAATTGGGCTCTTTCTCTTTTTATTCTTGAGTTATATGATTTCTTTGTATATTCTGGATATCAAACCATTATCAGATATGTGGTCTCTCAATATTTTCTCCCATTGAGTTGGCTGCCTGTTCTCCCATTTGTCCAACTCCTTTGAAGCACAGAAGTATTCAATTTTGAAGAGATCCCCTTTATCTAATTTTTCTTTTGTTGCATGTCCTTGGGGTATAAAGTCTAGGATATTACCTTTTATTGCTGGATCTTGAAGATGGTTCCCTATATTTTCTTCTAGAAGTTTTATGTTACTGGCTCTTATGTTCAGATCTTTGATCCATTTTGAATTAATTTTTGCATAGGGTATGAGATATGAGTCCTCTTTCATTCTTTTGGACATGGATATCCATTTCTCCCAACACCATTTATTGAAGAGACTGTTCTGTCCAAGTTGAATGGATTTGGGAACCTTGTCAAAAATCAATTGACCTTAGATCTGAGGGTCAATTTCTGAACTCAGTTCAATTCCATTGATCATACGTCTATCTTTATGCCAGTACCATGCAGTTTTCACCACTGTGGTTTTATAATACATTTTAAAGACAAGCAGATGATGCCTCCCATTTCATTCTTCTTTTTCAAGAAGTTTTTAGCTATTCAAGGCTGCTTACAATTCGAAATCATTTGATAATTAGCTTTTCCATTTCTGTGAAGTAGGCAGTTTGAATTTTGATTAGTATTGAATTGAAGCTGTAGATCAATTTGGGTAGAGTTGGCAACTTAACATCATTTAGTTTTCCATATCATGAACATAGGGTGTCTTCCCATTTATTTAGATCTTCTTTGTTTTTTTAGGAATGTTTTGTAATTGTCTGTGTACAGGTCCTTTACATCTTTAGTTAAGTTTATTCCTAGATATTTAATTATTTTACTTGCTGATGATGTAAATGGATTTTGTTTCCTTGAGTACCTCCTCAGAAAGCTTATTACTAGTGTATAGAGACACCACTGATTTTTGAATGTTGATCTTGTATCCTGCCACTTTGTGGAACACATTTATTAGCACAAGTAGCTTTGTCATAGTTGGTCCATGATTTTCTAAATATAGAATATCTTGCCATTGAAAACAACATTAGCTGTGGTTTTTCACATATGCTCTTTTCATGTTGAGTAATTTTCCTTTAATTCCTGCCTTTCAAAGGTTTTTATCAAGAAAAGATGCTGGATTTTGTCAAACACCTTTTCTGCATCAATCTAGATAATCATGTGGTTTTCTTTTTTGATTTGTTGATGCAGTATATTACATTAATTGATTTTCTTGTGTTGAACCACCCTTGCATACATAGAATAAAACCAACTTGGTCATGGAGTATAATTCTTTTACTGTGCTGTTGGATTCTATTTGCAAGTATTTTTTTTTGTGAGGATTTTTGCATCTGTGTTCATTAGAGAGAGTGGTCTGTAGTTTTTTTGTTTTGTTTTGTTTTGTTTTTTCCTTGTGGTATCTTTAGCAGGCTTTGGTACTAGGGTGATGCTGGCTTCATAGATTGAGTTAGGTAGATTTCCCCCTTCTTCAATTTTTGGAAGAGTTTGAGCAAACATATTATTCAAAGAACTTAGATACTGAAGCTATTAAGAAGATACTCCAAAAGTTTTTTTTTATTTTTTTTAATTCTACTACTGATATACCTCATTTTGAATTACAAACTTAATATCACTAACTTCAAGTTGGGGTATACAAAGATTTTCCAATGGGTACATGAGCATAAAGAAGTTATAAGGGAATCAATTTTCAGATCTTCAACTTCCCTAAGTCCTCTATTCTAAGCCCTGAGAAGTGACCTGCAGTCTAGACTGTATGCTGGTTCAACTTTCCCACCTTACCTTCACAAATGTCCTTGTTTCTCTTTTAAAAAGAGAAGCACATCTCTCAGCCATCTTTAATGTTAGAAGAGTGCATAGCTCAAATTGTAATACTTTCAGCATACCAAAGAAAGGGTGTCAGTGAAGCCTTCCTTTATTCAAGGAATCCTGACTATTATAACTTTAATCAATCATGTATTAATTATTATAATAACTCAAGCTAGAAGAGATTTAACACTTAGGACCTTACATCAAAAGGAACACATATTAAGATAGTAAAGAAGTTTGAAAAGTGATCAAACTATATATGGAATATAAAAATATTTTATGAAACATAAAATTCTGTGGGAAAAATCCATGGAAATGATTTCCAGGCCAAAAGGAACAATGTAAACTTTCAGACTATTAGAAGACTGTTGAGGTATTTTATAAAATGGATACTATTTAACAGGATATACAATAAACAGATTCTATATGTTTTATTTCAGTGTTAATATTTTCAATAAACTTAATATTTTAAATACACTGAAGATTACATTTTCAACTACTTACACTTACAGTGAGAAAAAAGATGTCAACTTAAAAATAGTGAAAGACAAACACTGAGGACTAACAATTTAGTAAGCCAATCCCTCAATCTTGGGGCTTGCCCTTATGAAGCTTGTCACAACAAAGGAGAGGCTAAACCACTTACAATTGTGAACAAGAGTCTCCCCCAGAGAATCTTTTTGTTGCTCAGAGGTGGCCTCTCTCTCTTTCTAAGCCCACTAGGCAGGTGATCTCACTGCTCTCCCCCTCTACATGGGACATGACCCCAAGGGGTATAAATCTCCCTGGCAATGTAGGACATGACTCCTGGGGATGAGCCCTGAAGACGATTACAGAACTATGTTGCTTAATTGGTGTGACTTTGTGATTGCAAAAACCTCATGGCTCACACTCCTTTTATCTAGTGCATGGAAAGATGACTAGAAAAATGACAAAAGCTAAATGAAAAACAGGGTGGGATGGGGGTCAAGGAATGCCTTGGGTGTTCTTTTTTACTTTTATTTTCATTCTTATTTTTATTCTTTTTGGAGTAAAGAAAATGTCCAAAAATAGATTGGGGTGATGAATACACAACTATATAATGGTACCATGAACAGCTGATTGCACATTGTGGATAATTGTATGGTATGTGAATATATATCAATAAAATTGAATTTTAAAAATATGGGAAAAGATCACTTTTTCAAAACTTTTATGTGTATGCATGCAAAACATTTTGAAGACCACTGCTATCAATACATTAATGTTCATTTAATCTTGTGATAAAGTTAATATTATCTCCCTTTGCATGTGAGAAACTAAGGCCAAGCAAATTCACCATGGTATATTATCTTAAAGGCATATGGAAAAGGGAGACTCAATCACCTCACAAAACTGCTCCTCATGATATAAACACAGTGTGTAGGCACTAACTAAAAGTTGGGAAGACCTAGTAAAGAATCAAGAGAAAAAAAACTAAGCAAATAATTATAAATCAGGTAGTGAATTCTAAAGGCAGTATTAGCAATGGCCCCTTATTATTCTAATTAAGGTAAACCATCCTTAAATTTCTAAATTTAGTATTCCTGACATAAACCTTAATTCTTCTATCCAAGTAGATTGCATAACTCAAATAGTGATCACATGAAACCACCTAAACAGTATTCTGCCCCCTTAATGGATTTTTCTCCAAAGTTTGAAATTGATTTCAGTACACAGTTTATCATTTATCATAAAATATTTTACAGTGATTAGGCCTTGGCATATAGAAGTCTGTTCCAGCATGAAGTCTGGCTTTTAAATACAAGACCCCTAATCTGATCAGAAGGAAAACAAATTACTGTATAGCTGTCTGATACATAAACATTGACTCATAAAGCTACCCAATGGGACAAAAAGATAAGTTATGTTTAATAACTAATGAAATAATTCTGGTTGCTGAATTCTAATTCAGATATAACTTTATTGATTCCAAAAAGCAAATAGTACCAATGAAAAGCCCAAATCAGAAGGGTGTAAATGTACCCAGAATCACTCTTCATAATTATGAAATTTAACCTTTATTGAATAACTAACTGACATATGCCCAATGTGTTATTTATCTCACTAATGCTGGCAAGAATTATATGAAGTAGTTTTTATTTTCATGTTACAGCTAGGAAAACTGAGGCTCCGGGAAGGCCAGTGTCTTGCTCAGAGAACAAAAATAAGGGTTGGGAGTTGGGAACTGAATTCATCTACCTTAAAGCCAAAGCATCCTTTTTCCAAATGTCAAGCTAAAATCTGAGACAGAACAGTGATGGGTAACAGTCATGCATCTACTAGTTACATGATTCTCCATTTCACAAAACATTTAAAATGATTTGAAGTTCACCAATATACACGCTGGTAGTCTTTGAATTAAATGTATTAATTGCAATGTCATTTAGAAGACAACTCGAATCTATCTAGTGAGGATACTTGTATCATCTTTTTACCTCCTGACAAACAGACTGTCCTGACAAACCTATTAAACACTCATGGTTCTACCCTCCTACTCTGGTATCTGAGGAGATGAGGATCCCCCAGCCACTCCACTATACAAACTCTTTAAACAGATGATAAACATCATTTTGCACTGCCCTAATAAGGAGAGAAGGAACCAAATACCCATCTATATCCCATAATCAAATAAACATGCTATTCCCACTAAGAAAATATAAATAAGCACTATTAGGTCTAACATAAAATTCAAGTTTAACATACATACAATGTTATTATGAGAGGGCACTGGACAAAAATTTGATCAACTATAATAATAATAACAATAATAAAGCTGCTTTCACAGTCTATCCAGGGCCTAAACTGAAGAGGGGTGGGTCTGGGCTGGGGTGGGGAGAAGGAGAGTCACTGAACTGGCAGAGGTTTCAGCCATGCTGCCTCCATATGTGGAACTTGGCCCAATCCCTATCTAGGTTGAAGTCCTGTGACCAGCAGGGAGTTTGTTTGGGGTAAAATAGGGAGCTCACAAGCTGGCCTGGCAGAGGACATTGGAACCTGGCTGCTCAGGGAGGAAATGTCTTCTGCAGTCACTGTCCTGTGGTCTGAACTCCTAGGATTGACTCCAAAGGATGTGGCCTCTGGCATCTCCCCACACCCTTTTCCCTTTCTCCCCTTGGCTCCTACTCTCCACAGATGTTGCAACCAAAGCCACACCACTTAGTTCACACTCAGAGATCAGAGCTTGGAATTCAGCTCTGACTCATCCCAATATTGTGCTCCTCATCACTGCTGCAGCTGCCCTCATGCTCCAAGTAGCACAGCTGCAGTTGGTGGAGGAGCACAATGGCCAGCTGCCCACCAGGCTCCTGGTGCTGCAGTTGGCTGATCAGTTCTTCCCCTGTAAGGCCAGATCTTTCTCCATCATGCCAGGAATGGAAGGAAAGGAGAGGCTGAAAGGTGAGGGGAAGAAGTTGATACCAGGGTGAAGGGGGCATGGCTTATGAGTGTGG
Source organism: Choloepus didactylus (assembly GCF_015220235.1). Lineage (NCBI taxonomy): Eukaryota > Metazoa > Chordata > Mammalia > Pilosa > Megalonychidae > Choloepus > Choloepus didactylus. The sequence goes on from NC_051316.1 coordinate 4,475,142, forward strand.
GCAGGAGGGAAAGTAGGAGGAGGACAAGACAGAAGAGAAGGCTGTAAATGTGGTGCCACCATAACTGCCCTTCAGTAGCGGTTGTGCAAGATTGCGGTTTCAACTTGTATTTCCCTAATGGCTAATGATGTTGATCTTTTTTCCATGTACTTTATTGGTCATTTATAAATCTTTGTAGAAATGTCCATTCAAGTCCTTTGCTCATTTTAAATGGGGTTGTTTGTCCTTTTGTTCTTGAGTAGTGGCAGTTTTATATATCCTGGGTAAATTCAACAGTTATATGGTATAAAATTTGCAATTCTCCCATTTTTAGGTTGTCATTTCACTTTTTGATGTCCTTTAATGCACAAAAGTGTTTAATGAAGTCCATTTTACCCATTTTTCAGTTTGCTGTATCTGCTTTTCTTGTTACATTTAAAAATCATTGGTCAATATAAGATCATGAAAATTTCCTTTGTTTTCTTCTAAGGAATTTTTACATTTGAGCTCTTATATTTTGGTTCTTGGCACATTTTGAGTTAATTTTTCTATATGGCTCATGATAGGGTTCATCACCTTTTTTTAAGGAGATACCCACTTTCTCCATGACCATTTCTTGAAAATGCTGTTATTTGCATATTCATAGAGAAATAGATGATCTAAGTAGGTCTAAAACTGTTCAAGTAATTGAGTAAAAAACTAAGAATCTTCCACAACAGAAAGCCTCTGAGTCTCAGCACCTCCTTTGGAAAATCTTCAAAAGGGAGCACCAATATCTAGGACCCTTGTATGGTTTGGATGTGTTAAAAGAAGTGATATCAGCCCAAATTCCAGAGTGGACATACCATAGCAGTTATGGTTGTTTAAGGGCAGGAATGGGGAACCTGCTATTCAGAAATTTTCTAGCAGGGACCACTGGTGCTGGGAAGACTTGGATATCAGTCCACCAATACCTTGTCCAGCCATCTCAGTTCTAACAGATAGAGAGAGAGATGGAGAATCAAGGTGTTTTAATTTGCTAGGCTGCATAAAGGAATGACATGAAATGGTTTGGTTCTAAAATGTGAATTTATTAGCTTATGGTTTTGAGGCTAATATAAAGTCCAAATCAAGGCATTGTCAAGGTGATATTTTCTCTGGGAAGACTGGGACATTCTTTGGCTGGTGGCTGGTGAACCTTGGCCCTCAGCACATGGCATGTTGCATGGAGGCATTTCTGGGTGTCATGCTTCTCTTTCAGGTTCCTGATGTATCTTCTTGCTTCATGTGTCTTTTCTCTATCACTGTCTGAATTTCATTCCACTTATAAGGGCTCCAGTAATAGGATTAAGACCCACCCTGATTGAGGTAGGTCACACCTTAACTGAAGTAGCCTCATCATAATGTCCTACTTATAATAGGTTCACACCCACAAGAATGGTTTATATTTAAGAACCTGTTTTTCTGGGGCACATATAGCTCCAAACTATCATGGAAGTTTCTGTTCTTTAGGAAACCCATGGTTGGGTGCAGAGCAAACATTCAATAAATTCATCCAGTGCACCCTGAGCACTTAATTGCTGCTAATGGCAAACATGCCTCCATTGCCTATCTTACAGATGTAGAAATGAGACTATGTCAAAGCCAATTGGCAATCACTGCATCCCAGACATCCACAGATCTCTCCTGGCCCTTGCAGATGCTTCACCAATGGAACAGTGGTTGACTTGACTATTTCAGAAGGTCAGTGAACAGGACTCCCATGGAGAAGTAGGTGCAGTAAGCCACTTCTTAAAGCTATGTGGGCAGGTGGCAGAATCTGTGCCTGTCTTAAATGTAGATTTGCACCCAGGTCCCCTGTGATGGTTAAGTTCATGTGTCAATTTGGTCAGGTTGTGATGCTCAGTTGTCTGGTCAGGCAAGCACTGACCTAACCATTACTGCAAGGGCATTTTGTGGCTAGTAAATAAACCATAAGGCTGGTTTATTAAATCATTAATCAACTGCACCTATGACCAACTAAGGGAGTGTCTTCTGCAATGAAAGAATTCAATCAGTAGGATTTAACAAAATCATTGAGGACTTTTAAGGGAGAAGAGAGAACTCTCATTTTTTTTCAGCCAGCCAGTCTCTCCAGGGGAGTTCACTAAGGACCTTCATCAGAGTTGCAAGCTCACAGCCTGCCCTATGGAATTTGGACTCATGTTTCCCCATAGTTACATGAGACAATATGTACAGATGGCTCTGTTTCCCTAGAAAACCCTGACTAATACACACTCCTTCCCAGCAACTTCCTTCCCTAGGGAGATGCAGGTGATCCCAGAGCCTGTTCTCTTAACCATTCCTGATACAGGCAATGAGCCCAGAGCCCAGCCTGATCTTCCCATGTCTCACACAGAGATGACTCCACTATACAGGGAAAGAGGGTTCCTGGAGGCATTGACAAGCAAATGATGTTTTGGGGTCTGCATCAACTCCTTTCCACCCACCACAAGTCCTGAAGTATTCCAGAATCCTCTCCTCCCAACAAAATGCAAGCTGGTGGTGCTTTGCAGGATTCTGTGCCTGGGTTTTGGGTTGCAGGCATCCTCACCCCAGGCTCCTGTATCCTTTGCAGGGACTCGGAAGTCAAGGACTTCAGGAAGCAATGCCTGCAGGCCTCCATAGCCAAGTACAAAACCTGTGGGAATGAGGACTGCCTGGTCCTCTATATCTGGGTCCCCTCAGGCAACAAGCAAGGCCATGCTTACCTGCCTGTTCCCTTCCTTCACTCTGCTCCCTGCAGGATACCCCCATCAGCCAGTCTTAAGTCCTGCCTTATTTGTGGTGGGTGGAAGCTCCAATGCTGCACTTTTCAGAAATCAGAACAGAGATAAGGTAGAAATTAAATGGGAAGCTCTACCAGTGTTCCCCAAGACAATTGCATGGCAGATCTTTGGAGAACCTCCCTAAGGCTTTAAGGACTTCTATTCCTTGGGTTGTGAATCCAGGGCAGTAGTTTCCTTAGTTTCTGTCTCCCCAGACAACTACTTATATTCCAGAATGCTATTCCCAGAACCAGGAAGCTGGAGTTGAATTGTGAGATGCAGGAGCATGTGATAGATATAACAAAATAAAAGTGAGTGGAAGGAAGACAGAAAAATTGAGATACAGAGAAAACTAGTGGCTAGAGCTGGTCCTGAAGCTGATTCTCAGCTAGGAGTTGTGCAACAGATTGTACTGAAGATATTTGTAGCTCTGGGGTTGGTGCTATATGTGCATTGTCTGTGACTCAGACACTGGAGCCAACTCTAACTCTCAAGTTGGTGATAGAGCTTCCATTGACTATTGTTTTTAGAACTGGCATAGAAGCTAGCCTCTGAGCTGTCTTTATCACTTCAATTGATGTTGCTTTCTGCTCTGGAGCTGATACCTGAGCAGACCCTTCCTCTGGAGCTGCTGCTGGCTATGGCTCTAACTCTGGAACTGTTGTTAGAGTTGTAGTTCCTACCTGGTGCTGACACTAGCCTGTGATATTCTGCCTTAAGCACAGGGACTTGTGCTGTATCTGGTTCTGGTTCTAGAGCTAGTACTTCTGGTGGTGCTAGAGGTGATGATGGAGCAGGCATAGAAGCTATTGGTTGTACCAATAGACATGTTGTTAGAGTTAATTGGTAGAGCTAGGCACCTATTGCCACTGAAATGCACAATATTAAGTGGTTAACAATAAATACATTTGATGGCTATTTTAGGACAAACAAGTAAACAAAACCTTATAATGCAATATGAAAAAACTGCCAAAAAATAAAAAAGTGCCCTCCCAGGTGAGAACACAAAATCTCTTTTGCTTGAGCTGATGATGTTTAATACATGAATTAGAGCTGGAACTGGTTCCTGAGCTGGATCAAGCTGTGGAGTTGACTCTAACTGAGAAGTTGTGCTAAAGCTGATACTGGAGTTTGCTGTGTATGGACTGTCCAGAATGCCATAACAACCTTGAGGATTGACTCTGAAAAGATGCCCTAAGGCACCATTTGTTTTGAGTGCTAGGCCTGGGGCAGTGGACAGGAGGGCCTGTGACACATGTGAATGGAAGAACTTGCCCTCCTGTGCACCCTCATCCTGGGTTCCCATCCCTGCTCCCAGACTTTCCAGCTGGGAGATTTTGGGCAAGTCTGAGCCACAGATTCCCACATGTGAAATGAGGATAAGGACTTCATGAGCATGCCCTACTCTGTGCCAGGAGCTAAGATCCTTCGGGTGCTCTGGCCAGAGCCTGGCCACAGTAAGAAAAGGAGACGGCAGATTAAAGGTTCTCATGTGTGAAAGAGGGGATGCAGAGAGGCTGCAAGAGTGTGTGAGGGTCATGTTTGGGGTGAAAAATGGTCTGGAACATGAAAGAGAGGATGATTGCACAGCATTGTAATGTACATGAAGACATTGATATGCACACTTCAGAAGGTAATAACATAAATTTAATTTAAAAGTAATTAAAAAGGAAAAATAAACCAATCTATATGAAAAGTAAAATATGAAACAGAAAGCAGCAGACAGGGAAAAAAGATGCCTTCACTGGAGATGAGAAAGCAGGCTCCATTTCTTGGTCTGACCCTGTCTGAACCTAAGATCTGGAACTGGATCTGGTGCCTAGACTGGCTGTACCTGGGCAGGTGATGCTGGAGCCAGGGCTGGCATTGCCTCCAGCACTGGTCCTGGCTCCACTCCAACTCCTCCATTGGAGTTGGGGCTGGTGCTATTACGATTGTCTCTAGACCCCATAATGCAGGTGACACCAGTTCCAGTCTCTCCACAAGAGTCTTAGCTTCAGGGGACTCTATATTTTCAAGTGTTAAACACTCTGGCACAGGTTCTAGAGGTAGAGATGTGACTGTCAATGGGGCTGACATTGGAGCTGACCCTGGATCTGCAAAAGGCAGAATGTTCACCAGATGACTTCCTTTCCAGGTGTCTTTCGAAAGTCAGAAAATGAACTTCTTCTCTTGAGAAGAACAATCTCAAAAATTCAACCCAGGAAGGATTTGCAGACAAAGGATCCTGGATGAGAGGTCTGTGGTTTCTCTTTGTTCCTTTCCCAAATCTAGCATCTGGAGGCTCCTCACTGTGTGCACCCCTGTGTTCTTCTCCATGAGCTCTAAAGTACCAACCACCAGTCCTCCTCACCCTCTTGCTCTGCATCAGTTGGCTCCAGATCATCATGCTGTTCCTGTAAAGGATGGGCATGGCCCAGCAGCTCTGAAGCTGTCATGCTGACCTTCTCATAGGCCACCAGTACCTGATATTGCTTCAAACATGGGAAATGTGGCTTAGCAGATGGCCATACCTGGGGATTGGGGGTGGAAAGGGAGTGCAGTAGAGTTCTGGATTTATCTGGTTCTGGATGTGGAACTGTGGGCTATTCTGGGAGATCCTGGGATGGAGCCTGGGAGAGCTCACAGGTTTGTGTCTTGGGACTTGTTTTGGAGAAGACTCTGCTCCCAATCTCTCCTCCAGCATACTCTGGTCTTTATGAACATAGTGGTGCACTTGTACTCTGATCAGGGAAATTTCCATTACCCAATTGTGCAGCTCCTCACTGGTCTCCTGGGTGCAACTCTACAAAGACAGTTCCTGACACCAGTCAGGAATGCATCAGGATCCTATCTGGCCATCACCAAAGGGGAAAACATGACAAGAAGTTCTGCTTCCAGATGAGGCACAGGAGTCTGTCTGCAGATACCTCTCACAGGAGGAAAGATGACACCTCCATGACTCTGTATCAACCTGTGGGCAAATGGGCCCCATCCCCAGATATACCCCACCTACACTGCCAGCCTGTGCTGGGAGGGACCATGATGTGTCCACCAGGCTTCCATCTCCAAATTCCTATTCCTTCCCAGGGTCTGTACCTGCTCATGGCCCTCCCCTCCACACACAGTGAGAGTGGGAGGTGCTGAAGGCTGTCCAAGCTGGACCACAGTGGATGGCCTTGTCTGCAGTCCCCTACTCTGTGACCTCTGGGTTGCCTTTGGATTTTTCCTGGTAAATGGCCAGAGTCTTTGAGGCAAGTACTGAGCCAATGCCTGTATCATTGAAAAAGGCTCTTGCTTCTGGGTTTCCTGAGGCTACAGCCTCAATAAATAGGTAGACTGGAAGAAAACATCTTCTTCTTTTGAGTGTTTCTGCCTGACTGAGCTGTTGGGAGGCTCTCTCTAGACTAAGGGTTCCTGGTTACAGGGATTCCAAGATCTGTTGGATAAAGGTCTCATTCCCAGGTTTCCAGAGGCCAGATCCTCAAGATCTATGGATGCAAACAGGAGACCATGTTACTCTCAAGTGTCTCTGGCTAAATGAATGGAACACCAATGCCTGGTTACCAGGGTTCTGAGTTCTGCTGGGCTCTGTTTTTAAGGAATTGAGTTCACTTCCTGGGGTAATTTTCCCTGTGACCCTTCCCTGGATATGACTTCAATGGCCATCTGTGCTGTGGAATCCTCACCCTCCTTGTTGTTATTCTGCCTAATTGTATGGAATTGCACCAAAAAATCCCTCCTTGCTCCCCTGGCTAGACCTGGGGCATCAAGAAGTAATTTGAGGAGACTGAACTGGACTCACATCTGGCTATTTTTTTATCCCAATTCTGTGACCCTGGAGGAGTCATTTACTATATCAGTGTTCCCCAAATCCTTCTCCTGAGCAAGAGGCTTTGGCTGGTTTCAGGTCTTTACATACCGCAGAAAGGACCATCTTATTTTATTACATTCCTGTGGTTGCAGACCTATTGTATGGGGGACCTTTGGCTAGGTAATTTCAATTGAGGTGTGATCCACTGCATTCATGGTAGATCTTATTCCTTTCACTGGCATCCTTTATGAGAGGATAAAGACAAGAAAAGTCAAGAGAGCTTAGGGAGAAAGCGTCCTGGAGGAGCTGAGAGAGCTACTGAATCCAGAAACTGAAAGCAAGGAAACTTGGGATTGAGAGACCAGCAGACATGAGACATGTGGTTTCCCATGTGACAGATGTGTCTCAGATGCCAACAGCCTTTCTTCAGAGAAGGTATCATCCTGATGATGCCTTATTTTGGACATTTTCACGGCCTTAGTATTGCAACTTGTAAGCTAATAAATTCCCATTGTTAAAGACAGTGTGTTTCTGGTATATTGCATTTTGGTAGCTTTAGCAAACTGAAACAAGTTTCATACTAGCATGTATTTCCTAGGGACCCATCAGGTGAATGTGAAATAATACATATATAACTCTTGGGCTGGGGTCCTATGTAGCTAGTGCATAGACTTCAAGAAGGAAGAATTACTAGATGGGGTGTGAAGTAGCATGGAACAACTCAAAACTGGGATGAATTGTGGCAGTGTGAACTTGGGAAACTCCCCTATGTACTTGGCTTTATTTCTCAGTCCACACAATGAGCAACTGAAATTCAATGAAAGTCAAACATCTTTACCCTGTTATTAAATCCCTGTGTCTTTCCCTTGTCTTTAGAATCAGTTCCAAGTGCCACCTCTTAACCATGTGATGGGCAACCTCCAAATGCCTTTTAAGGATCCCTGCCTCCTGGGGAATATATCCTGGTATATTTCCCCCTCTTGGATGTGGCTGGGCTGACTGATTTGTAAATAATAGAACATGACAAAACAGATGTATGACCCAGTGGGATTTAGTTAGAGAAAGTCTGTGATTTCTGCCTTGCTCTTTTCTTTTGTATTCTCAGTCCTCCCACCAAACCGTCACTAGGGAAGCAGCTGTGATATTCTGAGCTGTCCTACAGATGCCCACATGACAAGATGAGGGAGGCATAGTAAACATACAGGAGGGACCTGAATCTAGTGGAGCTTCTTTGGGAACAAAGTCCCAGGCTGCTGGGAGGACTTGGGGCAGAAGCACCCACGTGAGCCTTGCTGAGATTCATGGTCCACAGATAATGTGAGAAAATAAATGTTTGTTGTTGTCAGGTGGTAACTTTTTCTTAATTTTAGAACCTTTTAATTACTCCAGAAAAGAAATAAAAATAAAAAGATAGCCAAAATCCTCCTATACCCCTTATCCCAACCTAACCTTCCCCATTATTTACTCATAATATTGGTATGGTACATCTGTTACTCTTGATGAAAGAATATTCAAATATTGATATTATCTATATGCCATAGTTTTCAATAGGTATTATTTTCCCCTATTCCCTTCTATTATGAATTCCATGTAGTAAGGCCATACATTTGTTGTAGATCATGTCAGAACAATTTTACCTTTGTACATTTAGTCACAGACATTGTCCACTGCAAGATTCACTTCATTATACATTCCCATATTATAACCTCCAACTTCCACTTCCACCACTTTCACAAACCATTCAGTGCTGTTAGTCCTTCTCCGAAAGGCTTTTAAAGAACAGACAACTGGAAATGAGAAGATGGCGGAGTGGTGAGGAGCAGAATTTCATCTCTCCCCTAGAGCAGCTGGCAATTACCCAAGAACTATATGAAACAGTGTTTTCGGGGTCTCCAGTAACCAGTCACACATTGGACACAAGTTTGGAATTGGAGGAAAAGCTGAGATCACAGTGAACATTGTAAGTTCCCCGGACCAGGGGTCTGGCACCCCTCCCCACCCAGACCTCACAGACAGTCTTGCTGCCGGCTCCCTGAAAGGGGGGAAAAAAACAAAAAACAGCAATCTGCTGAGGGCAAGAAGGGAGGCTCAACCCAGCCTCAACTGCAGAATTAATTAACAAATTAATTAACTAATTTTGGGAGCTGGGGTGCTAAAGAAGTGCTGGGCTCTGAGAAGTGGGGGCACGGAAAAGCAGGCACCCATTCCCAGACTCCACAAAAGCCATTTTTTTCCCCTATATTTTGTCACTTCTGTCTTCTCACTGATCCCTTATTTTTTTGCATTTCAATAGCCCCTGGCAGGGGTGGAACTGAAGCTGTTGGAGAGTAATTATCAGACAATAGCCCAAAGCATATCTTTAAATGCTCTATTCTGACACTGACAAAACTTCCAGGCTGTGGAAAGACTTTTAAAAGAGACACTTTTTTTTTTCCTTTTTCTTTTTCTTGTATTTCTTTTCTATTTTTTTAATGTAAAAGTAATATATGTGGTTATTTTCTATCAGAAAGCCCAGGTTGATGGACTAGGCTGGGTTTGGGGTGAGACAGAGTACCCACAGTGTCTTTGAGTTCCATATTCACTACTGAAGGCCTCCACCCCTGTCTTTAACTGGCAACTCAGGCTGACCAAAGAATCTACCTGGAGAGGCCCCAAAGAGGAGAGGGGAGAAGGGAATAGTGCCCCTGAGAGACAACTGGATTTCTGAGGATTGAGAGAGTGGAGGGAGGTCCAGCTCAACTGGCAGTCCTCTTTCTAGGAACTCAGACCCCAGGGGCCAGAATTCAGATTCCGGCTTCAGTCAGCCACAGCCCAGACAGGATCAGAGTCACCAGGAGAACTAAAGGCTCCACACCTCCTTACACTGGTGGGGGAGCTGTGAGCGGGCAAGCACCACCTGCTGGACAGGAGAGGAAAAGCACCAATTCTAAAGGCCTCATAGGAGGGTCTCATTCTCAGGAAAACTCCATACCCTCTCAATGAGACCTGGGCCTCACTAGACTGGGAAAATCTAACTAGGGTTGACCATATCTGAGGAGACCCACTCACAAAAAGGTTACATAGAGCCAGAGCAAGAAACAGAAAAAAACAAGAGGGGAAAAATTCTGATCAACTAAATAGAACTTAAGTTAGAGGTCTAGAATAAGTTGAACTGAATAACAGAGGCCAGAGAACAAAGCCAACCAACAAGAAAACCACTAGGTAAAAGATAGAAAACACACTCCAAAATAAACTAATCAAGAAAATCAGATGCCTAAACAACTTAAGATAACAAGCCTTACGAGGAAACACAAAAACATGGACCAGCCAAAGGAACAAACTAATAACTCAGCTGAGACACAGGAGTGGAGGCAACTAACACTAAATAAATTCAATGAAATGAAGGAAGATATAGCAAAAGAGCTGAAGGATATAAAGAAGACACTGGATGACCATAAAGAAGAATTCATAAACTTAAAAAAACAAATGGCAGAACTCATGGGAATGAAGGCCACAATGGAGGAGATGAAAAACACAATGGAGGGACACAACAGTAGATTTGAACAGGCAGAAGAAAGCATCAGTGAACTGGAAGACAGGTCATTCGAATTCATACACACAAAAGAACAGATGGTGAAAAAAATGGAAAAATACGAGCAGGGTCTTGGGGAGCTGAGTGACAACATGAAATACACAAATATATGTGTTGTGGGTATCCCAGAAGGAGAAGAGAGGGGAAAAGGGCCAGAAAGAGTAATAGAAGACATAATCACTGAAAATTTCCCAACTCTTATAAAAGAAAGAGAATTAGAGATTCAAGAAATACAACGTACCCCAAACAGAATAGATCCCAATAGACCTACACCAAGACACTTACTGGTCAGATTGTGCAATGTCAAAGACAAAGAGAGGATTCTGAAAGCAGCAAGAGAAAAGCAATCCATCACTTACAAGGGAAGGTTGATAAGACTATGTACAGATTTCTCTGCAGAAACCATGGAGGCAAAAAGACAGTGACATGATATATTTAAGGTACTGAAAGAGAAAAACTGCCAACCAAGAATTCTATATCCAACAAAACTTTCCTTCAAAAATGAGGGAGAGATTAGAGCATTTTCAGACAAACAGACACTGAGAGAGTTTGTGAATAAGAGACCAGCACTACAAGAAATACTAAAGGAAGTGCTACAGGCTGATAGGAAAAGACAGGAGAGAGAGAGTTGGAGAAGAGTGCAGAAATGAAGATTACCAGGAAAGGTAAAAGGAGAGGAAAAAATAAGATATGACATATAAATTCCAAAAAACAAAATGATAGTAGAAAGTACTGCCCTTACAGTAATAACACTAAACGTAAATGGATTAAACTCCCCAATAAAAAGACAAAGACTGGCAGAATGGATTAAGAAACAGAACCCATCCATATGCTGTCTACAAGAAACTCACTTTAGACACAAGGACAAAAATAGACCGAAAGTGAAAGGTTGGAAAAAGATATTTCATGCAAACAACAACCAGAAAAAAGCGGGAGTAGCTATATTAATATCAGACAAGTTACACTTCAAAAGCAAAACAATTAAAAGAGACAAAGAAGGACATTATATATTAATCAAAGGGTCAATTCATCAAGAAAATATAACAATCATAAATATTTATGCAACAAGCCAGAGTGCCCTGAAATTCATGAGGCAAACACTGCGATCACTGAAAGGAGAAATAGATACTTTTACAATAATAGTTGGAGACTTCAATACACCACTCTCATCAATGGATAGAATATCTAGACAGAGGATCACTAAAGAAACAGAGATGTTGAATTGTATGATAAATTAACTAGACTTGACAGGCATTTATAGAACACTACATCCAACAAAAGCAGGATACACTTTTTTCTCAAGTGCTCATGGAACATTCTTTAGGATAGACCACAGGTTAGCTCACAAAGCAAACCTCAACAAATTTCAAAATATTGATATCATACAAAACACTTTCTCAGACCACAATGGAATGAAGTTGGAAATAAATAAAAGGCAGAAGGTCATAAAATTCACAAACATATGGAGGCTAAACAGCACCCTCTTAGAAAACTAGTGGGTAAAGAAAGAAATTACAAGAGAAATTAGTAAATACCTCGAGATGAATGACAATGAATACACAACTTATCAAAACTTATGGGATGCAGCAAAGGTGGTGCTGAGAGGGAAATTTATTGCCCTAAATGCCTATATTAAAAGAGAAGAGAGAGCAAAAATTGAACAGTTATCTGCTCACCTGGAGGAATTAGAGAAAGAACAGCATACTAACCCCAAAGCAAGCAGAAGGGAAGAAATAACAAAGATTAGAGCAGAAATAAATGCAATTGAGAACAGGAAAACAATAGAGAGAATCAACAAAACCAGAAGTTGTTTCTTTGAGAAAATCAATAAAATCAATGGACCACTGGCTAGGCTAACAAAAAAAAAGAGGGAGCAGATGCAAATAAATGCAATCAGAAATGGGAAAGGAAATATAACTACCAACCCTGCAGAAATTAAGGAGATAATGAGAAGATACTATGAGCAACTATATGCTAATAAACTAGACAACTTAGATGAAATGGACAACTTCCTAGAAAAGCATAAACAGCCAACATTAACTCAAGAAGAAATAGATGACTTCAACAAACCAATCACAAGTAAAGAGATTGAGTCAGTCATCAAAAAGCTCCCAAAAAGGAAAAGCCCAGGACCGGATGGTTTCACATGTGAATTCTACCAAGCATTGAAGAATGAATTAGTACCAATCCTGCTCAAACTCTTCAAAAAAATTGAAGAGGGAAAGCTACTTAACTCTTTCTGTGAAGCCAACATCACCCAAATACCAAAACCAGACAAAGATACTACAAAAAAAGAAAATTATAGACCAATTTCTTTAATGAATATAGACACAAAAATCCTCAACAAAATACTCACAAATCGAATCCAGCAGCACATTAAAAGAATTATACAACACAACCAGGTGGGATTTATTCCAGGTATGCAACGCTGGTTCAACACAAGAAAATCAATTAATGTAATACAACACATCAATAAATCAAAGCAGAAGAACCACATGATCATCTCGATTGATGCAGAAAAGGCATTTGACAAAATTCAACATCCTTTCCTGGTGAAAACACTTCAAAGGATAGGAATAGAAGGGAACTTTTTCAATATGATAAAGGCAATATATGAAAAACCCACAGCTAACATCACACTCAATGGGGAGAGACTGAAAGCTTTTCCTCTAAGATCAGGAACAAGACAGGGATGCCCACTATCACCATTGATATTCAGCATTGTGCTGGAAGTTCTAGCTAGAGCAATTAGGGAAGAAAAAGAAATAAAAGGCATCCAAATTGGAGAAGAAGAAGTAAAACTTTCACTATTTGCAGATGACATGATTCTATATGTAGGAAATCCAGAAAAATCTACAGCAAAGCTACTAGAACTAGTCAATGAATACAACAAAGTAGCAGGCTACAAGATCAACATGCAAAAATCTGTAGTGTTCCTATACACAAGTAATGTGCAAAAAGAGGAGGAAATCAAGAAAAAAATCCCATTTACAACAGCAACCAAAAGAATCAAGTATTTAGGAATAAACTTAACCAAGGACACAAAAGACCTTTACATAGAAAACTATAAGAAACTGCTAAAGAAATTGAACAAGACCTGAAAAAATGGAAGAACATACCATGTTCATGGTTTGGAAGACTAGATATAGTTAAGATGGCATTTACCTAAGTTGATTTACACATTCAATACAATACCAATTCAAATCCCAAAAACTTACTTTACAGAAACAGAAAAACCAATAACTAAATTTATGTGGAAGGGTAAGGTGCTCCAAATAGCAAAAATATCTTTAGAAAGAGGAATGAAGTGGGAGGTCTCACACTACCTGACTTTGAAGCATATTACAAAGCTACAGTGCTCAAAACAGCATGGTACTGGCATAAGGACAGATATACTGATCAATGGAATCGAATTGAGTGTTCAGAAGTAGACCCTCACATCTACAGACAACTGATCTTTGATAAAGCAGTGAAGCCGAAGCAACTAGGAAAGAGCAGCCTGTTCAATAAATGGTGTTTGGAGAACTGGCTATCCATTTCCAAAAGAATGAAAGAGGATGTCCATCTCACACCTTATACCAAAATTAACTCAAAGTGGATCAAAGACCTAAACATTAGTACCAAGACCACAAAACTCTTAGAAGAAAATGTAGGGCAATATCTTAAAGATTTTGTGATAGGAGGTGGTTTCATAGACCTCACACCCAAGGCACAAGCAACCAAAGAACAAATAGACAAATGGGATCTCCTCAAAACTACATACTTTTGTATATCAAAGGACTTTGTCAGAAAAGTAAAAAGGCATTCTACAAAATGGGAGATGATATTTGGAAACTGCATATCAGATAAGGGTTTAATATCCCAAATATGTAAAGGAATCCTGCATCTCAATAACAGAAAGACAAACAATCCAATTAAAAAATGGGCAAAAGACATGAACAGACATTTTTCTGAAGAGGAAATACAAATGGCTCAAAAGCATATGAAAAAATGCTCAACTTCACTGGCTATTAAGGAAATGCAAATCAAAACCACAATGAGATATCATCTCACACCTACCAGAATGGCCATTATCCAAAAAAACAGAAAATGACAAGTGCTGGAGAGAATGTGGAGGAAAAGGCACACTTATTCATTGTTGGTGGGAATGTAGAATGGTGCAACCACTCTGGAAGACAATATGGAGGTTCCTCAGGAAGCTAAATATAGATTTCCCATATGACCCAGCTATTCCATTGCTAGGTATATACTCAGAGGAACTGAAACTTAAGACACAAACAGACATTTGTAAACTGATGTTTATTGCAGCATTATTCACAATTGCCAAGAGGTGGAAACAGCCCAAATGTCCATCAAAGGATGAGTGGATAAACAAACTGTGGTATATACACATAATGGAATGTTATGCAGCTGTAAGACAGAACAAAGACATGGAACATATAATAATGTGGATGAACCTTGAGGACATTATGTTGAGTGAAGTTAGCCAGAAACAAAAGGACAGATTCTGTATGGTTTCACCAATATGAACAGACATTAATGAACAAACTTTGGGAGTTAAAAGCTGACAACACAGGTGACCAGGAGAAAGAAAGAGGGCAGAGATCAGCCATTTGATGCTGAAGGACTACAGAATGTTTAGGATTGATTGCATAGATCCAGAAATAGATAGCATAATACTGTGTGACGGTAGCATGGTATTGTAAGTACACTGAACAAAGATGTCTGTGAGTAAGACTGAAAGAGGTGGGATAGGAGAATGTATGACACCAGAGGTAAAGATAGATGATAAAGACTGGGACTGTATAATGTGGCAATAACTGGAGTGGCCAATGACTGTTACTAAATATACAAATATAAGAATGTTTTTGCATGTGGGAAAGCAAATAAATGTCAACCATGTAGAAATTTGAAAAGGGGATGGTATTCAGGAAAAAACATAATCAAAGCACACTGGAGTCTATGGTCAACAAACAGTAACATTGTAATATACTTCCATTAAATGTAACAAAGGCAATATGCCAATGCTAAATGTATATGAGAGGGGGATATAGGGGAGGAATATGGGATTCTTGGTAGCAGTGTTATTTGCTGTCCTTACTAGTATATTGTATTGTATGACATGTTATTTTTCTTTTTATCATTTTTTTCTTATTGCTAAAAAAAACAATTTTTCTTGTAGTAATCAGTATGTTTAAGTGCTGATTGTGGTGATAAATGTACAACTTTATGATGATACCATGAACAACTGATTGTGCACTGTGGATAACTGTATGGTATGTGAATATAACTATAAAATTGTAGAAAAATATATATATAGGAGTAAAAGTGTTGGAGAAAACATGGTGAGAGGGATGATGTCTCACCAATATGGACTAACTACAATGTGTAAACTCAGAATTGAATGTTAGAACATAGCCTAATGTGGACATAATAATTGTAATAGTCCCTAGATTGTAAGCTCTTCCAGCAGTTAACTCTATCCCTGAATTGTAATGCCTATCTCTAAACTTTGAGATGCTGATCCCCTAGCATATAACCTGATTGGTCTCTGGAACAATGCATATCTCTGAGACACCTGAAACTCAGAGCTAGAGCTCAGCAGATATGAATGTCAGTATTAGTGCATACAGCCACTGTCAAAAAAAAAAAAAAAAAAAAAAAAAAAAAGCTGAAAAAGAGCCCAGACTTCCATTCATGATATGAATTAAACAGGTCTGGTTAAGACCAGGGCAAGCCAGGCCAAAGGGTAAAGGTTGAAACTGATTGTGTTTTAAAACTTCAACTTCCATATGAGACCAAGGGAAGAGATATCTATTTGGTACAGGATCTAAATTTTCTAAAAGATACAACTCCACAGTCGATTGGTTCAAACACCACAATTTCATGGAACTTTGAATAGGAAGTGAGATATGGTCGGTTAGTATAAGCTGGAGTGAAATAGTGACACATCCCAGAGTAATTTGGGCAGATAATAAAAAATATATTTACACCCTCCCCTTCCTCAGCCCCAAGGATCTGGGGGAAGGTGCAGATGTGTTGGACATCCTAACTTGGACTGGTGTTGATGTTGTCACAAACATTGGGACTGGCGGTTTGAAGTGCTGAGCCCTCGAGCATGGGACTTGCCCTTATGAAACTCATTACCACAAAGGAGAGTCTAAACTTGTATGTAATGGTGCCTAAGAGTCTCCCTCTGAGTACCTCTTTGTTGCTCAGATGTGGCCCTCTCTCTCTAACTGAGCCATCTCAACAGGTGAACTCGCTGCCCTGCCCCCTAAACGGGACCTGACTCCCAGGGGTGTAAATCTCCCTGGCAATGCAGAATATGACTCCTGGGGATGAATGTGGACCCTGCATCATGGGACTGAGAGTATCTTCTTGACGAAAAGGGGGATGCAAAGTGAGATGAAATAGTTTCAGTGGCTGAGAGATTTCAAATGGAGTCGAATGTCTGGTGTACATTCTTATGCACTATATAGATAACACCTCTTAGGTTTTAATGTATTGGAATAGGTAGAAGTAAATACCTGAAACTACCAAACTCCAACCCAGCATTCTGGACTCCTGAAGACAATTATATAATAATGTAGATTACAAGGGGTGACAGTATGATTGTGAAGACCTTGTGGAGCACACCCCCTTTATCTAGTGTATGGATGAGTAGAAAAATGGGGATAAAAACTAAAGGACAAATGGGGTGGGATGGGGGATGATTTGGGTGTTCTTTTTTCACTTTTATTTTTTATTCTTGTTCTGGTTCTTTCTGATGTAAGGAAAATGTTCTGAGATAGATTGTGGTGATGAGTGCATAACTATGTGATCATACTGTGCACAGTGGATTGTATACCATGGATGATTGTATGGTGTGTGAATGTATTTCAATAAAACTGAATTTAATAAAAAAAAAAAAGAATACACAACCATCAGCTCTCTGATACAGTAGTTCAGGGAGGTTCCTTGCATTCTGCTTTCAGTAGGGTCAGGGACTTTGAGTGAGCATTCAGGGTTCAGCTTTAAGAGAGGAGAGATCCCATCTGTCCTCTGAGTTTGGAGAAGCTGGCATATAATCTCCTGGGTTCTATGTGGTCTGGGAAGCTGCTCACTCATATGGAAGCCTTGGACATGACCCAGAAGCTCCTTCTTATAAATCATAAGAAGGTAACCTGGTGTAAGTGGAATGTGGGGTTAAAAAGAAGTGGATTTCACCAAGTATGGAGCTGCCTGTCTTACAGACATGAGAGGAACCTTGTGACCTGAGGAAAATCACTAATTTTAAAGGAAATATTTGAATACCAACATTACATTTCATATAATTTATGAAACTTTACACAACCAAGATATTTTAATTCAAGGTAATCTGAAGGGAATAGGAGAGAGAATTGGGAAAATATTTGAAGATAGATTGATAATAGTTTAATAGAAAAGAAGTCAGAGATGTTAGAATTCTTGGTTTCTGTGATGCCAGGAAGTTTCTGCTGTGCTGGAATGAGAATTAGAAGAGTTTTATTAGGAGATAATGGGACATCATCTCTGGTTCTTTAGTATCAAAATAAATGTAATATTTTGGAAAGAACAACAAGGAGTCACAGCATTTTAACTGAGAGAGATGATCTACATGGAATAATTTATGGCACACTTAATCAAACCAAGGTGTGTAAGGGTGATGATAACATGGGGAACTAAGGACCAAGGATTCATTGACAAATTTTTGGGCAGTGACTCTCCCTGTGCTGAAAGGGAGACAAAAACCTAAGGCATTGACGCTGACCCCTGATCTCAGGAAAAGACCCCACCCACAGTGAGGTCTAAGCTGGAGCAGGGACACAATAAGGGGTGCCCACTCACAAGACAGGCAGTGAACTCTGTTCTGGAGCCTGGAGCACTCAAGTCCTCTCTTCTCATTTCTTCATCATTGTCTCTTCCTTCCACTCCATGCCAGGACTCTGGGAGGCATCAATGTGAAAAAGTTGGGGGTTTTATTCATTCATTTCTGTTATTTATTTCAAAATAATTTTAAAATTAAGAACCATTGCAGAAATAATGCAAAATAGCCAGCTGCAGCCACACATGTGCTGGAGAGCTGGGCCTCAAAGCCAACCCTGACCTGGGAATGTGGCTTCTGAGGCTGCTTACCTGGGGGCTGGGGTCCCTGGGGCTAAGGCCTTCTGCAGGCCTGACTGACTGGCACTGACCCCAGGCCACAGACCACTGCTGCCCACTGAGCTGTGAACATGGAGTGCTGTGGAGTGGGTGGAATAAATTCCAGTGAGTGTGAAAACAAATCAAGACAAAAATGTCAGAGGAATTTGAAGCCAATATTATGGATTCTTTGATAGATATGCCATTTGTAACTATAGATATAAAAGATGATTATGGAAATTACAAGAAGAATTAAGATCCTGCAAAATGCAATAATACAGCAAGATGATCCACTGGCCAAAGACATGATCAGTGATAGTACCTTCCATATTACCCTGCTAGTGAAACAGTTACTAAATGAGGATGAAGTAAACATTGATATTGAGGCTCTTTTGAAATTAAAACCATCCATAGAAGAAATCCTCCAAGGCAAGCAGCTGACTTTACTTTTTTAAGGGATTGGAACTTTAGGAAATCAGAGTGGCTTTGTGAAGCTGGCAGAAGGTCACTTAAACCTGCTCTTGAAGATAGCAGAGGCTGCCAAAAGAACACCTTAAGAAAAGGGCAACTTGGCAGGAGAAAGTGGTTTTAAGCCTCATTTGACCTTCATGAAGTTGTTAAAAGCACCAGAGCTCTGTAAGAGAAGAGTGAAAAGAAATAGACCCTGACTTCTATGAAAAATTTATCAATCACAGATTTGGAGAGGAAATATATCATATAGCTCTTTGCTGCATGTTGAAGAAAAAACAAAGCACTTGTTATTATCATTGTGAGTCTTCAATGATTGACAAGGAACCCTATTGGAATCCAGTACTTAATTAATGAAGCTTTGCATTGAGAAAAGGTGAGACAAGTCCAAAGTGAGAGAGATAAAGGACCTTTTATTAAAGCCTGAGACTCAGGCCAAAATTAGGGGGGAGCTTTTAGAAGGAAGACTCACTGACAATGACCATGCCAAAAAGGTTGATGTCAGCCTGACTGTGGCCTGAGCTCTGCATTGCTAGTGTGCTAACAGTTCATGATATCTGTTCAGCTTATTAAGCAGGGCCTTAGGGAATATGGAGGGGTGTGCTCATAATGTCTGCATAACAGCAAGCTTACATCTATTAAGGAATTAACCATTCCTTTCCAGAGATGATGGCATCTGCCCAATTTGTTTTTGAGCTAAACCTGCATTTGAAAATGTTGGTATTTGTAATAGTGAAAGTTATTTTACAGAAAGAGATTCTTGATTTGCCATAGTGAGATGTTCTTTGGGTTCTTGCAAACAAAAAAATACAGACTCTGAAAAATCATTTCTAGATCAAAAAAAAAAACAACACAACAACAAAGAAGGACACTATATACGTATAAAAGGGGCAATATAACAAGAAGAAATAATCATAAATGTTTATGCACCCAATCATGGTGCCACAAAATACATGAGACAAACACTGGCAAAACTAAAGGAAGTAATCAATGTTTCCACAATAATTGTGGGACACTTCAACACATCACTCTCTCCTATAGATAGATCAACCAGACAGAGGACCAATAAGGAAATTGAAAACCTAAACAATCTGATAAATGATTTGGATTTAACAGACATATATAGAACATTAGATCCCAAATCACCAGGATACACATTCTTCCCCAGGGCTCACAGAACTTTCTCCAGAATAGACAATATGCTGGGACATAAAACAATCCTCAGTAAATTTTAAAAATATTGAAATTATTCAAAGCACATTCCCTGACCACAGTGGAATACAATTAGAACTCAATAACCATCAGAGACTTAGAAAATTCACAAACACCTGGAGTTTAAACAACACACTCCTAAACAATGAATGGGTTAAAGAGGAAATAGCAAGAGAAAGTGCTAAATTTACAAAAAATGAATGAAAATGAGAAGATAACATATCAAAACCCATGGGATGCAGCTTGGTACTGAGGGGGAAGTTTATAGCACTAAACAGATACATCAAAAAGGAAGAAAGAGCTTAAATCAAAGAACTAATGGAGCAATTGAAGAAGCTAGAAAATGAAAAGCAAACTAATCCTAAACCAAGTAGAAGAAAAGAAATAATAAGGATTAAAGCAGAAATAAATGACAAAGTGAACAAAAAAGTATATAGAGAGAATAAAGAACACCAAGAGTTGGTTCTTTGAGAAGTTCAACAAGATTCCCAAGTCCCTAGCTAGACAGACAAAATCAAAAAGAGAGAAGACCCATATAAACAAAATAATGAATGAGAAAGGTGACATTACTGTGGATCCCAAAGAAATTTAAAAAATTATGAGGGTATATGAACAACAGTATGCCAACAAACTGGATAATGTAGAGGAAATGAACAATTTCCTGGAAACATATGAATAACCTAAACTGACCAGAGAAGAAATAGAAGACCTCAGCCAACCAATCACAAGAAAAGAGATCCAATCAGTAATCAAAAACTTCCCCCAAATAAATGCCCAGGGCCAGATGGTTTCACAGGGGAATTCTACCAAAATTTCCAAAAAGAACTGACACCAATCTTACTTAAACTCCTTCAATACTTTGAAGAAAATGGAACACTATCTAAAACATTTTATGAAGGTAACATCAATCTTCGTAAAACATCAAATTTTATGAAGGCAAACCTGCCACAAAAAAGGAAAACAACAGGCCAATCTCCCTAAAGAATAAAGATGCAAAAATTCTCAACAAAATACTTGCAAATCCAATCCAAAGACACATTAAAAAATTCATACAACATGACCAAACATTCCAGGCATGCAAGGATGGTTCAACATAAGAAAATCAATCAATGTAATACAACACATTAACAAATCCAAAGAGAAAAATCAAATGATCATTTCAATAGATGCTGAAAAAGCATTTGACAAAATCCAACATCAATTTTTGATAAAAACAGTTCAAAAGGTAGGGATTAAAGGAAAATTCCTCAATAGGATAAAGGGCATATATGAAAAAACCACAGCCAGCATAGTACTCAATATCAAGAGACTGAAAGCCTTCCCTCTAAGATCAGAAATGAGACAAGGATGACCACTGTCACCACTATTATTCAACATTGTGCTAGAAGTGCTAGCCAGGGAAATCCAGCAAGACAAAGAAATAAAATTCATCCAAATTGGAAAGGAAGAAGTAAAACTGTCACTGTTTGCAGATGATATCATCTTACATCAGCAAAACCCTGAGAAAGTGATGATACAACTACTAGAGCTAATAAACAAATTTAGCAAAGTAGCAGGATACAAGATTAATGCACATACGTCACTAATGTTTCTATATCCTAGAAGTGAACAAATTGAAGAGACACTCAAGAAAAAGATACCATTTTCAAAAGCAACTAAAAAAATCAAGTACCTTGGAATAAACTTAACCAAAGATGTAAAAGCCGTATATGAAGAAAACTACATAACTCCACTAAAAGAAATAGAAAGGGACCTTAAAAGATGAGAAAATATTCCATGTTCATGGATAGGAAGGCTAAATATCATTAAGATGTCAATTCTACCCAAAATCATCTACAGATTCAATGCAATCCCAAGCAAAATTGTGACAACCTACTTTGTAGACTTGGAAAAGCTAGTTATCAAATTTATTTAGCAAGGGAAGATGCCTCAAATTGCTAAAAACACTCTAAAAAAGAAAAACGAAGTGGGAGGACTTATACTCCTTGACTTTGAAGCTTACTATAAAGTCACAGTAACCAAAAGAGCATGGTACTGGCACAAAGATATATTGAGCAATAGAAT
This sequence comes from Choloepus didactylus, assembly GCF_015220235.1. NCBI lineage: Eukaryota > Metazoa > Chordata > Mammalia > Pilosa > Megalonychidae > Choloepus > Choloepus didactylus. The sequence continues at coordinate 4,497,157 of NC_051316.1, forward strand.
TGAATTGAGAATTTTGAGATAGATCCCCAGATCTACAGCTGACTGATCTTTCATAAGGCCCTCAAAGCCACTGAACTGGGACATAACAATCTTTTCAACAAAGGGGGCTGGGTGAGTTGGATATCCATATTCAAAAGAAAGAAAGGGGACACCTACCTCACACACTTCACAAAAATTAACTCAAAGTGGATCAAAGATCCTAATATAAAAGATAGTACCATAAAACTCCTAGAGGATATTGTAGGGAGATATCTTCAAGACCTTGTATTAGGAGGTCACTTCATAGACCTTACACCCAAAGCAAAAGCAACAAAGGAAAAAATAGATAAATGGGAAATCCTCAAGCTTAGAATTTTCTGTACCTCAAAGGAATTTGTCAAAAAGTTGGAGGCAGCCAACTCCATGGGAAGAAAGTTTTTGGAAACCATGTTTCTGACATGCTTATATAAAGATAAAGAAATCCTACAACTCAATTACAATAGTACAGACAGCCCAATTAGAAAATGGGCAAAAGATATATAGACAGTTCTCTGATGGGGAAATACAAATGGCCAAGAAACACATGAAAAACTGTTCAGCTTCACTAGCTATTAGGGAGATGCAAATTAATTCCACAATGAGATACCATCTCACACCAATTAGAATGGCTGCCATTAAGCAAACAGAAAACTACAAATGCTGGAGGGGATGTGGAGAAATTGGAACTCTTATTCATTGTTTGTGGGACCGTATAATGGTTCACCCACTCTGGAAGACAGTCTGGCACTTCCTTAGAAAACTAGATACAGAGTTACCCTTCAATCCAGCAGTTGCACTTCTCGGTATATACCCAGAACATCTGAAAGCAGTGACAGGAACAGATATCTGCATGACAATGGTCATAGCAGCATTATTCACAATTGCCAAGAGATGGAAACAACCCAAATGTCCTTCAACAGATTGTTGGATAAATAAAATGTGTCATATACACACAATGGAATACTATGCAGCAGTAAGAAGTAACGATGTGAAATATATGACAACTTGGATGAACCTTGAAGACATAATGCTGAGGGAAATAAGCCAGGCACAAAAAGAGAAATATTACATGCTACAACTAATATGAATATTGCTGGAGGAGAATGCAGGGGTGTTGGGCTTCCCTACCTCAGTGCTTGCTGATGTGCTCACAGACATTGGGGACTGGTGGTTTGATGGGCTGAAACCTCAATCATGGGACTTGCCATAGGAAAGACTGTTACCGCAAAGGAGAGGCTAGGCCTGCTTATAATTGTGCCTAAGTAGAACCTCCTGAATGCCTCTTTGTTGCTCAAATGTGGCCTTCTCTCTCTAGCTAAGCCAACTTGGCAGATGAAATCACTGCCCTCCCCCCTATGTAGGATCTGACACCCAGGGGTGCAAATATCCCTAGCAATGTGGAATATGACTCCAGGGGAAGAATCTGGACCCTGCATCATGGGTTGGAGAACATCTTCTTGACAAAAAGGAGGATGTGAAATGAAATGAAATAAGTTTCAGTGGCTGAGAGATTCCAACAGAGCCAAGAGGTCACTCTGCTGGGCAGTCTTATGCACAATATAGATAACCCTTTTTAGGTTCTAATGAATTGGAATAGCTAGCAGTAAATACCTGAAACTATCAAACTACAACCCAGAACCCTCAAATCTTGAAGACAATTGTATAAACATGTAGATTGAGGGGTGACAATGTGATTGAGAAAGCCATGTGGATCACACTCCCGTTTGTCCAGTGTATGGACGGATGAGTAGAAAAACAGGGGGCAAAAAAAATGTACCCAGTGTTCTCTTTCACTTTAATTGTTCTTTTTCACTTTAATTTTTATTTGTATTACTTTTGGGTGTGTGGCAATAAAAATGTTCAAAAATTTTTTTTGGTGATGGATGCACAACTATATAGTAGTACTGGGAACAATTGTACACTTTGTATGACTGCATGGTATGTGACTATATCTCAATAAAATTGACTTATTTAAAAAAAGAATACAGTATTTTAAGGGTCATTTGCCACATGTTGACATAATTATTTTTTGGTTATTGTTAAGTGAAAAAAGCAGTGTCCAAACCTGTCTAGGTCTAGTGTTATTTTTAACAGGAAGTGTGACTGTTTCTTCAGCATTGGTACTTGAATGCATTTTTATAAGTGTAATTATTGCAATCACTGGATAAGAATGATTTACAATATCCATTTGTATTATTTTGCACTTATGAAAATATAGTTTGTGTTTTCATTTGTTAAATGAATAAACGTTTGGGACTTCTCTAATTTTCTGAAGATAAGCCCTAGGTCTTACCTTTTCCTTTGCAATCTGAATTTATTTGCACTGTTTCATTTTTAAAGAAAATTCCTGAAAAATGTCCCCCCACCCAATGATTAATAACAGGTTTTTCTATAGTTGTAAATTGCTACTACTAATAGATCATGATGGGAAAATTATTTGGAGATCAAATATGAAATCATTTCAAATATGAAATCCTGTTTATAGATGGATTTTGGCTATTTTTTTCACCAGGTAAATTATGCTACATTTATTTATAAATGAGTTAATCATTTTCATGCCTCTGAATAAATATATTGGTTCCTCTCTCCCCAAAATTACAAAACAATTCAAAGAATTCCAATAAACCCCATACCCACATACCCCAATTTACCAACTTTTAATATTTAGATACATTTGTAATATAATTCTTCTATCATCATCTGTCTATATATCTAATTACCTACCCATTTTCTAAAATTTGGTAGTAAGTGGCATACATCATGATTCTTCAACAGGTAATACCTCCATGCATATTCCTTACAAGAAGGATATTCTCTTTTGTTATCATATTAAATATTCAATTTAAGAAATTTAACATTGATATAAAGCATACATTGTATATTCCAATTTTTCAGTTGCCCCAATAAGTTCCTTCTGGGACTTTTCTCCTCCAATATTAGATCCACTCCAAGGATGTTGCACTGCACTTATGTTGCATTACACTGAATTGTCATTGTCTCTTTTGTCTTTTATTTCAAAAATTGTGGGAACATATATACAAATTAACATTTCCAAAGTTGATCACACCCAAGCATAAAATTCAGTGAGGTTCATCACATTCACAATGTTGTGCTACGTTCATCACCACTCATTAGAAAAATGTTCCCATCACTCCAAAGAGAAAACCTGCAGGCACAATGCATTTAGTCCACATTCCCCACCATCTATGCCCCATGGCAACCTATACTTTATGTCTCTAGGAATTTGCACATTCTAATTATTTCATATAGCTGGAATTAGACCACACTTTTCTGTTTATGTATGGCTTATTTAATTCAATATGATTTCTGCAAGGTTAATCCATGTAGTGGCATGTATCAGAACTTTATTCCTTTCTATTTCTAAATTATATCCCTTTGTAGACATATATATATATATATATATATATATACACACACATATATTTATATCATTTTGTTTCTCCAATTATATATTGATGGAAACGGGGGTTTCTTCCACCACCAGGCTATTGTGAATAATGCTAATATGAACAGTGATATACATATATCTGTTTGGGACCCTGCTTTCAATTATTTTTTATACATTCCTAGAAGTGGGATTGCTGGGTCAAATTGTAATGTTTAACTTGTGAGGAATTGTGAAATTGTTTCCACAACATTGCACATTTTACATTCCCACCAACAATGTACCAAAATTCCCATTGCCTGAAATCCTCACCAGCCCATATTAATTCCTATTTTTAAAATAACCATTCTGGTGTGTGGGAGTTGGTATCTCACTGTAGATTTCATTTGCATTGCCCTAATGCTTAATGATATTGAGCATCTCTGCATGTGCTTATTGACCATTTATGTTTTGTCTTTTGAGAAATGTTTGTTCAAGCCCTTTGCACGTGTTTTAACTGGTTGATTTGCCTTTTCATTCATGAGTTGTAGGAATTCTTTTGTTTCTTTGGATATTAAAACCATGTAAGTTGCAAGTTGCACCATGGACCTGTGACTTTGGACTGCATCTGCTTTTTCACCCTCCTCCTCCTCCTCATTGGTGATGGCCTGGGTCAGGTCAGGTCAGGCCCTGCCTGCACAGGTTGCTGGAGGCAGTGATGGATGTGCTTCCAGGGGGTGGGGGCCACTGCTTTTGCAGGAGCCTGAGAGGGCCCATGCCTTTGCAGTGTGCCTCATGCATCTGGAGCCTGCCCCACCCCAAGCAACACTGGCCCCGTGTTTCCCTCAGTGGTGGCAGCAACTTCAGCAGTGGCACAGGAGCTGCCACTACAGTGGAGACAGGGAGCCCCTCCCTGCTCCCTGAACCACAGTGTGGTGGCCATGCATCTGTTTGCCCTCATGATCAGCACCTGCATCCTGCCCAACATGGTGGCCATGAGTAGCATACACAACCTCAACTCACTCAAGGAGTCACCACACAAGCACATGCCTCACCACATCCAGCTGGCCTGAGCCTTCTCCACCATCATTGTCTTGCTGTTCTTCCTGGCCTAGGAAGTGATACTATGCTGGGTCAAGTTCCTGCCTCTCAAGAATCAGCAGGGCCAGTCCTGGCACACCAGCAAGCCCCTGCTGGTGGCCCAGCCACCAACAGTGGCAGCAGTGGCATCACCCAGGTCAGGCAGCCACCATCACCTCCATCACCATCTTGGTTCCCTTAGGCCTAGTCTTCATCATCTTCACCATCCACTTCTACTGTTAACTGGTCAGCCACAAGATGGACCAAAAACTCCAGGAACTCAATAAGCTGGCTGAGTTTGCTGGCTTGTGGATCCAGCTGGACCACAGAGGGGGCCACCTTTGCTGCCTGGCAGCTCCTATGCATAAGTGTCCCTTTGGCTTCAAGGCTCTTCTCCTTGACCTTGTCCTGCCCTGGCCTCAAGGACAGCCTGTGCAGGGAGCTGGGCTCTCCTCAGGGTACAGAGTAGAGAGAATTACATTGTAGAGCAATTATATTGCTGGTGACAATGCAAAGTGGTGCAGTTTCTGTGGAAGACAGTTTGATGTTTCCACAGGAAGATAGTGTGCAACCACCATCTGACCTGGCAATCCCACTCCTAGGTATATAACTGAATGAATTGAAAGCAGGTACTCAATAAATGGTTCACACTGATGTTCATTGGGGCATTATTCAGATTGCCAAAAGATGGAAGGAACCCAATTGTCCATCAGCTGATAAATGGAGACGTAAATTGTGGCATATGCAAACCATAGAATGTTATTCAGCATTAAAAAAGAATATCGACCCCATACAAGTGAAAACATGGATGAACCTTGAAGACATGTTTAGTGAAATAAATCAGACACAAAAGAACAAATATTATATGATCTCAATGACTTGAAACAATTACAATAAGCAAACTCATGGGTCAAAATGTAGAACAAAGGTTACCAGGGGACAGGGTGGTGATATGTAAATGGAATTAAGGCTTATAATGTACCAGGTTCCTATTTGGAGTGATGGTATTGGTTTTGTAAAGGATAGCAGTGATGGTCACACAATACTAAGAATGTATTGTCAATTTGAAATATATATATCTCATTATGATTAAAAGGGGAAAACTTTGAGTTATATATGGTAACAGAATAAAAAATTTTAAAAACCCATAGTACTGTGGAGGATCTAAGATGGTGGCTTAGAGAGGAGTGGAAGATAAGTAACCCTCCTGGAACAACTAAAAAAACAGAAACAACTAGTAAATAATTCAGAATAACTGCAGTGGGACAAACATGAACATCCACTCATCATACAGCAACCTGAATTGGGAGGAATGCCTGAGATCACAGCACAAAATCTGTAAGTAAAAACTGCAGATCCAAACCGGGAGACCACTCCCCCACAGCCCGAGCTACAAAGCCTCATGGTGCCAGAGAGAAGCTTTCTCCAAGAAAGTGAATATTGCTCAGCTGAACTCCAACTGGGGTTTTAATTAGCAAGTGTGAATTGCTCACTATGAGGTATGAATCCCCAACAAGTGGGCAGAGGCTTTGGGTGATGACTGACCTTGGAGAGCTGAAGGGTCACCTTGGACTAGCTCTGTTCCTTTTCTGACTCAGTGGAGAAATCCTCAGCCATTTTCAGTTAACAGTTCTGTGAACCAGACAAGGGCATAGCGCAGGCAGAGAGAAAGACCATTGAAATGCTAATGACCTCCCCCTAGAGCATCTATCTTCTCTAAGAGGAAAGGGGTGGAGCCCAGCTCTACTACTTGCCTTTCATTCAGAACTTACACCAGTCAAGATTATAGGCTAAGAGGTGCCACCTGATGGGCAGAAAAGCACAGTGACAGGAGGCATCAGAGGGTGTACCAATTTTCTAAGACACACCCTCAGGGAAAGCAGATACTGAATATTTCTTCCTTCTTGGACCTTAGCCCATTCTGGTCTGGGGAGGCCTGATTGGGGTAACCAAGGAAACAATGCCTAAACAACAGAAAACTACAACTTACACCAAGAAAAATGAGGTTATGGCCCAGTCAGGGAAACAAACTTGCACTGCACTGTGATGCAGGAATTGAAACAACTAATAATAAGTGAATTCAAAAAGTTTAGGGAAGATATGGCAAAAGAGATGAACTGTATGATGAAAACACTGGATGTACATTAGGTAGAAATAGAAAGTTCAAAAAACCAACTGGTAGAATCTATGGAAATGAAAGACACAACACAAGAGATGAAAGACACACTGGAAACGTACAACAGCAGATCTCAAGAGGCAGAAGAAAGCACTCAGTAACTGGAGAACAAGGCACCTGAAAGTCTACCCACAAAAGAACAGATAGAGAAAAAAATGGAAAAATATGAGCAATGTCTCCAGGAACTTAAAGACAAAATGAAAAGCAAGAATTTATGTATCATTGGTGTCCCAGAAGGAGAAGAGAAAGGAAAAGAGGCAGAAACAATAATAGAGGAAATAATCCATGATTCTTTCCCATCTCTTATGAAAGACATAAAATTATGGATCCAAGAAGTGCAGTGTACACCAAACAGAATAGATCTGAATAGGCCTACACCAAGACACTTAATCAGATTATCAAACATCAAAGATAAAGACAGAATCTTGAATACAGCAAGAGAGAAATGATCTATCACATTCAAAGGAAGCTTGAAAAAACTATGTTGGATGTCTTAATAGAAACCATGGAGGCAAGAAGGAAGTGGGGTGATATATTTAAGATACTGAAAGAGAAAAACCACCAACCAAGAATCCTATATCTGGCAAAGCTATCCTTCAGATATGAGGGAAAGCTTAAAATATTCCCTGAAAAACAGACAATGACCAAGTTTGTGAACAAGAAACCTGTTTTACAGGAAACACTAAAGGAAGCACTGCAGACAGAAAGGGAAAAACAGGAGTGAGAGGTTTGGAAAACAATTTGGGGAGATAGTAGCACAGCAACGTAAGTACACTGAACAAAGATGACTGTGAATATGTTTGAAAGAGGAAGGCTGGGTTCACGTGGGACACCAGAACAAAAGATGAATGATAAAGACTGGGACTGTGTAACTCAGGGAAACCTAGGATGCTCAATGATTGTAATAAAAGGTACAAATATATTTTTACATGAGGTAGAACAAATGAATGCCAAGATTGCAAGGTGTTAAAAATAGTGTGGGATTGGGGGGAAAATGCAATCAATGGAAACTGGAGGCTAGAATTAACAGAAACATTGTATTGTGCTTCCTTTAATGTAACAAAAGCAATATACCAAAGTTAAATGCATATGAGGGGTGGGAAACAGGGGAAGGTTATGGGACTCCAGGCATTGGTGATGTTGCCTGACTATTCTACTTTAGGTTAATGCTATCTTTCTTTTGGTCACTTTCTAGCTATCAAGGTTTATCGTTTGTTTTTCTCTCTTTCTCTTGCCTTTTTCTTTAGCCTCTCTGCCTTCTTTGACTCTTCCTCCATCTTTGTGGAAGAAACGTCCTTATATAGAGAGTGGCATTGATGCTCAATACATAAATATGTGACTATATGGGGAACCAGTGATTGTTTACTTAGGATGGAATATATAGTGTTTTAACAAAACCATCTTAAAAGAAATGGGCTGATGAAAAAATATTGGGGCACTGTATTGAGTGAAATAAGACAGACACATACAGGCAAACATTGCAGGGTCTCACTGATATGAACTAATTATAATATGTAAACTCATAGACATGAAATATAAATCACCAGGATATAAAATGAGGCTAAAGAATGGGGAGCAGTTGCTTATTATGAGCAGAATGTTCAACTAGGGTGAACTTAAATATTTGTAAACAGACAGGGGTGATGGTAGCATGTAATGAGAATAACTAACAGTGCTAAAAGGTGTGTGAAGATAGTGGAAAGGGTAAGCTCAGAGTCATGCATGTCACCAGAAGGAAGGTTGGAGGTCAAAAGATGGGAATGTATAAAACAGTGAATCTTGTGGTGGACATGTCCATGATTAACTATACAAATATTAGAAATCTCTCTCATGAACTAGAACAAATGTATGTCACTATAACTAGAGGTTAACAATAGAGAGGCATATAAGGAAAAATATATACCTATTGCAAACTATATACTACAGTTAGTAGTATTTTAGCATTCTTTCATCCACAGCAACAAATGTACTATACCACTACTATGAATCAATAATGGAGGGGGTCAGGGTAGTTAGGGTTATGGGAGGTTGTGAGTTTCCTTTTTTCATCTTTGTTTCTTTTCTGGAGTAGTGAAAGTGTTCTAAAAATTGAGAAAAAAAATGATTGTGTTGGATGCACAGCTGTATGGTGGTGCAGTGGACAATTGATTGTACACTTTGGATCTTTGGATAGTTGTATGGTATCTGAACAATCTCAATTTAAAAAAAAAAAGAATAAAAAGGAAGTCCGGGGAAGGGTGTGTGGATAGACCTTTGTGAGTGGGCAGAAAACATGGAGATATTTGTGTCCCATGTGAATGCTCACCAGAGGGTGACTTCAGCAGAAGATTTTAATAACCAAGAGAATGAAATGACCCATTTGGTGGATACCAATCAGCCTCTTTCCCCATCAACTCCTACCATTGCCCAATGGGCTCATGAAAAACGTGGTCATGGTGCTAGGGATGGAGGTTATGCTTGGGCTCAGCAACATGGACTTCCACTCACCAAGGCTGACCTGGCTGCAGCCACTGCTGACTGTCCAATCTGCCAGCAGCAGAGACCCAGACTCAGTCCCTGATATGGCACCATTCCCTGAGGTGATCAGCCTGCTACCTGGAGGCAGGTTGATTACATTGGGACACTTCCATCATGGAAGGGGCAGCACTTTGTTCTTACTAGAATAGAAACATACTCTGGATATGGGTTTGCCTTCCCTGCATGACATGCTTTTGCCAAAATTACCATCCATGGACTTACAGAATGCCTTATCCACCATCATGGTATTCCACACAACATTGCTTCAGACCAAGGAACCCACTTCACAGCAAATGAAGTCAGGGAATGGGCACATGCTCATGGAATTCTGTGGTCTTACCATGTTCCCCATCATCCAGAGGCAGCTGGGTTGATAGAATAGTGAAATGGCCTGTTGAAGGCTCAATTATGGTGCCAACTAGGTTGCAACACCTTGCAGGGCTGAGGCAGTGTTCTCCAGGAGGCTGTGTGTGCTCTGGATCAGCATCCACTCTATGGTGCTGTTTCTTCCATAGCCAGGATTCATGGGTCCAGGAATCAAGGGATGGAAACAGGAGTGGCACCACTCACTATCACTCCCAGTGATCCACTAGGTAAATTTTTGCCTCCTGTCCCTGAAAGCTTAAGCTTTGCTGGTCCACAGGTCTTGGTTCCAAAAGGAGGAGTGCTTCCACCAGGAAACACAACAATAATCCCATTGAACTAGAAGTTAAGGTTTCCTCCTGGCTACTTTGGGCTTCTTATGCCTCTGAATCAACAGGCAAGGAAGGGGATTACTGTACTGGCTGGGGTGATTGATCCTGACTATCAAGGGGAAATAGCACTGCAACTACACAATGGAAGTAAAGAAGAGTTTTCCTGGAATATAGGAGATCCCCTAGGGCATCTCTTAATACTACCATGCCCTGTGATTAAAGTCAATGGATAACTGCAACAACCCAATCCAGGCAGCACAACCAATGACCAAGAAACTTCAGGAATGAAGGTTTGGGTCACCCCACCAGGCAGAGAACCATGGCCAGCTGAAGTGCTTGCTGAGAGTAAAGGGAACATGGAATGGGTATTGGAAGAAGGTAGTGATAAATATGAGCTATGGCCATGTGACCAGTTATAGAAACAGACTATGATGGCATGAATATTTCCTCCTTGTTTTGTTATAAGTATGTATTTGTCTGTAAAGCAAATATCTTTGCTTTCTTCTCTGTCTTATCCCCTTATTATGTGGCATAACCTGTACTGTTCGTTTTGCTGTATTTAAGCTAAAGGAAATCAATTTCAAGAGCTAATGTTACCAAAGGACTTGCACCATATTCTAAAGAGATTTAGTGCATTTCCAGTTGTATGCTGCACAGCAGAGTATTGTTAAGCAAAATATATATCTGTTATTGTTATTTACTTAGAGATAAAGTATGGTTTTAGGTGATGTGTATAACTGTCAAATTGACAAGGGTTGGACTATGATGGTAAGGTTCATGTGTCATTTGGCCAGATGATAGTACCCAGCTGTCTGGTCAAGCAAGCACTGGCCTAACAATTGCTGTGAGGATGTTTGTGGCTGGTTAATAAACCAACAGGCTGGTTTATAAAATTATCAGTCAAATGGCTGCAGCTGTGACTGATGACTCACTGAAGGGCATGCCCTCTGCAATGAGAGAATGCAATTGGCTAGATTTAATCCAATTAATCAGTTGAAGACTGATAGAGGACCTTCACTTCTACTTCAGCTGCCCAGTGAAGCATTTCCTGAGGAGATCATCAAGGTTGCCAGTTCATTTCCTAAGGAGTCCATCAAACATGTTCATTGAAGATCCCAGTTCATTTCCTGAGGAGTTCATTGAACACGTTCATTGAAGATCCCAGTTCATTTCCTGAGGAGTTCATCAAAGGTGCAGGTTCATTTTCTGAGGAGTTCATTGGACATCTTCCTTGGAGTTGACAGTTTGCTGACTGACCTACAGAGCTTGGACTCACATACCCACAGTTGTGTGAGTCACTTTTATAAATTTTATAGTCATAGATATCTTGCATTGATTCTGTTTCCCTACAGAACCCTAACTAATATATCAACCAATATATCAGTGCACTGCAGATTGAACAATTCATTGCAGCAGTAGCCTGTAGTGTGTTTGTTTCTTTGGTTTCTTTGGTTTAACTAGCATCTACTTTGAGAAACATTTTTTCCATTTTAATTGCACAAAGTCACCCAGGTGGAAAATACCGGTTTTATGAGCTGTGTACTAAAACTAAGGAGGGACCTTGAGTGTGAACACAAAATTATTCAATGGACAGTTAGTATTACTTATATCTCATCCTTTTGTCTCATGTTATTAAAGAGTTTTTGATGCTTCAAAACAATATAAGTGGAGGATAGTTGTTATTTTGAGAATTATAATCAAATTGTTTGTTCTGCTTTTTTTAGGAGCCCAGACAGATTTAGTTTTATTAGTTCTCATGCAAACATTCAATTCAATCAGATGGGGAGCATTTTGCTAGCCCATTAGAGGAAAACAAAATTATCCCTGTTCTCTTAGTATTTACTTCCAGGAATAAAGCTGAGTGTGCTGATCATTCACAGTACAATGAGTTGCTTCACATCCTGTTTCAACATTGCAGTTCATTTGGGAATATGAGGGTTTTAATACTGTTGAAGATTGTTTTTTTTTATATTCCCTTTTCTTCTATGGATATTAAGGGCAGTTGTATTGTTAATAGAATAGATAGTAGAGGTAGTGGGGTGGCAAATTGCACTGGCTCACCAAAGAAAAAGAAAGGAACTGCATTGGATGTGCTAGCCATTTAGTTGTGTGAAGAGAGGTACTGTGGGAATTTTTTCCATTCTGGGAAAAGCCCAAACTGAATAATAGTTTGAACATCTTTGGGGACTAATGAAGTCTTTAATCTGCTTAGTTTTGAAGAATTCTTTCATCAAAATTGAAAGAGAGTAGACAGTGCTATGTACAGAAACAAGATGAAATAGTTTAACATTCATTTAACTGCAGTATAAGAAAACTGGACTATAATCATACTGCTAAGTCTACTCTGCCATCTGTTATCTAGTATTCTAGTATGTGTTTTTGGTGTGTGTCTGAAAGAAAGATATCTATGCCCTAGATTTAATTGTATTCATTTATCAATAAGTGCTTTAAAGTAGAAATTATATTATACTTGACTATTTTCCAAACAAAGGAACAAATTAGTCTATAGAATCTGGTCAGAATCTGTTTAGCCTAGTCAGATGCCTTGAATACATATACATCACATAATCTGGCTCATGGTTCCTTTTCTTCCACCTAAATCTCTTGATTCATTTATTTTAAATATATTACAGGCCCACTTTATTCTTGTCAATCATGTATAGCACAAGCATTTTTCCAGTCCTCTTTATCAACAGAAGTGCCTTTTATTTGCATCAACATTTCAAAACTATTGGAAAATTGCATTTGTTCTGGTAAAACATTTGGCAATTCTGAGTAATAATTTCCAAAGGTCTTTAATCCAAAGAAAAAGTCTTAAAACTTATTTCCCTTTCTTATACACACCTGAATAAAATTAATTTGGTATGTTTCAGGGATCAACTACTTAACTGTTCCTCGGTCTATTTATGTATATGAATGCTTTTGAAAGCAAGGTATTGTTTTAAATAATGAGCTAACTGAAGAAATTAATAAAACTGAAGAGTAATACATAAAAAAGGGGATTCCTTATAGGAATTGCTCATGCAAGCAGGAGTTTGGCAAGTCCAAATTCTGTAGGGCAGTCCAGAGTTTGGGAATACGATGGTGACTTTGAATTGCCAGGAGAAGTTGCAAATTGGGAACTCTATGAAGGTGATGATGAATTCCCCAGGAGAGGCTGGATGCTGAAGTAGGGATAGAAACTCTCCTTTCTGACTGTTGAAATCATCAGTTCTCCCTTTAAGGCATTTGCCTGATGGTATGAGATTTCTATCATTGCTGAGGGCAATCTCCTTTGTTGATTGTAGATGTGATCAGCCTTAAGTGCATCAACTGATTTAAATCCACAAATACCCTCACAGGAAAAATCAGGCCAGTGATGGCTTGACCAAACATCTGGAAACCATAAACAAAGTTAACATATGAAATTAACCATCACAAAATTGTTTTGACTTTATTTGATTTCTATAACACATCTTGAGAAGTGCTTCATATTCTAGGAATCCCAACCCACAAATTGAAGTTAATACTCATTGGGAATTGTAAAGGAGAATGTGGATTCCCTTCATTTTCTTTCCTAGATTACTCTGAGCCATACTGTGATATTTCTACTCCACATGTGTATGTCATATCCTGAATTTTTAAATTAGGTGTCTACCATTCCAGGCAAATTTTGTCCTGATCATAACCAGGAATTGTCTGAAAGGTAATGGCCACATTCAATTACCAAACTGTCAGACACAGGGTTAGGGGACATGAAGAAGAGAGGTGATAGAGTCAGAGATAACTGGTTGATAGGGAGTGTGAAATATCTATCAAACTCCATGATTATTGGTCCCTTGTCAGGTAGCCTTCATCTTTCTCCCTATATCCAAAGATTCACCAGGCTAACTCCCTCTAATCCCTATGCTATCATTTAACTCCTCCTTTATGTGAAGGGTCTTCTCAGATATTAAGTCTTCTCATTGCTGTTTCCCAGTCTTCTAACTTGTCTTTAATGAACATATATAGTTCAATGTAACTATTTGGTCAAATCAAACTCTTCTACTCATTTATTGTTTTCCAGTCTGTTAGTGAATTCAGCTTTGAACAACTTCCCTGCCATGAATCTACAAAGCTGTCATCAAGTAAGCTTCAGCAATGGATATCCCAAGTGATCCTGACTTAATTACTCAGAGCTGAAACCCAGGATTTCTATTTGGAAAGGTTCTTTGTTGGTTCTTTATCTGAAGCCTGGTTTGAGATCTGCTGCCTTAGAGCTGACAATATGAGCTTTGCACTGGTCTGTTCCTGTGGGCAGGTACTTTCTTGGACCTTCCCTAATTTATTGTCCTCTGGGAGGCAGGACTTTTGTAGCTCTGAATCAAAACCTTCATGAAGGTGAGAATTATCAGAAGAGGGTTCTAACCACATTGACAAGGATCCCTTCCCAGAGATTCTGATGGAATGATCAGGTTGGTCCCCAGGCATTGGTATATGTGAATGTCACATCTGGTTCTCTTGCTCAGTGAGACACTGGCTTTAGGGATCAGTGACCAGGGTGAATTTTTCATGTATTTTTTTAATTTCCTGAAAAAACAATGGTAGCTCCAGAGAATCTCTGGGGACTTAAGAAGGCTGTGAAGTCATGATACTGAAGCCCCCTTTAGAGATTTGATATTTATTCAGAGGAATATGGGAATTTAAAGGGGGAAATGATTTTCCTAACATTCAAAGCTTTTTCTAGTATAAATCTGAAAAATCTTTTATGTTATTGTTAAAACTCTGGGAGAAGCACCTAAATTAGGGAATTCCATAAATACTTCAGGGTAAAACAACTCTGAGTAACAAATATGGTAGGCATTTCATGTTCAAAAATTTCCATGTGAAAATGTAATTTGTGATGTTTCTTCTTTGAACATTTGAAATCTGATGGGCAATTGGAGGAAAAATATAAACTATCCTGAAAATACGTGAGCTAAAAGTAATGAAACCATAAAAGGAGCATTGAGTTTTCATGTTGGGAGGAGTTATGCACAGAAGAAAAATGGAGAGTCTGCTTCATGGAAATGATTTAGTGAAAGGAGACTGACTAAAATAGGGGTACAGAGTGAGAGGGAGAAGAGCTCATGAAGACATCATGGACTGTCTCCCTCTACTTCTGTCATCATGAAAGGACCATGCCTACTATGAAGAAGGCCAGGAAATGTCCCTCAGTGCCCACTATTGTGGAGCAAAATGAAGAGGGAGACAGGGGAAGGGTTCCTTCTGCAACTCAATGGGAAGTCCTTTGTGCTGATGAGACAAACTAGAACCAGGGGACAATCTCAGTATTCTCTGCCCTGCTCTGGGCAAACAGTGATGAACTGAGTTACCAGAATTCACTCCCTCAAAGGCCAGGACATGTTTTACAGCAGAGGATGTCTCAGTAGATGTGCTTCTCCCATTCATAGCCCATGATCTCCAGGGAGACAGGGTATGGCTTCCCGCTGTTGCTTCTGGCTTTCCAGAACAATGGTTCTTTGACCTGCAAAATTATCAGCTTCTGGAGACATGCCAGCAGCCCTTCATTATGCCCTGCACTTGAGCCTCTTGGAAACTCATTTGACGGTGTAGGACTCTTTTCCTCTCCTCCACATGTACCTCATGTTCCAGGAATTCCCAGTCAGATCTCCTGGTCACTCAACATATTAGTCAGAGTTCTCCAGGGAAACAGTGTCTGTATATGGATGTGTATATATGTGTAGATATGTGTATATACATGTGTGTATATGTGAATGTTATGGGAATTATGGTAGGAATTGGCTCACGTGACCTTAGGGATTAGCAACTCCAAATTTTTTAGGGAAGTCACAATGTTGGGAAATTTGAAGGTGATGGTAAATTGCACAGAAGGAGCTGCCTAGCTGAAGTAAGGATGAAAATCCTCTTTCTGACTGCTTAAAACATCAGTTCTCCATTAAGGCCTTCAGCTGATTGCATGACACTTTTCTCATTGCTGATGGCAATATTCTTTGGTGCTTGTAGATATAATCAGTCTTTGATGTTATCAACTGACTGATGATATAAGTCCATGAAATGCCCTCAAGTTCACAATCATTGCTTGCTTGACCAAACAACTGGACACTGTAATCTCAACAAGTTGACACATAAACTTACCATCATAGTCAACCCCTTGTCACTTTGGCAACTACACACATATCCAGAAACCATACTTAAGCTCCAAGTTAAAACAATAAAGTCACACTTTTCTTGAAAGAATTCAATTGTCCTTTGTACAACTGGAAATGCACTAAGGCTTTCCACAGAAGAGGATGCAAACATTTGGTTAATATTCACTCTTAAACTTGATGTCTTGTAAATTAAATATTCCCAAAAGGAAGGGAAGCTTCAGCAGGCTGTCATATCCTGGTGTCTAAATTAGTCAGCCAGAAAATTCTGTTTGAAACTACACTGTGGTCAGATGGCAGGAAATAAATATTCTAAAGCCTCAGTGAGATCTCTGAGCTTCCCCAGGTATGACCTTCCCTGCTTTAATTCCATACCCTTTTCCTTTCTACATGGGAGTTCAGGATGCTCAGCTCCCATGTGGCCTGGCCATGGGACCCTCTTGTGCCTCTGTCCTTCTCTTGCTAATTGAGCCCCTTCCTTGTAATTGGAGCTGGATAAAATTTGAATGCCTGGGTCCTCCATTCCCTATTAGACTGAGTCCCCACAGTATCACAGGCATAGGGGCTGATGCCCTTCTTTCATTTTATTATTAAGTGCCACTGCATGAGATAAGATGCAGGAAGATAGAGTATGTAATGGAAGAAGAAATGTTTATAAGTCAGCAACACTAATTGAGAACATGAGCTTGGAAAGCTCATTATAACTGTGAAAATGATACCCTTGAAAGATGTGTACACTCCATCTCTTGCTGGCAGGGCTAAGGGATGTGGGGTTGTGTGTGGGTGGTGGATACAATGAGGCTTGATGTTTCAACTCTGAATGGGGTTGGTTGTTTCATGGGTGAGGAAGACTTTTCAAAGTGTATTAATAGGTAAAGTTAAAGAGTGTAGCTTGTAGGTATGTAAGTTAATCTCCATATACTAAATAAAAAGAAACATATAAGTTAAAAGAATAATCCTGGAAATAATAAATTTATATTCAAATATAAATCAAAGAAAATATGGTTTTCATTTCAACACCTAAACACCTACTATATCCCCACTGAATGCAGTTTACTCATATGAATTAAAGGTTTCATCCCACATAGGTCTAAGAGTACATGTAGAGGAACCACAGTCTCAAGTAAACCCCCCAAAACTATTAACATTCTTTCCAGGGAGTGGCAGTAGAATACTCCTTTGTAAGGCTTGTTTTTCTTTCAGCCTTTCTTCTTTATTAACATATGCATATAAACCTGTAAATTTCCCTTTAACCACAGCTTTAGCAGGTTTTCCTCAAGTTTTGTATATCATATTTTCATATTCACTCATTTTAAAGTATTTTCTAATTTTATTGCAACTTCACTTTTTTTTTTTAATTTTTATTGGGATTGTTCAGATACCAAAGATCCAAAGTGTACAATCAGTTGCCCCTGGTACCCTCATACATCTGTGCATCCATCACCACACTTAATTCTTGTTCAATTTTTAGAAACTTTTCATTACTCCTGACAAGAAATAAAGTGAAAGATGGGAAAAAAAGAAAGAAAAAAAAGGGAACTCGAATCCTCCCATATCCCTAACCAACCCCCCCTCAATTGTTGACTCATAGTGTTGGTATAGTACATTTGTTACTGTTTATGAAAGAATGTTGAAATACTACAAACTATAGTATATAGTTTGCAATATGTATATATTTCTTCCCTATATGTCCCTCTATTGTTAATTTCTAGTTGTATTGTCTTACATTTGTTCTGGTTCATGGAAGAGTTTTCTAACATTTGCACAGTTAATCATGGACATTTCCCACCATAGGATTCAGTTTTATACATTCTCATCTTTTGACCTCCAACTTTCCTTCGGGTGATATATATGACTCTGAGCTTCCCATTTCCACCTCATTCACATGCCATTTGGCACTGTTAATTATTCTCACATCTTGCTATCAATACCTCTGTTCATTTCCAAACATTTAAGTTCATCCTAGTTGAACATTCTGCTCATACTAAGCAACCACTCCCCATTCTTAAGCCTCTACCTATATCTTGGTACCTTATATTTCATGTCTATGAGTTTACATATTATAATTAGTTCTTATCAGTGAGACCCTACAATATTTGTCATTATGTGTCTGGCTTATTTCACTCAGTATATTGCCCTTGAGGTTTTGTCACCAACCCATTTTTTTTAAGATGGTTTTGTTCACACACTATAACAGTCCATCCTAAGTAAACAATCAATGGTTCTCTGTATGGTCACATCTTTATGTATTCACCACCTTCACCACTATCTATATAAGATCATCTACATTTCTTCCACAAGGCAGGAGGGAGAGTCAAAGAAGGTAGAGAGGAAAAAGAAAGAGGAAAAAATGACAGTTAGGAAGTAGCAAAAGGAAAAGTAACCTTAAATCAAAATAGGGTAAAGACTCAGACAACACCACCAATGTCAAGTGTCTAACATGCCTTCCCTATCCCCCCTCTTATCTGCATTTACCTTGGTATATTGCCTTTGTTACATTAAAGAAACCATGATACAATGATTCTGTTAGTTGCAGTCTCCAGTTTACATTTATTGCATCACTCCCCTAATGCCTCCCCATTTTTAACACCTTACAAGGTTGACATTTTCTTGCTCTCCCTTGTAAAAGAACATGTTTGTACATTTTATCACAATTGCTGAACACTCTAGATTTCACCAAGCTACACAGTCCCAGTCTTAATATTTCTTCCTTTCTTCTGCTGTCTCACATGCTCCCAACCTTCCTCTCTCAACCATATACATAGCTATCTTTGTTCCGTGTACTTACCTTACTGGGCTACCATCTCCCAAAATTGTGTTCCAAACCATACACTCTTGTCTTCTTCTATCACTTTGTAGTGCTCCCTTTAGTATTTTAGTATAGGGCAGGTGTCTTGTTCACAAAGTCTCTCATTGTCAGAAAATATTTTGAGCTTTCCCTCATATTTGAAGGACAGCTTTGATGGATATAGGATTCTTGATCGGCAGTTTTCTCTTTCAGTATCTTAAATATATCACACCACTTCCTTCTTGCCTCCATGGTTTCTGCTGAGAGATCTGCACACAGTCTTATTAAGCTTCCTTTGTATGTGGTGGATTGCTTTTCTCTTGCTGCTTTCAGGATTCTCTCTTTGTCTTTGACATTTGATAATTTGACTATTAAGTGTCTTGGTGTAGGCCTATTCAGATCTATTCTGTTTGGAGTATGCTGCACTTCTTGGATCTGTACTTTTATGTCTTTCATAAGATATGGGAAATTTTCATTGATTATTTCCTCTGTTATTGCCTCTGCCCCTTTTCCCTTCTCTTCTCCTTCTGGGACACCAATGATATGTAGATTCTTGTACTTTGTTTCACCTTTAAGTTCCCAGAGACATTGCTCATATTTTTTTCATTCTTTTCTCCACCTGCTCCTTTGTATGTAGGCTTTCAGGTGTTTTGTTCTCCAGTTCTTGAGTGTTTCCTTCTGCCTCTTGAGACCTGCTGTTGTATGTTTCCATTGTGTCTTTCATCTCTTGTGTTGTGCCTTTCATTTCCATTTATTCTACGGTTGTTTTTTTGAACTTTCAATTTCTGTTTTATATATGCCCAGTGTTTTCTTCACAGCCTCTATCTCTTTTGTGAAATATTCTCTAAACTTTTTGAATTGATTTAACATTAGCTGTTTAAATTCCGATATCTCAGTTGAAGTGTACATTTCTTCCTTTGACTGGATCATAGCTTCATTTTCCTTAGTGTAGGTTGTAGTTTTCTGTTGTCTAGGCATCTGACCTCCTAGGCCACCTCAATCAGGTTTTCCCAGATGAGAAAAGGGTCAGGTCACAGAAGGAGGTAATATTTCAGTATCTGGTTTCCCTGATGGCTTTTCATAGAGGATTGAGAAACCTGTGCTTTTCTGCCTAGCAAATCCACCTGTCAGATGTCACTGCCTGTGTAAGAGGGTGTGGCCTATGGCTCTCCACCCCCAGGCTTTGGAGTCTGGTTCCAGAAAGACTGAAAGATGGGCAGTAGAGCTGAGCCCCTCTCTTTCCTCTTGGGAAGCTATGCCCCCTCCAGAGATGTCATCTGAATATCAAAATGTTCTTTGTTTCTGTGACTCTGCTGATCAAAGTGTTTTGATTTTAAAATGGCAGAGGCTGTCTTTATTGCAAAGTGCTGTGGGCTGAGAACTGTTGAGGTTTTCTCCACAGAGAGAGAAAGGGACAGAAAAACTCCCAGGTTCACCAATCAGCCAGAGATAGCACCCCATCCTCTCGGCTCCCCATCCTGAGAGAAATATGTCCCCTGACTCTCCCAAGGTCAGTTGTCACCAAAAGCTTCTGCCTGCTTGTTGAGGATTCATGGTCTGTATTGAGCATTTAACATTAAAACCTCACTTGGAGCTGGGCTGAGAGAGTGCACTGTGTGGCTTCAGTGAGGGAGGGGCTCTCAGCTCTTGTCTCTCAGCTCTTGGCTCTCAGCTCTCAGTGCAGGTCCGCAGTTTTACTGACAGATTTTATGCTGTGATCTTGGGCATTCCTCCCCACTGTTATTCCAGGTTATTTACCAGTTTTTTAGTCATTTATGAATTGTTCTGGGGGGGGACTAACAGTCTTCCACTTCTCTTTATACTGCCATCTTAGCTCTCTTCT
The DNA here is from genome assembly GCF_015220235.1 of Choloepus didactylus. Lineage (NCBI taxonomy): Eukaryota > Metazoa > Chordata > Mammalia > Pilosa > Megalonychidae > Choloepus > Choloepus didactylus. The sequence goes on from NC_051316.1 coordinate 4,517,787, forward strand.
GTAAGGCTTGTTTTTTTAGATGAACCATGAGGACACCAATGAGTGAAAGTTAACCCATCAATGAATGTGAATAACCTTCTGAGTCCCTTGTGTGATTGCATCACTTGCTCTGTCTAGATTAGATGTAGATAAGTAGTTTATATACATATTTAGAGACCATTGTTTTTTGCTCACATGGCTTAACACAGAAGCAATGTGGTCAAGCTGCATCCATGTTTCATAACAGAATATCACATATTTTTACATTTTTCTGGTCCTTCCTTTTCACTTATGAATTTCTGCACATCTGTGTGCATATCAGTATATACTGTATGCCAGGGATCACCAAACCTTCCGTAACACCCAAGATACAAATATTTTAGGTTTTTTTTCCATGCACTCTCTGTCAAACCTACTCAATTTTCCACTGTGACAGGAAAGCAGACAGACCATAAGTAAACAAATGAGTGACAGGTGAAAAATCAACATTATTTAGAGAAACAAGTAGCAGAGCAAGACTGGGCCTGAGGCCAGTAGTTTGGCATCATCTCCCCAATCCAACACATCCAGAATTTTAGGGATCTAATGCATTTCTCTTTTTATCTCTCTCTGTATCTGCCTCTCTCTCTTTCTCTCTCTCTCTCTCTATCTCTCTCTCTCTTTCTCTCTCATTCTAATTGACAAGAAGCCCAGGCCAGTTCCCACCTGTCTGGGGTGTCTTGCCTTTTCCTCCTCCTCATCTCTGCCTGATGTTGGTCTCTGACAGATGACATCCAAGAGAAGGCTCACCTCACAGAAGCAGGCCTCAATAGTTCATGGAAGTCCTGCTTTGCTGCCTTTCTCTTCTTAAATTCTCTGGGATCTTGGCATGGTCTGAACACTGCTGCTCCCCCCTGCCCTCCTGGAATTTGATCACACCCTCAGACAAGGAAGGTGTAGAGTGGGCCTTGTGGATGTGGGTGGAGGGCAGGCTTGGGACTCAGGGAATGAAAGGAATGCCAAGTGAGGAGCCCTGCATGCCTGACCAGGCTTGCACTTCCTGCTCTGTGACCAGATCAGGACACTTCCTCTTCTACCCCTCAGTTTCCACACCTGTCCCACTGAAGTAATTATCTCTGCCCCAAATCCCAAGCAGCATTTAGGTGGTCAAAGGAAATATTAGATGAGAAAGTGCTTTGCAAACTCTTAAGCACTAGCATGGTGCCAATGTTTTTTATTAAAAAGTACCTTTATCTGGTTAAGACCAGGGCAAGCCAGGCCAAAGGGTAAAGGTCAAAACTGACTGTGTTTTAAAACTTCAACTTCCATATGAGACCAAGGGAAGAGATATCTATTTGGTACAGGATCTAAATTTTCTAAATGGTACAACTCTACAGTCGATTTGTTCAAACACCACAATTGCATGGAACTTTGAATAAGAGGTGAGATACAGTAGGTTAGTATAGGCTGGAGTGAAATAGTGACACATCCCAGAGTAATTTGGGCAGATAATAAAAAATATATTTACAGCCTCCCCTTCCCCAGCCCTGAGGTGTTGGACTTCCTCACCTGGAATGGTGTTGATGTTGTCACAAACACTGGGACTGGTGGTTTGATGTGCTGAGCTCTCAGTCATGGGACATGCCCTTATGAAGCTTGTTACTGCAAAGGAGAGGCTAAACTTACATATAATTGTGCCTAAGAGTCTCCCCCTGAGTACCTCTTTGTTGCTCAGATGTGGTCCTCTCTCTCTCTAACTGAGTCACCTTGACAGGTGAACTCTCTGCCTCCACCCTATGTGGGACCCAACTCCCAGGGTTGTAAATCTCCCTGGCAGTGCAGAATATGACTCTTGGGGATGAATCTGGACCTGGTATCATGGGACTGAGAGTATGTTCTTGACCAAAAGGGGCATTCAAAATGAGGCAAAATAGTTTCAGTGGCTGAGAGATTTCGAATGGAGTTGAGAGGTCACTCTGGTGGACATACTTATGCACAATATAGATAACACCTCTTAGGTTTTAATGTATTGGAATAGCTAGAATACCTGAAACTACCAAACTCCAACCCAGCAGTCTGGACTCCTGAAGACAATTATATAATAATGTAGCTTACAAGGGGTGACAGTGTGATTGTGAAGACCTTGTGGATCACACCCCCTTTATCTAGTGTATGGATGAGTAGAAAAATGGGGATAAAAACTAAAGGACAAATGGGGTGGGATGAGGGGTGTTCTTTTTTCACTTTTATTTTTTATTCTTGTTCTGGTTTTTTCTGATGTAAGGAAAATGTTCAGAGACAGATTGTGGTGATGAACACAAAACTATATTATCATACTGTGGACAGTTGATTGTATACCATGGACGATTGTATGGTGTGTGAATGTATTTCAATAAAACTGAATTTAATTTAAAAAAGTACCTTTAATTTTGTTTTTCTTTTTCAGTTACATAGTCTTAAATAAGGATCCATTTCATTATGACATTCAGGCCACACTGACTTCACTATTGTTGACAGAAAAGAAGTATATAAATGCAAAATTTTGTTGGATTAACCTGAACATATCTGCATTACATATTATTGACCAGTTTATGTTGCCAAAAGACTTAAGCCTTGGCATTAAAATGGAGCACTTGAAAATATTGCTAAAACGCAAATGTCTGCACATTGGTCTTTGCAGCAAATAAGGGTATTTATACTTTTTAAAATATTTTAAGTCCATAATTGGATTAATATACACACCTTATGTATAAATTGTTCAGATCATATAAACTCTGTACAGTCCAAAAAAACCCTATTAAGAATAAAATTAAATACTCTTATGGCAAGAAATATGAATATCACATGTATTTACAAATATCATAGACACACAAATTTCATCAAATTCTGTAAAGAAGTGATATCACATTGTAATGGCCAAAAAAATCATCTGCCTTGCTCGATGGAATAAAAGTGAAAACTAATTATGTAACTCCTGTAGTTTAAGACATCATGACAGTACACAATAGATAGAATGGAAACTGTTGAGCAAATTATACGAGAGATGTCTTCTAGATTGAGTGTAGGTCTTCAAAATAAAAAACTGGAAAAGATCATTCATACAATTAATACCAAAATGGTAAACAACATCTAAAATTGTGGAGTTCAAATAGGTGCCTAATTCATCAAAAACTATGCACTGATCTTTTGGCTAATAAGAAATAAATTACAAAGAGCCATACTTGTAAATGCAAGAATGAAGTTAAAAACTGAGGATTTCTTTACCATAATACAAATTTTAAATGCTACCTTAAGACTATTGAAGTAAATAAGCATTCCTGAAGGCATGTGCTTAAAGACAAAGATGGGACTGCATGGAATGAGTAAGTGACAAGTTTGTAAATGAAAGATGAGTATGAGATTTGATCAATATAATTATCTTTCTAGCTGTTCTTTTTGTTTTAACTCTTCTTGAAAAATCTGGCTAGTACAATGTGACAAAAATACTCCTGTGTCTTTATGGCTTAAAGGAAACATCCTTGAAAAGTGGAATGGGTTTCATTTTATACAGAGCCATTACTTTGTTTATATGCAGATACTTCAAAAGACTCTGGAGGCAAAGCATGTGACCCATCCTTTCCAAAATATATCAATCATCACAATTATGCTGAAAAGTAGCAAAATTCCAGAAACTGGCAAGGTTGAATACAAGACACTAATATGCACAGAGGCAATAGAGTGACCAAGTTTTTATTGTTGGGTGTCCTTATATTAAATCAAAGAGCTAAATAATTAATTTAAAAAAACAACATTGCATGGTGTGCCAGTTTGGATATATTTTGTACCCCCAAAAAGCCATATTCTTTAAGGCAGTCTTGTGGAGGCAGAAGTATTAGTCTTGATCAGGTTGGAACCCTTGATTGAATGTTACCATGGAGATGTGGCTCAATCAACTGTGGGTGATAACTCTGATCAAATTATTTCCATGGACATCTTGTCCTGCCCATTCAAGGTGTTTCTTAATTAGTTCACTGGAGTCCTTTAAGAGAGGCTTGGAAGACTACAGAAATTCTAGTAGCCAACTCTGATGCATGTTGATGCTTAGAAATGCTTGGAGATATGGACAGAAGGACATAAAGAGATGTTAAGCTAAGAGATGAACCCCAGAATTTGCCCTGGTGAAGCTAAGATAGGAACCCAGATGCTTAGATGCATAGGAGGTGAAGAAGATAAGAGAGACAAGCCCAGAGACATTTTAGAAAAATCCATTTTGGAACACAACCCAGAATCAAAGGACCTCCAGAAGCCATGACTTCCCAGCTGACAGAGATGTTCTGGATGCCATTGACCTTCCTTCAATGAAGGTATCATATTTTTGATGTCTTTGAACACTTTTATAGCCTTTGGACTGTGAATTTGTAACCAAATAAGCCCCCTTTTTAAAAAGCCAATTCATTTCTGGTATTTTGCATGACAGCAGCATTGGCAAACCAGAACACCTGGTACATTCAAAGTTTTCTGCTTAAGGAAAAATATAATCATTCAACAGTAGGTTTCTGTGGGCTCTCCTTAGGCTTCAACATTAACACATTGCAATGAAGTTTACATTTATTTCTTTTCCTTAGCATATTTTTCAAAACTCCAACATACCTCATTTCTCAAAGTATTCATTTCTTGCAACTTAATATGCATTATCTGGAAGCATAAAGTTACATTATGCAAATATTTTGCATTTAAAAGTAAGCACTTTTGCCACTTCTGCAACACTGCACTTCACATAGTGGTGCAAAAAAGCAAAATTTTACCACATTGCTTGTGATCCATTTTACCACTAACATACAGTCTTTGCAATCTGCTTGTAGCACTTACTACACCTGCACATCCAGACATGTGGCTGATGGTCACAAAGAGAGTAAGGCAACAGTGTAATGTGAACCTTGCTTTTGCACTTTGCAGTTTATTTTGGAACTAAAATGGTCTTTATCAGCATAAAAAGGTAACCCTCAATTCTCTCATTGCTGTAGTGTGTTCCCTTGTTTGGATATGCCATCATTCATTTAACCTCTATCAGCCATGTAGGAAGATTCTAGTCTTTTGAAGTTATAAAGGACAGTGATGTGAACATCTGCATAGAGATGACTGACACAGATGCAAGCAGATTTTGGGGGAAGATGCTAGAATTGGAATTGCCAGGTTAAAGTGTCTTGACTAATTTCCTGATTCCTTAATGGCATAAATATAGAACTCCTCCAACTCTGAGTTCCTATGTGCTCTAGTTTGCTAATGCTGCCAGAATGCAAAACACCAGAAATGGATTGGCTTTTATAAAGGGGGGGGGTATTTTGGTTACATGGTTGCAGTCTTAAGGCTGTAAAGGGCCCAAGGTAACACATCAACAATTGGGTATCCTCACTGGAGGATGGCCAATGGCATCCAGAAAACCTCTGTTAGCTAGAAAGGCAAATGGCTGGCATCTTCTCCAAGTTCTGGTTTCAAAATGACTTTGTCCCAGGACTTTCCTCTATAGGCTGCAGCTCCTCTTCAAAATGTCACTCTCAGTTGCTCTTGGTGCATTTGTCCTCTCTTTAGCTTCTCCAGAGCAAGAGTCTACTTTCAATGGCTGTCTTCAAACTTTCTCATCTGCAGCTACTCTCTCAGCTTCTGTGCATTCTTCAAAGTGTCCCTCTTGGCTTTAGCAAGCTTGCTCCTTCCATCTGAGCTTATATAGTGCTCCAGTAATTTAATTCAGACCCACCCTGAATGGGGGGTGCATCTCCATGGAAATTATCCCACCAAAGTTCCTACCCACATTTGATTGAATCACATCTCCATGGAAACACCTAAAGGATTCCAAAGGCTAATCAATACTAATATGTCTGCCCACACAAGATTGCATCAAGGATAATGGCATTTTTGGGGACATAATACACTGAACTGGCACCTATGTCACTGAGCCATCTTCCTCTGCCAGTGTAATTCACCATCTTCCCTTATTGTATTCCTTTATATGCTTGATCTTTTTCTTTTGAGTACATGGGGGCTGCTGAGTCATGCTTTTAATTTGTTAGTTGGGCCCAGAGCAGACTTTAGTCCAGAGCTAATGACTGCCCCCCCCCCCAATAGAGACAATGCCCTGTGAGCACTCTGCACAAGGACCTCTGAATTGTGAGATTCTTCTGGTGGAGGCATGACCTCCTCCAAGTCCCTGGCGAGCTCTACAGATGGTGCCACCCATTGCTTTCTCCTGTTGACTTCTGAGGCCTTTGGTTAGCTCCTAGATCCCCTGTGTTTATTCAGCCAAAGTACTCCAAGAGTTCTTATCTTTCAGGATCCCCTGATCCTACAGATCCCATGAAACAAGGTTGCTTACCACCAACCATCATCCTGCCTTGTGCTCAGTGTTCTCTTCACTGTGTTGAGCCAATACTCTAGGAGAGTTGTGCAGTGAGCACAGTCAGCAACTGGTCCAGACACACACATGAGGCTAAGAGATTTGATAGGTAGGCTGTGGCCTCATGTGAGGGAGACTCCAGAGCCATTTACTGAGCCTCCTTGTCATGCTGACAGGGTTGGTCCCTTGGCTGGCTTCCCTTTTCAGAAAGGCTTCCCACAAATATACTACATTCTCCTTTTCTGCAATGGGAGGCTGGGTCTGGAGCAAGTCTCCCCAGGGTCTTCACCGATCCTGCTCCCTGTTCGTAGCTGCCTGGGAGTACCATCAACAGAAGCTCTGAGTTCACATTCTCCACTGATGCTGAGATCTCTTATCCAGAGTGAGGCTAGAATGCTGATTAGTCAAAACAGAGTTCACATACACCCTTTCCCAAACCCAGTTTCTCTGTGCCTTGACATCTTCCTGTTAGCAAACACCTGTTCATATATATTTTTAGTAACAGAAATCCTTTGTGCACTTTAGGGTTTACTCTTTGCACAGTTCTATGGTTTGACAGGTGCATGATGTCATTCACTCAGCAATATGTTGCATCTAGAATACTTTCCCTCACCTAAATATGTCCTGTGCACTATGCATTCCTCCTGGCCAACCCCCAAAACTGTGACGACCTCAGATTTTATACTCTCTATAGTTTGCATTTTTCACAATGTTCATATAGTTGGAATCCTAGGAAGGACACTGTTGGGGTCCTTGCAAATATTAATTTGAAATATACCCAAATTTCTGAGGTGATTGCTGTGTCCTCTGGAAGATCCTTTGACTTCTAATGCCAGGGAATGCAGTTGGTCAAACCCACCTCCTGGATACTTGATTGCCACTGAAATGCACATTTTCTCTGGGGAAAGGGGCTTGTGTATTTCCTTCCAGAAGCCAAGGAAGATTCACTGTACCATCTTGCTACTCTCATGTACAATAAACTGACAACCCAGCATGACTCCAACTTCTTACTTGAATGACCAGATGAAAGCTGTTATCTCATTCAAACATACACAGGACCAGAAAGAAGCAATCCTGAACTCCAAAGCTGGAAGAAAACAAGATTTAATATAATATTGAAGTCTAGTATTTGCTATATTACCCCTCTCCAATAGGCATATTTTTGTCATTTATACAAAAATTAAATAATCCAGCCAACCCCCAAATTGACCCTTCCACTAACTGCATTTCCAGTGGTCTCAAAAACTCAAGGAAAGAGTGGCTTGTGAGTCTTGCAGAACTTGAAATCTGACATGCATGGAATCCAGCTGAGCCCTTCCTTCTACACTTGGTGAAGTGTTGGCTGAGAGAAAATGGCCTCCCTGACCTCTCAGGGATGAGGGACTGGGGCCAGGGTGGGTGGAGATGACAGTCTTAGTAGGTGTTGATGGCTGAATGGTGCAGCCTGAGAAAGATGCAGTGGGGTGAGGTGGGTCAGAACCCCTGAGAAGATCATGGATGGAGACCCATGGGCCCCAGGGTAGTGCAAGGCACCCTAAAGCAGCAATTGTTCCACCTGAGTCCAGGTCAGCCTGTCAAGGAGTAGGGCCAAGCCAAGTGAGAGGAGAGGTTCAGGGTTGAAACTGGAGTCAGGAAAGGGAGGCCTCACCTGGCTGATTGGGAAGACATTTCCCACCAGGCTTGGCATAGTCTGGTCACAGACGGCTACAGTGACCAGCCAGCTAGACACAGGAAGTGTGACCTTGAGACCAGCAGGCTCCATGGCAAGTTAAAATTTGCCCTTTTGCAATTTGAGTCCCTTCCCTTTCCTGTGAAGAAGGGTTGAGAAGCCTTTCTTCTTTATCATGGTCCTCATACAGCAGGTCCACTTAGTAAGAAGGAAATCATAATTCCCTGAAGGGCCATGGCATAAAAGATATTTGCATTGTCAGGAATCCTCAGCCCTGAGGGGAGAGGTAGAGGGAAATTTAGTTCTGCTCAAGGGGACCCCAACTACTCCATCCCTGGAGCACTGCATGTGTGCATCCTGTGCCGGACATGTGAGCCCCCCAGTCCAGGTCTAGGAACACAAAGACCCCTCTGAATGACACTTGCACAAAAGAAAATGTCAAGAAGCAGTGAACCCAACAAATCTTAACAAGTGACTCTGACTCTGTCACTGTCATCCTCAGGCAGAGCTGTCAAAGTGTCCTCCCATCTGCACACCCTGCTAGCCAGTCCTAGATGACTTCACTGATGGGAAACTTGCAGCTTGAAGAAGCCTTCAAGAATGCAGACATCTACCATAAATCCCGCAATCCTCAGGACAAGAAAACTGAGTCTAAGGAAGGACAGGCCAAACCCAGGCCTTCTGAGCAGTAGACCAAGGAGGACCCCACCCTCTATGGTACCTCACAGCCATTACTGACATTCTCTCTGATCCTATTTTCCAAATGTCTGCTCTGTCCTAGAGCCTGTTGTACCACAATTCTGGGCTGGACTTCCTGCCCTTGCCTCAATTTTATGGCTCCTTCTTTCAGTCCTTATCCTTACTAAGCCACAGTCTTCCTTTCCTGAAAGTTGTGGTCCTTTCACCCAGACTCTAGGCTGCCTGGCTCCAAGTCACTGCTGTGCATATTGAATTGGCTCCCTGGAACCTTCAAAGAAATCAAGGGAATTTTGTTTTCACATCACAAAACATGGCTTTTAATATTTGGTATTGGTGTCCAGTGCCTCATAATTGGGATGGACAACTCACCTCATCCCAGATAGAAGGTGTGCTGCTAGTGGAGACTGTGGACTTGGCTTCATGCTCACTGGGCCAAGGACAGAGTCCTTTCTCTTGGGCATCAATGATGTCAGCTTTGCAGTAGGACCCCACTGCCTGAGCCACATGCAGGGAAGACACATGATTGGGAGAGGGAGCCAGCAGGAGCTGTTCCTTTGTGCACTGAGGGCCCCAACATGCCAACCATGACCCCTTTCAGAGGATATCTGGAGCAGACAGCTTCAGTCCTGGAGGATGGGAGTGGGGTGCTGAGGCTGCCCTCAGACAGAAGACCTCTTGGATGAGCCCCCTGATTTACTTTGATCTTCTAAAATTATTTGCACCAGTATGTAAACCTCTGGTTTGTCCTCTTTCAGGTGGTACATTGCCATGGCTTTATGGGTCATGGCTGGAGCGTGATCATGGCAGGTCAGCTGGGGTGTGTTGGGGGACAGGCCATTAGGGCATGGATCCTGGATCTGGCTCCCACAAAGTCAGAAGACAGGAATACTTGGAGTTCTCTCAGCAGGGTGCCCAGGGCACTGAGCCTTAGTTCTTAGTGTATAGGGGCCCCAATATCCTCTACTCTTCCCCTGAGAGACTGCTATGGAATGAGGGGGTCTACCCAATCATTCCTTACCCATCTCCCATTAGAACTGCACATCTGTCTACAACTCCCTCCCCTAGGGCAGAGCCCCTTCCCTCTATGTCCTCAGCCTGCATATTTTCCTCAGGCTTTAAGGGCCCCAGGAAAAGAAGCCATCATACAGCAAGGTGCTGGAGATGGACATGGCTAGTCTCTACTATTCTCTGCCAGCATGTCCAACCACACCTCAGCCATCTGTGTGTCTCTAGTTTTCTGACTTCCTGGACAAGCCCCTTCAGGATAACAATATGAGTGAACTCTGAGAAACATATCCTGCCCAAGCCTGGAGGATAGCAATGAGAAGGAGCTAAACACCTTTAGGTCTACTATGCTCCAGGCCTGTGCTGGCTCAGATGACCCACCCAGCTACCTCACTCCAATGTGCCAGGGCACAGGCATGGCTCAGATAAAAAGACATACTACTGATAGCCTAGTTATAACCACCCAACACCCAGGCATCAAGAGAATTTCAGGAAAGGACAAGTGTGTAAAAAGGCACCACAGCCATACTTTGTGTGAGTGTGTGCTGGGGTGGCTAGGTCAGCAGATCTATCCAGGATCTGTTCCCCTTAGGGCCACATCCCTGGGGCAGCCTCTACCATCTCTGCTGGGGAGGCTGCAACAGCCCTAACAGGTTTCCCTGTGTCTGCCACACCTGTGACCCAGCCCCTGTGGCCTCCTGACTTCAGTCACACCCCATAACCCCTACTATTTCACCTATGGCCTCTGGACTACACTTAAAGTGAGCAGACAATTTTGAGCTTGGCCTTTCCAGGCTGTTTTCTCTCTCCCCACCCCCATGGGGCTGCCTCAGTGAGGCCTTCCTAGGCTGTCCAATCTCATAGTGGCAGCCACACTCCTACATCCACTGTCCTTAGCCCTGACAGCCATCAGACACTTGCCTTTGATCCTTTTGGATCTACTTGAGTGTCTGTCATTCCCAGCTCACTAACCTGTTGATTCCAAGATGGCAGGGAGGTATCATGTCAAACATTCCACATTTCCCATCTGACCAAGTGATGCGGCCCATGGACAGCTGTCAGCTGGCTCACCAGGATGCTCTTATGTGTGTTTCTGTTGCCCATGTCCAGGTCCAGGCTGATGCAGATGATGCACTGATAATCTACCTGCTTATTATACAGTAGCTGTGAGCTCAAGGGTCTTCAGGTGCACAGAGGGGCTCCAGGCAGGTGGGGGCTGAGGAGGAGGCAATGTTGCTGGAGACTGATGTCACACTGGATGACTCCAGGTAGGATGAGGAGGTCAGCTCTACAAACTGTGGGGGATGGGGATATCAGAAGAAATCTGGGGGACTGCAGGACACCTCTGGCTGATGGAAGGTTTCAGGGGGCTTCTAGAAACTGTTTCAAAGCTTGGACTCCTCAATCCCTTTTGGGGTGTGGAGAGGGGAATGTAGGCACTCAAGTGGGGGCAATGGATGGACCTTCAGGGAGGAGTGTCAGGCACCTGCTTCACCTGGCCATCAGGACATTCAGTGACAAGTCCCATGCTGATTTCCAGATCAGGCTTGGAGGCTTCAGGCATGTTTCCAGGGACTGAAGCTGTTAGGTCCCCGCTGCTGATGTCAGGGTGAACCTGGAACAGGACACTGGTCTGTGAGGTGGCATTGCTGCTGAGATTGGTGCTGGGTTCCTGGAGGCTGGATGGAAGGGCAGTTTACCCAGGTCTGGTGCCAGGGACACAGTTCATGTCCTCACACACCCATTGCCCACTGGGCTCCAGGCACCCTCTAGAGTGTTGTGGCAGGCCATGAGAGCCCTGGGCTCCAGTCACTGGAGAGATCACTCAGCATGACCTATTTTCATCAATGGAAATGAGGCCCAGAAAAATGGGAACTTGATTATATCACAGGGCTGGTCAGGAGTGGTGAGGAGACCCAATAGTAAACTGCTGAAGCTCTGAGCCCACACTTAGCCTAAAGGGACACTGAGCCCCCAAGGCAGTCACACACGTCCTTGTACACCATGATCAAAATCTTACTCATGTGATGAGGTTTGCAAACACCTGGGAGGTTTAGAGGCTGGAGTGTGTTGCTGGTAAACAGGGCTGGTGGCTGCAGTGAGGCTACAAGAAGCCAAGCTCAGGGCACCCACCCCAAGTCTGATTGGAAAGAGATACTGGGAGCCACAGGGTCTCCAGGCCACAGACTTGATGGGTATCAAGAGCCTCAGCCTCACACCTTCTAGACCTGGCCTTTAGAGAGGGCACCACCTGCGGCTGCCCACTTTCTGCCCTGGACTTATTGTGCAGACACACTGAGCTGTTCCATGTCCCCAAACCAGGCTCCAAATTGCTCATGTGCCAAAAGTGGATATAGGTGCATCCTGCCTCAAGGTGCTGGATACTCAGAATGACCTGGTATTCCTGGAGCCAAAAGGAAGGGGCAGATGGAGAGGAGGCCTGGGTGGTCTTGATGGGTATGACAGGGGCTGCTGCCAGGGTTTGGGTCTTTGTTCATGGTGGGTTTTCTCCTACCATGTCATCTCATCCAAGTCCCCCAGTTCTCAGCACAGGATTTTCACAGCCCTTCTTCCAGAAAAATGTCCTGGATGCCACCACCTCCCCAACCCCTTGTGGCAGATCTACCTCATGTCTATGAATTGAATCTCACTGTAAAAATGCTGAAAGGAAATGAAGCAATGGAATGTCCAGCCCTGGTGTGTTTCTGACATGCAGCCCCCTCCTACCCATGCCCCACCCCTGCAGTAATGGCCCCAGCTCCTCACATTCAATGTTATTTCAAAATTGATTGATCTCTCCTGTAAGACAGACAGCCCATTTCATCAGAAGAGGTTCCCCAGGCCCTGAAACCAGCCCCCATACTCCTCTCCTTCTGCACTTTTGGGAGGTGACACAAGGGGGCAGGCCAGCACAACCAGGATTTAGACCTTTTCAGGGTTCTGGGCACCCAAACAGAGGGAACTGGGCAGAGGCTGAGGAACCTGGACAGAGGCTTAGGGAACTTCTAGCATAACAGTCTCTGATGACAGATGAAGAGACTGTGGTGTCAAGCATGAAGGGCCCCATTGGCCGTTTGAATACCATAAAACCATGGAGTGGCCAACTTCACTCTCCCCCATGTCCATGCCTGAGCAGGAGGACATGTCCAGGTCAGCCACTGCATTATGCAGGTGTGAAGTCAGGAGGGGTTGTGGAAATGGGACATGGTCTCTCCATTCTGTCTCCCCCTGTTTCCTTGTCTTGAAGGAGGATATGTCACCCCCAATTCCCAGTACAGTGTGTCTCCTATGGTGAGTTGTGCACATTGCTGAAAGCTGTGGGCTCAGGAAGTTGCTCTCTCCCACAAACTTCAGGTTCCAAAACTTCTCTGCCCCAGCTCCTAGGCGCACTCACTTCCTGAGAGTCCAGATGAGAAATTTGCAGGGCAATCAGCTCTGAGAAGAGCATCCACAGGTGGGGAACAGTGGCCTGGGTGAAACTCAGTGGCATCAGTTGTGGGTGAAAACTCTAAGCTCTCAGGGAATAGCCAAGGCACCTAGCCTGAAGTATCCCCAGTCCCAAACTCATATCCCCAACCCAGACCTCACAATCTTGGACTCTCCACCTCCTAGTGAGCACCCCTCCCAGCCCCATGAACTCAAGTAGTCCTGCTAGTCACCTCTGAAGGATGGATTTTGGCAAATTACAGAGCTTATGTGATCACTGGAGCCCCTCATCCCCAAATCCACATTAAACCAGGCTCTCCCAAAGCCTTCTTTTGACTGGCTAAAAACAGTGCTTCTTACATACAAGCTGATCAAGACACAGCCTTCAGGGTTCACAGAAGGTAATGTCCAGTGGAAACTGTCCAGTTGTGATGGCACCAGGAGGCAGTGGTGTACAATGAAGGGGCCCCTCTGTACCTCTTGAGGTCAACCCTGCCTCTTCCTGGCCTCAGAGACACTCACACTCTCCCACAGTTTCATCTTCTTCTCTCTCTTTGGCTTGATACCAGTTTTGAATCCTAGGAGTATCCTTCTTGTCAATGTTGAGGATGAGATCAGTGAGGTCATCCTCCCCTCACTCCATCATCCCTTCAGCCTTCTGGGGCCTTGAACAGCCTGCCTATATTAGCTGACAGAAATGCTGCTGCCATCAGTCATGAGCACTGAGTGCAGACATGAATCTCAGCTGCAACAGGCCCTGGGCTGGAAACTTGAGCAAGTGAACTGGCCTCCCTGTGCCATTTGCTCATCTGCAAAGTGCTGGTAAGAACAGTTCCCCAGAGGACTCAGTGTCACACCCTGTTATCAGGATGCTCTCTCTAGAACCATCTCCACCTTGGTGTGACAGGATATCTCCCCCATATTCCTGTCTTTCCTTGAATCTCCTGCTGCACTGTGAGGAATGCACCACAGTTTGGTCCTCACTGCATTTCCAGATAAGGAGACAGAAGGCTCAGAGAGCAGCAACTTGAAACATGTCCTGCTGGTATTTGGAGGAGTCATTGGCTCTGCTCTCTCTGAGCAGGTTCTGAGTTAAAATCATCTCACCACTGAACACTGCTGCCCAGGTTTCACTTCTCATAATTTGTGGCTGAAACCATAGGCAGACAGTTCACAGAGGAAGAGCAATGGGTTGGCTCCGGAAGCATGGTTGAGCAGCTCCTGCCAGCCCCAGCCCACTCAGTCTGCCTACCAATGCCCAAAACCAGGCCAAAGTCCTGCCTTCACCAAGGACCCCCTTGGTAAGTTCCCTCTGCTAAGACCTCTTTCTGTGTCCTCTCAGGAAGAAGCCCCTTAGTGGGTCAGCTCTGATGGGTCTGGTAGACAGAGGCTCCTTGCAGCACATTTTGCTTCCTCTTTAAGTGGAATTTTCCAATGATGGTTCAGTTTAAGCAGCCATGATTTCATAAGTCTTCCATATATTTCTCAAATGAGCTGGGATATAAGTCACTGAGAATTTTCCCCAGGGTGAGGATCCTGATGCAGGGATGGAGAGCTGTTAAGTCCTCTGCTTCAGCATTTCCTCATGAAACATCCCAGCTCCCCCAACCAACCAGATGACCAGGGACCCCCCCCCCCCAACTGCCTCCTGGCTTTGCTGGCCAGATAAATCCCTCTCCCTCTTAGTCCAGAGAAGGCCAACTAGAATTTTTCAAAAAAAAATTTCACTTTAAATCTAAGAGCTCCACATCCCATCTTGGCAGCAGCAAATGACTCCCCTTTACCTGGATTGTCAGGGCCCTATTCAGGGAGGTTTTCTTCATATTTTGGAACTGGCAGGAGATGTCCCTTTGGGGAGGAGAAAGAATGGAAAGTTTGAGGGATCATGAGGAGGGGTGTGAGGGCAAATCCATTTGATTTAATACTCTAAGTACCTCAAAAGCATGGGTGAATGGTTTTGAAACACTGACTATAAACTCTCCATGTCCAGATGGGACCCCCTTTGCAAGTCAACTGAGAAGGTAATTCTTCCTAATATTGAATTCAATTGGGCAAATAGCTATGGTCCCTCACAGGAAACCATTGGAAAGCTCCCCTCTGGCTCAGCTCTTCACCTGACCTGTAAGACAACTCTGTCTTCAGACAAGTCTGCTGCCATCTGGTCACATGGAGATGAGAGCCCCAGTCCCACTGGTCCTGGCCTCAGATGTGCTGTCTCTCAGCAGGGCCCAGGCCAGTGAGAGGGTAATGCCTAGCCCTTGGTGAGGTCCCTGGTCCCCACTGGGGCTCCTCTGGTGAGAGGACTGCCCTCCTGGAAACTTTATGCCATGTCTCCTTTAGATGCTGAATTGAAGGGTTCTGAGGAGCAGAGTGGATGGCATGGAGGGATGAGAGGTTTCTGAGATTGTGGCACTCCTGGGGAAGGAGAAAGGAATGAGCCAAAAGGGGGAGCTGTACTGCATCTCCATCCTGGATGAGGCAGACAGCCAGGGAGTCACAAAGTTACCCCTCATTCTCAGCATGACACTTCAGGTAGGAAACATTAGCTCAAGCTAAGGAAGTTCCTGAGATAAGAAGTGACTGAACCTCTCCTGGGACAGACAAGGTAAAGACAGTGTCACCAGAAAGGGGACACTGGGATCCATGGAGGGACCTGGACCACAAACTACAATCAGGAAAGCTGAGCAAAATTAAGAGTGACATCCAGGACCTGATAGTGTGGAGGAGCCCATTCTCCTGCAGCATACAATTACCACCTTGATCCTGTGCTCCATGACCCTGGACCTGTCTGGTATCTTCATGTTCTGATCCCTGAGGCAGGTGGCACTGACAAAATTTGCCACAGAGTTTGACTGGGAGATGGTGGACTGAATGGTTGGTGCCAGGAACTCCTCAGCCTTTTATGCATGATGGAAACAGATGGCTTGCAGACAATCATAGACCAGCACCTTCCTGAACAGCTCCTGTGGTGGATGTGAGTGTCAACTGACCATGCTACACCCCAACCAGAGCTCACCATCCTCAGGCCAAGTCTCAGTGCTCCAAGCTTTATCATTGCAGATGGAGGGTGTGGCTTAAGCCTAGTGGAGGGCTCTGGATTTGATATTCTGCCCTCTGAGGGTGCTCAGAATTTTGAGACCCAGGACCCAATAATGGTAGGATGGAAAGAGCTGATTTTCCTCCAATCCATCCTCACCACGAAGCATTGGATGGGGACTCCCAACATTCATGCCAAGGAAACAACTTTAACCCCTCCTGACATCTCCCACAGTCCGTCTATCCTTGGTTACGTGCACATTCCTGTCAGTGTTATATTCAGGACTTCAGTTTGTAGGCTTGCCCTCATATCCAAGACACATCAGTGTCTAATCCATGTGGAGCCTCCTGGAAAGATGGTTGGGTGAGCCCTGAACCAAGATGTGCTTTAGAGACCTCCCCTACGCTCCTCACTGGGCCAGGCCCTGACCATCTCTAATTGCTTCACACTCATTTTTCTCTACATTCCCTTGGTGAAACAGGTGTGGTTAGTGTCCTGTGATATCCTCTCTTGCTGGGGACAGTGAGACCTTAGGAATTAGAAATTTGTCAGTGTCACCAGGGTGGAAAATGTTGGAGCTGTAATTTGGACCCTGATCATTAGACCCCAGGTCAGAAATTGGCAAGTTGGGGACAGCAGATGGCAGAATATTTCCCACCATGGACATCCTGCAGAGCCCTGCTGCTCACCACATCCATTCATGTCAACTGTTCTGCCACCAGCCTGGGTGGGTATGTCAAGAGGGGAGGCTTTATCTTTCTCACTCCATCTTTGAGGCTCTCAGTTGAGGAGGAGGAGGGATCTTCTACTGGAACAAGAGCTGGCTCTGATTTCAGCTCTGCAGGTGGCACTGAAGATGGCACCAGTATTGCCTTCTGATCTGCAGCTGGTGCCACATCTAGTGAGGTAGCAAGTGTTGCTTCCAGAGATGGCAGTGGTTCTGTTTCTGCAGCTGGCAGTAGAGGTAACATGGAAGCCACATCCTGCTGTGGAACCAATCCTACTTGTGGTGAAGTAACTGCCTCCAGCTGCACAGTTTGCAAGAATGCCACCTCAGGACATGGTGACAGAGCTGCCTACTCTCTTGGAGATGGTACTTCTGTTGGTAAGTGGATGGATCCAGATCAGAAGCTGTCAATGACTTGAAATCCAGAGGTGGCAGTAGAGGTGCCATTGGAGCTACTGTCAGCTCTGTTACTGATGCTACATCAGGTGGTCTCTAGATTTGCCTCCAGAGCAGGTGGTGATGCACCTGGAGGTGGAATGACAGGTGACATCATAGTCATCTCCAGTTCTAGAGGTGGAGCAAAGTTTGTTGGAGTAGGTGAAACTGGAGGTGGTGCCACAGTTGCCTCCAGCTGTGGAACCAGCATGACATTTGTTAACAGTAATGGAACTGGACATGTAGGCAGCACTGCAGTGATTTGCATCTCCAAGTTTGACATGAGAGCTGGAAGAGGAGGAAGATGCAACAACAAAACTGCATTTCTATGGGTCCTCCCAGGTGCAGAATAACTGCACTCTCTCTACAAACAGCACCACCCAAGCACTTCACCCTCAAGAAGTCTTCCCAAATTGCAATCCCTCAGGTGAGTGGTCTGAAGCTCCTCTTCTCTGGGTCCAAAGGCAAATTCTGCAGTTTCTTCCTTGTGCTGCCCAGAACCCTCCCCTCCCCACCCACTCATGTGCCCTCAAGTTCAGTGCTCCTCGCCATCTGTATTGGTCTCACTGATCTGTGAGAGATCCAGCTCAGAAATGAGAACATAAGCATGTTTCTGCAGGGCAGACCCAGGCAGGGCAATCTGCACAAAGGTAACCAGCTCCTTGAGGCATGTAAAGTCTGGGAGCTGGTAGAAGTCCTCTGGGTACTCATCCAGCCAGGTTAGCAGGAGGCAGGAGATGGTGCTGTGGGTGAATGGGCAGACAGCAGAGTGAGAAGACTGTCCACTCTGTCACACTGCCCACTTATGTCCACCCTACTAAGTGAAGGGGTCTTGGATCAGACAAGACAGAGAGACATACCTTTCTCTCTCTCCCCTGGGCCCCTCCCACAGGAAAAGACCATTCATTTAAAAAGAAAATGTTGCGTCTCCTCAGCCAATGGCAGAGGATTAGCACACAATAAGACCTTCATAATCCTCTGCCCGATGAAGGAACTGAAGCTGCCCCTCACTTCAGCCTGCTCTGATCCCTCATGGTCCCTCAGTCTGGACTTCATTCCTTGATGCCATGCCTCATTTTCTGGGAGCCTTGTGAGGGTCACTTCTACCCATCTCACTGTCACCCAAAGGGCATTGGCACTGCCCACTCCAGCCTCCTGGCAGCCAGTCTCACAGAACTGAGTATTCAGGCTGATTTGTGAGCTGCATGCTCATTACACCTTCTGATATGGGTCTGTGACTGGTGAGGGATTGGAGGAGCAAGTAGTGGTGGGGTGTGGCTGGGTGGGCTCTCAGCCCTAGGATCCCCAGGAACACTTCCATGGCTCTCTGTGGGCCATTCACCCTGCAGACAGCACCTGTGGCCTCTGCTCTCCAGTGGGAATCATCAGAGGGACCCAAAGTTCTGCCAATTTGCTCCTGCTCCCAGCCACCCACCCCATCCTGGGCTGTGAGGAATGAGCTTCTCTCCTCACCCAGAGTTCCCTCACTTTCTCAAGAATTCTGGGTCTCCTCTATCCCTATAATGAAAAGTGAGGTTATGTCCACATCTACAGGACATGCTCTTTTCTCTGCTGACATGTTTCCATGCTAGGACAGGGCAGAGCAGAAGCAGTTGGTCAGTAGCTGCACTGGGAATCCAGGAGCATGGGTGGGATTGGGAGGTGTAGTTCTGACTCTCCCAAGCCCTCATAACTTGGGACAAGAAGGGGGCAGGAGTCCTAGCAGAGAATGTTTCCAGTCTCCAAAGTATAATTGAGATGAGGGAATAATGAAGTTATGAGACACTTGCCATTATCTCTGGTAGTTGAATCAGGATAGAAACTCACTGAATTACTGCCTGGGAAGAGCTTTATCCCCATGAGTCATGACAAACCAACCAAACTCTTGAGATGAGGAATCTTCAAGGGGTGAGTTAAGATCCCACAAGTCAGAAGACAGAACCTTTCATGCTCAGGTCTCTTGACCTTCTCTCCATATTGTGGGAGATGGGGTCTGTTCCAGGCATGGAGGGAAATGGTATGACCCATTTCATTCCTTGCCCACTTTGGAAGCAGTGCACAGAGAAGAGAGAGATTATGAAACCACCAGGGATTTCAAAGCAACACCCTGATTTGTCTGTCTTTTGCCTTAAGTGGAGGTCTGATAACCTGCTCCAACAAACTGGCAAATTCCAGGAGTTTCCAGGGGGGAGACAGACCCCATACATCTGAGGACCTGAACAGAAGCCTTAAACCCAAACGGTTGGTTGACTTCTGGAATAGGCTCCACCTCTCAGGGTTGGATACCAATCAAATCACCAAAGAATTCCATTTGCTCCCCTGAACTGCTGCCACTCAGCTGCTGCAGACTTTTGGAAGTTTGGTGACTCAAACTATTGAATTTTCCTTTGATTGTGAATCGACAAACCCATTCCATGGATTCTCTCCTGGGAGGAAGGAAGGGGGATCAGTTCATTAGGATATACAGGGTATCTCCTTTGCAGCACTGCTGAAACAGCCCAAGAAAGGAATCTCTTGAGAGCATGCTGAACTGCTTCTCTAGGCAGCTTCTTTCCTGGAATATGATGCAGGTGAATCAGGCCACAGTTCCTGGCCTGGAAGTTCAAAAGGATGTGTTACAAGAGTGTGCCATTTGCAATGGGACTGATGGCATAGAGTGAGACCCTTTCCTTTGGAGTAAAAAGCCACAATCAAGAGTGTGAAGATCTGTAAGACTTAGAAAAGATGCAGAAGGATAGTCCAGCCAACTGCTTCAGGGAAAAGCTGGGATTTGGGAGTCACAATCATAAAAGATCAACAAAATGCAAAGGAGCTCATAGCTAAACCTAAGTGAAAACAAATTGTCATCCCTTCTAGGATGCTACTGCAAATGTGTGAAAAAATGAATTTTCACCTGGCCAAGACAAGGAATGTATGGGTATGTGGGGAAGGTGATGTGTGATGCCCCAGATGCCTTTAGCATTGAAGCTTTGAGCCAATCAAATATCAGCTGTGGGGGGTGCCTGAGGAAGTCACCAGGGTGGGATCCATGCCTTCCAGCCCACCTCATCTGCCTCAGGACCCTGAGCAGGAGACCTTGCCTCACCTGCTGTCACCTGCACACAGTTCTGGCCCAGGTCATTGCCAGGAGACCCTGAACTCACACAAAGATATGGTGTAGATGACCCCTCCAGCAGCTCATTGCCAATCTCCTGCATGGAGCCATACAAATGCAGTGCTCTGCAGTCATGCTATCTCTGCAACTCAGAACAGGCAATGATGGATATCTGAAGATGACAATATTTGGGTCCAGGATAAACATGTTGAATGGAGATGACAACTTTTGGGTCAAGGATTAACATGTTGAATGATGGTTGCCTCACCAGTACCAATTGCCTTCCTGCCAGCCACCCACATCCTGAGGTGTGAACACAAAGGGCTCAACAGCTTTCCAAACCCTGCCATGGATGGTCCTATTACTCTTGCCTCCTGCACAGTGAGAGAAGGAGGGTTATGGGGTTACCAGGTAGGATGACAATGTTGGCACTTCCTGAATTTCTGGGCTTGCACCACCTTCACTTACTTTTGGGAACCTCCAGGCCAATGGACAGCATCATTGCATTAGAGGAATGAGCCAACGTCTACTTCATTGCATAAAGCTCTCATTCCCATTTTCTCTGAAGCTAGACCCTCAAGATCTGTGAACACAACAAGAGAACATGTTCATCTCTCAAGTTTCTCCAGCTAAAAAGCTGGGTAGGGTGTTATCTGTGGAACATTGGTGACTTGTTACCTGGATTCCGAGTTCTGTTGGGCTTTGTCTCCAAGGAAGTGAGGTCACTTCCTTGAGTCCCCTTAACTGAAACCTCTCAACAGATAGGACATACATAAAGGTCTCTCAGGACTCCTGGCTGCACATCCTCAATCATGTTATCCTGTTCGCTGGACAGTTTCCATAGCATAACCCTCCCTACAGTTCCCTGGGAAGCCCTGGTTGTTGACAGCACCCATGAGATAAGGACAAAGAGCTTGATTCAGACAAGGCTAATCCTTCTTATCAGTTTCGAGATCCTTGTATAGTCATTGTTACTTCCATCTCTCTCAGCATCTGTCCAGCTTCCCCAAGTACACAATGGGGATCACTCTATTATTTACACCCTGGATATTCAAGTGTATGTGAGATAAGTGTACAAATCATTGGCTTGCATCCAAATAGCTAACACACAAACAGAGCTGAAAGAATTATAAGGTGGTTGTCCCATAACCAGAGTACTGCACAAAACAGGGCTATGTTCTGGTTACCTGATCCTGTGAAAGCCATTTTCCACCTTGGTCTCATTTCAGGGTTGGCACTATGAGGGAGTTGAAATTAAATAAATTCAAATATGACTGCTCTCTTACATGAAATCTTCCAATAGCTTTCCATTATAATTAATTATTAGCTTTATTTATTGAAAAATTAAAAAAACAAAAAGAAAAGCCAACATTTCAAGCAAAACAAAACAAAGGAATAAGTAAAACAAATAACCTGTAACAACTACATTGCTTCCAACATGTTCCTACTATATCCAAGAAAATTTACAAACCATAATCATTCCTGAGCATTCCCATAATGTTGAGATTACCCTTAGTAGCTTATCTGTTCTTATTAGAATATTTTTCCCCCTTCACTAGTTGCTGTCTATCTCTAGGTTCCCTACATTCTACAATTTCCACCTTGGTCTCATTTCTGGGTTGGCAACATGAAGGGGTTGAAATTAAATGGAATTCAAATATGACCACTCTTTAGCATGAAACCTTCCAAAAGCTTCCCATTATAATTAGAATCAGACCAAAGTGACTCAATTGGACCAATGTTAGGGACAGCCTTGTTGAAGCTGATGCCAAAACCCTAGCTTTGTAGCAGACCCTTAGGAGGAGTGCTTGGTGCACAGCATTGAAGACAAAAATAAGATGGATGGGTGGGTGAGGGGGAGAGCAATGAAAGTCAGGGAGTGGTTTGCTTTGAGATTGGCAAAGGCTTGGCCTATTCTCAGTGTAAAGAAGGATGCTGCAGAATTTCTTTATGAGTAATTTTGTATTATATTCATTAAAGTGGTAGCTCCTTGACTAAAGCTTAAGGGACTACAAAACTTTGGCCTGCCCTGGTAATATTGACACCTATGTTTATACAGATTTCTTGTCTGTTCCTCTAGGAGAAGGGGCTGAAGTCTCCCAGCTTGGATTCTGCCTCATCCACTCCCAATATTGCCATCCTCTTCTTTTTCAGACCACTAAATACAAGCCCAGGACCTTTATGTCTTCCCACTGATGAAAGCAAAGTTGAACTGGTAGAATGGAGCCAAGTGTCAAAGTTGTTGATAAAGACAAAAAGTGAAGATGAAGGCAACAATCAAATCTTGAAGCCTGTGGTGTGAGCCAGACACTAAAAGGAAAAAATCCTGGTTTCCCTCCTATTTCCTTTTTCCCCATGGAAAGAGCTGGGTAGGTGTCAGTCTGATGGATAAGTGGAAGGGGAGGGGAGTCATCTACTGCTGATGGATCACTGGCCAAAAGGCATCTGCTATTTTGTTTACTAAGGAGGAAAGAGGGTGAAGTATCAGGAGTGGACAAGAACTGAGTGTTGATTCCTAGTTGAGAAAACAGTGCATCATGTTTCTTCTCTGCCCCATATGGGGGCCCCAGGTTTGACAGGAGTGTTCATGTAGGTGGGTTCCAGCCAGTTCCAGGGGGACAGAGGGTATAATTCTCAATACCCAGCAGTCCCCATCCATTGGAAATGATTTACTTTCCCCAGAACTGCAGGCAGAAAATAAACAAGCCCTAACACCTACACTGTGGCTGTCAGTCAAGCAGACAGAAGCACAGTGTGGTCTTCTGAAGTCCCTCTGGTTCCAGACTCATGAGGCTCCCCTCCCACCTCTTCTCTGCTAAGCTCTCACCTCCATCTGGAGGGGCTGACCAGCCAATGGCTTCTTAGAGCTGAGATTAATGCCCATGAACATTCAGTATGTATTCAGGGAGGAAGAGACAAAAGCCCATGGGGCTGTAGAGCTGAAGGTTGCTGTTTTGTATCAATTAGGATAGTTACTTAGGGCATTTCCACTTAAGCCAGTATCACAGAAGGAACCAAAGTAAATCCTCCAGCCTCAGCCCCACACAAGATTGTGTGTTTGAAAGTCTGGCTATCTGTACCTCCAGCACCTAGCAGAGCAGACTTGCAAACATGTGGTGGAGAGAGCCATGTTTAGGAACTTAGCAATGCTCCCTTATGGAAACCTGCCCAAGATGACTTTACAAAGACAGTGGTCAGTGTAAAGGCCTCAGATCCACATGTGGTAGGACTTGGACCCAGGGAAAGTCCAGCACTTGCCTATTTGAAAGGTGATTCCTGGGCTCTGGGTAAAGAGTTGACCATTTGTGTCTGTATATTCATATTCTCTGGAAGCCCCAGTCAGAGGAAGGGGTCTGGGAATCTTTCATGCTTGCACATTAGAAATGCCCCTGTGAGGGCCATAGGCAACAAGAGTGGGGCATGAATTGGAAATTCATGCAGTTTGAGTAGCCTTGGAGAAAATCCAAGAATGCCCATATACTCCAAGCAATATAAATCTGATTAGACTCATTCCAAGACACATACTAATCAGAATATCAAATGTAAAGGACCAGGAGAAAATTCTGAATGAAGTTATAGAAAGGGATTCACTGCATACAATGAAAGCCAAATAATACTAAGTGCTGATTTCTCATCTGACATGGTGGAGGTGAAGAGGCACTGGCATGTTATACATAAGATAAAGATAGTGAAACATTTCCAGCCAAGAATTCTCTACCCAGCTAAGTTGTCCTTCAAAAAGGAGGGGAAGTTGAAAATATTCACAGATAAACAGAACCTAAGAGACTTTGTTAGCAAGAGAATTTGCCTACAAGAGCTACTGAATGGAGTACTGCTAGATGTAAAGAAATACAGGAGGAAAAGGCCAACAGCCTATTTAAATTAGATGAATTAGATAATTTACTAGAAACACACAAACACCCTATATGAACTTAGAATGTTTAGAAGATCTCAACACACCAATCACAAGTAAAGAGATTCAATACATCATCAAGAAAACCCAAACAACAAAATGATCATATGGCTTCACAAGGTGGTAAAGAAATGAAGAGAGACAGTAAAGGTAAATAAAAGAATAAAAACAGAGAAGAAAATAGACCTGGCAAATAAAGCCAAATGATAAAATAGTTGAAGTAAGTGCTACCTTAAAAGTAATAGTATTGAATGTTAAACTCCTTAATCAAAAACACAGATTGCAGACAGGGCATGATGGCAGAGTGGCAAGGTCTAGGTTGTAGTTACTCCTCTGGGACAGTTCATAGAAAGCCAGGAACTGCATGGGCCATACACTGCAGAGGAATTTGAGATTGGACAAACTCCATACAACATTCACAAACACTTAGAACAGCTGAGATCAGTGAAATCTGTAAGTTCTCATGGCCAGGGTCCTGTACCCCTCCCTACAAGGCACAATCACAAGGCAGGAGGGGACATCTGTACTGGGAACCAGGAGGGAGAATGAAAATGGCAACCATAGATAAACTGAGAAAAGACACCAGGAAATCTGGGAGCAGTCAGCCCTGCAGAGAGGAGATAGGGCTAGCAAAACAACAAAAAATAGAAAACAAAATAAAAACAGAGACTTTTTGCAGTTAGGTGAAGATAATACAGAGAAGGGCAGGGCTCAAACAGAATCAGACACATATGCAAATCCAGGGAGTGAGAGCACTTGTCTGAAAAGCCAGTTTATCTGCTTTCTCAATTGCTTCTTAATCACCATCAACTCCTGGTCTTTTAGCATTTCACTAGCCCATTAGGTCTGCAAAGACTTTAAATAGTCCATACTGGGCTCTTCCTTTATTTTAATATTTTTCTCTTTTTCTAGAACAATTACTCTAATAAGCCCACTACAGAAAGTCTGAAAGACTTGCAGTTTGGGCCCAGGCAACAGCATAGCTAAGATAGTTCTGAGAGAAAAAGCAATAAGTCTGGTAGTGGAGAAAAAGTTTGCTAAATACCATAACTTCCCAGCCCTTTTGGGAACTCAGATCCCAAGGTTTGGAATTCCTTAACTAGCTTCAGTCAACCATGCACCTGACAGGGTCAGGGTCACCTGGAGATCTAAAGGGTCACTGCCTCCTTATGCTGGTGGAGGAATTGTGGGCTGGCAAGCACATCTGCTGGACAGCATAGGAAAAGCACAGAATCTAAAGGCCTCAGATGAGGGTCTCATTTTCAAGGAAACTCCATACCCTCCTGAGACCTGGATATCCCTGGACTAGGAAAACCTGACTGGAGCTGACAATATCTGAGCAGATCATGACACGGAATGTCTACATAGGGGCAGGGCAAGAAATAGAAAAACAAGAGGTGAAAAACTCTAATGAACTAAATAGAATCTAAGTTAACAATCTAGAATAAGCTGAACTAAACACCAAAGATTAGAGAAAAAAGACAACCAACAAGAAAATCCTAGGTAAAAGAGTGAAAACAAGATCCACAATAAACTAATCAAGAAAGTCAGATGCCTAGACAGCTAAAGAAAATGATCCATACTAGGAAACATGAAAATGTGGATCAGCCAAGGGAACAAACTAATAGTTCAACTGATAAATAGGAGTTGAAGTAATTATTGCTAAATGAATGCAATGAGCTGAAGAAAGAGCTATTTGGAGATATTCAAACAAATCTAAATCAATTCAAAAATAAAGTCAATGAACTGAGGGAAGACATAGCAAAAGAGATGAAGGATGCAAGAAGGACACTGGATGACCATAAGGAAAAATTCATAAACTTGAAAAAACAAATGAGAGACTTATGGGAATGAGGGGTAAAATGGAGGAGATGAAAAAGACAATGGAAGGATATAACGGTAGATTTGAACAGGTAGAAGGAAAGATCAGTCAATTGGAAGACCAGATATCTGAATTCACCCACATGAAAGATGGTGAAAAGAATGGGAATATATGAGCAGGGTCTTAGGGGGCTGAGTGACAACATGGAATGCACAAACATACATGTTATGGGTGTCCCAGAGGGAAAAGATAGGGGGAAACGGACAGAAAGAATAATTAAAAAAATCACTGAAATTTTCCCAACTCTTATGAAAGATAGAAAATGAGAAATTCAAGAAGTACAAGAGTGGGGCAAACTGATGGAGTGATGAGGTGTAGGATTTAGTTACTCCTCCAGGGCAGTAGGTAGAAAGCCAGGAACTGTGTGGACTGGACATGGCAGAGCAATTTGACTTTGGACATACTTCATACAACACTCACAAACATGTGGTACAACAGAGATCAGTGAAATCTGTAAGATCTCATGGCCAGGAGAACAATATCCCTCCCTGCCAGGCTCAGTCCTGTGGGAAGAGGAGCTGTCTGTGCTGGGAATGAAGCAGAAGAACTGCAGTTGTGGCTCTGATTGAAAACTCATGCTGCTGATCAAAACTCCAAAGATAGATAGACTGAGACATTACACCAGAGAATCCAGGAGCAGTCAACACAGTGGGGAGGAGACAGGGCTAACAAAAACAGGCAAAAAAAAATACCCAAAATTAAAAACAGAGACATTTGGAGTTCTGGTGAACATAAAACAGAGAAGGGCAGGACTCAGGCAGAGTCAGGCACATATGCAAATCCAGATGGTGAGGTCCCCAGTCTGAAGAGCCAGTTCTCTGCTTTCTTGATTGTTCCTTAATGTCCCTAATCTCCTTGTTACTTAGCATTTCAATAGCCCATTAGATCTGCAAGGAGAGCCCTTCATTTTTTTTAAATCTTTTTCTCTTTTTCTAAAACAATCTCTCTAAGAAGCCCATTACAGAAAGCCTCAAAGACTTGCAAATTGGGCCCAGGCAAGAGCAGAGCTAAGATATCTCTGAGAGACAAACAATAAGTCTAGTGGCTGAGAAAATTTGCTAAATGCCACAACTCCCCAATATAACAGGAGCATCCCCTTACAGCCATCTTCCTGGAGGGCTGGGAACACTCCTGCCTGGCACCAGCACCACAGTCCAGAGTGGCACCAAACATCCCAGTGTGATGGGAAGTGTTTCCAACAACATGCACACACATCACAACATAGGGCATGGACAATAGCCTTTTGTGCACCCAAAGCTAATTGTTCTGGAGCCTGGAAGACAGAGCAGTGTGAAAAGGGTTAAATCAACATGCCCATTCAGCCATTCTTTCAGCAGACTGCAGCCCTGCAGTCCAGAATTTCCTTTGGGGGACAGTGCTCACCTGTGATGTAGCAAGTCTTCCCTCACCAGGGGATCTAGGAGGGCATGGATTGGAAGAGGGACCCACTCACAAGTCCCAGGGACCACATGCCAATACCAAGGACTTCTGGGTCAGAAGCAGATACAAACTGTGGCAAGACTGAACTGAAGGATTAGAATATTTCAACAGATTTAAATCTCCAGGAACACCTGGGAGATTTGATTATTAAAGCCACCCTCCCTCATTAACCACTCAGACACATGTCCCACATTCAGGGTTGGAAGCACCAACTACGCATGAAAACTTGGTGCACCAATTGGACACCAACAAGACTTATACCCCTACTCACCCAAAAGACAAAGTAGGGGAGAACTGGCTTCAGGAGACTAGGTGGTGTGCAGAAGCCACCTGCTGGTTAGGTAGAGAAAGTGTACTCCATGAAGTCGTAGAAGTGACAAACTGGAGACAAGTGTTTGAATCAGTCAACATATACTAAAAGAACCCTATCAAGTTAAGCAAATGCCAAGAGTCAAAAAACAACAGAAAATTTTAAAGCATATGAAGAAAGCAGATGATATGAATAACCCAAACCCAAAAACCCAAATCAGAAGAACAGAGGAGACACAGTACTTGGAGCAATTAATCAAAGAACTAAAGAAAAAGAAAGAGATCATGGCACAGGATATAAAGGACATGATGAAGAACCTACAAGAGCATAAAGAAGAAACTGCAAGAGTAAATAAAAAAATAAATGATCATATGGAAATAAAAGAAACTGTTGACCAAAATAAAAATATTCTGGATACTCTTAGTGCAAGACTAGAGAAAGCTGAACAGCAAATCAGTGACATCAAGGATGACAGAATGGAAAATGGAAGAACAAAAGAAAGAATGGGGAAAAATCTAAAAAACTGAAATGCACTGCACAGATATGATAGATAATATAAAACATCCAAATAGAAGACTCATTGGTGTTCAAGAACAGCAAGAGAAGTGTAAGGTCTAGGAAGAGTATTTAAAGAAATTGTTGTGGAAAACATCCCCAACACTATAAATGCACAAATCACAAATGCACAGTCACCTCCAAATGGAATAAATACAAATAAACCCACTCTGAGACATATTCTGATCAGATTGTCAAACACTGAGGAGAGGGAGCAAGTTCTGAAAACAGCAAGAGAAAAGCATTTCACCACTTACAAAGGAAATGGCATAAGACGAAGTATTGACTGCTTATCAGTGACCATGGAGGCACAAAGACAGTGACATGGCATATTTAAAATTCTGAGAGAGAAAAACTGCCAACCAAGAATTCTTTATCCAGCAAAACTCTCCTCCAAATTTGAGGGAGAGCTTAAATTTTTCACATTCAAACAAATGATGAGAGAATTTCCTAAAAGGAGACCTGCCCTGCTTCAGATACTAAAGGAAGCTCTACTGACAGAGAATCAAAGAAAGGAGAGAGAGATATGGAGAAAGTTTCAATACTAAAGAGATTCAGTATGGGTACATTAAAGGACATTATCAGAGAGAGGGAAAAATATATCCAAAAAAACATAAACTAAACTAAGGATAGGAGGGCTGATTCAAGAAATGCTGTAACTGTAATAACATTGAATGTAAATGGATTAAATGCCCAAATTAAAAGATATAGATTGACAGAATGGATAAAAAAAAAAATGAACCACCAACATGTTTCATAAAAGAGTCTCATCTTAGACACAGGAACACAAAGAAATTAAAAGTGAAAGGATGGAAAAAATATTTCATGCAAGCTACAGCCAAAAGTAAGCAGGAGTAGCAATATTAATCTCAGATAAAATAGACTTTAAATGCAAGGATGTTATGAGAGACAAAGAAGGCCACTAAATACTAATAAAAGAGACAATTCAACAAGAAGAAATAACAACCATAAATGCTTATGCACCCAATCAAGGTGCCAAAAAATACATGAGACAAGCACTGGCAAAACTAAAGGAAGCAATTGATGTTTCCACAATAATTGTTGGAGACTTCAACATATAACTCTCTCCTATAGATAGATCAACAAGTCAGAAGACCAATAAGGAAACTGAAAACCTAAACAATCTGATAAATGAGTTGGATTTAAAGGACATATATACAACATTATATCCCAAATCACCAGGATACACATTTATCTCTAGTGCTCATGGAACTTTCTCCAGAGTAGATCATATGCTGGGACATAAAATAATCCTCAATGAATTTAAAAAATTGAAATTATTCAAAGCACATTCTCTGATCACAATGGAAATCAATTAGAAGCCAATAACCGACAGACTTAGAAAATTCTCAAATACTTGGAGGTTAAACAACACACTCCTAAACAATCAGTGGGTTAAAGAAGAAATAGCAAGAGAAATTGCTAAATATATAGAAATGAATGAAAATGATAACGTGACATACCAAAACATATGGGATGCAGCAAAAGCAGAACTGAGTGGGAAATTTATAGCAGGAAACATATACCTGCAAAAGGAAGACAGGGCTAAAAGCAAAGAACTAATGGAGCAACTGAAGAAGCTAGAAAATGAAGAGCAAACCAATCCTAAATCAAGAGGAAGAAAAGACATGACAAGGATTAAAGCAGAAATAAATTACATAGAGAACAGAAAAACAATAGGGAGAATAAATAACACCAAAAGTTGGATCTTTGAGAACATCAAGATGGACAAGCCCCTAGCTAGACTGACAAAATCAAAAAGACAAGACCCATATTAACAAAACAATGAATGAGAAAGGTGACATTACTGCATATTCTGAAGAAATTAAAAAAAAAAATTTAAGTGGATACTATGAACAACTCTATATCAACAAACTGGATAATGTACCAGAAATGGACAATTTCCTGGAAACATGAACAACCTAGACTGACCAGAGAAGAAACAGAGAACTTCAACCAACCAATCACAAGCCAAGAGATCCAATCAGTCATCAAAAAACATCCCACAAATAAATGCCCAGGGCCAGATGGCTTCATAGGGGAATTCTACAAAACTTTCCAAAAATAACTGACACCAATATCACTTGAACTCTTTAAAACACTGAAGAAAATGGAACACTACATAACACATTTTATGAAGCTAACATGAATCTAATACCAAATTTAGGCAAAGATGCTACAAAAAAGGAAAACTACAGGCCAATCTCCCTAATGAATATAGATGCAAAAATTCTCAACAAAATATTTATAAATTGAATCCAAAGATGCATTAAAAATCATAAACCATGACCAAGTGGGGTTCATTTCAGGCATGCAAGGATGGTTCATCATAAGAAAATCAATGTAATACAACACATTAACAAATCAAGAGAGAAAAATCAAATGATCATCTCCATAGGTGCTGAAAAAGCATTCAGCAATCTCCAACATCCCTTTTTGATAAAAACACATCAAAAGGTAGGAAATGAAGGAAACTTCCTCAACATGATAAAGAGCACATATGAAAAACTGACTACCAGCATAGTACTCAATGGTGAGAGACAGAAAGCCTTCCCTCTGAGATCAGGAATGAGACAAGAATGACCATTGTCATCAATATTATTCAACATTGTGCTAGAAGTACTAGCCAGTGCAATCCAGCAAGACAAAGAAATAAAAGGCATCCAAATTGGAAAGGAAGAAGTAAAACTGTCATTGTTTGCAGATGATATGATCTTATAACTGGAAAACCTTGAGAAATCATTGGTACAGCTACTAGAGCTAATAAACAAATCTAGCAAAGTAGTGGGATACAAGACTAATGCACATAAGTCAGTAATGTTTCTATATGCTAAAACTGAACAAAGTGAAGGGACCTCAGTAAAAAGATATCATTTTCAATAGCAACTAAGAAAGTCAGGTACATAGGAATAAACTTAACCAAAGCTGTAAAAGACCTATACAAAGAAAACTACATAATTCTACTAAAAGAAATAGAAGTGGACCTTAAAAGACGGAAAAATATTCCATGTTCACCAACTGGAAGGCTAAATGTCATTAAGATGTCAATTCTACCCAAACTCATCTCCAGATTCAATGCAATCCCAATCAAAATTCCAACAACCTACTTTGCAGACTTGGAAAAGCTGGTTATCAAATTTATTTGGAAAGGGAAGATGCATTGAATTGCTAAAAAACACTCTGAAAAAGAAAATTGAAGTGAGTGGAATCACACTCCCTGACTTTGAAGCTTATTATGAAGCCACAGGATTCAAAACAGCATGTTACTGGCAGAAAGACAGACATATTGATGAACAGAATTGAATTGAGAGTTCAGAGATAGACCCCCAGGTCTATGGCCAACTGATCTTTGATAGGGTCCCCAAAGCCACTGAACTGGGACTTAACATTCTTTTCAACAAAGGGGGATGAGTGAGTTGTATATCCATATCCAAAAGAAATACAAAGGACCCCTACCTCACACCCTACACAAAAATTAACTAAAAGTGGATCAAAGACATCCATATAAAAGACAGTACCATAAAACCCCTAGAAAATAAGGTATGGAAACCTCTTCAAGTCCTTGTATTAGGTGTCCACTTCCTAGGCCTTACACCCAAAACACAAGCAACAAAGGAAAAAACAGATAAATGGGAACTCCTCAAGCTTAGAAGTTTCTGTACCTCTAAGGAATTTGTAAAAATGTTGAGGAGGCAGGCAACTCAATGGGAAAAAAATCTGGAAACCATATATCTGACAAAAGACTGATATCTTGCATATAGAAAGAAATCCTATAACTCAATGACAATAGCACAGACAGCCCAATTATAAGATGGGCAAAATATATGAAAAGATAGTTCTCTGAAGAGGAAATACAAATGGCCAATAAACACATGAAAAAATGTTTAGCTTCACTAGCAATTACCAGGATGCAAATTAAACCACAATGAGATACCATCTCACACCAATTAGAATGGCTGCCATTAAACAAACAGGAAACAACAAATGCTGGGGAGGATGTGGAGTAATTGGAACTCTTATTCATTGTTGGTGGGAGTGTATAATGGTTCAGCCAACTCTGGAATTCAGTCTGGCAGTTCCTTAGAAAACTAGATATATAGTTACCCTTCAATCCAGTGATTGCACTTCTTGGTACATACCCAGAAGATCTGAAAGCAGCAACATGAACAGATATCTGTATGCCAATGCTCATAGCAGCATTATTCACAATTGCCAAGAGATGGAAACAACCCTAATGTCCTTCAACAAATGAGTGGATAAATAAAATGTGGTATATACACACAATGGAATACTACACAGCATTAAGAAGGAACTATGTGAAACATATGATAACATGGATGAACCTTGAAGACATAATGCTGAACAAAATAAGACAGTCACAAAAAGAGAAATATTATATGCTACCAGTAATGTGAACACTGAAAATGTGAAATAAATGGTTTATAATGTAGAATTTAGGGGAACTAGTGACAGAAAGCAATTAATGGAGGGGAATGATAACCCAATAAGAAGATTTAAGCTATTGTGGGTAAACTAAACAATCTGGGAATGCCCAGAAATGACTATGGTCTGTTAATTTCTGATGGGTGTGGTAGGAACAAGTTCACAGGAATGTTGCTATATTAGTTTATTTTCTTTAGGTAGAGTAGGAACATGTTGGAAGTAAAGTAGTTATTTAAGGTTAGTTGTCTTTTTCTTACTCTGATGTTATGTTATGGTCTGTTTGAAAGGCTTTTTTATTGTATGCTTTTTTTTCTATTTTTTATATAGTTAATTTAAAAAAAGAATAAATAAAAAAAAGCAATGAAAACATATGCAGAACCCCCTTGAGCAGCTGGTGGAGAATTCAGGGGTGTTGGGCTTCCCCACCTCAATGGTTGCTGATGTGCTCACAAACATATGGTACTTGTGGTTTGATGGGCTGAGCCCTCTACCACAGAACTTCCTCTTGGCAGGCAAAGGAGAGGCTAGGCCTGCTTCTAATTGTGCCTAAGAGCTCCTCCTGAAAGCCTCTTTTTTGCTCACATGTGTCCCTCTCTCTCTAGCTAAGCCAACTTGGCAGGTGAAATCACTGCCCTCCCCACTATGTGGGATTCGACACCCAGGGTAGTGAATCTCCCTGGCAATATGGAATATGACTCCTGGGGAAGAATCTAGACATGGCATTGTGGGATGGAGAACATCTTCTTGACCAAAAGGGAGATGTGAAAGGAAATGAAATAAGTTTCAGTGGCTGCAAGATTCCAAAAGAGATGAGAGGTCACTCTGGTGGGCACTCTTATGCACAATGTAGACAACCCTTTTTAATTTCTAATGAATTGGAATAGCTAGCAGTAAATACTTGAAACTATCAAAGTACAGCCCAAAACCCTCAAATCTTGAAGGTCATTGTATAAAAATGTAGCCTATGAGGGGTGACAATGTGATTGGGATAGCCATAGGGACTTCACTCCCCTTTGTCCAGTGTATGGATGAATGAGAAGAAAAATGGGGACCAAAAAAATGCACCCAGTGTTCTCTTTTACTTCAGTTGTTCTTTTTCACTTTAATTTTTAATCTTATTTTTGTGTGTGTGTGGTAATGAAAATGTATAAAAATTAATTTTGGTGATAGATGCACAACTATATAATGGTACTGTGAACAACTGCATGTATGCTTTGTATGACTGCATGGTATGTGAATACATCTCAATAAAAATTAATTAAAAAGGAAGTACATTGCACCTCAAACAGAATAGACCCCAATAGATGTACTCCAAAACACTGATCAGATTGTTCAATCTCAAAGACAAAGAGAGATTTGTGAAAGCAGCAAGAGAAAATCAATCCACCACATGCAAGGCAAGCTCGATAAGACTATGCACAAATTTCTGCACAGAAACCATGGAGGCAAAAAGACAGTGGTATGATATATTTAACATACTGAAAGAGAAGAACTGTCAACCAAGAACTCTATATCCAGCAAAAGTATCCTTCAAAGATTAGAGAGAGATTAAAATATTTTCAGATAGACAGTGAGAAAGTTCTTGAATACAAGACTGGCACTACAGGAAATACTAAAGGGAGTGCTACAAGCTGATAGGAAAAGACAGGAGTAAGAGGTTTGGAGAAGAGTGTAGAAATGAAGATTATCAGGAAGCATAAAAAGAGAAAGAGGAAAAAATAAGACATGACATATGAAATCTGAAAGGCAAAATGATAGAAGAAAATACTGCCTTTACAGTAATAAAACTAGATTTTAATGGATTAAACTCCCTAGTAAAAACACAGACTGGCAGAATGGATTAAAAATCAGGACCCATCTACATGCTACCTACAAAACTCACCTTAGACACAAAGACAAACATAGGCTGAAAATGTAAGGTTAGAAAAAGATATTTCATTCAAACAGCAAGCAGAAAAACGTGGGGGTGGCTATATTAATATTAGACAAAGTAGACTTCAAAAGTAAGGCACTTAAAAGAGACCAAGAAGGGTACTAAATATTAATAAAGGGTCAATTCAATAAAACATAACAATCAAAAACATGTATGCACCAAAGCCACAGTGCCCCAGAATTCTTGAGCAGGCACTGAGAACACTGAAAGGAGAAGTAGGTAACTCCACAATAATAGTTGGAGACATCAATACACCACTCTCATCAATGAATAGAGCATCTAGACAGAGGATCAATAAGGAAACAGAGATGTTGAATTTTATGATAAATGATCTAGGCTTTACAGACATTTATAGAACACTACACCCCACAACAGCAGGATACACATTCTTCTCAAGTGCTCATGGAACATTTTCTAGGATAGACCACATGTTGCATCACAAAGCAAGCCTCAACAAATTTAAAACTATTGATATTATAAAAAACACTGTCTCATGTCATAACAGAATGAAGTTGGAAATAAATAACAGTCATAAGAGTGAAAAATTCACAAATGTATGGAGACTAAACAACACACCCTTAGAAAACCAGTGGGTAGAGGAAGAAATTACAAAAGAAATTAGTAAATAAATCGAGGCAAATGACAATGAATTCACAACATATAAAAACTTATGGGATGCAGCAAAGGCAGTGCTGAGAGGGAAATTTATTGCCTTAAATGCATATATTAAAAGAGAAGAGAGGGCAAAAATTGAGGAATTAACTGTCCACCTGGAAGAACTAGAGAAAGAAAAGCAAATAAATCCCAAAGCAAACAGATGAAAAGAAACAACAAAGATCAGAGCAGAAATAAATGAAACTGAGAACAGGAAAGCAATAGAGAGAATCAACAAAACCAGAAGCTGGTCCTTCAAGAAAATCAACAAAATTAAAGAGAGCAGATGCAGGTAAATGCAATCAGAAATGGGAAAGGAAACATAAATACTAACCCTGCAGAAATAAAGGAGACAATGAGAAGATAATATGAACAACTATATGCTAATAAACAGGACAACTTACACAAAATGTACAACTTCCTAGGAAAGCATAAACAACCAACATTGATGGAAGAAGAAAGAGGACCTCAACAAACAAATCACAAGCAAAGAGATTGAGTCAGCCATCAAAAAGTGCCCAAAAAAGAAAAGCCCAGGACCAGGGACTTTTACCAAGTATTCAAGAAAGAGTTAATACCAATCCTGCTCAAACTCTTCAAAACAATTAAAGAGGAGGAAAAACTACCTAGCTAATTCTATGGAGACAATATCACCCTAATACCAAAATCAGACAAAGACACTACAAAAAAAGAAAATTATAGACCAGTCTCTTTAATGAATATAGATGCAATAATCCTTAACAAAATACTTGCAAATTGAATCCAGCAGCACATTGAAAGAATTATACATCACAACCAAGTGGAGTTTATTCCAGGTATACAAAGCTGGTTCAAAATAAGAAAATCAATTAATGTAATACACCACATTAATAAATCAAAGTAAAGGAACCACATGATCATCTTGATTGATGCAGAAAAGGCATTTAACAAAATTCAACATCCTTTCTTGATGAAAACAATTCAAAGGATAGAAATAGAAGGGAATTTTCTCAATATGATAAAGGCAATATATGAAAAATCCACAGCTAACATTGTACTCAATGGGGAGATACTGAAAGCTTTCCCTCTAAGATCTGGAACAACACAAGGATGCCCACCGTCACCACTGTTTTTCAACATTGTGTTGGAAGTTCTAGCTAGAGCAATTAGGCAAAAAAAAAAAAAGAAGTAAAAATCATCCAAATTGGAGAAGTAAAACTTTCACTGTTTGCAGATGACATGATTCTATATGTAGAAAATCTAGAAAAATCTACAGCAAAACTGTTAGAGTTAATCAATGAAAAGTGCAAAGTAGCAGGCTTCAAGATCTTTAGTGTTCTTGTACACAAATAATGTGCAACAAGAAAAGGAAATTTTTAAAAAATCCATTTACAATAGCTATTTACAATAGCAACCAAAAGAATCAAGTGTTTAGGAATAAACTTAATGAAGGCCACAAAAGACCTATACAAAGAAAATCACAAGACACTGCTAAAAGAAATAATAGAAGACCTAAAAAATGGAAGAACATACCATGTTCATGGATTGGAAGACTAAATATTATTAAAATCTCAACTCTACCTAAACTGATTTACAGATTCAATGCAATACCAATTAAAATCCCAACAACTTACTTTGCAGAAATAGAAAAACCAATAGCCAAATTTATTTGGAAGGGCAATGGGCATTGAATAGCCAAAAATATCTTGAGAAATAGGATCAAAGTGGGAGGCCTCACACTGACTTTGAATCATATTACAAATCTACAGTGCTCAAAACTGCATGGTACTGGCATAAGGACAGAAATACCAACCAATGGAATAAAATTGAGTGTTCAGAAATAGGCTCTCACATCTGCAAACAATTAATCTTTCATTAGGCAGTCAAGCCAAATCAACTGGGACTGAGCCTCCTCTTCAATAAATGATGTTTGGAGAACTGGATATTCATTTCCAAAAGAATGAAAGAGGACTCTTACCTCACACCTTATAGAAAAGTTAACTCTAATTGGATCAAAGACCTAAACATAAGCACTAAGAACATAAGAATCTTAGAATAAAATATAGGGCACTATCTTAAAGATCTTGTGATAGGAGGTAGTTTCCAAGACCTTAAACCCAAAGCATGAACAAATAAAGAACAAATATACAAGTGGGATCTCCTCAAAATCAAACACTTTTGCACATCAAAGGACTTTGTTAGAAAAGTAAAAATGTAGCCTACACAGTGGGAGACAATATTCAGAAACCACATATAAGGGTTTAATATCTTGAATATATAAAGCAATCCTACAACTCAACAACAGAAAGGCAAACAACACAATTAAAAAATGGACAAAAGACATGGACAGACACTTTTCCAAAGAGGAAATACAAATGGCTCAAAAACATATGAAAAAATGCTCAACTTCACTGGCTATTAAGGGAAAGCAAATCAAAACCACAATGAGACAGCCTCTCATACCTACCAGAATAGCCATTATCCAAAAAAAACAGAGACTGACCATTGGTGGAGAGGATGTGCAGAAAGAGGCACACTTACTCATTGCTGGTGGGAATGTACAATGGTGCAACCACTCTGGAAGACAGTATGCAGGTTCCTTGGGAAGCTAAGTATAGATTTGCCATAATACCCAGCTATTCCTTTGCTAGGTATATACTCAAAGGAACTGAAAGCTAAAACACAAATAGACATTTGTAAACCAATGTTTATTGCAGCATTATTCATGATTGCCAAGAGGTGAAAGCAGTCCAAATGTCCAGCAACATATGAGTGGATAAACAAACTGTGGTATATACACATGATGGAATGTTATGCAGCTGTAAGACAGAACAAAGACAGAGAACATACAATAATGTGGATACACCTTGAGGGCATTATGTTGAGTGAAGTTAGCCAGAAACAAAAGGACAAATACTGTATGGTCTCACTGACATGAACAAACATTGATGAAGAAACTTTGAGAGTTAAAAGCTGACAACATGGGCTGCCAGAAGACAGAAAGAGGGTAAAGATAGGGCATTTGATGCTGAAGGACTACAGAATGATTAGCAGGATTGATTGTACAGACCCAAAAATAGATATAATAATGTATGATGGTAGTACAGTATTGTAAGTACATCAAAGATGTCTGTGAGTAAATCTGAAAGAGTTGGCATAGGATAATGTATGACACCAGAGGTAAAGATAGATGATAAAGACTAGGACTGTATAATTTGGCTAAAACTGGAATGGGCAATGATTGTTACTAAATGTACAAATATAAAAATGATTTTGCATGTGGGAGAGCAAATGAATTTCAACCATGCAGAGTGTTGAAAAAGGGATGGTATTTGGGAAAGAAAATAATCAAAGCAAACTGGTGTCTATGGTCAACAGTAACTTGCAATTTGTTTCCATTAAATGTAACAAAAGCAATATGCCAATGCTAAGTGTGTATGAGAGGGGAATATAAAGCTGGGATATGTGATTCTTGGTAGTGGTGTTGTTTTCTGTCCTTAATATTATATTGTATTGTCTGACATATTTGTCTTTTTATCATCTTTTTTATTATTCTCTAAAAGAAAAAACATTTTTTTTAGTAATCAATATGTTCAAGTGCTGATTGTGGTGATAAATGTACAACTTTATGATGATCCGATGAACAACTGACTGTAAACTGTGGATAAATGTATGGTATGTGAATATAACTCTATAAAATTGTAGGAAAATATATAGTAGTAAAAGTGTTGGAGAAAACATGGAGAGAGGGATATAACTGTCTACTGTTGATGAGCAGGCAAAATGGTGTAGCCTTTCGGAAGGTCAGTCTGTTGGTTCCACATAAAGCTAAGTATGTGGGGGCCATAGGGTCCTGCAACCTCATTATGGGGTATGTCATTGGAAGATCTGAGAGCAGAGACAAGAATGGATATTTGCAAACTGGTGTTCATGGAGGCAGTATTCATGATTTGCAATGAGTAGAGGTGGCCTAAGTGTACATAGACTGAGGAACAGAACTGTGAACTGTGGTGTGTTCATACAATGGAATATTGAGCAACTAGAGAATGAGTGAAACTATGAGACATGCAATGAGGTGAGTGGATCCTGTACACAGCATTTTGAGTCAAGTACACCAGAAATAAAGGCAAACACTATAATACCTCACCAGTATGGAATAACTACAGAGTGTAAACTCAGAATAGAATCTTAGAACACAGTCTAAGAGGGGAGCAATTATTGTAATGGTCCCCAGATTGTAAATTCTTACAGCAGTCAAATCTAATCCTGAATTGTAATGGTTATCTCCAAACTTTGAGAAGCTGATCCCTTAATGTATAACCTGATTGGTCTCTGGAATAATGGGTATCTCTGCGACACCTGAAACTCAGAGCTAGAGCTCAGCAGATATGAATGTTGGTAATAACACATAGAGCAACTGTTTAACAAAAAGCTGAAAAAGAGGCCAGACTTCAATTAGTGATATGATTGAAGCAGATCTGGTTAAGACTAGGGCAAACCAGGCCAAAAGGTGAAGGTCAAAACTGACTGTGTTTTAAACTTCAACTTCCTTTTGAGAGCAAGGCAAGAGATGTCTGTTTGGTGCAGGATCTATATTTTCTAAACAGTATAACTCTACAGTCAGTTTTTTCAAACACCACAATTACATGG
The DNA here is from genome assembly GCF_015220235.1 of Choloepus didactylus. Taxonomy (NCBI): domain Eukaryota; kingdom Metazoa; phylum Chordata; class Mammalia; order Pilosa; family Megalonychidae; genus Choloepus; species Choloepus didactylus. The sequence goes on from NC_051316.1 coordinate 4,557,987, forward strand.
AACTTTGAATAGGAAATGAGATATGGTAAGTTAGTATAGGTTAGAGTGAAAGAGTGACACATCCCAAATAATTTGGGCAGAGAATAAGAATATAATTACAGGTCCCCTAAGGAGCTGGGGGAAAGTGCAGAAGTGTTGGACTTCCTCACCTGCACTTATGCTGATGTTGTCACAAACATTAGGACTGGTGATTTGATGTGCTGATCCCTCTATCATGGAAATTGCCCTTATGAATATCATTATTGCAAAGGAGAGATTAAACTTGTATATAATTGTGCCTAAGTGTCTCCCTGTGAGTACCTCTTTGTTGCTCAGATGTGGCCCTCTCTCTATCTAACTGAGCCACCTTGGCAGGTGAACTCACTGCCCTCCCCCCTACATGGGATTCAACAACCAGTGCTGTAAATCTCCCTGGCAATGCAGGATATGACTCCCAGGGATGAATCTGGACCCAGCATTCATGGGATTGAGTATATCTTCTTGACCAAAAGGGGGAAATAAAATGAAACAAAATAAAGTTTCAGATGCTGAGAGATTTCAAATTGAGTTGAGAGGTCACTCTGGTGGGCATTCTTATGAACTATATAATTAACACCTCTTAGGTTTAATGTATTGGAATAGCTAGAAGTAAATACCTGAAATTTTCAAACTCCAACCCAGTAGTCTGGACTCCTGTAGGCAATATTATAACAATGTAGATGACAAGGGGTGACAGTGTGATTGTGAAAACCTTGTGGATCACACTCCCTTTATCTAGTTTATGGATGGATGAGTAGAAAAATAGGGACAAAAACTAAATGAAGAAGGGCAGGGCAAGATGGCAGAGTGGTGAGGTGTACATTTCAGTTACTCCTCCAGAGAAGTAGGTACAAAGCCAGGTACTGTGTGGAGCAGACACTGCAAAGCAATTTGACTTTGGGTATACTTCATACAACATTCATGAACATGTGGAACTGCTGAGATGAGCAAAATCTGTAAGTTTTTGTGGCCAGGGGACCCACACCTCTCTCTGCCAGTGTCAGTCCCATGGGAGGAGGGGCCATCAGCACCAGGAATGAGGAGGGAGAGCTCCAGTTGTGGCTCTTATTGGAAACTTATTCTACAGATCCAAACTCCAATCACAGATAGACTGAGACCAGACACTGAAAAATCCTGGAGTAGCCAGCCCAGTGGAGAGGAGATAGGGATAGCAAAAACAGCAAGAAAAACCCCCAAAATGAAAGTGGGGGCTTTTTGGAGTTCTGGCGAACATAGAAAGGGGAAGGGGAGAGCTCAGTCAGGCTCATATACAAATCCAAAAGAAAAACCAGTTTCTCTGCCTCCTGGACTTTTCCTTAATGGCCTTAATTGCTTTGTCTCTTAGCATTTCAATAACCCATTAGATCTGCAAGGAGGGCCTTTTTTTTTTAATCTGGTTCTCTTTCTCTAAAAGAATTATGCTAAGAAGCCCAATACAGAAAGCCTCAAAGACCTGCAATTTGGATAGGTCAAGACAAGAGCAGAACTAAGAGAGCTCTGAGAAAAAGTCAATAAGTCCAGTGGGTGAGAAAATTCAGTAAACACAACCTCCCATGAAAAGGGGGGTGTCCTCTCACAGCCATCATCCTGGTGGACAGGGAACACTCCTGCTCATTGCCCACCCCATATCCCTGAGATTCCCCAGACAACCCAGTGTGACAGAAATGCTTCCAATAACACACACACACCACGAAATCAGATGTGGACATTAGCCTTCCCTGCACCCTCAGCTTGTCCCAGAGTTGGGAAGCTGGAGCAGTGTAAATTAACACAACCAATTCAGCCATCATTTCAGCAGACTGGGAGCCCCCCTATACAGCCCTGCAGCTCAGAAACACCCAGGGGGATGGCACTCACCTGTGACACAGCACAGTCATCCCTCAACAGAGGAACTGGGGGTGCATGGCCTGGAAGAGGAACCCACTTGAAGTCTCAGGGGCCATAAGTCAATACCAAGGACTTGTGGGTCAGAGGCACAGACAAACTGTGGCAGGAATTAACTGAAGGATTAGACTATTGCAGCAGCTTTAAATCTCCAGGAACACCAGGGAAATTTGATTGTTAGAACCGACCCCCTCCCTGACCACCCAGACACATGCCCCATATGCAGGCCAGGCAACAACCACACATGCAAGCTTGGTACAGCAATTGGACCCCACAAGACTCACTCCCCCACTCAGCACAAAGACAAAGTGGGGGAGAATTGACTTGAGGTGAACAGGTGACTCATGGATACCACCTGCTGGTTAGTTAAAATGTACTCCATGAAGCTGTAGAGCTGACAAGTTAGAGATAAGGATTTCAATTGGTCTACATATCCTAAAAGAACCCTATCAAGTTAAGCAAATGCCAAGAGGACAAAAACAACAGAAATTTTTAAAGCATATGAAAAAAACAGATGATATGGATAACCCAAGCCCAAGCACCCAAATCAAAAGACCAGAGGATACACAGAACCTGGAGCAATTAATGAAATAACTAAACATGAATGATGAGAACATGGTACAGGATATAAAGGACATGAAGAAGAGCATGACACAGTATATAACAGATACCAAGAAGTCTGTAGAAGAGCATAAGGAAGAAATTGCAAGAGTAATTAAAAAAAAGATGATCTTTTGGAAATAAAAGAAACTGTTGACCAAATTAAAAAGATTCTGGATACTCATAGTACAAGACTAGAGGAAGTTGAACAATGAATCAGTGACCTGGAAGATGACAGAATGGTAAAGAAAGAACATAAGAAAGACTGTGGAAAAAATTGAAAAAATCAAAATGGACCTCAGAGATATGATAGATAAAATAAGTTGTCCAAACATAAGATGCATTTGTGTTCCAGAAGGGAAAGAGAAGGATAAAGGTCTAGGAAGAGTATTCAAAGAAATTGTTCAGGAAAACTTCACAAATCTTATAAACACCATAAGTACACAAATCATAAATGCCCAGTGAACTCCAGATAGAATAAATCCAAATAAACTCACTCTGAGACATATTCTGATCACACTGTAAAATACAGAAGAGAAGGAGCAAATTCTGACGGCTGCAAGAGAAAAGCAATTCACCACATAAAAAGGAAACAGCATAAGACTAAATAGTGACTACTCAGCAGCCACCATGGAGGAAAGAAGGCAGTGGCATGAAATATTTAAAATTCTGCAAGAGAAAAATTTCCAACCAAGAATACTTTATCCAGCAAAACTCTCCTTCAAATTGAGGGAGAGCTTAAATTTTTCACAAACAAATGCTGAGAGAATATGCTAAGAAGACACCTGCTGTACTGGAGATACTAAAGGGTGCCCTACAGACAGAGAGACAAAGGAAGAAGAGAGAGACATGGAGAAAGTTTCAGTACTAAAGAGATTTGGTATGGGTATATTAAAGGATATTAACAGAGACAGGGAAAAATATATATGACAAACATAAGCCAAAGGATAAGAGGGCTGATCCAAGAAATGCCTTCACTGTTATAATGTTGAATGTAAATGGATTAAACTTCCCAATTAAAAGATATAGATTTGCAGAATGGATAAAAAATTAACCATCAATATGTTGCATACAGGAGACTCATCTTAGACACAGGGACACAGAGAAATTGAAAGTGAAAGGTTGGAAAAAATATTTCATGCAAACTACAGCCAAAAGAAAGCAGGTGTAGCAATATTAATCTCAGATAAAATAGACTTTAAATGCAAGGATGTTGTGAGAGGCAAAGAAGACCACTACATACTAATAAAAGGGAAAATTCAACAAGAATAAATAATCATAAATGTGATGCACCCAATCATTGTGCCACAAAATGCATGAGAGAAACACTGGCAAAACTGAAGGAAACAATTGATGTTCCCACAATAATTGTTGGAGACTTCAACACATCACTCTCTCCTACAGAGAGACAAACCAGACAGAGGACCAATAAGGAAACCAAAAACCTAAACAATCTGATAAATGACTTGGATTTCACAGACATACATAGAACATTACATCCCAAATCACCAGGGTACACATTCTTCTCTAGTCCTCATGGGACTTTCTCCAGAATAGATCATATGCTGGGATATAAAACAAGCCTCAGCAAATTTAAAAAAATTAAAATTATACAAAGCACATTCTCTGACCACAATGGAATAAAATTAGAATTGAATAACTATCAGAAACTTAGAATATTCACAAATACCTGGAGGATAAACAACATGCTCCTAAACAATCAGTTGGTTAAAGAAGAAATAGCAAGAGAAATTGCTAAATATATAGAACAAATGAAAATGAGAACACAACATACAAAAACTACCAGATGCAGCAAAAGCAGTACTGAGGGGGAAATTTATAGCATTAAATGCATATATTAAAAAGGAAGAAAGAGCCAAAATCAAAGAACTAATGGATCACCTGAAGAAGCTAGAAAATGAACAGCAAACCAATCCTAAACCAAGTTGAAGAAAAGAAATAAGGATTAAAGCAGAAATAAATGACATAGAGAAAAAAAAAAAAAAACAATAGAGAGGATAAATAACACCAAATTTGGTTCTTTGAAAATATCAACAAGATTGACAAGCCCCTAGCTAGACTGACAAAATAAAAAAGAGAGAAGATTTGTATAAACAAAATAATGAATGAGAAAGGTGACATTACTGCAGATCCTGAAGGAATTAAAAAAATTAAAAGAGCATACTATGAACTACTCTATGGGAACAAACTGGACAAGGTAGAGGAAATGAACAATTTCCTGGAAACATGTGAACAACCTAGACTGACCAGAGAAGAAACAGAAGACCTCAAACAACAAATCACAAGCAAAGAGATGAAATCAGTCATCAAAAAGCTTCCCACAAATAAATGCCCAGGGCCAGATGGCTTCATAGGGGAATTCTACCAAACTTTCCAAAAAGAATCGACATGAATCTTACTCAAACTCTTTCAAAACATTGAAGGAAATGGAACACTACTTAACTCATTTTATGAAGCTAACATCAATCTAATACCAAAACCAGGCAAAGATACTACAAAAAAGGAAAACTACCAGCCGATCTCCCTAATTAATATAGAAGCAAAAATTCTCAAAAAATACTTGCAAATCGAATCCAAAGACACATGAAAAAAATCATACACCATGACCAAGTGGGGTTCATTACAGGCATGCAAGGATGGTTCAAAATAAGAAAATCAATGTATTGCAACACATTAACAAATCAAAAGGGAAAAATCATCTCAATAGATGCTGAAAATCATGACAAAATCCAACATTCCTTTTTGATAAAAACACTTCAAAAGGTAGGAATTGAAGGAAACTTCTTCAATATGATAAAGAGCATATATGAAAAACCCACAGCCAGCATAGTACTCAATGTTGAGAGACTGGAAGCCTTCCCTCTAAGATCAGGAACAAGACAAGGATGCCTGCTATTACCACTATTATTCAACATTGTGCTAGAAGTGCTAGCCAGGGCAATCTGGCAAGACAAAGAAATACAAGGCATCCAAATTGGAAAGGAAGAAGTAAAACTGTCATTATTTGTGGATGATATGATCTTATATCTGGAAAACCCTGAGAAATTTATGGTACAGCTACTAGAGCTAATAAAAAATTTAGCAATTAAAAGTATACAAAGTTAATGGACATAAGTCAGTAAAGTTTCTATATGGTAGAAATGAACAAAATGAAGAGCCATTCAAGAAAAAGAGAATTTTCAATAGCAATTAAGAAAAATCAAGTACCTAGGGATAAACTTAACCAAAGACCTATACAAAAAAACTATATAACTCTACTAAAAGAAATAGAAGTGGATCTTAAAGTATGGAAAAATATTCCATGATCATGAATAGGAAGGATAAATGTCATTAAGATGTCAATCCTGCCCAAACTTTTCTACAGATTCAATGCAATCCCAATTGAAATTCCAATAAGCTACTTTGCAGATTAGAAAAGCTAGTTATCAAATTCATTTGGGAAGGGGAGATGACTCAAATTGCTAAAGACACTCTGAAAAAGAAAACAAAGTGGGAGGACTTGCACTCTCTGACTTTGAAACTTATTATAAAGCCACAGAAGTCAAAACAGCATGGTACTGGCACAAACGTAGACATATTGATCAATGGAATGGAATTGAGAATTCAGAGTTAGACCCACAGATCTATGGCTGACTGATCTTTGATAAGGACCCCAAAGCCACTGAACTGGGACATAACAGTCTTTTCAAAAAATGGGGCTGGGAGAGTTGGATATCCATATCCAAAAAATGAAAGAGGACCCCTACCTCACACCCTACCCAAAAATTAACTCAGAGTGGATCAAAGTTCTGCATAATAATGTATAAAAGCAGCCACAATAAAAATTTGAAAAAAAATCCATGGATTACACAGTGAAAATAATTTAAACAATGGGCTATAGTACAATTATAAAAATGTGTTTTCATTAATTAGAACAAACTTTCCACACCAATACAAGGTATAAATAACAGGTATAAATAATATACAATAATTATTGTATATTGTTACTAGCAATGATTCTGTAATTTGATTTACCACATAGTACATATGTACATATAAGTTTGATATATATATACATATATATATATATATATATATATATATATATATATATATAAATAATTTCTCGGTACAGCAAATGAGGATTTTCTAAAATACCTCTTCTTTCCACATGTGGAGAATAACAAACTTGGCAGTCAAGATATAAATAAAATTCTGATATTATTCCCAGAAGAAACCAATAACAGATAGTCTCTAGGTATTGCATAGGGAGAGCACACCATTCAAGAATGTTCCATATCTATTTACATGCAGAAAATTGCTTTAGAACATACTTTTCATTGCTGACAGAACACCTTTATTTATAATGCTGAAAATGATGGTGTTGAGTGTTGGTGTGGGGACGGTATAGAATATTGCCAAGAACTTATCTTGGCCTGGCATGTGGTAGGATTTTGGTCCCATGTATGTGAAACAAGGTGGCACATAATATATTGTCACCACAATCATGAGGAAGGAACAGGTAGGAAACTACTTTTTCTGTACCTCAGATGATCTCATTTGGAGGACAGTGAGGAAAACTTGGACATAAGCAGAAACAATGGAGAAATGAGTGAACAGGGAGATGCAGGCACTTACAAAAATTCCTCATGCATAGCACAATGTGTCTATGCAGGACAACTTCAACATGGCTGCAACTTCATAGGAAAAGTGATCAATGGCCCTGGAACCACAGAAAGAGAAATGGAGTGCATAAGCCATGTGAACTGTGGGATTGATGGTCCCAATGAACCAAGACCCTCCAGCCATGAGAATGCTGACATGCTTATTCATAAGAATCAGCACAATAGGTGACATATGACTGCATAGTTGTGATAGGACAGTGCTGTCAGGATGAAGCAGAGATCACCTAGTAGGGTGAGGGACAGAAATATCTGGAAGCCACAACATGCAAATGAAATTGCTTTCCTGCCTGATGTAAAGTCAGTGATCATTTTGGGAACAATGTTGGTAGTATTTAAGATATCCATTAAATAGATGTGGCTGAGCAGGAAATACATAAGAGTACAGGGACATAATTCCCTGTTGCTAAGTAAGATCATAACTGTATTTTCTCTTATAGTCATAATAAAAATGACAAATATAAAGGAACAGAAGCCTAGACTTCTTTTAGGAAGAGAACAGTCCAAAGAAGATGAAGTCACTGCTGAAAGTGTGATTCTCATATCACATCCCAAATCTCCCACTATTTACCTTAAAGTAAAAAATAAATAAAAGATGAATAGAAAAGGGAGGAAAAAGTGCTGCAAATCCAAGACTTATTGGAAATAGCTACAGAATAAAATGAGAGCTAGAAATGCATATTTCAAAATCAAGTCAAAGGACTGTCAAGCACTTATGACATGGGCAGGTTTTACAAGATAAACACTGATTTATTTGAGTTAAGTAATGATATTTAGAATAATAAGTGAGCTCTTGAATCTCTGTAGTCTGAAAATGTTAATTTCATTTTCCTCTCTGGGACTGTTTTGATGAATTATCATCTTCTCAGTGAAGCTTACCAAGGAACACACTTAAAATTACAATGTTCTGCCCCCACTGATATTTTCTTGATCCTCCTTACTCTTCTGTCTTGTGTACAAATCACTACAAAGTCTCATTAACAGGTTCCAGGGACTAGGACATGGACAACTTTGGGGACCATTATTCAGCCTACCACACTATATAATGCTGATAAAGAAAGTGAGACACAGAATGCTTAAGTTAACTTCTACAAAATCAGACAGATGTGAAGCTGGGTAGTGGGTCACCAGAATGTGCCCCAAGAACCACAGGCAGCACTCTCTACAGTTGAAATTCCTGGTAATGGTCTATTTTTGTAAACTTTTCAGTACATACTTTAGTGAAGGAATTAAATCTACACACAATAATAAAAAAAAAATCACTGTGCATCTCAAGCAATTTTCACAAACTGAACTTGCCTTATAGCAAGATACACAGTCTACAACACCCATATAGAACAAGTTTTATGCAACCCTGGCACAACACCTTCCACCAAAATAATTCTTAATCTGATTTCTTATATCAAAGAATAGTTTATGCCTATATTTGAAATTTAAGAAAGCAGAGTTATTAAATATACACTTTTTTATCCCTGGCTTCTTAAGATACAGTCAGGTTGACAGAAGATTTTGGTTTGTGGTTTGTTCATTCTCACACTATAAAATATTCCATTATAGGAATAAAAATCAACTATCTATTATATACAGTTGTTGGACTTGAATTGTTATTTTTTGCTATTAGAAATATCACCCTGGGATCATATTAATATGTATTCCAGAAAACACATATTTGCATTTCCCCTGAGTATATGATCTGGAGTAAATTAACTGGGTCATAGTATAGGTTCATGTGCAGCTTTAGTAGATACTTACAAACTGTCTTCCAGAGGGCTTGCATCATTTTATGCTCACATAAACAGTTGCTTATCTGTTTTATATCATTATAACTATACTGATGGATGTGCGGTTTTACCTCTATGTGGTTTTAAAGTGGCTTTTCATGATCTCTGGCCAAGCTGAGCACATCTTTTCTGAGTTCCTTCTCACAATATTAATTCCATATTTTGATGAATTTTAAGTTTAATTCAGTATATCTCATCATAATTTCCTCTAGGATGAGCATTTTTCTGCTCTATTTAACAAACACTACCTTACCACAGCACCATGAAGGAATTCTCCAATATTGTCTTCTAAAAAGCTTACTGTTATAACTTTCATATTTTTATCTGCAATCCTTCTATATTTGATATTTTTGATTATAACATAGGGGATGTGGTATTTTTTCCAATATGTATGTAAAATAGATTCATAATCATTTACTGAAGATCCTCCTTTCTCCACTTGACTGAAGTGTCAACCTTGTTATAAGTAAAAATTTTATGTATATGTTCAACAGTTTCTATACTCTGTTTTCTGTTCTTTTTGTTTATTTGAAAATTTAGCATTGCTACATCATCTAAATTATTAAACTTTTGAAAACATGTTGTTTTATTCATATTGCTTCTATTTCTCGTTGTATTTCTTTGGTTTGTAGGATTTATTTTGTCAATTAGAATTTTAAAGTAGAGATTAAATTAGGATGTTATTTGTCAACTTGAGCCCTTAATGAAGAGTGAGATTGCAACAATTTTGGTAAATGTTATAAAATCATCCTAATGGTGTTACAAATACCTTTTCCCTTTCCCAAGACCCCAAAATGAAAGATAATTTACCATCCAAGAATGGCACAGAAAAGCAGAATATAAGGTTAAATGTAAGTCTTCCTTAGAAGAATAAAATATAAAACAAGGAGAGTAAATTCACATGTACCCATACAAAAAGGGGGAAAAGCCTGAAATTTCTAAGTGTCCTAAACAAAATTGAAAGGTAAATTAAAAGCATGAGCAAAGTCAAAATATATATGAGTGGCAAAGACTTGGTATGCTTAATATATGGGAAGGTTTTGCAAATAAGCATGAACAATTAAAGCCCCAAATTTGAAAACAAAGAATAAAAGAAGTTACATCAAAGTTATCTTACAGAGAACACAAATCACAAACACCTATAAAGTTAGGAATATTAATTAAATCAACAATGTGATGACACTTTAAAACAATGATAAATATACCTTAAAATTGTTTTACTAATTACAATAAATTGCAGATATTCTATAAGACATGTAATTCCAGCTTGCTACTGAAATTATAAAACTGGAATTCTTAAAGATATGAATACATATTGATCCAGAATTATACTCCTAGAATAGTATTTTTATGCAATTTTATTGAGATGCATTCACATACCATACAAGCTTCCAAAGTGTACAGTTATTCACAGTTTCATCATATAGTTGTACATTCATCACCACAATTTTTGCACATATTCATTACTTCAAAAAATATGAATAAAAAATAAGGTAAAAAACACCCAAAACATCCCATTACCCTTCTCCCCTCATTGTTCATTTACTTTTGTAAATACAGTTTAATTGAGATATATTCATATTCCCTAGAATCATCCACTTTGTACATTCAACTGTTCACAGTATCATCATATTGTTGTGCAATCATCACAATCATCACTTGAGCATATTCATTATTCAAAAAAATAAAAATTAATACTAAAAAAGAGGAAAGAAAAATAAATATAAAATAAAATAGTGCAATAAGGTCAGACAACAAAACCATAACCAAGAAACACATACCCCTCCATTATATCTCTGTCTCATCAACATTTATCTTTGGTATCTTGCCTCTGTTACATATAACAGGAGCATATTGCAATGTTACCCTTAATTATATATGCCAGTTGCATTGATTCTGTTTTTTCCCCAGTACCATCCCTTTTTCAACACCTTTCAAGGCTGACATTCATTTGCTCTCCTAAATGTAAAAACATTTTTATATTTGTACATCTAGCCATCATCATTGAACACTCTAAATTTCACTTAGTTATGGAGCCCCAGCCTTTATCATCTATCTTTCCCTATGGTGTCATACATGCTCCTCCTCTTTAAAATTTACTTACAAACTTCATTGGTCAGTGTACTTACAATAATCTACAATCACCCAGTGTTGTGTTATCCATTTCTGTATCTATGCAATCAATATTTTTAAACATTCTATAATCATTCAGCACGAAATGCTTGATCTTGACCCTCTTCCTATCTCCTGATAAAATGTATTCTCAGCTTTTACTCTCAAAGTTTGTTCATTAATGTTAGTTCCTATTAATGAGACCATACAGCACTTGTCTTTTTTTTCTGGCTAACTTTGCTCAACATAACATCCTCAAGGTTCATCCACATTGCTGTATGTTCCATGACATTGTTCTGTCTTATAGCTGTGTAGTATTCCTTCCAAACTATTCCAAAAGTTTGTTTACCCACACATCTGTTGATGGACTTTTGGACTGTTTCCAACTCTTGGTAATTGTGAATAATAACACTATAAATATCAGTTTACAAATTCCCATTAGTTTTCTAGTTTTCAGTACCCTCAAGTATACAACTCATAATGAGATTGCTGGAATATATGGCAATTCTATACTTAGCTTCCTGAGGAATGGCCACACTGCCTTCCAGAGTGACTACAACATTGCACATTACTTCTTGACTAAATGCTCTATGTAGAACTTCCAGCAAAATATTTAATAAGAATGGTGGCAGTGAGCATCCCTGTCTTGTTCTTGATGTTAGATGGAAAACTTTCCATCTTTCCCCATTGAGTATGATGTTAGCCATGGGTTTTTCATATATTGCTTTTGTCATATTGAAAAAGTCAGCTTCTATTCCTATCCATTTGATGTATTTTCATAAAGAAATGATGTTGAATTTTGTCTAATGCCTTTTCTCTTCAACTGAGATGATCATGGGGTTCTTTTGCTTTGATATATTGATGTCGTATGTTACATTAATGGGCATTCTTGTGTTTAACCAGCCTTTCATACGTGGAATAAATCCCACTAGGCAATGGTGAAAAATTATTTAATGTGCTGCTGGATTTGATTTTTGAGCCTTTTTTCTTTTGAGGATTTTTGCATCTATGTTCATTAAAGAAAATGGTCTTTCTCGCTGTATCTTTTTCTTACTTTATTATTAGGGTGATTTTGGCTTCATAGAATGAGTTAGGTATCTTTTCCCCCCTATTTTTTTTTTTAAGAGTTTGAACAGGATTGGTAATAATTCTTTCTTGAATGCTTGGTAGAATTCACATGTGAATCCATCTGGTCCTGGACTTTTCTTTTTTGGGAGTTTTCTGATGACAGACTCAATATCTTTATTTGTGATTAGTTTCTTGAGGTTGTCTATTTCTTCCTGAATAAATGTTTATATTTTATGCTTTTGTAGGAAGTGTCCATTTCATCTAAGTTGCCAAGTTTATAAGCATACAATAGCTCATAGTACCCTGTTATTATCTCCTTTATTTCTGTGGAGTCAGTAATGTCCCCTCTTCCCACTTCAGGTTGTGTTTATTTTCATCCACTCTCTTTTTTTTTGTTTACCTAGCTAAGGGTGTATCAATTTTATTGATTTTCTCAAAGAACAAACTTCAGGTTTTGTTGATTCTGTCATTTGTTTTTCTGTTCTCAATTTCATTTATTTCTACTCTAATCTTTGTTATTTATTTCTTTCTGTTTGCTTTACGGATAGTTTGTTATTCTTTCTCTAGTTTTCCTGGTGAATAGCTAATTCCTCATTTTTTTTCTGTTTTACTCTTTTAATATAGGCATTTAGGACAATAATTTTCCCTCTAAGCACTGCTTTCATTGCACCCCTATAGTTTTAATATGTTGTGTTTTCATTTTCATTTGTATTGAGGTATTCACTAATTTCTCTTGTAATTTTTTCCTTTACTCACTACTTGTCTAATGTGTTATTCAGCTTCCTTATCTTTGTGAATTTTCTGAAATGCTGCCTGTAATTCATTTCTAACTTCATTCCATTAATATTGAGAAGGTGTTTGTGTAATGTCAATTATTTTGAATTTGTTGAGACTTACTTTGTGACCCAACATGTGGTCTATCCTAGAGAATGATCCTTGAGCATTTGAGAAAAATATCTATCCTGCTGTTGTATGTTGCAGTGTTCCATAAACATCTGTCAAGCCTAGTTTATTTATCATACAATTCAACATCTGTTTCCTTACTGATTTTCTGTGTGGATGTTCTATCCATTGATGAGAGTGGTGAATTGATGTCTCCAACTATTACTGTAGATGTATCTATTTCCCCCTTCAGTATTGTCAGTGTTTACCTCATGTATTTTGGGGAACTCTGGCTCAGTGCATATATATTTAGATTGCTATTTTTTTCTAGGTGAAGTGTTCCTTTTATTAATATATGTTGTCCTTCTTTGTGTCTGTTAATTGTTTTCCATTTGAAGTCTAATTTGTCTTACATTAATATATCTACTCCTGCTTTTTTCTAGTTGTTCTTTGCATGGAATGTCTTTTTCCAGATTCTCACTTTCAGTCTATTTTTGTCCTTCAGTGTAAATTGAGTTTCTTGTAGACAGCATATACATAGATCTTCTTTTTAATCCATTCTGCCAGTCTATTTCTTTTTATTGGGGAGTTTTATCCATTATTGTTTACTGTTATTACTGTAAGGGCAGTACTTGTCTCTGTCATTTTGTTGTCTGGATTTTACATGTCATATAACATTTTTTCTCTCTCTCTCCTTTTACCCCTCCTGATAGTCTTCATTTCTACACTCTTCTGCAAACCTCCCTCTCCTGTCTTTTCCTATCAGCTTGTAGCACTCCCTTTAGTGTTTCCTGTAATGTAGGTCTCTTATTCACAAGCTCTCTAAATGACTGTTCATGAAGGTATTTTAATCTCTCCCTCTTTCCTGAAGGACAGTTTTGCCAGATATAGAATTCTTGGTTGGTAAATTTTTTGTCAGTATCTTAAATATATCATACCACTGCCTTCTTGCCTCCATTGTTTCTGCAGAGAAATCTGTACATGGTCATATCAAGCTTCCCTTTTGTGTGATGCATCACTTTTCTCTTGCTGCTTTCAGAATTCTCTCTTTGTGTTTGACATTGGAAATCTGATCAGAAAGCATCTTGTCTTTGTTCTGTTGAGATCTATTCTGCTTGGGGTATGCTGCACTGCTTGAATCTGTAATTTTATGTCTTTTGTAAGAATTGAGAAATTTTCAGTGATTATTTCTTCTATTATTCCATTATTCTTTCTACCCTTTCCCCTTCTCTTCTCCTTCTGGGACACTCATAACATGTATATTCATGCACTCCATGTTGTCATTCAGTTCCCTAAGAATGTAGTTACATGTTTCCTTTCTTTTCTCTGTTTCTTTTGTATGTAGGAGTTCAGATGTCCTGTTCTCTAGTTCACTACTCCTTTCTTCTGACTCTTCATTTCTGCTGTTTTAAGTCTCCATTTTGTTTTTCATCTTTTCTATTGTGCCTTTCATCCCTATCTGTTCTTCCATTTGTTTTTTCAAACTTTCAATTTCTTCCTTATGTTTATCCAGTGTCTTCTTTATATCCTTCATCTCTTTTGCCAAATCTTCCCTTGGCTAATTGATTTTATTTTTGAATTCATTTAGGATTTTTTTATTATTCATTAGTTGTTTTATTTCCTGTTTCTCAATTGAAGTGTTAGTTTGTTCCTTTTCCTGGTCCATATTTTCATGTTTCCTAGTATGGCTCATAAGTTTTAGCTGCCTAGGCATCTGATTTTCTTGTTTAGTTTATTCTGGAGCTCATTTTCATCCTTTTACCTAAGGTTTTCAAGTTGGTTGGTTTTGTTCTCTATACTTTTGTATTCAGTTCAACTTATTCTAGACCTCTAACATAGTTTTTCTTTATTTAGTTTATTAGAAATTTTCACCTCTTGTTTTTTTTTGGTTCTTGCACTGCCTGTATTTAACCTTTTTGTGAGCATGTGTCCCATTATATTATTGACCCCATCAAGATTTTCCCAGCCCAGACAGCCCCAAGTCTCAGAACATCAGTATGGAGTTTCCCTTAAAATATAACACTGCAGGCTGACAGACCCTCCTGTGAAGCCCCCAGACTTTGTGCTTTTCCTATCATGTCCAACAGGGTGGTGCTTGTCACCTGCAGCTCCTCACCAGTGTAAAGAGGTTCCACAGGTGCCTTTAATTCTCCACATACCCTGTGCTTCTCAGGGATTTGGCTGAATCAAGATGGTTTCTGTTTTCCAGTCCCTGAGATCTGAGCTCTCTGAAGGAGGGTTGCCCTTTGCGCTGTGCCCTGTCACCACTTTTTTGGGGTAAGTTATGCCCTTTAGGGATTTCTCTTCCCCACCAGATTCATTGCTTTGTTTCTCAGACCCATCTTAGCCCCACCCTTTCCTGCACTCAGCGGCCAATTTACTGTAATGAGTTGCTTAGAATAGTTATTTCAATAAAAGAAAGGAAAAAGAAAAAAGAAAAGAGACAAAAATCCCTTTTCAAGGCCTTTCACCACCCCCTACCCCCAAGTTTTGTCAGTCCTGGTATGGACTATTTAAAGATAAGCCTGTAGGCTATTATCTCTTTCACCTGAATAGTTGCTTTTTAGACAACTTTAATTCTTAATTCTGCCATTTCTTGTGGTATTGTTAAATCAGGAGACCTGCTGCGCTACTAATAAGCAAAATGATATACAGTCAGAGAGCAAGAAAGTTAAAGAAGAAAAAAATAAAACAAAATGCTTTTCAGAGCTTAACCTCAGTTTCCTGTGTCTGGAAGCTAGAGCCCAAGTTTGTACCCATCACTTCATGCCTTTTTCCTTTAGATCCTAGCCATTCTCCAGCATTCTGAACTCATCCCACTCAAAAATTCTCCACTATCTTTCTTGTTGTTGCCACCCCACCTACTCCCTGATGGAAAGATTCCTCAGGTTCCTTTTGTGACTGCTCCTGGCTTATCAGTGCTTGTAGCTTTTATTCAGCTGTAATTTGGTCTGGGTTGAAACTCTCTCTTTGCTCCTGACACATATGGTTTCTTTTTACCCCCAGGGAAGCAGCTCAAAGACAGTCTGATGTGCCTGAGGGGAGGTGTGCCAGCTCCATGGCACAGTTTGTTTTCACTATGATTTCAGCAGTGCCACCTTTCCACATTGGAGTATGATGTGAGAGCAATCACAGAAATCACTGTAATGGCTGTTCCATACAGTTCCTGGCTGTTTACCCACTGCCCCTTGAATTTGTATTTTAAGACAACACTCAAGGGTGTGAATAAAAATGTATTTTCAGTGCTATTCATTTCAGTGTATCATGTATCAAAGAATGAGATACAATTTAAATATCCAGCTATAGGAGACATTAATGATTGAGAAAATGAACTTTTCACAGGGAAAATGGCAGAGAAATTGGCACATCTTTTCTGTTTAGAAATGAATGTTAATATCCTGATGTAATTTCCTCTCCATTTCTCTTGGTAGAAAGCCAAGACAAAAGGGTCTTAGTGATAGTGAATTCATTTTCCAAATAGTGGACTTATAGATTAAATAAGGATGGCCATAGAAAGTGGGTTAACATTTACATTGCATTGAGATGACTAGATATATTTTCTACAACATTCTAAGAAATTC
Organism: Choloepus didactylus; assembly: GCF_015220235.1. Lineage (NCBI taxonomy): Eukaryota > Metazoa > Chordata > Mammalia > Pilosa > Megalonychidae > Choloepus > Choloepus didactylus. The sequence goes on from NC_051316.1 coordinate 4,574,595, forward strand.
AATTTCCAATAAGAAACTCTAAGTCAAGAAATACAATTTTCCATGACCAAGACAGTCTTGCAGGACCACTGTATATGTTGAATATATTCAGAAATAATTCTGGGGTTTCTCAAAACCAGCAAAAAAGTCAAATTCTCTGAGCTAGCATAGAATTATGTGACAAACACCCTCATTGGAAAGTCTCCACTGAGACTCTTGACTTCAAAATCCAGTTAAGCCCCTAGTTAAGCACAAGGCCTATTAAAAGCAAATCCCTTCTGATACTTATTTGGCCCCTATAAGAATAACATATCCCTGCACCAATCACAGAACCTTGCCCATGTCCTACCTGCTGGTTATAAACTGCTCACAAAATCTCTGTGCTTAAATCTTCTTTAACTTTTGCAAGTGAATGATGCCTTTGATGCAGGAAACATGGTGTTCTGAATAAAATACTGTATACTGCAAGTTGTCTCCAATTTGTCTTTTGATAAGTCTGGAGTCTACATTGAGCTATAAAAGTTGCCCCTCCAAGGTTATGGGCTCTGACAACTGGCCAGATTGAGAAGCACACCACAGGCCCCTTTGTATCTACTGCTTTACCTCCATTAATCTGCATTCCCATAGTAAGCTCCTACAATTTCTGAACTCTACAGCTTGCATTGATTTCTATACCCTGTTGTTCAGGACTTTGGTTCAGGTCTCACTGTTTTTTGTTTGTTTGTTTGCTTGTGTTTTTGTTTTAGCTTTTTGATTTTTTGTGTGTTTTGTTGTTGTTCTTTGGCTTCAGTCTATCATCAGGTGCTTCATCTGGCTTCATTTCCCTGTCACTTCTGTTCTTTCCTCTGTTTTCTAATTTTCTTTCCATCTATTTCTCTCAAAGGAAATGGGTGAGTCCCAATAAGTGGGCTTCCAACTGGCATCACATTATAAGTTGTTTGCCTATCTTCATGACCTGATATCAATATATGAATGTTTTTCTGATTCCTGTCCTTAAAACTGACTTAAGCCTCTCTTATGGCTCACAGAGATGCTTCTTGTTTGTTCTGCATGCCTGTCTGGTATTTCACTATTTGGGGGATTCCATTGAGGTTGGAATGGTTTCTGAGTTGCTGAATCTAATGGTTCAAGGACACGAGTCACAGGTGTATAAGAAACATTTCATCTGACCATAGCATAATGGACTCTCTTTTCTTTAAATATTTCTCTCTTCCACCAGGTAAGACCTGGTACTATGAAACTGCTACTTGTTACTTTCTCCTACATGGATAAATCTGATGAAGCACACTTTATCTTTGAAGTAGCTACTTTGGGGAAACTTGGTTATGAACAAAATTGTTCAATGGAAAGTTGCCTTAGAAAAGAAGAGATCCTAGACCTCCCAGAAACAATAGGAGGATTCCTTAATTGGCACATGAAGGCTTCCAAAAGGAAATCTGCCTCCACAATATCTTTACATAAAGATTCATTAAAAAAAAAATAAGAAACAGACTAAAGGGAAATAAACCCCGCCCTGAGTCAACTGATCTCCCAATTTCCCATAATGCTGACCTTCCTCCATGCATTCTGATTCTTTTATCCCCCTTTTTCCTCCTGCCCCACTGAAAATAAAATGATTTAGCCCAGGTTCCCTTAAAGATTAAACTTCCCACTTCCCAAAGTATCCTCTTGCACAGAATTTATTCCTTGAGCTTGAGGAGAATTTGTAGCAATCAAAAAGGAATTCCATAAGCCTAAAGAAAGCCTAAATTTATTCATAGATAAGTTTAGAATTTTACTGAGAAATAATGATCCTGACCTCCTAGTTTATACCAATTGGCACATATGCTAATAGAACACTGATATCTAAGTCTTGGAGAGAAAATGTTGGTAAGATGATGCTGAGTATGGTATACAAGACCCAGACTATCATGCTAAACCAGATGGCGTAAACAAGGCCAGAAAGATAGGCCAATATCTACTGCAAGGTACCCCTGAGATATTCCCAGTTAAAATTGATTGAATTATAATCCAGACATGTAAATGAAAAAATTATGAAACCATTTCAGATTACTGAAACTGATTAGAACATATAACCTGAAAACAATCCAGAATTAAGGAAAGTTTGTATACAAACTTCATCCTATCCTCTAATTTTGTTAATGGAATTAAACCAAAGATTGGGAATTAAATGAGAAAGGCAAAACTGGAAGGGGATAATATCTCCTTTTTCTGAACTACAACACTTGGAAGAACACTTTGAAAAAGGAGACTGATACTATACTAGCACCACACAAATACTAGGGACAAATAATTAAGGGCTGAAAAGAACTCTGAGGGTTTTGGGTGATGAGAACTGTTTAAAATAATAGTGATGAGAATTGTAAAACTAAGTGATGTTAATGTGAGATATGGATGGATTATCATGAACATAACGTATGCTATATGAATTTAGGAATACCCTACAAGTCAAGCCCTTGATCTTGAGGCTTGCAACTGTGAAATTTATGGCTTAAAGGGGAGCTTAATCACATATATATTTATGCCTAAGAGTCACTTGCAGAGACTCTTGTTTCTCAAATGTGGGCTTTCTCACGCTAAGCCTAACATTGCAATTAAACCCACCATCCTCCACCAAACATGGACATGCATGAACCCACAGATGAATGAGTCTCCCTGGTTGTGTGGGACACAGATTTCAGGAGTGAGCCTGACCCTGGCACCAAGAAATTGAGAATAAATTTTTTGACTGAAATGGGGACAATAATGGCAACAAAACATAGTTTCAGTGGCTAGGAGAATTCAAAGAGAGTCAAGAGGCTGTCATGTAGTTTACTCCTATGCAAGCTTCAGTTAGTTATACCAAACAGCCAAGGTAAGAGAAGCCCAAGTCAACAGCAGTGCCCAGATCCTGAAAGAGTACCAAGATCCCTATCTGAGACTCTATAAAAGTTCCACTCACTAGGTCTATTCTTAAGAAATGTAAATCCCCCAGAGACCCCTATGCCAGTTAAGTCCCAAAACTGAGAGGAAATAGCCACTTTAAGAACATCAAACAAATGGGTCCCTGGTTCCCATAATGTCAACACCCCTTTTCACCATGAACAAGTTAAGATGGTCACTCCCTAGACATCCCTGATGACCAGAAAAGTGATTAAACCAAAGGATGGGGTAGCAACAGAGAAGATGGAATGTAGAAAAGGATTATGAATATGGAATCCCTACATAATTTTCTTCATTGTTAGGGTATTAAAATATCTAGAAGGAAAGTATTGAAATGGTGGAACTGTAACCCATAGCATCCTTTGAAATTTGCTTTGTAGCTACTTGTTCCATTGTAATTTGAAATTTATCACCTTTTTGTATGTAAGTTACATTCCAAAATAGGGAAATAACAGAAACTATGGCACTGTAACTCCTAACTTTTTTGGAAATTTCAAATATAACTACTGAGTAATTCATACTTTGAAAGATATTACCCTTTTTGCATATATGTTATATTTCACAATAAGGAAAAAACTGAAACTGTGTAACTATAACCCATAACATTCTTTGAAATTTGCTAACTCCTTTTTTAAATTGAATTTGGAAAGTTATCACTTCTATGTATATATATGCTGTATTCCACAATAAAAAGTCAACCCATTTGCTGTTATCTGCTTTTGGTAGCCTAGCAAACTAAAAAAGCAACCCATCCCTTCCATGATTTGGTAAAGATACAGTTTGATAGTTTATTCTAAAAGATGCAAATTTTGAATTTTACATTAAGTTCTTTAACTGACCTGCAATTTTCAAGAATGACACAAGGAGTAGGCCCGGTATCTTTTTTCCATACTATGTATGGTTGTTTCTGCACCATTTTTGGAAATCTGGCCTTGACCTACTCCTCTGCAATGCTGCCTTTGTCATCTATCAAGTGATCATATTTGCTCAGTTTGTTTCTGTTACATGGTTCTAGGTGTTTACACCTGTTATGACAACATACAAACTTTCTTTTTATAGCTTTAGGATACAGTCCTGCTATCTGGTTTATCCAGTTTTGACAGCTTGTTTTAATGCTCTAACATTGTCTCAGTTATACTTGGTTTTTGCTCAACCATATAAAATTTAGATCTACATATAACACCCAGAATTATGGGTAGCTTTTAACTACTTATTTAGTAACTTTACCTATCCTTTTGGGTTATCAGTTTTGATTGCTTTTTGCTTTGTGTAACAGAAATGACACTATAGTGGCAATTAATTCCAAGAAGCAAAATTCAGTGCTGAGTAGAGATATAGCTACCTGGATGCCCACCTTCAGCCACATAAGAGGCTAAAATGTTGAAAGTTTTATCACTGCCATCATTAACACAAGAGAAAAAGCTTTGAAATAAGTATTGTTCAAGTCCAAGTGTAGCATTTGCCAGAAAATCTATGCAGATGTTCTCTGCTTTTGAGATCAATTTTTGCAATTATATAAAAAATGCTAATGATCCTTCAGAAATATTCTACACTCATTCATTTTATTAAGATACTTGTGAGTTGGTTTAACAACTATCTCAGATTGTCCAGAATCAAAGGGTTCCCCAATATGGTAGTCTTTCTGTGCTAAAGTGAGGACACACATAGAGAGGGACAAGTGTGACTTGGTGGAGAACAATCTAGCCATATTTGCCCTGAATTGTTTTGGGAAAAAGGAATTATCTGCCATATTTGAGTCACAGAATCCCTGGGTCTTTTTCTTTAAGCAGTTCTTGGAATTGGAATTCTACAATAAAATACTAAATATGTTACCTTTACTTAGTAGCCAAAGATGAACTCATATAAAACAGATAATGCATTCAACAAAGCTAGCAAACCTTATTGTGTTGTGGGGGGAAATGGTAAAATATTATCAGAAATAACTTGGAGGTAGACTTCAGATTCTTAGAGCTTACAGCTCTAGGGGAAGTAGTTAGAAAAATGTAGCATTCACATTTATTGACTTTCTATTACTCCTGTTGGCAAGCTAGCATTAACAAGATGTACCCCAGCAAGAATTAGGGATGTTTATGCAGAGGTAAAAAAAAAATCAAGCTTTGCCAATGGACTCTTATGTCTTTCTATGGCCTGCAAATTAAATTGCCTGTGAATTTGGGTACTTGCAAAGTTTTAAAGACAAGAGCTTCTATTATCCAAGCCAGGAAGTCTCCCATGTTGTCTCCAGATATCAAATTTTTATTTGAAAGAGGCATATTTAGAGCTAGATTCCAGTAATCCCTAAAATGTTAAGAATTTCTTTCTCCCCAGTGCACAGACACCTTGGAAAAAGGTTATAAATCTCTTTGGGGAAGACCCAGAGGAAGGTTTACATTCTGGATTTTGTCTGTGTAGCATGGTCCTTCTGCAATAGACCAGGCCCTCCCTTCATGCAAGGGGTTGTGGGTCTGTAAATTGTCTCAAGTCTGTGACTAGAGGTGACTTGGCTCTCTTTTCCTGACCCAAGTTTGAATTTTGCTCATTTGACCTAGAAGTCTTATGCTTCTATTGATCAGGAAAGAATTATCTAGACTGTCCATCTATCTCACTTCTGGGTACCCCATGATCAATTATTCAATGCAATAGATCTCTGCAAGTCTGCACATTATCCTAACAGCTTTGACTCTGCTATAAATTATGACATCCTTACATGTCTTCTCTGTGGCTACTAAGGGCTGTCAGTAGGCTCCTGCCAACCCAGGATGGGATCATTCTCATTGTTTCTAAGTATCCAAGTTCAATGGAAGCAGTTTCCAAAGTAATATCTGACCTACATAGAAGAGTAATCTTAGTGCTCTTCAGGGTAGATAGAGCTACTGTAACATATTTACTCCTTACATTTGTGGTGAAAGTTGTGTCCTCTGGGTGAGAAATTCTTAAATGATAAAGCCATTCTTACATTTCAGTCTCATTTAATCTTTTTATATGATAGTATACATTTTACAGGGCAGTATTTCAACTATATTTAAGGTATGCTACCTCTTGTCCCATGCTTCAGCCAGCCAACAGAACAACCTGAGACATTTCTAACTCCTTAACTACAATGAGTCCAGTACCTCTGCATAATAGGCCCATATCAATAAATTCAGGTCAATTAAACTTTATGTTCCTTCCCAAACCCGTAATACTCATGCCAATAGATAGTCTCCTGATATTTTTCTGTATAAATTGGAAAAATCATGTCATTCTTTTGGAGTGTAATATACCTCCTCATGGGTCATACTATTACCTCAACCTCTTAGGTCTCTTGGAACTTTAGTATAGTTGAAGGTTTGGAAGGAAAGAAAGGCGGTGGGGGTTGCACATGAGAGGAATAAGCAAGTCAAATACCTCAGGGCATTCCATTACAATTTCATCCAGTGGAACATGGGAATTGTCTTCAGAGGGAAGGGTGGGTAATTTTTCTTCATGGTAGGCAATTGCAAGTTGATCTGCAAAGCAGGGTTAATCTCTTCAGACTGAGGTGGGATGGTTGATTCCTTAGAGCAGACAGTCCCTTCTCTGGCAGAGAAGATTCAGCAAAATCTAGGGTTTCAATGTCTCCACCATCATCATTATTAACTCATATATCTTCATCCCTATTTTCAAGATACCAGTCTTTCCCAATCAATGTCCTTATTTTAACAACTATCACAATGCAAGCTTGGGAATTCAATCTGCATTATAATTCAGTCACTGGTATAATTAAACTCTGTATCTGGTTTTCAGCAATCTCCAGTCTGCAGCTATAAAATATAAGAGATTATTGCAGGGCATAAATAAAGATTTTCATATCCTTTATGAGGCACTTGAGCTGGGAACCTGAAGACTTAAGCTCACCCATTCCTTTCAAGTTTATCCAGCATATTTAAGAATGACCAGCCAACATCATTATACTTTTTAACTTAACAAAATTCTGCTAAGTTATCAAACACAATGTCACCTACAGCCTTGCCTCTTATATGCATTTTAATAGCAGTAACCATGGTAATATTTTGCATATCTCTATTGTCAATTCATGCCAGGGTCTATCAGTGCTATATTGATCTTTGGAAATAGTAGTGTCATTAGTACCTTTTAATCTAATGATATTAGAGAACCAATTCCAAAAACCCTACCTCTGTTTCCAAAATTTGTATTAGTGTTCTCCAGAGAAAAAAACCTGATAGGATATTTAATGTGTGCATTTATGTATGTATGTGTATATATGTACCTATATTTAAACATTAAGTGATATATTATAGGACTTGCCTTTCATGACCATGGGGATGGACACATCCAATTTCCATAGGGAAGGCTGTGATTTGGAAACTCCAATAAGTGTGGTGTTAAATTCCCCAAGAGAAGAAATCTGGCTTAAGTAGAGATGGAAATCCTTCTGATTGACAAAATCTTCTTTCACACTTTAAGTCCTCTAAGTAGGTGGCCTTAACTGATTGGATAAAGTGACTTTTTTTCATTACAGAAGGCAATCTCCTTTTATTGATTGTACATGTAATCAGTCATAGATGCAATCAATTGACTAATGTTTTAAAACTATCTAGAAGATAATCTCATAGTTTGACAAAACAACTGGGCACCATTCCTTTATACATTCAATATTTTGATTTTAGTACTTACTTTGTCAATATTTGTCACTATTAAGTTATTCCTTTGCCTTAATAAGTTCCATTGACATTCCATCTGTGTATGCATTCAGTTCCATTCTGTCTCAAACCACCTCAGTGTACTTTATGGAGTTCTTGTGCCACTGGCTATTACCTCACCATGACATCAGAGCACTATCTCATCCTGGACAACATTCTCTATTGCTTCACTTTCTTCCATTAGTATATGTAAGTTGTTGAGCCATAACTCTTTCTCATCCCAAAATTCTCTCCTGAATTCTAGACCCACATATTATTCACAAGTGATCTGCCTTTACACCTACTACTGGTCCCAAACTAATAGAAAGAACAGTCCTTAATGAAGACATACATTGTTCTCCTATTTCTCTCTCTGCAAGACTACAGTGGTGTGCTCAAATATCCAAATACACAAAAGAAATCACCCATCTATTGTCTCTGCCTGAACTTGGTCCTATGGATAGAGTTCATTTCTACCAATATAAACATGTCTTACCAATTGGTTTCCTAAAATTCTTTGCTGAAAGAACATCCTGACCACCTATATAAAATATATCCCCTCAACTCCAAGAAAGCAGCTCTGTTCAATATTTCCTGATGCATTTCATCTTATAAAAGTCTATTTCTTCTTAGTTATTATTTCCTGTTTACCCTTTAAGCATTGAGAAGGCAGAGATTTTTTAATCTGTTGTGCTCTTTGTTGTTATTCAGTGTGTAGAATAATGCTAGACATATTAGGTGCTAAGTAAATATTTGATAAATAGATGAATATATGAATGAGTTAATAAATTAAAGAATCAAGGAAGAAGAGAGAGTGATGTAAAGTTTTAGAAAAAAGGCATCCAGGGAGAGGGAAAATCATGTGCAAACCCTTGAATGGAAAGGAAATAAAGTGTCTTTGGCCATCCTGGGTGAAAATTAGAAGAGAGAAGAAAAGTGAAATAAATGGAGTTGGGACATAGGACACAGATTCTGGGAATCAGCCTGAACCTGGCATCAAGGGGTTGAGAATACCTTTGTGAACAAAAGGGGTCAAAAAAGGCAATAAAATAAGGTTTAAATAGCTAAGTGAATTCAAATTGAGTTGAAAGGCTGTCCTTGAGGTTACTCCTATGCAAGCCTCAGGTAGATATGCCAAATGGCCACAGTAAGATAAGCTGAAGTCAACAGTAGTCCCCCAAACCCTAAAGAATACCAGATCCTTATCTGAGACTTTATAAAAGTTTCACTCACTAAGTTTATTCTTCAGTAACTTAAATCCTGCAGAGAGCTTCTTTGCCAGCTAAGTCCCCAAACCCAGAGGAAATAGCTCTTCAAGAACATCAACCAGATGTGTCCCCTTTTCATAATGTTGACATCAATTTTCAACATGAACTATTTAGGGTGGTAACTCCCTAGGTATCCCTGTAGATCAAGAAAGTGATTAAACTAGAAGAAGGGGGATAAACAGAGAAGGAGATTAACAGAGGATTATAAATACTGAATCTCTATATAATTTTAATTTTCTTAGTTGCTGTGGTATTGGGAGATCTAGAAGGAAAGAACTGAAATGGTGGAAATGTAACCCAGAGCATACATTGAAATTTTCTCTATAGCTGCTTGTTAAATTGTAATTTGAAAGTTAACTTTTTTTTTTTGTATATATACTTCACCTTAAGGAAATAAATTAAACTATGGTACTTTTACTCAAATGAATGTCAACCTTGCAAGGTGTTAAAAATATGGAGACATTGGAGGGAAAATGCAATCAATGCAAGCCAGGGACTATAATTAAAAGAAACATTGTATTATACTTCCTGCAATGTAACAAAGACAATATACCAATGTTAAATGGTGTGTGTGTGTGTGTGTGTGTATATATATATATCTTTTATATATATACATATATATCTTATATGTATATAGGGGCATAAGGGGGGAGTATGGGACTATTGGCATTAGTAATGTTGTCTGACTCTTTGTTCTACTTTAGTTTAATGCTATCTTTCCTTACGGTGCTTCCTAGTGGTCATGTTTGTTTTGTATGTTTGTTTGTTTTCTGTTTGCTTTTGTTTTTTTGTTTTTTTTCTCTTACTTTTATCTTTTTCTTTTTTCTCTCTACCGTCTCTGACTTTTCCTCCTGCTTTATGGAAGGAATGGAGATGTTCTCATACAGATAGTGGTGAGGGTGCTGAATACATAAATATATGACTATACAGGGAATTATCCAGTGTTTACTTAGGACAGAATGTATGATGTATGAACAAAACCATCTTAAAAAATGGGTTGATGAAGAAACTTTGAGGGCACTATATTGAGTGAAATAAGTCAGACAAATAAGGACAAATATTGCAGGGTCTCACTGATATGAACTACTTATAATATGTAAACCCATAGACATGAAACGTTACCAGGATATAGAATGAGGCTAACAAATGGGGAATGGTTGCTTATTATGAGCAGAATGTTCAATAGGGTGAACTTATGTTTGGAAATGGACAAACATATTAGCACATTGTGAGAATAACAAACTGTGCTAAATGGTGCATGAATGTGGTGGCAAAGGGAAGCTGAGTCATGTATGTCACCAGAAGGAAAATTGGAGGTTAAAATATGGGAATGTATAAAACAGTGAACCATATGGTGGGCAATGTCTGTGATTAATTGTAAAATACTAGAAATCCTTTTCATGAACCTGAACAAATGTAGGACTCTATAAATAGAAGTTAATAAAGGGGCATATAGGTAAAAATATACCTGTTGCAAACTATATACTACAGTTAGTAGTATTTTAACATTCTATCATCAACACTAACAAATGTCCTATACCAACACTATGAGTCAACAATGGAGGGGTGTGGTTAGGTGTATGGGAGAATTTGAGATATGGGAGGATTTGAGGTATGGGAGGATTCCTTTTTTATCTTTATTTTCTGGAGTAATGAAAATTTTCTAAAAATTGAAGAATAAATTAATTGTGGTGATGGATGCACAGCTGTATGATGGTACCAGGGGCAAGTGATTGTGCACTTTTGGATCTTTGGATAATTGTATGGTATATGAACAATCTCAATAAAAAATTCTTCACTAAAATACATATACTGAAGATGAGTGAATAGAACAAGTCAGGGTGTGAGCTTTGGCTGATGATGCCCAACAGAAAAATGTTACAACCTAGGGTCTGGTCAGCAAGCCACATAATTGAATGACTGATTGGAATGACTTTACCTAAATGACAAAATGAAACTTCATTAAATTTATATACATGTGTGCACATATACATACACACCACTTGTAATGGTTCCATGATTTCATATCTACCTATATAATACACACATTTATGTGTATGTGAATATGTGCACACAAATATATATGTATACATATTATAAATATATATCATTCATATGTAGTTAACATGGCAATTTTTTCTTGCCACCAGTGAGAATGCATGTGATAAGAATTTATTTCTAACATAAGAAATGAATTTGAACTGCACTGAAAAAGACAGTATATTAGATCATGAATTGGATTTCCCATCTAGAATGGGAATGCATTATTTATATACTCAATGAATGTTTCAATATAACTGAAAAAATACTTCCTACAGAGGATCATAGGGATTTCAAACCATTCATATAATCATTTTTTTTTCTTATTTTTGCTTGAAAAGTTCACACCTCTAATATTTTGGGTTGTTAATATATATTGCATGTGCCCATACTGCCAGAATTTTTCTCTCATGTGATTTTATAGGGTCAATCATCAATATTATAGCTATTATTTTAGTTTGACCTTCAAAGCATATTTTTGCAGAATGGTATTATACTGCTGAGACTTCTTTTAATGATCAATATCTTAAATATGTGACTATATTCAACAATAGTTTTCTAAATATTTAAGCCAAATTTATGCCAGTAATAATTCTAAACATTTTTTATGTGAGGTGGACAAATATTTGTACACTAGACACAATTTTGGTCAAATTCTTTAAGTGTGTCAATAAAGATATTAGTCCAATTTGTTAATTTTTACCAAATTACATAAATATTTTTAAACACAAGTGGTTATGAAAATGATATTCATACTCCACCTAAACTATTTCAGGGATTAAGTGGGTTTTCTTTTTATTTTCATAATAATCTCTCTAAAGATTTTGCAAATAGTTAGGATTACATCAACCTTACAAGAACTCAAAGAATATTATGATGACTTCAGACCAATAAGGCTTGCAGATATCGACATTAATTTTTAGTCTCTGGTTTCTTCTGGGTTACATAAATCACTGAATTTCTCAGGTTATACTTTCTTTATATCTCCAAAATTCAGGTATGATTTTATTGAGATTTTGCAAGCCAACATCTTTCTTGCAACCTCCCCATTTTACCCATCAAATTTTAATTATAAGAAGTATTCCTTATACTTACTTTTACTCTATTGCATGATATTCCCTTATTGTATATGGGACAGTTGTTCTGACTTTTTTTTATCAATGTAGATAATGGATGGAGTCTCCAGGTTTGAATTATTTCTAGTTTCATGAATCCACCACCTTATAACAGACTACTGGACCCTTTTATACATGGTTCTTTTGTGGTTCTCATCAGCACTTTCCTTAGCACTATTCCTCTCTCTTTCAGAATTCATTGGTTTACTCGTGGATATCTGTTGTCTCTTCTTCCTTAGTTACATAGATGAAGGCCTGTCTATCACTCTTAAAAATATCATTTACTCTAGAGAAAACACCTAGATAAGCTAATTCTGCCCTACATACCAATGTCAATTTAAAATTCAAATACACATTAGATTCACCATTATTTTTCATTGCAACTTCACTTGGTACACTTCATATTAACTCTTCTTCCTTTGATTATTAATATTAACTTGTAATTTTATAGAAAGGAATTTTTTTAAATTAATGATTATTTTTTCCCATTTGATATTTCCTGTTTGACACTTCGCTTTGATGTATTTGCTTTGTCTTTTAAGTAATATCCTAAATATTTTTGAAAATGTCCTTCTTTTCTAGCAACAAAAATTTACTGTATGATATAGATTTTTCATGATCCCACATATGGGATCAGCTTTTCTAAGAATCAGGTTTCTTTTATAGGACACTTAAATCTAAGTTAAAAGTCTGAGCACTGTCCACAAATATAAGATGCTTCCAACACTCAAGCATACCAGCTTGGTGCCTGGTACAATAATGTTATCCCAATAACCTTTGTTATTGGAAACAATTTTTTCTTTCACTTAGGGCCATGGATATACTCTGAAATTTCTAATTAAGTGTTAACATTATTAAATTATTTAAAAATTTGTTCTAACTAAAAATAGCATTTTCCTTCAATAGTGTAATTCAAATATAATTGCACCCACTTGTATTGTATAATCTTTATGACTAATTGGTCAGCATTCTTGGTCACAATATTGCCAATGAGGGACATGGATCAAGATACTAACAGGGATATTGTCTTAGTTTGCTAATGCTGGAGAATGCAAAACACCAGAGATGGACTGGCTTTTATAAAAAAGTGGTTTATTTGGCTACACAGTTACAGTCTTAAGGCCATAAAGTGTCCAAGGTAACACATCAGTAATCGGGTACCTTCACTGGAGGATGGCAAATAGCGTCCGGAAAACCTCTGTTAGCTGGGAAGGCACATGGCTGGTGTCTGCTCCAAAGTTCTGGTTTCAAAATGGCTTCTCCCAGGACATTCCTCTCTAGCAAGCTTGCTCCTCTTCAAATAACATCACTCACAGCTGCACTGCATCCAGTCTCTTTGAGTCAGCATGTTTTATATGGCTCCACTGATCAAGGCCCACCCTGAATGGGTGGGGTCACACCTCCATGGGAGTATCCCACCAAAGTCACCACCCACAGCTGGGTGGGACAATTCCAAGCAAATCTAACCAGCACCAAAACGTCTGTCCCACAAGACCACAAAGATAATGGCATTTGGGAGACACAATACATTCAAACCGGCACATTCCACCCCCTGGACCCCAAAATGACATTATCTTTCCAAATACAAAATACATTCATTTCATCACAATATCACAAAAACTTAAACCATTTCAGTAACAAAAGTTAAGTACAAAATCCCATCAAAATCAAATATAGGCGTGGTCAGTCCTAAGGCATACTTTTCCTTTAGCTTGGATCTGTGGACTTAGAACAAGTTATATGCTTCCAATATACAAAGGAGGGACATTCATAGGATAAACATTTCCATTGCCATAAGGAGAAAGAGTAAGGAAAACAGGGTTAACAGGACCAAAACAGTTCCTAAAACCTGCAGGACAAACTCCGTTAGATTTCAAAGTCTGAGAGTCATTTACAGAACAACGTTGCATCCTTGGGGCTTGAGAGAGTGGGAGCCTAACCCTTCCCAAGGGCCTTTTTGGCAGCTGTTTCTTCTCCAAATGCTTGGGTGAGTGCTCCAACATTTCCACACACTGGGGAGACCACCTTCTCGGCTCCACCCTCCTAAAACTTCGGGGCAGCTCCCGGATTCCCTTCCATCTCCGGGGCAAACGCTCAACCCCTTCAGAACAGTGTGGTGGCAGCCAGGCTCTCCTCAATTCCCTGGGAATGTGCTCCACCCTCTTTGGGACCTGAGGTGGCAAAACTCTTCCAGAGCATCGAGGCGGAAAGCCCGCCCTCGACCTCCAGGGCAAACTCACCCTTTCCATGCATGTGGGCTGCTCCACTCTCCCAGCCCTAAATCTCTTGACTCCAGACCTCAACCTCCGTGGCTCTGTCTTTGAAGAGATTTTTCCTTTAATTTTTTCCTTGTCTGTCTCCTCCAGTCCAGGCCGGCAATGGCTCTGTCTATAAAGATCTCGCAAAAATTCTGTTGGCTTTGCATGAAGCATGCAGGGATCAAAGCCATCAGATGATAGGAGTTTCCACAAATCCTTTCTGCTTAACTCCTTTTCCAATCTTGGCTTGTACTGAAATGGCGGCTGGGTTCCATGTTTGGTTACATCCTCATGTTGGGCTGTAGCTTCTGGGATTCCACCCCCTGGAAGCCTGTAATTTTCCAAGCCATTAACTTCTGGTTTCTTTGAACCCAAGAGTTCAGTTCTAAGTTTATCTCTCTCTGCTCGCATTTTACTATAAGCTGCAAGGAGAAGCCAGGATATGTCCTCCACATGTAGTCTGGAGATCTCCTCAGCTAAGTATTCCAGGTCATTGCTTCCAGATTCTTCCTTCCATCTGACACCAGGACTCAATTTTGCCAAATTCTGTGCCAGTTTAAAACAAGGATCGCCTTTCTTCCAGTTTACAACAACACATTCACCATTTCTGTTCAAGGCCTCATCAGAAGTATCTTTAGAGTCCATATTTCCACAAACAGTCTCTTTAAAGCAGTTTTGGCCTTTTCTATCAAGCTCCTCACAATTCTTCCAGAATCTTCCCCTTATCCACTTAAAAAGCCGTTCCAACATGTTTGGTATTTGCAGACTCAGCAGCAAAAGCACCCCACTTCTCTGCTACCAAAATCTGTCTTAGTTTGCTAATGCTGGAGAATGCAAAACACCAGAGATGGACTGGCTTTTATAAAAAAGGGGTTTATTTGGCTACACAGTTACAGTCTTAAGGCCATAAAGTGTCCAAGGTAACACATCAGCAATCGGGTACCTTCACTGGAGGATGGCCGATGGCGTCCGGAAAACCTCTGTTAGCTGGGAAGGCAGCTGGTGTCTGCTCCAAAGTTCTGGTTTCAAAATGGCTTCTCCCAGGACATTCCTCTCTAGCAAGCTTGCTCCTCTTCAAATAATATCACTCACAGCTGCACTGCATCCAGTCTCTTTGAGTCAGCATGTTTTATATGGCTCCACTGATCAAGGCCCACCCTGAATGGGTGGGGTCACACCTCCATGGGAGTATCCCACCAAAGTCACCACCCACAGCTGGGTGGGACAATTCCAAGCAAATCTAACCAGCACCAAAACGTCTGTCCCACAAGACCACAAAGATAATGGCATTTGGGAGACACAATACATTCAAACCGGCACATTCCACCCCCTGGACCCCAAAATGACATTATCTTTCCAAATACAAAATACATTCATTTCATCACAATATCACAAAAACTTAAACCATTTCAGTAACAAAAGTTAAGTACAAAATCCCATCAAAATCAAATATAGGCGTGGTCAGTCCTAAGGCATACTTTTCCTTTAGCTTGGATCTGTGGACTTAGAACAAGTTATATGCTTCCAATATACAAAGGAGGGACATTCATAGGATAAACATTTCCATTGCCATAAGGAGAAAGAGTAAGGAAAACAGGGTTAACAGGACCAAAACAGTTCCTAAAACCTGCAGGACAAACTCCGTTAGATTTCAAAGTCTGAGAGTCATTTACAGAACAACGTTGCATCCTTGGGGCTTGAGAGAGTGGGAGCCTAACCCTTCCCAAGGGCCTTTTTGGCAGCTGTTTCTTCTCCAAATGCTTGGGTGAGTGCTCCAACATTTCCACACACTGGGGAGACCACCTTCTCGGCTCCACCCTCCTAAAACTTCGGGGCAGCTCCCGGATTCCCTTCCATCTCCGGGGCAAACGCTCAACCCCTTCAGAACAGTGTGGTGGCAGCCAGGCTCTCCTCAATTCCCTGGGAATGTGCTCCACCCTCTTTGGGACCTGAGGTGGCAAAACTCTTCCAGAGCATCGAGGCGGAAAGCCCGCCCTCGACCTCCAGGGCAAACTCACCCTTTCCATGCATGTGGGCTGCTCCACTCTCCCAGCCCTAAATCTCTTGACTCCAGACCTCAACCTCCGTGGCTCTGTCTTTGAAGAGATTTTTCCTTTAATTTTTTCCTTGTCTGTCTCCTCCAGTCCAGGCCGGCAATGGCTCTGTCTATAAAGATCTCGCAAAAATTCTGTTGGCTTTGCATGAAGCATGCAGGGATCAAAGCCATCAGATGATAGGAGTTTCCACAAATCCTTTCTGCTTAACTCCTTTTCCAATCTTGGCTTGTACTGAAATGGCGGCTGGGTTCCATGTTTGGTTACATCCTCATGTTGGGCTGTAGCTTCTGGGATTCCACCCCCTGGAAGCCTGTAATTTTCCAAGCCATTAACTTCTGGTTTCTTTGAACCCAAGAGTTCAGTTCTAAGTTTATCTCTCTCTGCTCGCATTTTACTATAAGCTGCAAGGAGAAGCCAGGATATGTCCTCCACATGTAGTCTGGAGATCTCCTCAGCTAAGTATTCCAGGTCATTGCTTCCAGATTCTTCCTTCCATCTGACACCAGGACTCAATTTTGCCAAATTCTGTGCCAGTTTAAAACAAGGATCGCCTTTCTTCCAGTTTACAACAACACATTCACCATTTCTGTTCAAGGCCTCATCAGAAGTATCTTTAGAGTCCATATTTCCACAAACAGTCTCTTTAAAGCAGTTTTGGCCTTTTCTATCAAGCTCCTCACAATTCTTCCAGAATCTTCCCCTTATCCACTTAAAAAGCCGTTCCAACATGTTTGGTATTTGCAGACTCAGCAGCAAAAGCACCCCACTTCTCTGCTACCAAAATCTGTCTTAGTTTGCTAATGCTGGAGAATGCAAAACACCAGAGATGGACTGGCTTTTATAAAAAAGGGGTTTATTTGGCTACACAGTTACAGTCTTAAGGCCATAAAGTGTCCAAGGTAACACATCAGCAATCGGGTACCTTCACTGGAGGATGGCCGATGGCGTCCGGAAAACCTCTGTTAGCTGGGAAGGCAGCTGGTGTCTGCTCCAAAGTTCTGGTTTCAAAATGGCTTCTCCCAGGACATTCCTCTCTAGCAAGCTTGCTCCTCTTCAAATAATATCACTCACAGCTGCACTGCATCCAGTCTCTTTGAGTCAGCATGTTTTATATGGCTCCACTGATCAAGGCCCACCCTGAATGGGTGGGGTCACACCTCCATGGGAGTATCCCACCAAAGTCACCACCCACAGCTGGGTGGGGCACATTCCAAGCAAATCTAACCAGCACCAAAACGTCTGTCCCACAAGACCACAAAGATAATGGCATTTGGGGGACACAATACATTCAAACCGGCACAGATATACTTATACACTTTGTTTTCAGGTCAAAATTCAAATGAAATCATGGAAAAATATAAAGCAAATGGCTATCTCATAACAATGGAATTTTTTTAAATAAGGTTTTATTAACAAAGAAGTAATTTTTTGGAAGGGAGCAAGGATATCAAACTGGATTCACTAAGGAAAAGAATTTCAGCCCAAGGATGGCAAGGTTATCACACAAGTAAAGCAGTTATTCCTCAGATATCTGCATATTAATCCTGAGTTGAGGCAATCAATATAAAACTCAGAGTTTTCTGGAGAGCAATCATCATGGCCATTAATCAAAGATTAACTTATAGAAAAGTTGGTCCCACTGTGGCTTTTTTGCCCCAGTACATGGAGAAGAACATCCTCACTATAAAGGGAAGAATCTGCTTTGGGAAGGCTCCTGGAATGCAGTATAAGTCTAGAGGTAAAAGCTGAGAGATGCTCTTTCACAACAAAGAAGGAAGGGGTAAAGAAGCAGCAGATGGAACAATCTGCTATTGGCCAAACTGTGGGGTACATTTCTCTAGGAGGCAGTCTGAAATGTTCAGCTCCAGCATGAGAACTGGAGCTGGAGAGGCAGGACAGGCAGTGCCCTGGGAGAAACACTCCAAGACAACATGACACCTGGCCACAAAATACTGTATGTGCAATCCACCAAAGCACACTCATATGACAGAATGCACACTTATCAACAGAGAAATGGGGATTCCCAAATCAGCTGAGGAAATACCCATATATTAACAGAATGTTGAATCCCATGGCTTATTTGCAAAGGGGGAAGAGTAAGAAAAAAATACCATTTTAATCTTGGTTTTAGCTTTTCTTTACCGTAATTATGAATATCTGCTAGTTGTACATGTGTAATATATATGTATAATAAAACTATGGAGAACATGAGAAATGAAATGTCATGTGTAAGCAAGAGGTAACTCTCTTACATGCATCACACTTGCTGACTACCTCCTCCTAGTTTTGCAGCTTATTCTCTCCAATTCTCCAATTGCAATTCTTCCTCCTCTCAGCTAAGTCTTCCAACACATTGATTTTGCAAATTTGTTTCTCTCTCACCTCCATTGTGATATCACTCACCAACTTAGCCAAGTTAAATGTCATAATCAGCAGTTAAAATTATTCCCTCAAAAAGGCACTCTTTTCCCTTGTTCAATTCACTAACCAAGACACAATCCTGAATAAACCCATCTCTCTGCCTTCTGCTCCGGCATGTCCTATTGACAGTGTCTGAGGAAAGCCACACTCTTACTAGTGCTACTTCAGATATGCAACTGTTTTAGTTTGCTAATGCTGCCAGAATGCAAAATGCCAAATATGGATCAGCTTTTATAAAAGGGGGTTTATTTGGTTACACAGTTACAGTCTTAAGGCCATAAAGTGTCCAAGGTAATGCATCAGCAATCAGGTACCTTCACTGGAGGATGGCCAATGGTGTTCAGAAAACTTCTGTTAGCTGGGAAGGCACATGGCTGGTGTCTGCTCCAAAGTTCTGGTTCCAAAATGGCTTTATCCCAGGATGTTCCTCTCTAGGCTGCAGTTCCTCAAAAATGCCACTCTTAGTTGCACTTGGGCATTTGTCTTCTCTCAGCTTCTCCAGAGCAAGAGTTTGCTTTCAACAGCCATCTTCAAAATGTCTCACATCTGTAGCTCCTGTGCTTTCTTCAAAGTGTACCTCTTGGCTGTAGCTGCTCTTCAAAACACCACTCACAGCTGCACTGAGTTCCTTCTGCTTGTCAGCTCATTTATATGTCTCCACTGATCAAGGTCCACCCTAAATGGGTGGGTCCATGTCTCCATGGAAATATCCAATCAGAATCATCACCCACAGCTGGGTGGGCACATCTCCAAAGTAACACTCAAGGAAATCTAATCAAAACTGATAATGTCTGCCCACACAAGATTACATCAAAGATAATGGCATTTGGGAAACATAATACATTCAAACTGGCAAATTCCACCCCCTGGACCCCAAAATGACATTATCTTTCCATATTCAAAATACATTCAAATATCACAGAAACTTAAATCATTTCAGTAACAACAGTTAAGCACAAAACTCCATCAAAATCAATTATAGGCATGCTCAGTCCTAAGGCATAATTTTCCTTTAGCTGTGGATCTGTGAACTTAGAACAAGTTGTGTGCTTCCAATATACAAAGGAGGGACCTTCATAGGATAAACACTTCCATTGCCATAAGGAGAAACTGAAAGGAAAACAGGGTTAACAGGACCAAAACAGTTCCTAAAACTTGCAGGACAAACTCCATTAGATTTCAAAATCTGAGTCATTAATAGAATGACATTGTACCATTGGGGCTTGAGAGAGCAGGAGTCTAACCCTTCCAAAGGCTCTTTTCAGCAACCCTTTCCTCTCCAAATGCTTGAGTGAGTGCTCCAACATATCCACATATTGGGGAGACCATCTTCTT
The DNA here is from genome assembly GCF_015220235.1 of Choloepus didactylus. Lineage (NCBI taxonomy): Eukaryota > Metazoa > Chordata > Mammalia > Pilosa > Megalonychidae > Choloepus > Choloepus didactylus. Next base: position 4,594,651 of record NC_051316.1, read on the forward strand.
TGTCCCACCCTCCTCAAACATTAGGGCAGCATCTGGATTCCCTTCTGTCTCTGGGTCACAAGTCTAACCCCTTCAGAACAGTGTGGTGGCAGCCAGACTCTCCTCAATTCCCTGGGAAAGTGCTCCACCCTCTTTGGGGCTTGGGATGGCAGAACATTTCCTGAGCATTGAGGCAGAAGGCCCACCCTCAACCTCTGGGGCAAACTCACCCTTTCCATGCATGTGGGTTGCTCTGCTCTCCCAGCCCAAGACCTCTTGACTCCAGACCTCAACCTCCATAACTCTGTCTTTGAAGAAATTCTTCCTTCAATTTGTTCCTTGTCTGTCTTCTCCAGTACAGACTGGCAAGGCTCTGTCTATAAAGATCTCACAAAAATTCTATTGGCTTTGCATGAAGCACACATGGGTCAAAGCCATCAGACAATAGGACTTTCCACAAATCCTTTCTGCTTAACTACTTTTCCAATTTTGGCTTGTACTGAAATGGTGGCTGGGTTCCATGTTTGGTTACATCCTCACATTGGGCTGTAGCTTCTGGGATCCAATGGGTATATGCCTGTATGCATTCAAACCCCACTACCAGTAGCAAAATCTGTTCTAGTTTGCTAATGCTGCCAGAATGCAAAACACCAAAAATGGATTGGCTTTTATAAAAGGGGGTTTATTTGGTTACACAGTTACAGTCTTAAGGCCATAAAGTGTCCAAGGTAATGCATCAGCAATCAGGTACCTTCACTGGAGGATGGCCAATGGTGTTCAGAAAACTTCTGTTAGCTGGGAAGGCACATGGCTGGTGTCTGCTCCAAAGTTCTGGTTCCAAAATGGCTTTATCCCAGGATGTTCCTCTCTAGGCTGCAGTTCCTCAAAAATGCCACTCTTAGTTGCACTTGGGCATTTGTCTTCTCTCAGCTTCTCCAGAGCAAGAGTTTGCTTTCAACAGCCATCTTCAAAATGTCTCACATCTGTAGCTCCTGTGCTTTCTTCAAAGTGTACCTCTTGGCTGTAGCTACTCTTCAAAACATCACTCACAGCTGCACTGAGTTCCCTCTGCTTGTCAGCTCATTTACATGGCTCCACTGATCAAAGCCCACCCTAAATGGGTGGGGCCATGTCTCCATGGAAATATCCAGAGACATCACCCACAGTGGGGTGGGGCAAATCTCCAAAGTAACACTCAAAGAAATCTAACCAAAACTGATAATGTCTGCCCACACAAGATTACATCAAAGATAATGGCATTTGAGGGACATAATACATTCAATCTGGCACAGTAACTCATAAACTCAAGTGACCACAACTACTGCTAGGGAACTTCACTATGGTTCTAATCCATTCACATTCTTACCTCCCTAGTTGAAAAGTTTGTTTTTCAACTCTTTCATAAAAACCTTATACCACCTCCCCTATGGTCACTCTCAGTTTCATATTCTTGTTTCCTGTTTTCCTAGTAAGACTAAAGGAATCAGAATAAAATTTCCACACATCCCCACCGTCCTACCTGTACTTTATCCATGCTTCTATCAATGACCAATTCCTTACTGAACCTTCTCAATGGCTCAAGAACATGAGCAAATCAATTCACCTCTCTTGATTCTTTATAAATAGACATCTCATCTTTGGCCAAAATAAAGAGCAAATCAACTTGATGGTAAATGATAATTGATAAATACCTAGAAAATTATTTGAGACTAAATTTTCTTGGAGCACATAATAATTTTCTAATACATAAAGACAAAATAAGTATTCCCCAAATTTTTCAAAAATTCTTTTAGTGAATACCAAAGGACAATGAAGCAACATCTAGAAACTCTGAAAGAAACATTGGTAGCCCATGAATGCTGCCTCTATCCAAATGGAAGGCAGCACAGGGGTTCTCTCAGATATCCAAGCACTTAGAAAGTATACACTACAGATAAACTGCTTTGAAAACTCAAATGAGAAAGAAAACAAAATAGCAAATGAAGTAATGTTAAATTCATCACACAGCAGGAATGATATTGAAGGCATAAACAAATAAATTATATATGTGCCAGATCACATGAAAACCATCTATTGATAGCCACCAAATTCTCAAAAGGAAATCAGGAAGTAAGTTTTGCAAAAGAACTGAAGGAAAGTAAACTCTGATAATTTCCACAATTATGAAAATAGGAAACATCACTTTGTGATTCCTTAGCAAATGAATGAAGTATATTTTATGCATTACTCACAAATTGAAACCCATTTAGGGACAGTATGATAGACTCATGCCTGTGAGAGTTTGGTAAGTGAGGGTTTGTAACTGCAATTTTTGCCCAGATCAGAATAGTGGACAAGTCATTTCTAAGTGTGATTATGTAAACAACAGTAAGATAGAAATGAGTTTTCAGGGTGACTATAGCAAGGAATTACCCCTGAAGACTGAAATCAATAGTGGATATTGCAATTTTTAGCTGCATAGTTCAATCTACAGAGTTGACTAGGTAGAAAGATAAGATGGAAAGACAAAGAGATGTTTGGTTTCCACAAATCATGTCCCACTGACACTGAAACAAAGACACTCAGTCTATAAATATGCCAGCATAAATTTTCTTGAACCAAATTAACATTGAACTTTTATAGGTAACAGATGGCACAGGTAGGGAGTATGGATTGGGCCAGTTTAAGACAACAAAACTATGGAAATATTGATTAGGTCAATTCAAAACAATCAATTTGAATGGTGATCTGATATTTCCCAAACTAAAGTGTACAAGAACAAACCAGCCAAAGTATTTCTCATTGGTTTCAGATTAGAAATCTCTATACTATATGAAGGCAAGAAACTCCTTTCTCCAGTGAGCATACAATCCATAAAATTACAAACTGTGCTTTACAGATTTTGTTTCTTTCTCTCTGCTACACTTGAGTTCTATCAACCATATCTCACTTATCACTTTCTTCATTTACAGTCCCCAAAATCCATTCAAAAAAAGTAAAAAGAAAGGGAAAAATAGGAAAGGAAAGGAAGTGAAATGAAAGGAAAGAGAAGGAAAAAACTTGTCATATTTAAAGTCTCTTTTAGTTTCAGAGGAGAAAAATTAACAATCACATTTTTAAATCAGAATTCCCTGGAAAAGATTATTGATAGAACACATGGCCACTCAGAGGAAAATCCTCAAGGTCTGAAGTTACTCATTACTTGGTTAGGCTAAATTCTGTCCCTTCCAAGGTACTTTATGAGTCAGCTAAAAAAATTGTCTTCTCTCCTTATAAACAGAGATGCGGAATTTTTGCACAGCCTAACTAACCAGATTGCTGTCATGTTCAGATAGGATAATATGCAAAACAAGAATGTTCTATATTGCATCTTTGTGTCTAAAAATTACCTTGGGTATAACAACAATATATATTAAGTTATTTTACAGGAGATACACACACACACACACACACACACACACACACACACACACACACACACATATATCAGAAAGAAAGAATAAGAAAATAGATTTTGCTTTCTTAACAGGCCAAAGGAAGGGATATATGATTCTCCATTCAAGAAGAAACTTTATTTCCAGTAAGATACTTCCCTTAGAGTCTTCTTACTGAATAAAAGCCTTGTCCCTTTCCTTTTCCTCCTATGCTTATACTGCAGTACCAGGTTGCTTTTCTGCAGAAAGGAATACAAAATTTTACCACTTACAGGACCTGATGACTTTTCATGAAGAACAGCAGATGCAGTTGGGTCAAGCATGCATGCTCTGGTGATGACAAACTTGAAGGAGGAGCTCTCCACCATGAAATCCCCAAGGACTGCTGTGGCCTCTATGGGAGCTTTCCTGGAGGAGTCTGTCTTTAGTTTTTGATCAGTTGCAGGACATGATTGTATAGACATTTCTAGTAAACTAAATCATCTAAACCTCCACTGGAAGAAAAATTTCTACTAATAGCCTACAATGACTTCTCCAAAAAGTCCCTGCATCAGTTGCAGAAAGAGAAATGGTACCAGAAAGGGAAATGGTAATCCATGTCATTCAAATCACTTTTCAGACACATGAAACTATCTCATCATCTTCTTATGAGGGAAAATAGTGAAATAAACCAAAATGAGGCAAGTGATAAGCTTAATAACTGCACCTACTTACAAATACTCCAAATTATATTAGAAACAACTAATCATTCATCAATAATTAGAGAATAAATGCAATATCAAAAAGAAAAATAACCCATACTTCTGAATTCCAAAGTTAACTACTAGTTTGGGGTTTTTCCCTTTTAGCCATTTTTATGCCATTAATATAAATAAAATCAATTTATTTATAGAATTTTGTACTTTAATTTCACTTGGCTTCGACAATTTTATTTAACACCACATCTTAATCCAAATTATGTTTGATTTGAATTTTGAACTTTCAGATTATTCTGCATGGGCAAATCACAAATTATGTGACTTTCCTGAGTCATTAAGCTATCAGGGTGTTCCTCAAGTTTTGCTAATAATACATGCTGCAGTGAGCAGTTCTCTCTGCTCTACATCTTTTCTTAGGTTGAGTTAAATTTCTGAAACTCCAGGCAAGCTCTCTGAAAATATTCCATTAAATTACTTCAAATATTTTGCCACTATTAAAAATGTTACATTATTTCTGGATCCAAAATTACTTATATTCATTGTAGAAAATTTGTAAATATACAAATTTTAATTGAGAACAAATCCACAGAAATTGAATATACAATTGAATATTCTGTTTTTATATTAGAAGTAGTCACTTAAATAATTTTTATAGCACTGTTTTTAAAATGAGCAAGCCTCAAATGTGTGTCTGCACTCCAGAGGTAGGTATGTTCCAAGCACATGACACTTGCTATATGATTCTTACTTTCTACAGCTATTTAGGGAAATTATTAATATTCTCTGAATTCTTTCCTATAACTGCCCAATAAATTACACAGGCTTAGTGACTTAATACAACTCAAATTAATGCTTTTACAGTTTGGGTGGCAGAGAAATTTGAAATCAGTTTCATTGGACCAAAGTCAATGCATTGGCAGGGCTGTTTCTTTCTGGAAGATCTAGGAAAGGGTCCTTTACCTTGTCTTTCCCAACTTCTAATGGTTCCCACACTCCTTGGCTTGTGGCCCCTTCCTCAATTTCCTTTTGTGACATGGCTTTTCCTTCTTGTTCTAGTTTGCTAATGCTGCAGAATGCAAAACACCAGAGATGGATAGGCTTTTATAAAAAGGGGGTTTATTTGGCTACACAGTTACAGTCTTAAGGCCATAAAGTGTCCGAGGTAATACATCAGTAATCGGGTACCTTCACTGGAGGATGGCCGATGGCATCCGGAAAACCTCTGTTAGCTGGGAAGGCACGTGGCTGGCATCTGCTCCAAAGTTCTGGTTTCAAAATGGCTTTCTCCCAGGACGTTCCTCTCTAGCAAGTTTGCTTCTCTTCAAAACATCACTCACAGCTGCACTCCGTTCAGTCTGTTTGAGTCAGCATGTTTTATATGGCTCCACTGATCAAGGCCCACCCTGAATGGGTGGGGTCACACCTACATGGGAGTATCCCACCGAAGTCACCACCCGCACCTGGGTGGGGCACATTCCAAGCAAATCTAACCAGCACCAAAAGGTCTGTCCCACAAGACCACAAAGATAATGGTGTTTGGGGGACACAATACATTCAAACTGGCACACTTCTGAATCCTCCTTTCCTTCTGAATCCTCCTGTCTTCCTTGTGTAAGGACCCTCATAGTTATTTTGGACCCCTGGAAAGTCCATGATAATCTTCTGATCTCAAAATCCTGAACTTAATCACATCTGCAGGGCCCTTTCCACCAAATAAGGTGGAAAAGACAGGTTCTGGGGTTTAGGACATGGAAGTAATTTGGAGCCAATTTTTGGTCTACCACTCTACCAAGGTAAATAAAATGAGGCACAGAATGATTAAGTAATTCCCTCAACACTAGAGATATGATTACTGGGCAGTAGGCCTTCAGAATGTGCTCTCAGAACCCTGCTCCTTACTAACTCTCTATGGTTGCAATTCCTAGTAATGGCCTAAGGATTTTCCTGAATCATATTTTGCAGCCTTATTTTAGTAAATTTTTCAATGAATTAAAGCTGCATAAAGAAAATGAACAAATCATCACTGGACATCTCAAGGAGTTCTGAAAATCTGAACTTGCCTTATCGTCTGCCCAGAGATACACCAACAGACTATGGCACGCAAGTAGATCCCACATTCTGCCATCCTTTCATGACACCTTCCCCCAAAATAACTACTACTTTGGTTTCATGTATTTCAGAGTAGCTTTTCCCTGGATTTGAAATTTATGCAAATTTAAAAATATTTGCACTCTTTTGTCCCTAGCTTCCTGAGATTCATCTATGTTCATAGTTGTGTTTTTAGTTTTTTCATTTTCAAATTATGTAGTATTCTGTTATATGAATACAAATCAATTAATACTCTATTTTTCATGGACTTGAAAATTGTTTTCAAATTTTGTATATAAATACTACCCAGGGATCAGACGTAATATGTATTTTAGATAACATTAGTTTGCAGTTCTATTGGGTATATGACCAGGAATGGAATATCTGAATCATAGAATGGACACATTGACAGCTTTATTAGACACTGTTGAACTGTTTTCCAGATGACTTTTTTCACTTATACTCACACAATCTGTTCCTTATCTGTTTCATATCCTCATAACTATATTGATGATGTGCATGTTGCCTTTATGTGATCTTTAAGTTGGTTTTCTAGATGATGAACCAAGTTGAGCACCTCTTCATACATTTTTTGGAAACATGGTGATTTTTTCTGTTAAGTTCCTGTTCAAGTATTTTACTCATTTTTGTATTGGCTTTCCTGTCTCTTTCATTGGTTGGTAGGAATGCTTCATGTATTCTTCATGAGAATGCTTCATAGATGTATACACTGAAAATATTGTCTTCCAGGTTGTGGGTTATCTTTTAACAATATTAATTCTATGTTTTGATAAAATTCAATTTTCAAGCAGTCCAATTTTCTCATGTTTTCCTTTACATTTAGTACTATGTTTCCAATTTAAGAGATAATTTCTTAGCCTATCATGAATATATTCCCCTACATTTTCTTCTAAAAGCTTACTGTTTTACCTTTCTGATTTTTATCTGTAATCCTTCTACAATGGATATTTTTGGTTATGATACAAAGTGGGATTCAAAATTAATTTTATTCATGTAATAAAATCAGAAAAGACCTTCCTTTCTCCATCAACTGAATGTCACCATTTTTCAAAAACTTTCTTGTAGGAGTTCCTCCATTTCTAGACACTGTTTTGTGTTCATATTGTCTATTTTGCAATTTACAATGATATTATATGCCTAAACTATTAAAGTTTTAGAATACATAGAAGCTCATCTCTAATATGCCTCTATTTCTCCTTGTATATCTGTGCAGTTGAGGTTTTACTTTTGTCTACAAGAATTTTAAAGTAGAAAGTAAATTAACATGTAATTTATTAACATGAAACCTTAATGGACAGTGAATTTGCAAAGATTTTGGCCAATGTTACAGAGTCATTCTAATGCTGTGACATGTACTCCCTCTCCCTCTACACATAGCCAAATTAAGATAAGTTCTCTTCCAAGATGAAACTCAGAAATAGAATGTAAGGTTACCTATGTCTACTTTAGAATAACAAAACATGAAAGAAGCAAAAATCTAGATATACCTGGACAAAAGGAATAAAAACTTGTATCTTTCAAATGTTCTAAACAAAATTGAAAAGTAAATTTAAAGTATGAGAAAAAAAAGGCACAATATGTATGAGAGACAAAAAGGTGATATCTTAATGTATGAAATGCTTTTGCAAATCAACATGAAAAATTAAAGCCCAAAATTAGAACACAAGCAAAGAACATAAAAAGGAATTTGTACCAAACATATCAGAAAGGGCACAAATCACAAATGAACACTTATAAACTTAGGAATTCTAATTAAATCAACAATGAGATAACAGTTTCTCTAATGTAATGCTAAATATATTTTAATTTTTCCCAAAGATTTAAAATTGCACATACATTATAAGATATACAATTTCAGCTTATGATTGAAATTAGAAAAATCAAAAACTTATTGAATTATTAAAGCCATGCATGCACTTTGATCCACAATTCTACTTCTAAAAATTTCTTTTAAGAAAACACTTAAGAGAGTTAATAAAAACATATCTTCATAAAAATATATCTTCAAAGATATTCATCTCTGTGTATCATTTAGTAAAGAATGAGATATAATTTAAATATCCAGCTCCAGGAGGCATTAATGATTGAAAAATAATTATGTTTTTACAAATAATATTAATGATGGTGAAATTAGCACTTTCTTTGCATTTAGAAATGAATTTTAGCTTTACAATATAATGGAAGGTTGACTCTGAAAGTGAGCACCATCCAATAAAGCCAATTTGTAAAGAGAGTAAAAGATAATTTTACATTGGTTTGTTGAGTTTGTTAGCTCTTATAACTCAAGAAAATCTTTATCAACTGGAAACAAACTCAAGAAACAGTCATCTCATGGACTAAATTTCAATTAACATTTTAAAATATTAAAAAGCACAGTGTACCACAAAAGACTACAAGACAACAACAAACAGATATTGATGACCCATCAAAAGGAAGAGGGTAAAAATCCATAAAACATCAACAGAGAAGTCCAGACTGTGGTCATACTGGACAAAGACTTTTTAATAAAAATCTTCTATTTTCACAAGGAGACAAAGGAAATGCCAACAAAGAATTAAAGTATATCAAGAAAACAATAAATAAACAATATGAGAATCTCAATAAAGAGAAAGAAATTTTAAAAGGGAACCAAACAGTGTCACTGAAATTGAAAGCTGCAATAACTGTAATGAAAAATACCCAGGAGGACTGTGACATCAGATAGGAGATGGCAGAAGATGGAATCAGTAAACTTGAAGAGAAGACAATTGAAATCAATCAGGCTGAGGACAAAAAAAGAAAAAGGAATTAGAGAAAGTGATTACATATTGAAGCCCTAGAGGAAAAAAATAGAAAACATCTAAAACATGGCAAAGATATGAATATGCACATCCAAGAAGCCCACTGAACACCAAACAAGATAAATATGAAGAGAAATGCTCTCAGAGATATGCTGGTCAAACTATCCAATGCAAAGGACAGTGAAAGCATTCTGAAAGTGGCCAGAGAAAAGTAACATGTTATGTACAAGAGAGTCCCAAAGAGATTAAGGGCCAATTTATCAACACACAAAAATGGAAGCAATAAAGTGTGGGTTTGTTTGAATTTTCTAGGCTGCCCAAGTAAATCCCATGAATTCATTCAGCTGAAAGAAAGGGAATTTATTCACTTATGGTTTGAGGTGTGGAAAAATTCTAAAATCAAGCATCATCCAGGTGATGCTTCTTCTCAAAGGCTGGTTTCTGGTGATCCTTCATTCTTAATTTATCACATGGGAATGCACATGGCAGCATCTGATATGTCTCTCCAATGTCTTCTATATTCCGTTGATGTCCATCTTCTGGCTGCCCCCATGTGGCTTTTTTTTCTCTGTGTGAAGTTCATTCCCTTATAAAGGACTCCACAAAAAAAAATTAAGACCCATCCTGATTGAAGTGGGATGCACCTTAACTGAGGCAAGATAATCAGAAGTCATACTTACAATGGGTTTACATCCACAGGAATGGATTAAATTTAAGAACATGTTTATCTTTGTTATGTTCAGCTTCAAGCCACCATATTCCATCCTCTGGATCCAAAAAGGCATGTTCTCCTATATGCAAAATACCTATATTACATCACAATATTCCAAAAGCCTTAAATCATTTCAGAAACAATGATTAGTAAAAGTATCATCAAAATTGGTTATACATGTGGTCTTTCATGGGACACTATTCCCCTCCATCTAGAGAACAATCTGCTTCCAATATGCAATGAAATGGTATGCATAGAATCAACAATTCCATTCATAGAGGGAGAAATTGGAAGGAAAGCAAGGGGCATGAGTCTCAAAAAATTCCAAAATCCTGAAGGGCTTACTCTATTAGATGTCAAGGTCTGAGAACTAAGGAACAATGCATTGTCCTCCAGCCACACCCCTTCAATGCACTTGCACATCAGCTGTGCTGTACTTGAATTTTGGGATGAAAACTCAAATATCTCAAAGATTTGTTATGGTGGCCAAACTCAGCAAAAATGAACACAGGCTTCATCACCTCAGAGCAATGGGATTTTAGACAGACTCTTCACAATTCCCAGTTCAGAGTTTCCAACCACTGTGATCACTGATATGAGAGCACTCTCCAGAAAAATGGGGTGAAATGTCCAAACTCTCTTAGCAATAGTGCAAAAACAACTTTTCCACACACATGTTTAGGCCACTCTCTTGGCCTGAGAAGTTGTCTCCAGTTCAGACCTCAGCTTCCATGGTTCTGCCCTTCAAGCAATTCTTCCTTCAATTTGTCCCTTCTCTGTCACTCTTAGTACAGGCTGGCAATGGTTCATGCAAATTGCACACAAAAACCTTGTTGAGATTGCATGTAGTACATGGGGGTCCAAACCATCAGAGAATAGAACTTTCCATAGACCCTTCCTGCATAGCTGCATCTTCAATCCTGACATATAGTGTAATGGCTCACAGTATCCATTTACTTGAATCCAAACACAGAGTGCTATTCTTTGGGGACTCAATTTGAGGAATTCAAAATCTTCTAAACCATCTGGTGGGAATGTAAAATGGGACAGCTAGTATGAAAGAGTGTGTGCCAGTTTCAATTTATTATGTCCCCCAAGAAAAAGTCATGGTCTTGGGGCTAGGTTGTTTCCATGAAAATGTGATTCACCCAACTTAAGGTGAAATTTTTGATTAGATTATTTCCATAGAGGCATGGCCCACCCATTCAGCATTGGTCTTGATTAGTTTACAGGAGTCCTTTAAGAAGGACACCTGATGTTGTCTGATGCTTATACATTTTGGAGAACACCATTTTGAAACACAGTCTGGAAGCAAACAGATGCCAGCTATGTGCTTTCCCATCTAACAGAGGTTTTCTGGACACCAATGGCCTTTCTACAGTGAAGGTACACTCATGTTTATGCCTTGGTTTGGACACTTTTTTGGTTCTAGAAATATAAGCTTATAACTTAATATACCCTCTTTATAAAAGTCAATCCATTTCTGGTATTTTGCATTCTGGCAACATTAGCAAGCAGGAAAAGACCATTTGACATTTCCTCAGAAAGCTAATTATAGAATTATCAAGTGACATGTCAATCACTTCACTAGGCCTATACTCAAAAAAATTGAAAGCACTGAGTTGAACAGATACTTGTGCACTGATGTTCAGAGAGGCATTATTCACAAATGCCAAAAGATGGAAGCAAAACCCAAGTATCCATCAACCAATGAATGGATAAATAAAACATGGCGTATACATAAAATGGAGTATTACACAGCAGTAATAAGGAATGGAACCTATACTTGCAACAACATGGATGAACCTTGAAGATATTATTTTGAGTGAAATATGCCAGGTAAAAAAGTACAAATATTGTATTATCTTCCTGATATGAAATAGTTCAAGTAAGCAAATGCATGCAGTTTGAATCTAGAAAATTTATTACCAGTAGCCAAATTGGGCATAGAGAATGGGGATTTAATGGCTAATCTTATACAGAATTTCTATTTAGGTAGATTTTAATGTTTTAGAAATGGATGGTGGTAAGTAGTACAATATTTTAAGTATAATTAACAGCACTGAATTATATCTATTAATTTTAATAAAAGGGGAAATTTTAGGTTCTGTGTATTACTAGAATAAAAATTTATCAATTAAAAATTGTATATCAAAGTGAACCCTACTTAAACAATTTGCTATAGATAATTGAACACATATAAAAATGTTCTTTCATGAATTATTACAAATATACCACACTAATTCAAGGTGTTAATAAGTGGTGGTATATGCAGAAAATACACCTTATATAAACAATAGGCTATAAAAATATGACAGATACTACAATATGTAAAATCATAAATAACACTACAAATGCCAATTTCAGGAAGCAAAATTTGTGCTTCACTTTATCAAATGACAAAAAAAGGAAGAAATGATAAATGGCTCTGTTTCATAGGAAAAATCCCAAGATAGACTAAACATATGGAAACTATTAAAACTGTATTTTTGAAACTTACCAAGTAACAGAATATTTGTCAGGAAAGAAATTTAATAAACTGATGGGAAAATTCAGGTATGTTTGAATGCTGTCAATGATCAAAATTTCCCCTGATTGAAAGCATAAAAATAAAGTAGGAGTTAATTGAATACAAGCTCAATCAAATTAAATATAACCTCAATAAAAGGCTCTATAAATACTGTGTACCTTAGACTGGAGGGGTACTCTTATCTCACATCTAGCTTCAACTGGGGGGGGGGGGGCTGGAGTTCTCAGGTTTTTGGTAGTATAAATATTTATTATTATTTTTTAAACCTATTCCTTTTGTCTTATGTATTCCTTTAGTGTGTGCATGTATATATATATATATATATATATATACAGAGAGAGAGATAAAGAGAGACAGAGAGACAGAGAGAGACAGAGAGAGAGATTGAAGTCTTGTCTTAAGTGCTTTTTAGTTTTAAACTATTACCTGTCATATCCTTATATTTGTATGAGAGATTGCTTGTAGACCAAACTGGCTGAAATACATTCTAATGAAGCTTTAGCCTTTTCTAATTTCAATCACAGGTTTGAGGTACAATGAGAAAAATCTATGATACTGCCTCATCAATTATGCTGTTCTTGTGTCTCTAATATATTTTAATTTGATATACAGTAACTTTTGTTTCCATAAGCTCTGCTATTCTTTATTTACTCTTTCAGATTCTTCTTTATGGTCTTCTAGAGTCTTTTTGATGTCCTTTATACTTTTAGTCAACCCATTGAAATTTTTTGGAGATTCATATGTACTTCTTTGATTGATTTCTCTAGATTCTGTGTCTCCCCTGGCTTTTGAATTTGTTTATTTGGTTTGTCCATATTTATTTGGGTCTTCGTGTGCTCTGAAACTTTCTGTTGGTTTTGTGGCACTTGCCTATCTTGATAAAGTTATTTTAGGAAATGCAAGATTTAATTAAAATTTGGCAGAACCACAGCTTGCTGGAGTGTACTTTCCCTGTCTTCCCAGAAGATAGTGCTCTTGAGCCACCTTTTATATTCAAGCCAGCTTTTCTCCACTGGTCCTGCTCACTGAACAGAGTATCTAATTAGCACACCAATTCTCCATGTGCACTGGGGAATGCAAGCCCTGAAGGTGGGTAGTGGGCCCTCTGCAGTTTGGCATGGAGCCTGCTTAAGGGCACAAGGTTTCTGGTGATCCCTGGGCCTCTGATTGAGCCTGTGGGGCCACATGCTTCACCCTGCAGCTCAAATGCTCCACAGTCCCTGCCCATGGTGCACCCATGAGCTTCTGGTGTGGAGTAAAGGCTCTTGGTGCTTCTGTGTGGCCTGGTCCCTGCCTGCCTTGTGAATGTGTGACCCTGGGGCTCCCAGTGTTTCCATGTGGTACACTTGCATCTCCCCACCTCTTGTTCATGGACACTGTGGGCTTCCAGGGAAGAAGAATAAATGCAGTCAACTTATATCAGCTGAAACCCAAATTCCATCATGGAAGTTCCCGGCTGTGGGGCTGTGGAGGGTAATTTCTCCAGCTAATTACTGAGATTGGTGCATGGAGGTTGGACATTCACTCCCTCCTCCACTTGGCAGCTCACTCCAGCCAGCAGCCCATGGTGGTAGTCCTGGTTGAATAAACTCACCCCATACTTTCCAGTATAATTTCTCTCCTTTTTCATCCAAGTCCCTGTTATGTATTGTAGAGATCCCTCTCAAGATCACATCCTGAAACCACTGTCCTGGTCAATTTTCAGACTTTCTCTATTTTTATTTCTTCGAGAAGTTTGCTTTGCCACTCCTATTGTATCTTCCCAGAAGTCTCCCATTTATCTCTTATCAAGGAGAAAATTAAATTATAACTTTTGGCAATAAGAATTGATAGAGGGAGTCAATTTTACAAAGATTAACTAGAAAGTTTAGTAGTAATAATATTTCCTTCTTCCCTATATGTAATCAACTTTCTTCCTTTAAATAATTGCATAATCCTATACTTCCATTCTAAGTGTCCACAATAACAAAAAGTTATCTTTTTCTACAAAAGCAAGCCCATTGTGGTTGGATATTGAAATCTGTAATTTTAATAAAATATCTTTCAGGTTGAGTATATTGACATTTTAGTGCTCCTCTGTAGGAAAAGATTGTATTGTTACCCAATTAACATAAAGTTTGAGCATGTATCAAGCTAAGACAAATAAAAGAAAGAGGTATGGATAGGTGTAAATTTCAGAACTTGAATAACTTTGCCTTAAACTATTTGCTCTTTGACATTTGATTATAAGCAGTGCAATCAATTTTGGATCTAGAGTGAAGAGCTGTAGCTAACACATAAAGGAGAGTGAACATGACTTAGAACTAAGTTTACATGAGAACTGAGGGTTTACTGAAGTATATCATAGCCTAAATATATTGATACAATGCCACACTATTTTCTGAACTGGTTGTAACAACCAATACTCATTACAGCAATATTTGAGAATTCTATGCTCAGATTACTCATTAATACTTCCTATTGTCAGGTATTAAAATTTTTGCTAATGTGTTGGTGTGTATGTATAAATATGCCTGATTGTTACTTGAAGCTTTAATATCCTTTAATATTAATATGGACATCCTCTTCAGTTAAATTATCTACATTATGGGTGGCATATATAATCACTTCATTGTGTTACATAAAAATTTGTACTCTTTTAAATCCTTTGAGATTTACATTTCTAATATAATTAAATTCATTAGCATTTGTTTCTCCATACTGACAGTGATACCCTGAAGACAATCCCCTTTGTCTCTAAAATAATTATAGTTTTGACTTTCCTATTTTGTTCATTTAATCTACATCATTTGTGTATGGTGAGAGGCATGTGTGAAATATTCTATCCAATATGTGCATCAAATATATAAGCACCATTTCCTAAGAGTATATAGTACTGTTATTGTATTTTCACACACTACCTCTGTCATATATTAAGTGCTTATATAGAGTGCATCTGTAGCCATGTGCTTTATTTTGTTTCAGTGGTTATTTTTCCACTTACAAGGCATCAATTCAAATGAATTAAACAATATTTACATTTGGGAATATGATGATACAATGAAAAATCTTTTTCTTTATGACATGCAATGCTTCAAGGAAAGCATTTGCAAACATTTGAATTTATGATATGACATGTTAAAATGGATACTATTCTTTAAAAATGGTAGATAAAGCTGTGAGAAAATAAGTTTGGCAGAATACAATATATTAATTAAATATAGGATAGCACTATTTTATTGGATAAAATTATGATTTTAAGAAAAAATACGTGAAAGATTTTTTTTAAACAGTAGGCATACACTGAAGACATGAATTAAAAGGATAGGAATTGTGCATATACATATATCTATATTTCTATATATATGAGAGAAATTTGCATTTAGGAGGGCATCAAGAGCAGATCTGAACTAAGAGAGCTGAGCTGATATGCCATTTTCAAGGTAGCTGATTAAAACACTCAAAACAAAGAATGGAATTTAGTTATTGAAAATTTCAGTTGCTTACTGTGACAATGCTTATAAGAGCTTAAACCCCAGAAAGAAACTGATTCACCCTTGTTCTATTTCCTCATGGAATGGTTCCACTGGTAGAGGGTGAAATGCATCACCATAGACATAGGGATCTCACTACTAAAGTTTCCCAACCAAAGAGCTCCTGTAATTTTATGGAACAAGAGGCTGGTTTGGGATGGGGTGCCTAGGGGTGCAAAATTCCTTACTACTGTGTCAGATTGGAGAAAATGCTCTTAAGGTGTTCTCCATCTTAAAGAGTTTTCAAGTGAGGACCTGAGGAAGACCTTGGTCCTGAGCCTCTAATGGAGGCACCTTGGTGAGAAGTACAGGTATGCACAAGAGCATGACCAGCCAAGTTTGTCTAAGTCTTTGGCTATGACTCCTTAGAAGATTTCAATGCCTTGGCTGTGCAAAATGTCATTGGTTGGGGCAACATTCCCTCTATGTGGCCTGCCAAGAAAGTGTAATAGCCTATGTCCTGGACTGAAAAATAACATGCAGTTTTTTAAACAGGTATGTGACTTCTCACCTACACCCCTTTTCTGGTCTAAAAATATGGATACTTAATCTGAGATAACAATGGAAAAATCTATCACCAAAATCACTCCAAGCAGTTTGATCAGGCCTGTCTGGAGGATTGAATGTAGCATGAGCCTCAAACATTGCCAAGCCTGGAAAAGATGTGCTATAATATCTTTGGTCTGTTTTAGTAAGCCAGTGATCTTCTTTCTTAAGAGTTGGATTTTTTACCTGGACCAAGGCTTTAATTATTGTAGAGCACTACTCTGATGAATAAGTTGAAGCTTACTTGAATGGCTTCCAGAGTGAGACAGTGTCTTGATAGTCAGAGTACATTTATTAGAAATGCAATCTCAGAGGTACATGTTGTCCCCCTGGAAACAAAGTTTTGGGCACCCCAGGCAGGATATACATTAATCTAACCAAGGTCCCAATATGACCACCCTTGTGGGTCCTTCTGCCATAAGTTTCCAAGTCCATTCTCAGTCATTTTTATAGTTGTTAGTTTAGAAGGATTTCCTTCCAATGTAATCTAGACTGGTGTTGTCCTGTCCCTATCATAAGCTGCTTTATGCAGTCCTTTACTTTTTTTATTAAAATGTTCAATCACTCCTGTGGCTGGAAGGTTATAAAGCAAAAAGACACTCCATTGGATGTCCACACTTAGGTCACTGATGTGTAGCTTGGGTCACAAATTTGGGGATGCTATCAAATGCAAAATATATTCAGGCAATCCAAAGAGAAAACAAATGTGGTCTTGCAGGGAATGGATAATGTGGCATGAGTGGAACAAATGGAAACGACTAGAATAAGCCTGTAGAAAACGACTCTGTGGCCATGATCCTCTGGATGGGATGAGAGGCTCTATGATCTACCTGCTAAGGTCTTCCAGGCCTATTGTCCCAGGAACATTCCTGGGCAGTATTTTTATCCTTGATAAAAAGATCTGGCAGGTGGTGCAGGTTTCTCATTCTGTCCCAGGTTCTTCTAATAATAATATCTGTCAATGCCAGCAGGCCCAGTTGAGGATGGTGTCTGAGTTTCCATGGACCATCCTCTTGGGTTTCCAGGATGTGATTGGCTGTACATCTGCTTGCTCTGTTTCCACATATAACTGAGAATTAAGGTCCACTTGTTATAGTACCTCCCTTTAGGAAGGAACCATCTGAGAGAATATTCATATGTGTAACAAAGAGCATATTAGGGCAGAACTTGTTCTTATCCAAATGTCTTATCTACACAGGGATATTATTTTATCCTACACTTCAGACTAAGGATTCCCAGTTCCAACAATATGATCAAGTCCTTGAGTCACTGATCCTCACAGTCACTCATATGCCCCAATAGATTGACCCTAACTGTTGCAAATCACATTGGGGCAGTAGGTGAAGTCTAGCAGGGGTGCATGTGGACAACACTTCAATACCAATTGGGCATTCAGTAACTTGAGGCCATACAATGGAGGTTTGTAGGGACCATGAGAGAAACCCCATACATGGACTTGGAAAGTGTCCTCAGTGGTGGGGTCCTCACACAAATATCAGGGAGCATTATCAGTTTTACTCTTCTCATGGTATCAGGGGTTACATGGCTCACAGTACACAAGTATCTAAAAGGCCTAAGAAAGAACTTTGTTTCCAACATACCCCATTGACCTCTAACATTTACCACAAAGTCTTTGTGCTTCTGGAGACAGAGGAATCTCAGGTAGAAATCCTGTGGGGCCCTCTGCCTCATCCCAACACTCTTAGCAGGAGAAAAGGGAACATCAACCATGAAAGTCACTGGGTACTCCATAGTCTGTAATCCACCACTTTGCTTTGGTGCGGGGGAAGATCAGCTGTTTGCAAGCTGAGACTCCCAAAGTGGGACAAGGGGGGTCCACTTTGGTTTGCACAAACTCATTCTTCCCTGGAAAGGAAGTTCCCACAAAGCTGTTTTAGTGTGTTACAGATACTCCTCCTGCCTGGGCAGTTTCTTGATTGGGGGAGTTGATATTTTTTTCTTAGGCCACTTTCTATTCTTCTAGGCAGGAGATGCCAGTAACCCCAGGTGAACACAAGCAGGGTGATTCACCACCCTTTTGTCATGGATCATGTGTCATAGTGCTCCAGGTGTAGGCACTTATGGACTGCCACCCCTGACAATATCTGGATGGATCCACTTCTGCTAGGGCTGCTGCTCAAGTATGTGCAGTGGGGGCCCCAACTATGCAGAACACCTTGGGGTTATAAACACCTCCACTCCTGTAGCCTCTGTCATTGCTGTTTTTTGGTAGATGCTGACAAAATAACAGTGAAGGGGTTAGAGGATGTAACTTGTTCTCCTCTGAATACACTCTCCCTTAAATATCTTCATTAACATTACTTCTGTTTTTGTGTAGATGGGCTAAGTCTGTAGGATCTCTTTGGGTCTGATGGCCAAAGTGATCCTGAAAGGTTCTAAATACTTTTTGATTGAAGTTTCAACAGCTTGCACTGCCATAATGTACGAATCAGTGGCAGGTGTCTGCTTAGAGTTGCTCAGCTCATGGGTTCCACATGAACTTCAATTGTTCCACTATTGGAGGGTAATAAACAGTGACAAAGGATCTGCTCTACAAGTATTTGTCTAATCCCTCTAATCTGACACAGCAGGCAGGCATGCTCTGCCAGGAAACTGTGGGCTAAAGGGAAGGACAAATGCTCCCCTTTGGTACTGCAAAGCTTATATACACAATCCACTAATATTTTCCAAGGAATTCCCATAGATTTCACAAGCATTTCCCTAGACCCATTTTCATGGCCAGAGAAATGCCCTCATGGATTCTACTAAAATCCCTCAAGAAGTCCCTAAGTGTTGGTGAAGTGCCCCATGGGGCATTCAAACTCTTACAAATGATCTTCTAGCATCCCTGAAGATATCCTTGAGTGCCATGCTAACATTTCCAAAAGTGCCCTGAGGAATTTTAGGCTTTCTGCTACTCCAGTTGGGTTGAATTGACTAACCTGCTCACTTTAGCAATTTCGTATAGTAGGACCTGAGCTGCTAGTTGTGGAAAGTAAATGATTTAAATAGTAGACGCTAAAATGGAGAAAAACAGTGAAGTCTTAATCAATTACTAAGATATTGTATGCATGAGGATGAACTTAGGAGAGATTTTGCCTTATCCCTGTCTCATTTCTCTATGGCACAGTGCCAGGGATGGAGATTCACATGGTTCAGCACAGATATGTCATCACTTCACTGCTGAGAGAGCATGGAACAAGAGTCATCATCTGGTTTAGGGCCCATGGTATAGGAGTGGAAAGGTGCTGAGTACTGAGACACGATCAAGAAAATTACTTCAAGGTCTCCCCTTCTTCCTTCCAAGAAGGGTGCCTCAGGTGGTACCCATTATGATGTTTCATTTTTGGGCTCCTGATAGAGAGGCCTCCTGATGGAAAAGCCAGGGCATAGGAAGAAGATGTGCACAAGAATATGAATGGCCAATGGGGTCCTGAGTCCCTGACTGCAAGTACCTTGAGAGATGGCAATGCACTGGCTGGGAACCACTTTTGGAGTGGGGAAGTCAGCTTTCTCTCATGTTGTCTGTCAGGTGAAGACTTTGTAGTTTCTCCATAGTCAGGCCTGAGAAAATACACATGAGTCCTTCATCAAGTGCTGAAATCCTCAGGAGGAAAGAATATTGATGAGTTAGTGTGAATATACATCAGAAATCAGGGTCAAATATAAAACAAGCACTTGACCATATCCTAAAGGATACAAATAAGTATTAATAGATATGTGATCACTTTGTTGAAAACAGTTTAAGACAAAATTCAATCTATCTTCAGGAATGTATGCTAGCTATATATTATCAATTTGAAAGGAAGAATATATTATACTCTGAATCACATTTAGGGTTAAACCCATGATTATAAAAGTAGTAATAATATAAAAAAAAAACTCAGAATTTTAGAGATTTACCATGTTTCTCTCTTTTTTTGTTTCATAATCTTTATTCCACCTTGCTGATAACCTCTCTGGACATAGAGTGTCATGGGGTGTGTAATTGAAAATAGTAACTAATGCCTAATTAGGATCATTAATCTAAATATGTGGTGCCTATTTCATGTTCTAAACATTTTTTATAAACTATATCATGAAGTAGTCACTTCTGTGTGCAAAGCTTTTGAAAACTCTAATTAATATTTTGAGATTAATCCACATTTCTGGGACTATCTTTAGATTGTCCTTGTTAAAATTTTAGCAATATTATGTTTTTTACATATTTCATAGATGTTTATCCTTTTTCTTTTTTGGGCATCTGAACATTTACTATTTTTAATTTACTATAAACAAAGCTTCTATAAATATCCCCCTACAAGTTTCTTCTGGATAACTGCATTTCCTTCTCTTGGGTACATAAGGAAGACTTGACTCACATGTTTATAGGATTGGTGATGGTAAGTTTTATTTGAATCTGCTCAACTCCCTATGAGATATTATAGCATTTGTAACCAAATATATAAAATTCTCAAGAAGTTAGGTTGAGCAAAATCACCATGACCTTTGCCACACTGCTTAATCTTTAATATTCTGATGGTGTGTATAGCATAGCATTGCATTTCAAATTAATTTTCTTTTGAGATTGTACAAAGTAGACTATATAGTGAGACATTAATCACCTTTCCATGAATTTAAAATGGCATACTTTTGGAGAGTATGTTTCCTGACCAATATGAAATGAAATTAGAAATCTATAATGACAATTTTTATTGCACAATATATGTAAAACTGAGTTAAAAAATATCAGAACAAATTTTAAAATATTTTAAATTTTCAAATGAATGATAATGGAAATACTACACAAAAAAATTGTAATAGAAATAAAGCATTGCATAGAGAGAAGTTTAATATTCTAGCTGCCTATACTGGAAAAGGTGAAAGGTCTAAAAAACAGACCAACATTTCTAACCCAAAACAGGAAAAGGAGAGGATAGCAATCCTCAAGTAAGTGGAAGTAAGAAGAGAAGTCAATGATGCAGAAAATAGAAAAGGACAGGAAATAGTAACAAAAGCAAAAGTTTTCCTTTGAAAAGATAAACCACATTATGTTCTACCTAGATTTATCAGGAATAAAAATAATTAAATCAAATAAGCACATCATGAGTGAAATAATTTAATACAATCCACCTAGAGAAAAATGAAAGAAAAGTAAAAAATAAATAAGAAATTTGTGGCTAATGGTAAAATTTTGAATTCAATTAAAATAGAATTAGGAGAACCAAAGATGGCAGCTAGGAGAGACAGGGCAAAAAACACCATGAAAAATACTAGATAAAAGCCAGAAAGTCACCCAGAACACTAGTTCCAGCAATGCATCAGCTGAACAAGGTCTGCTAAGTCCACAGGGATCATTCACTTGGTGAAACTGGGAGTCTGCATTATGAAATGAGAGAGTAAGCCACTGAATATCCAGCAGCCACACTGTGGTGTGGGGAAACCAAGGGTTGGCATTTGGAGGGGGACTAGTTCTTTTTTCAAAAGACCCAAAAGCAGCTGCAGATATGGCAGTGAGAACCACACAGTGAAGCGTGGCAGGAATGGGCTGTGTGAATGTCTCAATATCTGGCATGGAAGATAGTGTCTCATGCACCTGCTGCTAATTGTCTCCAAGTGAGGAAGGCAGAGGTGAGCCAAAAGGGGAAAAAACCACACCCCTTGCAGCCATCTTCCCAGCAGGCTGGCAATGCTTCTGCCTGGCACTGGAGACAGCCCAAAGCTGTGCCAAAAAACCCAGTGTGACTGTAAAATGTTTCCAGCAACACATGTACACTCCACAATATCAGACATGGACAATTGCCTTTTGTGCACCCATGGCTAATTGTCCCAGAGCCAGGAAAGCAGAACTGTGTGAAAAGGGGGAAATTAACATTCCCCATTCAGCCATCCTTTCAGCAGGCTGGGAACACCCCTACACAGCTCAGTGGCCCAGAACTTCCCTTGAGGGATGGTACACACTTGTGATGTAGTACAACCTTCTTCAACAGAGGCCCTTGAATGATACAGCTTGGAAGAGGGACCCACTCAGAAATCCCAGGGACCATATACCAATACCAAAGACTTGTGGGTCAGCAACAGAGACAATCAGTGGCAAGACTGAAATGAAGGTTTGGACTCTTGCAACAGCCTTAAATCTCCAGGAACCTCTGGGAGGCTTGATATTTAAAGTGGCCCTCCCTCCCTAAATGCTCAGACACATGCCCCACATTCTGGACAGACAGCACCAACAACACACCCAAACATGGTGCACCAATTGGACCCCACAAGATTCAGAACCCCACACAGCACAAAGACAATTTTGGGGAGAACTGACTTGAGGGGAATAGGTGACTCATGGATGCCATCTGCTGGTTAGAGAAGGTGTATTCCACCAAGCTGCAGGTCTGACAAATTAGAGATTCATCTTTGAATAATCCTACATATGCTAAAAGAATCCTATCAAGTAAAGCAAATGCTGAGGCCAAAAACAACAGAAAATTTTAAAGCGTATGATAAAACCAGATGATATGGATAACCCAAACACCCAAATGAAAGGAACAGAGGAGACACAGTACTTGGAGCAATTAATCAAAGAACTAAAGACAAACAACAAGAGCATGACACAGAATACAAAGGATATGATGAAGACCCCAAAAGAGCATGAAGAAGAAATTGCAAGAGTAAATAAAAAATAGATGATCTTATTGAAATAATATAAACTGTTTACCAAATTAAAAGGATTCTGTGTACTCATAGTACAAGATTAATGAAGGTGAACACTAAATCAGTGACCTCAAGGACTACAGAATGGAAAATGAAAGAACAAAACAAATAATGGGGAAAAAATAAAAAAAAAATCATAATGGACCTCAGGGATATGATAGGTAAAATAAAACATCTAAATATAAAAATCTTTGTTATCTCAAAAGGAGAAGAGAAGGGTGAAGGTTTAGAAAGCATATTCAAAGAAATTGTTTGGGAAAACTTCCCAAACCTTCTACACAATATAAATACACAAAGAATAAATGCCCAGCAAACTCCAACTAGAATAAATCCAAATAAACCCACTCTGAGACATATTCTGATCAGACTGTCAAATACTGAAGAGAAGGATCAAGTGCTGAAAGCAGCAAGAGAAAAACAATTCACCACTTACAAAGGAAAAAACATAAGACTAAATAGTGACTACTCAGCAGCCACCATGGAGGCAAGAAGGCAGTGGTATGACATATTTAAAATTCTGAGACAGAAAAATTTCCAACTAAGAATAATTTATCCAGGAAAGCTCTCTTTCAAATTCAAGAGAGAGATTAAATTTTTCAAAGACAAACAAATGCTGAGAGATTTTATTAACAAAATCTGCCCTACTTCAGATACTAAAGGGGGCCCTTCTGACAGAGAAACAAGGAAAGGAGAGATAGATAATGAGAAAGGTTCAGTACAAAACAGTCTCAATATTGGTTCATTAAAGGACATTAAGAGAGAGAGGGAAATATGTATCTGACAAACATAAAACAAAGGATAGGTTGGCTGATTCAAGAAATGCCTTCACAGTAACAACATTGAACGTAAATGGATTAAACTCCCCAATTAAAAGAAATAGATTGGCATAATGGATCAAAAAATATGTTGCATATAAGAGACTCATCTTAGACATAGGGACACAAAGAAATTGAAATTGAAAGGATGGGAAAAATATTTCATGAAAGCTACAGCCAAAAGAAAGCAGGAGTAGCAATATTAATCTCAGATAAAATAGACTTTAAATGCAAGGATATTTTCAGAGGCAAAGAAGGCCACTACATACTAATAAAAGGGACAATTCAACGAGAAGAAATGACAATCATAAATGTTTATGCACTCAACGAAGATGCAACAATATATGCCAGACAAACACTGGCAAAACTAAATGATGCAATGGATGTTTTCACAGTAATTGTGGGAGACTTCAATACATCACTCTCTCCTATAGATATATCACCCAGACAGAAAACCAGTAAGGAAATTGAAAACCTAAACAATATGATAAATGAATTTGATTTAACAGACATACATAGAACATCACATCCCAAATCACCAGGATACACATTCTTCTCTAGTGATCAGGGAACTTTCTCCAGAATAGACCATATGCTGGGACATAAAACAAGCCTCAATAAATTTAAAAATATTGAAATTATTCAAAGCACATTCTCTGACCACAGTGGAATACAATTAGAAGTCAATAACTACCAGAGACTTAGAAAATTCACAAACACCTGGAGGTTAAACAACACACCACTAAAATAAATGGTTTATAATGTAGAATATAGGGAAACTAGTAATAGAGAGCAATTAATGAAGGGTGAATGATAACCCAATAAGAACAGATAAGCTATTGTGGATAAATTTAATGTTCTGGGAATGCCCAGGGATGACTATGGTTTGTTAATTTCTGATGGGTATGGTGGGAACAAGTTCACAGAAATGTTGCTATATTAGGTTGTTTTCTTGGGGTGGAGTAGGAGCATGTTGAAAGTGAAGTAGTTATTTTAGGTTAGTTGTCTTTTTCTAACTCCCTTGTAGTAGGTTGTTTGAATATTTTTTTATTGTATACCTTTTTTAAACTTTTTTTTTGATATAGTTAATTTAAAAAAAAAGTCAATTAAGAATTAATGACAATAAATGCAATACTTTATCCTGGAGTGGATCTAAGAATGGAGGAGAAGAGCTCAAAGGGGACAGAAGAAAACCTTGGAATATAGAATTTAAGCTTTATATCCATATTAATTTTCTTGAATTAGCTGAAGTTAAGTTAATGACATAAGTGAATACCCTTGTTCATAGGAAATGTACATGGAAGAGTTATGAGTTCAAGGAGCATGAGATGTGTAACCTGCTCTAAAGTGTTCAGAAGATGATAAATGGGTAGATAGATAATTGATAAATAATAGATATAGTTGAAAGAAAGAGAGAGGGGAGGGAGGGAGGGAGGAAGAGAGGGAGGGAGAGAGGAAGGTAGGAAGGAAGGAAGGGAAGACAAAGAATTCTACTGCAAAGTTAGCAAAATGTAAAATTGGTAGATATGGCTATCTGGGGGTGGGGGGTGTTGGAGTTCTCTGTATGGGGTTTGTATTGTATTTGCAACTATCCTAAATGTTTGAAATTATTTCAAAATAAAAATTTAAAAAGAAATAGAATAATAGAAATCTGTGTCCTCCATATAAGCTTGGAAACATCTCAATATGTAAAGACTTTTCTGATATAATGGTAGTGATGTAAATAACTTTATTTTTTATCATATAAAGAAATATTTCATATTTGAAAGTTCACCATCACTCTATGGACAATGTTCTTAGATGGACAATACATGATGTTGCAAAATCATGTGTTGGTGAAAAAAAACATTCAATATGATATATAGATCAATGGCTTTAAATTTTACAGAATATGAAATTGTTTGAATATGGTTTCAGATTGTAAATGGCATTCTTTATTAAGTTTTTCTCAAATGTTAGTGTTATAGTGGAATATTAGTTACTATATAAAAGTACTAATGAAAACTCTGTCCTTGTTAAAAATATGTCAGTCTTAGCTGTATTTTCTTCATGGAAAGAATGGAGAAGCAAATATGAGATTCCAGCTCTCTCCTAACAAAACTGATTCAAGGAGATTTTCACAAGTGCAAAACAGAGTCAGTACTGAGTATACAACTTTCATGATTCCAGAGTGAGAAGCATATCTGCAAACAAGTATAACATAGCTGAAGCCAATGATGCAATGAAGTGTTTTGTACCTTTGGTAAGAAAAATATATCTACCAGGATGTCATGAGAACATTCTCCTTTGTTAGGATATAAAACTATTACAATTTTGACTTTCTTGTTGACTCCTTTAATCTATATCATTTTGTTCTACTCATCATTTTGATGAGTGAAATTTCATTTTATACAATATGATTATCTAATTCTCCAAACACTGTCTACTGGAAACTATATATTATTGGCCCTCTTTTACCACACACTACTTCCATCTTGTATAAGTGTTTCAATATAAGCAAATCAGTAGCTGTGAACAATTTTCTGATTCACTTGTCTCTATTTCTGCTCTCATCACATAAATTCAGATAAATTTCAATATAAATTGTATTTGTGAAAATTATAATTAAAATTAAAAACCTATTTTCTTTATAACTGAAAATCTACAAGAAAATTGTTGAATTTAATACATGAATTTTTAATATTAGATATTTTTTTTCTTTAAAAAGGGTAGGCAATCCTGTAGAGAAATAAGACTAGGCAGCAGAATGTTATAAATAGGATTGCTTTATTGGATAGAATGGAAGTTTTATGAGGAGTAAATACCAAAAGACATATTCATCTTAGAAACTGTGTATCCACTGGAGATGAATTAAAGTCATTAGTGTTTTGTATGAATTTTTTATAAAGATAGGAAATTTGTATTTTTGTGAGAACAATTATGAAGTTGGAATCAATGTATTTGAGAAATCATGACCAAATATAACTCAATGGTTTGAATGTAATATCAAGGAAATAAATAAATGTAAATGGATATTTGATTATTTTGCTGAACAAAGTTTTATACGATAACTTAATCTATGTACTGGATATATGTTATTATTTGGAAAGGAAGAAAATGCTATATTCCAAATCACACACACACATCACACACACACACACACACACACACTCACACTCACATATATATATATATCTTTTTATATTCCTTCTGTCATTAAACCAGTACCCACCCATGAACAGGGAGCTCCAACAGACTGGGCATAGAATGTATATAGTGTTGAGCAAAGCCACAGCCAAAACAAAACAGATGTGTGTCAAAGTTTATTTAAAATCTTTGTTGCACTAATTACCAAGACTTAATATTTTGGTTACTGCATCTTAACCTGTTTTCATCTGACTGATATAATACTAAATATTTGTCAGAGCAGCTGTACCTACTTATACACAGGTACCAGTGATATATAAGCATTTCCCTTGCCACCCAAATAAGCATTTGGGCATTTCAGATTTATTTTCCAATCTATGGAATTTTTGGCAATATCTCCTTGGTGTTTCTTCTATACCAATTAGGCAACATAAACTTGTGCTTGTTTTTATACTTTTTTTTTTACTGAGATTGTTTACATGTCATACAACTATCCAAAGATCCAAAGTGTAAAATCAATTTCCCATGGTACCCTCATAGAACTGTGCATCCATCACAATTAATTTTTTCAATTGTTAGAATATTTTCATTACTCCAGGAAAGGAAACTCAAATCCTCCCATTCCCCTAACTAGCTCCCCTCCATTATTGATTCACAGTTATAGTATAGCACATTTGTTATTGCTGATGAAAGAATGTTAAAATACTAACTGTAGTATATAGTTTGCAATAAGTATATATATTTTTCCTATATGTCCCTCTATTATTAACTTCTAGTTATAGTTTCATACATTTGTTCTAGTTCTTGAGAGAGATTTCTAATATTTGAACAGTTAATCACAGACATTTTCCACCACAAGATTCACTGTTTCATATATTCCCATCTTTTAACCTTTGTTAAAAATTGTTTTTCTGATTACTTAAGTGCTTTGTGTTGTAGAACCAAATGCTAGAAATTCATTTTCCTTGTTCAGTTTTCTTTTTCCTTTTTTTTCTTTTCTGCTTTTCTGGAGTTCTTAGTGCCTTCTGTTTACCTATCATCAATTAATTTTGTCAAAGCCACTTTTTAAAATTCACAATTATATTAGTTATATAAATGCTTCCTTCCCACAGAGAAATTTCCATTCTCATGTTCCAATCAAAACTGGTAGCATTCAAAGCATACTTTAATGGTCGTGATATTCTAACATCCCTTTATAGTTCTACAGATATAAATCTATTGCTTATGACTTCCTTGCTTTCCTCATTATTTGTTTTCTTTCATTTATCTGGGACACCACTCCTGGGAAAGGATATGCCAGAATAAACTTTATAAGTTCTGGCATATCTTAATTTTGTTTTTCTACATTTGTCCTTGATTAATAGTTTGGCTAAGTATAGATTTTTATATTTAAACAAATTTCTTTCTCATAATTTTAATACTATCATGTGACTTTTTATAACATTCAGTATTCCTGAAATTTTGCTAGCCAATAAAGTAATTTTATTCAATAAAGTAATATTTAATGTAATATAATTATTTTAGGTTTTTTAAATTTCAGTGATGTATCCAAGTATGTTTCTTTTTCTCATTCATTTTACTCCACACTTTTAGGTTCATACAATATAGAGATTGGAGCTTTCATTTGGTAATTTCTTCAACATTATATCTGAAAAAACTTGCTATGTCTTTTCTTTGTTATCCTGTCTGAATATGTTCTCTTATATATTTTTGCCTTCTTGGGTTGATTTTTCTATGATGTCTGCCTTTTCCTTGCTACCCTATATGGTTGGTGAAGCTATATTTACATCAGAAAAAATATGTTCTAGATCTAATCCATTCCTGTGAATGTGAACCCATTGTAAGTAGGACATTTTGAGGGAGTTACTGCAGTTAAGATGTGACTCATGTCATTCAGGATAGCTCTTAATATTATTGGAGTCCTTTACTAATGGAATTTGTGTGGTTTGAGAGAGTCACAGAAGCAAGAAGCTGAAAGTAAGAAAACCCATATGTGAATGGAAATGCTAGAAGATGCTTTTATTTGTCTTATAATGTGGCAGAGGAGTCAAGGATTGCTGACCATCAGGTTTTAAGAAGGCATAATCAACTGATCATGCCGTACTCTGGATATTTTCTTGCCTTCAAAATGTCAGCTAGTAAATACCCATCATTTAACCCAACGTATTCCATGGTATCTGCTTTCAGTAGCCTAGGAAATTAAAACAGATTTTGGTACCAGGTGAATCATGTGCTGTGATTGCAAATAATAAAAATGTGGAAAGAGTTTTAGCATTGGTTAATGGGTAGAGACTGGAAGAATTGTCAGGTGCTTGATAGAAAAGACCTAGAATGCTTTGAAGAGACTGTTGGTAGAAACGGTGCTAAAATTACTTCTGATGTTGCCTTAGACAGAAATGATGCATGTGTTATTGGAAACTGGAAGAAAAATGATCATTGTTTTAAAGTAGCAGAGAACTTGTTGAAATTGGGTTCTGTGTCAGAAAAAAAGGCAGAATTTGAAATAAATGAGCTTGGATATTTACCTGAGGAGATTTCCAAGCCAAGTGTGAAAAGTGCAGCCCATTTTCTCCTTGCAACTTATAGTTAAATGCAAGAGGAAAAGGATAAGCTGACAATTGAGCCCCTGGGCACAAATAAACTGGAAATTGATGCTTTGGAAAACTCTGGGTTTCTGGAAAGGACATCCTCAGAAAATATTGCTCCTTGAGAGCATTTAATGGAACATGGATCCAGCCAGCCTTTTTAGTGCAAGTCAGAATTGGAGGTACAGTTATCCAGGAAAGATCTTTGGAAAGCCTTACTGTCCAATGGTTGGATACCTGTATTATACATGCAAAACTGACAAGATATTTATGAGATATCTATGAACAGAACCAGTGCCAGCTTGGATCAAAAGGTATACAAAAGGGGCAGATTGAAGGAACTTCCACGGAAGACCAATGGAAGTTGAGGTCTGGACCAAAGCAATTTTCTTGGGACAAGAATGTGGGCCCAAACATGTGTGTGAAAATGGTATGTCCCATCACTTGGAAAGAGTGGGCCTTCCCACAAATTGTTCAGAAGAGAGCCATCACCAAGTGTTCTCAGAGGGTGGACTCTTCACCCCAGTGTTTGGGGAGAGGAAAACAGACCTGCTCAAGTGCTTGAAAAGGGTGGGGAAGTTGCTACACTAGGCTCTGTGGACAAAACATGATTTCATAGATGACTCTCAGTCCTTAAATTCTAATGGTGTATGCCATGCTGGGTTTCAAATTTGTTGGGGACCTGTGATGCCCGTTTTCCTTCCAATTTCTCCTTAAGAGAATTGAAAGGTTTTTCCTATTTTTGCACTTCTTTTATGTATTGGAAGCAGACAATTTGTTCTGTAGGATTCACAGGTCCAGAAAGAGAGAGTGAAATTGTGCCCCAATTTTGTCCTAATTGTTGCTACTTAAAGGACTTCAGGTTCAGGGGATATTATGAAGGAATGAATGTATTTTGCATGTATAATGAACACTTCATTTTGGGGCCCAGAGGGTGAAGTGTAGTGGTTTGAAGCTGAATATACATGAGAAAGATCATATTCTTAAATTTCTTTCATTCCTGTGCATGTGTATCCATTTTCAATGGGAACTTTTGATGAGGTTACTTCAGTTAAGTTGTGACCCACCTCACTCAGAATGGGTCTTAATCCTCTTACTGGAGTCCTTTATGAGCAGAATGAATACACACACAGATATATATATATAGAAAACCATGGAAGTAAGTAGCTGAAAGTAACAAAACCTGAAGATAATGAAGAGAACAGCAGATGTCCCCATGTGCCTTACCACATGGAAGAGAAGCCATGACCATGGGCAGCTGTTCTTTGGGAAGAAAGGATCACCTTTATGATGCCTTGATTTGGACATTTTCCTGACCTGAAACTGAAGGAAATTCCCATTGTTTAAGCCAACCCTTTCATGGTATTTGCTTTAATATGCTTAGTAAACTAAAACAATGTCTGTTTTTACTTTTACTGGTGGAGTTGGACTACTCATTGCAAGGTTTCTTTGAAGTTATTTTCCAAACATTTCTATTTAATATTTTTACAATCAATTTTATTTTGAAAATTAATTTGTTTTGACAATCTTAATGTTTCCTTTGAGGAACATTCTCTTGTTCTCTGACTGTGGTTTCCTGTCCAGCAGTAACCATGGTGACACAGTGAATTACTCAAGACAAAAGTCAAGAGAGGTGAAAGCAAGAACAACTCAAGGGAGAGTGTCCTCTCCAGCAATTCTCATCTCAGCTTTTATTGAGATTTTTGGGGTAGGGAGACATGATGGCACTCAAGGCTGTCTAGGAAGGCAGGAGGAGAGGCAGGATGTTTTGACTGTTATGACACAAAAGATTGACAGGCAAGTAGACAACAGATAAGCCTGGCCTTGGGAGTGGAATGTACTACATGCAAGAACATAATGTAGCAAAGCAAGACATTCTCCTCATTGATAGGAGTTTAGACAAAGGCAGTTTTCTGCCTATATGCATGCTGATTCAGAAGCAGAGTTTACAAGATTTTATCCACAGAATTCCCACATCTCCCCCTTTTTTATTTAAAAAGTTTATATTGGAATTATAAGGGTTTGTAGCAGATGCCATGGCAACAAATGTGATGAGTCTTTTTTCAGTTCTTCATATTTGGGACATGGAGTTGATTATTGACAATTTTGTTTTTAAGAAACTTTGAAGGTAGAATTCAGATCATTTTCTGACTGCAATTGCTGATAAAGCATGGCAGAGTTATCTTGCTTCCTTTTAAAAGTTTTTCTCTGTTGTTGAAGATGAAGCTCTGACTTGTAGCTAACTGCAAGCACTTTTAGAAAAGCATTAGAGTAAAACAATGTAACTTACAAGGAAATTTGGCTGTTTTTGTGACCAACAAACTTTAAAAATAAGTAAAATTATAACTAGCAGTACTATATTGTTGTTTGATATTATGCAGATTAGTAACCAAAAATGGTTAGAAGTTTTTAATTTTTATAGCATTGTCTAAACATTTTTGGAACTTATAACATATTACATGAATTTAATCATTTTTAGCACTTCATTTTTTTTTTCAAGGTGAAAGAACAAATTCTTTGTAACTGTTGGGAATAAAAAGATATGCTTTAGGACTTGACCTTGAGAAGGCAAAATGTTGACAGTTGTCAGATTTTAAACAGTATTTTTTATTTAACTAAAGTTAAGGGTATGACTTAGCTGTTTTAAAAGTGAGAAGACAATATTTTTAAACCATAAGGACATGATAAATTTAACATGAAGTACAAGAAGTTATTTTGACAAAACATTTTTTATCTTTTACATTGATTATTCAGGAAAATATTTTATAACTTCTTACTAAGGAATAATACCTTAATAACCTAAGGAAACTTAATAAAAGCACATTTAAAAAAATATATTCACATTAAAAGTTACCAAAAGGATTTTGGAAATTCTTTTTAAGCAAACATTTTACAACATACAATTACTATGATGAGAAGTAGGATAGGAGAAGCAGGAAGAGAGTGGCTGTGTTAATAGTAAAGCAGCAGGAATATACTTTGTGAATTATTAGGCACATACAACATTGAATATTAATTACTGCTTTAAGTTATTAATTACTGCTTTAAGTGGTGGTTACAATTTTTAATGCTATTTTGTTTTACAAAACCACTCTTTTTTTTTAAGTTGTGAGATTCCATTGTTATGCAGTGTTATTGCTAGTTTTTACCATTTTTTACTTCTACCAAAGAAATATTTTTTTCCACAAACCTTTTATAGCTTTCTGTATCTATCTTTTAACTTTGAATATGGAAATAAATTTCCCACTTCACAAACATTCTGCAACTTTCAGTATCCATGTTTCCACAAACTTTTTACAGCTTTTTGTTTTTATTTTTTAACTTTAACTACACAAATAAATTTCTCACTTCACAAACCTTCTGCAACTTTCTGTGTCCATTCAGGCTTCATCCTACATTCTTAAACAGTCATTTAGGACAAAGCTATTTTCTTTTTCTTTTCAATTAGAAAAACATTCTTTATACCTTTTATACAACATGCTATTACCATTAAAATTAAACTTGTTAGAATAATGCTAAATATTTAAAACACCTTAGTTAATGCATCCTGAAACAGTAACAAACAACTTTTTTGGCAGGGATTAATGGAAAGTATAGGTGTTACATTGTTCCATTACAGGGCATGAAGAATTGTCAGGAATAGGAATTTGCTTTTTGTGTTGCTCCTCCTGCAAAGGTGGAGCAGGTGGAGGCAGCCAATCTTCCTCCTCTCTAATTACATCCTTTTTATTCAGATTCCTCTGGGGGAGCCCTGGGCTGAATGGATGATTGAAGGGGACATAGAGCAGTTATGAACTGGCTCCCAGGTCATTATGGTTGAGAGCAATATTTTGCTTCCTAATTCATGTTTCTTCTTAAGGATGTAGCCAACCAGTTTGCAAAATTCCAAATCTAAAGTGCCTCAGTCAGGAAACCAAGTACAATAAATTTGAATATTTTGAAGTAGATTAAGTAATTGAGTTTCCTTTACAGGGCAGTTAGCCACCTTTTAAAGCTATTGTAAGGTTTTAACATATAGAGAGTTTTCCTTTGTAAGTCTTGAGCCCATGATGAAAGAAAAACTCATGCTGAAACTAAGCACATTGGCAGCTATCCCGAGTGAGCACTGCTGTTCCTTACTTTAGTCTGGGTGAAAAAGTCTCCTCCTAAACATGCTTATTGCTTCACCTGGAAATCCTGATGCCAATCCTCACACAGGTCACCAATTGTGATTTTCTGTCCAGCAGTAACCACAGTGACACAATGAATTACTTAAGACAAAAGTCATGAGAGATGAGAATGAGAACAACTCAAGGGAGAGTGTCCTCCCCAGCAATTCTCATCTCAGTTTTTATTGAGATTTTCAGGATAGGAAGACACGCTGGCACTCAAGGCTGTTTACAGAGGCAGGAAGGGAGGAAGAATGTTTTGACCTTTATGACACAAAAATCAACAGGCAAGTAGACAACAGATAAGCCTGGCCTTGGGAGTGGAATGTACTATGTGCAAGAACATAGCATAGCAAAGCAAGACATTCTCATCATCTCTGATAGGAGTTTAGATGAAGGCAGTTTTCTGCCTATATGCATGCTGAATCAGATGCATAGTTTTAAGTTTTTATCCACAGAATTCCCAATCTGACTACATCATCTTGGTGGGCAGGTTTTTGCTTTTGATAAATTAAATATTTTTATATCTCTGATAATATTAAATGGGTGAAAACTTTATTTTTATTTCATTTTCAAGTATTTTTTGACTTATTAAATTTGTTTTATTCCCATTTTTTTTAATTTCTCTTTGCACATCTGGGTCTATTTCATGTTATGTTGTACATCAGTTGCTGGTAATCCTTGGCTTTATCTTTGTAGTTAAGAAGGAGAAAATTAAAGAAATTCCAGGGTTAAGGGCATATGGACAAGTGACCAGTGTGATTTGCTCAGACTCCTTAGGCAGTAAAGGTCAGAAGGCAGAGTTCACCTTCTGTGGGCATATTCATTCCTTTTTGACAACCCACTCTCTTAATCTTCACAGAGAGGGCCAGAGTTCTGGATCAAGATGCTCTGTGTTCATGTGGATGGATTGGATATAAAAAAAATAATTAGCTTCTTCCAGATGCACCAATAATCTCCCTGTCTTCAGTCCATATCAATCCTGCCTTAGATCACTGAGAATACTTTGGGTTCCTGGGTTTTTCTGGAGTTGGGCAGATAAAATGTGCTCCTTAGTGAAAGATAATTTTCTTCTCCACAGAGTTTATAATGTGTGGTTTACTGAGACCTGATTTTTTGCTGGCTACTACTCAATCTCATACTTCCATCAGCTGATGGGTCACTTTATATTCTCTTTATTATTGTATGTGCATTACAAGGTTTATGACTCTACTAATACTTTAATTATTGTGGAGAGGCTTATATAAATGCCTTTATTTCAGCAACAAATTTGAACAATTTTATCATTGTGTTAAGAACAAATTTTTGAACACTAGCACTGATAAATTATGATGGATTTTTAATGGAATTCATGCAATAGTAAATAGACTATTTTAAATATATATTTAACTATTAGGAAAATATTCACAGTATATTAGTAAGTGAAAATCTAGATTATAAAACTGTGATTCTTATGGATAATTTTCTCTTTTCCCTTTTACAAGGTTTGCCTTGTACATGTTCACTTAATACAAACACAATACCCCTAGTATACTTATCTACATAGATATGCACATATTTGTACTTGTATTCATATTTATACTTATGCCTATGTGTAGTAAAACAAACCTATTTAGAAGGATGTATTGCAAAATTTGAAAGTAAATAATTCTGGGTGGGTTATAGAATTTTGAATGATAATTATGTGTCCTAAATATACAATTATCATGGAAACTAGATTAGTTAAAATGAAATAACTGAATTTCAAAATAAAGATGAAATTCTTTTGAATTAGTACCTTCACTATGCCATTTATTTGCTGAATCTTCTTCTTATTCTCACATATTCATGTTATGTAAAATGACAGAATCCTGTAACTGTCATTTTGCTTCCTAATTTTGGAGTCAGTTACTTTCAGGGCTTTAAATTAAAGATTATCTAATTATTCCACTATTTTTCAAACCTACTTGTGAAATACTTTGATAAAATATACTGTTACAACTCTAAAGTTTTCTGCCTACCATTTAAGAACTGATACCCATCCACAGCATTTTTCTCAGAGCCCTCAATACTTCCTTTTCTGCAAGATGTAGAAAGTGGGATTCACATGAGAGTGAAAATTTAGGAAAGGGAGACAACCTGGATTTCTTGTGCTGAATACAGTTTTGGAGGTATCATACAGAGCAAGACACTGTGAGGTGTGAGGAAAAGGTGGAGAAAGCTTTGCTCCCTCATTCATGTAAACACACACAAAAGACATGCAAGGAACTGAGGCTGTGGGAGGTCAGAATGAACTTCAAGTTGATGTGGATTAATACAGTTCCTATGACAATCATTTCGTTTGTAGAGGCATTCACACAGGAGAGTTTCAGGATAGCTGGCATATCATAGAAGTGGTGAATCTCCCTGGAGTCAGAGAGTAGAAAGATCATGGTATACACAGTGTTGACAAATTAATATAGGAATCCCACCATCCAGGAGTGAGTAGCCATCTACAGACAGACCTAGAGATTCGTGATGATAGAGTACCTCAGTGGGTGGCAGATGTTGACATAGCAATCATAGGACAAAAGAGTCAAGAGGAGGAAGGAGAGAAGGGAAGATGGCAGATAAGGAGAGTCAGGGCCAAAAAAGGTCCCTGTGAAGAACACTAGATAAAAGACAGAAAGTGTTTCAGAATACCAGTTCCAGCACTGCACTGACTGGACAAGATCTGCTAAATCCACAGGGACTGTGCACTTGGTGAATCTGAGCCTCCAATCAGAAACAAGTGAGTGAGGCTTCTAGAGAGCCAGCAGCCATGCAACTATTGGGAGAATCTAGGGGTAGGCCCCTGGAGATGGATTAGTTTAAAAATCCCATAAGTAGCTGTGGATCCAGCAGCAAGAACTGTGCAGTTGAGCCTGGGGGGACTGCTTTCCCCACCCTGGGTACCCACCTCAGTATCTGGCATTGATGATAGGCTTTTGCACACTTGCAGCTAATTGTGATGGAGCTAGGAAGGCAGAGGTCTGTGAAAAGGGGTAAACAACCTCACCCCATACAGCCATTATTTCAGTGGGCTGAGAATGCCCCTGAACAGCACTGTGGTCCAGAGCTATGCCATGCAGTCAAGTGTGATGGGAAGCACCATCCAAACCCCAGGCACCCACCTCAGTAGCTAGCATGGATAATAGACTTTTTTTTTATCTTCATTTTATTGAGATATATTCACATACCACACAGTCATACAAAAACAAATCGTACATTCGATTGTTCACAGTACCATTACATAGTTGTACATTCATCACCTAAATCAATCCCTGACACCTTCATTAGCACACACACAAAAATAACAAGAATAATAATTAAAGTGAAAAAGAGCAATTGAAGTAAAAAAGAAAACTGGGTACCTTTGTCTGTTTGTTTGTTTGTTTCCTTCCTCTATTTTTATACTCATCCATCTGTAAACTAGACAAAGTGGAGTGTGGTCCTTATGACTTTCCCAATCCCATTGTCACCCCTCATAAGCTACATTTTTATACAATTGTCTTCGAGATTCATGGGTTCTGGGTTGTAGTTTGATAGTTTCAGGTATCCACCACCAGCTACCCCAATTCTTTAGAACCTAAAAAGGATTGTCTAAATTGTGCATAAGAGTGCCTACCAGAGCAACCTCTTGGCTCCTTTTGGAATCTCTCAGCCACTGAAGCTTATTTCATTTCCTTTCACATCCCCCTTCTGGTTAAGAAGATGTTCTCTGACCCATGATGCCAGGTCTACATTCCTCCCCAGGAGTCATATTCCATGTTGCCAGGGAGATTCACTCCCCTGGGTGTCTGATCCCATGTAGGGGGGAGGGCAGTGATTTCACCATTCATGTTGGCTTAGCTAGAGAGAGACCGCCACATCTGAGCAACAAAGAGGCATTCGGGAGGAGGCTCTTAGGCACAATTATAGGGAGGCCTAGCCTCTCCTTTGCAGCAACCATCTTCCCAAGGGTAAAACCTATGGCAGAGGGCTCAACACATCATGCCACCAGTCCCCTATGTCTGTGGTCATATTAGCAACCATTGAGGTGGGGTAGGCCAATACCCCTGCATTCTCCACTGGCTCCTCAAGGGGGCTCTACATATTTTTTTCCTTGTTTTTTTTTTTTAAATCAACTGTATGAAAAAAATTAAAAAAAAAAACATACACTAAAAGAACATTTCAAAGGGACCATAACAAGAGAGTAAGAAAAAGATAACTAACCTAAGGTAACTGCTTTACTTCCAACATGTTCCTACTTTACCCCAAGAAAGTTACCTTATATAGCAACATTTCTGTGAACTTGTTCCTACTATATCTATCAGAAATTAACAGGCCATAGTCATTCCTGGGCATCCCCAGAATGTTAAATAGCTTAACTGTTCTTCTTGGATTATTGTTTCCCCTTCCTTAATTGCTCTCTATTGCTAGTTCCCCTACATTCTACATTATAAACCATTTGTTTTACATTTTTCAAAGTTCACATTAGTGGTAGCAGATAATGTTTCTCTTTTTGTGCCTGGCTTATTTCACTCAGCATTATGTCTTCAAGGTTAATCCATGTTGTCATATGTTTCATGAGATCATTCCTTCTTACTGATGTGTAGTATTCCATTGTGTGTATATACCACATTTTATTTATCCACTCATCTGTTGAAGGACATTTGGGTTGTTTCCATCTCTTGGCAGTTGTGAACAATGCTGCTATGAACATTGGCGTGCAGATATCTGTTCATGTCACTGCTTTCCAATCTTCCGGGTATATACCGAGAAGTGCAATCGCTGGATCAAATGGTAACTCTATATCTAGTTTTCTAAGGAACTGCCAGACTGACTTCCAGAGTGGCTGAACCATTATACAGTCCACCAACAATGAATAAGAGTTCCAATTTCTCCACATCCCCTCCAGCATTTGTAGTTTCCTGTTTGTTTAATGGCAGCCATTCTAATCTGTGTTAGATGCTATCTCATTGTGGTCTTAATTGGCATCTCTCTAATAGCTAGTGAAGCTGAACATTTTTTCATGTGTTTCTTGGCCATTTGTATTTCCTCTTCAGAGAACTGTCTTTTCATATCTTTTGCCCATTTTATAATTGGGCTGTCTATACTATTGTCATTGAGTTGTAGGATTTCTTTATATATGCAAGATATCAGTCTTTTGTCAAATAAATGGCTTCCAAAATTTTTTCCCATTGAGTTGGCTGCCTCTTTACCTTTTTGAGAAATTCCTTTGTGGTGCAGAAACTTCTAAGCTTGAGGAGTTCCAATTTATCTATTTTTTCTTTTGTTGCTTATACTTTGGGTGTAAAGTCTAGGAAGTGGCCGCCTAATACAAGGTCTTGAAGATGTTTTCCTACATTATCTTCTAGGAGTTTTATGGTACTTTCCTTTATATTGAGATCTTTGGTCCATTTTGAGTTAATTTTTGTGTAGGGTGTGAGGTAGGGGTCCTCTTTCATTCTTTTGGATATAGATATTCAACTCTCCCAGTCCCATTTGTTGAAAAGACCATTATGACTCAGTTCAGTGACTTTGGAGGCCTTATCAAAGATCAGTCAGCCATAGATCTGAGAGTCTATCTCTGAATTCTCAATTCCATTCCATTGATCTATATGTCTATCTTTGTGCCAGTACCATGCTGTTTTGGCAACTGTAGCTTTATAATAAGCTTCAAAGTCAGGGAGTGTAAGTCCTCCCACTTCGTTTTTCTTTTCTAGAGTGTCTTTAGCAATTCGAGGCATCTTCCCTTTCCAAATAAATTTGATAACTAGCTTTTCCAAGTCTGCAAAGTAGGTTGTTGGAATTTTGATTGGGATAGCTTTGAATCTGTAGAAGAGTTTGGATAGAATTGACATCTTAATGACATTTAGCTTTCCTATCCATGAACATGGAATATTTTTCCATCTTTTAAGGTCCCCTTCTATTTCTTTTAGCAGAGTTATGTACTTTTCTTTGTATAGGTCTTTTACATCTTTGGTTAAGTTTATTCCTAGGTACTTGATTTTTTTAGTTGCTATTGAAAATGGTATCTTTTTCTTGAGTGTCTCTTCAGTTTGTTCACTTCTAGCATATAGAAACATTACTGACTTATGTGTATTAATCTTGTATCCCGCTACTTTGCTAAATTTGTTGATTAGCTCTAGTAGCTGTATCATCGATTTCTCAGGGTTTTCCAGATATAAGATCATATCATCTGGAAACAATGACAGTTTTACTTCATCTTTTCCAATTTGGATACCTTTTATTTCTTTGTCTTGCCAGATTGTCCTGGCTAGCACTTCCAGCACAATGTTGAATAACAGTGGTGACAGCGGGCATCCTTGTCTTGTTCCTGATCTTAGAGGGAAGGCTTTCAGTCTCTCACCATTGAGTACTATGCTGGCTGTGGATTTTTCATGTATGCTGTTTATCATATTGAGGAAGTTTCCTTCAATTCCTACCTTTTGAAGTGTTTTTATCAAAAAGGGATGTTGGATTTTGTCAAATGCTTTTTCAGCATCTATTGAGATGATCATTTGATTTTTCCCTTTCAAATTTTTTATGTGTTGTAATACATTGATTTTCTTATGTTGAGCCATCCTTGCATGCCTGGAATGAACCCCACTTGGTCATGGTGTATGATTTCTTTAATGTGTCTTTGGATTCGATTTGCAAGTATTTTGTTGAGGATTTTTGCATCTATATTCATTAGGGAGATTGGCCGGTAGTTTTCCTTTTTTGTAGCATCTTTGCCTGGTTTTGGTATTAGATTGATGTTAGCTTCATAAAATGAGTTAGGTAGTGTTCCATTTTCCTCAATGTTTTGAAAGAGTTTGAGTAAGATTGGTGTCAGTTCTTTCTGGAAAGTTTGGTAGAATTCCCCTGTGAAGCCATCTGGCCCTGGGCATTTATTTGTGGAAAGATTTTTCATGACTGATTGGATCTCTTTGCTTGTGATGGGTTGACTGAGGTCTTCTATTTCTTCTCTGATCAGTCTAGGTTGTTCATATGTTTCCAGGAAATTGTCCATTTCCTCTACATTATTCAGTTTGTTGCCATACAGTTGTTCATAGTATCCTCCTATATTTTTTTTAAACTTCTTAAGGATCTGCAGTTATGTCACCTTTTTCATTCATTATTTTGTTTATATGGGTCTTCTCTCTTTCTGATTTTGTCATTCTAGCTAGGGGCTTGTCAATCTTGTTGATCTTCTCAAAGAACCAACTTTTGGTGGTATTTATCCTCTATTGTTTTTTTTGTTTGTTTGTTCTCTATGTCATTTATTTCTGCTTTAATCCTTGTTATTTCTTTTCTTCTACTTGGTTTAGGATTGGTTTGCTGTTCATTTTCTAGCTTCTTCAGTTGATCCATTAGTTCTTTGATTTTGGCTCTTTCTTCCTTTCTAATATATGTGTTTAGTGCTATAAATTTCCCCCTCAGTACTGCTTTTGCTGCGTCCCATGGGTTTTGATATGTTGTGTTCTCATTTTCATTTGTCTCTATATATTTAGCAATTTCTCTTGCTATTTCTTCTTTAACCCACTGATTGTTTAGGAGTGTGTTGTTTAACCTCCAGGTGTTTGTGAATTTTCTATGTCTCTGATGGTTATTGACTTCTAATTGTATTCCACTGTGGTCAGAAAATGTGCTTTGAATAATTTCAATCTTTTTAAATTTATTGAGGCTTGTTTTATGTCCCAGCATATGATCTATTCTGGAGAAAGTTCCGTGAGCACTAGAATAGTATGTGTATCCTGGTGATTTGTGATGTAATGTTCTGTATATGTCTGTTAAATCTAATTCATTCCTCAGATTGTTTAGGTTTTCAATTTCCTTATTGGTCTTCTGTCTGGTTGATCTATCTATAGGAGAGAGTGATGTGTTGAAGTCACTCACAATTATTGTGGAAACATCAATTGCTTCCTTTAGTTTTGCCAGTGTTTCTGTCATGCATTTTGTGGCACCTTGATTGGGTGCATAGACATTTATGATTGTTATTTCTTCTTGTTGAATTGCCCCTTTTATTATTATGTAGTGGCCTTCTTTGTCTCTCAAAACATCCCTGCATTTAAAGTCTATTTTATCTGCGATTAATATTGCTACACCTGCTTTCTTTTGGCTGTAGCTTGCATGAAATATTTTTTTCCATCCTTTCACTTTCAATTTCATTGTGTCCCTGTGTCTAAGATGAGTCTCTTGTATACAACATATTGATGGTTCTTTTTTTTTTTATCCATTCTGCATATCTATATCTTTTAATTGGGGAGTTTAATCCATTTAAAGTCAATGTTATAACCGTGAAGGCATTTCTCGAATCAGCCATCTTCCTTTGGTTAATGTTTGTCATATATATTTTTCCCCTCTCTCTATTAATATCCTTTATTGTACCCATACCGAATCTCTTTAGTACTGAACCTTTCTCCAAGTCTCTCTCTCCTTTCTTTGTTTCTCTGTCTGTAGGGCTCTCTTTAGTATCTCCAGTAGGGCAGGTCTCTTGTTAGCAAATTCTCTCAGCATTTGTTTGTCTGTGAAAAATTTAAGCTCTCCCTCAAACTTGAAGGAGAGCTTTGCTGGATAAAGTATCCTTGACTGGAAATTTTTCTCACTCAGAATTTTAAATATATCGCGCCACTGCCTTCTTGCCTCCATGGTGGCTTCTGAGTAGTCACTACTTAGTCTTATGCTGTTTCCTTTGTATGTGGTGAATTGCTTTTCTCTTGCTGCTTTCAGAACTTGCTCCTTCTCTTCTGTATTTGGCAGTGTGATCAGAATATGTCTCAGAGTGGGTTTATTTGGATTTATTCTATTTGGAGTTCGCTGAGCATTTATGATTTGTGCATTTATGTTGTTTAGAAGATTTGGGAAGTTTTCCCCAATAATTTCTTTGAATACTCTTCCTAGACCTTTACCTTTTTCTTCCCCTTCTGGAACACCAATGAGTCTTATATTTGGACATTTTATATTATCTATCATATCCTTGAGGTCCATTTTGATTTTTTCAATTTTTTTCCCCATTCTTTCTTTTATGCTTTCATTTTCCATTCTGTCATCTTCCAGGTCACTGATT
This sequence comes from Choloepus didactylus, assembly GCF_015220235.1. Classification (NCBI taxonomy): domain Eukaryota; kingdom Metazoa; phylum Chordata; class Mammalia; order Pilosa; family Megalonychidae; genus Choloepus; species Choloepus didactylus. Next base: position 4,637,322 of record NC_051316.1, read on the forward strand.
CATTGTTCAACTTCCTCTAGTCTTGTACTATGAGTGTCCAGAATCTTTTTAAGTTTGTCAGCAGTTTCTTTAATTTCCATGAGATCGTCTATTTTCTATTTAGTCTTGCAATGTCTTCTTTATGCTCTTCTAGGGTCTTCTTGATATCCTTTGTATCCCATACTATGGTCTCATTGTTCATCTTTAGTTCTTTGAGTAGCTGCTGTAGGTGCTATGTCTCTTCTGATCTTTTGATTTGGGTGCTTGGGCTTGGGTTACCATATTGTATGTTTTTTTCATATGCTTTATAATTTTCTGTTGTTTTTGGCCTCTTGGCATTTGCTTAACTTGTTAGGTTTCTTTTAGGATTTGTAGACCAATTGAATTCCTTATCTCTAATTTATCAGATCTACAGCTTCGTGGAGTACACTTTGTCTAACTAACCAGCATGTGGCATCCACGAGCCTCCTGTTCTCCACAAGCCAGTTCTCCTCTGGTTTGCCTTTGTGGTGAGTGGGGGAGTGAGTCTTGTGGGGTCCAATTGGTGTACCAAGCTTGCGTGTGTAGTTGGTGTTGCCCGCCCTGTATATGGGGCATGTTTCTAGGCAGTCAGGGAGGGGGTTGGCTCTAACAATCAAATCTCCCTGCTGATCCTAGAGTTTTAAAGCTGCTGCAATAGTCAAATCCTTCAGTTCAGTCCTGCCACAGTTTGTCTATGCCACTGACCCACAAGTCTTTGATATTGGCGTATGGCTCCTGAGACTTGCAAGTGGGACCCTCTTCCAGGCCATGCACCCCCTGGCCCCCTGTTGAGGGATGACTGTGCTATGTCACAGGTGAGTGCCATCCCCCGAGGGCAGTTTTGGTCTCCTGGGATGTGTAGGGAGGCTCCCAGTCTGCTGAAATGATGGCTGAATGGGGCTTTGTTAATTCACAGTGCTCCACCTTCCCAACTCTGGGACAATCAACTGAGGTTGCAGGGAAGGCTAATGTCCATGCCCAGTTTTGTGGTGTGTGCCTGTTATTTGAAGCACTTCCGTCACACTGGGTTGTCTGGGGCAGCTCTGGGCTATGGGGCTGGCGATGGGCAGGAGTGTTACCTGTGCACCAGGATGATGGCTGTGAGTGGACACCCCCCTTTTTGGGGGGAAGTTGTGGTGTTTAGTGAATTTTCTCAGCCACTGGATTATTGCCTTTTGTCTCAGAGTGCTCTTAGTTCTGCTCTTGTCTTGACCTGCCCAAATTGCAAGTTTTTGAGGCTTTCTATATTGGTCTTCTTAGAGTAATTGTTTTAGAAAAAGAAAAAAGGATTTAAAAAAAAACGGGTCCTCCTCACAGATCTAATGGGTTATTGAAATGCTAAGAGACAAAGCTATTAGGGCCATTAAGGAAAGGTCCACAGGGCAGAGAGATCAGCTTTTCTTCGGGATTTGCATATAAGCCTCAAGGCCTGAGCTCTGCCCTTCCCCTTTCTATGTTCACCAGAACTCCAAAAATCCTCTGCTTTTAATTTTGGTGTTTTTCATGCTGTTTTTTCCTATGCCTGTCTCCCCTCTGCTGGGCTGGCTGCTCTCAGATTCTCTGGTGTCTTGACTCAGTCTATCTATGATTGGAGTTTGGATCAGTAGAATGAGTTTCCAATAAGGGCTGCCACTGCTGTTCTCCCTTCTCCTTTCTGGAGCTGACAGCCCCTCCTCCCACAGGACTGAGCCTGGCAGGGAGATGTGTGGGTCCCCTGGCCACAAGAACTTACAAATTTCACTGATCTCAGCAGTTCCACATTTTCATGAGTGTTGTATGTAGTATGCCCAAATTCAGATTGCTCTGTGGTGTCCAGTCCACGTAGTTCCTGGCTTTCTACCTACTTTCCTGGAGGAGTAACTAAAACATACAGCTCACCAGTCTGCCATCTTGCCCTGCCTTGGATAATAGACTTTTACACACCCACAGCTAATTTTCCTGGTACTAGGAAGGCATAGGTCTGCTGAAGGCTATATGCCCCATACAGCCAAACTCTCAGCAGGCTGGGAATGCCCCTGCAAGGCATAGCTGCCCAGAGTTTCCCTTGGAGACTGCACTCACCTGTGATGTAACACTGTCTTTCTCCCAGTAGAGGCCCTTGGAGGTGGTACCCACAAAGAAGTCCCAGAGGCCCTACACCAATACCAGGGACTTGGGGGTCCACAGCAGAGACAGATAGCAGGGAGCCTGAGCTGAAGGGTTGGATTCCTGCAACAGATTTAATTCTCCAGAAATGCCTGGGAGATTTGATTCTTAAAGCCATCCTCCTTCCCTAACCACTACATAACCCTATGTTCAGGTCTGGAAGCACCAACTACACACAGAAATTTGAGGCACTGGTTGGGCCCCACAAGATTCAGACCCCCATTTATCACATAATCAAAGTTAGAGATAACTGGTTTGAGAGTAATAGGTGGCTTATCGGCACCATCTGCTGGTAACACAGAGAAAGTTCACACCATCAAGCTGTAGCTCTGACACATTAGAGATAATATTTTTTAATAAACCTGCATATTCTAAAAGAACCTTATCAAAAAAAAAAAAAAAAAACAAATGCCAAGAGACCAAAAACAACAGAAAATTTTAAACCACATGAAGAAAGCAGAGATATGGATAACCCTAACCCAAAGACCCAAATCAGAAGATCAGAGGAGACACAGTACTTGGAGGAATTAATCAAAGAACTAATTACAAACAATGAGAACATGGCACAGGATATAAAGGACATGAGGAAGCCCCTAGAAGAGCATATACAAGAATTTGCAAGTGTAAATAAACAAATAGATGATTTTATTGAGATAAAAGAAACTTGATCAAATTTTAAAGATTCAGGATACAGAGAGTACTAGATTAAAGGAAGCTGAAGAAAGTAACAGCAAGCTGGAAGAAGCCAGAGTGAACAGTGAAAGTACCAAAAGAATGAATGGGCTAAAAATAAAAGAAAAATCAAAATATACCTCAGGGATATGATGGACAACATAAAGATCACAAATATAAGACTCATTGGTGTTCAAGAAGGAGAAAAGAATGGTAAAGGTCTAGGAAGTCTATTCAAAGAAATTGTAGGGAAAACTTCCCATACCTTCTAAACAACATAAATACACAAAGCACAGATGCACAATGAACTCCAAATGGAATAAATCCAAATAAACACACCCGGAGATATATTCTGATCAGATTGTCACATGCTGAAGAGAAGGAGCAAAGAGAAACAGCATAAGACTAAGTGGTGACTACTCAGCAGCTGCCATGCAGTCAAGAAGGCAGTGGTATGACATTCCTTATAGGCCTTATTTTATTCACATACTTCACCCACAACATATTGCAACAGGAAAATGAATAAATAGATGTAAATTTAGCTGTCACCCAGTAGGCAAGGACTAAAGAGATTTTCAAAAGTGTAAAACAGCTTCTCTCTTCTCAATAAATTTATTTTGGTTTGAGAAAGTAATATTTTAATGTATAATATATAAAAGATTTATTATTTTAATAATCTACCTGAGTATTTAAAGGTATCCATTTTAACTTATAAGAAGAATTGTTTCCATCATTGAAAAGTGGATGGTAAAACCTGATTCTCAATACAGAATATCATTGGAAACTTTGTTTTCTCCTTGGAGCCAGGGATGAAAAGATGCCACACTTTACTGATTCAAGCTTTTTGCTTGACTGTGAATAGGAATTTGTACTTACAGAGTGGAACAAGATGCAGGAATGCATAATATCAAATTTTCCCTACAGAATAAGAATTTTTGCTTAACTGATGTATACAATTCTCCCACAGAATAAGTTGTAAAAATTTATCTTTTGAAGATGGAAACAATTTTATTTTTCTGATACCAAAGGCAGAGTGACCATTGTGTTGGCTAAAGAATATGTTATCATTTTATATCTCAGAATTGGAATCCCATGGATGCTATGATAGTTGTGTTTTTCCTTTAGAATACCTAACTAGAAAAATATTTAGCCTCCATCTTTATCTGGTAAAATGGACATAATAATTTCATTATGGCTCAGAATATATTAAATAGAAAAGTACTTAGTGCTTGTATATCACAAGCATTTTGCCACCCCAAAATAATAATCCTTGTAAAATCTGAAATATGTTAATAATCCTCCAATATCTGAAATATATCTTGATATTTCTAATATTCCAATTATTTATTACCATATGTTGTTGCTTTTTAAAATAATTTATTTCAGCTTTGTCATCAGCATTGATGTCTCCTGGGAAAAGAAAACATTGCCCAATTTTATACTTAAGTGCCATTCTTACAGAGGTCAGAAGTTACACTGCTGACATCTCCAGAGCATTGAAAATCTTCCTTAAATATTTATTTCCCATATCTTCCATAAATTAACATGTCATATGCATGGCTCTGGTTTAGTTGATCTCTATGTCCCAGACTAGAAACATATCCCTGCTCATCCTGCTAGAAACTAGGAAGTTTAGACTTTATGTTTGCCAGAGCTGGAAGCACAAAATCCTTATTAAATAGTGGATGGTTAAAACTCAGCTCACCAGGAAACACAGAAGAATAAAAATATAACTCTTGGAACAGAGAACAGATAAAGTGAGAAAATTATTAAATGATTAAATGCTGCATTTAGCAGTAGTAATATTTCCCTCTTAGTGGTAGGTGATCACCTTTCTGACTTTAAATGCTGCATTAACCCATGACCATGCAGCCATTAAAAATTCATTGTTCAGGCATCCCTGATGTGTCTTGGAAATACAAACCTTTAATATTAATAGAGTTTGCTTAAATAGCCTCCTTTGGTAACATTTTATTCATCCTCTTTATAAGATGTTTGTGCTACAGTACCCTAATGAATGCTAGGCAGCAGGCATAAATTGAATTAATAACAAAGGAAGTGACAAGGATGAATTTAAATGCTGAATTATGCTTTGCAGAAACTGTTTTATCTTTGACACTTGAGCAGGGACACTACACCATAGGTTTGAGTTCTAGAGTGAATAGCTGTAACCAAAATACCATGGAAATTTATCATGCTTGAGAACTAAGTCTGCACTGACAATTGGATGTTAACTCTGGTATAATGTAGCCTAAGCTGACTGATACAACATCACTCTGTTTTCCAAACTGCACTAATTCAGTCTCTTATCAGCAGTGTTTGAGGTGCTCTTTGTTCAATTTCATTATCAATACTGATACTGTATATTGTCCAGTATTTAGTACTTAAAATGTTTCTAATGTGCTGTTTATATATATATATATATATTCATTATGATTTTATGTTTTAATTGACTTTAATGTAAATCTGGAATTCCTTTTTCTCTGTGAAATTCCTATATACATTTTGTGGAACAGTTTCACTTGTTTGTTACATAGAAATTATTGGTCTTCTATCTTTGAGAAAAAGAAATTCTCAACTCCTATAATCAATCACATTTTTTTCATTATGCTTTGTGTTCTTTTTTTGTATAAGAAAATTTTATCTACCATGATATCCTGTATATATCCTTTGTAGTCTCTAAAATAAACATAATTTTTAATTTCACATTTAGTATTTCAGTCTATGTGTTGTTGGGTATGTAGGGTGAGGGGTAGGGATGAAATTTAACTTTGTCCAATATGATTTCCCTACTGACCAACCACCATTTACTCCAAAGTTCATATTATTCTCATAGTACTACCACACACTACCTTTGTCATTTACTAAGTTTCCTATAGGAACAGACCTTTAGCTGTGCCTTTCATTTTGTTGCATCGGATTCTGTTTTTTTGCTGCACCCACACTACACACATCCAAATTAATTTAACACATTTTCTTAGGAAAAGTATGGTGTCTTAATTTTCCACCAGCTATGACAAATAGCATACAGTGCATTGTCTTAACAATATGAATTTATTGTTTAAGAGTCTCAGAGGCTAGGATACTTGTTTCTTACTGGTTTTGGTAGTATACTAGTGGGTTAACAATCCTTATGGTCCTTGGCTTTCTAGTCACAATTCAAGGTCTTCTTTCTCTCCCAGGCTCCAACTGACTTCCTGCTTCTGGCTCCATTATATTAATTTCTCTCTTACAAGGCCTGAAGTAATATGATTAGGACCCATGTAACACAGTAAAGCAAGGTATTAATCATAGGTTGGTATATGGAAATTCTGTGTATTATAAATGGTATAAAATGTAAAACTTGTTTTTCACATTTTACTATTTAATCCCCTTGGCTTTCATTTTGTCTATGTTGTTCTTTTCAAACATGTAAACCAAGAGTTCTGATAACATTTAATGAAATGGACATTTTCCCACTGCAGTGCCATTTGGTTTCTTTTTTTTTTTTTTTTTTTTTTTTTGAGAATTCCTATGTAATCTCAATTCTGTTGCATCATTGAGTTTTCTGTTTGCCCTATGCCACAATGTTTATTTGCTGTTACTTTACAGCAAAACTTGTGTCTCCTAAGAAAATACTTCTAATTTTTTTCTCCTCAGTGTTTTTGATATTTGGATTTCACATGAGTTTTAGAGCCAACTTGTCAATGTGTACAGAAAGAAATCTGTTGGGATTTTTATTCATGCTTCATTTAATAAATATATAATTGACACCTTTTAATATGAAGTTTTCCAATCCATAAATATGGTCTATATCTCCATTATTTGTTTAATATATCTCAATGAAACTTTTAATTTTTTCATGACATCCAGTATACCTCTGCTACCTCTAGTATATCTCCCTATCTCTCTATCTTTATATTTATCTGTCATCTATAATCTCTCTCTTCATACAACTATATGCTCTTTCATATAGTTTCTTTTGAAATTTCATTGTTTTGTATTTTAGTAGTTTATATGTGTTTTGTATTCCTTTGTTGATACTTTGTGTCCAATTGCCTTCCTGAATTCTTTTCTGATAGCATCCTTTTAATAGCTGTATAGATTTTTTTAACTTCTACATTAAAAATTGTATCTGCTGTTAATGGCAGTAGATTTAATTCTTTTCAGATTCTTATACACTTTATTTCCTTTTCCTCTAAATCTATTTTGCTTACTACAGCAGTGTGAATGGTCTTTTTGTTTAATCCCTGATCACAGGGTGCTCTAATTACATATATTTTAAATTCCATGATGTTTGATAGAATTTGTGTTCTACTGTTACTTTTACTCACACTAAGGATTTTTCATTTCTAATGGTTGGTGAAATTTTTCATAAAGAGTGAGTATCTTATTGTAGCAGACGTTTTTCTGGCTCCATGACAATGATCCTATAATATTTCTCCTTTAAGCTTTGTCTAGAAATATGATATTTAATTTATAAATTTAAACAATGTATATTTCTGTGATAAATACAACTTGGTCACAATGTGTTGTATTTTTGTATCACTCAAATTATGGTGGAAATTTTACATACATTCTCATTTATTTTTGAAATACCAAATGTTTTGAATATTCCATCTATTCTATCAAATTCAATTTTTCCAGTAATCTTTCTCCAGCAGGTCCCTATCTTTCCTTTTAATTTGAAAGATTTACAGTCTTTACCTTCTGTACAGCAATCATGCTAATTCCTCCTTTCAGTGTTCTTTTCAGGTGGAACATTGTCACTTAATTCATGTGTACAGAATCCAAAGGAAGTGCAATTGGGCAATAAAAAGTTTAGTCCTTGATATTTCTCACTTTTTTGTCCTTTACTTTGATTCACATATTCTTGGCTAAGATCTTCTCTTTTAGGATCTCACTTTTTTGTGCTTTGAAATATCCTAATGATGTATTATTTTTTAAAGCCCTTGCATCTAATTTCAAATGGAAAATTCCAAGCCTCTATAGCACTATTAATTTGTAGTATACTTTCATTCATTTCTCTGTTTTCTTTATCTTTCCAGGTATTAGCAACCTTAAATCAGCCCCCTTTTCATGTATCAATTTTCTTCTATTTTCTACATGACTATATTATTGTATTCTCTTCTGCAGTTTCTCCACAATAACTTCTCATGCATTTGATTTATTTCAACCATTGTATGAGTGAAAACTGAAAGATTTATTGTTCTCTCATCATTCCTTTCCCATTGCATGCTGTTCTTTCATGTATTTATGCATGTGTAGACATACACATATACATGCAAATAAATAAACATACATGCACTTATAAAATTCTCATATATTCCTCTGAGCTTACTGAAGAGGGTTATTTTGATAGCCTCTTTACTTAAACTATTATTTTCCATTAAGGTTTGCAGATGTGTAGTTGTGCTTTAATTTGTATATATATATTCATATATATATAGTAACAGTAAAAAGATATTTTTTTTATATTTAAGAGGGCTGTGCTGTGATTGTGTGTTTCCTGGGGTTTGCAATATTTAAGAAGGAATTGGAGCACAGTTATATGTGGAATCAGTGAGCTGACAGAATTGACTTGAGGGAAAGGGAGAGGACAGATATGAATGTCTGAAAGTCCCAAGTGAAAGAGACTCATGAATACTTAAAGAAAATAAAATAAAGCCCTCTGTGGCCCTCTCCTTTTTATTTTTAAACGATTTTCTCTCTAACTGTCTTTAGAGTAACATCTCATACCTATTGATTTAGAACAGTTGTTATTCTAAACTAATATAACCTTTTTGATAAAGCCAATAAAAAAGAAGTGAATAAAATAATAGTGGAAATCTGAGAACCATAAATAATTATTAAAGTCCAGTTACCCTGTGTCTATAAAATTAACCATATATATAAATAAAAAGAAAGATAATATTACAATTCATATGGATGTAATTATGATAAATTATTTCAAATAAAATATGTATTATTACATGTTTTCCAGATTTATTTATTCAATGTATATTTTGCTTAACATCTAAAACATTGCCATATATTTTACTAAATAGTGAACATATAACTTCAGTTATGATGATTACTATGAAAAGCTGATATCTCTACAACTTAAAACTAATAATGAACCATATTTATTTTCATACCACCCTTCATGAGATAGCATTATTTTCTCAATTTTGTAATATACCTATTTCATTCACTTATTTTTAAACTGCATTGTACAACAGCATCAAACCCTTTCAAATAACAAATTTGGCATATATATGTGGTTTCCAAAGAAATGTACTTTTGAGTTTTTAATTGTGGCATTACATACTCTATTCCTTTTTAATGTAATACATTTTTGCCATTTATATTACCTTGTAGTTTTAAAATTGTATTTATTATTTTCCCTTTAAGATAATGATGAGGACAATTTATTTAAAAAGCTACATTTTTAAAGTTGAAATTTGGCTTCACATACTAGGAGGTTTACTATATAGAGTTACTTTTTTCAATACTTTAAAGTGGAATCATATGAAATTTGGTGTTTATTCATGTGAGAATCACAGAAGTTTCTTATAAATTTATAGGGCACTTGCTATATTTCTTGACAAGTATTTATTTCCATTTGTACATTTTCTCACTTAGGGAAAATTTTAAGCACAGGTTAAAAATGAAAGAATTTTACAGTGAACACCTATAAACCCATTGCTTCTAGCTCATATTGTATATTGAATATTTTGCATTTTTTACTTTATCCTAAAACTGTTCTTGTTTCCAACGCACTTTCCATCCTGTCATCTTTAATTTGTCTTTTTATTTTTTGCACCTCAAGTAAGTTGCAACATCAGCAATTTTTACCATTGACACTTCACAATACATATAATTAACTGAAGTTACTTGAGAAAGCATTATTTTGTTTTAAGCAACACATATATTCAGTTAAATTCATGAAAGTTAAATTCATATTAGCCAATATTTTGACAAAGATAAACACACTGTAACCCAATCCCTAACAAAATAAAGCATATTACCATCCTCCCAGAGAATTCCCTTGACTCTTCCTAATACATCCTCACCTCACTCATCTTATCAAGGAGGTTCTTAAATTTTTATTTATTTATTTTACCATGGATTCATTTTTTCTCTTCTAAATATTTTATGATTTTTAAAATGAATTACAGCATGCAGTAGTCATTCTTTAATGTAAGGCTATTTGTCAAACTCAAATTAATGCATTTGAGATTCATTCATGTTGTTGGGTTTTTCAGTAATCTGTTCCTTTTCTAATTTGAGCAAACTACATTGTATAGATATTTCACAGTTGTTTATCCATTTTTCCTTTGTTCAACATCTGCACAATTGCCATTTTTTAGCTGCCATGAATATTCTTGTACATACATCATTGGGATGTATAAATTCTGTTCTCAGTTGTACATCATGATGTCTGGGCTCACTGGTTCATAGGGCAGGTGAATTTTAGTTTTGTAAGAATGTTCTCAACTGTTTGTATAATGTTGTAACATTTGCAAACAAATATTGTAATTAAAATGAATGATATATTAGGTTGAACAAAATCATCAAAATCATTTCATGTTTCCAGATTTGTTAATTTTTTTAATTCTGGTGGTTTTTAGAGGCATATTATCATGAGTTCATTTAGCATCTCCCTTGAGAATATTTCAACATGGCTGACATACTAAGCCATTAAAACTTCTAAATGAACTTAATTGTATTAATTGCAGAGTATATTCTCTGACCACAATGGAATAAATTAGATCAACAACAACCAACATTTTTGAAATCAAACATCACACATCAATAAAACTCTGAGAGTCAAAAAGAAATGACAAGGATAATTTTAAAATATTTTGAATTGAATTATAGGGATAATATGACATGAAATTGGTGGAACAGGAAAATAAAGCAATGCAAAGAGAGAAGTTTAAAATTGTAAGGGCTTATAATAGAAAAGCAGAAATACTTAAAGGCAAATTATCTACATTTCCTACTCTAAAAACCAGGAAATAAGAGCAAAGTGATCTTTCAGTGAAGAGAAGGAAGTAAAAAATAAATAATTGGAAATAAATGATACAAAATATAGAGAAAAGAACATAACAAAATGAATAAAACATTTCTAGGAAAAGATCAAACAACTTAATTTACTCCTACCTAGATTCAAAAGAAATGAAACACAATGAACACAAATGGCAGTATCAAGAATGAAATGAGTTTGCTGAAAGATATATACTACATAGTGAAAATGAGTGAGAAGAAAACCATTTAAAAATTAGTCACCAATTATGAAATTTGAGTTTAAAGTGAAAATTAGAATTTTAGAAAACTTGAGTCTTTCACATAAATGTGACAGCTTGTAAATGTTTAAATACTTTTCTGATATAATTGTTAGTGACATTAATTTGATTTATTTTGGTATTGTATAATGAGATATACCACAGTTGGAGGAGCAGCATTTTTCTGTGAAGCAATATTTTCCAGATGAAAAAATATTGTCATGCAAGGTGAAAAAATCCAAACTTCTGAATGGATCAATGTATTTAAATTTAACATAATATGAGTAGTTTACTAACCTGGTTCAAATTGCAAATAGCAACTATTGTTAGGAAATCACTAGTTGTTGAGTTTTGATGTGAAAAAATTAGTATGAAAGAATATTAATGTAGATGTGAAAATATTGTCATACTTTACTTGTATTATTTAACCAAAACAACATATTGCAACAGAATGGATAAGGAAGTAGAGACATGAACTGTCAGCTATATCCTAATAAGCCAGAATTAAAGAGATTTTCACAAGTGCAATACAGTGTCTCTCTCCTCACTGATTTAATTTGGGTTTTGCAAAATAACATACTTTTTATAAAAATGAATTTTATATTAATATATAAAGTTTTAATTAGTTTAAATATTTTTATATGGATGAAATTGTTGGTGGCATTAAGGATGAAAATTGAAATATTTGAACAGACATTATGTGAAGCACTTAGGTCTCCTTTATTTGGATGTATTATTGGGATGGATAGTCTGTTTTACTGGGAAAACTTCCCCTGTTTACTATTGAATTGTCTGGGGCCAGACAGGTTTTTTAATTTCTCTATTTAAATTAGAGAAGTTGTTTGCTTGCAGAAAAAATCAAGCATAAAATAGATGATTCCCATATACCACCCTATATTAGCACCTTGCATAGGTCTAATATATTTTTTTTAAAATTGATGAAAGCACATTTTTATAGATGTACTATCAACTTAGGGTTCATTGTTTGGTTTTTCTTTTATAATTGTTAATCTAGTACCATATATGATAGCCTAACATTTCCACTTTTAACTACATTTAATATAAATCCATTGCTGTTAACAAAATTCACAATCTTGTGCTACCATCACCACCAATCATTACCAAAACTTTTCCATCATCTCAAATAGAAACTTAATACATTTTAAGTCTTAACTCCATATTTCTTCTCCCCACCCAATACCCTGTAATCTGTATTCTAGAGACTAATGCTTTGAGTTTGCTAGTTTTAATAATTTAAATAAGTATTTATAAAGGTATCAGTTTTAAATTCTAATATGATAATTTCCAATACATATAAACCACATTTATATGCATTCTTTAGTTTCTTCAACTTTTTTTAAGAGTATAAACAACCCCAGAAAGCAAGAAAAAATATTGAGAACTTATGATTCATGTAAATTCAGTTCAATTATGCTTTCAATATTTGAGTGAACCTGAAGTATTACATTTTGGAATTATTTTACCTATCATCTTCCTCTTTGGAGTTGTATTTACATGCAATAAAAATACTGTGACTTTGATTACTGGTTATTGTTTTCCTCTCATCTAAATATGACAAATCTACCCAGTTCTTCTATTTACTTTGATTCACTCTACATTATTCTTGTAATGTCAAGTGCATTTCACAACTTTCAACAAGCAGAACAATACTTCAGAGTGCTGCTTTTTGCCTAAAATAAATATACAAATACTGGGAACTTGGAATGATCATGAAGGTAGGTAAAGATTGGCTTGGGTTCTGTGAAACCACTGCTGAGTGTTCCTGCCCCTGGTGAATCCACATTTGTACTTTCTGAAGTTATGCAGCCTTTCTTCTATAATAGATGACTTATTTTCTCCTATCAACTAGTTTTCTGTGTTGTCTTTCATTTACTTTGTTGACACCCTGTAGTGGTACATAGAAACTCCTGTTATTGAGCTTCTATTTCCTAGACATCCCAGGAACTTATTAACCTATGCATCATTCTGTTTTCTTTTCCCCAGATTGGATTCAATTTGTAAGAACTTTCAGAATAATGACAAATTGGCTAAAATAAGATCTGCTGTGGTTCATGAAACCATTGCTGAGAATTTCTATTTCTGTCAAAGCCAAAAATGCCATATACTGAGGCAAGGGTGATTTCTTCTAGAGATTTGACTTGTCTCTATTCTCAAAATTTTCCATGCTGAATTTTGTTGATGGTGTAAACATTCTGAAGGATTATATAAGAAAACTTCTATTTTGAGAATTTTTCTCAGACTTTTCAGAGAGTTTAAGGCTGTCCAATATTCTGATTATCTCCAGATTCACAGTTATTATTAAGAATTTTCATAATAGTGACAAAATGTCTGAGTCTGTAAAACTTCTGATTTGTAGTACCTCATGTTTTGACTGGTAGCAAATATGGCATCATGAACCATATGTGAAGGTCAGATCAAATTTCCTGTGATAAGGGACCAATTTTGTGTCAGAAGTTTTTTTTTCCATTCACTTGATTTCCTTTTAAAATTCATTCTTCAATGTTTCTCATTTTTTTTTATTTAGTAGTGTGATGTTTAGGTTCATGTGTCAATTTGGCCAGGTGATAGTACCCAGCTGCCTGGTCAAGCAAACATTGACCTAACAATTGCTGTGAGGACATTTGTGGCTGGTTAATAAACCAAAAGGCTGGTTTATTAAATCATCAGTCAAGTGACTGCGGCTGTGACTGATGACTCACCAAAGGGTGTGTCTTCCACAATGAGAGAATACAATTGGCTGGATTTAATCCAATTAATCAGTTGAAAACTTATAAATGAGACAGATAGAGGAACTCCAATTTTTCTTTGGCTTCCCAGTGAAGCATTTCCTGAGGAGTTCATTGAAGTTGCCAGTTCATTTCCTGAGGAGTTCATCAAACATGTTAATTGAAGATCCCAGTCCATTTCCTGAGGAGTTCATTGAAATTGCTCATTGGTTTCCTGAGGAGTTCATTGGACATCTTCCTTGGAGTTGACAGTTTGTTGACTGCTTTACAGAATTTGTACTCATGTACATTTGCATGAGTCACTTTTACAAATTTTATAGTCAGAGACACCTCTCATTGATTCTGTTCCTCTAGAGAACCCTAAATAATACAACTTGGTACCAGGAGTGGTTCTTGAGAAAACAATTTGTTTTCTACTCTGATTAGATTCAAAGGCACTATCAACTCTATTTGCAATAATCAAGAGGGCACTGACAGTCCATGGCATGAGTTGGCAAAGGAGACACAGAAAATAGCACATTTGATTCTCCTAATCATACTCTAGTATGAAGCAAGGCTCTGGGTGACAGTGTTTACAACACCTTTACAGAGTTTTGCAGAATTAAGAGGTATAATGATGTTGGCTGGCTGCTCTTAGATATTTAGATAAAGTTGCAAGAGAAAGGGATGAGCTAAAGGCTTCAAATTCAAAACATAAATGCCATATGACAGATGTAAATATTTCTATGTGTGCCCTGAAAGAAAATCTTATTTCCTGTGCCTGCAGACTGGAAGTTTCTGAAAACCAGACACGGACTCTTATTCTGTGAGTAGCAGATTTACAATGTAAACTAAAATCTCAACCTCTCGGGGTGTCTGCTGTTAAAGTAAAGGCATTGATTGGAAAAGGATGGTATCTGGAAACGGGATGGGGACATATGGATTGATAATAATGGCAGTGAGGTCATTGGAACCCTGAATTCTGCTGAGTCATTGTTAGATTTACCAGTAGAGGGCTGTCCTGAGGAAACAGCTTCCCCACCTCCAGTGTGCCCTAAGGAGCCTACCATCCAACTCCCACCTAAAGAGATTAAATCTTCTGTGCCTGCTAGTTCTGAAATCACCTCCCCTGAGGAAGCAGCCCTCATTCCTCTGTCTGGAGAGATTAATCGTGTTTTAAGAGATGAAAATGCAGCAGAATGTCCTGAGGTCAATTGCTTAAGGGATAATTCTAACATCTTTCATGACCCACTCCCACCACCAGTCTTTGCTTCAAGATCTATAACTAGGCTAAATTCCCAGCAGACCCCAAAGGGTAAGATACAAAGTGTGACCCATGAAGAGGTATGCTATCCTCCAAAGGAACTGTGTGGCTTTTCCAACTTATACAGACAGAAACCAGGAGAATATGTGTGGGAATTGATATTAAGGGTGTGGGATAATGGTTGAAGGAATGTAAGGTTGGATCAGGCTGAATTTACTGATATGGATCCACTTGAAATGCCAGAACTGCCCTGTTACAATGTGGAGGAGGGGATTCAAAGGCTTGGAGACATTGGAATGTTAGAGTGGATTTATCATGGAAGACCTGCTCACACAGCCCTGGAATGTCCAGAGGACATACCTTTTACCAGGACTGTGAGGAACAAATTTGTGAGACTAGCTCCATCATCACTGAAGAGCTCTGCAGTTGCCCTTCTCCATAGGCCAGATATAACTGTGGGAAAATGCTGTCACTGAGCTGGAATCCATAAACACAATGGGGATAATCAGCTCCCAAGTTGGCAGAAGCCAAGTGGCTGCAGTTAATTGCCACAGACAAGGTGGACATGGCTACCATAATGGAAAACAGGTTCAAAGCAGCAATGAAAATATGACTCACAGAGACTTATGCTGTTGGCTAGTGGATCATGGAGTACCAAGTAGTAAAATAGATGGACAATCAACTAAATTCTTGTTTGAACTATATAGGCAGAATTCTAGGTCATGTGGACAAAAGTCTCCCTTGAATTACAAAAACAGAGAGTCATGACCCCTTAATCAATTCCCAGACTTGAGACAGTTTACAGATCCAGAGCCCCTTGAATGATGGAAAGGCCAGGTACCCTTGGGGAAGGACCCTGTTACACTGCCAAAAATTTATACTGTTAGTCTTCCTCCCAGCCTTCCACAGGGGGACCTACAGCCTTTTACCAGGGTAACTGTGCATTGGGGAAAAGGAAATGAGCAGATAATTCATGGATTATTAGACACCGGTTCAGAAGTGACATTAATTCCTGGAGACCCAAAATGACACTCTGATCCACCAGTCAGAGTTGGGGCTTATGGAGGTTAGGTGACTGATGGAGTTTTAGCTCAGATTCATCTCACAGTGAGTTCAGAGGGTCCCTGGACCAATTCTGTGGATATTTCCCCAGTGCCAGAATGCATAATTGGAATAGACATACTCAGCAACTGGAAGAATCCTCACATTGGTTCCCTGACTCCTGGAGTGAGGGCTATTATGGAGGGAAAGGCCAAGTGGAAGCCACAAGAACTACCCCTGCCTAACAAACTAGTGAACCAGAAGCAATACTGATTCCTGGAGGGGATTTCAGAGATCAATGCGACTCTTAAGGACTTGAAGGATGCAGGGGTGTTGATTCCCACCATATCCTCATTCAACTCTCCTATTTGACCTGTGCAGAAAACAGATGCATCTTGGAGGATGACTGTGGATTACAAGCTTAACCAGGTGGTGACTCCAATTGCAGCTGCTGTTCCAGATATGGTATCATTGCTTGAACAAATCAACACATCCCCTGATACCTGGTATGCAGCTATTGATCTGGCAAATGCTTTTTTCTCAATTGTTGTCAGTTAGGACCACCAGAAACAGTTTGCATTCAGCTGGCAAGGCCAGCAGTTTACATTCACTGTACTACCTCAGGGTTATACCAACTCTCCAGCCCTATGTCATAATATTGTCCACAGGGATCTTGATCATTTCTCCCTCCCACAAGACATCACACTGGTTCATTATATTGATGATATCATGTTGATTGAACCTAGTGAGCAAGAAGTAGCAACAACTCTAGATTTGTTGGTAAAGTATTTGCATGGCTGAGGATGGAAGACAAATCCAAAAGAAATACAGGGGCCTTCCACCTCAGTAAAATTTCTACGTGTCCAGTGATGTGGGGCCTGTCAAGATATTCCTTCTAAGGTGAAGGATAAGCTGTTGCATCTGGCCCCTCCTATGACCAAAAAAAGAGGCACAATGCTTAGTTGGCCTCTTTGGATTTTAGAGTCAAAATATTCCTCATTTAGGTGTGCTACTCCAGCCCCTTTACTGAGTGACCAGAAAAGCTTCTAGTTTTGAGTGGGGACCAGAACAAGATGTGATTCTCTGACAGGTCCAGGCTGCTGTGCAAGCTGCTCTGCCACTTGGACAATATGATCCAGCTGATCCAATGGTGCTGGAAGTGTCAGTGGCAAATAGAGATGATATTTAGAGACTTTGGCAGGCTCCTATAAGAGAATCACAATGCAGGCCCTTAGGATTTGGGAGTAAAGCTTTACCATCCTCTGCAGATAACTACTCTCCATTTGAGAAACAGCTGCTGACCTGCTACTGGGCCTTAGTAGAGACAGAATGTTTAAACTTGGGCCACCAAGTTACCATGAGACCTGAGTTACCTATCATGAGCTGGGTATTGTCTGACCCACCAAGCCATAAAGTTGGGTGGGCACAGCAGCACTGCATCATAAAATGGAAATGGTATATACGAGATAGAGTTTGAGCAGGTCCTGAAGGTACAAGAACGTTACACTAGGAAGTGGCCCAAATACCCATGGCACCCACTCCTTCCACCTTACCTTCTCTTTCCCAGCCCACAGCTATGGCATCTTGGGGAGTTCCTTACAGTCAGTTGACTGAGGAAGAGAAAATTCGGGCCTGGTTTACAGATAGTTCTGCATGATATTCAGGCACCACCCAAAAGTGGAAGCTGCTGCACTGCAGCCCCTTTCTGGGATGTCCCTGAAGAACAATGGTAAGGGGAAATCCTCCCAGTGGGCAGAACTTTGAGCAGTTTACCTGGTTGTTCACTTTGCTTGGAAGGAGAACTGGCCATAGATGTGTTTGTATACTGATTCCTGGGCTGTTGCTAATGGTTTGGCTGGATGGTCAGGGACTTGGAAGGAACATGATTGGAAGATTGGTGACAAAGAAGTCTGGGGAAGGGGTATGTGGATAGACCTTTCTGAGTGGGCAAACAACATGAAGATACTTGTGTCCCATGTGAAAGCTCACCAGAGGGTGACTTCAGCAGAAGATGAGTTTAATAACCAAGTGGATAAAATGACCCATTTGGTGGATACCAATTAGCCTCTTTCCCCAGCAACTCCTCTCATTGCCCAGTGGGCTCATGAACAAAGTGGTCATGGTGGTAGGGTTGGAGGTTATGCATGGGCTCAGCAACATAGACTTTCACTGACCCTGGCAGACCTGGCCACAGCCACAGCTGAGTGTCCAATCTGCCAGCAGCAGAGACCCACACTCAGTCCCCGATATGGTGCCAGTACCCAAGGTGATCAGCCTGCTACCTGGTGGCAGATTGATTACATTGGACCACTTCCATCATGGAAGGGGCTGTGATTTATTCTTACTGGAATAGACACATACTCTGGATATGGGTTTGCCTTTCCTGAATGACATGCTTCTTTCAAAACTACAATCTGTGGACTTACAGAATGTCTTATCCACCATCATGGTATTCCACACAGCATTGCTTCAGACCAAGGAACCTACTTCATGGCAAATGAAGTGAGGGAATGGGCACATGCTCATGGAATTCTCTGGTCTTATCATGTTCCCCAACATCCAGAGGCAGCTGGGTTGATAGAATGGTGGAATGGCCTGTTGAAGTCTCAATTACAGCAACAACTACATGGCAATACTTTGCAGGGTTGGGGTAGTGTTCTCCAGGAGGCTGTGTATATTCTGAATCAGTGCCCACCCTTTGGTGCTGTTTCTCCTATAGCCAGGATTCACAGGTCCAGGAATCAAGGGGTGGAAACAGGAGTGGCACCACTCACTATCACTCCCAGTGATCCACTAGGGAAATTTTTGCTTCTTGTCCCTACAAACTTAAGCTCTGCTGGTCTATAGGTCTTGGTTCCAAAAGGAGAAGTGCTTCCACCAGGAAACACAACAATAATCCCTTTGAACAGGAAGTTAAGACTGCCACCTGGCAACTTTGGTCTCCTTGTGCCTCTGAATCAACAGGCAGGGAAGGGGATTACTGTACTGGCTGTCGTGATTCATCCTGACTATCAAGGGGAAATAGCACTTCAACTGCACAATGGAAGAAGAGTTTTCTGGAATACAGGAGGTCCCCTACAGCATCTCTTAGTACTACCATGCCCTGTGATTACAGTCAATGGAAAACTGCAACAACCCAATCCAGGCAGGACTACCAATGACCAAGAAACTTCAAGAATGAAGGTTTGGGTCGCTCCACCAAAGAACCACGGCCAGCTGAAGTGCTTGCTGAGGGTAAAGGGAACATGGAATGGGTAGTGGAAGAAGGTAGTGATAAATATGAACTACAGCCACAAGACCAGTTACAGAAATGAGGACTATTTTGGCATGAATATTTCCTCCTTGTTTTGTAATGGTTATGTTTGTATTTGTCTGTAAAGCAAATATCTTTGCTTTCTTCTCTGTCTTATCCCTTTATCATATTGGCATAATCTGTACTGTTCATTTTGCTGTATTTAAGTTAAAGGAAATCAATTTTAAGAACTAATGTCACCCAAGGACTTGCACCATATTCTGGAGAGATTTAGTGCATTTCCAGTTGTATGCTGCACAGTGGAGTATTGTTAGACAAAATATATATCTGTTATTGCTATCTACTTAGAGATAAAGTATGGTTTTAGGTGATGTGTATAACTGCCAAGTTGACAAGGGGTGGACTGTGATGGTTAGGTTCATGTGTCAATTTGGCCAGGTGATAGTACCCAGCTGTCTGGTCAAACACTGGCCTAACAATTGCTGTGAGAATGTTTGTGGCTGGTTAATAAATCAACAGGCTGGTTTATTAAATCATCAGTCAATTGACTGCAGCTGTGACTGATGACTCATGAAAGGGCATGTCTTCCACAATGAGAGAATGCAATTGGCTGGATTTAATCCAATTAATCAGTTGGAGACTTATAAGCAAGACAGATAAAGGACCTTCACTTCTTCAGCTGCCTAGTGAAGTGTTTTCTGAGTTCATCGAAGTTGCCAGTTCATTTCCTGAGGAGTTCATTGAACACATTCATCAAAGATACCAGTTCATTTCTTGAGGAGTTTGTCAAAGTTGCCAGTTCATTTCCTGAGGAGTTCATCAGACATCTTGGAGTTGACAGTTTGCTGACCGCTGTACATAATTTGAACTCATGCATACCCACAGTTGCATGAGTCACTTTTACAAATTTTATAGTCATAGACACCTCTCATTGATTCTGTTTCCCTAGAGAACCCTAACTAATACAAGTAGCTTCTAGTGAATTACTGTTTTCCTTATTTGTAGTTGTTGATTTTATACATTGATATACTCATGCCATTATATTATCACAAAATCATAGAAAAAAAATCATCACTTTTTTCAGAAGTGATATGATTTCTTGGATATATTACAAGGTAATAAGTTACATTTATTAAACATGAAATTGAAAATATGCTGAGTCTACAATGAATTAGGATACATTTCCCAATACTTGTTTTTTTAAATTAAACAATTCTTTACTAATGGTATTGCTAAAAACAGCATTTCAAATTTAATTAGTCTCAGGATTATAGCCAAATAATCCTGACCAATCAGGTGTTGAAGGAAAATTGGCCTCATTGGAGGATGAAATCAATTCCTAACAATGTGCCAGAGATATGACTAATACAGGTACTTCCTAAGGACTAAAAGTATTTACAAAATATAGAGGCAGTATTGTTCACATAATTTTGGGTAAACATGAAACTTTCTGAGAGTTAATTTCTTTTATTTCACTAGTGATCAGAGAGGAAGAATCACAAGTTTTCTGAAATTCCAAATGGTGCAAAAGAATATTCATGTCATAGAGGATAAACTTTTTCTCATTTCTCAGGTATGAAAGTATATTTGTTCAAATTGATGTGTTTTTGTTAAATGACTAATACAAATTCACTGAAAGGACTATGATATGTCTCAAGAACATTAACAGATATTTCTGCCCCATAGCATAATTTATGCTCACAGAAAACACTGAATGTTTCTAATGATGGTGTTTACTTTAGGAAGTAAGTTGCAAATATAGCATCTGTAGATCTGTGTGTGAGAGCAACTCTATAATACATATGAATTCCATATATCCCATAAGTAATAAATAAAAAAATTGAACATATTATAAAGCAAAAATTTCCTAGAAGTATGCCAGTTCAAGTAATAAGAATAAAATAATTTTTGAGGCAAGTTCTAGAGGATAAATAAGAAATTTACTGGCAAAAGTGTGATTTCATGGAAATTATTCCATGCAAAATAATCCTTAAGATATCAAAAAGTTCATATATACAGTGCAGATTTTACTGTGAAAAATATTTGATATTTTTTGTTAGATATAAGGAATTGTATGTAATCTAAGTAAATTATTTAACACATCATTTTATCTGTTTAACAATTGATGGGGAATAGAAATTTCACTCAAGTTTTTTTTTTTTTTTACCACATATTAAAATTTTGAAGTAAATGATTTCCATGTGTCCCTCAAGTAATAAGGAGCATAGGGAAACCATAAACTTTCTCTTATGTACAATGCTATTCATTTAAGCATTGTTCTAGTTTGCTAATGCTGCTGGTATGCAAAACCCCAGAGATGGATTGGCTTTTATAAAAGGGGGTTTATTTGGTTACACAGTTATGGTCTTAAGGCCATAAAGTATACAAGGTAACATATCAGCAATTGGGTACCTTCACTGGAGGATGGCCAATGGTGTCCAGAAAACCTCTGTTAGCTGGGAAGGCATGTCGCTGGTGTCTGTTCCAAAGTTCTGGTTTCAAAATGTCTTTCTCACAGGACATTCCTCTCTAGGCTGCAGTTCCTCAAAAATGTCACTCTTAGTTGCACTTGGGGTATTTGTCCGCTCTTAGCTTCTCTGGAGCAAGAGTCTGCTTTCAATGGCCATCTTCAAACTGTCTCCCATCTGCAGCTCCTGTGCATTCTTCCAAGTGTCCCTCTTTTCTGTATCTCCTCTTAAAAATGTCACTGTCAACTGCACTGAGTTCCTTCTGTTTGTCAGCTCCTTTATGTCTCCAGTGATTTAATTTACACCAACCATGAATATTTGGGTATTATCCAATTAGAGTGATCACCCACATTTTGGTGGGGTACATCTCCATGGAAACACTCAAAAGAATCACAATCTAATCAAAACTGATACATCTGCCCACACAAGATTATATCAAAGATAATGGCATTTGGGGGACATAATACATTTAAACTGACAGAAGCATCATGTTAAACTTTGTGGGAGAAGTTGCATGGTAAATTTAGCAGAGGGAAATGAGAATTTGTACGGACTGAAGAGAAAGATGCCACCTGAAGAGAGGAAGGATAAGAAAGAAATTTAAGGGTCATTAATAAGGCATGTTTTTTTTTTGTTTGGTTGGTTGTTTTTTCATTTTTATTGAGATTGTTCAGATACCATACAATTATCCAAAGATCCAAAGTGTACAATCACTTGCCCCTGGGTACCCTCATACAGCTGTGCATCCATCACACTTAATTTTTGTTCAATTTTTGGAAACTTTTCATTACTCCAGACAAGAAATAAAGTGAAAGATGGAAAAAGAAAAATAGAAAAGGAAACTCTAATCCTCCCCTATCCCTAAACAACCCCCTCAATTGTTGACTCCTAGCATTGAAATAGTACCTTTGCTACTGTTTATGAAAAAATGTTGAAATACTACTAACTGTAGTATATAGTTTGTAATAGGTATATAGTTCTTCCCTATATGACCCTTTATTATTAACTTCTAATTGTATTGTCATACATTTGTTGTGATTCATGGAAGCGATTTCTAATATTTGTACAGTTGATCATGGACATTGCCCACCATAGGATTCAGTTTTATACATTCCCATCTTTTGACCTCCAACTTTCCTTCTGGTAACATATATGACTCTGAGCTTCCCCTTTCCACCTCATTCACACACCATTTGGCACTGTTAGTTATTCTCACGTCTTGCTACCAACACCCCTGTTCATTTCCAAACATTTAAGTTCATCCTAATTGAACATTCTGCTCATACTAAGCAACCACCCCCCGTTCTTAAACCTCATCCTATATCTTGGTACCTTATATTTCATGTCTATGAGTTTACATATTATAATTAATTCCTATCAGTGAGACCGTGCCATAATTGTCCTTATGTATCTGGCTTATTTCACTCAGTATATTGCCCTCAAGGTTTTGTCATCAACCCATTTTTTTTTAATATGGTTTTGTTCACTCACCATACATTCCATCCCAAGTAAATAATTGATGGTTCTCTGCATGGTCATACATTTATGTGTTCACCACCTTCACCACTATCTATATAAGGGCATCTACATTTCTTCCACAAGGCAGAAGGGAGAGTCAAAGAAGGTAGAGAGGCAAAAGAAAGAGGGAAAAAAATGACAGCTAGGAAGCAGCAAAAGGAAAAATAACCTTAAATCAAAGTAGAATAAAGAATCAGACAATAACACCAATGTAAAGTGTCTAACATGCCTCCCCTATCCCCCCCCTCTTATCTGCATTTACCTTGGTATATCACCTTTGTTACATTAAAGGAAGCATGATACAATGATTCTATTAGTTACAGTCTCTAGTTTATGCTGATTGAATCCCTACCCCAATGCCTTCCCATTTTTAACACCTTGCAAGGTTGACATTTGCTTGTTCTCCCTCGTAAAAGAACATATTTGTACATTTTGTCACAATTGCTGAATACTCTAGATTTCACCAAGTTACACAGTCCCAGTCTTTATCTTTCCTCCTTTCTTGTGGTGTCTCACATGCTCCCCACCTTCCTTTCTCACCCATATTCATAGTTATCTTTGTTCAGTGTACATACATTGTTGTGCTACCATCTCCCCAAATTGTGTTCCAAACCACACACTCCTGTCTTCTATCACCCTGTAGTGCTCCCTTTAGTATTTCCTGTAGGGCAGGTGTCTTGTTCACAAAGTCTCTCATTGTCTGTTTGTCAGAAAATATTTTGAGCTCTCCCTCATATTTGAAGGACAGCTTTGCTGGATATAGGATTCTTGGTTGGTGGTTTTTCTCTTTCAGTATCTTAAATATATCACACCACTTCCTTCTTCCCTCCATGGTTTCTGCTGAGAGATCCACACATAGTCTTATTAAGCTTCCTTTGTATGTAATGGATGACTTTTCTCTTGCTGCTTTCAGGATTCTCTCTTTGTCTTTGACATTTGATAATCTGATTATTAAGTGTCTTGGCATAGGCCTATTCATATCTCTTCTGTTTGGAGTACACTGCACTTCTTGGATCTGTAATTTTATGTCTTTCATAAGAGATGGGAAATTTCCATTAACTATTTCCTCTAATATTGCTTCTGCCCCCTTTTCCTTCTCTTCTCCTTCTAGGACACCAATGATACGTACATTATTGTACTTTGTTTCATCCTTGAGTTCCCAGAGACATTGCTCATATTTTTTCATTCTTTTCTCCATCTGCTCCTCTGTGTGTAGGCTTTCAGGTGTTTTGTTCTCCAGTTCCTGAGAGTTTTCTTCTGCCTCTTGAGATATGCTGTTGTATGTTTCCATTGTATCTTTCATCTCTTGTGTTGTACCTTTCATTTGCATAGATTCTACTAGTTGTTTTTTTGAATTCTTGATTTCTGCCTTATGTATGCCCAGTGTTTTCTTTTCAGCCTCTATCTCTTTTGCAAGCTCTTCTCTAAACTTTTTGAATTGATTTAGCAGGGAAATCACATAGAAGTGAATGAAAGCTGTATTCAACTTAGTTTTCAGAACTGTGTAACATACTGCTTTGGCAGAGTTCCAAGTGACAGCTTTCAAAAAAGTTGTTTTTCAGCCCAGGGAGAACATACAGAAGTGAATGAAAGCTGTATTCAACATAGTTTTCAGAACTGTGTAACATACTGCTTTCGCAGAGTTCCAAGTTAGTGCTTTCAAAAAAGTTGTTTTCAGCCCAGGGAAAACACATAGAAGTGAATGAAAGCTGTAAAAAAGTGAATTTTCAGCAAAGTCATAGTAGAGAGAAACCTTAGAAATGTATTGAATGTGGGAAGGCCTTGAGCCATGTCTCATCACTTGCTAATCATCAAAGCACTCACCCTGGAGAGAAACCATATGAATGCATAGAATGTGGAAAGTCTTTTAGTCGTGTTTCACATCTCATTGAACAACTGAGAATTTATACTCAAGAAAAACTCTATGAGTGTCATTTATGTGAGAAGGCCTTGATTCATATGTGTCTTTCATTCACCATCAGAAAATTCATGCTGGAAAGAAACCTTATGAATGTAGTGAATGTGGGAAAGCCTTTTGCTGTAGCTTACACCTTACTTGACGTCAAAGAATTCACACTGTAGAGAAGCAATATGAATGCAAGAAATGTCTGAAAGTCTTTAGTAGCCTTTCATTTCTTACTCAACACCAGAGTATTCATACAGAAGAAAAACCCTTTGAATGTCAAAAATGAAGGAAATCCTTCAACCAGCCTAATTCACTGAATCTGCATTTAAGAAATCACACTAGATTGAAATCTTATGAATGCAGTATATGTGTGAAAGCCTTCAGTCATAGATCATCCATGCTTCAATATCATAGAATTCATACTGGAGAGAAACCATATGAATGTATTGAATGTGGAAAAACCTTCAGTTGTAGTTCAAACCTTACCATACATCAGAGAGTCCATACTGGAGAAAAGCCATATAAATGTAATGAATGTGGGAAAGCTTTTAGAAAAGGCTCAAGTCTTACTGCTCATCAGGTAATACATAATGGAGAGAAAACTAATAGCTTTTTAAGTGTGGAAAAGACTTTAGGCCATATGAATCACTCTATGTGAGAAATCATGGAGGAGAGAAACCAAATCAATACAGTATTTGTCACAGTAATGCTAGCCATGAGAAAATTTATATTATAGAAGAGTTCTATGAATGTAGTGAATATGGGAAAATTTTTAGCAATAGTGCAAACCTTAAACTGCTCATCAAAGGGTTCATATTGGAGAGAAACCATATCAATGCAGTTAACATGGGAAAGCCTTTAACCAGTATGAATTTCTTAATTGACATAAATGAATCCACATTGTAGAAAAACCCTATACATGTAACAAATGTTAGAAAGATCCTAGGTAATAAGAAGCCCTTATAAAGCATGTACTAACACCTACAGGAAAAAAGTCATATGAATAAATAATAGTGGGACACCTTTCAGTTCAAGTACATCCTTCATTTTATGTCAACTCACATCAGAGGAAAACTCTATGTAAGAAATGTAGAAAGTGTTCACTAAGAAGTCTTGTTAGACATCAGGAGATTAATGCTACAATGACCTGAAGGATGCAGGGGTTATGTGTAAATCTTTGCCATGTAGCTTTTAGTAAGCATAGAAATCCACAGGAGAGCAAAAAAGTATAAAAGTGAATATGCATTTCCAATAGTGGTAGCAATTTTACTCAAAATGAGTTCTACATAAAAATTACTTTTAGCTAATGAGTATATAAAGATATTCAGTCTCCCATGGATGCAGTAAATGTGATAAAGTTGAATACTACAGCTGCAAAAGAAGTGGTGTGAATAAAATTCTGGGTCTCTAATAAAATTATGTTGTATTTAAAAAAACAATGTGTAATTTTGTAAAAGGTAATTAGAAAATCATCAAACATTTTGGTTATGTCAAATAATCCTTAAGTCAATAGTATTGACTTAATCACTGAATACTGTTTTTGGTATTTAATAATATTCTCTGCTTAAAAGAAATTCTCTTCATATAAATGAGGATTTAGAAGAAACATACATAATTGAATGGTCATCATGAAAAAATATTGCATAAAATATTTCACAAAAACACTAGAAATTCATTTAATAAAATCAATGAAAGTAAGTAAACATTATTTCTATTATCTATGTTACATGCAAGGCACAATGTATGCCATTTTTGTAAATATAAATGGATTACACATAAAGTAAATAAA
This sequence comes from Choloepus didactylus, assembly GCF_015220235.1. NCBI lineage: Eukaryota > Metazoa > Chordata > Mammalia > Pilosa > Megalonychidae > Choloepus > Choloepus didactylus. The sequence goes on from NC_051316.1 coordinate 4,664,353, forward strand.
ATGCAAATTGTAAAACTTATAATTATTAACATTCTGTTCCAAGTTTTCAACATATGAAAATCAAATAATTAAGATCTCTCAAGATAATTAGTTTAAGTAAAGAAATGGTAAGACTGAAACAGTTCTTTATGATTTTGAATGCTTCAAAACAAGCACAAGTAAAATAGTTGTGGTTAAGATAGTTAACTTGAATGAGGAGATTTCAGCAAAATCTAGAAATAATGTAGGCATATAGATATTTGTACAGAAGATGTGTACTTCAACAAATACTGGAATTCATGTCTGATGGAAGAGTGTTTTGAGGAAGCTTAATGTCAGGTGGTATAATTCATAGATGCTATGTGGAGGTGGGAAGATCAATTAAAGAGAGAGCAGGGGAACTCTTGATATACATTACAATAGAAAAATGGAATCAAATTAGACTAACTCAAATCAAAATCAATTTTTTATGGACATGATGCAAAGGAGGAAATAAAGGCCTCACACATAAATTATATCAACTGAAATCGAAGATTAGTAAAACATGAAATTTCTGGTCTTCTTTCCATTTTTTTATTGCAAACCATTCTCAGAAAAACCTCAGAACATTCACTATATGGCTTCTGTGCAACTATTATGCTAATTTCTAAATTTTCTGTTCTTTTGAAAAGGATCACTCATATACACATCATTCGTATGGTATCCTAAGAAAGTGTAAGGAGGCATTAGAGTCTAATACTTGACATTTCTGACTATTTTGGTCCCTTATTCTAATTTGTGTATTTCTGATAAAAGTTTCCTTTTAAGATTTTCTATATATTGGATACTTGAAAGAGTATGGTCAAACATGAAGTATGTTTTTTCTTTCTTTTTCTTATTCTTTCTCTTTTTAATGCAATTTTATAAATATATATTCACACATCATAAAATCCACCCAAAGTATACAATCAATGGCTCACAGGAGCATCATATAGCTGTGCATTCATCACCACAATTTTTGAGTATTTTCATAAATACAAAAAAAGAAAAAAATATATAAAAGAACACCCAAATCATCCCACACCTCTTATCCATCAATTATTTAATTTTGTCTTTATTTTATTACATATGATTATAAGTTGGCTTAGCTTCTCCTTTGCAGAAATAAGTTTCAGAATAGGAAGCCCTAAGATTGAGGGCTTTATCTACTATATTGGTAGTCCCCATTTCTTGTGAATATATCAGGAGTTCCCCAGATGTGGAAGTTTAATATTTCCACATGTTTCTCCAGTACCTCAAGAGGACTTTGCACATACATTTTAATTCTGTGTCTAAATTACTCTGGGATATACTGAGGCAACAGACTAACTTGTAAAAACCAGCATTGTACTTCCTATTCACATTTCCATGTAATTATGGTGTTCACATAAACTGACCATAAAAGTTAAATTAGATAGTGTGCTATAGAAAATATAAATTTTGCATCAAATAAAAATCTCTTTCTTTGGTCTCACACAGAAGTTGAAGTTTCAAAACACATTCAATATTGTATTTTACCCTTTAGTCTGATTTGCCTTAATCCTAGCCAGATCAGCTTCATTAATATCTCTGTTTGAAGTCTGATATTTTTTCATCATTTTTAACAGTTGCTGTATGGTGTAGTGCTCACATTTATATCTGGAGAACTATAATTCTGTGTCTTAGGTGTCACACAGATACCCAAAGTTCAAGGGACCAAACAGGCTATAAACAAAGAGCTTAGCATTTCAGAATTTAGAAATAACTGTAACAGCCCAGGAATAGATGTGACTGTTGTAAGATCATAAAATATAGGAAATTTTACAATAAGGCTTCCCCTGATAACATATACTCTCAATAAATCAGAATTTTCACATTATATTTAGTCCATATTGGTGAGGTTTTAAAATGTTTGTATTTTCCTCTCTGGCTTGTTTCACTCAATATATTCTCCTCAGGTTCTTTTACCCAGTTGCATGTCTCAAAACTTCATTAATTCCTGCAGCCACTCAGTATCCCATTGTATCCACACACCACAGATTTCCCATCTGTTTATCCATCCTTGTGCCCTTTGGCCACTATATTGGATTGCATTTATTATGTCACCCACAAAAGCTGTGTTCTTTAAGTCATTCTTGTGGGGGCAGACTTATGTGTCTTTTGATTAGAGTGGAAAGTTTTGATTGTTTCCATGGAAATATGTTTCACCCAGCTGTGGGTGAGATCTTTGAATTATTTCCATGGAATTTTGGACCCTGCCTATTCAGGATGGGTCTTGATTAGTTCACTGAAGTACTTAAGAGAGCTCAAGAGCCAAAAAAGACACAGATGCTTGGAAACACTTAGAGAAGCAGACAGAAAGTTGTTGGAGATGCTAAGCTAAGAAATGGAGCCCAGTGCTTGCCCCATAGAAGCTAAGAGAGGTCTCCCAGATGCTTAGAGAAAAATGCCCCAGGAGAAAAAAGCAGAGAGCTGAGAGAAGCTAAGAGAGATGGAACCCCAGGGACATTTTGGAGAAAGATATTTTGAAATAAATCTGAGTGCAGAGGACCAGTAGATGCCAGCCACATGTCTTCCCTGCAAACAAAGGTGTTCCAGATGCCATCAGCCCTTCCTCAATGAAGGTATCTTCTTTTTGATGTCTTAGTTTAGAAACATTTTTGGCCAAAGACTGTAAATTTCTAACTTAATAAGTCCTCTTTATAACTGCAAATCCATTTCTGTTAGTTTGCATTCTGGCAGCATTAGCAAACCAGAACATCTTGGTACCAGAGAAGTGGGGTGATTCTAAGTTTGCAAATATCAAACATGTTGGAATTGCTTTATATATGAATAAGGGAAGATTTTGGAAAAACCACAAAGAGCTTGATAGACAAGGCCTAGATTACTTTGGATAGACTGTTGGTAGAAATATGGACTCAAGAGATATTTGTGATGAGACCTTAGACAGACATGATAATTGTGTCATTGCCAACTGGAAAAAAGGCAATCCTTGTTTTAAGGTGACAGAGAATTTGGTAAAATTGAGTCCTGGTGTTGGGTGGAAGACAATATTTGAAAGGAATGAGTTTGAATACTTATCTGAAGAGATCTCCAAGCTAAATATGGAAAATACAGCCTGGCTTCTCCTTGCAACATATAGTAAAATGTGAGAGGAAAGAGTTAAGCTGAGAACTGAACTCTTGGATACAAAGAAAGCAGAAAATTATGCTCTGTAAAATTCCAGGTTTCCAGAAAGTGAGACTCAAGGTGCCCATGCCACACATGAGGATTTATCTAAACATGGAACCATCCAGCCACTTCATAATAAGCCAGGATTGGAAATGGAGTTATCCAGGAAGGATTTGTGGAAAGTCCTGTTGTCTGATGGTTTTTGACCCATGAATGCTTTATGCCATCCCAACAAAATTTTTGTGTGATCTGTATAAATGGAACTACTTGCAGTGTGTTCAGGAGTGGATGGAGAAGGGACATGTTGATGGAAAGATGACTTCAAGGGCAAAGTCATGGAAGCTAAGATCTGAAGCCAAGAAATCTCAGACTAGCAGAGCAGACTCTCCCATGAAAGTTAAGAGGGTGAGATTACCCTGGATGAAGAAGCCTGGTCTCCTGCCTTGATGTTCTGGAAGAGTGCTGTCACCACAAGCCTTAGAGAGGGTGGAGCATGTTCCCCAGGGATTGGGGAGAACCTGGCCACCACCCTACTCTTCTGAAGGGGTTGAGCATATGCCCCAGAAATGTCAGAGTGTTCAGGTGCCCTGATGTTTGAGGAGGGTGAAGGTGAGAACAAGAAGGTCTCCACAAAGCATGGACATGTTGGAGCAAACACCCAACATTTGAAGAGAGCAAGGCCACTGGGTCAGCCTTTTGAAAGGGTGGGACTCCCACTCTCTCAAGCACTGGGGATAATTTGTCATTCTGCAAATGACTCTCAGACTTTGAAATCTAACAATATATGTCCTGTGGGTTTTAAGAATTGTTTTGGTCCCATGACTCCCATTTTTCATTCAGTTTCTCCCTCTGGTAATGCGAATGCTTATCCTATGACTGTCACTCCTTTGTTTATTGTAAGTAGATAACTTATTCTAAGTTTCACATCTAGAGGGGAATTATTCCGTAGGACAAACCATGCCTGCAGTGATTTTGAAAAGACTTGGTATCTGTCCATACTGTGACAGAATGAATGTATTTTTGCATTTGGGAAGACAAGACTTTTTGTGGTCCAGGGGGTGGAATGTGCTAGTTTGAATCCATTGTGTCCTCCACAAAAGCCATGTTCTTTAATGTAATCTTGTAGGGGCAGACTTATTTGTCTTTTGATTAGAGTGGAAATTTTTGATTGAGTGTTTCCGTGGAGATGTTACCCAACTGTGGTTGAGAACTTTGATGAAATTATTTGCATGAAGGCATGGACCCTGCCCCTTCAGGCTGGGTCTTGGCTAGTTCATTAACATGCTTAAGAGAGCTCAAGAGCCAACACAGATGCAGATGCTTGGAGACACATGGAGATGCAGACAGAAAGATGTTTGGAGAGGCTATGCTAAGAGATGAAACCCAGAGTTTGCCCCAGAGAAGAGAGGACTCCCAGATGCTTAGAGAGAAATGTGCCAAGAGAATAAAACAGAGAGCTCAGAAAAGCTAAGAGAAACAGAATTTCAGAGACATTTTGGAAAAGGCCATTTTGAACCCAAGAGACAAGGTCAAGAAATCATCAGCCATGTGCCTCCCAGCTAACTCTGGTGTTCCAGATGCCATCAGCCTTTTCTCAGGAAAGGTATCCTCTTGTTGATGCCTTAGTTTGGACACATTTTTGGTCTAAGGACTGTAAATTTGTAAGTTAATTAATCTCCCCTCCCTTTTTTTAAAAAAGCAATCAATTTCTGGTATTTTGCCTTCTGGCTGCATTACAAAATGGAAGCACCACCTCCATCCATTGCAAATCATGAATACTGCTGCCAAAAACACCACTGGGCAAATGTCCATTCATGACCATGCTTTTAGTTTGCCAAGTATATACCTAACAATATGGTTGCAGGAACACATGGCAATCCTATACTTGGCCTCCTGTGGGACCACCACACTGCTCTCCAGATGGACTGCACCATTCTACTTCCCTATCAACAGTGAATCCCTATGTCCATATTTTCTCCAGCAGTTGCATATTTCTGTTTATTTATGAAAAGTTTTTTTCACACACTACACAATGCATCCTAAGTAAGCAATCAGTGGTTCCTGGTACAATCACATATTTATGCATTTGCCACTGAATCTATATGAGAACATTTCCATTTCTTCCCCTGAGAAAGATGAAGAGGAAAAAGTGAAGAATAAAAAAATAAAATAAAATAAAAAGGAGAAACAAAGGTAACAAAGAATCCCATAACTCTCCCTTCTACCCCCCTCTTATCAACATTTAGCTTTTGTATATTACCCTTGTTACATGTCATGGAAGTAAATTACAATACTACTATTATGTATAGATTCTAATTTGCATTAATTGCATTTTCCATATATATTCCCATTTTCAGCACCTTGAAATCTGAACATTAATTTGTTCTCCTTCTTGTAAAAACATTTTTATATTTGTTCATTTAATCATCATCACCTCTAGGTTTTCCTATGTTATACCATCCCAGTCCTTATTTTCTTTCATTCTTGTGTCATATATGCCCATAACCTCCCTCTTTCAAGCATAATCACACTAAGCTTTATTCAGTGTACCTACATTATTTTGCTACTGTCAAGTGTTATTTTATTATTCATTTCTAGATCTTTACTCTCAATCAGTTTGAAAATAACTCTTTCAACATCAAATATCCAGATGCTATTCTCCTTCTACTCCTATTAACATGTGTTCTCAAATTTAATTCCCAATGTTTGCTCATTATTGTTAGTTCATATTAGTGAGAACATACATTATTTGTCCTTTTGTTTCTGGCTTATTTTGCTCAACATAAGTCCCTCAAGGTTCATCCACATTGTTATATGCTTCAGGACTTTATTCTGTATACAACTTCATAATTTCCAATCATATGTATATTGCAGTTTGTTTATCCATTCACCTATTTATGGACATTTGGGCTATTTTCATCTCTTGGCAATCATGAATAATGCTGCTATAAACATCAGTGTGAAAATGTCTGTCCATGTCTCTTCCACCAATTCCTTAGAATAAATACCTAGTAATGGGACCACTGCATACTATGGCAGTTATATACTTAGCTGTCCAAAGAACTGCTACATTACCTTGGGATTGTTTGCACTGTTCTACATTACAACCAACAGAGAATAAGTGTGCCTCTTTCTCTACATCCTTTCCAGCACATGTAGCTTTCTGTTTTTTGGTTTTTATTTTTTTGGATAATACCCACTCTAGTAGATGTGAGAAGATATCTCACTGTGGTTTTGATTTACATATCCCTAATAGACAGTGATATTGTGCATCTTTAAAATATTTTGAGCCATTTTTATTTCCACTTTAGAAAACTGTATTTTCATGTCTTTTGACCATTTTTTTGTTTTGTTTCTGTTGTTGTGTTGTAGGATCTCTAGGTAGTTCTGGATATTAAAACATTATCTGATATGTGGTTTCCAAATATTGTCCCTATCATGTAGAATCCCTTTCTACTTTTCTAACAAAGTCCTTTGTTGCAAAAAAGTATTCAATTTTGTGGAGATGTCATTAATCTATTTCTCTTTTCATTACTCATACTTTGGAAATAAGGTCTAGGAAATCATCTCTTATCACAATATATTCAAGATATTTCCCAACATTTTCTTCTAAAAGTTTTATGGTCTTTGCTCTAGTGATTTAGGTCCCTGATGCATTTTGAGTTAATTTTTGTATCAAGTGTGATATAGGAGTCCTATTTCAATCTTCTAGTTATGAATATCCAGTTCTCCAAGCACAATTTATTGGAGAGGATGCTCTGTACCAGTTTAGTTTTCTTGTCTGCCTTATCAAAGATCAAATGACCATAGATGAAAGGGCCTATTTGAAACCTCAGTCTGATTCCATTGGTCACTATATCTATTTTTATACCAGTACCATGCTGTTTTTCAATTAAATTCAGTTTTATTGAGATATATTCACATACCATACAATCATCCATGGTGTACAATCAACTGTTCACAGCACCATCATAAGAGTTGTGGATTCCTCACCCCAATATATTTTTGAACATTTTCCTTATACCAGAAAGAATCAGAATAAGAATAAAAAATAAAAGTAAAAAAAGAACCAAATCACCCCCATCCCACCCTATTTTTCATTTACTTTTTGTCCCATTTTTCTACTCATCCATTCATAAACTGAATAAAGGGTGTGTGATCCACAAGGCTTTCACAATCACATTGTCACCCCTTGTGAGCTACATTGTTATACAATCAACTTCAAGAGTCCAGTCTACTGGTTTGGAGTTTGGTAGTTTCAGATATTTATTTTTGCTATTCCAATACAATAAAACCTAAAAATTGTTATCTATGTAGTGCATAAGAATGCCCACTAGAGTGACCTCTTGACTCCATTTGAAATCTCTCAGCCACTGAAACTTTATTTCATTTCATTTCACATCCCCCTTTTGGTCAAGATGTTCTCAATCCCAAAATGCCAGGTCCACACTCATTCCAGGAGTCATATCCTGGGTTTCCTGGGAGGCTTACAACCTGGGAAGTCACATCCCATGTAGGGGGAGGGCAGCAAGATCACCTGCAAAGGTAGCTTAGAGAGAGAGGGCCACATCTCAACAACAAAGAGGTAAATCTACATCTAGTTTTCCAAGAAACGGTTAGACTGTCTTCCAGAGTGGGTGAACCATTATACAGTTCCACCAACAATGAGTAGGAGTTCCAAATTGTCCACATTGTCTCCAGCATTTGTAGTTTCCTCTTTGTTTAATGGCAGCCATTCTAATTGGTGTGTGATGGTATCTCATTGTGGTCTTAATTTGCATCTCTCTAATAGCTAGTGAAGCTGAACATTTTTTCATGTGTTTCTTGGCCACTTGTATTTCCTCTTCAGAGAGCTGTCTTTGCACATCTTTTGCCCATTTTATAATTGGACTGTCTGTACTACTGTCATTGAGTTGTAGGATTTCTTTATATATTCAAGTTATCAGCCTTTTGTCAGATACATGATTTCCAAAAATTTGTTCCCATTGAGTTGGCTTCCTCTTCACCTTTTTGACAAATTCCTTTGAGATACAAAAACTTCTAAGCTGGAGGAGTTCCCATTTACCTATTTTTTCTTTCATTGCATGTGCTTTGGGTGTAAAGTCTAGGAAGTGGCCACCTAATACAAGGTCTTGAAGATGTTTCCCTACATTATGTTCTAGAATTTTTATGGTACTGTCTTTTATATTGAGATCTTTGATCCACTTTGAGTTAATTTTTTGTAGGGTGTTAGGTAGGGGTCCTCTTTCATTCTTTTTGATATGGATATCCAACTATCCCAGCCCCATTTATTGAAAAGACTGTTATGTCCCAGTTCAGTGACTTTGGGGACCTTATCAAAGATCAGTTGGCCATAGATCTGGGTCTATTTCTGAATTCTCAATTCAATTTCATTGATCAATATGTCTATTTTTGTGCTAGTACCATGCTGTTTTGACAACTGTGGCTTTATAAAAAGCTTAAAAGTCAGGGAGTGTAAGTCCTCCCAGTTTGCTTTTCTTTATTAGAGTGTTTTTAGCAATTTGTATAGATCTTTTACATCTTTGGATAAGTTTATTCCTATGGACTTGATTTTTTTAGTTGCTATTGAAAATGGTATCTTTCTTGAATGTCTTTTCAATTTGTTCATTTCTAGAATATAGAAACATTACTGATTTATGTGTGCTAGTCTTGTATCCCACTACTTAGCTAAATTTGTTTATTAGCTCTAGTAGCTGAATCATGAATTTCTCAGGGTTTTCCAGATACAAGATCCTATCATCGGCAAATAATGACAGTTGTACTTCTTCTTTTCCAATTTGGGTCCCTTTTATTTCTTTGTCTTGCTGGTTTGCACTGACTAAAACTTCTAGCAAAATGTTGAATAACTGTAGTGACATCAGGCATGCTTGTCTCATTCCTGATCTTAGACGGAAGGCTTTTAGTCTCTCACCATTGAGTACTATGCTGGCTGTGGGTGTTTCACATATACTCTTTTTCATTTTGAGGAAGTTTCCTTCAATCCCTACATATTGAAGGGTTTTTATCAAAAAGGGTGTTGGATTTTGTCAAATGCTTTTTCAGCCTCTATTGAGATGATCATTTGATTTTTCTCTTTTGATTTATTAATCTGTTGTAACACAGTGATTGATTTTTTTACGTTGATCTAAACTTGCATGCCTGGAATGAACCCCACTTGGTCATTGTGTGTGATTTTTTTAACGTGTCTTTGGATTCGATTTGCAAGTATATTGTTGAGAAGTTTTGCATGTATATTCATTAGTCAAAGTGGCTGGTAGTTTTCCTTTTTTGTAGCATCTTTGCCTGGCTTTGATATTAGAGTGATGTTAGCTTCAAAAACGGGTTAGGTAGTGTTTCATTTTCTTCAATGTTTTGAAGGAGTTGAAGTAAGATTGGTGTCAGTTATTTTTGGAAAGTTTGGTAGAATTCCCCTGTGAAGCCATCTGGCCCTGAGCATTTATTTGTCGGAGGATTTCTGATGACGGATTGGATCTCTTGGCTTGTGATTGGTTGGTTGAAGTCTTTTATTTCTTCTCTGGTCAGTCTAAAACAGTCATATGTTTCCAGGAAATTGTTGGTTCCCTGTATATTATCCAGTTTGTTGGCATACATTTTTTCATAATATCCTCATATTTCTTTTTTAATTTCTTTGGGATCTGCAGTAATGTCACCTTTCTCACTCATTATTTTGTTTATATGGGTCTTCTCTCTTTTTTATTTTGTCAGTCTAGGTAGGGGCTTGTCAATCTTGTTGATCTTCTCAAAGAACAAGCTTTTGGTGTTATTTATTTTCTTTATTTATTTATTTTTTTTTTTTGTTCTCTATGTCATTTATTTCTGCTTAATCCTTGTTATTTCTTTTCTTCTACTTGGTTTAGGATTTGTTTGCTCTTCATTTTCTAGCTTCTTCAGTTGCTTCATTAGTTCTTTCATTTTAGCTCTTTCCTCCTTTTTAATTGATACATTTGCTATAAATTTCCACCTCAGTACTGCTTTTGCTTCATCCCATAGGTTTTGATATGTTGTGTTCTCATTTTCATTCATCTCTATATATTTGGCAATTTCTCTTGTTATATCTTCTTTAACCCACTGATTGTTTAGGAGCACATTGTTTATCCTCCAGTATTTGTGAATTTTCCAAGTCTCTGATGTTTTTTGAATTCTAATTGTATTCCATTTTGAATTCTAATTGTATTCCATTGTGATCAAAGAATGTGCTTTGAAAAATCACATTTTTTTAATTTATTGAGGCTTGTTTTATGTCCCAGGATATGATCTATTCTAGAGAAAGTTCCATGAGCACTAGAAAATGTTTACCCTGGTGATTTGGTATGTATTGTTACATATGTGTCTGTTAAATCCATTTAATTTATCAGGTGATTTAGGTTTTCAGTTTCCTTACTGGTCTTCTCTCTGGTTGATCTATTTATAGGTGAGAGTGATCTGTTGAACTCTCTGACAATTATTGTGGAAACTTCAGTTTCTTCCTTTAGTTTTGCCAGTGTTTGTCTCCGGTATGTTGTGGCATCTTGATGTGCGTAAACATCTATGACTGCTATTTCTTTTCATTCAATTGCCCCTTTTATTAGCATATAGTGGCCTTCTTTGTCTCTCATAGCATCCTTGCATTTAAAGTCTATATGATCTGGGATTAATATTGCTACTCCTGCTTTCTTTTGGCTATAGCTTGCATGAAATATATTTCCATCCTTTCACTTTCAATTTCTTTGTGTCCCTGTGTCTAATATGTGTCTCTTTTGTGCAACATATTGATGGTTCATTTGTTGATCAGTTCTTCAAATCTGTATCTTCTAATTGGGGAGTTTAATCTGTTTACATTGAATGTTATTACTGTGAAGTCATTTCTTGAATCATCCATCTTATCTTTTGGTTTATTTTGAGCAGATATAATTTTTCCTCTCTCTCTTAATGTCCTTTAATGAACCCATACTTAATCTCTTTAGTACTGAACCTTTCTCTGTCTCTCTCTCGCCTTTCTTTGTTTCTCTGTCAGTAGGGCTCCCTTTAGTATCTCAAGTAAGGCAAGTCTCTTGTTAGCAAATTCTCTCAGCTTTTGTTTGTCTTTGAAAAATTTAAGCTCTCCCTCAAATTTGAAGGAGAGCTTTGCTGGATAAAGTATTCTTGGTTGGCAATTTTTCTCTCTCAGAATTTTAAATATGTCATGCCACTGCCTTCTTGCCTCCATGGTGGCTTCTGAGTAGTCACTACTTTGTCTTATGTTGTTTCCTTTAGATGTGGTGAATTGCTTTTCTCTTGCTGCATTCAGAACTTGCTCCTTCTCTTCAGTATTTGAGAGTCTGATCAGAATATGTCTTGGAGTGGGTTTATTTGGATTTATTCTATTTGGAGTTCACTGGGCATTTTTCCTTTGTGTATTTATATTTTGTAGAAGGTTTGGGAAGTTTTCCCCAACAATTTCTTTGAATACATTTTCTAGACCTTTACCCTTCTCTTACCCTTCTGGAACACCAATAAGTCTTATATTTGGACATTTTATATTATCTGTCATATCCCTGATATCCATTTTCATTTCTTTTTAATTTTCCCCATTCTTCCTTTTGTTCTTTTATTTTCCATTCTGTCATCCTTGAGGTCACTGATTTGCAGTTCAGCTTCCTCTAATCTTGTAGTATGAGTGTTCAGAATCTTTTTAATTTGGTCAATATTTTCTTTCATTTCCACAAGATCATCTATTTTTTATTTACTCTTGTAATTTCTTCTTTTTGCTCTTCTGGATTCTTCTTCATGTCCTTTATATCCTGTTCCATGCTCTCATTTTTTCTCTTTAGTTCTTTGATTAATTGCTCCAAATACTCTGTCTCCTCTGATCTTTTGATTTGTGTGTTTGGGTTTGGGTTATCTGTATCATATGTTTTTCTCATATACTTTAAAATTTTCTGTTGTTTTTTGCCTCTTGGCATTTGCTTACCTTAATAGGGTTCTTTTAGGATTTGTAGGCTCATTCAAACACTTATCTCTAATTGTCAGACCTATAGCTTCATGGAGTACACTTTAACTAACCAGCAGATAGCATCTGTGAGCCACTTATCCCTTCAAGCCACATCTCCCCCCAGTTTGTCTTTGTGATGAGTAGGGATGTGAGTCTTTTGGGGTCTGATTTGTGCACCAAGTTTCTGTGTGTACTTGGTGCTGCCTGCCATGAATATTGGGCATGGGTTTGAGTGGTAAAGCAGGGAGGACAGCTTTAATAATCAAATCTCCCAAGTGTTCCTGGAGATTTAAAGCTGTTGCAATAGTACAATTCTTCAGTTCGGTCTCATTCCAGCTTGCCTCTGTCACTGAGCCACAAGTCCTTGGTATTGGCATGTGGTCACTGGGACTTGTGAGCAGGTCTCTCTTCCAAGTCATGCCCTCCTAGGTCCTCTGCTGAGAGAAGGTTCTGCTATGTCACATATAAGTGCCATCCACCCAGGGAAATTCTGGGCCACAGGGCTGGGTAGGGGCATTCCCAGTCTTCTGAAAGTATGGCTGAATGTGGCATGTTAATTTCCCCCTTTTCACACAGCTTCTCCTTCCCAGCTACAGGACAATTAACTGCAGGTGAATGAAAGGCTATTGTCCACACCTGATATTGTGGTGTGTGCCTATGTTGTTGGAAACACTTCCCATCACAGTGGGTTGTTTGGTGCAGCTCTGAGCTGTGGTGCTGGTGCCAGGCAGGAGCATTCCTGGCCCTCATGGAAGATGGCTGTAAGGGGATGCCCCACTTTTCTTGGGAAGTTGTGGTGTTTAGCAAATTTTATCAGCCAGTGGACTTATTGCTTTGTTTCTCAGAGCTATCTAACTCTGCTCTTGCCTGGACCCAAATTGCAAGTATTTGAGGCTCTCTGTAATGGGCTTCTTAGAGTAATTGTTTTAGAAAAAGAGAAAATGATAAAAAAAAAAAAAAAAGGAAAGGAAGAGCACTCCTTGCAGATCTAAAGGGCTATTGAAATGCTAAGAGACAAGGAGATTAATGCCATTAAGGAACAATCAAGAAAGCAGAGAAAGCAGCTTTTCTAACAAGGAACCTCACCCTCTGAATTTGCACACGAGACTAATTCTGTTTGAGCCCTGCCCTTCTCCATTTTAGTTTCACCAGAACTCCAAAAATTCTCTGCTTTTATTTATTTTTTTGCTGCTTTCCTAGCCCTATTTCCTCTCCACCAGGCTGACTGATCCCACAGTCTCCAGTGTCTACTCTCTGTCTATCTGTATTTGGAGTTTGGATCAGCAGTCTAAGTTTTCAACAAGAGCCACAACTGCAGTTCTCCATCCTAGTTTCTGGCTCTGATGACCCCTCCTCCTGTGGGACTGAGCCTGGCAGGGAAGGGCACAGGAACCCTGGCCATGAGAACTTACAGATTTTGCTGATCTCAGCTGTTCCACACATTCATGAGTGTTGTATGAAATGTGTCCAAACTCAAATTGCTCTGCAGTGTCTGGTCCATGCAGTTCCTGGCTTTCTACCTAATGACCTGGAGGAGTAACTAAAACCTTCACCTCACCACTCTGTCATCTTGCCCTGCCTCCCAGTACCATGCTGTTTTGGCCATTGTAGATTTGAGATATGCTTTAATGATAGGTAGTGAGTGATCTCCCACTGCATTCCTATTTCTTAAAATATCTTAGCTCTTTAGGGCATGCCAAGAAAGTTGTGATTTTAATTGTTATTGCATTGAATCTATAGATCTGTTTGCATAAAATAGACATCTTAACTGTATTTAATCTTCCAATCCATGAACATCATATGTCATTCCATTTATTTAAGTCTTTTATATTTCTTTTAGCAATTTTTGTGTATAGGTCTTTTGTGGTCTTGTTAAATTTCTTTTTAAATATTTGATTCTTTTGGTTGCTATGTAAATGAAATGAAATGTTTTTGCTTGATTTGATCTTCAGATTTCTTCTTACTAGTGTATAGGAAAACAACTGAATTTTGCATGTTAGTATTTTACTCTGTCACTTTGCTGTACTCATTGCTTAGCTCTCCTAGATTTGCTGTAGGTTTCTCAGGATTTTCTACATATAGTATCAGGTCTTCTGCAAATAGTGAGTGTTTTAATTCTTCCTTTCCAATTTGAATGTATTTTGTTACTGTTTACTGCCTAATTTGTCTAGATAGAACTTCCATCACAATGTTGAATAACAATGGTGACAGTAGGCATCCTTGTCTTGTTACTGAATTTAGAGGGAAGTCTCAGTTTTTCCCCATTGAGAATGATGTTAACTGTTGGGTTTTTATACATTCATTTCTTACATTGAGGAAGTTCATTTCCATTCCTATCCCTTGAATTGATTTTCCTCAATAAAGGATGTTGAATTTTGCCAAATTACTTTTTGGCATAAATCAGATGATTATTTGCTTTTTCCCTTTTGATATATTGATGTGATATGTTACGTTACTTGTTTTTCTTGTGCTGAACTACCTTCATACCTGGAATAAATCACATTTGACCATGATGTATAATTCTTTTAAAGTGATGCTAGATTTGTTTTGCAAATATTTTACATCTATATTAATCATCTCTAATTCTCTATTCCTGTAGTATATTTGTCTATATGTGGTACTTGGGTGATATCAACTTCATAGAATTAGGTAGCTTTCCCTCCTCTTTAATTATTTTTGAAGAATTTGAGCAGGATTGGTGATAATTCTTTCTTGAATGCCTAATAAATTTCACATGTGAAAACATGAGTTCCTTGATTTTCTTTTTGTGAGCTTTTTGATGAATCATTCAGTCTCTTTACTTGTGATTTTCTTTGAGGTCATCTTTCTTCTTGAGTCAATGATGGTTGTTCATGCTTTTCTAGGAAGTTTCCATCTCATTTACTTTGTTGAGATTTTTTAGCATGTTGTTGCTCATATATCCTTTTATTATCTCCTTTATTCATAGTTTCAGTATATATGTCCCAACCTCCCATTTTTTAAATTTTATTTGCAACCTGTCTCTCCAATTTTGTCATACTTGCTAATGGTCCCCCCTCCTTTTATTGACTTTTCCCGAAGAAAAAACTCCTTGTTTTATTGGTTCTCTTTATTGTATCCATGTTCTCAGTTTCATTTATAACTTTTTTGGAAGATTCATATATTTATTGTGAAATGGTACAGTATTAATTTAGCATATTTTTGAAGATTTTTCATTAGTTGTTTCTACTCCTGTATCTCAGTTGAAGTGCAGCTTTTTTCCTTTAACTGGGCCATATCTTCCTTTTTCTTATTGTGACTCATAATTGTTGTCTAGGCATCTGGCTTCTGTGATTACCCAAATCAGATTTTCTCAGACCTGACAGTCTCAGGTCTCAGGAGGAAGATTTAATCAGCGTCAAGTTTCCCTGAGGAGAAGATTGTTATACATTCCTGCCATGCAACTAGTCACAGAGTTTTCCAATCCTGTCCAGAAGGTGGCACTTGTCATCCTGCAGCTCCCCACTGGTGTAAAGAGGTTCCATCCCTTTAAATCTCAATGGTCTCTGTACTGACTGGAGCTAAGGATGTCACAAAACAAGCTTAAGTCTTATCTGTTGGTTTTAACACTCCTATGCCCTGGGGTATGAATTCTCTGAGGGTGGTCAGCCACTTGAGCTGGGTCCCATCCCCTTTTCTTAGGAAAGATACACCCTTTGGGGAGTTATCTTCTACACTTGAATTCCTACTTTGTCTCTCTGAATCTGTTAACTCCACCTTCGCCTGGGTCAATAATGACAATTGAAAATTCCTGATGCCTTCTCTAGTGACAGTCTTAGAATGAGAGACAAAAGGAAAAGGAACAAAAGCCTCTTTTTAGAGCCAGCCCTCAGACACCCTATTTCACTGGTCAACTGGTATTGGTACCTGGTTGGGACACAGCCATTTTTTCCAAAAGACTCTGTTTTAAATTTGGTATTTTTTTTCTGTCAGCCCTGCCTTTCTGCCAGGAGGAACCTCAAATTCTTTTCCTATTGTCTCTAGTTTTATCTGTGCTTGTAGCTTGCATTCAGTAATCCAAATTTGTTAATTAAAATGCAATTGGTGCTTGATTGAGTTTTTGCCCTCACTCCATGTAACCAACTTTTATTTTTCCAGAAAGAAGTATTCCAGTCCAGACTGCTGTGCCACTGTGGTGGGGCACCATCTCCACAGCTTGGGGAGATTTACTTGCAGTTGATGCTGTGATCTCAGCCCTTCTACCCATTCCACTCTTGTGTATGGTGTGTGTCCAGACACAGATATCCCCCAACAGTTGTTCCAGACAATATACTAGTTTTCCTGGCTATTTACTTATTTTTCTAGAGAAATAACTAAATTCCACAACTTTCTATGCTGCCATCTTTCCCTGTCTCTCAGTAATATTTTGAAAGGAATCTTTAATTTTTATTGCTGAGCTGTAGGCCTCAACAGTGAGCTTCAAATATTCAGTAAAGCATATTGTAATATGTTGTGCTCCTATCCATGCTTTTTCTATCATTCATAAAGCATATGCAGACCAGAGTTAGCAAAATTTTAAGGGGTATAGAATTTTTGCAATGAGAAATGAGCCTTGGCTTCAACTTAAAGTCACCAGCTACATTAGCTCCAAAATGTTTGCTAATTTTTCCTTCAAAGCTTTGAAGCCAAGCATTAACCATTGCTCTCCAGTTATGAAGGCCCTAGATGGTGCCTTTTTCTGATAGAAGTCTGTTTTGTCTGCATTGAGAATCTGATTTTTAGTGTAGCCAACTTCAACAATGATCTTAACCAGATCTTCTGGATAACTTGCACCATCTATATCAGCACTTGCTCCTTCATCTTGCAATTTATATTACAGAGATGGCTTCTTTCCTTAAGCTTCATTGAAAAGCTTTGCTAGATTCAATTTTTCCTTCTGCAGCCTCCTCACCTCTTTCAAATTCCATAGATTTGAAGAGACTTATGGATTTGCTCTGGATTTGATTTTGGCTTAAGGGAATGTTGTGGCTAGTTTGATCTTCTATCCAGACAAATAAAACATTTTCCAAATCAACAGCAAGGGTTTTACACTCTTATCATACATGTGTTCAATGGAGTAACACTTTCAATTTCTTTCAAGAACTTTTTCTTTACATTCACAACTCAGATGTTTGGCACAAGAGGACTAGCCTTTAGCCTATCTTGGATTTCAACATGCCTTTACTCACCATGCTTGATCAATTTTCTATTTTTATTTAAATTGTGGGTCCAATTTTTTCCTTTCACTTGAATACTCTTCCTTTCACTTTCACTTGTAACACTCGGAGGCTATTTTAGGGTTATTAATTGGCCTAATTTCAATATTGTGTCTCAGAGTATACAGAGGCTAAGGAAAGGGAGAAAGACCAGGGAATGGGGGGTTGGTGGAGTATTGAGAACACACACATTTATAAAGTTCACCATCTTATATGGGCACAGTTCATGATACCTTAAGCAATTATAATATTAACACCAAAGATCACTAGTCATAGAGCATCATGACAGATATAATAATAATTAAAAAGCTTGAAATATTGCAAGAATTACCAAAATGTGTCACAGAGGCCTGAAGTGAGCACATTCTTTTGGAAAAATGGAGCTAATAGGCATGCTGGATACAGGGTCACCATAAGCTTTCAATATGTGGAAACATGCAATATATGTAAAGTGCAATAAAGCAAAAACAACAACAACAAAAAAAACCATGAAGTATGCCTGTAAAAACTATGTCCTAATAAATCCCCTCTCCACCTTCCTTAGCAAGAGAGAACTAATATTATATTTATTTATTCTTTATTTGACCATGAATTATTTTATTTTCCTTTTCTAAAGCTTTTTATATACTACATCATGCAATAGTAACTCTTTTGATTAAATCCCTTGTTTAAACTCAAATTTGTATTTTTGTGTTTAATCCACATTTTTAATGTATCAGTAGTCTTTCCTTTTAAAATTATGTCAAATTATATTCCATAAATATTTCACATTGTTTCTTTTCATTTGTTGCACAACTTCACCATTTACACTTTTACCTGTTAATGAATAAAGCTACTATGAATAATTTTTTATAAGTTTCTTTTTGATTATGCATTCAGTTCTCTTGAATACACAATGAAGAAAGAATTCATAGGTTAATAGGATAGGTGATGCATAGTTTTTAAAGAAACTGCTCAAGTTTGTGTGAAATGCATCATTTGTAACTAATTTTGTAACTGTGAGACTTCATTTAACAGGCTCATCATGATGATTTGATTTTGTCAGACTTGTTAATTTTAGAAATTCTGGTATTGTGTAGCAGAATACCATTGTGGTCTTAATTATCAGCTCCATTGAGGATATACCAGGATGGATGATATACTGAGATGTTAAACAAGACTGCATGAATTTAAAAACCTTAATTATGCAAAATATGTTCTGTATCACAAAAGATGAAATTAAATAACAAAAAACAAAATTTTGGTGATTCAACAACACAAGTTTAAACAATCTGTACATAAAAAAGAAGTCATAACAATGTGATTGTGAAAACCTTGTGGATTTGCCCTCTATTCATTTTATGGGTGGATGAGTAGAAGAATGGGGACAAACACTGAATGAAAAATATGATGGGATGGGGGATGACTTGGGTGTTCTCTTTTATGTTTATTACTTATTCTGGTTCTGATTATTTTTGGTGGAAGGAAAGGGGTCAACAATAGACTGGGGTGATGAAGTCATATCTATATGATGGTATTGTGAACAGTTGATTGTACACTATAGATGATCATATGGTATGTGAATACATCTCAATAAAATTGAATTTAATTAAAAAAAGAAGTCACAAGCAAAATTTGAAACAATATATTTTAGATCAGATGGTAATGAAAATGCAAAACATAGAAACTGCTGAAATAAAAATTTTGCAAGTCATAAAGAGAAGTTTAAAATTTTAAGTACTTATGCTAGTAAAAGATAAAGCTCTGTAGACAAATGACCTACATTTCCAATTCAAAACACCAGGAAACCAAGAGCAAACTGATCCTCCAGTAATAGAAGGAAGAAAATGATAAAGAAAAGAGTGGGAATCAAAGATCTATAAACAGATTAACAAAAGGAAAAAACTGAGTAAACAAAAAAAGTCTTTGAAAAGACCAACTTAATTTACTCCCACCTATTTTTATAAGGAATAAAAGAGAATGCAAACAAAAACCAATATGAAGAATAAAATAGGAAATTACTCATAGAGAAACTACAATTTTTGAAAATGAATGAAAGGAAAACAAAATAAATAGTTGTTAATGATAGCATTTCAGTATTAAATGAAAATTAGTCTTTAAGAAAATTTGTGTGCTCCTCATAACCTTGATGGACTTCCCATAGTTAGGATTTTACTGATTGAATTACTGGTGATATTAATAAATATAATTTATTTTGGTATTGTGCAACTAAATGTCATATTTGGAAGATCAGCTACACATTTTGAACAAATATTTTCCAGATGACAAATATATGACTTTACAAAATCACATATGGGTTGAAAATAACCACTCACAATGCCTAAGTGGTTCTATGGATTTAATCACCAGTTGTTGAATTAAAGTAGATTATTAATGAATATCAGAAAATGATAGCCAAATACTTCTTCCCTGTTCTGTAAATATGTATGTGTGAGACCATATTTTCATCATATTCTTCAACAAATACTAACTATTGCAACAGAATGAAATTAAGAAGCAATTAAGATACTTCATTGTCTCCTAATAAGGTAGAATTAAAGAGACTTCCTCAAGTACAAAACAGTATCTCTCATTGATTTAATGTATGTTTGGTTTAATAAAATATCTTTCATAAACTGTTTTATATTATTATATAAAGTATTCTTAGTTTTAATAAATTAAGTACACAGCCCTCATTTTTAATTTATAATAGTTTCCAGTACATATATATAGCCACATAAATATACATTTTTAGTGCTGTCAATATTTTTCAAAATATGAAGAGTCATAGAAAAGAAACAAGAAATGATGATTTATGTATGGTATATTAATTTAGGGTTTTCAATATTTCAGGGAACCTCAGGCAGTATATTCTTGCATGCATTTTGCCTACCACTATCCTCTTTCTATTTCTTGGAAATAAAAATACTATACTCTTATTAGTATTCTATTCCTCTTACACAACTCACTATGGCCAACCTGCCCAGTTCTTCTATGTATCTTGATGTATTTTGAATTATTCTTGGTATAAAATGGACAATTTGCAGTCACTATCAAGGTAAACAATCTTACACAATGTTGGCTTCTACTCAAAAAAAGAGATACTGAGAACATGGGTTGTTGATGAATGTATGAAAGTAGGTATATATATATTTTCTTAAAACAATTTCTGAGTGATTCTTGTTCTGGCAAAGCTTAAAATGTCCTTTAATGTGTCAAGGGGGAGTTCTGCTTCCATAGATTGACTTCTTATCTCTACTCAGCAAATTTTCCCTGCCATCTTTCTTTCACTGTGTTGGTATAATGTAGGAGTATGTAGACACTTCTATTTTTGAGCCTTCATTTCTTAGATTTTCCTTACAGCACCTTAGCCTTTCCAATATTCTGATTAGCTCTTAATTGGCAGCTATTTATAAGAATTTTCAGAATAACAACCAATTGACTACATTCTGAAGAACATGATCTGAGGTTTGGAACCAAAGATTGTAGTGGCCGTTAAAAATTATTGCTATGTCTCAGTTGCTAGTATCTTTTCCAGTATCTTGTGGTGAATTACAGTTCCCTTCTGTGCACAACTTATTTTACTCTTACTTGCTTTTCTTGTAAAATTCATTGAAAAATATTTGTCATTTCTCTTTAATTTAGTAGATATGTTCATTAGTTGTTTCTCATTATACTGATGTTGGATTTAAAAAGTGTATGATATTCCTTCTTACCATAATTTTAATCCTTTCTTTTATAAAATACAAAATTGAAAATTGAAACTCCAGGGATTTTGGAAGAATTTTGGATAATTCTAATTTGTTTCATTTAACAAAAATATCTTTACTAATTTTATTGGTAAGAAACACTATTGCAGACTTAATCTCAAGAGTACAGCCAAACAATCCTAACCAATTAGGAGTTGCAGGAAAATAAACAAAGTGTTCAAATGATTTACAGTAATGTAAATCTCCCTGAGGAATGATATCTTCCATTTTAATCAATGAAGATATAAGGAAGAATTCAAATTTTCTCAGCTATCTTTAAATTGTGCAAAAGAAATATTCATGTCATGGAAAATAAATATGTATCTTATTCCTTAGGTATATCTCTCTGTTTTAATGTATGTGATTCTCTAAAATGATTAATGGAAAATTAACTGAATAGCTTGTGTAAGTATCCACCTAATTAGGATCCTGAATTAATTGTGCCACATACTGTAAACTTAAACTCATATAAGAGATCAAATATTTCTGATTCTGGTGTCCATATATGGGGTTAGTTTTAGAAATGGTACAAGAGGAGTGTGTGATGCCCAGTCTGTCCTCAAAAGGACAAATACTACCTAGAAATTGATGAAGCACATTCATTATGATTGAATAACTCCTGAATTAGATTGTAACAAAACTGAAATTTACAGGCTAAAGCATGTTGCCATGGCGTTTCATGGAAATCATCCCAAGTAAATAAAAATAGCCATTAAAAAAGCAAAGGAAACATGGATATATTGAGTGCATTTTTAATTAACAAAATTATATTGATATATTCACACACCATACCATCCATCCAAAGTATACAATCAATGGCTTATAGTATGAGCACATAGATATGTATTTATCAACACAATGAATTTTATAATACTTTCATTATTCCAGAAAGCAAAGAAAAAAAGAGGATACATGAAACATCCTGTACCCTATAGCCCCACACCCCCATAATGAATCCTAGCATTAGTGGTGTGCATTTTTATGGTTGATGAAAGAATACTTAGATAATACTGTTGACTATAGTCCATAGTTTGCAGTAAGTGTGTTTTTCCACATCACTCTATTATTAGCAACTTGTAATAGTTTCATACATTAGTTGTATTTCACGGAGGATTTTTTTTATATTTGTACAATTAATCATCAGTCGTTCACCACAAGATTAACTGAGTTATACTTTCCTATGTTGTAGTTCATAGAAAGAACTATATCTACATATCATGCCACTTAGAGTACACATAACTATGTGTATCATAAATATATAGAAATATATGTGTGTGTGTGCATGTCTGTGTATCTGTCCATTGGGATCATAAAAATTAATATTCAAAAATAAACATTTTAGAGAGTAAAACAGAAAACTTAATATTTACACTGGTTTAAGTGGCAAAATTTGGACCTCTCTTATGTAAATTTGGATTTGTGGTTCTGTTACCTATGTCCATATTCATAGTCATGGCCATATGTATGTTTATACCTATATGAATCACTATAACAGTTATACTATCTATATGATTTTTCTATTACTATCTACATCTATTTCTTTATCTATATAAAGTTATTTGTAGATATTCCTCTTAATTTCTTTTCCTTATTTGCCTACTTCTTATCCTCATTTGCTTATTTAATTTGAACACTTCATTATTCTTCCTCTTCAAATTTGGTTTCCACATACTTTATGTTTCTTCATTTTTCTCCTTTCCCCGTGACCATATCCATTCTTGTTTCTGTCTGTCCTTCCAAGTAGAGCACTTACTTTTCCATGTCTTTTATCTTAGCTATCTAACTCATTTGAATTGCTGTCATCTTAACTTTAACATGTTCATAACTGAAATTGTCTGCTATCACATATACTAACAGAATGATTGTCTTTTAGTAAACATTGTATTTTTTGTTATTTTTATGAATGTTTCTAGCTTTTCAGATTAAAATCGCTGAAATTAAGCTCTGCTTTTCCTTAAAGCTCACTTGCATTCAGTGTGAACAGAGAGGAATCATGTCTGAATGTGGGTTACTCACCCATTATCAATGGATTTCCTCATCTTATCCCTTCTAGAAATTCAAAAGTTTCTCTCTGGACCATTGCTTATGTAACATGCAATCTAAAGTCAGCAATAGTGTACAATTTTCTCCATAATATCCCCAAACTCTGTGCTTTCCTATTATTTCCAAAGAAATGGCATCTATTCTGTTGGTCACATTTATTTTTGTTCTGTTATAAACGTGTAATATATACCTATTCTCTGCATTCCCTGTTTACATTCTAGCATTCAGTGTCATCCCTCTTCCTTTTATCTACATCCAGTCCTTTCTTTATAATTTAATGCAGCAATCCCATCAACATTGAAGTTTTCTTGTATTATTCACAGATGTGCACTTACTTTCTTCTCTGAACAGTCATTATTATATTATTCAATTTGAAAACTTAAAATAGCATTATTATATGTAGCTTTGCCTCAAAATCTACAGGCTATCAGCTTGTTGAGATGTGATGCTTTGAAATCAAGTACATTTTCTAAAAGTGATATCCCAATGTGTATCTATTACAATTTTCAAGGGCTATTCATAGTAGTACTTCATCAAGTATCTGTTTTTTCAAGTTTACAGTGCAGAAAAATCTATATACACTTGATCAATGAAATCAAGTAATAATTGTACATATTCAATATATTTTTCTGCCTTAATTTTATTCTCTATAGCATAGTTTATATGTGATATGAAAGATTCAAGAGTAATTACCTTTATATAAAATGCTATGTAATATGTTAAATATATACATAGAATAAAGAAAAACTTTAAAGTGCAACCAATTGTTCAGTTTAGACACCTGCAACTCAAAAATTTATTTAATATTTGATCAATAAATTGAGTAATTTTGCCTCATCATATTGATTGCAATATTGGTGCTATATCTGCATTATAGAATCTCCTGCAAAATCTAAAGTCTATCTTGCCAAAAATAACATCTCACTAAATCAGACACAAGATAGACTTTTTTTTGGAGGGTGGGCACAAGACTGGAAGAGATTATTTGGAAAAGTTAAGAAAAACTATTGCAGAATTTCCCATATGTATTAAAATATACACATTTTGTAGAATAATAATTTTTGCAGAATGATAAATTTGATGAAGCCTTGGTAATTCTATAGAATTTTTCTTCTCAAGTATGTGAAACATCCTCAGAATACAAGTAAAAGTGTGGGAGTTCTCTATTGTTGCATTCTGCGGTGTTTTGGGAGACTGCTGGTTTCAAGATCTTATGATCATCATATATTTAAGCTTAATGAGATTGGTGGATGGCAATCTTTTCCTGGACTTGGGAAGATGGGACTATCTAAATTGAGGGATGATCACAAATAGATGATGGCATTATTTGTTTCATAAAATACACAGGTTTACTCTCTTGGGAAAAAAAAAGAGAGATTTTATTTCTCTACCTCACTCTTTCACAGTCTTCTAAGAAAACTTGGTGAAATTAATTAACAGTTGTACCTGAGACTATAGCAGGAACATGAATGGATATTCCAGCTTAAAATATGTACCCCTTAAAGTTCAAGACACACCAGAGAGGTGGATGATTTGGTTAGGCTTGGATAACTGGTATTTATGTAAATAATTTGGCAACATATATTGGTTCTTTAAAAACCAGACTGAAGACAATCATGAATACGGTAGAGATGACTGGAAAGCCTAAAGTAACTTCCTTATGACAAAGGAAAATAAAATGACTTTCCTTTTGTAAGAAGGAAATAAAAAATTGCTGGCTGGAAGATTGCAAAGAATTGAATCATTGACAAAAAATGATAAAATTAAAGTTAGTAAAAGAGAAGGCATAAATTCAGCTGCTGTTGTGGCTGTTTGGCCATACACTGACGTTGGAATTCCAGAGTGGATATGCACTGTAAGCAAGGCATCCTATACTCAATGAATACATAATTTATTCCAGTGCAGTCCTTGTGACAATTCTATCCTTTGTCCATGCACCCCAGGGATTTGCTATATATGCTGATGCAGCAGGATTTGTTCAGTCAGCTTTTAATATCATTCTTAATTTATAGTAACATGGGTTTTTATGCCTCAAAATGTATACTAAACTGGTCATAAAGACATATTTTGATATTGCAGGCTTCCATTGAGAGCATCCAACTGGAAATTCTATGAAGCAAATGGTTTGCTGTCCTTTAAATAAACATATGCTTATTAATATGCAGGAATTTTCTTTTTTATTCTCCACAAATGTTCCCAACAATGAACAAACTGGAATCTATCTGTGCTATGGACTCCTTCAAAACCCATAACAAATGTTTTACTAGTGGTTCATGGCTAATGTTTGGGCAGGAATTACATCTGATTATTGGGCAGACTGCAGAGATCTCCTTTCAGGGGTGACTTTTCTATTCGCATTAAAAAAACAGGATTGAGAAACAATGGAAATATCTGTAAACAAAGGGGTGCAAGGTGTAGAAACAGGCAATAAAGTGGGATCCCCTTTTACATACATCTTAGATTTATGTAAGTTACTCAGGGAGGCTGGGATTTGCCTTGGCTTTGGATTTCTTTGAGTGAAATTCACAGATCAGAAATTTTTGCAATGATTTCTTAGTAAACCTCTCAAGTAGAGCAAATAGCATGCCCTTAGTGATTGGATGATGGACACCATGTCCGATGGCAAGACTCCCCTACTCAGCTTTTTGCCATGTTTCCTCAAAGAAACACGATATCACCCCACAACTACTAGCCAAAAGCCTGCTTAAACCAATGAGGCATGAGCAATGTTTATTCTTCATTTCTTATTGCTGAAAATCATTAACTGTGCTTTCCTTAAAAAAAAAAGAAAAAATAGAAAAAAAATATCTGCCTGCATTCTCCCCTATCTCAGTATATGGCAACATTAGGTTTCCAGCTGCACAGGTCAAAACCATGGAATCATTTTTGACTGCTCTTTTTATTGCACCACATATAAGCAATTACAAATCCTGTCAGCTCCAGTTCCTCAAAGCATCCATAATCTGACCACTCTGCTGCAAGATGCCATCATCTGTTGCCTACATTACTGAAATAGACTCCTCACTTTGTTCCTGTTTTCCATTCCTCTTCCATTCATTTCTCAGTACTGTGACCAAAGAGATCCTGACATGTCACACCTTTGTCCAGGACAGAATATCCAATCACATTCAGAGTAAAAGCTTATGTGTGAGGAATAAACATTGCTTATGTGTTGATCATGAATTATAGACTTCCATGATATGGCCTCCTTGAATTCATCCCCAATACTTCTCCACTTTCCCACCCTGCTATATTACCTCTGGTCATCTTGCTCTTTCTTTTAGTTTCCTAGTCCTTCCTTACCAAATTATCACTAATTAGGTGGCTTAAAATAACAGGAATTTATTTTCCCACCATTCTAGATGCTAGATGCTAGATGCCTGAAATTAAGGTGGCCACAAGGCTGTACTCTCACTGAAGGCTTTCAGAGAAGATTCTTCCTGAGATCTCTCTAGATCCTGGTGGTTTCCAGCAATCTTGAGGGTTCATTGACTTGTGGCAGTATATCTCCAATCTCTGCCACTCTCTTGACATTACCTTCTTCCCTATGTCTACGTGTCAAAATTTCCCTATTCTTAGAAGACACCAGGCCTTTTGGGTTAGTACCCAGCCTAACCTGGTTTGGCTTTATCTTAACTGATTACATCTTCAATGACCCCATTTCCAAATAAGATCACATTCACAGGACTTAGTGTTAGGTCTTGAACACCTCTTTTTGGGGGGATACAACTCAAACCACAATACTGTTTCTCAAGCATTCTAGGTGTTCATCTGCCTGAGCCCCTTCATAATGATAGGATCCTTCTGGAACAGTACAATGACTGGGATATGTTCTACCAGAATCCTCTCTAGCACACTTGCTTCCATTCTTTTGATCTTGATTTCAATATCACCTTCTCATTGAGCCCTTTCAAAGTTGATTTTCAATTCCACTCCTTCAAACCCTTCTCTCTATTTTATTTCTTTGTTTGTCTTTGGCACTTGTCACTATCAAAACACTTTATACTTCTATTTGTTACTATATATTTTTATCTTCCCAGAAATATATAAATTCCTATCAAAGGGAACTTTTCTCTATCCACAGTTATACTTGCTAATTATTATCACATTTCCTCACATGTATTCCACCCTCAGTAAATATCCTTGGATGTAGTAAAGGAATGGATGACCACATTATCATCAGTCAGAGGAATGCCTTTTGTTCTGGCCAACAGACTTCTCCTGCAACCACTGCAGCAGCAAGAAATGCTGTAGCCAGGGACAAGACGGTGAGAAAATGTGACCAGAGTAGCAAATGTGTCAACTACCCAAAGAGTGAATAGGAGGAAAGATTACAGAGCCAGGCGGGGAGCTCTACATTAGGGTAGCAGGAGTGGCAGCTGCAGCAGCAATACTGGGTATCAAGGAGGTAGGAATGTTGAGCATCAGCAGAGCTGCTGCACTCTCTCAGTTGTTGGCTGTGACAGTAGATATGCAAGAATGAAGGGTTAGATATGTGATTTCAGCAAAAGAGTAAGGGTTTCTGATAAATCTGGCCCCATAACACGAAGCTGGATGGATAGAGCTTTTCTTACCACTGTCATAGAATGAGAAAGTGTCAAAAGCTGTCTACTGCAATCAATCCTGATTCAGGATCTCTTTCTTTATCAGTAGGATTTCTATATTTTTCTCCCCACCTGTACACTTTTTATATTAGGATTCCGGACCAGAACCCAAGAACTTATCATCTGAGATCTCATCTAATTCATTGGAATTTGTAGATAATCCTAACAATGAGTGATCTTCCTAGCTTTTCAGTTTTCCCTTAGATGTGTTTCTGGGGGCACATTACTCAGTGCACTTAGGTAAATTGAAATTTACTGACACACACATGACTTTTGTTCCACCAGTTCTGAGAAACAGATTATGAATTTCTCTGGGGTATAGAAGAGTATTTCCTCATGTTTTCTTTTTTCCTGGAATGGCTTTAAAAGAATATTAATCTGAGGGGATTTTGGAAGATGGTGGAGTAAGAAGTTCCAGGAATCAGCACTCCACCAAAACAACAATTCAATTGGCAGGAACTTTCTGAATTAACTATTTTAAACTCTGGGATTTAGTAGAACATTGTGAAGCACCTTTTCATGTAATGTTTAGCCAATTGTATTTCTTCTTTGGAGAAATGTCTATTCATGTCTTTTGTTCATTTTATAACTGGGTTGTTTGTCTTTTTATTGTTGAGTCATAGGATTTCTTTATATACACTGTATATAAAACCCTTATCCAATATGTGGTTACCAAACTTTTCCTCTCATTGAGATGACTGCCTTTTCACCCTTTTGACAAGTTCTTTGAAGCACAAAAGTATTCAATCTTGAGGAGTTCCCATTTATCTATTTTTTTCTTTCATTATTTATATTTTGGGTGTAAGGTCAAAGAAACTACCTCCTATACAAGGTCTTGAAGATGTTTCACTATATTTTCTTCTAATAATTTTATGTTGTAGATTCTTATATTTAGGTCTTTGATCTATGTTGAATTAGTTTTTGTATAGGGTGTGAGATAAGGGTCCTCTTTCCTTCCTTTGGATATGGATATCCAGTTCTCACACCACCAATTGTTGAAGAGACTAGTCCCAGTTCAGTGGATTTGGGGGAGTTTTCAAAAACCAATTGACCACAGGTCTGAGGGTCTATTTCTAAACTCCCAATTCAATCCCATTAATCAATATATCTATCATTATTCTAGTACCATGCTGTTTTGAACAGTGTGGCTTTATAATAAGCTTTATTTCTTATTTTTTTTTTTTGTTTTTTAATTTATGTTTTCTTTTGTCTTTTTTATAATAAGATTTAAATTCAGGAAGTATGAATTCCCCCTCTTCTTTCTTCTTTGTCAGGGTGTTTTTGGCTATTCAAAGCCACTTTCCCTCTCAAATAAATTTCATCACTAAATTTTCTAATTCTTCAAAGTAGGTTGCCAAATTTTTAGTTGTTACTGCATTGAATCTGTAGATCAATTTGGGTAGAATTAACATCTTAATGGCATTTTTCCCTCCTATCCATGAATACAGAATGTCTCCCCAATTGTTTAGATCTTCTTTGATTTCTTTTATGGATTGCAGGGTTTTATGCACATGTCCTTTACATCCTTGGATAAGTTTATTCCTAGAAACTTGATTCTTTCAGTAGCTATTGTGAATGGATATTTTCTCTTATTGTATCTGCAATACCTCACCAGTAGTGCATAGAAACGGTGCTGATTTTTGCTTGTTGATCTTCTATCCCACCAATTTGCTGACTTCATTTACAAGCTGAAGTCACTTTTTTATAGATTTTTGGGATTTTCCAAATATAGAATCATATGATCTGCAAATAATGAGAATTTTTTCTTCTTTTCAAATTTGGATGCCTTCATTTCTTTTTCTTTCCTAATTGCTCTAGCTAGAATGTTTTAAAATGGCAGTGAAATTTTACATATTATAATTGGTTCATATCACTGAGACCCTGCAATATTTGTCCTCATGTCTGTCTTATTTCACCCAACATAGTGCCCTCAAATTTTGTTAATCAAACCATTTTTAAGATGGTTTTGTTCACACACCATACATTCCATCCTAAGTAAACAATCATTGGTTTCCTGTATAGACACATATTTATGTATTCAGCACCATCACCACTATCTGTATAAGCACATCTCCATTTCTTCCACAAAGAAGGAAGTGTCAAATAAGGTAGATGTAAAAAAAGAGAAAAGAAAGAGAGAGAAAGAAAAAAATATGACAGGTAGAAAGCAACAAAAGGAAAGATAGCATTAAACTGAAGTAGAATAAAGAGTCAGACAACATCACCAATGCCATGAGGCCCATACCTTTCCCCTGTGCCCACCCCCATATGCATTTAGCCTTGGTATATTGCTTTTGTTATATTAAAGGAAGCATAATACAATGTTTCTGTTAATTAGAGTCTCTAGTTTGCATTGATTGTATTTCTCCCAATCCCCCAATCCCACCCTATTTTTAACACTTTGCAATGGTTTCATTCATTTGTTCTACCTCATGTAAAAACATATTTGTACCTTTTATTACAATCATTGAGCACCCTAGGTTTCACTGAGTTATACAGTCCCAGTCTATCCTTCCTTTTTCATTCTTGTGTCCCACATGGTCCTAACCTTCCTCTTTTAACCATTCTCACAGTCATCTGTGTTCAGGATACTTAAATTGTTATTCTATTATCTCCCAATATTGTTTTCCAAACCTCTCACTCCTGTCTTTTCCTTTCTGTCTACAATAATTCCTTTAGCATTTCCTGTAAAGCAGATATCTTTGTTCACAAACTCTGTCATTGTCTGTTTGTCAGAGAATATTTCAAGCTCTCCCTCATATTTGCAGGACAGTTTTGCTGGATAAAGGACTCTTGGTTGACAGTTTTTCTCTTTCAGTATCTTAAATATGTCACTTCACTTACCTCCAGGTTCCTATTGAGAAATCCAAACAAGGTTTTATCAAGCTTCTTTTGTATGTGATGGATCGTTTATCTCTTGCTGCTTTCAGGATTCTCTTTTTATCATTGATGTTTGATTATCTGATTATTGTGTCTTGGCATAGGCCTCTTTATATCTATTCTGTTTGGAGTATGCTGTGATTCTTGGATCTGTAATTTTATGTCTTTCATAAGAGATGGGAAATTTTCATTGATTATTTCCCCTTTAATTGCTTCTGCCCCTTTTCCCTTCTCTTCTCCTTCTGGGAGACCAGTGATATGTACATACCTGCTTTTCATTTTTTTCCTTAAGTTCCTGGAGTTGATGCTCATATTTTTCCTTTCGTTTCTCTATCTGTTCTTTTCTATGTAGGCTTCCAGATGTCTTGTTCTCCAGTTCCTGAGTGTTTTCTCCTGACTCTTGAAACCTGCTGTTGTATGTTTCCATTGTGTCTTTCATCTCTTGTGTTGTGCCTTTCATTTCTGCCAGTTGTTTTTCAAACTTTCAATTTCTACCTCATGTACACACAGTGTTTTCATTATACACTTCATCTCTTTTGCCATATCTTCTCTAAACTTTTTGAATTGGTATAGGATTCATTGTTTAAATTCCTGTATCTCAGTTGAAGTGTATTTTTGTTTCTTTAACTGGGCCATAATATTGTTTTTCTTAATATAGGTTGTAGCTTTCTGTTGTCTAGGCATATGGTCTCCTTGATTACACCAATCATGTTTTCCCAGACCAGAATGGGCTTAGGTCTTAGAAGAAGGCAATAGTGTCACATCTCCCTGAGGGTGTGTCTTAGAAGATTGGTGCACCCACTGAGGCCTCAAGTCACTGTGTTTTTCCACCCAGCAGGTGGAACCTGTCAGCCTGTAGCTACAAACTGGTGTAAGGATGTGTAGTCCACAGATGTTTTCTCCCATTTTCTGGAGTCTGGTTCTGAATGGAGTGTGGGTAGTAGAGCTGGGCCCCACTTCTTTCCTCTTAGGGAAGATACCCTTCCTAGGGAGAGGTCATTAACATTTGAATACACTCTCTGCCTGTGCTATCTCCACACTTGTCTGGGTCAGAGCACTGGGAAATGAAAATGTCTGAGACTTTCTCCACTTATCTGAAAAAGGGACAGACATCCCCCTTCAGGGCTAATCCACAGCCACCTTCTGGTTCTCCAAGTTCAGTCATCACCAAAAGCCTCTGTCTGCTTGTTGGGATTTGTAGCTTATACTGAGCAGTCCATGTGTGTTAATTAAAATCCTAGATGGAACTCATCTCAGCTATATTCACTTGCTGGGAAAGTGCTGCTCTCTAGTACCATGAGACTTTGCAATTTGGTGCTGTGTAGGGAGGGGGATCCTGGCTTGGATCTGCAGTTTTTGCTTACTGATTTTATGTTGCAATCTTGGGCATTCCTCTGAATTCAGTTTGGTGTATGATGAATGGACAGTCATCTTTGTCCCTCTGCATTTATTCCAGATTATTTACTTGTTGTTCCTGGTTATTAGTTGTTCCAGGGGGACAAACTAGCTTGCACTCCTCTCCATGCCACCATGATCTTCCATCTCCCATTGGATTTTATTTGCAAGGATTTTGTGGAGAAAATTTGCATCTATATTCATGGTCTGTATTTTCCTTTCCTGCAGTACCTTCATCAGGCTTTGGTGTTAGGGTGATGTTGTTTTCATAAAATGGTTTAGGTGGTGCACTGGTTTATGTACCCCACAAAATAGTATGTTTTTAAATCCAGTCTTGCCCACAAGCAGACCTACTGTTTGTGGGTTCTTTGGATTAGGTTTTTCCAGTGAGATGTGATGCACCAAATAGTGGAAGGAACCTGTTAATTAGATTACTTACATGGAGACATGACCCTGCTCATTCAAGTAGGGTCTTAATTAGTTTACTGGAATCCCTAAGAAAGCACAGGAAGACAGGCAGAGAGAGCTCAGAGCTGAGAAAGGCCCAGACACTTGGAAATGCAGCAAGAAAGACATTTGAAGATGCTAAAGGATGAATCCTGGTGTTTGCCCTGGAGAAGCTAACTGAGAATCTACAGATGCTTAAAAGAAAGGCACTGGAATCAGAAGCTGAAAGAAATGCAACCCAGGAGCAAAGTACAAGCAGATGCCTGCTACATGCCTTCCTGGATGACAGAGGTGTTCCAGGTGATATCAGACTTACTTTGGTAAGGTGTAAGTTTGTTGATGCTTTATTTTGGACACTTTTTATGGATTTAGAAACTTAAATTTGCATGCTTTGTGTTGTCAATCATTTACTTGAGATCTAGTACTAACTTATCCAGTATTATCACTGGTTCCTCTTTTGTGTGTTGAAATTCAGTTGCTCTGACCTTTCATTTGCTTATTCTTTCTTCTACCTCTTCAAATCTGCCATTGTGTGCCTCTAGTATATTTTAAATCAGTTCAACTTAGTTTTCAAAACATAGCATCATACTGCTTAAAGAGATAAAGGATACTAGAATACTCTAGAAGAGCAGAAAGAAGAATATGAAAGTATAAATAGAAAAAATATCTGATTTTACATAAATGAATGATAATATAGATCAAATTTATTGGTTATAAAACCAATCCATTTCTGTTATTTTGCTTAAGAACAGCATTAGCAAACCAGATGGCTATGGAGGAAAAATGATCAGAGTTAAAGAGCATAATTTAATGTTGCAAATTGGGAGATTACTCTGCCCAAGTGTATACAGTATATATTTCCCCTATACTGCCCTGCAGAATTCAATACACTGGAAAACCTGGAAAAGATCTTATTTAAGACTGAAATCTACCTACCATCCTATAACAAACCAGGTTTTAAACATTTCCTCTTTTGTACAGGAAGAGGTGAAAAAGCCACAACTGTATTGAGGTATGCTGTATATGATGGTTTAAAGTAGCCAATGGCAGAAGCTGTAACAGTAGACCATGTTGCTCCTGTTCATATGGAATGGCTTAATGGAATTCATGATGTGGGGTGGCTACTCCCTAGCATTGTGTAATTTTACTTTTAAGCTACAAAAAAAACAGTATTAGTTTCTAACTAGCATCTCTAACACAAGAAACTAGGGATCCTTGGAGCACTGCTTGATTCCAGGGCTAAGGTGAGGAAAATGCAAGATGATCATGGAGTATCATGTGATGCCAGAATTTGAGAATGTGAAACATGAAAAGAGAAAAAAAGTGGGGCATGGGGACATGTTCAAAGGGAAAAAAAGAGACAATATGAGAGAATTCATTTTGGCCAAAATTTGACATTCATAGCTACTGAACTCTAGCTCTGACAACAAAACAAATAATGCAAAAAATAAATAGTTTTGGATTATACAAAAAAGAATAAAATAAATGTATTTGAGTTGAGAAAACAAAGAATATGATGTGTATATGAGTTTATTCTGATATGAATAAAGAACTAAACTAAATAAATGGAATAACCTTATCTTATAGAATAAATTTAAAAACTACTTATGTTTCTGATGGCAGTATCCATGTTTCACAATAGATGGAGGCACCCTAAGGGTATATGGACTGATGAGCAGAATGGTGAAATATGGTGTATACATACAGTGGAATATTGAGCAGCTGCAAGAAGAAATGAAGTTTTCAGGTACACAAATAGGTAGATGGACCTTGAGGACAGTGTGTTGCATGATATAAGCCAGAAATGAAGAGACAGACATTATAATACCTCACTAATATAGACTAAATATAAGAGGCAAATTCTGAGAATTGAATCTAAGGACATAGGTTATCAGGGGAAGGCTTATCGTAATGGTTCCTAGATTGTAAGCCCTTAAAGCAATTACATCTATTCCTGAGTTTTAATGGGTATTTCTAGATTCTGAGATGCTGAGCTCTTGTGTAGCATCTGCTCAGTCCTCGGAACTTTGGGTATTGGTACTGGTGTGACACCTGAGACTCAGAGCTAGAGTTCAGTAGCTATGAATGTCAACATTGCCCCATACAGCAAATGTTAAAGATGCTGAAAAGAGATCAGACTTCAATTAGAGGTAAGAATGAAATGGTCTTTTTGGACTAAGGTAAATCAGACTAAAGGGTAAAAGATGATACTGACCATATTTTAAAACTTCAACTTTTGCATAAGACTGTGCCAGTTTGATGTATTATGTCCCCCAAAATGCCATTATCTTTGATGCAATCCTGTGTGGGCAGACATATTAGTAGGGAAGTTTGGATTAGGTTGTTTCCATGGAAATGCACCTCACCAACTGTGGGTGATAACACTGGATAATTTCCATAGAAGCATAGCCTCACCCATTCAGGGTGTGTATGAATTTAATTACTGGAACACTATATAAGCTCAGACAAAAGAAGAAAGCTTGCTACAGCCAAGAAAGACACTTTGAAGAATGCTCTGGAACTGAGAGTGTGGCTTCAGCTTACAGAGACATTTTGGAGAAGCCCTGTGAAAGCAGACTATTGCTCTGGAGAAGCTAAGATAGACAAATGCCCCAAAAGAAACTAAGAGTGACACTTTTGAGGAGCTGAAGCCTAGAAAGAAACATCCTGGGAGAAAGCCATTTTGAAAGCAGAACTCTGGTGCAGATGCTGGCCACATGCCTTCCCAGCTAACAGAGGTTTTCTGGATGCCATTGGCCATCCTTCAGTGAAGCTACCTGATATTTGATGTTTACCTTGGACACCTTATGGCTTTAAGACTGTAACTGTGTAAGTAAATAAGCCCTCTTTTAAAAAAGCCAACACATTTCTGGTGATTGGAATTCTGGCAGCATTGGCAAACTAGAACAGATTTTGGTACCAGAGGAGTGGGATGAGGGTGCTGCTGGGCTTGGAAATACCAAACATGTTGGAATGGCTATTTAAATGGATAAGGGGAAGGTTCTGGAAGAATTGTGAAGAGCTTGATGGAAAAGGTCTAAACTGCTTTGAAGAGACTGTTTGTGGAAATATGGACTCTAAAGATACTTCTGATAAGACCTTGATCAGAAATGATGAACATGTTGCAAACTGGAAGGAAGATGATCCTTGTTTTACAGTGGCAGAGAATTTGGCAAAATTGAGTCCTGTTGTTGGATGGAAGGCAGAATTTGAAAGCAATGACCTAGAATATTTAGCTGATGAGATCTTCAAGCAAATTATAGAAGAAATAGCCTGGCTTTTACTTGCAGCTTATAATAAAATGTGAGAGGTCAGAGATAAGCTGAAAAATGAACACTTGGTTTCAAAGAAACCAGAAATGGATGGCCTGAAAAACTCTGGGCTTCCAGGGGGTGAAACTCCAGAAGCTACAGCCCAATGTGAGAATGTAACCACACATGTAACCCAGCCACTATTTCAGTACCAGGCAAGGTTGGAGAAGCAGTTAAGCAGAAAGGATTTGTGGAAAGTCCTATTGTCTGATGGCTTTGACCTCTGTGTGCTTTATGTGAAGCCAACAGAAATTTTGTGAACTCCTTACACATATAACCACTGCTAGTTGGGACTGGAGGAAACAGATAGGGAAAAAATTGAAGAAAAAATTTCTTCATAGACCAAGCCATGGAGATTGAGGTCTAGAGTCAAGAGATCTCTGGCTGGGAGAGCAGAGTGGCTCACATGCACAGAAAGAGTGAGTTTGCTCCAGAGGTTAAGGGTGGGCCTTCCACTTCAATGTTCAGGAAAGGTGTTGCCACCTCAGGCTTCAAAGAGGGTGTAGCACATTCCCAGGGGACTGGGGAGATCCTGGCCACCACCCTACTGTTCTGAAGGGGTTGAACATGTGCTCTGGAGATGGAAGAGAATCTGGGTGCTGCCTCAATATTTGAGAAGGGTGGGGCCAAGAAGCTGGTCTCCCCAATATGTGGATAAGTTTCAAAGCTAGAAAGAAGAGAATATTTCCATGTGTTGGGAGGCAGAAATAAAAGTCAAGGTGTCCTGATAAATGCCATCAGCCAGCACAAGAATGCTACTGATTTTTTTTTGGGGGGGGGTGAAGAATAGCCTTGGTAATTGCTTGAATTTGAACTGCTTCTAGTCTCAAAACCATAAGCACAATAAGTGCTGCTATTTGAAAACTGGTTTGGTGTTTGTGATAGCAGTTCAGACAAACTAAGGCAAGCCATCATGTTATAAAAGAATGAGTATAGATATATGTGATAAAGACACCAAAGCAACTACTGACTTTATCATCCAAAGGAAATTGCAGATTAATCCTACAATGTCAAATGCTACACCTCACTACATCTTCCCTACAATGGCCAAAATTAATGATTTCCAGGTGGTGGTGTGCCAATGGTGCAGAAAATGTATGTCAGTTTTTACTGTTTGAAAATATGCACAGTCTTAAATCAACAATTACTTTCTCAGATATTCAGACAACAGAAATGAATATATCTCTGTATATATATACTCCAAAAGACATTTATATGAATATTCAGAATGATCATTTTAAGGGGAAATTGTAAAAATATTCAAATGTTCAATAATAGTGGGAATAAATATATTAGGGCATATTCATATAACACAGCAATAAGTATGCAACACTGGATGAACTTGGCAATTATAGTTTTATTAGCAACATATCAATGTGTTTTATATTCTCTTTTAAAGTTGTCACATATTGGATTATAAAAATCTGAAAATTGCAATCACCCACATATCCATACAAAATAGTAAGTTAAAATGTATACAAATAGAAAAGTCATGTAATATTTATACTTCTATATAACAACAAAGAAAGGAAAATAAAGAGATTGGTATCCACATTTATATTATTAATTACAAGTTTTATCAAATCACCCTGTTGCCCTTTGGTCATCAACTCAGTGGCTTAGGATTATTTACCTGTTATTTTGGTCTCATGTGTTATGGTTGAGAATTTAGTGTCTCAGACTTTCCTTTCCATACACTATTACTGCCATCATTATTGAAGTATACCACTAGACATGCCAATATTGGAAAGTAAGTCTGGTTATTTTCTGATTCCATTCAAATACCTCAACTTTCCCATGACAGATGTGATCAATTCTCAGCTGAAATCATTCAAAGCCTTTTATTTTTCTAGATAGACAAGATACATTTCTGTACCCTGAGATGAATGAATCTGTGGAAATCTAATGCTAGTAATCAAGTCATCTGGGCAAGTGCCATTGAGGATGTAAGAGTATAAATCTTTAAGAAGGTGAATACCATTTTCAAGCTCTTTTTAATCTACCTGCTAGATCATTTGCAAACATTCCCTAAAGATATATAGAGTAGAAGAAAAAAAGAGAATCATGTTGAATTACAGTCCATGGTGCTTTGGCTGACACATATCATTTTCATGGAGATACAAGTTTCTAATACCAGATAAAATGGAGTAAGTGCATTCAATTCTGTCTCTCTCACTGAATACAACTGTAGAAGAGGTGTATCAGGCATGGAGGATATATTTGAGTACTCTGAAAGGTAAATAGTCACAAGTAAATTGGGAAGATCACCAGAGTTTAATTCAGAAGGAACCAGAGAGATTGTGGAATCAGTGAGGCACAGTAAAGTGAACACACAAAGATGTTTATGAACTCCTAGGCACATTCGCAGCTGAAAGCCCAAGTATCTTTTCCTAAACAGTACTATTAAGATTTTCAGAGCTTAACTAACAGATACACAACCAGGAAGATATCAGATATTGAATTTTGTGTATGATGACAGATAATATAGCATTGTGGAGGTTTAGAAAATGAAACATCCCTAAAAACCCAAAGACAGAGAGGCTTGTCTCATCTTCCTCCATAAACACAATTGTGAGTATTTTGAGGAAAAGTGATGGAATTCTCCACAGGATTTAAATAAAAAACAGAGTTACACTATAAAATATTCAAAATTTCTAGAATATAGTCCAAAACCACTTGGAATATAACAAATCAGAAAAACTTAAACTTGCAATGGAAAAGATGATTGAAAATAGTTAAGGATGTGAAAACAAAAATGTTGGAACTATCTGATAAAATATTTAAAGCTGCTATTATAAAAATGTTTCAAGAAGTAAGGGTAAAACCCTTTGAAATTAATGAAAATTAGAAAAACTAAGAGAAATAGGAAAAATCAAAGAAAAAATAACTGTCACTGAAATAAAAAAGTAATTAGGAAGTCTCAATAACATAATTGAGATCATAGATGAAAATTCAGAATGTCTGGAGATAGATACATACAATTTATGCAATCTGAACAACAGAGATATAAAATAAGAAAAAAATAACAGTACTTGGGGTCTATTAGGCAGTTACAAAAGATGTTATATTAATATTACTGGATGCCTAGAACAGGAGAAAATGTACTGTGCAAAAACAAAAATTTTAAGTATTTATGACTGAAAATATCCCAGATGAGCAGAAGGGCACATATTTGCAGTTTCTAGAAGCTAAAGTAGCCTTATCTAGGAAGGAATCAAAGATATACATGCCTAGACACATCATAGTAAAATTCTATAAACTAAAGAAAAGGAAAGTCCTTTAAATCAAAAATCTTTAACAATGGGAAATGACACATTATATAAGTAGAAACAATGGTTCATTGAATGTGGATTCTCATCAGTAGCCATGGAGGCCAGAAGGAAGAGGAACCAAAGGATTAATATATTGAAAGAAAATAATGACTAGTCCAGAATCTTTATTCAGCAAAAATATCCTTCAGGAATTTTGATGGTTAATTTCATGTGTTGATTTGAATATGTTATGGTGTCCAGTTGTTTTTGTCAAATACTAGCCACTGTATTTGTCACTGTGAAGGCATTTCATAGATGTGATTTGCATCTACAATCATTTGATTAGTTCTACAATCAACAAAGGAAAATTGCCCTATGTAATTTGGTTATTCAACACATCCAATCAGTTGGAGGTTTTTAAAGCCTCATCTTTAAGGTTGTTTCTTACTGGAATTTCCAGGCAACCAATTTTCCTTGGGTACTTCAACTTCATATTTAATAGGTATTTCATCTAGGATCTTTCCTTGTAAGGTTCAGTCATGCCAGCCTTCATGTTTGTATGACCCAACATTGGGAAGTAAGCTTGGTATATTTATGATTCCATTCAAGTACCACAACTTTCCCATGATAGCCCTGATCAATTATCTCATATACTAAAGAACCCTGACTAATGCAGGAATGTAGATGATATAATGACATACTCAGATAAAGGAAAAGTAAGGGAATACAATGCCACAAAACTTATGGTAAAATAAAACTAAAAAGAAATTCTTCAGACAAAAGGAACACATTATCAGAGAGAAATTTGGAATATCATCAGCAAGAAGGAAAGGCAAAGGAAATGCTACATCTGTGAAAATATAATGGATTATTCTTCCTTCAGTTTCTTAAAATTGTTGGCTGTTAAAACACAAAAAAGTAGAAAGTTGTCTCATGGGGTTTATAATAGATGCAAATGCTAAAGCTTAGGAAAATGAAAGGTAGAGTGGGAAAGGAAATTGCCTTTGTGGAGGTAAAATATCTACATTCTACTTAAAATGGTAAAATACTGATATTAATTTGACTGTGAAAATTAATTATAATTTGGTAGCAAAACTTCTAAAAATGTTCCCCATAGATTTTATGCACAAATCACCAGGTCCTGTTAACATTATGAGATATCACTCCTGTGATTATGTCATACGGAACAGTTGCCTTTAAAATAGGGATATCATTCTGATTTATACAGTGGCTCAATGTAATGACAAAAGCACTTAAAACAGAGAGCTTTCTCTGGCTGGTGGCAGAAGAGGAAGTCATAAAGGTAGGAAATGTGAGAACTCAACCCAATGTGGTTGTTGGTTTTGTAGACAGGTGAGAAAGAATGCTGGATGTTTTAAGGAGCTGAGTGAGGCCATGACTAACAGCCTAAAAAGAAAGGGCAACAAGGTCTACAACTCTAAGGACTAGATTATTCAGCAAAAACTTGAATGAACTTGGAAGTAGATTCTTTCTCAGAGCTTCCAGCAAGAATCATAACCCAACAGGCACCTTGATGTTGGCCTTGTGAGATTATGAGCCAAATGTTCAGACACCCTGTGCCAGGACTATTGATACAAGGAAACTGTGAGATAACTATTTTTTTTGTTTAAGTCTCTAATTAGTGACATTTTTAACATAGCAATAGAAATTACAAACAATATCAGTCCTTAGAAAAAAATATAAAATTATGCAAAAGTTTAAAACACTACATTTTCAGAAAAACAATAGGCAAAGGAAAATGAATACTAACAGAGTTTCAAATAAGACAAAAGAAGTGGTGAAATATAAAACAGGAACAAATATCAGTGGGAAACACAGTATAAAACAAAAATAAAGTGGTAGATTTAAACCAAACATTCCAATCATGAGTTTTAATGTACATGGTGTTGCTAGACCTATTAAACCTAGATATTGTCAGAATTACTTACAGAAATGACCAAATTAAATATTATGTAGAAGAAACTCCATTTAAATATAATACTATAGGTAGATAAAGAGTAAAATGTTTGAAATATATACCATGCAAACACTAAGAACAAGAAAAAATATATGCATACCTATATCAATATCAGGCAAAAATAATGATAGAGGAAGACAAAGTACCAGAGACAAAGTGAAATATTACATAATGATACAAAAGTAAATTAATCAAGAGACTATAACAATCCTAAATTATACACATGTAAGAACAGAGATTCAGAATACATAAAAAATACATGACAGGACTGAGAGGCAAATTAGGCAAAATTAAAATTGTACTTGGAGATTTTATCACTCCTCTCTTAGGAATCAAAATACATATGTAAGCAAGTGTAATTTTAGTTATATATAATTAATTTATATTCATTTACAAAGATATGGGTAACAATGAACTGCTGTAAAATCATGTTAGTAATTACATATTAAAATAAGGTTGAAATCCCACTCATTTGGATCTAAAGGTTTGTAACAATACCACTTTTATGTGCATGGTAATAGACTTAATAATTTAAAAGTGTCTAAGAGTTTATTAAAATAGAGTTATAGTTTACATGTATAGCATGAAAAAAAACTAATTTATAGCAAATTGCTTGGATAGTCATATTTTACAGGAATAATTATTCGGGTTGCAGGAAACTATCTTAATGACATCAATTTATCATTTACTTTTGTCTGAGAATACAATTCATGGAAAAACTTTTTGTATCTTATTCAAGATCATTAAAAGAAAAAAAATTATCACTCTTCTACAATTTAGATTTATTTTTCAGCATATTAAATTGATTAGCCATAAAATGAGTGTCCATTATTTGGTTGGTCATAATTCAGTTTTATCATGAAGAGAAGCACATTTCCTCTACAGTATTAATTGGTGCTTTTCCTAAGAGGAAAATGGGCATAATAGAAATAATAGTATAAATTCCAGTATGAACACACTATATATAAGTGAGGAGTTTTTCTTTACTGATGCATTTTAATTGTCTGGGTGATTTTACTTTCATCTTGTTGAAACCTTCTAATGGTAATGTATTCTCTGAAATGAAAAAGCAAGAAAATTCTGTGCTAAGTTTTGGGTTTTTGAAGCTAAAAGAAACAGTTATGTGTTTGTAAAGATGTTAATATGGTGTGAAAATTTATGCTTCTGAGGGACTAGTTAAAAACAAATATAAATTAAGAAAGATACAACTTGTATCTTTAAATAATATTAGAGTGGGTATCTAAATAAACCATAAAAGTTGTTTGAACCTTAAAAATATGTATACACATGTATGTGTCCAAAATATTTGCATGTAAATTTTGTACCTAAAACATGTTTTGGAGACATGCAACTTGATTTATATTTGTTCAATAATTGGGTCCATGAAACCTCAGTGTCAAGAGGAACCTCACAAAGCAGGTAGAAAACTTATACCATAGAAGGACTTTTAGGATTCCACTAGTTTATCAGGTATTGGTCCATTAGGTTTAAAAGGAAGGTGAAATAGCTCTTGTTTAGGATATAATTTTTTAAAATATCAATATTTTTAAATTTGTTGAGATTTGCTTTGTGATCCAGCATGTGGTCTATCCTAGAGAATGTTCCATAAGCACTTGAGAAAAACCTGTATCCTGCTGTGGTGGGGTGTACTGTTCTATAAATGTCTGTCAAGTCTAGTTCATTTATCATACAATTCAACATCTCTGTTTCCCTGTTGATCTTCTGTCTAGATGTTCTATCCATTGATAAGAGTGGTGTATTGAATGTTCCAACTATTATTGTGGAGTTAATCTACTTCTCCTTTCAGTGTTCTCAGTGTTTGCCTCTTGAATTTTGGGGCACTCTGGTTTGGTGCATAAATACTTATGATTGTCATGTTTTCTTGATGAATTGACACTTTTATTAATATAGAGTGTCCTTCTTTGTCTCTCTCTTTTTTAATCTTCATTTTATTGAGATATATTCACATACCACTCAGTCATACAAAACAAATCATACATTTGATTCTTCACAGTACCATTACATAGTTGTACATTCATCATCAAAATCAATCCCCGACCCCCTTATTACCACACAAACAAAAATAACCAGAATAATAATTAAAGTGAAAAAGAGCAACTAAAGTAAAAAAGAACACTGGGCGCCCTTGCCTGTTTGTTTCCTTCCCCCACCTTTCCACTCATCCATCCACAAACTAGACAAAGGGGAGTGTGATCCCCATGCCCCCCCCCAATTTCTTTGTCTCTTTTAATTGTTTACTTTTGAAGTCTACTTTCTCTGGTATTAATATAGCTACTCCCACTTTTTCTGGTTGCTGTTTGCATGAAATATCTTTTTCCAACCTTTCACTTTCAGCCGACTTTTGTCCTTGTGTCTAAGGTGAGTTTCTTGTAGACAGCATATAGATAGGTCCTGTCATTTAATCCATTCTGCCAGTCTGGGTCTTCTTATTGGGGAGTTTAATATGTTAAAATTTAGTGTTATTACTGTAAGGGCAATACTTTTTTCTATCATTTTTTCTATCATTTTCTTTTTCAGATTTTATATATCATGTCTTATTTTTTCCTCTTTCTCTTTTTACCCTCCTGATAATCTTCATTTCCACACTCTTCTACAAACCTCTTTCTCCTGTCTTTTCCTATCAGGTTGTAGCACTCCCTTTAGTATTTCTTGTAGTGCTGGTCTTATTCATGAAGTCTCTCTGTAACTTTGTCTGGAAATATTGTAATCTCTCCTTCATTTTTGAAGGACAATTTTGCTGAATATAGAATTCTTGGTTGGCAGTTCTTCTCTTTCAGTATTCTAAATATATCATACCACTGTCTCCTCACCTCCATGATTTCTGTGGAGAAATCTGTACACAGTCTTATCAAGCTTCCATTTTATGTGATGGATTGCTTTTCTCTTGCTGCTTTCAGAATTCTCTCTTTGTCATTGATATTGGACAATCTGATCAATAAGTGTCTTGGTAAGTAAGTCTATTGGAGTCTATTCTGTTTGGGGTGTGCTATACTTTATTAATCCATAATTATCCATCTTTCATAAGAGTTGGTCAATCTTCAGTGATTATTTCTTCTACTATTCTTTCTGCCCCTTTTCCCTTCTTTTCTCCCTCTGGGACACCCATAACATGTATATTTGTGTTTTTCATGTTGTCACTCAAATCCCTAAGACCCTGCTCTTATTTTTCCATTCTTTTCACCATCTGTTCTTTCATGTGTGTGAAATCAGATGTCAGGTCTTCCAATTCACTGATCCTTTCTTCTGCTTGTTCAAATCTGTTGTACCCCTCCATTGCCTTTTTCATGTCCTTCATTATGTCCTTTATTCCCCAAAGTTATGCCCTTTGCTATTGCAAGTTTATGAATTCTTTCTTATGGTCATCCAGTGTCCTCCTTATATCCTTCATCTCTTTTGCTATGCCTTCCCTCAGTTCATTGACTTGATTTTTGAATTGATTTAGATTTGTTTGAACATCTCCAATTAATTCTTCCTTCATTTCATTGAATTGATTTAGCAATAATTGTTTCAACCCCTGCATCTCAGTTGAACTATTAGTTTGTTCCTTTGGCTGGTCCATATTTTCATTTTTCCTAGTATGAGTCATTATCTTAAGCTGTCTAGGCATCTGATTTTCTTGATTAGTTTATTCTGGAGCTTGTTTTCACTCTTTTACCTAGGGTTTTCTTGTTGGTTGGCTTTTTCCTCTAATCCTTGATTTTCAGTTTAGCCTAATCTAGACCTTTAACTTAGATTCTGTTTAGTTCATCAGAGTTTTTCACCTCTTGCTTTTCTGTTTCTTGCCCTGCCTCTATGTAGCCTTCTTGTATGATGGCCTCCTCAGATATGGTCAAATCCATTCAGGATTTCCCAGTCCAGAGAGGCCCATGTCTCTGGAAGAGCGTATGGAGTTTCCTTGAGAATGAGACCCTC
Source organism: Choloepus didactylus (assembly GCF_015220235.1). Taxonomy (NCBI): domain Eukaryota; kingdom Metazoa; phylum Chordata; class Mammalia; order Pilosa; family Megalonychidae; genus Choloepus; species Choloepus didactylus. The sequence goes on from NC_051316.1 coordinate 4,709,254, forward strand.
CCAATAGACCTTTAAAGTCTATGCTTCTCCTATGCTGTCCAGCAGGAGTCACTTACCAGTGCACAGTTCCCCCACCAGTGTAAGGAGGTGTGGAGACTTTAGTTCTCTTGGTGACCCTGACCCTTTCAGGGGCAGAGCTGACTGAAGCTGGTTTCTGAATTCCAGACCCTGGGATCTGAGTTCCCAAAAGGAGGGCTACCACTGGAGCTGGGCCATGCTCCCCTTTTCTTTGGAAGTTGTGGTGTTTATGAATTTTCTCTGCTACTAGACATTGCTTTGCCTTTCAGAGCTATCTTAGCTCTGCTTTTGGCTGGGCCTATATTGCAAATCTTTGAGGCTTTCTCTAATGCACTTCTTAGAATAATTGTTTTAGAAAAAGAGAAAAAGATTAAAAAATCACATAAAAAAGAAAAAGAAAAGAAGGGCCCAGTAGGGACTACTTACAGTCCTTGCAGATCTAATGGGTTATTGAAATGCTAAAAGACAAGGAGTTGAGGTGATTAAGGAACAATCAAGAAAGCAGAGAAGCTGGCTTTTCAGTAAGGCCTCTTGACCCCTGGATTTGCATATGTGCCTGATTATGTTTGAGCCCTGTCCTTCTCCATATTGTGTTCATTGGAACTCCAAAGAGTCTGTGTTTTTGTTTTGTTTTATTTTATTTTATTTCATTTTCTTTTCTTTTCTTTTCTTTCTTTTCTATTTTTGCTGTTTTTGCTAGCCCTATCTCCTCTCTGCTGAAATGACTACTCCCAGATTCTCTGATGTCTGGTCTCAGTCTATCTACATTTGGAGTTTTTGATCAGCAGTCTGGGTTTTTAATCAGTGCTGCAACTGCTGTTTTCCCTCCTTGTTCCCAGCACTGATGGCCTCTCCTCCCATAAGACTGTGCATGGAAAGGAGGGGTGCAGGCCCCCTAGCCCTAGATTTTGCTGATCTCAGGTGTTCCATGCATTTGTGAGTGTTGTATGAAGTATTTCCAAAGTCAAATTGCTCTGCTATGTCTGGTACAAGTAGTTCCTGGCTTTCTACCAATTGCCCTGGAGGATTAACTAAAACACACACCTTACCACTCCACCATCTTGCACTGCCCCTCAGCCATATAGTTTTAAAAGAAAATTCAATGATCTATTTTTCTAAGAAAATTTAAATGTGATATTTCCTTGATATTTATGTACTGAAAAATTATGTTTTAAATTTTTGTAAGATCTGTCAGTAATAATTTTGCTTAATTCATTTTCTTTTATCTATAGAGTGGAAGTTTGAAATAATTAATTGCTACAGAGAACATCTTCATATATGGTATGCTTGCCTTTGATCATATGTAAAAGTGTAATTCACAAAATAATAAATATTTCCACTTAATTTCCAATGTAAGGTAATTTTAGCTATACAATTTTGATCTGAATAATCCTTAGATGATTGGCTGTTTATAACTATTAAAAAGATGACTTCAACCTGTCTAACTCATGTGTTTTTATCCTTAGTTTCATTTTAAGTTTGACTTCAGAAACTTAAATATTAAATGGGAAAACTGAGGGGAAAATGTTTCAACAATTTTTGTAGATACACACTGACTAAGTAGCCTGATGTAGGATCTATCATTTCTCATTATCTTTGTTTAGAAGAAATAAATCAAGTTTGTAAGTGAAGGTATAAAAAAAAATGAGTGCTTAATATAAAATTTAATGTTTATTGTCATAAAATATTGTTTATGTGTCCTTAATTTATTATATTCACTATTATCTTTTCAAAGTATTAATACATAACACATAATATATTGTAGAATATTGAACATTTGAGAACTAATGCTGCAGATATTTTTGCTTCTATATTTATTCACTCACTTAGCAAACTTGCTTTCATTGAATAATAGTATCTAAGGTGTTTGTGCTTAGTAGAATAATATGTATTCTTTCAAAAGTTTCATTATTTAGAAAACATCACTGAGACAAGTTTATTTTCTCTCAGTTGGGGCACAACATTTGTGCTGTTTAAGGAAGTAAAGGGACAGTAAAGGTAACAGTGCTATTAAATAAAAACTAACATTTTACAATTAATCTCACCAATTCTTAATTAAATGCTTCTGGAGAGGACAGAAAACTTGGAGGAACACAATGATTTCATTTGTTTAAAGAAAACATTATGTATACTTTGCATTATTTATCTAAGCCAAGAACTAGTTGTGCAGGTTTGTATATTTATGTCCCCCAGAAAAAGCCATATTCTTTAATGCATTCTTGTAGGAGAAGACATATTAGTGTGGATTGGGTTGGAACCTATTGGTTCAGTGTTCATGCAATGTGACCCACCCAACTGTAGGTGATAACTCTGGTTGGATAATTCCCATGAAATATGTCCCCACCCATTCACTGTGGGCCTTGTTTAGTTTACTAGAGCATTATATTACCTCAGACAGAAGGAGCTCATTGTTAGCTGGAGCTGAGACAGACATTTTGAAGATAGCCATTGGGAGCTGATGCAGACATTTTGGAGAATGCCATTTTGAAACACAACCTAGGAGTAAGCAGACACCAGCCATGTGCCTTCACAAATAACAGAGGTTTTCTGGATGCCAATGGCCTTTCTCCAGTGAAGGTACCCTTTGTTGATGGACAATTTATGGCCCTAAGACTGTAACTGTGTAACCAAATAAACCCCCTTTTATAGCAGCCAATCCATTTCTGGTGTTTTGCATTCTGACAGCATTAGCAAACTAGAACAATCATTAAGCATTTATTATTGTGAAATCCTGCCAGTTGCTGTCTTTTCCTGTTCTTCCATGTATGTGGCAGAGATGGTTGCTTTACTTCTTGCAGGTGTCTTGGGGTACAGTGACTTTCTGACCACCTTTATATCTTATATCTACATCATATCCAACATCCTAAAGATCTGATCAGCCAAAGGGAAGCACAAAGATTACTCTACATGTGCTTCTCACCTCCTTATCATGGGTCTATTTTATGACACAACCACATTTACCTATGTCTGCCCCTCCTCCAGTCAACACTCCCCAGCCAGAGACAGGCTCATCTCAATGTTATATGGGTTTATCACCCCAGTGTTAAACTCCATTTTCTACAGTTTGAGAAATACAGAGGTTAAAGGAGCACTCAGAAAGGTTTCATGTCATAAAATGCATTTACAGATCATATAATATTAACAAAATTAATTAATAGCACTCTACTTAGATTGCATTAAATCTAAGTAGGAAGAATTGGAATAATTCATAGAAAGATATCTCTATTTAGATAACTTTCTATATAGATTACACATACTTTTTTTAATAGAAATTTACAGACTTATACTCACTTATATTCATAAAATTAGAGTTATGTCTCTCCACATATCTGTATTTTTCTCTTTCTATTGGGAACACAAAAATTTGTTATCCAAAAGTGGACATTGTAAAGTGTAAAACAGAGAACTGTTAATAATCTCACTTTCATAGGTAGTATAAACTGGGCCTGTGTTAAGTGCATTCAGATCACTTTACTATGTCCATAACTATATCCATATTGAATTCCATTGCCGTGCCTATATCTATATATGTATCCATGTATATATCCATATTTTCATCTATAACATATATATATTATTTATATCTATATATTTTTCTTTTTCTCTATATCTATAAGAAACTATCTGTAGATATTCCTCTTACTTCCTTTACCTTAACTGCCTATCTTCTTAGCCTCTTATGTCTCCTTTATGCCTCCTTAGCTTTGTCATTGCACTCTTCTTCAGCTTTCATTTCCTTTGCTATGTATCTCCACTTTTCTGCCTTTTTTTTTGTGACCACATTTACTCATTCCCACCTGTCCCTTCAAATACAGCACTTACTTTTCTGTACTTCTGATCTTAGATATCTAATTCATTTCAACATATTACTAACACATTAATCTTAAAATTGTCAAAATTAAATTATAATTGTGTAACACACACACTAATCTTCATGTCAGATACCTTGTATTTTTGTTATTTATATGGAATTTTCCTAGTTTTTCAGATTAAAACTGCTAAAATTAGGCTCTACTTTTTATTGATGTTCAGCACTTATATTCAGCATGAACAGAGTTATTATTTCTGACCACAGATTACTAGCCACTTTCACTTGATTTTCTCATCCTGTCACTTCTCAAAATGTGAACTATTTCTCTCTGGACCACTGCTTATGCAACACACTATTTTAAGTCAGCAAAAATGTATAATTTTGTCCATAATATTCACCAATTCTGTGACTTCCTAAAAAAAGTTCCATTCTGGTGATTACATATATTTGCATTCTAACAGGCAGTATTCATATACTCTCTGCATTGACTGACTATTCACACTCTAACATTCAATATCTTTTCTCTTCTACTTAAGCTCAACTTGTGCTTTCTTTATGACTAGGCATACTGTTCATATCACTGGTGAAGTATTCTTATATTATTCAAAGGTACACTGTTCTTTCCCCCTTTTGACTGTCACTGACTTTAGCCATTTTCAAAGATTTATCAAATAACAGTCTTCTCATTTTTAGCTTTTCCTCAAAAACTAGAGGCTATAAGCATTTTGAAATGCCATGCTTCCAAGTCGAGTACATTTTCCAAAACTCCATAATATCCCAGTATATTTCTTCTATAATTTTCCATAGCTATTCTAAGTAATTTTGATCACATATCTCTTATTTAGACTTTTATTGAATGGAAAAACCCACATAGATTAGAAAAATAAAATTAAGTAATAATTACACATGGTTTTATTCATTCATTTTATTCTCTACAGCACACTTTATATGTGATATGAAAGAATCAAGTACTTCCCACTGTTTAAAAATGGTATTTGTTAAATGAAATCCATAAAATTGAGTAAAACTTTAAAAGTAAACCAATTTTTCAATTTAGATACCTGAATCTCAAGTATTTATTTAAAATTTCACTTTAGCAAACCAAATGTAATATTGATGTTGTATCTGTGTTACACAAACCACTATGAGACCTAAATTTTGTCTTCCAAAAGCAATGTGTTTCTAATGAAATGTGATGCAAATTACACCTTGATTTGGATAAGATTGGAAGAGATTGTTCAATAATGTTAAAAAAAGTTGTAGCCTTTGCCATGTTAATTAAACCATAGATTTAATATTAGAAGAATATTATTTTTTGTAGAATAATAAAGAAATTAATGACAATTCTCATTTATTCTTCGTAAGTAAGAAAAAATGTCCTTGAAATACAACTGAAATGATATTTGTTTTTGGTTTCAGGCCAAGATATTTGGAGAGAATAGTGCTGAATCTGAGATCTTAAAACCATCATATATTAAGCAGAATGAGATTGAAAGATGGCATGGTTTCTTTGGTCTTGGGAAGTTGGGACAATCTAAATCTAGAGAGGGCAATATTTTGATGATGAAATTATTTTTTCTTAAAGATACCCTGGTTTTCTTTCTGTGAAATATCTAAGCAATAAATAAATCTCTACCTTCTTCTTCCCTGAAAGAAACAGTACTCTGAGATAAGCTGGCCAAAATACTTGAGAGTTATGTTCTGAATAACTTTTCATGGGAAGTAGCTGAGATTTTAGCAGCAATGTGAATGGAAATGGCATGTTAAAATAGGTACACTTTTAAAATTTAAGACACACCAGAGGGATAGTTGAATTGGTTAGGTTTGATAACTGGTACCAGTGTATTTATTTTGGCAACTTATATTGATTCTTTTAAAATCAGACTAATAGCAATTATGGATTCAAGAGAGATGACTGGAAAGACTGAAATAGAAATTGCTGGGTGGGAGATAGGGAAGAATCAAGGACAAAAATGATCTCATGAACTATAATTCAAAAGGGGTCACACATTCTGCATCTGTGTGGGTGTTTGGCAGCAATCTGCAACCTCAATTCCAAAGTTGTTTGCACCATAGTGAAGGCATCTTACTGTCAGTTTTTTAAATAATTATTTCCAATGTAATCTTTTGCCAGTTTCATGGGGTGTATATTCCAGGGAATTGCTCTACATCAGTGATGCAACAAAGTTTGACCAAGATTTTGTGTAGCCATAGTTTCTGCTTCACTCATAATTAGTTGTATTGTTGTATCTCATGGCCTAAACAGAGATTGAACTGGCTGTAAATACATGCCTTGATATTTCAGGCATTCATATGTGAACAATCAACTGGGAATTCTGTAAGGCAAAATGACAGCTTTCCTTTCAAAGCATACACATATCAACACATGGGCTATTTGTTTTATTCTTCTCCACAGATAGGGCCCAAAGGTAAACCAGTTGGAGACTGCTCTTGTCTCTCCATGAACTCATGATATAAGTCATTTAACCTGTAGAGATTTTACTAGTCATATAATGTTAAAGGAGACTGAATTTCTCACCGTCCAGGCTGAAAATAGGTCTGCTAGTTGGGCTGAATGCACAGATCTCTCAGGGGAAATATTTTCAGACTAATTGTGATGGTTTTTCTATATTCATTAGAAACAAGGATACAGATTGAGAAACACTGAAAAACCTTAAAACAAGGGTGTACAAAATGCAGAAACCTCAGAAAAGGAAGCTGGATGATGTATAATGCTTACCCTTGTTACAAATGTCATGTGTTTATGTAATGTACTCACAGAAGATGGATTTGGCTTGACCCTGGATGTCTCTGAGTCAAATCTTCAGTCCTATTTGCTATTAATGACAAATCTTCAGTCCAGAACATGTTGCAACTACTTCTTAGTAAACTTCTTGAGTGTCCTTAATGATTGGCTGATTGGTATTGTGATTGCTGCTGAGTCTCCCATACTATATTGTTTTCCATCTTTCCTTATATAAACATGATGATTCTCCCCAACAGCTAGCCAAAAGCCTGCTTAAACAAATGAGGAAGGAGCAATAGGTTTGTTCCTCATCTCTTATTATTGCAATTCACTAACCATGCTTCCCTCAAAATAACAACAAATTTCTTTGTACTCAGTCTTCTCCATCTCAAAATATGGCAACTTCAGGTTTCATATCACACAGATCAAAAGCATGGAATTATTTTTGACTGCACTTTTCACACCTCACATTTGAATGATTAGCAAATCCTATCAGTTCCATTTCCTAAATGCCTCCATAATCTGACCACTCTGACTTAGGCTGCTCTCATCTCTTGTCTGAATTATTGAAACAGTCTCCTTATATGTTTCTGTTCTCACATTTCCCATCCACTCATTTTTTAGGGAAGCTGGTGTGCCACTCTCTGCTCAAGATATAGCTTTCAATCACATTCTGACAAAAAAACCTGGGTTTCCATTATGAATTATAAGAGTGCCTTGAATTGGCCACTTGAACTTGCCCTCTACACCTCTCCACATAGTCCAGATAACTGGATTGCTTCTGATGGTCGTGTGGCTTGCATTATTTTCCTTGTTCTGCCTTAACAATTTGAAACAAACTGGGTATCTTACAACAGAAATTTAATGTCTTCCAATTCTGAAGATGAGATATTTCAAATCAAGCTGCCATCAAATCCAGTCTATCTGAAGGCTGTAGGAGAGGATACTTCCTTGCCTTTTCATAGATTCTGGATGTTACTGGGTACTTGGTTTAAACTGACTTGTGGTAGCATAATTCTCTGCCTCCTCTTCACATAGCCTTCTCCTGAGTGTCTCACTGTGGGTGTCTGTATCTAACTCATTCTATGAAGCCAATATCACCCTAATACCAAAGACAAATAAAAATTCTATAAGAAAAGAAAACTTTAGACCAATTACTACAATGAGTGTAGTGCAAAAATCCTCAGCAAAATACTTGCAAATAGAATCCAATAGAATATTGAAAGAAATATACAGCATGACTAAGTGTGTTTTATTCCAGTTACGCAAGGGTGGTTCAACACAAGAAAATCAGTTAATATAATACACCACATTAATAAATTAAGAGAGAAAAAACACATGGTCATCTCAGTTGATGCGTATCAGGCATTTGATAAAATTCAGCATCCCTTCATAATAAAAAATATTCAAAGGTAGAAATCAAAGGAAACTTCCTCAACATAATAAAAGGCACTTATGAAAAACCCACAGCTAACATCATACACAATGGTGAGAGTCTGAAATCTTTCCCTCTAAGATCAGGAGAAAAAAAGGATGCCCCCTGTCACCACTGCTATTCTACATTTTGCTATAAGTTCTAGCTAGAGCAATTAGGCAACTAAAAGAAAAAAAAATTATACAAATTGGAAAGGAATAGGGAAGACTGTCAATATTTGTAGATGGCATGAACTTATATTTAGAAAATCCAGATAAAAAGCTACATCAAACCTACTTAAGCTAATAAGCAAGTTCAGCAATGTGGGAAAATACAAGGGCAACATACAAAATTCAAAGTGCTTCTATACACTACTAATGAACTATCTGAGGAGGTAATCAAGAAAAAAAATTCCATATATAATATAACACGTAAAAGAATCAAATACCGTGGAATAGACTTAATCAAGGATGCAAAGGATTTGTACAAAGAAAACTACAAAACAATACTAAAATAAATCAAAAAGGAGATGAATAAATGGAAAGATTATCTGTGTTCATTAGTTGCAAGGCTAAATGTCATTACGATGTTGATTCTACCAGAATGATCTACAGATTCAATTCAATACAAATGAACATTTAAAAGACTACTTTGCTGAAATGTAAAAGCTAATTATCAATTTCATTTGGAACAGTAAGGGGCCTTGAATAGCAAAAAACATCTTGAAAACAAAGAATAAAGTGGGAAGTGTCAAATTTCCTGACTTTAAATCATATTATAAAGTCACAGGAGCCAAAACAACATGGTACTGGCATAAAGATAGACATATTGATCAATAGGATCAATTTGAGACACTCGGATCTATGACCAATTGATATTTAATAAAGCTACCAAGTCCACTCAACTGGGATAGAATAGACTCTTCAATTAATAGTGTTGGAAGAATTGAATATCTATAACAGGAGAATTAGAGTAGACTAATATCTCATATAATTTTCCAAAATTAACTCAAAATGAGTCAAAGACCTAAATGTAAGAATAGTTACCATAAAAATACTAGAAGAAAATGTAGGGAAACATCTTTAATGTATTGTGATAGGCAGTTTCTTAAACTTTACACCCAAAGCACAAGCAATGAAGGAAAAAAAGAGATGAATGGGAACTCCTCAAGACTGAATACTTCAATGCTTCAAAGGACTTTGTTAAAAAGATGAAAAGACAACTGACTCAATGTGAGAAAATATTTGGTAACCACAAATTGGATAAGGGTTTGATATCCAGGATATATAAAGAAACCCTACAAGTCCTCAATAAAAAGACAATAACCCAATTTAAAAATGGGCAAAAGACATGAGTATACATTTTCACAAAGAGGAAATACAGATGGCTAAAAAGCACATGTAATGATGGTCAGCTTCACTAGCTGTTAGGGAAATGAAAATCACAATGTGATATCATCTCACATCTACTAGAATGGCCACTATTAAAGAAAAAGGAAATTACAAATGCTGGAGACAATGTGGAGAAATTGGAACACTTTTTCATTGTTGATGGAAATGTGAAATGGTACATCTTCTGTGAGAGACCATTTGGCAGTTACTCAGGAAGCCAAGTATAGAGTTGCCTTACAACCAGGCAATAGTGCTACTCAGGATACACCCAGATTATCTGAAAGCAGAGATGTGAACAGACATTTGCACACTGATGTTTATAGTGGAATTATTCACAGTTGTCAAAAGATGGAAACAACCCTCATGTCCATCAACAGATGAATGGATAAACAAAATATGCTATGTACATTCAATAGAATATTATCCAGCAGGAGGAATGATGTCTTGAAGCATCTGACAACCTGAATGAACCTAGAGGATACTATGTTAAGTGAAATAAGTCAGACACAAAAAGACAAATATTGTATGATCTCACTGATATGAACTAATTATAATATGTAATCTCAAAGACATAAAATATAGAATATAGATTACCAGGATATGGAATGAAGCTAAAGAATGGGGATCAGTTGCCTAATATGTGCAGAATCTTTAACTAGATTGAATTTCAATGTTTGAAAATGGACAGAGGTGATGGTAGCACGTTACTGTGAGAATAGTTAGCAGTGCTGAATGGTGTGTGAATGTGGTGGAAAGAGGTAATTTAGAATCAAGTATATCTCCAGAGGGAAAGTTGCAAGTTAAAACATGGGAATGTATAATACAGTAAATCTTGTGGTGGGCAGCATCCATGATTAGCTGTAAAAATATTTTTTTAAAAGTTGTTTCATTAACTTAAGCAAATGGGTGACACTCTTACAAGGAGTTGGTAATAGAGGGGTATATGTGAAAAAAATGTACCTATTTGAAACTATGGTCAGTAGTTAACAATGATATTTTAATACTTTTTCATCAACTAACAAATGTAGCACATTAATACTACGAGTCAATAATATGTGGTGATAATGGATATGGGGTATTTTGGGTTTTCTTTTTTCTTTTTATTTCTTTTCTGGAATAATGAAGATGTTTTAAATTTGATCATGCAGTTGTATCTACAACTATGCAATCTTACTGTATACTTCAGATGGTTTCTATGGTGTGTGAATATATAAATAAAATTGCATTAAAAAGCTATTATATGATGAATAAAGGATGGAAAATTTAGATCTTGCAGTAAATGGTGTTGAGAAGTGGACAAAAGTCTATAAAAATATGCTAAGCAAGTTCTGATTCAGTATGACAGTTTTTCCCAAGCCATTGTCTCCCATCTTTCTTGACACTACAAATAACAAATATCAGTTAATAATCTAAGAACAATCAAATAATGAGACAACTGACACAGCTTGAATAAGAACACAATGTATGCTGTTGGAGAATAAGGAATATAATGAGTGCAGAAGCCCAGAATATGTGTGAAGTTATTGAAGAAAAAGAGAGCAAATATGTGGATGGGCTCTAGGGGATGGGAGGTCTCAAAGATATTTTAAACTCTGAGTTAGGAAGTATATTAGTGGGTAGAGATAAGGGGTCCACAACAGGGAAGTTGGCTGAAAAAAATCTGCTCATAGATATCAGTTAGGTTCCCACATCAGTTCTCCCCTCCTTTCCCTTTCCTTGACCAGTGTGAATGCAAAATGGAACAACCAAATAATTCATCTTAAAACTCTTGAATTCTCCACATCTTACTGTCCAGTTGTTTGATTGCTCATCCAGAAATCCTGTTTATGTAGAGTTCCAGAGAACATTGCCTATAATGCAAACAGAAATATACTGCATAACACTACAACATAAAGCACATATAAACTCCTTAGAAAAATCAGCACAGTCATACATTTTCAAATATTAACAAAGATTGAAAACCTATGGGATAATATAACATAAAAATCAAACTACTAGAACAAAATAAGTGGCCCTTGGAAGAATAGATATACTTAGGAAAATGCCACGTAACATTTGTAAAAGAAACAGAGAATATTCACATAGAATCATCCAGAAAATATAAGACATTGGCTGCCACATGAAAGAACTGAATAATAGAGGAAAATACATTCTGGGAAACAAAGAACACTAAGTGTAAACAAAAGACAACATGAGATTCTAGAGAGAAAGAAATAAAGTATGAATTAATTAAAATTGGACTGTCATCTAAATTCACATAACAGCAATAAGATTCTAAAAAACTTGTAAAGTAATATGGTTCTATCTATGAGTCTATAACAATAAAAAAATTAAAAGGGTAAAATACATAATTTGATAGTGAAGTCTCATAAACTAATTCATAAGCATTATTTGTGAAGCAGAAACAAAATTACAATTTTAGAGTTGTATGTGAGTTCCTAAAAATATTAATACCAATTCAATATTTATTAGAGTACAAGAAAGTTTTTAAAAAGGAATGAAATCCAAATCAAGGAATGAAATCCAAATCAATGCAAAATTTATAGTAGTATTTTGATTCAGTTTGGCTATTATTTAGGAAAACCTACATACAAATAATAGAAAAAAAGGAGAATCTGAAACTTCACGAAAATCAAAGAAGGAGGAGGAGAAAGATAAAAATAATTTTAAAAAATAAGGTGGAAGAGAGAGAGGGAAAGAAGCAAGGAGGGAGAGATGTGAGAGAAGAAGGTCAAAGTGAAGGAAGAAAGGAAGAGAACAAAAGAAGAATGCTATATGTCCACCATGGAGAAAGGCAAACTTTGGTATGATTTGGAAAAATTTATGGAGTTTTTAAAAGAATAATCAATTTGTCTTTGCTCATTGGAATATGACATTTATTTTAACACATTTCTTTACTATTTTGTGGTCAATATTAGTAAGGTTATGCCAATAACAAATGTTTCTCTACTTATAATTAAAACATTAGATTAAAACTTAAATTTAATATTGTTTCCAAAGAGAATTTTAGTGTAATCAATACTGAAATTACTAAGGTATAAGCATATGATCATGATTGAAGGGCCTAAGTGTGAGGTGAAGGGATTAGTTTACATGGCAAACAATGAAGACAAATTATTTAGTGGGTGGATTAAGCCATAGAATATTTTTGAAATATTCCTTAAATAATCAGAGGTAATAAAATGATATAACTTAGTAGTAATCAGAAATATACATGGTAGGGTTATATATATATATATATATATAAAACCACTTATATATATGGCATAAGAATAACCTCCAGATAGACCTCTTGACACTTTTTGAGATGTTTCAGCCATTGAAACTTTATTTGTTTCATTTATTTTCCCCTTTTGGTCAAGGTGATATTCTCAATCTCATAATGCCAGGGCCAGGCTCATCCCTTGGAGGAATTGCCCTCATTGCCAGGGAGACTTACACCACTGGGAGTCATGTACCATATATTGGGGGAGGATAGTGAATTTATTTGCAGATTTGGCTAAGAGAAAGAAGAAACATCTGAGCAAAACAGAGGTTATCTAGCAATGACTCAGGCATAATTATAGGTAGGCATAGCCCTTCTCATTTACAAGAATATGTTGCATAAGGACAAGCCCCAAGACTGAGTGCTTGACTTATTAAATTGTGATTCCCTAATGTTGGTGGGAATATCAGGAATTCCCCAGGTGAGGAATCTTAATATTTCCACATTTTCCCCAGTTCCTTAAAGGGACCTTGCAAATAATTTTCCTTGCTGCCCAAAGTCCTCTGGAATGCATCAGGGAACCATATTAGCCTGTACAGAATAACACAGTATCATTCCCCATTCTAGGTCCCATGCAACAGTGCTGTTTAAATAAACCTACTATACAGGATATATTAGAAAGTGTGCCACAGAGCATAGAAATATTGTATCAAATATATCTTAACAGTCAAAACTCAGGAATAGATGTGTGACTCCTGTAAGAGCTTACAATCTGCGAACTTTTACAGCAAGCTTCATTGAACACTCCACACACCTGCATCATCAATGCTAAATCTTTTTTCACATTCTGTCCCCTGTTAACCATGCTCTGAATTTCAATCCTCAGCATTTGCTCATTACAGTAAGTTTATGTTAGTGACTCATTACAATATTTGTCCTTTCATTTCTGGCTTATGTCATTCAACATGATCCTAAAGTTTCACTTACCTAGTTGCATGAGTCATGACTACATTCCTTCCTGCAGCCATGCAGTATTCCATTGTATGTATACATCAAATTCCACCCTTCCATTCATCTATTTTTGTACCCTAAGGCCACTTCCATTCATTGCAGATCATGAATACTGCTGCCATTAGCACCAGTGTGTAAAAGTCTTTTCAATTCCCTGCTTTCATTTCTTCCAAGAACATATCAAATGATGGGATTGCACAATCATATGGCAACCAAATGTTTAGCCTTCTGTGGAACACCGCACTGACCTCCAGAGGTGTTGCACAATTATACTTCCCTACCAACAATGAATAGTTATATCTCTCTCCACACCTTCTCCAGCATTTATATCATTCTGTTTATTTTTAAACAGTTTATTCAAACACCATGCAATCCATCCTAATTGAACAATCAATATCTCCTAGACAATCACATAATTATGCATTCACAACCACAACCTATATGAGAATATGTTCATTTCTTTGACAAAAAGAGGAATATAAAAGATAAAACAATAAAAATAAAATAAAAAAGGTGAAACCAGATTCCCATAACTCTCCCTTTTATCCCTCTTTGTTGACATCACATTTGTTGTATTGCCCTTGTTATGGTTAATAAAACAATATTACAATGAAACTGATAACTGTAGACCCTAGTTTTCATTGAGTGCATTTCCCCCATATAGCATTCCATTTTAAAAACCTTGCAATGTTTTCACTTGTTCTCCCTCATGTAAAAACTTTATTATATTTCTACATTTAATTACACTGTCCACTCTAGCATTTGCTAAGTTATACAGCTCCAGTTTTATCTTGTATCATTCCTTCTAGTGTCATATACACTCCTAGACTTCCTCTTTCAACCATATTCCAACTCACCTTTGTTAATTATACTTATGATATCGTGCTGCCCTCACATACTATTTGCTATGCATTTTTGGATCTTTACGATTAATCCTATTGAACATTCTTTACTCCTTCAACATCACAAGCCCAATCTCTACCTGCTTTCTATCTCCTGGTAGCCTGTGTTATCAGCTTTTAACTCTCAAAGTTTCCTCATTAATGTTAGTTCTTATTAGTGACACAACACAGTACTTGTCCTTTTGTTTCCAACTTCACTCAACATAATATCCTCAAGTTTCATCAATGTTTTTATGTGTTCCATGTCTTTGTTCTGTCTTACAGCTGCATAAAATTCCATCATGTGTATATATCACAATTTGTTTATCCATTCATCCATTGAAGGACATTTGGGCCACTTCCATGTCTTGGCAAGCACTAATGATGCCATAATAAACATAAGTTTACCAATGTCCATCTTTATACCTCTGATAACCTGAGTTCTTAACTTGAAATTTCAGAGTTTGCTCATTATAGTAAGTTTATATTACTAAGAACATACAGTATTTGTTTTTTGTTTCTGCCTAATTTTGTCCAACATAGTGTCCTCTGGGTTTATTCACATTTTTATATGCATCATAACTTAATTTTGTCATACAGATGTGTAATATTCCATTATATGCGAATACCAGTTTGTTTATTCACTCATCCATTGATGGACATTTGGGCTCTTTCCATCTCTTGGCAATTTTGAATAATGCCACTATAATCATCAATTTGCAAATGATTGTTCATGTCCTAGCCTTCAGTTCCTCTGAGTATATACCTAGTAATGGGATTGCTGAATGATGAATAAAATTTTAAAAATGGCAATTCTATATTTAGCTTCCCTAGAAAGCACCAAAATGCCTTCCATGGCAATTGCACCATTCTGCATTCCCACCAACAATGATTAAGTGTACCTCTTTCTCCACAACATATCCAACACTTGTAGTTTAAGAAGGATAATGACCAATCTAAAAGGTGGGAGATATGTCAAGGTGGTTTGGATTTGCATTTCCTGAATAGATAGTGAAGTTGAGCATCTTTTAATGCTTTTCACACAATTTTATTGAAATATATACACAAACCATAAAATCATCCAAAGTGTACAATTGTTCACAGTATCATCATGTAATTGTGCATTCATCACAATTTTTGAATATTATAAAAAGATAAAAATAAGATAAAAATAAAACAAAAAAGATAAAAATAATAAAAAAGATGAAAATAAGCATAAAAATAAAAATAAAAGTAAAAAAGAGCACCAAAAGCATCCACTACACACCATTCCCCTACTCATTTACTATTTGTCCCCATTTTTCTAGTCATCCATCCAAACATTGGATAAAGAGGGTTTGAGCTACAAGATTTTCACAATCACAAGTTCACACAATGTAAGCTATGCAAGAATCCAGGTTACTTGATTTCAGTTCAAAAGTTTCAGGTATTTCCCTCTAGCTATTCTAATACTAAAAAGTATAAAGGGATATCTATATAACACAGACGAATAACCCACAGAATGACCTTTCAACTTTATTTGAAATATCTCAGTGACTAAATCTTTACTTTATTTCATTTCATTTTTCCCCTTTAATCAAACAGTCTTTCTCAAGTCATAATGCTGGGTTCATGCTCACCACCAGGGTTCATGTACCACATTGGTAGGTATATTTTCATCCCTCAAAGTCATGTCCCATGTAGGGGGAGGGCAATGAATCCACCTGCTTAGTTGCTTTGGAAAGAGAAGCCACATCTGAGCAACAAAAGAGGTTCTCTGGGGGTGACTCTTTTTGGGAGACATATGACCAACAAACATCATACATCAGTCTGGAATGCATGGAATGGTTAAGATCACATTGAAGAACTGTTAATCTCCCAGGATGGGGAGACTGGCATGGTAGACTGTGATGGAGCTTTTTCCATGAGGGAAAAAGATGTGCTCTACTGGGAGCCTGGCTCAAATGGCTCAACCTAATTGAAAAATTCTCAGCCAGGCTCCAATTGCAGAGCCTGGCTCAACCAAGCTCCAATTGCAGAATTAATTAGCTATAACTGATAACATTTTTGGAAATTTCCTATATAGCTACTTGTTAAATCACACTTTGAAAGGTATTATCTTTTTGCATATATGTTGTATTTCACAATAAGGAAATAACTGAAATTATGTACTGTAACCCATTATACTATTTGAAATTTGCTCTCTACCTACTTGTTAAATTGGACTTGGAAATTATCACTTCTATGTATATATTTGATATTCTAAAATAAAAACTTATGATTAATTTAAAAATCAGAATGCTGAATAAAAGCTCCAAGCATAGATAAACAAAAGCAAACATGAAAGGAACACAGAGGTTGTGCCCCAGCACAGAGAAGGAGGGATTATAAAAAAAAAGGCTTTCAGAGTTGAGGGAAGTCAGAATACTTGAAAAGGGCTGGGAACCAAAACAAATGGCATATACTGCTGGTTACCAACTCCAGTTCTTGATTGGTGAACTGGGAGCCTGGGGCCCAGATGTGAAAATATTTTCTTTCTCTCCAGTTTTCATATATAAATATATATACATATATATGCGTGTGTGAGTGTGATATGTGTGTCTATGTATGTTTGTATGTGTGTGTGTATACATATATATGTGTATATATATATACATATATATATATATTCTGGTTTCCTAAAGCTGCCATTATGCAAAATATCAGAAATGGGTTGACCTCTATAAAGGGGATTTATTAGGTTACAAATTTACAGATCTAAGTCCATAAAAGTGTCCAGACAAGGGCATCAAGAAGAGGATACCATCTCTAAAGAATGGCTGATGATGTTCAGAACACCAGTTATTTGGGAAGGCATGTGGCTGGTATCTGCTGGTCATTTGCTCCTGGGTTCTGTTTCAAAATGGCTTTCTCCAAAATGTTTGTGCCTCTTTCTCTCTTAGTTTTTCTTAGTTCTCTGGTTCTCCTTGAGCATTTCTCTCTAAGAATCTGGGATCCCTCTTTAGCTTATCTAGGGCAAATTCTGGGCTTCAACTCTTAGCTCAGTATCTCCAAAGATCTTTCTGTCTGCATCTCCAAGTGTCTCAGTCTGTGTCAGCTCTTTGCTTCTCCTGGGGGCAAATTCTGGATTACAAATATTTCCTTCTCTCCAAAATGTCTCTCTCAGATTCTCTGAGCTCCTTCTATCCCTGAGCTGTTTTAAAGGACTCCAGTGAGCTAAAATTTGGATGGGTGGGTTCACATCTTCATGGATATGATCTAATTGAAAGGTCACACCCAGATTTTGGTTGGTCACATCTCCATGGAAACATTCAATCTAAAGTTCCCACAACACAAGAATGGATTGAAAGATCATGGCTCTACTGGGTTTCATAACAAATCCAAATCAGCTCAGTAAACCTAAACTTATATTTATATATCTATAATTGGATTTAAACAAAGTTTGAAATATTTTACTTAGAATGACATTGGTAATAGATTGATAAGACAAGTCATGGCCTAGGTGAAAACATTTGAAAATCATATATTTCATAAATAGGCATGAATTTGGAATACACAAAAACTCCCTGATTGGAACAAGAAAAATTTTAACCCAGTAAAAACATATAAGCAACATATTTGAACAGACAATTCACAGAGATACATGGATGTCATATAAATACATGCAAATATGTTCAAACCCTTTGTCAAGTGTGACATTCATGTTACAACCACAATGAGGTACTTCTATGCACTTAGATGACTAAAATAAAGAATATATCAAATTTTAGCAAGGATATGGAGGATCCATATGTCTCACTGTCTGATGGTAGGAATGTAGTACATTCCAAACACTTTGGAAATTAGTTTAAGAGTTTCTAAAGTGTTAAATGTAAACTTACCATATGATCTTACCATTCCACTCCTAGCTATTTTTTCTGAGATAACTGAAATCCTGTGTCCATACAACTACTTCCACACAAATATTGATAGCAACTATATTTGTAATAGCCAAAACTGGAACCCACACAAATGTCAATCAACAGGTAAAATGTTAAACAAATTGTGGCATATCTAAACAACTGAATATTAATCAGCAACAAAATATAATCAGCTATTGACATATACTACATTTATGATAAATCTGAAATATACTGGGTGAAGACAGAGGAGAAAAATGTACATGCTGTATAATTCAATTTGTGTTAAATTTTAGGAAATACAAACAAATCTCTAATGAATAACAGCAGATCAGTGGTTGCCTGAGGAGGAAGGTGGCAGGAAGGGACATAAGGGAACTATGAGGAAAACAAGGAAGCTTTTTGTGTGATGTATATGTTTATTATCTTCATTATAATCATGGCTTCACAATTTTATATAAATGTCAAAACATAACACATGTATACTTTAAATACATGCTTTTATTTTATACCAATTACAGTTCAATAAATCAGTATAAAAAGAGAATGTGAATAAAATTTTCATGTCATTATTCTTTGTTTTATTGTGAAAAATATCAATTACAAATTAAAATACTTCTAAAAATTTAGGTGAAATATTGAAGAAATGTATGGTTTATTTCCCTTGGGTAGGGTCTATATCTGATTTTGGTGAGCTATATTTAAATTTTATTGATTAAAAAATAAAATATATAATTGTTTTTACCAAGTTGTTATCTGATGGATTATGGTTAAGATGTTCTACAACATGAATAGTATAACCATGAATATTTGTGCATACAATGACCCTTTTTCCTGTGTACATTTTGCTCAGAATAAGCCTGAGTTGCTGTCTTGATAGATAATTGAATTATGCCCTATTTTCTAGAGCACATATTTCAATAAACTAAGAAGTCCAGAAATATATTCCTAAAATGTAATACATAAGTTGCAGTGACTTGGAGCAAAGTCCAGGAATGATTCATCTGATCCATGGCCAACAAATCAGAAAGAGATCCTCTGCTTGCTTCTCCACAGAGCTTGCTTGACATCTTTGTTCCTCAGGCTGTATATAAGTGGATTCAACATGGGGATGACAATAGTGTAAAATATGGACACTACTTTGCTTTGCTCCATGGAGGAGATGGCCCCAGGCTGTGCATACATGAAGAAAACTGTACCAAAGAACAAGCACACCCCAGTAAGGTGGGAGGCACATGTGGAGAAAGCTTTCTGGCATCCCTGCATGTTATGAATCCTCAGGATTGTTGAGATGATGTAGATATATGAGACCAAGACAATCAAGAATGTGCTACTAATAATACAGCCACAAAAACCAAGAAGAACCAATTGGTTTATAAAGGTATCTGAACATGAGAGGGACAAGAGAGGGGGAACATCACAAAAAAAATCATTGATCTCATTTGAGCCACAGAAGGACAAATTAAAAGTCATTGTTGTTTGAGTGATGGCATTCACTACACCCCACAGGTAGGACCCCAACACTAAGAGTACACAGACTTTGTGAGGCATGCTCATGGAGTATAGAAGAGGTTTACATATGGCAATGAAGCGGTCATAGGCCATAGAAGCCAGAAGGAAAGCCTCTGTGGTACCAAAAAGAGACAGGAAGAAGAACTGAGTAGCACACCCACTAAAGGAAACTGTGTGGTCTTCTTTCAGACAGTTAATCAGAGCCCTGGGTGCAATTGTGGAAGAATAGCAGATGTCCAAGAAGGAAAGGTTTTGGAGGAAGGTATACATGGGAGTGTGGAGGTGGGCATCAGCACTAATAATTATGATCATGCCAAAGTTCCCAATCACAGCTATGATGTACAGGATTAACAGAATCAGAAATAGCATTGTCTGCATCTTTGGATCCCCTGTGAATCCAAGTAGAACAAACTCTGAGACAGGTGTAAAATTTGCCATTTGTTAAGTGCAGTATGAGTGAAAGAAAGAGAAACAAATTTGCAAACTAAATACTTAAATAAATTTAAATTTAATTTAATTAAGAAGTTTGAAATCTTTATATGATATCAAAAATTTCTGTTTCTGGTCCTGGGTACAATGCTTCCATCTGCTATATTCCACATACTGTGATTACAGAAAAGTTTCTGCTGCAAATGAAAGAAATAAGAAATAAACAAGCATTAACACACAAGCAGTCAGCATCTATAAATGCATCACTATATTCTTTGCCTCCAATTTCACTAATAACGTATGAGAAATGCATCAATGATCTGTTGTAAGTTACATCTTCATGTCACATTCCTAGTATTTTAATTTTAAAAATCTCAAAATCAGAATACAAAATCAACATGAACACAAAATGCATAGCCAATGAGTTGATTTTGTAGTACAAAAATTATTTTTGCTGGGTCTAGGGTAGGAATTTGGCAAGCAGAATGGATTATTTGTGCAATATCAATTTATTCAGATTCATTTCTCATGCAATCTGTCTTAGCTTCCTATTACTGCTGTAATGAATTACTACAAATTTAGTGTCTTCACAGTATGAATTTATTGTCTTAAAGCTGTGGCGGTCAGAAGTCTGAACTCAGTTTCATTTGGGGTAATATGCAGTATCTATTTGTTATAGTTTAAACTGATTGATATTTTTATTATACTACAAGGCAAGAGAAATTCACCAACTACATGCTAGATTTTTGATATAAATTAGGACTTTTATTATAATCATGGGTGTCACAATTTTCTTACATATGATTATGAAACTATTTTAATTTTTTCCTATAGTAACTCCCACTATGATTCACTCCATTCTGTAGGATATAGACTTTCCTAAATTACATACTTAAATATGTTGCCTTTAAAATAAAAAGCAATAATATATTTAAGCAGTTTAACTTAGGACTATGTCAAACACAATTTGGAATTCCATTGGAGGGTTGTGTTTGTATATGTATGGGCATGTGTGCATTTGTAATTTGTAAATTTCTTGAAACTCCATTTCTTACTGTGTACAAAAAGGAAATAAATTGCCTACTCTGGGAAGAGTAATTTACAAAGTTCATGCCAGTTTTTACACAGAATAAAGGCAAGGTAAATGTCAATTTCCTCTCCTATACTATTATGTGCACTCTACCATTGTTCTTTGAAAATTTGTACCAATTAGTAATTATTATATGACTTGTATTTGTAATAATGTCTAAGAGCTTATATCTAAAATTCACTGCCAAATCTCAATTTTGCAGTTCCTTGGAATTTTATGAAACTGCAATCCATGGTTTTCCTGTCTTTTCCCTTTCTTCAGAAATTGTATCAAAATTATATGTGGGGGCAATTTTTGTTTGATTTATATAAGCTACAGCCTCCAGGAGATGAAAGATGGTGCCATATGCTTCTCTGCTCTAACCTGAACAATTGAACAGTACTTGACTGAGAGTGAAGATTAAAATAAAATACTGAATATATGTATGAATGAATGTTATTTGTGCCACATTCTGAAAGGGCTTATTTTCACATCTTTCATAAGAGGAAAAGCATAATATAATTCCTTTGTTTGAGTATTAGAATTTAAAATACTCTAAATTTAGATACCAAAATCTAAGGAACTTATGTTTTGAGCTAGAGAATCAAATCACAAAGATATTTCAAGTTTAAAGGGGAGCAAATTTCATCAGTTTTATATAAAGTAGTTTTGGTTTTGAAACTTTCAAACTTATGGCCATTCATAAATGCTATCACACAATGTTGAGCTATTTAAAAGAATTGTGTGTAGATAATATTATTTTATCTTAGAAGGAGGCAAGTAATAGATGAAATATAAATAAGTTAATTCCCAAAGAGCCAATAAATGTTACCTCACCAAAAGCCATTGGTTTTTCCTGAAGTGTTAATAGCAAAATTCTCATATAAAGAAGGATTTCTCACTCACAACCAAAGTAAAATTATGCATCTGAATGATTAGTGACATTTTGGAGAAAAATACAGCCATAGTACCAAAGGTCTTAGTTTTGTTTGCTTTTCAAGATACAGTATTTATGGTTGAACTGTAACTGATGTGTAAAATGAAAATTCACAATCAAAATCCTAAAAATAATTGCCAATATTTATTGAACAGTCATTATAACCTAATCAGTCATACAATACCCAGACTGTCTTCATTTTATTCAGCCCTCATATAGGACCCATGGGACATATGACAATATTAGCAAGTTTTGCACAGGGACATTAAGAAGCTGGTATGTTCTCTGGCCAGTGTATGAATGATCTTTTCTGTCTGACTCAAGAGCTTATTCTCTTGGCTCCTACATTGACTTGCTGTTGCTTTAATCCATACACTTAAGTCTAGATAAATGATACTAAACCTTCCACATGCAATTTTTTGCTGGACTATTTACCCTTTGGCACAAAACATTCAGTGCTCTAATTAGAATTCCACCATCTTGACAGGCAGCATGAGGCAGTATAAAATGTGAATTATCAGCCATGGGGTCTAATTCTGCCTAGGTCTATAATAAATTTTATGAAGGTGGGAAATGGATGTATAAAGTTCTCTCATTTCCATTATATGGTTATGTGACACAGGTCTTGAAATAGATGATTGCTAAGATGCATATTTTACCAATAGTATCTGATTTTCCTTTTGTTTTCCCCATGGCATTGTACACAGATCCTTTATATCAGGAAATAAGGTGGAAACCACAATGAAACTATTATCCACACATGGAATGTGCACTGAACACCAAATTAAGAAATTTATATCTAGTTCTATTCTGCCAATAGCTCAATGAAAAATGTTGAGCCATATACATTGTAGTGAGTATTCCATAATGAAAAGGATTGGATTGGTTTCCCATGCCCAAGTTCCAACACTTCATATACATGATATCATGTAATTTGTATAATTACTGTTACTTTAAAGAGAAGAAAAATGAGACTGAGAAAGTTAAGCAATTTCTCCAAGTTCATACTCTTAGTAAATAGGGCAGCCATTGTTAGAACTGGGTAATTTGGCTCCAGAGCAGTTGCCACAATGTCTACTTATTAGATAAGTGAATGAAACATTTACTCTTTTAAAACACTTTGTTTTTAAAGGGGAACTTGAAGAATTTTGTATTTCTATGATGCACCCCTATTTCAAATTTATATCAGGGATTCTCAACTTAAAAAGTATAAGCATTGATTGTGTATTGTTAAATACCCCTTTAAGCCATCTACCCCTTGTTGGAGGAATTCCTTTTAGAATCCTCTGCTAAAGAATCACATATCTATGGGTTATATACCACAGACAAGTAATGTAGCATTGTGGTTAAAATCAGGGACTCTGGTGCCAGAAATTTTCAGTTCAAACACTGTGGCTGCACACTATGTCTTTCTGTATTTCAGTACCATGACGTGTCAAATGTGAATAATAAAAATCTGTGCTTTTTGTGAGTATTAAAATATTTTATAGATTAAAGCACTTTAGAATGTCTCTGATATATCATAAGCACAATAAAGTATTGCCTTTAATAATATTATTGTTTTTAGAGTTTGTTATTACTCAGTGTTATTTCAATTGAGATCTGATGTTTTCACAGATCAGTTGGAAATTATCAGTAATGATTGATTTAGATTTCCCACTAAGTTTACTAGATTATAAGTTAAGTGAATTAGTTATGGGGTTTTGCACAAAAAATTTTTTTTCAATATAATAAATCTCACCTAAACATCTTGTGTGCTTTCCTTCCTTTGTGACTCATAAGTGCTTCAACAATTCTGTAGTTGGGAATGTCCACACAAAACTACCACAGCACACTTTTTTCAGAGACAAGAATGGTAATTATATTACTGCTTATATAATATTGGTCACATGAGATTTATTCTCCAAGGTTTTGTTTTAACAAGGGTTCTTTCACTCAGTTAAGCATTATAACTTGGCAGGAGCACAGAATGAGATCCCAGTTTAAAGAGCTGAGAGAAAAAAGTACACACAATCAAATGCACATATATGTACATGTAATACATATGCTAAATAAGACATATACTTATGTATGACAAAAGTGCACATTGCCTGCATGAAAATTAGTCTCACAAATAATGTTTTTGATCATACTTAAAGTGTTTTAAAGTTTATATATCATATATAAACTTTATATATATATATAAATGTATATATATATATATGTATAGAGAGTGAGAGAGAGAGAGGATCCCAGTCACAAAGATAGGTTTGGAAAGGTGGATTAAGAGCTAAGAGAAAGTAACTTACTGTCTCATATGTAGTAATACAAATGTTTTAGGGTATGTTGTGGGGCATTCTATTTCCCATGCTGTAAATTCTACTTGCTTAGTATTGACATTTACAAACATTAGTATATAATAAAGCCAGTATTACATGTTTTATTAATCAAATTGAGTGGAAATATTGAAAAGTTTCATAAATGTTCTGTAGTGTTGGCTGAAGATTGAAGTATGGGTGTTACAAAACCTAACTCTGGCTGAAGATTGAAGTATGGGTGTTACAAAACCTAACTCCTGGAGATTACTAGCATCATTCCTTCCCAGAAACTCAGTCATGGCAAAATCATGTACAGAGTTTTATCTAGGATCCAACCTCCCCCTCTCCTCCCACATGTACATTTCAAATCCTTCTACTGTATTTGGCAAAGCAAAGAATAAAGGATTTTTAAAACACTTAACATTTATTTGGGTAAACATTAAGTTATATTTGTCTTCTCAAATGATATACAGCTATGATATACAGAAATGGCCTTTTCTATTTTCAAATGTCTCCAGCTTCAGGTGCTTTCATGTAACTCATTAAGCTTCATGCTATATTGGACAGACTAAACAATAACAGACCTATATTGTACATACCCTATTTAGACATATAATAAAATAAAAATAATTTACACATAAATTTCTTTAATAAGTGTTGTCCATATCAAAAATGTTACTGTAAGAATGAGAATCCCATCAAGTCAAATTGATAAAGCCAAGGGTTGGCTCACTGAACAGATTAACAAAATCAATAAATCATACAATAATTAATAAAATTTAGAATTTAAGGGAAATTTATGCCAACAAGTTTGATTGCATGGTTGAAATCGATGGAATTATTGAAAGATAAACTATTAGACCTCACAAGGGAGCAACAGAAAAATCTTCATGAATATATAAAAAGTTGAAATCACAATTTCAAAATTCATCACAACCTACTCCAGACTCAGCTTACTAGTAGATGCTAACAAAATATAAGGAATGAATAATAGCAATACTACACAAACTCTATTAAAATGTAAAGAAAGAGAAAGCACTGCAAAACTCATTTTGTCAGCCACCAAAATCATTGTATCAAGACCAAACAAAAGCTTAAGAAAATACTAGATAATCTAATAAAGGCATATGTTAAAAATATAACACAAAATAAGAAAATGAACTTCATTCCATGAATGCAAGGCTGGTTTACCAAAAACAATACAAAGATTTAACCATATTGACATTTTGTAGTAGAAACATATATGATCATTCCAATTGACGCAGAAATATCATTTTAGAATTCCTCATGATTCATCATTAAATCTCTCAGCAAGCCAAGAATATCAGGGAATGCCTTCAATATATAATAGACATTTACAAAACCCTGCAGCCAGTATCACACTGAGCAGTAAAATACTTAATGCTTCCTCTCTATGGTGAGAGAGTAGACAACTATAGACATTTATCATTCTTATTCATCATTAGACTATAGTTTCTAACTAGTGAAATAATATATTGAAATAAATAAATGGCATAAATATTGAAAAGAAAGAAGTAAATCTCTCTATTTGTAGATGACATAATTGTATAATAGTAAAACCTATAGGAATCTT
The DNA here is from genome assembly GCF_015220235.1 of Choloepus didactylus. Lineage (NCBI taxonomy): Eukaryota > Metazoa > Chordata > Mammalia > Pilosa > Megalonychidae > Choloepus > Choloepus didactylus. Next base: position 4,735,447 of record NC_051316.1, read on the forward strand.
ACAAAAATAATACACTATAAATAATAAGTGATTATTTTCTATGTCACAAGTTACAAAGACAGAACAAAAAGCCACCCATATTTCTATATACTAATAACAATTGGAGAATTAGATTAAAAAATACTGTTTACTATAAAATAAAAAATTAATTTGAGAGAAAATGGAATGAAGAATATACAATAACTCTAAGCTTCTAATTACAAAAATCTGAGAGAAATTAAGAAAGATGTAACTAAATTTATAGTTACACCTTCCTTGTAGATTGGCAGAGTCAATGTTTTTAAGATGTCAAATTACAACAAATTAAGTTTTTAATATATATGTATTCACGATTCTCAATCAAAATCAAAGGAATATTTTATATAAATAATAATCTTTAATTTTAAAGCACTTGAAAAAGTAGGCACAGAAGGTAAAGTGAGATTCCATATATCCTCATAAAAACACAGTATCCTCTATTACTAACATCTTCCATTAGTGTGGTAGAATTTGTACAATTGAATCAATAATGATACATTAATAACTGAATGTATAGTTTGCACTTGGATTCACTCATCTTTATACAGTTCTATGAATTCTGATAAACGATTCTTTTTTAAAATAAATGAACCATTTGTGTCCACCATTTGGTGTCATGCATAATAATTTATTGCCCTAAAACCAAGAGTAAACACAAGTAGAAGAGATTGTCATATGACAACAGGCAGAGTTGCAATCCAAGGAACACCAGGATTGCAGCAAGTGAACCCCAGAATGTTAAAGATATCAGGGAGAAAGCAAGGTCTTACCAATACCTTGATTTTGGACTTCCAGACTACAAAACCTTGAGCCAATAAATACGATCATTTAAGAAAACCCATTGTGTGATATTTGTCATAACAGGCTGGAAAACTAAGACACTTGCTGTTAGTTTCAGGAGTACTTTGTTGATTATTTGGAATTTTCTACATAAACAATTATATAATCTGCAAACAGAACAATAAAATATGGATATTGACAAGTTGTTCCTAACATGTATTTGAAAACTCATAAAACCTATAATAATCAAAACATTCTTGGAAAAGAATAAGAAAGTTTGCATGACTTTCTCCACTGAACTTCAAAAATTTTTATAAAGTGATTGAAATGAAAAGAGTGTGATACTGATGAATATATATATATATATATATATATGAATTAAATAGTTTTCTCATGCATGTTTGGTCAAATAATTTTGAGGAAAACACCAAATTATTGGAAAACCTTTTGAGCTTATGGTTTTTATAAAACTACATATCATTATGGAATAAAAAATCCTCAACCCTTACCACAAATATTGCACAAATTTAATTTTAGACAAATCACAGAGCTGACCACAAAATTTGAAACTCTAAACCTTCAAGAAGAAAGCATTGAAATGGCCAAAAATTTGTTAGGGAGGACATAGAAAACACTAAACCTAAACAAAATAAGAAACAATATTTAAAACATATGTATGTCAATACAAATCTTGAAGAAAATGAAAAAGAATGTCACCATGAGAAACTAATATAAGCACATATATTTAAGAAAGGGTTTGTGTTCCAAATAGATACTGAATTGCAAATAAATAATGACAAAGGTATCTAGTTAAAATATTGGCAAAATACTTGAACACACACTTAACAAAAGATTATATACAATTTTATAATAAATAAATGAAGTACTTCACCATATCATTTATAATCAGGAAAATACTAACTGGAACAAGACACTGCATAACCATTAGAATATATAAAGTGAAAAATAAAGTATGAAAGATTGAATTTGGGTTTGTTTGTGGAGAACCTACAGCTATTACACACTGCTGTTAAGAATGTAAAATTGAACAACTTTGAAAAACTCTTTGGTTGCATATTAAAAGTTAAAAATATCTATGCTATAACCCAGCAATGCCACAACAATTTATTTATCAAAAAGAAATAAAATCATATGTCCACAGAAAACTTTGTATGAGAATATTCATACAGCTATACTAATAATAGTGAAAAAAATAATTCTCATGTCAAATGTTAGGAGAATGGATAATTAAACTGTGGCATATCTGTGCAAGGTAACATTACTCAGCAATAAAAAGGAATCAAATACTGAATATGATGACAGCATGATGAAACACATGCACACACAAACACACACATATTCTCTGAAAGAAGTCGGGTACAAAGAAGTGCACAATATGAGTCCATTTATAGGAAGATCTAGAATAAACAAATCTATGGATATAGAAATCAGGTCAGTGGTTTCTCTTCAATTAGATAGGTTAAACAGGAAAGGGTCAAAGGAAATTTCCATAGTTTTGGAAATGGCATGTGGCTTGATGGTGGTGAGTCACAAAAGTTTCTGTGCCTGTTGAAACTCATTGAACTGTACATTTTTGACAAACACATTGAATTCTATTAAATTTATACCTAAAAAAAAAACAGTAAAAATTTCATACACTCAGAAAAAATTCTTTATTCAACTAATATTTATTGAGTACCTACTCCACTCCAGACAGTGTTATTATCTCTGGGAAAATAATCATTCACAACACAGTAGTTGGACAGAACTACCTAGCATGGATATCCAAATGTTGATATACCTCTACTAAATATTTTTGGCATAATTTATTACTGATATGTTCTATCTGGAAACATTTAGTCCACAAGTTCAAAAAACATAAGTTTAAATCTGAATAATTTTAAAATCACTTAGCAAATATACTAGAGCTAATAAACATATTCCCTGTGGTCTGTCCTGGGACATAATTCCCATGTATCTGTGGAAAATTAGAGAACAAAATATATTTTTCCAATATAAAATGGGGAAAGAGTCATATGATAAATGTTTCCATTCCCTAGGGTGAAATTGGAAGGAAAACAGGGGTCATGGGTCCCAAAGAATTCAGAAACCCCACAGGGCATACTCCATTACATTTCAAGATCAGAGCATCATCTATGGGATGATGTTTTGACCTCAGGCCTTATGAAGTGGCATCCTTACACTTTACAAGTGTCCAGCAAACATGATCTTTCTGAACACTGCACTGAATATAGAACTAAGTATTATTACTTTTGCACTAAGTATTGTTATTTAAATGACTTCAGCATTTTGGGATATTGAGATAGACAGAGGTATTTTTTAACATAGAAAGAGCATGTCTATTGGTGGTCCAGATGGTGAAATGTGGTTGTTTGAAGTTATATGTACTCCAGAAAAACATGTTTTTAAATATCAATTCCTGTGAATGTGAACCCTTTGTAGGTAGGACCTTTTGAGGAGATCATGTCTAAGGTGTGGCCCACCTCAATCATCATGGATCTTAATGGTATTATTGAATTCCTTTAGAAATGAAATAGAGTGAGGAAGAGGAAGACAGGGAAGGAGAGGGATAGGGGAGAAGGAGGAAGGCAGGAAGAGAGAAGGGGGGAGAGAGAGAGAGAGAGAGAGAGAGAGAGAGAGAGAGAGAGAGAGAGAGAGGAGAGAGGCTGAAATCCACAAAACCTGGAAAATAAGGGAGAGGTCAGGAGATTCCACCATGTGCCTTGCCATGTGGCAGATGTGTCAAGGATCACTGGAAGCTGATATGATATTATGATTATGATAACCAGGAAGGAACAATCACCTTGATGGTCACTTGATATGGACATTTTCCTGGACACTAACCATGAGTGAATAAATTCCCATTGTCTAACCCAACCCATTTCACAGTTTGTGCTTTGACCATCATATGAAATTAAACTCTATGAAAGAATATTGTAGAGTAACTATGGTAATGTGAAAACAGCATAACTGATGAGGAAGGCCAAAATGGTGCTTTTAATAAAAGAATGTATATATGATCCTATGTCAAGTTTCCTCTCAATACAGGCTTCACATGGACATGCCTGTTGCTGGACAAAAGGAGAGATAAAGTGTTGAATTAAATTGGAGAGTAATCAGAGTACAATGAATTTCATAAGGTTAATGAACTTCACTGTAAGGTTAGAATTTATAGTGTTGTAGTAGAAAGAAATGAACTCTGATGTGTTCTCCAATTTATTCAGTGGTTTTAGTATCAATATGAGAAGTATTTATTTGGTTGATGCAGATGTGAAACTTTGGAGGAAGATGGAGATTTGGAAGACTAATGCGAATTTTCTGCATTTGAAATTAAATGAAACCAGCTGGGCTGTAAGATTTTGAGCAAAGTGGGGAAATTTGATAAAGGAGCTCTTGTAAGTTTGAAGTGCTTGAGAATATAAATGAAATAGTAAGAAATAGATGTATATGAAGCAGAGTAAAAGATGCTGATATTGAAGTTTTGGGAGAAGAGGAAATTTAAGGGATTAAAATAGTAAGCACTTGAACCCAGGATATGGTTATGAAAGAGAAAGTATACACAGGTCATTGGAATTAAGAAAGTCAAGGAGTATCTTTTGAGACAGTGGTTTTGGATGAACATTGAGTCATCAGTAGGAATGGGGATAAAGAAGTAGGTGGCCAAGTGGAAATATCTAAAATACTGTATAAATATTCACTGGATATTGATAAATGACCAGGTTGAGGTTGGGGAATCTGGAGGGAAATATTAGATATCATGAACAACAAAAGAATAGTGGATCCAAAGAGAGAAGATAGTGAAGATAGCATGATAAGGAAGTTGTTTAAAAACATTTTCCATCCTCTCCTATTCATCCACATCCCCTTGGAAAAAATATGGGTTCAGTTTGGTTCAGTTAAAGCTAGCAATGGATTAATGCAAACTGAAATGCTGTATTTTGTTCATGAAACGTTCAGGTATCAAGTTGTTACCTAGTGCATTAGTGGTTACTGGATTTAATCCTAATAAATACAAGGCAGATTACATAATCAAGAAAAAGCAAAATTTAAGGACAATCTTGAGAATTGGAGAATCTGATTACTATCATAGAGAGCAGATTAATGTTTAATTAATAACAAATATAAAGGGAGAAATAAACATGGAGCAGAAAACCTAGTTTATCTGAGAACTATTTCCAAGACAATTTGTTTGGGGTTCCAGTGAAAAGTTGGAGAAAAGGAAGACATTTATGAAGGTTATTATTACATATGGATGCATAATGTCCTCTAAAGAAAGAAATGAACATAAGTCCTCTATAGTTAAGAAACCTGAAACTCAACCCATTAAGGTTCCAGAGGCCTTACCACATCAGCCAGAGCCTTTAATCAGGTGATCTGCAGGAGACCATGGGAGTGATATTCAACCTGAAGAAGACAGGGAGGCTTGAAACAAAAATTTATTTTAATAAGTAGAAAGAAAATTGAATTAGAGAATTCTGACAACATGGATATAAACTTCAGATTCAGGGGTAAATTACTCATTAAGTGTAACTATTTCTAGTGCATCAGATTAAATAGTGTGACTGTGAAAATAAATTAATTAATATTTGAAGTGAATGATTCACTGAATCAGTACTGAGGGGAAAGCAATATAATTGGCCCAATAACAAAAACAGAGTCATTAGTTAGAAACTGCAGTTTGATTACAATGAAATATTCTTTCTTGACAGAAATTGAATATTGAATATATAGGAAATCACAAAAGCAAGATATGGTTGGCAAGCACCCAGCCAGCCAGGAACTAGGTGATTATATATAACTAGGTCTCTGCATTTGAATGTTTTGCTCTTCTATATCTATTAGGAAGATGGAAATGAGAAACCAATGATCATTGGCAAATTTGTCCTTTTGGGATTTTCCAACTTTGCAGAGCAGCAATGACTAATGTCTGTGCTCTTACTCTGTTCATACTTGGTCACCAATATAGGAAACATGTTAAACATCTTGGCTAGCAGCTGTGACTGTCAACTCCATTCCCTTATGTACTTCTTCCTTAGCAAATTGGCTTTATGGGCTTCTGTTACAATCCCAACACAGTTCCTCAAATCATAGTGAACCCCTTGAGGGTGCCCAGATCATTTATTTTTTCCAGTTGCCTCACTCAACTCTTCTAAATTTCTTGTGTGAATATGGTCATCCTACTTCTCTAGGTGATACACTGTGATAGTGTGTGGTAATCTGTCATATTATATATTACACCTCTATAATGTAGCCACAACCTTGTGTCCAGCTAGCAGTTGGATCTCACCTGTGGCCATTTATTCAGTAGGTTTTCACACCTATTGTTTTCATCTTGGTTCTCACACCTTTTGTCTTCATCCACATATCTTATGAACTTAGGTTCCCCACCATTCTGAAGGTCACTTCAACTCAGAGGAAACAGATAATTGTCAGCCTTTGGCAGCCACCTGCCAGTGGTAGTGTTGTGCTATGGCACAGCCAGCCATTGCTGTATACTTCAGTCCTTCTTCTCATACCCATGAGAGGGATACAGTGTCATCTTTCATGAGCAACATGGTAACTCTGATGCTGAATCCTTTCCTTCATAGGTCTATAAAGACAGCTCATGAAAATTCTTTGTAAGTACAAAGCCTTTTATCATCAATGAGGGCCCCCATAACTGAACATAAATATATGAGGATACTCTGAACACTTGATTGCACATTTTGGATGATTATCTGGTATATGAATATATCTCAATAAAATTGCACTAAAATGCTAATCTGGTGATAACAGAAAGTGTCCCCCTAGGAGGTAATAATAGCACTAAGATTGACCAAATATTTTATTAATTATGTCCTTTATACTGGAAAATGCATTATAATACTTAGTGTTTTATCACATTTAACCCTTTGAACAAATGTTGTTTTGAACAAATGTTTGAGCTAAAATTATTAGACACATTTTTCAGATAAGGAAAATGAATCTTAGGGAAGTTACATAGCACGCATAGGGCCTAATGCTTGTAATTAAAGAATTGGCTCTGACTTCAGTACAAATGCACTCTGGTTAAGACATGGAATTCTCCACAACAAAGGTCAGAAATGTCACAAATTAAGATAAATATTTATGATGTTCATACTTAGGTATTCAGATTTGTAATTAAAGATATATGAATTCAAATGCTAGCTCCACATCTTAGTGGAATAATAAGGTCTTATAATTTTAACATTTCATTGTCTTAAATAGTCTCCAAACACTTTATTCAAGGTTTAAGGAATGCTTGCTTTCTTCCAATTCATTTTAGAAAAATGGATTTTGAAATTTTTTTAGAAAAAATTTCATTCTCCTGGCTCTTGGCCTTGTAATACTTCTTCCCTGGACTGAGGCATAGGGTCACACATACCCTTCAGAATATCCTTCCTACACATCCCACAGTCCAGAGACTTGCTGATCTCCCTCTATGCAGAGTGATCTGAATGTATTCCATATTTGAATAAGAAATCTCATTCTCAGTACATTGTTCAGAGACAGAAGGGTGCTTTACAGTTAAATAAGTAACTTCCATCCAAAAAAATAACTCCTTCAGGAGAAAACATAACCCATAATCCCTTGTTTCTGCTTCATCATATTGACTGAATAGAAAATCAACAAATAACTTGCAAAATGTGTATAATTGGGATAATGTAATAAAATAAAGTTTGCATAGGATACTAGCCATCCAGTACAAAATTGTCTTTAATTCACACATTCTAGTACCTTTCTAAAATATCAAGTCGGATAATCAGTGAAGGTCCTATTTCACTTTTACTTGCAACTTTAAAATCTCATCCTTGGAATGTCTGTAAATAACTGATGAGCATATGTACATGCAGTTATAAACACACACATTCTCTCTCACTCACATCATCTCAAGGGAAAACAAATATGCACAGGCATATAAAAATTCTTTTCCATTAACAAAAAAATATTTCTTCCACAAAATGAAATAACTTTGGCAAAGATATTTTAACTCTGCTAACATATTCACCTAATTTATGATGTCAAAAGAAAAACAGGATACAGTATTAAAAAAATAAAAGCATTCAGGAGATAGCTTTTAATTGGGCTTTACCCAATAACAAATGTATATTTGATTTATATAACTGCATTTCAATGTCAACTGTCCAAAATTTTAATTCAATCCCTCAGTACAAGTCAGGTACAGAAAGGTATATAGTGTTATTCATCTAGTTTTGCAAAAATACTCAGGATTTAGAGGTGGCTGTTATAGGTTCTTTGATATTACAAGGGTCAACATTAGATTGTACAGTCTATTATTACTTGTCATCAAGCATTTTAATGGCTCTTTTATAAAGTAAGGAATAGCATGTTCCTCTTCATTCTTATTGTCATTTATTCATTAACTGTGTTATTCTAAATTCTCTACATTAATTTATATTGCCTCATGACAGTTTTATATCCTTCAATGCATTTTATATATTATAGGTAAATCTCAAATTATTAGTAGTTTCTCAGAATAAGAAAATGATAAAAATTTAATATATTTACACCTTTTTTCTGTTACTATCTGAAATGATTTAACTGTATTTATCTCATCCACTCACAAAGGTTTCATAAATATTCACTTCCCTCATAATGAGCTTCACCAGAAAAATGAAGCAAGTAGGTTATGGGATCTCAGATTCCAACATTCACTCACAACAAAGCAAAGAAATTTATTTCTAAAATGTCATGACCTCAGTCTTATCAACAGGTTGTGTATCTGAATCTTTTTTTAAATGTAGCCTAAGAAGGAATGATGTTATTTGCAGGGGGAGGTACAAAATCTTTGCCATACAGCTTTGTTTCCTTTATAGACCTGATTCAGAATAGGAGAGGTGGACATAAACAAAAGTCTCACTTGATACCATCAACCATGGCTTCTAAATGAATCCAGTGTGCATGAATTCCATGGCATCCAAGTTGCCATGGAGTTCAGAATTTCAGTTTGCCACTAACATAGCAAATTAAACTCAGAAGAATTAGAGGTGTTAGTCAGCAACAATTTTTCTGGAAGTTCAGAGGATAAAGGCAATGCATGAAGTCTGACCACCAGTACAGATGCCCTGTTCCTTAACTCTAATGTGGACAATGGCCCAGGATTAACAAATGAAGTTCCTAATCATATGTGAGAGGCATTATATTAGAAGAGATAGTTATTTGGGGTCAGGAAAATCACCATTTTATTATACAATAATTGTGTACCTGGAAATGAATGACATGAACCAGCAGGTAATGCCCATGTTTTTCTAATTGCAAGTTTTGGGTATATCCTCCTAAACACATTCCATACATAAAATTTCAGTTATATTTCCACTTGAAATGACAACAAGGAGATCTGATTATAAGAGCTACAAAAAAGTTTAGACTTGATTATTCCTCTGAACATATATCCCTGAAGAAGGAAATATTGTCCAAAGGTTCAGTTGCTAAATATTTTCTGACTCAGCCATTAATAATGATGTGAAGAGGCAGATTGAAGGAGTTATAAATTTCAGAGTGTGGTAGGCTTTTATTTTTCCTATCAACTAAACAGATACAAGTTGTAGATTAGACAATTTAAATTATCCAGTTTGAGGTGGAAAATTTAAAAAAAATGATGAAGAAAAGTGAACAGATTGTGAGGAAGCTGGGAGAAAGCATCAAGTGGACAAAAACATTCATTATGGGATATGCAGAATAAAACAAGTGATGGAAAGTAGATTCTAAATAAGAATAATAACTTATATCTCATCAGAAGATATGAAAGCCATAACGCAGTAAAATGACATATTTAAAATACTGATGAAAACAAAAAACCAAAAAGACTCCATCCATGAACTCTATACTTGGCAAAAAAATCCTTCAATAAAGAAGTTTAAATTAAGACAATCTTAGCTAAACAAAATCTGAAGTAGTTCATTATTAGAAGATAAAAAATACTAAGTTGCATCCTTCACATTAAATGAATGGAAACTAGAAATAAATGAAAAGGTGAACAAAGAAACAAAGATCATTGGTGAGGTTAACTAGAGTAGTAAATACAAGTCAAAAGAAAAATTATTTTTTCTTGCACATCTTTTGTTTATTTCCTACAATATTAAAGGACAACTGCAGAAAATAATTGTAAATAAAATGTTATTGGGCACACAATGTATTAAGAGGATTTTATGACAACAATAACGTAGTGGATTAGAGGTTTATGAGCTGAGTTTTCTCCTGCTGGTTGAAGTTATGTTGGTATTAATCAACACTATATGGTTAGAATTCAGGATGTTAATTTTAATTTAAAAAAAAATTATGGCAGTATCTAAAATACATACACAAAAGGGAATGGAAGAGAATCAAAATAGTTTAATATGAAAAAATCTACTTAACAGAAAGAATGCTGTAATGAAGGAATTAAGGGACAAAATGTATAATATAGAGAAAGTAAAAATAATTTAATTATAAATTGATTAATCTTTCCAATGTTTTTTGCAGAATAGATCAGAGCACATGTTCCAACTATTTGCTGTCTACAAGAGACTCACTTTAGATCTGAATACACAGATAGATTGAAAGTGTAAGATTTGTGAAGAAATCATGCAAATGGTACCCAAAATAGAATTAATGTAGCTATACTAATATCAGACAAAATAGACTTTTAAGTAAAAAACTGTTACAAGAGAAAAAGAGGTGCTTTATATTTTGATAAAATGATCAATTCTCCAAGAAGATATTACCATTATACTCACATAGATCCCAAGCAACAGTCTCAAAATATATGAAGCAACATTGATATATAAGGGATAAATAGTTCTACAGTAATACATGGAATAGAATATCAGTAAGGAAATGGAGTAGTTGTAATGCATTATAAACCAAGTAGACCTAACAAATAGAACACTCCACCCCACAACAATAGAATGTATATTTTTCTCAAGTGCAATGGAAAATTCTTCAAGGTAGGTCACACATTACACCATAAAACAAGTTTCAGTATATTTTGAAAGAATTAAAGCCTAAGTTTTTTTCTCCAATCACAGTAAAATGAATCTAGAAATCAGTGACAATAGGAAAGCTAAGAAAATGCACAACTATATGGAAAATAATGCACTCTTAAGCAATGGAACAGATCCACAACAAAAAGGAAAACAATCCAATTAAAAATGGGCAGAGGGATTATATATATATATATATATAATGTATATATATATAAAATATATATATATATATATAATTTCTCCTGTAAAATAAGCAAATGGCCAAAAAGCACAAGAAAAAACGCTAAACATCATTAGTCATTTGGGAAAAGCAAAATAGAATGGCTGTGTTTTAAAAAGAGCTGGTAGATAAAATATGGAAAGCAGTTTGCTGATTAAAATTTAAACATAGGATTAAAATATGGCCCCACAAATCCTCTCCTAGGTATATGAAGCAAAATTTTGGAAATACATACACAAAGAGGTACATGTATTTACTTGTTCATAGTAGTGCTATTGACAATAGTCAAAAGGTAGACAGAACCCAAATATCTGTCAATGGTTGAATTAATTTAAAAATTGAGGAATATACATATGGTCAAGTATTATTCAACTCTAAAGAATAATAAAGTACTGATTCAGGCTACAATGTGGATGAAGCCCCCAAATATAATGCTAAGTGGGAGAATACAAACACAAAGCCTACATGTGATAATATTTAATTTATATGACGCTTACAGGATAAGAAAAATTGTAAAGAAAGAAAGTATATTATTGTATGCTTTGTGTTGAGGCATGGGGGAAATTGGAGAAAATGCTTAATTCATAAGAATTTTTACTTTGAATTGATGCTAGTATTTTGGAATTGGATAGAGATATTGGTTTCTCAATACTGTGACTACTAAAAATGACAATGAATTATTACTTTTAAATGGTTAGTTTTATGTTACATGAATATCACCTCAGTAAATTTTTAAAAGTATTTTATTCATTCTGCCATCACAATTTTCCATTCTTTTCTGCAGGATTTTAAGCATTCCCTTGGTTTACCACAGCCAACACCCTGCTTATCTCATCCCATCCACAGTGATGTCCCCCTCCCCACATTCCTTATACTGCATACAGTATCTGTATACATCCTCATAAAACTCATAGAAATGATAATATTGAAACATATAATATAAAATATGTGCAAGGATGAAAGTGAATAGAGAGAAAAGTTAAACCCTCTTCTGCCACAATTCCATCACTCTTCTGCTGGGTTTTGTTTTCCCAAATTAAAAAAAAGCACACAGACATGTAGTTCATACATATTGATAGAAACTGCTTATGCGACTGATGTGCAACTTCAAATGACACATACAAATTCTAAATTTGTTAAAAATTATAAATATTGTGAACAAACACATCTTTCAAGTGCCTTTATGTAAGAAAATAACAGAAATCCCATTCTTTAATATTTATTACAATCCAGTCATACCTCTGAGAACATAGTTTTGCAAATATATACAATTCCCTTGTGTATGTTGAATTGATAAATAATTATCTCTTCTAAGATAACCCTGCCTATGTTTATTCCATTATAATAAAGAAAAGATAAATAAATATACAATAATGCTACAGATGGGAATTTAGGAACAAGAATGGATAAGGAATTATTTTTCCTACGGCACAACACATGTGAGTGACAGAGACTGGACAGGAAGAGTGTTGTAAAGGAAGGGAAGAAAACAGACTCTGAAACGGAGGGAACCTGATTTTAAAACCAAGTTCCTTGTGACAGCACCTAGAGAAATGTTATTGTTGGAAATCCTCCCAAACTCAGGTTTGACACTGAAGACATGTAACTTTCACTACACACTTCATAAATCTGTTTTTCTACTATCAAACTCTCAGCATAGTGTTTATTCCAAACACTCCCATCTCTGCCAATCATACAGACAGACAAACACACAAAAACAACATCAGCAATAACAAATGACAGTAAATGAGTCCAAACTGAAGGTTTTCCAGGAAGAAAAATTATTAACATGAAGCTCATCCTTCACACCTCCTAGGTATATGATTATACATCATAGGTATAAATTAAGGTTAATCAAATTTTGGAGGACAAAGAGACAAAGAGGTTTTTGCTTCCTGGAGGTAATCATTTTTTACTGTGGTGTATTTAATACACATCAGCTAGTGCAAATGGACAATGAATGAAAGAATAAACCATATTCAGGGGTTCTCCCATTCCCACACACTTAACTTCTCCAAATCTTATGTTCCATCTCTCTAAAATAGGTTTCTAATATCTCAAGTTGTAAGTAATACATGAGATGAAGTTCATGCATACATGACTGCTTAATAGAAGTTGATTCTTACTTTTTATCCTTCCCGCTTTTTTGGATTCAAATGTTTATTCCAATATTTCATGAGTTTGGAAGAGATGTCCTATTATATCATCCCATTTACAGGTATAATTCCTGAAGTTCTAAAAGTATTTCATAAAAGTTATTTTATGAACCTTTATGAGTCTCCATGCTAGTTATCTATCTAAATTTATAGAGAATTTTACCTATATTAAAAAAACATGTATATGGGCACATCTATATGCACATATGTATATATAAGTAGTGTGCATACATATATAAATATTTAATTGCTCAACTAATTAATGTACATCTTTCTTGTATCAAACTGATTTCAATGTATGTTATTAAGGATTCTTCCTATCTTTAGTCACATTAACAAAATGACAAACAATATATCTAACAAATTGTACATTTTAATGTTGAAGAATAAATGAGTCTTTGGATTTAAGTAGGTGAACAAGCATTTACAATAATTTGCTTTAATAGTTGTAGATTTCATTCTAAGTTTCAGACTGTTATGTAGCTCTGAGTGAGGATTATCTGATATAAGATTTTAGCATATATATATATATACACAAAATAATATATAATCTGTATGAATGGGTATGTGTACATATATATATATCTTCAGCCAGTGTGCCTTAAAAATTTCATTTCAGAAAGCACTTTCTTTTGGTTTTGTCATCCCAGCTGTAAATCTATTAGTTAACCAGGTGCTTCAGGAAAAGCTCTGTGCCTGGGAAAAATACATGTCTACATGTATAGTATAGTTCTTGTAGCAACTAAATTAGGTGGGTAGTATTTGTCCTTTTTTTATTAGACTACAAAGCTATACAAAGACAAAGTACATTTTCAATGACAGGTATCTATTTACAAATAAAGATATGAACCAAAATGTGTCTTATTCTGGTATGTCCCTTGTATCACTGAATCTCCCTTCAGTATCAAGGGCTAAGTGGTGACTACAGGCATTATATGGATAGAACAAATAGGTACAGGGGCTGTTGGTTTCACTTTCTCATCTTTTGCTAACCTTCATTCCTCCAGCAATATGACCCTAAAAGAAAAAGGAAATTTTGTCTCAGAACCTTCATTGGCTTTCAGGCTTTCAACTTCTATTCAATATTTAACTCAGTGAAAATAAGAGGAAAACCTTCAAAATAAGGAAGAAATTAATTCACTAACAAGATGACAATCATTAGAAAATCCTCTGGGGTGCTGAGCTCATTGGATATAACTGTACTGTTGTTCAAGGCCTATAACTTTGTAACACTAAGAAGCAAAAATGTAAATACTCCCACTGTGACAAATTATTATTTTCTACAAAGAAGAATACATTTTATTTATCTCATTTCCTCTTTTTTTCTCTTAACTAGGAATCTGAATTAATGCAAATGTCCTCCTATATTCTTGTGATACAATATTATGGAATGGGGAAGAGAATTATAGATAACCAAAGGCCTGAAAGAAGAGGGTATGTAGTGATGCATATTTTGTCTATTTTATAGAAGATATATCTAATGGGTAATTTACCTGAATGAAGCATTTTATTAAGTTAAATATTTCAATGACAGAGTAAATCTTAACAAATTTATGTTTGAAAATAAAATGATGTGCTGTAAATGGGATGATATAATAGGACATCTCTTCCATATTCATATAATCTCATTGCAAATAAATGGTAAGCAAAACCAAATGTTTTATCCAGATTTTTTCATTCACTTATTGTTTTTATTCACTTTATTTTGCACTAAATATCTGCCTTATATGTACTAAAGATGTAACATAATTAAAATTCTGCCCTCAAGATATCACAATCCACATGAATCAATCAAATGAAATTGCAATGCTTGCTATGAAAAGAATATTGCATATTAATTATGGGAATGAGAAGATTGGCATAACTGATACTGCCTACAGCTGAGGTAAGTCAATACAAAAGGTAACACCTTCCTCAAAGGGAAGCATATATGAGTGTATGTAATGTATCTTATCAGTACAGGCTTCACTCTGAGAATCCTGGAGTTGGGCAAAATGGGATGCAAGGTGAGTAATTAAAGTTGACAGAAATCAGGAGATTATTGTCATAGTGTAAATGAGAGTTACAGTGAGGTTGATTTTCTAAATGTTGTGGTAGAAACAAGTGTACTGCAGTGTGTTCTCTAGCAACATTCAGATATTTTAGTTAGAAGGAGGAACATGAATATTAGGTTGAAGCAGAGGTGAAATTTTGGAGGAGAAGTGAAAGAAAAGGAGATTTGAGAGTGTTATCAAAATGGGCTGAATCAGAAATTAAATGATCCCAGACAGATATGATTTGATCAAAGAGAGCAGATTTGGGAGTGAAGCTCATGATTGGGCTGAAGTATAAGTAAACATAAATGAGGGAGTAAGAGTTAAATATATAAGAAAAGTAAGAGGCACATTGATATTAAACTTTCAGAAGATAAGGAAATTGTAAGTGATGAAAAGTTTATACATTTCACCATGAAACATGTTCCTGAAATGTAGTAAGCATACAGGTCACAGGTGTTAAAAAGGTCAAGAATCATCCTGTGAGACAGGGATATTGGATGAACTTTGAATATGTAAGTCATTAATAGAAATAGTGATAGAGAAGAAAAATTTGAGACAGGTGACAATATCATTAATAATTGGGAAAAGTTACCTGGATGTTAATAAACCACAGGGTTGAGAAAAGGAAATAGAATAAAACAGGATATTATAAACAAGAGGAGAATACATTCCAAGAAATTAAGTTATTATAGTTAGTTTAAATCCATGGGAAAATAGTTTTCCAACTCCCACTACTTCATCCATAGCCCAGAGACAAAGGTAGCATTGCATTCTAGTTATTTTTAACATTAAGCATTCCAATATAAACAATACACGCTTCCAACATGTTCCTACTCTACCCAAAGAAAATAACCTAATATAGCAACATTTCTGTGAACTTGTTCCTACTGTACCCACCAGAAATTAACAAACCATAATCATTCCTGGGCGTTCCCAGAATGTTGCATTTACCCATGCTAGCTTATCTGTTCTTGTTAGGTTATCATTCCCCCTTCACTAATTGCTCTCTATCACTAGTTCCCCTACATTCTACATTATGAATCATTTATTTTATATTTTTCAATGTTCACATTAGTGGCAGCATATAATATTTCTCTTTTTGTGCCTGGATTATTTCACTCAGCATTATGTCTTCAAGGTTCATCCATGTTGTCATGTTTCATAACATCATTCCTTCTTACTGCCACATAGTATACCTTTGTGTGTGTATACCACATTTTATTTATCCACTCATCTGTTGAAGGACATTTGGGTTGTTTCCATCTCTTGGCAATTGTGAATAATGCTGCTATAAATACTGACATGCAGATATCTATTTGTGTTACTGGTTTCAAGTCTTCTAAGTGTATACCAAGAAGTGCAATTGCTGGATTGAAGGATAACTCTATATCTAGTTTTCTAAGGAACTGCCACTCTGTCTTCTGGAGTGGCTAAACAATTACACAGTCCCACCAACAATGAATTAAGAGTTCCAATTTCTCCACATCCTCTCCACATTTGTAGTTCCCTGTCTGTTTAGTGGCAGCCATTCTAATTGGTGTGACATGGTATCTTGTTGCAGTCTTAATTTGCAGCTCTCTAATAGCTAGTGCAGCTGAATATGTTTTTTCATGTGTTTTTTGGCCATTTGTATTTCCTCTTCAGAGAACTGTTTTTTCATACCTTTTGTCCATTTTAAAATTGGGCTGTCTGTACTATTGTCACTGAGTTACAGGATTTCTTTATATATGCAAGATATTAGTCTTTAGTTAGATACATGGTTTCCAAATTATTTTTCCCCATTGAGTTGGCTGCCTCTTCACCTTTTTGACAAATTCTTTTGAGGTACAGAAACTTTGAGGAGTTCCCATTTATCTATTTTTTCTTTTGTTGCTTTTGCTTTGGGTGTAAGGTCTAGGAAGTTGTTTTAGGTTAGTTGTCTTATTCTTATTCCCTTGTTTTGGTTTGTTTGAATTTTTTTATTGTATGTTTTTATTTTTTAATTTTTTAATATAGTTAAAAAATTGTTTCTTATTGAACAAAAGGGGGATGTGAAATGAAATGAAAGAAGTTTCAGTGACGGAGAGACTCCCAAAAGGATTTAAGGAATTGGAAGAGCTAGCAGTAAATACCTGAAACTATCAAACTACAACCCAGAACCTTTGGATCTTGAAGACAAGTGTATAATAATGTAGCTTATGTGGGGTGAAAATGAGATTAGGAAAGCCATGTAGTTCAAACTCCCCTTTGTCCAGTGTATGGATGGATGAGTAGAAAAATGGGGGCAAAAAATAAAACTAAATGAAGAATGAGTGGGTGACAATTTGAGTGTTCTGTTTTTACTCTTTTTTTATTCTTGCTTTGACTTTTTCTAGTACAAGGAAAATGTTAAAAAATTGATTGTGGTGATGAATGAACAACTATATGATGGTAATGTGATCAATGGTTCATATACTTTGGATGATTGTATGGTATATAAATAAACCTTAACAAAATAAAACACTGCATACACAATGCAGAGAGTAATTTATGAAACTTTATTTTGAAAAATTTGTCATTTAATCCACAGGTCATTGAAATGATTTAATAATCAGTAAAATTTGATGAAATATCAGAAATAGTAAAATTCAAGCATATATGCAATAATTGTGATATCTGATTATTGCATAAAGGAAGATATTAATGGTTAAATTTGAGGATAGTGAAGAATGAGGGAGGAATCAATATGAAAGAGAAGATATGAAATTTCATTTTCCACAATCTTATCCCAGACACTTTTATTTTGATTCCAGTAAAGAGTTTCAGGGCTGTGATAAGTCTGTAAGATACTGGTATCACCTCCAGAGAAGGTGGAGTGTATGAGTTGGTTTGAGGAAGGGGTCTTAAGTCCAAAACATAAGCACTGAGCTCCAAATGACTTACCACACTAGCCAGACCCTACATCAAGAGAGACCAAAAAGCAACATTCAAACATATTAAGAAAGGCAGACTTGTGATCATCAGTGAACAACATTTATTCTAACAATGTAAATGCATTTGAATAAAGAGATCAGAAAATATGGATACAAAATTTTGATTGGTACATGTGATGGTTAGCTTCATGTGTCAATTTCCACAGGGGATGTTGTGCAGGTGTCTGGTCAAACAAGCAATGGCCTAACATTGCTGCAGGGACATTTGTGGCTGGTTAAGAAACCAGAAGCCTGGTTTATTAGTCAGTCAATTGGCTGCAGGTATGACTGATTACATCAACAAAGGATGTCTTCTGCAATGAGAGAATTCAATCAGCTGCATTTAATCCAATCAGTTGAAGACATTTAAATGAGAAAGATAGAGGACCATAACTTCTTCAACTAGCCAGTAAAGCATTTCCTGAGGTGTTCGTTGAACACCTTCATTGGAGTAACCAGTTTGCTGCCTGAGGAGTTCAGTGAACACATTCATTGGAGTTGCCAGTTTGCTGCCTCCCCTACAGAATTTGGAATCATGCATACCCACAATTGCATAAGACTCTTTTATAGAATTTTATATTTATTGATATCTCTTATTGATTATGTTTCCCTAGAGAACCCTAACTAAAACAACTTTGTACCAGGAGCGGTTCTTGAGAAACAGAATCTTAAAGTGGGATTTTACAGTTGGTTTTCTGCTCATATTAGATTCAAAAGCAATAATGACTCCATTTCCAATAATCAAGATGGCACTGACAGTCCATGGTGTGAATTGGTAGTGGAGATACACAAAATTTCACAATTTGATCTCCTAATGATACTCTTGTATGTAGAAAGGCTTTGGGTGACAGTGTTCTTGACATCTTAACAGAGGTTGCATAGACAAGAGGTGTAATGATGACAGCTGGCTGCTCTTAGACATGCTGGATAAAGTTATAAGAGGAAGGAATTAGCTAAAAGCTGGAAATTTGAAACTTAAGCATCATATGACAGATGTAAAAGTTTCTATTTGTACCCTGAAACAAAATATTTCCTTGGCTGCAGACTTGAGATTTCTGAAAACCAGACCCAGTCTCATTATGTAAGTAGCAGATTTACAATGTAAACTAAAATCTCAACCTCACAGGGTGTCTGTTGTTACAGTAAAGGAATTGATTGGAAAAGAATGGGATCCTGAAACTTGGGATGGAGAACTATGGATTGATAATAATAGTAGGGAGGATATTGGGACTCTGGTTTATGCTGAGTCTTTGTCACATATAGTTGTAGTGGTCTGTCCTGAGGAAACCACAACCCCCCTACCTCCACTCTGCCCCAAGGAAACTACCATCCACCCCCAGCTGAAAAGATTAACCCTTCTGTGCCTGCTAAACCTGTAATCACCTCTCCTGAGGAAGCAGCCCTCACTCCTCTGGAGAGATTAATCCTCTTTCACAAGATGAAACCCAAGAGAATGTCCTGAAGTAAATTGCTTGAGGGATACTTCAAATTATTTTCATGGCTGAACCCAACCACCAGTTGGAATGGAGTGTTATGGAATTTTATTTTACAGAATATAAGGAAATGGAACAGAATGGAATGTTATGGAATTGAATGAAATGAAATGGAATATTAAGAAACAGATTGTTGGAGGGTGGGGCAAGATGATGGAGTGGTTGGGAGGATAATTTCATCTCTCCCCTAGAGCAGCTGGCAATTACCCAAGAACTGCATGAAACAGTGTTTTGGGGGTCTCCAGTAACCAGTCACACACTGGATGCAAGTTTGGAATTGGAGGAAAAGCTGAGATCACAGCAAACATTGTAAGTTCCCCAGACCAGGGGTTTGGCACCCCTCCCCACCCAGACCTCACAGACTGTCTTGCAGCCGGCTCCCTGAAAGGGGGGGGGACGAAAAACAGCAATCTGCTGAGGTCAAGAAGGGAGGCTCAACCCAGCCTCAACTGCAGAATTAATTAACAAATTAATTAACTAACTTTGGGAGCTGGGGTGCTAAAGAAGGGCTGGGCTCCAAGAAGTGGGGGCATGTAAAAGTGGGCACCCATTCCCAGACTCCAAAAAAGCCATTTTTCCCCCTACAATTTGTCCCTTCTGGCTTCTCACTGATCCCTTATCTTTTTGCATTTCAATAGCCCCCAGCACAGGTGGAACTGAAGCTGTTGGAGAGTAGTTATCAGACAATAGTCCAAAGCATATCTTTAAACACTCTATTCTGACACTGACAAAACTTCCAGGCTGGGGAAAGACTTGTAAAACAGACTCTTTGTTTTTTCTTTTTTCTTTTTCTTGTTTTTCTTCTCTATTTTTTTTTTTAATCTAAAAGTAATATATGTGGTTATTTTCCATTGGAAAGATCAGGTTGAGGGAGAAAGCTGCGCTTAGGGGGAGACAGAGTACCCACAGTGTCTTTGAGTTCCCTATTCGATACTGAAGGCCTCCACCCCCGTCTTTAATTGGCAACTCAGGCTGACAAAGGAATCTACCTGGAGAGGCCCCAAAGAGGAGAGGGGAGAAGGGAATAGTGCCCCTGAGAGACAACTGGAGTTCTAAGGATTGGGAGAGTGGAGGGAGGTCCAGCCCAACTGGCAGTCCTCCTTCTGGGAACTCAGACCCCAGTGGCTGGAATTCAGATTCCAGCTTCAGTCAGCCACGCCCCTGACAGGATCAAAGTCACCAGGAGAACTAAAGTCTACATACCTCCTTACACTGGTGGGGGAGCTGCGGGCTGGCAAGCACCATCTGCTGGACAGGAGAGGAAAAGCACCAATTCTAAAGGCCTCATAGGAGGGTCTCATTCTAAGGAAAACTCCATACCCTCCCAATGACACCTGGGCTTCACTAGACTGGGAAATCTGACTAGGGTTGACCATATCTGAGGAGACCCACTCACAAAAAGGTTACATAGAGGCAGAGCAAGAAACAGAAAAAACAAGAGGGGGAAAATTCTGATCAACTAAATAGAACCTAAGTTAGAGGTCTAGAATAAGTTGAACTGAATAACAGAGGCCATAGAACAAAGCCAACCAACAAGAAAACCACTAGGTAAAAGAAAACAAGCTCCAAAATAAACTAATTGAGATAATCAGATTCCTAGACAACTTAAGATAACAAGCCATACCAGGAAACATGAAAACATGGACCAGCCAAAGGAACAAACTAATAGCTCAGCTGAGACACAGGAGTGGAGGCAACTAATGCTAACTAAATTTGATGAAATGAAGGAAGATATAGCAAAAGAGCTGAAGGATATAAAGAAGACACTGGATGACCATAAAGAAGAATTCATAAACTTAAAAAACAAATGGCAGAACTCGTGGGAATGAAGGCCATAATGGAGGAGATGAAAAACACAATGGAGAGACACAACAGTAGATTTGAACAGGCAGAAGAAAGGATCAGTGAACTGGAAGACAGGTCATTCGAATTCATACACACAAAACAACAGATGGTGAAAAGAATTGAAAAATATGAGCAGGGTCTTAGGGAGCTAAGTGACAATACGAAACGCACAAATATACATGTTATGGGTATCCCAGAAGGAGAACAGAGGGGAAAAGGGGCAGAAAGAGTAGTAGAAGACATATTTACTGAAAATTTCCCAACTCTTATAAAAGACAGGAAATTAGAAATTCAAGGAGTACAACGTACCCCAAATAGAATAGATCCCAATAGACCTACTCCAAGATAATTACTGGTCAGATTGTCCAATGTCAAAGACAAAGAGAGGATTCTGAAAGCAGCAAGAGAAAAGTGATCCATCACATACAAGTGAAGGTAGATAAGATTATGTTCAGATTTCTCTGCAGAAACCATGGAGGCAAGAAGACAGTGGCATGATATATTTAAGATTCTGAAAGAGAAAAACTGCCAACCAAGAATTCTATATCCAGAAAAACTTTCCTTCAAAAATGAGGGAGAAATTAAAACATTTTCAGGCAAACAGACACTAAGAGAGTTTGTGAATAAGAGACTGGCACTACCAGAAATACTAAAGGGAGTGCTACAGGCTAATAGGAAAAGACAGGAGAGAGAGAGTCAGAGAAGAGTTCAGAAATGAAGATTATCAGGAAAGGTAAAAGGAGAGGAAAAAATAAGATATGACATATAAATTCCAAAAAAACAAAATGGTAGTAGAAAGTACTGCTCTTACAGTAATAACACTAAACATAAATGGATTAAACTCCCCAATAAAAAGACACAGACTGGCAGAGTGAATTAAAAAACAGGACCCATCTATATGCTGTCTACAAGAAACTCATTTTAGACACAAGGACAAACAGACTGAAAGTGAAAGGTTGGAAAAAGATATTTCATGCAAACAGCAACCAGAAAAAAGTGGGAGTAGCTATATTAATATCAGACAAGTTAGACTTCAAAAGAGAAACAATTAAAAGAGACAAAGAAGAACACTATATATTAATAAAAGGTTCAATTCATCAAGAAAACATAACAATCATAAACATTTATGCACCAAGCCAGAATGCCCCAAAATTCATGACACAAACACTGCAATCACTGAAAGGAGAAATAGAAACCTCTACAATAATAGTTGGAGAATTCAATACACCACTCTCATCAATGGATAGAACATCTAGACAGAGGACCATTAAAGAAACAGAGATGTTGAATTGTATGATAAATGAACTAGACTTGACAGACATTTATAGAACACTACTTCCAACAACAGCAGGATACAATTTTTTCTCAAGTGCTCATGGAACATTCTC
This sequence comes from Choloepus didactylus, assembly GCF_015220235.1. NCBI lineage: Eukaryota > Metazoa > Chordata > Mammalia > Pilosa > Megalonychidae > Choloepus > Choloepus didactylus. The sequence continues at coordinate 4,758,320 of NC_051316.1, forward strand.
TTGGATAGACCACATGATGGGTCACAAAGCAAGTCTCAACAAATTTAAAAATATTGGTATTATACAAAACACTTTCTCAGACAACAATGGAATGAAGTTGGAAATAAATAAAAGGCAGAAGGTCATAAAATTCACAAACATATGGAGGCTAAACAACACCCTCTTAGAAAACCAGTGGGTAAAGGAAAAAATTACAAGAGAAATTAGTAAATATCTCGAGGCAAATGACAATGAAAACACAACTTATCAAAAGTTATGGGATGCAGCAAAGGCAGTGCTGAGAGGGAAATTTATTGCCCTAAATGCCTATATTAAAAGAGAAGAGAGAGCAAAAATTGAAGAGTTAACTGATCACCTGGAGGAATTAGAGAAAGAACAGCAAACTAACCCCAAAGCAAGCAGAAGGGAAGAAATAACAAAGACTAGCACAGAAATAAATGCAATTAAGAACAGGAAAACAATAGAATCAACAAAGCCAGAAGTTGGTTCATTGAGAAAATGAATAAAATCGATGGACCACTGGCTAGGCTAACAAAAAAAAAGAGCAAATGCAAATAAATGCAATCAGAAATGGGAAAGGAAATATAACTACCAACCTTGAATAAATTAAGGAGATAATCAGAAGATACTATGAACAACTATATGCTAATAAGCTAGACAACTTAGATGAAATGGACAACTTCCTAGAAAAGCATAAACAACCAACATTAACTCAAGAAGAAATAGATGACCTCGACAAACCAATCACAAGTGAAGAGATTGAGTCAGTCATCAAAAAGCTCCCAAAAAGGAAAAGCCCAGGACAAGATGGTTTCACATGTGAATTCTACCAAGCATTCAAGGATGAATTAGTACCAATCCTGCTCAAACTCTTCAAAAAAATTGAAGAAGAGGGAAAGCTACCTAATTCTTTCTATGAGGCCAACATCACCCTAATACGAAAACCAGACAAAGATACTACAAAAAAAGAAAATTAAAGACCAATTTCTTTAATGAATATAGATGCAAAAATCCTCAACAAAGTACTCACAAATCAAATCCAGCAGCTCATTAAAATAATTATACACCACGACCAGGTGGGATTTATTCCAGGTATGCAAGGCCGGTTCAACACAAGAAAATCAATTAATGTAATACACAACATCAATAATTCAAAGCAGAAGAACCACATGATCATCTTGATTGATGCAGAAAAGGCATTGGACAAAATTCAACATCCTTTCCTGATGAAAACACTTCAAAGGATAGGAATAGAAAGGAACTTTTTCAATATAATAAAGGTAATATATGAAAAATCCACAGCTAAATCACACTCAATGGGGAGAGAGTGAAAGCTTTTTCTCTAAGATCAGGAGCAAGACAGGGATGCCCATTATCACCATTGTTATTCAACATTGTGCTGAAAGTTCTAGCTAGAGCAATTAGGCAAGAAAAAGAAATAAAAGGCATCCAAATTGGAGAGGAAGAAGTAAAACTTTCACTATTTGCAGATGACATGATTCTCTATGTAGGAAATCCAGAAAAATCTGCAGCAAAGCTACTAGAACTAGTCAATGAATACAGCAAAGTAGCAGGCTACAAGATCAACACGCAAAAACCTGTAGTGTTCCTATACACAAGTAATGTGCAACAAGAGGAGGAAATCAAAAAAAAAAAAAATCCCATTTACCATAGCAACCAAAAGAATCAAGTATTTTAGAATAAACTTAACCAAGGACACAAAAGACCTTTACATAGAAAACTATAAGAAACTGCTAAAAGAAATTGAACAAGACCTAATAAAATGGAAGAACATACTATGTTCATGGATTGGAAGACTAAATATAGTTAAGATGGCAATTTTACCTAAACTGATTTACAGATTCAATGCAATACCAATTCAAATCCCAACAACTTACTTTACAGAAATAGAAAAACCAATAACTAAATTCATTTGGAAGGATAAGGTGCCCTGAAGAGCCAAAATATCTTGAGAAAGAGGAATGAAGTGGGAGGTCTCACACTACCTGACTTTGAAGCATATTACAAAGCTACAGTGCTCAAAACAGCATGGTACTGGCATAAGGACAGATATACTGATCAATGGAATTGTATTGAGTGTTCAGAAGTAGACTCTCACATCTATGGACAACTGATCTTTGATAAGGCAGTGAAGCCGAAGCAACTGGGGAAGAGCAGCCTGTTCAATAATTGGTGTTTGGAGAACTGGATATCCATGTCCAAAAGAATGAAATAGGATGTCCATCTCACACCTTATATCAAAATTAACTCAAAGTGGATCAACAACCTAAACATTAGTGCCAAGACCATAAAACTCTTAGAAGAAAATGTAGGGCAATATCTTAAAGATCTTGTGATAGGAGGTGGTTTCTTAGACCTCACACCCAAGGCACGAGCAACCAAAGAACAAATAGACAAATGTGATCTCCTCAAAATTAACCACTTTTGTACATCAAAGGACTTTGTCAGAAAAGTAAAAAGGCAACCTACACAATGGGAGATGATATTTGGAAACCACATATCAGATAGGGTTTAATATCCCGAATATATAAAGGAATCCTGCATCTCAATAACAGAAAGACAAACAATTAAAAAATGGGCAAAAAACATGAACAGACATTTTTCTGAAGAGGAAATACAAATGGCTTAAAAGCATATGAAAAAATGCTCAACTTCACTGGCTATTAAGGAAATGCAAATCAAAACCACAATGAGATATCATCTCACACCTACCAGAATGGTCATTATCCAAAAAACAGAAAATGACAAGTGCTGGAGAGGATGTGGAGAAAGAGGCACACTTATTCACTATTGATGGGAATGTAGAATGGTGCAACCACTCTGGAAGACAGTATGGAGGTTCCTCAGGAAGCTAAATATAGATTTGCCATATGACCCAGCTATTCCATTGCTAGGTATATACTCAGAGGAATTGAAACTTAAGACACAGACATTTGTAAACCGATGTTTATTGCAGCATTATTCACAATTGCCAAGAGATGGAAACAGCCCAAATGTCCATCAAAGGACGAGTGGATAAACAAACTGTGGTATATACACATGATGGAATGTTATGCAGCTGTAAGACAGAACAAAGACATGAATCATGTAATAATGTGGATGAAACTTGAGGACATTATGTTGAGTGAAGTTAGCTAGAAACAAAAGGACAGATTCTGTATGTTCTCACTAATATGAACAGACATTAATGAACAAACTTTGGGAGTTAAAAGCTGACAACACAGGCGACCAGGAGATAGAAAGAGGGCAGAGACCAGCCATTTGATGCTGAAGGACTACAGAATGTTTAGGATTGATTGCATAGATCCAGAAATAGATAGCATAATACTGTGTGATGGTAGCATGGTATTGTAAGTACACTGAACAAAGATGTCTGTGAGTAAAGCTGAAAGAGGTGGGATAGGGAAATGTATGACACCAGAGGTAAAGATAGATGATAAAGACTGGGACTGTATAACTTGGCAAAACTGGAGCAGCCAATGACTGTTATTAAATATACAAATATAAGAATGTTTTTGCATGTGGGAAAGCAAATAAATGTCAACCATGTAGAAATTTGAAAAGGGATGGTATTCAGGAAAAAACATAATCAAAGCAAACTAGAGTCTATGGTCAACAGTAGCATTGTAATATACCTCCATTAAATGTAACAAAGGCAATATGCCAATGCTAAATGTATATGAGAGGGGGATATAGGGGAGCAGTATGGGATTATTGGTAGTGGTGTTATTTGCTGTCCTTACTAGTATATTGTATTGTATGACATGTTATTTTTCTTTTCATCATTTTTTTCTTATTGCTAAAAAAAAAACAATTTTTCTTGTAGTAATCAGTATATTCAAGTGCTGATTGTGGTGATAAATGTACAACTTTATGATGATACCCTGAACAACTGATTGTACACTGTGGATAAATGTATCATATGTGAATATAGCTCTATAAAATTGTAGAAAAATATATATATAGGAGTAAAAGTGTTGGAGAAAACATGGTGAGAGGGATGATGCCTCACTAATATGGACTAACTACAATGTGTAAACTCAGAATTGAATCTTAGAACATAGCCTAATGTGGACATAATAATTATAATAGTCCCTAGATTGTAAGCTCTTACAGCAGTTAACTCTATCCCTGAATTGTAATGCCTATCTCTAAACTTTGAGATGCTGATCCCCTAGTGTATAACCTGATTGGTCTCTGGAACAATGCATATCTCTAAGACACCTGAAACTCAGAGCTAGAGCTCAGCAGATATGAATGTCAGTATTAGTGCATAAAGCCACTGTCAAAAAAAAAAAAAAAAAAAAAAAAAAAAAAAAAAAAAAAAAAAAAAAAAAGCTGAAAAAGAGCCCAGACTTCAATTAGTGATATGAATGAAGCAGCTCTGGTTAAGAACAGGGCAAGCCAGGCCAAAGGGTAAAAGTTGAAACTGATTGTGTTTTAAAACTTCAACTTCCATATGAGACCAAGGGAAGAGATATCTATTTGGTACAGGATCTAAATTTTCTAAATGGTACAACTCTACAGTCGATTTGTTCAAACACCACAATTGCATGGAACTTTGAATAGGAAGTGAGATATGGTAGGCTTGTATAGGCTGGAGTGAAATAGTGACACATCCCAGAGTAATTTGGGCAGATAATAAAAAATATATTTACAGCCTCCCCCTCCCCTGTCCCGAGGATCTGGGGGAAGGTGCGGATGTGTCAGACATCCTCACCTGGACTGGTGTTGATGTTGTCACAAACATTGGGACTGGTGGTTTGATGTGCTGAGCCCTCGAGCACGGGACTTGCCCTTATGAAACTCATTACCACAAAGGAGAGTCTAAACTTGCATGTAATGGTACCTAAGAGTCTCCCCCTGAGTACCCCTTTGTTGCTCAGATGTGGCCCTCTCTCTCTCTAACTGAGCCATCTTGACAGGTGAACTCGCTGCCCTCCCTCCTACGTGGGGCCCGGCTCCCAGGGTTGTAAATCTCCCTGGCAATGCAGAATATGACTCCCAGGGATGAATGTGGACCCGGCATTGTGGGACTGAGAGTATCTTCTTGACCAAAAGGGGGATGCAAAATGAGACGAAAGAGTTTCAGTGGCTGAGAGATTTCAAATGGAGTCGAGAGGTCACTCTGGTGGACATTCTTATACACTATATAGATAACATGTCTTAGGTTTTAATATATTGGAATAGCTAGAAGTAAATACCTGAAACTACCAAACTCCAACCCAGCAGTCTGGATTTCTGAAGACAATTATATAATAATGTAGATTACAAGGGGTGACAGTGTGATTGTGAAGACCTTGTGGATCACATCCCCTTTATCTAGCGTATGGATGAGTAGAAAAATGGGGATAAAAACTAAAGGACAAATGGGGTGGGATGGGGGATGATTTGGGTGTTCTTTTTTCACCTTTATTTTTTATTCTTGTTCTGGTTCTTTCTGATGTAAGGAAAATGTTCAGAGATAGATTGTGATGATGAACGCATAACTATGTGATCATACTGTAGACAGTGGATTGTATACCATGGTTATTGCATGGTGTGTGAATGTATTTCAATAAAACTGAATTTAATAAAAAAAATTAAAAAAAAAAGAATAAACTCCAGCCACAAAGCCTGGGGGGAAAAAAAGGAACAGATTGTTATAGAATGGAAGGTAATTAATGGAAATTTATGGAATGGAATATCATTGAATGGCATGTTATGGAATGCAAGGCTATAAGTGGAATGCTAGGTACTGAAATGTTATAGAATAGAATGTTATGGAATGGAAAGTTATGGAATGGAATGAAATGATATGAAATGGAATTTCATTGGATGCTATGTAATGAAATGCAGAGTTATGGAATGAAATGCTATGGACTGAAATGGAATGCTAAGGAATTGAATGGAATATCATGCAACAGAATTATATGGAATGCTATGGAAAGGAATATTAATGAAAAGAATGGAAAGGAATGATAAGGAAAGGAAGTTATGGAAGGGAACATTATGGAATTGAAATGAATATTATTGAATGGAATGTTATGGAAAAGAAAGGAAGGTGATGGAATGGAATGGAATATTATAGAATTGAGTGGTAAAGGAATATTATGTAATGTAATGTTAAGGAATGGAATGTTATGAATGGAAAATTATGGAATGAAAGTTTATGGAACAGAATATTATGGAATGGAATGTTATGGCATGGAATGCAATGTTATGGGATGGAATGCCATGGGATGCTATGGAATGGAAGTTAGTGTTATAGAATGGAATGTTATGGATTGTAATGGAATGCTATCCAGTGGAATGGAATGTTATGCAACTGAATGATAGGGAATGTTGTGGAATGTTATGAATGATATGGAATGCAATGTTATGGAATGGAATGCTTCTGAATGAAAAGTTATGGACTGGAATTAAATATTATGGAGTGGAATGTTATGAATAGAATGTATGGTGATGGAATGAAATGGAATGAAATTCAATGGAATGGAACGTTATGGAATGGATTATTTATTTTGATGTCATGAATTGAATGGTATCAAATGAAATTTAATGTTATTGAATATAATAGACTGTAATGGATTTTTAAGAAATGGAATGTTATGGAATGGAAATGTAGGCTATTGAAAAGTGTGTTTTGGAATGGAATAGAAAATTATATAATGGAAATTAATTATATGGAATGGAATGGAGTGTTATGAAATGAAATGGAATGATTTGGAATGGAATTTTACTTAATGGAATGAAATATTTTGGAATGGAATGGAATGTGAAGGCATGGATTGTTATGGAATGGAATGGAATGTTATGGATGGAATGTTATAGATGGATTGGAAAGTTATTGAGAGAAATGTTACAGTATGGAAAGCAATGATATGGAATGGAATGATGATAGGAAGGATATGTAGGGGATGACATGAAATGGAATTGAATGGAATGGAAGATTATGGAAAAGAGAGGAATGATACAGAATTGAATGTTATGGAATGGGATGTAATATGGCATGGAATATTAAACAATGGAATGGGATGTTATGGAATGGAATGTTACAGAATAGAATTGAATTTTATGGCAAGTAATGTTTTAGAATGGAATGGAATGGGGTGGATTATAATGGAGTGAATTGTTATGAAATGAATGTTATGGAATGGAATGTAACATTGAAGAATGGAATGAAATGTGGAATGTAGTGGAATATTATGGAATGGAATGTTACCTAATAGAATGGACTGCAATGTAATGGAAGGAAATGGAATGAAATGGAATGTTACAGAATAGAATTGAATGTCATGGAATATAATGTATGGAATGGAGTGGAATGGGATGGAATATAACGAAATAAAATTTAATGGAATGGAATGTTATGAAAGGGAATGTTATGGTATGAAATGCCATGGAGTGGAAGAAATGGAATGGAATGGAGAGATATGTAATGGAATCAGATGGAATTGAATGGATGGTTATCAAATGATATGAAATGGAATGGAATGTTATGGAATAGAAATTGCAGAATAGAATGGAGTGTTATGGAACAGAATGTTATGGAATGGAACATTATGTTATGGAGTGGAATTTTATGGAAGTGAACATCATTGAATGGAATGTTGTGGAATTGGATACTGTGCCAGCTTGAATGTATTATGTCCCCCAAAATGCCATTTTCTTTGATGTTATCCTGTGTGGGCAGATGTATCAGAGTTAATTGGATTGTAATTCTTTTAGTGTTTCCATGGAGATGTGACCCACCCAACTGTGGTTGATGACTCTGATCGAATAATTTCCATGGAGGTGTGGTCCCACCCGTTCGGCATGGGTCCTGATTAGTTTGCTGGAGGACTCTATAAGCTCAGACAGAAGGAGCAAGCTTGCTACAGCCATGGAATGTAGTGGAGTGTTATGGAATGGAATGTTATGGAATGGAATGTTAGAGAATAGAAGTGAATGTTATGGAATATAATGTTATGGATTGGAATGGAAGGGAATGTTATGGAATGGAATTCTGGAATGGAATGTTATGGAATGGAATGCTATGAAATGGTATAATAGTTTAAGGAATAGAATGTTATAGAATTGAATCAAATGGAATTGTATGGAATGTTATGATGTGTTTTTGAATGGAATGTTATGAAAATTGAATGGAATGTAATGGAATGGTAATTGCAGAACTGTATGGAATGTTATGGAGTGGAATGGAAATATATGTAATGGAATGGAAATTTTTGGAATGAAATGGGATACTATGGACTGAATGTTACTTAATGGAATGCAATGGAATATTGCAGATGGTGCGTCATTGAATGGAATGGAATATTATGGAATGGAATGTTACAGAGTGGAATGGAATGCTATGGAATGGAATATTATGGGACAGATTGGTATGGAATAGGATGGAATGCTTTGTAATGTTATGGAGTTGAATGTTAGGAATGGAATGGAATGATATGTAATAGAATATTTCAGAACTGAATGGAATTGTATGGTATGGGATGTTAAGGAATGGCATGTTTTGTTATGGAATGGTATGATGTGAAAGTGAATGTTATTGAATGCAATATTGTGGGATGGAATATTATGAATAGAATGTTATGGAATGGAATGTTATGCACTGGAATATTATGGACTCGTATGTTACAGAATAGATTGGAATGCTACAGAATGGACTGGAGTGTTGTGGGATTTATTGTTATGGAATGCAATGAAATGACATAGAATGGAGCCTTATGGATTTGAATGTAATGAAAGGTAATGATATGGAACAGAATGTTATGAGTGGAATGTTTTGGAATGGAATTTTATGGAACAGAGTATTATTGATTAGAATGTTATGGAATGCAATGTTATGGAATGAAATGCAGTGTTTTGGAATGGAATGGCATTGGATGTTTAGAATGGAATGCAATATTATGGAGTGAAATAATATGGATTGGAATGGAATGCTGTGAAATGGAATGTTATGCACTGGAATGATATGGAACATTATGGAATGTTATGGAAAGGATTGATTTGGAATGGAATGTTATTGGATAGAATATTATGGAATGTAATGAAATATTATGGAATTGAATGTGATGCAATAGAATGTTATGGAATAGAAATGATTTTTTTGTATTGGAATGTTATGGACTCTAATAGAAGTTGATGGATTGGAATGGAATGAAATATGGAATGGAATATTATTGATTTTGATTTTATGATTGGAATGCTATGAAACAGAATGCAATGTTACAGAATGGAATGGAAGGCAAGGTTATAGAATGGAATGTTGTAAAATGGAATGGATTGTGATTTAAGGTACGTTTTGGAATGGAATGGAAAGTTATGTAATGGAAAGTATATGGATTGGAATGGAATATTACAGAATGACATGGAATGATACTGAATGGAATTTTACATAACAGAATGCAGTATTATGGAATAGTATAGAATGGAATGGAATATTGTAAAATGAATATTCTGGATGTAATGTTATGGTATGAAATAGCAATTTATTGAAAGGAATGCAATGGTATGGAATTTAATGTTATGGAATAGAGTGATACAGAAATGAATGCAAGGGATTGTAATAATGTGGAATGTAATGATATGGAATAGAATGGAATGTTACAGAATGGAATTATAAGGCAGATTATGGAATATTATGGAATGATATCGAATGGAATGTTATTAAATGTAGTGTTATGGAATGCAATGGAATGGAATAGATCGCTATTGAATGGAAATGAAATTCATGCAGTAGAATGTTATGGAATGGAATGGAATTTTATGGAATGGAATGGAATATAATAGAATGAAATGGGGTGCTATGGAACTGAATGTTGCTTAGTGGAATGGAATGGGATGGAATGGAATGTTATGGAATGGAACATTAGGAAATGGAGTGTCATTATGTGGAATGGAATGGAATGGATAGATCTGATATGAAACAGAATGATATAGAATGAAATGTTACTTAATGGAACTAAATATGGAATGGAACGGAATGGAAAGAAATGGATTGTAATGAAAAGTTTTTGCATCCTATGTAATGCAATGATTTTGAATAGGATGGAATGGAATATATGGAATGGAAAGTTGTGGAATGGAATGGAATGTTTTGGAATAAAATGGAATGTACCTTAAAGGAATGCAATGTTATGGAATGGAATGGAATGTTATACCTTGGAATTCAATGGAATGTTATTGAATACAGTGTAACAGAAGTGAGTTCAATGCTATGGAAATGAATGTTATGGAATGGAATGGAATGTATCAGAATGAAACATTTTGAAACCTCTGAAATGGAATGATATTGAATGGAATGCTATGAAATGAAAGGTTATGGAATGGAATGCTCTCGAATGGAATGTTCTGAGATGAAATCAAAAGGTATCAAGGGAAAGTTTTGGAATGGAATGCTCTGGAATAAAATATTGTGGCTGGAATATTATGGAATGTAATGGAAATTTATTTAGAAGAATGTTATAGAATGGAATGCAATGATAAGGAATGGAATATTATAGAATGGAATGTAATGATATGGAATGGAGTATCATTGAATGGAATGACTGAATAGAATATTATGGAATGGAATGGAATGATTGGGAAAGGAATTTTGTGGAATGAAAAATTATGGTATGAAATGTTGTTGATTGAAAGGATATGTAAGGGAATCACATGGGATGGAGTTGTAAGAATGGAATGGAAGTCTATGGAAAGGAAAGGAATGATATGGAATTGAATGTTATATAAAGGAATGGAAAGTTTTGGATTGGGAAATATGGAATGGAATGTTACTGAAGGGAATTATATGGAATTGTATGTTATGGAAGTGAATGGAATGTTATGAAATGTAATGCAATGTTTTGGAAAGGAATTGATGTTCTGTAATGGAATGGATATGATAGAATGGAATAGAATGTTATGGAATGGAATGATGTGGAACATTATGGATTGTTTTGGTATGTGAAGGAAAGGAATGTTATGGAATAGAATTTTATGGAAAAGTATAAATTATTATGGAATGGAATGCTAAAAATGGAATGGAAGGTTATGGATTGAAATGGAAAATTATGGAGTGGAATGTTACAAAATAGAATTGAATACACAGAAGCTGAGAGAGTAGCCACAGATGAGAGACAGTTTGAAGATGGCCATTGAAAGCAGACTCTTGCTCTGGAGAAGCTGAGAGAGGACAAATATCCCAAATAAAACTACAAGTGACATTTTTGAGGAACTGCAGCCTAGAGAGGAACGTCCTGAGAGAAAGCCATTTTGAAACCAGAACTTTGGAGCAGATGCCAGCCACATGCCTTCCCAGCTAACAGAGGTTTTCCAGACATCATTGGCCATCCCCTAGTGAAGGTACCCGATTGCTGATGTGTTATCTTGGATGCTTTATGGCCTTAAGACTGTAACTGTGTAACCAAATAAACCCCCTTTTATAAAAGCCAGTCCATCTCTGGTGTTTTGCATTCTAGCAGCATTAGCAAACTAGAACAGAGGGGATGATATGGAATGGAATATTATGGAATGGAATGTAACATTAAGGAAGGTACTCTTGTGGAAGTGAATGATTTTGAATGGTATTTTATGGAATGGAAAATTATGTAATGGAATATTGTTGACTGGAAGATTATGTAAAGGAATTACATGAAATGGAATTGTACAGAATGGAATGAATGATTATGGGAAGGAATGGAATGTTATGGAATTGAGTATTATGGAATGGAAGGTTTTGGATTGGAATAATATGGAATGAAATGTTATTGAATGGAATTATATGGAATTTAATGTATTGGAATGCAATGTTATGGAATGGAATGAAATGTTATGGAATGGAATACAATGTTATGGAATGGAATGCGATGTTACGGAATAGAAGGTTATCTATTGGAATGGAATCTTATGTAATGGAATGATATGAAATATTATGGAATGCTGTGGAATGTGAAGGATAGTAATGTTATGAAATAGAATTTTATGAAAGAATAAATTATTATGGAATGTTATGTTGAGGAATGGAATGGACTGGACTGCTATGGAATGGAATGTTATGGATAGAATAGAATGTTATGGAATGGAATGTTACAGAATAGAATGGAATATTATGGGATGAAATATGGACTGGAATGGAGAGGAATATAATGGCATGGAATGTTATGAAATGGTTTATTATGTTATGGAGTGTTATGTAATGGAATGGTATGTTATGGCATGGAAGGTTATGGAATGGAATCAGATGCAATGGAATGAAATGTTATGAAATGTTACAAAATGGAATGTTATGGGAAGGAATTTTTTGTTATGGAATGGAATGTTCTGTAACAGAATATTTTGTAATATGACAGATTGTCATTGAATGGAATAGCATGGAAAGAAATGGAATAACATGGAATGGAATGCTATGGAATGTTATAGAATGGATTGCTACCAAATGGAAAGGAATGATGTAGAAGGGAATGTTATGGAATGTGATGTTACACAATGGAATCTCACAAAATGGAATAGCATGCTATGGATGGAATGTTATGGAATGGAATGGAATGTTAAGGAATGGAATGGAATGTTATAGATTGAAATGGTTTTGCATGGAAGGGAATGTTATGGAATGGAATGTTATGGAATAGAATGTAAAGAAATAGAAATTTATGGAATGGAATGGAATGTAGTAATATGGAATGGAATGTTACAGAATGGGATAGAATGGTGCGGAATGTATTGATATGGAAAGGAAGGAATGATATGGAATGGAATGATATGGAATGGAATGTTCTGCAATGGAATGGAAGTCAATATTGAATGGAGTGCTAGAGAATGGAATTTTACATCATGGAATGCAATGAAATGAAATATGGAATGTTACTGATTAGAATGTTATTGCATGGAATGTTATGGATTGAAATGTTATGGAATAGAATGTTATGGAATGGAATTTTGTGGAATAGGATGGACTAATATGGAATGGTATGTTACTAAATGGAAAGGAATGTTTTGGAAGGGAATGGAATAAATATTATAGAATGGAATGTTATATTCTAGAATGTAATGTTATGGAAGGGAAAGTTAAGGAATGGAATGTCATGGAATGGATGCTATGGATTGGGATGGAAGTCACTATTATTGAATGGAATGTTATAAAATGGAATATTATGTCATGGAGTTGGAATGCAATGGAATGTTATGGAATGTTATTAAATGGAATATTATTGAATGGAATGTTATGGATTGAAATGTTATGGAATAGAATGTTATGGAATGGAATTTCATGAAATAGTATAAAGTAATATGGAACAGTATGCTACTAAATGGAATGGAATATTTTAGAAGGGAAGGGAACAGTTTGGAATGTAATGTAATAAATATTACAGAATTCAATGTTTTACCATGGTATGTAATATAGAAGGGAAAGTTACGGAAGAGAATGACATGGAATGGCATGTTATGGAAAGGAATGTTGTGGAATGGAATGATATGTAATATATTGAATGGAATGTTATGGAAAGAAATTTAATGATATGGATGGGAATGGAATGTTATGGAATGGAATGGAATATTCTGAATGGAATGTTATAGAATGGAATGACACATTGTGGAATGGAAAGTTACAGAAGGGAATCTTAATGAACAGATTGTCATGGAATGGAATGTTATGGAATGGAATGTTATGGAACAGAATGAAATGTTACAGAATGAAATGTTACAGATTGAAAACCAATGTAATCAGTGAAATGTTATGAAATGGAATGTTATGAAAGGAAATGTTAAGCAACATAAAGACATGGAATGTAATTTTATGGAATGGAATGGTATGTAATGGAATGAAATATGGAATGAATTGTTAAGGAATTGAAAGGAATGTAATGGAATTGAATATTATGGAATGGGATGTTATGGAATTGGAAGGAATGATATAAAATAGAATGTTATGAAATTTATGAAGTCTTATGGAATGGAATAATATGGAATGGAATGGAATGTGTGTAATTGAATAGAATGTTATGGAAAGGAATGATATGGAAGGGAATGTTATGAAATAGGAAAGAATATTATCAAATTGAATGCTAAGGAATGGAATGCTTTAGGGTGGAAAGTTATTGAATAAAAAACAATGTTAATGAATGGAATGAAATTAAATTGAATATAATATTAAGGACTGAAATGTTTTGGTATTCTATGTTTATGAATGGAATAGAATGTTATTTAAAGAAATGATACAGAACGTCACATTATGTAATGCAATGTTATGAATGGAATGGTATGTAAGAAAATTGAATGGAATATTATGCAATGGATTGTTACAGAAAGGAAAATAATGCTATGGAATGGAATGAATTATGATCAAATGTTATGGAATGGATTATTACATCATGGAAAATTGTTATGGAATGGAATGTTATAGAATGGAATGTTAATGAATGGAATGTTATGGATTGAAATGGAATGTTGTGTAATGGAGTGTTTTAGGATGTAATGTTATTGAATACAGAGGAATGTCAAATAAAGAAATGTTGTGTAATGCAATGTTATGAAAAGGAATATTATGTTCTAGAATGAAATAGAATGTTATGGAAAGGAATGTTTTGGAATTTATGGAATTTTTGGAAAGTAATATTATGGAGGGTAGTGGAATGGAATGATATACAATTGCATGTAATGCTATTGAATGGAATGTTATGGAATGGAATGTTACAGAATGGAAATATATGTTATGAATGGAATGTTACAAACAAAATGAATGTGATGGAGTGAATTTTATGGACTGGAAAAGAATGTTATGGAATGTATTGTTTTGTGATGTAATGTTATTGAATGGAAAATAATATTATGTAATGGAAAAGAATGTTACAGAATGTATTGTTAAACAATGGAAGATAATGTTACAGGATGGAATGTTACTGAATGGGATGACACAGACTGGAATGTTACAGAATGGAATGTTATGTAGTGGAATGTTATATAAATCAATGTGATGTAATGTTATAGAATGGAATGCTATCGCATTTAAAGGAATGTTATGGAATGGAATTTTATTAGATGGAAGAGAATGCTATGGAATGGAATGTTATGGAATGGAATGTTATGGAAATGAATGGGGATGTAATATTAGAAAATGGAATATTAGGAAATGGAATGTATTGTGATGGAATGAAATGTTAGGGAATTGAATGTTATGGAATGGAATGCTATGGAATGGAATGTTATGGAATGGAATTTTTGAATGGATTTTTTGGAATAAATCTTATGGAACAGAATGTCATAGAATGGAATATTCTGGAATGGAATGCTATGGAAAGGAATGCTGTGAAATGGAGAGTTATATAACGATAGATTTTCATATGAAATATTTGGAATTGTATGTTTTCAATTGAATGGAGTGGAATTGGGTTCCAAAAGGCAAAATTGTACGCAGTAGGCATTACGTATAGTGAAATTAGCCAGAAATACAGTTACTCTTTGTACTCATTAATATGAGCCAATATTTATGAGTGAAATTTGAGTGTTATAACTTAAAACACATGTCATCAGGAGATAGAAAGTAGTTAAAATTGGTCATTTGATGTTGAAGGAGTATTTAATCATAAACAGGATTGAGTGTATACATCTAGAAATGGATAGCATAATAGCATGTGATGGGAGCACAATATTGCAAGTATCCTGAACAAAGATTAACATAAGTATGGTTTAAAGATGAAGGCTAAGGCCATGTATAACACCAGAAGGAAAAATAGAAGATGAAGACTGGGATTATATAGCTTAGTGAAATCTAGAGTTGTCAATTATAGTGATTAAATGTACAAATATAGGAATGTTTTTAAAAGAGGGAGAACGAATGAATATCAACATTGCAAGGTGTTGAAAATTGGATTATATGAGTGAAAATACAATCAATGCAAACTAGAGTGTATAGTTAATAGTAACATTATAAGATCCTTCCCTTAATTTTAACAAAGACAATATACCAAATTTAAATGTCTATAAGTGGGAATTATAAGGGAGTGATATATGATTCTTGGTGGTGGTGGTGTTGTCTGACCTTTTCACTATATGTTTAACGTACTTTCATTTTTCTTCTTTTATATTTTTCTTCTTCATTTTTTCTTCTTTTCCTCTTTCTTTGTGGAAAAAATGGAAATGTCCTCATATAGGTTGTGAAAGCGAATGCATAACTATGTGAATATACCAGGAATCATTGATTGTTTACTTAGAATGGATTGTATAATGTGTGAATAAAAGTGTTTAAAATATATAGAGGAATAGAAGTGCTGGAGAAAATGTGGCAAGAGTGATATACCTATGCAGGTTTGTTAGGAAAGTAGAATGGTGCAGCCCATTTGGAGGACAGCATGATGGTTCCACAGGAAGCTAACTATGGGGTAGCCATGTGATCCTGAAAAGCAGTTACTGGGTATGTACCTGGGAGATCTGAGAACAGGCATATGAATGGACATGGCATACAGGTGTTGATGGTAGCAGTATTCATGATTCAGAATGGA
This sequence comes from Choloepus didactylus, assembly GCF_015220235.1. NCBI lineage: Eukaryota > Metazoa > Chordata > Mammalia > Pilosa > Megalonychidae > Choloepus > Choloepus didactylus. Next base: position 4,774,801 of record NC_051316.1, read on the forward strand.
TGCAGGGGACCTTAGGGTACATCAACTGATAAATGAAATGGTGAACTGTGGTGTATTCATTCAATGGAATATTGAGCATCAGCAAGAAGAAATGAAGTTTTGAGTTATGCAACTAGGTGAGTGGAACTTCAGGCAGTATATTGAGTGAAATAAAACAGAATAAAAAAGATAGACATTATAACTCCCCCTAATATGAACTGAGTATAATGTGCAAACTCTGAGAATTGAATCTGACATCATGGATTATCAGAGGAAGGCTAATGGCAAAGGTTCCTAGATGGTAAACTCTTACAGCAGTCACATCTATTCATGAGTTGTAATGGTTACTTCTAAATTCTGAGATGATGAGCTCTTTGTGTATTACCTGGTCAGTCCCTGGAACATTGGGTATCTGTGTGACACCTGAGACTCAAAGGCAGATTTCAGCAGCTATGAATGTCAGCATTATCCCATATAGTGAATGTTAAAGAAACTGTAAAAGAGATCAGACTTAATTAGAAATACGAACAAAATTAACTTGGTTAGGACTAAAATAATCCAGACTAAGGAGAAAAAGATGAAAATGACTGTGTTTAAAAATTCCAACTTCTATGTGAGACAAAAGGAAGAGGTGTATATTTGGTGGGAAATCTAAATTCCCTCTAGAATGCTATATGATTTAACTTATATGTTCAATTTATTCAAACACTGTAATTACATGGAACCTTGAATAGTGGGTGTGATCTGGTTGGTTTGTACAGGTGAGCATGAAGCCCCAATACACCCCAGAGTAATTCAGGCATAGCATACCAAAGTATTTGCAAAGCCCACTTGAGGGATTGGGGAAAAATTGGAAATATTAAACTTTCCCACCTTGGGAATTCCTGATATTCTCACAAGCAATGGGGACTAACATTGTAGTAGGACACAACCTTGAACTTGGGGCTTGCCCTTATGAAACTTGTAAGTGAAAATGAGAGGCTAAACCTACTTATACTTTTGACTAAGCTTCACACCAAGAGAATCTTTTTCATTGCTCAGATGTGGCCTCTCTCTCTAAACCTACATTGCAGGTAAACTCAGGGCCCAGCCCCCTATGTTGGAGATGACTTCAAGAGGTGTAAATCTCCCCGACAACATGGAACATGATTACCAGGGATGAGACTGGACCCAGAATCATGTGACTGAGTAAGTCTTCCTGACCAAAAGGGTAAGATAAATGAAACAAAGTTTCAGTGGCTGAGAGAATTCACATGGAGTTGAAAGGTCATTCTGAAAGACCTGAAAATTTTGAACTGCAATATGGTAACCTTGATTCTTTAAGATTATTTTATAACTAAGTATATAGATTATATGGTGTTACTGTGTGATTGTGATAGCATTGTGTCTCACACTCTCTTAATCCACTGTATGGACATATGAGTAGAAAACAGGGACAAAAAGCAAATAAATAATAGAGGGGAGAAAAGAAGCAGGAGATGTTTTGGGTGTTCTTTTGTACATTTATTTTTATTTTCATTTTTATTTCTTGGAGTAAGGAAAATGTTCCAAAATTGATTGTGGTGATGGATGCACAACTATAAAATGATACTATGATCAATTTTTTGTACCCTTTTGATGATTGTATGGTATGTGAATATATATCAATAAAATCACATTTAAAGTATTCAATTGACTGTATATCTGAGGATCTGTTTCTGAACTCTCAATTTTATTCAATTGATTATAGTTTTGCCACTACTATGCTATTTTGACCACTGTGACTTTATAGTATTCATTAATATTAGTCAGGCAGCATGTTACCTCACACTTCATTCTTTTTCATTATCGTTTTGGCTCTTGGAGGCCCCTTACCTATACAAATAAAGTTGATGATTATCTTTTCCATTTCTGCAAAGTAGCAGGTGGAATTTTTGTTGGAATTGTGTTGGATCTCTTGATCAATTTGGGTAGAATTGACATCTTAAGGAGAGTTAGCCTTACAGTCCTTGAACACAAGATGTCTTTTGATTTATTTAGGTCTTCTTTCATTTCTTTTAGCTATGTGTTGCTGTTTCCTGTGTACAGATTCCTTAGATTCTTGGTTAAGTTTATTCCTAAATATTTGGTTTGTTTACTTCATATTGTAAATGGAATTTTTTCTTAATTATCTCTTTAGATACCTGATTACTAGAGTATAGAGATACCACTGATTTTTGTATGGTGATCTATCCCACCACTTTGCTGAACATGTTTATTAGCTCAAGTAGCTTTGCTGTGCTTTATTTTTTCTGAGATTGTCTAAATATAAGACTATGCTCTCTGCAAATAGTGGAAGTTTCACCCCTTCCTTCAAATTTGGATGCCTTTTATTTCTTTTTCTTGCCTATTATTCTAGCTAGAATGTCTAGAACATTATTGAATAACAATATTGACAATAGGCATCCTTGTATTATACCTGATATTAGAGGGAAAGCTTCCAGTCTCTCCCAATTTATTATGAGATTAGCAGTGAGTTTACCTTGTATGCTTTTAATCTTTTGGTGGAAGTTTCCTTCATTTCCTACATTTCAAACTGTTTTTATCTATATAGGATGCTGAAATTTGTGAAATGCCATTCCTGCATCAAATAAGATTATCATGTGTATTTTCCCTTTTGACTTGTTAGTATGCTGTATTAAATCCACTGATTTTCTTGTGTTGAACCACCCTTGCACAAGTGGAATAAAACCCTTTTGGTCATGGTATTTAATTTTTTAATGTGAAGTTGGATTCAATTTGCAAGTGTTTTGTTAAGGATTTTTATATCTATATTCACTGGAGGGATTAGAATGTAGTCTCTTTTCTTGTAGTATCTTTCAGAGATTTGGGTGTTAGGGTGATGTTGGCTTGGTAGGATGATTTAGATAGTGTTCACTCTTCATCCATATTTTGGAGACTTTGAGAGGAATGTTATTAATTCTTCTTGGAATACTTTGTGAAATTAGCCTGAGAAGCCATCTGGCCTTTTATTTGTTGGGAATTTTGGATGACTGATTCAATCACTATAATTGTGATTAACATGTTGAAGTCCTCTATTTCATCTTGAGTCAGTGTATGTTGTTCATGTTTTTCTAGGAAGTTGTCCAATTAATCTAAGTTCCCTAATATGTTGGCACACAGTTGTTCATAGTAATCTCTCATGAACATTTTATTTCCTCAGAGTCCCTGGTAACGATCCCCTATCATTTCTGATTTATTTACTTGCATCTCATCTCTCTTTTTCTCAGTCTACCTGATTTTGTTGATTGAGCTTCTCAAAGAACCAACTTTTGGTATTATAAATTTTCTTTATTGTTTTTTAATTTGGCATTTCAATTGTTTCTGCTCTAACCTGTTTTATATCTTCCCTTCTGCTTGCTTTGAAATTAGTTTGCTGGTCTTTCCCTATTTTCTTCAGTTTTTCAATTTGATCATCAGTTTTAACTCTTTCTTCCTTTTGGATGGAGAAGTGTGGGGCTATAAATATCCTTCTCAGCACTGCCTTCACTGCATCCCATGAGTTTTGATCTGTTGTGTTCTCATTTTCATTCACCTTGATATTTTCTCTGTTTCCTCTTCCATTTATTTCTTTGATGCACTGATTGTGCATATTGTTTAACATTCATATATTTGTAAATTCTCTGCATTCTTATTGTTTTGCAGTTCCATTCCATTTTAGTAAGAGAAAGTGCTTTATATAATTTCAATATATGGAAGTTTTTTAAACATATTTTGTGTCCCAGGATATGCTCTTTCCTGGAGAAGCTTCCATGACCACTTGAGAAAGAACGTATATCCTGCTGTTTCAGGGTGCATTGTCCTACATATGTCCATTAGCTCTAGTTTTATCATATTATTTATTGTGCCAGTTTGGATGTATTATGTCCCCCAAAATGCCATGTTCTTTAAGGTTGGAATCCTTTCAGTGTTTCCATGGAGATGTGACTCAATCAACTGTGGGTGAAAGATATGACTAAATTATTTCCATGGATATATGACCCCCCCATTTAGGGTAGGTCTTGATTTAATCCCTGGAGTCCAACAATGAGCTCACAAACAGAAGGACCTCAGAACAGCTGAGAGTGACATTTGGAGAGCTGCTGCAGCCTAGAGAGACATTCTGGAGATGAATTTGAAGACAAGAGCAACCTGTTGAAGAATACAAAGTAGCTGAGAGAGGAGCTGGAACACAACCCAGGGTGAGAAGACACCAGTCATGTGTCTTCCCAGGTAACAGAGTTTCACCTTTGGTGAAGATATACTTGTGTTGATTCCATAATTTGGATATTTTCATGGCCTTCATACTGTAAGTTTGTAACCAAATGCTCCATTATAAAAGGCAATCTATTTCTGCTGCAGAATGGCAGCATTAGCAAGCTCAAATTGATTTTGGTGTTGGGAGTGGGGTGCTGCTAAGCTTGTAAATGCCAAACATGTTGGAATGGCTTTTTAAATGGATAAGGGGAATATTCTGGAAGAACTCTGAGGAGCTTGATAGAAAATGCCTCAAATGCTTTGAAGAGACTGTTGGTAGAAATATGGACTCTAAAGGTACTTCTAATGAGGCTTTAAACAGAAATGATGGATGAGTTATTGCCAACTGGAAGAAAGGCAATCCTTGTTTTAAAGAGGCAGAGAATTTGGCAAAATTGTTTCCTAGTGTTGGATGGAAGGCAGAATTTGAAAGTGATGAGCTGGGATACTTACCTGAGAAGATTTCCAGACTAAATGTGGAGGATGTAACCTGGCTTCACCTTGCAGCTTGTAATAAAATGCAAGCAGAGAGGGATAAGCTGAGAAATGAACTCTTGGGCACAAGGAAACCAGAAACTGATAGTTTGGAAAATACTGGGTTTCCAAAAATGAGACCCCAGAAGCTACAGCTCCATGTGAGGATTTAACCAATCATGGAATCCAACCACCATTTCAGCACAAGCCAGGATTGGAGATGGAGTTATCCAGAAAGGATTTGTGGAAAGTCCTATTGTCTGATGGCTTTGACCCCTGTGTGCTTCAACCAAGCCAACAGGTTTTTTGCAAGACCTTTATAAACAGAACTATTGCCAGTCTGGATGGGAGGGGATGGAGAAGGAACAAATTGAATGAAATACTTCTTCAAAGACAAAGCCATATTGGTTGAGGTCTGGAGTCACGAGGTCAAAGGCAGGGAGATCAGTATGGCCCAAGCAAGTGGAAAGGATAAGTTTGCCCTGGAAGCAGAGGGTGGGCTTTTGGCCTAGATACTCAAGAAGAATTCTGCCACCCCAGGCTTCAGAGAGGCTGGAACACATTCCCCAGGGATTTAGGAGAGCCTAGCCACCACTCCACTGATAATAAGGGGTTGAAAATGTGCCCTGGTGATGGAAGAGTCCATGTGCCACCTCAATGTTTGAGGAAGGTGGAGCCAAAAGGTGGTTTCTCCAAAGCATAAATTTGTTGGAGCATTCACCTCAGAATTTTGAGAGAAAAGGACTTCCATGAAGGCCCTTGGAAAGGATTGAACTCCTACTCTCTCAAGCCCCAAGGATAAGATATTCAATAAATGACTCTCAGACTTTGAAATCAAGTGTAATTTTCCCTGCAGGCTTTAGGAATTATTTTAGTCCTTTAAATCCTGTTTTCCATATTGTTTCTCCTCATGGCAATGTGAGAAATTGCCCTGACTGTCCCTCTTTTGTATATTGACAGCAGATAACTTGTTCTAAGTTTCACATGCCCACAGCTAGAGGGGAGTTTTGTCTTAGGACAGATCACACCTATAACTGATTTTGATAAGATCTTATACTTATCTATTGTTACTGAAATGATTTGTTTTTGTGATATTGTGATGGGAAAAATGTATTTGTATATGGAAAGATCATGTCCTTTTGGTGTCCAGGGGCTAGAATGTGCATTTTTGGATATATTATACCCCCAAAATGCCATGTTCTTTAATGAAGTCTTGTGGGTGTAGATGTATTAGTGTTGATTAGGTTGGAATACTTTGAGTGTTTTCATGGATATGTGACTCAATCAACTGTGGGTGAAAGATTTGATTAAATTATTTCCATGGATATATGGGCCCCATCCATTCAGGGTAGGTCTTGATTTAATCATTGGATTCCTACAATGAGCTCACAAACAGAAGGACCTCAGAACACCTCAGAGTGACATTTGGAGAGCTGCTGCAAACTAGAGACTCATTTAGCAGATGACTTTGAAGACAAGAGCAACAGTTTGAAGAATGCACAGGAGCTGATAGAGGAGCTGGACCACAACCCAGGATCAGCAGATGCCAGTCACATGCCTTCCCAGTTAACAAAGGTTTTCTGGACACAATTGGCTTTCTTTCAGGGAAGGTGTTGATGCCTTAATTTGGACATTTTCATGGCCTTCAGACTGTAAATTTGTAACCAAATAAAACCTCTTTATAAAAGCCAATCCATTTCTAGTATTTTGCATAATGGCAGCATTAGCAAACTGGGACATTTATGTTCTCTGTTTCCTTATTGATTTCTGTGTAAATCTTCTATGAATTGAATAGTGTGGTATATTGATGTCTCCCACTATTATTTTAGTGACATTTATTACTCCCTTCCACTTAGCCAGTGTTTGTTTGATGTACTTTGGGACAGAATGATTAGGGGCATACAGATTTATGGTTGTTATTTCTTCTAGGTTAATTGGAACTTTTATAAATATCCTTCCTTATCTCTTATAAAATACTAACAGTTGATGTGTATTTTGTCTGATATCAGTTCACCTAACTCAGGTTTTTTTGTTTTTGTTTTTATTACTGCTTGTGTGGAATATGTATTTCCATCCTTTCACTTTCAAACTATTTGTATTTTTGTGTCTAAAATAAATATTCTTCCTGGCCTTTTTCCCTTCTCTTCTCCTTCTGGGACACCCATGATGTCCACAATGTGGTTTTTTTATTATTTCTGAAAACTAACAGTATGGTTCTGTTTCCAATTATTAAACTTGGATTTTACATGTGGGTCCAGGTGGAGGCCAGGTGGCACATAATAGGAAACTGAGTCCATAATGCAAGAGAAAAGATAGATTTTTTCTCACCAGTTCTAGAGAGAGAAGTGCACCATGAAGAATCAAGAGGAAATGGAAGGCTCAGGAGGCTCAAAAAGTAGATGGGGAGAAACAAAATCAGTGCAAGACAGACCCATGGGTGAGTGTATTTATTGTGACCCAGTGGTGGAGATTAGCAGATTTTCTGTGGAAATCAATGGTTGGTTAGTTTAAAGCCAGTGCCTGTGTACAGAGGAAAGGAGTGAGGATTCCAATGTATGGGGCATTTACTTATCATTTGGGGCTAGCTGTGTTTTGGATGAGGTATGTGGGGACTGTGATTGCTGGGCACAGATTCAAGTTTTGGTTCTGGAGGAGTTTATGTCCCGGAACTGGAAGGTTGCTAATAACTAGGCCAAATTTCAGTGTTGAAGCAAGTCTCCAAGGCATAGTAAGATGGATGTTGAGGCAGCAGCTTCTTCACTCCCTCAGTCTTCATGGAATTGAAGACAGACGGAGCCTTGCTATAGATTAGGTTTTGGCTTAAGGGAATATTATGGGTGGTTTGATCTATCCTAACCAATAAAATTTTCCCCATATAAGCAGTAAAGCTGTTTTGCTTTTTTGTCATTCATGTGTTCACTGGAGTAGCTCTTTTTATTTCCTTTGAGAAGGTTTCCTTTTCTTTCACAGCTTGGCTAATTATATGGTTTAAGAGGCCTAGTTTTGGCCTACCTTGGCTTTGGACATGTCTTCTTCAGTAAGCTTAACCATTTATAACTTTTTATTTAAATTGAGAGATGTGAATCTTCTTTTCTTTTGAACAGTTAGAGGCCATTATAGGTTTATTAACTTGCCCAATTTCAGCATTGTTGCATCATGGAAAAAGGATGCCTGAAGAGAGAGAAAGACAGGGGAAGGGCTGGTAATTGGATGAGTCAGAACACTCACAGCATTAATTGATTATTTTTGTCATCATATGGTCATGGTTCATGATATCTCAAAGCTATTACAAAGATAACATAAAAAGTCACTGGTCACAGATCAAATTAATGGATATAATAATGACAAAGTTGAAAAGCTTGCAAGAAATACTAAAATGTGACACAGAGATATGAAGCGAAAACCATGCTGTTGGATAAATTGCAATGATAGGCCATAGGGTTTCCACAAAGTTTCAATTTTTAAAAATTGCAGTACCTGTGAAATACATTTAAGTGAAGTACAATAAAATAAGGTATGCCTGTATGTGTATGATATTGGTATTTAACTTTGCATTACATACCACATTTTCACCTGTTCAATCTTCAGAGCAGCCTTGAATGATCTGTTCTCTAAGTTTAATATAAAAATAAACTGAAGCTCACAAACTTATATGAAAGGGTCTTGAGTCACAAATTTACTTACTGTCATGGACAAGAGAACCCAATTCATCTGACTCTACATTTTGTTCTGTTATATGTTTAATACTTCAAATCTAAAGTAAGTGCTTGTATAATACAACAGATTTCAGAAGATTTCTGATTATTTTCAATTGTACCAGAACATAGCAAAGCAATATATGTGCACAGCATAAATTCTAAGAGTTTAGATCCATCCCATCATGACTGCATCATGAATTAGGAAATAATTAATTTAACCAAAATTTTTAGCCCTCACCACTGCCTGTTCTTCAGTCCAGGTAGCTAGATCACACTTCTCAAGAAAATATTTACAATTGAAGAATTTCTAGGACCAAAATTCTAGGAAGCCCAGACTAAGGCAGTTCACATATTAAAGTAATTTAAAAGTACTTTTCTCTATTTCAACCCCAATCCTAAAGTTGTTGTTTAGGCAGAAATAAGTTTTAGTTTTCCATAAAAAAAATTAATACCAAAACCATCTCAGCCAACCATAGAAGTATTGGATTATTTTTCTACTCTCATTTAGAAAATGATACTGTCTTGTAAAGTACAATCACAGAATATGTAGCTCAATAGTGTTGGGAAGATGGTCAAAGTGGTGTGTAAATCAGGCAGTTAAAGGATTAAACATTATGTGTTTCTTTTCTGGATTTCTTTTTGGTATTTTTTAGCTTTTTAAAATTTGTGATTTCTTGCATTTTGTTTGTTCATTCTATTAATACTTTTTCTTGTACTTAATTATGTAGTCATGGTTTTGTAGACTTTCTCTGAAGGAGGTTCCTCAAATTTCATGAGCTTCAGACTCCAGAAAACCAGGATTCTATACCTACTCAATGCACACACCTGAGGGAAGAAAATGTGACTTGCCATTGGCTGATGAAGTGTCAAGATACAACTGATGAGGGATAGCTACACAGAAAAGCCTGTGATCTTGGTATCTCTGCTCCCTCTCCCACAGAGAAGAGAATGTGGACTTGTGAGAATATTGGAAAGAAGAAAGTGTTTTATTGCAATTTGAGTAACTCAATGCTTTCAATTTTTTATTATTCTGGTTGTTTTACTGTATATTTTTTTACACTCTAATAATGAAAAATATTATAAGTTAAAGAAAGAGGATTATTTTACACCAGTTGAATACTGAAATGAATGATCAGGAACTAAACTTCAGTATTTTAGCAAGCAATACTTCCTTAGGTGTGGTTGATTTTTCTTAATCTTTTAAGAGAGGAATGCACAAGGATTAGCCATTTAAAATGAAGGAAGGATCACATCCAGAACAATACCACTAGCAAAATAAAAGAGAAAAAAAAGCAATTGAATTTGAGTGTTGAGTGCAGAGGCCCACAGATTGATTTATCTGGGGAAATTTTTTTGTAAATTTATGTAAATTAAAAGGTTAATTTTTCTGTATTAAAAGAAAGGAAGGCCAAGGAGCATGTTGCCTTTAGAATGGAGTAATTGTTGGTTAAGGGAATGTTTTGGTTTGCTAATACTACCATTGTGTGAAACACTAGAAGCGGATTGGCTTTTAAAAACAGGGTTATTTGGTTACAAACTTTCAGTCTGAAGGCCATGAAAATGTGTAAATGAAGGAATCAAAACAAGCGTTCTTTCACTGAAGGAATGCCAATTGCATCTGGAAAACCTCTGTTAGCTGGGAAGGCACATGGCTGATGTCTGCTGAACCCAGGCTGTGTTACAGCTTTACTCTCAGCTCCTGTGCATTCTTCAAAGTGTCTCTCTTGGCTGCAGCACCTCCTTCTGTCTGTGAACTTTTTTATAGGCTCCAATGATTCAATTAATATCCACCTTGAATGAGTTTGGTAACACCTCCTTGGAAATTATCCAATCAAGTTCTTGCCCACAGTTGATTGAGTCATGTCTCCATGGAAACACTCAAAGGATTCCAGCATAATCATCACTAATGCATCTGCCCCCAAAAGAGTGCATCAAAGAACATGGCAATCTGGGGGACATGATACATCCAATCTGGCACAGGGCATATTGCCCCAGAGATGGTTATTCTTATGTCCATTCTCCTTTCAAATGAGAGGAATAACCAACCAACATGGTGCAAGCTCTGCTATTTAAGTCTTTTTGATTTTGAAGCCTAATAATTTAAGTTCCTTCAACTCTCCTTGCACGATATTTATTAGGAATTTAAGAAATCAGGCAGGTCAGGAATAAGCATCAGTGTTTCTCAAAATACTAAGGATGTCATGACACCTTAAACAAACCAAAAGATAAAGAAATGAGTAAACTGTGTAACCCAAATGATGTCTGGAGTGCCTAGAATATCCATCAATCATAGGCAACTCATGTGATCTTTTCTGTACAAACCCTTATTTGGAAGTTCCAAGAAGAGATATGATTTGTGTTGCTACCTGAATCTGAGCTCTCTGAAATGCAATTCTAAAACCGCAAATTATACTTATGTCACCTTGCAGCTCAGTTTATTTCTCAGTCCACTATTTAAATCCATGGCCTGCCTGTGCCTTCTTTCTCTTTACCTCTTTTGTCTCTATTTCTCTTCTTTTGCTCCTTCACTTCATAATACAAAAGCCTTAGGTTTGGAAAGGCTGAGATCATGCCTCTAAGCAGCCTACACTTAGAAAAATGAAATGTTTAGCAATTTTATTTAGTACTTTAGTTCTGGAAGATTTTTTGCTAAACTATATGCACTTGATTACACATTCAGATAATCACACTGTAGAGGCTAATGCATGAGGTAAACAACTTGAAGGAATTTATGTAACTCATTCACAAGGTGTTTAAAATATTACATTCTGGTTTTACTTACTGGGAAGTTGGTTCAAACCAACATAATATTGGGGAATACTGAGGCTGATATATCTGAGAAAATTTGATTAAGTGAAAGATATCACAAATGTCTCATTGTTAGAAAACAGCATACAATTATACAATTTAGAAATATAGGTACAGGAGATAAGTCACATTTTTGTGCTATTCTATCTCCTTAGGTACTTCAAAATATCTAAGGGGTTTTAGCTAGGAAAATTCTCAATATCCTATCCCAAGAAATTTCTGTACCCTTACATTCTTATTTAATTCTTAGAAATGTCTGTGAGACAGATAGTACAGAAAATGTGAATGGCTTGCTAGTAAGACAGAAGCTTGTAATTGATAAAGATAGGGTATGAAATCATGTTTATGGATTCCAAATTTGAGCAGTGTCACAACACTGTACACAAAATGCCATGCATGAATGTGTCCCAAGGGTGAGATTAGAGAAGAGTTAGGTTCAGCTTCTCTTGGGATACAGCTGAGAAGGTGACCATCCCATTGCTCCACTTTAAGGAAGAAAGAAGATACCTTTGCTTCTACCAAAATTATTCCTACCATTATAAAGATTACCCAAATTATTTTAATTCAGGAAAGTCATTTATTCAATAATAAGTGTTGGTGTCCCAAATGCAAACATCACTGAGGAGGAAACATACTGGAGTATTTTATATTGAAGCTAAACTGTGATTGCAACAAAATATGGGAGGAAAATATTGCAATTAATATTTTACACATGCAAAATATTGTTAGTACATAAAGAAAACATTCATATTTTTGATAAATCCCCACTACAAAATTGGGCAAAGTTCATGAACAGAAAAAAATGCCAAATAAGTAATAGAAAAATAACAAAAAAAAAACAAACTTGTTCAAATTTCTTAGAATTAAAAGGAATTCATATTTTAATGTTTTAAAAATATTGTGTATTATCCAAAACTGAAAATGTACCAAATTTTAAAATTTGGTGTATGTATCCCAAGAGTTATTAAGTGGACGTGAGGTATTCCTGCTGATTCACTGTGTTTTCTCATTTTTCCAATATTCTTCAATGTTGTTATAATGCTTTATATTTTTAATGCAGGGCATGTGTTCATATTGACAGAGTGGAAAGCAGATGCTCGTAAAGTATGAAGAATTACAGAATAACTCAAATCTCCCTTCTAATTTTTGAGGAGTGTTCAGGAAATCTCAAGGTCTCATTAATTGATAGTCAGTATCAGGAATATTCCTGGTCAAGGATGGAGACATCCATGCCAAGAAGGGGAGAATTTGAGGCCCATTTCTCCCTGTTGGGCTTTAATTTTCCCCACAGACCAATAACAGATATTGTGCTTGATGTACACTATCCATCTCTTATCCTTTGAATTTTTTTAAAAAAATGAGCATACCTCTTGGAGGTGCTTGATAATTTTAAAAACTAGTGAGAGGCAGTGCTGGTGGGCCCTTCTCCCTGTATTCATAATGTAGATTGTTGCTAAATGATTTGCTTTAATTTCCCCCATTGTTAAACATGTGGGAAAAAATAAACACAAGAAAACAGGTGGTGAAAAGCACTCCTGTAAGGTTAGTAACATTTCAATAATGAGGAAGCTGAAAAATAAATAAAAATATAATTTATGTCTTCTCAATAAAAATCTGTCCAAAAATTTATTTTACATAATTATAGATACATCTGCATGACATGGTTGTCAGGAAATGCAAAGTAGATCCTTGTTTTGAATTTATCTTCTATTTGCATCTGGACTTCAGCTTTCTTTGCTTGTATCTTTCTTTTCTGAGAGGATTCTGTCTTTTTCATATTCTCTAGCACAACCTGGTTAGGGTGTAATTGAAGCCCAAAGGTAATAATCAGTATCATTCTTAAAGTGCACATTTTACCTTTCACTATTCATATGGTGAAGGCTCTTACCCTACTCAATTCTAGTCTTTTTGAAGGTAGGGATCATTCTTTGTACATTCCTTTCAGAACTTAAAACTTTGACTTACACAATGTGCCTCAGTAAAGAATTGTAGAATGAAAAGTGATGACTTCCTTGAAAACAGCATAAAACAATTATATTGCCATTGAATAATTAGAGCTACATGCCCCTGAAATGGTTTCTTAAACTCTATAATTCTGTTTTCATCTATAGAATACATAAAACAATTGTATATTATCTCTTAGTTTTGTTGGGAAAAGTAAACACTTGTTAATCACTAAGCAGTAAGCAGGCATTATTAATGTTTTCTCACCATAGTTTGCAGGTAAACGCAAATACAGGTAACATTTCATTTTGTAAGTTGCTATTGCAGGTGAATTTGTTGCTGAAATCTTTCTAATGTTGGTTATTGGCAATTGAGCTCTACAGGATTTTGTTAGACAAAGATGTTTGAAGTTTTGGCATTCTGGAAAAGGGAAACCCCTAGGAAAATGCTGTTGAGTAAAAGTCTGATGAGAGTCACAGAGATATTTGTAAATATTTTAGTAGCCATGTAAAAAATTAAAAGGAACATGTGAATTTGATTTTAATAATTTATTTTAATAATCAATATTATTTAACCCAATATATCCAAAATATTATTATTTCAATACATAATATAAAAATTTAATTAGATATGTAGCATTCTTTTCTGATGCTATGTCTTTGAAACCCTGAGCATAATTTTGACTTACAGTATGTGGTGGTTTGAACCTGTAATAGATCCCAGAAAAGACCATGTTCTTTTAACCCATTCTTGTGGAGGCAGACCTGTTGTGGGTGGGATCTTTGTGTTAGGCTACTTCAATTGAGACACACCCAACCTATTCAAGGTGAGACTTAATCCTCTACTGGAGTCTTATGTGAAGAGAACAAAATACAGTAAAAGCACAGAGAGCTGAGAGAGAAATGCCTCAGGAGATATAAGCAAGGACCCTGGTAGCTGTTATAGAAAGCCATTGAACCAGAATCTGAGAGGGAAGGACCAGCTGATGTCACTCTGTTCCTTCCCATGTGACAGAGGAACACCAGATGCCAACAGCATTTTCTTAGAGAAGGTATCTTCCACTTGATGCCTTAATCTGGAAATTTTCATGGCACTAGTATTGTACATTTTTAGCCAAATAATCCCCATTTAAAAAGCCAACCCATTTCTGGCATATTGCCTTCAGGAATCTTTAGCAAACCAAACACAGGACATTTCAGTTTAGTCCACCCACTTTTCAGGTGATGAATATCCATCTTGTGGCTTGTGGCTACCATATTGGAGAGTGTGGATCTATAGGATGTCAATGGAATGTGCTCATCTAAATAGTCACGTGTTAATAAGCATTATAAAATATTATTTAACTGAAACAGTTAAATTTACATACATATTTTGACTTTGGGTTTAAGGACTAAAGTCCCTCAATTGGGAGACAATATCCACTAGATTTAATTAAATAGGTCTACATTTCTTCATTCCTTTTAAATTTATTATTTATTAGTCAGTTATCCCTTCTCAATTAATCATCTTATTGGGTAGTATGTTATTAATCAATAGTTTTTTTTCCTAAATGAAAGAAAATAAATATTACTTGACCCAAGACATCATTTTTTCTTGATTGCCTTCTTTCTAATACTTATTAGATTGTTTCTCAGATCTCAGATCTCTAATGGTTTATTCTTCAGTGTGAGATCAATACTTTCAAAAGTCTAGCACCTAATAAGCATAAGTTAAGCACTCACTTTTTCAAAGGTACAAATGACTCAAGATCATTGTATGTTAGGTAAAAGGAGTGAATGCTGTTATCCTGTCTTGGTCACCAATGGTTCTGCTAACTGTTCCCATGTTTGAAAACTAGCCCAAGGAGGTAAAGTTGGATAAGTTGGCCCCCATCACCCTATCATAGTTGAATCATCCTGGTTCTTTTTTTATCACTTTTATGTATATTGTCCTTAGTGCAAAACTGTGGTGAACAAAGGGTTTATGCTAAAAATATTTTAATGTCAAAGAGCTAAAGAACATAAAATTGTTTTCAGTATAAACTCTAAAAAGTAAGAGTCAGCAAATCAAGCATATTATCCTTTAATGGCTAATGGTGTGATGTGACAAAATAGAATCCCATTCAATCTGTTCTTCCAGGAAATTAAGTTTTGAACCTCACAGATGTGTGTGGTGCTCAGAGCTCAAAAATAAAGATTAATTTCTTAAAGGAACCCATTAAATAAAATCAGCCCCAGGAAGAGTTTAAAAGACAGCAATAATATGAGATGTGATTAATTTAGGATGATTATTTGTCCATGACTGCATCATAAATCTTTCAGTAAACCTGATAATTTCTTTTGTACTAAACTTACATGTTGTAGTTTCTTAGGCTCCTCAAGAAAATAACATGAGCATCATGATAAACAATTGGGAAATTGTTATCTTATGATTTGGGGCTAATAGAAAGCCCAAATGAAGTCATCTTCAATGTAACATTTCCTCCCCAAAGATTGTGGCATTCTGGGGTGGCTGCAATAAATCCTTGGCTCCTCTGTCACATGTCAAGGCACATGGCAGCCTATCCTGGTCAGTCTCTTCTATTCTGGATGCTGATGCTGCCCAGACTCTTTCTTCTTGTGGCTTTTTCTTTTAAATTCTGGGAACTGAATTTAATTCCACTTATAAAGGACTCCAATAATAAGTTTAAAACCCTTCTGATTGAGGTGGGCCACACCTTCTTAACTTGAATAACCTGATAAAAAGGTCCTACATACAGTGGTTCACCATAGGAATGGATTAAATTTATGAACATGGTTTTGTGGTGCACAGAGCTCCAAACCACCATAATATAATTTCTCTTTTATATTCAGAGCTATGAAGTTGGGCAATTATTTCAGGTAGTCTAACTTTTTCCACTTGGGCTTGTTCAGCAACATCTGTTTCTCCTGGGTCCTTTGTGTTTTTATCCTTCTTGTCATTGTAATCTCCATCCCAGCAACACCATCATGATCATTACCACCCAAGTGAACTCCCACACTTGCATACCCATGTTCCTGCATAGCCAACTCTTTCTCATGGACATCCTTTACATTTGTGCCATTGTGCCCAAGATGCTGGTTGAATTGTTGGTATGTCAGTGGTTGAATTGTTGGTGTGCCAGTGGGTCATTTCCTTTGGAGATTGTTCTGCCTAGCACTCCCTCTACCTGAATTTGGCAGGGGCTGTGTTCTTCCTACTAGGACTCATATTCTTTGATGATATGTAGCTATCTGCAACTCTCTGCACTGATCTCAAAAGCTGCAGGGTCTACTTGCTGTCATGGTGGCTGCCTGGCTTGAAGACTCTATAGAGAATTTCTTGCTCAGCAGCCAACATAAAATTCTCCTTCCATGTCTCAGGAAATCTGTCACTTCTACAATGTTCCCACCTTTCTGAGGCTCTCCTGTAGAGAGAAATTGGTTTATGAGATGGTTATGTATATCTGCTGCATTATGCTCCTCATCACTTTAACTATCATCTGTGTCCCTTACACCATAATTTTCGTCACTGTTTATAGGATGAATGAGGTGAAGGGGAGGGAGAAGTTGGTGGCACCTCCTCACAAAGGGTAATTATTTGCTTCTTCTATGGAGCCACCATGTACATATATGTGCTGCTTCACTCTTACCACATTCCTAAGACAAGGCTGTATCTGCCTTCTACTTCATTCTCACACCCATGCCCCACCCAATCGTCTACAGCCTCAGAAGCAAGTATGAAACAGGAGCCCTTCAGAAGTCTCTGGGGAGGTGTTTCTTGGCAAGAAGTGTAAACAATTTTTAAGGAAACTACCTCTGCTACAAGAGGCTTGAAAATAAGGAATAGGACTTTATCATCACATTGGAATTTAAGTATTTTCTTCCTACAAATTTAACATCACTCACATGCTAGCAAATATTGGACATGCTTCAGATTTGGAACAATGGGTGACTTTGGATAGAGTGGGAATAAAAGTTGGGGTTTCAGTAGTTAACTCACCTTCTTTTGACAAAAACTCTCACCTGGAAACCAAGCAGTGGCTTCTGGCACTCTGTTTAGAGCTATATTTTGTCAAGCAAATGGAATATTGTTTTCAGGTATTCCTATAACTTCTCACCATAGACACTGAAATTTGGCCAATTCATTGAAATCTGCTTGTGAAATATTTTTTTCATTTTACATCAAATTTTATTTCAATGTCTAAATGATTATTCTACAAGTGAATTTTTGTTCTTCATTAGACTCAATTCAACCAAGCTAGTAGTGGCATCATTATAAGTAATTGGTCTGACTATATTCAATTAATTGTCTCAAATGAACTCATTCAACATGGCTTATAGACATTATAGAACAGGTCAATTTTTGAAGGAAGCTGTAATATAGATTTTTGTTATAACAATTTATTAAAATCATTCCAGAAAAAAATGAATTCAATGTTAAAAATGTGGTGGCAAGTAATTGGTAAAAAAGATAATTCCCACATTTCCTATCCCTCATTGGCCATGATCTGCTAATGATATTATTTTCTCAGAGCAACATGGCAACTTCAAATCACCTATTTTTCAATAAATTTAAATTGTCTGATAGCTTACTATGTTTCATTTTGGAATATCTTCATGCAAATGAATGTGAATATTTTGAAGAAAAAATGATATTTTTGCTTATTAATTGCATTCCAAAATTTTTGCTTTATTTACATTCCTCATGTTTTCCATTTTCTATTAAATTTACTTTAGCATATTGTATTTAATCATGTTAATAATTTGTTGCATATTAACCAGTATTACATTTAATTAGAAAAACTACTTTCATTTCTTTTCCTCCCTTTCCCCACTTTATAAATCTCTCATTTACAATATAGGGCATAATTGTCTAATATTTTATTATCCATGAAGGAAATATTTTACATACAGAGAACAAAATGTACTTATTTATAAGCTCACTTTTCTAATCTCTAAATGTTTGACTTTTATAATCTCTAAATTTTTGGTAGTTTAAACATGTGTAGACAATTCAGCTGGGAGTAAACATATATTTCACTAAATCCAATGCTTCTTTCTTTACTCTAGAAATGGGGTAATTTCACATTCTTCAGCTTTTATAGGCACATTATGTTTCTACCTTGAACTTTCAAAGAGAACTTAGGGTTGAAGGTGGACCTGCATCTAATCCTTAACTATAGGCATCCTGTCATTTTCTCCATCAATAATATCAAGTTGGAGAGTTAACTTTAAGTACCACCTTGTTTTGACATCTCAGGTTTCCTCAGACAAATCACTCACCTTCTATAAGACTTATTTGTTCCATCTGTGAAATGGAAAGGCTAAGATCAGGATTAAGGAAGTATTTGCTATTTTCTGGTATAGAAAGGGTGAGTATGCTTTATAAATAGATTCTGGATTAGAAAGCAATGGTGATATTAAGAAAGTTAGATTCTCATTATAGGGAACATTATTCATCAGAACTCTCATTAAGCTCTCATTATAGATTAAATTTACTATGTTATGTTGCACAAAATGATTTAACTGTAACTCCTGTTCCTCCATGTATAAATTTATGGTATTGTAATTTAATTCTCACCTCAGAGTTATTGTTTAAAATGAAATAACTTGTGCAAAAGCATTACTGATTTGGAAGGTGCTATATATCATGAAGTATCAATATAGCTAACTCACCACCATAGATAAGGGGCAGTGAGGTATGCCTCCTTCAACCACATATATTCCAGGAGCAGTGTTGTGTCCTGACACTGACCTCAGAGCAGAATATAATTGGTGTGGAGACAAAGCTACAGAAAGAAACAATATCTATCAACCCTAGCATAAGACTCCATGAGAAAATGGATAGAATATGTTTCAAGGGCTGCTGTTGGTCTGTCTGGCCATCATGCATCCATTGTGATCAAACAATAGTCACAACTCTCTAATATTTCGAGAGGGGCTGAAATGTCATGAAGTCAATCCACTGATTTTACTCTATTAAATAACAGAGCCCAAAGCTCCCTAACATGACAAATGCATACTCTTGGATAGAAACTCCTCAGCCAGTTCTGTATAATTTGACTCCCCTACCCCCAAACAATCCAGTGAATCAACAGGCATCATGTGTCTCCAAGCACATTGTTTCCTCAATATTTGCTTGTTTGGTAGTTAAGTTTCTGACACCTAGTTGACACTCAATAACTGAATGAATAAAATAAAATAACAAATTCCAGAACACCAGCTTCTTTAACATCAGCACATTATCTTCCAGAGTAGTGTTAGTAAATATATAGCAAATGTGCAATAAGTGGGCTTTAAATTCCCCAATTTATGCCCCATTTTTTCTTTGCTTTCTTTCTTTCTTTACCTTATTCATCTATCCCCAATTTCTTTTCCTCTTTTCTTCCTGTTTAATGATAACTACTTTCTACTTCCAAATCTAGTGTTCCATTTCCTGTTTGTCACCCTGATCTTACATTTTGTCTACTCCCTTACTTTTTTGTTACTTTGATTATGCTTCAGGATGCAGTGATGGCTTTGTAGTGATGCTATTCTTCCCAGACATACATGAGAGATTTAATTGTTCTAAATTATCAGAATATCCAGGAAAAGGGGTCTTTCAGATTATTTTAAAATGGGCTTCTAAGGTGTATTGGAAATGGTATGACAAAGGAGATGGAAGTAAACATCTAATCTGATCTGGCCCCATGAAGGTTTTGCATAATGTAGGGAAATCTATGTCTTCTTCCTCATTATTATAATCAACAAACTACTTTGTTACTAATATATTGATATAAAAATTCTTAAATATGAAATAACATGTAATTATCCCAACATTGACATTCCAAATGCTCCATAAAGAGTGAGAAATGTGGGGAAAATTTTGCTTTCAACTTTGGGCAGGCACCTGATTCTCAACTCATGACAATATTCTCTTTCTCTGATGTCTGAGCACTTCACACATGTTACAGGTAGGTTCAATCATCTGTTTATACCTATTACTTCGTTGTTTATATCAACATCTTTTGCCTTAGAATATAGATTCCTAATTCAGCAATACCCAGTCTTTGTGGTATCTTAGGCCACCTCAATGATCTCAAAAGAAATGCTATAAACATGATTTCCCTCATTTGGTTTCAGAAATAAATAAATGTTATGTCCATATTAGTAATACTGATGATTCCTGCATATTAATTCATCATAATGAAACATAAGAATTAGAACAATAAAGGAAATATTTAAACTCAACATCATAAAATATTGAAGCTTGAAGAAACCTCAGACATAACTGTATGAAACCTAATTTAACACATGGACAACTAGCCACTAAAAATGGAATCTCATACCCAAGAACACACAAGAAATGACCTCACTGTTGTTGCAGCCCAGTTTCATTAGCCCAAGTTCAGTTAATCTCTTAACATTTTCCTATCATGAATCTGCATTGTTAAAAATCCCCCAAAGTAGGTGATTTTATTACAAGATTTCAGAGGCATCATCTTTATCCAATATTCTTTCAGTTGTGACGTTTTCTCTTAGCTTTCTGACAGTCATTATATGTTACATGTTAATTCTGCTTCCCCAGCTGCATTCAACTTTTATGTATCTCTTTCTTCCAGGGACATGAGCAATGAGTCGCTAAGTTTGTGGCAAAGTTTGTTAGAGAATCAGCAGGAACCTAAAAGGCATAGAAACCCTCAACCCAGCTCCATCCCCTAACCTCTTAAGAAATTCTGACAGTCTCTTCTCTGCTTTCTTAAGACATTTTGGGGCTTGTTTGGGGATCACATAATTCTCCTCAGTAGCCCCATTATGTAAGTAATAAATCTTTTCATTCCTCCTTGGTGTGTTCATGGTATCATCTGTCTTAACTTCTGAACCAAATTTTAGGTAGTGTGATATCTATCCTCATTCTGTGGAGTGACCTTAATGGGAAGGATGACTCTGAGTTCAGTGGGCCCAAGAGCCTAGAGGGTAGTTCTGAGAGCCATGGAAAATTATTGCCAGCCCTTGAAACCTGGGAATATTCCTGGCTTTGAATGTCAGAATTGCTATGGACAAGCGACGCCTCTGTAACTTGCATTTTCACATAGATTTCTAGGAGATCATATCTCTCTTGATGGCTTTGATGAAGAAGGTAACACTGTTGGAGGCCAATGCAAGGAACTGAGAGGGGCCTTTAGGAACTAAGAGTTGATTCCAGCCCACATCCAGCAAAACACAAGGGATTCTCATTCTTTGACTGCCTTTCCCAGTCACATATCAGTTGATAGGCCAGCCCCAGCTATGCTTTGATTGAAGCCTTATGGACTATCCAACTAAGCTGTGCTAACACTCCTGTCTCCTCTCCCACAGATAACAGATATTGTTTTAATCTGCTAAATTTTTTGGTAATTTCTTATGCAGAGTTAGGTAAGTAATGCAGGATCCCTTTATCAGCTTGAGAAAGCCTTCTTCTTTCTGTAATTCAACAAAACATCCTATTTTGAATGTATATTGAATTTGTCACTTCCTTTTACCACATCTATGGAGATAACCGTATGACTTTTCCCCTTTAATCTGTCACTAAGTTAAAATAATTTATTTAATTTTAAATTTTAATCAACATTGAATTTCTGGGAAATATCCCTCTTGCTTATATTATCTTTTTTATATAGCATTGTGTTATATTTGCTAATGCTTTGTTAAAGATTTTTGTATGTATGTCTATAAGGGATATTAGTTTGAAATGTTTTTTTTTTCAGTAAGACCCATTTCAGGTTTGAATTTTAGGATTATTTTGGTCATACAACAAATAGAAGGATGCAATATTTCTCCATTCTCTGGACAAGTTTGCACACTTTGACATTGTTTCTTGCTAAAATATTTAGAATTTATGAGTAAAGCTCTGAGTAACTGGCGATACTTTTGTTAGAAATTTTTTGAAATATATAGAAGATAAAAATATCACAATTTCAGTTTCAGTTCATCTTCATACAGATGTTCTAATGTCTTTTGGAATTATATTCTGATGAAACTATTGTTATTTTCTGATGAAAAATCAACTCTCATATTTGTGTTTTTTTTCTGGGTGCTTTTTCTATTTTGAAAAATTATTTTGGTTTGTTTTCTTTTATACCTAATTGTGATTCACATAGCTTTTTACTGTGATACTTATATCTGAGCTTTGATGTACCTTATCAATTTTGTTCTCAGGTACAATCTTTTCTAATAATTCTTCTACCCCATTTTGCTCTCTTTTCTTTCTACAACTGAAATTATACATGTGTTATACCATTTGATGTTGTACCACATAATACCCAAAGCCTTGGGTATGAAATATTTTTAATGTTTCTTGTTACTGTTATTATTACTATTTTCCTGTGCTTCAGATTGTATAGTTTATATTCACTGGTGCTCAAGTTTATCAACATTTTTTATCTCTCTCTGGCATGGTATAAAATATATTCAATGAACTTTTCACATTGTATATCATATTTTTCAGATCTGGAATTTTCATTTAGTTCTTCCTTGTAGTTTCCAATTGTCTGCTAAAACTTCTCATGTATTTACGGGTGCTATCCAATTTCTCCCTATTTTAAAGTGTGTTTACTACTATCACTTTATTTCCTTATTTGACAACTGTAACTGTCTTATCTGAGTTTATTGTAATGACTGTTTTCATCTTGTTTAAGAATCACATTTTTTCTCCTTCTACATGTGTCTTTCTCTTTCTTCCTTCAATTTATACTAGATATTTTATGTAAATGACTAGCATAGACTCAAGTACATAACATTTTATCCTGCTAGGATAGGCTGAGTCTGCAGTTGATCACGGTCTGGGCTTAATCACAATTTTAATTACATTCATTTTACCATTGGTTCCATATATATTTAATTTATATGTAGTAAATGATAAGGCTATTTCCTTTCTAAGTGCCTTATCTGGTAGTAACTGAAAGTCTTTGATGGTTTTGAGTTGATTTAAAATAGGTTTATCCAAATTTTATTTGTTTCCTTTAAGTGTGTTGAACTGAATATTTTACCTTGCAATATTCCCAAAAGAAGAATTTCCCCTCTTACAAGATATATTTCAAATTACTGAAATTCCATTTTTTTTCTTGTTTTAACAGTTATATCAGGATTGGTTTATAGGGAAATTACCTAAAGCCTTTGCTATTTTGATACTTTTCTCAAATCTGAACATGATTTTAACTCAATTGTGTTTAATTGGTCAGTCAGAAAGTGAATTCAACCTACTGGTGTAGTGCTACAAAAGGTGGGAAGAACAAAAGTCATGCCTTTTTTTAAAAACATTCAATTTTATTGAGATATCTTCACATACAATACAATCATCCAAAGTATACAATCAATTGTTCGCAGTACCATCATATAGTTGTGCATTCATCACCGCAATCTATTTTTGAACATTTTCCTCATACAAGAAAAAGTGAAAATAAGAATAAAAGATAAGAGTAAAAAAGAACACCCAAATCATCCCCTACACACTATTTTTCATTTAGTTTTTCCCCCATTTCTCTACTCATCCATACATATACTGGAAGGAGGGATTGTGATCCCTAAGGCATTCACAATCATGCTGTCACCTCTTGTAAGCTACATTGCTATACAATTGTCTTCAAAAGTCAAGGCTACTGTGTTGCAGTTTGATAGTTTCAAGTATTTGCTTCTAGCTGTTCCCATGCATTAAAACCTAAAAAGGGATATATATACACATTGCATAAGAATACTTACCAGAGTGATATCTTGACTCCATTTGGAATCTCTTGGCAATTGCAGCAATTGAGACATTATTTCATTTCATTTTGCAGCTCCCTTTTGGTCAAGATGTTCTCAATCCCACGATGGGTCCATATTCACCCCCAGAGTAATATCCTGTGTTGCCGGGGAGATTTATACCTCTGGGTTTCAGATCCCCCATAGAGAGGAGGGCAGTGATTTCAGCTCCTGAGTTGGCTTAGCTAAAGAGAGAGGGCCACATCTGAGCCACAAAGTGGTACTCGGTGGGAGATACATAGGCACAATTATAAGGAAGTTTATCCTCTCCTTTGCAGTAATGAGATTCATAAGGTCAAGTCCCCTGAAACAGAGGTCAGCACATCAAACCACACTCCTCAGTGTTTGTGAGAATATCAGCAACAATCCAGGTGAGGAAGCCCAACACCTCTACAATTTTCCGCAGCTCCTCAGTGAGTCCTGCATATATATTTTTATTCACTGTACAAATTGCTTTGGGATGTGTTGCTATTTCACACTAACATATACAAACCTACCAGGTCTCACTTCCTATTAAAAGTTTCATGTAATTATGGTACTTGAACAAACTGTAGAAGTTAAATTATTTAGGAAATATAGTTCTTATACCACCAAACATCCCTTCCCTTGTTCTTACATGGAATTTGAAGTTTTAAAATGCAGTCAGTATTGTCCTTTACCCTCTGGCCTGATTTGCCCTACTCTTAACCAGTTTGTTTCATTTGTATTTCTAGTAGAAGTTGACTCTTTTTCAGCTTTTTTAACAGTTGCTATATGTGATAATACTGATATTCATATCTACTGAGTTCTAGCTCTGCGTTTCAGGTGTCACACAGATACCCAAAGTTCCAGGTATCAATCAGGTTATACACAAAGGGATCAGCTTCTCCAAACCTGGAGATAGCCATTAAATCCAGGAATAGATGTGACTGCTCTAAGAGCTTACAATCTGGGGACCATTACAGTAAGCATTCCCCAGATAAGCTGCTCTCTGAAGTTCAATTTTGAGTTTACACATTTTAGTTAGTCCATATTAGTGAGGTATTTAGTGTTTGTCTTTGTTTCTAGCATAGTTCACTCAAAGTGCTGTCTATGGGTTCCATTCACCTCATTCTGTGTCACACAGCTTCAATCCTTCTCACAGAAGTGCAATATTCCATTGTATGCTCACACAACAGTTCACCATTATGTTCCTCAATGTACCTTTAGGTCACCTCCACCCATTTCAAATCATGCATACTCTCTCCATAAACACCAGTGTGCAAATGTTTATTCATGTCTCTACTCTCAGATTCTCCAGTAAATGTCACCTAATGATGTTGCAGCACCTTATAGCATCCATATACTTAGATTCATGTGGAACCACCCTACTGTCCTCCAGAAAGGTTATATCATTCTGCCTCCTAACCAATGGTAAATATGTACAACTCTCTCCATGTTTCCTCCAGCAATTTTATCAGTTTATATTTTCCATACAATTTTATAGAGCTGTTTTCACATACCATACAATTATCCACAGTATACAATCAGTTGTTTATGGCATCATCATACAGTTGTGCATTTATCACCAGTCAGCACTTAAACATATTGATTACTATGAAAAAGGTTATCTTTAATGAATAGTAAAAGGATGATAAAAAGTAAAACAAAATATCATGCAATACAATAGTAGGCTCAGACAACAAAACCAATACCAAGAATCCTATATCTGTCCCTTATGTACTCTTATCATACACATTTAGCTTTGATATATTGCCTTTCTTACATTTTATGGAAACATATTACAATGTTTCTGTTGGCCATAGTCTCCAGTTTGCTTTGATTATATTTTTCCCCCAATACCATCCCCTTTCCAACACTCTGCATGCAAGAACAATTTTATATTTGTGCATTTAATCACAATCATTGACCACTCCACTATTTACTAAGTTAACCACTCCCAGTCTTTATCTTCTAGCTTTACTTCAGGTGTCGCTCATGCCCTCAGCCCAACTCTTTCAGCTTTACTCATGGACATCTTTTTTTTCAGTGTAGTCACAATATAGTGTTACCATCACACCATATTATGCTATTTCTGGATCTATGCAATCAATCTTGCTGAACATTCTGTATTTCTTCAGCATCAAATGACTGATCCCTACACAATTTCTATCTCTTGGTAGCCTATGTTATCAGCTTTTAACTGTCAAGGTTTTCACATTAATGTTAGTTCATACTAGTGACAACATACATTTGTCCTTTTGTTTCTGGCTTACGTCACTCGATATGTTGTATTCAAGTTGCTTCCACATTATTACATGTTCCATGTCTTTGTTCTGTCTTACAGCTGCATAATATTCCATTGTGTTTGTGTACCACAGGTTGTTTATCCGCTCATCTGTTGATGGACATTTGGGCTGTTTTCATATCTTGACTATTGTGAATAATGCCATGATAAACATCACTTTACAAATGTCCATTTGTGTCTTAACTTTCAGTTCCTCTGAGTATATACCTATTAGTGGAAAAGCTGGGTCATATGGCAAATCTATACTTAGCTTCCTGAGACATTGCCACACTGTTTTCCAGAGTGGTGGCACCATTCTACATTACCACCAACAGTGAATAAGTGTGCATTTTTCTCCACATCTTCTCCAGCACTTATTTTCTGTTTTTGGATTATGGCCATTCTCTTAGGTGTGAAAAGATATCTTTGTGGTTTTGATTTACATTTTCCTAATAGCCAGTTCTGCTGAGCATTTCTTCATATGTTTTTGAGCCATTTGTATTTTCTTTTCAGAAAAGTGTCTCTCCATATCTTTGCCCATTTTTTAATTGGGTTGTTTGTCTTTCTGTTGTTGAGTTGTAGGATCACTTTATACATTAAAAGGGATATTAAACTCTTATCTGGTGTGTGGTTTCCAAATACTGTGTCCCATTGCGTAGGCTGCCTTTCTATTTTTCTGACAAAGCCCTTTGATGTACAAAAGTGTTTAATTTTGGAGAGATCTTATTTGTCTTTTTGTTCTTTGATTGCTTGTGCTTTGGTTGTAATGACTAGGAAAACATCTCCTATCACAAGATCTTTAAGAAATTGCCCTATGCTTTCTTCCAAGAGTCTTATGGCCTTGGAATTAATGTTTAGGTCTTTGATCCATTTTGTGTTAATTTTTATAAGGTGTGAGATAGGATTTTTTTTGCTCTTTTGGAAATGGGTATCCAGTTTTCCAAACACCATTTATTGAAGTGGCTATTCTGTCCCAGTGGCTTTTGCTTGACTGCCTTATCAATGTTCATATGTCTGTAGATATGAGAGTCTATTTCTGAACACTCAATGTGATTTCATTGGTTGGTATCTCTATCCTTATGCCAGTACCATGTTGCTTTGAACACTGTAGCTCTGTAATATGCTTTAAAGTCAGGTAGTGTGAGACCTTCCACTTTCTTCCTATTTCTCAAGATATTTTGGCTATTTGGGGAAACTTGCCCTTCCAAATAAATTTGGTTATTGGTTTTTCTATTTTTTCAAATATATTATTGGAAAATTAATTGGTATTGCATGGAATCTCTAAATCAGTTTAGGTAGAATTGACTTCTTATTCATACTTAGCATTCCAATCCATGAACATGGTATGCTTTTGCATTTTTTTTAAGTCATGTTTGATTTCTTTTAGCAGTTTATTGTGGTTTTTTTGTATTGGTGTTTTGAGGCCTTCATTAACTTTATTACTAAATACTTAATTCTTTTGGATGCTATTTTAAACGGATTTTTTTCTTGATTTCTTCCTCTTGTTGTACATTACATGTGTATATGAACACTACATATTTTTGCATGTTGATCTTGTAGCCTGCCAGTTTCCTGTATTCATTGATTAGTTCTAATAGCTTTGCTATAGATTTTTTCTGGATTTTCTACATACAGAATCATGCCATCTGCAAAGAGTGAACGTCTTACTTCTTCTCCAATTTGGATCCCTTTTATTTATTTTTCCTGCCTAATTGCTCTAGCTAGAACTTCCAACACAATGTTGATTAACCATGGTGACAGTAGGCATCCCTGTCTTGTTCCTGATATTAGAGGGAAAGTGTCAGTCTCTCCCATTGTGCATGAGGTGAGCTGTGGGTTTTTCATATATGGCCTTTTACCATTTTCAGAAAATTCTTTTCTATTCCTATCCTTTGAAGTGTTTTCATCATGAAAGGATGTTGAATTTTGTGAAATTCCTTTTCTTCGTTGATCAAAATGGTCATGTGTTTCATCTGCTTTGATTTATTGATGTGGTGTATTACACTATTTGATTTTCTTGTGTTGTACCCACCTTTCATAACTGGAATAAACCCCACCTGGTTGTGGTGTATAATTCTTTTAAAGTGCTGCTGGATTCCAATTGTGAGTATTTTTTTGAGGATTTTTGTATCTATATTCATTAAAGAGATTGGTCTTTAGTTTTCTTTTTGTAGTATCTTTATCTGATTTTGGTATTAGGGTGATATTAGCCTCATAGAATGGTTGGGCAGCTTTCCATCCTCTTCATTTTTTTAAGCAGTTTGAGCAGGATTGGTACTAATTGTTTCTTGAATGTTTTGTAGAATTCACATGTGAAGCCATCTGCACTTTTCTTTTTGGGGAGCTTTTTGATGACTGACTCAATCTCTTTACGTGTGATTGGTTTGTTAAGTTTGTATATTTCTTCTTGAGTCAATCCTGGTTGTTTATGCTTGTGTGGGAAGTTGTCCATTTCATCTAAGTTGTCTTTTATATTAGCATTTAGTTGTTCATATTTTCTTCTCATTTTCTCCTTTATTTCTGCAGGGTCAGTAGTATATTTCCTTTCATGTTTCTAATTGCCTTTATTCACATCAGTTCTGTCTTTCTCTCTTTCTTTTATTTTCTCATGTGTGTGTGTGTGTGTGCATATGTGTGTGTGTGTTAGCTTAGCTAGGGATCCATCAATTTTGTTGATTTTCTCAAAGAAACAGCTTCTTCTTTGTTGATGCTCTGTATCATTTTCCTTTTCTCAGTTCCATATATTTCTGCTCTAATCTTTATTTCTTTCCTTCTGTTTGCTTTGGGGTTAGTTTTCTCTTCTTTCTCTAGTTCCTCCAGGTGTACAGTTAATTCCTCAATTTTTGCTCCCTCTTTCCTTTTAATATAGTCATTTAGGGCAATAAATTTCCCTCTCAGCACTGCCTTTGTTGCACCCCATAAGTTTTGATATGTTGTATTTTCCTTGAGGTATTTACTGGTTCCTCTTGTAAGTTATTCTGTTACCTACTGGTTTTCTAAAAGAATGTAGATTTGTCTCAATATACTTGTGAATTTTTCTATCTTCTGCATGTTATTTATTTGCAATTTCATTCCATTATAATCTGAAAAACTGTTTTTTATATTATTAATATTTTTAAATTTGTTGAAACTTGCTTTATGATCCAACATATGGTCTACCCTAGAGTATGTTCCATGAACACTTGAGGAATATGTGTATCCTGCCATTGTGAGGTGTAGTGTTCTATAAATATCTGTCATCTTGTTTTTTTATCATGCAATTCAACACCTCCATTTCCTTACTTATCTTCTGTCTAGATGTTCTATCCACTGGTGAGAATGTTGTATTGAATTCTCCAACTATTGTTATAGAGGTATCTACACCTCCTTTCAGTGTTTGCTCAGTGTTTTCTTCATGAATTTTGGGGGCATTCTGTTTGGTCCATAAATATGTATGATTGTTATATTTTCTTGATTTACTGATATATATATATATATATATATATATATATATATATGTATATATACATATAATGCCCTTTGTCTCTTTTTTATTGTTTTACTTTTGAAGACTAATTTGTCTGATATTAATATAGCTACTCCCACTTTTTTCTGGTTTCTTTTTCCATGGAATATCTTTTTTCAACCTTTTGCTTTCAGCCTATTTTTTTGTCATTGTGTCTAAAGTGAGTTTCTTTGAGATAGCATATATATGGGTCCTGTTTTTAAATCCATTCTGCCAGTCTGTGTCTTTTTATTGGGGACTTTAATCAATTAACCTTTAGTGTTATTACTGAAGGACAGTACTTTCTTCTACCATTTTGTCTTCTGGATTTCATATGTCATGTCTTATTTTTTCATCTCTCTCCTTATACACTTCCTGGTAATCTTGATTTCAACACTATTCTCTATACAGCTCTCTCTTGTCTTTTCCTATCAGCCTGTAGCTCTCCCTGTAGTATTTCTTATAGTGCAGGTCTCTTATTCACAAACTCTCTCAGTGCCTGTTTGTCTGAAAATATTTTAATCTCTTCCTCATTTTTGAAGGACAGTTTTGCCAGATATAGAATTCTTGATTGGCAGTCCTTCTCTTTAATTGTCTTAAATATATCATACCATTGTCTTCTCTTCTCCATGTTTTCTGTGGAGAAATCTGTACAGTCTTATTGGCCTTCCCTTGTATGTGATGCATTGCTATTCTCTTGCTGCTTTCAGAATTCTCTCCTTGTTTTGTCATTGGACAATCTGATCAGTAAGTGCCTTGGAGTAGGTCTATTGGGATCTATTCTCTTTGGGCTATGCGATACTTCTTGAATCTGTAATTTTCTGCCTTTCATAAGAGTTGTGAATTTTTCAGTAAATATTTCTTCTGTTATTCTTTCTGCCCTGTTTTCCCTCTCTTCTAGGTCTGCAACACCCATAACACATATATTCATGTGCTGCATGTTGTAACTCAGCTCCCTAAGACCCTGTTCTTATTTTTCCATTCTTTTCACTTTATGTTCCTTTGTGTTTATGAATTCAAATAACTTGTCTTCCAATTCACTGATCCTATCTTCTGCCTGTTGAAATCTACTGCTGTATCCCTCCATTGTGTTTTTCATCTCCTCCATTATGCCCTTCATTCCCATAAGTTCTTCCATTTGTTTTTTCAAGTTTCTGAATTCTTCTTTATGGTCATCCAGTTTCTTACTTATATCTTTCATCTTTTTTGCTATATTTTCCCTCAGATCATTGACTTGATTTTTCAATTGATTTAGGGCTTTTTCTGAACATCTTTAATTAGTTCTTCCTTCAGTTCATTGACTTGATTTAGCATTAGTTGCTTCAGCTCTGGTATCTTGGTTGAAGTATGTTTGTTTCTTTGGCTGGTCAATATTTTCTTGTTTCTTAATATGGCTCATTATATTGAGCTGTCTAGGCATCTGACTTTCTTGATTAGTTTATTCTGGAGCTTCTTTTCACTCTTTCACCTAGGGTTTTTTTATTGGTTGGCTTTGTTCTCTAAACTTTGGTGTTCAGATCAGCATTCACTAGACCTCTAACTTAGGTTTTATTTAGTTGATCAGAGTTTTTTACTTCTTGTTTTTCTGTTTCTTGTCCTGCTTCTATGTAACCTTTTTGTGTATCTCCTCCAATATGGTCAACCCCCTTCAGGTTTTCCAGTCCAGAGAGGCCCAAGTCTCAGGAAGAAAGTACAGAGTTTCCTTGAGAATGTGACCCTCCTGTGAGGACTTTAGATTCTGTGCTTTTCCTATCTTGTCCAATAAGTGGTGTTTGCCAGCCTGCAGCTCCTTCATCAGTGTAAGGAGGTAATGAGTCTTTAGTTCTCCACATGACCCTGACCCTGTTGGGGCTGTGACTGACTGAAGTTGGTCCCTGAATTCCAGCCCCTGGGGTCTGAGTTCCACAAAGAATGGCTTCCACACAAGCTGGACAATGTCCCTTCTTTTCTTGGGATATTTATGGTCTTTAGTGAATTTTCTCCCCCATTAGACTTATTGCTTTGTCTCTCAGAGCTATCTTAGCTCTACTCTTGCCTGAGCTCAAATTATAGGTCTTTGAGGCTTTCTGTAATGGGCACCTTAGAAGAGTTATTAAAAAAAAGAAAAAAGATTTTAAAAAGGAAAAAGAACAAGAAGGCCCAGTATAGACAACTTAAAGAAAGTGCTTAAGATCTGTCCTTGCAATTCTGATGGTCTACTGAAATGCAAAAAGACAAGGAGTTGGAGAGATTTAAGGAACAAACAGAAACCAGAAAAAAAAGAGCTTTTCTAAGAAGGTCCCTGTCACCCTGGGATTGAATATTTGCCTGATTCTGTTTCAGCCCATCCCTTCTCCATATTATGTTCACCCCCAACTCCAAAAGTCTCTGTTGTTGTTTTTGTTTTTGTTTTTTTTTCTTACTGTTTTTGCTTGCCCTTTCTCCTGCCACCAGGCTTACTGATTACAGCTTCTCCTGTGTCTTGTCTCTATTTGTCTATGTTTGGAATTTTGGTTCAGCAGTCTGTTTGTTAATCAGTTCCACAACTGCAGTTCTCCCTTCTGGTTCCCAGCATTGACAAGCACTCCTCCCTCAGGAAACCAGCCACAAAACAGTCTGTTGTGTCTGGCAATGAGGTGCACAGGCCCTCTGGACATGAGAACTTATAGATTTCACTGATCTCAGCTGTTCCACATGCTCATGACTGTTATGATGTGTCCAAACTCAAATTCCTCCGCAGTGTCTGTTCCACACAGTTCCTGGCTATTTACTAGCTGCCCCAGAGGAGTAACTAAAACCCACACTTCACCACTCCACCATCTTGCCTCATCCCTCAAAAGTCATCCCTTTTTTTTCTTTTTTTATTTATTATTCATTTTATCAAGATATATTCACATACCATGCAGTCATACAAAACAAATTGTACATTTGATTGTTCACAGTACCATTATGTAGTTGTATATTCATTACCAAAATCAATCCCCGACACCCTCATTACCACACACACAAAAATAACCAGAATAATAATTAAAGTGAAAAGGAGCAACTAAAGTAAACAAGAACACTGGGCACCCTTGTCTGTTTGTTTGTTTCCTTCCCTCACCTTTCCACTCATCCATCCACAAACTAGACAAATGGGAGTGTGATCCCTATGCCCCCTCAATCCCACTGTCCGCCCTCATAAGCCACATTTTTATACAATTGTCTTCAAGATTCATGGGTTCTGGGTTGTAGTTTGATAGTTTCAGGTATCCACCACCAGCTACCCCAATTCATTAGAACCTAAAAAGGGTTGTCTATATTGTGCATAAGAGTGCCCACCAGAGTGACCTCTCAGCTCCTTTTGGAATCTCTCTGCCACTGAAGCTTATTTCATTTCCTTTCATATCCCCCTTTTGGTCAAGAAGATGTTCTCCATCCCATGATGCTGGGTCTACATTCCTCCCCAGGAGTCATATTCCACGTTGACAGGGAGATTCACTCCCCTGGGTGTCTGATCCCACGTAGGGGGGAGGGCAGTGATTTCACCTTTCCAGTTGGCTTAGCTAGAGAGAGGGCCACATCTGAGCAACAAAGAGGCATTCGGGAGGAGGCTCTTAGGCACAGTTATAGGGAGGCCTAGCCAATCCTTTGCAGCAACAGTCTTCCCAAGGGCAAATTCTGTGGTAGAGGGCTCAATCCATCAAACCACCAATCCCCTATGTTTGTGGGCATGTTAGCAACCATCAAGGTAGGGCAGGCCAATATCCCTGCATTCTCCACCAGCTCCTCAAGGGGGCTCTGCATATTTTTCCCTTGTTTTTTTTTTTTCTTAAACTTTTTTTTCTAAATCAACTGTATGAAAAATAAAAAAATAAAATAAAAAAAAACCTACAATAAAAGAACTTTTCAAAGAGACCATAACAAGGGAGTAAGAAAAAAACAGCTAACCTAAGATAACTACTTTACTTCCAATGTTTTCTTACTCTACCCCAAGAAAGTAACCTAATATAGCAACATTCCTGTGAACTTGGTCCTATTATACCCATCAGAAATTAACAGGCCATAGTCATTCCTGGGCATTCCCAGAACATTAAATTTACCCATGATAGCTTATCTGTTCATCTTAGATTATTGTTCTCCCTTCCTTAATTGCTCTCTATCGCTAGTTCCCCTACATTCTACATTATAAACCATTCATTTTACATTTTTAAAAGTTCACATTAGTGGTAGCATATAATATTTGTCTTTTTCTGCCTGGCTTTTTCACTCAGCATTATGTCTTTAAGGTTCATCCATGTTGTCATATGTTTCACAACATCATTCCTTCTTACTGCCGTGTACTATTCCAACGTATGTATATACCACATTTTATTTATCCACTCATCTGTTGAAGGACATTTGGGTTGTTTCCATCTCTTGGCAATTGTGAATAATGCTGCTATGAACATTGGCATGCAGCTATCTGTTCATGTCACTGATCTCCAATCTTCCAGGTATATACTGAGAAGTGCAATTGCTGGATCGAAGGGTATCTCTATATCTAGTTTTCTAAGGAACTGCCAGACTGACTTCCACAGTGGCTGAACCATTATACAGTCCCAGCAACAATGAATAAGAGTTCCAATTTCTCCACATCCCCTCCAGTATTTGTAGTTTCCTGTTTGTTTAATGGCAGCCATTCTAATTGGTGTGAGATGATATCTCATTGTGGTCTTAATTTGCATCTCTCTAATAGCTAGTGAAGCTGAACATTTTTTATGTGTTTCTTGGCCATTTGTATTTCCTCTTCAGAGAACTGTCTTTTCATATCTTTTGCCCATTTTATAATTGGCCTGTCTGTACTATCATCATTGAGCTGTAGGATTTCTTTATATATGCAAGATATCAGTCTTTTGTCAGATACATGGTTTCTAAAAATTTTTTCCCATTGAGTTGGCTGCCTCTTTACCTTTTTGAGAAATTCCTTTGATGTACAGAAGCATCTAAGCTTGAGGAGTCCCCATTTATCTATTTTTTCTTTTGTTGCTTCTGCTTTGGGTGTAAAGTCTAGGAAGTGTCCACCTAATACAAGGTCTTGAAGATGTTTTCCTACATTATCTTCTAGGAGTTTTAAGGTGCTTTGTTTTATATTGAGATCTTTGGTCCATTTTGAGATAATTCTTGTGTAGGGTGTGAGGTAGAGGTCCTCTTTCATTCTTTTGGATATGGATATCCAACTCTCCCAGCCCCATTTGTTGAAAAGACCTTTATGACCCAGTTCAGTGTCTTTGGGGGCCTCATCAAAGATCAGTCAGCCATAGATCTGGGGGTCTATCTCCGAATTCCCAGTTCGATTCCATTGATCTGTATGTCTATGTTTGTGCCAGTACCATGCTGTTTTGACAACTGCGGCTTTATAATAAGCTTCAAAGTCAGCGAGTGTAAGTCCTCCCTCTTCATTTTTGTTTTTCAGAGTGTCTTTAGCAATTCAAGGCATCTTCCCTTTCCAAATAAATTTGATAACTAGCTTTTCCAATTCTGCAAATTAGGTTGATGGAATTTTTAATGGTATTGCATTGAATCTGTAGATAAGTTTGGGCAGAATTGACATCATAATGACATTTAGCCTTCCTATCCATGAACATGGAATATTTTTCCATGTTTTAAGGTCCCCTTCTATTACTTTTAATAGAATTATGTAGTTTTCTTTGTATAGGACTTTTACATCTTTGGTTAAGTTTATTCTTAGGTACTTGATTTTTTTAGTTACTATTGAAAATGGTATCTTTTTCTTGAGTATCTATTCAGTTTGTTCATTTCTAGCATATAGAAACATTACTGACTTGTGTGCATTAATCTTGTATCCTGCTACTTTGCTAAATTTGTTTATTAGCTCTAGTAGTTGTATCGTCAATTTCTCAGGGTTTCCCAGATATAAGATCATCTGCAAACAGTGACAGTTTTACTTCTTCCTTTCCAATTTGGATGCCTGTTATTTCTTTGTCTTGCTGGATTGCCCTGGCTAGCACTTCTAGCACAATGTTGAATAACAGTGGTGACAGTAAGCATCCTTCTTTTGTTCCTGATCTTAGGGGGAAGGCTTTCAGTCTCTCATCATTGAGTACTATGCTGGCTGTGGGTTTTTCATATATGCTCTTTATAATATTGAGGAAGTTTCCTTCAATTCCTACCTTTTGAAGTGCTTTTATCAAAAATGGATGTTGGATTTTGCCGAATGCTTTTTCAGCATCTATTAAGATGATCATTTGATTTTTCACTTTTGATTTGTTAATGTGTTGTAATAGATTGATTGATTTTCTTATGTTGAACCATCCTTGCATGTTTGGAATGAACCCCACTTGGTCATGGTGTATGATTTTTTTAATATGTCTTTGGAATCGATTTGCAAGTATTTTTTTGAGGATTTTTGCATATATATTCATTAGGGAGATTGGCTGGTAGTTTTCCTTTTTTGTAGCATCTTTGCCTGGTTTTGGTATTAGATTGATGTTAGCTTCATAAAATGAGTTAGGTAGTGTTCCGTTTTCTTCAATGTTTTGAAAGAGTTTAAGTAAAATTGGTGTCAGTTCTTTCTGGAAAGTTTGGTAGATTTTTCCTGTGAAGCCATCTGGCCCTGGGCATTTATTTGTGGGAAGCTCTTTGATGACTGATTGGATCTCTTTGATTGTGATTGGTTGGTTGAGGTCTTCTGTTTCTTCTCTGGTCAGTCTAGGTTGTTCATATATTTCCAGGAAATTGTCCATTTCCTCTACATTATCCAGTTTGTTGCCATACAGTTGTTCATAGTATCCATTTATAATTTTTTTAATTTCCTCAGGATCTGCAGTAATGTCACCTTTCTCATTCATTATTTTGTTTATATGGGTCTTCTCTCTTTTTGAATTTGTCAGTCTAGCTAGGGGCTTGTCAATCTTGTTGATCTTCTCAAAGAACCAACTTTTGGTGTTATTTATCCTCTCTATTGTTTTTTTTTTGTTCTCTATGTCATTTATTTTGGCTTTAATCCTTGTTATTTCTTTTCTTCTACTTGGTTTAGGATTGGTTTGCTGTTCATTTTCTAGCTTCTTCAGTTGATCCATTAGTTCTTTGATTTTGGCTCTTTCTTCCTTTTTAATATATGTGTTTAGTGCTATAAATTTCCCCCTCAGTACTGCTTTTGCTGCATCCCATAGGTTTTGGTATGTTGTGTTCTCATTTTCATTCATCTCTATATATTTAGCAACTTATCTTGCTATTTCTTCTTTAACCCACTGATTGTTTAGGAGTGTGTTGTTTAACCTCCAGGTATTTGTGAGTTTTCTAAGTCTCTTAGGGTTATTAACTTCTAATTGTATTCCATTGTGGTCAGAGAATGTGCTTTGAATAATTTTAATCTTTTTAAATTTATTGAGGCTTGTTTTATGTCCCAGCATATGATCTATTCTGGACAAAGTCCTGTGAGCACTAGAATAGTATGTGTATCCTGGTGATTTGGGATGTAATGTTCTATATATGTCTGTTAAATCCAATTCATTTTTCAGATTGTTTAGGTTTTCAATTTCCATATTGGTCTTCTGTCTAGTTGAACTATCTATAGGAGAGAGTGATGTGTTCTAGTCTCTTACAATTATTGTGGAAACATCAATTGCTTCCTTTAGTTTTGCCAGTGTTTCTCTCATGCATTTTGTGGCACCTTGATTGGGTGCATAAACGTTTATGATTGCTATTTCTTCTTGTTGAGTTGCCCGTTTTATTAGTATGCAGTGACCTTCTTTGCCTCTCAAAACATCCCTGCATTTAAATTCTATTTTATCTGAGATTAATATTGCTACATCTGCTTTCTTTTGGCTGTAGCTGGCATGAAATATTTTTTCCATCCTTTCACTTTCAATTTCTTTGTGTCCCTGTGTCTATGATGAGTCTCTTGTATGCAGCATATTGATGGTTCATTTTTTAAAATCCATTCTGCAAATCTATACCTTTTAATTGGTGAGTTTAATCCATTTACATTCAACGTTATAACCTTGAAGGCATTTCTTGAATCAGCCATCTTATCCTTTGGTTTATGTTTGTCATATATATTTTTCCCTCTCTCTATTAATATGCTTTAATGTACCCATTCTGAATCTCTTTAGTACTGAACCTTTCTCCACATCTCTCTCTCCTTTGTTTCTCTGTCTGTAGGGCTCCCTTTAGTATCTCCAGTAGGGCAGGCCTCTTGTTAGCAAATTCTCTCAGCATTTGTTTGTGTGTGAAAAATTTAAACTCTCCCTTAAATTTGAAGGAGAGCTTTGCTGGATAAAGTATTCTTGGTTGGAAATTTTTCTCAGTCAGAATTTTAAATATGTCATGTCACTGCTTTCTCTCCTCCATGGTGGCTGCTGAGTAGTCACTACTTAGTCTTATGCTGTTTCGTTTGTATATGGTGAATTGTTTTTCTCTTCCTGCTCTCAGAACTTGCTCCTTCTCTTCCATATTTGACAGTGTGATTAGAATATGTCTCAGAGTGGGTTTACTTGGATTTATTATTTTGGAGTTCTCTGGGCCTTTATGATTTGTGTATTTATGGTGTTTAGAAGATTTGGGAAGTTTTCCCCAACAATTTCTTTGAATACTCTTCCTAGACCTTTACCCTTTTCTTCTCCTTCTGAACACCAATTAGTCTTATATTTGGACGTTTTATATTGTCTATCAAATCCCTGAGGTCCATTTTGATTTTTTCAATTTTTTTTTCCCATTCTTTCTTTTGTGCTTTCATTTACCATTCTGTCATCTTCCAGGTCACTGATTCATTGTTCAACTTCCTCTAGTCTTGTACTATGAGTATCCAGAATCTGTTTAATTTGGTCAACAGTTTCTTTAATTTCCATAAGATCATTTATTTTTTTAATTAGTCTTGCAATGTCTTCTTTATGCTCTTCTAGGGTCTTCTTGATGTCCTTTAAATCCTGTTCCATGCTCTTCTTGATGTCCTTTATATCGTGTGCCATGGTCTCATCATTCATCTTTAGTTCTTTAATTAATTGCTCTAAGCACTGTATTTCTTCTGATCTTTTGATTTGGGTACTTGGGCTTGAGTTATCCATATCTTCTGGATTTTCATATGCTTTAAAATTTTCTGTTGTTTTTGGCCTCTTGGCATTTGCTTAACTTGGTAGGGTTCTTTTAGGATTTGTAGACCAATTGAAATCCTTATCTCTAATTTATCAGGTCTACAGCTTCCTGGAGTACACTTTCTGTGACTAACCAGCAGGTGGCATCCATGAGCCACCTGTTACCCTCAAGCCAGTTCTCCCCTGCTTTGCTTTTGTGGTGAGTGGGGGAGTAAGCCTTGTGGGGTCCAATTGGTGTACCAAGCTTGTGTGTGTAGTTGGTGTTGCCCACCCTGTATAAAGGGCATGTGTCTGGGCAGTCAGGGAGGGGGGCGGCTCTAACAACCAAATCTCCCTGGTTTTCCTGGAGTTTTAAATCTTCTGCAATAGTCTAATCCCTCAGTTCAGTCTTACCACAGTTTGTCTCTGCCACTGACCCACAAGTCCTTGGTATTGACGTGTGGCCCCTGAGACTTGTGAATGGGTCCCTCTTCCTGGCCTTTCACCCCCTGTTCCTCTGTTGAGGGATGACTGTGCTATGTCACAGGTGAGTGCTGTCCCCCCAGGGTGGTTCTTAGCTGCCAGTCTGTGTAGGGAGGCTCCCAGTCTGCTGAAATGATGTCTGAATGGGGCTTATTAATGCCCACTGCTCCACCTTCCCTAGTCTGGGACAACCAGCTGAGGGTGCAGTGAAGGCTAATGTCCATGGCCAATTTTGTGGTGTATGTGTGTTATTTGAAGCACTTCCATTACACTGCATTGTCTGGGACAGCTCTGGGCTATGGGGCCAGTGACGGGCAGTAGTGTTTCCTGTCCACCAGGATGATGGCTGTGAGAGGATGCCCCCCTTTTCTTGGGAAGTTGTGGTGTTTAGTGAATTTTCTCAGTTACTGGATTATTGCCTTTTGTCTCAGAGCTCTCAGTTCTGCTCTTGTCTTGACCTGCCCAAATTGCAAGTCTTTGAGGCTGTCTGTATTGGGCTTCTTAGAGTAATTGTTTTAGAAAATGTAAAAAAGATAAAAAAAAGAAAAAGAAAAAAAAGGGCCCTCCTGCCAGATCTAATGCATTATTGAAATGCTAAGAGACAAAGCCATTAGGGCTATTAAGGAAAGATCCAGGGGGCAGATAGATCAGTTTTTCTTTGGGTTTGGCCAATGAGCCTGCAGGGCCTGAGCTCTGCCCTTCCCCTTTGTATGTTCACCAGAACTCCAAAAAGCATCTGCTTTTATTTTTGAGTTTGTCTTGCTGTTTTTTTGCTATGCCTGTCTCCTCTCTGCTGGGCTGGCTGCTCTCAGATTCTCTGACGTCTGGTCTCAGTCTATCTGTGGTTGGAGTTTGGTTCAGTAGAATGAGTTTCCAATAAAAGCTGTCACTGCAGTTCTCCCTTCTCCTTCCCAGCGCTGACAGCCCCTTCTCCCACGGGACTGAGCCTGGCAGGGAGGGGTGTGGGTTCCCTGGCCACAAAAACTTACAGATTTCATTGATCTCAGCAGTTCCATGTTTTCATGAGTGTTGTACGAAGTATGCCCAAAGTTAGATTGCTCTGTGGTATCCAGTCCATGCAGTTTCTTGCTTTCTACCTACTTCCCTGGAGGAGTAACTAAAACATACACCTCACCAATCCACCATCTTGCCCCACCTCTGTCATCCCTTTTTAATGATAGTGTACTGGGACCTGATGGTTAGTGTATCATGTACAAAAAGAAGTATTATCAATCTATATAAGTAAAAGGACAGTGGCTCAAAAGATAATGTGCATTTATGGAAGACACATATAAAGAGAAAGAAACAGAATTTTGCCCATTTTAGTGTGAGATCTCAGTTACACCAATGATCTCTAAGAACACTGCAGGTTAGAGATTACAGGATTTAGAGACTTGCTTGGGAGATTAGAAAATTGTCATTGGTGCCATCTAGTGTGTGAAGTATGTAAGAACACTTTAGGTTCTGTGGCAAAAGTAAAGCATTTAGATCACTCATCAACTCAATCAGACCCAATATGAACAAGCAGTCATGGAATGTCTGATCTCTAGGTCAGTTCAAGGTTGGCATTCTGAGAATTTTGGTGATAGTAGCATACGTTATTCTGGTGACATCATATATCATATTAGCTGTAAGTTCCAAGGCAAAGATCTTTAATATAAAATGTTTTGACCTTCACTTTCCATCTTATCCCTTGCTATTTTAAAGTCTTTTCTTGCCAACTCCATTTTCTTGGTTAAACATGCATTTGCTCTTAGCATATTTTCTTTTGTCTTTGGTCATAAGATCTTGCCTATCCCCATGTTTGGTAATTTATTTGTTTATTACATGCCATATATTAACTGCAAAGAAAAAATTGTAGGTGACTCTTCCACCTATAGTTCAATTCTTCCTTTAATGTTGTAAATGCTGATAAACTTAATACAATCAGAAACTGATATTGTTTTTTATCTCTTATTGTTTGGTAAACATGCAATAAATCTTTGGTTCCCTCCTATCCCTAGGGCATGGCCATCCTTGGCCTTCCTTTAAGAACTTGGGCTCACTTTGTCTCTGAAGCATGAAGAGAAGGCAAGAAATTTTATTCATTTTTTCAGAATTTTTGACTTAAATTTTTAAGCCCAAACAGCTTTAGAGTTTGGCAAATGTTTTGAAAGGATGATCACTGTGTGTTTAAGTCCTCACAATATGTCAAATAATGGTATTCGACTTCTGTGCAATTGCCTAGTTTTGGGATAGTTTTTCTGTTCCCAGCTGCAGATCTATTCAATGTTAGCTCCCACATGTGCCTAGATCAGCAAGTAGTTTCAAGGAGATGTAGCTATAGTTTGTCAGTGTCAAATTATCATTTGTTCCAGAGGTTTCCACTCTTTTCTTTTATTCTCAGAACAAAATCCTTAGCAAGTCTTTTGGGAATTGAAAATGGCTGAGGCTTTCTCCATTGAGCAGAAAAAGGGACAGTAAGTCTCCTTCAGGGCATTTGTGGCCTCCCTCTGGGTCTCCAAGGTCAGTCATCACCAAA
Organism: Choloepus didactylus; assembly: GCF_015220235.1. Classification (NCBI taxonomy): domain Eukaryota; kingdom Metazoa; phylum Chordata; class Mammalia; order Pilosa; family Megalonychidae; genus Choloepus; species Choloepus didactylus. The sequence goes on from NC_051316.1 coordinate 4,816,459, forward strand.
AGCCTCTGTCTGCTTGTTGATGACTTATATCTTGTATTGAGCAGTCCATGTTTGTTAATTAAAACCATGGTTGAAGTTCAGGTGAGCTATGTTTGCTTGCTGGGAGAGTGCTGATCTCTAGCACTGTGAGGCTTTGCAATTTGGACCAAGGGGGCTCCTGGCTTGGGTCTGCAGTTTTTACTTGCAGATTTTATACTGTGATCTTGGGCATTCCTCCCAGTTCAGGTTGGTGCATGATGAATGGACAGTCATGTGTGTCTCCCAGCAGTTATTCTATATTTTTTTCTAGTTTTTCCTTGTTGTTTATTATTTGTTCCAGGGGGACAAACTGGCTTCCACTCCTCTCTATGCCACCATCTCCTTCCATCTCCTGCATAACTTTTTAAACACTCATTATACCCCAAACTGACTGTAGATATGACCCTGGACTCCCTGCCACAGCTGGGTGTGAAAATATAGTATTTAGAACCCTCTGACCTGGAACTCTTGTCTACTAATAAAACTTAGCTTATATATTGTTAAAACACCCAGCCATCTAGTTTAATGCCTACATGTGCCATTAATTCTTGTTAAAAATTGTGTCTTACTATTTCAATAATGCATCAACTAAAGAGTTTTCAGTATTTAGCATTGTTCTAACAAGTTTAATTTTAAAGATATAAAATATTTGTTATTAAAAATAATTTTTTTTCCTGTGATCAAAGTCTAGTAAAATGTAATGAGTTTGTCCATAAAATAGTGAATATTTATCTGGTGATCCTTTGTCCCAAATGGTTTAATTCTTTAACTTGGCCATGGTGCCACTTACTAATAAAATTACTGTCTATAATTATTGTTTTACTTGTATCCTGCTGTTTACTGTATTGTGGATTATGGATGCAATATCTGTCCAATGGTCAATGCAAGTTGCTGTGTGGGGGTGGATGGTGGGAACCCTGGGCCCAGATCCTTCCTTAAGGACCTTAAAATCTTGCACACAGCAGCTTGTATGACCTAGGTCAGTTAAGGATTGACCTACACTCTTTGTAAAATCTGACCTCTTGCACTAATTGTAATCTATAGCATACATCCTGCCTGAAACTCCCTGAGATACTATTATCCACAAGATAATATATAATCCTCTCCTCTTCCTTGTTGACTACAATCAATGCTTCCCTATATCCAAGACCCCCAATTCCCATTCTTATGCTCTCATACCCATTGGAATGTCTTTGTCCCAAGACCTTACAACTGCCTTGATCAGTCCCCTCAAAGTGCAGAGTAACTACACACTGAGCTCTAAATTTGCTACCTTTCACAGCAGCTCCTGACTTCAGTCAGAGCAGTGTAACTGGTTTCTATTTCCTTGTAAAGTAAGCCCTGAATTAAGTTCATATCTCCAACCCTGCCTGGTGCTTTCTTTTTTCCTTTGGCCACAAAAGCCTCTTTGGACCATGAAAGGAACCTAAACACATTTTGTTGAAATAAGCTTTCTGTTACAGTTAAAAGAACTGAAACATGAGGTGGGGCAATATGGCAGCATAGAGAGGAGTGGAAGCTAAGTAGTCCCCCTAGAACAACTACAAAAAAAAACAGAAACAACTAGTAAATAATCCAGAATAACTGCGGGGGGACAAACAAGACAATCCATTCATCATACACCAACCTGAATTGGGAGGAATGCCCAAAAACACAGCATAAAATCTGTAAGTAAAACCTGCAGATCCAAGTCATGAGACCCCCTCCCCCATAGCCTGAGCTGCAAAGCCTCATGGTGCCAGAGAGAAGCTCTCTCTTAGCAAGTGAATATAGCTCAGCTGAGCTCCAACTGGGGTTTTAAGTAGTGGGTGTGAACTGCTCACTACAGGTCAACATCCCCAAAAAACAGACAGAGGCTTTGGGTTATGACTGACCTTGGAGAGCTGGAGGGTTGCCTTGGACTGGGTCTGAAGGGGACTATCTGTTTCTTTTTTGGCTCAGTGGAGAAAGCCCCAGTCATATTCAGTTTCCAGGGCTGTGACTTGGGAAAGAGTGGAGACAGCACAAGCAGAGAGAGAGACCATTGAAATGCTAATGACCTCCACCTGGGGGGTCTGTCTTCTCTAGGAGGAAAGGGGTGGGGCCCTTTCCATTCAGAACCAGACCCCAGAGCCTAGGGGAACATGGCCATACATCCTCACACCAGTCAAGAATTATAGGTTAGCAGGCATCACCTGCTGGGCAGAAAAGCACAGTGACCTGAGGCATCAAAGGGTGGAGCAATTTTCTAAGACACACCCTCAGGGAAACCAGATACTGAATATTTCTTCCCTCTGGGACCTGAGCCCGTTCTGGTCTGGGAAAACCTGATTTGGATAACCAAGGAAACCATGCCTAGACAACAGAAAATTACAACCTACACTGAGAAAAACAAAGTTATGGCCCAGTCAAAGGAACAAACATACACTTCAACTGAGATACAGGTATTTAAACAACTAATGCTAAATCAAATCAAAAAGTTTAGAAAAGATATTGCAAAAGAGATAGAGGCTGTAAAGGAAACACTGGGCATATATAAGGCAGAAATGGAAAGTTCAATAAAGCAACTAGTAGAATCCATGGAAATTAAAGGCACAACACAAGAGATGAAAGACACAATGGAAACATACAACAGCAGATCTCAAGAGGCAGAAGAAAACACTCAGGAACTGGAGAACAAAATACTGAAAGCCTACACACAAAGGATCAGATGGAGAAAAGAATGAAAAAATATGAATAATGCCTCTGGGAACTCAAGGATGAAACAAAGTACAATAATGTATGTATCATTGGTGTCCCAGAAGGAGAAGAGAAGGGAAAGGGGGCAGAAGCAATAATAGAGGAAATAATTAATGAAAATTTCCCATCTCTTATGAAAGACATAAAATTACAGATCCAAGAAGCGCAGCGTACTCCAAACAGAAGAGATATGAATAGGCCTATGCCAAGACACTTAATAATCAGATTATCAAATGTCAAAGACAAAGAGAGAATCCTGAAATCAGCAAGAGAAAAGCAATCCATTACATACAAAGGAAGCTTAATAAGACTATATGTGGATCTCTCAGCAGAAACTATGGAGGCAAGAAGGAAGTGGTGTGATATATTTAAGATACTGAAAGAGAAAAACCTCCAACCAAGAATCCTATATTCAGCAAAGCTGTCCTTCAAATATGAGGGACAGCTCAAAATATTTTCTGACAAACAGACAATGAGAGACTTTGTGAACAAGACACCTGCCCTAAAGGAAATACTAAAGGGAGCACTACAGAGTGATAGAAGACAGGAGTGCGTGGTTTGGAACACAATTTTGGGAGATGGTAGCACAGCAATGTAAGTACACTGAACAAAGGTAACTATGAATACAGCTGAGAGAGGAAGGTGGGGAGCATGTGAGACACCACAAGAAAGGAGGAAAGATAAAGACTGGGACTGTGTAACTTGGTGAAATCTAGAATATTCAACAATTGTGATAAAATGTACAAATATGTTCTTTTATGAGGGAGAACAAGCAAATGTCAACCTTGCAAGGTGTTAAAAATGGGGTGGCATTGCGGGAGGGATGCAATCAGCATAAACTAGAGACCATAACTAATAGAATCATTGTATTATGCTTCCTTTAATGTAACAAAGTTGATATACCAAGGTAAATGCACATAAGAGGGGGGGATAGGGGAGGCATGTTAGACACTTGACATTGGTGTTGTTGTCTGACTCTTTACTCTACTTTGATTTAAGGTTATTTTTCCTTTTGCTGCTTCCTAGCCATCACTTTATTTTCCTCTTTCTTTTGCCTCTCTACCTTTTGACTCTCCCTCCTACCTTGTGGAAGAAATGTAGATGCCCTTACATAGATAGTGGTGAAGGTGGTGAAAACATAAATATGTGACCATACAGAGAACTAACAATTGTTTAATTAGGATGGAATGTATGGTATGTGAAAAAAAGATCTTAAAAAATATTGGTTGATGACAAAACCTCGAGGGCAATATACTGAGTGAAATAAGCCAGACACATAAGGGCAAATATTGCAGGGTCTCACTGATAAGAACTAATTATAATAAGTAAACTCATAGACATGAAATATAAGGTACCAAGATATAGAATGAGGCTCAAGAATGGGGAATGGTTGCTTGGTATGAGCAGAGTGTTCTACTTCGATGAACGTAAATGTTTGGAAATGAACAGAGGTGTCAGTAGCAAGTGGTGAGAATAACTAATATTGCCAAATGGTGCATGAATGAGGTGGAAAGGGGAATTTCAGAGTCATATATGTTACCAGAAGGAAAGTTGGAGGTCAAAAGATGGGAATGTATAAAACTGAATCCTCTGGTGGGCAATGTCCATGATCAAGTGTACAAATATTAGAAATTGCTTCCATGAACCAGAACAAATGTATGACAATACAATTAGAAGTTAATAATAGAGGGGCATATAGGGAAGAACTATATACCTATTACAAACTATATACTACAGTTAGTACTATTTCAACAGTTTTTCATAAACAGCAACAAATGTACTATATCAATACTATGAGTCAACAATTGAGGGGGGTTGGTTAGGGATAGGGGAGGATTAGAGTTTCCTTTTCTTTTTTTCTGTTTTCATCTTTCACTTTATTTCTTGTCTGGAGTAATGAAAAGTTTCTAAAGATTGAACAAAAATTAAGTGTGATGGATGCATAGCTGTATGAGGGTACCCAGGGGCAAGTGATTGTACACTTTGGATCTTTGGTTAATTGTATGGTATCTGAACAATCTCAACAAAAATGAAAAAAAGAAGAAGAAGAACAGAAACATGACTGGCTATCTGATAGTTTGAATTACTTGAATTTTATTTTCTATCTTAAAATCATGTCATTTTAGGTTGGGAAAAATTTAGTGAATCATAACATTTTAATGCAATTTTATTAAGGTATATTCACATAACATACAATCATTCAATGTGTGCAATAAATTATTCACAGTATCATCATATAGTTGTACATTCATTGCCACAATCTTTGAACATTTTCATTACTCCAAAAACAATATTAAAATTAAAATTAAAATAATATCTCAAACATCCCCTTGCCCTCCACCCCCATTGTTCATAGCACTATCATACATTTGTCCATTCATCAGCAGAATCAGTTTTTGAAATTTTACTTAGTCCAAGATAAAAATAAAAACAAAAAAGAGCATCTTGATCTTTCCATCTCCTCCATCCCACCCTGTTCTTCATCTAATTTTCCTGTTTTTCCACTCATCTGTCCATACACTGGATAAAGGGATTATGAGCTCTGAGGTTTTCACAGTCACACTGTGCAAGCTACAAAGTTATATAATCATATTGAAGAATCAAAGTTACTGGGTTGCCATTCAACAGCTTCAGGTATTTCCCTCTAGCCAGTCCAATACACTACAAACTAAAAAGTGATATCTACATAGTGCATAAGAGTACCTTCCAGAGTAACCTCTCAACTCCATTTGAAATCTCTCAGCCACTGGAACCTTATTTTATTTCATCTCTATTCATCCTTTTTGTCAGGAAGATCCTTTCAATCCCACAGCATTGGGCCCAAATTCATCCCCAGGACTCATTTCCTGCATTGCCAGGGGGAATTCACACTCCTGGGTATCATGTCCCATGTAGGAGGGAGGGTCGTGACTTCACCTGAGATGTTGGCTTAGAGAGAGAGGTGGCCACATATAAGCAACAAAGAGGCTCCCTGGGGGAGAATTCCAGGCCCAATTACAAGTAGGCTTGGCCTCTTCCTTGCAGCAACTAGCCCCACAAGGGAGAACCCCAAGATCAAAGGCTCAGCCAAGTAAATTGGCAGTCTTCAATGTTTGCAGTAAAATCACTAATAACCCATATGGGAAGCTCCAACATTTCCACATTTCTCCCCAGTTCCTCAGGGGTCCCCACAAATACACTTACTCTTTGCCCATGTCACTCGGGGATATATCAGAATTTTGCCCCAGCCTGTACAAACTCATCAAATCCCACTTCACATTGACAGCTCAATGCCATGCATCTATGGTGACCAAACTGATCATACAGGTAAATTATCTTGTGTGCTACAGAAAGTATAGCTTCTGCACCAAATATATATTACCTCCCTTGGTCTTGCACAAAAGTTGTAGATTTAAAACCCAGTTGGTTTCATCCTTTATCCTTGGGCCTGATTTGCCTTAGTCCTAACCATATCTGCTTCATTCATACCTCTAGTTGAAGTCTGAACTCTTTTTCAGCTCTTTCAACAGTTGTCATATGGGGTAATATTGACATTCATGTCTGCCAAGCTCTAGCTCCAAATCTCAGATGTTGCACAGATACCCAAAGTTCCAGAGATTGACCAGGTTATAGACAAGGAGCTTAACATCTCAACATTTAGAGATAACCATTAAAACTCAAGAATAGATGTGACTGCTATAAGAGCTTCCAATTCAGGAACCATTACAATAAGCATTCCCCTGATAATCTGTGCCATAAGATTCAGTTTTCAGAGTTTGCACACTTTGTTAGTCCATATCGATGAGGCATTATAATGTTTGTCCTCTCATTTCTGGTATGCTTCACACAAAATGCTGTACTCAAGAACTATTCACTTAGTTGCATGTCTTACAGCTTCATTCTTTCTTGTAGCAACTCATATTCTATTGTATGCATACACCACAGTTCACCATTCTGTTCATTAGTCAATGTACCTTTAGATGACTTCTGTCCATTGCAAATCATGAATACTGCCACATAAACACCAGTGTGCAAATGTCTGTTCATGTCTCTGCTCTCAGATCTTCCGAGTATACATCCCATATTGGGGTTGCAGACCTTGTGACATCCACATATGTAGCTTCTTGTGGAACCACCACACTGTCCTCCAGATAGGCTAAAACTTTCTGCTTCCCCACCAACAGTGAATACATACATCTCTCTCTGCAAGTTCTCTCCAGCACTTGTGTCCCTCTGTTTATTTTTCCCTTCAATTTTATAGGGATATATTCAAAACCATACCATCATCCACAATATACAATCAATTGTTTACAGCATCATCATATAGTTATGCATTCATCACCACAATTAACACTTACATATATTCATTACTCAGAGAAAAAACTGAAACAAAATAATAAAAAGATTAAAGAAAAACTAAGATAAAATACAGCCACAAAGAAAGAGGAAGACGCAGAAAAAAATGTAAAAAGACAAATGAAAAGGAAAAGAGAAAAAAATGGCAAAAAAAGCCACAAAAGAAAAGGTAAAATACAATAAAATACCATTAAAATACCAAAAAACTGCCAAGAATCCCATCCCCATCCCCCATGTCTCCATCCTATAGGCATTTAGCTTCAGTATATTGCATTTGTTACAATTAAAGAAAGCACACTGCAATATTACTGTTAAGTATAGACTTTAGTTTGCATTGGCTGTATTTTCCCCTCAATACCACCCCATTTTTAACACCTTGGAAAGCTAATATTCATTTGTTCTTCCTCATGCAGAAACATATTTGTATATTTTAGCACAATAAGTAACCGCTCTAGGTTTCACTAAACCACACATTCCCAGTCTTTATCTTCTGTCTTTTCTTCAGGTGTCCTACATGCTCCTAACATTTCTCTTTCAACTGTACTCACAGTCATCTTTGTTCAGTGCACTTACATTGTTGTGCTACCATCATCCAAAATTGTGTTCCAAACTCTCACTCCTGTCTTTTCCTATCTTTCTTTGGTGCTCCCTTTAGCATTTCCCGTAGGGCAGATAACTTGTTCATAAACTCTCTTACTGTCTTTTTGTCTGAGAATATTTTAAGCTCTCCCTCATATGTAAAGGATACTTTTGCTTCATATAAATTTATTGGTTGGTGGTTTTTCTCTTTCAGTATCTTAAATATATCATACCACTGCTGTGCCAGTTTGGATATACTCTATCCCCCAGAAAAAGCAATGTCCTTTAATGGAAATATGTACGGGCAACTTTATTAGTGTTGATTAGCTGGGAACCTATTAATTGTTTCCATGGGGATGTGACTCAATCAACCATGGGAAAGATCTTTGATTGGATAATTTCCATGGATGTGTTACCCCACACATTCAGGATGTGTCTTAATTAAATCACTGGAGCCATATAAAACAGATGACAAACAGAAGGACCTCAGTGCTGCAGCTGAGAGACATTTTGAAGATGGCCATTGAAAGCTGACATTTTGGAGAAGGCCAATTTGAAATGCAACCTGGAAGCACGCAGACAACAGCCATGTGCTTATCCAGCTAAAAGAGATTTTCTGGACACCTATGGCCTTTCTACAGTGAAGGTACCCTATTGTTGACCAATGACCTTTCTCCAGTGAACAAGCCTTCTCAGCTAACAGAGGTTTTCTGAACAAGAAAACCAATCCATTTCTGGTTTGCATTCTGGCAGCATTAGCAAACTGTAACAACAGCCTTCTCACTTTGATGGCTTCTACTGAGAAATCTGCTCATAGACTTATTGATCTTCGCCTGTATGTGATGGATCACTTTTCTCTTGCTGCTTCCAGAATTCTCTCTTTGTCTTTGAAATTTGATTATCTGATAATTAAGTGTCTTGGCATAAGCCTATTCACATCTATTCTGTATGGTGTTCACTGTGCTTCTTGGATCTCTAATTTTATGCCTTTCATAAGAGATGGAACATTTTTAGTGACTATTTCCTCCATTATTGCCTCTGCCCATTTTCCTTTCCCCTTCTGTGACACCCATGACATGTACATTTATATCCTTCATGTTGTCACTCAGTTTCCTGAGATGTCACTCATATTTCTCCATTTTCCCCCATCTGTTCTTTTATGTGCAGGGCTTCAGATGTCCTGTTCTCCAGTTCATGAATCTTTTCTTCTGTGTCTTCAAATGTGCTGCTGTATGTCACCCTTCTGTTCTTCACCTCTTTTGTTGTGCCTTTCATACCCACAAATTCTGTCATTTTTTATGAACTTTTGATTTCTTTCTTGTGTTTGCACAAAGACTTCTTTATATTCTTCATCTCATTTCCCAAATCTTCCCTCAACTCACTGAATTGATTCATGGATTGAATTTTTAATTGATTTAGGAGAAATGTTTGATTAATAATTAGTTGTTTCAATTCCTGTACCTCATTTGAAGTGCAGGTTTATTCCTTTGCCTGGGCCATATCTTCATATCTCCTAGTGTGTTTTTTCATTTTCTGTTTTCTAGGCACCTGGTTTCCTTGATTGCCCCAGTCAAATTTTCCCAGAGCAGAATGGGTTCAGATCTCAGGAGGAGGCTTGTATTCAGTATTAGGTTTCCCTGAAGATCAGTCCTAGAAGATTGACAGGCTTTCCCATGAGGCCTCTAGACTCTGTGCTTTTCCTGTCCATCCCAGTAAGAGGTGCTGGTTAGCTCACTTTTCCCCACTGGTGTAAAGAGGTGTGGTCCCTTTAATTCAAAGTGAATCCTGACCTGGGAGGGGCTGAGGGTGTCAGAGTTGTTTCTGGTTTGTTTGTTTTCCCCCAGGTCTGAATTCCCTGAGAAAGGGCAGCCACCTGAGCCAGTCCCACCACATTTTATTAGGGAAGATACACCTTCTATGAAGTTAACTTCTCCACCTTCTGGCTCTGTTAACTCCACCCTTGCCTTGGTCAGCATGGAACTGAAAATGCCTATGGCTTTCTCTAATGGACTGCTTAGAATGTGAGAAAAAAATGGAAAAAGAGCAAAAGCCCCTTTTCTCAGTCAGACCACAGCCCTTCAGTTTTGTGAGTTATCATAGTTTGAACCCAGTTCTATGCCCCCCCCTTCTTGGGAAACAGCTGTCTTCCAGTATTCTGAGTTCAGTGATCTACAAAAGTCAGTTTTTATTTCCTTATGTATTTTTCCCCATCAACCCTGCCTCCTCCCTCCTGGAAGGAACCCATGTTCCTTCCTGCTCCACATGATTATCTGGGCTTGTAGCTTATATTCAGTAGTCCAAATTTGTTAATTAAAACTGAAATTTGAGCTTGGTTGAGTTATTTTCCCTGTACCTGTTTCTTTTTTCCCACAAGGCAGTGTTTCAGCTCAGACTACCCTGTCTGAGGGGGAAGGGCCACCAGTTCTGGGTTTTCAGAGATTTACTTAAGATTCTCTGCTGCAATCTCAGTTACTCCACCCATTCCAGGCTGGTGTACAAAGTGCATCCATTCATGGATGTCTCCCATCAGTTTTTCCAGACTATGTGCTGGTTTTTCCTTGTTATTTCCTAGTTGCTCTAGAGGACTAACTAAATTCCACACCTATGTGTCATCTTGCTCTGCTCCCAAATCATAACATTTTGAGCAGATGTTTCATTAATTCCTAGTTAATGCAAGAATTCCAGGACCTTTACCTTCTATCACCTCTATACTTAATGCCTCTTCTCTTCTCTCTCACCTTTCTAAAACCAGAATTCTTAGACTAACAGAAGGAATGATCAATGCAAAATTTCCAAGAGTACATGCCCAGCTTTTTCAGTAATAAGTGAGTTGTTTCTCTCTCCTCTCAAGTGCTCTACATCCCTCAGTCTGTCTCACAATGGCCACATTAAAATTATAATTACCCTCACGGCTAGCTTCATGGTCTTCTGGCTTTGAACACATCTGAATTTGAACTGTATTTCTGAAGTATATGTTAGGAAACTACTTTTAGCCTCAATTTTCTCAGCCAAAATAGGAGTTGATAAGAACAAGTGCCTCCTAATGATACAGGTATCATATGGCCTTGGAGTCAAGAGATTGGATTCTTATCCTGTTTTCATTATGTACTAGGTTTCAAACTCTCTCTGTGCCTTAACCTCCCATCTGTAAAAGAAATACAATAATAATACCTACATCAAAAGTTTGTTGATGAGGAAAGATGATGACATAGAGAGGAGTGGAATTTAGTGAGTCCCCTGGAAAAACAAATGAAAAAACTGGGAACATCTAGTAAATAATTCAGAATAACTGCTGGATAACAACCATGACTGTCCGTACATCATACATCAAACTGGATTTGAAGATGTTCTAGTTTGCTAATGCTGCTGGAAGGGAAAACATCAGAAATGGACCATCTTTTATAAGAGGGGGCTTATTTGGTTACACAGTTACAGTCTTAAAGCAATAAAGTGTACAAAGTAACAGATCAACAATTGGGTACATTCAATGAAGGATGGCCAATGGCATCTGGAAAACCTCTGTTAGCTGGGAAGGCACATGGCTGCCATCTGCTCCAGAGTTCTGGTTTCAAAATTGTTTTCTCCCAGGATGTTCCTCTCTAGACTCCAGCTTCTCTTCAAAATTTCACTTTCAGTTGCTTTTGTGGTGTTTGTCCCCTCTTAGCTTCTCCAGAGCAAAAGTTGGCTTTCAAAGGCCATCTCCAAAATGTCTCTGTAAACTGCAGGTCCTCTCTCAGCTCCTGTGCATTCTTCAAAGTGTCCTTCTTGGCTGTAGCAAGCTTGCTCCTTCTGTCTGAACTTATATAGGGCTCCAGTAAACTCATCAAGGCCCATGCTGAATGGTAAGGGCCATGCCTCCATGGAAATTGTCCAGAGTTATCATCTACAGTTGGGCAGGTTGCAACTCCATGGAGACACTCAACGAAAGAATTACAATCTAATCAACACTAATATGTCTGCCTAGACAAGATTTCATGAAAGATAATGATGTTTGGGGGGACATAATACATTCACACTGGCAAAGGAGGAATGCCTGAAATCACAGCATACAATCTGTAAGCAAAAATTGTGGAACTGTGCCAGGAGCACCCCCCACACTCCATGGTAGGGTAAGCTGCAAAATCTCACTGTGGTAGAGAGAAGAATTCCCCAAGAAAGTGAGTAGTGCTCAACTGAGCTCCAACTGGGGTTTTAATTGACAAATGTGGACTGCTGAATATGAGCTACAAACCTCCAACAAGCAGACAGAAGCTTTTAGTGATGACTGATGATAAAGAAACAGAAGACACATTTGTCCTGGGAGGGGGAGCCTGGAAGACCAGGTTTTAACTTTGATTGATGAGTGAAATTGGGAGGCTGTGTACTGGGTCTAAAAGGGGACTTTCTGTCCCTTTTTCTCTCGCTCAACCTGAGGGGCTCAGAGGAGAGCTTTTCAGGCATATTCAGTTTGCAGTGCTCTCACCCAGACAGGGGTGGAGATAACAGAGTCAGAGAGACAATTCAAAGGCAGATGATAAATCCATAGAGGGTTTATCTTGTCTAAGAGTAAGGAGGTTGGGCCCAGCTTCCCATTCAGAATCAAAACCTAGAGCCTGGGGGAAAACAGTCAAAACAGAAACTGAAGGGGCCTCATCTCCTTACACCAGTGTGGAGCGACAGGTTGACAGGTGCCACCTGTGGGGCAGGTTAGGAAAATCACAGCAACTGGAGACCTCACAGAAAAGTTTTTCATTCTTATAAGATACACCCAGAATATAACCCCATTCTGAGACCTGAACCTGTTCTGGTCTGGGAAAATCTGTAGTAACCAAAGAAACCAGGTGCCTAGGCAACAGAAAACTACAATCTATAGTAGGACAAATGAAGATATGGCCCAGTAAAAGGAGCAAACTTACACCTCAATCAAGATACAGTTGAGATATTTTTTTCATTTTAAAGAAACAGTCTATTAAAGATTTTCAAAGAAATATGCCAAATCAAATAAAAAATGAAATGAATGAGTTTATGGAAGATATAACAAAAGAGATGAAGGCTATAAAGGAAAAACAGAGTGAACATAGGATAGAAATCAAAGGCTTGTAAAAACAACTGGCAGAATCTATGGAAATGAAAGGCAAAACATAGGAGATGAAAAGCACAATGAAGAAATACAACAGCAGATCACAAGAGGCAGAAGAAAACACTCAGGAACTGGAGAACAAGACACCTGAAATCATACACAAAAAGAACAGATAGGGAAGAGAATGGAAAAATATGAGCAGCATCTCAGGGAATTAAATGGCAACATGAAATGCATGAATATATGTGTTATTGATGTCCCAGAAGGAGAAGAGAAGGGAAAAAGTACAGAAGCAATAATAGAGGAAATAATCAATGAAAATTTCCCATCTCTTATGAAAGACATAAAATTACAGAATACCCCAAAAAGAATAGATGTGAATAGACCTATGCCAAGACACTTAATAATCAGATTATCAAACATCAAAGACAAAGAATCCTCAGCAGCAAGAGAAAAGTGATCTACCACAATCAAAGTAAGCTTGATAAGACTATGTGCAGATTTCTCTATAGAAACCATGGAGGCAAGAAGGAAGTGTGGTGATATATTTAAGATACTGAAAGAGAAAAATTGCCAACCACATATTCTATATTTGGCAAAATTGTCCATCAACTATGAGAGAGAGTTTAAAATATTATCTGCCAAAGAGACATTGAGAGAGTGAACAAGATACTTGCACTACAGGGAATACTAAAGGGAGCACTACAGACAGATAGGAAAAGACAGGAGTGAGAGTTTGGAACACAATTTTGGGTGATGGTAGCACAGCAATGTAAGTGCACTGTACAAGAATGACTGTGAGTATGGTTGAAAGGGGAAGGTTAGGAGGATGTGGGGCATCACAAAGAAAAAGGAAAGATAAAGATTGGGTCTGTATAACTCAGTGAAACTCAGAGTGCTCAAAAATTGTGATAAAATGTACAAATATGTTTTTACATGAGGGAGAACAAATGAATGCCAACCTTGCAAGGTGTTAAAAATAGGGTGGTATAGGGGCAAAAATGCAGTCAATGCAAACTAGTCACTATAGTTAACAGATACATTGTATTATGCTTCCTTTAATGTAACAAAGGCAATATAACAAAGCTAAATGCCTTTAAGGGGGGGACATAAGGAATGGGTATGGGACTCTTGGCATTAGTGATGTTGTCTGACTCTTTTACTCTACTTTAGGTTAACTCTATCTTTCTTTTTGTTGATGTTTAGCTGTCATGTTTCTTTTTCTTTTTCTTTTGTCTACTTTCTTTGACTCTTCCCCTTTCTTTGTAGAAGAAATGGAGATGTCCTTATATAGATAGTGGTGATGCTGGTGAATACATAAATATATGACTATATAGGGAACTATTGATTGTGTACTTAGGATAGAAAGTAAGGTGGGTGAACAAAACCATCTTAAAAATGGATTCATGAAGAAAGCACCACACTGAGTAAAATAAGTCAGGCACATAAGGACAAATATTACATGGTCTCATTGAAATGAACTAATTATAATATGTAAACTCATTGACATGCAGTAAATTATCAGGATATGGATTGAGGTTAAAGCATGGGAAGCAGTTGCTTATTATGAGCAGAATGTTCAATTAGGTTAAATTTAACTGTTTAGAAATGGACAGAGATGATGGTAGCATGTTATTATGAGACTAGATAACAGTTGTTTAGCTACTTCTGTCATTCTCTGTTAAGTGTGACTACATGGCTAGTGTGGAAATTTGGATATATTATGTCTCCCAAAATGCCATGTTCTTTGATGCAATCTTGTGGGGCCAGACATTATCAGTGTTGATTAGATTGTGATTCTTTGAGTTTTTCCATGAAGATGTGACTCAATCAACTGTGAGCAAGATCTCTGACTGAATAATTTCCATGGAGGTGTTACCCCACCCACTCAGGGTGGTTTGAATTAAATCACTGGGCCATATAAAAAACTGACAAACAAGGAACTCAGTGCAACTTAGAGTGACATTTTGAAGAGGAGCTTCAGCTAAGAGAGGACAGAATGCCCCAAGAGCAACATTTTGGAGAACACCATTTTGAAACACAATCTGAGAACAAGCAGGCACCAGTCCTGTGCCTTCTGAGCTAACAGAGGTTTTCCAGATGCCGATGGCTATCCTTCAGTGAAGGTACCCTATTGTTGTGCCTTACCTTGGGGTACTTTATGGACTTAAGATGGTAAGTTTGTAACCAAATAAACCCCTTTTATAAAAGCCAATCCATTTCTGGTATTTTGCAAAACAGTAGCATTAGCAAACTGAAACAGATGGATAAATAGGTAGATAGGTGAGTAGATAAAAAAAATCACAGATAGATGATAGATATTTCCCTAGTTTTATCCATTCAGCAATGCTGTGAGATATTTGTTGTTATTATGTTAGAGATAAGAGAATTCATACTAAATTATCCAAAGTCTCACAGCCCACATTAAACAAGATGGAATTCCAACCAATTTTTTTCTAAGCCTAAAGCAAACATCTTGTCTTTTCTAAATCCCCTAATTACTTTGAAAACAGGAAAAATAAAAGTAAATTAACAGGTTCCCTAGTTTCACTGCATCTCATTCACATTCTCTGAGGCAGTAACATAAGACAGCACAGTGAAAATGTAATTAACCCCTCTAATTCTTAATAGACTTCCTTGTACCAATGTCAAAAGGTGGTTCTAATGATTAAATTAGAAAAAGAAATAGAGTTCTTAGCATTATAATCACCATAATATTTATTACATATATGAATTTTCCCCAAATATTTTTAATTCCATTCATGAATCTCTTTGGCAACACTAACATAACTCATTGGATGCTTTGTTTTGCATATTTCCAATTCATTTTTCAAGGACAATTTCAAAATCCTGTACTTCAGATTCAATTTCAAATTTCTTCTACTAACAAAAATAGTTTGATATCCCAGAAGCAGAGTTCAACAAAATGTTCAAAATTAACATGCTGAATTTTCTAGCATAAAAATAGATGGCAAATAAATTTGTTTTCTAATTATGTTTCATCAGTGAGGAGGCCATAAAATTAAGTCATGAAACTATAACTATAATATATAACTATTTATTTACCTACTTTACTCATTCATCAACTGATATTCTTTGCATACTTACTATAAGTCTGACATTGTGATAGCTGCAAAGATATAGGAACAAATATTTGACTAATTTAATCAGTTTGATTTAATAACTTGAGAGGATTTAAATATTACCCTAAATTCTTTCCTATCACAACAAAATTATACTCAAAGCTGATATTTAGTGATATTTGTTTTCACATCAGTAATATTACTTTTACTTACATTTAGTTGGCATGTGTTTCTTTATACCGCTGTATCCACTGTGTCAAGAGATAGTGTATGGTAGTGTATGTTAATTCCAGGTCAGAAATATATACATGGTGTCATAGTTCTCTTCATTCCATGGCATACTTCACAAGTCAATTTTTTAAAAATACCTTTATATTTGTGTTTATATATATATATATTCCTTTATGCTATCCTCAGCCCATTCATTAATTCATTAATTTGTTTAATCCTCTATGCCAGTTACTATGCTACAATATGGTAAGCAGAATCACACATGATCTCTTCCTGTATGGTACTGTCCATTGGGAGAAATAGTCATTAATCATACAAATAAAGTAAAACTTGCAATTATGAAATCTTACAACTACTAAGTTCTGAACTATCTCTCTCATTTTATATTTGAAGGGGAGTTTGAGTTTTAGTTTCTTTATTTGATTGCTTGTTTCATGAAACAATAAAATCACCTCTCAATTGTTAGAAACAAGCATTATACCTTAAAAACACTCACCCAGTTGTGGAGGAGAAAAAAATTTATTCATGATCTTGCAAGAATGGCTGCACAGCCAGACACATGGTAATAGTTATATCTTGCACCAAATATGCATGTCCCTCCCCTGTATCCGCATTAGCTCGGTACTCCAGAGGTTGCAACCTGTCTGAGAGAGCCAACTAGCCTGTCTTTGAGATTTTGAATTGTACAGCCTATCTGAGAGAGCACATCCAGTTTAAATTTCCTGCTGAGAGTTCTTGCCTTTGATTATAGCTAGCACCAACCCTGGGCTTATGTCAGTGGCTCTCTCCATCCCTTTAACTGCACAGCCCATTTTAGCTCATCTTGTTTAGTTTTCCTTTTCCCTACTACATGTTGCCTTCATGTGAAAGCTAAACTTAACCCTCTCTTACATCAGTCATGCTAATTATTTTTTCTTTTCATCAATATAATGTTTTAGGATAGCAGTATTCTCAAAAAAAGGAAATAAAGAAAAAAACATGGGGTATGAAACTGATAAAAGGAAGCTACAGATGGGTGATGGAGTTTATTTGGTTAGGATTTCCAACTCACCTTGAATTACAGGCCATTCTATTCCTCATGCTCCTGACATTGTCTGGTATGATTTTAACAGGGAACATTGGCTTCATGATGTTGATTAGAATTGATCTCTGGCTTCAAACCCCATGTAATTTTTCCTTAGCAACCTCTCCTTTGTTGACCTTTTTTTATTCTGCAGTCATCGTTCCTAAAACGCTGGTCAATTTTCTCTTAGAGGAAAAATCAATTTCCTAATATGGCTGCACCCTGCAGTTTTATTTTTTCTGTACTTTTGCAGATATAGAATCCTTTATCTTAGCTTCCATGGCCTATGGCTGCTGTGTTGTCATCTGTAACCCCTTGCTGTATACAGTTGTGATATCCCAGAACATCTGTACAGGGCTGATTATCTTATCCTACATTGGTGGCAACATGAGTTCCCTGGTTCATATATCCTTTGACTTTATTCTGAAATAATGTGACAAAAATGTTATTAATAATTATTCTGTAACCTCCCTCCCCTCCTTTAGGTATCCTGCACTGATACCTCAATTAGTGAGTGGATCGTCTCCCCATATGGCATCTCCAAGGAAGTTATGTGTTTGATCATCATTGTCTCTAACTTCTTTATTCTTCTTTCAGTCTTAAAGATCTGCTCTTCTAGTGGGAGGAAGAAAACCTTTTCCACTTGTGTCTCTCATCTAACATTTGTGATCATCTATCAGGGGATTCCTCTTTATTTACTCACAACCCAGCTACCTCTATTCTCCCACACTGATAAAGTTATCTCAGTTTTCTACACCATTTTCATGTGTCACAGTTTCAAATTTTTACACTTCAAGCCTGTGATGTCTTTTAGAAAAGTCCTGAGACTTAGGTCATGATTCAGTTAGTTTGGGCTTCATCAAGTAACCTCCAACTCATATAAGACTATGGAGACAGACAATAGTTTAAAAGAAAAGGATATTCAAGATAACTCAAATTCAGTACATATTTACTAGAGGAGCACTTAAGGTAAAAGGAATAAGTTTACAATGTAAAAATAATTTGATACATTACCAAGCCTGAGGACTTCTGCCCCTTCCAGATGCAGCAGGATATGAGATCAGAAGACCCCTCTAGTCTAAGTCACAGAGCATCTATAGAGCTTTTGATTCAGAGTAAATTCAATTAATTCATATTCTATTTTTATGTTTGAACCATGGGTGATGAATTACAGGTGGTGAGCCATGTGTGAAATAAAAATAAAGGAGGGTATTCACAGCATTATCAGAGATTCAAACTTAACCATGAATGTTTACAAAACTTTAATGAAAAAATTTCTGCTAGTCAAGCTATGACTTCTATAAGAATGATATAACTCACCTTTTATGAATATAAAAATTAAAAATTAAAAATACTGCTTTAAAACTAATTTGTTACATTTCTTATTTCATTCTATAATTTAACCATTATATCATGTTCATATGCATACATTTTATCAAAACTGAATTCAGCCTTGCTACATTACTTATGACTTATCTATGATTGAAGTAACAGCTACAGCTCTGTTCTGTTTTCTTTTCACACAGAGGACAAGATGGTTACATGTTAGCTATCTCTAAGAAGGTCAAGAAGGGTTTTCAGCTTTCTTGAAAATATTCACAACTTTTAACTCTTTGGCTTCTCCTTAAGTTACAATTTTCTAATATAGGACTTGAAGGATATGAGTCATCTGTCCCACTTATTATAGTAAGATTTTTCCACTTTTTATCACCTGGAAATTTTACTTGAGTATTTTTGGTATAAAAGATCTGTTAAATATGTTTCAATATAAAAAGGAGTAACTGGTTGTTCACTATCAAAACAGAAGACTTTAGGTGGTATTTTAGAGTAGGAAGGCTCAACAGCTATCTAATCCTTACATAAAGAGAAGGAGTCACAACCTCATTTTCAGATTCCTTAGTAGAGATATTATCCTACAACACATGCCAGTGCTGAATCCATTGATAAACAGTTTGAGAAACAATGATGTAAAAGATTCAGCTAAGAAGGTGCTAAGATCAAAGGGAGATTCCTCATGAGATATAAGACTCTGGGACTCAACTCATCCCCAAATGCAGACTACAACTTGAACCTGCAACCTTCTCACCATCATACACACAACTTGTCAGCCAAGGGATTTTATCAATTTTTTGTATAAAGCCAGCTGCATTTCATAACCTCAGTATGTAAGAAAACATTAAAAAGTTTCACAAATATTAAGTCTGCTGGTTTGAAACTGTTGTGGACCCCAGAAGAGCTATAATCTCTTAATCTATTCTTGATGGGTGGAAACTTTTGATTGAATGTTTCCACAGGGATGTGACCCACTCTGTGTGGATGAGACCTTTGATTAAATTATTTCCATGGGGATCTGTGACACCATCCAGTTAAGGTGGGTCTTAATTAGATCACTGGAGTCCTTTAAGAGAGCTCATGGAGAGAATGGGCTCAGAGAAGGTGAGAAAGACATTTTGGAGAGAAATTAAAATATGTAATTCAGATTTTGCCCCCCAGGAGAAGCTAAGTGCTGACATAGACCCAGACACTTGGAGATGCAGAAAGAAAGACTTTTGTTCACTATCAGAACAGAAGACTTTACATGGTATATTAGAGTAGCAAGAGATGAAGCCCAGAATTTGCCCCAGATAAGCTAAGAGAGGACTCCCAGATGGTTTGAGAGAACCAAATAGAGAGCTGAGAGAAGCTAAGAGAGACAGAAATCCAAGCAAGGATACACAGGAGATGAGAGAGAGAAGCTAGGAGAGACAGAAGCTCAGAGACATTTTGGAGAAAGCCACTTTGAAACCAGAACCCAGATCAAAGGACAAGCAGATGCTACCCACATGACTTCCCAGCTAACAGAGGTGTTCTGGATACCATTGGCTTTTCCTAAGTGAAGGTATCCTCTTGGTAATGCCTTAGTTGCACACTTTTATGGCTTTAGAATTATAAATGTGTAACCTAATAAATCCTCTTAATAAAAGCCAATCTGTTTCTGGAATTTTGTGTAATGACAGCTTTAGCAATCCAGAACACTACTAAATAATAGCCAGCTTGTGGTTTAGTGAGCACTACCCTGGGGTTTATGTTAACTTGGGTTATGTCAGGTTGTCTTATGGGGTTTAGTGAATACCTCAGATCATTTTATATTTGTGTGTCTGTGTGCATTCCTATGTAGAATATTGATAACCAATCAAAAGCTGTGGGTTCTCTGCCTGATACACTCAAATGATCAATCCCTGAGATATCAAGATTTCAAAGAAAGAAAGAGTTTATTGCTAGGCATGAATCTTTTGACCAGATAGTTTATTAATCTGTCTCTGCTAGTCTAAGGAGTTCAAGGATTTTATGGACTCAAACAAGGAGAGATGGAGTCATTTCTATGGCAATAGCAAGTTTAAGCAGAAAGGAAGGTAGATAGAGTTATTACTATTTTGATAGAAATTATAGGCAGAAACAATTTACAATGTAAAGGAGTGGAACTTTGCTAGAATCAAGTCAATAGTTCTTAGCTTATTCAAGTTCCTCTATTAGCATTAGAGGGGTTGCTCTTGTGATTACAAATTTCTAAAGTAAAAACAGATAAATGGAGTACCAGGTTTTTACAATCACAAAGTCACAAGATGAAAGTTATATACTTATGCACTCATTATCAAAGATCAAATAAACTGGATTACAGTTCAATAATTTCTGGCTATTCTAATTCACTAGAAGGTAAAAATAAATACATATTTATATAATGATTCAATAGTCATAATCCTTTGTTAAATACTAACTTATTGATTACATATACAAAAATAGTAACAGCACATTATTTACAATAACATAAATCTGAAAAAACTCAAATTTCTATCAACACATTAGATCACAGTTGAGAATTTTCTGTGTGTTGTTAATGGCTTAGATTTGGCAGGCCATAGAGCTTCTTTCGTAAACATTACAGCTTCTCCTAGAATCACAACCAGAGCCAATATACAAATGAATGGGAATGAATGTTGACAATAAATTTTTATGGGAATTATTTGCAAATCAGGGCTCTAGATAAAATAAATAAAACATGGATGTGGTATATTGAACTACTATACAGCAGTGAGAATGAAGGAGGACCACAACAAACAGTAACATGGAAAAACATCAGAAACCTAACCTTTAGTGAAAGAAGCCATACATATTTATATACAAACACTATGATTTCACTTTCACATGGTTAAAAATATATAAACTGATCTCTTGTATTGGATGTCAAATTGTGATGTGTGTGTGGATGATTTCTGAGATGCTTAGTGATGCCTGGTCTTATGCATGTTTTTGGCTTATTATTCAATGCATTTATATGAAAAATGTTCCAAATGCTTTCTCTTATTTTTCTTTAACTCAAAATAAATGACTCTCTCAAATAAGAAACTGCCAATTATTATAGAGGATGTCTTTTTTTCATCTCCTTCTTTCCTTAACTTTTGACAATATCTATTAACTCTCCTTTATGAAATGAAATATTTTTTGTCTATTTTTATACTTTTTTCTAATTTCTCCAGTCTTTTCTTTCACTGAGTGTTTGACATTAGTCTGTTTCTAGAATATATACAGATATGGATCACTGTTTTGCCTTTGCTAAGTGGCTTTTAAGTAATTAACTCATCAAAATTAATGATGTACAACTAGTCTCTATTATAAGTCTCTTCATCAGTGTTTGGGTAAAGATAAAGAAAGACTTGTTTACAAAATACATGAACATTGCAAAGCTGGAATAGTAAGCAAACAAGTTGGAAGGAATGAAGGTATCAACACTGAAGAATCTCTTGGATCCAAGTAATAGAGTAAAAGCAATATGATGCTACTATTTAGAGGTGAAGAACAAATATATTATGTTGAGAAAATAGCACCCATAATGGTTGTATTTTTGGAAAAATATCAAATGCAAAGTAGTTAAGTTGATCTGGGAATAATCTGTAGAGTAGTGTTTTAGCTTGCTAATGCTGCTAAAATGCAGTTATCAGAAATGGGCTGGCTTTTAAAAATGGGAATTTATTAGTTTACCAGCTTATAGTTCTGAGGCCAAGAAAATGTCTGAATCGTGTCATCATCAATACAATACTTTCTCCATGAAGACAGGCTGCCTGAGATGCTGGATTCTGCCACATGACAGGGCACACAGCAGAGTATGCTGGTCCCTCCTTGTTACATTGCTTCCAGCTTCTGGATTCCATGGCTTCTCCCTATTTGTGTGGCTTCTCTCAGCTTCTGTGTATTTTTCCCTGAGTTTCATTCTTTCATAAAGTTATGTCTCTAGTAAGGGATTAAGACCCACCCTGAATGAAGTGGGACACATGTTAACTCACAATCCTACTTATAATGGGTCCACACCCACAGAAATGAAGTAACTTTAAGAACATGTTTTTCTAGGGTCCATAAAGCCTCCAAACCATCAAAAGTAGGAATACCTGAAGAATTTCATAGCTGTATTGAAATTTTAGATATACTGAAGACCAATTTTAATTACATGGATTCATCCCCCCATAGCAGTGCCAATGGAGCCAACTAATATGGAATCATAAAACAGTAAAAACAGAAATCAGATGCAAAGCAACATATAAGTCTTATTTTTAAATGTGCCATTGCCAGTGATTTTTTTGCATACTGCAAACAAAACTGCAAAATACAATTAGCCTCTTTCTTAATTTTATTTTATTTTTCCTTTAAAAGTTCACACATATTTCATTTTTCCTGGGGATGATACTGATACATTCACATGACCCTCATATGAATTAGGTATTTAATATTAATCAGCTAATACCAGCATAACATATTTGATGTGGAAAAACACATGGGATTTTAAAACACTGGTAGGCTACTGAGAGCTTTGATACCAAAACTATGACACTGAAAGCAGACTGTCCAAAAAGTTATTTTCAGCATTCATTTCACAAATGTCTATGATACATATCTTCCACAGTTTCAGATTCTCCTATCCAAAGTGCAGACTATAATTCTGTTCTCAGTGTAAATACCAGCATTTTCCATGTACTTGATATTTACAGCATGATAGAATGAACTTCTTGTCGATACAAATTTCTTTCTGATTTTGCATCCTTGGATTTGGAAATGGAATAAAGGATAAAGTGATGATGCTAGTAATGATGTATTTGCATATTGCTACTTAATTTAGAACTGTAATAGATGAAATATTGTAAAACAACAACATTTATTAGCATGTAACTTTATTTGGCTTAATTAAGCATAAGCAATATAAAATAACCTAATATATACCACTCCACTAATTTCTATTTGGGCTCCAAAAGATTCTTATTACATGAATGTCTTGACTGCACAAGGAAAAATTACTATATTTTTGTTTCCTGTTTTTTTTTCTCCTTGATTAGATCAAGAGTATGTGTTTTGAAGTATTCTATATTTGTATTGTTGTAGGGTAAATAGTTTTCCTGGTGCAAACCTTGTTTCCCTGTTTATTACTTGTGTCTCCTTCATTCCTATTGGAACGGAGTAATATCTAATCCATCACCTATCTTCTAGGAACAGGGAGCATTTGAGGCATAGAGCCTGACCTGTACTCAAGATTGATAGAGCTGGTCAAAACTCATTCTTCTGAATTTTCAGACTCTGTGCACAGACTTTGAGAAAGAACTTCAGAAAGAATGAATATTTCTCAGAATGTTTCCCAAATCTTATGATTTACTTTCCCTCTGACTATGTGCCTTATTTGTTCTTTGCCTATATAAACTGCTATTACAACTCCCATGTAAACAAAGATCTGCCTTGGTCCACCTGTTGTCCTGGGCAACCTCCCTGTTGGCAACCTTCTTGCAATGTAAGAAAGGAATAAGTTTCGTTTTCACATAGAGACAGCATGGAATAAGGGAAATGGAGGCAAAACCAGTTTAAACAAGCCCCAGACAAAGAGAAGAGAGAATCTGCCTGATGTAAAGAGACATGAGGTAGTATCAGAGGCGGGAACTCACAGCAAAAAAAATAAAAATTTGGGGGGGGATTGGCTAATCAGTTCAAAATCTCAATAATGAGCTAGTTGGCTCTCTGGGATTGTCTGTACAAATTAAAATCTCAAAAGATGAATTAGTTAGTGTTCTTGGATAGGCTGTAACCTCTGTAGTACCCAGTCAATGGGGAAACAGGGGAGGGACTTGCGAATTAGGAGTAGGAGATTTAAACATCGCCATTCTCTTCCTCGGGCGCGCCAGCCTTCTGCGTGTTTGGCTGGACACTCCATCTTGCAAGATCGTAAATAAATTCTTTTCTCCTCCAGAACCGAGAGAGCATTTATTCCCTTACAGGTACCACTTTATTTCCGACAACTTGGGGGCTCGTCCGGGATCCAAAGCTTCGGAGGGGGACCCCCGAGGTGGGCAAAGGGAAGGCGCGCCCCGCTGATTGAGCGGTCTCGGACTCCGCCATTGGGGGCCCATCTCCGGCAGCTAAAGGGCCCGAGACCAGATGCTTGGATCTGCCGGTTGTGGATGAGAAAAGGGGGAAAAGAAAAGGCCTGCCTCTGGTTAACCAGGCAACTCCGTGCACGGACCAAGGTAAGGAAAGAAACATTATATTACCTTGGTGGTTAAAGCATTCTGAGAGTCTGGGGCTGATCCTGAGGGAAAGATGCTCAGGCAAGACTCAGAATGGGGAATAGAGGCAGTCAGCCGGCTGGGAATAAAGGGAAGGGGGTACCTTTAGGGTCCCCGGGGAACATTCCTCTAAATAATCCATTGGGAAACATGTTAAAACATTGGGCTAAAAGTAATTGGACCAAGGGAAAGGGTAAAAGAAAATGATCAAATATTATTGTTATGTTTAGACAAAAAAAAAAAAAAAAAGGCATTTTGCTGCCAAATATATTCTGGCCAAAATATAAGAGTTGGCTTTGTGCTGACCTCGTGTGTCATGTTAATAAAAATAAACCTTTTTCCAAGGCAGAATTGAACTGTGCCATGTGGTGGCTGCAGGGAAAAAAGAAACTAAAACCTGGGATAAGCATTCCCCCACCTTATGGTTTCCCCTCCCCCACTGGGGCGGGAACCATTAAAGCCTGGGGTTTTAGTGGAAGCAGTCTATGCCCCCAGGCAATTGGAGAGCCAGTTAATGCTGACTGCTCCAGTAATAACAACCCACCAAAAGTTAAGAAAAAAAAAATGGAGAGATTTCCAAAAGTTTCTGTTTCTAAAGTCTCTTAAAGAAAGAAAGGTAAGAATCATTAATAAAAAGCCTAGCAAGGCTAGCTGAATAACAATTAACTTGATTCTTAAACTCTGGTTTATGTAAATATCCCTTTCTTGGGAGAAGAAAGGGAAATGGGAAAGAGGGCGGCTATGAGAGAAAGAGAAAGACTGCATCCACCTAAAATAAAATTGGCTGTACCCATATCCCCAAAGAACGAAGAAAGTTGAGGTCTGAAGTCAAGTGGTCTCAGGCTGGGAGAGTGGAGTGGCCCACATGCATGAAAAGGGTGAGTTTGCCCTGGGGGTTGAGGGTGGGCCTTCCGCCTCAATGCTCTAGAAAAGTTTTGCCGCCTCAGGACCCAGAGGGTGGAGCACATTCCCAGGGGAATGCAAAAAGCCTGGCTGCCACCCCACTGTTCAGAGAAGGTAGAGCCTTTACCCCGAAGAGGCAGAGTCTGGGTGGCACCCCGATGTTTAAGAAGGGTGGGGCCAAAAAGGTAATCTCCCCAACATCACCCCAGACTTTGAAAAGAAAAGGGCTGCCACAAAAGCCTCTAAAAAGGGTTGGACTCCCACTCCCTCAAGCCCCAAGAATACAATGTCATTCTGTTAGTAACTCAGACTTTAAAAGGTCAGCTATATAAAGGAATTTTAGCCTAATATTCAGAGAAGATCCAAAAATCAATGAATGGCTGAATAAGCCATTAGAGGAAATATTCAGAGAGTCAACAAGCCAGGGAGGAAACAGACAAAAGTGAGATAGAGAAGTAATTAGAGCAGTTTAAAAAAAAAAATAGAGGAAGAAAATTTGTAGCATGGGGTTTGTGTGATTCTCTATTCATATACTTATGTGGGGCTAAACAGGTATTAATAAATACATTTACATATTTTAGTGTGCTGTGTAATTAAGTCTAAGGCATGTGGAAGCTACATTTAAAGTCCCTTAATGTGTGTATCAGGGTATACAAGAAGTTATATGCACATTTTTTAGGACTGTATTTGGATGCATTCTGAGAGTTAAAACTTCATGAATCTAATGAGAGTTTAAGTTGTATGTTTACACAGGAATGTGGGATAGTTGTATTTGTATGTAATAAAAGCATGTAATATAATTACGTAGGAGTCTTTCAAACTGTGAAAGTTTGTCAGTGTGTAATTTAAAGCTTGGCAAAAATTTCCTGTGTACTCATCTATAGTAAACTGAAGCTATTTCTTTGTGTCTTTATAGCGAATACTAGTTTGTGTGTACTCTAAAGCTGGGCAATTGTGTGCAGTTTCACAATAGTGTGAAAAATGAAAAAAAAAGTGAGAAAAACTGTGTAAAAGTTTTCTATGTATGTGTAACAGTAGTGTATTGGCTATACATGCTTGTAAATGGGAATGTATGTCTGTTTCGTATGGTTATGAGTGTGTATATAAGTTATATGTGTCTGTATTCCAGATATATGAGACTGTGTATTCTTGTAAAAAGCAGAATAATTTTTCTGATATATTTTGGGCAAAAGCAAAAGGTCCATACTCAAAGTGCAAGTAAATGTTCCTATAAAAGGGTTTAAGGTTCACTAAAGCTGAATTAAACAAACTTAGAACAGTGAATGGTTCATATCTCTTCCCAGGTCTCCATTTGGTAATGCCAGGTTGCTATCTTAACATTAAGTCTAATAGGAATAAAGACACCACATATATTGTCAAATACTACACACCAAGGCTTGTCCTCCTCTCCCTGGAGAGTGGGTTTTTACTCTTCTAACAGCAAAACTTGTGTGTATGTTCAGGGTATGCATATATGTGAATCACGTATATTCAAGCATCACTAAACTAGGTGTACTAAAAACTGAATTTTAAGTTAGCATTTAAGAGTGGTAAGCCTTTTTATGTTCATTAATCTTAGGTTATTGTAAATTATTGTTGTCCTTTAGTCTAATTGTTCTAGCCTGAAATGTTGGTAAATTCTTGCTGCTCTTCATGCACATGACTTCAGGAGTGTCTGTACCTAAAGCAGGTATTAGCAGTTTTACACTAGGGGAGTCATTAGAGGGGTGCAAGCCATGTGTAATTTAGTACTTAGGCAATTACAAGGTGTAGGCCTTTGGTTTTTGGTTTGCCTTTCCTCAGGAGGACTGGAGAGCTCCCCTCCCTAGACACAAAGGATCTTTTTCTTAAGAATTATATACTGGCCTTGTCTTCTACTTTATCATCTCTCAGGCACCGTGGACTGCTGGCTCAGACCCTGCCTCTTGAATTTGCTGCCCATTGACATCAGCCTGGCAGCTGGGTTCTGATCCAGTCATGGAAAGAATCCAAACTTCAACCGATCTGGGAAGGACCCTATCAAGTCTTGCTGACAACTAAGACGGCAGTCTGAACGGCAGAAAGAGGCTGGACTCATTACACATGAGTGAAGGGACCGGTGCCTGAACCAGACGATAAGTATCCAGCAACTCAACCTGAATCCTGGAAAGTGACTCCTACCTCAGATCCCCTAAGGATCACCTTAAATAGGCAACAGTTGAAAGAACATACTAGGAGGGAGGAAGGGCTGGATTAAACCCTATGTTTGCATTGTGCTCTGTGTATAGCTTAATGATGAAATTGCTTATACTGATCATAATGTTCTATATTCAAGGAGTAACAGGTTCTGCTAAGCTGGTTATAAGTGTAGTCAAAGGCTTAAAGTCTCAAACTGTACAATTTGATGTCTGTCAAGTAATGAGCTGTAAAAATCTAAAACATCAGCAACAACTGAGGAAGGAATATAAGCATTTATGTAAGCAGACTGTTCAAATAGAAAGCAAGATTGTTGGGGAGCAAACATTTAAGAGTATAACTTATGAGACACCTAACCCCTGTTATTCTTGGAACACTGCTTGGTGGACCACACAGTATGAGGGATGGGTCTTAACCCAGGTTGGAGGAAAAACCATTAAGGGAAACTTAGCTGGAATTTAACTCTCCAGTACAAATTGACCCCAAGGTCATTAGAATACTTAAGGCCAAAGACTTAAAGCAAACCACAGAAATAGAGACAGGTTATGGAAATACAAATGCCTGGGTAGAATGGGGCAAACATACCATCCAGAGTCTAAACAGAAGTAACTGTTTGCTTGTACAACCAAACAACCCACTGTTCAGATTATGCCCTTCCCCTTGGGGATGAAAAAACATGAAAGGGAGTTTAAATGTATAACACTCCTCTTTCAAAATGCTACTCCTGGTGAAAGTTGTAGTACGTTGTCCTCCCTTTTCCCTCCAGTCCAGGAGGGAAGTGTCAAAGCCATACCAGCGTCTCACCTTGGTCCCAGAAACCACTCTGCCTGTCTCTCCAGATGGGAAGAAGGGCTCCAGAATCTTGGTACCATGGCTTTGTGTACACAGGTGTGGAATGTGAGCAAGGATAGTACTGGCAACTTCTCCAGCCTAACTATACCCCGAGCAGACCTCTGGTGGTACCATGGGAAGGGCATCCTCTGGCCAACATTACCTGAAAGGTGGGGAGGAACCTGTGCTCTGGTTCAATTGGCTATCTCATTTACCCTGGCATTTGAAAGTAATAAAGTACCAACCCAAGGCAAAGGAGAAAAGAAAAATGTACAAAGTGTACCTAGTTCCTTCAATAAAAAAATGTTTGTAGATAGTATAGGGGTTCCCCAGAAAGTTCCTAATGAGTTTAAAGCTAAAAATCAATTAGCTGCAGAATTTAAATAATCCTTATTCTGGTGGGTCACCATCAATAAAAATGTCAATCATCAGCTAAAATTTATCAACTATACCAGGAATGTCATTAAAAAAATAGCAGAACAGTTAGATGCCACTAGCCGAATGGCGTGGGAGAACAGAATGGCCCTAGACATAATGCTAGCTGAAAAAGGAGGCATCTGTGCTATAGTTGGGGGAAATTGTCGCACATTCATCCCCAATAATACTGCACCTAATGGAACTATCACCAAAGCCCTACAAGGCTTAACAGCCTTATTTCAAAAACTAGAAAAGAATTCTAGTATTAACAACCCACTCATAGAATGGTTGGAAAATTGGTTCGAGAAATGAAAAGGAATTGCAACATCTATTTTAATTTTCCTTATCATTCCAGCCAAAATGTTTATAACAGATGGGTGCTACATAATCCCGTGTGCTCAAAGGCTAGTTCAAAAACCCATCAAAACCACTAGAATCAAAAATAAAAAAAAGATCCCTATGATAAAAAATGTGAAAAAGCCCTTAGCAAATTTGAGAATCTAAAATGTGAAAACTAAAAGTGTTTAAAAAGAAAGAGGAGGGAATCTGTAAGAAAGGAATAAGTTTCATTTTCACATAGAGACAGCATGGAATAAGGGAAATGGAGGCAAAACCAGTTTAAAACAAGCCCCAGACAAAGAGAAGAGAGAAATCTGCCTGATGTAAAGAGACATGAGGTAGTATCAGAGGCGGGAAACTCACAGCAAAAAAATAAAAATTTGGGGGGGGGGCTAATCAGTTCAAAATCTCAATAATGAGCTAGTTGGCTCTCTGGGATTGGCTGTACAAATTAAAATCTCAAAAGATGAATTAGTTAGTGTTCTCGGATAGGCTGTAACCTCTGTAGTACCCGGTCAATGGGGAAACAGGGGAGGGACTTGCGAATTAGGAGAAGGAGATTTAAACATCGCCATTCTCTTCCTCGGGCGCGCCAGCCTTCTGCGTGTTTGGCTGGATGCCCCATCTTGCAAGATCGTAAATAAATTCTTTTCTCCTCCAGAACCGAGAGAGCATTTATTCCCTTACAGGTACCACTTTATTTCCGACAAGCAGACAGAGGCTTTTGGTGACAACTGACATTGGGAGACTCAGGGGAAGTGTCTGTCTCAGGATGGGGAGCCCAAAGGATTGGGTGCTATCTCTGGCTGATGGGTCAATCTGGGGGCCACGGTCATGGGCTTTCAGTCCATTTCTCTCTCTCTCAAACTGGGCAGCTCAGTGGAGAAAGCCTCAGCCATTTACAGCTTTCAGTGCTCTGCTGTAGAGAAAGCCTCAGACATTTTAATCTCTAAGCAGTCTGACCCAGAAAAGAAAGGAGATAGCAGAGTCAGAGAAAAAAAAGAATCTATTTATATGTAAATGACCTCTCTGTAGGGACCATAGCTTCCAAGAGAAAAGAGGTGGGGCCCAGCTCTACTACCCACCTTCCATTCTGGGCCAGACCCCAGAGCATGGCCACACCTCCTTACACCAGTCTGGAGTGACAGGCTGACAGGTGTCACCTTCTGGGCAGAAAAGCACAGGGTGTGTCAATCCTCTAAGGCACATAAGGAAACCAGATACTGAATATTTCCTCCTTCAGGGACCTGAGCTTTTTATGGTCTGGGAAAACCTGATTGGGGTGGCCTAGGAGGTCAGATACCTAGATAATAGAAAACTACTACCTACACCAAGAAAAACAAAATTATGGCCCAGTCAAAGGAATAAACTTACACTTCAACTAAGAAACAGGAATATAAACAACTAATGCTAAATCAATTCAAAAAGTTTAGAGAAGATATAGCAAAAGAGATAAAGGCTATAAAGAAAACACAGCATGCATAAGGCAGAAATTGAAAGTTCAAAAAAACAACTGACAAAATCTATGTAAATGAAATGTACAAGACAAGAGATGAAAGACACAGTGGAAACATACAACAGCAGATCTCAAGAGGCAGAAGAAAACATTCAGGAACTGGAGAACAAAACACCTGAATGCCTACACACAAAAGAGCAGATAGATTAAAAAAAAATGGAAAAATATGAGCAACATCACTGGGAACATAAGGACAAAATGAAATAGAAGAATGTATGTATCATTGGTGTCCCAGAAGGAAAAGAGAAGGGAAAAGGGGGAGAAGCAATAATAGGAAAAATCAATGAAAATTGCCCATCTTTTATGAAAGACATAAAATTACAGATCCAAGAAGTACAGCATACTCCAAACAGAATAGATCTGAATAGGCCTATGCCAAGACACTTAATAATCAGATTATCAAATGTGAAAGACAAAGAGAGAATCCTGAAAGCAGCAAGAGAAAAGCAATCCATCACATACACAGGAAGCTTAATAAGACTATGTGTGGATTTCTCAGCAGAAACCATGGAAGCAAGAATGAAGTGGTGTGATATATTTAAGATACTGAAAGAGAAAAACTGCCAACCAAGAATCCTATATCCAGCAAAGCTGTCCTTCATATATGAGGGAGAGCTCAAAATATTTTCTGACAGACAATGAGAGACTTTGTGAAGAAGACAACTGCCCACAGGAAATACTAAAGGGAGCACTACAAACTGATAGGAGAAGACAGGAGTGAGATGTTTGGAACACAGTTTTGGGGGATGGCAGCACAACAATGTAAGTACACTGAACAAAGATAGCTATGTATATGGTTGAAAGAGGAAGGTTAGAATCATGTGGGACAATAGAAGAAAAGAGGAAAGATAAAGACTTGGACTGTATAACACAGTGAAACCTAGAGTGGTCAACAATTGTGATAAAATGTACAAACATGTTTTTTTCATGAGGGAGAACAAATGAACATCAACCTTGCAAAGTGTTAAAAATATGGAGGCACTGGGGGAAAAATACAATCAACATAAACAAGAGACTATAACTTACAGAATCATTGTATTATGCTTCCTTTAATTTAACAAAGGCAATATACCAAAGTAAATGCAGATAAGAAGGGAGCATAGAGGAGGTGTGTGAGATCCTTTGCAATGGTGGTGTCTGACTCTTCTATTTTGATTTAAGGTTATATTTCCTTTTGCTGCTTCCTAGCTGTCATGTTTTTTCTCTTTTTCTTTTTCCTCTCTACCTTCTCTGACCCTTCCTCCTGCTTTGTGGAAGAAATATATATGTCCTTATATAGACAGTGCTGAGGGTGGTGAACACATGAATATGTGAGTATACAGGGAACCATCAATTGTTTACTTAGGATGGAATGTATGGTGTGTGAACAAAACCATCTTATAAAAAATGGGTTGATGGCAAAAACTTGAGGACAATATACTGAGTGAAATAAGCCAGACACATAAAGACAAACATTGCACAGTCTCACTGATAGGAACTAATTATAATATGTATACTCATAGACATGAAATATAGGTTACCAAGTTATACAACGAGGTTAAAGAATGGGGAGCGGTTGCATAGTATCAGTAGAATGTTCAACTAGGATGAGCTTACATGTTTGGAAATGAACAGAGGTAAAGGTAGCATATTGTGAGAATTACTGACAGTGATGAATGATGCATGAATATGTTGGAAAGGGGAAGCTCAGAGCCATGTATGTCATGAGAAGAAATGATGAGAATGTATAAATCTGAATCCTGTGGTGGGCAATGACCATGATTAACTGTAGAAATATTAGAAATCTCTTTCATGAACCAGAACAAATGTATGACACTACAACTAGAAGTTAATAATAGAGGGGCATATAGGGAGGAAATATATACCTATTGCAAACTATATACTATGGTCAGTAGCATTTCAATGTTCTTTCATAAACAGTAACAAATATACTATACCAATACCATAAGTCAACAATGGAGGTAGGGTGGTTTGGGATATGGGGGGATTTGAGTTTCCTTTTCTTTTTCTTTTTTCTTCTTTTTCCTTTCTCTTCTTTGTCTTTATTTCTTGTCTGGAGTAATGAAAATATTCTAAAAATTGAACAAAAATTAATTGTGTTGATAGATGCACAGCTGTATGTGGGTACTGGGGGCAATTGATTGTACACTTTGGATCTTTGGATAATTGTATGCTATGTGAACAATCACAATAAAAAATTTAAAAATGCATTGATTAATAACAACAAACCACCTATGGTATTTGACAATGTTTATTTTCATGGCTATAAGACAAGAATGTTCATTTAAAGTACTTTCAAAGCATTGTGCATGGCATATAATCAACTGATGGTAGTTGAGTTCTCCCAGCATTGCTGTATCTAGTTCTCTTAAAGAACTGGTAAGGTAGATAAGAGGATTTCCTATCTTAAAATAAAAAAAAAAAATGGGTTTAGGAAATTTAATTATTTTTCCTGTCCAAACCTAGGGATTTGGAAGGAACAATGGCATAAAGTTGAAATCTAGACTTTTTGAAAACTGAGGAAAATTATATGAATGTTTTGAGACTGAATTTCCTTACTTGTAAATGAAAAATAGTAACATGAACACTCTATTTTAAAACAAAACTAAGGATATAATTAAGGAACAACTCAAACACTGGCACTAATATAATTCATTGGTACTAATAGAATCTGTACCATAAAACTGGGAAGGCCTTTCTAAGAAAGTTAACATTTGATCTGATAGAAGTCCTAAATAGAAAGTTAAGTCATGTGAAGAACATTCTAGACAAAAGAAAAAAAGTGAATGTGTTTAAGTTGTACCTTTCTAGAAGCCTAAAGAAGAACTGAATGAATGGGAGAAAGAAAACAAGGAGAGAGTGTTAGCAGTTCAGGTTAAAAAGATAGGCAGAGACCAAATTATATAGCAGTTTGTAATCTGTGAGGAACTTGAACTTTCTTACAATACAGTAGGAATCAATGGAAGTGTTTTCAACAGGGCAGTAAAATGATGGTATTTACATCTTTGAAATGCTCACACTGTATTTACTGAGCAGAATCAGTTATGGTGGGATCAGGCTATTACAATAATCCCAGAAATAAGACAGATTAACTAAGGAGTTAACACTGGAGATGAGAAGCAGCAGCATATTTTGAAGTTTGGGGAGCAGTGAGTGATGTTCCATGGTCAATTTGAGCTTATACCAATTCTCAGGAGCATGAGATTTTGTCCCAGATGTTGGCAAACCATACAAGTCAATCTTCCCAACTTACCTCATCCCAATGTCAGGGTTATGAGTACACCAGAGATCATGGAATGTTGATAGAAAGAATGATGTGGGATGGGAGGAAGGGATACATCACTCTGAATGTTTGGTTTGAGCAGGGGCTGTATTTTTGTAGAATAAGACAGAGTGAGTCTTTTGGAGGAATCTTCAATGGGAAACCATCCAAATGCAACAAGAAAAGAAGCAAAATAGTTTATTATGGTAAATGCAGATAGGAGATTGGTTAATGAGAATATATTGAAATTTGTCTGGGCTGTTTCTCATTTCTCATTTAAACAATGAAATACAGTAATCAGTTAATAGGGACAGTGGGTGGTATGGTACAGTTGGTATGGGTGAGGGGACATCTTTGAGGAGATAAGATAATATTTAACTTAATTGTATTAAAAACCTGGAGACCAAACAGGGAAAATATAGAAAGGACACTTGACAAGATTTTTATGCAGAATTACTTGTTTGCATTGTGTGGTTACCAACTTAAAGTGAGACCAAAGAGATTTTTTGAGCATTATTCAGATGTTCTAGTGCATGATCAGAAAAAGAAATAGTTGACATTAACTGAGACTCTACTTTAACATGGAAAAAATGAAGGAAAATTGTGTCAGAGGTGGTTACAGGGGTTTATTTTAATGATGAATTTTGGATTCTATCCCTAGTAAGGAGAGCAATATAAATAAAATTGGATAATTAGAAAATAAAAATGTCTTGGGTAAATGTCTTGAGGTTGTAAATCAATAAATATTAAATATAATAATTACTGTATCAGGGAGGTTGATAGGGAAAACTTTGAAAAAGAAGAAAACAAAAATGCAGGACCCTAGTAACAAATAAAAGGAGAAACAGAGCTCTAATTGAACATAGGTTGAGATGTATTAAAATTCTGTACAAATGAAGAGCAAAAATTAAGCAAAAGTTTCAAGGATACATTTGAGAGCTAAAGGACAGACAATATTGGAAAGAGAAAAGACTTTCTAAGAAGGGAAGCTGTTTGAGCAAATCCTAGAGTAAAAAGAAAAGGGGGAGGGAGTAGATCATGATTCTTTACTTGACTGGAAAAAGAGCTCAATTGCACTTCCCCTTACACACTGTAAATTGAATTAAAATATATAGTTATGGATCTGGGGTATGATTAGAATACAAATATAATATAATAAATTATATGTGCTTTAAGTGATTGAAATGATTTAACTGCAGAATTCATTGCTCCTGGTTTCATGACAAAATTCTGAGAATCAAAGAAACCAACTGTCAGAGAAACTGAGAAATTAGAAGTCCAATGCTAGTGTCCTAATCAAATTACAAAACAGGAAAATGCAGCCAAAAAATGTAAATGCACAGATAGAAACCAATTGGAAATTACAGAAACAAATCTCATTACAATGATGGAATTTGTTCTCTTGGGCTTTTCTGATATATCCAAGTTCCACTGTTTTTTTTTTGGTTTTTTGGAGTATGCTTAGTCATCTATATGATTATTCTAATGGGCAATGGCATCATAATTCTAATAACAGAAGTAGAATCCACACTTCAAGCCCCAATGTATTTTTTTCTCAGCAAATTTTCCTGCTCATGGATCTTTGGATCCAGAAATTTTCTTTTTTGGCCTGTGCTACTCAAATATGCTTCATCCTGATGCTGGGAGCCACTGAATGACTCCTTCTCATAGTGATGGACAATGACTGCTATATGGGCATTTGTAACCCTCTGCACTATGCACACATGGGTACTGCGATTCCTATTTGGATTAATGGGAAAGATTCAGAAACAGTTTTGGTGTGTAGCTGATTGTGTACACAAGGTTCAGCAGAGAAACTTCTATTTTAAAGAGGATATGAGGGGTGTGAAGTCATGTAACCAGAACAAGATGACAAGTGGGGGAAAAGGGAAACCCTGGACTGTGCAGCAATAAAAAATCTCCAAAGTAGATACATGGACTGTATGAAGAGTAGTTTATAATATTAGAATTCTTCAATCCAATGCCTAGTAGGTAAGCCATTAACGCAAATTTCTGTAATGTGGGAAGCAATGTAGTCATTTCAGGTTACTTGCTTTCCTGAAACTTTGCTTTGCTTTATTATAAATTGGTGATTTTTCATACTTGAGTGTTGTTGTAGCCTTCAGATAATGTTTAAAATGAATTCAGTACAATGAAAGAAACAAAAAGTCAACTTCTCATTTTACAAAAATCTCCATGAGGGAACAATAACTTTCTGCCAGTACAGCCTGAAATTCAAACACTCAATTTCATCAGGAAGAACCTGTGAAATAAACACAATTTGAGGAATATTCTTTAAAAGGATGGTTCTGCAGTTTTCTAATATGTCCAGATGAAGGAAATAATTGAGATTTATTCAGATGAAAGAGAATAAATGTACATGTAAAAGAAATGCCACATTTTATATGAGACTGGACACTATTTTTGCTTTGTGCCTTTCTATGTTTCTATCATTATTATTATTATTAACATTTTCTTTGGTCTATAGGACATGATTGGGTAATTGTTGAGGTGGGAACCAGGACCCCAGATGAGATAATTATACTACAACCAGGTTAATTTTTTGATTGTGGTAATGTTCCTGTGAATATGTAAGAGAATATCTCTGTTCTTAAGTGAAATACTACAAGAATAATTAAAGAAACTGATTTTTAAAAAATAAATTTAAAATTGTTAAAGAAAACCTTATTATACATGGAATATGAAACAATTTTAAATTGGTGAAAACAGAAATTAAATAAAAACAATTCACATGTGTCAGTTTCCCTGCTCATGAAGGCACAGTGTCAGATCAGGGTGAGATTACACTGACCTGCTTTCATGGGATATGAGAAGAATGGTCACAGTCAGTGACCCTTGAGCCTACTCCCTTGGGCTTCAGCAAATTCAGGGATGAGAGGTTGGGAAAGTCTTCTTCCTTTGTTAATAAACTTGCTTTCAGATTTGGAACAAATTATGTGCCATGTTTGTGGTTCATCTCTCCCAAGTCCAACACCTTGTAAAAGGAGGACATGAAGTGGGCATTCACAGTTAATTACATATCATTATAACTGTCAGAGCCAGGCTATGTTGGTTCCCAGGACACGGATATCCCTCAAGGCAATGAAAATTCCTGGACCAAGGAAGAAACAATATTCTGTTTACACCATCTCACCTGCCCTCTGGGAGTCTCCATCCCTGTCCCCAGTCATGCCTCCAACTCACTCAACAAAAAAATGTCAGCCTCTCCATGTATCATATGTTCTCTATATCACAAGACCACCTTGACTGTCATACAGCATTTAGGCCCAGAATGAGATTTCTGGCAAGTATAAATAGAGCAAGCAATCCCACCACTAAGACAGCCATGAGGCAATCCTAATGTCACCTATAAACAGTGGATATGGTAGACACCACAAAAGTATCCAAATTTCTCTGACTTAAAGTGGGTTCATTGACTACACATGGGCATGCCTCATGGTAGGCTCTGCTAAGTAAGCACCCACAATGCTAAGATGCTTGTCATAGATCCAGTGGTAATTTCTGTGCCATTGAAAAAAAAGGCAGACCCAAGCTTGGCCAGAGGCATTTCATTACCATTCCATCTACCCCACACCCAAATCAAATTTTCCCTTGGGCATTCCTGTATAGCATCCTCCAGAAACTGTCAAAACCTCATCATCCATCAGGGCTGCAGGTGATCCTTGGGGCTGCAGAATCATCCTCATATACCTACAACAAACTGCACAGGCCACCACACCTCCACCATCTCCTGCACACTTGGAGTTCCCATTAGATTTTCAGACCACAGGGCAGCCATTGGGATAGAGACCTTTTGCTTAGGAACCTGATGACTATTGTGAGGCTTGATATGGTCTGCATAATTTGTGCATGCATGTTCCAAGCACTCACCAGAAGTCTAGGCTGCATTGGAACCTGGGCTGACTCTGTTTCCTCCACAGCTTCAAGACCCAGTGAGATTTCATTCCTGAGGTATCTTATCTTGGGATTGCTTGCTGTCTATTAGGCACACCTGGGTACAGGGATTCCTATTTGGAGTAATGGGAAAGATTCAGAAACACTTGGTGTGGTTTGTAGCTGACAGTGCACACAAGGCTCAGCACAGAAGTCTCTTTTTCAAAGTGGATATGAGGGAAGTGAAGTTGTGTAACTGGAACTAGTTGACAAGAGGGGGTGAAGGAAACTTAGCACTGTGTAGCAATAAAAAATACCCCAAGGAAAATACATGGACTGTATGAAGAGTACTGTGTATAATATTAGAAATTTTTAATCCAGTGCCTGGTAGATAACCCATTAATGCAATCTTGTGCAATGTGGGAAGTAATATAGCTATTTCAAGTTACTTGCTGTGCCGGTTTGAATGTATTGTGTCCCCCAAATGCCATTATCTTTGTGGTCTTGTGTGGGGCAGGCGTTTCGGTGATGGTTGGATTTGCTTGGAATGTGCCCCACCCAGCTGTGGGTAATGAGATGTTCCCTTGGAGGCGTGGCCCCACCCATTCAGGGTGGGCCTTTATCGGTGGAGCTATATAAATGAGCTGACTCGGGGGGAGGAAAGAGAGTGCAGCTGGGAGTGATGTTTTGAAGAGAAGCAAGCTTGCTAGAAAGGAAAGTCCTGGGAGAAAGCCGTTTTGAGGCCGGAGCTTTGGAGCAGATGCCAGCTGCCTTCCTAGCTAGCAGAGGTTTTCCGGATGCCATTGGCCATCCTCCGGTGAAAGTACCCGATTGCTGAGGTGTTACCTTGGATGCTTTGTGACCTTAAGACTGTAACTGTGTAGTGAAACAAACCCCCGTTTTATAAAAGCCTATCCATCTCTGGTGTTTTGCATTCTGCAGCATTAGCAAACTAGGACAGATTTTGGTACCGAGAGTGGGGTGCTTTTGCTGCTGACTCTGCAAATACCAAACATGTTGGAATGGCTTTTTAAGTGGATAAGGGGAAGATTCTGGAAGAATTGTGAGGAGCTTGATAGAAAAGGCCAAAACTGCTTTAAAGAGACTGTTTGTGGAAATATGGACTCTAAAGATACTTCTGATGAGGCCTTGAACAGAAAAGGTGAATGTGTTGTTGTAAACTGGAAGAAAGGCGATCCTTGTTTTAAAGTGGCACAGAATTTGGCAAAATTGAGTCCTGGTGTCAGATGGAAGGAAGAATTTAAAAGTGGCAACCTGGAATACTTAGCTGAGGAGATCTCCAGACTACTTGTGGAAGATATACCCTGGCTTCTCCTTGCAGCTTATAGTAAAATGCGAGCAGAGAGAAACTTAGAACTGAACTCTTGGTTTCCAAGAAACCAGAAGCTGATGGCTTGGAAAATTATGAGCTTCCAGGGGGTGGAATCCCAGAAGCTACAGCCCAACGTGAGGATGTAACCAAACATGGAACCCAGCCACCATTTCAGTACAAGCCAGGATTGGAGATGGAATTATCCAGAAAGGATTTGTGGAAAGTCCTATTGTCTGATGGCTTTGACCCCTGCATGCTTCATGCAAAGCCAACAGAATTTTTGTGAGATCTTTATAGACAGAGTCATTGCCGGTCTGGACTGGAGGAGACAGACAAGGAAAAAATTGAAGGAAAAATCTCTTCAAAGACAGAGCCATGGAGGTTGAGGTCTGGAGTCAGGAGGTATCTGGCTGGGAGAGCAGAGCAGCCCACATGCATGGAAAGGGTGAGTTTGCCCTGGAGGTCAAGGGTGGGCTTTCCGCCTAGATGCTCTGGAACAGTTTTGCCACCTCAGGTCTCAGAGAGGGTGAAGCACATTTCCAGGGAATTGAGGAGAGCCTGGCTGCCACCCCACTGTTCTGAAGGGATTGAGCGTGTGCCCCGGAGATGGAAGGGAATCCGGGAGCTGCCCCGAGGTTTGAGGAGGGTGGAGCCGAGAAGGTGGTCTCCCCAATGTGTGGAAATGTTGGAGCACTCACTCAAGCATTTGGAGAGGAAACAGCTGCCAAAAAGGCCCTTGGGAAGGGTTAGGCTCCCACTCTCTCAAGCCCCAAGGATGCAACATTGTTCTGTAAATGACTCTCAGACTTTGAAATCTAATGGAGTTTGTCCTGCAGGTTTTAGGAACTGTTTTGGTCCTGTTAAACCTGTTTTCCTTACTGTTTCTCCTTATGGCAATGGAAATGTTTATCCTATGAATGTCTGTCTTTTGTATATTGGGAGCACATAACTTGTTCTAAGTTCACAGATCCACAGCTAAAGAAAAATTATGCCTTAGGACTGACCATGCCTAAATTGATTTTGATGGGATTTTGTACTTGACTATTGTTACTGAGATGATGTAAGTTTCTGTGATATTGTGATGAAATGAATGTGTTTTGTATTTGGAAAGATAATGTCATTTTGGGGTCAGGGGGTGGAACGTGCTGGTTTGAATGTATTGTGTCCCCCAAATGCCATTATGTTTGTAGTCTTGTGTGGGGCAGGCGTTTTGGTGATGGTTGGATTTGCTTGGAATGTGCCCCACCCAGCTGTGGGTAATGAGATTTTCCCATGGAGGCGTGGCCCCACCCATTCAGGGTGGACCTTTATCGGTGGAGCTGTATAAATGAGCTGACTCGGGGGGAGGAAAGAGAGTGTAGCTGGGAGTGATGTTTTGAAGAGAAGCAAGCTTGCTAGAAAGGAAAGTCCTTGGAGAAAGCCGTTTTGAGGCTGGAGCTTTGCAGCAGATGCCAGCTGCCTTCTTAGCTAGCAGAGGTTTTCCGGATGCCATTGGCCATCCTCCGGTGAAAGTACCCGATTGCTGAGGTGTTACCTTGGATGCTTTGTGGCCTTAAGACTGTAACTGTGTAGTGAAATAAACCCCCATTTTATAAAAGCCTATCCATCTCTGGTGTTTTGCATTCTGCAGCATTAGCATACTAGGACACTTGCTTTCCTGAAATTTTGCTTTGCTTTATTATAAAGTAGTGATTTTTGATACTTGTGTGTTGTTTTAGCTTATAGGTAATGTATAAAATGAATTCAATACAATGAAAGAAACAAAAATTAAACTTCTCATTTTTAAAAAATCACCATGAGAGCACAATAATTTTCTGCCGATACAACCTAAAATTCATAAACTCAATTTCATCAGGAAGAAACTCTGAAAAGAAACACAATGTGAGGAATACTCTTTAAAAGGACAGTTCAGCAGTTTTCTAATATGTCTAGAAGAAGGAAATAGTTGAGATATATTCAGATGAAAGAGAATAAATATACCTGTAAAAGAAATTCCACATTTGATATGAGACTGGACACTATTTTTGTTTTGTGCCTCTCTACATTTCTATCATTATTATTACTATTAACTGTCAGAAACCCAGAAAGAAGAGTCTAACATATAGAAGGAATGTCTGATCCAGGAGCCCTGCTGCTTAACTCACAGAAAATAGTTGCCCCATAAACTAAAGAATGAAGGCCATTCAAGTTTGTTCCAACCACAGTGGTGCCTCAAAGGTGGGTAAGGCATGGTCAGATATGTTCATAAGATGAACAACCAGAAAGTCCTGCTCTCCCTAGATAGATAACACAGCTACATTTCAAAGAAGAATAATGCTCAAAAACCTAGCAACCAATCAGCCCAGAAATTAAAAGGCACTCACCCAGTCAAGGCACAGATCACACTCTGCAGGCACCATTCCCCCCAACACCCTCCCATCCCAACATGGGTTTTTGCTTTAAAAAATGCTGCTCTCAGATAGAGAGTTGGAGCCATTTTCCTTTCTTTCTTTTCACTGGCTCCCACCTGCTTTCTTCCTCTAATAAACCTTAAACTCTATACTTAAAGCATGGATCGCTGTATTGTGTGGATTCCTGAATGACTCTGACCTAATATTTGGTGCTGAAACCCAGGACAGAGGACTGCCTGAGGTTTAAGTTTCCTGGCCCCTTAGGTAATGGGGTAGACTTCCAGTTGACTCCATTCCCTGAACTACAGCCATTCAGTTTTCCATGTATTCAGCATCTTCTGTCCATCAACTCAGACCTCCTTGATGTGATGCTAGCTTACCCTCATGGCTCTCAAACATCTACAACTAATTTGGCCCTAGGTAGGCAAGTGATGTCTTTCTGCCCAGATCCCCCTAGGGAGTTTTGTTCAGTGTGCCATGGACTACATGGCCCACCTCAGTGTGGTGCCTTGACCAGCTTTAATGTGGTGCTCAGCTTCATAAACCTAGGAAAACCTGAGCACTCAGTCAAAACTCTCTGATGCTCTGTGAATGTCTCTCCCCATTGCAGCATTCAAAGTAACACATGGGATTCCTTGGGTGAAAGTCTACATGCATTTCCTGACCCCCAATGGCAAACCAGGGATGCCTGCTTTGTTGTTGTGATGGGTCATATGGGTCTGGTCTGTTAGTCTCACTTGAGCAATGTTTTGGGTGGCTTCCTTAAGCCTCTACAGGAGTAGGGAGCTGCGGGTCTCCCCATGGGTGATCTCCATGAGCCTCTGATGAACATAGTCCCAATTCATGTCAACCTTATCCAGGGAGACCATAAGCCTCTAAAGGAGAGGGGGGACCATGGGTGTCTCACAGGCAATCTCCATAAGCCTCTGATGAGCAAAGTTCCATACAGGGAGACTGTAAGCCTCTAAAGGAGCAGGGAACCATGAGTCTCCCATGGGTGATCTCCATAAGCCTCTGACAAGAAAAGTTCCCTAACAAACCTCAAGCCTCTCAAATTTCTTAAATAATCATGGGTAATATACAGTCACTTTTCAGTAGCTCCAAAACTGAATTACCTCCTAAATCTACCCCCTCACATGTTTAAACTTCAATTAAAAGGGAGAAGTAGAACCAACATAATTTGGCCACAGTGTCCTTTAAAAACAACAAAAAGATTAGCCAGAAAATGGCACTTTCAATAGGCAAATTCTCACTGAATTTTATAATTATATCTGGTGCAATGAGAAGTGATCTGAAGCTGCTAATCTCAAGCTTTTTAAACTGTTCATTCCCAGATATTTTTTGCCACTCTATCATCTCCTACCAAATCCTCCTCCTTTACAAAAAAAACTTCTAAGTCTTCCACTTTCCTTTCTACAAAAGTCAACCCTGAAAAGCCTTTAAACAGCTTCTGCTTCTTTAACCCTGCAAACCATCCCTTTCATAACTATACTCTCCCTCTCAATTCCTCTCCAACCCCTTCCACTCCTCTTCCCTCATCCTTAAACACTTCTGCTCCCTATTGCCCTTAACCACTTCCCTTCCCAAACCTACCCCCACCCCTAACAAGTCTTAGCCTCTAATTTACAAACACTAAATTTACATCCCAGTAAGCTGCTTCAGTATATAAATAAACTCTTGCTATGCAGTCCCTTCAAAGCCTTATCACAAAAAGTCAGCCACTCTCCTTAACTACTTCCAACAAAAAGGATATAAAGTTTCCAAAAATAAAAAAACAATTTTCTAACCACAAGTCACTTAGAAATTTCCCTCTCCCCTAACAAAAAGAAAACTTATTTCTCTATTTAATGAGAGATCATGTGAGCCTAACTGTTTAAAACCATGTTTTCAAATGCCCTGATCCATGTCTCAGGGGCTGTAGATCTCCCCTCAGCTGTCCAGAAATTTTTCCTAGAGTACTGGGACTGGGAAGCCCAGGTGGAAATGCCCACAAGAGACAAACACCAAATGCATCTGAGTTAGGATAGCTTTGCAATTGAGAATTTCCCTGTGCTGGGTAAGTGTAATCTTTTGCTTATTGTGTTCACTTTGCTTTCTTTTGTTTCAATTAGTCTGGAGTGTAGTAATGATAATTAAGTTGATCCA
The DNA here is from genome assembly GCF_015220235.1 of Choloepus didactylus. NCBI lineage: Eukaryota > Metazoa > Chordata > Mammalia > Pilosa > Megalonychidae > Choloepus > Choloepus didactylus. Next base: position 4,860,324 of record NC_051316.1, read on the forward strand.
AGCATGCAAACTCAGTGGGTTTAAGCCCCACTACTGTAACCCCAGACTTGTAGTTCTCCTTTTAACTTTTGTGCAGTTTACAGAGTTTGCGTTTGTGTGAAAAACCAGTTACATTTAAACAGCTCCTACTCCTATGTTCTGTCTTTATGATTTCTTTTGCTATTTCTCAGCCATGGGAAACTCTCAAATTGTGCCAACTACATATCCCTTAAAAACTATTCTTAATAATTGTTCTAAATTTAAAAAGTGTCATTAAAATTGTTAATGAGTTATAGCTGCAGTCAGCTAGACTTTATGTGTGGTATGGCTAGCTATACCAAACTGTCTCAAGAAAGACAAAGAAATCTGCAAGTTAAAAGAAAAGTTACAGTTTTAAAAAGGTATATGTGGAACTTCCACCTCTGCTTTAATATCAAGAATTCCAAAGCAATTAAATAAAAGAAATAATAATGTAAATGTGCTAGCCTATCAGTTTTTAAAATTAAGTCAAAAAGAATTTAGTCAAAAGGGTCCTTGCAAAAACCTGAAATTGCTTAAAGGACATAAAAAGTAACTAATACAATTTAAAAATCAGCAAAAGTGTAAATTGTCAAACCAGTGTTGTAGAATTATATCTCTACTAAGGAATCTGATAATGAAAACTTTAATGCACTCTCTATATAAAGATCAGGCAGCTAGGGAAAATTGTTCTCATATGCCAAATAATGATTTGTGTTCTGATGGTAAAAAACCAGTTATTTCTTCTAATATAAAAGCATATTTAACACAGTTTCACCCTAAAACACTAAAATACATTTCCAAATAATAAAAAGCAAAAAAGTCTTAATATAATAACTAAAACAAATGATTCATATCCTCCAAGTCCTATATTAGAAGCTTGTACTTCAAGACAAGCTAAGCAGTTGAAAGCCATAAATATTTTCAAAAAAGCCAAAGATTGTTTATTGCTGTTTCAAAATGCATTGAATAAAATGTTTAGAAATATTTAGCATCATTCTAACAAGTTTAATTTTGGTGGTAATAGCATGTCGTATAGAGGGTATAAAGAATGTTTTTCTAATTAAGGGGAAAAGGAAAGAAGCCTTGTCCTAAATGACTGTTTAGGAATGTGGGATGAAGTCTGGATGAATAGGAATGTGAGATAAAGTCTAGATGTATACAGAAAGTTGCAGAATGTCTGTAGAGCAGAAAATTTATTTCTGTAGTCAAGGTTGAAAGATAGATACGGAAAGCTGTAAAAAGATTGTGAAAACAATTATTTCTGGGACCAAAGTTAAAAAATGATAAAAACTAGTAATAACACTGCTTAACAATAAAACCTCAGAACTTAAAGAAAAAAGTGGTTTTATAAAACAAAATAGCAGTATATACTTTAACCACCACCCAAATCAGTAATTAATATTTAATGTTGTGGGTATGCACCTAATAATTTATAAAATATAATTTTATATTTTGCACTGTGCTGCAAGATCCTCATATTAAGGTCTCCTACTGTTTTTATTAAGAAAAAAGTTTCCTTAAATTATGGAGGTGTTATTTCTTAATAAAAGGTTGTAGAAGTGTTTTTCTGAGTAATCAGTGTACAATGCAAAAAGTGTCTTTCATCAAAAGTAACTTCTTGTACTTTATGTTAACATTATTATGTCCTTGATTGTTTATTTAAATTCTTGTATTAAGCACTCTTTACTTTTAAATTATTGTCTGTCCCTATACTATTATTTGAATAGGAAGTTACTTAATGAAACCCAAACTGGCTGAATGATGACCTGATAAGTCTTAGGCCTTTTCTAATAGAAAACATAGTTTTAAAGTGTAACAAACAAACCCATAACACTAGCACAAAATCCCTTGAACAGCCTTGTTTAGCCAGTAAATAAAACTATGTTTACTTATTTTATATTAAATAGAACTCTCTAAATGTATAAATATTTATTTGTTTTCTAACCTATCCATGACTCAAATAAATATGTCCATCAATTACTTTGTAATCACTGTAATAAACCTGGAATATATAAAGAAAACTTAATATCTTCATTTCATCTTCTCATCAAACCTCAAATATTTAACAATATTAAGTTAGCATACCACATCAAAAATAATAATGAGAATACTTTGCCAAGTAATTAATTAAATTAGAAAGTCTTCTCCTTGTAATCACAAAGCAAAAGCTTTAACCCATATCCTCCTAATATGTCCCAAACCTTAAAACATAAAAAGGTGGGCATAAAAGGCAACCATGAAATGGTAAATAGCAAAATACTCCCAAATACTCTAATTTAATATTTGCCATACAAGATTATAAAGCTTATTTGTAGTAGCACCTTTGTTCAGTAATATAGTAATCAACATATACATAAAGCCAATATGCCATAAGAATTTAACAAAACTAAGAAAACAAAATACTTTCATGAATTTCAAAATTCATGCAAAGTTAAATCATGTGTATTTTTAAGAGAAACAATGTAACACCTATACATTCCATTAATCCTTGCCAAAAATTGTTTATTATTATTTCAAGATGCATTAACTAAAGTGTTTTAATTATTTAGCAATATTCTAACAAGTTTAAAACTATATTTTTAGTAAAATTTTATAAAATGTTTTCCTGAATAATCAATGTAAAAGGCAAAATGTCTGTTCTATCAAAATAACTTATTGCACTCTATGTTAACTTTATCATGCCCTTGTTTGTTTAAAAATAATGTCTTCTCACTTTCAAAAGAGCTAAGTCTTGTCTTTAACTTTAATTAAAAATAATAAATAAATAAATACTTCTTCAAACCTAATAACTTTTAATATTTTACTTTCTCAAGGTCAAACCCTAAAGAATATCTTTTATTCCCAACAATTACAGAGAATCCATTCTCTCACCTTGGAAGAAAAAATAAACTTCCAAAAAATGATTAAATTCATGTAATATGTTATATGTTCAGAAGAAATGTTTAGACAATGTTATAAAAATTAAAAACTTCAAAACTTTTTTTGATTACTGTTGTACATAAAATCAAACAACAATGTAGTACTTCTAGTTATAATTTCAGTTATTTTTAAAGTGTTATCTGTCACAAAAACAGCCAAATTTCCTTGTTAAGTTACATTGTTTTACTCTAATACTTTTGTAAAAGTACTTGCAGTTAGCTATAAGTCAGAGCTTCATCTTCAACAACAGCAAAGAAACACTTTTAAAAAGAGGCAAGGCAAGTATATAAATTATGTTCTACCCATTATCTAACATAACCCTAGTAAAAATGTAAAGAAAAATTAGACCAAGCTCCTAGTACTGTGCCTGCATGCTCTCTCCCCATGAGTTATTGATAAGACCCATTTCTGTGGTCTCTAAAGCTATAAGGGTGTCAACCACATCACGTGGACATGCTCCAGAAGTAAGTGACACATGCTGTTACTGAAAACACCTTTTACTACAAACAACTTTGCCTCTGCCTACCAGAAAAGACTCAGTCACTTTGGCTTTTCAGTGGACACTGCCTCCAGAATGGTTCTGCTGTGTAGCATTGGAGGGCACTGTAAAACAGCCAAATGGAACCCTGGAGCCCACTGTCTGGTTTCCCAGAGGACCAATGAAGCTGTGCTACAACTGTACAAAGAAGATACCTCCTGGAGCTGTAATTGCCAGTGTGATGTGGTTGAAACTTAAAAACATAATTAACACTAAGGCCTGCTCTTATGAGGGGAGAGCATGTATGACATTGTAAACTTAACACCCAGTGCAGCTCAAGAAAAACTTGAGCATTCATTAGCATATGCTACACATATATACCAAGTAAATATAACAATGTCTCTTTGATATTAAATCATATGCAAAATAATAATAACATTAAAATTATAGTAAACTAAATGCATTTTCTAAGTGGTTAATGAATTTACCATGAAATAGAAAATAGCCCTTATTACCATAGTTTTTATTCTTCTTGTCACTTGTTTGTCTTGTTGTTGCCTGTATTGTATCTGTAAGTTTATGTCCAAAGCATCTTCCAGATTAGTATAAAAACCTATTCATCCTTGCTCAGAAAAAGCAGTTACAAGAAAAATGCATCTGACCACTTTCCCTTTTATAGAAGATGCTCACAAAATGTCATTTCTTAAAAATAAGAAAATGCCTCATAAAAAGAAGGATTTAATTGCTGAGTAAGTCTGAGTAAGTAAGAAATATTCAATAAAACTTTCTCTAAGCCTGAGTAAGTAAAAATTACTCAATAGAACTTTCTCTCAAATTTTCTTTCATTCTTTTTTATGCCTATACAAGCTATTCTACTCCCCCTTATGGGGCCAGTAATTATACTTATATTAATATTCCTTCTTGCTCCTTGCCTCTTACAATGTCTAATTAAATTTATCAGTAGGTCAATAGCAGCCATGACTAACCAGCAAAACTCCAAAAACATACTACTGCTACAATGAAAAATTAAAAATCTGCTCCTGCCACAGCAAAAGACTCACTACCAGCCAGTTCCAGCAGAAGATATCCAAACATCAATCTAATAATGCTAAAACTTAGTTCAAAGCAACTCTTCCTTAACTCCATCCATGCCTAGCTGGAAGTAGCTAAAAGAAGAGTGTGACACCCTGATTCTCTACAAAGGTTGCTTCAACCTAAGTTAAAGTGTTAACCCAAAACTCAACCCAAACCTGAACCAATTTTTTATTAAAAATAAAAGGCAGGAATGTCAGACCCCTAGAAAAAAAGAGTCAAATATATAGAAGAAATGTCTGATCCAGGGGCCCTGCTGCTTAACTCACAGAAAATAGGTGCCCCATAAACTAAAGAATGAAGGCTGTTCAAGGCTTTTCTGGTTGTTCATCTTATGGACATATCTGACCTTGCCTTACCCACCTTTGAGGTACCACTGTGGCCTAGACTTCTAGTCTAGATGAGATATTTGTACTGCAACCAGGTTAATTAAATGACTGTGGTAATTTTCCTGTGAATACATAAGGGAATATCTCTGTTCTTAAGTGAAATACTACAAGAATAATTAAAGACACTGACATCTTTTTAAGATAAATTTAAAATTGTTAAAGAAAACCTTATACAGGGAATAGAAGCAATGTTAAATCAGTGAAAAAAGAAATTAAATAAAAATTCACGTGTTGGTTTCCCTCCTCATGAAGGCACAGGCCAGATCAGTGTGAGATTACACTGACCTGCTTTCATGGGATATGAGAAGAATGGTCACAGTCAGTGCCACTTGGGTGTAATCCCTTGGATTTCAGCAAATTTGGGAATGGAGAGGTTTGGGAAGTCTTCTTCCTTTGCTAATGAACTTCCTTTCAGATCTGGAACAAATTATGTGACACATTTGTGGTTAATCTCTCCCAAGTCAAGCACCATGTAAAAGGGGAACATAGAGCAGAGATTCACAGTGAAAGGTGTATCAATCTAACTGACAGTGCCAGGCTATGTTGTCTCCCAGGGCAGGGATATCCCTCAGGGCAATGATAATTCCTGGAACAAGGAACAAACATTATTCAGTTTATACCATCATGCATGCCCTCTGGGATTCTCCATCCTTGTCCCCTATCATGCATCCAATCCACTCAACACAAAAAATATCACCCTCTCCATGTATCATGTGTTCTTTTCATCACAGAACCACCTTGACTGCCAATAAGGATTTATGCCCAGAATGACATTTTTGGCAAGCTTAAATAGAGAAGGAAATCCCACCACTAAGACAGCCATGAGAACATCCTCATGTCAGCTATAAACAATGGACAGAGCAAACACCAGAAATTTGTACCAATTTCTCTGACTTAAAGTGAGTTCATTGAATGCACATGGGCATGCCTCATTGTAGGCTTTGCTAAGTGAGTGTCTGCAATGCTAAGCTGCTTGTCTTAGATCCAGTGGTAATTTCTGGGCCATTGGGAAAAAAAGACAGCCCCAAGCTTGGCCAGGGACACTTGATTAAAGTTTCACCTACCCCACACACAATTGGAATTTGCCCTTGGGCATTTCTTTATAATATCATCCACAGAACATCAAAACCTTACCATCCAAACAGGGCTGCAGGTGATCCTTGGGCCTCTAGAGTCATCCTCATATACCTAGGAAAAACTGCACAGGTCACAACACCTGCACCATCTCCTGCACACTTTGGGATCCCATTATATTTTCAGATGACAGGGCAGCCATTGGGATAGAGCCCTGTAGCTAGGATCCTGAGGCCTATTGTGAGGCAGGAGAGAGTCAGCATAATTTGCACATGTGCATTCCAAGCACCCTCCAGAATTCTAGGCCAATTTGGAACCTGAGCTTACACTGTCTCCTCCATAGTTTGAGCCCCAGTGAGATTTCTTCCCTGTGGTTTCCTAACTTGTGATTTCCTGCTGTAGATTAGGCACACATGGGTTCTGGGATTCCTATATGGAGTAATGGGAAAGATTCAGAAACACTTGGTGTGGTGTGTAGCTGATTGTGCACAAAAAGCTCAGCAAACAAGCCTCTATTTGAAAGTGGATATGTGGTATTTGAAGTTTTGTAACTGGAACTAGATGACAAGCATAGGAAAAATGAAACCCTGGATGGTGCAGTAATAAACAATACCTCAAGGAAGACACATGGACTGTATCAAGAGTACTGTTTATAATATTAGAAATCTTTAATACAATGCCTGGAAGATAATCCATTAATGCAAACTTGTGCAATGTGGGAAGCAATGTAGTTATTTCAGGTTACTTGCTTTCCTGAAACAATTCTTTCCTTTATTATAAAGTGATATTTGATATGTGTGTATGGTTGTAGCTTATAGATAATGTTTAAAATGAATTCAATACAATGAAAGAAACAAAAATTAAACTTCTCATTTAAAAAAAATCACCATGAGGTCACAAATACAGCCTAGCATTCATAAACTCAATTTCTTCAGGCAGAACCTCTGAAAAGAAACACAATTTGAGGAAAATTATTTAAAAGGATGGTTTAGAAGTTTTCTAATATGTTGAGATGAAGGACATAATTGTGATATACTCAGAAGAAAGAGAAATATACCTTTAAAAGAAATGCCACATTTGATATGAGACTGGACACTGTTTTTGTTTTGTGCCTTTGAACATTTCTATCATTATTATTACTATGAATATTTTGTTGGTTGATAGGACATGATTGGGTAATTGTTGAGGTTGGGACCAGGCCCCTACATGAGATATATTTATTACAACCAGATTAATTTAATGATTGTGGTAATGTTCCTGTGAATACATAAGATAATATGTATGTTCTTATGTGAAATACTAGAAGAATAATTAAAGAAACTGAGATTTTTAAATACAAATTTAAAATTGTTAAAGAAAACCTTATTATACATGGAATATGAAACAATTTTGAATCAGTGAAAAAAGAAAATTATAAAGACAGTTCACATGTGTTGGTTTCCCTACTGATGAAGGCACAGGGTCAGATCAGTGTGAGATTACACTGACCTGCTTTCATTGGATATGAGAAGAATGGTCATAGTCAGTGCCACTTGGGCCTACACACTTGGGCTTCAGTGAATTCAGAATAAAGAGTTTGGGGAAGTCTTCTTCCTTTGACAGTTAACTTGCTTTGAGATCTGGAACAAATTATGTGCCTCATTTGTGGTTTATCTCTCCCAAGTCCAGCACAATATAAAAGGGGGACATGGGATGGGCATTCAGAGTTACTTGTGTATCAGTCTAACTGACAGAGCCAGGCTATTTGGGCACCCAGGACAGGGATATTCATCACAGCAATGATAATTCCTGGACAAATAAATAAACATTATTCAGCTTACACCATCTCAGCTGCCCTCTTGGTGTCTCCATTCCTGTCCCCAATCATGCTGCTAAACCACTCAGCACAAAAAACATCAGCCTCTCCATATATCATATGTTCTCTTCCTCACAGGTCCACCTTGATGGCCACTCAGCATTTAGGCCCAGAATTAGATTTTTGGCAAGCATAAATGGAGCAAGAAATCCCACCACAAAGACAGCCAAGCGCAAATACTCATGTCAGCTATAAATGGTGGACAGGGCAAACACCTCAAAGTTGCCCAAATTTCCCTGAGTTAATCTGGGTTCATTGACTGCACATGGACATGCCTCATATTAGGCTCTGCTAAGTGAGTGTCCACAATGCTAAGCAGCTAATCTTAGATCCAGTGGCAATTTCTTTGCCACTGGAGAAAAAGGTAGGCCCAAGCTTGGCTAGAAGCACTTCATTAAATTCCAACTAACTCACCTGAAAATGGAATTTGCCCTTGGGCATGTCTGTATAGGATCCTCTGGGGTGCATCAAAACATCACAACCCAACAGGGCTGTAAGTGATCCTTGGGGCTGCAGAATCATCCTCATATACATAGAACAAACTGCACAGGCCACAACACCTCCACCATCTCCTGCACACTTGGGGTTCCCATTATATTTTCTGACACAGGGCAGCCATTGGGATAGAGCCCTGTGGCTTAGGAACCTGAGGCCTATTGTGAGGCAGGAGAGGGTCAGTGCAATTTGCACATGTGCATTCCATACACCCACCAGATTTATAGGCCACTTTGGAACCTGGGCTGTCACAGTCTCCTCCACAGCTTTGAGCTGCAGTGAGATTTCTTCCCTGAGGTTTCTTAACTTGGGATTTCCTGCTGTAGATTAGGCACACCTGGATCCTGGGATTCCTATTAGGAGTAACAGGAAAGACTCAAAAATGCTTGGTATGACATGTACCTGATTGTGCTCACAAGGTTCAACAGAGAAGCCTCTATTTGAAAGTGGATATGAGGGATGTGAATTTGTGTAAATGGAACTAGATGGCAAGCCAGGGAAAAAGGAATTCCTGGACTGCACAGCAATAAAAAATACCTCAAGGAAGATACATGGACTGTATGAAGAGAACTGTTTATATTAGAAATTTTAATCCAATGCCTGGAAGATAACCCATCAATGCAACCTTGTGCAATGTATGAAGCAATGTAGCTATTTCAGGTTACTTGCTTTCCTGAAACTCTGCTTTGCTTTATTATAAAGTGATGATTTTTGATATTTGTGTGTTGTTGTAGCTTATAGGATAATGTATGACAGAAATTCAATACAATGAAAGAACAAAAATTAAACTTCTCTTTTTAAAAACACTCACCATGAGGGCACAATAATTTTCTGCCAATACAGCCTAAAATTCATAAAATCAGTTTCATCAGAAAGAAGCTTTGAAAGAAACATAATTTGAGGAAAATTCTTTAAAAGGATGGTTCAGCAGTTTTCTAATATGTCCAGTGAAGTAAATAATTGATATATTCAGATGAAAGAGAATAAATATACCTATAAAAGAAATGCCACATTTTATATGGACAGGACACTATTTTTGTTTTGTACCTTTCAACATTAATATCATTATTATTACTATTAGCATTTTTTTGGTCTATAGGACATGATTGGGTAATTGTTGAAGTGGGGACCAGGCCACTAGATGAGATATTCATACTACAACCAGATTAATTTAATGATTGTGATAATGATCCTGTGAATACATAAGAGAATGTCTCTGTTCTTAAGGGAAATACTAGAAGAATAGTTAAAGAGACTGACATTTTTAAAACACATTTAAAATTTTAAAAAAAAAACCTTATTGTACAAGGAAAATGAAAGAATTTTAAAGTGGTGAAAAAAGAAATTAAACTAAAACATCTAACATGTGTTGTTTTCCCCCCTCATGAAGGCACTGTGTCAGATCAGGGTGAGATTACACTGACCTGCTTTCATGGGATATGTGAAGAATCATCACAGTCAGTGCCACGTGAGCCTACACCCTTGGGAAACAGTGAATTCTGGATTGGAGAGGTCATGAATGTCTTCTTCCTTTGCTAATAAACTTGCTTTCAATTCTGGAACAAAATATGTGCCATGTTTGTGGTTAATCTTTCCCAATTCCAGCACCATGTTAAAAGGGGACTTCAGGTGGGCTTTCACAGTTACATGTGTATCATTCTAACTGACAGAGCCAGGCTATGTTGGCTCCCAGGACAGGGATATCCCTCAGGGCAATGATAATTCCCAGAACAAGGAACAAACAATATTCAGTTTACACCATCACACCTGCCCTCTGGGAGTCTCCATCTCTGTCCACAATCATGCCTCCAACCCACTAAACACAAAACATATCAGCCTCTCCATGTATCATGTGTTCTCTTCATCACAGGACCACCTTGACTGTCAATCAGCATTAAGGCCCAGAATGAGATCTCTGGCAAGCATAAATAGAGCAAGGATTCCCACCACTAAGACAGCCATTATGCAATCCTCATGTCAGCTATAAACTGTGGCCAGGGCAGACAACTCAAAGTTGCCCATTTTTCCCTGAATTAAAGTGGATTCATTGACTGCACATGGGCATGCCTCATGGTAGCTTCTGCTAAGTGAGTGCATGTGATGCTAAGCTGCTTGTGTTAGATCCAGCAGTAATTTCTGTGTCAGGGGAAAAAATAGGCAGGCCGAATCTTGTTCAGGGTCACTTCATTAATATTTCACTGTACCCACACCCAATTCAAAGTTGCCCTTGGGCATTCCTGTATAGCATCCTTAAGGAAGCATCAAAACCTCACCATCCATCAGGCCTGCAGGTGATCCTCAGGGCTGCAGTATCATCCTCATATACCTACAACAAACTGCACAAGCCACAAACACCTCCACCATCACCTGCACACTTGGGAGCCCATTATATTTTCAGACCACAGGGAAGGAATTGGGATACAGCCCTGTTGTGCAGCAACCTGATGTCTATTGTGAGGCAGGAGAGGTTCAGTAGAATTTTCACATGCCCATTCCAAGCACCCACTGGAAGTCTATACCACTTTGAAGCCAGGGCTGGCTCTGTTTCCTCCACAGGTTCAAGCCCCAGTAAGATTTCTTCCCTGAGGTTTCTTAACCTGGGATTTCCTGCTGTATATTAGGCACACCTGGAGTATTTGGAGTACTGGGAAAGATTCAGAAACACTTGATGTGGTGTGTAATTGATTGTGCACACAAGGCTCAACACAGAAGCCTGTATTTGAAAGTGGATATGAGGGATGTGAACTCATGTAACTGGAAATAGATGACAAAAGGGGGTAAATGGTAACCCAGCACTGAGCAGCAATAAACAATACCCCAAGGAAGATACATGGAATATATGAAGAGTACTGTTTATAATGTTAGAAGCCTTTAATCCAATGCCTGGAAGACAACACATTAATGCAAAATTTTGCAATGCAGGAAACAATGTAGTTATCTCAGGTTATTTGCTTTCCTGAGACTTTGCTTTCCTTTGTTATAAAGTGGTGATTTTTGATACTTGTGTGTTGCTGTAGCTTATAATGTTTAAAATGATTTCAATACAATGAAAGAAACAAAAATTAAACTCTGCATCTAAAATAAAATCACCATGGGTGCACAATAACTTTCTTCCAATACAGCCTAAAATTTATAACACTCAATTTCATCAGGAAGAAACTCAGAAAAGAACCACAATTTGAGGAATATTCTTTAAAAGGACTATTCAGCAGTTTTCTAATATATCCAGATGAAGGAAATAATTGCAATATGTTTAGATGAAAGAGAATAAATATACCTGTAAAAGAAATACCACTTTTGATAGTAGGCTGGACACTATTTTTGTTTTCGGTCTTTCTTCATTTTTATCATTATTTCTATTAACATTTTCTTGGTTGTTAGGATGTGATTGAGTAATTGTTGAGGTGGGTACCAGACCCCTAGATGAGATATTTGTGTTACAACCAGATTAATTTAATGATTATGATGTTCCTGTGAATACATTAGAGAAATGTCTCCGTTCTTAAGTGAAGTACTACAAGAATAATTAAAGAAACTGACATTTTTTAAACATAAATTTAAAACTGCTAAAGAAACCTTATTATAGAAGGAATATGACACAGTGTTAAATCAGTGAAAAAAGAAATTAAATAAAGACAGTTCACATGTGTTGGTTCCCTCCTCATGAAGGCACTGGGTCACATCAGAGTAAGATTACACTGACCTGCTTTCATAGTATATGAGAAGAGTGGACACAATCAGTGCCTATTGGGCCTACTTCCTTGCACTTCAGCAAATTCTGGAATGAAGAGGCCAGAGAAGTCTTCTTCCTTTGCTAATAATCTTGCTTTCAGATCTGGAACAAAATGTATGACACATTTGTTGCTAATCTCCCCCAACTCCACCACAATGTAAAATGGGGACTTGGGGTGGGGATTCACAGATACATGTGTATCATTTTAAATGACAGTCATTGTATGTTGGCTCCCAGGACAGGGATATCCCTCTGGGCAATGATAGACCCTGGACCAAGGGACAAACAGTATTCAGTGTACATCATCATGCCTGCCCTCTGGGAATCTCCATCCTGGTCTCCAATCATGCCTCCAACCCACTCAACAAAAACTAACAGCCTCTCCATGTATCATGTGTTCTCTTCATCACAGGACCACCTTGACTGTCACTCAGTATTTAGGCCCAGAATGATATTTCTGGCAAGCATAGAGGAAGAAATCCCACCACTAGGAAAGACATGAGCCAATCCTCATGCCAGCAATAAACAATGGAAAGGGCACATACCTCAAAGTGGTCCTAATTTCCCTGATTTAAAGTGGGGTCATTGACTTCACTTGGGCATGCTGCATGGTAGGTTTTGCTAAGTGAGCACCCATGATTCTAATCTGATTATCTTAGACACAGTGGTAATTTCTCTGCCATTGGGAAAAAAAGGCAGGCCCAAGTTGTGCCAGGGGCTCTTCACCAAAGTTCCACCCACCACACACCCAATTGGAATTTGCCCTTGGGCATTCCTGTATAGCATCTGTCAGGGAGATTCAAAACCTCACCATCCATCAGGGCTGCTGTTGATTCTTGGGGCTGCAGAATCATTGTCATATAACTAAAATAAACTGCAGAGACCACAAAACCTCCACCATCACCTGCACATTTGGGGATCCCATTACATTTTCAGACCTCATGGCAGCCTTTGTGATACAGCCCTGTTGCTTAGCAACCTGATGCCTATTGTGAGGCAGGAGAAGGTCAGTGTAATTTGTGCATGTGAATTCCAAGCACCTGACAGAATTCTAGGCCACTTTGGAACCTGGGCTTATACTGTCTCCTCCACAGGTTTGAGACCCAGTGAGATTTCTTCCCTGAGGTTTCTTGACTTTAGAATTCCTGCTGTGTATTAGGCACATCTGGGTACAGGGATTCCTTATAGGAGTAATGGTAAAGATTCATAAACATTTGGTGTTGTGTGTAGCTGATTGTGCACACAAGGCTCAGCACAGAAGTCTCTATATGAAAGTGGATATGAGGGATGTGAAGTAAAGTAATTGGAACTAGATGACATGAGGGGGATAAAGGAAACCTATGACTGTGCAGCAATTACTATACCACAAGGGAGATACATGGACTGCATGAAGAGTACTGTTTATAATATTAGAAATCTTTAATCCAATACCTTGAATATAACCCATTAATGCAAACTTGTGCAATGTATGAAGCAAAGTAGTTATTTCAGGTTAATTGCTTTCCTGAAACTGCTTTGCTTTATTATAAAGTGATGATTTTTGAAGCTTGTGTGTTTTTGTAGCTTATAGATAATGTTTAAAATGAATTCAATACGATGAGAGAAACAAAAATTAAACTTCTCATTTAAAAATAAATCACCATGAGGGCACAATAATATTCTGCAATACAGTCTAAAGTTCATAAAGTCAGTTTCATCAAGAAGAACCTCTGAAAACAAACACAATTTGAAGAATATTCTTTAAGAAGATGGTTCAGCAGTTTTCTAATATGCCCAGATGGAGGAAATAATTGAAATATATTGAGATGAAAGAGAATAAATATACCATAAAAGAAGTGTCACATTTGATAGGAGACTGGACACTATTTTTATTTTGTGCCTTTCTACATTTCTATCATTATTATTACTATTAACACTTTGCTCAGTTGATAGGACATGATTGGGTAGTTGTTGAGTTGGGGACCAGGCCCCTAGATGATATATTTGTACTACAACTAGATTAATTTAATGATTGTGGTAATGTTTGTATGAATACTTAAGAGAATGTCTCTGTTCTTAAGTGAAATACTACAACAATCATTAAAGAAACTGACATTTTTTAAACATAAATTTAAAATTCTTCAAAGAAAACCTTATTATACAGGGAATATGAAACAATGTTAAAATGGTGATAAAAGAAATTAAATAAAGACCATTTACATGTGTTGGTTTCCCTCCTCATGAAGACACAGGGTCAGATCAGGGTGAGATTACACTGACCTGCTATCATTGGATTTGAGAAGAATGGTCACAGCCAGTGCCCCTTGGGTGTAATCCTTGGGCTTCAGCAAATTCAGGAATGGAGAGTTTGGGGAAGTCTTCTTTCTTTGCTAATAAACTTGCTTTCAATTCTGGAACAAAATATGTACCACATTTGTGGTTAATCTCTCCCAAGTCCAGCACCATGTAAAAGGGAGACTTGGGGTGGCATTCAAAGTTAAATCTGTATCATTCTAACTGACAAATCCAGGTTATGTTGGCTCCCAGGACAGGGATATTCCTCTGGGAAATGATAATTTCTGCACAAAGAACAATCAATATTCAGCATACACCATCATGCCTGCCAACTGGGAGTCTCCATCCCTGTCCCCAATCATGCCTCCAACCCACTAAACACAAAACATATTGGCCTCACCATATATCATGTGTTCTTTTCATCACAGGACCACCTTGACTATCATTCAACCTTTAAGCCCAGAATGAGATTTCTGGCAAGCATAAATAGAGAAAGAAATCCCACCACTAAGACAGCCATGAGCCAATCCTCATGTCAGCTATAAACAGTGGACAGTGCAGACTACACAAAGTTGTCCAAATTTCCCTGAATTAAAGTGGGTACATTGCACATTGGCATGCCTCATGTTACTCTCTGCTAAGTGAGCAACCAGGATGATAAACTGCTTGTCTTAGATCCAGTGGTATTTTCTGTGCCATTGGAAAAAAGGAAGGCCCAAGCTAGGCCCAGGAGCACTTCAGAAATGTTCAGCCTACCCCACACCCAATTTGAGTTTGCCCTTGGGCATCCCTGTTAACATGCTTCAGGGAGAGTCAAACACTCACCATCCATCAGACCTGCAGGTGATCCTTGGGTCTGTGGGATCATCCTCATATACCTACAACAGTCTGCACAGGCCACAAAACCTCCACCATCACCCGCACACTTCGGGTGTCCATTATATTTTCAGAATACAGGGCAGTCATTTTGTTAGAGCCCTGTTGCTTAGCAAACTGATGCCTATTTTGAGGCAGTAGAGGGTCAGTGAAATTTGCACATGCACATTCCAAGGACCCACCAGGATTCTAGGCTGCTTTGGAAGCTAGCCTGACACTGTCTCCACAGGTTTGAGCCCCAGTGAGATTTCTTCCCTGAGGTTTCTTAACTTGGGATTTCTGCAGTATATTAGGCACACACGGGTACAGGGATTCCTATTTGGAGCAATGGGAAAGATTCAGAAACACTTGGTGTGGTGTGTAGCTGATTGTGCACACAAGGCTCAGCAGAGGAGTCTCTACTTTAAAGTGGATATGAGGTATGTAAAGTCATGTAACTGGAACTAGATGACAAGAGGGGGGAAAAGGAAACCTAGGACTGTGTGGCAATAAACTATACCCCTAGGAAGATACATGGACTGTATGAAGAGTACTGTTTATAATATTAAAAATCTTTAATCCAATGCCTTGAAGATAACCCATTAATGCAGACTTGTTCAATGCAGGATGCAAAGTAATTATTTCAGGTTATTTGCTTTTCTGAAACTTTGCTTTCATTTGTTATAATGTTCTGATTTTTGATGTTTGTGTGTGTTGTTGTAGCTTATACATAATGTTTAAAATAAATTCAATGCAATGAAAGAAACAAAAATACTTCTTAACCTTTAAACAGTAATGACTCTGAGGGCACAATAACTTTATGCCATTCTCACCTAAATTTCATAAACTCAATTTCATCTGGAAAAACCTCTGAAAACATAATTTTAAGAATGTTCTTTAAAAGGATGGTTCAGTAGTTTTCTAATATGTCCAGATGAAGGAAAGAAATGAGATATATTCAGATGAAAGGTAATAAATATACCTGAAAATGAAATGCAATGTTTGATATGAGACTGGACACATTGTTTTTTTTTCTTTCTGCATTTCTATAATTATTATCACTACTAACATTTTGCTTGGTCTATAGGACATTATTGGGTAACTGTTTAGGTGTGGACCAGGCACCTAGATGAGATATTTTTACTACCACCAGGTTAATTTAACGATTGTGCTAATGTTCCTGTGAATACATAATAGAATGTCTGTGTTGTTACATGAAATGCTAAAAGAATAATTAAATGAATGACTTTTTTCACACATAAATTTCCAACAGCTAAGGAAAACCTTATTATATAAGGAACATATACCAATGTTAACATGATGAAAAAAATAAATTAGATGAACCAGCATCACATGAGTTGGTTTATCTCCTCATGAAGATTCAGGGACAGGTCCAGGTGAGACTACACTGAACTGTTTTCACAGCATATAAGAATGGTCACAGTCATTGTCACATGGGCCTTCTCCCTTGGGCATCAGCACATTTGGGATTGGACAGGTTGGGGAAGTCTTCTTCCTTTGCTAATAACCTTGCCCTCAGAACTGGAACAAAAAAATATGCCACATCTGTGGTTACTCTCTCCCATGGCCAGCAGCATGTGAAAGGGGGACCTGGGGCAGGCATTCATAGTTTCCTGGTGATCACTCCCTCTGTCTGGGCCAATGTATGTTGGCTCCTTTAACAGGGATTTTCCTCAGGGGCAATGATAATTCCTGGCCCAAAAGTCAAAAGATATTCAGTGGACACCATGAGGCCTGCCCTCTGGGGCTCTCCATCACTGTCCCCAATAATTCCTCCAACCTACTCAACTGTAAAATATCAGCCAGTCTTCATCACGTGGTCTCTGCATCACATGACCACCTTGACTGTCACTCAGCATTTAGGCCCAGTGTGAGACTTCTTGCAAGCACAATTAGGGGAAGTAATCCCACTACTAAGACAGCCATGAACCAAACCTAATGTCAGCTAGAAGTTGGACAGGGCAGACTCATCCTAGTTGTCCAAAATTTCCCTGAGTTCAAAGGGTTCATTGACTTCACATGGGCATGTCTCATGTTAAGCTCTGCTAAGTGTGCACTGGGATGCTAAGCTGAATGTCTTAGATCCAGCAGTAATTTCTGTGCCATTGAAAAAGAAAGGCAGCCTAAGCTTGGCCATGGGCACTTGATTAAAGCTCCACCTACCCCACACCTTCCTGTAATTTGCCTTTGGTCCTTCTGGTATAGGATTATCCTGAGATAGTCAAAAGCTCACCATCCATCATGTGTTCAGGAGTTCCTCTGTGGAGAAGAAGCATCCTCGTATACCTACTTCAGCCTGCATGGGCTACAACACCTCTACCATCACCTGCACTCTTGGGGTGCTATTTGCATTTTCAGACCACAGAGTAGCCATTGGTTTAGTGGCCTGTTGCTTAGCAACCTGATGCTCATTGTGAGGCAGGTGAGGGTCAGAATAATTTGCACATGCACATTCCAAGCACCCTCCAGAATTCTAGGCCACTTGGGAACATGGGCTGTGTCTGTCTCCTCCACAGGTTTGAGCTCCAGTGAGATTTCTTCCCTGAGGTTTGTTAACTTGGGATAGTCTGCTGTATATTGGACACACCTGGGTATAGGGCTTTCTAATTGGAATAATTGGAAAGATTCAGAAACACTGTGGCATGTAGCTTTTTTTGCACCCAAGACTTTTCAGAGAAACCTCTATTTGAAAGTGGATATGAGGGAAGTGAACTAGTGTAACTGGAACTAGATGACAAGAGAGGGAAAAAGGAAACATAGGACTGTGCAACAATAAACAAGACCCCATGGAAAATACATGGACTGTATGAATATTACACTTTTTAATATTAGAAATCTTTAATCCACTGCCTTGTAGATATCCCATTAATGCAACTTGGACCATGTGGAAAGCAAAGTAGTTATTTGAGGCTATATGCTTTTCTGAAATTTTGCTTTGTTTTGTTATACAGTGATGTGTTTTGATGTTTGTTTGTTGTTTTAGTTTATGGATAAAGATAGAAATATTATCAATTCAGTGGAAGAAATAAATATAAAACTTAACATTTAAAAAATAATCACCCTGAGGACACAATAATTTTCTTCCTCTCCTGCCAGTAATTCATAAACTTGATCTGATCATGAAGAATCTCTGCATAAACACAGATTGAGGAATGTTCCTTAAAAGGATAGTTTTGCACTTTTCAAATATATCCAGATAAAGGAAAGAAATGATATGTATTCAGATGCACAAGAGTAAATCCTTGTATTCTTGAATCATTGATAACATGAATAAGATATGCATTGAGAGCAGGGATGTTGTAAATATATGTACTGCATGTTTTCTGAAAGAGAAAAGGGAAGCCACTCATGAAAATTTCTGATTGAACTGTACTTGTCTGTGTATCAAGTTATTCCTTCATTTCTCTTTCATCATTTCCACTCAAAGCAAAAGTGTTAACATCTTCCTTATTTCCTTCTCTTTGGTTTTGGTTCTCTTGGAACTCTCTTATTTATGGTATAAGGCTTTTATCTTGTCTCCTACTATATGATTAAGTATTTTTTGCTACATTTACTAAAGGGCTGAGTGGTTTGTTTATCAGATGTACTGGCTTTGGTGTTGGGAGTAAAGGCTGATTGCCTGGCAGTTTTAGAAATGCTTTCTTTCAAAGTACCCCAAGCTAACACAGGGTTTTACTTGTGGCACCAAAACATCTGTAGCTTGTATGTTGGTCAAAGATTCTTCTGTTACAGCGGGAGCAGGACTGTTTCTGCCAAGAGAGCTGCCAGAAGTATTCAATAGACTTGTTTTCATAACACTAGACTGTGAAGGCACAGACATGCAGTTATCACAGTCCACAGACAAGTTGAAGCTGCTGTCATTCAGGGCTCTCAGTCTGAAACCTGCTTTTGAATGCTTTGTCTTTTTCTGAGGCACCTGATCCAGTAGTTTGATGGAGTTGCACTTTTTGCATTCACTGCATCAATTTTCATATCTACCTCAAAGATCCTGCTGTTTATTGCATGCTTATAAACTGTATCTGTGAAAGACTGAATACCATATGTGAGATCTACCCTGAGGTTTTTAGAGGTTTCTTTTTTTTTTAACACTAACCTAATCACTCATATTGCATGAAATTCTTCCTTATCAGAACTTTCTTTGGGAGCTGGAAATGACTGGGGATTCATATGGCCAGTGTAATAAACTCATTATTCTCCAAGTTTCCAACTAGAATTCAGATTTTTTATTCCACCTTGCCCACCAATTCCGGGTTTTGTTTTTCTGTTGGTGCACTTGTTAAAAGTACAATATAACATTTCTACTTCTGAAGGAATTTTCAAAATTTTGGAACACTGCCTTACTCAGCAAAATTGCATCTGTGAATGTCAGACCTTGTTTAAACTCAACCATGACAATCCATATTGAAATGAACACATTGTATGTGGAGTTGTGTTGTGGGTGTGCTGGTGTGATTACAGGCATAAAATGGTACCTATCACTTGGGTTAACACTTGGGTTCCTGTATAAGTGTTCTCTATGGAAACAGAATCAACAACGGATATCTATAAATAAAAGATTTAAAGAAGTGTCTCATGCAACTGTGGGCATACATGAGTCCAAATTCCATAGGGCAGGCAGCAGACTGGCAATTCCAATGAATGTGTTCAATATACCCCTTAGGAAACAAACTGGCAACTTCACTGAACTCCTCAGGAAACACTTTGCAGGTTAGCCAAAGAAGAAGTGAAGGTCCTTTATCTGTCTCACTTAAAAGTCTTCAGCTGATTGGATTAAATCCAGCTGATTGCATTCTCTCATTATGGAATATACACCTTTGTTGATGTAATCAGTCACAGCCTCACCCAATTGACTGATAATTTAATAAACCAGCCTTCTGGTTTATCAAGCAGCCACAAATGTCCTTTCAGTAATGGATGGGCCAGTGTTTGCCTGACCAGGCACCTGGGTACCATCACCTGGCCAAGTGGACACATGAACCTAACCATCACAGTCCCGTATAGGCAAAGTAGGATTGCATTCTTCAGCCATTTCAAAAGCACTGGATTTGGCCATTCCCATTTAGAAAATCAACCCCCCCAAAAAAGTAATTCACATACAAAAGTTGATGCTATTGCATTTGAATAAAGCTGGCAATTTCTTGCTACCAACATAGGCTAGAAAATACAACTGAGGAAACCTAATATATTGGAATAGATGTTCTGGCATTTGAGCCACAGTTTCATATCTCTCAGAGTTAATATGAAGTTGTCAATGTTTTGTACTACATGTAAAATTGCAATGGTTACCCATGCAACCATTAGAATTCTTTTGGATCTTATATGTACATTTTTTTAAGGAGATCTCATATATCCAAATCTTCTGGAATAGTCTGCAGTGATAATCTTGCAAACAGAATATCAATCTCTATCCCATCAGTTGGATAACTGTTACAAATGTCTCTTCAACAGGTTTTAAATCTTTCACTTCTTCCTATAATATCAATTTATCATAGAATGAGAAGAAAAGGCACTTTGATCAACATGTTTGGGGCAAAGCACAGCATATCAATACTGGCATCTATTGTGTGTCCTCCTAATATGTAAGATCCAAAGGTAAACATTTTTCTTCCAACATCTTCAATTACAGATTTTGGGAGGTTTTTGCATTTACTGATTTCTACTATCATGTCTTTTACCAGGTTATTTAATTTTTCCAAAATTAAAATCATGGGCTGCAGCTCATATTCCTCTTCAAAAACCCTGAAAGTCTTCAGCATCACAATCAGTTTCTGGGTATGTATGCAGTCAGTCTCTTAGGGGGCTGCTAAGGTAATAGGAGAGTTAATGTAACAATGCTTCTGTGGCAGCTGTATTGGCTGATATCCCTGAGTTATAACTAGAAAGGGCATCATCTGCACAGAAACCACAGTGTAACCTACCCACCCCTACCCCCTGCAACCACCACTGCTGCAGCCCTGGGCATAAGCCACTGAGGAAGGAGGTAGGAGGCCTGCCTAAGCCAAGGCCAACCCACTACCTAACCAGCTACTCTGGCTATAAGCCATAATGGGCCAATACTTTTTGAGGGTGCCAAGAAAATTCAATGGGTAAAATAATAGTCTTTCAACAAATTGTGACAGGACACCTGAATACCACATGCAAAAGAATAAAATTGGATCCATATTTCACACCATATAAAAAAACAAAAAAGTATCACAGACCTATATGTAAGGGCTAAAACTATAAAACTCTTAGGATAAAACAAAGCAGTAAATCTTCATGACCTTAGGTTTTGCAAAAGATTATTTTTCTTTTTATTCATTTTTATTGTGATATATTCACATACCATGCAGTCATACGAAGAATACATTCAATTGTTCACAATGCCATTATAAAATTATGCATTCATCCCCCAAATTAATTTTTGAACATATCATTTCCACACACAAAAATAATAAGACTAAAAATTAAAGTGAAAAAGAGCAATTAAAGTAAAAAACACTGGGTGCTTTTTTTTGCCCCTACTTTCCTACTCAGCCATCCATACACTGGACAAGGGGCAGTGTGGTCCATATGGCTTTCCCAATCACATTGTAACCCCTCATAAGCTACATTTTTAAACAATCATCTTCAAGATTCATGGGTTCTGTGTTGTAGTTTCAGGTATTTACTGCTAGCTATTCCAATTCATTAGAACCTAAAAAATCATTGTTTATATTGTGCATAAGAGTGCCCACCAGGGTGAACTCTCAGCTCCTTGGGGAATCTCTCTGCCACTGAAGCTTATTTCATTTCCTTTCACATCCCCCTTTTGGTCAAGAAGATGTTCTCCATCCCATGATGCCAGGTCTAGTTTCCTCCCTGGGAGTCATATTACACATTGCCAGGGAGATTCACTCCCCTGGGTGTCAGATCCCATGTAGGGGTGAGGGCAGTGATTTCACCTGCCAAGTTGGCTTAGCTAGAGAGAGAGGGACACTTCTGGGCAACAGAGAGGAATTTGGGAGGAGGAACTTAGGCACAATTATAGGCAGGCCTAGCTTCTGCTTTGCAGCAGTGGTCTCACCAAGGGGAAGTCCCATGTTAGAGGGATTAGCCCATCAAACCACCAGTACCCTATGTTTGTGAGCACATCAGCAACCCTTGAGGT
This sequence comes from Choloepus didactylus, assembly GCF_015220235.1. NCBI lineage: Eukaryota > Metazoa > Chordata > Mammalia > Pilosa > Megalonychidae > Choloepus > Choloepus didactylus. The sequence goes on from NC_051316.1 coordinate 4,882,638, forward strand.
GGGGAAACCCAATACCCCTGCTTTCTCCACCAGCTCCTCAAGGGGCTCTGCATATTTTTTCACTGTTTTATTAATTAACTCTTCTTTTTGAATTAACTATATCAAAAAATTAAAAAACATGCAATAAAAAAACATTTCAAACAAACCATAACAAGGGAGCAAGAAAAAGACAACTAACCTAAATACCTACTTCATTTCCAACATGTTCCTACTCTACCTCAAGAAAATAACATAATATAGCAACATTTCTGTGAACTTGTTCTGACCACACCCATCAGAAATTAACAAACCATAGTCAAACCTGGGCATTCTTACAAATTTCAATTTACCCATGATAGCTTATCTGTTCTTATTGGGTTATCATTCCCCCTTCATTAACTATTCTCTATTACTAGTTCCCCTACATTCTACATTTTAAACCATTTATTTTACATTTTTTCTGTATTCATATTAGTGGTAGCATACAATATTTCTCTTTTTGTGCCTGGCTTATTTTGCTCAGCATCATGTCTTCAAGGTTCATCCATGTTAACATATGTTTCATGACATTGTTCATTCTTATTGCTGTGTAGTATTGCATCATGAGTATATACCACATTTTATTTATCCACTCATCTCTGGAAGGATATTTGGGTTGTTTCCATCTCTTGGCAAGTGTGAGTAATGCTGCTATGAACATTGGTGTGCAATCTGTTCCTGTCAGTGCTTTCAGATGTTCCAGGTATATACCAAGAAGGATAATCTATGGATCAAAGGGTAACTCTATATCTAGTTTTCTAAGAAAGTGCCAGACTGAATTCCAGAGTGGCTGAACCATTATACAGTCCCACCAACAATGAATAAGGGTTCCAATTTCTCCACATCCTCTCCAGCATTTGTAGTTTCCTGTTTGTTTAATGGCAGCCATTCTAATTGGTGTGAGATGTTATCTCAATGTGGTCTTAGTTTGCGTCTCTCTAAAAGCTAGTGAAGCTGAACACTTTTTCCTGTGTTTCTTGGCCACTTCTACTTCCTCTTCAGAGAATGGTACAGTACCATTATACAGTTGTGCATTCATCATGAAAATCATTTTTTGGCATTTTGGCTCCACATGCACAAAAATAGTAAGAATAAAAGTTAAAGTGAAAAAGAACAATTAAAATAAAAAAAGACACTGGGTACCTTTTTGTTTTTCCCTCATTTTCCTACTCATCAATCCATCAAGTAGACAAAGGTGAGTGTGGTCCCTTTGGCTTTCCCAATCACATTTTCACCGCCCATAAGCTGCTTTTTCATACAATCATCTTCAAGATTCATGTGTTCTTGGTTGTGGTTTGATAGTTTCAGTTATTTACTGCTAGCTATTCCAATATATTACAACCTAAGAAGGGTTATAAATATTGTGCATAAGAGTGCCCACCAGAGTTACCTCTCAGTTCCTTTCAGAATCTCTTTGTCACTGAATCCTATATCATTTCATTTCACATCCCCCTTTTGGTCAAGGAGATATTCTCCATCCCATGTTTCCAGGTCTAGATTCCTTCCCAGGGGTCATATTCCACATTGCCAGTGAGATTCACTCCCCTGGGTGTCAGATCCCATGAAGGGAGGAGGGCAGTGATTTCACCTGCTAAGTTGGCTTAGCTAGAGACAGAGGGCCACATCTGGGCAACAAAGAGGAATTCAGGAGGATGCACTTAGGCCCAATTATAGGCAGGGCTAACCTCTCCTTTGCATTAACAGTCTTGCCAAGGGTAAGTCCTGTGGAAGAGGGTACAGCCCATCAAGCCCTCACTCCCCTATGTCTGTAACCACATCAGCAACCATTGAGGTGGGGAAGACCAACACCCCTGCATTCTCCACCAGCTCCTCAAGGGGGCTCTGCATACTTTTTTCATTTTTTAAAAAATCAGCTATATCAAAAAATTAAAAGAAAACACAATAAAAAACATTTCAAACAAACCATAACAAGGGAGTAAGAAAAGACAACTAACCTAAGATAACTACTTCACTTTCAACATGATCCTACTCTAGCCCAATAAAATAACCTAATATAGCAACCTTTCTGTGAACTTGTTCTTACCATACCCATCAGAAAATAACACAATCCTGGGCAGTCCCAGAACATTAAATTTACCCATGGTAGCTTACCTGTTCTTATAAAGTTATTGTTCCCCCTACCTTACTTGCTCTCTATCGCTAGTTCCCCTACATTCTACATTACAAACCATTTATTTTATATCTTTCCATGTTCACATTAGTGGCAGCATATAATATTTCTCTTTTTGTGCCTTGCTTATTTCCAACAGCATTAGGTCTTCAAGGTTCATCTATGTCATCATATGTTTCACACCATCATTGCTTTTTACTGCTATGTAGTATTGCATCATGTTTATATAACATATTTTATTTATCCACTAATCTCTTGAAGGATATTTGGATTGTTCCCATCTCTTGGCAATTGTGAGTAATGCTGCTATGAACATTGGTGTGCAGATATCTGTTCATGTCACTGCTTTCAGAGGTTCCATGTATATACTGAGAAGTACAGTCACTGGATCAAAGGGTAAATCTATATCTAGTGTTCTAAGAAAATGCCAGACTGACTTCCAGAGTGGCTGAACCACTAAACAGTCCCACAAGCAATGAATAAGTGTTCCAATGACTCCACCTCCTCTCCAGCATTTGTAGTTTCCTGTTTGATTAACAGTAGCCATTCTAATTAGTGTGAGATGGTATCTTATTTTGGTCTTAATTTCCATCAGTCTAATAGCTAGTGAAGCTGAACATTTTTTCATGTGTTTCTTGGCCATTTGCATTTCCTCTTCAAAGAATGATCTATTCATATCTTTTGCTCATTTTATAATTGGGCTGTCTGTACTCTCATCATTGTGTTGTAGGTTTTCTTTATATATGCATGATATCAGTCCTTTGTCAGATACATGGTTTCCAAAATTTTTTCCCATTGATTTGCCTGCCTCTTCATGTTTTTGACGAATTCCTTTGAGGTACAGAAACTTCTAAGCAGAAGAGTTCCCACTTATGTATTTTTTCTTTTGTTGCTTGTGCTTTGGGTGTAAAGTCTAGGAAGTGGCCACCTAACACAAGTTCTTGAAGATTTTACCCTACATCATCTTCTAGGATTTTTATGGTACTGTCTTTAATATTGAGGTCTTTGATCAACTTTGAATTAATTTTTGTGTAGTGTGTGAGGTAGGGGTCCCCTTTCATTCTTTTGTATGTGGGTATCCAGCACTCCCAGCCCCATTTGTTGAAATGAGTTTTATGTCTCAATTCAGTGGCTTTGGGGGGCCTTATCAAAGATCAGTCAACCCTAGATCTGGGGTTATATCTCTGAATTCTCAATTCAATTCCATTGATCAGTATATCTATCTTTCTGCCAGTACTGTTATGTTTTGACTACTGTGGCTTTAAAATAAACTTCAAAGTCATGGAGTGCAAGACTTCCCACTTCATTTTTCTTTTTTAGAGAGTTTTTAGCAATTTGAGGCATCTTCCCTTTCCAAAAATATTTGATAACTAACATTTCCAAGTCTGCAAAGTAGGTTGTTGTAATTTTGATTGGGATTGCATTGGATCTGTAGATGAGTTTGTATAGAATTGGCATCTTAATGACATTTAGCCTTCTTATCCATGGACATGGAACATTTTTCCATCTTTAAGGTCCCCTTCTATTTCTTTTAGTAGAGTTATGTAGTTTTCTTTGTATAGATCTTTTATATCTTTTGTTAAGTTTATTCCTAGATACTTGATTTTTTTAGTTTCTATTGAAAATGATGTCTTTTTCTTGAGTGTCTTCCCTTTTTTCATTTCTAATATATAGAAACATTACTGACTTATATGCATTAATCTTGTATCCCGCTACTTTGCTAAATTTGTTTATTAGCTCTAGTAGCTGTATTGTTGATTTCTCAGGATTCTCCAGATATAAGATCATATCATCTGCAAATAATGACAGTTTTAATTCTTCCTTTCCAATTTGGATGCCTTTTATATCTTTGTCTTTCTGGAGTGCCCTGGCTAACACTTTTAGCACAATGTTTAATAGCAGTGGTGACAGCAAGCATCATTTTCTTGTTCCTGATCTTAGAGGAAAGGCTTTCTGTCCCTCACCATTGAGTACTATGCTGGCTTTGTGTTTTTCATATATGCTCTTTATCATATTAAGGAAGTTTCCTTCATTTCCTACATTTGAATTATTTTTATCAAAAAGAAATATTGGATTTTTTTGAATGTTTTTTCAGCATCTGTTGAGATTATCATTTGATTTTTCTCTTTTGATTTGTTAATATGTTGTAAAACATTGTTTGATTTTCTTATGGGGAACCATCCTTGCATGTCTAGAATGAACCCCACTTGGTCATAGTGTATGATTTTTTAATGTATCTTTAGATTCATTTTGCAAGTAATTTGTTGAGAATTTTTACATCTATATTCATTGGGGAGATAGGCCTGTAGTTTTCCTTTTTAGTAGCATCTTTGTCTGGTTTTGCTATTAGATTGATGTTAACTACATAAAATGTGTTAGGTAGTGCTCCATTTTCTTCAATGTTTTGAAAGAGTTTAGGTAACATTGGTGTCAGTTCTTCTGGAAAGTTTAGTAGAATTCCCCTGTGAAGCCATCTGGCCCTGGGCATTTATTTGTGGAAAGATTTTTGAAGACTCTTTGGATATCTTTGCTTGTGATTGTTTGGTTGGGGTCTTTTATTTCTTCTCTGCTCAGTCTAGTTTATTCATATGTTTCCAGGAAATTGTCCATTTCCTCTACATTATCCGTTTTTTTGGCATACAGTTTTTCATAGTACCCTCATAATTTTTTTAATTTCTTCAGGAGCCACAGTAATGTCCCCTTTCTCATTCATTATTTTGTTTATATGGGTCTTCTCTCCTTTTGATGTTGTCAGTCTAGCTAGGGGCTTGTCAATCTTGTTCATCTTCTCAAAGAACCAACTTTTTGTCTTGTTTATTCTCTCTACTGTTTTACTGTTCTCTATGTCATTTATTTCTGCTTCAATCCTTATTATTTCTTTTCTTTACTTGGTTTAGGTTTGGTTTGCTGTTCATTTTCTAGTTCTTCAGTTGCTGCATTTTTTCTTTGATTTTAGCTCTTTCTTCCTTTTCAATGTATGTGTTTAGTGCTATAAATTTCCGCTAAGAAACACATTTGCTCCATCACACAGGTTTTGGTATGTTGTGTTCTCATTTTCATTAGTCTCTATATATTTAGCAATTTTTCTTGCTATTTCTTCTTTAATCCACTGATTGCTTAGGAGCATGTCATTTAACCTTGAGGTATTTGTGAATTTTCTAAGTCTCAGATGCTTATGACTACTAATTTTATTCCATTTTGTTCAGAGAATGTACTTTGAGTAATTCAATTTTTTTAAACATATTGAAGCTTGTTTTATGTCCCAGCATATGATCTACTCTGGAGAAAGTTCTGTGAACACTAGAGAAGAATGTGTATCCTGGTGATTTGGGTTGTAATGTTCTATATATGTCTTTTAAATTAAATTCATTTATCAGATTGTTTAAGTTTTCAATTTTCTTTTTGGTTTCCTCTCTGTTTGATCTACCTATAGGAGAGAATGATGTGTTGAAGTCTCCCACAATTATTGTGGAAACATCAATTACTTCCTTGCATTTAAAGTCTATTTTATCTGAGATTAATATTGCTACTCCTGCTTTTTTTTGACTGTAGCATGAATGAAATATTTTTCCATCATTTCACTTTCAATTTCTTTGCTTCCCTGTATCTAAGATGAGTCTCTTGTATGCAATATATTGATGGCTCATTTTTTTGATCCATTCTGCCAATCTATATCTTTTAATTGGGGAGTTTAATCCATTTACATTCAATGTTATTACTATGAAGGCATTTCTTGAATCAGCCATCCAATTCTTTTGTTTATGTTTGTCAGATATATTTTCCCTCTCTTTCTTAATATCCATTAATATATCAATACTGAATCCCTTTAGTACTGAATGTTTCTCCTTATCTCTCCTTTCTTTGTTTCTCTGTCATTAGTGCTCCCTTTAGTATCTCAAGTAGTGCAACACTCTTGTTTGCAAATTCTCTCAGCATTTGTCTGTGAAAAATTTAAGCTTCCCTCAAATTTGAAGGAGAGCTTTGCTGGAAAAAGAATTCTTGTTTGGCAATTTTTCTCCCTCAGAATTTTAAATATGTCATGCCACTGCCTTCTTGCCTACATGGTGGCTGCTGAGTAATGACTACTTACTCTTATCCTGTTTCCTTTGTAAGTGGTGAATTGCTTTTCCCTTGCTGGTTTCATAGCTTACTCCTTCTCTTCAGTATTTGACAATTTAATCAGACTATATCTTGGAGTGGGTTTATTTGGATTTATACTATTTGGAATTTGCTAGGCATTTATGATTTGTGTATTGATAGTTTTTAGATTTGGGGACTTTTCCCCAACAATTTCTTTGAATACTCTTTCTAGAACTTTACATTTCTCTTCCTCTTCTGGAACACCAATGAGTCTTATGTTTGGATGCTTTCTATTTATCATATCCCTGAGGTCCATTTCAATTTTTTTGTTTTTTTACCCCATTCCTTCTTTTGTTCTATCATTTTCCTTTCTGTTGTCCTTGAGGTCACTGATTCACTGTTCAACTTCCTCTAGTCCTGTAGTGTGAGTATCCAGAATCTTTTTAATTTGGTAAACAGTTTCTTTTATTTCTGTAAGACTGTCTTTTTATTTAGTCTTGCAATTTCTACTTTATGCTCTTCTAAGTTCTTCTTCATGTCCTTTATATCCTGTGTCATGCTCTCATTGTTTGTCTTTAGTTCTTTGATTAATTTCTCCAAGTACTGTATCTCATCTGATCTTTTGATTTAGGTGTTTGGGTTTGGGTTATCCATATCATCTGTTTTTTTCATATGCTTTGACATTTTCTGTTGTTTTTGGCCTTGGCATTTGCTTAACTTGATAGGGTTATTTTAGGATATGTAAGCGGATTCAAACACTTATCTCTAATTTGTCAGGTCTACAGCTTTGTGGTTACACTTTCTTTAACAAGCCAGCAGGTGGCATCCACAAGGCACCTATTCCCTTAAAGGCACTTTTCCCCCACTTTGTACACTGAGTGGGTGTGTGAGTCTTGGGGGGTCCAATTGGTGCACCAAGTTTGCATGTTTATTTGGTGCTGCCCACCCTGAATGTTGGTCATGTGTCTGAGTGGTTAGGGAGGGTGGGGGCTTTAATCAAATCTCTCAGGTGTTCCTGGAAATTTAAACTGTTCCAACAATCTAATCCTTCAGTTCAGTCTCATCACAGTTTGTCTCTATTGCTGAACCACATGTCGTTTTATTGGTGTATGACCCTGGAGCTTGCAATTGGGTCCCTCTTCCAAGCCATGCCCTCCAAGGTCCTCTCAAAAGAGTCTTACAGGTGACACCAGAAGAATGTGCATAAAAAGAAAATTAGAAAATTGGATGTAATCACAATTTTTAACTCTCTGCTTCAAAGAAAAACCTCAATAGAATGAGCAATTGGCTCATAGAATTGGAGAAAACATTTGTAAATATATATCTGATAACATATTTGTATTTAGAATACATAAACAATGTTTACAACTTAATGAAAAAAATAAGAGTTTTAAATGGGATAAGGATCTTAATGGATGCATGCTTCAACTTGTCTGAAACTGGAAAATATTATGCTCTGTAAAGAAAACTCATAAGAAAATGAAATATTATATGATATTATTCATATAATTTCCAGAAGAGAGAAGTCAACAGAGAGAAAATAGATTAGAGATTGTTTAGCTGCCAGCACATGAGGGCATAGGAGGCCAACAGTTTAAGAGATAGCTAAAGAGTCTGCTAACATTGGCTGTAGTTTGTTCTATTCTTCATAGACAGTCTTTTAGTGAAGTAAGGTTTCTGATGAGAGAAACCTTTATTTTATAAAGTAAACATTTAGATACCTTTATTTCCTTCTCAGCACTGCCTTTGTAGCATATTATGAATTTTGGTGTGTTGTATTTTCATTTTCATTTGTCTCAAGCTATTTCCTAATTTCCCTTGTGATTTCTTGACTCATGTTGTTTATGAGTACATTGTTATATTTGCACCTTTTGAAAATATACTTTTCCTTTATCTTATGGATTTCCAACTTCATCTTATTGTGTTTGGAGAAGGATATGGAATGATTACAATATTTTAAATTTCAATATTAATTTATTATTTGTTAATTAATTTAGTAAATGATATATAAATTAATAATTTATTAACATTGTTTTCAATGTTTTTTTATTTCATTGGTTGACATGAGTCAACCCTGAATATACTGTCTAAATATAGCTAGACCAAGGTTCATCTAATCTGAGTTGGCCAACTTGCAATGTTTACTGGCTTTAAACTTAAGGAAACCAAGTAAGTAATCAATCTGTGTATACTCAATGTTCAGCCTATTTGTAAAATCCCCATTACCTTCAGGCATCCTGCCTTTGTTTCAATGATATAAAACACTGAAAGTGTTTCTAATTCTGGGAGACACACTTATGGGTCATAATCCTTCGACTCTCTTTGAATTGTGTATGAAAATAAATTTTTTCCCTCTTTGAATCTTCATTGTTAAATATGTAGCACTTTCACATGATTTGGGCAAAGAAACCCTGCATCAACTGATATCAGAATAATGGAAAACTATTCCATGCTTATAGTAACCAAACAAGAGCTGGGGTAGCTATAATAATATACAGAAAAAGCACTCTTTTTCAAAAAGTCATTGTCAGAGAAACAAGAATATTACATATTAATAAAAGTGGTAATATACCAAGAAGAAATAACAATCCATAAATATTTATATACCTGATTGTAGTGCTCCAAATGCATGAGTAAACATGGCAAAACTGAAGGTGGAAAAAGACATCTCTACAACAATGTTTGTAGACTTCAAAACACAACTCTCAATAGATCAAACACCTAGATGGAAGGTCAATAATGAAATAGACAACTCAAATAATATGATAAATGAACTAGACCTAACAGATATATACATGACATTTCAACACAAAGCAACAGGGCATTTATTGCTTCTCAAGTGCACATGGATCATTCTGCAGGAGAAACCACATGTTGGGTCACAAAGCAAGTCTCAATAAATTTAAAAAGTTTGAGACCAAAGTCTTACAAATCTCTTTCTCTGATCACAATAGAATGTTTCTGGAAAAAAATTTCTGACACAGAATGGAAAAACACACCAACATATGGAGGCTAGAAACATACTCTTAAACAATCCATGGGTTAAGGAAGGAATTGCAACAGAAATCACTAAATATCTCAGGACAAATGAAAACAAAGACAAAATATATCAAAATCTATGGAGTACAATGAAGATAGTGTTTTGAGGAAAACTATAGTCAGAAAGAGCTACATTAAAATTGAAGAAATATCTAACATCAAAGATCAAACTACACATATGGAGAAACTAAAAAAAGATCAATAAATTAATCCCAAAGCAAGCATAAGGAAAGAACAAGAAAGATTAGAGCAGAAATAAAGAAAATTTTGAATAAAGAAACAATAGAGAGAATAAGCAAAACCAAAAAGTTAGTTCTTTGGGAAGATCAACAAAATTGAAAACCACTTATCTAGGCTGACAAAGAAATAATAGAAAGGATGCAAGTAAAATCAGGAGGGAGAAGGGGGACCTCAATAATGATGCCACAGTAATGGAAGATGTATAATATGATAGTAAAAATAAAAGCATTCCATCAATTCAGAAAACTGAAATGAAATGGAAAAATCCCAGGAAACACAAGAACAACCCAAACTGACTCTAGAAAACATAGATATGCTCAACATACCATATATAAGTAAAGAGATTGAATCAGTCATCAAAACCTCCAAACCTAAGTAAAGCCCAATAATTGATACACACCCAGGTGAATTCTACTAATCATTCCATGAAGAATCAAGAACAATCCTGCACAAACTCTTCCAGAAATTTGGGGATGAGGGAATACTATATCACTGATTCTATGAGCACCCACCAAAAAAACCAGAGCCAGATAAACATACAAGCAAAGAAAATTATATTCCAATTTCTTTTCTGAATACAGGGGCAAATATCCTCAACAAAATACTTCCAATTTGAAGCAAACTGTACAAAAAAATTATACCTGTTGTCAAGTAGGTTTTATCTCTGGTAGAAAGAGAGTTTAAACATAGGAAAATCAATTATTGTATTACATAACATAAACAAACAATGATAAAATTAATATAAGCATCAAATTGATTCAGAAAAGCATTAGACAAAATCCAGTAACCTTTCCTGGTAAAGACACTTCAAAAATAGGAATAGAGAGAAAATTTCTCAGCATGTTAATGGGCTCATATGGAAAAGCCACTGATAGTATCCTACTCAATGGTTAAGAACAGAACATTTTCCCTATAGCATGTGGAAAAATGCAAGGATGCCCAGCATCACTGTTGTTATTCAATATTATAACTGAAAATTCTAGCAAGCGAAATTGGGCAGGAAAAAGAAATAATAGGCATCCAAATTGGAGATGATGAAATAAAATTTCACTATTGGCAGATGGCATGATCAAATGTATAGAAATTCCAAAAAATCTACAAGAAATTTCTGTGAACTAATGGGGAAATTTAGCAGAGTGTGGTGGTACAAGAACAACATTCCATAAATCAGGAAGGTTTCTCTGAACTAGTACTATGTCATGGAGGAAGTCAAGAAAAAATTCATTTGCAATGACAAGTAAAAATCAAATATATAGGAATAAATTTAAGACAGGATGTGAAGGATATGAACTCAGATATCTATGAAATAGCTTATAGGGAATCAGAGAACTTAAATATTTTCCCTCTCTTTCCTTTACCTTTTTTCAAATTCTTCAATTGCCTGTATTTTAAAACTTCAACTTCTGCATGAGACCAGAGGAAGAGATGCTTATTTTGTCCAACATTTAAATTTTCTGTAGCATACTGTCTACTTTATTCTGTCTGGTCAGTTTATTTATGAAACCTAAATATATAAAACCTAGAACAAAGAATGAGATCTTATTATTCTGTACAAATAACTATAATACCTAGATACATCCCAGAGTATTTTTGGAATAAAATAAAAAAGTATTTGCAGATGGGAGAAGCTAAGATGGTGGCATAGAGAGAAGTGGAAGACTGTTAGTCCCCCACTGGAACAATACGTAAATGACCAAAAACTAGTAAATAACCTGGAATAACTGCAGGGAGACAAACGTGACTGTCCACTCATCATCCAACAACCTGGATTGGGAGGAATGCCCAAGATTGCAGCATAAAATCTGTAAGTAAAACTGCAGACGTGAACTGAGACCTGAGAGCCAAGAGCCCCTCCATCATGGGCAGCACTCTCTCAGCCCAGCTCCAACTGGGGTTTTAATGTTAACTAATCAATACAGACAGCAAATACTCAACAAGCAGACAAAGGCTTTTGGTGAAAACTGACCTTGGAAGAGTATGGGGACATATCTGTTTCAGGATGGGGAGCCCAGATGATTGGGTGCTATCTCTGGCTGATGGGTGAACCTGGGAGATTTCCTGTCCTTTTCTCTCTCTGTGTAGAAAATCTCAGCTGTTTTCAGCCTGCAGTGCTTTGCAGTAAAGACAGCCTTAGCCATTTTTAAATCAAAACAGTTTGATCAGCAGAGTCAGAGAAACAAAGAACTTATTGATATGCTGATGAACTCTCTGGAGGGAGCCTAGCTTCCCAAGAGGAAAGGGAGGGGCTCAACCCTACTCCCAACCTTTCTGGAACCAGACCCCAAAGCCCGGGGGAGGAGAGTCACAGGCCACACCTTCTTATACAGGTAGTGATAGGCTGACAGGTGCACCTGCCAGGCAGAAAAGAACAGGTGTATCAGTCCTCTAAGAAAAACCATCAGTGAAACAGGATACTGAATATTTCCTCCTTCTGTGACTTGAGCCTGTTCTCATCTGGGAAAACCTGATTGGGGTGGCCTAGGAGGTCAGATGCCTACACAACAGAAAACTACAACCTACACTAAGAAAAATGAAGTTATGGCCCAGTCAAAGGAACAAATGTACACTTCAACTGAGAAACAGGAATTTAAACAACTAATGCTAAATCATTTCAAAAAGTTTGGAGAAGATTTGGCAAAAGGGATAAAGGCCACAAAGAAAACACTGGGCATACATAAGACAGAAATTGAAAGTTCAAAAAAAAAACCCAGCAGAAACTATGGAAATGAAAGTCACAACACAAGAGATAAAAGACACAATGGAAACATACAACAGCAAATCTCAAGAGGCAGACAAAAACACTCATGAACTGGAGAACAAAACACCTGAAAGCCTACATGCAAAAGAGCAGATGGAGAAAAGAATAAAAAAAATATGAGCAATGTCTTTGAGAACTTAAAAATGAAACAAAGTACAAGAAAGTACATATCATTGGTGTCCCAGAAGGAGAAGAGAAAGGAATAGGGGCAGAGGCAATAATAGAGGAAATAATCAATGAAAATTTCCCATCTCTTATGACAGACATAAAATTACAAATCCAAGAAGTGCAGTGTACTCCAAACAGAATAGATCTGTAGAGGTCTATGCTGAGATACTTAATAATCAGATTATCAAATGTCAAAGACAAAGGGAGAATCCTGAAATCAGCAAGAGAAAAGCAATCCATCACATACAAAGGAAGCTTAATAAGATTATGTGTGGATCTCTCAGCAGAAACCATGGAGGCAAGAAGGAAGTGGTGTGATATATTTAAGATACTGAAAGAGAAAAACTGCCAACCAAGAATCCTATATCCAGCAAAGCTGTCCTTCATATATGAGGGAGAGCTCAAAATATTTTCTGACAAACAGACTAGAGACTTTGTGAACAAGACACTTGTCCTACAGGAAATATTAAAGGGAGCACTACAGAGTGATAGGAGAAGACAGAAGTGCATGGTTTGGAACACAATTTTGGGAGATGGTAGCACAGCAATGTAAATACACTGAATAAAGATAACTATGAATACAGTTGAGAGAGGAAGTTTGGGAGCAAGTGAGAAACCAGAAGAAAGGAGGAAAGATAAAGAATGGGACTGTGTAAATTGTTGAAATCTAGAGTGTTCAACAATTGTTATAAAATGTACAAATAAGTTCTTTTACAAGGGAAAACAAGCAAATGTTGCAAGGTTGCAAGGTGTTAAAAATGGAGAGGCATTGGGGGAGGGATGCGATCAATGTAAACTAGAGACTGTAACTAACAGAATCATTGTATTATGCTTCCTTTAAAGTAACAAAGGTGATATACCAAGGTAAATGCAGATAAGAGTGGGGGATAGGGGAAGCACGTTAGACACTTGACTTTGGTGGTGTTGTCTGACTCTTTACTCTACTTTGATTTAAGGTTACTTTTCCTTTTGCTACTTCCTAGCTGTCATTTTTTTCCTCTTTCTTTGGCCTCTCTACCTTCTTTGACTCTCCCTCCTGCCTTGTGGAGGAAATGTTGATGCCATTTTATAGATAGTGGTGAAGGTGGTGAACACATAAATATGTGACCATACAGAGAACCATCAATTGTTTGCTTAGGATGGAATGTATGGTGTGTGAACAAAACCGTCTTAAAAAAATGGGTTGATGACAAAACCTCGAGGGCAATATACTGAGTGAAATAAGCCAGACATATAAGGACAAATATTGCAGGCTCTCACCAATAAGAACTAATTATAATATGTAAACTCATAGACATGAAATATAAGGTACCAAGATATGGGATGAGGCTTAAGAATGGGGAGTGGTTGCTTAGTATGAGCAAAATGTTCAGCTAGGGTGAACTTGAATATTTGGAAATGAACAGAGGTGTCAGTAGCAGGGTGTGAGAATAACTAACAGTCCCAAATGGTGCATGAATGAGGTGGAAATGGGAAGCTCAGAGTCATATATGTCACCAGAAGGAAAGTTGGAGATCAAAAGATGGTAATGTATAAAACTGAATTCTATGGTGGGTAATGTCCATGATTAACTGTATGAATATTAGAAAACTCTTCCATGAACTAGAACAAATGTATGACAATACAGCTAGAAGTTAATAATAGAGGGGCATATAGGGAAGAAATATATACTTATTGCAAACTATATACTACAGTTAGTAGTATTTCAACATTCTTTCATAAATAGTAACAAATTACTATACCAAACTCTGAGTCAACAATTGAGGGGGGTTGGTTAGGGATATGAGAGGATTTGAGTTCTTTTCTTTTTTTTTTTCTTTTTACATCTTTCACTTTATTTCTTCTCTGAAGTAATGAAAAGTTTCTAAAAATTAAAAAAAATTAAGTGTGGTGATGGATGCACAGATGTATGAGGGTACCAGGTGCAGCTGATTGTAGTCTTTGGATCTTTGGATAATTGTATGGTATCTGAACAATCCCAATAAAAATTAAAAAAAAAAAAATTATGTGCAAAATCCCATTGAGAGACTGGGGAAAGGTGAAACTTTTAAACCTCTACCCCTAGGGAATTCTTGATTTTCTCTCAAGAATTAGGGACTTTTAATTTAATTTGCCAAACCCTCAAACTTGAGCCTTGCCCTTATGAATCATGTTTCTACAGTGGTGAAGCTAAGCCCTCCTTGTAACTATGTCTAAGAGTCACCCCAGAGAGCCTCTTTTATTGTTCAGAAGTTCCCTCTTTTTAAGCCAACTCTGCAAATAAACTCACTATGCTGCTCTCCACATGTACATGAATCCCAGGGATCAGGCTTGCCCTCACATCATGGATTGAGAATGAATTCTTGACTGAAAGGGAGAAGAAAAGTAGTAAGAGAATACAATAAGACTTGTGGTGTATTCATCTGGGTAATGATGCACGCAGCAACCTCTGTATATCTATAAAATCATCCATGTACAGATATATAAATCCATACATATGCATATATGAATATGCATATTATTACTTATAACAATATTTTCTCTTATCACATTGAAGTCATGAATATAATTTTTAGCTTTGTCCACTCTATTTTTTCCCTTTTCATCATTCCCTTCCTTCACTATGTGTGTTTTCTTCTCCATATTTCAGGCTAGTCTCTCCTCATATATAGTGTTTTCATGGTTACCAAATCATTCTTATGTACTTGGGTAAGCAGCTAATTACAAGCCATGTGCAGGCAGGCCTGTGACTTTTAGAGCCTTTCTGTGGGTTAACTGGGACAGTTTATACTTTGCATTACAACAGACACATTTTATCTTTTAGCAGTGTTTGGACAAGGACCTTCTATTTTCAAATCCCCTAAAGTTTGCTTCCTTCTTTGTGACTTAACCCTTAGTTATGACCCTAAGCAACTTGCTTCTGGAGAAGAGGAAATAAGTGATTTTCATGGTGATGTGTGAGAACAGAAATCAGCATAGACTCTTCCTATTACCAGGGAGTTTGTGGCCATCTGAATAACACGGTGTCTTATTGTCCACAAGTGTGTATCACTCTTATGTACAAAATTAATTCCTACCTACTATAACTCCACAGGTTCCTAAAAAAAAGTGGGCAAAAGAGGAAATTTAAAGAAAAATTAACATATTTAATTTAAGTGAAATGAAATTACAACATAACAAATCATGTGGATATGGCTAAGGTAGAATTAGAGGGAGATTTGTTGTATGAAAGGTGCATATTAGGAATGAAGAAAGATCTAAAAGTAGTAACCTACACTTTCACTTAAGAAACTAGACAAAGAAAAGAAAACTCAGACAAAAGAGTAAAGGAAGAAGGAAATATTAAAGTTTAGAGCAGTAATCAAAAATTGAAACCACTAAATCAATGGAAATGAATGATATCAACAGCTTGTTCTTTGAAAACATCAAATAAATGATAAACCTCCAAACATGGTAACAAAGTTTGAAGATAATAAGACTCAAATGTCAATATCAGAACTGAAAGTATGGTCATCAATATTTATCAAAGACATTAAAATGGCAGTAAGAGAATTCTACAAAAACTGTAGCCAACTATGTAGTAAAGAAATTAAATCCATAGTTAATAAATCCACCCCAATTAAAGTCTAAACAAAAATTGTTGCACTGGCAAAATCTATGAAAATTTTAAAGGAGAAATAAAACCATTCTACTTAATACATTTATATATTTTAGAAACAGAAGAAAGGGGAAAAGTCATCCTAATTCTAAAACCAGGGAAAGAGAATTCTTGTAATAGTAAAGTGTATCCCAATATACCTCATGAACATGGAGAAATAAAAGTGCAATAAACTATAGCTAACTGGCTTTCACTAAAAATACAAGAATCTGATTTTTTAAATTTCTTAGTGGTAAACAAATGAAGAAATAAAGCATTCATGAATCAGATTAAGACTTTTTTTTCAAAAATAACCTCACAGCTAGCATCATACTTGATAAAAGACTGATAGCTTTTGACCTAAGATAAGGAACAAGACAGGGGTGCCCACTCTTGCCCTGTTTATGCAAAGTGCACTGGAGGCTGTAGCCCATGCATTAGGCAAGAAAAGGGAAAAATGCAGATGACATGATTTCTTATACAGAAAATCCTAAGGAATTCACTAAAATACTCTTAGTAATAATAAAGGAGGGCAACAAGATAACAGAGTGCAACATAAATAAACAAAAACCAATTTAATTTTAACATTTCATTGAAAATTGTGAATGAATGTAAAAATTTCTACTTTTATGGCATCAAAGGTAATAAAATACTTAGAATAAATTTAAATAATATTTTGGAAACTGCTAAGAATTTCTGACAGAATCTAAAGACCTAAATAAGTGGAGAGACAACACATGTTCAGGGATCAGACTCAGCATTGTTAAGATGGTGATACTCTCAGAACCGACCTACCAGGTTAGTGCTGTCCCTATTAGAGCCCCAGTTGAATTATTATTAGAAATTGGCAAACTGGTTCTAAAATTCATATGGAAGTGCAAGGAACCTGAAATAGCCAATTTTTTTCTGGGAAAGAGGAATGAAATATGGGGTCACATACTTCCAAATTTCAAAATTGCTATAGAGTAACAATAATCAAAGCAGTATGGTACATGTACAGGATAGACAGAAATCTTAGAAACCAGGAGGAAAAATGATACTGCATTTGTGCTTACTAAAGTAAAAACAGGGATTTTTGTTTCTTTTCTTAACTCATTGCAGGTTGAGAGATGGAAAAATGATTCTTGAAACTAAACAGGTAAAGGAGTCACTCCTGAAAGTATGTAGACAGAGTAGTCAAGAACTCTATTGTGGAATCCTTATTATTAGAGTTACTGCTGAGTGGCATTTTTTTTCAACAACTTTGAATCATGTTGTGAAATGTTACCATTTATGTAGAGAAACTGTGAATTACCAGAGCAGACTTACCTGGTGACAGCGCTCTGGAAAAGAGTGGCTTCCTTTTGCTTCTTCCCTGTGCTTCCTGTCAAAGAAAAGGACAGGAAAAATCTCCCAGCTTTTTTTTAATAATAAAGATATTTGTAATTGCTGCTTTTTTTTTAGGTGTAATTTCAAACACAAATATGTATATGAAAACAAGATAATTTAAATTGTGATTGGTAGTAGTCAGGAACTAAGCATATCATGTTCTTTGTTCTAAAATACAGTCAGAAGTGGTAAAATCCCTTTTACTTGTGCAATGATTCATCAAGCTGTATCAATGTTGGCACCTAAGATCTCATTATGTTACATAATATATATATATATTTAAGTTAATCCATGCTTTCACTAGGCCATCAGTTTTAAAACTTAACAAGTCCATACAAAGTATAATTTTATACATGATGTTCTTATAAAACTGTGTTTTGCTAATAGCACAGTGAATGTATGCCAAATGTAAACCCATCCCCAAATCCATTCTGAACTCTTGAAATCATTGGTGGTACTATAAGAAATCTTTACTGTCCACAAGGCTTGCATTTTTTTCCTGCCAATTTTGTGAAGACCTCATGATGCTTACTTCACAGATAATACTTTGTGCCATAATCCTAATTTAGCTGCAAAAATAATCAGTTAGCTGTTCTATGAAGATTTATTTGCACATTTGTAACAAATGAGTGTGAGGGAAATATCACTTGGCCAATATATTTATGTTGCACACTGTATCATTAAAAGAGAAAGAGAATGTTAGTCAAGAAATGTTACAAGGAGAAAGATGAATACATGGATGTTGAATGAATGACTGTTTAAATTTAACATACTGTATTCAAAGATAAATTGAGTTCACTCAGGTTTTTCAGGCAATATTAAAGTACTCCTTATTAATGAAACCAGAACATCAGGGTGTGGATAACTTAGGATTCTAAAGTCATGTGACTCACTAGGATGCATCACCAGAAAATGAATTATAGCACATTTAATTACAGTCTCTACCACTCTTGCTAGCTCATAATTGGATTTTGGAATTTCACCCCAGTTTGGTGAATATAAACAGCAATAAAGTTGGTAGGATTTCCAATCCTACAAGAGTTTTGAGCTTATAAGCCTATATGTCAAGGAATATCCACTCTCCCAAACCATGTGCTCCTCTCCACACACATCTCTCCCTCCCAACACCTCTCTCTCTGCCATTTTATTCTAATTTAGTAGTAATCTCTGGCAGACCAGGAAAAACAAACTGCACTGGATAACATAATGAAATCAAAGACTTAATAACTCATCATAGCTTTCCATCAAAAATCATAATTTCACACTCAAACTGCAGCTTTGAAGACACTTTTTCATATGTAGAAAATTGCCTGAAATATACAGACTTATCTCACAAAATAAATGCAACTATGTCATTATACTGGTTAAACATCTCTCATAAAACAACTATGGGAAAACTGTGAAAATAATGGTGAGAATGAAGATAGGCTTAGAAGCACTGACCTGAAAAGAGTGTTCTTTAAGGGCTTAAGTAACAATCATATCTAATCAGAACTCTATCTTCAGTAACAATCTACAATTTGTTCTGTAAAATTCTTTGCCTTTGCCTTTTTATGATTTCATATCTCTTTATGGTCAACCAAACTTAATTTTTCATAATAATTTAAGGAAAAATTATATATATGCCCTAGTGTTCCAGCTAAAAGTATACCCAGTATTCATAGTGATCTGCTGAAATTTATATAGTTGCATCATAGGGCTGATAACATAGAGAAATGTAATATATTTGACAAAAGCACAAACAAGGTGAGAGGAATAAAAGCTATATTAGAGTAAGTAAATGACACCAGATGCTAACTAGAATTCACAGTAGGAAATTAAGAGAACAAAAAATGATAAATAATATTAATATAACATATACTCTCTTCTTCCTACACTCAGCTTCTTTAAGAAATTATACAATGTAATATACAAGAACATTGTTCAAATATAATTTATTATTAACTAATGTAATTTAATAAAAGTTAAAATTTAAGTAAAGTTTTCATTTTTATAACATGTAACAATGTACAGTTTGTAACATATATAAATCTAATATGCAAAAGAATAATAGCACAAAAGGGTGGAACAAATAGATCTATGTAGGAGTAACATTTTTCTAACTCACATGAATTAAATTAGTATAAATCTAAAGTAGATTCTGATAATTTAATGTGTATATGGTAAACCCTAGATCAACTAAGAAAATAGCTCAAAAACCACATAATGAAAAATCTTAAAAGAATTAAAATGTTTCACTATTAAGTGAAATACACTAGGTATCAATTATACTATTAAGTGAACTATTCAGTTAATGCCAAAGAAAGCACTAAAGGAGGAAGACAATAATTAAAAACACACATAACATAAAGATAATGAAGGTAGACATATATATATATGTACGTATATGTGTATATATATGTATATATATAATTCCTACCATATAAATAATGACATAAAATAAAAATCAATTAAGTACTGTAATCAAAAGACAAAGAATGTTAGGACAAAAGAAAATATGAGATTCAGCTATATTCTGTTTCAAAAGACACACTTTAGATTCAAAAATATACATGGGTTGAAAGTAAAGGAATGGAGAAAAATTACCATGAAAAGAGTTAACAGAATAGTATAAGTAGCCTTTTGTAATATCTGAAAAGAATAGATTTTAAGACAAAAAATGTTAAAGATAGTAAGAGGTACATTTTATAATGATAAAAGTGTTAAATTAGCATGATGATAATGCAATTATAAACATCTATTCAGCCAAGAAACACAGGCACAGAATAAATGAACAAGAAACTGACAGTAATTACTGTACATGTCAATATACCACTCTGAATAACTGATAGTACCACTAGACAAACAATCAGGAAAGGCATGGAAGACTTGAGCAACACTACCAACCAACTCTACATAACAGAACTCTCCACTCAAAAACAGCAAAGTAAACATTATTTTTAAACACACATGGAAAAATCTCCAAGAAAGACTATATGCTAGGCCATAAAACAAACCTGAACAATGTGAAAAGATTTAAATTATACATTGTATGTTCTCTAATGACAATTAATCAAATTACAAATTAACAACAGATAGAAATTTGGGAACTATGCAAACATCTGTAAATTAAACTACACATTTCTGAATAATCCATGGGTCAAAGAAGACATTTCAAGGGAAATTGGATATTATTTTGAAGTGAAGGAAAATGAAAACACAGCTTGTAAAATTGATGGGATGTGTCCAAATCAGTGCTTACAGGAAAATTTATAGATGTAATCCATACCTAGTAATGTAAAAATAGATATCAAACTAATCATCTGAGCTTTCTACAGGTAAAGAACAGCTCAAAAAAGAAATTAAGTATACAATTCCTTTAAGTATGGCATCAAAAGTATTAACAAAAGAAGTGCCATACTTACATGCTGAAAATTACAAAACATTTTTGAGTAGAATTAAAGACCTAAGAAAATGGAGAGACATTCCACAGTTGTGTACAGGAAAGCTCAATGTTGCTAAGATGGCATTTCTCCACAAATTGAACTACAGGCAATTCATATAAATTTCCAGCAGTCACCTTCAGAATGACAGGCAGATTGTGAAATATATATGTAGATGCAAAATACCTTGACTATCCAAAACAATTTTAAAGAGAATAACAAAGCTGGAGAACCTTCATATCCTTATTTAATTTACTATAAAGCTACATTTTACCTATTCACTATGGCACTAGAAGAAAATGATAGAAATGTAGACCAGCAGAATAAAATTGAAGGTCCAGAAATAAATCTTTATATTCATCATTGAAAGGGAGAGTTGAAGAGAATGTATTTTATGATATATAAATATGCCTTAATAAGGTTGAAAAAGAAATAAAATGAAGACTGATTCTAATTAGTCTCACCCTAGCAGAACTCAACTTATGACTAGATTGATGTGATCATCCTCTCACACTATCTTCCTAACAGAAGAAAGGATGAAAATTCTGGGGAAAAGTATCAATTTAAGTCTCTAAAACTCTTTTATACCCAATATCAGGAAACAATTATGAAAAAATTGAGGCAGATGACTAGGAGGGAAAATAAGACTGATAATAATAGCAAAAATCAGACAAGAGAAGATCCAGTGATAATTAAGATGCTGAAATTAGCAGACAAGGACAATAAAGCAGCTATTATATGCATTTAAAGTAAAGATGGACAAAATGGGTGAAATATTTTAAAAGGTCGTTGAAATATATAAAAGAACCAAATATTAATCAGAGAAATGCAAAATATAATATCTAAACTCATAATGCAGCAAAGACAGGGATAATGAACTCTATAGCAGGTAAATAGAAAACAGCCAGGATCTAGAAATAAAAAACTGAAACTAGAGAAAAGAGTATAAGAGGCATTATGATCTAACATGTGCTTACTTAGAGACCAAAAGACAAGTGAAGAAGAATGAGGACAGAAAGAAATAGATGATGACACTGAATTAAAGAAAATTAAGTGAGATATCTACCCACAGATTCAAGACATTCAGAAAAGCTGAAGCAGATTAAAAACTAGAAAACAAAAACACTTAGGCAAATCATAATCAAAATTATGATAAACAGATATGGGGGAATCTTAAGTAGATCTGGGGACAAAAATTATATTAACAATCTGTTGAAAGGCCATCTTAAGATTTTCAAATAACTTTCCCATAGAAAATATGGACACCAGAAAATGATGGAATGGCATTTTTAAAAGACTAATTTTAAAAAAGAAACATAAGAAAATCAAACAAACAAGAATTTTGTACCTCATGCATTTCTGAATAATTAAAAAAAAAAAAAAACTTTCCCCCAAATATCTTCTAGCCATCTCATGGGACAAAGAAGATGTGGAAACTTAAAGAATAATTAAAATTTCTTAAAAGTGAAAATATGACATATCTAAACTTGTAGTATTCAACCAAAACATTACATCAAAGGAGAGTTTAAAGGTTTTGTTTATATAAGAAAAGAAAATGTTTTGACATTAATGAACTAAGCTACTTGAAATAAACATAGCATAGGGTCAACAGAATAAACCAATGGTAGAAGAAAAGAAATAATAAAGAACAGACATGAATTGCAGAGAGAGGTGACAATTATAACTAGAATATCAGTTAATCATTTATCCCCAAACCTGACCAAGGATAACACAAAACAAAAAACCAGAGCTGAATCTCACTTATGAATACTGATGTAAAACTCCTAAAATAAGATACAAGAATACAGAGATACAAGAATACAGAGATAATATAATGTTTAGAAAAATCATGCTTAGAAAAATAATATAATGTTTAGAAAAATACTGATGTAAAATTCCTAAAATAAGATACAAGAATACAGAGATACAAGAATACAGAGATAATATAATGTTTAGAAAAATCATTATAACAAAGAATGGAATATTATAGAAATGTAAGCATTTTTCATTATTGGAAAAAAATTTATGTAAGCCCATTATATTAATAAAGACAAGAGGAGGGGTTATATCCCAATGATGCAGAAAAGGCATTTGACAAAATTTGATTTATTCATTCCAAAAATTAAATAAATTTTAAAATTCTAGCCAAAAGGCTGAAAGACACATGCACATAAATTTTAAAAATCCAAAATGCTATAAGCAGGGCACTGGTTAAATGAATTTTGGTACCTACAAACAACAGTAACTCTATATTTGAAAAAGTGTAAGAGATATAGAATACCTGGCTACAACTCAAGTATAGAGTTGAAAAAAATAAAGAGAAAATGATGGATAACATTCCACTGCTTATTAAAAATGGGTGATATGATATGATATGTTTCCTTATTTACATAGAGATAGAATATTAATAAACTCTTCAAAACACTTCTATGGAGGAGGGAAAAACACAGTTGAGGGGTCAGCTCCTGTTGCTGTGCCACCATCTTGCTGCTGCTTAGTACCTGTTGACAGTGGCCAAGAAAGAGGAGATTGAAGGGGCAGGAAAATGTTGTTGCCCAAGCATGTGCACCTCTCTCTTAGATTTTTTAATATAATAGAAACATATTTTATTTGTACCATTGTGTAATATATTTCTAATCATATGGAATGCAGAGTTGCATTTTAAAAGCAATTGTATATGTCACAAAGCAACTTCCTTATCAAGGTGCAGTTTGTAAAGCTCAAATAACTGTGTTTCTTTCCTGTAACAAGAAGATGACTTTAATTAAACCAATATATGGGGGACATTGTTCTGCTTCATTAAAGTTATAAAATATCAGGTAAATACAGAGAAAACAAGAAGCCTGTGAAATAGTCTGCTGCTGAAATAGTATTCTTCCCATCCAAAGTATTTGAAAATGTGAATTTCTTCAGCCTCATGGTTAAACACAGCAGAAATACAAACATGGTTGGTACATAAAAGAAAATGTCAATCTTTTGCTGATTTTACAAAAGCAAAAATAATAACGTGGGCTAACAATCCACACAAGGTTGATGAAGCAAATCAAATACTGTGGCTTCTTTTCCAAGGTGTTATAGAAAACAATACAATTTTTAAACCTTTCATTTACCACAGAAATAAGAATAACTAGGGCTTATCAGAAAGTCTTTTGACGTCACAAAGTATTGATCTTGGAACATTAAAGTAAATGCATATTCCCAATTGAAAAATAGTTATATACTCTTACAGTAATCAAAAAAGATGATTGCAACAATATTCACATTAGATTTTATACTGCCAACTCATATCTATCCAAAATACCTATTTTCTAATTTTAATGTGATATTTGATATAAACATCTGTCAATTATGGCAAAGATAATTCACAGTGTACCTTCTATCAGAATGAACTTTAGTAATCAGAAATGTAAAATTTCAAACATGTAAAATAATGTGCAGTTTTCATACTGAATAAAAATTAGTAAGGACATTCTGGTAAAATTTATGGTGCTGAAAGTCAAAGACTTAAGGGAGAATGTAGATTTCTTAAAAACACATAAAAATTGATTGGAAGTCCCAAATAAATTACTTTCTCACCAGCTGTATTTCTTTCTACATAAAAAAGCAGAATTTCTTTTCAACATGTCATTCACTTTTCAAAATCATCCTCTTTTCCATACAATCTTTGAAGACTACATAGACTTTGCAAAACAAGTGGCCCATTGAATATATGGATCCTCTTGTATAATTTAGGCTGGATTATATATATATATATATATATATATATATAAAATTTATATATGGAATCATTAAATTGACTGAGTTCCCATTGTCATGGATGGAGCTGAATTTTTTCTATTATATTATCACATATATTCTTCCCCCATCTGAATCCCTCCTTTTCACAGATACTTATATATGCCATCTCTTCTGAAAAACAGCTAATATTACCCCTAAAGTGCTTCAGTTTTCAGTGTGTCAAAATATATACAGAAATGGTAGGGCAAAATAAACAACTTGTTCTTGCATGAGAGTACACACAAAATATCTCAAATCAGTTTTGGCCACATCTTGCTTGCTGCTGAGGACCTCTAATAGCCTCAATTTGCCTTTTAAGTGCTTATATTCATTGAATTCATCTGTCATTAAGATCCTGTCTTCCTTTTGTGGACTTTGTCCTGTTTATTTAAACAAATTTATTGCAAAAATCTCTTGAGTCTTTCTGAAGTCTCTTCTTATCAGCTATACTTTCTCAGAGATCTTCAGAAAGTACTTGCAGTGTGGTCTCATGTAAATTGGACATGGAAAGGGCTGGCTGTTTGACTTCATTCTTTTCATCTGGCAGGAGGGCCCTAACAGGATCAGTCTCATGGGAGTAGGTTAGTTGTTTGCCAACAAGAAGGTGAGATGCTGAATCAATTGAAGAGGACAGTTGGCTTCCCTGTGGACATTCTTCATCAGAGTCATCTTCATCAATTGCTGACATAAGGGAAGGTGGTGACAAGATTTGTGTGATAATTCTATATCTGTTGTAAAGAGGCTTTATGTGGTACATGTCTTGCTTAGTTATGTTAGCATCCTCCTGTGGAGGGAGCTGTTCTTTCTTCTTCAGATGTGTCAACATGGCATGGGTGGTCACCTCTCCAGAGAAGCTCAGTTCAGGGCCTGTTCTGACTTCCCTTTCTCTCTGGGGACCATGGGTTTTCTGCAGGGCAGGTTTCTAGGTGGACATTTGGGAGCAATCCCTTGTTCTTCTGACAGCTTCAGATTTATTTCTTTAAGCTGTTAACAACCTTTAGCCAAATCATTCATCCATTTCAGGACTTCAAGACTAGAAGTTTTGTCACCAAAGGAAGGCCAGTACTACTGTTCTTGTTCAAATTTTCCTTCAAATTTCTGAATTTTGCTCTTGGTGACTTGGATAATGGATTGTGGCTCACTGCCATTACTGCAGTTGCACTGTGAAGAAGTTTGAGGCATCATAAACTGCTGAGTGCTGGGCTGAGGGGCTGATTCAGGGTCTAAGGTGAAACTCTGACTATGGCTGAAGATGTAGCATCATGGCAATAGCAATGGATTGTTGCCATTGATGATGTGATAAAGCAGCCTGCTTGTCCACATAGACTGGCGGTCTCACAGTCCAATGTTGGTTTCATTCTGCCAGTCTTTGTGGACTGCAGCAGAGTCTAGGTCCAGTGAGGTAAAGTAAGCACACAATTACACAGGTTTCTTAGTAAAACAAAGACTCAAAGTTGATGTCTCCCTTAATTTTTGAATGTGACATTAGTGAAGTGAGATGAAACACTATGCAGGGCCCATCATAATCCCTCTTACACTCATCACAATTTCAAGGCCAGTTGGACACAAAGCAAAGAATCATCTCATCTTTTCTGATTACCCTGGGCTGGATTAGGTCTCCAAAGTCACAGGACAGAAAGTTTATTTAAGAAAAAACAATCAGTGGCCAGTGTTAGGGGTCTGCAATCCTCCATATGAAGCCTCCAAACCAAGGATCCAGATGGTTACAGGTATGGCAAGTCATTTATCTCCTTAGATCTTGGGGAACCCAGAAAGGATTGAGTTTGGCCTGAGCCATAGGCCATGCCCTCTGGCCTAGAGAGCCTGCTCAATATCCCTTGGGTACCGTGATGTGATCACTGACTTTGTGGGTCAATGTGTTGGCAAAGATTGAGACACTGTTTTTCCTGTCCTCTCCCCACCTCCACTGAGGTCTGCCTTAGTTGCCAGGCAGTGGGAGATTCTGGGCAGAAGTCTCACTATGGTGTTCTATCCTGTGTTGGGGCTACAGGATCATGGCAATAGAGGAGGATTTTTTCAAAGCAAATATGAAAAACAGAGCAATGAGTGTGAAGAGTTGAAAACTTATAAATTTCAAGCAGAAATTCTTTCAGAAAAGTTCAATAGACTCACCAGGTATTACAAAAACATTCTTATATCCCAGGAGAGGAAAACTCATGGTATGGGTGTAAGAGCTCTGGCAGCTGAGAGAAACATAGATCAACTGAGAAAAGTAAATGCATACATGACAAAAAAATAATTGAGGGAGAATGGGTTTAGTTTTGCAGTGTTTCAGTGACTACTTTTGGGAAAGGGTTTGGTTGGCAGATTTCCATTGGTGAGTTTGAGAACAGCAGTTTGGGAGCAGGAAATTTTATAATTTTTAACATTCAGGATTCATGAGTGGAGGTGGTGGCTTATGGCAGATCTGCAGGGTTCCTAGGGTAGGGTGTGTGGTTAGTGGCTCTATTGCAAAATTCCTAAGGGTTCCAGTGGGGAGAGGGCCCAGGTCCCAAAGCCAACATTCCAGGCTTTTTCCTCCAACCCTGATGTTCCAAATAAGGCATTTGACAGCATCCTGAAAGCACATCCAGGAACCCTATGGACCAATGGATCTCCAAGGAAGGAGGAGCATCAAGATGACATGGCATGGCCTCTGTCAACCAGTTTCCCAACTCAGGAGTCCTACCATACTTGCCAACCCCCTCCTGAAATAGCAGGATCCACAGGAGATCAAGACAGAGATGCTCTTAGGGCTCCTTGCACAGGTAGAATCAGCTGAATAGCTTCTCCTCATTCAACCCTCTCACCTGGGAAGGGAGCAGCTGACCCAGGTTCTGGTCCACCACATTGCCCTCCTGTCAAAAGTCAGAAGATACAAAGGAGTCCAAGGAGAAAGCTCTAGAGACTAGGACATCCCATTGTACCCAACATTTTGGAAAGTGAAGAGGAAGTTCCCCAAGGGTCCATTTGCTAAGGGACTTCCCTGGCCTAACACTAATCTCCACTGGTAACAAGAATGTATCAACACCAATGGGCAGACTTCCAGTTCTGTTTATATAAACTGGAAACAAGTGATTCATCTGTAGTGTTTATCCTCCTTTCATTGAGTCTACTGTGAAAATCATAACAATACCAAGATCTTTTCATTTTATTTTGTTTCTTTTAGTTACATTCAATTAATTTATACCTTATTTTGTTTCTTTTCACTTTATGAAGGAATTATAAAATGACTCAAGTGTAAATTTGATAGGTTATAAATGTTAGTGTATTTAATAATTGGAAATTGTGTAATATGAATCTTATAAGTAAATTTGTACTATTTAACTATAAGTCTAGGTATGTTTAGCATGTAATCCATACACTCAACTATAGTAGGAGTTTCATACAAGATGTTTTGAAATAGAAGCATTTGAATCTAAAGGTTTATTTCTATATTTCAAGGGGTCACTATCCTCTGGTTTTAATATTGTGAAATTTATCATTATAAAATTTGGATAATAAAAATCCCTGAAATAAAAACTAAGGTAAAATTAAACAGTGTGGTAGTTACAGTTACATACATGTGTTTAAAGGATAAATAAAGGAAAACAAATAACAATTTTCAGAATGATGCCTACCTCTTCGTGTGTGGAGTCAAGTACAATTGGGGAAGGGAACATCAAAAGTTTTGTAATTTCCTATGCTTATTTTAGCTGTTTGATATCTGGAGGTTGCCTGAATTATTATCATTATTTAAACTGATATATGTACATCATATATTCTTTGATGTGTTTGATGTCACTCATAATAATAGTTAAAAATCAAATGAGAGGAGACACTTTTTATATGGCATATAATATTGATAAGAGTGAAGATGTTTGGTTGTGTGTGGATTCAATCCACTTTAGCACAGGTGGATACGAGCTTAGCAGCTCACACTCAGGTGGCACCAGGTGTTGGTACACCATCTGGGACAGCAGGTGAAGACAGGGTAGACAGTGTACCCACTCAGGTGATGGGGAAGCATGCAGAGTAAAGAGTCTGTTCATGACTTGAGGGACAGATATCAGGAAAGGTGGCTACAAAGATGAGTGCATGGAATACATGGGATTCATGCCTGAAGCAGAGGACTAATGAAAGTTTTGAGAAGCAACTAAGTCCATTTGAAAACAAATCAAGAGTAAATGAGTTAACCTGAAGGCAGCCAATGGGCTCATGTGAAAAATCATACTCTTTCCTCTCTGAAGGGTAAAGACAATTTGGCTGACCTTCATTTATCCCTACCCCTTTTAATACAAGTTATCAGTATGATTAATATTGTTGTGGATTCAGCAAATGCTGCCTGAATTCCTTTTTTGTGTCTGCTTTGGTAGATGGGCAGGGAGGAACAAAGATTAACTAGGCACAAGTAACTGCCAAGTAACTCAGTGGGTTGGGGGAGCATGGAAGAGTCATGAAGGAAAAACCAGATCTGAGTCATATGATCGCTAAATTGTTCACTCATTCATTTAACAAACATTTCTTGAGCCACTTTATGTATCAATAAATGTGCTTGACTTAGTGATGAAAAGATAAATATGACAATACCAATGCCTTCAAAGACTTTCCAATCTAGATAAGGAGACAGACATGTAAACAGGAGATTACAATACAACATGGTAAATTCAGTGAAAAAGTTCTTCAGAGAACATTATGGAAAGAGAGATCAAGACCCAATGAGGAGGTTGGACATAGAAATGAGAGTAGAAATTTGAGGAAAGCTTCTTAGAGAAGGCAAAATCTGCATTGATAGGAAGTAAACAAGTGAAGAATAATGGATTGGCATTCTAAACAGATGGAACAGTGGAGCAAAGACACAGCAACAGAGACCTTTGTGTGGTTGGAAGTTGAGTGTGGGGCAGATCATGGAAAGACTTGGCCTTCTGGAGAGGTTTCTTTTTATCCAAAAAGCAAATGGAAAACCACTGAAAAAAGTTGATGCTGAAGAGTGGCATAATCTCTTTGACTTTTCCAATTTATACTGAGAGGTTGTGTGGAGAAGGGATTCAGATAAAAAGGAACTAATGGAAATGAGAGAAAAGCAAGTTAGGGGTGAGACTGAAAATTCAGATTTGGACATGTGCTTGAGGGGGTGATGGACAACTTTAGCTGAAATGGAGAGGAAAACCTTTCTGACCTTGTCTCCTTTTAGGACACATGCATGGCGGGAGCCACATTTAACCACACATGTTTCAACTCAGTTTGTTTCATCAACAGAAACTAAGTTCATTTACAGAACTTCTTAAATGGAAGTTCTGGGAGATGTGGAAAGAGGATTTATGAGCAGACAGATGCAGTCACACAGTGAGAATTAATCCACTATGCTTAGTTTGCATATCCCCAAGTGCTGTTCTTGCTCATGTTTACTGTACAAGTTTTCCTTGAGGAAATAACAGAAGAAAATGACATTATTCTCAGAATTGTATCACATTTTAAAATGGCATGCTTCTTCCCTTTAAGGATCTTTGAAACCCTTGATTCAAGAGAAAGGACATTTCTCTTTTCCCCATTGCCTAATATGAACCCAGGAATGAGATCTGTAACACCAGAAATTGCATCTCCATGGTCATAGTGATACTTAAGATTGAGATAAGATCCAGATCAAGAGATCATGGTCCAAGGAAGCATGTCCCAGCTCCAGTAGCCTGCCACAGAGTCAACAGTGCTGCTTTGCACTGTAAGCAGGCAGGGATGTGTTGTATATTAGACCTCAAAGGAGTGAGTTGAAATCTACCCCCATATCACATTATATCCCTAAGTCACTGTGCCCTTGTTCACAAAACAACAGAAAAATAATCCTCACTTTACCTATCTCATGGGAGTGAGGATTAAAAGAGACAGCAAATAGGGTGGTCATCTGGAAAGTTTTACTCTTATATTTGTGAGTCCATTCTACAAATATGCATGTTATTCATATGAAGAATGTGCTCAAAGTTCCCACACTGTAATACTAAAGAAACTAACAGTTATATGCCAGGTAAGACACTTTTAAATGTATTATCATCACATCCAAAATAGTGGCCTGAGAAGCTCTGCCAACTTGCTCCTCAGTGAAACAAATGGTTGTTAAAAATCATAAAAATATTTAAAGTGTCTGGAAATTTTTGTAGCAGCATACAGAAAATGAGAAAACATTTATCTCAAAATATTTTCTAAATCTCAAAACATCAGAGTCTGTGGCACTTGAGCTACAATCAACAACCTCCCCTATTACCTATGGAGATGGATGTCCAAGAAGGTGGTGCTGCCCACCCCCCAGCACTGTCTTGGGCTACAATATCTTCCAGAGAAGTGTGTCACCAAAGTTTCTCACCATCAGAGCATAGTGCTATAGAGGATGAAATCCAGGTGAAACTGGCCAAAAATTTGGGGTCTCCCTTCCTCCACCCATCTCCACTTGAGATCAGCAACCCTATACCAGGCCCAATGGACCCAAAGCACTGAGGCTCCTGTCACCCACATCCCAGCTTGCTCATAGGCAGAGACTCCAAACTGAGAAGGGGAAGCCATGATGGCCAGAAACTGCCATCTAATACCCTACCTTGCATATAAGGCAGTAGTATCACCCTGAGAGAAACAGCCAATGTGTTTTTCCATGGTTCTGGAGCACTCAGAGGTGTTTTCTACAGAGAGAGGTAGGTCAGAATATTAGGGATATCTGCAATTCTCCCCAAAGGAACTGCCTTTATTCAGAAGAGATTGTAGGGAAGCTGAAGCCTAAGACAACTCTCAAAAGTCATGGAGATTTTGGTATTAAGCAATTCAGAGAAGATTGTTACCACCATTAGAGCACTGAGCTAGAGTGTAAGACAGCTAGTTTATCAGAGAGAGCCAGAGGCAGAGAAGAGAATTTCTGGAGTCAGAATAAACCTTGAAATCAACTCCTGGAAAGGGGGCCAAATTAAGTGTATCAGACTTTGGAGCAATTTATGCCCAAGAACATTGTAAAAACTAATAGAGCAATCAGCCAAAAATAAGTGGAGGCAGAAAATGTTTGTGAAACCACAGAGACAGATACCTTAACAGGAGATCAGGGAAAGAGATGAACACAGGGTCCCTGCTGAAACCACTGTTAGCCCAGTGTGACTCTGTGTAGGCCATGCCCTGATGAATGATGTCAGAGTACATGCTGTGCAGTTAGTGGTGGATGGGATAGAGTTCACTGAAATACTCAGCCAAGACAGTAAACATATAGGAAAGTAAGCGATGACAGCAATCCCAGGAAAGGGAGTTCAGAACTCCATAGATGAGAGTCACTATTATATATTAATTGGCATGTCTAGGTTTCAACCAAAAATCATGAAACAGGTAAAGAAATAGGAACATGTGATGTCAGGTAAGAGACACTGCTTATAAGAGGGCCAAGATATTGGATATAACAGACATAGACTGCAAGGCAGACATTTTAAATATGCTCAAAGAACTCAAGAACATCTCAAATGTTCTTTGAGACATTTTAAGTATGCTCAAAGAAGTAAAGGAAGATATACAAATTATACAAAAAAAAAACCAACTGGAAATTTGAAGATATTATACAAATTATACAAAATATGCTCAAATGTCTCAAATGTTCTTTGAGACATTTTAAATATGCTCAAAGAACTCAAGAACATCATAATTAAAGAAGTAAAGGAAGACATTATACAAATTATGCAAAAAAACCCAACTGGAAATTTGAAGATATTAAACAAATTATATAAAAAAAACAACTGGAAATTGGAAGTTTAAAAGTACAATTACTGAAATTACAAATGGTGCTCAATAATATATTTTCACTGGCAGAAGACTGAAACAGCAAATTTGAATATGTAACAGGAGAGAGTATGCACTCTGAATAACAGAGAAAAAAGCATGAAAAAAATGAACACGCTCTCAGAGAAATGTGCAACAACATTAATCTTCCCAATGTACATGTAGTGGGAGTAGTATTAGGAGAGGAGGAGGAGTAAGGAACAGAAAAATATTTGAAGAAATAATCACTGAAAAAATTCCAAATTTATTGAAAATGAGTAAGGCACACAACCCAAGAAGCTCAGTGAATTCAAAATAGGACAAATTCAGAGATCCACACTGACAATTAGCATAAAAATGTTGAAATAAAACTACAATTAGAAAATCTTTAAAGCAGAAAAATAAAAATGACTGTTCAAGTACAATGGAAAGTCAATATGATTAAGAGCTGACTGCGCATCAGAAACAATAGAAATCACAAAGAGTGGGTTTACATATTCAAAGCCCTGAAAGAAAAATCTGTCCTACAAGACTCTTCTATGCAAACTCTTTCAAAATTGAACGCAAAATAAAAACATTCACAGATAAACAAAATCTGAGCATCTTTAGCCAGCAGTCTCAACTTAGATACCAAAGGAAAATCTCCAGGCTGAAAGCTAAAAACCCAGATGGTAATTAAAATACACACTCAAACATAAATACACACAGAGCAGCAGTAAAAATAATTCTGTAATTTTGAAAGACAGTTTAAATGCATGTTTCCATTTCTTCTCATTATTGAAAAGCAATTATATAAAACAACATTTATTGCATTGTATGGCCTATAATATACAGAAATGTAATATATTTGAAAATAAAAGCACAAAGAACATGGGAGGAAGCCAAGCTATATTAGAGTAAGTAAATGACACTAGATGCTAACTAGAATTCACAGTAAGAAATTAAGAGAAAGAAAAATGGTAAATAATATCAATATGACATATGGTATAGACATACATTTTCTCTCCTTCCTACGTTTAGCTTCTTTGAATAATAATACAATAGACATGAATATTGTTTAAATATCATTTATTATTCAATGATATTTAATAAAAATTACAATTTATGTGAAAAGTTAATTGTAACATATAACACATATAGGTTTATAACATATATGTGTAATATGCAAAAGAATAACAGCACAACTGGGAGGAACAAATAGACCTAGGCAGGAGTAACATTTCTATACCTCACTGGAATTGTTACTGTAAATAAAATGGATTTTGATTAATGTGTATATGGTAAACCCTAGATCAATTACTAAGAAAATAGCTCAAAACCA
The DNA here is from genome assembly GCF_015220235.1 of Choloepus didactylus. Taxonomy (NCBI): domain Eukaryota; kingdom Metazoa; phylum Chordata; class Mammalia; order Pilosa; family Megalonychidae; genus Choloepus; species Choloepus didactylus. The sequence goes on from NC_051316.1 coordinate 4,916,328, forward strand.
TATAATTGAAAAACATTAGAAGAATTGAAATGTTACACTATCAAGTGAAATAAACTGTGTATCAATTAAACTATCAAGTGAACTATTTAGATAATGCAAAAGAAAGCAATAAAGGAGGAAGTTGGTAACCAAAAACACATACATCATAAACATAATGAAGGCAAGATGATGTATATAATTCCTACCATATATGTAATTGTATTAAATAAAAATGGATTAAGTAGTGTAACCTAAAGGCCAAGATTGTTGGGCAGGACAAAAGAAAATACAAGATTCAACTATTTTTTTAAAATTTTTATTTATTGTGATTTTTCACGTACCATACAATTATCCAAAGGTCCAAAGCATACAATCAATTGCCCCAGTACTTACATACAGTTGTGCATACATCACCATAATTAATTTTTCTTCAATTTAAAGAAAATTTTCATTGCTCCAGAAAACTAATAGACAAAGAAGACAACAAAAATGAAAGGGAAATTCAAATCCTCCCATATCCCTAACCACCCACCTTCATTGTTGACTCATAGTATTGGTATAGTACATTTGTTACTGTTTATGAAAGAACATTGAAATAACACTATCTGTAGTATATATTTTGCAATATGTATATATATCTCCCTGTATGCCCCTCTATTATTAACTTCTAGTAATAGTGTCATACATTTGTTCTGTTTCATGAAAGAGATTTCTAATATTTGTACAGTTAATCACAGGCATTGCCCACCATAAGGTTTGCTGTTTTATACATTCCCAACTTTTAACCTCCAACTTTCTTTCTGGTGACATACATGACTCTGAACTTCCCCTTTCCACCACATTCATGCAACATTCAGCACTGTTAATTACTCTCACAACATGCTACCATCACCTCTGTCCATTTCCAAACCTTGAAGTTCATCCTAGTTGAACATTCTGCTCATACTAAGCAACCACTCCCCATATTTTAGCCTCATTCTATATCTTGGTAACTTATAGTTCATAGCTATGAGTTTACATATTATAATTAGTTCCCACCATTGAGACCCTGTAATATTTGTCCTTGTGTGTCTGGCTTTTTTCACTCAGTATAATGCCTTCAAGTTTTCATCATCAACCCATTTTTTAAAATGGTTTTGTTCACATGCCATACATTCTATCCCAAAGTAAACAATTGATGGTTCACTGTAAAGTCACATATTTATGTGTTCACCATCCTCACCAGTATCTGTATAAGGATATCTACATTTCTTCCACAAAGCAGGAGGAAGAATCAAAGAAGGCAGAGAGGCAAAAGAAAAAGAAGAAAGAAAGAGGGAAAAAACATGATGGCTAGGAAGCAGCAAAAGGAAAGATAATCTTAGATCAAAGTAGAATAAAGAGGCAGACAACACCACCAATGCCAAGATTCTGAAATCTCTCCACTATGTCCCCCTGTTATCTGCATTTACCTTGGTATATTGACTTTGTTACAATAAAGGAAGCATAATACAATGTTTCTGTTAATTATAATCTCTAGTTTACTTTGATTGTATTTTTCCCCAATGCCTCCCTATTTTTAACACCTTGTAAGGTTGACATTCATTTTTTCTCCCTTGTGAAAAAATATATTTGTTCATTTTATCACAATTGTTGAACATTCTAGGTTTCACTGAGTGATACAATCACAGTCTTTATCTTTCCTCTTTTTTTCTGGTGTTCCACATGCTCCTAACCTTCCTCTTTCAATGATATTCATAGTTATCTTTGTTTGGTGTACTTACATTGCCGTGCTACCATCACCCAAAATTGTGTTCCAAACCTCTCACTCCTTTCTTTTCCTATCAGTCTGTAGTGCTCCTTTTAGTATTTCCTGTAGGGCAAGCATCTTGTTCACAAACTCTCTCATTTTGTGTTTGTCAGAGAATATTTTGAACTCTTTCTCATATTTGAAGGACAATTTTGCCAGATACGGGAATCTTGGTTGGCAGTTTTTCTCTTTCAGTATCTTAAACATATCACACCACTTCCTTCTTGCCTCCATGGTTTCTGCTGAGAAATCCACAGTCTTATTAAGCTTTCTTTGTGTGTGACAGATCACTTTTCTTTTGCTGCTTTCAGGATTCCCTGTCTTTGACATTTAATACTATAATTATTAAGTATCTTGGCATAGGCCTATTCAGATTTATTCTGTTTGTAGTGTGCTGCACTTTTTGGATCTGTAATTTTATGTTTTTCATAAGAGATGGGAAATTTTCATTATTTCCTCTATTATTGCTTCTGTCCCTTTTCCCTTCTCTTCTCCTCCTGGGACACCAAAGATATGTACATTCTTGCATTTTGTTTTGTCATTAATTTCCCAGAGAGGTTGGTCACATTTTTCCATTTTTTTCTCTATCTGTTCTTTTGTTTAGGCTTTCAGGTGCCTTGTTCTCCAGTTCCTGAATGTTTTCTTCTGTCTCGAGATCTGCTGTTGTATGTTTCTGCTGTGTCTTTCATCTCTTGTGTTGTGCCTCTCATTTCCATAGATTCTGCCAGTTGTTTTTTTTTTGAACTTTTGATTTCTGCCTTTTGTACACCCAAGGTTTTCTTTATAGCTGTTATCTGTTTTGCCATATATTCTCTAAACTTTTTGAATTGATTTAGCATTAGTTTAAATTCCTGTATCTCAGTTGAAGTGTTAATTTTTTCCTTTGACTGGCCATAACTTCATTTTGCTTAGTGTAGGTTGTAGTTTTCTGTTGTTTAGGCATATGACCTCCTTGGCCACCCCATTCAGGTTTTCCCAGATGAGAACAGGCTCAGGTCCCAGAAGGAGGAAATAATCAGTATCCATTTTTCCTGATGATGTTTCTTAGAGGATTGACACACTCTTTGCTTTTCTGTCCAGCATGTGGTGCCTGTCAGGCTTTCACTACAAACTGGCATATGGAGGTGTGGCCTGTGGCTCTTTCCCCCAGTCTCTGGGATCTGATTCTGAATGGAAGTTGTATAGTAGAACTGGGCCCCTGTCTTTCCTCTTGGAAGATATGCTGCCTATAAAGAGGTCATTTGCATATAAATAGATTCTTTTTTCTCTGACTCTTCTATTTCCACCCTTGTTCGGGTCAAAGTGCTGGGAGTTTAAAATGGCTGAGGTTTTCTTTACTGCAGAGCACTGCAATCCAAATATGGTTGAGGCTTTCTCCATTGTGCCACCCAGGTTGAAAGAGAAATTGACAGAAATCCCTCAGATTCACCCATTGGCCAGAAATAGCACCAAATCCTTTGGGCTCCCTGACCTGAGACACATATGTCCCCTGACTCTCCAAGGTCAGTCATCAACAAAAGCCTCTGCTTGCTGGGGATTTGCAATCTGTTTTGAGTGGTTAACATTAAAATCCCAGTTGGATCACACACACTCCTGTTCCTTCTGCAGATCCTTCCTTCCCTACACATTCCCTGTTGAACTGTGCTGAGGGGTCAAATTCACACAGCCTAGTCACTGCAATTAAAATGAAATTTCTTGGGTGAGGATTGTGCTTTATTCCTGTTGGATCCACTGCAGAAGCACCCACAGCTCTGGAATATCTCAGCACTTCACAGTGAGGAAAAAGCTTCCTCTTTGTTAGGTCAGTGTCATTCAGGAATCCACAGAATGCAGCAAGTAATGGTTTAAGTAGACAGTTTAAGGTTTATTAGAGGAAGAAAGCAAGTGAGAGCCAGCAGAAAAGAAAAAAGAAAGAAAATGGCTCCAGCTTTCTATCTGAGAGCAGCATTTTTTAAAGGAAAAGCCCGCATGGGGAGGGAAGGATGTCCTGTGCTTTGAGTGGGAGAGGGCTTATCAACTTCTGAGCTGACTGGTTACTAGGGTTCTAACACACTACTCTTTGATGTGCACTGTACTATCTATGTGGAGGAAGCAGACCTTTTGGGTTGTTTGTGGTCATTCATTTTATGGACCTATCTGATCTTGCTTATTTTCCCCCTGGGGTCTAGGAGCCACTTTGGGATTTCTAAAACAGCCTTCAAACCTTAGTTTATGGTGCACGTGGTATCTATGAGATAAGCAGCAGGGCCCCTGGATCAGACATTCCTTCTATATGTTAGACTTTTTTTCTGGGGTCTGACATTCCTGCCTTTTATTTTCAATAAAAAATTGGCATGAATTTGGGTTGAATTTTGGGTTAATGCTTTAACTTAGCTTGAAGCAACCTTTGTAGGGAATTGGGATGCCACACCCATCTCTTAGCTACTTCTGTCTAGGCATGGACAGAGATGGGGAAGAGTTGCTTTGAACTAAGTTCTAGCATTATTAGATTGATGTTTGAATATCTTCTGCTGGAACTGGCTGCTAGTAAGGCTTTTGCTGTGGCAGGAGTAGATTTTTAAATTTTCATTGTAGTAGTAGTATGTTCTCTGAGTTTTGCTGGTTGGTTACAGCTGTTATTGGCCTATTGATAAATTTAATTAGCCATTGTAAGAGGCAAGGAGCAAAAAGGAAAATTAATATAAGGATAATTACTGGCCCCATAAGGGGGAGTAGAATAGCTTGTAGAGACATAGAAAAGAATGAAAGAAAATTTGAGAGAAAGTTTTATTGAATATTTCTTACTTACTCAGACTAACTCAGCAATGAAATCCCTCCTTTTAATGAGACATTTTCTTATTTTTAGGAAATGGTAACTTGTGAGCATCTTTTATAAAAGGGAAAGCAGGTGGAGGTTTTTTTTCTTGTAACTGCTTTTTACTGAGCAAAGGTGAATATGTTCTTAAATTAATTTGGAAGATGCTCTGGACATAAACTTACAGATACAATAATAGGCAACAACAAGACAAACAAATGACAAGCAGAATAAAAACTATGGTAATGAGGGCTATTTTCTATTTCATGATAAATTCATTAACCACTTAGAGAATGCATGTAGTTTACTATAATTTTAACATTATTATTATTTTGCATGTGATTTATATCAAAGAGACATTGTTATATTTATTTGGTATATATGTGTAGCACTGAATGATAATGAATGCACAAGCTTTTCCTGAGCTGCATTGGGTGTTAAGTTTAGAATACCAAACATGCTGTCCCTTCATAAAAGCAGGCTTTAGAGTTAATTATGTTTTTAGGTTTCAACCACATCACACTGGCAATTACAGCTACAGGAGGTACCTTCTTTGTAGTTGTAGTGCAGCATTTTTGGTCCTCTGGAAAACAGAATGGTGGGATCTAAAGTTCCATTGGACTGTTTTATAGCACCCTCTGACACTATGCAGCAGAGCTAGTCTGGAGGCAATGTTCACTGAAAAGCTAAAGTGATTGAGTCTTCTCTGGCAGGCAGAGGCAAAGGTGTTTGTAGTAAAAGGTGTTTTCAGTAACAGCATGTGCCCATTTACTTCTGGAGTACATCCCTGTGATGTGGTTGACACACTTATAATTCTAGGGACCACAGAAATGGGTCTCACCAATAACTCTCATGGGGAGAGAGCATGCAGGCACAGTACAAGGAGCTTGGTTTAAACATGCATGCACTTCAATTAAAATAAAGGTCTAATTTTTCTTTACATTTTTAGTAGGGTTATGTTAGATAATGGGTAGAACATAATTTATATACTTGTCTTGCTTCTTTTTAAAAGTGTTTCTTTGTTATTGCTGAAGATGAAGCTCTGACTTGTAGCTAACTGCAAGCACTTTCAGAAAAACATTAGAGTAAACATAGTTTTATTTACTGGCTAAACAAGGCTGTTAAAGGGACTTTGTGTTAGTGGTATGGGTTTTTTTTTACACTTTAAACCTATGGTTTCTATTAGAAAAGGCCTGAGCCTTATCAGGTCATGGTTCAGCCAGTTTGGGTTTCATTAAGTAATCTCCTATTCAAATAAGAGTATAGGGAAATACAATAATTTAAAAGTAAAAAGTGATTAATGTAAGAAATTAAATAAACAATCAAGGACATAATAATGTTAATATGAAGTGCAAGAAGTTGTTTTGATAAAAGAGACTTTTTGCATCCTCCACTGATTACTCAGAAAAACATTTCTACAGTGTTTATTAAGAAATAACACCTTAATAATTTAAGGAAACTTGTTTCTTAATAAAAACAGCAGGAGACAGTAATGTGAGGAGTTTGCAGTATGGTGAGGAATGTTTATATTTTGTGAATTATTATGCACATGCCCACAACATTGAATATTAATTACTGCTTTGGGTAGTGTTTAAAATACTTAATGCTATTTTGTTTTGTAAAACCAGTTTTTTTCTTTAGGTTGTGAGGTTCTATTATTAAGCGATGTTATTACTAGTTTTTACCATTTTTAAACTTTGACCACAGAAATAATTGTTTTCACAATCTTTTTACAGCTTTCTGTATTTATCTTTCAACCTTGACTACAGAAATAAATTTTCTACTCTACAAACCTGCAACTTTCTGTATACATCTAGACTTCATCCCACATTCCTATCTATCCAGGCTTTATCTCACATTCCTAAACAGTCATTTATGACAAAGCTACTTTCCTTTTCCCCTTAATTAGAAAAACATTCTTTATACCTTCTATAAGACATGCTATTACCACCAAAATTAAACTTGTTAGAATGATGCTAAATACTTTAAAATATTTTAGTCAATGAATTTTGAAACAGTAATAAACAATCTTTTGGATTTTTTGAAAATATTTATGGCTTTTCACTGCTTAGCTTGTCTTCAAGTACAAACTTCTAATACAGGACTTGGAGGATATTAATCATTTGTTTTAGTTATTATATTAAGATTTTTACTTTTTAATATTTGGAAATTGTATTTTAGTGTTTTAGGGTGAAACTCTGTTAAATATGTTTTTATAGTAGAAGGAGTAACTGGTTTTTTACCATCAGAACACAAATCATTAGTTGGCACATGAAAACAACAAGGCTCCTTAGCTGTCTGATCTTTATAGAGAGAGGGAGTTAAAGTTCTTATTATCAGATTCCTTAGTAGAGATACTATTCTACAACACTGGCTTGCCAATTTACACTTTTGCTGATTTTTAAATTGTATTTGTTACTTTTGATTTCCTTCCAGAAATTTTAGGTTTTTGCAAGGACCATTTGACTAGGTCTTTTGTGGCTTCTTGATTTTAAAAACTGATAGGCTAGCACATTTATATTATTATTTCTTTTATTTATTTGCTTTGGAAGACTTGAAATTAAAGCAGAGGTGGAAGTTCTGCATATTTTTTAAATGCAACTTTTCTTTTAACTTGCAGACTTTTTGTCTTTCTTGAGACAGTTTCTATAAGTAGCCATACCATACATAAATTCCAGCTGACTGCAGCTATGGCTCATTAACAATGTTAATGACGCTTTCCAAATTTAGACCAATTATTGAGATTAGTTTTTAAGTGAGATGTAGCTGGCACATTTTGAGAGTTTCCCATGGCTGAGCAATAGCAAAAGAAATTATAAAGACAGAACATAGGAGTAGGAGCTGTTTAAATGTAACTTGTTTTTCACACAAATGCAAACTGTGCAAACTGCACAACATTTAAAAGGAAAACTACAAATCTGGGGTTATGTTTATGGGGCTTAAACCCACTGAGTTTGCATGCATGACCCTTGGATCAATTTAATTAGCCTTACTACATAATAGACTAAATGAAACAAAAGAAAGCAAAGTGAACACAATAAACAAAAAATTACACACTTACCCAGCACAGGAAAAGTCTCAATTGCAAAGCTACCTTAACTTGGATGCATTTGGTGTTTGTCTCTCATGGGTGCTTCCACCTGGACTTCCCAGTCCTGATACTCTAGGAAAAATTTCTGGGCAGCTGGTAGGCACAGAACTGAGGGTCCCCCTGATGAGACATGGATCAGGGCATTTGAAAACACAGTTTTAAATAGGCTCACCTGATTTTGTATCAAATATAGAAATAAGTTTTTCTTTTCTTAGTGGAGAGGGAAATTTCTAAGTAAGTGACTTGTGGCTTAGAAAATTGTTTTTTAATCTTGTAACTTGTAAATTAACTTGTAAATTAACTTGTAAATGAAACAATTCCAGCTTGAACTACTTTTAACAAAGGAGAATAGTATAAAATATTTCTAGTCTTATAAAGTACAATTAATCCCTCTTCATGTGGTGATTGTCACAACTTAGCTCTTTATATATTGTGTTCCCATTAGCATATGTTTATAATTACTCTTTTACACATTTGTCTCTAAATCCTATTGGAAAAATTGAGGCATTACATGTGCAAAATTCTTTTATACTAGTAATGATATTTTTCCAGTGTTGTTATGACAAATATTGGCTTAAACAACAAGCATATATTGTGTCATTGTTTTGAAGTCTAGAAGTTTAAAATCAAGATGTTGGCAAGACCATGTTTTCTCCCACCAGCATTCTAGTGATGACAGTCTTCTGTCCATGATCTCTCTCTCTCTTCTCTGGCTTCTATGTCTAGCTATTTGCTTCTCACCCCAAGCTTAATTTCCTTTCCTTATCAACAAAGGTAGGCTGGATTTAGGCTCACACTCATTCAGTTTTGCCAAGGGATTCTCAAAAGTCCTACTGACAAATGTATTTACACTCTGACTCAACATATTCAAAGATACCATCATCAAATGTGTCCCCACCAACATGAATGTTGATTAAATCTTGGACAGGCTCTCCATGTGTACATGATTTAATCTGCAACAGACATGAAGACAAACAATAACACATAAGATAAAACACCTCTCCCTGTCTTTGCACAATGGGGTATTCCTTTATGTTTAGCAAGGTCGTTTACACCATTGCCCTAGTCTTCACTTCCTAATTTCCTGAAGTTTAATTTTCAGCAAGATATAGTAACATAGGGTCTTCTCAGTCCTTTCCTGAACACAAGTGCTGTGCTACACATCTGCTTTGCTGCCTAGATTCCCCTTAAACACAAGAGTTAATTTAGGGAATAACACTCAATTAACTCTCTCCCCAGCTTTCTGAGCCAGGGTTTTGGTGTATCTAATATTTACTTCACCTAGTATCTTTTCCCCAGGCAGCAGAGATTTCTCATTTGCATTTCAGTGTTTTCAAGGACCATCCTCCCCTTTGCTACCTTTTTGCCCAGAAAGTGCCAAGTAAGTAAAGAAAGGCAAGCAACTTGCATCAGATCTTCAAAGAATGCCCAGAAAACATAATTACTTGGGATCAAGATCTGCCTTCTCCCTCTATAATCATATACATACACTGGTAACATGGGTTGCAGTCTTCAAAACCAACCCACACTTGAGTGTTGGGGGTGTACAGCTAAGTTGAAATGCTTCAAAGCTCTCCTTCCACATTTGTCACCTTAAATTCAGCCTTCATGTGACTGTTGTAAATTTCTGCCTGTTTATTATGATAAATTTGATTTTAACAATTTGTGCTCATTTATGCATTGTTTCTGAGGAGGAGTGACCCACAGCAGATACCTAATCCAATATTTTTGCTGATACCATCTTCTGCACAGTTTTAAAGGTGAGACTCTCCCATATTGCATCACAACCTCTAAAATAATGGATTTTAAAGGTCCCTGCAGCTTGAAATTATCTGTCTTTTTTATCATGATATATAGGACCCATCACAAGAAATTCTGGTTTAATTGTTCTTGATTGTGATCTGGACATTCAGAGTTTAAAAGATTCCAAGTGTATTTGAATGGACATCAAAGTTTGAAAACCACTTCTGTAAGGAAGCAGACCTAAAACAGGACATTGCTATTCACAGTCTGAGGTATATTTGCCTTTGGTATCACCATACCCCACAAGATTTGTATAATTAAAGGGCCCATTCCAGACCTACTGAAATACTATAGTGTAGGCAAAGTCCCTGAGATAAACTTCCTTGATAATGTCTTTGGATATGAACTGAATGAGTCACTGTCAGAATCTTCCTTGTTTTGCACAGGTTTTAAGCATTGTGAAATGGGACATTGAAGTGGAGTCAGAACCAGTGCTGCTCATTCTTCAAAGCACATATGAGTTCCCTGGGATCTTAATAAAATTCAGATCCTATTTGGTAGGTCTAGGGTGGGCCTTTGATTCTGCTTTTCTACCTATATCTCTGTCATGCTTATACTGCTGATCCACTTACCCCACACTGTGGGTTCTCATACCTGTTTGGGGTCTCAGCAACTTAGGGAAGCCTTTCTCAAAAATTGCATGCATTTTTAATAAAAAGAAAATGATTTTCAAATATATTAGTCTAAGCTTATATTTATAACATTTTTCTATGACATTTGCAAGCATATTCAGACCCAAAATATCCACCAGTAATAGCCCATTAATAAAAGTGAAACTCCTGAATTCCACTCAGATATAAATTTCAGTTCTTACTGAGAAGATGCCTAAAGTTATGTAGTTCACTGTGGTGTGTACTTAAATTTTAACTCTTTCCCCATTTTTTCTCAATGCACTGTGATAAATTTTAAGCTGTCTTCATGTAAGTCCACTACCCTTGAGAGTCTGGTTATTTCCACTTCAGTGAATCTATGGAATGTCTCTTCATACTACAAGATTTCTCAATAAATTCTCTTAATCTTTCCTTCTAGAATCTTTCTCTGTCCTGGACTGCCAGCTAACAATATTCATCTGGATATCTCTGGCTCCACTTTCCAAGTACTTCCAAGCTCTTTTCTGAAAACTTAATTATTTGAACTCTGTAGGCCTCAGTCTCAACCTTCCTTTTATTCTCTCTCTTTACCTAGGCAAAATCTTCCATTATTTGAATTCAGATATTCATCTTTAGGTTTATGAAACTTAATCTTTCCACTGTGACTCATATATGATTCTCAGACCTGAATATGAAGTTTTCTCTGTGATATTTCAGTTTACTCTTCAGTAATATAGATGAATTCATTACCTTTTGAAAGCTTTCTCATATTTAATAATTCAAACCTTAATAAGGGATCTTACCTGTGACCCAATACCTGGAGTAATGAAACCTCAGAATTATCTTCATACAAAATGCCTGCATTTGTAGAAGAGTTTTCCATTTCCCAAAATGAAATAGTTCTAGACAGTGCATTCAAGTATCCTTGGATTTTTCCTTTAAATTCTCTCTTCTAATGTAGGTCTTGAATGCCACACTTCCAGGCTATCTGTATGTTATATTTGCTAGTAAAACTTCATGTCCTTGGACAGGCCTAGTTCAGAGCTGACCTGCAACATCAACATATAGACATTTCTGTCAGAAAAAGATCATTACTTGCCTCAAAAGTGTAATAATGTAACTAGACTGAAATCTCATAGGAGTATATAAGAAAACCATGAAAATGGAGTTATTGAATACCAAAATGCATGCTAATGAAATAATAAAGACTATAACTTTTTAACTTTCTGAAGAGTGAGTATGGAAAAAAGGCAAAATATGACTTTAACTGAAATATCTGTATCTAAAATGAAAATATAATGCTTGATTTTGCTTCTGAAATATTTTTGTTCTATGTTTCAATATATGTATGAAGTCTTGCATACTCAATTTTTTAAACAAATAATGCTAGGTGTAAGAGTTCTGTTTGGCATATTTGGAAAGTTCTGGTAAAGTATGCTCAGAAAGACAGCACAACATTTTGCATGATTAATCCCACTGAATTATATACTGGGGAATGTTTGAGACTGGGAATTTTATGTTGCATGTATGTCTCAACAGTTAGAAAAAAGAGAAATTAATTAGACAGTGACAATTATGTGCAATACATGATCCTGGTCTGGATCAAATTAAAAAATTAGTGTGCATCCTGTTCATAAGAAAATTAATAATGAAACTAGATTACTTCTTCTTGGAATCTTAATATCTTGACATTTATATGGTTTTACAATCCTTTCAACAAGCTACATCTGACATGAAGAGATATGGCATGGTATTTCCTTTTCTTAGTAGTAAATAACAGTGAAAATATTTTTCTTTGGATATATATTTTTTCAGCACAAACATTTCTACTTGCATAGGTTACCCTGAAAGTTGGTAGATTACAAGCTCTCCTAGAAATGAAGAGCAGAAGGGACTGTCTTCCTGTATAGATTCTCTAGAGTACTTGTTTCAGCATATCAAAATCCACAATAAGATCTAGGAATAGATAAGAAGGTTGCTTTTGACACTTTCAGAAGGACACACTTTGTTTTCATTGACTGCATCAACATGATTTATATAATTTGATTAAGGCATTTCATGATTAGATGTATCTTCACTCCCATCTGAATAAATAAGGGTATGTCTTTTAGATTATAGAACTGATGACACCATCAATTGCATTAAAAAGTGTCCTCCATGAAACAGCTACTTTTTCAAGAGTAAGATATAATCTCTGAGCACTGGATAATTGTGAAAGCATTGTTAATTAGTTTTAATTTCCTTGAATTTTTGGACTGTTTGGGTTCTGTTGAGTAAGGAAGAGAATTTTAACCACAAGGGTCACTACTTATTTATTTCATAAATTATTTGTTAATCAGAATTTAATTGTTGAATATGACTATAGGCATTTAGGCCCAGGCCATCTGAGGTTAGGTCAGGTTATGGTGGATATACAGTTTTTCCAGATTAATAATTCATTAGTACTTTTCACAGGAAAGTTTACCTAAAATCTTTCAGGAAAATAGTTTTATGACATTTGTCACAGAATTATGTATTTTATTAAGAGTGTTTTATGGGAGAATTTAGAGTATAGAAGACTTTTCACACCTATAAATTATGAAATTCAAGGTTGTTAAGATCTGAGAATTATTAATATATAAGATTTCAGCTGCCACTTTACTAAAATATCAGATTTAGAAAAGGATTTTCTCCCAAATACTTCACTTACATTATATAAGCCTCCTAATCATATGGTGCTTTTGAGACATTAAGACCCATGTACTTCTGCTACATTTTGATGCAGGGTATTTTCAGGAGTGGATTTACATAATGGCAGACATTGATTCCTCTAAATGGGCCAAGTCCTTGAATTTCTCACCCCATATTAAAATAGATTCTTAGGTTTCTTAGTTACTATCTGAGTCCAGTAGGATAAATAATATCTTGAATGCAGTGTTGAGAGAGTGATACATTTAGACATCCCATGTGGAAGAACCAAGATGATTTAGGACATGTATACTCAGAAGATCAGGTACAAGGTAAAGCTGGAAGGGTGTGAGAGTTTGGATGGATGTTTCTTAAGCCAGGAATAGTTCTGAGGAATTCTAGAGTGGTTTCTCTGGAGGTGAGGACACAGTGTTTTGGTACGAGGGAGGGTATTAAAAATATCTGAACACCATTGGCTAATTAATATATAAAAGTCAAAGATTTTCATATTCTTACCTGAACAATGTAGGTTTTCATATCTTCTTTATTATTCATAGTAGCCAAGATCTTCTTACTCTTGACCTTGATAGAGGGTATTCCCCTTATTTCTTTTGAAGCATACTTTACATTCCTGTTAACTGTGTCTATGTTACACCCAGGTGAAGTGTTGTGGGGTCATGATAGTTGGATCTGGAAATTAGGGACAAGACCAGTCTCATCATTTCTTTCTCTGTTCTCAACTTTGCTCACCTAGTGCTTATCTTGCAGTGACTGAAAATCCTGAGGAAGATAGTTGTCAGCTGAGCTATTGACAATGCAGCCACTGATGAGTACAGAAATCTTTCTACTGAAATTATGCAGGTGTTTCAGCAGGTGAATATTCTAAGCTCATTTAGGAGATATTCAAAGATCTGGGCTCCAGTTAAAATTATCTAGGCTCCTGGCATAGTGATGGTTCATAAAAAAATTAATCTCCTTTCCAATACTAATTTATTTCAGAGTCCTTAAGGTTCTATATTCACTGGCAAGCTGAGAGATTTTTTTCCTCATTCAGCCAATGCCCTCATTGGAGAAATAATGCACTTATTAATCCTTTTAATTCCTGCTAATGGCTTAGGCATGCAGTGAATGTAGGTGATAAAGAAGAGTAATATATAAAAGTTTACACTCAGTAGGGAGGCTGTTTGAGAAGGTAAATTCAATCAATATAATGTTATAAGTGCTATGGGGGAGGGCTGTGCATTTTTGAGAGGAGGACAACTGAGGGCTAGGCAACAGAAGGAAAAGAGGATCATTTATTTTCCCCAACTTCTCATTTCTTAGAAAATTGATATTTTATATTTGCACATTTTCAATACTTTAAAAATAATACCTAAAAATCTCCTTTTCCTCTTGTCCTCCTCATTACTCATTTTCCCTTTTTGTAAATAATCTATATTCAAATTTCCTATATGGAAGAAATGGAAAGAAGTTTGTTTCTTTAATTTTGGTTTGCATTCAAGATGAGTATATTGGGTAGAATAAAATTTATGGTCCTTTGAAAATTTTTCAAACTTTGGAGAGACCAGAAAGGATGAAAATTGTACTCTTGAAAATACAGAGGATGTGAAGACACAAGACAATGAGCAAGGGTATTTGAAGATCCCAAGGAAAGTTGAGATGTGTAGATCTCATATCCTAGAATGGTCAGGCTGGGATGATTTTTCAGTACAACCATCTCAGGAGTCTCTTGTGTGTGCTGCTGAGCTATCTGTGCTTTTATGTTGTGATGAATACCTGATTTATGAAGAGTTATGGAATTGAGCATAGTAGCACATACTGATCCCAAGTTATTCATGATACCTCTTTAGTTCTTCAGAATGCTGTACTTTTTGCAAGGTTCTCTGCCATTCTAATGAATAATACACATATGCATATGTTCAGATAGGAAGTACTTTACACACAGCTCATTGAGTCTTTCAGAACATGTAATAGGTTGTGAAATATAGATGAGAAGAAACTGAGGTCATCCAGGGGAATAATCTAACCATAGTTATGACATAAAATTGGCAAATAATGTATATTGCTTACCTTGTGATGAGTCTGTAAATTTACTTGAAATTGGTGGAAAAGGGTGTTTTAGTTATGAATGCTCAAGTGCAAATTGTATATCACCATCTGGAAGTCATAATGACCAATTTATTGTGAAATTTCCATGTTATGTCATGGCAGACATCCTGTGATATTCTTTTATGTGGGGTTTTAGGTATTCATTGTGTGTATGTTTATGTATTGGTGTCTGTGAAAGGCAGATAACCATTCAGCACTGAGATTGATCAGACTTGAAACTCAAACTCAGTTTGAGCTTTCTGTAAACAATTGCCACTTCCTCAGTGCTGTACTTTCAAACATCCTACTCTGGAAATTGGTAGAGATGACCCTCTCTGAACCCAAATATCTTAATTTCTTTAGGGGATAGTGAACTTGAATGATGTAGTTATAGACTTCACTCAGGAAGAGTGGTCCCTGCTGGACACATCTCAGAAAAAGTTGTTCAGAGATGTGATGCTGGAGAATATCAGTCATCTGGTTTCAGTGGGTGAGTCTCTCAAATTTACCTATCTATGTAATCTTCTATTTTCTCAAGAAGTGTTTAGAACAGCTTTTCCATGTTGTTTTATATTTTTTCATGTTTCATTTTTATAACATATACATAATTTATTTTATATTATTTGTAACATGTACAATTACCTAAAAGAAATTTGTTTCTTTACTTATTTACATCTAGTTTTGTACCACACTAAAATGTAATCGTCTTGAACACAAATTTCTTGTTTTTATTCTACTCAATGTTGAACACTCAGAGTGGTGCTTGGAAATCAGTGAACAATTTCTGAAAGGATAAGTAAACGGATTAAATGTGCCCTAAATAATTAGCCTGCCCTAAGGATTTGTTGTGGATTCTGACTAGAGAAACAAAAACAACAGACATATCCTTTTCCACATTCACTGTTCTGGAGGAATTTATATTACTGGATTCTTTTTGAAAATAATAATGAACTATTGTGGAAACCTAGAATTTCTCCTTGTTTGTAAATATGGAGGGCTCTGTAGTCTCTTTTTTACTTGGGCTTCAGCAGTTAGAGGTTCTCACTGTATTTGGGCACAAGGACAAATGTTAAACATTTGGTGGTGAAGTTTTATCAATATTCTGTATTTCAGGTACTTTCCCTTGTCTGACCTTCAATGTTTGCCATATTCCTCCTTGGTCACTGTAGTGATTTGAAACTGTATGTACCACAGAAAAAATATGTTTTTAAATTTAATCCATTCCTGTGCATGTGAACCCATTGTAAGTAGGAGTTTTTGATGAGATTACTTCAGTTAAGGTGTGTTCCTCCTCAATTAGGATACACCTTAATCCTCCTCCTGCAGTCCTATAAAAGAGAATACCATTGATACAGAGGGTAGAAAAGTCATAGAAAGTAAGAGGCTGAAATCAACAAAGCCCAGAAAAGAAGGAAGATACCAGGATATGTTGCCAGGTGTCTTGCCATGTGACAACATAAGGACAAAATGTTTCCAGGCACTAGCAACCAAACACAACAGATTTTGTCAGCCAGTCCCCAAATGCCCATTTAATTGTTGATGTCTGGATTTGGACATTTTCCCTGCCTCAAAAGCATTAGTAAATAAATTTCTATTTTGTAAATAACCTAGGAAACTGAAACAAAGTTTGAAACCTGGGGAGTGGAGTGACATTGTTGTAAATGTGGAAATAGCTCTGGGATTGCATAATGGGTAGAGGCCAGAAGAAATTTTAGGCACATGTTAGAAGAAGCGTAATTTGTTTTGAAGAGATAGTTATCGGAAATATGGATGCTAAAGGTACTTCATAAGAGTCCTTAGAAGGAAATGATGGCTGTGTTGTTTGACAGTGGAGGAAGTGCAATCCTTGTTTTAAAGTGGTAGAGATTTTTTTTTTAATTGAGTTCTGATGTCAGATGTTAAGCAGGACTTGAGTGATGAAATTGGATATATAACTGAGGAGACTTTGAAGCTAAGTTTGGAAAATGCACCCTGGTTTCTCCTTGAATCTCGGAGTAAAACAAAGAGGAATAGGATAAGTTGATAACTACACTCCTGGGCATATAGAAACCATAAATTGATGGTTTAGAACTTTCTGAGTTCTGCCCAAGGTATCCAAAGAGGATAATAGTGCTCCATGTAAGGGTTTACAGAACATGAACTCAATCAGCAATTTCCAAGAAAGTCAGGATTGGAAGTATAATTACCCAGGAATGACCTGTGGAAAGCACTTCTGTCTGATGGGTTGGACCTCAGTGTAGTACATGTCAGACCAACAAGGTTTTTGTGAGAGCTGTAGGAAAAGAGCCATTGTGACAGGCTGGACTAAAAAGGACTGAAAAGGGACAGGCTGAAGGAATAATCACTTCAAGGTCAGAACCATGGAAGCTGATATGTGGTTCAAAGACATCTTCTCAATCCAAAATAGTCTGTGTGGAAAGGGTGAGTCTGCCCCAGCACTTGAAGAGGGACTTTGGACCCATTGTTGAAGATGAGTGCTGCCACCACACTATTCTGAGAGGATGGTACCTATGCCCTGGGGATTGCAGAGAATCTCATCATCACCCCCATATTCTTAGATGATGTAGTATTCACCCCAGTGTTTGGGGAGAGCACCTGGAAGTGGTGGGGCTGTCACATGATCAGTCTCAGAGGACAAAACATTACTCTGTAGATGACTCTAAGACCTTGAAATATAATGAAGCATGCCTTTTGGTGTTTTGGAGTTGTTTGGGACCCATTACTCCTGCTTTCCTTCCAACCTTGCCCAATTGGAATGGAAATATTTATCCTATCCTGTCCATCTCTCATATAATGGAAGCAGATCAGTTGTTCTCTGGGTTTCACAGGTCCACAGAGAGGAATTGTGCCTCAAAGAAAAACACACCAATAACTGATTTTGATTAGACTTTATACTAAGGATTGTTTTTGAAATGATTTTAAGCTTTTTGGATATGGGGATAGAATGAATGTATTTTATATATAGAAAAAAACATTTTCTTCAGATCCAGAGGATGGAGTTTGGTGGGTTGAAGCTTTAAGTGTCCCAGAAAAACATGTTCTTAAATCTAACCCATTTCTGTGAGTGCAAACCCATTGTAAATAGGACATTTTGATGAGGTTATTTAAGCTAAGGTATGTAACACCTCAGGATGGCACTTAATCCTATTATTAGAGTCCTTTATAAAAGAATGAAGTTTAGAATTCTAGGGAAGATGGCAGAGTAGGGAGATGCCATGACTTAGTCTTTCCACAGAAACAGCTACTAAAAGGCAGAAACTGTCTGAAAACAATATTTTGAAACTTTGGGGGTCAGAAGAACATTGTACATCATCCTTGGAAGAGTGAGAAAAAGAGAGTATTACACTAAATAAAAATCAGTGAATTGCTGTCTCCACACAGCAGCTACTGGTGCCCATTCTTAACCTCACAGCAGGTTGGCATGGGGTCCAATCCCTGGCTAACACACTGTGACAAAAAGTGATGTAAAAATCCTCTTCATCAAGAACAGTATTGGACACAGCCACTCACTGAACATGGCTATTTATTACTGAATTCAGATCACTGTAGACCCCTCTCTGAAGGCAGCTAATATTTCAACCAGCCCCATTCAGGAGCAGAGACAGTGGAGTTTAAAGACAGATTGGTTCCTGAGGTCAGTGGGGGACATTTAGCTAAAGAGATGCATATGCTGGGCAAGCCAGATAAGCTGAGTTTTGGGGACCTGTCAGGGAAATATTTGCAACCCTTCTGAACCCCTCCCCAGGTCACTTTGGAGTCAATCTATGCCTTCCTTGTGGGTCCCTGTCACCCTATTGGTTGGGACAGACAGACATGGTAATGTACTCTCTGCTGTGCCCCTCATCCCAGAATTTGTCTTCCTAGCCAAAGCAGCTAGAATCAATGAAAGGAAAGTTAAAAAAGTAAGACCATCTGGGGCAAAGTTCAGCTGGCTTCAAACACCTAGGAGATGGATGTCTGTCTCCTGGAAATTAGAGGGGACAAGATAATTCCTGTAAACAGGAGAACTCCAAAACCAATAACCACCAAAATACCAGGACAAGACAGAGGCCCAGAAAAACAGGGCAAACCCTGTACAGTACTTTCACTCTGGGCAGGCTTTCCTGATAGGAGGGCTGAAGCTAAGGAAAATCTCTGTTTTGTCAACAACTGCTTTCAAAACCAAGAAACAGACATCTCAGGAAATTAATCCCAGAGTTAACATTTTTAAATATTAAAATGTACAGTGCAACAAAGAATGCAAGATAACAAAGGCACAAGAAATGATGGCTCATCCAAAGAAAGAGGATAAAAATACAGAAAATGAGAATCTGGACATATTGAACAAAGTCTTTTAAAAACATAATATTAAAAATGCTCAACAGGATGAAGGAAAGCACAGAAAAATATCTAAAGAAAGTAAGGAAAGCAATGAATGAGCATTATGAGAGTCTAAATAAAGAGAAATACATTTTAATATATTTTAAAAGGAACCAAATAGAACTACTGGAGCTGAAGAACATCTTAACTGAAATGAAAAATTCCCAGAAAGGTTTCAAGAGCAGATTGGTACTGGCAGAAAAAGAAATAGTGAACTTGAAGTTAAGACACTTGAAATGAATCAAGCTGAGGAGCCAAAAGCAAATATTAAAGCAAAAAATAGCCTATGACAGCTGTTGGACACCACTAAGCAGTTCAATATATATACATTATGGTAGTTCCAGATGAGGAAGTAAAAGATAAGGGGGCAGAAGGAATATGCAAAGAAATAATGACAGACAGCTTCCCAAACATAGCAAAAGATGTCAGTATTCACATTCAAGTAGCTTAGAGATCACCAAACAGGGTAAACATAAAGGAAAATATACCCTTATTTTTAATGATTGCACTTTTGAATGCAAAGGACAAGGAGAGAGTTCTGAAAGCTGAAAAAGAAAAGCAACACGCTAATACAAGGGAGTTCCAATGAAATTGAGTGCTGATGTCTCATCAGAAACCATTGAGGCAAGAAGACAGTGTGTTGAAATATTTAAAGTGCTGAAAGAAAAGAAATGTCATCTAAGAATTTTCTTTCCGTGACTATCTTTCAAATACAGAGGAGAAATTTTGACATTCTCAGATACACAAAAGCTGAGGGAGTTCATCATCAGTAGGTCTACACTACAAAGAATGTTAAGGGAGATTTTCAAGCTGAAAGGTACAGATGGTAGGCAGTGGTTTAATGTAGCATAAATAAAGAGCTGTGGTAAATGTAGCCAATTGGATAATTATAAATGTCAGTATTCTATTACTGTATTGTTTGGTATGTAAATCCACTTCTTACTTCAGATAGGTGTTAGAATGCACATACATGAAAAGTAAAGATAAATCCATTTCTAATATATAGTGTACAAAGATATAATGGTAATAGGCATCATTAAATGGTGGGAAGAGAGAGAGGTATAGGGAAAGTACATGTGCACGCTACTGAAATTAAGATGGTATCTGTGCTAGTTTGGATATATTATATCCCACCAAAAGCAAATTCTTTGATGCAATCTTCTGGAGGCAGATGTATTAATGTTGATGAGATTGGAATCCTTTGAGTGTTTCCATGGAGATGTGACTCAATCAACTATGAGTGAGACATTTGATTGGACAATTTCCATGGAGGTGTTACCCCACCCATTCAGGATGGGTGTTAATTGGATCACTGCAGTAATTTAAAAGCATTCACAGATGGAAGAGTCAGAGCAACTGAGACTGACATTTTGAAGAGGAGCTGCAGCTGAGAGACAAATTTTGAAGATGGCTCTTAGAAGCTGATGTAGACATTTTGGAGAATGACATTCTGAAATGAAACCTGGGAACAAGTAGATGCCAGCTATATGCCTTCCAATCCAAACAGAGGTTTTCTGGATGCCAATGGTCTTCCTCCAGTGAAGGTATCCAATTGTTGATGTCTCACTTTGGATACTTTATGGCCCTAAGACTGTAATTTTGTAACCAAATAAACCCCCTTTATAAATGCCAATCCATTTCTGGTATTTTGCATTCCAGAAGCATTAGCAAACCAGAACAGTATCAAACCAAATATGATTGCTTTATGTTTAAGATGTTAAATTTTAACCCCATGGCAACCACAAGGAAAATAGATGAAAAATATTTCCAGCTTAAAATGAGAAGGTACTAAGAATGGTGCAACACAAACACACAAAAATAAATATAAAAATAGTCATTAATGGTAAAGAGGGAATAAAAATGTGTAAAACATACAAATGATAAATAAAAAATGGCAAAAGAAAGCCACATATTATCAGTAGTGATCTTAAATATAAATGGATTAAACTCTATAGTCAAAAGGCAGAGGGTGGCAGAGTGAATAAAGAAAAATATGATCCAACTATATGTTGCCTGCAAGAGACTCATCTTAAAATCAAGCTACAGGTAAGTTAAGGAGAAATGATAGGAAAAATATACCATTCAAGTAGTAACCAAAAGTAGGCTGGGAAATAGACAAGTCAAAACAGTTATGAGGGATACAGTCATTATATACAGTAAAGTGTTCAATTTAACAGGAAGATATTACAATTATAAATGTATATACAACTAGTAGCAGAGTCCCAAAGTGTTTGTGCTTTATGAACTCATCAGTCAATTGACTGCATCTGTGGCTGATTACATCAGCCAGGGGTGTGTCTTCCACAATGAAAGAATTCAATCAGCTGGATTTAATATATTCAGTTGAAAGACTATTTTTGTTTT
Source organism: Choloepus didactylus (assembly GCF_015220235.1). Taxonomy (NCBI): domain Eukaryota; kingdom Metazoa; phylum Chordata; class Mammalia; order Pilosa; family Megalonychidae; genus Choloepus; species Choloepus didactylus. Next base: position 4,937,852 of record NC_051316.1, read on the forward strand.
TTCTTTTTAATTAACGTTATAAAAAATAAAAAAACACAGAGAATGAAAAACATTTCAAACAGATGAAAACAAAGAAGAAATAATAAACAACCTAAAATAATTGCATTACTTCCATAATGTTTCTACTCTACCCAAAGAAAATATGCAGACTATAATCTAGCAAAGGAATAAGAAAAACAGATTACCTAAAGTAACTGCATTTCTGTGAACTTGTTCTTACCAATCCCACAGAAATTAACAAATTTTAGTAATTCCTGAGCATTCCCAGAATGTTAAATTTATCCAGGATAACTTATCTGTTATTAGTTTATCATTCCCCCTTCTCTTCTTGCTATCTAACACTAGCTCCCTTACATTCTACATTATAAACCATTTATTTTACATTTCTCAGTGTTCACATTAGTTGTAACATATAATATTTCTTTTTTTGTGCCTGGATGATTTTGCTCAGCATTATGTATTCAAGGTTCACCCATGTTGTCATATGTTTCATGACTTCATTCTTCCTTACTGCTGCATAGTATTCCATCATGTGTGTGTGCTACATTTTGTTTATCCACTCATCTGTTAGAGACACTTGGGTTGTTTCCATCTTTTAGCGATTGTTAATATTCCTGTTATGAGAATTGGTGTGCAGATATCTGTTCATGTCACTACTTTCAGAACTTCTGGGTAGATACTTAGAAGTGTGATTGTTGGATCAAAGGGTAACTCTTTATCCTGTCTTCTAAGGAAACACCAGAATGTTTTCCAGAGTGGCTGAACCATTATTCAGTCCCACCAACAATGAAGAAAAGTTTGAATTTCTCCACATCCTCGCCAGCATTTGTAAGTTACCTGTTGGTTTAATGGTAGCCATTTTAACTGGTGTGAGCTGATGTCACATTGGGGTCTTAATTTGTATCTTCCTAATAAATATGCTGAGTATTTTTTCATGTCTTTTAGTCTTTATATTTACTCTTCAGAGAACTGTCTCTTCATATCTTTTGCCCATTTTGTAATTGGGCTGCGCTATTGTAGTTGAGCTGTAGGATTTGATTGCATATGCAAGATAGTCTTTTCTCAGATAAAAGATTCCCAAATATTTTTCCCATTAAGTTGGCTGCTTCTTCACCTTCTTAACAAATTCCTTTGAGGTACACAAACTTCTAAGTTTGAGGAGTTCCCATTTATCTATTTTTTCTTTAGTTGCTTGTGCTTTGGGTGTAAGTTCTAAGAAGTAACTGTCTAATACAGGGCTTTGAAGAGGTTTCCCTACATTATCTTTTAGGAGTTTTATGTTACTGTCTCTTATTTTGAGGTCTTTAAATCATTTTGAGTTAATTTTTTATGTAGGGTGTGAGGCAGGAGTCCTCTTTCATTCCTTTGGATATGCATATCCAACTCTCTGAGACCCATTTGTTGAAAGGAATGCTATGCCCAGGTCAGAGGCTTTGGGGGTCTTGTCAAAATGAGTTGACTGCAGATCTGGGTATCTATCTTTGAATTCTCAATTTTATTCCATTGATGAATATGTCTAACTTTCTGCCAATACTGTGCTGTTTTGAGTACTGTGGCTTTATAATAAGCTTCAAAGTCAGGGAGTGTAAGTCCTCCCATTTTGTTTTTCTTTTTTAGAATGTTTTTAGCAATTTGAGGCATCTTACCTGTCCAAATAAATTTTATAACTAGCTTTTCCAAGTCTGCAAAGTAGGTTGATGGCATTTTGATAGGGATTGCATTGAATCTGTATATGAGTTTGGGTAGAATTGTCACCTTAATAACACTTGTCATCTTAATAACACTTCATGAATGAGGAATATTTTTCCATTTTTTAGGTCCCTTTCTATTTTAGTAAAGTTATGAGGTTTTCTTTGTATAGGTCTTTTACATCTTTGGTTAAGTTTATTCCTGAGTACTTGATTATTTTAGTTGCTATTGAAAATGGAATCTTTTTCATGAGTATCTCTTCAGTTAGATAGGAACATTACTGACTTATGTGCATTAATTTTGTATCCCACTACTTTGCTAAATTTGTTTATTAGATCTAGTGCCTGTGTTGTTGATTTCCCAGAGTTTTCCAGATATAAGATCATATGATCTGCAAATAATGACAGTTTTACATCCTCCTTTCCAATTTGAATGCCTTTTATTTCTTTGTCTTGCTGGATTGCCCTGGCTAGTACCTCTAGCACAATGTTGAATAACAGTGGTGACAGTGGGCATCCTTGTCTCATTCCTGATCTTAGAGGGAAGACTTTAGTCTCTCACCATTGAGTACTATGCTGACTGTGGGTTTTTCATATGTTCTCTCTATCATATTGAGGAAGTTTCCTTCAATTCCTAGCTTTTGAGGTGTTTTTATCAAGAAAGAATGTTGGATTTTGTTGAATTCACTTCAGCATCTATTGAGATGATCATTTGATTTTTCCCTTTGGATTTTTAAATGTGTTTTAATACATTGATTGGTTTTCTTATGTTGAACCATCCTTGCATGCCTGGGATGAACACTGCTTGGTCATGGTGTATGACTTTTTAATGTTTCTTTGGATTCAATTTGCACATATTTTGTTGAGAATTTTTGCATCTATATTCATTTGGGAAATTGGCCTGTAGGTTTTCTTTCTGTAGCATCTTCACCTGATTTTGCTATTAGAGTAATGTTAGCTTTATAAAATGTGTTAGGTAGTGTTCCAATTTTTTTAATGTTTTGGAAGAGTTTTGGTAGGACTGGTGTCAGTTCTTTGTTGAAAGGTTGGTAGCATTCCCCTGTGAAGCCATCTGGCCCTGGATATTTATTTGTGGGAAGTTTTTGATGATGGATTAGATATCTTTGCTTGTGATTCATTGGTTGAGGTCTTTTATTTCTTCTCTGCTCAGTCTGGATTGTTCATGTGTTTCCAGGAAATTGTCCATTTCTGCTACACTATCTTAGTTTGCTGGCATACAGTTGTTCAAAATATCCCCTTATAATTCTTTTTAATTTCTTTGGGGTCTGCAGTAATGTCACCTCTCTCATTTGTTATTTTCTTTATTTGGGTCTTCTCTCTTTTAATTTTGTCAGTCTAGCTAGGGGCTTATCAATCTTGATAACAAAGAACCACCTTTTTGTATTATTTATTCTCTGTATTGCTTTTTTTGTTCTCTATATCATTTATTCTGCTTTAATCATTGTTTCTTTTCTTCTACTTGGTTAGGGATTAATTTGTTGGTCATTTTCTAGCTTCTTCAGTTGCTGCATCCTATAGGTTATGATATGTTGTGTTCTCATTTTACTCATCTCTATATATTTAGCAATTTCTCTTACTATTTCTTCTTTAACCCACTGATTGTTTAGGAGTGTGTTGTTTAACCTCCATGTATTTGTGAATTTTCTAAATTTCTGATGGTAATTGATTTCTAATTGTATTCCACTGTGATCAAACAATAAACTCTGAATAATTTCAATCTTTTTAAATTTATTGAGGCTCTTTTATGGCCCAACATATGATCTATTTTGGACAAAGTTTCATGGGCACTAGAGAAGAATGTGTATCCTGGTGAATTGGGATGTAATGTTCTATATATGTCTGTTAAATTAAATTCATTTATCAGATTGTTTAGGCTTTAAATTTCCTCATTGGTCTTCTGTCTGGTTGCTCTATCTATAGGAGAGAGTGATGTATAGAAGTGTCCCACAATTATTGTGAAAACATCTATTGCTTCCTTTAGTTTTGTCAATGTTTGTCTCATGTAATTTGTGGTACCTTGATTGGGTGCATAAACATTTATGATTGTTATTTCTTCTTGTTGAATTGTCCCTTTTACTAGTAGATAGTGGCCTTCATTGTCTCTCATAGCATCCTTGCATTTAAAGTCTATTGTATCTGAGATTAATATTGTTACTCCTGCTTTCTTTTGGCTGTAGCTTGTATGAAATATTTTTTCCATCCTTTCACTTTCAATTTCTTTGTGTCCCTGTGTCTAAGACCAGTCTCTTGTATGCAATATATTCATGGTTCACAGTTTTTAATCCATTCTGCCAATCTATATCTTTTAATTGGGAGTTTAGTCCATTTACATTCATTGTTATTAGTGTGAAATAATTTCCTGCATCAGCCATCCTATTGTTTGGTTTATGTTAGCAGATATTATTTTCCCCTTTATCTCTTAATGTCCTTTTATTTACCCTTATTAAATCTCTTTATTTCTGAACCTTTCTCCATACCACTTTCTCCTTTCTTTGTTTATTTGTTGGTAGGGCTCCTTTAGTATCTCAAGTAGGGCAGGTCTCTTGTTAGCAAATTCTCTCAGCAGTTGTTTGTGAAAAATTTAAGATCTCTCAAATATGAAAGAGAGCTTTGCTGGTTAAAGAATTCTTGGCTGGCACTTTTACTCTTTCAGAATTTTAAATATGTCATACCATTGTCTTCTCACCTCATTGGTGGCCCCTGAGTGGTCACTGCTTATTCTTATGCTCTTACCCTTTTAAGTGGTAAATTGCTTCTCTCTTGCTGCTTTCAGAACTTTCTCCTTCTCATCAGCATTTGACAATCTGATCAGAATATGTCTTAGATTGGGTTTATTTGGATTTATTCTGTTTAGTGTTCATTGGTCATCTATGATTTGTGTAATTATGCTGTTTAGAAGGTTTTGGAAGTTTTCTCAAACAATTTCTTTGAACATGCTTCCTAGACCTTGACACTTTTCTTCCCTTTCTGGAACAATTATTCTTATATTTGTGCATTTTGTGTTATCCATCACATCCCTGAGGTCCATTTTGATTTTTGTTATTTTTTCTCCATTCTTTCTTTTGTTCTTTCCCTTTCCATTCTGTCCTCTTGTAGCTTGCTGATTTGCTGCTTAGCTTCCTCTAATCTAGTACTGTGAGTATCCAGAATCTTTTTAATTTGATTGAAAGTTTCTTTTATTTCCATAACATCATCTATTTTTTATTTTATCTTGTGAATTCTTCTTAATGTTCTTCTAGGGTCTTCCTCATGTCCTTTATATCCTGTGCCATCATCTCACTGTTTGTTATTAGTTCCTTGATAAATTAGTCCAAGTACTGTGTCTCCTCTGATCTTTTGATTTAGGTGTTTGGGTTTGGGTTATCCATATCTTATGGTTTATTCAAATGCTTTAATTTAATTTTATTTTTTTCCTTCAGAATTTGCTTATCTTGAGAGGGTTCTTTAGGATATGCAGGGTTATGTGAACAATTATCTATAATTTGTCAGAGCTACAATTGGTTGAAGTGCACTTTCTCTGACTAACCATCAGGTGGTGTCCACAAGCCACCTATTCCCCTCAAACCAGTTCTCCTGAACTTTGTCTTTTTGGTGAGTGGGGGTCTGAATCTTTCAGGGGTCCAATAGGTGCACCAAATTTCTGTGTGTATTTGGTGCTGCCTTCCCTGAATGTGGGGGGCATGGATGAGGGGTTAGGAAGGGAGGGTGGCTGTAATAATCAAATCCCATGAGTGTTCCTTTAGACTAAAAGCTGTTGTAGCAGTCCAAACTTTGGCTCTGTCTCCCCACAGTCTGCCTCTGCCAGAGGCCCACAAGTCCCTGGTATTGGTGTATGGTTGCAGGTAATTGTGTGCGGTTCTCTCTTCCAAGCATTGCCCTCCTAGCGTCTCCACCGAGGGAAGACTGTACTACATCATGGATGAGCACAGTCCACAAGGGAAGCTCTGGTCCACTGCAACACTCAGGGATATTCCCAGCCCACTGAAAAGATGGGTGTATGGGGCATGTTAATTTCACCCTTTTTTGCAGATCTTCACCTTCCTGGCTCTGGTGGACAGTTAGGTGCAGGTGTGTGAAAGGCCATTATCCATGCCAGATGCTGAGGCATGCGTGTGGGTTATGGGAAGCCCTTCCTGCCATGCTGAACTGCATGGTCATTGCTGCCAGATCTGCAGGTGCTTTTGGGTTTTTAATCTAATCCATCTCCATACAACATTCCCCAGTTTCCCCTGACCATGGCATGGCTGCCAGTTCCCCAGAAGCCTCACTCAGTCATTTCAGAATGCAGACTCTTGGTTTCATCAAGTGCATGGTCCCTGTGGATTTAGCAGACCTTGTCCAGCTGCTGCATCACTGGAACTGGTATTCTGGAGCAACTTCTGACTTTTATCTAGTGTTTTTCATGAAGACATTTTGTTGCCCTGTCTCTCCTAATCCACCATCTTAAAACTCCCAGTTGAAGACATTTAAGGGAGGAATGAGAAGTTTCACTTCTTTCCTCAGCCAACCAGCTTTTCCTGGGAGTTCATCAAAGAGTTTCTTTGGAGTTGATAGCTTGCTACTTGCCCATGGAATTTGGATTTTTGCATTCTTCCCTACAGAATTTTGACTTATGCATTCTGCCCTATGGAATTTGGACTCATGCATCCCCACAGTTGTGTGAGACACATTTATAAAATATCATATTTATGGATATCTTTCTGTTGGTTCCATTTTCCTAGAGAACCCTAACTAATATTGTTGGCAATGACCGCTCAATTGGGAAAGAATAGACTCTTAAACAAGTGGTGTTGAGAAAACTGGGTGTCCATTTGCAATAAAAGAATAAAGAAGAACCCTACCTCATATCATATAAAAATCAAATTAAAATGGATTACAGAATCTTAGTTTAAGTGCTGGAATTAGCAAACTCCTAGAAGAAAATGTAGAAGGCATCTTTAGGACTTTGCATTAGGCAATGGTTTCTTAGACTTTACAACCAAAGCACATGCAGTAAAAGGAATAATAGATAAATGGGATCTAATTCTAACTAAAAACTATTTCCTCACAGCATTTTATCATGAAAGTAAAATGACAATCTACACAAATCACATATCCAATAAAGGATTAATATCCAGAATATAAAGAAATCCTTCAATTTAACATCAAGAAAATAACCCAATTAAAAAGTGGGCAAAATACTTCAAAAGACACCTCTCTAAAGAAAATATACTAATGGCCAAAAGCACATGTAAAGTTGCTCAACATCATTAAACCTCAAGGAAATGCAAATCAAAACCACAAGATACCATTTCACACTGATTAGAATGGTTGATATTTTTAAAAAAACTGGAAATAAGTGTTAGGATATGGAGAAATAGAAACATTCATTGCTTTGGTGACAATGTAAAAGGGTGTAGCTGTGGTGGAAGTGAGTTTAGAACTACAATTTGTCCTGGAATCCCACAGCTTAAATTACACCCCAAAGAATTAAAATCGGGGTCTCACATACTTTTTGCACACTTATGTTCATAGCAGCACTTTTCACAGTTGCCTAAAGTTGAAAGTACCTCAAAAGTGTCCATCAACCAATGAATGATATGTAAAATGTGGTGTAAACATATAATGGATTATTATCCAGCCATAAAAATGGAAGGAATTTCTTATCCATGTGATAATATCATTAAACCTGGAAGTTACCATGTTGAGTGAAATAAACCAGACACAAAATGACAAACATTGTATGATCTCACTGATATGAAATAATTAGAATTAACAAGGTCATCCAGTCAGAATCTGGAATATAGTTTATCAGAGAACAGGATTGTGATAGGGAATGGGAAGTTAAGGCATAAAATATACAGGATTGCTATTTGGAATTATATTAATGTTCATATAATGAATGGTGTTGATGGTAGCACATGATGAATGTGATTAACAGCACTGAAATATATATCTATATCTATATCTATATCTATATATGATTATGATTAAAGGGGGAATTGTTGATTTCCATAAGTGATAACAGAATACAAAATTTTAATGAAATCCATGGAACTACACTATACAGTGAAATCTAAGTTAAAACATGGACTTTCAGAGTAGAATTATAAAAATTTAATATCTTAAATTTTAACAAATGTTCCACAACAATGCATTTCTTTTGGTGGAGCAGTGTATGGGAATCCCATATCTTATATATGATTCCTCTGTAAACCCATCACTTCTCTGATAGAAAAGAAATTCTCTTTAAAAAAGAGAGAGAATGAAGTTTGGATCACAAGAAAGAGAGGCATCATAAATTAGAAACCAAAGCAAGTGAAGCCCAGAAGAGGAGGAACAGGACTGGAGATGCTGCCATGTGACAAGCTATGGATCAAGGGTTGAGGGCAAGCAACACCAATGTGGTCTTGGGGAAAAAGCATTGCCTTGATGATGCCTTGATTTGGACACTGTCATAGCCTGAAAACCATAAACTAGCAATTTCCTTTTTTTTAAGGCAACCCATTACATAGTATTTGCTTAAGCAGCCTCGGATACACAATAGTCACCTTCCCTAGACGCTGTTGTCTGAACAGAGTTTAAAATTCAATTTTCCCCCACAACCAGGACATCTGATCTTCAAATCAGTTATACCTTCCCACTTGGAGCAACAAGAGGAACTGTGGAGAGAAGGAATTGGATTTTTCCAATCCCAGAATTCAGGTGAGCTCTAGGAAAATGTACTTCCTGACAAAGAGGAAAAGAGGAGTAAGTTATGTTTCCTAAAATGTAGGTGTTGGTTTTAAACTTTCACTTATGAACCTTTGCCTGGCTCTTCTTTTCAATGGTTTTCCCTTTCTTTACCTCCCCAACATATTACTTAAAAATAATTTTTCTAATACTTCAATTTTGAAAATCATTTCTAATTGTCTGTATCCTATGAAGTTTTCCACTGCCTAAAGTATTCCTTATTTTGATATAATTTCCCAGATATGTGTAATAACTGAAAAAATTATAAGTTAATATGGGTCTTTTTAACATTTTCCTTTTTCTCATGCTAGTCTAGCAACTAATTGTTTTTCAATTATTTCTGGCAGGTAAAGTTGTCTTAAAAAAAAGAAATGCTATCCATACAACATAACTGCAGGAAAGACATGTCTCCCACCATGTCATTGGTAAGCTTCTTGGGTGTGAATGCTGATCTTCCAAATAGATACCTGGGAGTCAAAAAATAGAAATTTAATACAATCACCTAAATGTAAATAAGTTGGGTTTAAGTGATAATCCAGAAAAAGTCTCTGATAGTTTGAATTTAAGGGAAAATTAACTTAAACTCAAAAGTATAGCCTAGGGTTTTATAAAAATATAATTGCATAAATATGACTCATGTACTTAATATTTGAAACATTATGAAATCTTCAAAATTGATGTGCTATCTCTGCAATTGGGATCCTACAAAAGAGAAGGTCCCTGTGGGTGCAGAATAGAATGGTTTGTAGATAATGAGATAGTTTTAGTTGGACATTACATTGTTACTGAATGATTGGTCTAGAATTAATATGTCTATTCATGTATTTTTATAGACAAACTTATGGTTTCTCCTCTTCTTCCTAGAGGCAGAATTCTCATATTAAAAAGAATGGCATATGTAGTGAATTGTCAGAAGACTTTACTCACAGATCCAGAGTGACTCAACAGGTGTTAACACACAATGGAAAGAAATTCCACCTCAGCAATCTTGTTGGAAAAGACCTCAGTGACCAGTCATCTCTTAATAAACAAAAGCAAATATGCACTAAAAATATGTCATATAAAGGTCATCTAATTGGCAAATCCTTTACTGAAAGTTCTGCCCTTACACTTTACAGTGAAACTCACACTAGAGAGAAGTGATATGAAAGCCATCTATGTGGGAAAGCTTTAATGCTATATTCTGCTAAGAGACAGCATGAGAGAATGCACATTGGAGAGAAATGATATCAAAGCCATCTGTAAGGGAAAACCTTCATCTGTTCTATGCTTAGGAAACATGAGATGATTCACACTGGTGAGAAGCCCTATGAATGTCATCTATGTGGGAAAACCTTTGCTGATGCTTCTAACATGAGAGAACATGAGAAAATTCACACTGGAGAGAAACCATATCAATGCCATCTATGTGGGAAGGCCTTCCATCTTTATTCTTTTCTTAGACTACATGAGAAAACTCACAATGGAGAGAAACCATATGAATGCCATCTATGTGAGAAACCTTTCACTCATTACTCTAGCCTAAGAGAACATGAAAAATCTCACACTGGAGAGAAGCCACATGAATGCCACTGTTTGTGGAAAAGCCTTCACACTGTTTTCTACCCTGAGACAATGCAATAAAATTCACGCTAGAGAGAAAACATATGGATGTTACCTGTGTGGGAAAGCCTTTAATCAATGTTCTGACCTGAAACAACATGAGAAAATTCACAATGGATAGTAATCCTTTGAGTGTCAACTTTGTGGGAAAGCCTTAATTTTCATCTAACTTTAGAAAACATGGGAAAATTCAATCTGCAGATGTACCAGAAGAATATCATCTATGTGGGGAAAACATTTATTTCTGTAAACTTAGCATGAACAGAAACCAAACTGGAGAGAAACCCTATGAATGCCATGCATGTGAAAGTCTTCAGTCAATATTCTTAACTTAGATGACATGAGATAACTCATACTAAAAAGGTTTTTTATATGGATGAGATTTCAGGCCTTGAGCAAACCTTTAAAAACATTAAAAAAAACTCAGACACTGAAAAAAAAAACACTAATCAATCAGGTAGAGCTTTTAGTCATCCTGACTACTGCATCAATCTCAGCCAAATTAAACTGAGAAGATCAATGTAAATATCACCTCTATATAAAAGCATTTAGTATATGGCATTACAATAAGGGGTGGGCTTATATGGTTTCCTAGATTGTAAGCTCTTACAACAGTAACATTTATTCATAAGTTGTAACAGTTATTTCTAAATTTTGAGATTCTGAGCTGTTTGTGTGTGATGTGGTCAGTCCCTGGAGCTTTGGGTGTCTGTGTGGTATCTGGGACTCAGAACCAGGGTCTGCAGCTGTGAGTATTGGCATTGCCCCATGAATCAACTGTTAAAGATGTTGAAAATGAGATCAGACCTCAATTGGAGATATGAATGAAATGGACTTGGTTGAGATTGGGGTAAATCAGACTGAAGGGGAGTGGATGATATTAACTGTGTTTTAAAACTTTGTCTTCTCTGTGGCATGAAAGGAAGAGATGGTTAAATGGTGCAAAATCTATATTTTCTGTAGCACAGTATATAATTTAACTTGTATGGACAGTTTACTCAAATGCCATAATCATATGGAACCTTGGATAGACAGTAAGACATTGTTCTTTTTACAGTTTAGCATGACACTCCAATACAACCCAGAGTATTTTGGCAGAGAATAAAAAGTATTTGCAATGCCCTCTTAAGGGACTGTGGAAAAATGTAGAAATATTAAACATCCCCAGCTGGGGTATTCCTGATATTCTCACAATCATTGCAGACAACCAGCTTAGTAGGCCAAGCCCTTGATCTCGGGTCTTGCCCTTATAAAGCTTGTTACTGCAAAGGAGAGGTTAAGCCTACTCATAATTGTCCCTAACAGTCATATCCAGAAGGCCTGTTTTGTTGAACAGATGTGGCATGTCTCTCTGAGCCAACTTAGCAGGTAAACTCACTGCCCTCCTCCCTAGGTGGGCCATGACTTGCAGGGGTATAAATATCCCTGGCAATGTGGAATGTAACTCCTGGGGATGAACCTGGACCCTGCATTATGTGATTGAGAAAGACTTCTTTACCAAAAGGAGGAAGAGAAGTGAAACAACATAAAATTTCAGTGGCTGAGTGTTTTCAAATGGAGTTGAGTGTTCATAATGGAGGTAACTCATATTCATTATATAGATATCCCCTTTTAGTTTTTAGTTTATTAGAACAGTTAGACAGAAATATCTGAAACTGTTGAACTGCAATCCAATATCCTTGATTCTTGAAGGTAATCATAAAACTATATAGTTTATATGTTGTGACCATGTGATTGTGAAAACCTTATGGCTCACACTCCCTTTACCCAGTGTATGGACAAATGAGTAGTAAAATGGGGATGAAAAGTCAATGAATAATAAGGATAAGGAGGTATGGAACATTTTGGGTGTTCTTTTTACATTTACTTTTATTCTTGTTTTTGTTTTTTGGAGTAATGATTATGTTCAAAAATTGATTGTGATGATGAAGGCACAACTATGTTGACACTGTGAACAACTGTTTTATACTTTGCATGATTGTATGGTATGTGAATATATTTCAGTTAAAATTTTCAAAAATAAATGAAAGGGGAGGAGGGGTATGGGATGCTTTGAGTGTTCTCTTTTATTTTTATTCTTCATTTTTACTTTTTTGAGTAATGAACATGTTCAAAAATTGATTGTGGTGTTAAATGCACAACCAAATGATGAAACTGTGAGCAATTATTGTACACCTTGGATGATGATATGGTATGTGACTATGTTTCAGTAAAATTACATTAAGGATACAACATGAGAGAAATCATAATCTACATGTAATGAAATTAGAAGAGTCTGAGTGCACTGTTCTTCCTGAGAGAGAAGAGCCTTTAACAGAGGATGAAGTCCCTTAAGAGTGTGCCAGAAAATGCCAACTGGAGATTTTATTCATGAAAAATTACACAAAATCATTTATTCATTGAGCAACACTTGTAGGGCAAGTGTGAAATCACATGGTATAAAACTAATTTGTATCACAAATGAAGACATAACTTCAGTGACCACTCATTTCATAGCATTACTATTCTTATGCTGAGGAATCTACAATCCTAAAGTCAATTTAGGAAAATCTTCAGTTAGATTTCACATCAGAAAATTCATAGTGTTAAATAAAATCTTTTATGTGGACCCTTTAACACTCAATTCAGCAAAGAGCCAAGAGTTTTGAACAAGAATTTCATTGCCTTTATCAAATTGAGAAAGTTCCCTTCTATTCCTATCCTTTAAAGTGTTTTTGTCAAGAAAGTATGGTGAATTTTGTCAAATGCCTTTTCTGCATCAATCTAGATGATCATGTGGCTCTTCCACTTTGATTTATTAATATGGCATATTACATTAATTGATTTTCTTGTGTTGAACCAGTCTTGCATATATGGAATAAATATCACCTGGTCATGGTGTATAATTCTTTTAATATGCTGCTGGATTCAATTTCCAAGTATTTTGTTGAGAATTTTTGCATCTATATTTATTAAAGAGATTGGTCTACAATTTTCTTTTTTTAGTAGTATCTTTGCCTGATTTTGGTATTAGGGTGATGTTGCCTTCATAGAATGAGTTGGGTAGCTTCCCATCCTCTTCAATTTTTTTGAAGAATTTGAGCAAGATTGGTACTAAATCTTTCTTGAAAGCATGGTAGAATTCACATGTGAAGCCCTCTGGTCCTGGGCTTTTCTTTTTTGGAAGCTTTTTGATGACTCAATCAAGCTCCTTACTTGTGATTAGTTTTTTGAGGTCATCTGTTTTTCTTGAGTCAATGTTGGTTGTTTATGCTTTTCTAGGAAGTTGTCCATTTTATCTAAGTCATCTAGTTTCTTAGCATATAAATGCTCATAGTATCTTCTCATTATTTCCTTTATTTCTTCAGGGCCAGTTATCTTTCTTTTCTCATTTCTTTTTGCATTTGTATCTTCTCACTTTTTCTTGTTATCCTAGCTAGGGTTCTGTGCCAGTTTGAATGTATTGTGTCTCCCAAATGCCATTATCTTTGATGTAGTCTTGTGGGACAGATGTTTGGATGCTGATTAGATTTGCTTGGAATGTGCCCTACCCAGCTGTGGGTGATGAGTCTGATGAGATATTCCCATGGAGGCATGGCCCCACCCATTCAGGGTTGGCCTTGATCAGTGGAGCCATATAAATGAGCTGACTCAAAGAGAAGGAACTCAGTGCAGCTGCGAGTGAATTTTTGAAGAGGAGCTACAGCCAAGATGGACACTTTGAAGAAAGCACAGGAACTGCAGATGAGAGACATTTTGAAGACAGCCATTGAAAGCAGACTCTTGCTCTGGGGAAGCTAAGAGAGGACAAAAACCCCAAGAGCAACTAAGAGTGACATTTTTGAGGAACTGCAGCCTAGAGAGGAACGTCCTGGGAGAAAGCCATTTTGAAACCAGAACTTTGGAGCAGACACCAGCTACATGCCTTCCCAGCTAACAGAGGTTTTCCAGACACCATTGGCCATCCTCCAGTGAAGGTACCCAATTGCTGATGCACTACCTTGGACACTTTATGGCCTTAAGACTGTAACTGTGTAACCACATAAACCCCCTTTTATAAAATCCAATCCATCTCTGGTGTTTTGCATTCTGGCAGCATTAGCAAACTAGAACAGGGTCCATCAATTTTGTTGATTTATTCAAAAAGCCAATTTCTGATTTTGTTGATTCTATTGTTTTCCTCTTCTAAATTTTATTTATTTCTGCTCTAATCTCTGTTATCTCTTTCCTTCTGTTTGCTTTGGTGTTAGTTTGCTGTTCTTTCTCTAGCTACTCCAGATGTACTATCAATTCCTCAATTTTTGCTCTCTCTTCTCATTTAATATAGGTGTTTAGGGCAATAAATTTCCCTCTGAGCACTGCCTTTACTGCATCCCATAAGTTTTGATATGTTGTGTTTTAATTGTCATTTGCCTCAAAGTATTTAATTTCTCTTGTAATTTCTTCCTTTAACCACTTGTTTTCTATAAGTGTGTTCTTTAGCCTCCATATATTTGTGAATTTTATGAACTTCTGCCTTTTATTTATTTCCAGCTTCATTCCATTATGATGTGAGAAAGTGTTTTTCATAATATCAACATTTTACATTTGTTAAGACCTGCTTTTTGACCCAACATGTGGAAGAATGTTGCATGAGCACTTGGGAAAAAATTGTTTTCCTGCTGTTGTGGGGTGTAGAGTTCTATAAATATCTGTCAAGTCTAGTTCATTTATTATACAATCCAACATCTCCATTTCCTTATGGATCCTGTGTCTAGATGTTCTCCCCAATGATGAAAGCTGTCTACTGAAGTCTTCAACTGTTATTGTAGAGGTATCTACTTCTCTTTACAGTGTTCTCAGTGCTTGCCTCACGAATTTTGGGGCACTCTGGCTTGTTACATAAATATTTGATTGTTATGCTTTCTTGATGAATTGACACTTTTATTAATACATAGTATCTTTCTTTGTTTCTTTTAATAACATTAATTTTGAAGTCTAATTTTGTCAGATATTAGTATATCTACTCCAGTTTTCTGGTTGCTGTTTACATGGAATACCTTTTTCCAACCTTTCACTTTCAGCCTACTTTTTCCCTTGTGTCTAAAGTGAGTTTCTTGTAGGCTGCATATAAATGCTCCTGTTTCTTAATCCATTCTGCCATTCTTTCTTTTTATTGGGAATTTCAATCCATTAACATTTAGTGTTATTACTGTAAGGGCAGTACTTTCTTCTACCATTTTGTCTTTTGGATTTTATATGCTATGTCTTAGTTTTCCCTCTGCATTTACCATTCCTGATCATCTTCATTTCTACACTGTTCTCCAAACCTCTCTCTCCTATCTTTTCCCATCAGCTTGTAGCACTCCCTTCAGTATTTCTTGTAGTACAAGTCTCTTATTCACAAACTCCCTCAGTGTCTGTTTGTCTGAAAATACTTTAATCTCACCCTCAGCTTTGAAGGACCATTTTGCATGATACAGAATTCTTGGTTGGTGGTTCTTCTTTTCCTGTATCTTAAATATATCACACCACTGTCTTCTTGAATCCATGATTTTTGTGGAGAAATCTGTAGCCTTATTGAGCTTCCCTTTTATGTAATGGATTGTTTTTCTCTTGCTGCTTTCAGAGTTCTCTCTTTGTGACATTGGACAATCTGAACAGGAAGTGTCTTGGAGTATGTCTACGGGGTTCTATGCTGTTTGTGTATAAATACTTCTTGAATGTGTAATTTTCTGTCCTCTATAAGAGTTGGCAATTTTTCAGTGAATATTTCTTTTATTCTTTCTGCCCCTTTTCCCTTCTCTCCTCCCTCTGAGACACCCATAACATGTATGTTCATGTGCTTCATGTTGTCACTCAGCTCCCTAAGTCCCTGCACATAGTTTTCATTCTTTTTGCCATCTGTTCTTTTGTGTGTACGAATTCAAATGTGTTTTCTTCCAATTCACTGATACTTTCTTCTGCCTGTTCAAATCTACTGTTGTATCCCTCCATTTCTTTTTCATCACCTCCATTATGCCCTTCCTTCCCATAAGTTTTGCCATTTGTTTTTTCCAGTTTATGTATTCTTCTTTATGGTCATCAGTGTCTTCCTTATATCCTTCATTTCTTTTGCTCTATTTTTCCTGAGTTCTTTGACTTGATATTTGAATTGATTTAGGAGATTTGTTTGAATATCTTTAATTAGTTCTTCCTTCAGTTCATTGAATTAATTTAGCATTAGTTGTCTCAACTCCTGTATCTCCATTGAACTATTAGTTTGTTCCTTTGGCTAATACATATTTTTGGGTTTCCTAGTATGGTTTTTTATCTTAACCTATCTATGCATCTGACTTTCTTTATTAGTTTATTCTGGAGCTCATTTTCACTCTTTTACCTGGGGCTTTCTTGTTGGTTGGGCTTGTTCTCTAACCTTTGGTGTTCAGTTCAGCTTATTCTAGACTTCTAATTTAGGTTATATTTAGTTGATCAGAGTTTTTAACCTTGTTTTTCTGTTTCTTTTCCTGCTTCTATGTAACCTGTTAGTTAGAGGGTCTCCTCAGATTTGGTCAACACTGGCCAGATTTTCCCTGTCCAGAGAGACCAAGGTCTCAGAGGAGGGTATGGAGTTTCCTTGAGAATGAGATCCTTCTGTGAGGTCTTTAGTTTCTCTGCTTTTCTTATCCTGTCCAGCAGGTTGCACTTGCCAGCCTGCAGCTACCCCACAAGTGTAAGTAAGTATGGAGCCTCTAGTCTTCCCAGTGATCCTGACCCTATCAGAGTATTTGGTTCTCCCTGACCCTAACCATGGGGTCTGAGTTTCCTGAAGGAAAGCTGTCACTTGAACTGGATGATGCCTCACCTTTTCTTGGGGAAGTTATGCCCTTTAGGGAATTGTCTCCCCCACAAGATCTATTGTTTTGTCTTTCAGAGCTATGTTAGCTCTGTTCTTGCCTGGGTCCAAATTGCAAGTCTTTGAGGCTTTCTGTAATGAACAACTTGGAATTGTTATTTTTTTAAAAAGAGAAAAAGATTCAAAAAAGAAAAAGGAAAATCCCAGTATAGACTATTTAAAGGAAAGCACTTTAATTCTGTCCTTGCAGTTCTGATGGGCTATTGAAATGCAAAAAAAGTGAGTTGGAGAGCAGTTGAGGAGCAAACAAGAAACCAGAAAAACCAGATTTTCAGAGATGAGCTCTGTCCTTCTGGGTTTGCATATGTGCCTGATTCTGTTTGATCCCAGCCCTTCTCCATATTATGTTCACCCGCAATTCCAAAAGTTTCTGTTTGTGTTGTTATTTTGCTGTTGTTGCTAGCCCTATTTCCTCTCTGCCAGGCTGACTGCTCCCAGATTCTCCAGTGGCTGGTCTCAGTATATCTATGGTTGGAGATTTTGTTCAGCATTCTGAGTTTTTTAATCAGTTCTGCAACTGAGGCCAGGTTGAGACTTCTTCCTGGTTCCCAGCACCAACAGCCCCTCCTTCCTCAGGAAACCAGGTGCAAAACAGTTCATTGTGCCTAGCAGAGAGGGGTGCAGGCCCACTGGCTATGAGAATTTACATATTTCGCAGATCTCAGCTGCTCCACATGCTCAAGACTGTTGTATGACACATGTCCAGACTCAGATTTCCCCGAGGTGTCCATTCCACACAATTTCCATCTGTCCACCAGCTGCCCCTCTGTTTTTTCTTTTAATACATCTTGATCATATTTCTTTTCATTTTTGCATCATCAAATAGTGTTATCATACTTACCATTATTATATACATTGTGTGTGTGTAAACAATAGTAATGTAAATACTATTTTTAATGTTCAAGGTTAAAAATTAAAAATTTAGAATTATTGAAGACACTAAATATTATTCTTCTGAATTCCAAGCCATTTTTAATATGTAACAATTTAAATAAATTGCAATAATATATGTAAAATGCCTATTTTTGTGTTTTGTACATCTGCTCATTAATATAAAAATAAGCTTTTTTGTGACATTCTCATATTTAGGTCCTAATAACTAGTTATATAATAGTCAAATATGAAGGTAACAGTTCAACATTAAATGTGAATTATAGGAATATATTTGCATCAAAATGTGGTCATCCATAATTATTTCTATTTTGTATTATAAATTATTTGTATTCTGTACTATAAATTATTTCTATTGTATTATAAATTATTTTTTCACATCTCAGTAACTGAAAAATAAAGGGCTATGGTACAAGCTCAAGTGCAGGCAGCTGTGAATGGAAATATTTAATTAATATTCCATCATATTTTATCTTTGGCAAATTACCAACCTCTGTTAAATAGTATAAAAGAAATAATTAAAATTATATAGCGTACCCCAGAACTACTTACAGCTCAATGGCATGAGACAGTGGTAGCCTGTTTCCAAGTTCTCTCACTGGTATATGTGTCTTTTACTCATTCATTCACCACCTAGTTTTTGACTGGCTATTAGTATGGGCATGGCACTCTACTACTTACTGTTGCAGATCTGAGATTGTTAATAAGACCCAGGTTTTCTTTCAAGCAGATTTAGGTTCTAAAACCACACAGAGATCTGGGAACATGAAAATTTGGGGAATAAACATCTCAAGGAGAGAATATATTGGGACAAACACGTGATGATTTGAGCCAGAGGAATGAGTTCCTCTTGGACTCTCATGGCTAAAGAAACATAGAGGGAGCATCAGTTCATACACAGCCTAGATGTTGAATAAGGATTTGGAGGGCAGCACTCCCTGGCAGGTTTTGAACAGAGGTGGGAATTGGAAAAACTCAGTGGAACTGAGGAGCAAAAGGAGGGTTCGTAGTCAGTGATTAGACCATGGCAATTCCAGAAATAATGAGCAAATGCCTGTGTGTGTGTGTGTGTGTGTGTGTGGTTGTTTTCCTGGTTTCTACAGCTACTAGAGGTGCAAGGTTACAAAGAATTCCTGGTCAGAAGGGGGTTGTTTAATATGCATTATTATGAAGTAATATTTTAATTCATTAAAAATTCACCAATTATCTGGAAAGTGACTTTTTCTATGTCTTTCCTTGAAATTTTCAGTTTAGTTAAGAACTGGCTTCACAAATTACTGAAATAATGAATTTTGTGTTCTAAAGTTTTGAAAAATTAGACTGTAATTTAATCAGGCCAAAAGAAATTTTCTGAACATGTCATGAAAACCTTAGTGGTGGTGTTAGTAAATCTTTTTGGAAGAAGTTATTTTCCACTCTGTGTGACAAAGGAAGTTTCTCACCATTAAGGGAAAATAATCTTATAACTGCATAATACTATGCAAAATCTTTCCATTGTAACTTGAAAAACACTAATGTTTTGCCTATGGCAAAAGTTTTGCTGTCATTCATTAGAGTTACTTCTTCATGCCTCAGTTAATTATTGTTATATACAGTGATGTGGAAAAAGTTGCTATGAGGTGATTCCTGGGAACACAGACTCAGGTACAGCAGAGACTCTCAACAAATGACCATTTCATTACTTACACAGCATAAAGTTTCCAAAAGAGGAGGGGGAAAAGTTCCCCCAGTGGGCAGTTCCCTGGGAAAGCCAACTGCTAAGATTAGGGTTGGTACCTGCCTAATTCTCTTTGGAGGTAAGAGACACTGTACTGTCTGAGAGATGGGGGTTTACATAACCAAGAGGTGAGGGGAGGGCACCATTGATCATAAAGGATGATTTAAGCAAACTTTTTGCAGAATTCACACCCAGATAAGCAAGTGGGACTGCTTGTTCCCAATCTGGAGTTCAAGGTGTGGACAGGCTGTTCCATTAGACCTATTTTCTAAGCTGTGAAAAGGAAACATTGAAATATCTTCCTACAATGGTAAAGGAGGTGAGGGGGTAAGGAAGGGTTGAGAAATAGCCTGTCTGTGACTTCCTCAGCAAAAGATGTCTCAAATGAGGAAAAGATTGAGGTCTTGATTAAAAAATGGGGAATATTATTCCTGATAGAGATTTTCAGTAAGATAGTAATAGAAGGATATATTTTTTTACATTGAAGATGATCTCAAACACTGCATTCAATATTGAAATAATAGCTGTAAGAGCTATTATATACATATATATATATATATATAAATATTATTGAGATGGTTCAGATACCATGCAACTATCCAAAGATCCAAAGTGTACAATCAATTGCCCATGGCACCACCATACAGCTGTGCATCCATCAACACAATTATTTTTTTCAATTTTTAGAACATTTTCCCTACTCAAGAAAAGAAATAAAGACAAAAAAGGGAAACTCAGATCCTCCCATAGCCCTATCCACACCGCCCCTCCATTATTGATTCATAGTTTTGGTATAGTACATTTGTTACTGTTGATGAAAGAATGTTAATATACTTCTAATTGTAGTATATAGTTTGCAATAGGTATACATTTTTCCCTATATGCTTCTCTATTATTAACCTCTAGTTATAGTGATATAAATTTGTTCCAGTTTGTGAGAGAGATTTCTAATATTTGTATGGTTAATCATGAACCTCGTCCACCACAAGATTCACTGTTTTATACATTCCCAATTTTAACTTCCTACTTTCCTTCTAGTGACATGTGTGATTCTGAGATTACCCTTTCCACCACCTTTACACAACTTTTAGCACTTTTAGTTATTCTCATTACATGCTACCATCACCCCTGTCCATATCCAAATATTTAAGTGCACTCTATTTGAACATTCTGCTCAGAATAAGCAACTGCTCCCCATTCTTTAGCTTCATTCTATAACCTGGTAAATTATATTTCTTGTCTATTAGTTTACATATTATAATTAGTTCCTATCAGTGAGACCCTGCAATATTTGCCTTTATGTGTCTGTCTTATTTCACTCAATATAGTGCCCTCAAGTTTTCTTCATCAACCAATTTCTTTTAAGATGGTTTTGTTCAAACACTATACATTCTGTCCTAAGGAAACAACTGTTGGCTCCCCATATAGTCATATATTTATGTATTGAGCACCATTGTCACTCTCTATATAAGGACATTTCCTCCACAAAGATGGAGAAGAGTCAAAGAAGGCAGAGAGGCAAAAGAAAAAGGCAAGAGAAAGAGAGAAAAATGAACAAACCAACAAAAACTTGATAGCTAAAAGGTGACAAAAGGAAAGATAACATTAACCTAAAGTAGACTAGAGAGTCAGACAACATCACCAATGCCAGGAGTCCCAGACCCTTCCCCTATTCCCCACCCCCCATATGCATTTCACTTTGGTGTATTGCCTTTGTTATATTAAAGGAAGCATAATACAATGTTTCCATTAATTATAGTCTCTAGTTTGCATTGATTGTGTTTACCCCAATCCCATCCTATTTTCATACATTGCAATGTTGACATTCATTTGTTCTACTTCATGTAAAAACATATTTGTACCTTTTATTATAATCATTGAGCACTCTAGGTTTCCTTGAGTTACACAGTCCATTCTTTATTCTTTTTCTTTTGTTCTGGTGCCCCACATGTTCTCAACCTTCCTCTTTCAACCATATTCACAGTCATCTTTCTTCAGTGTACATACATTGCTGTGCTACAATATCCCAAAAATTGTTTTCCAAACCTCTCACTCCTGTTTTTCCCTTTCTGTCTGCAGTGCTTCCTTTACTGTTTCCTGTAGAGCAGGTATCTTGTTCACAAACTCTGTCATTGTCTGCTTGAGAATATTTTAAACTCTCCCTCATATTTGAAGGTCAGTATTACCAGATATAAGATTCTTGGTTGGTGGCTTTTCTCTTTCAATATCTTAAATATATCACCCCATTTCCTTCTTGCCTCCATGGTTTCTACTGAGAAATAAGCACATAGTCTTATCAAGCTTCCTTTGTATGTGATGGATTGCTTTTCTTTTGCTGCTTTCAGCATTATCTCTTTATCTTTGATGTTTGATAATCTGATTATTAAATGTCTTGGCATAGGCCTATTCTGATTTATTCTGTTTGGTGTATGCTGCATTTCTTGGATCTGTAATTTTATGTCTTTCTTAAGAGATGGGAAATTTTAATTATTTCCTCTATCATTGCTTCTGCCCCTTTTCCCTTCTCTTCTCCTTCTGGGTCACCAATGAGATGTTCATTCCTTATTCTCATTTTGTCCTTAAGTTCCCAGAGGCATTGCTCATGTTTTTCCATTCTTTTCACTATCTCTTCTTTTGTGTGTAGGCTTTCAGATGCCTTGTTCTCCATTTCCTGAGTGTTTTCTTCTGCCCCTTGAGATATGTTGTATTATTTTTCCCTTGTGTCTTTCATCTTTTTTATTGTACCTTTCATTTCCATAGACTCTGCTGGTTGATTTTTCAAAATTTTTATTTCTTCCTTATGTATGCCATGTTTCCATTGTATGGTTCATCTCTTTTGCCATATACTCCCTAAACTTTTGGAATTGTCTTATTATTAGTTGTTTAAATTCCTGTATCTCAATTGAAGTGTAAGTTTGTTCCTTTGACTGGGATATAACTTCATTTTTCTTAGTGTAGGTTGTAGTTTTCTGTTGCCTAGGCATGTTTTCCTTGGTTGCCCTATTCAGGTTTTCCCAGACAAAAATGAGCTCTGGTCTCAGAAGGAAGAACTATTCAGTATCCAGTTTACCTGTGGGTGTGTCTTAGAAAATTGGTACACCCTGTGAGGCCTCAGGTCACTGTGATTTTCTCCCCAGCAGGTGGCACCTGTCAGCCTGTAACTCCAGGCTGGTGTAAGGAGGTGTGGCCCATGGTTGTTTTACCCCAGGCTCTGAGGTCTGGTTCTGAATGGAAGGTGGGTAGTAGAGCTGGGCCCCAGACCTTTTTTCTTACAGAAGATCAACCCCCTAGGGAGAGGCCATTAGCATTTCAATGGTCTCTCACTGCCTGTGCTACCTCCACCCTTGTCTGGGTCAGAGTGCTGGGAACTGAAAATGACTGAGTCTTTCTCCACTGAGCCAAAAAAAGGGATGGAACTCCCCCTTCAGGGCCAGTCTATGGCCACCCTCCAGCACTGTAAGATCTTCACCCAAAGCATCTGTCTGCTTGTTGAGGATTTGTATCAAGCAGTCCATGCTTGTTAATTAAAACCTCATTTGGGGGAGGCAGGGCAAGATGGTGGAGTGGTGAGGTTTATGTTTTAGTTACTCCTCCAGGGAAGTAGGTAGAAATCCAGGAACTGCATGAACTTGACACTGCAGAGCAATTTGACTTTGGGCATACTTCATACAACACTCATGAACATGTGGAACTACTGAGATCAGTGAAATCTGTAAGTTTCTGTGGCCAGGGGCCCCACACCCCTCCCTGTCAGGCTCAGTCCCATGGGGGGAGGGGCCATCAGTGCTGGGAATGAGAAGGGAGAACTGCAGTGGTGGCTCCTATCAGAAACTCATTCTACTGATCCAAACTCCAATCATAGACTGAGAACAGACACCAGAGAATATGGGAGCAGCCAGCCTAGTGGAGAGGAGATAGGGACAGCAAAAACAGCAAGAAAATCCCACAAATAAAACTGGAGGCTTTTTGGAGTTCTGGTAAACATAGAAAGGGGAAGGGCAGAGCTCAGGCCCTGAGGCTCATATGCAAATCCAGAAGAAAAACTGGTCTCTCTGCCCCCTAGACCTTTCCTTAATGGCCCTAATTGCTTTGTCTCTTAGCATTTCAATAATCCATTAGATCTGTGAGGAGGGCCTTTTTAATCTTTTCTTCTTTTTCTAAAACAATTACTCTAAGAAGCCCAATACAGAAAGCTTCAAAGACTTGCAATTTGGGCAGTTCAAGACAAGAGCATAACTAAAAGAGCTCTGAGACAAAAGGCAACAATACACTGGCTGAGAAAATTCAATAAACACCACAACTTCCCAAGAAAAGGGGGATGTCCTCTCACACCCATCATCCTGGAGGACAGGGAACACTCCTGCCCATCACCAGCCCCATAGACCAGAGCTGCTTCGGACAATGCCGTGTGACAGAAGTGCTTCCAATATCATGCACACACCACAAAATCAGGCATGGACATTAGCCTTCCCTGCACCCTCAGCTGGTTGTCCCAGAGTTGAGAAGGTGGAGCAGTGTGAATTAACACACCCCATCCAGCCATTCTTTCAGCAGTCTGGGAGCCTCCCTACACAGCCCTGCAGCCCAGAACTGCCCTGGGGAGATGTCATACACTGGAGACATTGCACAGTTATCCCTCAACAGAGAACCTGGGGATGCACAGCCCAGAAGAGGGACACACTCACAAGTCTCAGGGGCCATACACCAATACAAAGGACTTGTGGGTCACCAGGAGAGACAAACTGTGGCAGGACTGAACTGAAGGATTAGACTATTTCAGCAACTTTAAAACTCTGGGAACACCAGGGAGATTTGATTGTTAGAGCCACTACCCCTCCCTGACTGCCCAGACACATGCCCCATATACAGGGCAGGCAACACCAACTACAAACACAAGCTTGGTACACCAGTTGGACCCCACAAGACTCACTTCCCCACTCACCACATAGACAAAGCAGGGAGAACTGGCTTGAGGGGAACAGGTGGCTCGTGGATGCCACCTGCTGGTTAGTTAGAGAAAGTGTACTCCATTAAACTATAGATTTGACAAATTAGAGATAAGGATTTCAATCAGTCTACAAATCCTAAAAGAACCCTATCAAGTTAAGCAAATGCCAAGAAGCCAAAAACAATGGAAAATTTTAAAGCATATGAAAAAATCAGATGATATAGATCACACAAGCCCAACCATCCAAATCAAAAAATCAGAGGAGACACAGTACCTGGAGCAATTAATCAAAGAATGAAAGATGAATGATGAGACCATAGCAAAGGGTATAAAGGACATAAAGAAGAGCATGGCACAAGATATAAAGGACATTGAGAAGACCCTAGAAGAGCATAAAGAAGACATTGCAAGTGTACATAAAAAATAAATGATCTTATGGAAATTAAAGAAACTGTTGACCAAATTAAAAAGATTCTGGATACACATAGCACAAGACTAGAGGAAGTTGAACAATGAATCAGTGACCTCAAAGATGACAGAATGGAAAATGAAAGAACAAAAAAAAGAATGGGGAAAAAATTGAAAAAATCAAAATGGACCTCATGGATATGATAGATGATATAAAACATCCAAATATAAGACTTATTGGTGGTCCAGAAGGGGAAGAGAAGGGTAAAGGTCTAGGAAGACTATTCAAAGAAATTTTGGGGGAAAACTTCCCAAATCTTCTAAACACCATAAATACACAAATCATAAATGCCCAGCAAACTCCAAATGGAATAAATCCAAATAAACCCACTCCAAGACACATTTGGATAACACTGTCAAATATGGAAGAGAAGGAGCAAGCTCTGAAAGCAGCAAGAGAAAAGCAATTCCCCACATGCAAAGGAAACAGCATAAGATTAAGTAGTGACTACTCAGCAGCCACCATGGAAGCGAGAAGGCAGTGGCATGCCATATTTAAAATTCTGAGTGAGAAAAATTTCCAACCAAGAATACTTTATCCAGCAAAGCTCCCCTTTGAATTTGAGGGAGAGCTTAAATTTTTCACAGACAAACACATGCTTAGAGAATATGCTAACAAGAGACCTGCCCTACTGGAGATACTAAAGGGAGCCCTACAAACAGAGAAACAAAGAAAAGAGAGAGAGACATGGAGAAAGGTTCAGTACTAAACAGATTCAGTATGAGTACATTAAAGGATAATAATAGAGAGAGGGAAAAATGTATATGGCAAACATAAACCAAAGGATAAGCTTGCTGATTCAAGAAATGCCTTCATGGTTATAGCATTGACTGTAAATGGATTAAACTCCCAAATTAAAAGATATAGATTTGCAGAATGGATAAAAAAATGAACCATCAATATGTTGTATACAAGAGACTAATCATAGACACAGGGACACAAAGACATTGAAAGTGAAAGGATGGAAAAAATATTTCATGCAAGCTACAGCCAAAAGAAAGCAGATGTAGCAATATTCACCTCAGATAAAATAGACTAAATGCAAGGATGTTATGAGAGACAAAGAAGGTCACTACATACTAATAATAGGGGCAATTCAATGAGAAGAAATAACAATCATAAATGTTTATGCACGCAATCAATGTGCCACAAAATACATGAGAGAAACACTGGCAAAACTAAAGGGAGCAATTGATGTTTCCACAATAATTGTGGGAGACTTCAACACATCACTCTCTCTTATAGTTAGATCAACCAGGCAGAAGACCAATCAGGAAATTGAAAACCTAAACAATCTGATAAATGAATTGGATTTAACAGACATATATAGAACATTACATCCGAAATCACCAGGATACACATTTTTCTCTAGTACTCAAGGAACTTTCTCCAGAATAGATCATATGCGGGGACATAAAACAAAGCTCAGTAAATTTAAAAAGATTGAAATTATTCAAAGCACATTCTCTGACCACAATGGAATACAATTAGAAGTCAATAACCATCAGAGACTTAGAAAATTCACAAACACCTGGAGGTTAAACAACACAACCCTAAACAATCAGTGGGTTAAAGAAGAAATAGCAAGAGAAATTGCTGAATATATAGAGATGAATGAAAATGAGAAGACAACATACCAAAACCTATGGGATACAGCAAAACTGGTACTGAGGGGAAAATTTATAGCACTAAATGCATGTATTAAAATGGAAGAAAGAGCTGAAATCAAAGAACTAATAGATCAACTGAGGAAACTAGAAAATGAACAGCAAATGAATCTTAAACCAAGTAGAAGAAAAAAAGAACAAGGATTAAAGCAGAAATAAATGACATAGAGAACAAAAAAATACTGTAGAGAGGATAAATAACACCAAAAGTTGGTTCTTTGAGAAGATCAACAAGATTTACAAGCCCCCAGCTAGACTGACAACATCAAAATGAGAGAAAACCCATATAAACAAAATAATGAAAGAGATAGGTGACATTACTGTGGATTGCAAAGAAATTTAAAAAATTATATGAGGATACTATGAACAACTGTATGGCAACAAACTAGATAATATAGAGGAAATGGACAATTTCCTGGAAACATATGAGCAACCTAGACTGACCAGAGAAGAAATAGAAGACCTCAACCAACCCATCACAAGCAAAGAGATCCAATCAGTCATCAAAAATCTTCCCACAAATAAATGCCCAGGGCCAGATGGCTTCACAGGGGAATTCTACCAAACTTTCCAAAAAGAACTGACACCAATCTTACTTAAACCCTTTCAAAACATTGAAGAAAATGGAACACTACCTAACTCATTTTATGAAGCTAACATCAATCTAATACCAAAACCAGGCAAAGATGCTACAAAAAAGGAAAACTACAGGCCAATCTCCCTAATGAATATAGATGCAGAAATCCTCAACAAAAGACTTGCAAATCGAATCCAAAGACACATTAAAAAAATCATACACCATGACCAAGTGGGGTTCATTCCAGGCATGCAAGGATGGTTCAACATAAGAAAATCAATCAACGTATTACAATACATTTAAAATTCAAAAGGGAAAAATCAAATGATCATCTCAATAGATGCTGAAAAAGCAATTGAACAAAATCCAACATCAGTTTTTGATGAAAACACTTCAAAGGGTAGGAATTGAAGGAAACTTCCTCAATATGATAAAGAGCATATATGAAAAACCCACAGCCAGCATAGTACTCAATGGTGAGAGACTGAAAGCCTTCCCTCTAAGATCAGGAACAAGACAAGGATGCCCGCTGTCACCACTGTTATTCAACATTGTGCTGGAAGTGCTAGCCAGGGCAATCTGGCAAGATAAAGAAATAAAAGCATCCAAATTGGAAAAGAAGAAGTAAAACTGTCATTGTTTGCAGATGATATGATCTTATATCTGGAAAACCCTGAGAAATCGATGATACAGCTACTAGAGCTAATAAACAAATTTAGCAAAGTAGCGGGATACAAGATTAATGCACATAAGTCAGTAATGTTTCTATATGCTAGAAATGAACAAACTGAAGAGACACTCAAGAAAAAGATACCATTTTCAATAGCAACTAAAAAAATCAAGTACCTAGGAATAAACTTAACCAAAGATGTAAAAGGCCTATACAAAGAAAACTACATAACTCTACTAAAAGATATAGAAGGGGACCTTAAAAGATGGAAAAATATTCCATGTTCATGGATAGGAAGGCTAAATGTCATTAAGATGTCAATTCTACCCAAACTCATCTACAGATTCAATGCAATCCCAATCAAAATTCCAACAACCTACTTTGCAGACTTGGAAAAGCTAGTTACCAAATTTATTTGGAAAGGAAAGATGCCTCGAATTGCTAAAGACACTCTAAAAAAGAAAAACGAAGTGGGAGGACTTACACTCCCTGACTTTGAAGCTTATTATAAAGCCACAGTTGTCAAAACAGCATGGTACTGGCACAAAGACAGACATGTAGATCAATGGAATCGAATTGAGAATTCAGAGATAGACCCTCAGATCTATGGCTGACTGATCTTTGATAAGGCCCCCAAAGTCATTGAACTGAGTCATAATGGTCTATTCAACAAATGGGGCTGGGAGAGTTGGCTATCCATATCCAAAAGAATGAAAGAGGACCCCTACCTCACACCCTACACAAAAATTAACTCAAAATGGATGAAAGATCTCAATATAAAAGAAAGAACCATAAAACTCCTAGAATATAATATAAGGAAACATCTTCAAGACCCTGTATTAGGTGGCCACTTCCTAGACTTTACAACCAAAGCACAAGCAACAAAAGAAAAAATAGATAAATGGGAACTCCGCAAGCTTAGAAGTTTCTGCACCTGAAAGGAATTTGTCAAAAAGTTAAAGAGGCAGCCAAATCAATGGGAAAAAAATTTTGGAAACCCTGTATCTGACAAAAGACTGATATCTTGCATATATAAGAAATCCTACAACTCGATGAATAGTACAGACAGCCCAATTACAAAATGGGCAAAAGATATGAAAAAACAGTTCTCTGAAGAGGAAATACAAATGTCTAAGAAACACATGAAAAAATGTTAAGATTCATTAGCTATTAGAGAGATGCAAATTAAAACCACAATGAGATACCACCTCACACCAATTGGAATGGCTGCCATTAAACAACCAGGAAACTACAAATGCTGGAGGGGATGTGGAGAAACTGGAACTCTTATTCATTGTAGGTGGGACTGTATAATGTTTCAGCCACTCTGGAAGTTGGTCTGGCAGTTCCTTAGAAAACTAGATATAGAGTTACCATTCGATCCAACGATCGCACTTCTCGGTATATATCCGGAAGATCGGAAAGCAGTGACACGAACAGATATCTGCATGCCAATGTTCATAGCAGCATTATTCACAATTGCTAAGAGATGGAAACAACCCAAATGTCCTTCAACAGATGAGTGGATAAATAAAATGTGGTATATACACACGATGGAATACTACACGGCAGTAAGAAGGAACGACCTTGTGAAACATATGACAACATGGATGAACCTTGAAGAGATAATGCTGAGCGAAATAAGCCAGGCACAGAAAGAGAAATATTACATGCTACCACTAATGTGAACTTTGAAAAATGTAAAACGACTGGTTTCTAATGTAGAATGTAGGGGAACTAGCAATAGTGAGCAATTAAGGAAGGGGGAACAGTAATCCAAGAAGAACAGATATGCTATTTAACGTTCTGGGGATGCCCAGGAATGACTATTGTCTGTTAATTTCTGATGGATTTAGTAGGAGCAAGTTCACAGAAATGTTGCTATATTATGTAACTTCCTTGGGGTAAAGTAGGAACAGGTTGGAAGTAAAGCAGTTATCTTAGGTTAGTTGTCTTTTTCTTACTCCCTTGTTATGGTCTCTTTGAAATGTTCTTTTATTGTATGTTTTTCTTTTTTGTTTTTTGTTTTTGTTTTTTTTTGTTTTTTTTTTTTGTTTTGTTTTTGTTTTTAATTTTTTTTTCCATACAGTTGATTTAAAAAGGAAGAACAGGTTAAAAAAAAAAAACACAAAAAAAAAAAACAGGAAAAAAAAATATGTAGTGCCCCCTTGAGGAGCCTGTGGAGAATGCAGGGGTATTGGCCTACCCCACCTCGATGGTTGCTAACATGACCACAGACATAGGGGACTGGTGGTTTGATTGGTTGAGCCCTCTACCATAGGTTTTACCCTTGGGAAGACGGTTGCTGCAAAGGAGAGGCTAGGCCTCTCTATAATTGTGCCTAAGAGCCTCCTCCCGAATGCCTCTTTGTTGCTCAGATGTGGCCCTCTCTCTCTAGCTAAGCCAACTTGAAAGGTGAAATCACTGCCCTCCCCCCTACGTGGGATCAGACACCCAGGGGAATGAATCTCCCTGGCAACGTGGAATATGACTCCCGGGGAGGAATGTAGACCTGGCATCGTGGGACGGAGAACATCTTCTTGACCAAAAGGGGGATGTGAAAGGAAATGAAATAAGCTTCAGTAGCAGAGAGAGTCCAAAATGAGCCGAGAGGTCACTCTGGTGGGCACTCTTACGCACAATTTAGACAACCCTTTTTAGGTTCTAAAGAATCGGGGTAGCTGGTGGTGGATACCTGAAACTATCAAACTGCAACCCAGAACCCATGAATCTTGAAGACAATTGTATAAAAATGTAGCTTATGAGGAGTGACAATGGGATTGGGAAAACCATAAGGACCACACTCCACTTTGTCTAGTTTATGGATGGATGAGTAGAAAAATAGGGGAAGGAAACAAACAAACAAACAGACAAAGGTACCCAGTGTTCTTTTTTACTTGAATTGCTCTTTTTCACTTTAATTATTATTCTTATTATTTTTGTGTGTGTGCTAATGAAGGTGTCAGGGATTGATTTAGGTGATGAATGTACAGCTGTGTGGTGTTACTGTGAACAATTGAATGTACGATTTGTTTTGTATGACTGTGTGGTATGTGAATATATCTCAATAAAGTGAAGATTAAAAAAAAAAAATTGAAAGAATCTACCAAACCGAAAAAAAGTGCCCCATTAGAAAAATAATTATTTAGTATTTTTCTTTCCTATGCAAATGTTCCCTGAAAATGAATAAACATTATTGGGAAAATTAGAATTAGAAAAATAAGTACTAGATATTAATAAATGTCTCTGGAAAGATGCATGTTCATATTCTAATGATGGGTCTGAAAAATGAAACAATATATGTGGAAACCAACTTGGCAATGCAAAAACTTTAAAAATGCATTCTTTCACTCTCACTCTTACTCTGATATGGCTATTGCAAAATATAATAAATAACATTTTAAGTGGAAAATTGTAAATAAAAAATATTCACAATTATGGATTATGTAATATTTCTTCAGGAAGTAATTCTAAATTCACAAATACAATTAAGAAACACAAGTGCAATTTTTGAGAGAAAGATGCTTATCAAGTGAAAAACTAACAATCACAAGAATAATATGATATTTTCTTCAGAAAATTATATTCTTAGAATAAAAGTTTGCAGGAAGATAAACTAACTAAGATTAGAAATTCTCTGAATCTCAGAATCTTGATCAGTCTATTATATGGCTAAGGGCTGATAAATTGAAGACTCTTTTCCTTTTTTTGTAGCTGACATGACTACCATCACTTAAATATTGTTTTATATTTACTCATTGGAACTAGTTATAGATAATGTTTTCTTTCAAAATATGAGTAATAAAAAGAGAATTTAGGGCTTAGCATATTTTTCACAACTTATTTACCAAATAAATCATTAAAAATTTTGCTAAAATTTTGCTTATTATTTTCCAAGCCTTTCCCTCTATGTTGCTGTATAATTCATCACACTGATCTGCTATCCTTTTTGAAATGTATCTTCAAACTTCCTACCCTACCATCTTTAATACATGTATTCTGACTCAAATTCACCTTCTTACATCGTTCATATGTTCCAATTTTCCCAATCCACAGCCATCTGTCTTAAATATCACCTCCTACATGAAGTTTCTTTATTTTCATCTTCAGATTTTATCTAACTCTCTTCAAACCCCTATATTTTATATTTTATGGAATACATACAACCATGACACACCCTGGATTTTAGTGTAGGTATTTTTGTTTATAGCTTATTTATATTGCTAAATTTAAAAAATGCTACAATGACAGTATCTTAAATGTATTCAGAATTGCTAAAATGTCTGGTAAAATGTTTTTCTTATGTCAGGAACACTCAGTTGTTTTAATTAACAAAGAACTTATTGTTTACTACTTTTCAAAATGTTTGCCATGCCACATGGAATAATCATGTTTGAGAAAGTGCTGGGCTGCTCTGGATTCATTTCTTTTGTTGTGAGTTTCTCCTTTGTTTATCCAGAATGCCCTTAGTGTTAATGCCCCACTTCCTAATCTCCTAAATACTAATGTGACCCTATATATAACAAATACAGAATCTCTTCTTACCTTGGACTACTGAAATCAGCCACAGAATAAGACCCACTGGATCTGGGGAGACAACCCCCACTAGTAAAGCTGACCATGCTCTGTTTCTTCTGTTAATAAAACTTTCCATCCAATGCTGTGTGAGATGTACTTATTTCTATTGGGGACTGCAACACCTGTACTGGAGTAGGTTGACATCTCTTTAGGTATCTCTCCTTCTTACTGACACATGTATTCTCTCAGTCTGAGTCATATAGTCCAAGGATGTAAGAACAAAGCAAAACACAGATGTGGCTCTCTCTCTCTGGCTAAGCCAACTTGAAAGGTGAAATCACTGCCCTCCCCCCTATGTGGGATCAGACACCCAGGGGAGTGAATCTCCCTGGCAACGTGGAATATGACTCCCTGGGAGGAATGTAGACCCGGCATCGTGGGACGGAGAACATCTTCTTGACCAAAAGGGGGATGTGAAAGGAAATGAAATAAGCTTCAGTGGCAGAGAGATTCCAAAACAAGCTGAGAGGTCACTCTGGTGGGCACTCTTATGCACACTTTAGACAACCCTTTTTAGGTTCTAAAGAATTGGGGTAGCTGGTGGTGGATACCTGAAACTATCAAACTACAACCCAGAACCCATGAATCTCAAAGACAGTTGTATAAAGATGTAGCTTATGAGGGGTGTCAATGGGATTGGGAAAGCCATAAGGACCACACTCCACTTTGTCTAGTTTATGGATGGATGAGTAGAAAAATAGGGGAAGGAAACAAACAGACAAAGGTACCCAGTGTTCTTTTTTACTTCAATTGCTCTTTTTCACTCTAATTATTATTCTTGTTATTTTTGTGTGTGTGCTAATGAAGGTGTCAGGGATTGATTTAGGTGATGAATGTACAACTATGTAATGGTACTGTAAACAATCAAAAGTATGATTTGTTTTGTAAAAAATAAATAAATAAATAAATAAATCAATCAATCAATAAAGAACAAAGCAAAACAAAACATACCCAGCTGAGTGCATTGTGAGTAATAAAAATGTTATCAATATTTTGTTACTTGGTCAAAATTAAATATTTGGTTTCCCTGCTGAGATGAAACCAGATTTTTCAAAGTATATATATTTTTCTCCAAATCCCAGGAATTGCAAGGTTAGGCTGCAATTTACATCATCCTCCGATCACATCTTATCAAATGGAAAGACTACCACAATGCTAGTAACAAAAGCAGAAAGTTTTTAATAGCATGTACTTTACCACTCAACAAGAAAGAGCAAATATAAGTAAATATTTTAAATGTAAGTCATTATTATCTTGGGATACTAATAATTTATGATCTATTGTATATCCCTTCTCAGTCATCTCTATGATTAGTAACTATAGCTGGTATTTGTTCATACTCAGCTAGGAATTCTGTGCTTTAGATGTTCAATTCATTTAATACACTGAGAACTCTGAGAAGGAAGTACTTCTGATACCTGAGGACAACAAAAAGCTCAACTATTTTTGCTCAAATCAACAGTAATAGAAGGTTAATAAGTTACATCCCCATTCCATCCCCCCCTCTTGTCTTCACTTAAGTTAAAGGGTTTAAACCTCTAGGTTATCTGACTTCTTATATTCTCCATTGCCTTTGTCAAACACCTCTTAATGAAGCTTGTTATCATGCCCATGGCTCAAGTTTAAGAGTCTGTTTATTCTTCTCTATGAGCAATTAAAATTCATATGTCAATAAAAAAGTTCCTTTAGTTTTTTTGCCTTTATATCCCAAGAAGCATCAAAAGAATTTTATGAATAATAATACAAGAGGACACATATAAACAGTCCTTAGGCTATACATTTGAATTCCAATGTTGAACAACAGGGACAGTGAGTGTTGTTTGCTAGATCACACACAACTTGTCAGTACATGCAGTCCCATATATCAGGGATTTCATTTAAAATAGGTACCAGGACTCTGATGCTCCCAATGACCCCCTTTCCCTTCCCCAACCCAAGCTTTCTCAATTGCCATATAGTTAAATTCAGGCCATTGATTGTATTGATTCTGGAAGTTTTTCACAAAATAGAGGTAAGAAGACAAAGTTTAACTTCTAAGAGAACTTGCAGTTGTGTAAATTTAATCCTACTGGACTCAAATAGAACAGAAAATAAAATACAAAGACATGCTGGTATAATTTGATTTGACCCAATGGGGCTTCCCATATTATCTTGCCATTAGAAGTCTCATGTGATGTAAGTGGAGGCAGGAATTACTTTTGCTGGGCCTCAGAACTTTAGACATTCAAGTTTAGCAAGCAGGCTGCCCTTAACAACTCCCTTGGGAAGTCCATTTGCCACACTCTGCTTTTCCTTAAATGAGGTGAATTCTGTAACCATTTGGAAATGATTTCAGCAAATTCAGCAAGTTCTGAAGACATTCTCATATATGCTGCCTTTCACAGATATTCTCCTTTAATCTCTCAAAAATAGAAGAATTCCAAAAGGGAAGCAAACTTTAGGATCCAGCAAAAAGGAGACTTTCTCATCTGACAGGTGAGTCTTAGTGTTGGAATTCATATGACTGAAAAACATTTGAGATCTTCCCCAGTCCTCATTCAACCCGATGACAAGGAAAATCTACCATAGGGCAGGATGTAAATGTCAAAACAAACTGGCATTTAGGTCTTTTGATGTCTAAACACCTGTCTGTGTGTCTTTCTCATATTTGAGAATAGCAATGAAGAAGAAAACTTTCAAAAGGCATAATGTTCATGCCAAATAAGATACTCATTTTGAAGACTTTGACTGAGGTCACCACAACCACGTTATAATACCCATCCAGAACTGAATTAATATTGAAAGGTACGTCTTGGAGTTGAAGGCAGAAATGTGCCTCCCATGCTCACAGAATTCTTATTCCAAATTCACAGAGTGTACTTAAGCACACCAATGCAGATGTTGAGAAAATTTCAACAGCCTGACCACTAAATTCTGCTTCAGTACAACCAAGTTATTTATTTGTTTGTTTGTTTGTATTTTATTCACTCATTCATTCATTCATTTTCATTAGGGTAGTCATGGGTTTACAAAAAATTATGCATAAAATTGCATCCTATGTTTAACAACTTGCCTTGTGGTATATTTGTTACAATTGATAAAAGCACATTTGTATAATTGTACTCTTAACCATATCATGCAAGGATATTTAAAGGTACTGAGACAGCCATGTTTGAGTTCTATCTATAACCCTCACTACCTGGTGATAATCTTTAAGTATTTTTAAGTATTTAAGACTTCTAACACTCTTTTTTCACATGTTTAAAAGTTAGTTTAAAAAATCTAACATATATTTTAAAATTCTTTTAAAATCTGAACTCTAAGTATGTAAGGATAAAGAGAACCTAGACAAGCCTATGACATACACTAGGCATTTAATAAATATGAGAAAGCATTAGTCTTTTTAAATATCTATTTAAAACCTTAGAGCTATGACATGTTGTACATGAAGCATACCTTGAAATAATCTGATTCACATTCTTAATTTGAATTGAAGGAACTGAAGACAAAAAAGTTAAAGCAGGTTTTCTGATATCATAAGCTGAGAAAAAGTGAAGAAATTACTCTTGACAAATTCATTTCTTCAGTATTAACTCTATTACACAATCCTGGCTCAAATGTGCCTTTTACTGTAACTCACTAACAGTCATTTAAAATATTCATGCTTAGTCAAAATCTTTTGACTCTTTGGAAAGTCACCAGTCTTGTGTATCTTTGTGGAGATAAATGCTTGAAAAATAATTAGTCTGGGTTCATTCCAGCCACTTTTAAAATAAAAATTCATCATTCTGGGATACAATCAGCCAAGTTATTCTAAAATCAAATCAAAGATCAAATTTCAATGAAGGAGAAAACTCTTGCAAGTCAATCCTGAGTATGTATAAAGGAGGAAAACCAGGATGCTGGAGCCCTTGCTGATGCCAATACAACATGCTCTGTTTGTTTTGTTTGCTTTGTCTTCTGACTGAACAACTGATTAGCTTATTCACATCATTTCTGGCAAGAGCTTATCTTTTAATGACTGGTAGTTTTCTGGTGATCTCAATTTGCATATTTTTTCATGCTAAAGGTTGTTCTGCCCTAAACATGAGTGTGTACAATTGATGCCAATTTAAGACATCTGTTTGGTAAGAATATAAAAAAATAATTAAGTACCATTTTAGAGCAAATCTTTCAAAGTCTCAATGTGACCTCAATGTCTTTCACTTCATAACCATACTCTGAGAATTGTTGTCAATAAGAGATAGTCAGCTGTTGATCCCACATAGCTTCCACTCACAGAATTAGTTCTAGGGAATACTAGATATATTTGAACATATAATAAAATTTATGAGATAATCTGCTTTGGATTTGCTGTTCTCTCTGATTAAGAGATAAACCTGAGGATTTATAACTAAATTCATGAGAAATCATTCATAAAATAAGGGGTGAGAAAATCAATTAAAGTTTTCACTACTCACTGAAAACAAGACTTTTAAAGTTTTATCCTAGCTTTCACCAATCAGAATAGCAATCAGTTTTGTGGCAAAATAATGGCTTGATCTCTTCTGGATTAAAGAAAATGCTAGAGAATCTATTTATAATCTCCAAGAAGGTTGAGAAGTTGATAGTTCTTGCAGAAATAAGCACCCCATACTTGCCTATTTGTAAACAACAAACCTAATCTATTTGAGATTCTTTCAGAAGGTTGATTAGCTAAGAAAAATGTAGGGAAA
Organism: Choloepus didactylus; assembly: GCF_015220235.1. Classification (NCBI taxonomy): domain Eukaryota; kingdom Metazoa; phylum Chordata; class Mammalia; order Pilosa; family Megalonychidae; genus Choloepus; species Choloepus didactylus. The sequence goes on from NC_051316.1 coordinate 4,974,938, forward strand.
AACATTATCCTAATTGTTTCACCTTATTTCAAAATTTCTAATTTCCTTTAACAGAATATATTCTTTCTTCTGCCTTTTCTCAGAGACAGAAATATTTGTCTTCTTTGAAATATGAAATTGTTACCTAACATTTTAACCTCTTTCTTTTTATAATGCAGATTTATCTCTTCAGTCTTTATACCATTACATTGACTTCATACAAATAGGAGACAGAGGGAGTGGAATGATAGGGTGTAAGGAGTGTGTTTTGTATGAGTGGTAAATATTATGTCTTCTTGACCGTGAAAAGAATTAGGCATTTCTGCCTTCTATCAAGGCTTTTGCTTTTATTTTGCTTTTACCACAATTGCATTTTTGAGCTTTTCTTCTAAGTTATGTTTTTCTCTCTTTTTCATTGGTGCATATTTTTCATAATAACATGGTGTGAAAGAGTGTTTATTATACTTAGTTACTGAACAATTTTCTTCTCATTGTTTTGATTGAGTTGATCTTTGCACTAGGTAATAATGAATCATTCTCCATTCATTATTACTACATTCATGATTTTCATGCTGCTTAAATGTAAACCCTGTGTACTTGCATTGAAAATATTTTCCTACAAAAGAAATGCTCTGCATTAAATGACTGACATTCAATAGTTAATTTTAATTCAGTTAACTTAGAAATTAAAAAATGAGAATTGCCATTTAGTAATACATAGTATGAATCAATGTCATAGCTATAAAAATTGCTATGAAATAAGCTTTCTCATTTTATATGTTGACAATGTTGAAATGTACCTGAGCCCTGCGGTCATGGAAAACTCTAATGGTTAAGAAATCCTGCTCCAATTCACCATTTATATTCCAGAAAGTGGCATACTAAAAATAAGCTCCTTTCCTTATATGACTTAAATAAGTCTTACTGATGCTCCCCTTGTTTATCTATGACAAGACCCTCCAAATTCCCAATATTCACCTCATAAATGATTAGATGAATTGCTGGTATGCACTGATCAATCAGAATAAAATGCTTGCTAACCAAACTTTGGATAAGGTCCCCAAACTTTGCCTATCCTCATCCTGAATCAGCATCTAGCCCCTCCTTGAGGTATTCTCTTGAATACTAGTCTGTCTTCAACATAAAATATTATCTGATCCCCTATCTGATCACTGTGACATTTCATCCAATTTCTCCACACCCAATTCCTTCTAGTATTGTTTGCACCTGTCTCTAGAAGATAAAACTTTTTGCCCAACTCATGAGATGCTTGCTGATACTTTGAAAAAAGTCTCCCCTGACCAAGTCCATATGTTTATTTGGCAGTATGATGACTAAAGAAATGAGATAATACCACCAGCTTTTATCATACAAAGAGACCACATGTACATTATTGGCTCTCACTAAGAAGCTAATCTCAGGCACTGTAAACTGGCAATGTGTATTTTATGAAAAGCATGCTTTGGGAAGCATTTTCCAATAAATAAATGTGCATTTTGCAAGTAGTACAGGTTCAAGAAACCTGTAAATGCTACTAAATCTCTTTGTCCCACAGGAAGCACACTAGAGGCAAGGACATGACCAACCACAGTGTGGTGATTGACTTCTCCCTCATGGGATTCTCTGACACCAGGGAGCTCCAGGTCTGCATACCTTTCTGTTTTTCATTGAATACATGACTACTCTCATGGGGAATCTTCTAATTATTGTCCTTGTCACCCTGGACCAGTGCCTTCACACCCCCATGTACTTGTTCCTGAAGAAATTGCCTCTCTGATCTTTGTCTCATTTCCATCATAGTCCCCAAATCTATTCTTAACTCTCTTTCCAACAGAAGCATCATTTCCTTCCTGGGTTGCTTCTTACAGGTCTGGTTAGTGATTCACTTTGGTGTGGCTGAGGTGTTTACCCTCACGGCTTTGTCCTATGACTGTTATATTGCCATTTGCCACCTACTGCACTATGACACCATCATGAGCAGAGGAGTCTGTGTGAGGATAGTGGCTGCCTCCTGGTTCCTTGGAGGATAATTTGGCACTTTATGCTCAGCTGGAACATTCTCTTTATCTTTCTGTGGCTCCACAAGAGTCTCACAGTTTTTCTGTGATGTCCCCTCAATGTTAAAGATTTCTTTGTCTAAGGCACATATTACTATTGATATAAGTGTGGGAATTGAAATATTTTATGGTTTCCTTTGTTTACTTGCCATTGTTCTCTCATACATCTATATTTTCAGTACAGCACTAAGCATACCATCTGTGCAAGGCCAGTCCAAAACTTTCTCCCCCTGCTTGCCACATCTTATAGTTGTAAACACATTTCTCATGACAATAACCATTGCCTAACTGAAGTCAGTGCCAGTGTCCCTCTCTCTTGCACCCACTGCTGTCAGTAATGTATTTAGTGGTGCCTCACATGCTGAACTCTGTTATTTATAGCCTGAAGAACAAAGAAATCAATGCAGTACTGAGAAAGCTCCTGTGGAAACTTGGTGGCAATAAGTATTGGAAATAGAAAAACAATTGTAAACTGTTCAATACCCTTTCTCATTATAAATTATGGCTCTGTGATATTAGTTTGTAATTTAATTTATTAATTTAACTCCTGATTTGGTTATTTAATCTAAAATTTGGCAGCTGGAATAGATTCCTCCCTTGTTTTAATAAGCTCTATCATGCTATTTCATAGTATTTTCCTTAGTGTAATTGACTCATATCTTATTCATTCTAGGAGACTTTATTTCATGAAATTAAGGACTTTATATTTTGCCCCAAAACTGACATATTTCTAATTTTGTCTCATTTTTAGACATTATTTTCATGTTAAATTTTGTCTAAATCAAAAATCTTGGAATGATAGAACAATCATATATATTAAAAATACTTACATTAAATTTCATATGTATTTATATTTTATTTAAAAACAGATATTGTATAGTGGACTTGCTACATTTTAGAAAAATTGTATTGTTTTTCTTTAACCATTATTATGTTAGGATATTGTATGCATGATAATTGATCACCAGTTTTCTTTGCCTTATATTTTATAAACTTTTTTCAAAATGATGATTGCATTATTTAATATTATTTGTTCACATCAATTAGAAATATTACTTCTAAAATAAAGCAACTAAATTTTCAGTAAAAAATCATTTATAAGTAATTCATCTGAAAATTTATTTGACACCAATGTACTCAGCATTAAAAAAGTTTCTTCTCAGATTTTTGCCTCTAGTTGGCAGCACTTTAAACATACTATATTAGTCTTGCCTGTTTAACAAATGTCCTGAATATAGCAAGTGGTTAATAAATGAATGCAGCATAAATAACTAATTATTTAGTTTTGTTAACTGCTGCCAAAATTGCATTTTAAAATTCTGAGATGTTGATATTAGATTGAGAGTTGTCATGTAGGCTGCTCTCTCCTAGTGTCACAATACATTTTTAGGCAAGATCAACACCCTTTCCCCCCTGTGTCATTAAGCACATGTGCACTAACATATTATACTACTGGCAAATACCCTCCCCTTTGATAAACACATAAGAAAGAAAGGCAGAATAGACAGTAACAGAATCAAATGGCTAACACAAGATTCTCTGGAGCTTCCCAGAGTGGTGGATCCATCAATTACTATACATTAGCTTCATACTATATTCTGTTTCTGAAGATCATGAAATATGTTTTATTTTTATACTTCTAAATAAATGGGAAATGTAGTAATTCAATGTTTATGGAGTAGAGTATGGTAAAGTTACTAAAAATCATGTTTCATGGACACATTTTGACTCAAATCTTTGCTTAGATAACTCCTCTATAACATAAAAAATATTCTGAATTGTTACATTAGAATATTTTAATTTATCAACCAAATCAACTTAACAAAGTAATCCAATTTAATACTGGATGGCAGGATAAATTAATAGTGCAAATATATTCTTCTGGTTAAAAAAGAATGAACAATTTGAAGAATCCAAATAAGTAGATGTGAATGACACCAATTATCTCAATTAATACTTATATTTTATTCTCTAGTGGAACAAATCTATATCTCTATGTCTATGTGTTTGCATGTGTGTTCCTGTGTGTAATTCTGCATATATATACCCACACATATATATTAAAATAATTATTATGAGCTATTGGCTCAGGCCATGTGGAAACAGGCAAGTCTAAAATTTATAAGGCTTGCCACAAGCTGGAAATACCCATCAAGTTGATGTTGAAGTCTTGAGACCAAATTCCTTAAAGGAAACATTGCACATAGCCTCCTGGACAACATTGCCCCAGCTCTACAAGGTATTGCCACGTAACTGGTGCAATAATTGAATGTTCCAAAAGACATTCCACATTTTTTTCAATCTGGGTGTTTCAGGATGATGGAGAACTTAATAATGTCAATGAATTCCTCAAATTTAGGCCCATCACTGTACTTCAGTTACTTTGAAGTTATTTCCTTGATAAGAAGAAATTCTGTAGAAAATGTCATGATGAGAGATGTCATTGTATAAATGGTAGAAAAGGCAGAAGAATTGTGTACAAGTAAGGCAAAACAACATCCATTGAAATGCCTTTTCTCTAAGGAAAGAAATGCTGTCCCTGACTTGATGGAAGAATTCAATGTAATAAACATGTCATAAGACAGCTAGCTGATCATCTCATGGAATGTTGTCATATTGGGGAATCACTGTTTGTCTCTGTTTCTGGCAGATTGAATACAAAGCACTGCTTGTATCAAAATTTGCCTTGAAGACCAGAGATTCATCTTTCTGAGCCCATGGATAACCTCCATACTTAACAGCATGCCCATTTTGTTCATAAGCCCATTGGACAATGGCAATAGTGACTGTGTTTGACTCTTTTAGGTATTTGTTTATGAGTAAGCAATGGTGATACTTTATCTCTACTTCCACATCATGACATGAATCAGTGCATTCTTTATCATTGGAAATAGAGCCATTAGTATATTTACATCTAATACAATTAAAGAATCAATCCAAAACCTTCAAAATGGTCTTAGCACTAATGTTTAGGTCAATGATTTTGAGTTAATTTTTGTATAAGGTTTTGGAGAGGTGTCCTGTTTCATTCTTTTGGAAACATATCCAGTTCTCCAAACCCCATTTATTGAAGAGGCTGCTCTGTCCCAGTTGCTTTGGCTTGACTGCTCTTTCAAAGATCAATTGTCCATAGATGCAAGAGTCTATTTCTCAGCACTCAATTTTAATCCCTTTTTGGTATCCCTATCTTTTTGCCAGTAGCATGCTGTTCTGAACAATGTAGCTTTTTAATATTCTTCAAAGTCAGGTAGTGTGAGATCTCCTACTTCATTCTTCCTTCTTAAGATATTTTTGGCTATTCAGGGTACCTTGCCCTTCCAAATGATGTTGGTTGTTGGTTTTTTCTAGTTCTTCAAAGTAATTTGTTGGGATTTTAATTAGTATTGCACTGAATCTATAAAGTAGCTTAGGTATAGCTGGCATCTTAATTATATTTATTCTTCCAATACATGAACATGGTATGTTCTTCCATTTTTTTAGGTCCTGTTAGATTTCTTTTAGGAGTTTCTTGTAGTTTTCATTGTATATGTCTTTTATAACCATTGTTAAGTTTGTTCCTTATACTTGATTATTTTGGTTTCTATTGTAAATGGGATTTTTTTGATATCTTCCTCTTGTTGCACATTACTTGTGTATAAGAACACTACAGATTTTTGTGTGTTGATTTTGTAGCCTGCAACTTTGCTGTATTCATTGGTTAGCTATAATAGCTTTGCTGTAGATTTTTCTGGATTTTCTACATATAGAATCATGTCATCTGTAAACAGTGAAAGTTTTACTTCTTCCTCTCCAATTTGGATTCATTTTATTTATTTCTCTTGCCTAATTGTTCTAACTAGAACTTCCAGCAAAATGTTGAATAACAATGGTGTCAGTGGTTAGCCCTGTCTTGTTTCTGATCTTGGAGGGAAAGGTTTCAGTTTCTCCCCATTGAGTATGATGTTAGCTGTAGGTTTTTCATATATTGCCATTATCATGAGAAAATTCCTTTCTATTCCAATCCTTTGAAGTGTTTCCATTAAGAAAGGATGTTGAATTTTGTCAAATGCTTTTTTTTGCATTATCAAGAGGGCCATGTGTTTCTTCTGCTTTGATTTATTGATGTGGTGTATTACATTAATTTATTTTGTGTGTTGAACCAGCCTTGCATACCTGGAATAAACCTCACTTGGTCATGGTGTATTATTCCTTTAATGTGCTGCTGGATTCAATTCACATGTATTTTGTTGAGGATTTTTGCATATATATTGATTGAAGAGATTGGTCTAAAAACTTTTTTTTTTAGTATCTTTGATTTTGGTACTAAGGTGATGTTGGCTTCATAGACTGAGTTGGGTAACTTTCCCTTTTCTTTGGGAAGTTAAGGTCTTTAGTAAATTTTCTCTGCCAATAGACTTATTGCTTTATCTCTCAGAGCTATCTTAGCTCTGCCCTTTTCTGGGCCCAACTTGCAAGTATTTGAGGCTTTCTGTAACGGGCTTTGTAGAATAGTTAAGAAAAAAGAGAAAAAGATATAAAAAAAAAAAGAGAAAAGAAAAAGAAGGGCCCAGTATAGAATATTTGCAGTCCTTGCAGTTCTGATTGGCAATTGAAATGAAAAAAGACAAGGAGTTGAGGGTGATTTAGGAACATTCAAGAAACCATAAAAACTGGCTTTCCAGAGAAGGGCCCTAGACCCCTGGGTTTGCATAAGTGCCTGATTCTGTTTGAGCCTGACCCTTCTCTGATTTATGTTCACTCCATATTACAAAATTCTCTTTTTCTACTTTAGTTTTATTTTAATTTTTTGCTTTTTGCTCTTTTTTCTAGCTGTATTTCTTCTCTGCCAGGCTGTGTGCTCCCAGATTCTTTGGTGTCTGGTCTTAATTTATTTATGGTTGGAGTTTTTTGTTCCACAGTATGAGTTTTTTAATCAGTGCTGCAACTGCAGTTCTCCTGCCTGGTTCCCAGCACTGATGTCCCCTCCTCCTCAGGATTGTGCCTGGGAAGGAGGGGTGCAGGACCCCTGGCCATGACAGCTTACAGATTTTGCTGGTCTCGGCTGCTCCACACATTTATGTGTGTTGTATGGAGTATGTCCAAACTCAAATTCCTCTGTGGTGTCTGGTCTATGCAGTTCCTGGCTATCTACCAACTGTCCCAGAGGAGTAACTGAAACCCAAAACTTTCCACTCTGCTATCATCCATCTGTTTATTTTTTAAACATTCAATCCTAAGGAAACCATCAGTGGTTCCCAGTATAATCACATAATAATGCATTCACAACCACAATCTATATGTGGACATTTCCATTTATTTCTATGTGGCATTCTGAGTTGTTTCCCTCATTCCAGTCTGGTGTATGATGGGTATCTGGTCACAGAATTACCCCAGACAGTTGTTCCAAACTGTTTAGTACCTGTTACTGTCTATTTCCTAGTAGTTCTATGGGACTTACTAAATTCCATACTTCCCTATCCTGCCATCTTGCCCTATCTCTCTCCTTATTACATTCTAACAGAGAATGCTAATGTATAATTTACCCTGATTTTAGTTATTTGTGTTTTCTTTGTAATTTACTTAATCCATACTTTTATTTTGAAGATTGTTGCCTAATTACATTTAGGAACATTCATATTGAAGATATTTACTGTAGTGGTTAATTTAAATTTTGATCTGACATTATTATATAGGGTAATAGGTTAAGTTTTTTCAAATTTATTGACAAGAAACATCTCTTGTTTTATATCTCATATTTCATGATATGTTATATATATATTAATATATATACCTATAATTTCTATCAATGTCATCACAAATTAGCATATATTCTGCAGCTTTAAACAAAACCTGTATATTCTTTCCCAGTTCATATTTCTGGCAAGCCAGATATGTGTCTTCTAATGGTCTTATAAGGCCAAAATCAATTTATCAGCCTGTCCTGTTTCTTATCATATGTCCCTGGGGAAAATCCACTTCTAACCTCATCCTTGTCTCTGCCTTCTATCAGTTGTTAGTAGTTCCAGGATTGAAGTACCTTTCCTTGCTGACTCTCAGCTGTGGGCTGCACTAAGCTTCTGAGGGTCAACTGCATTCCTTGGCATGTGACCACTTCCAATTTACAGCCACCCAAAATTCACTGAATCCCCATGATGCTTCAAAGCTCTGACATCTATCCCTACTACTAACCTGGAAATAAACACTGACTTGGCCACTCATGTAATCTGAATATCTCAAAACCAACTGACTTAGATAATTAAATACATAAAACCCATTTACAATATTACCTAGGTTAGTAGTGTTTGATTAACTAACTAGGGTATGGACTCTTGGGAGGCAGGAATTTGCTACCCAAGGTAACATATAAATTATCAAATATGTTCTCATTTGTAACTAGTTCTTTACTTTTGGTTGTGGTGGTGAGTTATCTTTATTATTTTTGTTCTTTTTTGTTAATAGCTGTTTAAATTGGTAAGAAAAAACATACACAAATCTTGAAGGCATGATATTAAATAAATACAAAAAGTGAGTATTGTATGATATTAGTGACATAAGTAATTAGAATATGAAAATTCATAAAGTCAGAAACTAGAATCCAGGTTAACAAGGACAGGTTGGGGGTGAGAAATGGGAATTTAATGCTTCATTGATATGGAGTTTCCATTTGGATTGATGGAAGAGTTTTGGCAATGAATGTTGTTGATGGTGTCACATTATGAATGTAACTAACACCAGTGAATTGAAAGTGGATTAAAGGAAATTTTTATGCTACCAGAATAAAAACCAAACCAAACCATAGAACTATAAAACACAGAGTGAACCCCAATGTAAACTAAAGACTATAGTTAATAATATAATAATATTGTTTCATCAATTTTAACAAATGTACCAAACCTAGAAAAAATATTAATATTAAGAAAAAATAGTTGAGGTGGGACAAGATGGCAGAATGGTAAGATGTGGGTTTTGGTCACTTCTCCATGGCAGTAGGTAGAAATCCAGGACCAGACTCCACAGAGAAATTTGACTTTGGGCATACTTCATATAACACTCATGAATGTGTGGAACAGCTAAGATAACAAAATCTGTAAGTTTTCATGGCCAGGGGACCCATGCCCCTACCTGCCATGCTCAGTCCCAAGAGAGGAGGGGTCATCAGTGCTGGGAACCAGAAGAGAGAAATACAGTTGCATCTCTGATTGGAAACTCAGATTGCTGATCAAAAATTCCAAACATAGATAGACTGGGACCAGGCATTGGAGAATCTGGGGTAGTCAGCCCAGCAGAGAGGAGATGGGGCTAGCAAAACAGCTAAAGAAACACAAAAATAAAAACAGAATTTTTGGAGTTCCAGTGAACATAAAATGGAGAAGGGCAAGGAACAGAATTGGGCACATATGAAAATCCAGAGGATGAGGACCCTTGTCTGAAGAGCCAGCTTCTCTGCTTTCTTGATTGTTCTTCATTGGCCCTAATCTCCTTGTCTCTCAGAATTTCAATAGCCCATTAGATCTACAAGGAGGGTCCTTCTTTCTCTTTTTCTTTTTTTATCTTCTTCTGTTTTTATAAAACAATTAATCTAAGAAGCCCATTACAGAAAGTCTCAAAGACTTGCAATTAGGGCACAGGCAAGAGCAGAGCTAAGATAGCTCTGAGAGACAAAGTAATAAGTCTAGTGGCTGAGAAAATTCACTAAACACCATAAATTCCCAAGGAAATGGGGGCATCCCCTTACAGCCATCCTCATGCCTGGATGGGAATACTTCTGCCTGACACCAGCACCACAGCCCAGAGATGTGCCAAACAACCCAGTGTCCTGGAAATGTTTCCAGCAATACACACACACACACCACAATATCTGGCATGGACAATAGCCTTTCTCCCACTCACAGCTAATTGTCCCAGAGCTGGAAAGGCAGAGCTGTGTGAAAAGAGAGAAATCAACATGCTCAATTCAGCCTTCATTTCAGCAGGCTGGGAATGCCCCTATGTGGACCTGCAGCCCACATTTTTTTGTTCTTTCATTTTCTGTTCTGTCTTCTTCAAGGTCACTGATTCACTGTTCAGCTTCCTCTAGTCTTTTACTATGAGTATTCAGAATCTTAATTTGATCAACAGTTCCTTTTATTTCCATAAGATCATTTATTTTTATTTATTCTTGCAATTTCTTCTTTATGCTCTTTTAAGGTCTTCTTCATGTCCTATATATCCTGTGCCATTCTCTCATTGTTTTTTCTTTAGTTCTTTGATTAATTCCTTCCCTTGGGGGACAGTACTCACCTGTGATGTAGCAGAGTCTTCCCTCAGCAGAGGCCCCAGGAGGGCACAGCTTGGAACAGGGACACACTTGCAAATCCCAGGGACCATACACGAATACAAAGGACTTGTGGGTCAGCAGCAGAGACAAAGTGTGATGAGACTGAACTGAAGGATTAGACTACTGCAAAATTGTTAAATCTCCAGGAACACCTGGGAGATTTGATTATTAATGCCACCCTCCCTCCCTAACCACTCAGACACATGCCACACATTCAGGGTGGGCAGCACCAACTACACATGCAAACTTGGTGCACCAATTGGACACCCACAAGACTCACACCCCCACTCACCACAAAGACAAAGTTGGGGAGAATTGTCTGAGGGGAAAATGTGGCTCATGGATGCCACCTGCTGATTACTTAAAGTGCACTCCACCAAGCTGTAGAGCTGACAAATTAGGCATAAGGGTTTGAATCAGTCTACATATACTAAAAGAACGCTATCAAGCTAAGCAAATGTTAAGAGGCCAAAAACAACAGAAAATTTTAAAGCACATGAAAAAAAAACAGATGATATGGACAACCCAAACACAAACACACAAATCAAAAGATCAGAGGAAACACAGTAGCTGAAGGAATTAATCAAAGAACTAAAGAAAAACAATGAAAGAATGGCACAGGATATATAGGACATGAAGAAGACCTTAAAAAAGCATAAAGAAGAAATTGCAAGAATAAATAAAAATAAATGATCTTATGGAAATAAAAGGAACTGTTGATCAAATTAAGATTCTGGATACTCATAGTAAAAGACTAGAGGAAGCTGAACAGTGAATCAGTGACCTTGAAGAAGACAGAACAGAAAATGAAAGAACAAAAAAATGGGGAAAAATTGAAAAAATTGAAATGGACCTCAGGGATATCATAGATAATATAAAATGTCCTAATATGAGAATCATTGGTGTCTCAGAAGAGGAAGAGAAGGGTAAAATTCTAGGAAGAGTATTCAAAGAAATTGGGGAAAACTTCCCTAACCTTCTAAACACCATGAATACACAAATCAAAAATGCCCAGCAAACTCCAAATAGAATAAATCCAAATAAACCCACTCCAAGATATATTCTGATCAGATTGCCAAATACTGAGGAGAAGGAGTGAGTTCCAAAAGCAGCAAGAGAAAAGCAATTCACCATTTACAAAGGAAACAGCATAACACTAAGTACTGACTACTCAGCAGCCACCATGGAGGTGAGAAGTCAGTGGCATGACATATTTAAAATTCTGAGAGAGAAAAATTGCCAACCAAGAATTCTTTATCCAGCAAAGCTCTCCTTCAAATTTGCGGGACAGCTTAAATTTTTCACAGACAAATGTTGAGAGAATTTGCTAACAAGAGACCTGCCAAACAAGAGACACTAAAGGGAGCCAAACCAACAGAGAAACAAAGAAAGGAGAGAGAGATTTGGAGAAAAGTTCAGTACTAAACAGATTCAGTATCAGTATGTTTAAGGACATTAAGAGAGAGAGGGAAAAATATATCTGACAAACATAAACCAAAGGGTAGGATGACTGATTCAAGAAATGCAATCCCAGTAATAACAGTGAATGTAAATGGATTAAACTCCCTAATTAAAATATATAGACTGGCAGAATGGATCAAAAATATGAACTATCAATTTGTTGCATACAAGAGACTCATCTTAGACACAGGGATGTAAAGAAATTGAAAGTGAAAGATGGAAAAATATTTCATGCAAGCTACAGCCAAAAGAAAGCAGGAGTAGCAATATTAACATAAATAAAATATACTTTAAATAGACAAGGCCACTGCATACTAATAAAAGGGGCAATTAAACAAGAAGAAACAACAATCAGAAATATTTATGCACCCAATCAAGGTGCCACAAAATACATGAGAAAAACCCTGGCAAAACTAAAGGAAACAAATGATATTTCCTCAATAATTGTGGGAGATTTCAACACATCACTCTCTCCTATAGAGAGATTAACCAGACAGAAGAACAATAAGGAAATTGAAAACCTAAACAATGTGATAAATGAATTGAATTTAAAGACATATATAGAACATTACATCCCAAATCAACAGGATACACATTCTTTTCCAGTGCTCACAGAATGTTCTCCAGAATAGATCATATTCTGGGACATAAAACAAGTCTCAATAAATTTTAAAAAATTGACATTATTCAAAGCATATTCTCTGACAACAATGGAATACAATTAAAAGTCAATGAACATCAGAGACTTAGATAATTCACAAATACTTGGAGGTTAAACAACACATTCCAAAACAATCAGTGGGTTAAAGAAGAAACAGTAAGAGAAATTGCTAAATATAAGAGGCAAATGCAAATGAGAACACAACATATCATAACATATGGGATGCAGCAAAAGTGGTACTGAGGGGGAGATTTACAGCACTAAATGCATACATCAGAAAGGAAGAAAGAGCTAAAATCAAAGAACTAATGGAGCAACTGAAGAAGATAGAAAATGAACAGCAAACCAATCCTAAACTAAGTAGAAGAAAAGAAATAAGGATTAAAGCAGAAATAAATGGCATAGAGAAAAAAAACAGAGAGGACAAATAACACCAAAAGTTTGTTATTTGAGAAGATCAACAAGATTTACAAGCACCTAACTAGTCTGACAAAATAAAAAAGAGAGAAGACCTATATAAACAAAATAATGAATGAGAAAGGTGACATTAATGTCACCCAAAGAAATGAAAAAAATTATGAGGATACTATGAACAACTGTATGCTAACAAACTGGATAATGTTAGGAAATGGACAAATTCCTGGAAACATATGAAAAACCTAGACTAACCAGAATACAAATAGAAGACCTAACCAACCAATCACAAACAAAGACATCCAACCAATCATCAAAAACTTGTCACAAATAAATGCCCAGGACCAGAGGGTTTCACAGGGGAATTATAACAAACTTTCCAAGAAGCACTGACAACAATCTTACTTAAATTCATTCAAAACATCAAAGAAAATGGAATACTACCTAACACATTTTATGAAACTAGCATCAATCTAATACCAAAACCAGGCAAAGATACTGCAAAAAAAGGAAGACTTCAGGTCAATCTCCCTAATGAATATAGATGTAAAAATTCTCAACAAAATACTTGCAAATTGAATTCAAAGACACATTAAAAAAATCATACATCATGACCAAGCGGGTTTCATTCCAGGCATGCATGGATGGTTCAACATAAGACAATCAATCAGTGTATTACAGCATATTAACAAATCAAAAGAGAAAAAGCAAATCATCTCAATTGATGCTGAAAAAGCATTTGACAAAATCCAACATCCCTTTTTCATAAAAACACATCAAAATGTAGGAATTGAAGGAAATTTCCTCAATATGATAAAGAGCATATATGAAAAACCCACAGCCAGCATAGTACTCAGTGGTGAGAGACTGGAAGCCTTCCTTCTAAGATCAGGAATGAGAAGAGAATGCCTGCTGTCACCACTGTTATATAATATCATGCTAGAAGTACTAGCCAGGGCAATCCAGCAAGACAAAAAATAAAAGCCATCCAAATTGGAAAGAAAGAAGTAAAACTGTCATTATTTGCAGATGATGTGATCTTATATCTGGAATACCCTGAAAAACTGACAATACAGTTACTGGAGCTAATAAGCAAATTTAGCCAAGTAGTTGGTTACAAGATTGATGCACATAAGTCAGTAATGTTTCTATATGCTGGAAATGAATAAAGTGAAGAAGAACTCAAGAAAAAGATACCAATTTCAATAGCAACTATAAAATCAAGTACCTAGGAATAAACTTAACCAAAGATGTAAAAGCCGTATACAAAGAAAACTACATAACTCTACTAAAAGAAATAGAAGGGGACCTTAGAAGATGGAAAAAAATAGTCCATGTTCATGGAAGGAAGACTAAATGTCTTTAAGATGGCAATTCTACCCAAACTCAGCTACAGATTCAATGCAATACCAATCAGAATTCCAACAACCTAATTTGCAGACTTGGAGAAGCTAGTAATCAAATTTATTTGGAAAGAGAAGATGCCTCAAATTGCTAAAAACACTCTAAAAAGAAAAACCAAGTGGGAGGACTTACACTCCCTGACTTTGAAGCTTATTATAAAGCCACAGTAGTCCAAACAGCCTGGTACTGGCACAAAGATAGACATACTGATCAATGGAATTGAGTTGAGAATGCAGAGACAGTCCCCCAGATCTATAGCTGACTTATCTTTTATAAGGCCCCCAAAGCCACTGAATTGGGACATAACAGTCTTTTCAACAAACGGGGCTGGGAGAGTTCAATATCCATACCCAAAAGATTGAAAGAGTTCCCCTACTTCACACCCTACACAAAAAATAACTCAAAATGGATCAAAGATCTCAATATAAAAGACAGTACCATAAAACTCGAGAGGATAATGTAGGGAAACATCATCTAGACTTGTATTAAGTGACCATTTCCTAGATCTTACACCCAAAGCACAAGAAACAAAAGAAAATATAGATAAATGGGAATTCCTCAAGCTTAGAAGTTTCTGTATCTCAAAGGAATTTGTCAAAAAGGTGAAGAGGCAGCCAACTCAATGGGAAAAAAATTGGAAAACATACCTGACAAAAAACTGATATCTTGCATATATATAGAAATCATACAAATCAATCACAATAGTACAGACAACCCAATTATGAAATGGGCAAAAGATATGAAAAGACAGTTCTCTGAAGAGGAAATACAAATGGCCAAGAAACACATGAAAAAATGCCCAGCTTCACTATTAGAGAGATGCAAATTAAGACCACAATGAGATACCCTATCACACCAATTAGAATGGCTTCCATTAAGCAAACAGGAAACTACAAATGCAGGAGAGGATGTGGAGAAATTGGAATTCTTATTCATTGTTGATGGGACTGTATAGTGGTCCAGCCACTCTGGAATACAGTCTGGCAGTTCCTTAGAAAACTAGAAATGGTTACCCTTTGATCCAACAACTGCACTTCTCAGTATACACCCAGAAGCTCAATGACATGAACAGATATCTGCATGCCAATTCATAGCAGCATTATTCACAATTGTCAAGAGATGGAAACAAACCAAATGTCCTTCAACAGACGAGTGAATAAATAAAATGTGGTATATACACATGATGGAACAGTATGCGGCAGTAAGAAAGAATGACATCGTGAAACATGTGAAAACATGGATGAGCCTTGAAGACATAATGCTGAATGAAATAAGCCAGGCATAAAAAGAGAAATATTATATGCTACCACTAATGTGAACATTGAAAAATGTAAAATAAATGGTTTATAATGTAGAATATAGGGGAACCAGTGACAGAGAGCAATTAGTGTAGGGGAAATGATAACCCAGTAAGAACAAATAAGGTATAATGGGTAAAATTAGCATTCTGGGAATGCCCAGGAATGGCTTTGGTTTGTTAATTTCTGGTAGATATGGTAGGAACAAGTTCACAGAAATGTTGCTATATTAGATTATTTTCTTGGGGTAAAGTAGGAACATGTTGGAAGTAAAGTAGTTATTTTAGGTTAGTTGTCTTTTTCTTACTCCCTTGTTTTGGTTTGTTTGAAATGCTTCTTGTATTTTTTAATTTTTTTATATAGTTAATAGTTAATTTAAAAAAAGTTAATTAAAAAAACAAAATCAATGAAAAAATTATGCAGAGCTCCCCTGAGGAGCTGGTGGAGAATGCAGGGGTGTTGGACTTTCCCACCTCGGGGGTTGCTGATATGCTCACAGATATAGGGGCCTGGTGGTTTGATGGGCTGAGCCCTCTACCACAGTACTTGCCCTTGAGAAGACTGTTGCTGTAAATGAGAGGCTAGGCCTGCCTATAACTGTGCCTAAGTATCTCCTCCTGAATGCCTTTTTGTTGCTCAGATGTGGCCCTCTAACTCTACCTAAGCAAACTTGGCAGGTGAAATCACTGCTCTCCCCCTTATGTGTGATCTGACACCCAGGGGAGTAAATCTCCCTGGCAATGTGGAACATGCCTCCCAGGGAGGAATCTAGACCCAGCATCATGGGATGGAGAACATCTTCTTGACCAAAAGGGGGATGTGAAATGACATGAAATAAGCTTCAGTGGCAGAGAGATTCCAAAAGGAGCTTAGTTCACTCTGGTGGGCATTCTTATGCACAATATAAACACACTTTTTAGGTTCTAATGATTTGGAATAGCTACCAGTAATACCTGAAGCTATCAAACTACAACCCAGGACTCTTGAATCTTGAAGATGATTGTATAAAAATGTAGCTTATGAGGGGTGACAATGTGATTGGGAAAGCCATATGGACCACACTCCCCTTTGTCCAGTGTATGGATGGATGAGAAGAAAAATGGGGGGGGGAGGCACCCAGTGTTCTTTTTCCTTAATTTTTAATTTTTCTTCTTATTATTTTTGGGTGTGTGGTAATGACAATGTTCAAAAATTAATTTTGGTGATGAATGCACAACTATATAATGCTACTGTGAACAACTGAATGTATGCTTTGTATTATTGCCTGGTATGTGAATATATCTCAATAAAACTGAATTTAAAAAAAGGAAAAATGCATATGAATGTAAGGGTACTATATGAGAACTGTGTAATATCTGCATGATTTTTGTATAAATATGCAACTGTATCAATTAAGATAAAAATAGTAATGAGTATTTTAAATTTCTATTTTACTCAGATGAATTTGACTTTTTCTTGCTTATGTTATCATAGGAATTGAATTCTTTGCTACTGCATCAGTTTTTGTTATGAGTTCATTGTTTTATTTCCACGAGTGGTCAGTTATCCCAATAATTTTTGTATTAGCTATCAAGTTTTCCAAATCATTTATAAAGTTGCAGTTAATTTTATATGTGTGAATGTTAATATAATCTTTTTAGTAAACTTTCCATTCTTATCTATGGATTTCTTTATTGTAGAAAAAGAACAAACATATTATATTGAAATACATTAAATTTTCCTTATGTTCTTGGTCAGAAAAGTCAAACACCATCAATATTATATGCTTTAAACTAATGTATTGGTTTATGATATCTGAGAAGCATAGCTTACATAATTATATTTGTTTTTTTTTAAAAAAGTCCTAGTGGCCATTTCATGCTTTTGTTCTCCCTCAACTTCATAGGACCTTCACAATATTTTTAGCTTCAAAATATGACTATGTTTCATAAAGATTGAGATCAAATAAACTTATTGAAATATCCATAAAATTTAATCTCTGAACATAAGAATACACTTATCCCCCTTTGCTAAGTAAAAGATATACATATTTAGAAATACAAGCTTTTATTATTCAGTTACTTTATCATTATGAGAACAAAGTTATATGTTGACTCTTTTACCATGTCTCCTTGGGGCTTACACACATATAATCATTGTTTCCTACAGAGTAAGTGTGGCTGACTAAAGGCATGCGATATTTTCACAGACTATAAAAACATCAATAAGAGAGGAAAATTTTTGTCATAATCAAGAAACCCCCTTCTTTGCAAAAAGTATAGTGTTCATTCATTTTATCTGCAATAGGTAATCATTCACTTTGTCCAACAAAAGAAATAAATCCAAAGAATTGCAAGAATTCTCTTTGGAGAGAAGCTATATATACCATAATGGTTTCTCACATTTTACTTTTTTAATTCATTTTCTGTGACTCTTCTTGTTGTAAAGTCAATAGCACAGAAAATGGTTCTGATGAAGGGGCAAAGGTCATGGCCAATTGGGGAGGCTACTAAAAGGGAATTCCTTGAATTTGGCTATTTGCTTCAATTATTTGTTTGTCTATTTGTATATT
Organism: Choloepus didactylus; assembly: GCF_015220235.1. Lineage (NCBI taxonomy): Eukaryota > Metazoa > Chordata > Mammalia > Pilosa > Megalonychidae > Choloepus > Choloepus didactylus. The sequence goes on from NC_051316.1 coordinate 4,993,059, forward strand.
TGTTTTGTCAACTGCTAATGGTCAATAGGAGACAATATGAGCTATAATAATCCCTAAAATCTCCTATGAGACTTTTGCCCCTTTCTTAATGAACATCGGCATGTAATTCCCAATCTTAGACATCTCTTTACTTCTATTTCCAATAAGTTTCACTGAGTTGTATATGTGAGCATATATGAACTTCACCATCTTGTATATTTCCTTTTTCCTATACTCTTATTGTGGCAATATGAATGTTTTTGTCAACACAGAATCTATATATATATATATATATATACACAGCATTTTTTATTCTTTTAAGGCCAGAATTTTGGAATTTCAGCTTATTAAATTCACTCTAAATTTCAGTCAAATTTGGTACCACCAAATTTTGTGGTATTAATTAAATTTAAATTAAATAATTTAAATAAAATATTAGCTTCTCAATCATAGAAGTTCTATTTCTGCTCTTGCAGAAAGTAAGCTTGCACAGTGCTGTTGATAATCTAGTGCTATGAAAAGGAATGTCCCTACTTTCTGCTCCTTGGGATACTCATTCCCTTTATATTGTTCTGTGGCATCATTTTTCCTAGAACCTGGGCCTTTCCCTCAGCAAGCACATGTTTGAGATCAACCCTGGAGGTCATTTAAGTTCTGCTTTTAGTAGCTATCTCTGCTGAGACTGTTACTAAACTTATATTGCTTTGCATACCTTTTCAGCCAGATAGAGAATTGAAAATATATCTTTCATGAAACTTTGTTGCCTGACTTACCACTTGCTCCCTTTTGCCAAGTTATGTACCAGTTAGTGTTTTAGAATTTATGAAAAAAAAATACTAAGGAAAAATCACTGTAAGGTGTATAATTTGGTAATAATAATCTGATGATCTGTCGTCTGGAGAAAAAGGCATCAAAGATGCTCTAAGAAATGTAATTTTGTGTAAAATCTCCTTATAGTATAAATATTTTTTCTTTTGATCTCATGTAGTAGAGAGACTATGGGCTTATGGAAATATTTCAAATTCAGGTGATTCATCAACTGGATTAATAAATTTTGGTAACATATTACCAAAATGTAAACCAAATGAAATTTTGTAAGCTATGCTTCTCGGATGTCATAAAGCAATACAATAGCTAGCAGAATCAAAATCAATGTTGAAATATTGATTTGAAAATAGACAGGTACCAGGAAAATTCCAGATATCTTGGTTGCTGCAGATAAATGCCTTCAAATGATGTCACAGATATAAATTAGTCCTCAGTGATTCAGACCTTGTGGTATTTTGTTCTAATTTGTCTTTCCAGGATTAGGAAATACCTAAGTTGAACTAAATGCTTTGAAACCTTATTTGGCAGATCCAGAAATTAAACCCAATTACAATGGAGGTACTCTGACCAGAAGACAAAATGCATGATGTAATAAATACAATACACTTAGTCAACCACAGACACCTGCCACCCATTTGTTACCCAAATTTATTAATCCAGGTTATGAATCATCTAGATTTGAAATATTTCCATAAACCCATAGTCTTTCTGGGCTGGATACTTACCCTCTTATCTGTGGCTCTGGCTGCTCATTCTTTGTGGCTTTCTGGGCTGGACACTCACCTGTTTTTCTGCAGCTCTGACTACCCCTTCGCTGGTGGCTTTCTCACCCACTTGTATGTGGCTCTGGCTGCTTGTTCCTGATGGCGTTATGGGCTGGACACTCACTTATCTATCTCTCTTGAATTTTTGAAGTTAATACTGTCCTGAGGTAGACAGTTTTCTAACTTGTCAAAATATCCACTACTTCTCTGTCTCTTTTTTCACCTCTTATTAATTGTATTATATGCCCTTTTCTGTAACTGCCTTATTTCACGTATTATAATGTCTGAGAGAGTCTTTCATTTTGTTCCTTGTAGAAATTTGTCCATTTAATTTAAATTTTAAAATTGATTGGCTAGAGTTGTTCATAAGATTTTTGTTTCCTCTGCATTCCCTCATCAATGGTATTCCTTTTTTTTCATTTATGATATTGGATATTTCTGTCATCCTTCAACCAGCAAAGAGTGATCTTCTGGAAACCTAAGTTTTGGCTTTGTTTCTCTCTTTGTTAAATGCTTATTTTCTATTTTCTGAATTTCCAGCCCATAAAGCCATGGGGAATGAGCAGCCAAAGCCACAGGCAAGCAGGTGAGTGCCTGGCCCAGAAGGCTGCCAGTAACAAGCAGCCAGAGCCACAGATGAGTGGGTGAGTGATTGAACAAGAAAGCTTCTGTGGAAAGGGCAGCCAGAGCTTCAGATGAGCACAGTAGGTGCCCTTGGCATGCATCTTAGTACCTGTCATGGGTGATAACCCTACACAGCCCTGTGACCAAATGTCTTGTGCCAGAACTGGCCATTGCAACAGGCAACAAGTGCAGAAGGGGGTAGATTTCCATGCTTCATGCAGCCATCTGTGCAGCTGGCTGGGAGACAGCCCTTCACAGTGCCACAGCTGAAGCTTCCTTGAAGGAATTCAAGATGCAGTGGTCTTTTGATGGCATCCACTCTTCCTCCATGGAAGTTGAGGGTGTGCACAGCCTAGAGACAGAGTGCTACATGGAAGTGCCAGGAACCCTCCCCCAATCCCAAGGAAACATGGGTTCCCCACAGATAGGAACTGTGGGACATTTGAACTAGAAGGGGAGACATCCAGGACTTAAGCCACAGAATATGACACATGCAGCTCTGGGAAAGCCCAGGATAACTGTGTCCTAGAATCATCTCCATGCCAAATTGCATAGGGCACACACACCACCCACAAAATGCTGGTGGTCCCCACTGTACACAGAAAATTGGTGCACTGATAGGGCTTCCACATTATCTGGGCCCCCATTTAGTACATAGACAAAGTTGGGGAGAATGGGCTTTAGGATAATAGGTACCTCAGGAGAGCCATCTGCTGATAGGTCAGGGGAAATGCACTCCATCAAGCTGTAACTTTGTCAAACTATAGACAAGTTTTCCAATAAGCCTGCATATACTGAAAGAACCCTATCAAGATAAGCAAATGCCAAGAGGTCAAAAACAACAAAAAATTATAAAGCACATGAAGAAACCAGAAGATATGGATAATCCAAATACCCAAATTAAAAAGCCAGAGGAGACACAGAATTTGGAGCAATTAGTCAAAGAAGTACTCACAAACATCAATACCATGGCTCAGGATACAAAGTATATGGCCAAGACCCTAGAAGAGCATAAAGAAAAATTTTCAAGCATAAATACAAACAATAGGGGACCTTATGGAAATAAAGGTTCTATTGATCAAAATAAAAATATTCTTGAAACCCAAAAGGCCAGAGTTGAAGAGGTAGAGGGGAGAATAAGTGAACTCAAAAATAGTGTGATGGAAAGTGAGAGTAGAAAAGAAAGAATGGTGAAAAAAATTGCAGTAGATCTCAGAGAAATGATGGGCAACATGAAGACCAAAAATATAAGAATCATTGGCATTCCAGAAGGGAAAATAAGAGCAAAGGGCTAGGGACATTGTTAGGGAGAACTTCCCAACCTTCTAAATGACATAAATATTAAAATCAAAGATTCCCAGTGGGCTCCAAATAGAATAGATCCAAATAAACCCACTGAAAAATGTATTGTGATCAGTTTGTCTAATCCTGAAGAGGAGAAAGTTCTGAAATCAGCAAGAGAGAATGGGTTACCACATGCAAGGGAAACAATATAAGACAAACTAGTGACTACTTAGCAGACACCATAGAGGTGAGAAAGCCAAGAATACTCTATCCAACAAAGCCATGCTTCAAATTTAAGGGAGAGCTTAAAATTTTCAAAGACAAACAAATGCTGAGAGATTTTGCTGACAAGAGACCCACCCTACAAGAAATACTAAAGGGAGCTCTACTGGCTGAGAAAAATTAAAGGAGAGGGAGTTCTGGAGAAGGGAACAGAACTGAATGGTTTTAGTAAGAATATCATAAAGGAAATAGAGAGAGGAAAAATACATTTGTCAAATACATGCAGAAAGATAAGTTGGCTGAGTCAAGAATTGCCTTCACTATAATAACATTGATATGAATGAATTCAACTACTCAATTAAAAGATATAGATTGGCAGAATGAATTAAAAATGTGAACCATCAATATATTGCTTAGAGGAGACTCATCTTAAACCCAGAGACACAAAGAATTTGAAAGTAAAAGGATGGAAAATCAATATTCCATGCAAGCTTCAGACAAATAAAGCAGGGATAGCAATATTAATCTCAGATAAAGTAGACTTACGTGCAAGAATTCCATAAGAGACAAAGAAGGACACCATACACTAATAAAGGGGACAATTTAACAAGAAGAAACAGCAATCATGAATGTTTAGGCACCAAATCAAGGTACTCCAAAATACATAAGACATACATTGGCAAAACTGAAGGAAGCAATAGATGTCTCCACAATAATTGTGGGAGACTTCAATAGATCACTCTCTTCTAGAGATAAGTCAACCAGGCCAAGGACCAGTAAAGAAACTGAGAACCTAAACAATGTGATAAATTAATTAGACTTAATAGACATATGTAGAGCACTATATCCCAAATCACCAGGTTTCACATTCTTCTCTAATGCTCATGGAACTTTCTCCAGGATAGATCATATGCTGGGACATAAAAAAGCCTCAATAAATTTAAAAATATTGAAGTTATTCAGAGCACATTCTCTGATCACAATGGAATACAATGCGGAGTAAATAATCATCAAAGGACTGCAACATTCACAAACATCTGGAGTTTAAACAACATACTCCTAAACAATCAGTGGGTTAAAGGAGAAATTGCAAGGGAAATTGCTAAATATCTAGCAATGAATGAAAACAAGATCACAACATATCAAAACTTATGGGATGCAGCAAAGTTGGTATTGAAGGGAAATTTAGAGCTTAAAATGCATGCTTTAAAAAAGGAAAAAAGAGCTAAAATCAAAGATCTAATGGAATAACTGAAAAAGCTACAAAATGAACACCAAACTAATCCTAAACCAAGTAGAAGAAAAGAAATAATAAGGATTAAAATGGAAATAAATGATATAGAGAACAACAACAATAGAGAATAAATAAAACCAAAAGTTGGTCCTTTGAGAAGATTAACAAGATTGAAAATCCCTTAGCTAGACAGACAAAGTCAAAAAGAAAGAAGATCCATATAAATAAAATAATAAATGGGAGAGGGGACACAAATTGTAAAAACTCATAAGAGGACAGTCTGAACACTCTACAGCAAGAAATTAGATAATTTAAAGGAAATGGACAATTTCCTGGAAACACATGAGCAACCTAGACAGATCAGACAAGAAACAGAAAACCTCAACAAACCAATTGTAAGCAAAGAGATGCAATCAGTTCATCAAAAAGTTTCCCACAAATAAAAGCCCAGGGCCAGATGAATTCACAGGGGAATTCTACCAAACTTTCCAAAAAGAACTGACACCAATCTCACTTAAACTCTTTCAAAAAATTGAGAACATGGAGCACTACCTAACTCATTTGATGAAGCCAACATCACAATAATAACAAAAAACAGATGAAGATAGAACAAGAAAGGAAAACTACAGACCAATCTCCTTCACGAATATAGAAGCAAAAGTTCTCAACAAAATGCTTTCAAATCAAATCCAAAAATGTATTTAAAAAATCATACATGACCAAGTGGAGTTCATTCCAGTCATGCAAGGATGGTTCAAGATAAGAAAATCAATCAATGTACTACAGCACGTTAACAAATCAAAAAAGAAAAATCATATGATCATCTCAAAAGATGATGAAAAAGCATTTGTCAAAATCCAAAATCCCTTTTTGATAAAAACACTTCAAAACATAGGAATTGAAGGAAACTTCCTCAATATGATAAAGAGCATATATGAAAAACCCACAGCCAGCATAGTACTCAATGGAGAGAGGTGGAAAGCCTTCCCTCTAAAATCAGGAACAAGACAAGGATGCCTGCTACAACCACTGTTATTCAACATTGTGCTGGAAGTGCTAGCCAGGGTAATCCAGAAAGACAAAGAAATAAAAGGCATCCAAATTGGAAAGGAAGAAGTAAAACTATTATTTTCAGATGATATGATCTTGTATTTGGGAAACACTAAGAAATCAACAAAAGAGCTACATGAGACAATAAACACATTTAGCAATGTGGTGGGATACAAGATTAATGTACATAAGTCAGTAATGTTCCTATACTCTAGAAATGACCTAACTGAAGGGACACTCAAGCAAAAGATTCCATTCTCAATAGCAGCTAAAAAACTCAAGTACCTAGGTATAAACTTAACTAAAAATGTAAAAGACCTCTACACAGAAAATTACATAACTTTACTAAAATAAATGGAAAGGAACCTAAAGTGATGGAAAAATATTGTGTTTACGGATAGGAAGGTTAAATGCTAAGATGTCAATCCTACCCAAACACATCTACAGTTTCAATGCAATGCCAGTCAAGACTTGGAAAAGCTAGTTATCAAATTTATTTGGAAAGGAAATATGCCTTGAATTCCTAAAAATACTCTAAAAAAGAAAAATGAAGTGGGAGGACTTAGACTTCCTGACTTTGAATCTTACTATAAGGCCACAGTTTTCAAACCAGCATGGTATTGGCACAAAGATAGACATACTGATCAATGGAGTTGAATTGGTAACTCAGAAGTAGACCTTCAGATCTGTGGTTGATTTATATTTGATAAGGATCCCAAATCCACTGAACTGGGGCATACCAGTCTCTTCAAAAAATGGGGCTGGGAGAACTGGATATCTATATACAAAAGAATGAAAGAGGACCCCAACCTCACACCTTACACAAAAATTAACTCAAAGTGGATCAAATTCCTCAATATAAGAGACAGTATCATAAAACATTTAGAACATAATGTGGGGAAACCCCTTCATGACCTAGTATTAGGAGGTAACTTCTTAGACATTATTTGCAAAGCACAAGTAATGAAAGAAAAAAAAATAGATACATGGAATTCCTCAAAATTAAAAGCTTTTGTGCCTCAAAGGACTTTGTCTAAAAGGTTAAGAGGCAGCCAACTCAAGGGGAAAAATTATTTGGGAAACATGTATCTGAAAAATACTGATATTTGCATATACAAAGAAATCTTTCAACTCAATGACAATAGTACAAACAACTGAATTATAAAATGGGCAAAGTATATTAAAAGACATTTCTCTGAAGAGGAAATACAAATCTCTAAGAAACACATGAAAAACTGTTCATCTTCACTAGCTATTAGGGAAATACAAATCAAGAACACAATGTTATCTCAAAACAATTAGAATGGCTGACATTAACAAACAGGAAACCACAAATGCGGGAGAGGATTTGGAGAAATTGGAATTCTTATTCATTGTTGGTGGGACTGTATAATGGTTCAGCCACTCTGCAGAACAGTCTGCAGTTCCTTAGAAAACTAGAAGTTGAATTATCCAACCTTTCAGCAATTTCACTTTTTGGTGTATATACAGAAGATCTGAAAGCAGTGACATAAACAGATATTTGCACACTCTTGTTCATAGTGGAATTGTTCACAATTGCCAAGAAATGGAAATAAATAAAATGTCCTTCAACAGATGAGTGGATAAAGAAAATGTGGTATATACACATGATGCAGTAGTTTGCAGCAGTAAGAAGGAACAAGGCTGTAAAACATATGACAGCATGGATGAACCTTGAACATATAATGCTAAGTGAAATAAATCAGACACAAAAGGAAAGATTATTATATGTTACCACTAATGTAAACTCTATGAAAAATGTAAAATAGTGTCTTATATTGTAAAACATAGAGGACCCAGAAGTAGAAAGCAACTAGTGAAGGGGGATGTTAATCTAATAAGAACGTATAGGTCATTGAGGGTAATCTTAAAGATATTGGAATGCTCAGGAATGACTATGGTTTAATTTTCTTGGGGCATGGTAGGAACATGTTGGAAGCAGTTTAAGTTATTTGTTTTTGTTGTTACTTTGTTTTGTTTGAAATGTTTTTTTAATTCTTTTGATAAACAAAGTTTAAAAAAATAAATGAATAATAGTGAGGGATGGGGAATATGGGATTTTGGGATGTAATTTTTTACTTTAACTTTTATTCTTATTCTTTTTTTATGTGGTAATGAAAATGCTTACAAATTGATTGTGGTGATGAATGCACAACTATATAAGGTTACTATGAACACTTATTGTACACTGTGGATGATTGTAAGGTATGTAAATATATCTCAATAAAATTGAAATTTAAAAAATCAAGAGAACTTACTTGAATGGTGGAGATATTCCATAGTTGATCTGGGTGCTGTTTCCAAGGATATATTCATTGAACTGTACACATAAGATATAATTTATGTATTTTAGATCAATACGAAAGGTGAAGAAAAATTAATTCCTCTGAGAAAACTCTGAGAATTTTGAAGACTCTCTATTTCCTCCCTATATACTTTTCACATGAAATGGCCTTTTTTTTTGCAGATTATGGCAAATAATTGTTTGCTAAATTGTTTAATTTCCTCTATAAATTCTAATTTGTTTACATAGAATTAATTCTCTTGTAAGATCTTCAGATCTTGATGACTCCACTTTGTGTTTCTAATTTTTTTCTTGATTAGATCAGAAGAAAATTTATTCTATATTATTATATCATTGATTAATTCCAAAGGAGGAGCTAATAATTATTTTTCTCTCCTTGTTTTCTAATTGCATAAATACAATGGTGTGCTGGGTTGGATGTATTATGCCCCCACAAAAGTCATGTTCTTTTAATACAATCTTGTGGGATCTTTGGATGAGGTTGTTTCCATTGAGATAAGACTCACCCAACTGTAGGTGAGATATTTTAATTAGATATTTCCTTGGAGGCATGGCCATGCCCATTCTGTGTGAGATCACTGGAGTCCTTTAAAAGGCTCAGGAAGAGAGATAGGAGTGGGAGCTAACAAATATGCTTAGAGATGCTTGGAGATGTTGGCAGAAGAACATTTGGAGACACTAAGCTAAGAGATGAAGCCCAGAGTTTGTCCCAGAGAAGGTAAGAGAGGACCCCCAGATGCTTAGACAGAAAAATCCTGGGAGAAATAAACAGACACACAGGAGCTGAGTGAGAGGAACTAAGACATCTCAGAGACATTTTGGAGAAAGCCATTTTGAAACACAATTCAAGAGTAAAGGACCAGCAGATGCCAGTCATATGACTTCCCAGCTGACAGAGGTGTTTCCAGACATCATCAGCCTTTCCTCAATGAAGGTGTCCTCTTATTGATGCTTTAGTTTGGACCCTTTTATGGCCCTAGAACTGTAAATTTGCAACCTAATAAATCCCCTTTATAAAAGTCAATCCATTTCTGGTATCTTGCATAACAGCATTTCTAGCAAACAGAACAAATGTTACTCTTTATTACTTTCACTTTCCTTCATTTTTTTCTATCATTTTCTTTTTCTAACAGGTTGATGCAGAATATTGTTTTTTTTCTCATATTTTATTACTATTAGAACAAGTATTAAAGTGCATGTTTTGTTCTCTTTGAGGTTTGCTTAACTTCTATTATGTAGTTTCCAATATATATGTTTATAATTGTTTCTAGACATTCTATATATGTTCTATGAGAGTTCATAGGGCAGTTTATAGTTCAGAACAAGGCTTCACAAGCAAGGCATTATTGCCATTTTAGAACATGTCATTCTTTGTTGTGGGGGACTAACCTGAACACTGTAGGATGTTGTAGTGGTGGAAGCTATGTGTCCCAGAAAAACATGTTTTTAAACTTATTTTATTCTTGCAGATGTGTATCCCTTGTCAACAGGAAATTTTAGTGAGATTACTCCAGTTAAGGTGTGCCCACACAGAATGCGGATGGGTCTTAATACTTTTACTGGAAGCTTTTATAAGAAGAATGAAATTCAGACACATAGGGAGAAAGCCACAAGTTCCATCCAGAAGCTGGAAGTCAATGGAAGCCAGAGAAGTGAGGTAAGGCCAACATGTTTCTTGCTATGTGACAGAAAAGCCAAGTACCAAGGATTACAATAAGCCAGCTCCAGAATGCCATGGCCTCTTGGGAGAAAAAATTGAATTGATGTTGCTTTGATGATGCCTTGATTTTGGACTTCTAGCCTCAAAACTGTGAGCCCATACTTTCATGTTGATTAAGCTAACAGGTTGCATGTTATCTAGGTTAAAAGAATTTGATAGCCTGAAGTAAAAATGTTTTGGACTTTACAGACCAAATGCACAAAGAACATTTTAACCCTAAAGTTTATACTAATAAAATGTTGGCAAAGCTGTGATATGATAAGGCATGAAGCAACCATAGAACATCTGATCAAGATGTGAAACCCAAAAGAATGTATGACAAGATGAATTTAATTTTGAACATATGCAAATGTAATTTCTCTGCTAAGATAGAATTAACAGAGTATACCCAATTTCTCTCTAGTAATTAAGGACCAAGTGGTCCTGTAGGGTTTCAGGTCTTAATATAATAGTAAGCAGAAATTCAATCACCACTAAAAACTTTCTAGAAGGTATTCAAAGCAAATTTATGCATGTAATTTGACACCATTTTATACTAGCTTTCATTCTCTATTTAATTTTTTATAGCCATACCCTTCTCTTATATTCTTTCACTAAAATAAGATAGTAAATGTTACACATGAGATTAAGACCTTGGAGCAGTACTTTAGCTGCATCCCACAAATCATGGTGGTTGTATTTTCATTTTATTTCAAATCAAAATAATTCCTCTTGAGCACATGGATTCTTTAGATGTTTTCTATTTAATTTTGAAGTGTAGAGAGGTTTTCATTTTGTCTTTCTATTATTGATTTTAAGTTTGATTTCATTATTGTCAGATAACATATTTCATGTGATTCCAATTCTGTTAAATTTCTTAAGGTTTGTTGTACTAACCAGGACATGTTCTAGCTTTGTGGATATTCCATGTTAACTTGAGAGGAATATGTGTTTTGCTGTTGTTGGTGCAGTGTTTTAGTACTGTCCCTTAGATACTAGTTAGTAGATGGCAGTGTTCAGATTTCTTATATACTATTAGATTTTCTTTATACTAACTATTGCTGAGAGAGAAGGTTTGAAATCTCTAAATATAATTGTGGATTCATTAATTTCTCCTTTCAATTCTGGTAGTTTTTACTTCATATGCTTTACATCCCTCATCTTAAGATTAATTCTTTTTCATACATTTTATCATTATGCAATGCCTCATATATTCTTCATAGTTTATTTGTGATAATAGATCTACTCCAGTGTTTAAAATTAGTGTTTGCTTTGTATATTTTTCTTACTTTCACTGTTAGCTAACCTGTAGCATTATAATTGAAGTGAGTATTTTTGTTGTCACCACATGCTTGAGTGATTTTGTAAATCTATTTTGAGAATTTCTGCCTTTCAATTAGTAATACTGGACCTTTTTCATTTGATGTAATTATAGATATATGCAGATACAGATAACCCTTTATTATGTTTTATATGTAAATTTAAAATCATTTTTGTAGAAATTATTTTAATATAAAATTCATGTACATAAATTAAAAATAGAAAATATGACAACTAAGACACTCTGTCATGTATACATTCCTGAATTTGTCTTGAAAAAATTCCTATCCAAACAGTAACAATTTACTAACCAAAGGGGACAAGCAACTGAGTATCTTTCCTATTTATTTGTGACTCCAATAAATCTGTGTGTGACACATGACAGGGAATCAGAACCAATAGGATATATATTATGAGATTTTTCTATAAGAATTGGCTCAAGTGACTACAGGGAATGGCAAGTCCAAATACCATAGCACGGGCCACAAGCTGGGCACACCAATGAAGTTTTCCCATAAATTCCCCAGTAGAAGCTAGCCTGTAGCTTCTGAAGTAGGGATGGAAATTTTCCTTTCTGACTGCTGAAATCATCACTTCTCCTTTGGAGTACTTCAACTAATTGGATGAGACATCTCTTATTGTTGAAGGCAATCTCTAAGTTGATTGTGGATATAATTCATCATAGATTCAGTTACCTTACTGATGATTTATGTCCACAAAATATTCTCACCATAACAATCAGTTGAGTGCTTGCTTGACCAAACAACTGGACATCATTACCTGGCCAAGGTGACACATTACCTTAACCATACCATCAAAACAGTGGATTTAAAATCTTGACTCCTAGGCTTCAAATCCCAAGAAGACCAAGGTCTCCTAGGAAAACAAGCAACTTATCCCCATTTTTGGCCAGTTATATCACAGTCTAATTAGCCACCTGGGAACTCCAGGATATGCACACATCTTATGATCCTTTAAATCTAAACATTTAAGGGGGGAGAAAATGCAGTTTCATACAGAATTAGTATCTAGAAAGCACTAAAGTAATACAAGACAATCATGTTCATCCAGGACCAATTTTCCAAGGGGGGTTGTTTTGTGAGTATGAATAACATTATTCCAAACCCTGCCCCAGGTCTACATTTCATAAAGAATGCCCTAAAGGGAGAGATGAATTCAGAGACTCTACAAAATTCTAGAGGGTGAGCTAATTTCAGTCCTTCATTATTAATAGCTTCTTTACACCTTGGGCTTGTCACTTGCTGCAGTCCAAATGAGAGCAGAGTACTAGGGAAAGACATGATCAATTTGAAAATATACTTTGCCAGTTGGTTATTCCACCTGCTCCTTTCTCCTTAATATAAGATGATATACTAGGAGGTGACTCCACACTCATATAGTTGGGACAATTTTCAAATAAATTCAATGCAGTATATTTTACCAAGTCTGTGTCTGACAAGCTAGAATATCCTTACTAATCTTTATTTTTCCATTGACTAGATAAGTCATATTTGCCCTTTATAAGTCCTAAAATTCTGATCATATCTGATCCTGTCTGATATTTTCACTTGGTAATTGAAATACTAATTCCATTATTGTAGCTCATAGAGAACAAGGCCCACTACCATTTTCAAGGGGTAAAGAGGGGGATTAGATATGATATTTGGAAAGTTTTCCAACAGCACTCTCAAATACAAGCCCACAAATATACAGATAATCCATTTATAGTTCCTATACTATATAAATGTGTGCATATACATACATGTACAGACATATTGATATAACTCTACACAGTTATAGATTTTAAAGGATGGATTTACCCCGTGTGTACCAATATACATTTTCTTTATTTTGTCATCTAAATTCCTTGCAACATTTTACACAGCTCTGAAAAATATAGGGCATTTCCCTATTCTTGAAAATTTAAATATTTTCTTCTGGGAATCAAGAACAGAGACACATTTACCTAAGTATTAAAAAAGCTTTATAGGTAAAGGAAAACATAATTTGTTGATCATTTTGGTAAAGAAATTTAACTCTTGCATGTTCAGAATATGCTCCAAAATAATTACCTCTGCTTTCCAGTGTCTGAAGACACAGCAATGAAATAGCCCTTCTGTGTTCATGCCCAACTCACTGGCAGATATATTAATGTTTATATTATAATTTTTAACCCCAAATATTTTAAAAGGAATCTATTTCACATGTTAGAACTACTCCATGTGGTATTGATAACCCTAAGCACATGATTCATAACAGAATAGCATTAAGGCCCCAGCAGAAGAAAACAGGTGGAGGTCTGTGAATGAGAATGTTGTGTTGTGTTTTAATTTTCTGTTTCTGTAGCATAACTGAGAAATTTACCAACATGACTATCATAAAAGAATTCATGCTTATGGGATTCCCTGATGACTGGTTGGTACAGAGACTCTATGCCACACTCTTCTTGCTCACCTACCTGGCAGCAGTGATGGGAAATCTCCTCATTATCACCCTCACCACTATTGACCAGCATCTCCAAGTTCCCATGTATTTCTTCCTGAAGAATTTGTCCTTGATTGATATCTGCTTCATCTGTGTCACTCTCCCTAAATCCATCATGAACTCTGACCAACAGCAATTCCATCTCCTTCCTAGGTTGTGCCATGCAACTTTATCTTGTTTTTGTTTTGGTGGTACAGAGTTTGCCCTTCTAATAGTGATGTCCTATGACCACTATGCTGTCATCTGCCATTCTCTGTGCTATGAGACCATTGTTCATAGAGATGCCTGTGTGGAGATGGTGACAGCATCATGACTCAGTGAATGTGTCTATGATTCCATTCATGTAGCAGGTACATTCTCTGTCAGTTTCTGTGGGTCCAATATATTGCATCCATTCTTCTGTGATGTTCCATCACTGCTTACATTTGCTTGCTCTAGGGAACATATTTTAGAAGAAGCATTTATTATTTTTAGCTGTTGTTTTGCTTTTCTGTGTTTTATTTTAGTGGTTGTTTCGTATGTTCTAAGAATCCCAACTGCAAAGGGCAGACTAAAAATTCTTTCAACCTGCCTGCCCCACCTCACTGTGGTGACATTGTTCCTGTTTTCAGGGATTTCTACATATTTAGCAAAAAATTCAAATCTTCACTGAAATTGTTGATGTCTGTGCTTTATGCTGTGTTACCCCATACTCTGAATCCTCTCATCTATAGCCTGAGGAAAAAGGACATTCAGATGGCATTAGGAAAAGTGTGTCCGGCGCTTCTCCGCCCCGCCTCGAGTCCTCGGTCGGCCGGCGATGGGGACCAGAGAGATAAGGGGAGAGAGGGTGCGGACAACGTACCCGGAGCACTTGTGATCACTCAGGACTCGCGGTGGTAAAGCAGATAAACTTTTAATGGGACTAGGCAATCATCATCTTTACAGGTTCCACCCGGGGCGAGACACCTCGGGGGAGAACAACCTCGATGCGGCCGTCAGGTACGGCTCCTTGTGGGCTGTCTCCCCGAGCTTTGCCCGGGAACTTTCTTATAAACCTTGCGTGTATCCAATGGGCTAACGCCACGCACACAAGCATGATTGGTGAATACAGCGGGTGGTTACATACATCAGAAGCCGGAAGCAGGATGTGGGCGCCATCCTGGCACCACTCGATGGGCGGGGGGAACTCAAGGGCAGGCTGCAGCTTGTCTACTAGGCCAAATCCGGAAGGTGGCTGCTCACAAAAGTGATAGCTTATAAACATAAAAAATAACTTCTTGATTTTGAGATTCAATATTTAATTTAAATGAATTACTTTTCCAAATAAAGAGATGCTATAAATTATACTATTTCTAGTCAACATATTTAAAAATATATGTTATCTAAGACTATAACACATCAAAAATTTATTATTTTATGGGTAGCAAATGAGTAGCCTGGAAATTCTTGACTCAATGGTTCTCTTTTGAGTATCCATTTCATATCACTATCTTCTGCTCGGGAGCAAAATTTAGATTTATTATGTCCACTTTCAGTGTTTCCAAATACACTGCAACCTCCCAATCTTTCTGGGTTGTCACAAAAAAGCAATTTTTACTTCTTTTCTGGAAGTAAATTTTATTTTTAAGGAGACAGTAGTTAAAATGAGGATGCATAAATATTTGACTTTATGGGTTCTGTTGGTTCATGCTATTAAGTATTTACTTGAAGTGTTTAGAACAGAACCCTCATAGGACTGATCAAATTGTTGTGATCTCTGGTCACTTAAGTATTAAGACTACCCAAATGTGGTGACAAAAACATTCTTATTAAAATCCAGATTCATTACAAAAATCCACAGGAATGTTTTGTAATAACATAGTATGTCACACAGTCCTGAAGTCATTCTGAACATGACTCATTTCCATATATGTATCCATCAAGTAGTCCATATCCTAATACAATGCCCTACCACAAATTTCCATGCTTTCCTTTTCTTTCTTCTTAATTTATTTACTTCTATTCTGCTATTCCTTCCTTCTTCCATACTTTCTTTCCTGGACTTTATTATTTACATTTCCTGTTTCTCTTGTTTATTCCTTTCTTCATCTTTTGTCCTTGAATTTTTGTTCTATCATTTAAGTATAGACTGTTCATGTCCTCACTTAATTATAAGCTCCTTTCACAGTTTCATGCTACTCATTTTATTCCCAAACAGAATATCCTACTCCTGACATTAAAAACTCACATTACTTTACTTCTATATTCCTTTTGGTGACTGTGGTGTGGATATGACCACTGCTGACTGTGTGTCCCAGTATCACGTTTAGCTGTGAGACCTTGTGACATATATGAACGTGTTGTTACCCAGGTATAAAAATATTTTCCTTTCTTTTTCCTTCCCCAACCCTGTCATTGACTAAGAAATTCATTATGTCTCTGAGCATTATTCAAATATACTTCAGGTAAGAATATTTTACCACAAATATTGAAAGTTCATGCTTCTTTATCTGGGCACATATGTTTATTCTCATATCTTAAATTTACAATTAATTTTACAAATATAATTGGCTATTTTAGGTACTATTGGTCTTTCATTCAAATAATTTTCTCCCAGCATATTCTGCATTTCAGTTAGTGGTCATTATGTCTTTCCTACTGATCTGTGTGTGATTTGGTGAGATTCTGGCTTCTTTTTTTTCTTCTAAAAACCAACTGTTATAGTGCAGAAAATTAATTTTTCTCTGTTCTCAAAATATATCAAGGAATTGAACACTTCTTGTACGTTACACTGTTATCACTGTGGGCCACACCTCAATACTGTTTTGAGATTGTTGCCACAGTCTCTGACTCAGTAATCTTGCTTCCTCTCTCAATTGATTTCACTCACCCTCAGTCAAGCAGCCACTATACCTTGTAGGATCATGAGTAATGACACTCAAACCAAAGTCCTCCCAATGTCCTCCAATGCTATCCACTGTCAGTTCTTCACTTTCGTCTCCATCTTGAATTCTCCTACTCATCACATCCTTCAGGTACCAGTGTCCTCTTTGCTCCTGCCTTAGGTACTCTTTACTCTTGATGCTCTCTCTGGCAGCAACATTTTCCTCTGTACATCTGCTATGTTGCATCTTCACTCTTCCAAATAACACTTTGTAAAATTCTGAATGAACAAACCCTGTGTTTGTATGTACAGAAACATATGTATATGTGTGTGTGTGTGTGTGTGTGTGTGTGTGTGTGTGTGTGTGTGTGTGTGTGTGCCTGCTACCCCTAGTAAAGCACCTGGACTGAAGATTTAACTGATCTAACATGCAATGAAACCAGTTCTCTTGTGTAGAGATGATGCTTACACTTCAGAATAAATCTACATCTGATCTAATGCTCTGAGCTGGGTTTAGACCAGGTTAATCTTCTATGAGCTTCCTTCAAGTGATGAATTTCCATGAATTTAGGTTCTGGTCAGGCAGAGGCTACTGGTTTTTATAATCATGACATTGAGTTAACAACCACAGTGAACCTGCATCTCTATGCTTAAAGATCAAGTTATAAATACAATTAAAATGTATTTTATACAGTTTTGAAAGGGGTCCTTTAGCACCTCTAAATACAGTGGTGTTAGGTTGGAGTCATTCAGGAATCCACACAATGCAGTGAGTCATGGTTTAAGTAGAGAGTTTAAAATTTACTAGGGGAAGAAAGCAGAAGAAAGCAGGTGGAGCCAGCAAAAAGGAAGAAAGAAAAATGGCCCCAGCTCTCTGTCTGAGAGCAGCATTTTTAAAGGAAAAAAACCACCTGAAGAGGGAAAGGCGCCCTGTGCTTTGAGTGGATGAGGACTTATCAATTTCTGGGCTGAATGGTTGTTAGGGTTTGGATACAGTATTCTCCTTAGAAAAGCAGCTGCATTATCTATCTAGGGAGATCAGGCCTTTCTGGTTGTTCATCTTATGGACATATATGACCTTGCCTTACCCACCTTTGAGACACCACTGTGGCTGGAACAGCCTTGAACAGCCTTCATTCTTTAGTTTATGGGGCACCTGGTTTTCTGCGAGATAAGCAGCAGGGCCCCTGGATCAGACATTCCTTCCATATGTTAGACTCTTTTTTCTGGGGTCTGACATTCCAGCCTTTTATTTTTAATAAAAAATTGGTATGGGTTTTGGTGGAATTTTGGATTAACACTTTAACTTAGCTCAAAGCAAACTTTGTAGGGAATAGGGACATCACACTCTTCTCTTAGCTACTTCTGGCTGGGCATGGATGCCGTTGGGGAAGATTTGCTTTCAACTAAGTTCTAGCATTATTAGATTCATGTTTGGATATCTTTTGCTGGAACTGGCTGGTAGTGAGGCTTTTGCTGAGGCAGGAGCAGATTTTCAAATTTTTGTTGCAGCCATAGTGTGTTTTTGGAGTTTTGCTGGTTAGTCATGGCTGCTATTGACCTATTGATAAATTTAATTGGACATTGTAAGAGGCAAGAAGCAAAAAGGAAAATTAATATAAGGATAATTACTGGCCCTATAAGGGGGAGTAGAATAGCTTGCAGAGGTGTTGAAAAAATGAAAGAAAATTTGAGAGAAGTTTTATTGAATATTTCTTACTTATTAAGACTTACTCAGCAATTAAATTCCTCCTTTTCATGAGACATTTTCTTATTTTTAAGAAACAGTATTCTGTGAGCATCTTCTATAAAAGGGAAAGTGGGCAGAAGTGTTTTTCTTGTAGCTGATTTTTGCTGAGCAAGGGTGAATAGGTTCTTATATAAATTTGGAAGATGCTCTGGACATAAACTCACAGATAGAATACAGGCAACAACAGGACAAACAAATGACAAGCAGAATAAAAACTATGGTAATAAGGGCTATTTTCAGTTTCATTGTAAATTCATTAACCACTTAGAAAATGCATTTACTTTACTATAATTTTAACATTAGTATTATCTTGCATATGATTTAATATTGAATAGACATTGTTATATTTATTTGGTATATATGTGCAGCACTTAATGATAATGAATACTTAAGTTTCTTTTCCTGAGCTGCATTCAGTGTTAAGTTTACAATACCATACATGCTGGTCACTCATAACAGCAGGCCTTAGTGTTAATTATGTTTTTAGGTTTCAACCACATCACACTGGAAATTACAGCTTTGGGAGGTATATTTTTTGTACAATTGTTATAGTGCAGCATCATTGGTCCTCTGGGAAACAGGACAGTGGGCTCCAGGGTTCCATTGGGCTGTTTTTCAGTGCCCTCTGACACTATGCAGCAGAGCCAGTCTATAGGCAGTGTTCACTGAAAAGCCAAAGTGATTGAGTCTTTTCTGGTAGGCAGAGGCAAAGGTTTTTGCAGTAAAAGGTTTTTGCAGTAACAGCATGTTTCCATCTACTTCTGGAGCATGTGCATGTGATGTAGTTGACACACTTATAACTTTAGGGACCACAGAAATGGGTCTTACCAATAACTCTGATGGGAGAGAGAATGCAGGCACAGTACTAGGAGCTTGGTTTAAACAAGCAAGCACTTTAATTAAAATGGAGGTCTATTTTTTCTTTACTTTTTAGTAGGGTTTTGTTAGATAATGTGTAGAACATGATTTATACACTTGTCTTGCTCCTTTTCAAAAGTGTTTTTTTGCTGTTTTTGAAGATGAAGCTTTGACTTGTAGCTAACTGCAAGCACTTGTAGGGAAGCATCAGAATAAAACAATGCAACTTACAAGGAAATTTGGCTGTTTTTATGACAGATAACACTTTAAAAATAATTGAAATTATAACTAGCAGTACTACATTGTTGTTTGATGTTATGTACATCAGTAACCAAAAGATTAGAAGTTTTTAATTGTTATAACATTGTTTAAACATTTCTTCTGCAACTTATAACATATTACATGAATTTAATCATGTTTTAGTAGTTTATTTTTTTCAAGGAGAAAGAAAAAATTCTTTGTAACTGTTGGTAAGAAAAACATATTCTTTAGGGTTTGACCTTGAGAGAGTAAAATGTTAGAAGTTATTAGGTTTGAAGCAGTATTTTTTTAATTGAAGTTAAGGAAAAGACTTAGCTCTTTTAAAAGTGAGAAAACAGTATTTTTAAACAACCAAGGACATGATAAAGTTAACATAGAGTGCAATAAGTTTTTTTGATAGAACAGACTTTTTGCCGTTTACATTGATTATTTAGGAAAATGTTTTATAACATTTTACTAAAAAATAATATAGGTTTAAACTTGTTAGAATATTGCTAAATAATTAAAACATTTTTAGTTAATGCATCCTGAAATACAGTAATAAACAATTTTTGGCAAGGATTAATGGAATGTATATGTGTTACATTGTTTCTCTTAAAAATACACACAATGATTTAACTTTGCATGAATTTTGAAATTCATGAAAGTATTTTGTTTTCTTAAATTTCTGTAGGATATTGGCTCTATGAATATGCTGATTACTATATTACTGAAAAAGCGTACAGAATAAGCTTTATAATCTTCTATAACAACTATTAAATTAGAGTATTTGAGAGGGTTTTGCTATTTGCCATTTTATGGCTGCCTTTTATGCTCACCTTTTTTATGTGCTGTAAGGCAGCTTCCTTGCTAGGTTTGGGACATATTAGGAGGATATGGGTTAAAGCTTTTGCTTTTTGATTACAAGGAGAAGGTTTTTTAATTTAATTAACTACTTGGCAAAGTATTGTCTTATTATTATTATTATTATTATTATTAATGTAATATCCTAACAATACTGTTAAATATTTGAGATTTGATGACAAGTTGAAGTGAAGATATTAAGTTTTCTCTATATACTCCAGGTTTACTACAGTGATTACTAAGTAATTGATGGATATATTTATTTGAGGCATGGAGAGCTTAGAAAACAAATAATATTTTTATACATATACAAAGTTTTATTTAATAGAAAATTAGTAAACATAGTTTATTTACTGGCTAAACAAGGCTGTTAAAAGGACCTTGTGCTAGTGTTATGGGTTTGTTTGTTACACTTGAAACCTATGGTTTCTATCAGAAAAGGCCTGAGACTTATCAGGTCATCGTTCAGCCAGTTTGGGTTTTATTAAATAAACTCCTATTCAAATAAGAGTATAGGGACAGACAATAATTTAAAAGTAAAGAGTGCTTAATACAATAATTTAAATAAACAATCAAGGACATAATAATGTTAACATGAAGTCCAGGAAGTTATTTGGATAAAACAGACTTTTGCTTCTTAAACTGAATACTTAGAAAAACACTTCTACAACCTTTTATCAAGAAATAACACCTTAACAAGTTAAGGAAATTTTTTCTTAATAAAAACAGCAGGAGACAGTAATGTGAGGAGCTTGCAGTATGGTGAGGAATGTTTATATTTTGTGAATTGTTAGACACATGCCCACAACACTGAATATTAATTATTACTTCTTTGGGTGGTGGTTAAAATATTTAATGCTATTTTGTTTTATAAAACCGATTTTTTTTAAGTTGTCAGGTTCTATTTTTAAGCCATGTTATTTATGGTTTTACCATTTTTTAGCTTTGACCACAGAAATAATTCTTTTCACAAAATTTTTGCAGGTTTGTGTATCTCTCTTTCAGCCTTTACTACAGAAATAAATTTTCCACTCTACAAACCTTTTGCAACTTTCTGTATCCATTTAGACTCTATCACACATTCCTGTCCATCCAGGCTTTATCCCACATTCCTAAACAATTAGTCATTTAGGACAAGGCCACTTTGCTTTTCCCCTTAATTAGAAAAACATTCTTTATACCTTCTATACAACATGCTATTACCATCAAAATTAAACTTGTTAGAATGATGCTAAATATTTAAAACAAAACATTCTTTATAGAGAGAGGGAGTCAAAGTTCTCATTATCAGATTACTTATTAGAGGTATTATTTTATGACACCGGTTTGACATTTTTGCACTTTTGCTGATTTTTAAATTGTATTAGTTACTTTTGATGTCTTTCTAGCAATTTTAGGTTTTTTGCTAGGACCCCTTTGACTAGGTCTTTTTCAACTTTTCAATTTTAAAAACTAATAGGCTAGCACATTTACATTATTATTTCTCTTATTTAATTGCTTTGGAAGGTTTTGTATTAAAGTAAAGGTGGAAGTTTGCATATTTTTAAACTGTAACTTTTCTTTTAACTTACCGATTTATTTGTCTTTCTTGAGATAGTTTGCTACAGCTAGCCACACCACACATAAAGCCCAGCTGACTGCAGCTACAGATCATTAGCAATTTCAATGACACTCTCCAAACTTAGACCAATTGTTAAGAATAGTTTTTAAGGGAGATGTAGCTGGCAGATTTTTAGAGTTTCCCATGGCTGAACAATAGCAAAAGAAATTATAAAGACAGAACATAGGAGAAGGAGCTGTTTAAATGTAATAGGTTTTTACACAAATGAAAATTGTGCAAACTGCACAAAATTTAAAAAAAGAGCTGCAAATCTGGGGTTATGGTTAGTGGGGCTTAAACCTACTGAGTTTGCATGCATGACCCTTGGATCAACTTAATTAGCTTTACTACACAATAGACTAATTGAAACAAAAGAAAGTAAAGTGAACATAATAAACAAAAGATTACACACTTACCCAGCACAGGGAGTCTCAATTGCAAAGCTACCGTAACTCAGATGCATTTGGTGTTTGTCTGTGGTGGGTGCTTCTACCAGGACTTCCCAGTCCAGGTACTCTAGGAAAAATTTCTGGGCAGCTGGTAGGCACAGAGCTGATGGCTCCCGGGGAGCTCCACAGCTGATGAAACATGGAACAGGGCATTTGAAAACACAGTTTTAAATAGTTAGGCTTGGCTGATCTCACATTAAATAGAGAAATAGGTGTGTTTTTTTTGTTGTTGTTAGGGGAGAGGGAAATCTCTGAGTAAGTGACTTGTGGCTTAGAAAATACTTTTTTATCTTTGGAAACTTTATATCCTTTCTGTTGGAGGTAGTTATGGAGAGTGACTGTTTTTGCAATAAGGCTTCAGGGTAGCTGCACAGTAGGAGGTCTACACATTGAAGCAGCGTACTGGGATGTAAATTTAGAGTTTGTAAATCAGAGGCTAAACATTTTTAGGGATGGGGATAGTTGGATGATAGTAAAACAGCAGGAGACAGTAACTTGAGGAGTTCTCACCTTATTCATTTATCCTCTGGTTGTGCCAGGCATGCATGCTCTGGGCTTCTGCTGCACCCCCTGTCTGGGAGAAGTGGGCTGGAGTGGGATATGAGGAAGGGGCACATAGATGGTGAGCGGGCTGCATGTGGACAGGGTAAGGTGAGGAGGGGCAGTGGCAACAGGATGAGTATGGAGCAGAAGGGGTTAAGGGTGAGGGGAGGGGAGCAGAAGGGGCTAGAGAGGAGTTATGAGGGGGATGGCTTGCAGGGTTAAAGAAACAGAAGCTGCTTAAAGGCTTTTCAGGGTTAACTTTTGTAGAGAGGAAAGCAGAAGACTTAGAATGTTTTTTTATGTGAAGGAGGAGGATTTGGTAGGAGGCGACAGAGTGGCACAAAGTTTGCCAGTACCAAACAGTTTAGAAAGCTTGAGATTAGGAGCTACAGACCATTTGTCATTTTGCTGAATAAAATTATTAAGTTCAGCAAGAATTTGCCAATTGAAAGTGCCATTTTCTGGCTAATGTATTTGTTGTTCTAAAGGATACTGTGGCCAAATTACATTGGTTCTACTTCCCCTTTTATTTGAAGTTTAAACATCTGAGGGGGGTAGATTTAGGAGGAAATTCAGTTTTTGAGCTACTGAAAAGTGACTGTATATTACCCATAATTATTTAAGAAATTTGAGAGGCTTGTGGTTTGTTAGGGAACTTTGCTCATCAGAGGCTTATGGAGATTGCCCATGAGAGACTCATGGCTCCCCCACTCATTTAGATGCTTACTATCTCCCTGGATGAGGCTGACAGGAATTGGGGCTATGCTCATCAGAGGCTTACAGAGATCACCTGTGAGATGCCTGTGGTCCCCCCACTACTTTAGAGGCCTTAAAGAGGCCATCCAAAGTGCTGCTCAAGTGAGACTAATGGCCCAGATCCATAACACCCATCAGAACAACAAAGCAGGCATCCCCAGTTTGTCATTGGGGGTCAGGAAATGCATGCAGTCTTTCACCCAAGGCATCCCGTGGGTTACTTTGACTGCTACAACAGGGAAAGATGCTCATGGAGCATTGGAGAATTTTGACTGAGTGCTCAGGTTTTCCTAGACTTACAAAGTCATGCACCATATTAAAGTGGGAAGAGGTGCCACACTGATGTAGGCTGGGGTGTCCACAGGACATCAAACAAAACTCCCAAGGGGGATCTTGGCAGAAAGACATCACTTACCTACCTAGGGCCAAATCAGTTGTAGATATTTGAAAGCTGTAAGGGTGTGCTGGCATCACATCAAGGTGGTCTGAGTTGATGGTATCAAGCTGCTGAATGCATGGAAATCTGAACAGCTGTAGTTTGGGGAATGGAGTTGACTGAAAGTCTGCCCCCATTGCCCCAAGGGGCCAGGAAACTCAAACCTCAGTTGAACCTCCATCCCAGGCTTTTGGCACCAAATGTTAGGTTGGAGTCATTCAGGAATCCACACAATGCAGCAAGTCTTGGTTTAAGTAGAGAGTTTAAGGTTTATTAGAGGAAGAAAGCAGAAGAAAGCAGGTGGGAACCAGCAAAAAGAGAGAAAGAAAAATGGCTCCAGCTCTCTGAGAGCAGCATTTTTTAAAGGAAAAAAAACATGTGGGGAGGGAAAGGTACCCTGTGCTTTGAGTGGATGAGGGCTTATCAATTTCTGGGCTGATTGGTTGCTAGGGTTCAGACACAGTATTCTCCTTAGAAAAGCAGCTGCATTATCTATCTAGGGAGATCAGTCCTTTCTGGTTGTTCATCTTATGGACATATCTGACTTTGCCTTACCCAACTTTTAGGCACCACTGTGGCTGGAACAGCCTTGAACAGCCTTCATTCTTTAGTTTATGGGGCACCTGGTTTTCTGTGAGATAAGCAGCAGGGCCCCTGGATCAGACATTCCTTCTATATGTTAGACTCTTTTTTCTGGGGTCTGACAAGTGACATTGTCATTGACACTTTGGATTCCTTATTTGATTAAGAAACCTTTATTTCTGCTGCATTTCCTAAGACATTTTCATGAAACTACAGCAATTTTTCCTATAGTACTTCTTTTATACATATTTTATTATTTTGTTTCATAATAATGTAAATGTATCTGTCTAAATACATAGAAAATAATTTATCTAAGTTAACCCATGTTTTAATCTGTGTAGACACCATTACTTATCAGAACAATCTCTTGAATGATAGAATATTTTCACTGTATATTGTATTTTTAATACATGTCAAAATTTCTACAGCCCTTAATCTACTTTTTTAAATAGAGATTGTTTTAGGTTATTGATCTTATAAATAAGTTTTCATTAATTTATTAATATATACAATTTTGTTTATATTTGTGATTTTCAAACTGGTAGATGAAAAATAGAAACTACAGGACAATAAATGTAATTCTTTAACTACTGTGTACTAAAATGTGTAACTCCTAGATCACATCAATTTCCATGACTATCAGCAGAATATAAAGATGTCTGTCTCCCTGCCTTTTAACCAGTTTTAAATTTAGCATTTTTGAAATCATTTTTTGATTAGTAAAGGAAAACGGGTGATGTATTATCACATCATTTTTTCTAAATTTATTTTTTCCATTTTTATATTCCATGTGTATGATTTAATTTATAAATTTTCAGACTAGTCCCTTTGCTCATTTTTCTCTATGGAAATCCTAGTTTTGTTTTTCTCCTTATAATTGCATATGGTATATTTGTATGTTAAATATATAACATTCATATATTTTGAGAAACACTATTCCTTTTCAGTGTGTCATTTTTGTATATGGTGCACATTAAGAAATAAAAAGATACATTGATTTCAAATATCTCAGAATAACTTTCTATAGTTCCTTCTTCATATTGATTAAAAATATGCCCCCAGATATGTTTTAATCCAACTGTGTTCTTTGGAAATCTATAAACTTCTGGCTAGTTCACACCAAACATGTTAGTAGAAATTTTAGAAATAGCCCAAAATGAAGATTTTTTACCTTGCTGTCTAGTGGTTTAGTTAGCAATTTTAGGACATGTAGTCTTGAATAATTATCAGCTTTTCTTTATTGTATTTTTTTATCTCACTGACTTCAATTTGCAAGAACTTAAACAACTGGAATTAGGGAGAATGACTCCAGGGTTTTTGTTAACTACTATTGTTTTCCCATCAAATTGTTTTATTTTAAGCAAGATATTTTGAGTCACAGCTGCAATCTGCAATTCCTTTTCAGCATTCTCCAGTTTAGCCCTGTGGTGAATTAGTTTCTGTGATAAGAACCTTTCCTTGCATTGCCATTTAGGGGATGGAGAGTGAAGGGAAGGGAATGCATTTTAAACAAAATCCTGTTCTTCTCCAAAGGGCATTCTCTTCTCTTTTCTGATACTTAAAGTACACTGAGAGGTAAAAAGAGGAGAAATCTATATGCAGATATATTTACATCTAAATAGTTATGCATTACATTTACAATTTTCTTTCATTTGTGATGAATGATACCAGTTTTCTAGGTACAATGGCTATATATATATATATATATATATATATATACACACACACATATATATGCATATACATATATATATCCTGTATATATACATATACATATATATATATATATATATATATATATATATATATATATACACACACACACACACACACACATACATATATCCTGTAAAACAAAGTTACTTATAAATGAAAGTGAGTTGATTTGGGAAAAAAATAAATAGTAAGATGGTACATAGATATTTCAAGTTACAAGGGTGACATAATTCTGACTGAAGTTTGGGAATCTGGTTGAGGACAATGGAGCTCCTGAGAACATGAGGTATCAGGAGAAAAGCCATTCTTGAGACAGTTTAATTGGTCTACATTAGCAAAAATTGGGGATTGTGGGGAGAGGGGAGAACAGAAGTGAGACAAATTCAACATATAGAATGCAGATGGAATCTAAGAAAAAGCCTATCCTACTTTAAATAATTTGTGTTCTCTCTTGTTCAATATTTCTTTCCTCCCAAAACTTCCAGAAACCACAGACCAGGTGAATGGGTCTTGACTTTATCAAGTATGTTGTGTGGTCAAATTCAGAAGAGAATTCCACATCAAAATCACAATTTGCCAGAATTTCATCAAAGCCAAAGCAGAGAAATTAAAAGACCCAGAGTGGGGAACATTGATACCATAAATGGCAGTGGATTCTTTGCTTGATGTGTTCAAATTAATTCCTGAGACACTGGGGTTTCAAAGAGAGTGTTTATTGCTAGGCATGAAGCAGGAGGTCAGACAGCCTATTGGCCCTAGATTGTCTCCTTCTCTATTCTTTTTCTGTTTCTTTTTATAAAGAATATATATTTAATTAATTCAATGACAGAATACTCTCTACAGGCTAGGTACTTCAGAGATCCATTTTAGATCTTTATTTTTGTTGATTTATTTTTAAATATTTTTAATTAGAGAAGTTGCATGTTCATGGAAAAATCATGTAAAAAGTAAAGGATTCCCACATACTTACATCCCTATTGTCAACACCTTGCACTAGTGTGGAACCTTTGTCACAACTGATGAAAGAATGTTGCATTAGGGTTTATTTTCCCCATATAGCATCCTTTCATCAATAACTTGCATTAGTGTGGTATATTTGTTGCAATTTAACAAAGAACATTTAAATTATTATACTATTAACTACAGTCCATCACTTAAAATAAAGTTCTCTCTGTTGTCTAGTCTCATGTTTAATCTATTAATTTTTATTCTAGTTACAAATATATGATCTGCAATTAACCACTTTTAACCACATTCCCATATATAATACAGTGCTGCTAATTACACTCACAATGTTTTGCTACCATCACCACTATTTCCAAAAGTTTACAATCAACCTAAATAGAAATAGTGTACAAATTAAGCATTAACTCTCCATTGGCTATCCCAACTCAGTCCCTGGTAATCTATATTCTACATTCTATCATTAAGAGTTTTCTTATCCTAACTATTTCATAACAGTGAATTCATGTAATATATGTCCTTTTGTACCTGGCATGTTTCATTCAACACAATGTCTTCAATGTTCATCCTTGTTGTCTCATGAGCCAAAATAGCATTTCCTTTTAATGCTGAATAATATTCTGTTATATGTATATACCACATATTTTCTATCCATTCTTTGGCTGTGTTATTTCCAAATTTTGGCAATTGTGAATAATCCCACTTTGAACATATGTATGCAAATAAATGTTAAAATATTTTGGGTAAATACCTATTAGAGGAATTGATGGGTCATATTGGTAATTCTGGAGTTAGCTTTCTGAAGACTGGCAAAGCATCTTCCACAGTGGGGCACCATTTTACCTTCCTAACAGCAACGAATGAGCATTCCTGTTTCTCCACATCTTCTCCAACACTTGTAATTTTCTGTTTTTTAAATTGTAGCCATCATAGTGAGTGTGAAATGATATCTCATTTTTGTTTTGGTTTGCATTTCTCTAATAGTTTGTCATGTTGAGTATCTTTCAATGTGCTTTTTAGTCATTTGTATATCCTCTTTGGAGAAATGTCTATTCAAGTCTTTTGTCCAGTTTTAATTGGGTTCTTTGTCTTTTTATTGTTGAGTTGTCTTTTTTCTTTATATATTCTAGATATTGAACACTTATTGGATATATATAGTTTCCAAATATTTTCTCCCATTGTTTAGGTTGTCTTGTTGCTGCCATGTTTTGGTCCTTTCATGCACATTTTTTTCATTTTGATGAGTTCCCATTTTTCTATTTTTTCATTTGTTGCTTGTGCTTTGGGTAGGAAGTCTAAGAAGACATTGCCTACTGCAAGATCCTGAAGATGCTTCCCTACATTTTATTATAGGAGTTATATTGTCCTAGTTCTTACATTTAGGACTTGATTCTTTCTGTGAGCCCTCTATTATTTTGCATATGGATATTCAGTTTTTCCAGCACCATTTACAGATGAAATCATTCTTTTCCAGTTGAGTGGACTTGTCTGACTTGTCAAAAATCAATTGACCATAGATGTGAGGCTCTATTTATGAACTCTCTGTTCAATACCATTCATCTAGTTGTCTATCATTGTGCCAGTACCTTGTGTGTTTTTTTAAAATAAATCTATCTTTTTTATAAGCTCTAATGTCAGGAAGTTTGAGTTCTCCAACTTCATTCTTTCTCAATATGTTTTTGGCTATTTGGGGTCCCTTACACTCTTAAAGCCATCGGATGATTAACTTTTCCATTTCTGAAAAGTAAACTTTTGGTATTTTGATGGAGACTGTGTTGAATCTGAAAATCCTTTTTGGTAGAATTGACATCTTAAAAATATTTTCTCTACAAATATGTGAGCATGAAATATCCTTCCATTTATTTAGATCTTTGATTTCTTTTAGCAAAGTTCCATAACGTTCCATGTATAGGTCCTTTGCATCCTACATTAAATTTAGTCCTAAATATTTGATTCTTTTAGTTGCTATTGTAAATAGAATTTTTTTCTTTATTTTCTCCTCAGATTGCTCATTAATAGTATATGGAAATACTACTGAGTTTTACATGTTGATCTTGTACCCTGTGTTTTGCTGAAATCATTTATTACCTCAAGTAGATTTGTTTTAGTTTATCAGGATTTTTTTACATAATATCATATCATCTCCAGTAGTGAAATTTTACATCTTACTGTCCAATTTGTATGCATTTTATTTATATTTCTTGCCCACCTTCCCTGGTTAGATATTTGAATTCAAAGTTGAACAGTGGTGACAATGGCCATCTTAGTGTTGTTCCAGATCTTACAGCAAATGCTTTAATTCTTTCACAATTGAGTATGATGATAGTTGTGTGTTTTTCATATGCCCTTTATCATGTTGAGGAAGTTACCTTCTATTCCAAGTGTTCTATGTATTTTATTAAGAAGGGGTAGCTTTTTCTGTGTCAATTGAGATGATCAAGGGTTATTTTCCCAACATTTTGTTAATGTGGTGCTTTACATTAATTAATTTTCTTATGTTGAACCTCCCTTACATATCTAGTACAAAATACACTTGGTCTTGGTGTATAATTCTTTAATTTGCTCTTGGATACCATTTGCAAGTGTTCCATTCAGGATTGCTTCATCTATATTCATAAGAGCAATTGGCTTATAATTTCCTTTTCTTGTAATATCTTTATCTGTCTATGGTATTAGGGTGATGTTAGCCTCTTTAATTTCTTGGAAGAGTTTGAGCAGGTTTGATATCAATTCTTCTTAGAATGATTATACTTCACCTGTCAAGTCTTGAAGCCATCTAGTCCTGAAATTTTATTTGTTGGGAAGTTTTTATGACTGATTCAATATCTTTCTTTCAATTGTTCTATCGAGATCATCTTTTATTTCTGGTGTTCATGTGTTTCTAGGAATTTGTCCATTTCATCCTTGTTGTCTAAGATTTCGGCATACTGTTGTCCATACCATCCTCTTGTGATCACTTTTACATATGTGGTGTAAATAGTAATGTTTCCCATCTGATTTTTTATTTGATTTGTTTACATCTTCTCTCTTTTCCATTTGTCAGTCCAGCTAATGGTTTGTCAGTTTTATAGATCATTCCAAAAACAAACAAATTTTGGTTTGTTTAATGCTCTCTATTCTTTGTAATCACAGTTTTATTTATTTATGATCTTCTCTTTACCATTTATTTCCTTCTGTTTTCTTTAATTGCAGTTTACTGTTCTTTTTCTATTTTATTCAGGTTAATAATTAGGCCTTTGGTTTTTGCTCTTTCTTCTTTTTTTAAGAAAATCATTTATGGAAATAAATTTCCCTCTCAGCACTGCCTTTGTTGCACCCTGTAAGTTTGATATACTGTATTCTCATTTTCATTTTTCTCAAGTAATTTACTGATTTCCCTTGAAATTTTGTTTTGACCCACCCATTTTGATCCACACTCATTTACAATTGTGTTATTTAATTTCCATATATTTGTGAGTTTTCCAATTCTGTGCCTGTTATTGATTTCCAGTTTCATTCTGTTATGGTCAGAGAGGATGTTTTGTATAATTACAGCCTTTTAAATATATTAAGACTTGTTTTTTTGGCCCAACATGTGGTCTATCATGAAGAATGATCTGTTTACACTTGTGTTCTAGTTTGCTAATGCTGCAGAATGCAAAACACCAGAGATGGATTGGCTTTTATAAAAAGGAGGTTTATTTGGCTATACAATTACAGTCTTAAGGTCATAAAGTGTCCAAGGTAAGACATCAGTAATCGGGTACCTTCACTGGAAGATGGCCAATGGCATCTGGAAAACCTGTTAGCTGGGAAGCCACATGGCTGGCGTCTGCTCCAAAGTTCTGGTTTCAAAATGGCTTTCTCCCAGGACGTTCCTCTCTAGCAAGCTTGCTCCTCTTCAAAATGTCACCCACAGCTGCACTGAGTTCCATCCCCCTGAGTCAGCACGTTTATATGGCTCCTCTCATCAAGGCCCACCTTGAATGGGTAGGGCCATGCCTCCATGGAAATATCCCATCAGTTATCATCTACAGTTGGGTGGGGCGCATCTCCATGCAAACAACCTAATCCAGACATTCCAACTTAATTCCCACTCTTATATCTGCCCCACAAGCTTGCATCAAAGAATATGGCTTTTTCTGGGGGACATAATACATTCAAACTGGCACAACTTGATAAGAATGTATATCTTGCTATTTTGAGGAAATAATGTTCTGTATACATCCAAGTATAGTTTGTTATCATATTATTCAAGTTCTCTGTTTCTTTATTGATCTTCCATTTAGATAGTTTACCTATTGATGAAAGTGTATTGAAGTATCCAACAATTATTGTAGCAGGATTCATTTCTTCTCTCAGTTTTGCTACTGTAAGCATAATGTGTTTTGGGGCACTGTGGTTAGGTGCAAATATAATTGTGATTTTATTTCTTCTTCATGTACTGACCCTTTTATTAATAATAGTGTTCATCATTGTCTTTAAAACTTTTAAATTGTCATTAAATCATCTGGTTTAATGTCTGTTTTGTCCAATATTACTATAGCTACCCCAACTTTATATTTGGTTACTATTGACATGGACTATCATTTTCCATCCTTTCACTTTCCACCCATTTGTGTCTTTGGGTCTAAGGTGAGTCTTCTAAACAACATATAGATGATCATGCTTTTTATCCATTCTGCCAATCTGCATCTTTGGGGAGCTTCATTCATTAACATTCAGTGTTATTTATATAAAAGCATTAGTTACTTCAGCCTTTTCTTGTTCAATTGTATTCTGAGTGTTTTAACAAATAAAGGGTTATATATTGAGGATACAGTACTACTTGGTTTTGCATTTACCCTTTAAGTTACTTTTCATGGTGATTTTTGTTTCTTCCCATTTTTCCAAGCCACAATCTCCTATCTTTTCCATTCAATGTTCAATGTATAAAAAATGCTTTAGTAATTCTATAGGGCAGATCTCTGATTGATGGACTCTCACAGTTTCTTTTTTACCATGAAGATTTTAAACTCTTCTTTATTTCTTTTTTAATTCAACTTTATTTTGATATATTAACATACCATACAATCCATCAGAAATATACACTCAATGGCTCATAGTATCATTACATAGCTGTGAGTTGATCACCATTATCAATTTTAGAACATCTTCATTACTCCAGAAAAAAAGAAATAAAAAGAAACAAAACCCCAAACATCCCATACACTTTATTTGTCCTATTCTTTTTTTAAAGAGTTATATCCACACACCATACATTCCATTCTAAGGGTAAAATCAATGACTCTTGGTAGAATCACATAGTTATGCATTCATGACCACTGTCCTTATGAAAATGTATCCATTACTTCTGAAGAGAAAACTCTAATATCCCTTATATTCCTGTATTATTGACATATATCTTTGGTATAATGTCTTTCTTACGATTAATGAAAAATTACTATAATGTTACTGTTAACTATAGACCATAGTTTGCATTAATTGTATTTTCCCCATGCCACCCTTTGTTAACACCTTGTTATAGTGATGTATGTTGTTTCTAGTTTGTGTACAAACTTTTGTATTTGTACAGTTAACCACTATCACTGTCCATTCAAGGTTTCACTAAGTTATACATCCCCAGTTTTTATCATTTTTCTTTCCTTCTGTTATATTCATGACCCTCACCTTCTTCTTTCAACCATACTGACATTCAGCTTTGTTATTTACACTTACAGAATTGTGCTACTGTAACAAAATATTGTTCCACCCATTTCTGAACATTGGCAATCAAATTTATTATATATTCTTTACTCCTTAAGCATTGGTTGCCCAATCTCTGTCTTGTTTCTAGATAGCCTCTGCTCTCCAATTTAACTCTCAGAGTTTTCTAATTATATTTGGTTCAAATTAGTGAGATCATACATTTGTCCTTTTATTTCTTACTTATTTCACTCAACATAATGTACTCAAAGTTCATTCCTATCATTGCATGCATCACAACTTCACTCCTTCCTGCCTCTGCACAATATTCCATTGTCTATTTGCCCTTCCACTCATCAGTTGAAGGACCACCTCCATCTATTGGCCATCATTAATAATGCCACCATAGATATCAGTGTGCAAATGTCTAATCATATCTCTGCTTCCAGTTCTTCCAAGGATATACCTAGAAAGAGGATTTCTGGATCACATGGTAATTTTAAATGTAGCTTTGTGAGGAAACACCACAGTGCCTCCAGAGCAGCTCCTCAATTCTACTTCTCCAACAACCATGAATAAGTATACCTTTTTCTTCACATCTCCATCACTTGCAGTTTTCTGTTTATTTTTTAAACAGTTTTATTCACACACTATACAATTCAGCCCAAGTGTACAATGGCTCCTGATATAATCACAGTTATGCATTCACCACCACAATCTAAATGAGAACATTCCCATTTTTTTCTGAAAAGAAAGAAGAAAATAAAAAAATTCCATACCCTTCCTTTATATCCCCTACTATTGATATTTAGATTTGGCATAGTGTCTTTCTTACAATTAATGAAAAAATATTCCAATGTTACTGTCAATTATAGACATTTTTACATGACTTGCATTTTCCATATATATCATCTCATATTAACACCTTGTAATAGATATATACATTTTTATAGTTCATGTAAAACTTATTCTTATATTTATGCAATTAGTCAACATCATCATCCACTCTAACTTTTGCTAAGGTACACATTTCCAGTTTTTATACCTTAGCTTTAATGCTGGTGACATAGATGCCCCTAGCCTTCCTCTTTCAACTGTATTCACACTCAACTTTGTTCTTCACATTTACAATGTTGTGCTACCATCACAGAATATTGGACTGTCCATTTCTGAACCTTTACAATCAAGCTTACTCAACATTCTCTACTCCTTAAGCATCAATTTCATGATCTCTGCCCTCTTTCTATCTTCAGAAAATCTGTGCTCTCTAATTTAACACTCAGATTTTCCTCATTATAGTTCATTCATATTAGTGATATACAGTATTTGACATTTTGTTTCTGGTTAATTTAACTCAACATAATATCCTTAAGGTTCATCCACATTGTTGCATACATCAAGACTTCATTCCCCTTGCAACTGCATAATATTCTATTGTATGTATACACAACAGTTTGTTTATCCACTAAGTTGATTGCCATTTAGACTGTTCCCATCTACTGACAATCAAGAATAATGCTGCTATAAATATCACTGTGCAAGTATCTACTCATCTCCCTGCTTCTCATTCCTCCATGTACATAACTAGTAATTGGATTGTTGGAAAATACATCAATTCTATACTTATCTTTGTGGAGAACAACCAAACTGTCATCCAGAGCTGTTGAACTGTACTACATTCATACCTAGAGCAAATTTATGTACCTGTTTCTCCACATCCTCTCCATCACTTGTCATTTTCTGCCCATTTGAGTAGGTGTCAGATGGTATCTCCTTGTGGTTTTTAATTGCATTTCCCTCATACCAAGTAAAATTGAACATTTCTTCATATGCCTTTCAGACAATTGTATTTCCTCTTTGAAACAATGTCTATTCATGTCTTTTGCCCAGGTTTTAAATTGGTTTGTCAGATCTTGTTATATATTTTGGATATTAAACCCTTATCTGATATGTTTCCAAACACTTTCTCCTTTTGGGTATGCTACCTTTTAACTTTCTTTACAAAGTCCTTTGATGCACAAATGTACTCAATTTTCAGGATATCCCATTTATCTATTTCATCTTTCATTGCTTACACTTTAGTGGTAACATCCAGGAAAACATTTTCTTCTAAGATTTTTATGAACTTTACTACAATTTTTAGGTATTTGAACCATTTTGAGTTAAGGTTTGTATAAGGTATGAGATAGGTTTCCTCTTTCATTCTTTTGGATATGTATATCTGGCTCTACCAGCACCATTTGTTGAAGAGGCTTTTCTCTCCCAGTTGATTGCATTTGACTGCCTTATCAAAAATCAATTGTCTGGAGAGGATCTAAGATGGTAGCATAGAGAGGAATCAAACCTAGATAGTACCCCTGGAATGACTAATTAAAAGCAGGATCAACTAGTAAATAATCCAGAATAACTGCGGGGGAAAAAACGTGACCATCCACTCATCATGCACCAACTGAATTGGGAGGAAGTTCCAAGATCACAGAATAAAATGTAAGTAAAAACTGTGGTTCCAAGCTGGGAGACCCCTCCACCCACAACCCAAGCTGCAAAGCCTCAAAGTGCTAGAGAGACACTCTCATCCAGCAAGCAAATATAGCTCAGCTGAGCTTCAACTAGGGTTTTAATTAGCAAGTGTGGACTGCTCACTACAAGCTATGAAACCCCAAGAAGCAGACAGAGGATGTGGGTGATGACTGACCTTGGATAGCTGGAGGATCACTGTGGACTAGCCCTGAAGGGGATTTTTGGTCCCTGTTTCAGCAAACTGGAGAAATACTCAGCCATTTTCACTTCCCAGTCTTCTGACCCAGACAAGGGTAGAGATAGTACAGGCAGAGAGAAACCATTGAAATGCTAATGCCCTCTCCCTTGGAGGTCTATCTTCTCTAAGAGGAAAGGGGTGGTGCCCAGCTCTACTACCCACATTTCATTCAGAACCAGACCCCAGAGACTGGGGGAAAACAGCCATGGACCAAACTCCTTACACCAGTCTGGAGTTACAGGCTGACAGGCACCACCTGCTGGGCAGAAAAGCACAGTGACATGAGGCCTCACAGGTTGTACCAATATTCTAAGAAACATGCTGATACTGAATATTTCTTCCTTCTGGGACCTGAGCTGATTCTGGTCTGGGAAAACCTGATTGGGGTAACCAAGGAAACTATGCCTAGACAACAGAAAACTACAACTTACACTAAGAAAAATGAAGTTATGGCCCAGCCAAAGGAACAAACTTACACTTCAACTGAGATCCAGGAATTGAAACAAGTAATAAGGTAATCCAAAAAGTTTAGGGAAGATATGGTGAAAGAGTTGAACTCTATAATGGAAAAACTGGGTGTACATAAGGTAGAAATTGAAAGTTCAAAAACCAACTGGCAGAATCTATGGAAATGAAAGGCACAACAGAAGAGATGAAAGACACAATGGAAACATACAACAGCAGATCTCAAGAGGTAGAAGAAAACACTCAGGAATTGCAGAACAAGGCACCTGAAAACTTACACACAAAAGAACACATAGAGAAAAGAATGGAAAAATATGAGCAATGTCTCTGGGAACTTAAGGTTGAAAAATTCAAGAATATATATGTCATTGGTGTCCCAGAAGGAGAAGAGAAGGGAAAAGGGGCAAAAGCATTAATTGAGGAAATAATCAGTGAAAATTTCCCTTCTCTTATGAAAGACATAAAATTACAGATCCAAGAAGTGCAGCACACACCAAACAGAATAAATCTAAATAGCCTTATGCCAATACACATAACAATGATATTTCAAAATGTCAAAGATAAGGAGAGAATCCTGAAAGCAGCAAGAGAAAAGTGATCCATCACATACAAAGGAAACTTGATAAGACTATGTGTGGATTTCTCAATAGAAACCATGGAGGCAAGAAGGAAGTGGCCTGATATAGTTAAGATACTGAAAAAGAAAAACCACCAACCAAGAATCCTATACCCAGCAAAACTGTCCTTCAAACATGAGTGAGAGCTTAAAATATTCTCAGACAAACAGACATTGACAGAGTTTGTGAACAAGATATCTGCTCTACAGGAAACAGTAAATGAAGCACTGCAGACAGAAAGGAAAAGACAGGAGTGAGAGGTTTGGAAGACAATTTTGGGAGACAGTAGCACAACAATGTAAGTACAGTGAACAAAGATGACAGTGAGTATGGTTAAAAGAGGAAGGCTAAAACCAAGTGAAGGAGAACCTAAGATGGCAGCTAGGAGAGACAGGGCAAAAAAACACCTCCCTGAAAAATACTAGATAAAAGCCAGAAAGTTATCCAGAACACCAGTTCCAGTGATATACCAGCTGGACAAGGTCTGTTAAATCCTCAGGGACTGTGCACTTGGTGAAGCTAAGAGTCTGCTTTCTGAAAAGAGTAAGTCTGCTGAATATCAGGCAGCCATGCTGTGGTGTGGGGAAACCATGGGTTGGCATTTGGAGGCAGACTAGTTCTTTTTTTATAAAACCCAAAAGTGGCTGCAGATACAGCAGTGAGAACTGCACAGTGAAGCATGGCAGGAATGGGCTGTGCGATTGCCTCAATATCTGGCATGGATGACAGCCTTTTGTGAACCCACTGCTAATTGTCTTTGTGCATGGCAGGCAGAGGTGAGCCAGAAGGGGATAATAATCACACCACTTACAGCCATCTTTCCAGTAGCCTGGGAATGCTCCTGCCTGGTGCCAGAGCCACAGCCCAGAGCTGCACCAAAAAACCAGTGTGACAGGAAGTGTTTCCATCATCAAGCACACATGCCAAAATATCAGGCATGGACATTAGTCTTTTGTGCACCCACAGCTAAATGTCCCAGAGTTGGGAAGGCAGAGCTGTGTGAAAAGGGGGAAATTAACATGCCCCATACAGCCATCTTTACAGCAGACTGGGAAAGCACCTACATGGCCTGGTGGCCCAGAACTTCCCTTGAGGGATGGCATCCACTTGTGATGCAGCACAGCCTTCCCTCAACAGAGGCCATAGAAGGATATTGTTTGGAAGAGGGACCCACTCAGAAATCCCAGGGACCATATGCTAATATCAAGGACTTGTGGGTCAGCAGCAGAGACAATCTGTGGTGAGAGTGAAATGAAGGTTTAGACTCTTGCAATAGCCTTAAATATCCAGGAACACATGGGAGATTTGATTATTAAAGCTTCCCTCCCTCCCTAACTGCTCAGACACATGCCCCACATTCAGGGCAGACAACACAAACAACACACCAAAATTGGTGCACCAATTGGACCCCACAAGAATCAGACCCCCACACATCACAAAGACAAAGTTGGGGAGAACTGACTTGAGGGGAATAGGTGACTCATGGATGCAATCTGCTGGTTAGTAGAGAAAGTGTACTCCAGCAAGTTGTAGATCTGCCAATTCGAGATTATGCTTTGAATAAGCCTACCTATCCTAAAAGGACCCTATCAAGTAAAGCAAATGCCAAGAGGCCAAAAAAAAAAAAAAAAAAAAAAAAAAAACCAGAAAATTTTAAAGCATATGAAAAAACCAGATGATGTGGATAACCAAAACCCAAACACCCAGATCAAAAGTCCAGAGGAGACACAATACTTGGAGCAATTAATCAAAGAACTAAAGACAAACAACAAGAGCATGGCACAGGATATAAAGGACATGAAGAAGACCCTAGAAGAGCATAAAGAAGAAATTGCAAGAGTAAATAAAAAAATAGATGATCTTATGGAAATATAAGAAACTGTTGACCAAATTATAAAGATTCTGGATACTCATAGTACAAGAATAGAGTAAGCTTAACAACATAGCCATGACCTCAAGGGCTACAGAATGGAAAATGAAAGAACAAAAGAAAGAATGGGGAAAAAATGAAAAAATTTAAATGGACCATAGGGATATGATAGACAAAGTAAAACATCCAAATATAAGATTCATTGATGTCTCAGAAGGGAAAGAGATTGGTAAAAGTCTAGGTCTAGAAAGAGTATTCAAAGAATTTGTTGGGGAAAACTTCCAAACCTTCTACACAATATAAATACACAAAGTATAAATGCCCAGTGAACTCCAAATAGAATAAATCCAAATAAACCAACTCCAAGACACATTCTGATCAGACTGTCAAATACTGAGGAGGAGCAAATACTGAAACCAGCAAGAGAAAAGAAATTCACCTCATACAAATGAAACAACATAAGAGTAAGTAGTGACTACTCAGTGGCCACCATGGAGGTAAGAAGACAGTGGCATGACATATTTAAAATTCTGAGAGAGAAAAATTTCCCACCAAGAATACTTTATCGAGCAAAGCTCTCCTTCAAATTTGAGGGAGAGCTTAAATTTTTCACAGACAAACAAATCCTGAGAGAGTTTCTAATAAAGAACTGCCCTACTCCATATACTAAAGGGAGTCCTACTGACAGAGAAACAAAGAAAGGAGAGAGAGAGATGCAGAAAGATGCAGTATTAAGAGATTCAATATTGGTTCATTAAAGACAATAAGAGAGAGAGGGAAAAATATACCTGACAAACATAAACCAAAGGATAGATTGGATGATTCAAAAAAATGCATTCACAGTAATAATGTTGAATGTAAATGGATTAAACTCCCCAATTAAGAGACATAGGTTGGCAGAATGGATCAAAAAATATGACCCATCAAAACCAGAGATTCATCTTAGACACAGGGACACAAAGAAATTGAAAGTGAAAGGATGGGAAAAATATTTCATGCAAGCTACAGCCAAAAGAAAGCAGGAGTAGCAATATTAATCTCAGATAAAATAGACTTTAAATGCAAGGATGTTATGAGAGACAAGGAAGGCCACTACATACTAATAAAAGGGGAAATTCAACAAATAGGAATAGCAATCATAAATGTTTATGCACCCAATCATGGTGCCAAAAAAAGCATGAGACAAACACTGGCAAAATTAAAGGAAGCAATGGATGTTTCATAAGGGCAAGTACCATGATAGAGTGCTTGGCACATCAACACATCAGTCTCTCCAATTGACTGGTCAACCAGACAGAAGACCCATAAGGAAATTGAAAACCTAAACAATTGGATAAATGAATTTGATTTAACAGACATATATAGAACATTACATCCCAGATTGCCAGGATACACATTCTTTTCTAGAGATCATGGAACTTTCTCCAGATTAGACCATATGATGGGACATGAAACAAGCCTCAAAATATTTAAAAATATTGAAATTATTCAAAGCACATGCTCTGACCACAATGGAATACAATTAGAAGTCAATAATCATCATAGACTTAGAAAAGTCACATACACCAGGAGGTTAAACAACACACTCCTAAAATAAATGGTTTATAATGTAGAATGTAGGAGAACTAGCAACAGAGAGATTGGTGAAGGGAGAATGATAACCCAATAAGAACAGATAAGTTATCATGGGTGTTTAACATTCTGTGAATGCCCAGGAATGACTATGGTTTGTTAATTTCTAGTGAGTGTGGTGGGAACAAGTTCACAGAAATGTTGCCATATTGGGTTATTTTCTTGGGGTAGAGTAGGAACAGGTTGGACTCCCTTGTTATGGTTTGTTTGAAATGTTTTTTTATTGTATGTTTTTAAAAGTTTTTTTGATATAGTTGATTGAAAAATAGTTTATCAAAAAAACAATGAAAAAATATGCAGAGACCCCTTGAGGAGCTGATGGAGAATGCAGCAGTGTTGGGATCCCCCACCTCAATGGTTGCTGATGTGCTCACAGACATAGGTACTGGTAGTTTGATGGGCTGAGCCCTCTACCACAGGACTTGCCCCTGGGAACACTGTTGCTGCAAAAGGAGAGGATAGGCCTTCCTACAGTTGTGCCTAAGAGCCTCCTCCTGAATTCCTCTATGTTGCTCAGATGTGGCCCTCTGTCTATAGCTAAGCCAAATTGGCAGGTGAAGTCACTGCAACCCCCTCTATGTGTGATCTGACTCCCAGGGGAGTGAATCCCCCTGGCAATGTGGAATAACTTCTGGGGAGGAATGTAGACCTGGCATGGTGGGATGGAGAATATCTTCTTGACCAGAAGGGGGATATGAAAAGTAATGAAATAATCTTCAGTGGCAGAGAGATTCCAAAAGGAGCCAAGAGGTCACTCTGGCAGGCACTCTTATGCACAATATAGACAACTCTTTTTTAGGTTCTAATGAATCGAAATAGCTAGCAATAAACACCTGAAACTATCAAACTACAACCCAGAACCCATGCATCTTGAATATGACTGTATAAAAATGCAGCTTGAGGGGTGATAATGTGATTGGGAAAGCCATATGTACCACACTCCCCTTTGTCCAGTGTGTGGGTGGATGAGTAGAAAAATGGGGGAAGAAAAAAAGAGAAGGAGAAAAAGGTAAAAAAAAAAAAAAAAATGTGAGACACCGGAACAAAAGACAAAAGATAAAGACTGGGACTTTACAATGCAGAGAACCCTGGGAGTGATGTCCCTCATAGGGGGGAAGGCAGCAAGATCACCTGCTAAGGTGGCTTAACTAGAGAGAGAGGGCCACATCTGTGCAAAAGAAGTCATTCAGTGGAAGACTCTTAGGGACAATTATATGCAAGTTTAGCCTCTCCTTTGCAGTAATGAGATTCATAATGGCAAGTCTCATGATAGAGTGCTTGACACATCAAACTGCCAGTCCACAATCTTTGTGAGAACATCAGCATCATCCAGGTGAGGAAGCCCCACACTTTTGCATTTTTCCCCAGCTTCTCAGGGTGCCCTGCCTATACGTCTTTATTCTCTACCCAAATAACTTTAGGATTTGTCACTATTTCACTCTAACCTATACAAACCTATGATATTTCACTTCCTGTTCAAAGTTCCATGTAATTTTGGTGTTTGAACAAACTGAATGTAGAGGTTATACTGTTTAGAAAATATAGGTCTGCACCAAATAAGTATCTCTTCCTTTGGTCTCACATGGAAGTTGAAGTTTTAACACACAGTCAGTTTCAACCCTTTGGCCCAATTTTTCCCTAGTCTTTGGCAGATCTACTTCATTCGTATCTCTAATTGAATACTGGGCCCTTTTTCACCTTTTTTAACAGTTGCTGTAGGCACTAATAGTGACATTCATATCTGCCAAGCTCTAGCTCTGAGTTTCAGGTGTCACACAGATACTCAATGTTCCAGAGTCCTATCAGGTTATAAACAAAGGGATCAGCATCTCAGACTTTGGTGACAGCCCTTGCAATTCAGGAATAGATTTGACTGCTCTCAGAGCTTATAATCTAGGGACCACTACAGTAATTGTTCCCCTGTTAGTTGTGTTGTAAGGTTCAATTCTGAGTTTACACCTTTTAGTTAGCCCATATTGGTGAGGCACTACAGTGCTTGCCTTTGTTTCTGGCATAGTTCACTCAAAATGCTGTGTATAGTATCCATTCATCTCATTGCATATCTCACAGCTTCAATGCTTCTCATAATTCCTCAATATTCCATTGTATGCATCCACCACAGTTTACCATGCTGTGCCTCAGTCTATGTACACTTAGGCCACCTCCACTCATTGCAAATCATGAATACTGCCTCCATAATCACCAGTGTGCAAATGTCCATTCTTGTCTCTCCTTTCAGATCTTCCAATTATATACCCCATAATGAGGTTGCAGGACATTATGTCCCCCACATACTTAGCTTCTTGTGGAACCACAACACTGACCTTGAGAAATGCTACACCATTCTGCCTCACAGTTGTTGGGTAGTTGGGTACATCCTTCTCTCCATGTTTTCTCCAACACTTCTAGTGCTATTTATATTTTTCCTACAATTTTATAGATTTATATTCACATATACATTTGTCCACAGTGTATGTTCAATTGTTCATGGTATCATCATAAATTTGTACATTTTTCACAACAATCAGCACTTGAACATATTGATTACTACAAAATAAAGCTTTTTTCAGCAAATAATAAAAAGATGATAAAAAGAAAAATAACATGACATACAATATGATATAATAGTAAGGACAGAAAAGAACATAACTACCGAGAATCCCATATCCCTCCCTTATATGCCCCTCTCATACACATTTACCTTTGGTATATTGACTTTGCTACACCCAGTGGAAGCATAATGCAATGCTACTGTTGATTCTAGACTCCAGTTTGCTTTGATTATATTTTTTCCCAAATATCATCCCTTTCCAACACTCTGCATGGTTGACATTCATTTGTTCCCCCACATATACAAATATTTTTATGTTTGTACATTTAGTAACAATCATTGGCCACTTCAGTTTTTGCCAAGTTATACAGCCCCAGTCTTTATCATCTATCTTAACCTCTGGTGTCATAAATTCCCCTATCCCACCTATTTCAGCTTTACTCACAGACATATTTGTTCATTGTACTTATGATATTTTGCTACCATCATACAGCATTATGCTCTCTATTTCTGGATCTATACAATCAATCCTGGCAAACATTCTGTAGTCCTTCAGCATCAAATGACCATTCTCTACCCACTTTCCAACTCCTGGTAGCTTGTGTTATCAGCTTTTAACTCTCAAATATGTTCATCAATTTTAGTTCATATGAGTGAGACCATAATATCTGTCCCTTTGTTTCTGGCTAAATTCACACAACATAATATCCTCAAGGTTCATCCACCTTATTATGTGTCCCATGCCTTGTTCTGACTTATAGCTGCATAATATTGCATCATGTGTATATACCACAGTTTGTTTATCCACCCATCCATTGATGGATATTTGGGTTGCTTCCATCTCTTGGCAATCATGAATAATGTCACAATAAACATCTGTTTACAAATGTCCATTTGTGTCTTAATTTTCAG
Organism: Choloepus didactylus; assembly: GCF_015220235.1. Taxonomy (NCBI): domain Eukaryota; kingdom Metazoa; phylum Chordata; class Mammalia; order Pilosa; family Megalonychidae; genus Choloepus; species Choloepus didactylus. Next base: position 5,036,944 of record NC_051316.1, read on the forward strand.
TTCCTCTGAGCATATATGTAGCAATGAAATAGCTGGCTCATATGGCAAATCTATACTTAGCTTCCTCAGGGACTGCCACACTGTCTTCCAGAGAGCTTTCACCATTATTCATTCCCACAAACAATAAATAATTGTGCCTTTTTATCCACATCATCTCCAGCACTTGTAATTTTCTTTCTTTGGGGTAATCACCATTCTGCTAAATGTGAGATGATTTCTCATTTCATTTATTTCTGCTCTAAACTTAATTATTCCTTCCCTTCTGTTTGCTTTGGGGTTAGTTTGCTGTTCTTTCTCTAATTCCTCAGGTGAACTGTTAATTCCTCAATATTTGATCTCTCTTCTCTTTTAATGTACGAATTTAGGGCAATAGATTTCCCTCTCAGCACTGCCTTTGCTGCATCCCATAAGTTTTGATATGTTGTGTTTTCATTGTCATTTGCCTTGAGGTATTTGATAATTTCTCTTCTAATTTCCCTTCCTCCTTCACCCACTTGTTTCTAAGAGGGTGTTGATTAGCTTCCAAATATTTGTGAATTTACGACCTTCTTTCTGTTATTTATCTCCAACTTCATTCCTTTATGGTTTGAGAAAGTGTTTGTATAATATCACTGTTTTTTAATTTTGTTGATACTTGCTTTGTGACCCAACATGTTTCTATCCTAGAGAATGTTCTATGAGAACTTGAGAAAAAAGTGTATCCTGCTGTGGTTGGATGTAGTGTTCCATACATGTCTGTCAAGTCTCATTCATTTATTGAACAATTCAACATCTCTGTCTATTGATCTTCTGTCTAGATATTCTACCCATTTATGAAAGTAGTCTATTGAAGTCCCAACTAATATTGTAGATCTATCTACAGCTCCTTTTAGTGTTCTTAGTGTTTTGCCTCAAGAATTTTGGGGCCTTCTGGCTAGGTGCATAAATATTTATGATTGTTATGTTTTCTTGATGAATTGCCCCCTTTATTAATATATAGTGTCCTTTTTTGCTTCTTTGAATTGTTTTACTTTTGAAGTCTGTTCTGTCTGATATTAATATAGCTACTCCCATTTTTTTCTGGTTGTTACTTCTGTGAAATATCTTTACCAACCTTTCACTTTCAGTCTATTTTTGTTCTTGTGCCTAAAGTGAGTCTCTTGTAGACAGCATAGAGATGGGTCATGTTTTTTAACCCATTCTGCCAGTCTGGGTCTTTTTATTGGGGAGTTTAATCCATTAACATTTAGTGTTATTACTGTAAGGGAAGTATTTTCTCCTACCAATATTTCTTGGGTTTTGTATGGCATACCTTATTTTTCCTCTCTCTCCTTTTACCTTTCCTGATAATCTTCATTTCTACACTTTTCTCCAACTCTCTCTCTATTGTCTTTTCCTATCATCCTGTACAACTCCCTTTATTATTTCTTGTAGCACTGGTCTCTTTTTCACAAACTCTCTCACTGTCTGTCTGAAAATATTTTAATCTCTCCCTCATTTTTGAAGGACAGTTTTACCTGATATAGAATTCTTGGTTGGCAGTTTTTCTCTTTCAGTATCTTAAATATATTATGCCACAAGTGTTCTTACCTTCATTTCTCTTGGGAGAAATCTGTACCTGGACTTATCAAACATCCCTTGTATGTGATGAATTGCTTTTCACTTCCTGCTTTCAGAAGTCTCTCTTTGTCTTTCACATTGGACAATCTGATCAGTAAGTATCTTGGAGTAGTTCTTTTTGGATGTATTCTGTTTGGGGATGCTGTACTTCTTGAATCTGTAATTTTCTGTCTTTCATGAGATGGGAAATTTTCAGTGAATATTTCTTCTATTATTCTTTTGGAAACTTTTCCCCTCCTCCTCTCTTTCTGTGATATCCATATCACGTATACTCATGTGTTTCATATAGTCACTAAGCTCCCTAAGACCCTGTTCATATTTTTCCATTTTTTCACCTTTTCTTTCATATGTATGGATTCAAATGTCTTGTATTCCAGTTCACTGTTTCTTTCTTCTCCCTGTTCATATCTATTGTTGTGTCCCTCCATTTGTGTTTTTCATCTCCTCTGTGGCATTCATTTCTCTAAGTTATGCCATTTGATTTTTCAAGTTTAAAAATTCTTCTTTATTGTCATCCAGTGTTTTCTTTATATCCTTCATCTATTTTGCCATATCTTCCCTTAATCCATTGAATTGTTCTAGCATTAGTTGCCTCAACTCCTGTGTCTCACTTGAACTATTAGTTTGTTCCTTTGTTCCTTTGGCTGATCTATATTTTCATGTTCCTAGAATGGCTTGTTATCTTAAGTTGTCTAGGCATCTTATTTTCCTGATTAGTTTATTCTGGAGCTTGTCTTCACTCTTCTATCTAGGGGTTTCTTTTTGGTTGGCTTTGTTCTCTGACTTTGTTGTTGAGTTCAAATTATTTTAGACTCTAACTTAGGTTCTGTTTAGTTGATCAGAATCTTTCACCTCTTATTTTTCTGTTTCTTGCCCTGCATCTATATAACATTTTTGTGAGAGTGTCTCTTCAGATATGAACAACTCAAGTCAGGCTTTCCCAGTCTATGACAGGCCTAAGTCTCAAGAGGAGGATACACAGTTTCCCTGAGAATGAGAGCCTCCTGTGAGGCCTCTAGAATTGATGCTTTTCCTATCCTGTCTGGCAGGTGGATTTCACCAGCCCACAGCTCCCCCTGCAGTGTAAGGAGGTAAGGAAGCTTTAGTTTTCCCAGTGACTCTGATCCTGTCAGGGGCATGGCTGACTGAATCTGGAATCTGAATTCCAGCCCCTGGAGTCTGAGCTCTCAGAAAGAGAGCTGCCATTTGAGCTGGACCTCCCTCAACTCTCCCAATCCTAGGAACTCCAATTGTCTCCCTGGGGCACTATTCCCATTCTCCCCTCTCCTCTTTGTGACAACTCCAGCTTAATTGCCTTGGTCAGCCTGAGTTGCCAATTAAAGATGAGAGGTGGAGTCCTTCTTTGGTAGTGAATCTGTAATTCAAAGAAGTTCTGGGTACTCTTGTTTCTCCCCCAAGAACAGCCTAGACCTTCAACTCTAGCTTTCTGATAGAAAACTAGCCACATATATTACTTTTAGATTAAAAAAATAGAAAAGAAAAACAAGAAACAGAAAAAAGGAGTCCTCTTTAAAAAGCCTTTCCCCAGCCTGGACATTTTGTCAATGTCATAGTAGAGCATTTAAAGATTTACTTTGGGCTACTGTCTGATAATTACTCTCCAACAGCTTCATTCCACCACTGCCAGGGTGCTATAGAAGTGCAAAAACATAAGAAGTCAGTGAGAAAGAAGAAGGGACAAAAGTAGGGGGAAAAGTCTTTTTTGGGATCAGGGAATGGGTGCCTGCTTTTATGTGCCCCCCTCTCAGAGCCCAGCTATCCTTTAGCACCCCCAGCTCCAAAAATTAGCTAGTTTGTTTATTCTGCAGTTGAGTTTGGGTTGTGCCAACTTTCTTGTCCTCAGCAGATTGTTGTTTTTTTTTTTCCTTTCAGGGAGCCAGCTGCAAGACAGTAAATGGGGTCTGGGTGGGGAGGGTTTCCAGACCCTGGTCTGGGGAACTTACAATGTTTGCTGCAATCTCAGTTGTTTCTCTGGTTACAAACTTGTGCTCCAATGCATGACTTGGTCACTGGGGACCCTGAAAAACACTGTTTCATACAGTTCTTTGTAATTACAAGCTGCCAGTAGAGGAAAGACTAAATTCCATGCCTCACCTCCCTGGCATCTTGCCTGCTCACAAATTTTTTAAATCAAGAAGGATATTGAATTTTGTCAAATGCCTCTTTGCATCAATGGAGATGATTATGTGTTTCTTCCCTTCAATTTTTGATAGGGTGTATTACATTAATTGATTTTTTTAGGTTGAATCAACCTTGTATACTTGGAATAAAGCCCATTTGATCATGGTGTATAATTCTTTAAATGAGCTGCTGGATTCAACTTGCACATATTTTGTTGAGGATTTTGCAGATCATTAGAGAAATTGTTCTGTAATTTTCTCCCAGTGTCTTTGTCTGGCTTTCAGACTAGGGTGATGTTTGCTTCATAGAATGAGATAGGGAGATTTCCCTCCTCTTCATTTTATTTCAGAAGAATTTGATCAGGATTGGTCCTAATTCCTCCTGGAATGCTTTGGCAGAATTTACATGTGAAGCCATCTGTTCCTGGACTTTTCTTTCTTGGGAGGTTTTTGATGACTGTTTCATTCTCTTGTGATTCATTTGTTTAGGGCTTCTGTTTCTTCTCAAGTCAGTGTTGGTTATTCATTTGTTTCTACAAACTTGTCCAAGAACTTGTCTAAGAATTTGTTGTCATACAATTGTCTTAGACTCCACCTATTTTCTCTTTTATTCTTGTGTGGAGAGTTGTAATGTCCCCCTCCCATTTCTGATTTTATCTATAAATATTTTTTTTCTTTTTAATTTAGCTCTGGTCCATTGATTTTTTTGATTATCTCTAAGAACCAACTTCTGGTTCTGGTGATTGTCTCTATTGCTTTTTTTTTCTGTTTTTTTGTTTTTTTTTTTTTTGTCTATCAATTTCACTTATTTCTGCTCTCATATTTGTAATTTATTTCCTCCTGCTTGCTTTGGGTTTACTTTTCTATTTTTTTCTAGATCCCTCAGGTATGCTCTTTTTCTTTTTTTAATATAGGCATTTATGGTTATAAATTTCTCTGTCAGCACTTCTGTCTCTGCATCTCTTAAGTTTTGATTTATTCTCACTTTCATTTGCCTTCAAGATATTTACTGATTTCTCTTGTAATTTATTTATGGGCCCACTTATGTGTTGTTTAGTCTCCATATATTTGTGAATTTCCCAGTTCTCCTCATGTATTGATTTCCAAGCTTCATTCCATGATGGTTTGAGAAAGTGTTTTGTATAATGTCAATCTTCTAAATTTATTGAGACCTGCATTGGAATCCAACATGTTTTCTTTCTTGGAGAATGATCCATGAGCACTTGAGAAGAATGCATATCATGGTGTTGTGGGGTGCAAAGTTCTTTAAATGTCACGTAATTCTAGCTCATTTACTATATTATTCAAGATTTCTGTTTCCTTATTGATGCTTTGTCTAGAAGATTTATCCACTGATGAGAGTAGTGTATAAAAGTCTGAAATAATTGTATATATGTCCTAAATCTGCCTTCATGTTCTCATTGTTTGTCTCATGTATTTTGGGACACTCTATCTAGGTGCATAAACATGTATGATTGCTATTTCTTCTTGATCTACTGCCCCTTATATTAATACATATCTTCATTCTTTGACTCTTTTAACTGTTTTACATTTAAATTACAATTTGTCTGATATTAGTATAGCTATCCCTACTCTATTCTGTATCCCACTGGTGTGGAATATTTTCTTCCAACCTTTCACTTTCAACCTAGTTTTTTTTTTGCTTCAGTCTATAGTGAGTCTCTTGTAGACAACATACAGATTGATCCTGTTTTTTCACATTCTGCCAGTCTATGTCTTTAGGGAGTTTAACCCATTAATAATCAATGTTATTACTGTAAAGGCAATAGTGTCTTCAACCATTTTTCCTTTGTTTTACATATGTTGTGATGGTTAGGTTCATGTTTCTACTTGGTCAGGTGATGATACCCAGGTGTCTGGTCAAGCAAGCACTGGCCTAACCATTGCAGCAAGGATATTTATGGCTGCTTTACAAACCAGAAGTCTGGTTTGTTAAATCATCAGGCAATTGGCTGCAGCTGTGACTAATGAAATCAATGAAGGATGTGTCTTCCACAATGAGAGAATGCAGTCAGCTGGATTTAATCAATTCAGTTGAAGACTTTTACATGAGACAGAGGAACTTCTTCTTCTTCAGCTGACCAGCAAAGCATTTTCTGATGAATTTGTTGAAGTTGCCAGTTTGTTGCCTTGAGAGTTCATCAAACACCTTCATTGGAGTTGCCAGTTTGTTGCCTGCCCTACAGAATTTGGAATCATGCATACCTAGTTTCCTGAGACACTTTTATAAATCTTATATGTATAGATATCTCTTGTTGATTCTGTTTCCTTAGAGAATCCTAACTAATTCACTTGTTACTGGGAGTGGTTCTTGAGAAACAAAATCTTAAAATGGGCTTTTACAATTTGTTTCCTACTCTGATTAGATTGAAAGGTACTAATGACTCCATTTCTAGTAATCAAGATGGCACTGACAGTCCATAGCATGAGTTGGCAATGGAGAAATGCAGAATAGCACTGTTTAATTCTCTTAATCATACTTTTATATGAAACAAGGCTTTGCGTTACAGTGTGTTTTTGACACCTTCACAGAGTTTTTCAGCTTTAGGAAGTATAATGATGTTGGCTGGTTGTTCTTAGATATGCTGGATAAAGTTATAAGGAAAAGGGACAAGCTAAAGGCTTAAAATTTGAAACTTAGTCACCATATGACTGCTGCAACGCTTTCTGTGCATGCCCTGAAAGAAAATCTTATTTACTGTGGCTGAAGACTTGAAATTTCTGAAAACCAGAGTCTCATTGTTCAAGTAGCAGATTTACTGCATAAACTAAAATCTCAACCTTGCAGGGTGTCTGCTGTTAAAGCAAAGGCATTGATGGGAAAAGAATGTGATCCTGAAACTTGGGATGGGGACATATGGATTGATAATAATGGCAGGGAGGACATTGGAACCCTCCCTGCTAATTCATTGTTAGATATACCTGTAGTGGTCTGTCCTAAGGAAACAGCCTCCCCCACCTACAGTCTGCCCTAATGAAATAGCTTCCCAACCACCAGTCTTCCATGAGGAGCCTGCCATCCAAACTCAACCTAAAGAGATTAACCCTTCTGTGCTGGCTAAACCTGTAATCACCTCCCCTGAGGAAACAGACCTCACTCCTCAGTCTGGGGGGGTTAATACTGTTTTATGAGATGAAACTGCAACAGAATTTCCTGAGGTAAATGGCTTGAGGGATACTTCTAATTCTTTTCATGTCCCACTCCCACCACCAGTCTTTGCTTGAAGACCTATAACTAAAGTCCAAACAGGTCCTGAAGGGTGAGGTACAAAGTGTGATCCATGAGGAAGTATGATATACTCCAAAAGAACTGTATGAATTTTCCAAATTGTAAAGACAGAAACCAGGGGAATATGTGTGGGAATGGATATTAAGGGTATGGGATATTGGTGGAAGAAATATAAAGTTGGATCAAGCTGAATTTACTGATATGGGCCCACTAAGCCAAGATCCTACATTAAATGTTGTAGCTCAAGGGGAAAGAAAGGGCATTAAAAGTCTATTTGGGTGGTTGGCTGAAACATGGATCAAAAGGTGGCTGGAATTACCTGAGGTTGAAATGCCAGAACTGCTCTGGTATAATGTAGAGGAGGGTATTCAAAGTCTTAGATTGGAATATTAGAGTAGATTTATCATGGAAGACCTCACAGATCCCTGGAATGTCCAGAGAACACACCTTCTACCAGGACTGTGAGGAATACATTTGTGAGACTAGCTCCATCATCCCTGAAGAGCTCTGTAGTCACTCTTCTCTGTAGGTCAGTTATTACTGTAGGAACTGCTGTCATTGAGCTGGAATCCTTAAACACAGTGGGGTTGATTGGATCTCAAGTTGGCAGAAGCCACTTGGCTGCAGTTAATCCCAAAGACAAGGTGGGCATAGCTACCATAATGGAAAACAGGCTCAAAGTGGCAGTCAAAATAATCTCACTTGCAGATACTTATGGCAAAGTCTAGTAGATCATGGAGTACCTAGTAGTAAAATAGATGGGCAATTGACTAAATTCTTATTTGAACTATATAAGCAGAAGAATTATAGGACATGTGAACAAAAGTCTCCCTTGAATTAACAAAAACAGAGAGTCACAGCCCATTAATCAATTCCCAGACTTGAGACAGTTTACAGATCCACAGCCCCTTGAATGAAGGGAAGGCCATGTATCATTGGGGAAGGACCCTATTACACTGCCAAAAATTTATACTGTTAATCTTCCAGCCTTCCCCATGGGAACCTATGGTCTTTTACCAGAGTTACTGTGCATTGGGGAAAGGGAAATTATCAGATATTTCATGAATTATTAGACACTGGTTTAGAAGTGACATTAATTCCAAGAGACACAAAATGTCACTCTGGTCCACTAGAGTTGAGGTTTATGAAAGTCAGGTGATCAACAGAGTTTTAGCTCAGGTCCATCTCACATTGGGTCCAGTAGGTCCACAGACCCATTCTGAGATTATTTCCCCAATGTCAGAATGCATAATTCAAATAGATATACTCAGGAACTGACAGAATCCTCACATTGGTTACCTGAATCCTGGAGTGAGGGATATTATGTTGGGAAAGACCAAGTGGAAGCCACTAGAACTTCCCCTGCCTAGCAAAATAGTAAACCAGAAGCAATACTGGATTCCTGGGTGGAATGCAGAGATTAATGCCATTCTTAAGGACTTGAAGGATGCAGGGGTGGGGATTCCCACCACAACCATATTCAACTCTCCTATTTGGCTTGTGCATAAAACAGATGGGTCTTGGAGGATGTCTATGGATTATCATAAGTTTAGCCAGTTGGTGACTCCAATTGCAGCTGCTGTTCCTGATGTGGAATCATTGCTTGAGCAAATCTACACATCCCCTGGTACACTGTATGCAGCTATTCATCTGGCAAATGCTTTATTCTCAAGAGCTGTTAATACAGACCACTAAAAATTGTTTGCATTCACCTGGAAAGGCCAGCAGTTTACATCTACTGTGCTACCTCAGGGTGATACCAACTCTCCAGCCCCATGTCACAATATTGTCCACAGGGATCTTGATCATTCTCCCTTCCACAAGGCATAACACAGGCTCATATATTGATAATATCATGTTGATAGGATGTAGTGACCAAGAAATACCAAATACTCTAGATTTGTTTATAAGGTATTTGTGTGGCAGAGGATGGGAGATCCAACAAAAATACAGGGGTCTTCTACCTCAGTAAAATTTCTAGGTGTCCAGTGCTGTGGGGCATGTCAAGATATCCATTCTAAGGTGAAGGATAAGCTGTTTCTTCTGGTCCCTGCTACAACCCAAAAAGAGGCACAATGCTTAGTTGGCCTCTTTGGATTTTGGAGACAATGTATTCTTGATTTGGGTGTGCTACTCCAGCCCATTTACCAAGTGGTCAGAAAAGCTTCTAGTTTTGAGTGGGGACCAGAACAATATGAGGCTCTGTGAGAGGTCCAGGCTGCTGTGTAAGCTGCTTTGCCACTTGGACCATGTGATCCAGCTGACCAAATGATCAGCTGTAAGTGTCAGTGGCAAATAGAGATGCTGTTTGGAGTCTTTGGAAGGCTTCTATAGGAGAATCACAATTCAGGCCATTAGAATTTTGGAGTAAAGCTTTACCATCCTCTACAGATATCTACTCTCCATTTGAGAAACAGCCGTTGGCCTGCTACTGGACCTTAATAGAGACATAATGCTTAAGCATGGACCACCAATTACCATGAGACCTGAGTTAGTGATCATGAGCTGGGTGTTGTCTGACCTGTCAAGCCATATATTTGGGCATGAACATGAGCATTCCATCATAAAATGGAAATGGTTTATATGAGATAGAGCTTGAGTGGATCCTGATGGCACTAGCAAATTACATGAGGAAGTGATCCAAATGCCCATGTCCCCAACTCCTTCCATCTTATGTTCTCTCTCCGAGCCCACAGTTATGGCATCTTGGGGAATGCCTTACAATCAGTGCACCAAAGAAGAGAAATCTCAGGTCTGGTTTATGGATGGTTCTGCATGATATGCAGGCACCTCCTGAAAGTTGACAGCTGTGGCACTTCAGCCCCTTTCTTGGATGTCCCTGAAGGAGAGCAGTGAGGGGAAATCCTCCCAGTGGGGAGAACTGGGAGCACTGCACCTGGTTGTTCACTTGCTTTGAAGGAGAACTGACCAGAGGTGTGTTTGTATACAGATTCATGGGCTGTTGCTAATGGTTTGGCTTGATGGTCATGTACTTGGAAATAACATCATTGGAAGATTGGTGACAAAGAAATCTAGGGAAAGGGTATGTGGATAGACCTTTCTGAGTGGGCAAAAATCATAAAAATATTTGTGTCCCATATGAATGCTCACCAGAGGGTGACTTCTGAAGAAGATTTTAATAACCAAGTGGATAAAATGACCCATTTGGTGGATACCAATCAGCTTCTTTCCCCAGCCTCTCCTCTCATTGACTAATGGGCTCATGAAAAAATTGGTTATGGTGGTAGGGATGGAGGTTATGCATGAGCTCAGCAACATGGACTTCCTCTCACCAAGGCTGATCTGGCCACCAACAGTACTGACTGCCCAATCTGCCAGTAACAGAGATCCACATTCCTTCCCTGATATGGCACCATTCACTGAGGTGATCAGCCTTCTACCTGCTGACAGGTTGATTACATTGGAGCACTTCCATCATGGAAGGGGCAGCAAATTGTTCTTATTGGAATAGACACATACTCTGTATATGGGTTTGCATTTCCTGCATGAAATGCTTCTGCCACAACTGCCATCCATGGACTTACATAATTTCTTATCCACCATAATGTTACTCCACACAGCATTGCTTTTGACCAAAGAACCCACTTCACAGCAAATGAAGTAAGGGAATGGGCACATGCTCATGGAATTCTCTGGTCTTACCATGTTCCCCAGCATCCAGAGGCAGCTAGGTTGATATAATGGTGGAATGCCTGTTGAATACTCAATTACAGTGTCAACTAGGTGGTAATACCTTGCAGTGTTGGGGCAGTGTTCTCCAGGAGGCTGTGTATGCTCTGAATCAGCATCCACTCTATGGTGCTGTTTTTTCCAAAGACAGGATTCATGGACCCAGGAATCAAGGGATGGAAACAGGAGTGGAACAATTCGTTATCACTCCTAGTGATCTACTAGGTAAATTTTTGCTTCCTGTCCCTGTAAGTTTAAGCTCTGCTGGTCTACAAGTCTTCTTTCCAAAAGGAGGAGTGCTTTCACCAGGAAGAACCACAATACTCCCATCGAACTGGAAGTTAAGAGTGCCACCTGGTCACTTTGGGATTCTTATGCCTCTGAATCAACAGGCAAGGAAGGGATTACTGTAGTGGCTGGGGTGATCTATCCTATCAAGGGGAAAAAGCACTGCACCTACAAAATGGAGGTAAAGAACAATTTTCCTGGAATACAGGAGATCCCCTAGGGCATCTCTTAGTATTACCATGCCCTGTGATTAAAGTCAATGAAAAACTGCAACAACCCAATCCAGGCAGAACTACCAATGTTCAAGAAACTTCAGGAATCAAGGTTTTGGTCACCCCACCATGAAAAGAGCCATGGCTAGCTGAAGTGCTTGCTGAGGGTAAAGGGAACATGAAAAGGGTAGTTGAAGAAGGTAATGATAAATATGAACTATGACCACATTACCAGTTACAGATTGTTTTGTTATGACTGTTTGTATTTGTCTGTAAAACATTATCTTTGTTTTCTTCTCAGTTTTATCCCCTTATCATATAACATGAGCTATATTATTCACTTTGCTGTATTTAAGTTAATGGAAATCAATCTTAAGGGTTAATGTCACCCAAGGATGTGCACCGTATTCTGCAGAGATTTAGTGTGTTTTTGGTTGTATGCTGGACAGTGGAATACTGTTATGCAAAATTTATCTTTTATTGTTCTCTACTTAAAGTTGATGTATGATTTTAGGTGATGTGTCTAAGTGCCCAGCTGCCAAGTGGTGGATTGTGATGGTTAGGTTCATGTGTCAACTTGGCCTGGTGATGATACCCAGGTGTCTGTTCAACCAGGCACTGCCCTAAGTGTTGCTGCAATGACTTTTGTGACTGCTTGATAAACCAGAAGGCTGGTTTGTTAAATCATCAGTCAATTGGCTGCAGCTGTGACTGATGAAGTCATGGAAGGGTGTGTCTTCCACAATGAGAGAATGCAGACAGCTGGATTTAATCCAATCACTGAAGACTTTTAAGCAAGACAGAGAGGTCCTTCTTCTTTGGCTGACCACTGAAGCATTTCCTGAGGAGTTCACCAAAGTTGCCAGTTTGTTTCCTGAGGGGTTCATCAAACATCTTCAGTGGATTTGCCAGTTTGCTGCCTGCCTTATGGAATTTGGATCTGTGAATACCCAGAGTTGTGTGAAACACTTTTATAGATCTTATATTTATAGACATCTCTTGTTGACTCTGTTTCCCCTGGGAACCCAAACTAATACATATGTCATAACTTATTTTTCTCTTTTTACCCTTTTAGTTACCCTTGATGATAATCTGAATTTCTGCACTCTCCTCCAAATTTCACTCCCTTATTTTCATATCAGCTTGTAGCCCTCCCTTTATTATTCCTTGTATAGAAGGTCTCTTGTTGACAAACTCTCTCTCTGTCAATTTGTCTGAAAATATTTTAAACTCTCCCTTATTTTTGAAGGACTGATTTTCCAGATATAGAATTCTTGGCAGCTTTTCTCTTCCAATATCTTAAGTATACAATACCACTGTCTTCTCACCCTCATTCTTTCTACTAAGAAATTTGCACATGGTTTTATTGAACATCCCTTGTATGTTATGGATCACATTTCTCCTGCTGCTTTCAGAATTCTTTCTCTTTGGGATTTGACAATCAGATTAGTAAGTCTTAGAGTATGTCTGTTTGGATATATTGTGTTTGTGGTTGGTTGCACTTCTTGGACCTATAATTTGTTACATTTCATAATGGGTGGGAAATTTTCAATGATAATTTCCTCAATTATTATTCCCCTTTTCCTTTCTTGTCTCCTTCTGGGACATCCACAAAATATATATTCATATTCTTCATGTTGTCATTCAATTCCCAGATACCCTGTATATTTTTTCCATTCTTTCCATATCTGTTCTTTTTTCTGTATGACAAGATCACAGACTCATTCTTCTGGCTCTTCAAATCTGTTGTATGTCTCCATTGTATTTTTTTAAGTCTTCTATTTTGCCTTTCATCCCAGTAATGTGATATATTTTTTGCAAGCTGCTAAGTTCCTCTTTATGGTCCCCAATTGTCTTCTTTATATCCTTCATCTCTTTTGCCACATTTCCCTTGAATTGATTCAGAAGAGTTCTTTGAACATTCTTAATTAGCTGTTTCAGCTCCTCTATATCATTTGAAGTTTTAGTTTTTCCTTTGTCTGGGCCATGTCTTTGTGCTTCCTAGTATGACTTGTGATTATTTCCCTGGTGTAGAGATCTCTCATTTTCTTGATTAGTTTATTCTGAGATAAACTTCTCTCCTTTGCCTACAGTTTTCTTTTTGGTTGGTTTTGTGCTCTATTCTTTGACATTTGGTTCAACATATTCTAGAACTTTAACATAATTTGTGTTTAACTGTTCAGAATTTTCTTCTACTCTTATTTATTTGATTCTTGCCCTGCATATTTGGAATAATTTTTGAGATTGCCCTGTTTATGCAGTTGTTTCACCCCAAGGTTTAATCTTTCTCTCTCTTCTTCCTCCTTAGTGGATATTTATCTGTTTTTTTTTTTTTTTAATTTCCTCCTTATATTTTTAATATGCTTTTTATTATTTCCAGCAATTTCACCTTGAGGCCAAAATTTGGAAGGACTGTCACCTGGAAATGATGTACCCTAATCAGTTTTTCCTAGATAAGAGGGGTCTAATATTCATGAAGATGACATAGATCAGTATCAAGGTTCCTGGGGATGAGACCCAGCAGCAAACCAGTCTTTTCTGTGAAGTCTCCTGATTCTGGACTTTTCTTGTCCTGTCCAGCAGATGTCACTCAACACATTGCTCCCTACAGGTCTACAGTGATGCTGTGCCTTTAATTCTCAGCTTAACCTGCTCCAGCCAGTAGTGTACTTGAGGCAGAGGCTGCAGGGAAAATGTGTTGAAACTGTTTCTGTTTTCCCTGCCCCTGTGGAATTAATATTCTATATAACTGTCACCACCTGTGCTGAGTCTTGTCCCCCTTTTGGAGAGAAGCTGCTCTTCATACCCCTGTTCCCAGCAGGGCAGAAAAGTTACCATGGCTCTCCAGCATCCCCAGTTTTTCTCCTGCCAGTGTGTGTTACAGCAAAAGTCTGGGTGCCAATTTTTGTGGTTAAATTCTTTCTGATACCCTAGCGTCTGATATCTATATTCTCTAAATGACAGCTGTCACTTGTGCTGGGCTGTCTCACACCTTTTCTTTGGGAAAATACACCATTAGGAAAATATTTCCACCCTTGATCAGTTACTTTGTCTCTCAGTCAACCCTACTTCTGCCCTGCTTGGGGCAGGGCTGAAAATAGATAATGCTAACTTCTTTCTTTAATGCGCTGCTTTCAAAAAGAAGGCATTGTTCTCAGAACTGGACTCCAGTACTCTGGGTTCACCAATTAATATCTCAATTTGTACCTGAATCTATTTCCCTCTTTTATTGTGGTACAGCCCTCTCTCAGCAATATGAGCTTAGCCACCTCTAGAAATCTCTGTCTTTTCCTCAGCCCTTCCTTCTCCCTGATAGGAGAGAAGCAGAAACAGAATTCCTATTTTCTTTACTGATTGTAAATATATCTATGCTTAGAGCTGGTATTCAGCAGTCTGAATTTGTTAAGAAAATCTGCAATTACTTCCTGGCCAAATTCCCTTTCCCTTGCTCCAATGGAAGAGGTCTTCTGTTTCCAACCAGGGAGTGAATCCTGAGTCACCCTGCCATACCAGTGTGGGAGGGGCAGTGGCCTCCATTGCATGGAAGAATATATTTACAACACTTTACTGCAAATATCAGTAGTACTTTTCCACTCTTTCCTGTCTGGTGAATGATGTGTGTCTGCTCTCCAGCATCCATCATATTGTTGTTTCAATTTCCTGTTATCTTGTAGCGTCACTGTAGCATGGACTAAACCCTAGAACTCCCTAAGCTGCCATCTTCTTCCTCCACAAATTTCTCCCTTATTTCTGCAGGACAGATTTGCCAGATAAATCATGTTTGCCTGACAGTTTTCTCTTTCCATACTTCAAATATATCATACCACTCACTGCCTTCTAGCCTCTATGGTGTCAAATGAGATATCAGCACTTAATCTTATTGTTGATTCCTTTTATGTTACTAATCACTTTGGCTTGTTGCTTTCAGAATTCTTTCTTTATCTTTGACATTTGATATTCTGATCATTATGTGTCTCAGAATAGTTATATTAGGATTTATTCTGTTTGAGGCATATTGCTGTCCTTGGATATTTTTATGTCTTTCATAAGAGTTGGAATTTTTTCAGGGATTATTTCCACAAACATTCTTTCTGCCCTTTTTCCCTTCTCTTCTCTTTCTGCTGTATCTATGATGCCTATGTTTCCATGCTTCTGGTTCTAAAACAAATACCTAAGGCACTCCTCAAATTTTTCTCATCTTTTCTTTATCTTTTTACTGACTTATGATTTCAGTTGTACTGTCACCTAGTTCACTGTTTCTTCCTTCTGCGTGTTGGAATCTGCTGCCTTTAGTGTATTTTAATCTCCATTTTGTGACTGTTAGCCCCACAATTTCTCTTTTTCTTTTTAAACTTTTAAATTCTTCTTTATGCTCACACCTTGTCTCTTTAATATCCTTTGGCTCAGTAGCTATATTTTGTTTCACCTTCTTGAATTGATTTTGGTATTTTGTTTGATCTTTGAATTGTTTTCCAAATCCTGAGTCTCCACTGGTATTTTTATTTCTTCCCTTACCTGAACCATATCTTCCTGTTTGTTTCTCAATGTGGCCTGCAATCTTTGCTGATTTATAGGGCACTTGATTTATTTTTTGTTGTTGAATTCAGATCTGAAGGTCAGTTTCTCCCTCTTGTCTAGGGTTCTATTATTGATTGAATTTGTGCTAAAGCTCTTCTTTGACACATGGCCCAAATTCTTCTGGACCTTTAGAATATACCTTGTTTAATTGTTCAGATTTTCTCAGCTTTACTTCATCTGATTCTTGCCCTGGAAATGTGGTAAATTTTAAGATTTTACTTTTGTGCAATTGTTAGATTTCCAGAAGAAAGCTTCCTTTATTCTTTTCCTTCAATAGGAATTCTGATCTGATCTGTTTATTTTTGTGCAGAATTTTCTCACTACATCAGAAGATTTGTTTAAGTCTCTCTCTCTCCCTAATTAACTCTTAATTAATTATCAGTTATGGGACCATTCCTGTCTTATAGCAGTTCATATCACCCCCCATCTTTATGATGTCTTTCCGCATTGGGTGTCTTTCCCATTATGATATCCCACTTCAGAGAACCAGATGGGGTCAATCCAGAAAGGAGGGTCAATCCAGAAGGTGCTGTTTTCCATTTACATGTTCCAACCAACACATAATGGATTGAGTGGGTGTACTTTATAAACAGTTCTGCTGCAGTATGTGTGTCTCTTTTACTTTTTCCCCTGAGGACCCCTTTTTATATGGCACTCCTCAGTTTTTGTGTTACACCCTAGAGCTTTGCACATTTGGGTCTCTGTGACTCTATATACATGAAATTATTACTTGCTGCAGTGAGTGGCTTCATAGTCTGCTTCTGTGGCAGAAAGGAACTGGTCAGGTGGTCTCTGTGACTCCCAAGCTGTGCAGGACCAATTGTGGGGCAGGGATCCAGATTTGCAGTTCTTGGACAGAGAACTTCCACTTGATATTGGAGATTATTTTTATTTTCTTTGTTTTAGCATGAGTGGAGTACTTCTGCAATCTCTATCATCCTCCAGATTTCTAAGCAATGCAAGTTTTCCTTTTATTTTTTGTTTCTGAGGGGAAACTTTCCCAGGGGATGTCTTACATTGCCATGTTGATGTCATCACACATATATTTCATTTTTAGTAATATAAAAATTTTACATGATCACAAGGATGAAAGCAGAAACATAACATAAGGGAAAATACCTAAATATAATTTCCTTTTCATCACAAATCTATCTACTTTTAATTACTTACCTCTATAGTCAGTGTTAGATGATAGATGGTATCCATAAATGTTCCCCCATATTTTAATTTTCTGGACTCCTTCATCAATTCAGTTCATTATTTTTAATGTCAGCAGGATTGATATTGAAGATAGACATTTTCACGTTACCATATTGAGATAATGTTAATCAGTACCATGAGCAAGTTTGTCCTTGAACAAGATTTTAAATTTTTATTATTATTTGTAGTGTTTAGAAATACACTTTCTAGCTTTGCTCTCCAATATGGCAGGAGCTTGTGATGGCAATTTTATTCATTAAAATTAACTAAAATCAAAAATTCATTTATTCAATCAGACCAGTCATATTTCAAGGGCTCAATAATGAAACTTGCCTAACAGCTATCATATTGGATAGTGCATTTACAGAACATCATCAACCTTTTAAGTTCTATTGGATAGCTGTTTCTTGGCTTTCTTTAAAAATGATGACTTTCCTGATCTGTTATAATATTAAAAGTCTCAAAGTGGTCTGCAGGGATGTAACTACATTACACCTATAAAACAGAACAAATTTTCCCCTTGAGATGCCTCTATTTTATGTAAGCATGCTGTATTGTGAATGAGCTTTCCAATTTCATGAACCTCTCTGGCAGGAGTATGAAGGAAGCTCCTAGGAATCACAAATTCATTAGTCAGTAGTATCAAAATGATTGTTTGAAAGCAATAAAATTGTCCTTTTCCAGAGTATGGTGGGGGAAAGTCAATAAAATCTCCACTTGATAAAATTTTCAAGTTTGTAGTCATTTTTTGTCTTGCTATTTTTTAACTAAATTTATATTTCAAAGGCAATGAATGGCTAAAATCTGAAAATGGGAAAGATGTGATACAAACAATGCATAATTTTATATTTAAGCACAAATATTCCCTGTAATTTTGGTAATTTTAATTTTTCATTTTGGTTCTTGAGGCCTAGGGCTTGGTAGTTTTCCTTGCAGTTGACAATTCTTTGCTTTTTTTATAGGCTTACTAAATTTGCTTATCCACATCCCTATATTATCTATTGCTATTGATGTGACTAGCTTGTTTTATATTATCTTAGTGGTCCCCATCTTATTCTGGACTCTGAATGAAATAGTACCCATGCACTGAGAGTTTAAATCCCTGATATTTTCATTCTCTGTATCAACACAATCAAAAGTAGCTATAACAACTTACCATCATATTGCTCATCAATAACACTAGGAAATGCAAAGTGGAAGCTATTAGTACTGCCTCCACCTAGAAAATATTAAACAAAAAGCAATATTGTTTTCTAGAGGGATTGTAGAAATTAGTGCCAATATCAAAACTTGAAGGATGCTGGAGTATTGATTTCCACCACATCCACAATCACTTCTTCCATTTTGTCTATGGAGAAACCAGATAAATTTTGGAGGATTATAGTGGAATATCATAAGCTTAACATGATGGTGACTTCAATTGCTGCTGCTTTTTCAGATGTGACATTGTTGCTTGAGAATTTCAACATATCCCCAGGTATCTAGTAGTTAGCTATTGATATGACAAAAGTTTTTATTCTTTATACCTCTTAGTAAGGACTACCAGAAACTAAAATACACCTTCATTGTCCTACTCTGGGGTATAAGAACTCTCCAGCCCTATGGTATAATCTAATCCCTGGGGAAATTGTTCACCTTTGCCTTCTACAAGGCATCACACTGGTCCATTATATTGATGACATTGTGCTGATTGGATCTAGTGAGCAAGGGGTAGCAACTACTCTTGATTTATCCCTAAGTTATTTGCAACCCACAGGACAGGGTAGAAAATAAATCTAGCAAAAATTCCAGGCACTTCTATCTCAGTGAAGTTTCTAGGATTTAGTGATGTGGGACATGTTGATATATCCTTTCTTAAGGTGAAGAATGAGTAATTACTTCTGGATGTTCTCACAACCAAAAGAAAGTGCCATGAATTCTTGTGGTCTGCTGGATTTTGGAGGCAACACCAATGATTCTTATATTTGCCTGCTTTATGTTGTCCATTATATCCTTGAGATCTGTTATGATGTTTTTTTATTTTTCCCCCATTTTTTTTTTGTTCTTTCACTATCCATTCTGCCCTCTTCAAGCTCACTGATTCTCTCCTCAGTTTTCTCTAATCTAGTACTGTGTGTATCCAGAATATTTTTAATTTGATCAGCAGTTTATTTTATGTCCATAAGATATTCTTTTTTTTTAAATTTATTCTTGCAAATTCTTCTTTATGCTCTTCTAGGGTCTTCTTTATATCCCTTATATCCTGTGCCATGATTGCATTGTTTGTCATTAGTTCTTTGATTAATTGCTCCAAGTACTGTGTCTCCTTTGATATTTTGATTTGGGCGTTTGGGTTTCGGTTATCCATACTTTCTGGTTTCTTCATATGCTTTAAAATTTTCTGTTGTTTTTGTCCTGTTGGCATTTGCTTATCTTGATAGGGTTCTTTTAGCATATTCTGGCTTATTTGAACAATTATCTTTAATTTGTCAGAGTTACAGTTGGTGGAATGCACTTTCTCTGACTTACCAGCAGGTGGTGCCCTTAAGCCATCTGTTACACTTCAGCCAGTTCTCCTCAACATTGTCTGTGTGGTGAGTGGTGGTCTGAATCTTGTGGGGGTCCAATCAGTGCACCATATTTCTGTCTGTAGTTGTTGCTGCCCACCCTGAATGTGGGGGGGTGTGTCTTAGCAGTAATGGGGGGACAGCAGCTTTATTAATCAAATCTCCCAGGTGTTTCTGGAGACTTAAAGTTTCAGGAGTCCAAACCTTCAGCTCAGTCTTCCCACAGTCTGTCTCTACTGTGGACCCACAAATCTCTGGTATTGATGTAGGGCTCCTGGGACTTCTGTGCATGTCCTGCTTCCAAGCTGTGCCCTCCAAGGGCCTCCACTAAGGGAAGACTGCACAATGTCAGAGATGAGCACAGTCCCTAAGGGAAGCTCTGGTGCACTGCACCACAAAGGGGCATTCCCAGCCCACTAAGAGGATGGCTGTACAGGGTCTGGTAAATTCCCCTTTCATCAGACTCTGCCTTCCTAGATCTGGAACAATTAGCTGTGGGTGTGCAAAAGGCTATTGTCTATGCCAGATACTGAGGCAGGTGCACAGGGTTTGGAAAGCACTACCCACCATGCTTGACTGTGTGGCATAGTTCTGGGCCATGGTGCCATGCAACCCACTGGAAAAATGTCTGTATAGGGAGTGGTAATTTCCCCCTTTCATGGACTTCTGTCTTCCTTTCTTTAGGAAAATTAGCTGTGGGTGTGGCCATGCCAGATACTGAGGTGGGTGCATGGGGAGTGGAAAGCACCTCCTGCTGCACTTCACTGTGTGGCATAGCTTTGGGCCACAGCACCAGGCAGGGACATTCCCAGCCCACTGAAAAGATGGGGCATGGTAATTTCTCCCTTTCATGGACCTCTGCCTTCCTAGCTCTGGGACAATTAGCTGCAGGTGTGTGAAAGGCTATCATCCACACCAGATACTGAGGTGGGTGCATGGGGTGTGGAAAGCAGTTCCCATCACACTTGACTTCACAGTATATTTCTGGGCCATGGCATCATGTAGAGGCATTCCCAGCCTACTGAAAAGATGAATGTATGGGGCATGGGTAATTTTCCCCTTTTGTGAACCTCTGCCTTATTTGCCCTGGGATAATAAGCTGTGGGTGAGTGAAAGGCTATCATCCACACCAATTACTAAAGTGGGTGCTTGGGGTGTGGAAGGGGCTCCCCACCTCACACAACTGTGTGGCACTTGCTGCCAGATCTGCCGCCATTTTTGAGTTTTTAATCTAATCCATCTTCAAATGCCAACCCCTGGTTTCTCCCCACTGTGGTGTGGCTGCCAATTCTCAAGCAGCCTCACTCACTCATTTCTAAAGACAGACTTTCAGTTTCACAAAGTGCACAGTCCCTGTGGGTTTAGCAGAACTTGTCCAGCTGGTGCAGTGCTGGAACTGGTATTCTGGAGCACTTTCTGTCTTTTATCTAGTGTTTTTCATGGGGACTTTTTTGCCCTTTCTCTCCTAATTTGCCATGCTCCCTCTAACTGTTTATCTATTTTTGATATTAAATCCTTATCAGATATTTATTTCCAACTATTTTCTCCAATACTGTGGACTGCCCTTTCACTTTCTTGATAATGTTCTTTGATATATATGAGTTTTTAATTTTGATGAAGTGCATTTTATCTATATTTTTGTTACTTGTCCTTTTGGTGTTATAGCCAAGTAAACAGTGCCAAAGCAATTGCCATGAAAGTTTCTTCACCTATTTCCTGCATCAATCACTTTGTCTCAGAGAATTTAAAATTCCCATTCTGCTCCAGCACAAAACAGTGGAAAAGCACACAGAAGGTGCTCAATGAATGCCATAAAACTGAAAATATCCTATAAGTTTGTGACATTAACCTAATAATAATATTAATAATTTATCTTAACTTCAAAGTTCAAACAGAATATGTAAAGTACCTTGCAAGGGGTTTGCAACATAGAAACATATCAAAAAAGGAAGATAATTTGAGGTTTGAATTCTGAGATATCCAACTCATTCCCCTTATTTTTAAGAGGAATTTGATAAAATAATAACTTTCTAGAAATGATTGTCTACATGGTCAAAAATTGCAAGCTAAACAAATATTTCAGTCTTAAAATCCACAAGAATAATTCCTAGTATTAATGTTGACTTCTGGGTTTTGAAATACCTACTTTGCAGCCTTGCAGAGTTCCAAGTTGATGAGTACTTTAGTGTCCATCAAGAATTCTAGATGCCTTTCATACACCTTCATGCAATGATTAAGGAATCTGTAGTGTATCCTGATGGAGACTTCAGGAGACAGGACCTCTAGGTATTCTAAAGTCTGGAATTTCTTGTCCTTCACCTCACCTTCAGTTTCAGTTGCAGCACTCTCTTTCAAGTTTTGAGCTCAGATAAGAAAAGAGCACCTATAACTCCAAGGAGTCCTCTCTTCATTCGAAAAGATGATGTCAATGGCATTCACTTTGTTTTACACCACACAGGTGTAATATTCACCAAAGTTTGCAGTAAGCTTGGAGTACCTTATGGTTCTTATCTCCATCATTCTGTACCTGAGAGTTGAAAGCCATTTCTTAAATATTATTGGGTTCTGAGTACACCCAAGTGCTGAAAATTTTTCTTGGGTTCTACACTGGAGAACATTTGTACAGTCAGGGAAATATCCCTTAACCTTTCTCTCCCATCTAGCTCAGTATGAAACACTCATCCTATTAGGTGAACTTCCTTGAAGAAAAACTTCCTCCTATTAAAGTGGGAGTCTTGACTTAATTAAATTATAAACTTCCTATATCAAATGTTTATTGCAGTAAAATCTGGGCAATGCTGAACTTTTCTAAGGACATGCTTTTGAATTTTCTTAATAGTGGGAGAAGTAATTACGTGTTATCATTCTAGTTACACACATTTTCCTTGTCAGCTCCTTGAAGTTCCTTTCTGGTAAGTTGTATAGTTATGATCTCTTTGACCACCACCTTCATACCCCTAAGAATGGCAAGCCAGGGCAGCAGGTACTTATTCTGCCTGACCATAGTCCTTGATTTAAGGAAGAACAGTTGCCATCTCAGGTAATGGCATGATGCACAGTTTTATGTATTTTTAAGAGAAAAATGATAGCTATCTTTTGCTGTTTTAATTTAGGACTACTGGGGTTAAAGCACCATCAAAAAGGCAATAATTTAACAAAATGCCTGTTCTTCATGTTTTTAAATATACAACATTCCAAATTGTAGACAAAATAAGAGCAAAGTAGGCAAATTTTATTGTCATGATTTTGCTGGGCTAGTTGGTGGCAGAACCAAGACCTCACATAGACACAAGTGATCAAATTTAGATAGTGATCTTACCTCCATGTGACACTGTAGGTCCTAAATTGTGTGTGGGTGTGTTAATAGATGATTTATATAGTGTAAACATTTAAAATACACCACAATATAATCCTTCTTTGGGCATTGCTTTATTGATTTGTTATTTTACAATATGAGGTGCTAAAATTTATATATTTATGTATAGTCCAAACATATCCCAACTTCTTGGAAACCCTGAGGGCAGAGGCAGAGCCTCAGGAGGGAGGAAGCCAAACTGAGGCAGCATCATACAGAGGGAAAAATTTTGGGCAAACAGATGAAGGTTTGTATTGTGCCTCAACTGTTGTCCAGCCCCAGGCAGACTCTGATATCTCAAGGCTACTCACTCCAACTGCTCCTGAATGGGGCAGTGTTGCTGCACTGCTTCTGTGCTCCCCATTCTGTGCTCTTGGAGAGCCAGCAGAGGCCATGTGGGAAGAGCTGTGTGCATCCATTTTTCCTTTCATTTTCTTCTCTCCTGGTCTCATCCAAAAAGTGTCAGATCATGGACACCATTGTCTACAGACCTACCCACTCTGTTCTCAACATGTTTAGGGCCCATTTCAACCTGGGAACCCATTAAAACAATTGCAGGATACAGTCCTGTGGACATAAACCATAAAAATAAATACTCAATGTTTACCATTTCAAAGTTGGTAAAGGAGAAGTAATCTGTGGGGATGGGGAAATTCCCGAGGAAAGTCAGAAGGAATACACTGGTCCTCACAGAAGGACCTCCACTGTCCTCAATCCCCTTGGTACAGGACTTGACAGGGGACTCAATCCTGGATTTAGACCTCTCTGAGCTCTGTATGCACAATCAGGAACAGACTCATGACAGTCATTTTCCTCCAAGTTAAACACTTGCATCATGATGTTTCCATCCCTTTTTCACATCCTTGGCTGAGTGATCCTTGGCCGTTAAGGTTTGGCTGCAAGGCAAGTCCAACCTCCTAAAGGAGTCTGGATCCAGCCAGTATGAGGAGAAGGAGCCCCCTTCCCTCTGTGGGGTTTGGGTGGGTGTTTCTAGCCTTTGCAACACCCTACTGCAGAGATCTCTTGAAGTTGATGGAGTCCAGGAAGATTCCAGGTGTGTGGCTTGTGGGTAGGATGGATGCCTGAATTGCCTCTTTATTCACCACCCTCCAAAGCTGCAGAAAACTGGGACTTAAGGACTTTCAGGAGAGCCTGTTCTGTTACAGGCTTTGAAAGTGACCTGGCCTGATATCTCAGTGAGTTTCTGTGCAAATTAAAAACAGACCAAATCACTTTGTGTGTGTGTGTGTGTGTGTGTGTGTGTGTGTGTGGTGAAATATAGATAGTTGTGGGAGTAACCTTTGTAACAAAGGTATGTTTTAGCCTTGTTTAAGGTCTTTCATGATAATGATCAGTTTATTTTCAGGGGCTTACTATAGGTGACAGATCACTGGACCAGGTGTACCTAGGCCTGGTTGGGTTTCTTAACTGACACATGGGCATGCGTCTCATCTTCTGTATACCTTACGTTTCTTCATTGAAAATATGTTGATTGACAATGCTTGGTTTCTTTGTGGAATTTTTTTTATTTTTAATTAATTGGAATCAAAATAATATAAGCTCCCTCAAAGGAAAGCCATCATTTGCTTTGTCTGCCAATGTAATCCCATTGCTTAGAAGAGTGTGTGATATGTAGTAGGTCCACAAGTTATAGCAATTGAAATAACAAAGCATTATCAAATAAACTTAAAAGTTAGAATAATAGAAACTAAGAAAAAATTTTATACCCAAAAATCACAAATTTAGTTAACAGGTAGATTTAAATAATCCCCCCAATTGTGGGAGGATACCCATATGGATACTGTGCTATATGAAAAGTTTAGACAAACTCCCTTTGATATTTTGAGTGACTTTCCCAGAGAGCCTTCTGATTAGAAAAGTAAAAGGCAGAGAGGTCAAAGATCTAAAGATTCCATACTTTTAGTGATGTGAGGTTTTATGTGTTTAAGGTAGTAAACACAAATATATTTTGTATTTAGGTGACAGTATGTTAAAGCTTTTTATCCAGGTTATTCACCAGAGCTTTATTTCCTAAAAAATGCTGGAAATGGTGTTTCATCTTTGGAGAGCAGCCAACCACCCTGACAGTTTTCTGTTCTCCAAAGCAGTCTGATATTCTTCACAGCATATTTCCTCTGGGGGAAATGCATTCACATCAGATACAAGCCTTGCTAAAAGAACTTGTATAGTTGGTTGAGGAAGTATCAAGGACATGTGACCTGTTGCAACAGTGTAACTCTTCTTGTGTGTGAAGTACCTTTTATATATTCAAAATAAACCAATGGAACCTTGTACTGGTGATCTTTGTCACATCACTGGCAATAATATTTCCTATTTTTAAAATGAAACCTCATATTTGAAGCAGACATCAACATATGCTCACAGAGTGATCCTTAGACTCTACTATGTTGTTCCAAAGAGTGGAAAATGCCCAGAATTTCTTTACAGTTTTTGCTTTTTTTTCCATTTTGTTCATTTTCCTTAAAGTTTATTAACATTTCAACCCAAAAGACTACCTGAAAAAAACTAATGCTACAACTTTTTTCAGTAAAAGTATAATATCTATAAGACAAAATGTATGGCACTATTACAAGGAATTAATAGAGTGTAATTTGAGGTAATGTACCTATTGCAAACTATGGACTGTAATTAACAGTCATATCTTAATATTCTTTCATCAACAGTAACAAATGTGCCATACCAATATTATGGATCAGTAATAGGGGAGATAAGAGGTATGGGAGGATATTGGTCTTCTTTTTATTTCCTTTATGAGTGATAAAATCATTCTAAAATTGATCTTGGTGATGTACCTATGGCTATGTGATTATACTGTGAGTCAGTGATTGTATAATTTGGGCTGTTTGTGTGGTGTGTGAATATATCTCAATAAAATTGCATTAAAATTTTTAAAATGCATATTAATATATTTAATTCTAGAAGGCCCAATTTTAGGTGTAAATAGTATATACAGAACAATTATA
The DNA here is from genome assembly GCF_015220235.1 of Choloepus didactylus. NCBI lineage: Eukaryota > Metazoa > Chordata > Mammalia > Pilosa > Megalonychidae > Choloepus > Choloepus didactylus. The sequence goes on from NC_051316.1 coordinate 5,062,787, forward strand.
CTTAACACATTTATGTATAAAAATACTTTTCTGGAAATCACAGTGATGTCAAACTTCAATAAGATCATTAACTGTAGAATCAGTTAAACTAAAATGAGAAAATTAAAAATTGGCTTTATGGAGAAAAAATCCAGGCAGAAGTCTTTCTGCAGTTATTGATGTTCATGGTTCAGGGGTATAAGGCTGAACACAACTTTTAAGTCCCTGAATACTGCAGTTGGAACAGCATGCACAAGACAACAACCTTAGAAGAATGGCATCATCAAGATAGTAGGGAAAGACATTCCAGGGAATGTTTCTCCATAGAGACAACTAATAAAAGGGCACATTCCACCTTCTTGGAACTTTGAAGGATGATAGAGACTGGAGAAAGACTCCACAATTGCTGAATTGAACAAAAATAAAAGAAAACACTAAAGTAGGAGCTCTGCAAGACCTACCAGTCCAGATCCCTTCACCACATCAATCCCACACAGCTGAAGAGTCACATAGTGGCAGCCCTCTGGCCTGGTCACTTCCTGCCATGGTTGCTTACCACAGAGGCACCCTAAGCAGTGACTCAGAGCCCATGTATATTAAGTCATGGGAGCCCAAGTCCACAATGTCCCAAGGCTGGACCCAAGTAGTTGCCAAGCATGAACATGTACTGCAGCTGCCAATAAACCCCATGGGAGACAGGGTGTAAAAATCCTCTTCCCCAAGACCAGGATGGGCATAATCAACCACATATTGCAGCTTTTGATTAGTGAATTCAGATCACTTGAGGTCCAGCTCTGAGGGCAGCTATGCTTTCAACCCACTCTGGACAAAGTTGACAGTGGGCATTGTTTCAACTCCACCTGGAAAAAGGTGTTGGTAGCCATTGTTTCTACCCTTAAAGACAGGGGCAGAGGCAGAGGAGAATTAAAGATGCAGCACTCACTCAATGTTTTGGGGGACAGTTAACTGAAGAGCTGTATTTTCTGGGCAGAGCAGAAAAGCTCACATTTGGGGACAAATTGAAAAAGTTTTGACACCCTTCCTGTTCACCTCCCCAGGGCAGTTTGGAGCACTTCTGTGCTCATTTTATGCATCCCCGGCCCCACTTTGGATGGGAAGCAAAGACTTAGAAAAGTCCTTTCTCAGGTGAGACTCCTCTCAGAATTTTCCCTCTAGGAAAAATCAGCTAGAGACAATGAAAGGACTGTAAAATCCACAGAACCAAAGTTTAGGACAAATTCCTATCTGCTTTGAAAACCTGGGAAAGGGATATCTGAAGGGGAACAAACACCTGTAAAGTTTGGTGCTCCAATACAACTAAAAAGCAAAAGCCCAGGACAAGACAAAAGCCCAGAAAAACAGGGAAATCCCTGCACACTTCACTCAACTTTGGCAGACTTTTCTGAGAGGAGGTTGAAGCTCAAGAATATATCTGCCTTATCACCAGCTGGTTGCAAAACAAGAAACAGACATCTCAGGGAATAAATCCCAGAGTAAACATTTTTAAATTTTGAAATATAGATTGTGTGAAAATACAGTTCAAGACAAACAAAGAAACAGGGGATGGTGGTGTATCCAAAGGAAGAGGATAAAAATACAGGAAACACCAATGAAGAAAATGAGAATGGAGGCATGCCAAAAAAAGCCTTTTAAAAACTGATCATAAAAATCCTCAAGAAGATGAAGTAAAATACAGGGAAAGAACTACATAATATCAGGGAAACAATAAATGAACCATATCAGAGTCTAAGTAAAAACATTCAATTTTAAAAAGTAACCAAACAGAACAACTGGAATTAAAACCACAATAACTGAAATGAAAATTGCCCAGGAGAATTTCAAAAATAAATTTGAGCTAGCAGAAGATCAGTGAATTTGAAGTGAAGACACTTGAAATAAGTCAGGCTGATAAGGAGAAAGATAAAAGAAATATTAAAGAGAAAAAACAGTCTGAGAGAGCTATGGGAGACCATCAAGCACACCAATAAATACATTGAGAGACTCAGAAGGAAGAGAAAGAAAGGGACAGGAGGAATCATCAAAGAAACAATGACAGAGTACCTCCCAAACTAGCAAAAGATGTGAATATGCACATCCAGGAAGCTCAGAGAACAAAAAACAAGATAAATATGAAGAAAAACACATCACATCATATATACATATATATACACATATATATGTTATTCATTGTCATTGAGATATATTCACATACCATGCAGTCATACAAAGCATACATTCAATTGTTTACAGTACCATTATATAGTTGTGCATTCATCACCAAAATTAATTTTTGAACATTTCCTTTACCACATGCACAAAAATCATGAGTAAAATTAAAGTGCAAAAGAACAATTAAAGTTAAAAAGAACACTGGGTGCTTTTTATTTTTTTTGCCCCCATTTTTCTCCTCATTCATCCACACACTGGACAAAGGGGAGTGAGGTCCATAAGACTTTCCCAATCACATTGTCACCTCTCATAAGCTACATTTTTACACAGTCATCTTCAAGACTCATGGGTTCTGGGTTGTAGTTTGATAGTTTCAGGTATTTACTGCTGGCTATTCCAATTCATTAGAACCTAAAAAGGGATGTCCATATTGTGCATAAGAGTGCCCAGCAGAGTAACCTCTTGGCTCCTTTTGGAATCTGTCTGCCACTGAAGGTTATCTCATTTCCTTTCACATCCCCCTTTTGGTCAAAGAAGATGTACTCCATCCCACAATGCTGGGTCTAGATTCCTCCCCAGGAGTCATATTCCACATTGTCAGGAGATTCACTTCCATGGGTGTTAGATCCCACATGGGGGGAGGGCAGTGATTCCACCTGCCTAGCTGGCTTAGCTAGTGAGAGAGGGTCACATCTGAGCAACAAAGACGCACAAAGGAGGAAGCACTTAGGCACAATTATTGGGAGGTCTAGCCCCTCCTTTGCAGCAACAGTCTTGCCAAGGGCAAGCCCTGTGGTAGAGAGCTCAACCCATCAAACCACCAGTACCCTATGTCTTCGAGCACATGAGCAATCATCAAGGTTGGGAAGCCAAAAACTCCTGAATTCCCCACCAGCTCCTCAAGGGGGCTCTGCATATTTTGTTCATTGATTTTTTTAAATTAAATCTTTTTTTAAATTAATGATACCAAAAAAATAAGACAAAACATATCACACAAAAAAATACTTCAAATACACCATAACATAACAAAGGAGTAAGAAAAAGACAACTAACCTAAAATGACTACTTCCAACATGTTCCTACTTTACCCCATGAAAATAACCTAATATAGCCACATTTCTGTGAACTTGTTAATACCATACCAATCAGAAATGAACAAATAGTCATTTCTGGGCATTCTCAGAATATTAAATTTACCCATGATATCTTAGCTGTTCTTATTTGGTTATCATTCCCCCTCCATTAATTACTCTCTATCACTAGTTCCCCTACATTCTACATTATAAACCATTTATTTTACATTATTCAATATTCACATTAGTGGTAACAGAATATTTCTCTTTTTGTGCCCGGCTTATTTCACTCATCATTATGTCTTCAAGGTTCATCTAAGTAGTCATGTTTGATGACATCATTCCTTCTAATTGCTGCATGGTATTCCATTCTGTGTATATACCACATTATATTTAGCCAGTCATCTGTTGAAGGACATTTGGGTTGTCTCCATCTCTTGGCAATTGTGAATAATGCTGCTATTAACATTGGCATTCAGATATCTGTCATGTCACTGCTTTCAGAACCTCTGGGTATATACGGAGAAGTGTAATCACTGGATCGAAGGGTAACTCTATATCTAGTTTTCTAAGTAACTGCCAGACTGACTTTCAGAGTGACTGAACCATTAAACAGTCCCACCAACATGTATAAGAGTTCCAATTTCTCCACATCCTCTCCAGCATTTGTAGTTTCCTGTTTGTTTAATGACAGCCATTCTAATTGCTGTGAGATGTTATCTCATGGTGGTCTTAATTTGCATTTCTCTAATAGCCAGTGAAGCTGAAAACTTTTTCATGTGGTTCTTGACCATTTTTATTTCCTCTTCAGAGAAATATCTTTTCATATTTTTTACCCATTTTAAAATTGAGCTGTCTGTACTATTGTCATTGAGTTGTAGGTTTTCTTTATATATGCAAGATATCAGTTTTTTGACAGATACATGGTTTCCAAATTTATTTTCCATTGAGTTGGCAGCCTCTTCACCTTTTTGACAAATTCCTTTGATGTACAGAAACTTCTAAGCTTGAGGAGTTCCCATTTACTATTTTTTTCTTTTGTTGCTTGTGCTATGGGTGTAAGGTCTAGGAAGTGGCCACCTAATACAAGGTCTTGAAGATGTTTCCCTACATTATCTACTAAGAATTTGATGGCACTGTCTTTTATATTGAGAACTTTGATCCATTTTGAGTTAATTTTTGTGGAGGTTGTGAGGTAAGGGTCCTCTTTCATTATTTTGGACATGGATATCCAACTCTCCCAGCCCCATTTGTTGAAAAGACTGTTATGTCCCAGTTCAGAGGCTTTGGGGGCCATATCAAAGATCAGTCAGCCATAGATCTAGGGGTCTATCTCTGAATTATCAATGTGATTCCATTGATCAATATGTGTATCTTTGTGCCAGATTCATGTTGTTTTGACTACTGTGGCTTTATATTAAGCTTCAAAGCCAGGAAGTGTAAGTCCTCCCACTTCATTTTTTTAAAAGCATTTTTAGCATTTTGAGGCATATTCCCTTTCCAAATAAATTTAGCTAGCTTTTACAAGTCAGCAAGGTAGGTTGTTGGAATTTTTATTGGGATTGCATTAAATCTGCAGATGAGTTTGGGTAGAATTGACATCTTAATGACATTTAGACTTCCTATCCATGAACATGGAATGTTTTTCCATCTTTTAAGTTACCTTTATACTTCTTTTGGTAAAGTTATGTAGTTTCCTTTATATGGGTCTTTTACATCTTTGGCTAAGTTTATTCCTAGGTACTTGATTTCTTTAGTTGCTCTTGAAAATGGTATCTTTTTCTTGAGTGTCTCTTCACTTTGTTCATTTCTAGCATATAGAAATATTACTGACTTATGTGCATCAATCTTGTACCCTGCTACTTTGCTAAATTCGTTTATCAGCTATAGTAGCTGTATCATCAATTTCTCAGGGTTTTCCAGGTATAACATCATAACATCTGCAAATAATGACAGTTTTACTGCTTCCTTTCAAATTTGGATGATTTTTATTTCTTTGTCCTCCTGGATTGCCCTGGCTAGCACTTGTAGCACAATGTTGAATAATAGTGGTGATGGTGGGCATCCTTGTCTCATTCCTGGTCTTAAAGGGAAGGCTTTCAGTCTCTCACCATTGAGTATTATGTTGGCTGTGTGCTTTTCATATTTGCTCTTTATCATACTGAGGAAGTTTCCTACAATTCCTAACTTTTGAAGTGTTTTTATCAAAAAGGGATGGATTTTGTTGAATGCTTTTTCAACATTATTGAGATGATAATTTGATTATTCTCTTTTGATTTGTTAATGTGTTGTAATACATTGATGTTCTTAACCTGAATCATCCTTGCATGCCTGGAATGAACCCCACTTGGTCATCATGTATGACTTTTTTTTTTTTAATTCAGTTTTATTGAAATATATTCACAAACCATACAGTCATCCGTGGTGTACAATCAACTGTTCACAGTATGATCATATAGTTATGCATTCATCACCACAATCTATTTCTGAACATTTTCCTTACATCAGAAAGAATCAGAATAAGAATAAAAAATAAAAGTGAAAAGAGAATACCCAAACCATCCCCCCATCCCACCCTATTTGTCATTTAGTTTTTACTCCCATTTTTCTACTGATTTTTTTTTAATTTTTTAACTTTGTTTATCAAAAAATTAAAAACAAACAGGCAAACAACAACCAAAAAAACACCACAACATTTCAAACAAAGCAATGGATTAAGGAAAACAAATAACCTAACATAACTATTTTGCTTCCAATATGTTCCTACCATACCCCAAGAAAATTAATAAACCATGTCCAAACAGAGGAGTAAGAAAAACAAATAATCTAAAATAACTACATTGCTTCCAACATGTTCCTACCATACCCCAAGAAAATTAACAACCCCTAAGAAAACAAAGGAATAAGAGAAAAAAAAAAAACCTAAAATAACTCTATTGCTTCCAACACGATCTTACTATATCCAAGAAAGTTTACAAAACATAATTATTCCTGAGCATTCCCATAACATTGAGATTACCCTCCATAGTTTATCTGTTCTTATTAGATTATCATTCCCCCTCCACTAATTGGTATCTCTAGGTCCCCTACATTCTACAGTATAAAACATTGTACATTTTTCACAGAATTCACATTAGTGGTAACATACAATATCTCTCTTTTTGTGCCTGGCTTATTTTGCACAGCATTATGTCTTTTTTTTTTTTTTTAATCTTCATTTTATTGAGATATATTCATATACCATGCAGTCATACAAAACAAATCGTACTTTCGATTGTTCACAGTACCATTACATAGTTGTACATTCATCACCCAAATCAATCCCTGACACCTTCATTAGCACACACACAAGAATAACAAGAATAATAATTAGAGTGAAAAAGAGCAATTGAAGTAAAAAAGAACACTGGGTACCTTTGTCTGTTTGTTTCCTTCCCCTATTTTTCTACTCATCCATCCATAAACTAGACGAAGTGGAGTGTGGTCCTTATGGCTTTCCCAATCCCATTGTCACCCCTCATAAGCTACATTTTTATACAACTGTCTTTGAGATTCATGGGTTCTGGGTTGTAGTTTGATAGTTTCAGGTATCCACCACCAGCTACCCCAATTCTTTAGAACCTAAAAAGGGTTGTCTAAAGTGTGCATAAGAGTGCCCACCAGAGTGACCTCTCGGCTCCTTTTGGATTCTCTCTGCCACTGAAGCTTATTTCATTTCCTTTCACATCCCCCTTTTGGTCAAGAAGATGTTCTCCGTCCCACGCTGCCAGGTCTACATTCCTCCCCAGGAGTCATATTCCACGTTGCCAGGGAGAATCACTCCCCTGGGTGTCTGATCCCACGTAGTGGGGAGGGCAGTGATTTCACCTTTCAAGTTGGCTTAGCTAGAGAGACAGGGCCACATCTGAGCAACAAAGAGGCATTCGGGAGGAGGCGCTTAGGCACAACCATAGAGAGGCCTAGCCTCTCCTTTGCAGCAACCGTCTTCCCAAGGGTAAAACCTGTGGTAGAGGGCCCAACCCATTAAATCACCAGTCCCCTATGTCTGTGGTCATGTTAGCAACCATGGAGGTGGGGTAGGCGAATACCCCTGCATTCCCCACAGGCTCCTCAAGGGGGCACTAAATCTTTTTTTTTCATTGTTTTTTTTTTTTTTAACTTTCCCTTCTTTTTTAAATCAACTGTATGAAAAAAAAGTTAAAAAGAAAACAAACATACAATAAAAGAACATTTCAAAGAGAACATAACAAGGGAGTAAGAAAAAGACAACTAACCTAAGATAACTGCTTAACTTCCAACATGTTCCTACTTTACCCCAAGAAAGTTACCTAATATAGCAACATTTCTGTGAACTTGCTCCTACTATATCCTTCAGAAATTAACAGACCATAGTCATTCCTGGGCATCCCCAGAATGTTAAATAGCTTATCTGTTCTTCTTGGATTATTGTTCCCCATTCCTTAATTGCTCTCTACTGCTAGTTCCCCTACATTCTACATTATAAGCCATTTGTTTAACATTTTTCAAAGTTCACATTAGTGGTAGCATATAATATTTCTCTTTTTGTGCCTGGCTTATTTCGCTTAGCATTATGTCCTAAAGGTTCATCCATGTTGTCATATGTTTCACGAGATCGTTCCTTCTTACTGCCACGTAGTATTCCATCGTGTGTATATACCACATTTTATTTATCCACTCATCTGTTGAAGGACATTTGGGTTGTTTCCATCTTTTGGCAATTGTGAATAATGCTGCTATGAATATTGGCGTGCAGATATCTGTTCGTGCCACTGCTTTCCGATCTTCTGGGTATATACCGAGAAGTGCAATCACTGGATCGAATGGTAACTCTATATCTAGTTTTCTAAGGAACTGCCAGACTGACTCCCAGAGTGGCTGAACCATTATACAGTCCCACCAACAGTGAATAAGAGTTCCAATTTCTCCACATCCCCTCCAGCATTTGTAGTTTTCTGTTTGTTTAATGGCAGCCATTCTAACTGGTGTTAGATGGTATCTCATTGTGGTCTTAATTTGCATCTCTCTAATAGCTAGTGAAGCTGAACATTTTTTCATGTGTTTCTTGCCCATTTGTATTTCCTCTTCAGAGAACTGTCTTTTCATGTCTTTTGCCCATTTTATGATTGGGCCGGCTGTACTATTGTCATTGAGTTGTAGGATTTCTTTATATATGCAAGATATCAGTCTTTTGTCAGATACATGGTTTCCAAAAATTTTTTCCCATTGAGTTGGCTGCCTCTTTACCTTTTTGAGAAATTCCTTTGAGGTGCAGAAACTTCTAAGCTTGAGGAGTTCCCATTTATCTATTTTCTCTTTTGTTGCTTGTGCTTTGGGTGTAAACTCTAGGAAGTGGCCGCCTAATACAAGGTCTTGAAGATGTTTTCCTACATTATCTTCTAGGAGTTTTATGGTACTTTCTTTTATATTGAGATCTTTGGTCCATTTTGAGTTAATTTTTGTGTAGGGTGTGAGGTAGGGGTCCTCTTTCATTCTTTTGGATATGGATATCCAACTCTCCCAGCCCCATTTATTGAAAAGACCATTATGACTCCGTTCAGTGACTTTGGGGGCCTTATCAAAGAATCTCCCTGGCAACGTGGAATATGACTCCTGGGGAGGAATGTAGACCCGGCATCGTGGGATGGAGAACATCTTCTTGACCAAAAGGGGGATATGAAAGGAAATGAAATAAGCTTCAGTGGCAGAGAGATTCCAAAACGAGCCGAGAGATCACTCTGGTGGGCACTCTTACGCACACTTTAGACAACCTTTTTTAGGTTCTAAAGAACTGGGGTAGCTGGTGGTGGATACCTGAAACTATTAAACTACAAACCAGAACCCATGAATCTCGAAGACAGTTGTATAAAAATGTAGCTTATGAGGGGTGACAGTGGGATTGGGAATGCCATAAGGACCAAACTCCACTTTGTCTAGTTTATGGATGGATGTGTAGAAAAGTAGGGGAAGCAAACAAACAGACAAAGGTACCCAGTGTTCTTTTTTACTTCAATTGCTCTTTTTCACTCTAATTATTATTCTTGTTATTCTTGTGTGTGTGCTAATGAAGGTGTCAGGGATTGATTTGGGTGATGAATGTACAACTATGTAATGGTACTGTAAACAATCGAAAGTACAATTTGTTTTGTATGACTGCTATATCTCAATAAAATGATGATTAAAAAAAAAACAAACAAAAAAAAACAAAAAAACAAACAAACAAAAAAAAAAAAGATCAGTCGGCCATAGATCTGAGGGTCTGTCTCTGAATTCTCAATTCGATTCCATTGATCTATATGTCTATCTTTGTGCCAGTACGATGCTGTTTTGGCAACTGTGGCTTTATAATAAGCTTCAAAGTCAGGGAGTGTAAGTCCTCCCACTTCGTTTTTCTTTTTTAGAGTGTCTTTAGCAATTCGAGGCATCTTCCCTTTCCAAATAAATTTGATAACTAGCTTTTCCAAGTCTGCAAAGTAGGTTGTTGGAATTTTGATTGGGATTGCATTGAATCTGTAGATGAGTTTGGGTAGAATTGACATCTTAATGACATTTAGTCTTCCTATCCATGAACATGGAATATTTTTCCATCTTTTAAGGTCCCCTTCTATTTCTTTTAGTAGAGTTATGTAGTTTTCTTTGTATATGTCTTTTACATCTTTGGTTTAATTGATTCCTAGGTACTTGATTTTTTTAGTTGCTATTGAAAATGGTATCTTTTTCTTGAGTGTCTCTTCAGTTTGTTCATTTCTAGCATATAGAAACATTACTGACTTATGTGCATTAACCTTGTATCCCGCTACTTTGCTAAATTTGTTGATTAGCTCTAGTAGCTGTATCGTCGATTTCTCAGGGTTTTCTAGATATAAGATCATATCATCTGCAAACAATGACAGTTTTACTTCTTCTTTTCCAATTTGGATGCCTTTTATTTATTTGTCTTGCCAGATTGCCCTGGTTAGCACTTCCAGCACAATGTTGAATAACAGTGGTGACAGCGGGCATCCTTGTCTTGTTCCTGATCTTAGAGGGAAGGCTTTCAGTCTCTCACCATTGAGTACTATGCTGGCTGTGGGTTTTTCATATATGCTCTTTATCATGTTGAGGAAGTTTCCTTCAATTCCTACCTTTTGAAGTGTTTTTATCAAGAAGGGATGTTGGATTTTGTCAAATGCTTTTTCAGCATCTATTGAGATGATCAATTGATTTTTCCCTTTTGACTTGTTAATGTATTGTAATACATTGATTGATTTTCTTATGTTGAACCATCCTTGCATGCCTGGAATAAACCCCACTTGGTCATGGTGTATGATTTTTTTAATGTGTCTTTGGATTCAATTTGCAAGTATTTTGTTGAGGATTTTTGCATCTATATTCATTAGGGAGATTGGCCGGTAGTTTTCCTTTTTTGTAGCATCTTTGCCTGGTTTTGGTATTAGATTGATGTTAGCTTCATAAAATGAGTTAGGTAGTGTTCCATTTTCTTCAATGTTTTGAAAGAGTTTGAGTAAGATTGGTGTCAGTTCTTTCTGGAAAGTTTGGTAGAATTCCCCTGTGAAGCCATCTGGCCCTGGGCATTTATTTGTGGGAAGATTTTTGATGACTGATTGGATCTCTTTGCTTGTGATGGGTTGGTTGAGGTCTTCTATTTCTTCTCTGGTCAGTCTAGGTTGTTCATATGTTTCCAGGAAATTGTCCATTTCCTCTATATTATCCAGTTTGTTGCCATACAGTTGATCATAGTATCCTCTTATAATTTTTTTAATTTCTTCAGGATCTGCAGTTATGTCACCTTTTTCATTCATTATTTTGTTTATATGGGTCTTCTCTCGTTTTGATTTTGTCAGTCTAGCTATGGGCTTCTCAATCTTGTTGATCTTCTCAAAGAACCAACTTTTGGTGATATTTATCCTCTCTATTGTTTTTTTGTTCTCTATGTCATTTATTTCTGCTTAATCCTTGTTATTTCTTTTCTTCTACTTGGTTTAGGATTGGTTTGTTGTTCATTTTCTAGCTTCTTCAGTTGATCCATTAGTTCTTTAATTTTGGCTCTTTTTTCCTTTTTAATATATGCGTTTAGTGCTATAAATTTCCCCCTTAGCACTGCTTTTGCTGCATCCTATAGGTTTTGGTATGTTGTGTTCTCATTTTCATTCGTCTCTATATATTTAGCAATTTCTCTTGCTATTTCTTCTTTAACCCACTGATTGTTTAGGAGTGTGTTGTTTAACCTCCAGGTGTTTGTGAATTTTCTAAGTCTCTGATGGTTATTGACTTCTAATTGTATTCCATTGTGGTCAGAGAATGTGCTTTGAATAATTTCAATCTTTTTAAATTTATTGAGGCTTGTTTTATGTCCCAGCATATGATCTATTCTGGAGAAAGTTCCATGAGCACTAGAAAAGTATGTGTATCCTGGTGATTTGGGATGTAATGTCTGTATATGTCTGTTAAATCTAATTCATTTATCAGATTGTTTAGGTTTTCAATTTCCTTATTGGTCTTCTGTCTGGTTGATCTATCTATAGGAGAGAGTGATGTGTTGAAGTCTCCCACAATTATTGTGGAAACATCAATTGCTTCCTTTAGTTTTGCCAGTGTTTCTCTCATGTATTTTGTGGCACCTTGGTTGGGTGCATAGACATTTACGATTGTTATTTCTTCTTGCTGAATTGCCCCTTTTATTAGTACGTAGTGGCCTTCTTTGTCTCTCAAAACATCCCTGCATTTGAAGTCTATTTTATCTGAGATTAATATTGCTACACCTGCTTTCTTTTGGCTGTAGCTTGCATGAAATATTTTTTTCCATCCTTTCACTTTCAGTTTCTTTGTGTCCCTGTGTCTAAGATGAGTCTCTTGTATGCAACATATTGATGGTTCATTTTTTTTGATCCATTCTGTGAATCTATATCTTTTAATTGGGGAGTTTAATCCATTTACTTTACGTTATAACCGTGAAGGCATTTCTTGAATCAGCCATCTTATCCTTTGGTTTATGTTTCTCATATTTTTCCCCTCTGTCTATTTATATCCTTTATTGTACCCATACCGAATCTCTTTAGTACTGAACCTTTCTCCAAGTCTCTCTGTCCTTTCTTTGTTTCTCTGTCTGTAGGGCTCCCTTGAGTATCTCCAGTAGGGCAGGTGTCTTGTTAGCAAATTCTCTCAGCATTTGTTTGTCTGTGAAAAAATTAAGCTCTCCCTCAAATTTGAAGGAGAGCTTTGCTGGATAAAGTATTCTTGGCTGGAAATTTTTCTCACTCAGAATTTTAAATATATCGTGCCACTGCCTTCTCGCCTCCATGGTGGCTGCTCAGTAGTCACTACTTAGTCTTATGCTGTTTCCTTTGTATGTGGTGAATTGCTTTTCTCTTGCTGCTTTCAGAACTTGCTCCTTCTCTTCTGTGTTTGACAGTGTGATCAGTATATGTCTCGGAGTGGGTTTATTTGGATTTATTCTATTTGGAGTTTGCTGAGCATTTATGATTTGTGTATTTATTTTGTTTAGAAGATTTGGGAAGTTTTCCCCAACAATTTCTTTGAATACTCTTCCTAGACCTTTACCCTTTTCTTCCCCTTCTGGGACACCAATGAGTCTTATACTTGGACATTTCATATTATCTATCATATCCCTGAGGTCCATTTCGATTTTTTCAATTTTTTCCCCATTCTTTCTTTTATGCTTTCATTTTCCATTCTGTCATCTTCGAGGTCACTGATTCATTGTTCACCTTCCTCTAATCTTGTACTATGAGTGTCCAGAATCTTTTTAATTTGGTCAACAGTTTCTTTAATTTCCATAAGATCATCCATTTTTTTATTTAGTCTTGCAATGTCTTCTTTATGCTCTTCTAGGGTCTTCTTGATTTCCTTTGTCTCCCGTACTATGGTCTCATTGTTCATCTTTAGTTCTTTGAGTAGCTGCTCTAGGTGCTGTGTCTCTTCTGGTCTTTTGATTTGGGTGCTTGGGCTTGGGTTATCCATATCGTATGTTTTTTTCATATGCTTTATAATTTTCTGTTTTTTTTTGGCCTCGTGGCATTTGCTGAACTTGATAGGGTTCTTTTAGGATTTGTAGACCAATTGAAGTTCTTATCTCTAATTTATCAGATCTACAGCTTCGTGGAGTACACTTTCTCTAACCAACGAGCAGGTGGCGTCCACGAGCCACCTGTTCTCCACAAGCCAGTTCTCCCCTGCTTAGCCTTTTTGGTGAGTGGGGGAGTGAGTCTTGTGGGGTCCAATTGGTGTACCAAGCTTGCGTGTGTAGTTGGTGTTGCCTGCCCTGTATATGGGGCGTGTTTCTGGGCAGTCGAGGGGAGGGGTGGCTCTAACAATCAAATCTCCCTGGTGATCCTAGAGTTTTAAAGCTGCTGCAATAGTCTAATCCTTCAGTTCAGTCCTGCCACAGTTTGTCTCTGCCACTGACCCACAAGTCCTTGGTATTGGCGTATGGCTCCTGAGACTTGCAAGTGGGCCCCTCTTCCAGGCCGTGCACCCCGGGTCCTCTGTTGAGGGATGACTGTGCTATGTCACAGGTGAGTGCCGGCCCCCCAAGGCAGTTCTGGGCTGCTGGGCTGTGTAGGGAGACTCCCAGTCTGCTGAAATGATGGCTGAATGGGGCTTTGTTAATTCACACTGCTCTACCTTCCCAACTCTGGGACAATCAGCTGAGGTTGCAGGGAAGGCTAATGTCCATGCCCAGTTTTGTGGTGTGTGCCTGTTATTTGAAGCACTTCCATCACACTGGGTTGTCTGGGGCAGTTCTGGGCTATGGGGCTGGTGATGTGCAGGAGTGTTTCCTGTCCACCAGGATGATGGCTGTGAGCGGACACCCCCCTTTTCTTGGGAAGTTGTGGTGTTTAGTGAATTTTCTCAGCCACTGGATTATTGTGTTTTGTCTCAGAGCTCTCCTAGTTCTGCTCTTGACTTGACCTGCCCAAATAGCAAGTCTTTGAAGCTTTCTGTATTGGGCTTCTTAAAGTAATTGTTTTAGAAAAAGAAAAAAGGATTAAACACACACACACACACACACACACACACACACACACACACACACACACACACACAAAACGGGCCCTCCTCAGAGATCTAATGGGTTATTGAAATGCTAAGAGACAAAGCAACCAGGGCCATTAAGGAAAGGTCCACAGGGCAGAGAGATCAGCTTTTCTTCAGGATTTGCATATGCGCCTCAGGGTCCTTCCCCTTTCTATGTTCACCAGAATTCCAAAAATCCTCCGCTTTTATTTTGGAGTTTTTCATGTTGTTTTTTTTTTCTATGCCTGTCTCCTCTCTGCTGGGCTGGCTGCTCTCAGATTCTCTGGTGTCTGGTCTCAGTCTATCTATGGTTGGAGTTTGAATCAGTAGAATGTGTTTCCGATAAGGGCTGCCACTGCAGTTCTCCCTTCTCCTTCCTGGAGCTGACAGCCCCTCCTCCCACGGGACTGAGCCTGGCAGGGAGGGGCGCGGGTCCCCTGGCCGCAAAAACTTACAGATTTCACTGATCTCAGCAGTTCCACGTTTTCATGAGTGTTGTATGAAGTATGCCCAAAGTCAGATTGCTCTGTGGTGTCCAGTCCACACAGTTCCTGGCTTTCTACCTACTTTCCTGGAGGAGTAACTAAAACATACAGCTCACCAGTCTGCCATCTTGCCCCGCCTCAAACCATGTTCTTTTGACCCAGTCTTGTAGGTGCATATTTCATGTATGACTTTTTAATGTGCCTTTGGGTTTGATTTGCAAGTACTTTTTTGAGAATATTTGCATCTATATTCATTATGGAGATTGGCCTCTAGTTTTCCTTTTCTGTAACATCTTTGCCTGGTTTTGGTATTAGATTGATGTTAGTTTCATAAAATGTGTTCAGTAGCGTTCCATTTTCTTCCTTGTTTTGAAAGAGTTTGAGTAAGATTGGTGTCCATTCTTTTTGGAAATTTTGGTAGAATTCCCTTGTGAAGCCATCTGGACCTGGGCATTTATTTGTGGGAAGCTTTGATAACTTACTGGACATCTTTACTTGTGATTGCTTGGTTGAGGTCTTCCATTCCTTCTCTTCTCAGTCAAGGTTGTCCATATGTTTCCAGGAAATTGTCCATTTCCTCTACATTATCCAGTTTGTTGGCATAGAGTTGTTCATAGTATCCTTTTAAATTTTTTTAAAATTTCTTCAAGATCTGCAGTAATGTCACCTCTCTCACTCATTATTTTGTTTATATGGGTCTTCTCTCTTTTTTATTTTGTCAGTCTAGGTAGGGGCTTCTCAAACTTTTGATCTTCTCAAAGAACTAACTTTTGGTGTTATTTATCCTCTCTATTGTTTTTTGTTCTCTATGAAATTTATTTTGGCTTTAATCCTTGTTATTTCTTTTCTTCTACTTGGTTTGGGGTTGGTTTGCTGTTCATTTTCTAGCTTCTTCAGTAGCTCCATTAGTTCTTTGATTTTAGTTTTCTTCCTTTTTGATGTATGCATTTAGTTCTATAAATTTCCCCCTCCCAATACCACTTTTGCTACATCCCCTAGGTTTTGATATGTTTTGTTCTCCTTTTTGTTCATCTCTACATATTTAGCAATTTAACTTGATATTTCTTCTTTAACCCACTGATTGTTTAAGAGCATGCTGTTTAACCTCCAGGTATTTGTGAATTTTCTAAGTCTCTGGTGGTTATTGACTTCTAATTGTTATCCATTGTGGGCAGAGTATGAGCTTTGAATAATTTCAATATTTTAAAATTAGCAAAGGCTTGTTTTATGTCCCAACATATGATCTATTCTGGAGAAAGTTCTTTGAGCACTGGAGAAGAATGTGTATCATGGTGATTTGGGATGTAATGTTCTATATATGTCTGCTAAATCCAATTCATTTATCAGATTGCTTAGGTTTTCAATTTCCTTATTGGTCTTCTCTCTGGTTGAGTTATCTACAGAAGAGAGTGATGTGTTGAAGTCTCCCACAATTATTGTGGAAACATCAATTGCTTCCTTCAGTTTTGCCAGTTTTTGTCTCATGTATTTTGTGACACCTTGATTGGGTGCATAAACAATTATGATTGTTATTTCTTCTTGTCTTTGTGGTGAGTGGGGATGTGAGTCTTGTGGGGTCCAATTGGTGTACCAAGCTTGCATGTATAGTTGGTGTTCCCTGCCCTGTCTATGGGGCATGTGTCTGGGTGGTCAGGGAGGGGTGTGGCTCTAACAATCAAATCTCCCTGGTGTTCCTGGATACTTAAAGATGCTGCAGTAGTCTAATCCTTCAGTTCAGTCCTGCCACAGTTTGTCTCTCCCACTGACCCACAAGCCCTTGGTATTAGTGTATGGCCCCTGAGACTTGCAACTGTGTCCCTCTTCTGGGCTGTGTGCCCCCAGGACCTCTGTAGAGGGATGACTGTGCAATGTCACATGTGAGTGCCACCCTGCAAGGCAGTTCTGGGCTCCAGGGCTGTGTAGGGACATTCCCAGTCTGCTGGAAGGATGGCTGAGTGGGGCATGTTAATTCACACTGCTCCACCTTCCCAACTCTGGGACAACCAGCTGAGGGTGCAGGGAAGGCTAATGTCCATGCCCAAACTTGTGGTGTGTGCATGTGTTGCTGGAAACACTTCCTGTCACACTGGGTTGTCTGGGGCAGCTCTGGGCTGTGGAGCTGGTGACTGGCAGGAGTGTTCCCTGCTCACTGGAAAGATGGCTGTGAGGGCCCTTTTCTTGGGAAGTTGTGGTGTTTAGTGAATTTTCTCAGCCACTGGACTTATTGCTTTGTGTCTCAGAGCTCTCTTAGTTCTGCTCTTGTGTTGGGCTGCTTAGAATAATTGTTCTAGAAAAAGTTTTTAAAAAGGGGGGGAAGGGCCCTCCTTGCAGATCTAATGGGCTGTTGGAATGCTAAGAGACAAGGAGATTAGGGCCCTTAAGGGAAGATCCAGAGAGCAGAGAAACCAATTTTTTCAGATAAAGAAACTCATCTTCTGGATTTGCATATGAGCCTGACTCTGCCTGAGCTCTGCCCTTCCCCATTCTATGTTTACCAGAACTCCAAAAAGTCTCTGCTTTTATTTTTGGGTGTTCCTTGCTGTTTTTGCTATCTCTATTTCCTCTCCACCAGGCTGGGCTGCTCCCAGATTCTCCCATGTCTGGTCTCCATCTATGCTTGGAGTTTGGATCAGTAGAATGAGTTTCTGATAAGAGCTGCAACTGCAGTTCTCCCTCCTGGTTCCCAGTGCTGATGGTCTCTCCTCACATGGGACTGAGACTGGCAGGGAAGGGTGTGGGTCCCCTGGTTGTGAAAACCTACAGATTTCACTGATCTCAGCTGTTCCACATATTCATGAGTGTTGCATGAAGTATGCCCAAAGTCAAATTGCTCTGCAATGTCCAGTCCATGCAGTTCCTGGCTTTCTACCTACTGCCCTGGAGGAGTAACTAAAATGTACACCTCACCACTCCATCTTACCCCACCCCCCTCAATTGCATTGTAAATTTTATAAGAAATAGTAGAATTGTATCTTGAGGATACAGTACTATTGGGTTTAGAATTTACCAGTGTAATTACCTTTACCAGAGGTCTTCACTTCTTCATACTATTCCAAGTCACCATCACCTCTCCAATCTTTTCAACCTGAAAAACTCCATTTAGCATTTCTTTTATTTATTAATTTTAGTTTTTATTTATTAAAAAATTAAAAAAACAAATAATTAAAAAACATTTCAAATAAAACCAAAGCAAAGGAATAAATAAAACAAGCTAAAATGACTACATTCCTTCCAACTTGTTCCTACTATACCCCCCAGAAATTAACAAACCATAGTCATTCTTGAGCATACCCATAACATTAAGATTACTCTCCATAACTTATCTGTTCTTATTAGATTGTTGTTCCCCCTACACTATTTGCTGCCTATCACTAGGTCCCCTACATTCTACAATATAAATCATTTATTTTACATTTTTCACAGAGTGCACATTAGTGGTAACATACAATATCTCTCTTTTTGTGCCTGGCTTATTTCATTCAGCATTATGCCTTAAAGTTTCATCAATGTTGTCATATGATTCATGACCTCATTCCTTCTTACTGCTGCATAGTATTCCATTGTGTGCCTATACCACATTTTGTTTATCCATTCATCTGTTGAAGGACATTTGGATTGTTTCTATCTCTTGGCAATTGTGAATAATGCTGCTATGAACATTGGTGTGCAAATAAATGTTCATATCACTGCTTTCAGATCTCTTGGGTATATACAGAGAAGTGAAATTGCTGGATCAGAGTAACACTTTATCTAGTTTCCTAAGGAACTGCCAGACTGTCTTCCAGAGTGGCTGTACCATTATATAGTCCCACAAAGACTGAATAAGTGTTCTGATTTCTCCACATGCTCTCCAGCATTTGTAGTTTCCTGTTTGTTTAATGGCAGCCAGTCTTATTGGTGTGAGATGATATCTCATTTTTGTCTTAATTTGCATCTCCATAATAGCTAGTGAATATAAACATTTTTTCTTGTATTTTTTCTACATTTTTTCCCATTTTATAATTGGGCTGTTTATAGTATTGTTGTTGAGTTGTAGGATTTCTTTATACATGGAAGATATGAGCCTTTTGTCAGATACATGATTTCCAAATTTTTTTCCCATTGAGTTGGCTGCCTCTTCACCTTTTTGAAAAATTCCTTAGAGATACAGAAGCTTTTAAGTTTGAGGAGTTCCTGCTTATCTATTTTTTATTTTGTTGCCTGTGCTTTGGGTGTTGGGGCTAAGAAACATCCTCCTAATATAAGGTCTTGAAGATGTGTCCCTACATTACCTGCTAGGAGTTTTATGGTACTGTCTGATATTGAGATTTTTGATTCACTTTGAGATAATTTTTGTGAAGGGTATGAGGTAGGGGTCCTCTCATTCTTTTGGATATGGATATCCAGCTCTCCCAGCACCATTTAAGGAAGAAACTATGTCCAAGTTCAGTAGTTTTGTGGGCCTTTTCAAAGATCAGTTGACCATATAGCTACAGGTCTATCTCTGAATTCTCAATTTGATTCCATTGATAAATATGTGTATCTTTGTGCCAGTAGCATGCTGTTTTGACTACTGTGCCTTTATATTAAGCAAAGTCAGGGACTGTAAGTCCTCCCACTTTGTTTTTTATTTTTGAGAATGTCTTTAGCAATTTCAGGCATTTTATATTTCCAAATAAATTTCATAACTATCTTTTCCAAGTCTGCAAAGTAGGTTGTTGGAATTTTGATTGGAAATACATTGAATCTGTAGATGCATTTGGGTAGAATTGACATCTTAATGATATTTAGCCTTCCTATCCATGAAAATGGAATGTTTCCCCCATCTTCTTAGGTCTCCTATTTCTTTTAGTAAAGTTAGGAAGATTTCTATGTATAAGTCTTTTACATCCTTAGTTAAGTTTATTCCTAAGGACTTGATTTTTTAGTTGCTATTGAGAATGGAATCTTTTCCTTGAGTGTCTCTTCAGTTAGGTCATTTCTGGTGTATAGGAACATTACTGACTTACGTGCATTAATCTTTTATCCCACTAATTTGCTAAATTTGTTTATTAGCTCAAGTAGCTGTGTCATCAATTTCTCAGGGTTTTCCAAACATAAGAACATGTCACCTGCAAATAATGACAGTTTTACTTCTTCCTTTCCAATTTGGATGCTTCTAATTTCTTTGACTTGCAGGATTGCTCTGGCTAGCACTTGTAACACAATGTTGAATAGCAGTGGTGACAGCAGGCTTCCTTGTCTCATTCCTGCTATTAGAGGGAAGGCTTTCAATCTCTCACTATTGAATAGTATGCTGGCTGTGGGTCTTGAATATGGGTCCTTTATCATATTGAGGAAGTTTCCTTCAATTCCTACTTTTTCAAGTGTTTTTATCAAAAAGGATGCTGGATTTGTTGAATGCTTTTTCAGCATCTATTGAGATGATCATTTGATTTTTCCCTTTTGATTTGTTAATGTGTTGCATTACATTTATTGATTTTCTTATGTTAAACCTGGAATGCCTGGAATGAACCCCATTTGGTCATGGGGTATGATTTTTTTAAATGTGTCTTTGATTCAATTTGCAAGTATTTTGTTGAGAATTTTTCATCTATATTCATGAGGGAGCTTGGCCTGTAGTTTTCCTTTCTTTTGGCATCTTTATGTGGTTTTGGTATTTGAGTGATGTTAACTTCATAAAATGAGTTAGGTAGTGTTCCATGTTCTTCAATTTTTTAAAAGACTTTAAGATTGGTGTCAGTTCTTTTTGGAAAGTTTGTTATAATTCCCTGGTGAAGCCATCTGGCCCTGCACATTTATTTGTGGGAAGCTTTTTGATGACTGATTGGATCTCCTTGCTTATGATTGTTTTCTTGAGGTCTCCTATTTTTCCTTTGGTCAGTCTAAGTTATTCATGTGTTTCCATGAAATTGTCCAATTCTTCTATATTATCTAACTTTTTGACATACAGTTGTTCATAGTATCCTCATATAGTTTCATTTCTTCAGGATATGAGGTAATGTTGCTCCTCTCATTTATTACTTTCTTTATTTGGGTCTTCTTTCTTTTTTATTTTGTTAGTCTAGCTAGGGGTTTGTTGATCTTGTTGAGCTCAAAGACCCAAATTTTCCTTTTATTTTTTCTATTATTTTTGTTCTCTGTATTAACTATTTATGATTTAATCCTTATTTATTTTCTTCTACTTCATTTAGGATTGGTTTGCTGTTTATTTTCTAGCTTCTTAAGTTGTTCCATTAGTTCTTTGATTTTAGCTCTTTCCTCCTTTTTAATGTATGCATTTAGAACTTTAATTTTCCCCCTCAATACCACCTTCACTGCATAAGTTTTGATACATTGTACTCTCATTTTCATTTGTCTCTAGATATTTACCAATCTCCTTGCTATTTCTTTAACCTACTGATTGTTTAGTGGTGTGCTGTTTAACCTCCAGATATTTGTGAATATTATATATTTGATGGTCATTGACTTCTAATTGTATTCCATTGTGATCAGAGAATGTGCTTTGAATAATTTCAATCTTCTTAATTTTATTGAGGCTTGTTTTATGGCCCAGCATATGATCTATTCTGGAGAAATTTCCATGAGCACCAGAGAAGAATGTGTATCTTGGAGATTTGGGATGTCATGTTCTATATATGTCTGTTAATTCAAATTCATTTATCACATCATTTAACTTTTCAATTTCCTTATTGATCCTCTGGTTGATCCATCTATAGGGGAGAGTGATGTAAATTTTCCTACAATTATTGTTGAAATGTATATTGCCCCCTTCATTTCTGCCAATGCATGTCTAATGTACTTTGGTGTATCTTGATTAGGTGCATATACATTTATGATTGTTATTTCTTCTTGTTGAATTTTCCCTTTTATTAGCAGATAGTGACCTTCTTTGTTTCATAATATCCTTGTATTTAAAGTCTGCTTTAACTGAGATTATTTTTGCTACACCTATCCTTTTTTGGCTGTAGCTTATATGGAATATTTTTTCCATCCTTTCACTTTCAATTTCTTCATGTTTCTGGGTCTAAGATGACTCTCTTGTAGGCAATATATTGATAGTTCAAGTTTTTACACCCATTCTGCCAATCAATATCTTTTAATTGGGGGTTTTATTCCATTCACATTCAATATTATTACTGTGAAAACAGTTCTTGAATCAGCCATCCTACCCTTTGTTTTTTATTTGTCAGATATGTTTTTCCCTGTCTCTCTTTATTTCCTTTAATGTACCCTTAATGTAACCTCTTTAGTTCTGAGCCCTTCTCTAGGCCTCACTCTTCTTTCTTTTCTTCTTTGCCAGTAAGGCTCCCTTTTGTATTTTTTATAGGGAAGGTCTCTGGTAAGCAAATTCTATCAGCATTTGCTTGTCTGTGAAGATTTTAAGCTCTCCCTTAAATTTGAAGGAGAAATTTGATGGATAAAGGATTCTTGGTTGGCAATTTTTCTCTTTCAGAATTTTAAATTTGTCAAACCACTGCCTTCTCACTTCCATGGTGGCCACTGAATAGTCACTGCTTAGTCTTATGTTGTTTCCCATGTATGTGGTGAATCTCTCCTCTCTTTCTGCTTTCACAACTTGCTCCTTCTCTTCAGTATTTGACAATCTGATCTGAATATGACTCAGAGTGAGATTATTTGGATATATTCTGTTTCGAGTTTGTTGGGCATCTATGATTGAAATATTTATGTTATTTCGATGGATTGAGAAGTTTTCCCCAACAATTCCTTTGAATACTCTTCCTAGTAATTTACCCTTCTCTTCCCCTTCTGGAACATCAATGATCCTTATATATGTGTGGTTCATGTTGTTCATCATATCCCTGAGATCCATTTAAAATTTTCCACTTTTTTCTCCATTTGTTCTGTTGTGCTTTCAGTCTTCAATTTTGCTTACTCATTCTTTGACTTTGTGTAATCTGTTGTAATGTGTTTCCAGAATCTTTTTAATTTGATTAACAGATTCTTTTATTTCCATAAGCTCCTCTATTTCTTTTTACTCTTGCAAGTTCCCCTTTATTCTCTTCTAGGGTCTTCTTGATATCCTTTATATCCTGAGCCATGATATTGGTTTTTGTGTTTAGTTCTTTGAGTAATTGCTCCAAGTTCTGTGTGTCCTCTGGTTTTTTGACATTTCCTTCCTTATCTTCATTTTGGATTTATTTGCTCTTCTTTTTCTAGTTTTCCCTCATTTAAGGTAAAGTCTCTGATGTGAAGTCATGCTTTTTTTTTATTAATGTAAGCATTTAGAGCCAAAAATTCCCATCTCAGCACTGTCCTTTCTGCATCCCATAAGTTTTGCTATTTTGTTTTCATTTTCATTCACCTCAATTTATTTTCTAATTTCACTTCTGATTTCCTCTTTAATGCATTGGTGGTTTAAGAGTATGTGGTCCTGCACTCCCCTTTGTCTATTTTATGGATAGATAAGTAGAAAAATGGGGGAAGGAAACAAACAGACAAAGGCACACAGTGTTCTTTTTTACTTTAATTGCTCTTTTTCACTTTATTATTTTTGTTATTTTTGTGCATGTGGTAATGGTGTCAGGGATTGATTTTGGTTATGAATGCACAACTGTGTAATGGTACTGTGAACAATTGAATGTATGATTTGTTTTGTATGACTGCATGGTATGTGAATATATCTCAATAAAATGAATTAAAAAATAAAATAAGAAATAAAAAAAAGAATTCCCCCACCATATGTTTCCCCTCCACCACTGGGGCAGAAACCATTGAAGCCTGGGGATTTGGACCAGCCTATGCCCCTGGGCAATCAGAGCCGGTCGGTGCTGACTGCTCCACTGGTTACAACCCACCAACAGTTAAGAAAAGAATTAAAACAGTGTAAGAGGGATATCCAAAAGTTACCATTTCCAGAGGCTCCTAAGGAAAGGAGAGTGAGAATCATTAATGAAAGACCCAGTGAGGCTAGCTGAACAATTAAATCAATTCTTAGACCCTAGTTTATATAACTGGTCTGAACTTATGTCCATACTTAATATTCCTTTTCAGGAGAAGAGAGGGTAATGGCAAAGAGGGCTGCTATGAGAGAAAGGGAGAGGCAGCAACTGTCCAAAATAAAATTGGCCATACCCAAATACCCAATAGCTATGGAGGTTGAGTTCTGGAGTCAAGTGGTCTCAAGTTGGGAGAGGGGAGTGGCCCACATGCATGGAAAGTGTGAGATTGACCCAGAGGTTAAGGGTGGGCCTTCCCAGAGGTTGAGGGTGTGCCTTCCATCTCAGTGCTCTGGAAGAGTTTTGTCACCCCAGACCCCAGAGGGTGGAACACATTCCCAGGGAATAGGGGAGAGCCTGCCCACCACCCCACTGTTCAGAGAGGGTAGAGCATTTGCCCCAGAGAAGCAGAGTCTGGGTGGTACCCTGATGTTTGAGGAGGTTGGGGACAAAAAGGTGGTCTCCCTAACATGTCAATATGTTGGAGTACTCACACCACCATTTGGAGAGGAAAGGGCTGCCAGAAAAGGCTTTGGAAAGGGTTGGACTCACACTCTCTCAAGCCCCAAGGATACAACATTGTTCTGTAAATGACTCTCTAAGTTTGAAATCTAGTGGAGTTTGCCCTGTGGGTTTTAGGAATTGTTTCAGTCCCTTAAACACTGTTTTCCTTTCAGTTTACCTGTGACGGTTAAGAGACCAGGTGAGAGAATACTCAGGAAAGGATTCTAATGATCCCATGGCTGAGAGAATGCTAAAGGTCAGCTATATGAAGGGATTTTGGCCTAATATTCAGAAAAGATCCAGAAAATGGGTGAATGGCTGGATAAGACATTGAAGGAGGTATTAAGAGAGTCTAAAAGGCAGGGAGGAAACAGAGGTGAGATAGAGAATTAGATGGGGACAGTTAGAAAGAAGGGGATTTTTTAGCATGGGGTTTGTGTAATTCTCTATTCATATACTTAAGTAATCTAGGGTTGAATAGGTATTGGTGAATACATTTGCTTATGGTAATGTGTTGTGTAATTAAGTCTAAGGCATATGGAAGTTGTGTTTAAATTTCATTAATGTTTGTATCAGTGTGCATGGGAAGTTATATGCACATTTTCTAGGACTGTATTTGGATGCATTCTGAATTAAAAATTCATGTATCTAATGGAAGTTTGGGTTGTATGTTTACACAGGGATGTGGGATAGTTGTATTCGTATGTAATGAAAGCATGTAATATAATTATGTAGGAGTCTTTGGAACTGTGGGAGTTTGTCAGTGTATGATTTAGGATGTGGCAGAAATTTCCTGTGTGTTCATCTATAGTAAATGAGATATTTCTATGTGTTTCTGTAGCATATACTAGTTTGTGTGTACTCTGCAGCTGGACAATTGTGTGCAGGTTCATGATAGCATGAAGAATGAGAAAAGTGAGAAAGACTGTGGAGTTTTTCTGTGTATACATAACAGTAGTGTGTTGGCTGTGCATTCTTGTAAATGGGCATAATGTGTGCTTGTTTTGTATGTTTATGGATGTGTATGCAAGTTATATGTGTCTGTCTGTGTTCCAGATATATATGGGCTGTGTGTGTTCTTGTGATGGTTTTGCTGATATATTTTTGGCAAAAGCAAAATGTTCATACTCAAAGTGCAAGTGGATTATATGAACATGTTCCTGTAAAAGGGGTTGAGGTTCACTAAAGCTGAATCAAACAAACTTAGGACAGTGAGTGGTGCACATCTTTTCCCAGCTCTGCATTTGAGATGCCAGGTTGCTGTGGGAATAGAGACACCACATATATTTTCAAATGCCACACACCAAGACTGGTCCTCATCTACCTGGAGAGTGGGTTATTACTCATCTGACAGCAAACCTTGTGTGTGTGTTCAAGGTGTACATACATGTGAATCAAGTATATTCAGGAATCACTAAACTAGATGTATTAATAGATTTTAAGTGGGCATTTAAGAATGGTGAGACTTTTGTGTTTATTAATCTAATTGTTCCATCCTTTTTAACCAGTAAATAGCCTTAAATGTTAGTAAATTCTTACTGCCCTTCATGCAAATGAGTTCAGGAGCATCTGTACCTGAAGGAGGTATTAGCAGTTTTACACCAAGGGAGTCACTGGGGGGTACAAGCCATGCGTGATTTAGTACTTAGGCATTTTGGATGTGAATGGTGCATAATTTGTACACTGAAATGCCCCAATAGTTGTTTAAAATGTATTTTGGTGATTGTAGACCATCTCACCAGATGGGTGGAAGACTACACTCCATCCTCAGTCACAGCATTGAGAACCTCTAGTTATTCTTGGACAAATAATTTCCCATCATGGGCTAGTGGAAAATATAGACTCTGACAATGATAGCCACATTACCTCCTGTGTGTTGCAGAATGTCTTGGGAAGACTAGGTGTTACTTGGGACTTCCACACTCCCTGGAATCTGCCATCATCTGGGAGAGTGGAAAGAATGAATCAAACCTTAAAGAAACATCTTTCTAAATTAGTTTTGGAAATAAAGTTACTCTGGATCAAGTGCTTACAGCCCTGCTAAGAATCAGGACCACCCCTAGAAAAGAACTGAGAATTTCCCCTTATGAAATACTTTTTGCTTTGCCTTTCCCTGGGAGTACTGGAGAACTCCCCTTCCTAGACATGAAGGATATTTTCCTTAAAAATTATATACTGGCCTTGTCTTCTACTTTATCACCTCTCAGGAACTGTGGATTGCTGGATCAGATCCTGCCTCTTGAATTTGCTGCTCATCAATATCAGCCCTGCAGCTGGGTCCTAATCAAGTCATGGAGAGAATCCAGACTTCAACTACTCTGGGAGGGACCCTATCAAGTCTTGCTGACGACTGAGATGGCAGTCCAAACAGCAGAAAGATGCTGGACTCATTAGACATGGCTTGGTGCCTGAGCCTAATGATAAGTACCCAGCAACTCAACCCAAATCCTGGAGAGAGAATCCCACCTCAAATCCCCTAAGGATCACTCTAAAAAGACAATAGTTGAAACAACATGCAAGGAAAAGGGGAGGGGCTGGATTGAATCCTGTATTTGCATTGTGCTCTGTGTATAGCTTAATCATGAAATTGCTTGTACTGATCATGAAGTTCCATATTCAAGGTGTAACAGGTTCTGCTAAATTGATTATAAGCATAGTCAATGGCTTAGAGCCCCAAACTCTAAAGATTGATGCTTGTCAAGTAATTAACTGTGGAAATCTAGAAAATCAGTGAAAACTGAGGGAGGAACATAAGTATTTCTATGGGCAGACTGTCCAAATAGCAAGACTGTTGGAGGGTGAATAGTTGGGAGTATAACTTATGAGTCACCTGACCCCTGTTACTCTTGGAATGCTGTTTGGTGGACAGCACAGTATGAGATGGGTCTCACCAACATCAGAGGGAAAATCATTAAGGAAAACTTGCCTAGAGTTCAACTCTCCAATTCATATTGACCCCAAGGTCATTAGAGTACTTGAGGCCAGAAACTTAAAGCAGACCATAGGAATAGAGACAGGTTATGAGGATTCAAATGCCTGGGTAGAATGGTTCAAATATACCATACAGGTTCTAAACAAAAGCAACTGTTATGCTTGTACAACAGGCTGACCCACTGCTCAAATTTTGCCCTTCCCCTTAGGTAAGGAAAAGCATGAAAAATTGTTTAAATGTATAACACTCCTCTTTCAAAATTCTACCCTTGGTGAAAGTTGTAGTATGTTCTCCTCCCTTTTCCCTCCAGTCTGGAAGGGAAGTATCAAGGCCATACCAGCTTCTTGCCTTGGTCCCAGAAACCACTCCACTTGTCTCACCAGATGGGAAGAACTGCTCCAGGATCTTGGTACCATGGCTTTGTGTACATGAGCTAGAACATGAGAAAGGATAGTACTGGCAATTTCTCCAGCCTAACTATACCACAAGCAGACCTCTGATGGTACCGCAGGAAGGCCATCCTTTGGCAAACACTACCTGAAAAGTGGGGAGGAACTTGTGCTCTGGTTCAATTGGCTATCTCATTCACACTGGCATTTGAAAGTAAAGAAAAAGTACCAACCCAAGGCACAGAAGATAAGAGAAATGTACAAAATGTACCTGGTTTCTTTGATGAAAGTATTTATTTAGATAATATAGGGGTTCCCTGGGGAGTTCAAAATGAGTTTAAAGCTAGAAATCAAGTGGCTGCAGGATTTGATTTGTTCTTATTCTGATGGGTCACTGTGCCAGTTTGAATGTATTGTGTTCCCCAAACACCATTATCTTTGATGTAATCTTGTGTGGGCAGATGTTATCAGTGTTGATTAGATTTCCTTGAGTGTTTCTTTGAAGATTTGCCCCACCCAGCTGTGAGTGATAATTCTGATTGGATAATTTCCATGGAGTGTTGGTCCATCCATTGGGTGGGCCTTGATCAGTGGAGACATATAAATGAGCTGACAAGTAGAGTGTGCTCAGTGCAGCTGAGAGTGAGCTTTTGAAGAGGAGCTACAGCCAAGACAGACACTTTGAAGAAAGCACAGGAGCTGCAGATGAGAGACATTTTGAAGATGGCCATTGAAAGCAGACTCTTACTCTGGAGAAGCTGAGAGAGGAGAAATATCCCAAGTGCAACTAAGAGTGACATTTTTGAGGAACTGAAGCCTAGAGAGGAACATCCTGGGAGAAAGCCATTTTGAAACCAGAACTTTGGAACAGACACCAGCTATGTGCCTTCCCAGTTGACAGAGGTTTTCTGCACACCGTTGGCCATCCTTCAGTGAAGGTACCCAATTGCTGATGTGTTACTTTGGACATTTTATGGCCTTAAGACTAATTTTGTAACCAGATAAACCCCCTTTATAAAAGCCAGTCCATTTCCGGTGTTTTGCTTTCCAGCAGCATTAGCAAACTAGAACAGTCACCATCAATAAAAATGTGGATTGGATCAATTGTATCTATTATAATCAGCAAAGATTTGTCAACTATACCAGAAATGTCACGGAAGAAGTTGTTGAATGTCCATCCCCAATAATATGACACCCAATGGAACTATCACCAAAGCTTTACAAGGCTTAACAGCCTTATCTCAAGAACTAGCAAAAAATTCTGGCATTAACAACCCACTCACAGGGTGCTTGGAAAATTGATTCAGGAAATGGAAAGGAATTGCAATGTATGTTTTAACTTCCCTTATCATTTCAGCTAGAGTGTTCACAGCAGCCAGGTGTTACATTATCCCACATGCCCAGGGGTTAGTTCAGAGACTCATTGAAACTGCCCAAATCAAGAATATCAACAGAACAATCTATACCACCTTAAGGAGAAAGATCCCCATGGTGAGGAATCTGAAAAAGCTCTTAGTAAATTTGAGAAACTAATATGTGAAAACTGAAAAGGTTTAAAAAGGAAAGAGGAGGGAATATGTAAGAAAGGGTTAGGTTTAGCTTTCACATAAAGACCACATGGAATACAGAAAATGGAGATTGGTTGGAAGAGCTGGCTTAAACTAACCCCATAGTGAGGGGAAGAGAAAAGAGAGACAGTGTCATGATGTAAGCCTAGAGTCAGCACCAGTTCCTTATGTGGGAAGATAACCAAGGTTACTGGAATGTAAAAGAATGTGGAGGTATGGTCAAAGACAGGAACTCTCAGTGGGAAAGTAAAGAAAAAGTACCAACCCAAGGCACAGAAGATAAGAGTATCCAGCCAATGGAGAAACAGGGGAGGGACTTGCAGTTAGGCCTAGGAGAAAAATTTTTGCTGTGTTCTATTGTATGGTGTCCCTGCCATATTTCTGGATGTGCATCCATTTTTGCAAGTTTGTGAATTAATTCCTTTCTACTCCACAACTGGGTGAGCATTTTTAAGGTATAATGCTTGTTTCTAACAGTATGATTCAAGTCCTATACTTCACTATTGATATCTCAGCTTTTTTAAATCTTGGAATGCCTTATGCACTCCCTCAATTTTGAAAAAAAAAAACTAGTCTCACCAGCTACAAAATTCTTGGCTGGCATTGTTTTCTTTCAGAATTTTATGTATTACAACTTACTGCCTCCTTGCCTCCATAGTTTCTGACAGAAAATTGGCACTCTAATTCAAACTCCCTTGTACATAACATGTTGCTTTTCCTTTGGTGCTTTCAGAACTCTCTCAGTGGGCTTTGCATTCAACAGCATTATCAATACATGATGTGATGGAGAGAAGATGGTGGAGTGGTGAGGTGTAGGTTTTAGTTACTCCTCCAGAGTAGTAGGTTGAAAGCCAGGAACTGTGTGGATGAGACACCACAGAACAATTTGATTTTGGACATACTTAATACAACACTCATGAATGCATAGAACAGCTGAGATAAGTGAAATCTGTAAGTACTCATGGCCAGGGTAACTGTGCCCCTCCCTGCCAGGCTCAGTCCCATGGGAGGAGGGGCCATCTCTGCTGGGAATGAGGAGGGAGAACTGCAGTTGCAGCTCTTATTGAAAACAGGTTGCTGATCAAAACTCCAAACATAGACTGAGACCAGACCCCAGAGAATCTGGGAACAGTCAGCCCAGCAGGGAGGAGATAGGGCTAGCAAAAACAGCAAAAATAAAAAAACCCAAAAATAAAAACAGATCTTTGGAGTTCTGTTGAACATAAAACAGAGAAGGGCAGGGCTCAGGCAGAGTCAGGCTCATATGCAAATCCAGAGGGCAAGGTCCCTGCTCTCAAGAGCTGGTTTCAATGCTTTCTTGATTTTTCCTTAATGGCCCTAATCTCCTTGTCTCTTAGCATTTCAGCAGCCCATTATATCTGCAAGGAGAACCCTTTTTTAAAATCTTTTTCTAAAACTATTACTCTAAGAATTCCATTACAAAAAGCCTCAAAGACTGGCAATCTGGGCCCAGGAAAGAGCAGAGCTAAAATAGCTCTGAGAGACAAAGCAATAAGTCTAGTTGCTGAGAAAATTCACTAAACACCACAATTCCACAAGAAAAGAGGGGAATCCCCTTACAGCCATCTTCTTGGAGGGCTGGGAATACTCCTGCCTGGCCCCAGCTCCACAGTCCAGAGCTGCCCCAAAAACCAGTGTGATGGGAAGTATTTCCAACAACACATGCACATGCCACAACATATGGCATGGACAATAGCCTTTCATGCACCCACAGATAATTGTTCTGGAGCCTGGAAGGTGGAGCTGTGTTAAAAGGGGGAAATTAACATGCCCCATTCAGCCATCCTTTCACCAGATGGGAAAATACCTTCACAGCCCTGTAGCCCATAACTTCCCTTGGAGGACAGTGCTTACCTGTGATGTGACACAGTCTTCCCTCAGCAGGGGACCTAGGAGGTCATGGCTTAGAAGAGAGACCCACTTGCAAGTCCCAGGGACCATATGTAAATACCAAGGAATTGTGGGTCAGTGGCAGAGACAAACTTTGTTGAGACTGAACTGAATGATTGCACTATTGCAACAGCTTTAAATCTCCAGGAACACTTGGGAGATTTGATTATTAAAGCAACCCTCCCTCCCTAACTGCTCAGACACATGCCGATTATTCAGGGTGGGAGACACCAAATAAACATTCAGACTTGGTGCACAAATTGGACCTCACAAGACTGACATCCTCACTCACCACAAAGTTGGGGAGAACTGGTTTGAGGGAAATAGGTGGCTCATGGATGCCACCTGCTGGCTTGAGAAAGTGTATTCCATGAAGCTATAGATCTGACAAATTGGAGATAAGTGTTTAATTCAGCCAAAATATACTAAAAGAACCCTATCAGGTTAAGCAAATGCCAACGGGCCAAAAACAACAGAAAATTTTAAAGCATATGAAAAGACCAGGTGATATGGATAACCCAAGCCCAAGCACCCAAATCAAAAGATCAGATGAGACACAGTACTTAGAGCAATTAATCAAAGAAATAAAGACAAACAGTGAGAGCATGGCACAGGATAAAAAGGACATAAACAAGACCCTAGAAGAGCATAAAGAAGAAATTTCAAGAGTAAATTAAAAAAAACAGATGATCTTACAGAAATAAAGGAAAGTGTCAACCAAATTAAAAAGATTCTGGATACTCAGAGTACAAGACTCAAGGAAACTGAACTGTGAATCAGTGATCTCAAGGATGACAGAATGGAAAATGAAAGAATGAAAGAAAAAATGGAGAAAAATTGAAAAAATTGAAATGGACCTCAAGGATATGATAGATAATATAAAACATCAAAATAAAAGACTTATTGGTGTTCCAGAAGGGGAAGAAAAGGGTAAAGGTCTAGGAATAGTATTCAAAGAAATTGTTAGTTAAAACTTCCCAAATCTTCTAAACACCATAAATATACAAATCATAAATGCCCAGCAAACTCCAAATAGAATAAATCCAAACAAGCCCACTCCAAGACATATTCTGATCATACTGTCATATATGAAAGAGAAGGAGAAAGTTCTGAAAGCAGCAAGAGAAAAGGAATTCACCACATACAAAGGAAACAGTATAAGACTAAGTAGTGACTACTCAGCAGCCACCATGGAGGCAAGAAGGCAGTGGCATGACATATTTAAAATTCTGAGTAAGAAAAATTGCTAATCAATAATACTTTATCCAGCAAAGCTCTCCTTCAAATTTGAGGGAGAGCTTACATTTTTCACAGACAAACAAATGCTGAGAGAATTTGCTAACAAAAGACCTGCTCTACTTGAGATACTAAAGAGAGACCTACCAACAGAGAAAACAAAGAAAGGAGAGAGAGATATGGAGAAAGCTTCAGTACTAAAGAGATTCAGTATGGATACATTAAAGGACATTAATAGAGAGAGGGAAAAATTATATAT
The DNA here is from genome assembly GCF_015220235.1 of Choloepus didactylus. Classification (NCBI taxonomy): domain Eukaryota; kingdom Metazoa; phylum Chordata; class Mammalia; order Pilosa; family Megalonychidae; genus Choloepus; species Choloepus didactylus. Next base: position 5,095,286 of record NC_051316.1, read on the forward strand.
GACAAACATAAACCAATGGATAAGATGGCTGATACAATAAATGCCTTCACGGTAATAATGTTGAATGTAAATAGATTAAACTCCACAATTAAAAGATATAGAGTCACAGAATGGATAAAAAAAAAATGAACCATCAATATGTTGCATGCAAGAGACTCTTCTTAGACACAAGGAAACAAAGAAACTGAAAGTGAAATGATAGAAAAAAATATTTCATGCAAGATACAGCCAAAAGAAAGCAAGAGTAACAATATTAATCTCAGATAAAATAGACTTTAAATGCAAGGATGTAATGAGAGACAAAGAAGGACACTACATGCTAATAAAAGGGGCAATTCAACAAGAAGAAATAATGGTTCTAGGTGTTTATGCACCCAATCAAGGTGACACAAAATACATGAGACAAACACTGGCAAAACTAAAAGAAGCAATTGCTGTTTCCACAGAAATTGTGGGAGACTTCAACATCTCACTCTCTCCCATAGATAGATCAACCAGACAGAAGACCAATAAGGAAATTGAAAACATAAACAATCTAACAAATGAATTGGATTTAACAGACATATATAGAACATTACATCCCAAATCCCCAGGATAGACATTCTTCTCTAGTGCTCATGGAACTTTCTCCAGAATAGAACATATGCTGGGACATAAAACTAGCTTCAATAAATTTGAAAAACTGATATTATTCAAAGCACATTCTCTGACCAAAATGGAACACAATTAGAAGTCAATAACCCCCAGAGACTTAGAAAATTCACAAATACCTGGAGGTTAAACAACATGAGCCTAAACAATCAGTGGGTTAAAGAACAAATAGCAAGAGAAATTTCTAAATATATAGGGATGAATGAAAATGAGAACACAACATACAAAAATCTATGGAATGCAGCAAAAGTGGTACTGAGGGGGAAATTTATAGCACAAAATGCATATATTAAAAAGGAAGAAAGAGCCAAAATCAAAGAACTAATAGATCAACTGAAGAACCTAGAAATTGAAAAGCAAACCAATCTGAAACCAAGGAAAAGAAAAGAAATAACAAGGATTATAGCAGAAATAAAAGACATAGAAAAAAAAAAAAAAAAACAATAGAAGATAAATAACACCAAAAGTTGGTTCTTTGAGAATATCAACAAAACTGACAAGCCCCTACCTAAACTGACAAAATCAAAAAGAGAGAAAACCCATATAAACAAAATAATGAATGAGAAAGGTGACATTCCTGTGAATCCTGAAGATGTTAAAAAAAATTATAAGAGGATACTATGAAAAACTTTATGCCAGCAAACTGGATAATGTAGAGGAAATGGACAATTTCCCAGAAACATATGAACAATCTAGGTTGACGAGACAAGAAACAGGAGACCTCAATCAAACACAAGCAAAGAGATCCAATCAGTCATCAAATAGCTGTCCACAAATAAATGCCCAGGGCTATATGGCTTCACAAGGGAATTCTACTAAACTTTCCAAAAAGAACTGACACAAATCTTACTTAAACTCTTTCAAAACATTGAAGAAAATAGAATATTACCTAACTCATTTTATGACGCTAATATCAATCTAATACCAAAACCAGGCAAAGAAGCTACAAAAGAAAAACTACAGGTCTATCTCCCTAGTGAATACAGCTGCAAAAATTCTCAGCAACATACTTGCAAATTGAATCCAAAGACACAAGAAAAAAATCATACACTATGACCAAGTGGGGTTCATTCCAGGCATGCAAGGATGGTTCAATGTAAGAAAATCAATCAATGTATTACAACACATTAACAAATCAAAAGAGAAAAATCAAATCATCATTTCAGTAGATGCTGAAAAAGCAGTCAACAAAATCCAACATCCCTTTTTGATCAAAGCACTTTAAAAGGTAGGAATTGAAGGAAACTTCTTCCATATGATAAAGAGCATATATGAAAAACTCACACCTAGCATAATACTCAATAGTGAGAGAATAAAGCCTTCCCTCTAAGATCAGGAAAAAGACAAGGATGCCCACTATCACCACTGTTATTCAACATTGTGCTGGAAGTGCTAGCCAGGGCAATCTGGCAAGACAAAGAAGTAAAAGGCATCCAAATTGGAAAGGAAAAAGTAAAACTGTCATTGTTTGCAGATGATATGATCTTAAACCTGGAAAACCCTGAGAAATTGATGATATAGTTACTAGGGCTAATAAACAAATTTAGCAAAGTAGCAGGTAAAAGATTAATGCACATAAGTCAGTAATGTTTCTATATGCTACAAATGAACAAACTGAATAGACACTCAAGAAAAATATACCATTTTCAATAGCAACTAAAAAAATCAAGTACCTAGGGATAAACTTAAACAGAGATGTAAAAGACCTATACAAAGAAAACTACGTAACTCTACTAAAAGAAATAGATGGGAAACCTAAAAGATGGAAAAAATATTCCATGTTCATGGATAGGAAGGCTAAATGTCATTAAGATGTCAATTCCACCCAAAGTCATCTACAGATTCAATGCAATCCCAATCAGAATTACAACTTACTTTGCAGACTTGGAAAAGCTAGTAATCAAATTTATTTGGAAAGGAAGATGCCTCAAATTGCTGAAGACACTCTAAACAAGAAAAATGAAGTGGGAGGAATTACACTCCCTGACTTTGAAGCTCACTATAAAGCCACAGATTTCAAAACAGCGTGTACTGGCACAAACATAGACATATTAATCAATGTAATCAAATTGAGAATTTGGAGATAGACTCCCAGATTTGTGGGTGACTGATCTTTGATAAGTCCCCAAAAGCCACTCAACTGGGTCATAACAGTCTTTTCAACAAATGGGGCTCTGAGAGTTGGATATTCACATCCAAAGAATGAAAGAGGACCCCTACTTCAAACCCTACACAAAAATTAACTCAAAGTGGATCAAAGATCTCAATATAAAAGACAGAACCATAAAACTCCTAGAAGATAATGTAGGGAAACATCTTCAAGAACATGTATTAGGCAGTCAATTCCTAGAGTTTACACCCAAAGCACAAGCAACAAAAGAAAAAATAGATGAATGGGAACTCCTCAAGCTTAGAAGTTTCTGCACCTCAAAGGAATTTCTCAAAAAGGTAAAGAGGCAGCCAACTCAATGGGAAAAAAGTTTTTGGAAACCATTTATCTGGCAAAAGACTGATATCTTGCATATATATAGAAATCCTACAACTCAATGACAATAGTACAGACAGCCCAATTATAAAACGGGCAAAAGATATGAAAAGACAGTTCTCTGAAGAGGAAATACAAATGGCCGAGAAAAACATGAAAAAATGTTGAACTTCACTAGCTATTAGAGAGTTGCAAATTAAGACCACAAAGAGATACTATCTCACACCAATTAAAATGGCTGCTATTAAACAGGAAATTACAAATGTTGGAGAGGATGTGGAGAAATTGGAACTCTTATTCATTGTTGGTGGGACTGTATAATTGTTCAGCCACTCTGGAAGTCAGTCTGACAGTTCCTTAGAAAACTAGATATAGAGTTACCCTTCGATCCAACAGTTGTACTTCTCAGTGTATACCCAGAAGATCTGAAAGCAGTGACATGAACAGATACCTGCATGCCAATGTTCATAGCAGCATTATTCACAATTTCCAAGAGATGGAAACAACCCAAATGTCCTTCAACAGATGAGTGGATAAATAAAATGTATATACACATGTTGGAATACTACATGGCAGTAAGAAGGAACGATGTGAAACATAAGACAACATGGATGAACCTTGAAGACATAATGCTGAGCAAAATAAGCCAGGCACAGAAAGAGAAATATATGCTACCACTAATGTGTACATTGAAAAATGTAAAACAAATGGTTTAAAATGTAGAATGTAGGGGAACTAGTGATAGAAAGAAATTAAGGAAGGGAAAGTGATAACACAATAAGAACAGATAAGCTACCATGGGTAAATTTAATGTTCTGGAAATGCCCAGGAATGACTATGGTCTGTTAATTTCTGATGGATATAGTAGGAACAGGTTCACAGAAATGTTGCTATATTAGGTTACTTTCTTGGGGTAGAGTAGGAACATGTTGGAATTAAAGTAGTTATCTTAGGGTATTTGTGTTTTTCTTACTCCCTTGTTATGGTTTGTTTGAAATGTTTTGCTATTGTATGTTTTTTTAAAAATTTTGATATAGTTGATTTTAAAAAAGAGTTAATTAAAGAAAATACAATGAAAAAAATATGCAGAGCCCCCTTCTGGAGCTTTTGGAGAATGCAGGGGTATTGGAATTCCCCACCTTGATGGTTGCTGATGTGCTCACAGACATAAGGGACTGGTGGATTAATGGGTTGAGCCCTCTACCACAAAACTTGCCCTTGGCAAGACTGTTGCTGCAAAGGAAACTCTAGGCCCCCCTATAATTGTGGCTAAGAGCCTTCTCCCTTATACCTCTTTGTTGCTCAGATGTGGCCCTCTCCCTGTAGCTAAATCAACTTGGCAGGTGAAATAATTGCCCTCCTCCTATGTGGGATCAGACACCCAGGGGAATGAATCTCCCTGGCAACATGGAATGTGACTCCTGGAGAGGAATGTAGACCTGGCATCATGGGATGGAGAACATCTTTTTGACCAAAAGGGGGATGTGAAAGAAATGAAATAAGCTTCAGTGGCAGATAGATTCCAAAAGGTGCCGAGAGGTCACTCTGGTGGGCACTCTTACGCACAATATAGACAACCATTTTTAGATTCTAATGAATTGGAGTAGCTGGTGGTAGACACCTGAAACTATCAAACTACAACCCAGAACCCATGAATCTTGAAGATGATTGTATAAAAATGTAGCTTATGAGGGGGTGACAATGTGACTGGGAAAGCCATAAGGACCACACTCTCCTTTGTCTAGTTTATGGGTGGATGCGTAGAAAAATGGGGAAGGAAAAAAACAAACTTTATTTGCTCTTTTTCACTTTAATTTTTATTCTTGTTATTTGTGTGTATGTGGTAATGAAGCTGTCAGGGATTGATTTTGGTGATGAATGCACAACTATGTAATGGTACTGTGAACCATTGAATGTATGCTCTGTTTTGTAATATTGCATGGTATGTGAATATATCTCAATAAAATGAATAAAAAATGCTATTGAGAAAGACATAATCTTATTTTCTTGTAATGAACATCCAAAATATAGAGGTAATTTATTTAAAAAAACATCATAAAGAGGGGAAATAGAAGGGTAGAGGAGCAGATATAGAATATCCCATTGAAATTTAGCTGGTGTCTTTTCAAACTAGTAGTTTCAAGACATATTGTTTCATACAAATCCCAGGATTACCAGAAAGAAAATATTTAAAATATATACAGAATATTTCACTTCCTACTGGATGAGTAGATAAATGGGGACAAAAACTTAATGAAAAATAGGGTGAGATAGGGGGATGATTTGGGTGTTTTTGTCATTTTTATTTTTTATGCTGATTCTGATTCTTTCTGGTATAAGGAAAGCATTCAAAAATAGATTGTGGTGATGAATGCACAACTATGTGATGGTACTGTGAACAGTTGATTGTGCACCATGGATGATTGTATGGTATATGAATGTATCTCAATAAAACTGAATTCAAAAATATATATGCAGCAGACAAAAGGGGACAAATCAGTCACAACAAAATGATACACAAGTTCCAGAAGATGGTGGCATAGAGAGGAGTGGAAGCTAGTTAGTCCCCTGGAACAACTAATAAACAACCAGGAACAACTATTAAATAATCTGGAATAACTGTGGAGGGACAAATGTGACTGCCCACTCATCATACGTGAACCTGAATTGTGAGGACTGCATGAGGTTGCAGCATACAATCTGTAAGTAAATACTGCAGACCTGAGCAGAGAGTCCCACCAACAGCCCAAACTGCAAAGCCTTTGTATTAGGATTCTCTAGGGAAACAGAATCAATGAGAGATGTCTCTGACTATCACATTGTAAAAGTGACTCATGGAACTGTGGGTATGCATGAGTCCAAATTCTGTAGAGCAGTCAGCAAACTCTCAACTCCAAGGAATATGTCCAATGAACTCCTCAGGAAATGAACTGGCAACTTCAACAAACTCCTCAGGAAATGCTTCACTGGGCAGCCAAAGAAGAAGTGAAGGTCCTCTATCTGTGTTGCTTATAAGTCTTCAACTGATTAATTGGATTAAATCCAGCCAATTTTATTCTCTCATTCTGGAAGGCACACCCTTTGGTGAGTCATCAGTCACAGCTGCAGTCAATTGACTGATGATTTAATAAACCAGACTGTTGGTTTATTAATAAGCCTCAAACATCCTCACAGCAATCGTTAGGCCAATGTTTGCTTGAACAGACAGCTGGGTACTATCACCTGGCCAAGTTGACGCATGAACCTAACCAACACAGCCTTTCTGTGATAGAGAGAAGCATTCTCTGCACAAGTGAATAGAGCTCAACTGAGCTCCAACTGGCATTTTAATTAACAGGCATAGACTGCTTGATACAAGCAATGAATCCCCAAAAAGCAGGCAGAGGCTTTTTATGATGACTGAGCATGGAGAGCTGGAGGACCTCTCTGGGATGTTGGGGAGCCCAGAGGACTGGGTGCTGTCCCTGGCTGATGGGTGAAACTGATGGTGGCTGTGAACTGGCCCTGAAGGGGGATTTCTGTCCCTTTTTGGGCTCAGTGGAGAAAGCCTCAGTCATTTTCATTCCTATTGCTATGACCCAGAAAATGATGGAGATAGCACAGTCAGAGAGACTATTCAAATGCTAAGGACCTCTCCCTAGGGGGTTTATCTTCCCTAAGAGAAAGAATTGGTGCCAAGCTCTACTACCTTCCTTCCATTCAGAACCAGACCACAGAGTCTGGCAGAAAACAACCATGCACCACACCTCCTTACACCAGTCTGGAGCTACAGGCTGGCAGATGCCACCTCCTGGGCAGAAAAGCACAGTGACTTCAGGCCTCACAGTGTGTATCAATCTAAGACACCCTCAGGGAAACTGGATTGTCTCCTTCTAGACCTGAACCAGTTCTCATCTGGGAAAACCTGACTGGGGTAACCAAGTAAACTAGATTCTGAGACAGCAGAAAACTACAACCTATATAATAAAAACAAAGTTATGACCCAGTCAAAGTGACAAACTTACACTTCAACTGAGATACAGGAATTGAAACAACTAATTTAAAATCTACTAAAAAGTTTAGGGATGATATGGCAAAAGAGATGAAGCATATAATGCAAACACTGGGCATACATAAGGTAGAAATTGAAAGCTCAAAAAACAACCAGTAGAATCTATGGAAATAAAAGGCACAACACAAGAGATGGAACACACAATGGAGACATAAAACAGCAGATCTCAAGAGGTGGAAGAAAACACTCAGGAACTAGAGAACAAGATACCTGAAAGCCTACATATGAAAGAACAGATAGAGAAAAGAATGGAAAAATATGAGCAATGTCTCCTAGAATTGAATGACAAAACAAAATGCAGAAATGTATGTGTCATGGGTGTCCCAGAAGAAGAGAAGGGAATAGGGGCAAAAGCCATAATAGAAGAAATGGTCAATGAAAATTTCCCATCTTTTATGGAAAACATACAATTACAGATACAAGAAGCACAGTATATTGCAAACAGAATAGATCTGAGTAGGCTTATGCCAAGACACTTCATAATCAGATTGTCAAATGTCAGAGGTAAAGAGAGAATCCTGAAAGCAGCAAGAGAAAAGCAAACCATCACATACAAAGGAAGCTTGATAAGACTATTTGCAGATTTCTCAGTAGAAACTATGGAGGCAGGAAGGAAGAGGGATGATATATTGAAGATACTGAAAGAGAAAAGCCACCAACCAAGAATCCTATATTCTCCAAAACTGTCCTTCAAACATGAGGGAGAGTTAAAATATTCTCTGACAAACAGACAATGACAGAATTTGTGAACAAGATACCTGAGCTACAGGAAATACTAAAGGAAGCACTACAGACTGAATGGAAAAGACAGGAGTGAGAGGTTTGGAACACAGTTTTGTGAGATAGCACAGAAATGATACACTGAACAAAGATGACTGTGAATATGGTTGAAGGAGGAAGGTTAGGAGCATGTGTGACACCAGAAGGAAAGAGGAAAGATAGAGACTGGAAAGTATAACTCAGTGAAACCTAGGGTACTCAATGATTGTGATAAAAGGTACAAATATGCTTTTACATGAGGTAGAAAAAATGAATGTCAACATTGCAAGGCATTAAAAACATCATGGGATGGGGAAAACACAATCAATTCAAACTAGAGACTACAATTAACAGAAATTGTGTTATGCTTCCTTTAATATAACAAAGGCAATATACCAAAGCTAAATGCATATGGAAGAGGGCATGGGGAAAGTTTATGGGACTCTTGGCATTGGTGATGTCTGAATCTTTATCCTACTTTAGTTTAATGCTATCTTTCTTTTTGGTGCTTTCTAGCACTAATGCTTTTTTGTTTGTTTTTTCTCTCTTTTTTCTTCCTCTTTTGTCTAATTTCTTTGACTCTTCCTCCTTTTCTGTGGAATAAATGGAGATGTCCTTATAGAGATAGTGGCAATGGTGATGAATACTTAAATATGTAACTATAAAGGGAACCATTGATTGTTTCCTTAGGATGGAATGTATGGTGTGTGAATAAAACCATGTTAAATAATGGGTTGATGAAGAAACATTGAGGACACTATATTGAGTGAAATAAGACAGACACATAAGGACAAATATTTCAGGGTCTCACTGATCTGAACTAATTATAATATGTAAACACATAGACATGAAATATAAGTTACCAGGATATAGAACACGACTAAAGAATGGGGGTGGCTGCTTATTATGACCAGAATGTTCAGCTAGGGTGAACTTAAACATTTGGAAATGGACAGAGGTGATGGCAGCACATTGTGAGAATAATTAACAGTGCTAAATGGTGTATGAATGTGGTGGAAAGGGTAACTTCAGAGTCATGCATGTCACCAGAAGGAACATTGGAGGTTAAAAGATGGGAATCTATAAAACAGTGAATCTTGTGGTAAACAATATTTGTGATTAACTGTACAAATATTAGAAGTCATGGTTTAAACAGGACTTGCTACCTCATTTGCAGATATTTGGTTGATGTAGAAGGCATGAAGCCAGATGATGCAATTTAATTATTCAGTAAGTGCTGGAAACACTGCTTAGACAAAACACACTGAAGACCTTCAGAATGATCCTGTCAGGAGGTATGGGATTTCTGGTGTATCCATTTCAAGTGGTTTTGAAGAATCAACACAAATCCTGGAAGCAATCAATGAGTCTGTTAACCAAGGACATTTGTATAATTTTATCAGAACCACAATTACCAACACCTTCCCAGCATTTCCACTCCAACACCCAAGATTTGCAACAGTCAGAAAATTTTCACAGAAGCAGAACATTTACCAGAGAGGTCTTATCCCCCCTCCTGGTCCTCCTGGAGAGAATTATTGGCAGAGCACATATTCTTGGAATGTAAACCTGTGCCAGTTTGAATGTATTATGTCCCCCCAAATGCCATTATCTTTGATGTAATCTTGTGTAGGAAGACCTATCAGTGTTAATTAGATTGTAATTCTCTGAGTGTTTCCATGGAGATGTGCCCCACCCAACTGTGGGTGATGACTCTGATTGGATAATTTCCATGGAGGTGTTACCCCACCCATTCAGGGTGGGTCTGAATTAAATTACTGGAGCCATATAAATGAGCTGACAAACAGAAGGAACTCAGTGCAGCTGAGAATGACATTTTGAAGAGGTGCTACAGCCAAGAGGGACACTTTGAAGAATACACAGGAGCTGAGAAGAGAGGAGCTGCAGATGAGAGACAGTTTGAAGACAGCTGTTGAAGGCAGACTTTTGCTTTGGAGAAGCCAAGAGAGGACAAATGCCCCAAGAGCAACTGAGAGTGACATTTTGAAGAGAAGCTGAAGCCTAGAGAGGAACATCCTGGGAGAAAGCCATTTTGAAACCAGAACTTTAGAGCAGACACCAGCCAGGTGCCTTCCCAGCTAACAGAGATTTTCCAGACACCATTGGCCATCTCCAGTGAAGGTGCCCTCTGTTGATGGACACTTTGTGGACTTAAGACTGTAACTGTGTAACCGAATAAACCCCCTGTATAAAAGCCAATCCATTTCTGTTGTTTTGCATTCTGGCATCATTAGCAAACTAGAACAAAACCCAAGTGCCAGTCAGGTAGTCCAGAATAAAATGTTACAGTATCCTTACAGTTACTGCAGCAATTGGGGATGGACCCAGTGACAAAATCCTATTCTAGGAATCCATCAGGGGACTGGAGCTAGACTAAAGACAGTTGGAATGACTTTTAAATGGATGAGGTCAAATGAGGTTTGTTATCTATTTTATTGCTCCTTTATGCATTCAAACTTGAGGGAACAATTATACTAATATTTACCTCTTTGCTGATTAAATTTGCATTAACTGCAACAATAAAGGAAAAAATGTTATTCAATTCTTAATTTTTTTAAAGAAAGATGATATTTAAGAACTTTTCCAGTTTGCTAATTCTGCCCTTATGTAAAATACCAGAAATGGATAGGCTTTTATAAGGGGGGGTTATTTCTTTACAAATTTGAAGTCTGAAGGCCATGAAAATGTTCAAATTAAGGCTTCAGCATGAGTATTTCTTCACCAAAGGAAGGCCAATGCTGTCCAAACAACCTCTGTTAGCTGGGAAAGTATGTGGCTGGTGCCTTCTGATCACAGGTTGTGTTCCAGCTCTTCTCTCAGCTCCTGTGCATTTTCATTCTGTTTCCCAGGACATTTCTCTCTAAGCACCCATGGGTCCTGTCAGCACATCACAGGGCAAATTCTCAATTCTTTCAATTAACCCCACTGCAGTGGGGTTGTAAGGCAGGTGAAATGCACAGAGGATGTCATGTTCAGTAGCCCAAGCTTGGGTTAATGGCTTGTAAATGGGGTCCCTCTATCACTTTCCACATGTGTGAGGATCCCAAAGAAATAGATGTCTTTCTAGTCTATGTATGGTGACCTGTTGGTTGTCTTTCCCCACTGGGAAGCTAGCAAAAGTCCTGTAGCCATGTCCATGGCTATAAAAGCATACCTTGCACCCTCAGACAGAGGAAGCAACCCAATATAATCTACCTGCCACCACGTGATGGGGATCTGGTCCTGGCCAATGTTCCTTATTTTGTGAGAGAGCTTTCTGGACCATCACAGCAAACAGGAAGGGCCATCATCTCCCATCTCATTTAGCTCTTGTCAGGTAATGGGCAGTTTAAACTGCTGCACCAACTTCCACAGGGTCTGTTAGCACTGGTGAGTGGTTTTTGGTGCAGCCATTCAGTTGTTTCATGCATTGTTGATGTCATGCTGTGGATCTTCACCAGGGCATCTGCTCTATGTTGCCTGACAATGAGTTAGCATTATGGGCAGAGACATGAAAAACAGCTACCTTATGTTTTTGGCAGGCTGTCCAGGTTTCTTCCCACATTTCTTTCCCCCATATGGGGTGACTAACTACCATCCATTGCTCTTGCTTCCATGTTGTCATTCATACCATCAGGCCTTGGTATACAGCTCAATTATATGTGCAAACAGTTAAAACATCTGGCTGATGGACAATTACCATCCATACAGCCCACAGCTTGGCCCACTGGCTGCTTTGCAGAGACCCAGTCTCCTACCAGATGGTGTCAGTATTAGGCTGGATGGTCACCACCATCCAGGTAGTGGGATGCCCATGTGCCAATCCATCAGTATACCAGGTAGAGTCAGGTATACTTCCCTGGCCATCATTGGTGGGAATTGGAGGGGGAGCCACCTCAGAAGGGTGAGAGAGTAGTGGAACAAACTTTTCTTCCACATAGGAGACTGGTCCCAGGATTTCATGCATCACTGCACACACTTTAAGGGATGCTGTTGATGATGCTGCACCATAAGAGGTAAACTCCATTTTGTTAATGTGCTCAGCTGAGAAATTCCTGATTGGGGTTTGTTTATGGTGTCATGGATCCAACCCTGTATGGGTATGGCCATTGGTAAAGTCACCAGATACTTTGGGGGGTAGCTCTTCTACCTGTAATAGGGCATTATAATCTGCACACAATTGTTTTCCTAGAAGGCTATATTGAAGTTCTGATTCATTCCATAACTGTGACCAAATCACTGGGCACATGCTTAGCATATTGCCTTTTCCATAAACCCCACCAGAAGCCAAGTGGTACTGGCCACATCTAAGTCACAGGGTATATGAGGTCCAAGCCCCTTAGAGCTTGCACTTGTGCCACAGTACATTTACATCTTTCAAAGGTAGCCTGTTGGGGGACATCTCACTCCCATGTCTCCCTTTCATACCAGTAAAATCAAAAGTTTTAGGATTTGTGCCAAATGGGATATGAGAGGTCTCTAATAACCCAACAAACTTAGGTAGGCCATTAGTTGCTTGGGGTACATGAGGTAGGGTAATTTTCCACTTTACCAATAATAGCAGAAGGAATAATTCTTGTCTTACTGGACCAGACAACACTCAAATATTTGAGAAAACATCCAGGCCCTTATAATTTGCATCAATTTATCACCCTTCCCCAACATTCAAGGTTGGTCACCACTGTTTTAGCTACCTCTTCTATGTCTGGAAGAGAATGACTGGTTAGCATAATGTCACAAAAACAGTGAAACACAATGACAGTATCCAGTGGCATCAATTTCATCAGGCCCTATGCCACTAAGCCCAAACAAATAGTAGAACTATGAATGTACACTTGTAGCAGCACAGTAAAAGTCTATTGCCACCCTTCCCACATGAAAGAAAGCACAGGTTAACTAGAACACTGAAGGGAGTACTAAAGAAAGCATTAGCAAGATCTAGAACAAAATGAAACAGACCTAATCATATGATGATGTCCTATAACAGCATAGCAATATTTTACAGAGCTGCAAACAAGGAAGGAGTTAATTTATTCAGTTCTCTATAGTCAATGGTCATTCTCCAAGATCCATCAGACTTTTTAACTGGCCAAACTGGGCTGTTAAAAGGGCTATGAGTAGGGAGGATGATACTCAATCTTTCCAACTCCTTTATAGTAACAATATTTTCTTGGTGGCCCCCAGGTAGTTTATACTGGTGTATAGCTACTGTATGCTGAAGGGGAGGCATTTTCACTGGTGACCACTTGACATGTCCTCTCAGGATGACTTTTACTACTTGAAACCAGAAACAGAATTCCTCTATGGTGGTTTGCAGGGTGATATTCAGTAGAATATCAATCCCCAGTATATATTCCAAAATAGAGGATATATAGCTTTGGGGAGGTAGCCAACCAAGTTGCATTAAATCCAGATTTTGTGTTACCTTAAACCTTTGGCCCCCATAGCCAGCAATGGCTAGTGTGGGGTCTCTGATTTGTGGCTTCCTCCCATACATTAAGGTGCATTTGATTTCAGGGTCCACCAGCACCAAAACCAAATGTTCAGGGGGTGGGGCAAGATGGTGGCATAGAAAGGAGAGGAATTTAGTTAGTCCTCTAGAGCAACTAGCACATAAACTAGTAAACAGTTTGGAGAAACTGTTGGGGGACATCTGTGACTGGATATATATCATACACCAGCCAGGAGTGGGTGGGACAGCTGAGATCACAGCATATAACTGTAAATAAATCCCCCCAAACTTCAGAGCTTGGTGCCCCTCTCCCACCAGCATGGCAGGCTGAGCTGAGACACTTCCTTGTAGAAAAAGTTTACCTGGAGAAAAGGGAAGTAACTCAACTAAGCTCAAATTGCAGTTTTGATTAACAAATTCAGAGGCTGAATACAAGCTACAAGCACAGATAAACCCAGAGCAAGCAGGAAAGAAACATGAGGTTCTTCCCAACAGAGAGGAGACAGGGCTGAAGGAAAATATACATAAATAAATAAAAAAACAGAGAGTCTTGGAGATGGCTGAGCTCAGAATACTGGAAAATGGCTGTGTCCCAAGAAATGGGGCTCAGAGAACCAGGTAAAAACACTAGTTGAACAACAAAACTAGGAGACTGGGGACTGGCTCTGAAAAGGGGTTTTCTCTTCTTTTCCTTTTTTTCTCCTATTCCAAGCAGCTCATTAGAGACAGTCTCAGGCATTTCCAATTATCAGGACTGATCCAGACAAGGGTGGGTTTAACAGAGTCAGAGAGACAAAGAAGGAATTCAAATGTAGAAGATAACTCCTTAAAGGGTGTATCTTCCCTAAGAAAAGGGGGAAGGGCCCAGCTCAAGTAGCTACCCTCCCTCAGATAATTCAGACCCAGGGCCTTTGGGGGGCAGAAATGAATTAAGTTTGGCTTCTGAGAACCTCATATCCTGAACAGGGCAGGGTCCACTGAGAATTAATGGGACCACACTCTTTACAACAGTGGGGAGCTGCAGGCTGACAAATGTCACATCTGGGCAGGATAGGAAAAGTTCAGAGTCTAGCAGCCTCTTAGGCAAGGCTTTCAATCTTCTTAATCTCACCCTCAGGGAAACTTGATACTGAATCAGCCTCCTCCTGAGACCTGGGCCTGTCGGGTTTGAAAAAGCTGATTGGGGTAATCAAGGAAACCAGATGCCAAGACATCAAAAAATTATAAATCACAATAGGAAAAATGAAGACAGGACTCAGTCAAAGGAAAAAATGTACAGTTCAAGTGAGATACAGTAGAAACAACTAATTGTTAAACAATTCTCCTAAACAAATTAAAAAATCAAATCAATTGGTTGAGGGAAGATATGGCAAAAGAGATAAAGGATATAAAGAAGACATTGGGTGAACATAAGGAAGAATTGAAAGTTCAAAAAAACAATTGGCAGAACTTATGGGAATGAAAGACACAATACAAGAGATTAAAAACACAGTGGAGAAATACACAGCAGATTTGAAGAGGCAGAAGAAAAGATTCATGAACTGGAAGATGGGAGATATGGAATCCTACACATAAAGGAACAAATAGGGAAAAGAATAGAAAACTATAAGCAACATCTCAGGGAACTGAATGGCAACACAAAGTGTATGAATGTATGTGTCATAGGTGTCCCAGAAGAAGAGAAGGGAAGAGGGGCTGTGCTAGTTTGTAGGTATTATGTCCCCCAAAACACCATGCTCTTTAACAGAATCTTGTGGGGACAGATGTATTAGTGTTGATTAGGTTGGAATCTTTGGATTAGATTATTTCCATGGAGATGTGACCAATCCAACCATGGGAATACCCTTCATTAGGTTATTTCCATGGAGGTATGGCCCCACCCATTTAGGGTAGGTCTTGATGTATTTACTGGAGTACTTTAAAAAGAGCCATGCTGGCCCAGATGCTAGCTGCAGCCAAGAGACACCTTTTGAAGATGGCCATTGAAAGTAGACTTTTGCTACTCCAGAGTTTGCCTGTAAGAAACTAAGAGAATACCCCCAGACACCTAGAGAGAAACATCCTGGGAGAAAGCCCTTTTGAAACACAACATGGGAGCAAAGGAAGAATAATGCCAGCCATATGACTTCCCAGACAACAAAGGTGTTCCAGACAACATTGATCATTGTTCTGTGAAGTTACCCCGTTATTGATGCCTTACCTAGGACACTTTATGTCCTTAAGACTGTAACTTTGTAATCAAATAAACCCCCTTTATAAAATCCAATACATTTCTGGTATTTTGCATAATGGGCAGCATTAGCAAACCAGAACAGGAGCAGAAAGAATAGTGGATGAAATAATCTAAAAATTTCCCATCTCTTATGAAAGATAATAAAATTATAAGTCCAAGTAGTGCAGTTTACCACAAACAGAATAGATCTGAATAGACCTCTGCCAAGACACTTAATAACCAGATTATCAAATATCAAAGACAAAGAGAGAATTCTGAATGTGGCAAGAGGAAATTGATCAATCACATAGAAGCTCGATCAGTAGAAACCAAGGAGATGAGGGAGCAGTGGTATGATATATTTAAGCTACTGAATGAGAAAAACTGTCAACAAAGAATTCTTTATCTTGCAAATTATCCTTGAAAAATGAGAGAGCATATAAAATATTCTCAGAAAAACAGACACTAAGATAGTTTACAAACAAGATATCTGCTCTACAGGAATTACTAAAAGGAGCACTACAGACATAGAAAAAGATAGAAGAGAGAGTTCTGGGGCACAATTTTGGCTGATGGTAGCACAATAATGTATATGAAACAAAGAAAACTGAATACAGTTGAAAGAGAAAGTTTATGGGCATATAAGACACAGAAGGAAAGTTAGAAGATAAAGACTGGAACTTTATAACTTAGAGAAGCTCAGAGAGGTCAATGACTATGAATAAATGTACAAATGTGTTTTTACATAAGAGGAAATGAATGTCAACTTTGCAAGTTTTAAAATGGGATGGTATTGGGGACAAGACAATCAATGCAAACTGGGGTGTATACTTAACAGTAATGTTGTAATATGGTTACATTAATTCTAACAAAGGGAACACACCTAACCAAAATGTTTATAAGAGGGAAAATATAAGGGAGGGCTATGAGATTCCTGGCAATGTTTTTGTTGTCTGACTTTTTTATTGTATTTTATTTTAATTTTATTTTTTCTTTTACTTTTTAGTTGTCATTTTTTCTTTCTTTTTCATTTTTCTTTTAATTTTTTCTACTCTTCCTCTTACTTTGTGAAAGAAATGGAAATGTTCTTATACAGATAGCAGTGGTGAATTCACAGCTATGTGATTATACAGGGAACCATTGATTGTTTACTTTGGATGGAATGCATGGTGTGTGAAAAAACTATCTAAAAATAAACAGAGGATGTGAATAAAATGATATAAAAATAAACAGAAGGATACACCTGGTGAAGAAAATGTAAAGAATGGGACATACCTAATCTTTGTTGGGGAAGAGGGGTGCAACCCATTTGAAAGGTAGTGTGGTGGTTCCACAAGAAGCTAGCCATTGGGTTGCCATATTGTCCTGCAAATTGGTTATTGGGTATAAACTTTGGTTCTAGTTTGCTAGTGCTGCTGGAATGCAAAACACCAGAAATGGATTGGCTTTTCTAAAAGGGGGGTTATTTAATTACACAGTGTTCTAGTTTGCTAATACTGCAGAATGCAAAACACCAGAGATGGATTGGCTTTTATAAAAAGGGGGTTTATTTGGCTACACAGTTACAGTCTTAAGGCCATAAGGCATCCAAGGTAACACATCACTAATTGGGTACCTTCACTGTAGGATGGCCAATGACATCTGGAAAACCTCTGTTACCTGGGAAGGCATGTGGCTGGCTTCTGCTCCAAAGTTCTTGTTTCAAAATGGCTTTCTCCCAGGTTGTTCCTTTCTAGGCTGCAGTTCCTCAAAAATGTCACTCTTAGTTGCACTTGGGGTATTTGTCCTCTCTTAGCTTCTCCAGAGCAGGAGTCTGCTTTCAATGGCCTTCTTCAAAATGTCTCTCATCTGCAGCTCCTGTGCTTTCTTCAAGTGTCTCTCTTGGCTGTAGCTCCCCTTCAAAATGTCACTCACAGCTGCACTGAGTTCCTTCTCTTTGAGTCAGCTCATTTATATGGCTCCACTGATCAAGTCCCACCCTGAATGGGTGGGGCCATGCCTCCATGGGAATATCTTATCAAAGTCATCACCCACAGCTGGGTGGGGCACATTCCAAGCAAATCTAATCAGCACCAAAACGTCTATCCCACAAGACTACATCAAAGATAATGACATTTGGGGGACACAATACATTCAAACTGACACACACAGCTACAGTCTTAAGGCCATAAAGTGTCCAAGGTAATGCATCAACAATTGAGTATCTTCACTGGAGGATGGCCAATGGTGTCTGGAAAACCTCTGTTAGCTGGGAAGTCTTGTGGCTGACGTCTGCTCCAGAGTTCTGGTTATAAAATGGCTTTCTTCCAGGAGATTCCTCTCTAGGCTACAGTTCTTCAAAAATATTACTCTTAGTTGCTTTTTGGGTGTTTGTCCTCTCTTAGCTTCTCTGGAGCAAGAGACTGCTTTCAACAGCTATCTTCAAACTGTCTCTCATCTACAGCTCCTCTCTTCTCAGCTCCTGTACATTCTTCAAAGTGTCCCTCTTGGCTGTAGCAAGCTTGCTTCTCTCTGAGTTTATGTAGTGCTTCAGTGAACTAATTCAGGCCCACCCTGAATGAGTGGAGTCAAACTTTGATGGAAATTATCCAATCAGGATGATCACCCACAGTTGGGTTGGTGACATCTCCATGGAAACAAAGAATTACAATCTAATCAACACTGATACATCTGCCCACACAAGATTACATCAAAGGTAATGGTGTTTGAGGGGACATAATACATTCAAACCAGCACATTCCACACCCTGGGCCCCAAAATGATATGATCTTTCCATATACAAAATACATTAATCACATCACAATATCACAGAAACTTAAATCATTTTAGAAACAATAGGTAAGTACAAGATCCCATCAAAATCAGTTACAAGCATGGTCTGTCTAAAAGCAAAATTCCCCTCTGGTGGTGGATCTGAGAAACTTAGAACAAGTTATCCGCTTCCAATATACAAAGGAGGGACATTCATAGGATAAACATTCCCATTGCCATAAGGAGAAACTGAAAGGAAAACAGGGTTTAAGGGACCAAAACAATTCCTAAAACCTGCAGGGCAAACTTCATTAAACTTCAAAGTCTGTGAGTTATTCACAATGTTGTATACTTGGGGCTTAAGAGAGCAGGAGTCCAACCCTTTCCAAAGGCTTTCATGGAAGCCCATTTCTCTCCAAATGCTGGGATGAGGGTTCCAACATGTTCACACATTGGGGAGACCACTTTTTTGGCTCCACCTGAAGTGGGGTCCCTTTTCCCTTAATCCTAAAGCATCTGCAAAGCAACAGTGTTGTGTAAACGGCATTAGACCATGAGGAGGGGGGAGTGAGACTGTGCCTATACCAGTTAAAGGAAGAAAAACTTTACCATTTAGGGGAGGCAAAGCTGCGGTTGCACGCATCAGCCAAGCATAACCCTTTTAACAATAACCGCTCCAGATCCAAGTGAAACTTTTTGTAACCCTTTAATAATCAATAGCTGCTCCAGTTCCAAGTGAAACTCTTTGTAAAATTGTTTTTGTGAAATTGTTTTTGTGATCAAGAACTAACTGCCAACTCTGCTTCTGTTAGAATAGCTTGCTTGCTTGCGTTTCTAGGATATGGTTTCTGTCTATATAAGGCACCAGCTCACACAGGTGGGGGCTGCTTACTGAACTCCCTGCATGGAGTGACAGGCAGCAGCCACTGGCTGGCTGGCTAATAAAGGCTCTTTTAAATTCTGTTTGGCTGTCTCATACTTTAACTCGAGGGCACCATAACACCACCCTCCTCAAACATCAGGGCATCACTCAGATTCTCTTCCATCTCTGGGGCACATGCTGAAACCCTTCAGAATAGTGGGGTGGTGGTCAGGCTCTCCCCAATCTCCTGGGAATGGGCTCTACCCTCCTTGGGGCCTGAGATGGCAGAACTCTTCCTGAGGATCAAGGTGGAAGGCCCTCCCTCGACCACTGGGGCAAACTCACCCTTTCCATGCATGTGGGCATCTCCACTCTCCCAGCCTGAGACCTCTTGAATCCAGACCTCAACCTCCATGTCTCTGTCTTTGAAGACATTTTTCCTTCAATTTTTTCCTCCAGTCCAGACTGGTAGCAGCTCCATCTATAAAGATTTCACAAAAATTCTGTAGGCTTCTCATGAAGCTTGCAGGGGTCAAAGCCATCAGACAATAAGACTTTCCACAAATCATTTCTGGATAACTCCATCTCTAATCCTGGCTTGTACTGAAATGGCTGTTGGGTTCCATGTTTGGTTAAATCCTCACATTGGGCTGTAGCTTCTGGTGTTCCACCCCCTGGAGACCCAGAGGTTTTCAGGCCATCAATTTCTGGTTTCTTTGAAACCAAGAGTTCAGTTCTCAGCTTATCTTTCACTCACACTTTACTATAAGCTGCAAGGAGAAGCCATGCTATCTGTACAACTTTTAGTTTCAAAATCTCATTATCCAAGTATCCCAGTTCTTTGATTTCAAATTTTTCCTTCCATCCAACACCAGGAATCAATTTTGCCAAATTCTCTGCCACATAAATAAAAAGGATCACCTTTCTTCTGGTTCACAACAACACATTCATCATTTCTGCTCAAGGTCTCATCAGAAGTATTTTTAGAGTCCATATTTCCACAGTCTCCAAAGAAGTTTAGGCCTTTTCTATCAAGGTCCTCACAATTCTTCCACAATCTTCCCCTTATCCATTTAAAAAGCTGTTACAACATGTTTGGTATTTGCAAACACAGCAGCACCAGCACCCCACTTCCAGTACCAAAATCTGTTCTAGTTTGCTAAAGCTGCTGGAATGCAAAATGCCAGAAATTGATTGGCTTTTATAAAAGGGGTTTATTTAGTTACACGGTTACAGTCTTAAGCCCATAAAGTGTCCAAGGAAATGCATTAACAATTGAGTACCTTCACAAGCAAGATAATGCATCAACAATCTAATACCTTCACTGGAGGATGGCCAATGGTGTTTGGAAAACCTCTGTTAGCTGGGAAGACACATTGCTGTCATCTGCTCCAGAGTTCTGGTTATAAAATGGATTTCTCCCAGGATGTTCCTCTCTAGGCTACAGTTCCTCAAAAATGTCACTCTTAGTTGTTCTTGTGGCATTTGTCCTCTCTCAGCTTCTCCAGAGCAAAAGTCTGCTTTCAAAGGTCATCTCCATAATGTCTGCGTAAGCAGCAGCTCCTCTCTCAGCTCCTGTGCATTCTTCAAAGTGTCCCTCTTGGCTGTAGCAAGCTTGCTCCTTCTCTCTGAGCTTATATAGTGCTTTAGTAAACTAATCAAAGTCCATTCTGAATGGGCATGGCCACATCTCTATGGAAATTATCTAATAAGAGTTATTACCTATAGTTGGGTGGGTTGCATCTCCATGGAAACACTCAATCCAAGAATTACAATCTAATCAACACTAATATGTCTGCCCACACAAGATTTCATCCAAGAAAATGGCATTTGGGGGGACATAATACATCCAAACCAGCACAGATGCTGAGCTCTTTGTGTATAACCTTGTTGATCTCTGGAACTTTGGACATCTGTGTGACACCTGAAACTCATATCCAGATTCTGGCAGCACTACCCCTTACAGCAAATGTTAAGGGGTCTGAAAAAGAGATCAGACTTCAATTTGAGATAACAACAAATTGACCATGGTTAGGATTAAGGTAAATCAGACTAAAAGGACAATATTGATGGTGTTTTTAAGACTTCAACTTCAGTGTGAGACCAAAGGAAGATATATTTATTAGGTGCAAAACCTATATTTTTTTGTAACACATTATATAATTTAACTTGTATGGTCAGTTTATTCAAACAACATAACTGTATGGAACATTGAATAGGGAATGAAATCTGGTTGGTTTGTACAGGTTACTGTGAAGCCCTGATACAGCCCAGAGTAATTTGGGCAAAGAATAAAAATGTATTTGCAAAGCCCCCTTAAGGGACTGGGGGAAAATGTGGAAACATTAAGTTTCTCCACCTTGGGAATTACTGATTTTCTTGCAAGCATTGGGGGCTACCAATTTAGAAGGCTGAGCCATTGATTTTGGGATTTGCCCTTATGAAGTTTGTTACTGCAAAAGAGAGTCTATGCCTGCTTAAAATTGTGCCTGAGTGTTACACACAGAGAACCTCTTTTGTTGCTCAGATGTGGTCTCTCTCTCTAAGCCAACTCTGCAGGTAAACACAATGCCCTCCCCTCTATGTGGGACATAACTCCCATTGATGTAAATCTCCCTGGAAATGTGGGACATGAGTCATGTGGATGAGCTTGGCCCTGGCATTTTGGGACTGAGAAAGCATTCTTGGACCCAATCAGGGAAGAAAAATGAAACAAAATATAGTTTCAGTGGCTGAGAGGTTTCAAATAGTGTTGAGAGGTCATTCTGGAGGTTATTCTCATGCATTATAGATATCCCTTTTTCATTTTTAGTGTATTGGAATAGCTATAAGAAAATACCTGAAACTGTTGAAGTGCAGCCCTGTAGCCTTTATTCTTGAAGATTGTATAGCTATATAGCTTACACATTGCAGCTGTTCAAATGTGAAAACTTTGTACTTCCCACTCCATTTATCCAGTATATAGACAGATGAATAGAAAAATGAGGACAAAAGGTTAATGAATAATAGGGAGAGGTGGGGGTATGGGATGATTTGGGTATTCATTTTTACTTTAACTGGTAGTCTTATTCTTTTTTTGTGTGTGTGTCATAATGAAAATGTTAAAGAATTGATTGTGGTGATGAGTGCACAACTATATAATGGCACTGTGAACAACAGATTGTACACCATGGATGACTGTATAGTATGTGAATATATCTCTATAAAATTGAATTAAAATTACCTATGTTCATTAGTTGGGGACCATAAAAGAGTTAATTCAGTGTGTGGCCTCTGAACTCCAGCATCCCCATAAATTGCTCTTCTTTGGGGATCTTGGCCCCATCCTTAGTCCCATGGAAATGAGGCCTCCCAGACTTCTACTGTCAATGGGGCAGAAAGCTCCTTGCATGAATTGTGCACTAGATAGCCTGCTGCTTTATCTCTTTCTAACGCCCTATTTCTTAGTTGTGATGGTTATGTTCATGTGTCAACTTGGCCAGTTGATAGTGCCCAGCTGTCTAGTCAAGCAAGCACTGGCCTAATAATTGCTGTGAGGGTATTTGTGGTTGGTTAATAAACCAACAGTCTGGTTTATTACATTATCAGTCAGTTGGCTGCAGCTGTGACTGATGACTCATTGAAGGGCATGTCTTCCACAATGAGAGAATGCAGTTGGCTAGATTTAATCCAATTACTCAGTTGAAGACTTTTAAGTAAGACAAATAGAGGACCTTCACTTCTTCTTTGGCTGACCAGCAAAGTTTTTCCTGAGAAGTTTGTTGAAATTGCCAGTTCATTTCCTGAGGAGTTCATTGAACACATTCATCAAAGATCCCAGTTCATTTCCTGAGGGGTTCATCAAAGTTGCTAGCTTGTTTCCTGAGGAGTTCATCAGACATCTTCATTGGAGTTGACAGTTTGCTGACTGCCCTATGGAATTTGGACTTATGCATGCCCATAGTTGCAAGGGTCACTTTTATAAATATTATATTCATAGATGCGTCTCATTAATTCTGTTTTGCCAGAGAACACTAATACTACTTGGTACTGGGAAAGGTTCTTGAGAAACAGAATCTTAAATGGGCTTTTACAATTTGTTTTCTACTCTGACTAGATTCAAAGGCACTAATGACTCTATTTACATTAATCAGGAGGACACTGACAGTCTATGGCATGAGTTGGCAAAGGAGATATGCAAAATAGCACCGTTTGATTCTCCTAATACTCTTGTATGAAGCAAGGCTCTGGGTGAAAGTGTTTTTGACACCTTCACAGAGTTTTGCAGAATTAAGAGGTATAATGATGTTGGCTAGCTGTTCTTAGATCCACTGGATAAAGTTGTAAGGAAAGGGATGGGCTAAAGGCTTCAAATTTAAAACTTAAACATCATATGACAGATGTAAATGTTTCTATGTGTTCCCTGAAAGAAAATCTTAATTCTTGTGCCTGCATACTTGAGATTTCTGAAAGCCAGATGCAGACTCTTATTGTGTGAGTAGCAGATTTACAACATAAACTAAAATCTCAACCTCTCAGGGTGTCTGCTGTTAAAGTAAAGTCATTGATTGGAAAAGAATGGGATCCTGAAATTTGGGATGGGGACATATGAATTGATAATAATGGCAGTGAGAACATTGGAACCCTGGATTCTGCTGAGTCATTGTTAGATTTACCTGTAGAGGGCTGTCCTGAGGAAACATCTCCAGTCTGCCTGAAGGAGCTTGCCATCCAACCTCCACCTAATGAAATTAACCCTTCTGTTCCTGCTAATCCTGTAATCACCTCCCCTGAGGAAGCAGCCCTCATTCCTCTGTCTGGAGAGATTAATCCTGTTTAAGAGATGAAAATGCAACAGAATGTCCTGAGGTAAATGGCTTGAGGGATAATTCTAACTCTTGTTATGACCCACCCCCACCACCAGTCTTTGCTTCAAGACCTATAACTAGGCTAAAGTCCCAACAGGCCCCAAAAAGTGAGGTATAAAGTGTGACCCATGAAGAAGTATGCTGTATTCCCAAAGAACTGTATAAGTTTTCCAACTTATATAGACATAAAGCAGGGGAATATGTGTGGGAATGGATATTAAGGGTGTGGGTTAATGGTGGGAGGAATATAAGGTTGGATCAGGCTGAATTTACTGATATGGGCCCACTAAGAGATTCTGCATTCAATGTTGTAGCTTGAGGGGATAGAAAAGGCATTAACAGTCTGGGTGTTTGGGTGAAACATGGATCAAAAGGTGGCTGGCATTACCAGAGTTTGAAATGCCAAAACTGTCCTGGTACAATGTAGAGGAGGGGATTCAAAGGCATAGAGAGATTGGAATGTTAGAGCAGATTTATCATGGAAGACCTGCTCACACAACCCTGGAAAGTCCAGGGGACATACCTTTTACCAGGAATGTGAGGATTAAATTTGTGAGACTAGCTCCGTCATCCCTGAAGGTCAGATATTACTGTAGGAACTTACTGCAGTTAATCACCACAGGCAAGGTGGGCATGTCTGCCATAGTGGAAAACAGGCTCAAAGCAGCAATCAAAATAATATGACTCACAGAGACTTATGGCATTGGCTAGTGGATCATGGAGTACCAAGTAGTAAAATAGATGGGAAATTGACTAAATTCTTGTTTGAACTATATAGGCAGAAGAGTTCTAGATCATGTGAACAAAAGTCTCCTTTGAATTACAAAAACAGAAAGTCACAGCCCCTTAATCAATTCCCAGACTTGAGACAGTTTAGAGATCCAGAGCCTCTTAAATGAAGGGAAGGCCAGGTACCATTGGGGAAGGACCCTGTTATACTGCCGAATATTTATACTCTTAATCTTCCTCCCAGCCTTCCCCGGGGGGACCTACAGACTTTTACCAGTGTAACTATGCATTGGGGAAAAGGAAATGATCAGATATTTTGTGGATTATTAGACACTGGTTCAGAAGTGACATTAATTCCAGGAGACCCAAAATATCACTCTGGTCCACCAGTCAGAGTTGGGGCTTATGGAAGTCAGGTGATTGATGGAGTTATAGCTCAGGTCTGTCTTACAGTGGGTCCAGTGTGTCCCCAGACCCATTCTGTAGTTATTTCCCCACTGCCAGAATGCATAATTGGAATAGAAATAATCAGCAACTGGCAGAATCCTCACATTGGTTCCCTGACTCATGGAGTGAGGGCTATTATGGTGAGTAAGGCCAAGTGGAAGCCACTAGAACTGCCCCTGCCTAGCAAAATAGTAAACCAGAAGCAATACCAGATTCCTGGAGGGATTGCAGAGATTAATGCCACTCTTAAGGACTTGAAGGATGCAGGGGTGGTGATTCCCACCACATCCCCATTCAACTCTCCTATTTGGCCTGTGCAGAAAAGAGATGGGTCTTGGAGAATGACACTGCATTACCATAAATTTAACCAGGTCCAATTGCAGCTGCTGTTCCACATGTGGTATCATTGCTTGAGCAAATCAACACATCCCCTGGTATCTGGTATGCAGCAATTGATCTGACAAATGTTTCTTCTCAATTGCTGTCAGTAAAGACCACCAGAAACAATTTGCATTCAGCTGGCAAGGCCAGCAGTTTACATTCACTGTGCTACCTCCAGGTTATATCAACTCTCCAGTCCTATGTCATAATATTGTCTGCAGGCCTCCCCTCTACATGGGATCAGACACCCAGGGGAGTGAATCTCCCTGGCAATGTGGAATACGACTCCTGGGGAGCAATGTAGACCTGGCATCGTGGGACGGAGAACATCTTCTTGACCAAAAGGGGGATGTGAAAGGAAATGAAATAAGCTTCAGTGGCAGAGAGATTTCAAAAGGAGCTGAGAGGTCACTCTAGTGGGCACTCTTATGCACACTTTAGACAACCCTTTTTAGGTTCTAAAGAATTGGGGTAGCTGGTGGTGGATACCTGAAACTATCAAACTACAACCCAGAACCCATGAATCTCAAAGACAGTTGTATAAAAATGTAGCTGATGAGGGGTGACAATGGGATTGGGAAAGCCATAAGGACCACACTCCACTTTGTCTAGTTTATGGATGGATGAGTAGAAAAATAGGGGAAGGAAACAAACAGACAAAGGTACCCAGTGTTCTTTTTTACTTCAATTGCTCTTTTTCACTCTAATTATTATTCTTGTTATTTTTGTGTGTGTGCTAATGAAGGTGCCAGGGATTGATTTGGGTGATGAATGTACCACTATGTAATGATACTGTAAACAATCGAAAGTACGATTTGTTTTGTATGACTGCGTGGTATATGAATATATCTCAATAAAATGAAGATTAAAAAAAAAATATTGTCTTCAGGGATCTTGATCATTTCTCCCTCCCATGAGACACTACACTGGTCCATTATATTGATGATATCATGTTGATTGGACCTAGTGAGCAAGAAGTAGTGACTACTCTAGATTTGTTGGTAAGCTGCTTGCATGGCAGAGGATACAAGATAAATCCAACAAAAATACAAGGGCCTTCCACCTCAGTAAAATTTCTAGGTGTCCAGTGGTGTGGGGACTCTCAAGATATTCCTTCTAAGGTGACAGATAAGCTGTTGCATCTGGCCCCACCTAAACAAAAAAGGAGGCACAATGCTTAGTTGGCCTCTTTGGATTTGGAAGACAACATATTCCTCATTTGAGTGTGCTATTCTGGCCCATTTACTGAGTGATCAGAAAAACTTCTAGTTTTGTGTGGGGACCAGAACAAGATGAGTCTCTGTGACAGGTACAGGCTGCTCTGCAAGCCACTCTGCCACTTGGACCATATGATCTAGATGACCCAATGGTGCTGCAAGTGTCAGTGGCTAATAGAGATGCTGTTTGGAGACTTTGGCAGGCTCCTATAGGAGAATCACAATACAGACCCTTAGGATTTTGGAGTAAAGTTTTACCATCCTCTGCAGATAACAACTCTCCATTTGAGAAACAGCTGTTGGCTACAACCAGGCCTTAGTAGAGACAGAATCCTTAACCATGGGCCACCAAGTTACCATGAGACCTGAGTTACTTATCATGAGCTGGGTATTGTCTGACCCACCAAGCCATAAAGTTGGGCTTGCAAAGTAGCACTCCATCATAAACTGGAAATGGTACATATGAGATAGATCTTGAGTGGGTCCTGAAGGTACAAGTAAGTTACATGAGAAAGTGGCCCAAATGCCCATGGTCACCACTTCTTCCACCTTACCTTCTATTTCCCAGCCCATAGCTATGGTATCTTGGGGAGTTCCTTAACAATCAGTTGACTGAGGAAGAGAAAACTTGGGCCTGGTTTAGAGATGAGGAAGAGAAAACTTGGGCCTGGTTTAGAGATGGTGCTGCATGATATGCAGGCAACACCCAAAAGTAGACAGCTGCAGCACTGCAGCCCCTTTCTGGGATTTCCCTGAAGGACAGTGGTGAGGGGAAATCCTCCCAGTGGGCAGAAGTTCTAGCAGTGCACCTGGTTGTTCACTTTGCTTGGAAGGAGAACTGGCCAGAGGTGCATTTGTATACTGATTCATGGGCTGTTGCTAGTGGTTTGGCTGGAAAGTCAGGGACTTGGAAGGAACATGATTGGAAGATGGGTGACAAAGAAGTCTGGGGAAAGGGTATGTGGTTAGACCTTTCTGACAAATCAGCCTCTTTGTCCAGCAACTCCTTTCATTGCTCAATGGGCTCATGAAGAAAGTGGTCATGGTGGTAGGGATAGAGGTTATGCATGGACTCAGCAATATGGATTTACTCTCACCAAGGCTGACCTGGCCACAGCCACATCTGAGTGCCCAATCTACCGGCAGCAGAGACCCACATACAGTTCCCAATATGGCACCATTCCCCAAGGTGATCAGCCTGCTACCTGGTGACAGGTTGATTACATTGGACCACTTCCATCATGGAAGGGGCAGTGATTTGTTCTTACCAGATTAGATACACACTCCAGATATGGGTTTGCCTTCCCTGCATGACATGGATCTGCCAAAACTACCATCCATGGACTTACAGAATGCCTTGTCCACTGTCATGATATTCCACAAAGCATTGCTTCTGACCAAGGAACCCACTTCACAGCAAATGAAGTGAGGGGATGGGCACATGCTCATGGAATTCTCTGGTCTTACCATGTTCCCCATCCTCCAGAAGCAGCTGGGTTGATAGAAGAGTGGAATGGCCTGTTGAATACTCAATTATGGCACCAACTAAGTAGCAATACATTGCAAGACTGGGGCAGTGTTCTCCAGGAGGCTGTGTATGCTCTGAATCAATGTCCACTCTATGGTGCTGTTCCTCCCATAGCCAGGATTCATGGGTCCATTAATCAAGGGGTGGAAACAGGAGTGGCACCACTCACTATCATTCCTAGTGATCCACTAGGAAATTTTTTGCTTCCTGTCCCTGAAAGCTTAAGCTCTGTTGGTCTACAAGTCTTTGTTCCAAAAGGAGGACTGCTACCACCAGGGAACACAGCAATAATCCCATTGAACTGGAAGTTAAGACTGCCACCTGGCCACTTTGGGTTTTGTATGCCTCTGAATCAACAGGCAAGGAAGGGAATTACTGTACTGGCTGGGTGATTGATCCTGACTGCCAAGGGGAAATAGCACTGCAACTACATAATGGAAGTAAAGAAGAATTTTCCTGGAATATAGGAGACCCCCTAGGATGTCTCTAAATACTATCATGCCCTGTGATTAATTCAATGGAAAAATGCAACAACCCAATCCAGGTAGGACTATCAGTGGCCAAGAAACTTCAGGAATGAAGGTTTGGGTCACCCCACCAGGCAAGGAACCACAGCCAGTTGAAGTGCTTGCTGAGGATAAAGGGAACATGGAATGGGTAGGGGAAGAAGGTAGTGATAAATATGAACTATGGCCACATGACTAGTTATAGAAATGAGGACTATGATGGCATTAATATTTCATTTTGTTATGTTTACATTTGTCTGTAAAGCAAATATCTTTGCTTTCTTCTCTGTCTTATCCCCTTATCATATGACATAAGCTGTACTGCTCTTTTTGCTGTATTTAAGCTAAAGGAAATCAATTTTAAGAGCTAATGTCACCCAAAGACTTGCACCCTATTCTGGAGAGATTTAGTGTTTCCAGTTGTATGCTGCACAGCAGAGTATTTTTAGGCTATATATATATATATATATATATATATACATACATATATCTGTTATTGTTCTCTACATAGAGATAAAGTATGGTTTTAGGTGATGTGTATTGCTGCCAAGTTGACAAGGGGTGGAGAGTGATGTTTAGGTTCATGTGTCAACTTGGCCAGGAGATAGTGCCCAGCTGTCTGGTCAAGCAAGCACTGGCCCAACAATTACTGTGAGGATGTTTGTGGCTGGTTAATAAACCAACAGGCTGGTTTATTAAATCATCAGTCAATTGGCTGCAGCCATGACTGATGACTCACGGAAGGGCATGTCTTCCACAATGAGAGAATGCAGTTGGCTGGGTTTAATCCAATTAATCATTTGAAGACTTTTAAGCAAGACAGAGAGAGAATTTTCATTTCTTCTTCAGCTGACCAGCAAAGCATTTCCTGAAGAATTCACTGAAGTTGCCAGTTCATTTCCTCAGGAGTTCGTCAGATATCTTCATTGGAGTTGACAGTTTGCTGACTGCCATATGGAATTTGGACTCATGCATACCTGCAGTTGCATGAGTCACTTTTATAAATCTTATATTCATAAACACCTCTCATTGATTCTGTTTCCCTAGAGAACCCTAACTAATAGAGTAGCTTTGTAAACCTTTGCTCCTTGGGCAATTTGCTCCATAAGTTAACCAATACTGCATTTTCCTGCCCATCAATTCTTTACACTTTTGTTCCAGGTGCCACTAGGTCTGCCCACATCTGCTACTGTGACACCCTGTTTGGTCCATAATGCTCTTTGGAGATACACCCTGAAGCTGTAACTCTGGCTTTATTTTGCTGCAAGCAATCTATTTCTCCCAGCTTAGCAATTTCCTGAGCTACCTCAACTAGAGGACTTCCCATTAGTTGCTTGAAGTTTGGCATTTATGTCCCATACCATTGGTTAAGGGCTGTGTGTAAAATTATTTCACACAGTCCCAAAGTAAAGGTTACATCTATGTCTGGCCCCACAATATTAACTGCATAAATGGAATATCTCATATGTAACCCCCAAAGTACATTTTGGAGTTCACCTATACTGTTCCACTGTGAAGGCAGATGGGGCAAATCCCCATCCTCAGGCCATGCTTCTTTACACCATTAGACCAGTCTGTCAAAAAGTGACTGTTTCTTCTGGTTGGACCCAAGAGAATACAGGTGCTGGTACAGAGAGGGATAAGTGGAAAGCAAGGCCAGTTTACTCATTTCATGTCCAATGAATAATGTACCATTGGCACTGCTGCCCCACAGCTACAACAACCAATTTGCTAAAGTCTCCCTAAACTTCTGTTGGTATTGATTTCCAATATCATGAAATTCAGCTTCATGAAATTCCTGCAATGAGTTGAGCAACTTTGGCACAGCAGGTGCAGCTAGGGCTGCCTCCACACCACCTCTCTCTCTGCCAATGGGGACTACATGTTCTGACTTGATTTTTCTTTAGACTAGGAGACAGACAAGCTTACAGTCCTCCTCCATGTTGCAATCTGACTGTGACTCCTAATCTGAAGAGAAATCCACTGGATCCCATACCTCAGGATCCCAACCAGGCAAAATTAGAATTTGCCTGTCTCACATCTTATGCAGCTTGTGCCTTTACTCTAGCATACTGGCATGCAAACATCTCTAAATATCTATTTGCTTCAGTCTCTCATTTATAACACCCTTTAGTTCTGCCTGTGCCAGCCTCATATTCCTTTCTGACTTCAATTCATCCTCTAGGTGGTGCACAGCCACCTTAGCCACTAAAGCCTCTCCAGTTGTAGCAAGTACATCCTCTAACAACAGCAATCTGGCAACTCTTCATCTCTTTCTAAATCCCCAAGACTTTTGTGGCCTGCTGCAGGATGGCTATTAATCCTGCTGGAGAGGAGTAAGAACTTCCATACTTCCTCAGCAGACCTGATTTATCCAGGAGGCTAGCCACTCCTCCCCACATAGGAGTCCCAGGTCACCCTGGTATCCCTCCCAGGGTATCTCCCTTCTCAGGTTTCATATCTCCAGAAAAGGGGTTTCTTTGGTCTTCTGGCTGGTTCACCAATTGTCAATACCCATGGAGGCTTTTCCAGTCAAAAGGCAAGGAAGATACAGGGCATTGTCTGAGACAGAAACCTTTACTGGAAGTTACTTATAGGAGTGCAAAAAGAAACAGCAGAAATCAAGAAGCTTTCTCTCATCAGGCAGGTACAGCATACAGCAGGGAAGCAGAGTGTGCAACTAAGGGGACTGGTCAAGCCAGTTTTAAGGGCTAGAGATAAAGATATTCCTAAGGGTCTAAGAATGGGTATCAGGTCTTGTGACTTAATGGATGACTGATTATGTTTCTGCAGGAAAGAAGGTAGAATTTTATGTTACTTTATAGATAACAAGAGTGATAGCATCTTAGCTCAGAAAGGAGGTAAGTTATAGATCAACATCTAAAACAGGAGATCTGGTTTCTACACTTCCATAGTCCAGTTGCACATTCCAGCTGATTCACAAAAAGGGTAGATTAAACATTAATTGACCCAGGTCTTGCAGGCAACTGTGCACCTATCTCCACAGGCTCTTTAACCTATACCAGGGGCTCATACATTAGTTAAATTCTCCAGTCTTCTTTAAATTTGAAGAATAAAGACATGGAACCTGACATTAAGGAAGTATTCTATTCCATCTATTCCCCTTTTCTGTATGTAATTAGGTCAGTTTCAAGTTGCTACACTTTATCTAAGTGATTGCTCATAAAGCTTTTGCCTGACATGTTTAATAAAGGCACATAAACTCTTATTAAGTAATTGTTCCCCAGGACAAATCATGAAGGCTTACTAGGAAAGACATTGAAGAAAGACAGCTGGTGAGGTATACAAATAACAAACACAGGTAGATATAGGGAGTCTAACTACTTTAAAACTTTTGAAGAGCCCTTTGACAAGCAGTTTCTAAGGAGGACATAACCAGCAAAAGTGCATTCCAATTTCAAAACACCTTTCTTGACACTATGGCCCTTTCAACGTCTTCCTCTTTTCAGTCATCAACATGATTTGCTTAAAACTAGTCTCCAAAAATTAAATAAGAAAAAAAAAATACATATATACATATATATCTTGGAGTCCCAAAGGAAAAAGGAAAAAAAAAAATGCTCTCTTTGCAGCAGAGTTCAAGGCTTTAGTTCTGTAATTACTGTGAACAAACCTGGATATTAAGAGTAAACCAGAGACTGGTGAGCTGTATGTTTTAGTTACTCCTCCAGGAAAGTAGGTAGAAAGCCAGGAACTGCGTGGACTGGACACCACAGAGCAATCTGACTTCGGGCAAACTTCATACAACACTCATGAAAACATGGAACTGCTGAGATCAGCGAAATCTGTAAGTTTTTGTGGCCAGGGGACCCGCGCCCCTCCCTGCCAGGCTCAGTCCCGTGGGAGGAGGGGCTGTCAGCTCTGGGAAGGAGAAGGGAGAACTGCAGTGGCAGCCCTTATCGGAAACTCATTCTACTGATCCAAACTCCAACCATAGATAGACTGAGACCAGACACCAGAGAATCTGAGAGCAGCCAGCCCAGCAGAGAGGAGACAGGCATAGAGAAAAAAAACAACACAAAAAACTCCAAAATAAAAGCGGAGGATTTTTAGAGTTCTGGAGAACATAGAAAGGGGAAGGGCAGAGCTCAGGCCCCAGCTCAGGCCCTGAGGCGCATATGCAAATCCCGAAGAAAAGCTGATCTCTCTGCCCTGTGGACCTTTCCTTAATGGCCCTGGTTGCTTTGTCTCTTAGCATTTCAATAACCCATTAGATCTCTGAGGAGGGCACTTTTTTTTTTTTTAATCCTTTTTTCTTTTTCTAAAACAATTACTCTAAGAAGTCCAATACAGAAAGCTTCAAAGACTTGCAATTTGGGCAGGTCAAGTCAAGAGCAGAACTAAGAGAGCTCTGAGACAAAAGGCAATAATCCACTGGCTGAGAAAATTCACTAAACACCACAACTTCCCAAGAAAAGGGGGGTGTCTGCTCACAGCCATCATCTTGGTGGACAGGAAACACTCCTGCCCATCGCCAGCCCCATAGCCCAGAGCTGCCCCAGACAACCCAGTGTGACAGAAGTGCTTCAAATAACAGGCACACACCACAAAACTGGGCGTGGACATAAGCCTTCCCTGCAACCTCAGCTGATTGTCCCAGAGTTGGGAAGGTAGAGCTGTGTGAATTAACAAAGCCCCATTCAGCGATCATTTCAGCAGACTGGGAGCCTCCCTACACAGCCCAGCAGCCCAGAACTGCCCTGGGGGGACGGCACTCACCTGTGACATAGCACAGTCATCCCTCAACAGAGGACCCAGGGTGCACGGCCTGGAAGAGGGGCCCACTTACAAGTCTCAGGAGCCATATGCCAATACCAAGGACTTGTGCGTCAGTGGCAGAGACAAACTGTGGCAGGACTGAACTGAAGGATTAGACTATTGCAGCAGCTTTAAAACTCTAGGATCACCAGGGAGATTTGATTGTTAGAGCCACCCCCCCTCCCTGACTGCCCAGAAACACACCCCATATACAGGGCAGGCAACACCAACTACACACACAAGCTTGGTACACCAATTGGGCCCCACAAGACTCACTCCCCCACTCACCAAAAAGGCTAAACAGGGGAGAACTGGCTTGTGGAGAACAGGTGGCTCGTGGACGCCACCTGCTGGTTAGTTAGAGAAATTGTACTCCATGAAGCTGTAGATCTGATAAATTAGAGATAAGGACTTCAATTGGTCTACAAATCCTAAAAGAACCCTATCAAGCTCAGCAAATGCCACGAGGCCAAAAACAACAGAAAATTATAAAGCATATGAAAAAACCAGACGATATGGATAACCCAAACCCAAGCACCCAAATCAAAAGATCAGAAGAGACACAGCACCTGGAGCAGCTACGCAAAGAACTAAAGATGAACAATGAGACCAAAGTACGGGATACAAAGGAAATCAAGAAGACCCTAGAAGAGCATAAAGAAGACATTGCAAGACTAAATAAAAAAATGGATGATCTTATGGAAATTAAAGAAACTGTTGACCAAATTAAAAAGATTCTGGACACTCATAGTACAAGACTAGAGGAAGTTGAACAACGAATCAGTGACCTGGAAGATGACATAATGGAAAATGAAAGCATAAAAGAAAGAATGGGGAAAAAAAAATTGAAAAAATCGAAATGGACCTCAGGGATATGATAGATAATATGAAACGTCCGAATATAAGACTCATTGGTGTCCCAGAAGGGGAAGAAAAGGGTAAAGGTCTAGGAAGAGTATTCAAAGAAATTGTTGGGGAAAACTTCCCAAATCTTCTAAACAACATAAATACACAAATCATAAATGCTCAGCGAACCCCAAATAGAATAAATCCAAATAAACCCACTCCGAGACATATACTGATCACACTGTCAAACACAGAAGAGAAGGAGCAAGTTCTGAAAGCAGCAAGAGAAAAGCAATTCACCACATACAAAGGAAACAGCATAAGACTAAGTAGTGACTACTCAGCAGCCACCATGGAGGCAAGAAGGCAGTGGCACGATATATTTAGAATTCTGAGTGAGAAAATTTCCAGCCAAGAATACTTTATCCAGCAAAGCTCTCCTTCAAATTTGAGGGAGAGCTTAAATTTTTCACAGACAAACAAATGCTGAGAGAATTTGCTAACAAGAGACCTGCCCTACTGGAGATACTCAAGGGAGCCCTACAGACAGAGAAACAAAGAAAGGACAGAGAGACTTGGAGAAAGGTTCAGTACTAAAGAGATTCGGTATGGGTACAATAAAGGATATTAATAGACAGAGGGGAAAAATATGACAAACATAAACCAAAGGATAAGATGGCTGATTCAAGAAATGCCTTCACGGTTATAACGTTGAATGTAAATGGATTAAACACCCCAATTAAAAGATATAGATTCGCAGAATGGATCAAAAAAAATGAGCCATCAATATGTTGCATACAAGAGACTCATCTTAGACACAGGGACACAAAGAAACTGAAAGTGAAAGGATGGAAAAAAATATTTCATGCAAGCTACAGCCAAAAGAAAGCAGGTGTAGCAATATTAATCTCAGATAAAATAGACTTCAAATGCAGGGATGTTTTGAAAGACAAAGAAGGCCACTACATACTAATAAAAGGGGCAATTCAGCAAGAAGAAATAACAATCGTAAATGTCTATGCACCCAATCAAGGTGCCACAAAATACATGAGAGAAACACTGGCAAAACTAAAGGAAGCAATTGATGTTTCCACAATAATTGTGGGAGACTTCAACACATCACTCTCTCCTATAGATAGATCAACCAGACAGAAGACCAATAAGGAAATTGAAAACCTAAACAATCTGATAAGTGAATTAGATTTAACAGACATATACAGGACATTACATCCCAAATCACCAAGATACACATACTTTTCTAGTGCTCATGGAACTTTCTCCAGAATAGATCATATGCTGGGACATAAAACAAGCCTCAATAAATTTAAAAAGATTGAAATTATTCAAAGCACATTCTCTGACCACAATGGAATACAATTAGAAGTCAATAACCATCAGAGACTTAGAAAATTCACAAACACCTGGAGGTTAAACAACACACTCCTAAACAATCAGTGGGTTAAAGAAGAAATAGCAAGAGAAATTGCTAAATATATAGAGATGAATGAAAATGAGAACACAACATACCGAAACCTATGGGATGCAGCAAAAGCAGTGCTAAGGGGGAAATTTATAGCACTAAATGCATATATTGAAAAGGAAGAAAGAGCCAAAATCAAAGAACTAATGGATCAACTGAAGAAGCTAGAAAATGAACAACAAACCAATCCTAAACCAAGTAGAAGAAAAGAAATAACAAGGATTAAAGCAGAAATAAATGACATAGAGAACAAAAAAATAATAGAGAGGATAAATATCACCAAAAGTTGGTTCTTTGAGAAGATCAACAAGATTGACAAGCCCCTAGCTAGACTGACAAAATCAAAAAGAGAGAAGACCCATATAAACAAAATAATGAATGAAAAAGGTGACATAACTGCGGATGCTGAAGAAATTAAAAAAAATTATAAGAGGATACTATGAACAACTGTATGGCAACAAACTGGATAATGTAGAGGAAATGGACAATTTCCTGGAAACATATGAACAACCTAGACTGACCAGAGAAGAAATAGAAGACCTCAACCAGCCCATCACAAGCAAAGAGATCCAATCAGTCATCAAAAATCTTCCCACAATTAAATGCCCAGGGCCAGATGGCTTCACAGGGGAATTCTACAAAACTTTCCAGAATGAACTGACACCAATCTTACTCAAACTCTTTCAAATATTGAAGAAAATGGAACACTACCTAACTCATTTTATGAAGCTAACATCAATCTAATACCAAAACCAGGCAAAGATGCTACAAAAAAGGAAAACTACCGGCCAATCTCCCTAATGAATAGAGATGCAAAAATCCTCAACAAAATACTTGCAAATCGAATCCAAAGACACATTAAAAAAATCATACACCATGACCAAGTGCGGTTCATTCCAGGCATGCAAGGATGGTTCAACATAAGAAAATCAATCAATGTATTACAACACATTAAAAAGTCAAAAGGGAAAAATCAATTGATCATCTCAATAGATGCTGAAAAAGCATTTGACAAAATCCAACATCCCTTTTTGATAAAAACACTTCAAAAGGTAGGAATTGAAGGAAACTTCCTCAACATGATAAAGAGCATATATGAAAAACCCACAGCCAGCATAGTACTCAATGGTGAGAGACTGAAAGCCTTCCCTCTAAGATGAGGAACAAGACAAGGATGCCCGCTGTCACCACTGTTATTCAACATTGTGCTGGAAGTGCTAGCCAGGGCAATCCAGCAAGACAAAGAAATAAAAGGCATCCAAATTGGAAAAGAAGAAGTAAAACTGTCATTGTTTGCAGATGATATGATCTTATATCTAGAAAACCCTGAGAAATCGACGATACAGCTACTAGAGCTAATCAACAAATTTAGCAAAGTAGCGGGATACAAGGTTAATGCACATAAGTCAGTAATGTTTCTATATGCTAGAAATGAACAAACTGAAGAGACACTCAAGAAAAAGATACCATTTTCAATAGCAACTAAAAAAATCAAGTACCTAGGAATCAACTTAACCAAAGATGTAAAAGACCTATACAAAGAAAACTACATAACTCTACTAAAAGAAATAGAAGCGGACCTTAAAAGATGGAAAAATATTCCATGTTCATGGATAGGAAGACTAAATGTCATTAAGATGTCAATTCTACCCAAACTCATCTACAGATTCAATGCAATCCCAATCAAAATTCCAACAACCTACTTTGCAGACTTGGAAAAGCTAGTTATCAAATTTATTGGGAAAGGGAAGATGCCTCGAATTGCTAAAGACACTCTAAAAAAGAAAAACGAAGTGGGATGACTTACACTCCCTGACTTTGAAGCTTATTATAAAGCCACAGTTGCCAAAACAGCATGGTACTGGCACAAAGATAGACATATAGATCAATGGAATCGAATTGAGAATTCAGAGATAGACCCTCAGATCTATGGCCGACTGATCTTTGATAAGGCCCCCAAAGTCACTGAACTGAGTCATAATGGTCTTTTCAACAAATGGGGCTGGGAGAGTTGGATATCCATATCCAAAAGAATGAAAGAGGACCCCTACCTCACCCCCTACACAAAAATTAACTCAAAATGGACCAAAGATCTCAATATAAAAGAAAGTACCATAAAACTCCTAGATGATAATGTAGGAAAACATCTTCAAGACCTTGTATTAGGCGGCCACTTCCTAGACTTTACACCCAAAGCACAAGCAACAAAAGAGAAAATAGATAAATGGGAACTCCTCAAGCTTAGAAGTTTCTGGACCTCAAAGGAATTTCTCAAAAAGGTAAAGAGGCAGCCAACTCAATGGGAAAAAATTTTTGGAAACCATGTATCTGACAAAAGACTGATATCTTGCATATATAAAGAAATCCTACAACTCAATGACAATAGTACAGACGGCCCAATTATAAAATGGGCAAAAGATATGAAAAGACAGTTCTCTGAAGAGGAAATACAAATGGGCAAGAAACACATGAAAAAATGTTCAGCTTCACTAGCTATTAGAAAGATGCAAATTAAGACCACAATGAGATACCATCTAACACCAGTTAGAATGGCTGCCATTAAACAAACAGGAAACTACAAATGCTGGAGGGGATGTGGAGAAATTGGAACTCTTATTCATTGTTGGTGGGACTGTATAATGGTTCAGCCACTCTGGAAGTCAGTCTGGCAGTTCCTTAGAAAACTAGATATAGAGTTACCTTTCGATCCAGCGATTGCACTTCTCGGTATATACCCGGAAGATCGGAAAACAGTGACACGAACAGATATCTGCACGCCAATGTTCATAGCAGCATTATTCACAATTGCCAAGAGATGGAAACAACCCAAATGTCCTTCAACAGATGAGTGGATAAATAAAATGTGGTATATACACACGATGGAATACTATGCGGCAGTAAGAAGGAACGATCTCGTGAAACATATGACAACATGGATGAACCTTGAAGACATAATGCTGAGCGAAATAAGCCAGGCACAAAAAGAGAAATATTATATGCTACCACTAATGTGAACTTTGAAAAATGTAAAACAAATGGTTTATATTGTAGAATGTAGGGGAACTAGCAATAGAGAGCAATTAAGGAAGGGGGAACAATAATCCAAAAAACACATAAGCTATTTAATGTTCTGGGGATGCCCAGGAATGACTATAGTCTGTTAATTTCTGATGGATATAGTAGGAGCAAGTTCACAGAAATGTTGCTATATTAGGTAACTTTCTTGGGGTAAAGTAGGAACATGTTGGAAGTTAAGCAGTTATCTTAGGTTAGTTGTCTTTTTCTTACTCCCTTGTTATGGTCTCTTTGAAATGTTCTTTTATTGTATGTTTGTTTTCTTTTTAACTTTTTTTTCATACAGTTTATTTAAAAAAGAAGGGAAAGTTAAAAAAAAAAAAAAGAAAGAAAAACAAGGAAAAAAAAAGATGTAGTGCCCCCTTGAGGAGCCTGTGGAGAATGCAGGGGTATTCGTCTACCCCACCTCCATGGTTGCTAACATGACCACAGACATAGGGGACTGGTGTTTTGATGGGTTGAGCCCTCTACCACAGGTTTTACCCTTGGGAAGACGATTGCTGTAAAGGAGAGGCTAGGCCTCCCTATGGTTGTGCCTAAGAGCCTCCTCCCGAATGCCTCTTTGTTGCTCAGATGTGGCCCTCTCTCTCTGGCTAAGCCAACTTGAAAGGTGAAATCACTGCCCTCCCCCCTACGTGGGATCAGACACCCAGGGGAGTGAATCTCCCTGGCAACGTGGAATATGACTCCCGGGGAGGAATGTAGACCTGGCATCGTGGGACGGAGAACATCTTCTTGACCAAAAGGGGGATGTGAAAGGAAACGAAATAAGCTTCAGTGGCAGAGAGATTCCAAAAGGAGCTGAGAGGTCACTCTGGTGGGCACTCTTATGCACACTTTAGACAACCCTTTTTAGGTTCTAAAGAATTGGGGTAGCTGGTGGTGGATACCTGAAACTATCAAACTACAACTCAGAACCCATGAATCTCGAAGACAGTTGTATAAAAATGTAGCTTATGAGGGGTGACAATGAGATTGGGAAAGCCATAAGGACCACACTCCACTTTGTCTAGTTTATGGATGGATGAGTAGAAAAATAGGGGAAGGAAAC
Source organism: Choloepus didactylus (assembly GCF_015220235.1). Lineage (NCBI taxonomy): Eukaryota > Metazoa > Chordata > Mammalia > Pilosa > Megalonychidae > Choloepus > Choloepus didactylus. The sequence goes on from NC_051316.1 coordinate 5,135,395, forward strand.
AAACAGACAAAGGTACCCAGTGTTCTTTTTTACTTCAATTGCTCTTTTTCACTCTAATTATTATTCTTGTTATTTTTGTGTGTGTGCTAATGAAGGTGTCAGGGATTGATTTGGGTGATGAATGTACCACTATGTAATGATACTGTAAACAATCGAAAGTACGATTTGTTTTGTATGACTGTGTGGTATGTGAATATATCTGAATAAAATGAATATTTAAAAAAAATAAATAAATAAATAAACCACCCCTGGAATTTCCCTAAGGCAGCAAAAGGCTGCATGTGCCAGTTTGAATGTATTATGTCCCCCCAAACACCATGATCTTTGATGTAATCTTCTGTGGGCAGAGGTTATCAGTGTTGATTAGATTGTAATTCTTTAAGTGTTTCTTTGGAATGCATCCCACCCAGCTGTGGGTGATGACTCTGATCGGATAATTTCCACAGAGTTGTTGCTCTGCCCATTTGGGGTGCATCTAAGTTGAGTCACTGAAGCTGTGTAAATGAGCTGATGGGCAGAGGGAACTCAGTGCAGCTGTGAGTGACATTTTGAAGAGGAGCTTCAGCCAAGAGGGACACTTTGAAGAAAGCACAGGAGCTGCAGGTGAGACATTTTGAAGATGGTCACTGAAATCAGACTCTTGCTCTGGAGAAGCTAAGTGAGGACAAATACCCCAAGTGCAACTAAGAGTGACATTTTTGAGGAACTGCAGCCTAGAGAGGAACATCCTGGGAGAAAGCCATTTTAAAACCAGAACTTTGTAGCAGACACTGGCCATGTGCCTTCTGAGCTAACAGAGGTTTTCCAGACACCATTTGCCATCCTCCAGTGAAGGTACCCAATTGCTGATGTGTTACCTTGGACACTTTATGGCCTTAAGACTGTAACTGTGTAACCAAATAAACCCCCTTTTGTAAAAGCCAATCCATTTCTGGTGTTTTGCATTCCAGCAGCATTAGCAAACTATAACAGATTTTGGTACCAGAGAAGTGGGGTGTTTTTGCTGCTGAGTTTGCAAATACCAAACATGTTGGAATAGCTTTTAAAATGGATAAGGGGAAGATTCTGGAAGAACTGTGAGGAGCTTGATAGAAAAGGCCTAAACTGCTTTGAATAGACTGTTTGTGGAAATATGGACTCTAAAGATACTTCTGACGAGGTCTTGAACAGAAACGATCAATGTGTTGTTGCAAACTGGAAGAAAGCTGATCCTTGTTTTAAAGTGGCAGAGAAATTTTAAAAGCCTTAGTACTCAAATTAACCAAGATCTAAAAAACTTAGAAGAGAGTGTTACTAAATTTAAAATTTCCTTAAGCTCTTTAGCAAAAGTAATGCTCCAGAATCAGAGGGGACTCAACCTTGTATTCTTAAAACAGGGAGGGCTTTGTCTAGCCTTAGGCAAAGCATGCTGTTTTTCTACTAACCATTCAGGTGTAATTAAAAAAAAAAAGTTTAAGCCAACTCCAAAAAAAGACTACAGGATAGAGAAGAGCAAAAGAAAAAGGAGGCAAATTGGTTTAAAAGTAATATCAGCAATTGCCGGACCTCTGGCTCTTCTCATGTTAGCCTTAATCATAGGCCCCTGTGTTTTAATAAACAGTTTAGTTAAATTTGTCCAAAGGCATATTCAAAGCATAAAACTCTTGGTTTGCAGTCTCAATATCAACACTTACCCTCAAAAAAAAAAACAATGATTTGATTCTCCCTAAAAACCAGTGGGGAATGAAGTGGGCTCCCTCCCCTTAATCTGTAACAGGAGGGTCCCCTCCCCCTCAACTGGCAACGACTGCAAAGTAAAAAATGTTGTGTAAGCATTAAGCCCTGAGAAGAAGGAAGTGAAACTGTACCATTTTAGGGAGTGAAACTTGCAGTTGTATGCATCAGCCAAGCATAACCGTTATAACAATCAACAATTGCACCATTTCCAAGTGAAACTTTTTGTAACCAAGTGAAACTTTTTTGTAAGATTTCTAAATGCCAACCTTGCTAAATTGTCTTTTGTAACCAATAGCTAACTGCCAACTCTGCTTCTGTTAAAATAGCTTGCTTGCATTTCCAGGATGTGGTTTCTGTCTATATAAGGCACCAGCACACACAGGTTGGGGCTGCTTACTGAACTCCCTGCACAGAGTGACAGTGAGCAGTCACCAGCCAGCTAATAAAGGCTCTTTAAATTCTGTTTGGCTGTCTTGTACTTTAACTTGTGGGCACCGTAACATTTGGAGGCCCCAGCAAGATATCCTCAGCATTTGCCGAGGCTCATCAGTCGAGGCAAAGGTCTGACTACTGGCCCTCCCCCAGGGGGCGCATGCTGAGAGACGTTCCTCAGCCCCGGCGGAGAACCAGGTGGTCAAGCCTCAAAATTCAAAAATCTGCCTCTGGAGCCATCTGGACATGGGCTCACAATGGTAAGAGATCTCTAATCTGGTCTAGTGGGGTACCCCTTTAGGTTCTTTAGGCGGGCTGGACACAGCCATAACTCCAAGACCCAGCCTCAGACCACAATGGTGGCCTGTGGCTTAGGTTCGGTTTGTGTTTTGGTTCAGCATCGGTCTCTTGGTGGGAGACCTAGTCTCTGTTTTGTGTTTTATTGTTGGTGTCTTTGTTTTATTACCCGTCAGTCTTGTTATGAGTCAGTCTCTGTCTTTTTTCACTTGCTCTCCACTGCAATGTTTCTTAAAAAATTTCCAGGACTTTCAGCAATGAGCTGCAGGATCAAGAGCCATAGTCAACCCAGGAACTCTCCAGACCCTCTGCGAGCTTCAATGGCCAACTTTTCCAGACTGTAATCGGCCACCCGACCAGTGATCTGTACAATTAAAAAAAAATCAAAACCCCTCTTTCTCTCAAAACCCCAAGGACTAATCTCTTTGTTGGAGTCCATCTTCTTTACCCATCAGACCACATGGGACAACTGCCAACAACTTCTGCAGACCCTTTTCACATCAGAGAAGAGAGAGAATCCATGCCCAGGGATGAAAATTAGTCGTGGGGCCAGACAGTCTGCCAAACACAGAAGTAGACTGCCTGGAGGCTATTTTTCCTTTCACCCAACCCTGGTGGGAACCTAACATGAATCAAGGTAAGAAGGCTCTCGAATGCTACCACCAGACTCTAATGGGGGCTCTCTGAGCAGCAGTGCAGAGGCCTACAAATATGTCCAAAGTAACTGAGGTGACTCAGGGGGCCACTGAGTCCTCTGCTGCTTTTCTAGAGCACCTCCAGGAGGCTTACCAATTATACACCCCTATAGATCTGGAGGCACCAAAATCAGACGAGCAATTAATATTGCCTTCATTGCCCAGTCAGCCCCAGGTATAAGAAAAAAAGTTACAAAAGTTAGAAGGCTTTAAGGGAAAAGTGCTGAGCGAGTTGGTGGAGGTTGCACAACGAGTCTTCAATAATGGGGAAAGTTCTGAAGAAGTATTAAAAAAAAGGCACAGCTTTGTGTTTCACAAGCCTCTTATCTTGGGTACAATATAACTAAAAGAAAGAGAACAGTGTCTGATAAATGCATTCTAGCCATCCTCCAAATTCCAGCAGCCCGGACAAAGCAGCAAGTCTGGGAGTTTTTAAGAGTGGTCGGGTATTGCCAGCTATGGATTCTTGGGGTTGCCGAAATAGCCCGCCTTCTTTATGCCAGTACCGGGGGGAAGGACACAGAGCTAACTTAAACTGATAAGGAGGACCGACGTGGTCAAAACCCTCCTCGAAACCCCCCCCAGACAGGTGGCTCTCTAACGCAAAAATTACTTGATACCAAGTCCTTCTCCTTGACTGACAGGAGCAGTTTCATTCAAGATGGAACTCGAGTCACTGAAGCAGCAAGCTAAGCTAATAGCCCTCACCCAAGCTCTCCAAGGGGCCAAGAGAAAATGCCTCAGAAATAGCCAAGGTGCAAAGGCCAAGGGAAATGCATTTGCTGACCAAACGGCCAAAAAAGAAGCCCTAAAACCAGTGGGGCCCCTTCAAGTCTTGCCCCTCCTACCACCCCAGGTACTAAAAGCTGCTCCAACTTACTCAAACTCTGATGTCCATCTAGGTCAAGAACACCAAGCTAAAAATAATCCAAAGGGGTTAAAAAGTCCTCCCCAACTCTAGAATCCTCCTACCAGAGGCACTGAAAAGAGACTTAATTTTACAAATTCATCAAAGTACACAGCTGGGAGGGACAAAACTAGCTAAATTGCTAAGAACTGACTTTTACATACCTAAGCTTTTTCAAGTAGCAAAAGAGGTAAGCAGGAGATGTCACGTCTGTGCTCAAGTAAACTCAAGTTAACTCAAGTCATGTAAGTACCCCTGCTACCCCAGGTCACCGCCTAAGAAGTCAGCTCCCAGGAGAACAATGGGAAATAGCACGGAACTGTCTCCTGGACCAGGGGGATACAAATACTTACTTGTGCTGGTGGACACCTTCTCAGGATAGGTTGAGGCCTACCCAACTCGGTCAGAGTCAGCCCAGGTAGTAGCAAAAAATTATTAGCTGAAATTATCCCCTGGTTTGGCCTACTGGTAGCAATGGGGTCTGACAATGGTCCAGCTTTTATAGCCCAAGTTACCCAAAACTTAGTAAAGGCTTTAAGAATCAAATGGAAATTACACTGTATATACAGACCACAAAGCTCAGGGCAGGTAGAAAGAATGAATCGGATGCTTAAGGAAACCCTCACCAAACAAATTGGAGACTGATGGAAACTGGGTGAGCCTCCTGTTTGCCTTACTTAAAGCTAGGTGTACCCCTTATGTAAAAGGTATTACTCCATATAAAGCCATGTTCATCAGACCACACCCGCTCCTCCCCAAGTTAGGGGAGGAGCAGCTTGCCTCCCTGTCTAACTCTAAACTTCTCAAGTACCTACAGGCCTGACACTATGCCGTCCGTGCCCACTGCCCAAAACCGGACACCACGAAAGAAGAAACCCCTACTGCTGAACCTGATAATCAATACTAGCCACCAAAAACCCCCACCAAGCCACTAATTATACGTGGCAGTTAACTTGCACCATTGATGGAACTGTGGTTATCCAGGTCAGCACCCCTGGCAGCCCTAAATTTGTTTTTGACCTATGTAATCTCTTAAAAAAAACCTGAATGTTGCCAAAAGGGAGGAAGGGGGAACCACCAGAGGTATCAGGCTATGGCTGTGGTGAATTACCCCTAAAACAAGAGCTGTGGCACTCACACTATTGTCCCTGGAGCACTACACCTAAGTTTACTTTAGATAATGCATTCTCACCCATGTCCTTCCTCAGGTATACCAGTATTAGTGCCAGTGCTCCTCAAGGTTAGAGTAGCTGGGGCAGCTGCAGTAGGAACCACAGCACTCGTCACAGGAAACGAAAATTTTAAAAGACTTAGTACTCAAATTGACTAAGATCTAAAAACCTTAGAAGAGACTGTTACTAAATTTAAAAAGTCCTTAAGCTCTTTAGCAAAAGTAATGCTCCAGAATCAGAGGGGACTCAACCTTGTATTCTTAAAACAGGGAGGGCTTTGTCTAGCCTTAGGCAAAGCATGCTGTTTTTCTACTAACCATTCAGGTGTAATTAAAAAAAAAAGTTTAAGCCAACTCCAAAAAAGACTACAGGATAGAGAAGAGCAAAAGAAAAAGGAGGCAAATTGGTTTAAAAGTAATATCAGCAATTGCCGGACCCCTGGCTCTTCTCATGTTAGTCTTAATCATAGGCCCCTGTGTTATAATAAACAGTTTAGTTAAATTTGTCCAATAGCATATTCAAAGCATAAAACTCATGGTTTTGCAGTCTCAATGTCAACACTTACCCTCAAAAAAAACAAAAAAAACAAAAAAAAAACAAAACAAAACAATGATTTGATTCTCCCTAAAAACCAGTGGCGAATGAAGTGGGCTCCCTCCCCTTAATCTGTAACAGGAGGGTCCCCTCCCCCTCAACTGACAATGACTGCAAAGTAAAAAATGTGTAAGCATTAAGCCCTAAGAAGGAAGTGAAACTGTACCATTTTAGGGAGTGAAACTTGTGGTTGTACACATCAGCCAAGCATAACCGTTATAACAATCAACAATTGTACCATTTCCAAGTGAAACTTTTTGTAAGATTTCTAAATGCCAACCTTGCTAAATTGTCTTTTGTAACCAATAGCTAACTGCCAACTCTGCTTCTGTTAAAATAGTTTGCTTGTGTTTCCAGGACGTGGTTTCTGTCTATATAAGGCACGAGCACACACAGGTCATGGCTGCTTACTGAACTCCCTGCATGGAGTGACAGTGAGCAGTCACTGGCCGGCTAATAAAGGCTCTTTAAATTCTGTTTGGCTGTCTCATACTTTAACTCACAGGCACCGTAAGAGTTGTGAACTGGAAGAAAGGTGATCCTTGTTTTAAAGTGGCAGAGAATTTGGGAAAATTGAGTCCTGGTGTCAGATGGAATGAAGAATTTGAAAGTGACAACCTGGAATACTTAGCTGAGGAGATCTCCAGACTACTTGTGGAGGATGTACCCTGGCTTCTCCTTGCAGCTTATAGTAAAATGCAAGTGGAGAAGGATATACTTAGAACTGAACTCTTGGGTTCAAAGAAACCAGAAGCTGATGGCTTGGAAAATTATGAGCTTCCATGGGGTGGAATTCCAGAAGCTACAGCCCAACATGAGGATGTAAGAAAACATGGAACCCAGCTGCCATTTCAGTAGAAGCCAAGATTGGAAAAGGAGTTAAGCAGAAAGGATTTGTGGAAAGTCTTACTGTCTGATGGCTTTGACCCCTGTGTGCTTCAGGCAAAGCCAACAGAATTTTTGTGAGATCTTTATAGACAGAGCTTTTGCAAGTCTGGATAGGAGGAGACAGATGAGGAAAAAATTTAAGGAAACATTTCTTCAAAGACAGCCATGGAGATTGAGGTCTGGAGTCAAGAGGTCTCAGGCTGGGAGAGCAGAGTAGCCCACATGCATGGAAAGGGTGAGTTTGCCCTGGAGTTGAGGGCGGGCCTTCTGCCTCAATACTCAGGGAATGCTTTGCCACCCCAGGTCCCAAAGAGGGTGGAGCACATTCCCAGGGAATTAATGAGAGCCTGGCTGCCACCATACTGTTCTGAAGGGGTTGAGTGTGTTCCCCAGAGAGGGAAGGGAATCTGGGAGCTGCCCAGATATTTGATGAGGGTAGGGCCAAGAAGGTGGTCTCCCCAGTGTGTGGATATGTTGGAGTACTCACCTAACCATTTGGAGGGGAAAGGGCTGTCAAAAAGGCTCTTAGGAAGGGTTAGACTCCCTCTCTCTCAAGCCCCAAGGATGCAACGTCGTTCTGTTAATGACTCTCAGACTTTGAAATCTAATGGAGTTTGTCCTGTGGGTTTTAGGAACTGTTTTGGTCCTGTTAATCCTGTTTTCCTTACACTTTCAACTTATGGCAATGGGAATGTTTATCTATGAATGTCCCTCCTTTGTATTTTGGAAGCACATAACTTGTTCTAAGTTCACAGATTCACAGCTAAAGGAGAATTATGCCTTAGGACTGCCCATGCCTATAATTGATTCTGATGGGATCTTCTACGTAACTATTGTTACTGAAATGATTTAAGTATCTGTGATATTGTTGTGGGATGAATGTATTTTGTATATGGAAAGATAATGTCATTTTGGGTTCCAAGGGGTGGAATGTGCCAGTTTGAATGTCTTGTGTCCTCTAAATGCCATTATCTTTGATGCAATCTTGTGGGGCAGACATTTTAGTACTGATTAGATTGGAATTCTTTGTGTTTCCATGGAATGTGCCCCATCCAACTGTAGGTGATAACTCTGATTAGATATTTCCATGGAGGCATGGCCCCACCCATTCAGGGTGGGCCTTGATCAGTGGAGCTATATAAATGAGCTGAGATAACAGAAGGAACCCAGTGCAGCTGTGAGTGATGTTTTGAAGAGGAGCTACGGACAACAGGGACACTTTGAAGAAAGATCAGGAGCTGCAGATGAGAGAAAGTTTGAAGATGGCTGTTGAAAGCACTCTTGCTCTGGAGAAGCTAAGAGAAGATAAATACCCCAAGTGCAACTAAGAGTGACATTTTTGAGGAACTGCAGCCTAGAGAGGAACGTCCTGGGAGAAAGCCATTTTGAAACCAGAACTTTGGAGCAGATGCCAGCCACATGCCTTCCCAGCTAACAGAGGTTTTCCAGATGCCATTGACCATCCTCCAGTGAAGGTACCCAATTGCTGATGTGTTACCTTGGACACTTTATGGCCTTAAGACTGTAACTGTGTAACCAAACAAACCCCCTTTTGTAAAAGCCAATCCATTTCTGGTGTTTGGCATTCCAGCAGCATTACCAAACTAGAACACCATACAAAGCCAAGTTATTTTTAGTCCTCAGTCTATTCTGCTTCTGAGGTAGGTGGAAACAATGGCATTTCAAGAACCTGTCTGGAAATGTTGAGAGACCCAGAAATAGAAGTTTGCCAGACAACAGATGGGCCACTCTGTTGCATCCCTCTCTGTTCCTGGAGGGGAGGGCTTTCCAGACTCTTCCAGTCTGTAGCAACCCACTAGGCAGGAACTGGGCCTATCAGTTTCTGTTGGTCTCCAGGGTGATGGGTGGGCACCATGAGCCATGACTGACAGTCATTCACTGCAGTTTCTCCATCTGTGGAAACAGTGGTACTGCAGGTACCATGTATTGTCTGTCTGTAAAGGGCCAAGTCTTTGGAACTTAGATGTCCAACTTTTCTGGGCAGCAGTTGGATCAGAACTGTGCCATGTCCCCCTGTTCCCAGGGGCAAGGGCCTTCCTGACTCCCAGTCCACAGCAGTATGCTGTGCAGGATCTGGGCTGACCAGAAGCTGCTAGACTCAAGGGCATGGGACAGGTGCCATCAGTTATTGTCTCTTCATCCAGCATGTTACACCCCTGGTCTCTTGAGCCCAAGAACAGTTGCTGTGGACAGTTTCTGCCTATCCTCTAGGCTTTTTTGGTGGAGTGAACTCTTCCACTTGTTCCTTATTCTTTTAGAGATTTTTAGTGCAAATTTAGGGGAGCACCATCACTTGATGTAACTTTCAGCTTACATGATTCTGTATAATTGTCTCTGCCTGAAAACTTCTTTATATGCCTATACAGACCTCCCCATGTCAGTGAGGTCTGACCCCATGCTCCTCATGACAAGACTCAAAATGAGAACTAACTGCTTAACACAAGATTAAGTACTGACTTGCCTGAAGAATCTCTTGATATTACAAAGCCCAACACAGATCTAGGCATATTACCTGCTGCCAAAGATCTGATTCTCGGCATTCCATTCCAAACACTGTGTCTGCCAATTGCTGTACTGCTCTGTTTGCAACTATATCTTTTTCTATGACTTAAATTTTCTTTCTTCCTATGAAAGGGCATCATTTTATGGCTTTTCATATGATGTAAATTCAATCAAGGAATGTTCTAGGATTGGTATGGAAGGAGAGTGGAGCAAATCTAAAGTAACCCCTAATATTATGAATCCAAGATAATTTGAATGATATCAGCATGACTTCAGAGTGTCCTTAAAATACAAAACAAAATATTTTCTGTTAATTCTAAGAATAGAATAAACTAAACTTACATGACAAAATATGCAATCTGAGTTTCAGCATATGAGTATTTCCTTTCATTACATTTTGTACTTTGTTAGTAGAGAGAGACTTGTGAATGATTAAGGAAAAAAACAGCAAAATTAGAAAATAAGGAGAGATTTGATGACTAATTAGATAGACTTCATTTCATATAACCTTTAATTGAAATTTATGTATTTTCATGCTTCCTAAAAGCATGGTGTGTGTTTTGACAGAAAGTAGCAGAGTAATATTGATTATGAGGATTTTTAGTGTTCTATAAAGTTGGATGTGGACAATGATATAGATATTGTTAGGATGTATCCCCCCTCCCCCAAATTTTCCATTTCATTACAATGGGAAAAGAATTTTTGAATGTGTGTTGAGAAACCTGGAGAAATTTCATCCAGTTATCAGCCTGACAAGGCCTTGAACAGAAATGATGACTGTGTTTTTGTGAACTGGAAGAAAGGTGATCCTTGTTTTAAAGTGGCAGAGAATTCAGGAAAATTGAGTCCTGGTGTCAGATGGAAGGAAGAATTTGAAAATGACAACCTGGAATACTTAGCTAAGGAGATCTCCAGACTACGTGTGGAGGATGTACCCTAGCTTCTCCTTGCAGCTTATAGTAAAATGCAAGCAGAGAGAGATAAACTTAGAACTGAACTCTTGGATTCAAAGAAACCAGAAGCTGCTGGCTTGGAAAATTACAGGCTTCCAGGGGGTGGAATCCCAGAAGCTACAGCCCAACACGAGGATGTTACCAAACATTGAACCCAGCCACCATTTCAGTACAAGCCAAGAATGGAGATGGAATTATCCAGAAAGGATTTGTGGAAAGTCCTATTGTCTGATGGCTTTGATCCCTGCATGCTTCATGAAAAGTCAACAGAATTTTTGTGAGATCTTTATAGATAGAGCCATTGCTGGTCTGGACTAAAGGAGACAGACAAGGAACAAATTGAGAGAAAAATTTCTTCAAAGACAAAGCCATGAAGGTTAAGGTCTGGAGTCAAGAGGTCTTGGGATGGGAGAGCGGAGCAGCCCACATGCATGGAAAGGGTGAGTTTGCCCTGGAGGTTGAGTGCGGGTCTTCTGTCTCAATGCTCAGGAAATGTTCTGCAACCTCAAGCCCCAAAGACGGTGGAGCACATTCCCAGGGAATTGGGGCTGCCACCTTCCTGTTCTGAAGGGGTTGAGCATGTGTCCCAGAAATGGAAAGGAATCCAGGAGCTGCCCCAAAGTTTGAGGTGAGTGGGGCAGAGACGGTGGTCTCCCAATTCTGTGGATATGTTGGAACACTCACCTAGCATTTGGAGAGGAAAGGACTGCCAAAAAGTCCCTTAGGAAGTGTTAGACTCCCTCTCTTTCAAGCCCCAAGGATGCAACATCGTTCTGTTAATGACTCTCAGACTTTGAAATCTAATGAAGTTTGTCCTGTGGGTTTTAGGAACTGTTTTGGTCCTGTTAACACTGTTTTCGTTACTGTTTCTCCTTATGGCAATGGGAATGTTTATCCTATGAAAGTCCCTCCTTTGTATATTGGAAGCACATAATTTGTTCTAAGTTCACAGACCCACAGCTAAAGGAATATTATGCCTTAGGACCCACCATGCCTATAATTGATTTTGATGGAATTTTGTACTTAACTATTGTTACTGAAATGATTTAAGTTTCTGAGATATTGTGGGATGCATATATTTTGTATATGGAAAGATAATGTCATTTTGGGGTCCAGGGGGTGGAGTGTGCCAGTTTGAACGTATTATGTCCCCCCAAATGCCATTATCTTTGATGTAATCTTCTGTGGGCAGAGGTTATCAGTGTTGATTAGATTGCAATTCTTTGAGTATTTCTTTGGAATGCACCCCACCCAGCTGTGGGTGATGACTGTGATTGGATAATTTCCATGGAGGTGTTGCTCCACCCATTTGGGGTGGGTCTAAATTTTCACTGGAGCTGTATCAATGAGCTGATGGGCAGAGGGAACTCAGTGCAGCTATGAGTGACATTTTGAAGAGGAGCTACAGCCAAGAGGGATACTTTGAAGAAAACACAAGAGCTGCAGATGAGAGACATTTTGAAGATGGTCACTGAAAGCAGACTCTTGCTCTGGAGAAGTTAAGAGAGGATAAATACCCCAAGTGCAACTAAGAGAGATGTTTTTGAGGAACTGCAGTCTAGAGAGGAACATCCTGAAAGAAAGCCATTTTGAAACCAGAACTTTGGAGCAGACAACAGCCATGTGCCTTCTGAGCTAACAGAGGTTTTCTGGACACCATTTTCCATCCTCCAGTGAAGGTACAAGATTGCTGATGTGTTACCTTGGACACTTTATGGTCTTAAGACTGTAACTGTGTAACCAAATAAACCCCCTTTTATAAAAGCCAATCCATCTATGTTGTTTTGCATTCTGGCAGCATTAGCAAACCAGAACACTGCCAGAAGTCTGCCTCTGAAAAAGGCAAGGACCTTTCCCAATCATCAGGATCACAGCTATAAGTGAAATAGATCTAATAATTGGAAATAATTAAAAGTAGGGTGCAGAAACTTTCAAATCTCACAGCCCTTTTTAAAAACTTTTAAATTCAAAGTCAACAAGATAAGTAAACCTTTTTCTTTGTCTCACCTCTTCCTGAAGTTCTAAGCACCTAGGACAGCTGTAGGGGAAGGGCTGGTGTAGAAAGATGGGGGAGATGTAGTTTAAAATTCTTTTTTTCTTTACTGGGCCTGGAAATTAAAAATATTAGGCATAGAAAAAATACTGCATAATAAGACATGTTTGCTAAAGCTATTTTTTGTATTTCCCTAGGAAAATCAAGCCAGCCTCCATTTGTTTTCTCCTGGGGAGGCCAACAATGGACTTTTACTGCGTGTCCCCAAGGCTATGCACATGGCCTGACCATAGGCAATAGTCTCCTGGCAAAGGATTAGCCAATTTGAAAGGTCCAACAACTGTAACTAACCAGGAACCCTTTTTAAGGTGCAATGTTTCCCTGCACCACAAACACCAAAGCAATTAATGTCTTTCTTGATATTGTTGAGGCATTGGAGACCTGTGTTCTTCACTTAGCCCAAATGTTAAAACCTTTGTGTATTTTGATTAGTAAAGGTTATTCCTGGAAATGTAATACCTCCCAATAGGTTGCATTAAAAAATGCAAAAATGGCAGGATCACAGGCACAAGCACTGGGGGGGGGAGATGTAGATCTAGATCTGCCCTGTGAATTGGAAGTAGCCAGCAATAATATTGGCTTTAGGTGGGGTCTGTGACAAAGGCAACATTCTAAATGAATGCCATTTCACTTTGGTCACCATTATGAAAAGGGGTGGAACTGAGATACACCCCCTAAATAAAAACAATTGTGTACTGCGTATAATACCTTATTGCAAGTGGAGGGGCTGATGCCCAGCCACCTTAAAAATGGCCATCCCTAATCAGGGGTCAATTACTGACATAGCTTCTAAGCCACAGTCTGGCAGTGCCCAGCTGAGCACACTGGCTATGTAGAGAGCTTACTTGCTACAGTACAGCATTTTCAATACCAGCCCTCTGAATGCAGAAATGCATGAGACTCTTGGAACAGGGCCCTATAAAGAGGATTCAGTGGCTAAAATTGCTGCACCTGAGGACGCTGTTGAAATAACAAGAATTGTGGGAAGCTGCTAATGATGAAGGGTACCTGTTGCCAACAGCTAGTGGACATCACTAAAGAGTGCCCTTTGTACTCCGTGTGTCAACCATTAGGCTAACACACCAGACAGGATACATGGACTACATAAGTCCCATTCTGTTCTCAAGGTACAATTTTACTGCCATGGACAGGGTTACTGGACTTTTGTTAGCTTTTCCAGTGGGGAAGGCAAAACTAGCAAGTTGGAAAGAGTATGTTCTCTATATGGCATACCTACACAAATAGTGATTGGGGGACACTTTCCACTGAACAAATGACTCAAGCATGGACTATGAACCATAAAATCTCAACAACAAAAAGGTGTTATTCAGGCCCTAACTCTCCTGAACTCCACACCTAGAGCTGCAACCCTAGATCCTATTGAAATGCTAATGGTGGGACCAACGCAAGCAATAAGAACCCAAGTTGAAGGGGAAAATAAGTGGTGATATTGTAATAATTTATTGTTGCCTTTGCCTTAGACAATACAGAATGGAGAAAACAAGGTCAATTGCCCTTGGTGCTGGCCTATGCAGCCATGATGGTTAGGAATCTCAAGTCCCTGGGGAATAGCAGTTACCAAAAATATTGTAATAAGACCTAAATGCCTGTCCACTAATCCAGGGCCTCCTATTCCCGTGGGAACCTTATGTATAACTATGAGGATATCAGGAGATATTACTCCTAATTATTCCCCATAAACAACTTTCTTTTTGCTTAGCAAACACCTTTCTGCCTCAGCAGTAACTCATGCCCACAAATGAACTCAGTGTTGGGTTTGCACAGACTTGCCACCTTTAGGTGTTACTGACCTTTATTGGACTGTGACCACTGTGAAATGGACTGCATGGAATATCTTATTGGCCTGACAGAATTCAGCAATTTAAATTCCCTTTTTTGGCCATGGAGGCATCTCTTTTGTGAAATTATCTCTGTGGGGGGGGGGGACTTCTAGTGTTCTGTTGTCTGTGAATGCAATGTCTGTCCTATGGTAAATGTAGACTGCTATGTGGGGTAGATTGTAGGGGCCCAGGGCCCAGGCCACTTCCCCTCCATAGTGATTTCACATAGCCATCTACTTGACCATGGCAGATGTTAAAAGTCATCAGAACTCTCCAGGGGAGGAAAAAATTTATTGTTAAAAAGGTATTGAAACTTCCCTCCCCTGACCACTGTTGATAACATATCTCAACACATTTGTGTCACAAGACCTTGCTAGAACTGTCTGCACACCCTCCTTGTCCTAACCCTTATAAAACAACTCCTGACCCCCCACCCCCACCCCATACTGCTTTTGCAGAGCACTAACTTCCATCTTTCCCGGCCCACTGCTGCCATGGAACCATAACTCCTATCAGTTCTATTAAAGTCATGTCTGTGTGCCTGGCATGTTCTTGATCCTAGGGATAAGTTGTGTTGTGACAATAGTTTAAAGTGATGTTTTTCTCCCATGTGTCAGTTTCTCCTCTGGTAATTGTATCCACAAGCATAAAAACATATTTAACTTCCTAAGATGAGCAGATCAATGCAAAAATCCCTGCTTCCCTTTTAAGAAGTTGGATGTAGAACATGTCTATGTATATTTCTTCACATGACAAGGAAAGAAAATGATTAGATTATTGTTTTTCTTTAAGCTTTCTATTAAAAAAAGAAAAGAAAAAAGAGATCAAGGGCAGTGCACTTTAAAAAATGAAATTCAATATTTAAAACTGACAACAGAAAATCTGTGATTGGAGGCAGCCCTGGGCCCTGGATCCCAAGCTTCCACCACAACCTGTATGTTGGGTGCTGTCTGGAGAATGTTCTCTGATGCTTAGTGGATTTCCTCCCTGTGGCTATGACTTGTCATTTACCAGACTATGCATTCCTGTCACCATTACAACTGCAAATAAAATGAGTCACACTTTTACTCTTCATATTTTATCTAAAATCACCCTTTTTCTCTAATATTAGAAGACATATTTAGCAAAGTTGGCAAAAATTCTCTAAGACATCTTTTCATATATATATATTCATATATATATAATATGCTGTTCTAGTTCTATTTCAGGCTCAATATTTGCTTACATTCCTGGGATATCACCACCCTAGGCCTAAGTTGGGTGTTCTGAACTGTTTATAGTGAAATAATTATCTTTTTTTGTTTGTTTGTTTTTTTATAGGTGCTATTTATTTATTTATTTTGAAATAAATTCAAAGTTATAGGAACAGTTGAAAAAACAATACTAACCCCATAAACCGAATTCCATCATAACCTGACCCCCCTTCCCTGATAGCTCAATCCACCAACTTTAACATGCTGTCATATCACTATTTCTTTCCCTCCCTCCCTCCCTATCATCCATCATCTATTGCTGTCTTCTGAACATATGAGAGCTAGCTGCACACATCCTTGAACAAACACTATAATTCACATATACACTTCCCATGAACAAGAACATTCTTTTATGCAATCCCATTAAGTGCAGCTAAGAAGCACAAGAGATTCAACAATGATACAAAGCTTACATTCTATATTTCCTTTTCCTTATGTCTCAACTGTGTCCCTTTGAGCCACCTGTCCTCTATTGTCAAATCCAATCCAAGTTCATCCTTGGCATTCAATTGTCATCTATTTAGACTGTCTCTTTTTTTTTCACTTGTGGAAACATATATACAGCCTAAATCTTCCCATTCCACCCCCTCCCTAGCCTTCCATTAGTGGGATTAATCACATTTAGAATGTTGTAATGCTCTTTCTGTCAATCATGGAGTCTGCTTTTCCACTCCTCTAATCTGGCATGGCCTTTTGGTGTGCTTTGAGCAACAGGATGTGCCATATTCCGTGCCATATTAATTCCCAAACAGCCTGAGTCTCAGAAGCTTTGAGAGATTCTACTGTTACTTTTGATATCCTGTCTCCACCATGTAAACCAAAAAAAGTTAGCTTCCTAGACATCTGGCCTTGTCCTCTGTTTCCCCAGTTAACAGCAAGCTGTTTCCCAGATATGTAAGGGAGGCCATTCTAGATCATTAATCCCAACTGAGCTAAGAGCTGAGCACAGACAATTGAGCTGAGCAAGCCTAGCTAAGAACAGATAGCTCTGGTACAGGCAGAATGTAAAATTGAAATGACACCTGATCAAATCCTGATTCCACCACTTGGAAACTCTGTAATCTTGGTTGTGTCTTTTAGGAACAGATCCACCTAAGTTTCTTCAGCTTTAAAAGTTAGGAAAAATATCTATGTCATAAGATATACTGAGGATTAAGGAAAATATAGTTGATATGTATATTCCAGTGTCTGATATAAAATGATATTTAACAAATGGCAGCTATTTATAATCTGAGTGAGAGGAATAATACCTCACCTATTCATAATAACTGAGCTTGAGGAAGAAAAATAGGAGCAAGTTTCTACTAAGAACAATAGAGGCCCAAATGGGGTTATCATTCAGAATCTTCCTAAACTACATTAGTTAAACTTGTAACCCTCTGTGATTTGAGAAAGAAGATTCAGGCTTGGAAATACAAAGTTCATTGGCACAGGACTGAGAAGTCCTCTCTCTAAAAATCAGCCCTGACATTACCTGTGTTACTTTAAGAGCCTCACCTTTCCTCTCTAGAACACAATTCAACATATTAAAAATTGGAATGTACACAGAAATCACCTTTCTATGATTCCTATTTGTTAACATCTTTTGTAGAATACATCTTAAAATAAGAATAGAGAACTTCAACTGTGGCAATATGGTGTTGGGAGAGAGATTAGCAATCTTTTCACATGCATGTATCTTTGGATACAAAGAAAGTTATCACAACAATCTTGTTTGAGGTGAGACACACAATGTACTGAAGAAAACAGCACTGTTTCACTTGAAGAGATACATTTTTATAGTTGTTTCTGTAAAAATAAATCATGTGAGCTTGTGCATATTCTATAACTACTCTATTTCTTGATTCTTTATCAACAAATAATTATTGACTCTTAAATTTTTGGAATCAGGACCTCTTTAGGAACTTGATAAAAGCAAGCACAGTGACACCAAAATGCACATCTGTATAAACATAAAATATTTCAAATTACCAGAAATCTACCCATGTAATTTCTGATTATGATATTCATATTAAAATTTTCATACTTAAAAGATGCTTAAATTTCTTTCCAGTGTTAAAATTCTATAATTGTAAGAGATGAGAAGTAGATATATTCAACTTACCATGTTTAAAACTGAATTCCTATATTTCACTTCTAGAAATCAATCAATCTGCTCATTCCTCAGATTGGTAGATAAAATTCCACCATAAAAAAAACAGATATGGACAAAAGATAAGGGAGTTTCACATGGCTTATTAGTACACTTGTTTGATGATAGGGAATTGCAGACTAATGTCTCCCAAGGAAGCTTACCACTGACTCCCTGTTGCAATGTATTTTTGCCTGCAAAGAGTAGGACAAACAAGACAGAGAAAGAGAGAAACCAGTGCCAGTTTAATTTGGGAGACTAGGACCATGACATTGATATTCCAAACTGTGGGGGACTTCCCAAAAAGTAAAATCACCTAGACGACTATCCAGGAGACCATAACTGCCCTCCAGGTAAAGAAAATACACTTGGCTGCATCAACCCATTCCTGGTTAGTAAAAGAGGCAGTCCTGCCTTGGACAGCATTAGAGGCATTAATGACATGAGGGTAAGATCCCTGTATCCTCTGTATTCTCCTCAGGAAGTAGTACGTGAAGTAGAAAACACCCACAATGTCCTGCTTTGGGGTGGAAATCAACAGCACAGCATTAGCTATTTTTACTAAGGTATCCCAGAAGGATAGAAGCCCACCAAAGGGAAGCCATGCCAGATGGCCCATAAACCAGAAAAAAACCAATCAAGGAAACACCAAAAGGGGACAGAAATCACCCAAAGAACAATGTGCCTATGGTTACCAAATCAGGGGATAAAGAAGAAAAGGAAATGATCCTTACAGAAAAACTGCTAATGTTTACGGGACAGAAGATATTTCCTGTAAGAGATTAAGGCACTATTGGAAGACATAATGGAGGAGGAAAAAGGCTCACAGATATGGAAACATCTAGAATTCTGCATTGGTCCAGTGAGAAACACATACAGACCAGGAAAGAGGAACATGTGGATTGCCAAGGCTTCCTTGTGTATGGACCAGGATGGTGAGGACAATTCTGACTGAACATGATGAATCAGATAGGTAGGATGCTCCTTATTCCTTGTAACCTGATCTTACTCCATTTAAAAAGAATGGTTAGGGATCAAGAACTCTGAGTGTTCCCAAGGATCAGAATTCCCCATTAAGGTGGATGGGGAAAGAGGGGATACAAACCCTCATGGGCCTCTTAAATACAGCTGCTCAAGTGGCATATATCCCAAGCCACTGCAGAGAAATCAATACAGTGGATAACAAGGAATTCCTGCTGAATGTATGGCTTGGTTCATGGAGGAAACTGGAAAACTCAATAGAGATGCGATTTGTAATGCAATTTCATTGAGATATATTCATATACCATATAATCCATCCAAATTATAAAATCAATGGCTCACAGAATCATCATATAGTTGTGCATTCTTCATCACAATCAATTTTAGAATATTCTCATTACTCCAAATAAAGAAAAATAAAACACCAAAAACAACATCCCATAATCATATCCCCCTACAGTTATATATATATTTGCCTCATATGTGTCTTTATTATTCATCTGCCTATACACTGGATACAGCAGTGCTGGTCACAAGGTTTTCACAATCACATGGTCACATGGTCACATGATAGTTATAAAATCATCAAGAATCACGTCTAATGAATTAAAGTACAACAGATTCAGATTATTTCTTTCTATTCTAATACACAAGATAAAAAGGAATTTCTATATAATGCATAAAAATTATTTCCAGAATGACCTCTCAACTCTATTTGAAATCTCTTAACCACTGAAACTTTGTTTTATTTCTTTTCCCCTATTTGGTCAAGAAGGCATTCTTAATCCCACAATGGCAGGGCCAGGCTCATACAAGGAAGTCATGTTGACAGGGAGACTTACACCCCAGGGAGTCATGCCCCACATAGTGTGGAGGGTAGTGAGATGAGTTTTGTCATAGACAAAAGACTTTCTAGGTACATACTAAGGGTAACAGGCAGTAATTGTCATGCATGATATGGCAGATGAAACCACTGTTGTAGCTGTGGAGAAACACCTGTGCAAAGTGTTCAGCTATCCAAGTAGACACCAATCAGTTCTTGGTACCTCATTTACAGCACAAGTGACCCAAAAAATGTCACACTCCCACCCAACAGAGTTGGGATGAGAGGATACTAAAGTGGACAACTCAAATAACAGCTACAAAAATTCCATCAGGAAGAACTTACTGTATGGTGACTCCACCTAATGGTATTTTGACACTAAATATTGCACTGTAAGGAAAACAAGGCACTGGAACACATGACAGGAAATATTGGACTTTGAGGGAGTACAGGACCAGGGAACTCTCTATTTAGGCCACAAGTTCAAAATTCCAATCTCAATACACCTGTTCTATTTTCTCACTGGAATGCACTCTCCATGGGTAGGCTGCAGTGGTATTAGCAGAAAGGCACCCTGATTCTAAATTGGATGTGATGCAGATATCTCCCTCAAGAAAATTAGACCCTCTGATTATTGGCATTCTGTAAATTGAACACTCCCTATGACTACAAAATACATTCTGTTCTTGTTTGGTGTGATCTCTGTGTTGTTGGCAAAAGCCTTTCTGCAATAAAATACTAATGTATGGAATGACACTGGCAAGTTTTGAACTTGGAATTTTCTGGCCAATGAAACCACAAGTCCCCATGACATGTTTTGTGTTATTTAAAAAGTTTTGTTTTTAATTTCTTACAAAATTATGAAAACATTAAGTGTTTTAAAAGAGGAGTATTTACATATCATAAAACCCTATGTTCTGGTTTGCTAAATCCAATGTCATGCAAAAGAACAGAAATGGATTAGCTTTCATAAGGGGGATTTATTACAAGTTTAGAGTTCTGAGGCCATAAAAGTGTCCAAACTAAGACATCAACAAGAGTATACTATCACTGAAGAAAGGCCTGGGAAATGGAACATCTCTGTCAGCTGGATAGGCATTTTTTGCTGGTCATTTGCTTTGTGGTTCTGGTTTCAAAGTGGATTTCTCCAAAATGTCTCTGGGCTTGTCTCTCTTAAATTCTCTCTCTCAGCTCCTGTGTGTCCATGCTTATTCTCTCTGGGCATTTCTAAGTGTCTGGGAGTCTTCTTAGCTTCTTCAGGGCAAACTCTAGGCTTCATCTCTTAGCTTAGCATCTCCAAAAGGCTTTCTGTCTGCATCTCCAAGTGTCTGATGTCTACAGCTGCCTCTTAGGTCTCTTAAGGAATCCAGTAAACTAATCAAGACCCACCTTGAATGGGCAGGGTCACCACTCAAAGGAAAAATCCTAATCAAAAGTTCCCACCCACAAGTCTGCCCCAAGATTGCATTACAAACATGGCTTTTTATGGGGTGCATAAGAGACTCAAAGCAGCACACTTGAGTTGTAAACTGTTTTTATTTATCAATGTTTGCATTCATCCTTGCCATGAACATATATATTGTAATACCAAGACAATAGTAAAGAGTAATAATGCTGTGTTCCAGATTTTTGAGTTATCATTCCAAGTTACTTTCTGATTGATTCAAATCTTTGTGACTGGAACTGCTTAAAAAGAAAATTAGAATATGGCAAACATTAGATTTTCAGCAACAATATTTGTTGCTTATATATATATACAAGAACTGATCAATGAATTAACCTCACTTCACAATACTTTTTACAAATTCAAAACTCAGTATACCCATTTCACTTCACAATTTGTACTGTTATCCTACATAATATCAACAGTAAGTCTTGTTCAAAACCTTGAGTTTCTGCTCAATTTTGTTCTAATGGGCAACTTAAAGTATTTCATTTTCCACTATGAATTATCTGATGTGAAATCAAGTTGCAGATGTTTCCAAATGGATTTTAGGATTTTTCTTTCCTCTGCATATGAAAATTAATGCTAAAGTAATGAGCAATCACTGATTTCATGCCTGCATTCATGAGACTGAGAAGAGATTTATAAAGTGTGAATTCTCAATTGCCCTACAAGTGTGGGTATACAATTAAAGAATTTTGTGATTTTTCATGAATAACATCTCCAGCATGAAGTGCCTGGAAATTCCTCAAGAAGCTCCTTCATTTGGTAAAGATTTGTCTATCAATAGGAGCTGAGGATGAAGACTCTCCAACTTTCATTAAATGTATAACATGAGTTCTCTAAAATTGTATATCATCAGACCTTCTTACTAAATTCTTTGCCATGAAGGTGACATGATGTTGATTCCCTCCAATATGAACTGGCTTACACTGATGTAGAAAGAATTATTTAAAACTCTATCAGACTGATTACAAATGGTGTTTCCTCAGTGTATGAGTTGTCTTGTATGTTTAAAGGATAACTCAAGGGCTGAAATCCCTTCAATATTCAAATCATTTATGGTATGTGTTCTCTCACATAATCTAATAAATGAACATTGGCTGAAGCCTTTCACATATAACACTCATAAGGTTTCACTCAATTCAAATTCTATCATGTTGTCTAAGTTTACAAAAATAAACTAAGTTTCCCATGTAGATAATATTCTTATGGTATCTTTCCCCTGGACATTTTGTCATGTTTTCTAAAACCAGAAGTGTGGGTGAAGGCTTTCCAACATTGATGAGATTCACAAGGTTTCTCTTTAGTGGCAGTTCTCTCATGTTGTCTCAGATGAACATATTGAGACAGCTTTCCCATACAGAAGACATTCATAGTGTTTCTCTTACATGTGAGTGTTATCATGTACTCTAAGTCTAGAATAACAGGTGAAGGCCTTCTCACATAGATGACATACATAAGGTTTCTCTCCAGTGGGTTCTCTCATGTTTTCTAAGGGAAGAACAGTGAGCGAAGACTTTCCCACATAGATGGCATTCATATGGTTTCTCTCCAGTGTGAGTTCTCTCATGTCGTCTCAGGTGACTATATAGAGTGAAGGCTTTCCCACATTGAAGACATCCATATGGTTTCTCACCAGTGTGAGTTCTCTCATGTCGTCTCAGGTAACTATATAGAGTGAAGGCTTTCCCACATTGAAGACATCCATATGGTTTCTCACCAGTGTGAGTTCTCTCATGTCGTTTCAGGGAAGAGAGATAAGTAAAGTCTTTCCCACACAGAAGACAATCATGTTTTTCTCCAGTGTGAATTCTCTCATGAACTCTAAGGTAACAACACTGAGAGAAGGTTTTCCCACAAAGATGGCATTTATATGGTTTCTTTGCAGTATGAGATGTCTCATGTTTTCTCAAGCTAGAGAAACGATTGAAGGCTTTCCCACATAGATGACATTCATAAGGTTTCTCTCCAGTGTGTATTCTCTCATGTTGTCTCAAGTTAGATAAATAACTGTAGGCTTTCCCACAAAGATGGCATTTATATGGTTTCTTTCCAGTATGAGATGTCTCATGTTTTCTCAAGCTAGAGAAACGATTGAAGGCTTTCCCACATAGATGACATTCATAAGGTTTCTCTCCAGTGTGTATTCTCTCATGTTGTCTCAAGTTAGATAAATGACTGAAAGCTTTCTCACATACATGGCATTCATAAGGCTTCTCTCCAGTGTGAGTTCTGTCATGATCTCTAAGGGCAGAACATCGAGTGAAGACTTTCCCACAGAGATGACATTCATAGGGTTTCTTTCCAATGTGAGTTCTCTCATGTTGTCTCAAGGTAGAGAAAAGAGTTAAGGCTTTTTCATGTAGGTGACATTCATAAGGATTCTCTCCAGTATTAGGTCTCTCATGTACTCTGATGCCAGAATTATGAGAGGAGGCTTTCTCACACAGATGATATTCACAGGGTTTCTCTCCAATGTAAGTTTCATTGTAATGTGTAAGGACAGAGCTTTCAACAAAGGATTTACCAATTAGAAGACATTCATATGATTTACTTCTACTGTGAAAATGCTTTTGTTGATTAAAAGATAACTGATCATTGAGGGGTTTTCCAAATAGATTGCTGAAGTAGGATTTCTCTCTCTTGTGATTTAATACAGGTTGAGTAAAGTCTTCTGGCAATTCACTACACATTCCATTCTCTTGAGTATTAAAATTTGGCTTCTGGGAAGTAGATGAGAAACTATAAAAGGTTTGTTCATAAAAATCAATTCATACACTTATGAATTCTAGAATAATCATTCAGTGCCAGTCTCCAATTAATATCTTTCCTATATTAGTTACATACCATGTTATTCTCCTGCATGCAGAGATCTTCTCTTCTGTATCATCTAAACTGCACTCTTGATCAGTTTTGAAGACATTATAATGTTTCAAATATTTGGTATATGAGCCATGATTATACAATTATATTTTTATTAAAATGCAGGTTATCCTTTTTTATTGAAATTAATTTTCCCTAAATTCAAACTATCACAGACTTTTCTGGATTAGCACATAAACCAACCTACAGTTAAGTGATTGCATTGAATTACTAATTTATTCCACTTCCATGTATACATTTAGAAGACCAGGGCTCACCACCATGATGCTTACCAATGCTGTGATTGTAAATGTGTCTTTCCTGCAGACATGTTGCATGGAGAGCATTCCTTGTTTTTTAAAGCCAACTTCACTGCCTGAAACAATTGAAAAGAGAATTAAATGCTAGACTAGCATTAGGGAAATAAAAATGCTGAAAAGACCCACATGACCCTATAATTATTTCAAATATGACACATTATTGTAGGGGGTAGAAAACTTCATGTGAAATTGACAATTAGAAGACATGTTCAAGATAGAAGCACAAGAAAAATTACTTTTAAAATAGTATGATGGAAAGCTAAAGGAAGGAAAAAATACTGAAGAGGAGTACCAGGAAAAGGGCCATTAAGTGAAAGTTTAAATTCAATAGTACATAAACATCCATTTCCCCAAAGTCACAGACACTTGAATAAAGATTATTAAAGAAGCCAAAAAACTGACTACACCTGTGGAAAATTTCCCCCATATTTCAGAATATGTAGTTTACTTAAGGAAATCTGCAGGTGATATTTCAAGAACCTACTCAGTCACTGACAAGGCTCTACCTTGTCATGAATGACAGGTTCCTAGAGCTCACCTGAATTCTGGCTTTGGAAAAATCCAATTCCTTCTTTTATCAGTTTCTCTATTTGATTGAACTTGGAGGCTACATCAGATTTGCAGATCTGATTTCCTGGTTTTGGGACAGAATTCTGAGTTCTGTGCATTTAGTGTATTATCATCAAGTCCAGGAAAGATGTTTGCTGTAGTTTCCTATGCTGCTCAAGCAAATACCATGAAAGTTGTTAAACAATGGAAATTTATTAGCTTATGGTTTTGAGGTCAAGAAAATGTCCAAATCAAGGCATAATTGAGGCAATGCTATCTCCACAGCACTGCAGCATTCTGGGCTGGGAGCTGGTGACCATGGTTCCTTAGCCTCCCACATGGGACGGCACATGGCAGCATCTCCTGGTCTCTTGCTTCCCTTCTGGGTTTCATTGATTTCAGCGTCTTACTTCTGATGGGTTTCTGTGTTTCTGAAATTTATTCTCTTATAAAGGACAACAGTAATTGGATTAAAACCCATCCTGATTTAGGTGGGACACAGCTTAACCCAAGGATCCTTATCCCAAGGTCATACATACAGTCAGTATACAAAGGAATGGATTAGAGTTAAGAAAATGTTTTTCAGAGGTACATACAACCCCAAACCATACTCCAACCTCTGGTCCCCTAAAAGACTCATTCTTTCTATAGGCAAAATGCATTCATTCCATCATAATATCCCAAAAGACTTAAGTCATTTCAGAAGCAAAGCTTAGTACAAAGACTAAAATCAGTTATGGGAGTGGTCTGTCCTGGAGCACAATTCTCCTCTGTGGATCTGTGAAATCTAAAGAAGTTATCTGCTTCCAATGTCCAATGGAGGGACAGGTATTGAATAAACATTTCCATTCCAATAGGGAGAAATTGACAGGAAAACAAAGTTCATGGTTCCAAACCCTGCAAGGCATACTCCATTAAATTTGGAGGTCTGTGACATATGGAATATCTTGACCCCTGAATCTGATGAAATGGTAGCCTGTTCTGGTTTGCTAATACTATTTTCCAAACACCAGAAATGAGCTGGCTTTAATAAAGGGGGTTTATTTGGTTACAAAGTTATAGAATTAAGTCCATAAAAGCATCCAAGTTAAGGCATCAACAGGGTACCTTCCCATAATGGCCAATGGCATTTGGAACACCCTGTTGTCTGGGAAGGCTCATGGTTGGCATCTTCTTCCTTTGTTCCCAGTTTGTTTTTTCAAAAGGCTTTCTTCTAGGACATTTCTCTCTAGGCATCTGGGGGTATTCTCTTTGTTTCTCCCAGGCAAACCGGAGAAGCTGCTTTCAATGGCAAGCTCCAAAATGTCTATTTTGGCTACAGCAGCACTGAGTTCCTTCTGTTTGTCAGCCCTTTTATATAGCTCCAGTGATTTAATTAAGACACATCCTGAATGGATGGGGTAACATCTCCATGGAAATTATACAAAGTCTTTCCCACAGTTGATTCAGTCACATCTCCATGGAAACAATAGGTTCCAACCTAATCAACACTAATACACTGCCACCACCAGATTGCTTGAAAGAACATGACTTTTTTCTGGGGGACCTAATATATCCAAACTGGCACACAGTCCTACCCCTTCCAGGTGCTTGTGCAGGATCCATGCTCTCTGTAAACAATAGGGTGAAGCCTCCATCCTATTAGAACAGTGGGGTGGCAGCCAGACACAGATACAGATTCTAACCTCTGAAAACAGTGGGGTCACGGCAATCTTTTTCAACAATAGGTGGACAGGCCAAACCATCCCAAGCCCTAGAGCAGGCACACCCTTTCCATTCACATGGGTGGGACCACCTTCTTGCCTGAGAGGTTGTCTTCAGTCCAGGCTTCAGTTTTCCATGGTTCTGCCCTTTTTCCTACAATCTGCCCCTTCTCTATCCCTTTTAATCCAGGCTGGCAATGGTTCCATTCATGCTGATCTTGCAAAATAGAGGTCAAAACCATCAGACAGAGGAATGTGCCACAGACCATTTCTGGATACCACCTCCAATCCTGATTTGAACAGAAATCACTGACTGGTTCCACATTTAAACACTCACATGGACTTGCTTTCCAGAAGCTCAGAATTTTCCTAACCATCAATTTCAGGTTTCTTTATGCCCAGGATTTCTGTTCTAAGTTTATCCCAGTTCTCTTGCATTTTACTATTAGCTGCAGGTAGAAATTAGTCTGCTCATTCCACACTTACCTTGGAAACTGCCTCAAATATTGAAGTCCATCACTGAAGTTCTGCCTTTCATCCAATATAAGAAATCAATTTTACCAAGTTTTCTGCCATTTATAAAACAAGGATTGCCTTTCCTCCTATTTCCAGTAACACATCATCATTTTCTTTTAAGGTCTTACTGGAAGTACCTTTAAAATCCATATTTCTACAGCCTCTTTAAAGCAATCTAGGTCTTTCTTATCAGGTACCTCACAATTCTTCCAGCTTCAACTAAATTACCCCATTCCAAGGCCATTTCCACATTTTTGATATAAGCAACAGAAGAATCCCTCAAACCTGGTTTCAAATTCATTTTAGTTTCTGAGGCTGCTTAACAAATAGCATGAAATAGGTTGGTGGAAACAATGAGAATTTATTAGCTTATGGGTTTTTTTGAGAGAGAACATTATTGAATCAAAATCAATAATTTCTTTTTAATATCTATAAGCCAATACTGAACTTACTTTACTCAAGAATGAACATAATGCACAAAGAAAGTATGCTTATATTATAAAAATATGTCAATTTTTCTTCCAGGCACTGAGCAGACATCATTTTAAACAAAATCAAGGCAAACTTGCTCTCTATAATGACACTTCCATAATTTAATAACAAAAGTGGAAGCTAATATACTCACAAAGTATTTTTAAAAGCCCACTGATAATGCTGCTTTATGCTCATTGACACCACTTCACACTTGCATCATGGAAAAGTACCTTTTTTATAGAATACAGATCACTGTTTTAACAGAATACATGTGATTAGTTAAATCTTTACATTTTCTAACTTAACAGCTGTTAACATGTATTTCAGCTAAGTATTAACAGCTTAATGAATTTTGAGTAGGAAAATCCTTTTTATACAAGCTTTCATTTAAAAACAAGATATATTGCTTTGGTGAAAAATGACCTCCCAAGATTTACAATACAATTTATGAATGGGGGAAAGCTGCATCCCCCTCTACCCTTTCACACTCAAATATCCTCAATCCTCCCTCAAAAGATATGCCCAATTTTATATTGTCTCTTCTTTATTGTCATTTTCTTCTTTCCTACATTGATTAGCACTTTCCCAGGAGCCCTTTTGTGCTCTTGTATACAATGTGGCTGCTGTGCCTGTACAGTTAGTGACAGCTGCAGAACAGTTACAGGCTGAAGAATCCAGCCTTTGACATAGCATGGAGATAACACTCCAAAGCTCAAGGGAATATTTGGTCCTTGGAGAAACAGAAAAGATAGCAAAATGGAAATAATAAAATAAAACCATAAGTTGGGAAAAAGAGGCCACATCCCCTTAATTGTTGCTCCAGGAGTTATGCAACAAGTTCAAAAAATTGTACTAATTTTAAAAATCAAAATAGAAATAAACTAAATAACATCAGCACTGACAATGCCAATAAAATGCAACCTGTCCTTTTAAGAGCTTATACACAGCACTGTCACTGGCAGGAAATGATTCTGGCTAGGCAGAATGACCTGAGTACTCAGGCAAATCCCAGAGTACAATGGCCACACAGTGAATTAGTAACAACAAATGAATCCAATTTTAGGAGTTACTGAACTACAAAATACCTGTTTTGACTATTATGTATGTGGCTTCTAAGATCCAAGAGTTTTTTCCAGACCAATTCTCTCTGTGCTTGGTTTTGACACCTCTGAAGGGTTAAAATTGCAGAAACACAAGGAAAGAGTAATCTGGAGCCCTGCTCTACTGGGTAAGTTGATTTCAAAAGAACTGGGGGAGAAATGCTTTCATGTTTTGCCTACACAAAAACTAACATTTGTTCAGTTACCTGTTTCACAATATCCTGGGACTAAGGTGAGAAGAATAGGATAAAAGAAAGCAGAGGGGAAAATGATTGCTGTTTCTTTAGTCAATTACCTAATTCCTTATAGCTTTTGAAATTCTCAACTAAGCCCACTTTGCACATGAAATATTAATTCTGTCAAATGTAGTTAGATATGGCTGAATTACACATATGATCTAAGCCAACTTAAGCATTTTAATGAGAACACAATCACTGGCTGTGGTTATAGGGAAGGAGAAACACTTACAGAAATATTTGAGCTGGTATAATATTAAAAGAGACGGCACAATTTGTGAAAGCATGAACATATTTTGGAACCTGAGCAAAGGCTTCTTACCAATACCATAAAAAGTGACCATCCAGGTTGTTTTCACTGGCAATGATTCAGCCAGGTCAGTGTGTTGTACTTGGCAACTTCCATGGCCCCCAAAATATTCACGACACAGAAAGTCCAACACCTCTGGAGGTCTACAGTTAGTAACAGAGACCTGAAGTTCAACACTGCCACTGCAAACAACTGGATACCGTAATATTAAATAAAAATAAAAAGAATGAGTACACAAAGAAATTAAACAGCTAATAAGATGATGCTATTCAGAATCAGACTGGATGAGAGGATTACCACACCTGTCCACAATCACAGGTCCTTGCTCTCAAAATAAATATAAGGAACATTTACAACAGAATGAAGCTTTATGAATGCAAGTTTTTCTTTTATTGCAATTCTAATAAAACAGGCCAAAAGTCATACTTTTAAAATAATTAAACGTTATCTTTTTCTGTAAAACTGATGTGACTTGGTACCACAGCAAAACTTTCTCTAATAGCAGCAGTATCATCAGCCTATAGCAGTAAAGAAATTTTAATTTCTAGAACCCCATGGGCTCCCATACAAAGCAACTTCATAAAGCATGAAGATATCTACTCTGCTGAAGTTTCAAATAAAAAAAGATCATTGAGCTTGTGGGTCTCATACCTTACAAAATATACATAAATGGTGACAAGTTAACAAATAGTAGACCCTTGCTTACCAATAAAATCATATAAGGTGAAGGGTGGGTGGTGGACAGAAATGTTTAAAATGAAAAAAAAAATATATTTCAAATGATGTTAGCCTTCACAAAAAGGTCATGTTAAAATCAGATCCATATCAACTCAAAAACTGAAAATTAAGCTATAATCCAAAGATCTCTGTCCATGAGTCCAAATGCATGCATGCCAGCTGAAGAAAATGCAGTATTCACCTGACAATAGCTTCTTCAGAACATAATAGTAATGTATCACTGGAGTAATCACAAGAGGGTGAATAAGACACCATCACACTTCTTTTTTGTCATTTAAAAAAAAGGGAATAAAAGAAAAACAATCACAAGACAAAAAATTAAAAAGAAAAATCACAAGAGCTGTAGAAGGCTATCCCTGGGGCTATCCTGCCTTGGTGTCCATGAGCTGCATCTGCACGTTGGCAGAAATCCTACCTCCATAGCCTCCCTTGGACAGCATTTGGTTCTGAATGGAGCTAACTGAATTCATTCCACTGAACAGTTCTCCTGATCCTGCATGAGCTGTGTGTACAAAGTTTGTTGGCTCTCTGATCATACTTTGGTCAATCTGCCATTGCATTTTCACTCCTTGTCAACACAGCAACCCATTCAGCTATCTCTGGGCTGAGAACATTCCATATTATGCATACAGATGACTCTGTACATTCACTATTGTAGAAATTGTTCCTTGAAGTTTTCTTTTCATTTGGGTG
Organism: Choloepus didactylus; assembly: GCF_015220235.1. Classification (NCBI taxonomy): domain Eukaryota; kingdom Metazoa; phylum Chordata; class Mammalia; order Pilosa; family Megalonychidae; genus Choloepus; species Choloepus didactylus. The sequence continues at coordinate 5,165,602 of NC_051316.1, forward strand.
GGAGGTTTCACTCAAAAATCCACACTCATAACTGGTGCTATCACTGCCTCTGTCTTCACCACCTGCTCCAGCTGCAGCTGCTGTTGGCACCCACTGTGTGTCTCTTGCCACCCCCATGCCTGCAGCTGTGCTCCCTGATGTGCACACCACTTCCTGGCCCCTCCTTCCCTATCCAGGCTTGCACTCAGGTGGCATGAGAGCTAGCTTATGGTTTTGAGGCTGGGAAAAGTCCTAAATGTAGGCATCATCAATACAACACTTTCTTCCCAAGACTGTGGCATTCAGGGGATTGGAGATGGCAACCTTACTCCTTAGCTTGCCATGTGGCAAGACATGTAATGGTGTCTCTTGATGTCTTCTCTTCCAGGTTTCACTGATTTCAGCTTATTGCCTATGGCTTTAACTCTCTCTCTCTTCTCTTAATTTTATCCCTTAAAAAGTACTCCCATATTAGGATGAAGCCCATCCTGATTGAGGTGGGATACAACAAAACTGAAGTAACCACATTAAAACTTCCAATGTAAAATGGATTAACATGTGCAGGAATAGATTAGATTTAAGAACATGTTTATTCTGTTGTACATATAGCTTCAAACCACTACAGTGATCAAAGAAGAAATAAAGTATATACATTGAAGATCAGCCAATGAAAAAGTACCTGGAACACAGAATAGTGACATTTTTTCACCATCAAAGGGTTGTCTTGACCTTGGGCCCAAATACAGTGAGAGCCTTTGGTTTCTAATGTCCAAGTTCAAAGACAGACTGCAGAACCCTTTGTATTTCCATAAAAGAAGAAATTATGTTTCCACAATAATTCATTAACTTGAAAAGAATCCAATACCAAGATTGTCCAGAACAGCCTAAGTTTATATGCAAAAGGATAAGCCTGCTCTTTCTATGACTATAGTCTGAATCCACAGCAAATCTCTAGGGTGCAATAACTATTTAGGACACATTTAATCCATTATTTATCCTTTCAGAAAATACTCATTGGATTCCCAGAACTGCTCTGAGTACTAGACATTAAGTAAAATAAAAACATAAAATTTGTGTTCATGAAGATTACATTCTAGTGGGGTGAAAAACTAGATGTAATTAGTAAGTACAGGAATAAATTTCTTTTAGGTAGTTTTTCATGTTATGCAATAAAATATGTATATAAGATATAAAAATAAAATATCAAACAAATAGATAAGTTGTTCTAGACAATTCTTGAGAGGATTAGATAGGTAAGTTTGGGAGACTCACCCACTGAAAGCAGATGACTGATATTCTCCACCATCACATCTCTAAACAGCATTTTCTGGAATGCATCCAGCAGAGCCCACTCTTCTGGGGTGAAGTCTATAACTACATCTTTCAAGTTCACTAACTCCTAAAAGCATGAGAGACATTCATGTTCAGAAAGGACCATCTGCCAATGTCCAACATATAATGAGAGGACAGCACTAGGGAAATGGTGATTACTGCCAGAAAGCTCAAACTGCATTTGAGTTTTAAGTCAGATGATTCTCAGTGCTGAACAGTCATCTACCTTTCACACACATGGACATATACACATACAAGCACTGATTATTTAAGACTCCATTATAAAAGAATCTCAAAAGACATGGGGTATAATATAACCTGGGCATTTCCTAATAAACTGATCATTATGACATTATTGTGTACAATTTGTACTTAAGCATTCATAACTATGTAACACCCCTTTCCACCAATTTAAAGTAAATTAACAGACTCATGACAGGACAATGAATATCCATGATTTGCCACTTTTATATCATAGCTATACTAAGATTATTGCCCCAGGAGACTTCAGTTTCCTCTCATCTATGATATTGTTTCACAACTTTTTAAAAAAAGTTGAAAGATATAATGAGCTTATGTATTAAGTAATTCCTATCTGAACATAATATATAGGTATATTACTCATTAGAATGACAGAGAATCTTGAAGCAAAATACAGCATTCTGCAGAACTAAACAGATGTCATGGTTAACTTGGATCACTACATGTTGCCTGGCTCAACTCTCCATAACTCTGGTGCTCATCATAATATACAAGTACAGACAGTTCACTAGCATACACAACAGACCCCTGAGACTGCTGTACTGATCCTGGCTGGCCATTCAAGGATATCAGATCTTCCAACTTCAACTTTCCTTGGGACCTGCAAAACCCATGTTCATCATCTCTTGTATTTTCACCTCCTCTGTATGTTCAAGAGCATAAGTCTCTTGATCCATTGTGGTCTCTGTAACTTTTAAAACATTTTTACAAGCCATATATTTTACTCTACCTACTATACTCCACCTCCTGAAGGCACACTATAATTAAACAATACTTCTTTCATTACTAACATTTACAAAATTTGGATAAAGATTATTAACAACAAGGGAAAATGGGCAATAAGGACAAAAGGAGAGGAAGAAATTTAGTATCTTTTTTAAAAATTTTAAAATGTACCAATATAAAATATTGGTATTTTAAGAAATTAGGGAAGATGGTAGTTAGGAGAGATGGGGCAAAAAAAAAAAAAACAAAAAACACCTGTGTGAAAAATGCTAGAAAAATACAGAAAGTGACCCAGAACACCACTTCCAGTGATGCACCAGCTGGAAAAGTTCTGCTAAATCCACAGGGACCATGCACTTGGTGAAACTGGGAGTGTGCATTCTGAAATGAGTGAGTGAGCCCACTAGATAACTGGCAGCCATGTGGCAGTCTGCAGAAAATGCAGGATGGCATTTGGAGATGGACTAGTTTTAAAAATTCAAAAGTGGCTGTGGATATGGCAGCAAGAACCACAGAGTGAAGTGTTGTGGGAACTGCATCCCCACAACCTGTGAGCATGCTTCAATATCTGGCATGGATGATAGCCTTTCACACACCTGCTCCTGTCTCAAAGCTAGGAAGACAGAGGTTAGAAAAAGGGGAAAATTACCAAGCCCCATACAGCCATCTTCCCAGTGGGCTGGAAATTCTCCTGCCCAGCATTAGCACCACAGCCCAGAGATGTGCCTAACAACCTGGCAAAAATGGGAAGTGTTTCCAGCAACACATGCACATGCCACAATATCTGACATGGATGATAGCCTTTTGCATACCTGTAGTTAACTGTCCTGGAGCTAGGAAGGCAGAGGTGTGTGAAAAGGGGGAAATTAACATGCCCCATACAGCCATCCTTTAAGCAGTCTGGGAACACCCCTACACTGCCCTGTGGCCCACAGGGCATGGCTTGGAAGAGGGACACACTTTGAATTCCCAGGCACCAATGCCAAGGACTTGTGGGTGAGCAGCAGAGACAAACTGTGTTGAGACTGAACTGAAGGTTTAGACTCTGGCAACAGCTTTAAATCTCCAGGAAAACCTGGAGAGTTTATTAAAGCTTCCCTCCTTCCCTAACCACTCAAACACATGCCCCACATTCAGGGCAGCAAGCATGAACTAAACATGCAAACATGGTGCACCAATTGGACCCCCACAAGATTCAGACACACACTTACCACAAACACAAAGCTGGGGAGAACTGGCTTGAGAGGAATAGGTGGCTCATGGATGCCACATGCTGGAAAGAGAAAGTGTACACCACAAAGCTGTAGATCTGGCAAATTAGAGGTAAGTGATTGAATCATCCTACACATCCTAAAAGAACCCTATCAAGTTAAGCAAATGCCAAGAGGCCAAAAACAACAGAAAATTTTAAAGCATATGAGGAAACCAGATTATATGGATAACCTACACTCTAATACCCAAATCAAAACATCAGAGGAGACACAGTACTTGGAGCAAATAATCAAAGAATGAAAGACAAACAAGAGTATGGCACAGGATATAAAGTATATAAAGAAGACCCTAGAAGAGCATAAAGAAGAAACTGCAAGAGTAAATAAAAAAGTAGATGATCTTATGGGAAGTAGAAGAAAAGAAATAACAAGGTTTAAAGCAGAAATAATTGATATAGAGAAAAAAATAGAATAAATAACACCAAAAGTTTGTTCATTGAGACCAACAAGATTGACAAGCCACTATCTAGACTGACAAAATGAAAAAGAGAGAAGACCCATATAAACAAAATAATGAATGAGAAAGGTGACATTACTGTCGATCCTGAAGAAATTTAAAAAATTCTAAGAGTATACTGTGAACAACTGTATGCCAACAAACAGGATAATGTAGAGGAAATGGACAATTTCCTGGAAACATATGAACAACCTAGAGTGACCAGAGAAGAAATAGAAGACTTTAACCAAACAATCACAAGCAAAGAGAGTCAATCTGTCATCAAAAAACTTTCCACAAATAAAGGCCCAGGGTCAGATGGCTTCACAGGGGAATTCTACCAAACTTTCCAAAAAGAATTCACACCAATCGTACTTAAATTCTTTCAAAACCCTGAAGAAAATGGAACACTACCTAACACATTTTATGAAGTGAACATCAATCTAATACCAAAACTGGGCAAAGAGGATACAATAAAGGAAAACTACAGGCCAGTCTCCCTAATAAATATAGATGCAGAAATTCTCATCAAAATTCTTGCAAGTTGAATCCAAAGACTTTTTGTAAGACTGATATCTTACAAAAACATACCATGACCAAGGAGGTTTCATTCCAGGCATGCAAGGATGGTTCAACATAAGAAAATCAAAGTATTACAACACTTTAACAAATCAAAAGAGAAAAATTTAACGATCATCTCAATAGACACTGAACAAGCATTTGACAAAATCCAACATCCCTTTTTGATAAAAACACTTCAAAAGGTAGGAATTGTAGAAAAGTTTCTCAATATGAGAAAGAGCATATATGAAAAACCCACAGCCAGAATAGTACTCAACAGCGAGAGACTGAAAGCCTTCCCTCTAAGATCAGGAATGAGACAAGGATGCCCACCATCACCACTGTTATTCAACATTGTGCTAAAAGTGCTATCCAGGGCAATCTGGCAAGACAAGAAAAAAAAAGGCAAGCAAATTGGAAAGGAAGAAGTAAAACTGTCATTATTTGCAGATGATATGATCTTATATCTGGAAAATCCTGAGAAACTGATGAAACAGCTACTAGAGCTAATAAAGAAATTTAGCAAAGTAGCAGGATGCAAGATTAATGCACATAAATAAGTAATGTTTCTATACACTAGAAATGAATGAAGTGAAGAGACATTCAAGAAAAAGATACCATTTTCAATAGCAATTAAAACAACCAAATACCTGGGAATAAACTTAACCAAATATGTAAAAGACCTATACAAAGCAAAGTAATTAACACTACTAAAAGAAATAGAAAGGGACCTTAAAAGATGGAAAAATATTCCATATTCATTGATAGGAAGGCTAAATGTCATTATGATGTCAATTCTACCCAAACTCATCTACAGATTCAATGAAATCCCAATGAAAATTCCAGCCCAATTTACAGACTTGGAAAAGCTAATTATCAAATTTATTTACAAAGGGAAAGTGCCTCAAATTGCTAAAAACACTCTAAAAAAGTAAAACAAAATGAGAGGACTTACACTCCCTGACTTTTAAGCTTATTATGAAGCCACAGTGGTCAAAACAGCATGGTACTGACACAAAGATAGATATATTGATCAATGGAATTGAATTGAGAAATTTAGAGATAGACATACAGATCTATGATCAACTGATCTTTGATAAGGCTCCCAAAGCCACTGAACTGGGACATAACAGTCTTTTCAACAAATGAGGCTGGAAGAGTTGGATACCCATATCCAAAAGAATGAAAGAGGACCCCTACCTCACACCCTACACAAAAATTAACTCAAAATGCATCAAAGACCTCAATATAAAAGGCAGTACTCTAAAACTCCTAGAAGATATTGTAGGGAAACAACTTCAAGACCTTGTATTAGGCAGTCAATTCCTAGACCTTACATCCAAAGCACAAGCAACAAAAGAAAAAATAGGTAAGTGGGAAGTCCTCAAACTTAGAAGTTTCTGTACCTCAAAGGAATTTGTCAAAAAGGTGAGGAGGCAGCCAACTCTATGAGAAAAAATTTTTGGAAACCATGTATCTGACAAAAGACTAATATCTTACGTATATAAAAAAATTCTACCACTCAATGACAACAGTACAGACAGCCCAAGTATAAATTGGGCAAAAGATATGAAAAGACAGTTTTTTGAAGAGGAAAAACCTATGGTAAAAAAACACATGAAAAAATATTCAGCTTCACCAGCTATTGGGGAGATGCAAATTAAGATCACAACGAGATACCATCTCACACCAAGTACAATGGCTGCCATTACACAAACAGGAAACTACAAATGCTGGAGAGAATGTGGAGAAATTGAAACTTATTCATTGTTGGTGGGACTCTATAATGGTTCAGCCACTCTGGAAGACAGTCCGGCAGTTCCTTAGAAAACTAGATATAGATTTACCCTTTGATGCAGCAATTGAACTTCTTGGTATACACCCTGAAGATCTGAAAGCAGTGACATGAACAGATTAGCTGCAGGCCAATGTTCACAGCAGCATTATTCACAATTGCCAAGAGATGGAAACAACCCAGATGTCCTTCAACAGAGGAGTGGATAAATAAAATGTGGTATATATACATGATGAAATGCTACATGGCAGTAAGAAGGAAAAATGTCATGAAACATATGAAAACATGGATGAACCCTGAAGACATAATGCTGAGCAAAAGACAGGCACAAAAAGAAAAATACTATATGCTATCACTAATGTGAATATTGAAAAATGTAAAATAAATTGTTTATAATGTAGAAGGTAGGGGACTTAGTGATACAGAGCAATTAGTGAAGGGGGAATGATAATGTAATAAGAACACATAAGCTATCATGGGTGAATTTACTCTTCTGGGAATGCCCAGGAATGACTATGGTTTGCTAATTTCTGGTGAGTATTGTAGGAACAAGTTCACAGAAATGTTGCTATATTAGGTTATTTTCTTGGGGTAGAGTAGGAACGTGTTGGAAGTAAAGTTATTTTGGGTTAGCTGTTTTTTATTCCCTTGTTTTGTTTTAAATGTTTTTTATTGTATTTTTTAATTTTGATATAATCATTACTTTAATAAACAAACAAACAATGAAAAAATATGCAGAGTCCCTCTGAGGAGCTGCAAATATAGTCCCAAAAATCCCCTACATCAAAAAGTATCAGAAGTGCATGGGTGATAATGCCTCACAATCCCCATAGGTACAGTAGGCTCATAATGTAGACAAAAGGATTTGGAAGAAAACCCATTTTGTCAATCTGATATTTTAGTAAACTGGCAGCTGAAATCTTAGCTTATATTAATCCTTTTCAGCTATAGCATCCTTTCATTTCATTATTATGTGGAAGGTCTTCTGTATTCTAAATTCTCCTCTAAAACATTGTTTATAATTACATAATAATTTCATGGACAAATGATATTGTCAGAAGAAGTCACATTAATTTACCCATTTGTACCTCAGCCCACATAAACAATGTATTAAATGTGCCTGGAGATTGACTTTTTTTAATCCTCAAATTAACCTTATTATTAAGGCTAATTTACCTATATAAAAAATGAAATGAACAGAGGTGCAGGAATCTTTAGTAACCTTAGAAAATTACAAGGGTAGAAAAGAAAGCCAGAGTTTGGATTTTTTCTCCCTGCCTTCCCAGTTAAAATTCATTAAGCCTTACCCTTAAGTTTTGCCTGGAACATCACCTCTCATTTCAATAATCAGAGTTGGCACCTTATTGTGAAAATCTCCTTTTCATATGGTTTGTTCAAACAATTATGACCCTTGTCCAGGTTATCCTACCACAAAAGAACCTTCATAGAATTGAATTCTCTACTCAAATATCAACCTCTGGCTCATCTGATGTTTAATGTACAGCATAATCCACTTACTCATGTCACCAAATACCTACTGAGAACAATATTTCTCTTGCCTTGCCTGCTCCATGGCTCCACAGAGAACATGACTAAGATGTTGAGCCAGGTCTAAACACATATTTCCTTTCCTCAGGTCACTCATGAAATATTTTATTATACATTTGTTTGTCCTCCCTACTGGTCTAACTACATAAAATTATTCCTTCAATGATTTTAGACAAGTTTCCCTGTGAAAAGTACAAATGAATTAGTTTGGTAGAGCTAACAGAGGTTTTCCAGATGCCATTGGCCATCCTCCAGTGAAGGTACCTGATTGTTGATTACTTAACTTGGATACTTTATAGCCTTAAGACTGTAACTTTGTAACCAAATAAACCTTCATAAAAGCCAATCCATTTCTGGTGTTTTGCATTCCAGCAGCATTAGCAAACTGGAAAACATTTTCATACCAGAGAAGTGGGGTGCTGGTGCTGCTGCATTTACAAATACCAAACTTGTTGGAATGGCTTTTTAAATGGATAAGGGGAAGATTCATGAAGAATTGTGAGGAGCTTGACAGAAAAGGCCTAAACTGCTTTAGAGTCGGTGGAAATATGGACTCTAAAGATACTTCTGATGAGGTCTTGAGCAGAAATGATGAATGTGTTGTTGTCAACTGGAAGAAAGGTGATCCTTGTTTTAAAGTGGCACAGAATTTGGCAAAATTGAATCCTGGTATTGGGTGGAAGGAAGAATTTGAAAGTGATGAGATGGGATATTTGGGTGATGAGATTTTGAAACTAAAAGTTGTAGATATAGCATCGCTTCTCCTTGCAGCTTATAGTAAAATGTGAGCAGAGAGAGATAAACTTAGAACTGAACTCAGGTTCAAAGAAACCAGAAACTGGTGGTTTGGAAAATTCTGAGCTTCCAGTGGGTGGAGCCTCAGAAGCTATAGCCCAATGTGAGGATTTAACCAAACATGGAACCCAGCCACCATTTCAGTACAAGCCAGGATTGGAAATAGATTCATCCAGAAAGGATTTGTGAAAACTCCTGATGTCTGACAGCCTTGATCCCTGTGTGCTTCATGCAAACCAACAGAATTTTTGCAAGATCTTTAAAGATGGGGCTGCTGCCAATCTGGACTGGAGGAGACAGATGAGGAAGAAATTGAAGGAAAAATTTCTTCAAAGACAGCCATGGAGGTTGAGGCCTGGAGTCAAGAGGTCTCAGGCTGGGAGAGTGGGGTGGCCTACATGAATGGAAAGGATGAATTTGCCCTGGAGGTCAAGGGTGGGACTTCCACCTTGATGCTTTGGAAGAGTTTTGCCACCCTGGGCCCCAAAGAGGGTGGAGCACATTCCCAGGAGACTGGGGAGAGCTTGGACACTACCCCATTGTTCTGAAGGGTTTGAGCATGTATCCCAGAGATAGAAGAGAATCTGGGTGCTGCCCCAATGTATGAGGAGGATGGGGCCAAGAAAGTGGTCTCCCCAATGTGTGATGTTGGAGCACTCACCCCAGTGTTTGGAGAGGAAAGGGCTGCTTCAAAGTCCTTAGGAATGGTTAGACTCCCATTGTCTCATGCCCCATGTATGCAAACTTATTCTGGGAATGACATTCAGACTTTGAAATCTAATGGAGTTTGCCCTGTGGGTTTTAATAATTGTTTTGCTCCCTTAAACCCTGTTTTCCTTTCAATTTCTCCTTATGGCAATGGGAATGTTTACCCTATGACTGTTCCTCCTTTGAATATTGGAAGCAGATAAGCTGTTCTAAGTTTCACATGTACAGAGCCAGAGGGGGAATTTTGCTTTTGTACAGACCATGCTTATAACCAATTCTGATGGGATCTTGTAATTAACTATTGCTACTGAAATGATGTAAGCTTCTGTGATATTGAGATGGGAAAATGTATTTTGTATATGGAAAGATCATGTCAGTTTGGGGTCCAGGAGGTGGTATGTGCTTGTTTGGATGTATTATGTCCCCCAAAACACCATTATCTTTGATGCAGTCTGATGTGGGCAGGAAACATATTGGTATTGGTTGGGTTGGAGACTTTTGATTGAAATGTTTCCATGGAGATGTGATCACTCAACTGTGGGTGAGATGTTTCATTGGATAATTTCCATGTATGTGTGGACCCACCCATTCAGCATGGGCCTTGGTTAGCTCACTGGAGCACAAAATAAGCTCAGACAGGAGTGAGCTTGCTGCAGCCAAGAGGGACACTGAAGAATGCACAGAAGATAAGAGTAGATGCAGAAGAGAGACAGTTTGAAGATGGCCATTGAGAGCAGACTCTTGCTCCAGAGAAGCTAAGAGAGGACAACCACCCCAAGAGCAACTAAGAGTGATATTTTTGAGGAACTGCAGCCTAGAGAGGAATGTCCTGGGAGAGAGCCATTTTGAAACCAGAACTTTGGAGTAGACATGTGACTTCCCAGCTAACAGAGGTTTTACAGATGCCAGTGGCCATCCTCTAGTGAAGGTATCTGATTTTTGATGACTTACCTTGGACACTTTATGGCCTTGAGACTTTAACTTTGTAACCAAATCAAACCCCTTTATAAAAGGTGATCCATCTCTAGTGCATTGCATTCTGGCAGCATTAGCAAACTGGAACAATGATGTTCATAGCAGCATTGTTCACAGTTACCAAGAGATGGAAACAATCCAAATGTCCTTCAACAGATGAGTGGATTAAAAATGTGGTATATACATATGATGGAATACTATGCAGCAGTAAGAAGTAATGAGGTGATAAAACAGGACAACATAGATGAACCTTGAAGATTTAATGCTGAGAGAAATAAGACACAAAAAGAGAGAGCTTGTATGTTACCACTATTGTGAACTGTGTGAAAAATGTAAAATAAGTGTATCATAGAATATAGGAGACCCAGAGATAAACTGCAACTAGTGAAGGGGGAGTGATAATGTAATAAGAACAGGTAAGATATTGAGGGAAATCTTAATGATATGGGAATGCCCAGGAATGACTATAGTTTGTTAATTTTCTTGGGGTTCAGAAGAAACATTTTAGAAGAAATGTAGTTATTTTAGTTTTTTGTTTTTCTTATTCTTTTTGTTTTGTTTGAATTTTTAAAATTTTTTGATAAATGAAGTTTAAGAAAAAGAATCAAGGCTCAGTCAATAATCAGGGGTTGCAGTTCAACAGTTTCAGGTATTTCCTTTCAATTATTCCAATACACTAAAAAATACAAAGGGATATCTATATAACACATAAAAATAACCTTGAATGACCTCTTGATTCCATTTCAAATCTCTCAGCCACTGAAGCTTTATTTTGGTTCATTTCCCTTTCCCCTTTTGGTAAAGAAAGCTTTCTCAATCCCATGATCAGCCTCCTTTTTAAGGAAGCAAATTATGGAGCTCCTTTTATCTCTGATTCAGTGATTCCTTGAGCGGACCTAATTTTTAGTGGCCAGGAGAGGCAGAAAAATCCAACATGTTTCCTCTGAGACCACTCCATGACCACAGTGTTTTATTCTGCCTGAGGGAAGTCACAGGATCTTCACTGCTACCTAAGATGGATATAAGCTACAGTGAATGACATACAGTAACTGTGAATAGTCAGGACCCAGAACAAAGCCAAGAGCTTTTGGCTATGACAGAGCTTCTTGCCACAGATTTAGCATCAACCCTGTTTAGCATTAATTCATGTATTCAAATATGTTTGATGAGATTATGACAGATGGAAGCCCAGGGTAGCTATCCAGAGATCATGTGGCACAATCTCATTAGCTTTAATGAGTTTCAAATAACAGAGCAGATTTCCTTTCTATGGTTTCTAGTACATAATATGATGGATAACTCAATCAGGGGACCTCATGGAAAGGAGGGTCTTCTAGTTCTCTAAAGTTGCCATTATGTAAAATACCAGAAAGGAATCGGCTTTTATAAAAGGGATTTATTTGTTTGCATATTTACAATTCTATGGCCATAAAAGCATCCAACAATGTGCCTTCCCAGCTGACAGATGTGTTCTGGATACCACTGGCCTTTCTTCAGTTGGCATCTGCTGGTCCTTTGCTCCCAGGTTACACTTCAAAATGGCTTTCTTCAAAATGTCTTTGGGCTTCTGTCTCTGTTACCTTCTCTCAGCTCCCTGCTTGGTTCTCCTGGGGCATTTGTCTCTAAGAATTGAGAGTCTTCTCCTAGCTTCTCCAGGGCAAACTGGGCTTCATTTCTTAGCTTAGCATCTCCCAACATCTTTCTGACTACCTCTCCCAGCATCTCCAAGTGTCTCTGTCAACTAGTTTCCATCTCTCCTCCTGAGTCTCTTAAAGGACTCCAGTGATCTAATTAAGACCCACCTTCAAGGAACAAGGCCACATCTTCATGGAAATAGTCTAATTAAAGCAGAAATAAATGACATAGAGAACAAAAAAACAATAGAGAGGATAAATATCACCAAAAGTTGGTTCTTTGAGAAGATCAACAAGATTGACAAGCCCATAGCTAGACTGACAAAATCAAAATGAGAGAAGACCCATATAAACAAAATAATGAATGAAAAAGGTGACATAACTGCAGATCCTGAAGAAATTAAAAAAATTATAAGAGGATATTATGAACAACTGTATGGCAACAAACTGGATAATGTAGAAGAAATGGACAATTTCCTGGAAACATATGAACAACCTAGACTGACCAGAGAAGAAATAGAAGACCTCAACCAACCCATCACAAGCAAAGAGATCCAATCAGTCATCAAAAATCTTCCCACAAATAAATGCCCAGGGCCAGATGGCTTCACAGGGGAATTCTACCAAACGTTCCAGAAAGAACTGACACCAATCTTACTCAAACTCTTTCAAAACCTTGAAGAAAATGGAACACTACCTAACTCATTTTATGAAGCTAACATCAATCTAATACCAAAACCAGGCAAAGATGCTACAAAAAAGGAAAACTACCAGCCAATCTCCCTAATGAATATAGATGCAAAAATCCTCAACAAAATACTTGCAAATCGAATCCAAAGACACATTAAAAAAATCATACACCATGACCAAGTGGGGTTCATTCCAGGCATGCAAGGATGGTTCAACATAAGAAAATCAATCAATGTATTATAACACATTAACAAGTCAAAAGGGAAAAATCAATTGATCATCTCAATAGATGCTGAAAAAGCATTTGACAAAATCCAACATCCCTTCTTGATAAAAACACTTCAAAAGGTAGGAATTGAAGGAAACTTCCTCAACATGATAAAGAGCATATATGAAAAACCCACAGCCAGCATAGTACTCAATGGTGAGAGACTGAAAGCCTTCCCTCTAAGATCAGGAACAAGACAGGGATGCCCACTGTCACCACTGTTATTCAACATTTTGATGGAAGTGCTTGCCAGGGCAATCCGGCAAGACAAAGAAATAAAAGGCATCCAAATTGGAAAAGAAGAAGTAAAACTGTCATTGTTTGCAGATGATATGATCTTATATCTAGAAAACCCTGAGAAATCGACAATACAGCTACTTGAGCTAATAAACAAATTTAGCAAAGTAGCAGGATACAAGATTAATGCACATAAGTCAGTAATGTTTCTATATGCTAGAAATGAACAAACTGAAGAGACACTCAAGAAAAAGATACCATTTTCAATAGCAACTAAAAAAAATCAAGTACCTAGGAATCAACTTAACCAAAGATGTAAAAGACCTATACAAAGAAAACTACATAACTCTACTAAAAGAAATAGAAGGGGACCTTAAAAGATGGAAAAATATTCCATGTTCCTGGATAGGAAGGCTAAATGTCATTAAGATGTCAATTCTACCCAAACTCATCTACAGATTCAATGCAATCCCAATCAAAATTCCAACAACCTACTTTGCAGACTTGGAAAAGCTAGTTATCAAATTTATTTGGAAAGGGAAGATGCCTCGAATTGCTAAAGACACTCTAAAAAAGAAAAACGAAATGGGAGGACTTACACTCCCTGACTTTGAAGCTTATTATAAAGCCACAGTTGCCAAAACAGCATGGTACTGGCACAAAGATAGACATATAGATCAATGGAATCGAATTGAGAATTCAGAGATAGACCCTCAGATCTATGGCCGACTGATCTTTGATAAGGCCCCCAAAGTCACTGAACTGAGCCATAATGGTCTTTTCAACAAATGGGGCTGGGAGAGTTGGATATCCATATCCAAAAGAATGAAAGAGGACCCCTACCTCACCCCCTACACAAAAATTAACTCAAAATGGACCAAAGATCTCAATATAAAAGAAAGTACCATAAAACTCCTAGAAGATAATGTAGGAAAACATCTTCAAGACCTTGTATTAGGCGGCCACTTCCTAGACTTTACACCCAAAGCACAAGCAACAAAGGAGAAAATAGATAAATGGGAACTCCTCAAGCTTAGAAGTTTCTGCACCTCAAAGGAATTTCTCAAAAAGGTAAAGAGGCAGCCAACTCAATGGGAAAAAATTTTTGGAAAACCATGTATCTGACAAAAGACTGATATCTTGCATATACAAAGAAATCCTACAACTCAATGACAATAGTACAGACAGCCCAATTATAAAATGGGCAAAAGATATGAAAAGACAGTTCTCTGAAGAGGAAATACAAATGGCCAAGAAACACATGAAAAAATGTCCAGCTTCACTAGCTATTAGAGAGATGTAAATTAAGACCACAATGAGATACCATCTAACACCGGTTAGAATGGCTGCCATTAAACAAACAGGAAACTACAAATGCTGGAGGGGATGTGGAGAAATTGGAACTCTTATTCATTGTTGGTGGGACTGTATAATGGTTCAGCCACTCTGGAAGTCAGTCTGGCAGTTCCTTAGAAAACTAGATATAGAGTTACCATTCGATCCAGCGATTGCACTTCTCGGTATATACCCGGAAGATCGGAAAGCAGTGACATGAACAGATATCTGCACGCCAATGTTCATAGCAGCATTATTCACAATTGCCAAGAGATGGAAACAACCCAAATGTCCTTCAACAGATGAGTGGATAAATAAAATGTGGTATATACACACGATGGAATAGTACGCGGCAGTAAGAAGGAACGGTCTTGTGAAACATATGACAACATGGATGAACCTTGAAGACATAATGCTGAGCGAAATAAGCCAGGCACAAAAAGAGAAATATTATATGCTACCACTAATGTGAACTTTGAAAAATGTAAAACAAATGGTTTATAATGTAGAATGTAGGGGAACTAGCAGTTGAGAGCAATTAAGGAAGGGGGAACAATAATCCAAGAAGAACAGATAAGCTATTTAACGTTCTGGGGATGCCCAGAAATGACTATGGTCTGTTAATTTCTGATGGATATAGTAGGAACAAGTTCACAGAAATGTTGCTATATTAGGTAACTGTCTTGGGGTAAAGTAGGAACATGTTGGAAGTTAAGCAGTTATCTTAGGTTAGTTGTCTTTTTCTTACTCCCTTGTTATGGTCTCTTTGAAATGTTCTTTTATTGTATGTTTGTTTTCTTTTTAACTTTTTTTTTCATACAGTTGATTTAAAAAAGAAGGGAAAGGCTCTCGGCTTCTTCACCCTCAAAGAAACGTGTCCCACCTGTTTCCTCTCGCCGCCCTCCACACCTTGCACGCCACCGCCGGGGACCTGGCCAAGTCCCCCGCCTCGCCTTTGCCTCCGGGAAAGAGCCCCCGCCGCCGGTACCCTCCGAGCAACGCCGAGAGCCGAGGGTTCAGCAACCAGCCGCCCCCCCCGACGCAGTAGACGCGACCGCAACTGGTGCCCCGTGTGAGGCCAATCTCCACACGACGGTCTAGCAGATCGCCCGCTCACCCGGACGCCTCTCCAACTCCCCTTCTCCTCGCCTGCAAGACCAACAGCTACCTCGTGCAATCATTTCTCGTCAGACCGTGGAATCCCCAAGAAAGAAAGCAATTAAGAAGACAATAAGCTAATGAGACTAAAAATTGCATATGAAGCAAAGTGGGGATTTCTATATTGCTCTAGGCAGAATCTGGATGCTACTAGCACTTGAAATAACTGGTTATGTAAGCTTCAACCAGCATGCCAGGCAAACAATTTAAATTGTCGTCAGCGAGCTGGGAGGAGAGGAAAAGAGTAACTCTTCCAATCAAGAATTCTAGTAAACAAGGTCTTATTCCTACTATGGAGTCCTTTGTGAATGGAATGAATACAGTGAGAAAGGGAAGGTCGCAGAAGCAGGAGGCTGGGGTCGGCAGGGCCCGGAGGAGAATGGAGAGACCAGGAGACACCGCCATGTGCCTTGCCAGGGATCGCTGGCTGTTGGTCTTCAGGAATAAAGCATCACCTTGATGGTGCCTTGATTTGGACATTCTCCTACCCTCCAAACTGTAAGATAAAAAATTCCCATATGTTTACGCCAACCCATATCATGATATTTGCTGGAGCAGCCTAGGAAACTTAAACACACTTTATGGCTGCTTTTGAAATATATACATTTACATATTTTATTCTTCTTGTTTTTTTATCAAGGATAAATATTTTAGTGTCCTTTGACATGAAAATCAAGCTTATAACTCAAGTATCCTAACATTAAAATTCATATCTCTTCTTTCCAACACATACTCTTCCTCAAAATCTTGACAGAGTCTCATTTAGTACAAACATTATTAGTTATCCAATGATTTTCAATCAAGGCTTGAAAAATAGTGGCCAAAAAAATAAGTTCTAGAAACATCAAACATCAGATGATGTTTTAAACTTACTGTTATTCATATTTCCTAAAAATATGCTTGTCAAAACATAAATGTCCCCATATTTTTGTATTCTAGATATGAGATATCTTCCCTTGTGAAAGTTTAGCTTCCAATGCTTTCTACTTGTAGTTGCAGAACAACCAACCACTGTCCTTCATTTGTCATTGTGGTAGAAACAGAAACATGAGACTATGATAATAACTGTGAATTGGCCCTTTTGGGGTCAGTGTGGATGTTCTGGCCATTTTAAAACAGAATCACTGTAAAATTCAAAATAACAAAATAGCTTAAAGTGATATGATAGTCAATGTTTAAGAATCCATGTCTTCACCTTAGTATCATAGGGCTAGTGGTGTTCAAATTTTGTGTGTTGTGTTTTTTTGTTTTTCCTTGCTTCATCTTTTTAAGATACATTCTTCAGTGTGGTATCTTTATCAGAGGAAGATGCTCTACAGCAAAGGCACAGGATAGAAGGAATATGCTGACAAATCAAGGGAATGTGGTGAACATTGCAAAAAAAAATCTGCTAACTGACTGTATGGCATCACGTTCAGAAATCAACCAATTGGTTTTCTCTCTTCCCAACCAAGTCCTCCTTGATATGTCCATCAAACCACCAATATTATATGTACCATAGGAACTGCCTATGTGAAAGCAAAGCAAGGTTCTGACATTTCTGAATGTATGGATTTTATTCTGAAGTAAAGTTATTAAAAAGCTTGATGGCTTTTTAAAAATCTGAAGCACATTTTCCAATTCAGTTCATTAATAATAAAGCTGCATTTAAAAAAAAAAAAAAAAAAAAAAAAGAAGGGAAAGTTAAAAAAAAAAAAAAAGAAAGAAAGAAAAACAAGGAAAAAAAATGATGTAGTGCCCCCTTGAGGAGCCTGTGGAGAATGCAGGGGTATTCGCCTACCCCACCTCCATGGTTGCTAACATGACCACAGACATAGGGGACTGGTGGTTTGATGGGTTGAGCCCTCTACCATAAGTTTTACCCTTGGGAAGACGGTTGCTGCAAAGGAGAGGCTAGGCCTCCCTATATTTGTGCCTAAGAGTCTCCTCCTGAATGCCTCTTTGTTGCTCAGATGTGGCCCTCTCTCTCTGGCTAAGCCAACTTGAAAGGTGAAATCACTGCCCTCCTCCCTACGTGGGATCAGACACCCAGGGGAGTGAATCTCCCTGGCAACGTGGAATATGACTCCCGGGGAGGAATGTAGACCCGGCATCGTGGGACGGAGAACATCTTCTTGACCAAAAGGGGGATGTGAAAGGAAATGAAATAAGCTTCAGTGGCAGAGAGATTCCAAAACGAGCCGAGAGGTCACTCTGGTGGGCACTCTTACGCACACTTTAGACAACCCTTTTTAGGTTCTAAAGAATTGGGGTAGCTGGTGGTGGATACCTGAAACTATCAAACTACAACCCAGAACCCATGAATCTCGAAGACATTTGTATAAAAATGTAGCTTATGAGGGGTGTCAATGGGATTGGGAAAGCCATAAGGACCACACTCCACTTTGTCTAGTTTATGGATGGATGAGTAGAAAAATAGGGGAAGGAAACAAACAGACAAAGGTACCCAGTGTTCTTTTTTACTTCAATTGCTCTTTTTCACTCTAATTATTATTCTTGTTATTTTTGTGTGTGTGCTAATGAAGGTGTCAGGGATTGATTTAGGTGATGAATGTACAACTATGTAATGGTACTGTAAACAATCGAAAGTACGATTTGTTTTGTATGACTGCGTGGTATGTGAATATATCTCAAAAAAAAAAAAAAGAATTTCAATTAAAAAAAAAAAAAAGTCTCACCCACACTTGGGTGGGTCACATCTCCATGGAAATAACCTAATCAAAAAGTTCCACCCTATTCAAAAGACCAACGTTATTAATACACATTAACAAATCAAAGGTGAAAATACACATGCTTATATTGACATGGAAAAAGCAGTTGACAAAATCCAGCATCCTTAAAAACAGCACATTCAAAGATAGAAATAGAAAGAAACATTCTCAAAATGATAAAAGGGATATATGATAAGCCTATGGCTAATATCATATCCTGGTGAAAGACTGAAAGCTTTCCCTGTAAGATTTGGAACAAGGCAAGGATGGCCACACTCACCACTGTTATTCGTCATCATGCCAGAAGTTCTACTTAGGGGAATTAGGAAATAAAAGGCATCCAAATTGGAAGAGGAAAAGTCATATGTTCATTATTTGCAGATGACATGATCCTATACATAGAACTTTCCCAAAAATCAACAAAGCTAATAGAGCTAAAAAACAAGATAAGCAATATGGTGGGATAGAGAACAACACAAAAATCAGTAGTGTTTCTATGCAGTAGCAATGAGCAATCTGAGGAGGAATCAAGAAGAAAAATGTATTTACCATGGCAGCTGAAAGAATCAAATATCTAGGAATAAATTTAAGCAAATATATGAAGGACCTGTGTGCCAGTTTGACGTGTTGTGTTCCCCCAAACTCCATTATCTTTGATGCAATCTTGTGTGGGCAGACCTATCAGTATTAATTAGATTGTAATTATTTGAGTGCTTCCATGGAGATGTACCCCACCCAACTGTGGATGATGTCACTGATTGGATAATTTCCATGGAGGTGTTGGCCCACCCATTCAGGGTGGGTCTGAATTAAATTACTAGAGCACTATATAACATCAGACAGAAGGAGCAAGCTGCTACAGCCAAGAGGGACACTAGGAAGAAAGCACAGGAGCTGCACATGAGAGACAGTTTGAAGACAGCCATTGAAAGTGACTCATGCTCCAGAGAAGCTAAGAGAGGAGAAATACCCCAAGAGCAACTAAGGGTGACATTTTTGAGGAACTACAGCCTAGAGAGGAACATCCTGAGAGAAAGCAATTTTGAAACCAGAACTTTGGAGCAGACACCAGCCACATGCCTTCTCAGCTGACAGAGGTTTTCTAGACACCATTGGCCATCCTCCAGTGAAGGCACCTGATTGCTTATGTGTTTCTTTGGACACTTCATGGCTTTAAGACTGTAACTCTGTAACCAAATAAACCCCCTTTATACAAGCTGATCCATTTCTGGTGTTTTGCATCTCAGCAGCATTAGCCAACTAGAACAGATTTTGGTACCTGAGAAGTAGGGTGTTTTGCTGCTGAGTTTGCAAATACCAAACATGTTGGAATGGTTTTTTAAATGGATAAGGGGAAGATTCTGGAAGAATTGTGAAGAGCTTGATAGAAAAGGCCTCAACTGCTATGAAGAGACTTTGTGGAAACATGGACTCTAAAGATACTTCTGATGAGCTCTTGAACAGATTTGATGAATGTGTTGTTGTGAACTGGAAGAAAGGCAATCCTTGTTTTAAAGTGGCAGAGAATTTGGCAAAATTGAGTCCTGGTGTCAGATGGAAGGAAGACTTTGAAAGTGACAACCTGGAATACTTAGCTGAGGAGATCTCCAGACTACATATGGAGGATGTACCCTGGCTTCTCCTTGCAGCTTACAGTAAAATGTGGTCAGAGAGAGATAAACTAAGAACTGAACTCTTGGGTTCAGAGAAACCAGAAGCTGATGGCTTGGACAATTATAAGCTTCCAGGGGGTGGAATCCCAGAAGCTACAGCCCAACATGAGGATGTAACCAAACATGGAACCCAGGCACCATTTCAGTACCAACCAAGATTGGAAAAGTAGTTAGGCAGAAAGGATTGGTAGAAAGTCCTATTGTCTGATGGCTTTGACCTCTGTGTGCTTCATGGAAAGCCAACAGAATTTCTGTGAGTTCTTTATAAACAGAGACATTGCTGGTCAGGTCTGGTGGAGAAAGACAAGGAACAAATTGAAGGAAAAATTCTTCAAAGACAGAGCCATGGAGGTTGAGGACTGGAGTCAAGAGGCCTTGGGATGGGAGAGCAGAGTGGCCCACACATATGGAATGGGTGAGTTTGCCTCAATGCTCATGAAATGTTCTGCCATCCAAAGCCCCAAAGAGGGTGGAGCACATTCCCAGGGAACTGGGGAGAGCCTGGCTGCTACAACACATTTCTGAATGGGTTGAGCATGTGCCCCAGAGATGGAAGGGAATCTGGGAACTGCCCCAATATTTGTGGAGGGTGGGGCCAAGAAGGTGGTCTCCCCAATGTGTGGATATGTTGAAGAACTCACCCCAGCATTTGGAGAGGAAAGGGCTGCCAAAAAGGACCCTAGGAAGGGTTAGATCCCTGCTCTCTCAAGTCCCAAGGATGCAACATTGTTCTTTAAATGACTCTCAGACTTTGAAATCTAATGGAGTTTGTCCTGCAGGTTTTAGGAACTGTTTTGGTCCTGTTAACCCTGTTTTTCTTACTGTTTCTCCTTATAGCAAAGGGAATGTTTATCCTATGAATGTTCCCCCTTTGTATATCAGAAGCATATAAGTTGTTCTAAGTTCACAGATCCACAGCTAAAGGAAAATTATGCATTAGGACTGACCACACCTATAGCTGATTTTGATGGAATCTTGTACTTAACTATTTTTTCTGAAATGATTTAAGTATCTGTGATATTGTTATGGGATGACTGTATTTTGTAAATGGAAAGATAATGTCATTTTGCGGTCCATGGCACAGAATATGCCAGTTTGGATGTGTTGTGTTCCCCCAAACTCCATTATCTTTGATGTAATCTTGTGTGGGCAGACCTATCAGGGTTAATTAGGTTGTAATTCTTTGAGTGCTTCCATGGAGATGCACCCCACCCAAATGTGGGTGATGTCTCTGATTGGATAATTTCCATGGAGGCATTAACCTGCTTATTCAGGGTGGGTCTGAATTAAATTAATGGAGCACTATATAATATCAGACAGAAGGAGCAAGCTGCTACAGCCAAGAGGGACACTTGGAAGAAAGCACAGGAGCTGCACATGAGAGACAATTTGAAGATAGCCATTGAAAGCAGACTCATGTTCCAGAGAAGCTAAGAGAGGAGAAATACCCCAAGTGCAACTAAGAGTGAGATTTTTTTGAGGAACTGCAGCCTAGAGAAGAACATCCTGAGAGAAAGCCATTTCAAAACCAGATCTTTGGGGCAGACACAAGCCATGTGCCTTCCCAGTTAACAGAGGTTTTCTGGACCCCATTGGCTGTCCTCCAGTGAAGATATTTGATTGCCGATTTGTTACCTTGGACACTTCATGGCCTTAAGACTGTAACTTTGTAACCAAATAAACCCCCTTTATACAAGCTGATCCATTTCTGGTGATTTGCATACTGGCAGCATTAGCAAACTAGAACAATCTGTATTCAGAAAACTACAAAACATTACTAAAAGAAATCAAAGAAGATCCAAATAAATTGAGGGACATTCCATGTTTATGAATAGCAAGACTAAATATCATCAAGACATCAATTCTACTCAAATTGATTTACACAATCAATGCAATCACAGTCAAAATACAGCTTTCTTTGAAGAAATGAAAAAGGAAATTATCAAATTTATTTAAAGGGTATGAGACCCCAAATAGCCAAAAATATCTTGAAAAAGAAGAAAGAAGTTGGAGGAATCACACTTCCTGACTTTACAGCACATTGCAAAGCTACAGGGGTCAAAACAGCCTGGAACTGACATAAAGATAGACATATTGATCAATGGTAACCACAAAGAAAATATCTGAAAAATCTACAAGAGAAATGAGAATTGATTCTAACTGGTCCATTAAGAATGATCAACTAAATACAAAAGGAGGCAGTAATGAAAGAATTGAGTAACAAAAATGTATAAAACTCACAAAAACCACATAGCAAAATGGCAGAAATCCTGAATTATTAGGAGCTAATTTACAGGTAAATATCTTAAACTTCCCAAACAGCACAAATTTGCAGAATGTATAAAAAAGTATGACCCAATTATACAATTATCCCTTCCACATCAGGACTTTCCCTAATGTGGTTTCAGTATAACACAGGTCGGCATAAGAAATTAAATCAGAATTCTGGGGTAGTTTTGTGGAAGCTACAGATGAAACATGAAGGCCACCAGAAAACAAAGAAACTCAGAAATGCATAAGATATGTTTTATCTTTTAATACCAACAAGTTTCTGTTAACATAAAAGAAAAAAGTTCAGACTCCTTCTCTAGTATGAAGGGAGGGCAAAAAATTTTATGTGGGTTTTCCAGATTGTGGGGGCACCACACCCCCAACCCTGTGATATGGAAGGGATAACTGTATTCTTCTTACAAGAGACACACCTTAAATTCAAAGACACAAGTAGGTTAAAAGTGGAAGGATGGAGGTGGAAGTTAGTCCCCCTGGAGCAACTAATAAAGAACCAGGAATAACTCATGAATGATCTGGAATAACTGCCTGGAGAAAACCATGACTGTCCACACATTGTGCACCAAACTGGGCTGGGAGGAATGCCTGAGATCATAGCATGAAATCTGTGAGTAGAAACAGTGAACCCAAGCTGGGAGCCCACTCCCCCATGGCAGCCCAAACTGCAAAGCCTTGCTGTGATAGACAGCAGCACTGTCTGAGCAAGGGAATATACCTCAGTTCAGCTCCAACTGGGGTTTTAACTGGCAAAGGTTGACTGCTCAATGGAAGTTGCCAATCTCCAAAATCAAGTTGCAAATCCCAAAAAGCAGACCAAATATGCATATAAAAAAACAAATAAAATGGAAGTTGTAAGTCTTTCATTGTAAGTAATATCCATTATGGCAAACTCTCCTCTAATTATTTATTTTAATACTTTTTCATTTAAAATAATTACTTAATTAGAACAGAGCTTCAGATAATGGATAAAAGATGATGCCGGCAGACTGGTGAGCTGTAAGTTTTAGTTACTCCTCCAGGAAAGTAGGTAAAAAGCCAGGAACTGCGTGGACTGGACACCACAGAGCAATCTGTCTTTGGGCATACTTCATACAACACTCATGAAAATGTGGAACTGCTGAGATCAGCGAAATCTGTAAGTTTTTGCGGCCAGAGGACTCGCGCCCCTCCCTGCCAGGCTCAGTCCCGGGGGAGGAGGGGCTGTCAGCTCCGGGAAGGAGAAGGGAGAACTGCAGTGGCTGCTCTTATAGAAAACTCATTCTACTGATTCAAACTCCAACCATAGATAGACTGAGACCAGACACCAGAGACTCTGAGAGCAGCCAGCCCAGCAGAGAGGAGACAGGCATAGAAAAAAAACAACACGGAAAACTCCAAAATAAAAGCAGAGGATTTTTGGAGTTCTGGTGAACACAGAAAGGGGAAGGGCGGAGCTCAGGCATTGAGGCGCATATGCAAATCCCGAAGCAAAGCTGATCTCTCTGCCCTGTGCACCTTTCCTTAATGGCCCTGGTTGCTTTGTCTATTAGCATTTCAATAACCCATTAGATCTCTGAGGAGGGCCGTTTTTTTTTTTTGTTTTTTTTTTAAATCCTTTTTGCTTTTTCTAAAACAATTACTCTAAGAAGCTCAATACAGAAAGCTTCAAAGAATTGCAATTTGGGCACGTCAAGTCAAGAGCAGAACTAAGAGAGCTCTGAGACAAAAGGCAATAATCCAGTGGCTGAGAAAATTCACTAAACAACACAACTTCCAAAGAAAAGGGGGGTGTCCGCTCACAGCCACCATCCTGGTGGACAGGAAACACTCCTGCCCATCGCCAGCCCCATAGCCCAGAGCTGCCCCAGACAACCCAGTGTGACGGAAGTGCTTCAAATAACAGACACACACCACAAAACTGGGCGTGGACATTAGCCTTCCCTGCAACCTCAGCTGAATCTCCCAGAGCTGGGAAGGTGGAGCAGTGTGAATTAACAAAGCCCCATTCAGCCATCATTTGAGCAGACTGGGAGCCTCCCTACACAGCCCAGCAGCCCAGAACTGCCCTGGGGGGACGGCACTCACCTGTGACATAGCACAGTCATCCCTCAACAGAGGACCCGGGGTGCACGGCCTGGAAGAGGGGCCCACATGAAAGTCTCAGGAGCCATACGCCAATACCAAAGACTTGTGGGTCAGTGGCAGAGACAAACTGTGGCAGGACTGAACTGAAGGATTAGACTATTGCAGCAGCTTTAAAACTCTAGGATCATCAGGGAGATTTGATTGTTAGGGCCACCCCCCCCTCCCCGACTGCCCAGAAACACGCCCCACATACAGGGCAGGCAACACCAACTACACACGCAAGCTTGGGACACCAATTGGGCCCCACAAGACTCACTCCCCCACTCACCAAAAAGGCTAAGCAGGGGAGATCTGGCTTGTGGAGAACAGGTGGCTCGTGGACGCCACCTGCTGGTTAGTTAGAGAAAGTGTACTCCACGAAGCTGTAGATCTGATAAATTAGAGATAAGGACTTCAATAGGTCTACAAACCCTAAAAGAACCCTATCAAGTTCAACAAATGCCACGAGGCCAAAAACAACAGAAAATTATAAAGCATATGAAAAAACCAGACGATATGGATAACCCAAGCCCAAGCACCCAAATCAAAAGACCAGAAGAGACACAGCACCTAGAGCAGCTACTCAAAGAACTAAAGATGAACAATGAGACCCCAGTACGGGATATGAAGGAAATCAAGAAGACCCTAGAAGAGCATAAAGAAGACATTGCAAGACTAAATAAAAAAATGGATGATCTTATGGAAATTAAAGAAACTGTTGACCAAATTAAAAAGATTCTGGACACTCATAGTACAAGACTAGAGGAAGTTGAACAACGAATCAGTGACCTGGAAGATGACAGAATGGAAAATGAAAGCATAAAAGAAAGAATGGGGAAAAAAATTGAAAAACTCGAAATGGACCTCAGGGATATGATAGATAATATGAAACGTCCGAATATAAGACTCATTGGTGTCCCAGAAGGGGAAGAAAAGGGTAAAGGTCTAGGAAGAGTATTCAAAGAAATTGTTGGGGAAAACTTCCCAAATCTTCTAAACAACATAAATACACAAATCATAAATGCTCAGCGAACTCCAAATAGAATAAATCCAAAAAAACCCACTCCGAGACATATACTGATCACACTGTCAAACATAGAAGAGAAGGAGCAAGTTCTGAAAGCAGCAAGAGAAAAGTAATTCACCACATACAAAGGAAACAGCATAAGACTAAGTAGTGACTACTCAGCAGCCACCATGGAGGCAAGAAGGCAGTGGCACGATATATTTAAAATTCTGAGTGAGAGGAATTTCCAGCCAAGAATACTTTATCCAGCAAAGCTCTCCTTCAAATTTGAGGGAGAGCTTAAATTTTTCACAGAGAAAGAAATGCTGAGAGAATTTGCTAACAAGAGACCTGCCCTACTGGAGATACTAAAGGGAGCCCTACAGACAGAGAAACAAAGAAAGGACAGAGAGACTTGGAGAAAGGTTCAGTACTAAAGAGATTCGGTATGGGTACAATAAAGGATATTAATAGAGAGAGGGAAAAATATGGTAAACATAATCCAAAGGATAAGATGGCCGATTCAAGAAATGCCTTCACGGTTTTAACGTTGAATGTAAATGGATTAAACTCCCCAATTAAAAGATATAGATTCGCAGAATGGATCAAAAAAAATGAACCATCAATATGTTGCATACAAGAGACTCATCTTAGACACAGGGACACAAAGAAACTGACAGTGAAAGGATGGAAAAAAATATTTCATGCAAGCTACAGCCAAAAGAAAGCAGGTGTAGCAATATTAATCTCAGATAAAATAGACTTCAAATGCAGGGATGTTTTGAGAGACAAAGAAGGCCACTACATACTAATAAAAGGGGCAATTCAGCAAGAAGAAATAACAATCGTAAATGTCTATGCACCCAATCAAGGTGCCACAAAATACATGAGAGAAACACTGGCAAAACTAAAGGAAGCAATTGATGTTTCCACAATAATTGTGGGAGACTTCAACACA
Source organism: Choloepus didactylus (assembly GCF_015220235.1). Taxonomy (NCBI): domain Eukaryota; kingdom Metazoa; phylum Chordata; class Mammalia; order Pilosa; family Megalonychidae; genus Choloepus; species Choloepus didactylus. The sequence goes on from NC_051316.1 coordinate 5,192,051, forward strand.
TCACTCTCTCCTATAGATAGATCAACCAGACAGAAGACCAATAAGGAAATTGAAAACCTAAACAATCTGATAAATGAATTAGATTTAACAGACATCTACAGGACATTACATCCCAAATCACCAGGATACACATACTTTTCTAGTGCTCATGGAACTTTCTCCAGAATAGATCATATGCTGGGACATAAAACAAGCCTCAATAAATTTAAAAAGATTGAAATTATTCAAAGCACATTCTCTGACCACAATGGAATACAATTAGAAGTCAATAACCATCAGAGACTTAGAAAATTCACAAATACCTGGAGGTTAAACAACACACTCCTAAACAATCAGTGGGTTAAAGAAGAAATAGCAAGAGAAATTGCTAAATATATAGAGACGAATGAAAATGAGAACACAACATACCAAAACCTATGGGATGCAGCAAAAGCAGTGCTAAGGGGGAAATTTATAGCACTAAACGCATATATTAAAAAGGAAGAAAGAGCCAAAATCAAAGATCTAATGGATCAACTGAAGAAGCTAGAAAATGAACAGCAAACCAATCCTAAACCAAGTACAAGAAAAGAAATAACAAGGATTAAAGCAGAAATAAATGACATAGAGAACAAAAAAACAATAGAGAGGATAAATATCACCAAAAGTTGGTTCTTTGAGAAGATCAACAAGATTGACAAGCCCCTAGCTAGACTGACAAAATCAAAAAGAGAGAAGACCCATATAAACAAAATAATGAATGAAAAAGGTGACATAACTGCAGATCCTGAAGAAATTAAAAAAATTATAAGAGGATATTATGAACAACTGTATGGCAACAAACTGGATAATGTAGAGGAAATGGACAATTTCCTGGAAACATATGAACAACCTAGACTGACCAGAGAAGAAATAGAAGACCTCAACCAACCCATCACAAGCAAAGAGATCCAATCAGTCATCAAAAATCTTCCCACAAATAAATGCCCAGGGCCAGATGGCTTCACAGGGGAATTCTACCAAACTTTCCAGAAAGAACTGACACCAATCTTACTCAAACTCTTTCAAAACATTGAAAAAAATGGAACACTACCTAACTCATTTTATGAAGCTAACATCAATCTAATACCAAAACCAGGCAAAGATGCTACAAAAAAGGAAAACTACCGGCCAATCTCCCTAATGAATATAGATGCAAAAATCCTCAACAAAATATTTGCAAATCGAATCCAAAGACACATTAAAAAAATCATACACCATGACCAAGTGGGGTTCATTCCAGGCATGCAAGGATGGTTCAACATAAGAAAAACAATCAATGTATTACAACACATTAAAAACTCGAAAGGGAAAAATCAATTGATCATCTCAATAGATGCTGAAAAAGCATTTGACAAAATCCAACATCCCTTTTTGATAAAAACACTTCAAAAGGTAGGAATTGAAGGAAACTTCCTCAACATGATAAAGAACATATATGAAAAACCCACAGCCAGCATAGTACTCAATGGCGAGAGACTGAAAGCCTTCCCTCTAAGATCAGGAACAAGACAAGGATGCCCGCTGTCACCACTGTTATTCAACATTGTGCTGGAAGTGCTAGCCAGGGCAATCCGGCAAGACAAAGAAATAAAAGGCATCCAAATTGGAAAAGAAGAAGTAAAACTGTCATTGTTTGCAGATGATATGATCTTATATCTAGAAAACCCTGAGAAATCAACGATACACCTACTAGAGCTAATAAACAAATTTAGCAAAGTAGCGGGATACAAGATTAATGCACATAAGTCAGTAATGTTTCTATATGCTAGAAATGAACAAACTGAAGAGACACTCAAGAAAAAGATACCATTTTCAATAGCAACTAAAAAAATCAAGTACCTAGGAATAAACTTAACCAAAGATGTAAAAGACCTATACAAAGAAAACTACATAACTCTACTAAAAGAAATAGAAGGGGACCTTAAAAGATGGAAAAATATTCCATGTTCATGGATAGGAAGGCTAAATGTCATTAAGATGTCAATTCTACCCAAACTCATCTACAGATTCAATGCAATCCCAATCAAAATTCCAACAACCTACTTTGCAGACTTGGAAAAGCTAGTTATCAAATTTATTTGGAAAGGGAAGATGCCTCGAATTGCCAAAGACACTCTAAAAAAAAAAAACGAAGTGGGAGGACTTACACTCCCTGACTTTGAAGCTTATTATAAAGCCACAGTTGCCAAAACAGCATGATACTGGCACAAAGATAGACATATAGATCAATGGAATCGAATTGAGAATTCAGAGATAGACCCTCAGATCTATGGCCGACTGATCTTTGATAAGGCCCCCAAAGTCACCGAACTGAGCCATAATGGTCTTTTCAACAAATGGGGCTGGGAGAGTTGGATATCCATATCCAAAAGAATGAAAGAGGACCCCTACCTCACCCCCTACACAAAAATTAACTCAAAATGGACCAAAGATCTCAATATAAAAGAAAGTACCATTAAACTCCTAGAAGATAATGTAGGAAAACATCTTCAAGACCTTGTATTAGGAGGCCACTTCCTAGACTTTACACCCAAAGCACAAGCAACAAAAGAGAAAATAGATAAATGGGAACTCCTCAAGCTTAGAAGTTTCTGCACCTCAAAGGAATTTCTCAAAAAGGTAAAGAGGCAGCCAACTCAATGGGAAAAAATTTTTGGAAACCATGTATCTGACAAAAGACTGATATCGTGCATATACAAAGAAATCCTACAACTCAATGACAATAGTACAGACAGCCCAATTATAAAATGGGCAAAAGATATGAAAAGACAGTTCTCTGAAGAGGAAATACAAATGGCCAAGAAACACATGAAAAAATGTTCAGCTTCACTAGCTATTAGAGAGATGCAAATTAAGACCACAATGAGATACCATCTAACACCGGTTAGAATGGCTGCCATTAAACAAACAGGAAACTACAAATGCTGGAGGGGATGTGGAGAAATTGGAACTCTTATTCATTGTTGGTGGGACTGTATAATGGTTCAGCCACTCTGGAAGTCAGTCTGGCAGTTCCTTAGAAAACTAGATATAGAGCTACCATTCGATCCAGCGATTGCACTTCTCGGTATATACCCGGAAGATCGGAAAGCAGTGACACGAACAGATATCTGCACGCCAATGTTCATAGCAGCATTATTCACAATTGCCAAGAGATGGAAACAACCCAAATGTCCTTCAACAGATGAGTGGATAAATAAAATGTGGTATATACACACGATGGAATACTACGCGGCAGTAAGAAGGAACGATCTGGTAAAACATATGACAACATGGATGAACCTTGAAGACATAATGCTGAGCAAAATAAGCCAGGCACAAAAAGAGAAATATTATATGCTACCACTAATGTGAACTTTGAAAAATGTAAAACAAATGGTTTATAATGTAGAATGTAGGGGAACTAGCAGTAGAGAGCAATTAAGGAAAGGGGAACAATAATCCAAGAAGAACAGATAAGCTACTTAACGTTCTGGGGATGCCCAGAAATGACTATGGTCTGTTAATTTCTGATGGATGTAGTAGGAACAGGTTCACTGAAATGTTGCTATATTATGTAACTTTCTTGGGGTAAAGTAGGAACATGTTGGAAGTTAAGCAGTTAGGTTAGTTGTCTTTTTCTTACTACCTTGTTATGGTCTCTTTGAAATGTTCTTTTATTGTATGTTTGTTTTCTTTTTAACTTTTTTTTTCATACAGTTGATTTAAAAAACAAGGGAAAGTTAAAAAAAAAAAAAAGAAAAAGAAAAAAGACAAACAAGGAAAAAAAAAAAAAAAGATGTAGTGCCCCCTTGAGGAGCCTGTGGAGAATGCAGGGGTATTCGCCTACCCCACCTCCATGGTTGCTAACATGACCACAGACATAGGGGACTGGTGGTTTGATGGGTTGACCCCTCTACCATAAGTTTTACCCTTGGGAAGACGGTTGCTGCAAAGGAGAGGCTAGGCCTCCCTGTATTTGTGCCTAAGAGTCTCCTCCTGAATGCCTCTTTGTTCCTCAGATGTGGCCCTCTCTCTCTGGCTAAGCCAACTTGAAAGGTGAAATCACTGCCCTCCCCCCTACGTGGGATCAGACACCCAGGGAAGTGAATCTCCCTGGCAACGTGGAATATGACTCCCGGGGAGGAATGTAGACCCGGCATCGTGGGATGGAGAACATCTTCTTGACCAAAAGGGGGATATGAAAGGAAATGAAATAAGCTTCAGTGGCAGAGAGATTCCAAAATGAGCCGAGAGATCACTCTGGTGGGCACTCTTACGCACAATTTAGACAACCTTTTTTAGGTTCTAAAGAATTGGGGTAGCTGGTGGTGGATACCTGAAACTATTAAACTACAACCCAGAACCCATGAATCTCGAAGACAGTTGTATAAAAATGTAGCTTATGAGGGGTGACAGTGGGATTGGGAAAGCCATAAGGACCAAACTCCACTTTGTCTAGTTTATGGATGGATGTGTAGAAAAGTAGGGGAAGGAAACAAACAGACAAAGGTACCCAGTGTTCTTTTTTACTTCAATTGCTCTTTTTCACTCTAATTATTATTCTTGTTATTTTTGTGTGTGTGCTAATGAAGGTGTCAGGGATTGATTTAGGTGATGAATGTACAACTATGTAATGGTACTGTAAACAATCGAAAGTACAATTTGTTTTGTATGACTGCGTGGTATGTGAATATATCTCAATAAAATGATGATTAAAAAAAAAAAAAAAAAAAAAAAAAAAAACAAATAAGCCCAGCAGTTAGGAATGGGGGTGGGGGTGGGGGGAATAACTGCAAAGGGGTAACAGGAGTCTGTGTATTAAAAAACAAAGTTTAATTAAAATCAAAAGTCTTTACATTAAAAAAAAAAAAAAAAAAAAAAAAAAGATGATGCCACATTTATTACCCATAAGAAACCCACTTCAGATTCTAAGACCCAGAGAGATTGAAAGTGAAAGAATGGAAAACAAAACTGAGATACTACATGAAAATAATAACCAAAAAAAAAGTTAGGCTTGCTAGAGTAATAGACAAAATTAAAACATACATAGTCACAAAAGATAAAGATCTATATTATATATCTATAAAAGGATCAGTCTACCAAGAACAAATAAAAATTATAAACATATGTAAGGAACAACAAAGCACCAAAATATACGGAGGGATAAAAATGACAAATTTGAAGGAAAAAATAGTTCTACCATAATAGTTGGAGAGTTCAATTTACCAGTTTCACAAATGAATAGAAAAACTAGACCTATTATTAAAAAGGGAAAAAAGGACTTGAACAACACTATAAACCTACTAGTCCCAGTAGAATATTCATTCTTCTTAAGTGCATGTGGAACATTCCCGGAATAGACCATATGTTACTCATATGTAAAAACACTGAATTCATAAGTATCCTTTTTGACCAAAGTAGAGTAAAACTAGAAATTAATAACAGCAGGGAAATTGGAAAGTTCTACAAATATGTGGAAATTGAACTATACACTCAATCAACCAATGAGTCACAGATGAAATCATGAGGGAAATTAGAAAATACTTTGAGATATACAGAAATGAAAACATAACATAACTTACAGGATTCACTGAAAACATTGCTTATAGAGAAATTTATAGCCATAATCACCTAATTAAAAAAGAATAACCATTCCAAATCAATAACAGCACTTTATATCTTAAGGAAATACAAATAGAAGACCAAAACAAACCCAAAGTTGGTAAAAGAAAGGAAATAAATTTTAGAGCAAAGATGAATTAGAGAATAGAAAAACAACATAATCAGTACAACTAAAAGTTGGTCTTTTGAAAAGATCAACAAAATTAAGCTAGGCTGCTTAACAATAAATGAAAGAACAATCAATTCACTAAAGTTAGTAATGGAAATGGTGACATTTCTAACAACCTTACAAAAATAAAATGTGTTTTAAGAGAACACTGTAAGCAATTGTGCCCCAATAGATTAGATATCTTTGACAAGATGGACCAATTCCTACAAACACACATTGCCTTTTTATAAACTTTATTCTTAAAAATTCACTGTTCGGTAAAAAAAAAAAAAAAAAAAAAAAAAAAAAAAAAAAAAAAACATTTAGTGCACATTTTTTAAAAGCAGGTATTTAAGGTAATCATATATCCTATTTTTTTATGTTACCCATATTTTAGTGTTACTCTTTGTCTTTCTAGTCTAGCCATTATGCAACATTCTTAAGGGAAGTCATGATCTAAGTCAATGCTATGTCAGGGAACATAAGCACATATGCAAACAAATCAATTGTCTGCCCTGTGGTTTTACATTTAGATTAGAAGAGATAATTTAAAGTAAAAATGACAATGTTAACTTGTCTACATAGTATCAAAGGACTTCATTTGCTGAGGTGGGAAAAACCTCTTGGAAAGAAAATATATCTTAGCTAAACCCTTAAGATCTAGCTGGGAAAAATCTTAGAAAATATGCTTGGGAAACAAATTGGTTTAATGGAAAAATGTACAAAATCCCAGCAACAACCAACTGCTCTTTGCAGAAACTGAGAGAGGAATGGGCTGCAGGCAATTGGGTCAAACTGGACTACAGAGAGTGGCAGAAAGAAGCATTCATGGCTTGAAGACCATTGTAAGCCCTACAGCTCTTGTTCTAAGGACAGCTTAAACCTATCAACAAAGTTAAAGGAAAATGTCACAAAGAGATATCTGTGTCCAAGAGAGCTCTTTAGGTTTTAGATGCATTCATGTAAGGACTAGAATGTTACATCAAGAGAAAATTTAGGAAGGTATTGGTGAATTTTAAATATTCAAAGATGGTTACCCACAGGACTTGATGAAAGAAATGAGACCTGTGACATAGCATGTAAGTAGAAAATGAAGTCAGGAATAATCTAACCCTTTCTCCTTAAATCCCACCTAGATCAAGTACAGATGACTTACTTGGTGCTGGATTTGAATCATGTTGCAGGGGATCCCACCAGTGCAATCTGGAAAAAGTTGACCATTAAAATAAAGAATAACAGATGAGAACACAATGAATAAAATTAATACATGCTATAACATAAACAGGGAGCAAGCAAGCCCTTTGAAAGGCAGAAAGCCAAATAAAATATAGGAGCAGTGTTGGAAATGGAAAAAATAACCATTTTGCAACCATTAGAGTGTTGGTTGATTCAGGAGAGAGGATGGTGGGTGGAGGATGGATGGAGACCACCATATTGACATATTCTCAGATTGTCTTCATAAAATGTCATTCATTAAAAAGTGAAAGCATGTTTTTGCATGTGAAGTGATCTGACAGAAATTTCTTCAGGTTATCAACTTCACATCACCAGTGGGTGAGGGAAGTGGATCTCCTATCCCTCCTAATGGGCTGCACTGAGAAAAGCATAGCTTCAAGCTGGGTTCTTACTGGGAAGATAGGGTCTAAATCTCAAAAGGAAACACTGGGCAGACCAGGGGTCATTTATGCTCTTAAATTTGTCAAAGATATGAAAATGAAGTAACCTCTCAGGAGGAGCACCATATTGATGTTGACTTCAAAAATGGATATTTTTGCGAGTCTGTGAAGGGTGGAACAATGGGAAAAAGTTGAAGGGGTCTGTGAGTGGGTTTACAGCATTGAAGCAAAGTTGACTTTCTGATTTGGAGTTTTCTAGGAAAGTCTCCTTGTTCTATAGATAAATTCACTGCAGTAGTTTTATGAAATGTTTGTTAGTGACCAAATGTGGTAAAATTAACAATTGGAGGATTTTAGTGAAGGGATCAGGAATTCTTTGTAACAACTATTGCAATTTTTATAGGTTTGCTATTATTTCAAAATAAATTAGTTTTAAAAATGCCCATGTTACTACCATGCCTCTAAAGTATTCAGAGGCCAAATCTACCTAAATGCAATTCCACCAAAATTTTGAAAGCAATTGACCTTTTAAGTGTCTGGATGTTATTAAGGAGGAAATGTGTCATTATTACATTAATAGTACTGTCTTTGGTGGCCTGAATGATTTGGGCTGTTTGTGGAAACAGTGAGGTGTTTGCATTCCAGTTTCTCACAGAAACTCCTTCCTCTTCTGCATGTTTTCTATACTGACTGCCCTTTACTCCAGGTTGAGAGCCATGGAGAAGGGCATGTATTATATAACTCCCTTCTCCAAACCAGGGGCATGGTACTCCAGAATTTCTTGTGCTCACTATGGCTCCAAGAGATGGCTCAGACCTTATTTCAGATTTTTTGTACTTGGCTTTCTTTTGTCTGTCTGTGCATGTGTGTTTCAGGAGTCATCTATCTTTCCCCTTCAGGAATATTTTGGGACACATTAGTGAATATTAGAAATTAGTGAATATTAGAAATTAATATTAGAAATATTAGTAATTAGTGACATTAGTGAATATTAAGTTTCCTGCTAAAAATAGATTACATTATAAAGATTATGTGACTTATTAGTGAGATGATATACTGAACCAAGAAAGTAGTTAATAAATATCAACAAAAAATCTTCACAATATATAAAGGTGTATGGTTATTAAGCCTTGCCCCCTTCAGTGTATTTCATTAATGTAAAATTTAACTAGACATATGAATACATTTTTAAATTAGAAAATAGGGAAAGAGAAAAGCAAAGAAAGTGAAAACAGTTCATCACCATTTGAAATATTCTTACAGGAAATAGGTATATACAAAATGATGAGATTGTAGACCTACTTATTTTACCTTCCCATGGAAATATACAAAATTAAACAAGGTGCTGTCAGAGTTTGACTATTCCACGGGAGAAATTTACTTTCAATGAATACATCTGATTTACAAAAAACAGCCTCTATACAGCTCCTCAATAAACTGATAATTTAAGTTCTGCACAAATTTCATCTTAAGTAGTTTTAAGCAGTATGCAATAATAGTTATTGAAAATCACAATCCTGATTTGAACATCAAAAACTGATTTCTGTCCATGCATGATTTTACTTGGTGCAAACTTATCTTAACTTGGAGGTAGCATATCTTGTAAAATTCACATAGCAAACAACTAACCAATTTAAAGTGTACAATTAAGGGGCATTTAGGACATTCTCATGCTGTGCAAGTTTCATATCTTTCGATCAGTCTATCTGTATAAATAATATAGTATCAGCCACACTAAAACAAAAGACATTTCAGCAAGCTAAACTTAAAAGTAATTTAAGATCCTCACTTGGTCATGAGACATTGCAAGTGACAATTTTTTCATTTGAAAACAAGAAAAATTTTAAAAGTATATTTCAAAAACTTCTCAAAAGTTTGCTTTTATTAAAGCCAGGAAGAGTAAAATTATTATAAATGTTGGAATTTGGGGTAAATAACATTTAAAATTAATGTTGGGAGTTGTATTACCCGTACTTGTAAACTTCAACATTTTTTTCAATTGTGTAAGCGGTCCAGAAAAAATGAACCAATAAAATACATAATAAAGGCGTATACATAGGAGCACCATTTACCCTTTCACCTCAGGCTCTGATATGGCTCAGCCAGGACTGGTCTGCCCCCCAAATGCTCCACTGGAAGTTTGAAATATTTTGCATATCCCTTCCAGTATTGCAGATGCTTTCCCCCCTCTCTCGGAATCTCTATCCGGATTGTCTCCAATAAGAACTCTGATTCTTTAAAAAGTAGCACAGCATGCCAGATTTAGACTTGGCAAAGCCCTCAATGAGCAGATACTTTGGTAAAACACCTCTCGCTAAAATATTACCTAAAAAAGTAGAGAATGAACTACATGGGAACAGGACAGAAAATGAAGGTTCTGTGCTCCGTATTTAGGAAACAAGAACAAAAACAAAGACAAACTACAAACACTTGGAGAACTGCAACAAAGTTCCCTCCTCAGCATCAGGCCCGGATAGGGAGCTACCTACTCACGTGCAAGTGACCCAAGTATACCCAGAGCCCTGGGAGCCTCCTCCGTGGGTTCCGCGCGAGTGAAGCGCTCGTCCTGCCTGCCGCGGCGGCCTCTTGGAAATGAACAGGGAGGCGTTTCCGGCCTGCTTCAGTCAGCAAATGCGGTTTCGCGCGCCCTCTGCCGGCAGGCGGTCCACAGCTCAGGAAGCTTCTGGCCCTGCTTGGTGGTAAAATGCGCCCCCTCCCCCAATGTCTGAATCACTGAGATTGTGTTCATACAGTTCAATACCAGTACACTGAGAATGGTATTTGCTTGAGCAGTGAAAGAAATCAAAACGCTCTTCAAGTAATATAATTGAAACATTTTTATGATCAATTCTATCCTTCTCTTCATTCCATCACTGTACTATGATCTGACCAATTTTTCAGATTTATGACATTTCTATCATTTCTGTCCATATAATGACAGTGGACATACTATCACCTGGATTTTATTTCTGAGATTTTACATCTATATACTTATGTGTTATGTAAGGATGAATACAAATTTTAAAATGAGAAAGCCTTTATACTTTCTGTTGAATGTAAGGGAAGAGACTGCCTTCTCCCTCCCATCTCTCTGAGAATTTACTTTAGAAAATTCATAGTTGTAAGTAATACCACTTTCTTTGTCCTTTTGAAATGCATGTACTTTTGAAATGTGTGTAAAAGTTTAAATAAGCCTCTTGAAAATGTTTCCACACAAGTTCTACACAAGAAAGGAAGCCATTTTTTTTTTTAAATATAATCAAAGAAAATTTCTCCTAATTCCTGATAAGAGATGAGCATAACATCTGGGATTAGGGGGTGGGGTTGGGTGTTGGGGTTCTGGCTCCAAATTGTAAACCTACCTCTGGTTCTGAAGATATGAGAAATAAGTTGAGAATATGTATGAAATGAGTTGTATCTGCTTAGTCCCATAAAAAACATCAGATAGCTTTCTGTCTTTGACTCTCTTTGGGGATTGCCTGTGATGTATCGCAATCTGCTTTAATGCTTATTCAATAATAAGATTGTTTTTCTTTCTCTTCTCTCTTTGAAGAGAGGTTTTGGGTGTGGGGAAATGATTTTATTTTTATTTATCTTTCCCCAACTGTTATCTTTTCCCCTAAATTAAAATATATCTCAAATTCAAGACATTACCCTCCATTAAACAAGTGAAAGTTATGTCTCCTCTCATTCCAAATCTTAGTTAATGGCTCCATTAGGCATCCAGGAATTAATTCCTGAAAACTCCTTTCAGCACCACAGAAAGACAATAGAAAACTTATTTTCTCTGCAGTGAGAACTTTGTCATCCTTTGTCCCCTTCCAGTCAAAAACACACATATGCCTTCTCCTTATTCATTTTCTGTCATTGTCAGTTTAAATGTTAATCCCTCTGAATTCCTCCCTTTTCTGAACACTTAGCCATGTTAGCCTTTCTCTCCTCTTGCCAAGTTCTCTTGAAGAGAACACTACTTCATCTTCAAGTAAGGCCTGTATTTTGTCATTGTATGGTTATTTACCTGTTCATTTCTTTGTCTCACATCACCTTCATGGGACTTATTGCCAAAAAAAAAAAAAAAAATAGACCCAGAATCTTAAAATAAGTCATGTTCCTCTCTAACCATTATTTATGAATTACATCCCAGAGGAATTCTATCTCCACAGTAACCAAACTTAACCTCAGATAGCATACCACCAAATGTCTACAGTTAAGATCACACTATCTTCATTATTACAATTCATTTACAAAATAAAGGAGGCCCATTTCTCCTGGGGAAAATTCTCACCAGTACTCACCTGAACTGAAAAAGATGGAAAATCCAGGGGTGCTGGCCATTATTGAGGATGTTGTCACCACATTCCAGAGCTCAATGCCTCTTTTTCTTACTCTAGAAAAATCAGTTTTGATGGTGCTTGTTTATGCTATTAATAACTTCATCAACTGTGTATGAAAGGATACACCCAGTTTAAGTTGAAATCCAAGGAAGAGAAATCTAATCAAAGTATGATAAAGAAAATCTTTCACTCCAATTGTATAAATCATATATATACTGATAATGAAAATAGATTATATATTTTCATTCTGCAATTCTTCTAAAATATACAAAATCAAATTTCATGCCTTTCCCCAGAGGACTCACTCTTTTGTGGGTTCTGGTTTTAGGGGGCAGTAATGTAGAGAACTTTCAGAAAGAGGATCAGTCCTGCTGGTGTCTGTAAAACTACCAACATTTTCTCAGGTTGGGAACATTAATGTTTGCTCTGTAGAAGTACAAATAAGCCACCAACATGTATTTAATGGAGCTATTTTTATGCATCAAGTATGCACATATTTTATACCAAGGAAGAAAAATACCACAGAACATAGGTCTCTTCAATTCAGAATTGTCTGATGTTAAATCCTACAAGGCTCGAATACTAGGCATTCAAAGGAATGTGTTGTCCCATTTCATTACTGATCTGATTTTAAATATAATGTGTTTCAACTATTTTTAAAATAAAATAAAAAATTTAAAAGTCCTAGGACATCTGAGAGAAGTCAAAATAAATTTGTAGTGGCCTCTCTCTGTCAACTCTGCAAAGAAACTCACTACCTCATCCCAGGGATGAGCCTGGCCTTGGCATCATGGGATTGAGAAAGTCTTCTTGACCAAAAGGAGAAAAGATATGGAACAAAATAAAGTTTTAGTGGCTAAGACATTTCAAATAGAGTCGAGAGGTCATTCTGGAGGTTATTCTTATGCATTATATAGATATTCCTTTTTGTTTTCTAGTGTATTAGAATAACTAGAAGGGGATACCCGAATTTGTTGAACTGTAATCCAGTAGACTTGGTTCTTGATGATGATTGCATAACTATATAGCTTTGATCATGTGATCATGTAATTGTGAAAACCTTGTGACTGACATTGCCTTTATCCAGTGTATGGGCAGATGAGTATTGAAATAAAGACCAAAATATATAAAGAGGAAAGATAAGGGTTGTGGGATGTTTTGGGTGTTCTTTTTTATTTTTATTTTTTTCTTTATTTTGGAGTAATGAAAATGTTCTAAAATTGATTGAGGCAATGTTGCAATGAATGCATAACTATATGATGACACTGTGAGCCATTGATTGTATAATTTGGATGGATTATATGGTGTGTGAATATATCTCAATAAAATTGAATTTAAAAGAAAAAAAATAAATTTGTAAAGAGAAACTAAACAATATATTTAAATTTTGGGTAGAGACATTTGTTTCCAAAGGAAATATTTTGTCTTTTAATTTTTTAAAAGTTTTCTGAATTTTAAAAAATTGTATTGTGTATTATTTTGTTAGCATTTTCAGTAATGAACCTCAATTTTAACATTCTTTCATATTTTCTTGTCTTCATATATAAAAGTAAATATGTCTTTACATAAAATTGTAATGGTTAAGATTTATTTCTCAGATGCTATTGAGCACTGAAGTACTGATAGGCATTTTCCTAGTGGCTGGGTATGTGATTGTGAGAAAAATACATGTGCTTCCCTTCCTGATTTTAATATCTAAATAGCCAAACAATTGTTTAATTACACAGTGTGTTAACATTTGGAAATATAGTATAGGATATTATCAGAGAGCTAAACTTTGGCAAAGGAACTGTGGTCTCATCTGAAGTCTTGGCTTAGGAAGGATCCACTTCCAAGCTCATTCACCTGATGTTTGGCAGCAGTTACTTCCTCTTAAACTAAATGTTGGTCTGAGGACCTTAGTCCATGGATGTTGGCTGCAAGTTGTTCTCATTTCCTTTCCACTTTGGCACTCTACGTGGAACTTTGCTTCATCCAAGCTTATAAATTGAGAAGATACTAGAGTCTGCTAACAAATTGGAATTCATAGTCTTTGGAATCCCAGGTTAGGAAGTGATTGTCCATCCCTTTTGCAGTATTCTCTTCTATTCACCCAGGTCCAGCTCTCAATCAAGGGGAAGTGATTACACTAAGTATGAATTCCAGGTAGCAGAGACCATTGGGGGTCCTACTATAGGTCTGCTTACCTTCCTGTCACAAGCTCTGTTTCGCATGGGATCAGCCAGCAACCAGATTTCCTGCATACCCTTTGCTGAATCAAACATCAGTTTTTGGCTCTTGTCTGTCTTATCATTAGATTCATAGTCCTTTAACTTATCCAAAATTTCAATCATTCCACAAGTATTTATTGGGAGCATAATGAGTGTCTTGCATTGAGCTAAAGGCAAATTATTGAGCAGTAATCAGTATGTGGTCCCAGGTTCTTTGGTTTTTTGAGGGGGAGTATGGTTCTTCTACCCACAACAAGTGACTCTCTGGTGTCCCTGACAGCTTTTGGATTCTCATAAAAGTTCCATCTAAGGATGTCAGAAAAATTAAATTTTCATTATCCCAAGCATCTCTTTGTCAAATTTTAAATTATACTGTTTGGCAGACAAAACTTTAACCTACGTTGTACCTCCAGTTTAGTTTATTTTTATTTGTTACTCAGGGACTGTATAAACCATTCCTTTTGTATGTTTGGGGGGTGGTAAGAAGATTGAACAATGCCTCCTCTGAGAACTCTATTTTGATGTTTTAGTTTTGCTCATTGAAAGATGGAAAGGGAGAAAACTGATGAGAACTCCTTCAGCTAAATGCTTATGTGATCTCAACCCCTCTTTCCAACCCCAGGAAATCACTACAGTCTGCTGTTCTAATTCTGCAAACATCCTTATTATCTGTTTCCCTCTAAAAGTGTTGCTTGGTAAAAAAAAAAAAAAAAATGCAAAAGGGGAGAAAAATGTAGGGCTAGAGGAGAACAGAGGAAAATTAGAATGTAACTGACAGAGTAAGGAACACACAGATAAATGAAAAGAGAAATGAAAATTTCTTAGAAAAGATCCCAAGTCCAAGACCCATTGAGCAGATATGTCTGTCCTCCCTCATTCAGCCCATCTGCCACTTTCCCCTCTGGCACAGTCTGGATGCCCCTGCTTTCTCCAGGAATTGGTGCTGGGTCAACAGCTCAATATGGTGAGAATACCACAGCTCTCCTTCCCCTAGTCCTTGCCATCCTTCTGGCCCCATCATAATCCTTTGCCAAACACTCAAAGGGTTCTTATTCTTTGTCCAGCCCTATGCATGTCACTTGGTCAGAATGATGGATTTGGGAAGGACACCCCAATGCCTAACCACTGGTGTGACCCAGGGTCCATGAGATGTCAGTATGAAAGTCTGAGTAGGGGAAGAGGGGAAAGAGTGTCTGTTGGCTATTTCACATCCCAAACATCTCAATCCACACAAGAAGAATGCTCTTTCTCTTCAATCTATTCCTTAGGTGGAAGCATCCCACCTCCCAACCACCAACCAATCCTGCTAGAAACCTAGATGGGGAAAATCCAGACCTGCACCCTGGTAGCTTCCAATATCAGTCAATAAACTGTACAAGGGGATCTGGAACTGATTAATATTCAAACCCCCAATCCCTTCCTATCAGATGCTCCAATATTTCTGAGGTAGAACATACTTTACTTCAACCAAGACACTGATCAGGGGAGAATGCTTAGACTCTTAAATATTCACAATCAAGAACTGGCTTCTAGAAAGCATTCATGCCTATCACTATGTCCAAGTCCCCCATAAACACACAATCTGAGTAAGAGCAGTTTGCCTCTTCTGTAAACAAAGCTTCATGACTGACAAACTCACTGCATCCTCCAAGGAATACTGCCACAATGTGTCTCCCTCTCCTTCACAGACACCTCCCATTTCATGCTTCACAAAGGAGCTACTGCTAGGGTATAGGGGGCACCAAGTTCAGAGGAAGCCCATTTTCCCTTCAGGAAAATATCTGACATCCAGTCCTTTTCTCTCTTAACTTAGTCTTCAGATTTCATGGGAACAGGAACTGAAAAGGAGTTCAGTATCTGTGTGAGAAAAGGGACTGAGCTGAGCTGACCTGGTAAGAACACAAATAGAGGACCAGTTCCCACTTGCAGGTATCATTTCTCAGGATATCCTTCTATATATGAGGAGCTGGAATCAGACCTCTGCATGAAGTAGTGCCATTTGTTTCCTTAGGACTTGTCTCTGCATCATTGTATCTGTGAAGTAGTAGGACCCATTGCTAAGGCCCTCAAATATGCTCCATTTTTCCTTCTATCTGGTCACAGTGGCTGAAGGTGGATTCTCAATACATATGAACTGAGCATTGGGTTTAATTGGTTCACTGGATTTCCACTCAGACAATTGGCTGCATTTGCTTGGGAACCCTGTATTATGGGGAGGTGTTGAAGCCAAATAATTTGTACAAGTTCTCCTGTCTAGTGAGATACAGCTATAGGATTTGGATCCAGATTCTGATTCCAGGGTCTGAAATCTTAATGGCTCTGGAGTGTGTGTCATTCAGGATGAACAAGAAAATGGAGATGATAGGAGTTACTGACTTAGAGGATTTTGTCTGGAAATTAAAATGTGATGATAATTCCATGATACAACATGTGGGATGTAATTAAAACTAAAGAAGCCACAACACAATGGAGAGTTTGACCCATTAGTAGTACCCAACCTCTGTGGCTACACCAGCCACAATTCTCACATTTTAGGAATCACCTAGAGAATGCAGAAATGAGAATACTCACCAAGTGATACCTCCTTTCTGCTTTGGTTGGATGCTAGAAGTCTGCATTTGTGTCAAGTACTTCAGAGATCCTGATGTGGGGCAGAAATGAACTTTGTAAGAGTGGTTTGCAAGATAAAGACCAGTTCTTATGGTGGTCTCCCATCTCCATCAGAAAAGGCAGAATGTTCACTCCAGTGATACTCACTCCTACCTTCTTTTATTCCCAAACTATGAGTTCTGAGGCATCCAATATGGTTACCATGCCCTTCACAGGAAGGTATTGTCCTTGTCCATTTTTTAACATAATTGGGTAGAGAGTATCAAGAGTTGTCCAAATAAATCATGTGGTTGCCAACATACTCATCCTACCCTCTATTATTTAAAAACACTCTTCCTTCCTCCTGATCCTAATGATCAGGGTTAATTAATCTACCCAAATTCTGCTTCCTCTTCTTGCCTACCAGATCCTGAACACAAGGATCCAAAGTGCCCCAGGGGGAAAAAAGTTCCCATTTGGCAGCCAGAGTTTATATTTCATTGCCACTAGTTTTGGGCTTTTGTCTTGCAAATAAATTTTAGAATCAGGTTTTGTTATTTCTCAGAAAAACTGTTGGGAATTTTGAGATGATTTAACTGTATCATTTTTAATTGAAATGTTAACAATGTTGAATCATATTATCTGTGAACATGGATCTACATGAATTGATAAAATTATTGTTCCTTTAAAGGATATGAGGGGAACAATAAATGACACATCTCTATACCACATTGGAGGCAGTAAAATGATGAAAAATTAAGAAAGCAAGATGATCAGAATCTCTGGTTCTCACTGATAAAAAGTGTGAGAAAGATGGGGTTTGGGTATGTGATGGTTGGGTTCATGTGTCAACTTGGCTAGGTGGCACTGGCCTGACAATTGCTGTGAGGATATTTGAGGCTGGTTAATAATCCAACGGGCTGGTTTGTCGGATCATCAGTCAATTGACTGCAGCTGACTGATGACTCATCAAGGGGCGTGCTTCCACAGTGAGAGAATGCAATTGGCTGGATTTGGTCTGGGTGATCAGTTGGAGGCTTATAAGCCAGATGGTTAGAGAACCTTCACTTCTTTCTTCAGCTGCTCAGTGAAGCATTTCCTGGGGAGCTTGTCAAAGTGGCCAGTTCGTTTCCTGAGGAGTTCGTCAAAGTTGTCGGTTCGTTTCCTGAGGAGTTCATCAAGGTTGCCGGTTCGTTTCCTGAGGAGTTTGTCAAAGTTGTCACTTCGTTTCCCGAGGAGTTCGTCGGACATCTCCCTTGGAGTTGACAGCTTGTTGACGGCTCTGCAGAATTTGGACTCGTGCACTCCCGCAGTTGTGTGAGTCACTTTTACAATTTGATAATCAGAGACATCTCTCATTGATTCTGTTTCCAAGAAGAACCCTAACTAATACAACTTGGTACCGAGAGTGGGGTGACCCAAACCTTCATTTCTGAAGTTTCTTGGCCATTGGTAGTCCTGCCTGGATTGGGTTGTTGCAGTTTTCCATTGACTTGAATCACGGGGCATGGTAGTACTAAGAGACACCCTAGGGGATCTCCTGTATTCCAGGAAGACTCTTCTTTACTTCCATTGCGTAGTTGCACTGCTATTTCCCCTTGATAGTCAGGATCAATCACCCCAGCCAGTACAGTAATCCCCTTACTTGCCTGTTGATTCAGAGGCATAAGAAGCCCAAAGTAGCCAGGTGGCAGTCTTAACTTCCAGTTCAATGGGATTATTGTTGTGTTTCCTGGTGGAAGCACTCCTCCTTTTGGAACCAAGACTTGTAGACCAGCAGAGCTCAAACTTGAAGGGACAGGAAGCAAAAATTTTCCTAGTGGATCGCTAGGAATGATAGTGAGTGGTGCTACTCCTGTTTCCACCCCTTGATTCCTGGACCCATGAATCCTGGCTATGGGAGAAACAGCACCATAGAGTGGAAGCTGATTCAGAGCATACACAGCCTCCTGGAGAACACTGCCCCAGCCCTGCAAGGTATTGCCACCTAGTTGGTGCCATAATTGAGTCTTCAATAGGCCATTCCACCGTTCTATCAACCCAGCTGCTTCTGGATGATGGGGAACATGGTAAGACCACAGAATTCCATGAGCATGTGCCCATCCCCTCACTTCATTTGCTGTGAAGTGGGTTCCTTGGTCCAAAGCAATGCTGTGTGGAATGCCATGACGGTGGATGAGGCATTCTGTAAGTCCATGTATCGTAGTTTTGGCAGAAGCATGTCGTGCAGGGAAGGCAAACCCATATCCGGAGTATGTGTCTATTCCAATAAGAACAAATCACTGCCCTTTCCATGATGGAAGTGGTCCAATGTAATCAACCTGCCACCAGGTAGCAGGCTGATCACCCCAAGGAATGGTGCCATATTGGGGACTGAGTGTGGGTCTCTGCTGCTGGTACCCTCAGCAAGCACTTCAGCTGGCCGTGGTTCTTTGCCTGGTGGGGGTGGGTCATGAAAAGAGTTAGAATTATCTCTCAAGCCATTCACCTCAGGACACTGTTGCATTTACATCTCTTAAAACAGGATTAATCTCTCCAGACAAAAGGGTGAGGGCTGCTTCCTCAGGGGAGGTGATTACAAGATTAGCAGGCTTTGAAGGGTAAATCTCCTTAGGTGAGGGTTGGGTGGCAGGCTCCTTAGGGCAGACTGGAGGCAGAGAAGCTGTTTCCCCAGGACAGCCCTCTACAGGTAAATCTAACAATGACCCAGCAGAATCCAGGGTTCCAATGTCCTCACTGTCATTATTATCAATCCATATGTCCCCATCCCAAGTTTCTGGATCCCATTCTTTTCCAATCAATGCCTTTACTTTAACAGCAGACACCCTGAGAGGTTGAGATTTTAGTCTATGCTGTAAATGTGCTACTTGCACAATAAGAGACTGCATCTGATTTTCAGAAACCTCCAGTCTGTGGGCACAGGAAATAAGATTTTCTTTCAGGGCACAGATGGAACCCTTTACATCTGTCATATGGTGTTCAAGTTTTGAATTTGAAGCCTTTAGCTCATCCCTTTCCTCATGTCACAGCAGTCACCTCTCCCCCCAAATCTAAGGTCGGAGAGTAAAACAGAGATCCCCCATCCCATTCAGCTACCCTTTCAAGGTTTACTTTTTTTCTGCACTTAGGTTTGTTAATGAGCAAGGGATTACTGCCTGACACAAACAGAAGTTAATGCCAGGACATTGGGATTTTGAGAAAAGAGCCTTAGTGAAGTCAAGCAACATGGAAAAAGGAGACCCCCACTCAAATCTGCCTTCTTGAGTCTAAAGATCTTAGGCTTTACCTGGAATTCAAAGAAAGGAAGGTGGATATAGTGACATTATTTAAGATGGCATATATTGATCAGTATGCAAGTGTGGGCCCAAGAAGCCCTTGAAAACCAGCAAAAGCCAGTTGGGGTAAGCAGAAAGTGGCTATAAAAAAAGGACTGTAAATGAGGGCATCTGGTTGCAACAGTGTTTTAGATCATTTAGTTAAGGTAATATAACAAGTAAAGGAATGCTAATAAGCTAAAATAACATTTACAATTACAAGTAAAACCACAGTATTCAGCAGTTACAGATTTGCCCTACTGCCTCCCTCCCCCTTATCATACACAGGCTGTTCATTCTTGGCCAGACTGGCACCTGCTCTGCTTAAACCAGGAAAATGAGGTGTCAGGTGGTGTAAATTATCCTCTGAGGTTATTTATACATGTGTGTTACTGTGCATGTGGAGAGGGATAAGTGACAATAAACAGTTTAGAGTTTGTTCCCTAACATGAGCAAAAACACTCCATTTTCTGATTGCTGCACAGGTGCACAAAGATTTTGGGAGTGCTGGACATGGTGGTGGTCCAGATGATATGAACTTCTCTGCTTTTCTTCCCTCGATATCTCTGTGCTAAAACTTCAGGGAGCACAAAGAATCACAGGAGCAGTTAATCCTGGATGGGAGCAGAGAGGAACCAGGTAGAGGAAGATACTGGAAATGGACCCTAGTCATTCAAATTCTATTTATAAGCAACCTACCCCTTTCTCTGGAGGCCAGAAGAATCAGGCACTTTGCTTGAATTTGAACTTCTGTCTGTTGTCCTAAAATTCAGCTCAGAGAGTGAGTGGATCAACAGTACAGCCAATCAGCACTTCTGTTTACCCATGAAGTGGTTCTGGATTATGTAAATTAACAAGGAGCCTCCTCACTGGACTGGGGCATTCTTGTCTTCATGGCAACATGCTCTGATTTCTAGTCTCTGCTTCTGTGGAGTGAGTTCCCTGGACTGGATTGCCAGGTATTGGAAATTAAGCTGGGTTTTCCTTACAGGGGACAGGGTGAGAGGGACCCTTGAAGCATGCTCCAGAACTTTCCTGCCACAGGGGCTGGAGCCCAGCAGGGAGAGCCTGTCTCAGAAATGCCTTGTAGTCAGAATCACCTGGTTTACATGGAGCTTTGGCAACCTCTACACCTCACTGGTTCTTCAAACTGTATTGCTTGATCTGTCCCTCCTCTGCCCCTTTCCCTTGTCTGCTATGTCTACCCTCCGTTCTTACTGGCTGTGCCTTTCTCTCATGTTTCCACTAGTGAATAAATGGATTGGAAATCATTATTAACCTGTCCCCTATCTAGCTTATGTGGATGCAGCCTGAGCTAATGATAGGCCCTGAGCCCCTGGAGCCCCAGGGCAGTGACCTGTCAGAAAAAGCAAAAAATACTTTTGAGTTCTATGAAAATGAAGGCACATATTACAAGATGTGTTGGATGCATCTGAAGCAGTCCTTACAGGGACAATTATAACTGTATATTCCTATATAAAGACATAATAATGTTCTCAAATAAATAACCAAACCTTCTACCTTAATGTGCTGGAATGATAGAGCAAACCCAATACAAGGAGGAAGAAGGAGATGACAATGGTTTGAGCAAAAATTAATTAAATATATAAGAGAAAATTAATATAGAAAATCAATGAAATGGAAAGCTGATTATTTGAAAGGATCATGAAAGTTGGCAAACCTTTTAGCTAGACTGACCATTATTAAAAGAGAGAACACTTAATTAGAAATGAAAAAGTATACATTAGTCTTTAGAGAAATAAAAAGGATTATTATATAATTTTAAAACATTATTGCCAAAAAAATTGAATAACATAGCTGAAATGGACAAATTTGCATAAAGACAGAGGCTACCAAAACTAATTGAAGAGGAAATGGTCTGAATAAATTTATAACAAGTGAAAGGGTTGATTTAGTAATCATTAACTACCTTATAAACATAGCCCAGTGTCGAATGGCTTCATCAAGGAATTCTGCAAAATTTTTAAAGAATAATTAATATGAAATACTCACAACTCTTCCAAAAAAATAGAAGACAGGGGAGCATTTCTCAACTCATCTCATGAGGCCAATAACACCTGATAACAAAAGACAAAACCATCAAGGGGAAAAGAAAACTACAGGCCAGTAGTTCTTATGAATATGGAAGCAAAAATTTACAATAAAATGCCAGAAAACTGAATCTAGCAACACATAAAAAGAATTACAAGTCATGACAAACAGAATTTATCCCATAAATACAAGGTTGGTTAAACATGGATGAAAAACTGGATGCTTTCCCTCTAAGATTATGTGCAAAAGAAAAAAATAACCCTTCTTGCCAGTTCTGTTAAACTTTGTACTGGAGGTTCTCCCCATGCAAATAGGCAAGAAAAAGAAATAAAAGCCATTCTTCTTTCTTTGCTATTTTTTCCAGTTTTGAAATATTTATTGATATATTCCATGTGGGAATAATATTTTAAATAGTTTTCAATTAATTCAAAGTTTTAATGTATAGAATAATATTTACATTGAAGACATCTTCTATTTGGCATATTTCTCTCATTGATTCCTAAATATTTGTGAGTCATATTTTCCCTGAAGAATCAGATAGATGCTATGGACCCCCTCACTTCTTATGCAAATATGCAAGCAAAAACAGTTGTGTTACAACAAACCTCAGTTACTTTGTTTCCCCCTTAAATTCCATACCTCAACCTATTATCACTTCTAGGACTTTGGGTTTATAATGAGTTTTGGGGGCAGGAAAGTAAAGGCAATTGTTCTGGGGAGGGGCAAGAACTCATCTGGCATCTCCTGCCCTTTCACTAGCCAGCCCTCAAGAAAGTTTAATTTCTGAGGTGGACATTCTCCCTAGGGAATACTTTCTTCCTCCCAGGCTTTTGTATATTAGTACCATTTAATCCAGACAAAGAGTGAGGATTTGGAGGGAACTCATGCAAAATGGATCACCAAAGATCAGTGCCATGTGAATACATGAATTAATGTGCACACACCCTGTCTAAAGCATGTTGAAAATGGAGCCCTTCTCACATCTGCGGTGATCTTCCACCTCCTCGTCCCTTGAGATATCAGGTTGACAATAGCCATGTGGCAACACATCTTTTAATGTAGGAAATGATCCACTACCTGACTTAGGATTGTGGGGATTTTTCTTCCCCAGGTATCCTCAAAACTCCAAGATTGACAAACCTCTTTTTCTTTTAAGATTTAAATTAATTTAAATTCCATTTCAAGTTAAGAGAACAACAGTGACATTTTAAGCGGAAATTTTATGAACCAGCTGAAATTACTCCCATGATATCTGTTTGTCTATTTTCCATTCATCATCACTATGTTCATATATTTTAACAGTATATGATTATAATGGCACTCATCTTGTATGGTACAGTTTTCAGATATTGTACTTCAGACAGGATCATTCTTACAAATTACCAGGGTATGATAATAGAAAGGAACATTTAGGAAGGAGGGGCTTTGTATATTGGAAGCTCAAACTCTGTTTTTATTTCCAGTCAGATCATTCTCAGTGCTGACATTTCATTCCTCTTTCAAATACATTTACAAAGACATGCACACTCAGCATACATAAAAATCCATTATAAGGCAATATCACATGAGTTGTGGTGTGATATGACCTGGAAATTTCCCAGCAAACTGGTAATTATGACTTCCAGATGGTGACTATAAAATTTGCCCCTGAGTATTCTTAGCTAAAACTCTTTTCTCCACCAATTCCAGGTAAACCTACAGATTCACAAGGCAAAAAACCCATGATCTGCCACTTTAAAACCATGACTATGATTCAGTTATACCCTTCAATTACTTCTGGTTCCACATCTATGAAATGGTTTAAAAAACATGGTTTTAAAATATCCAGTGAGCTAATGGATAAAGTGCTTCTTGTCTAATCAACAGTTATTAAGCATAAGTGCTAGGTCTACTACACACACACAAAAAAAAAATGGCAGAAAAACGTTGAAGCAATGAACAGCCTTCTGCAGAACTGAACAGTCTTCATAGACAACTTGGAATCAATAGATTATTCCTCTCTCAACTTTACAAAACTCTGGTGCTCATAAGAATATAAGAGTGTAGACAGTTCAATAGCACAAACCAGAGGCCCCTGAGACTTCTATAGTGATGTGAGGTCATAAGTTTATTCTTTCTGTGATAGCAGGCCTCCTATACTCAATTTTCACCTGGAAACTCAGCCCCAGTTTTCACTGTCTCCCTTATATCTTCAGCTTGATTCCCTGTTGAAGAATAAAATTAATTCTTTATTAGTTCTGGTCTCTTCAGCTCTTCAAAAATTTTCAGAGGGCCTAAAATTTTACTCTAATCACTATATTCCTTCTACTGTATTCACAGCCTAAATCAAGGAAAAATACTTTCTATTCATTGCTTCTTTCATCAAATTTGAACAAAGTTCATTTACAAACAGATCAGGGTTGGTTTGTGTCAAGGAGGTAATGAGAATTTCAAGCTTCTTTTCAAAATATACTAATATATTCTGTCAAGACATTAAGAAGTTACCTATTGAAGAAAATAAATGAATTATTTTTCATTGTCTTTCATGGCCTCCTTCTTGTATTCTCCTGAAGAGTGTATGCCTCACATCAGGTGATTCTACTCTCCTGATGAACTGTCTGTGTAACTACCTGATTTTTGTGCTTACTCATCTCTATCACCAGTTAATCATCCTAATCCTAAAAACATTACAATCAAAAACATGGGAAATGAATGGATTATTTCCCCAACTGAGGTCATGGCCTGCATGGGGAAAATAAAACCTCACATCTTACACAGCTTTAATGGTGGCTGGAATTAATTAGCATAAGTTGTGGAAAGGAGATTATTCCTTAGTACTAAATCACCATAATTATCAAGAGCCAAGTAGAAACTTAAGTGAATCACAGAACCCTGAATGTCTCCTGAATGCATTTAGAATAACCAGGCCAATACAAGAAAGTTGAATATTCTGGAAATAGGGGCGTAAATTCAGTAGAAACACACATTCACTACTCACCTGTGGTTGTGTTATCAATATCTTGGCCATCAACTCTCTTCTGTGGCTTTTCACTCACAGACTGTCCAAGCACTAAGCAAGCAATGATGAGGATGGAGAAAGAATCCAGACTCAAGACTTGTTCACTATTTACAGACCCAACTGTCATGTATAGTGAAAATTTCAGTTGGAAGCAACCCCACAGCCCAACCAACAGAAACATGCAGTATGCAATAAGAGAAACAGAGGGAGGACTGTCATCTCTCAGACTCAAATGCAAGAAGGTAATGGCTATTGTTTCTAGTAATGAATATATAAGTACAGATATCTTACAGATACCATGAAAATCATGGAGATTCATATCTGAATTATGTTATGGTGTACAGTGTTTTTCAATCCCCTACTTGATATAATTCATACCACATGTGGATCTCGGTCTCTGCATCTGAGTATTGTGAAATATCTCAGATTTGAGTATTCTTGGTTTATACACTGTCTCTCCAATATCCCTCCCAGCCCTCTGGTCCTTCACTTCCTTCCAGCTCTAACATGCCCCTGCCCTCCTGTATGCCCTTGCCCTAAATCATCTTGGTTCAACCCCATGTGATTTGCTACAAAGATCACTCTCTCAACACTGACTTTTTAGAACTTTTCCCAGTAGATTTTGGATATCAATCAGGCAACTTAAAAATTATTTGTTGATGGGTTGATCAATTCAAAGCTAATTCATTTTGAGGGATCAGTGATGCCCATCCTCCAAATCAAGACTTGTAACCCCTGCATAAGAAAGCAGGAGGAGAGCCATCTACCATGGGACTTCCCCTTAGGAAGACTTATGCTGCAAAGGAGAGGCAATACCTGCCTATAATTGTGCCTTGGAGTCTCCTCCTGAATGCCTCTTTGTTGATCAGATGTGGCTATCTCTTCCTAGTTAAGCCAACTTGGCAGGTGAAATCTCTGCTTTTCCCCCTACATGGGATATAACACCCAGGGGAGTAAATCTCCCTGGCAACATGGAATATGACTCCCAGAGAGGAATCTAGACCTGGCATCATGGGATGGAGAACATCTTCTTGACCAAAAGGGGGATATGAAAGGAAATGAAATAAGCTTCAGTGGCAGAGAGATTCCAAAAGGAGCTGAGAGATCACTCTGGTGGGCACTCTACACACAATATAGACAACCATTTTTAAGTTCTAATGAATTGGAATAGCTAGCAGTAAATATTTGAAACTGTCAAACTACAACCCAGAACCCTTGAATCTTGAAGACAATTGCATAAATTGTAGCTTAAGAGGGGTGACCATGTTGATAGGAAGCCATATGGGCCACTCTCCTGTTTGTCCAGTGTATGTATGGATGAGTAGAAAAATTGGCAGCAAAAAAAAGCACCCAGTATTCTTTTTCATTTTAATTGTTCTTTTTCACTTTGATTTTTTTATTCTTGTTATTTTTGTGTCTGTGGTAATGAAAATGTTCAAAAATTAATTTTGGTGAAGAATGCACAACTATATAATAGTTCTATGAACAATTGAATGTATGCTTTGAATGACTCCATGGTATGTGAATATATGTCAATAAAATTGAATTAAAAAAAAGAAAGTAGCAGGAATACATGGGTCATAAGTTTTCTGTCATATACTGTAGTCTTCATAAGGCGAGGAGGCACAGAAAATATAGAATGAAATGGTTTAGGAAGATATCTAGCTGTTCCATCAGCTTTATTTAGTAAAGTGGTTGCAGAAATCCTGTCCTATAATATTCATTAGTGAGAATATTCCTGCATTTCATTTTCTTTCCTCTCTGTATATGTGTGTGTTGTTTGTGTGCAAGAGTATCATTTATATCATGTAAATTATCCCCTAAAACACCATTAATAATTGGTCATAATTAGAAGTGAATTAACTCACCAATTTATACCTCAGGTCCAGAAAGAAGAAAAACAAATTGTGTTAAGTATGACTGTATGCTTCATGATTGACTTATATTTGGTTACTTAATCCTTACAATAATCCTACCATCTATTGCTTATTTTCCAATTTAACAATGACATGATCACAGGTTCAGAAGTCTTCGCAATATGACAACATCACAAGGGTGGGCAATGACATAGCTAAATTTTGCTTTGCCTGTCTGCCAAGCTCAAACTTTTTGAAAGTTACATCTCTCCTCCATTTTACCTGTAATGTCCCTTTCACATAAATCATCAGAGGTTCTATCCTGTGACCACAACTTCCTCTCCTTCAGTTTATTCACACAAATACTCCCCATGCCCAGATTACCATACAAAATGGGGACCCTCTTGTCAAACATCAGCCTTTCTAACTCCTCATTATACTTCCCATGTTAGTCCACATTTACTTATTTCAGTATACCAAGACAAACAGTACATCCCTCTGACTATTTACCATATCTACTGATCAAAATACCAATAGTCAGTCACTCCAAATACCTGCATTTACCCATATAGGTTTATCTGTATCTGATAAAACAGATTACTAATCCACAAACACTGGTCTTAAGACAGTCACAACTCCTATTGATTTTCAAATATACCTGATGACCCTACTATGCTTTGATAATTAAATCATTACTGCATACTCCAGAAATACTCCAAATCATCTCCAAACTGTTTGAATCTCATGCATTTTCCCTCATTTTAACAGATGGAATTGTTCCTGATGAAGCACATGGATTATGTAACTTGCCATTTTACACCATAGTACCATAATATATTCAAATGTTCCACTCATACATAAATTACTCCTTCCTATTAAATTGAAAAGTCATGTTATTCTTCTAAGTCTAATTCTCCAACTGAACTCTATTTCATGATTTGTTGTGAATTCTAGAATTGAATATAAATTAACACCTTTACCAGGAACCTCTCTCTCTCTTACAAAACATCTCATCATTTAAGCTCATTTTGTCTCTACTATCTTGAAAAGAAATTTCCTGTGAATATATTTTCCCTCAATTCCTGCTGTCCAGATCCTCCCCTGACAACCAAATTGAATGTGCAGTTACCATTTCATCACACTCATTTCACCTTTTGACTCACAGAGATCAACACTGTTTACTCATAAATAAAACTTGTTAGCATCATCAATGATATCCCTAAATAAATCTTTGTATCCAAAGAATTGAGATGTGACCTCCTTTTGGAACTTTCTTTTTCCTTGCTCCCTGACATCTCAGTCTCCTGATTGTCTTCAAACCACTCTCATCAATCCTTCCCCATGTCCTCTGCAAAGAAGTCTTCAAACAACACTACTGGCTATCTTGAAACTGAAAAGCCCCTCTTCTCTCCTTCTATTATACACTGTCTTGATCTGTTCACACATTTATTTAATTGCTTTAATTTCTTTCATTACTGTCTCCAATTGAAAGAGACAAAACATTTTTCAGCATTCCTTTTCTGGGCTACCTCAGCTACATCTTAATTATATGCACATGGAATGAAATACATCTCAGGACATTACCTTTCCTTGATCCACAATATAAACATTACCCTCCTCCAGTCTACAATCATAGTTAATGGCTGCACCACTCATCTGTGATCTTTTACATGCTTATTGGAAACTTTAAGCACAAATAAACACTGTTATTATCACTACACTGAGCCTTATTTTCATTATTCATTTACAGCCCAATCTAACATACATCCCTACCTCATACTCATTTTCTTTCAGTCTCAGTCTGTATGCCAATTCCTCATAGATCCCTTCACTGATCTCTAACCAAAGTTAGCCTTTCCATTGCTTTCTCCTTGACTTAATTGCTATCCTTTTACTCCTTCATCTAATTTGTCATTATAAACATAGAATCTGTCTTCCTTTCATATATATATATATATATGTATGTGTGCATGTCCATCTATCTATTTTTGATTTGTCTCCCATAGGGTTTAAATGTAGAAAATCAACTTCTTAATGCTAAGATCATAAATGTTTTCATTTGACTATGACCTCTGCATTTTAAATCCAGAGAAATATCATATTTGCAACCTAACCTACCCAAAAACCTCTGCCCCCAAATGCCCACATTTAGACTGAACAATTATCTTCTGACAAAAATAAGTTTTTTTAAAAGAAGCTCTGTCTCTTCTGGAGAAATTCTCTCCAATACACACTAGAACCCAAATACACAGATTGAAAAAGACAATGAAGCCAATTCTTTATTGAGGTTGCTGTCACCATACTTTGGAACTTAGAGTTGCTTTCTTTTGCAGCAACAGTGTTTGGAAGGTGAACTCTTTTTTATGGCCATCAGTAACATCAGGAGACATGTAATTTGAGGAAGGCACCTTGATTAACTTGAAGGCCAAGCAAGATAAGTCTAATCAAGTTATGCCTCTTTTACAAAATGTTTACTCTCTTATTAGGTGAATCATGTAAATGAAATCAAGGAAGACAGATTATGTTCTTTAATCCTGTCATCCTTCTTAAAGTGCTTAAAACAAATTTCTGACTTTTTCTCAAGGTTTCTGGTGGATTTGGTTTGATTTGAGCAGTAAGGGACAATCTGAGGAGGATCCTTAATGCTCTATTTCTTAAAGGACCTGTGATCTGACATTTTCTCAGGATGTTGTCATCAGTGTGACTGTATATAAAAAGAACTTTTTATGATTCATAGTTATAAATATGTATATTTTATCACTATGAAAGAGAAAGATTATCCTTTTTAGGTCTCTTAAAATCAGATTTAGCTGATTTCTTAATGACTGCAAATCCCTATAAGCTTCAAAATATTTGGGATTCATGGAATAAAAGATGAAGTTTCATTGATGATTCTCCTGTAAATAAGAAAATTTTAACACATTTTAAAAGAAAATTAAATAATTAAAAAGATTAGGAAATCTGCATATAATGAATTTCTTAAGAAAATTCAAGCAATATGTTTTCATTTTTGCCACAAGCATTTGATCCCATAAGCTGTAAGGTCACAATGCAGCTCAAGTTCTCCCTTTGCTCATATTGTTCCGTCCCCCTCTCCACATACAATGATCCAAAGGACATTCCATAAAAAATGGACTGCTCTCTAAACTCCATCTCAGGGTCTCCTTTCTTGAGAAATTAATTGGTGTGTATAGTTAAATGAGTCTGGGGAAAAGAAGGCTTATAAGCAAACAATAAAAACACTCTGTTGAGTTTGAAAATATGTTGAAGATTTATAACATCTCATAGGGATATTTTGTTTACTGGACTACTGATATTGTCAGCAAGAATGATGTCTGTGGATTAATGGGAGTAAAACCAGTCTGGAGTGGAGTGAGGATGGAGAGGAACAAGGGGAAATGTGCTAATGAAATTGACTCTACCCTCAACCTGAGCTGTAAAGAAGTTGAGGTGGTAATGGCTGAAAATAAAAGAAGAAAAAATGTTTTTATGTAAATTTCAGAATGACAGATATTGGAACATTTCTAAATGCTAAGAGGATGGACACATTGAGAAGGTGTAATTTAAGATTAATTATGTACCTTGAAAGATAGTACCCAACAAAGACTATGGCTTGGAATAAATATAATTCACTACACATTATGAGAGTGATAAAATAACCAACTGATGCTAGCTCAGCAGTATTTTAAAATTTATTGGAGGAAAGTAACTACCTTCAAATGTTTCTGTTTTACTTGGGGAACAGGTTTCAATATGCCAAATATGTAAAGAAAGGCAGGACTATGTGAATTTCAAAGGTCATGACAAAGATTTGAAATATTATTTATCAAACAGAAATGGAATTGACTTGTAAACATAATAAGACAGCCCAGAATTTCTGAGAAACGTCCCAAATGGTGTGATGTTATATAATTTTAGGTGCAGGAAATTTTATTATGTCCACTGTCAGAAGAATCTCTTCCTGTGAACCAAGAGTTTAGCCCCAAATGACCTATCACTACAGGCAAAAAGCATGCATTTTCCTGGTATCTGTTTATGCAGGCCTTATCCTGGACATTTCCAGCTTAGAAATCTTCTATGCCACATGGGAAGCCTCATCAATAGGGGTCTCAAGACTAGGTGCAATGTAGCAGTTGCAGGGAAGAGAACACCTAGTACTAAGATGTACCAGAAATAGGCACATTTCAGGTGACCAAATGGATTACAAACTGAGTGTGCCTGGAGGCAGGGATTGAACATAAAGGCCCATCTGCCCAAATGCATCTGATGTTCCTAGATTTCCAGGATAAATCCAAACACTATCAAGTATTATCTATGTAAACAAAGATGAGTTGCCTATCTTCTCTAATTGTCTACATCCATATGTGGGTGGTATTTAGCTAACTCATACTTTCTGAATGAAAAAAATTGATATAGGGTGTTTTGAACTCAGCCTGATGCATTGACTTAAGACTAAGACAATCATTGTTTTTAGTTGTGGATGTTATTATTTTTAGACCAAAAAGCTACAAGTATGGCAATGTAAATGGCTATAGAAAACTCCTCTCCAGAGATTCAATGAAGAAAGAACAATTCTGAATTGTTTGAATCTCTGGAGGAGGGTATAGACTGGAGAAGTGTTCTGCAGTTGATGAATTGAAGAAAGAGAAGAATATCAGTAGAAATCTTCCATCCCAGACCAGCCAGTCCTCTACTATACCCTTCAGTTGGTCTCCATTTGGAAAAGGCACAGAATCAACAGATGGAAACCTTCCCACCAGGGATGCAGATTTTAAAATCTCTCACAGCAGTGAGACACCCCCACTATTTGAAGATCCAGGAGGCAGAGGAGGACATTTCAAGGCCCAGGTCAGTGAGGGACAAAGAGACAGAGAAAACAAGGACAGAGACTGCATTCCCAGCCCTGGGTCTTAAAGCCCTTCCCCACCCTTGAGGGAAGCAGCAGCTGACAGCCATTTCCTTGCCTTGGGGATGGCTAGAGTACTGGGTCAGCTGAGAGTACTCTGCCATAGATGTAGCCCCACATTGAGCCAGATGTGGCTGGCAAAGTGAGGACATAGGAATCCTGCAGATTCAGCTACCTGTATGCACCCTGTGCTTGGAGACAAAGCAGCCTCTGAAGATGATTAAGTTACTGAACAGTGCTACCTTCTAGACAGCCTGGAAAATGCAAAGGAAACAGCACCACTGGAAGCCAGCAGATCTCTATTACCACACACAGTGAACTTGCTGGTGTGCCCAGTGCCTACCCCACCACTGTGATAGACCATAGTGGTACCTGATTTGGGTGCAGGAAACAATCTGACAACTGCCAGTGAGAGAAACAAAGAAATAAAGAATCAAAGAAACCAACAAGAAAACCCAAGGCAAAAGAGGGAAAACAATCTCCAAAATAAACTAAATGAGAAAATCAGATGACTAGACAGCAAAAAAATCAAGCCACACTAGGAAACATGAAGATATGGCCCAGTCAAAGGAACAAACTAATCTCTTGAGATTAAAGAGGTGAAACAGCTAATTAAAGATGGTCACAAATCTTCTAAATCAAATCAATGAGTTGAAAGAAATGTGACAAAAGAGATTAATGATATAAAGAAGACACTGGGTGATCATAAGGAAGAATGTGTAAGCTCTAGAAAACAAATGGAAAATTATGGTAATGAAAGCACAATAGAAGAGATGAAAACACAATGGAGACATACAACAGCAGAGTTGGAGAGGCAGAAGAAAGGATTTCTGAACTAGAAGACAGGAATCTGAAATCCTATATACAAAAGAACAGATAGGGAAAACAATGGAAAAATATGAGCGGGCCCAGGGAACTGAAGGAAATATAAAGCACATGGATATACATGTTATAGGTGTCCCAGAAGAAGAAGAGAAGGGAAAAGGAGCAGAAACAATAATAGAGGAAATAATCATGAAAATTTCCCAACATTTATGAAAGAAGATTGAAGAAGCAAAGCAGGCCCCAAACAGAATTGATCCAAATAGACCTACTCCAAGACCTTACTAATCATTGTCAAATGTCAAAGACAGACAATTTTGAAAGCAGCAAGAGAAAAGCAAATCACATACAAGTATAAATTTTCAAGTTCAGTTTCCAGCCTTATGCTTGCTGAGTGTACATCACCCCAGACCTAGAACTGGGTGGTACTCAGGGGACTTATGGGTGATTTGCCTACTCCTAAGAGGAGACAGAGTATTTCAGGAGACTTTGAGGGAGAATTTGGTCTAGTCCTGTGACTGGACAAATTTACTCTTAGAGATGGGCTGCATGACCTAGACTCCACAGGGCATAACCTGCTTCATGACAGACTCCAGAGGATCTCAGATTACCTTACAGATACTTGGAGCGTGTAATGTTCAGCATTCATTTATTCATAGTAGTTTGTTCATGAATTCTTTAATGCTTAATGAGAGTCTCCTCAGTTTCAAGTCCTGGACTGCTTCCTGAGAGTAAAACAGTAATTGAAACATATCCATGCTCTGCCCCAAGGGAGGGTTGGGTTAATGGAGGAAGCAGACAATTAAAGAAGCAAATTCATCACCTGGGGTTGTGCCATGATGCAGCAGGCCCAGAGGAGGGACATTCACCTATCTTTGGGGGCAGAGAGTTTCTCTGAGGAACTGACCACTGAGTTGAGACCTTGGAGTCAAGAAGTAGTCAGCCACATGCTGACAGGAAGTGGGAAGAGCACATGCAAATTACCAGAGGCAAGAACAAGCATGACCTTCTTAGAGAATGAGTAAGGTTCACTGTGCATCCCAAGGAAAATGTACATGGAGGGAGTTCTGAAGGATGAGGCAGCTAATGAAAGCAGGGGTGATGACAGACTGCATTGTAGGACACAAGAATGCCCACATGGCCACTCAGTATATGACTGTGGAATTAGAAATCAGGTGAATGTGGCCAAGCAGAAGTTGTTTTTCCAGACTGGTATGACAGGTGTCTCTTTTTCCTTCTTTATCCACTCTAGAGTTCAGAATTGTTCTCATCTTTCCTTCATTTTCTAAGATAGATTTTTAAAGGTCTTTTACTCTGTAACACAAAAATTTTGTGAATGCATTCATTTTTAGTTACCTTTGTACTCCTGTGCATAATTTATTTGATCAAGGTTATAGGCTTTCATAGAAGTCATGCATAAAATGATGTTTCCATTGCATTTTGACATTTTTTTACTCATTTTACCCAGGCTGTTTTTTATTGTTTGTGTTACTTATCCACTTTTTCCAAGCACTTTATCTTCAGGTATCTCCAAGTGCCTTACAATATTTGCCTCATCCTTGATAAGAAGAGAAATGTAAGAATTAGACATAGGTAGTTCATTTTCCTGCTTATTTGCTCATGGTTGTTGGTGGCCATTAGATAAGGAATTGTGGTTGCCAGCTCTGCCCTGTGTGGACATGAGTCATCCATCAGAGGAATATTCTTGGATTTTCTCAGAACAGTGGAAGTACAACCAAGATTAGAGCTGAAGAAATAAGGTTTGATTGTTTACAGTCACTCTGATATGAGCTTGTGTCTAATTCAACAAAGGCCACCCATTTCAGGAACTGTGAGTAGGTACAGTAATTTCCACCCTTGGCAAGATATTCTGTTTTTCAGTTTAAGTGCTAGGCTTATGCACAGGAGCATAGGTGATGTCACAATAAGTTCACATACCGTAAATACCACAGACTGTGCCCTCAAACAAGATCTCAGCATTGCCCTTGGAAGAGTCAGACTTCTGAAAAAAATTATTTTCCTGCATTCAAGACAGTCTATTGGAATTCAAATTACCCTTGTGATAAATTCATTCTTTTCTCTTCAGTATGAATCCCAGCCTATTTATGTTCAGAAGTCTTCATCTTGCAAGGTCATCATCCTAATATCTGATCCTCTTTAGTCACATCAGACCTTTTGCACAGGAAGGAGGAGTTACTCTTTTTAAATGAAAGGTCCTAAGTTGTATCTTACCCTCAACTTTCTTTCCTTGTCATTTCTGTTTCTTCTCATTTCCAGAAAGGCTCT
The DNA here is from genome assembly GCF_015220235.1 of Choloepus didactylus. Taxonomy (NCBI): domain Eukaryota; kingdom Metazoa; phylum Chordata; class Mammalia; order Pilosa; family Megalonychidae; genus Choloepus; species Choloepus didactylus. The sequence goes on from NC_051316.1 coordinate 5,226,807, forward strand.
AATAATATTCACTCTGGTCCAAATCACTCCTTATTCTTATTTGGGTTCTACTTTAAACTCCATGACACAAGCAGCCAAAAGTAGCTGAAAAGCCAGGATGGGCTGTAATTTTTCTCTAACCATCCACTATTCAGGACTTCAGCCCTTATTTCCTGGGCCATCTCATCCACCCTTCCATAATGAATTTACTCATTGTTAACTAAAAGGCCTACCATGCTGGACTTAAGCTATGGTCAAATAAGAAAATCAGGAAATCTTTCTCTCCAAAATATGACTATTAACTGGACAGATTTGACCAAAGCAACTAATTCAGTGCTCATCAAAGAGTTCAAAGGCATATATCAGTCTTCATAGCATTTATGCATGTCAGAAGACTGGGAGTCTGTGGCATCTGACCTGGGGTTGCTCCCTTTCCTGTCCCACCAAGCTTGGTCAATGTGGAGGTTCTTCCAGGGTAGGGCAGGCCATGATGACCAGGAGCACCTCTCCTACAGTGCAAGAGGGCTCATTAAATATGGGGTGGAGTGCACATCCATTCCTAGAAGCATAATCAATGGAAGTGACCATTTCAGAGACTGGAAGTTGGGGAGGGTCATGGACTCTACAAGCCTGGGGATGTGTTGTAGGGCAAGCACATGCAGGAGCAGTGGAGGCCAGGTTGAGCCTGTGCCAGTTTGGATGTACTATGTCACCCCAAACACCATTATCTTTGATGTAATCTTGTGGGGCAGGCATATTGGTGTTGATTATGTTGAAACCTATTGGTTCAGTGTTTCCATGGAGATTGACTCAATCAACTGTGGGTGAGAATTTCATTGGATTATTTCATGGAGGTGTTGCCTCACCTATTAAGGGTAGGTCTTTATTACATCACTTGAGTACTTTAAAAAGGTCCACAGGCCCAGATGCAGTGCAACTGAGAGTGACATTTTGAAGAGAAGCTGCAGGTAAGAGAGGACAAAATGTCCCAAGAGCAACATTTTGAAGAACACACAGAAGCTGAGAGAGGAGCTAGAACACAACCTGGGATCAGCATTTGCTAGCCACATGTCTTCCCAGCTAACAGATTTCTGGACTCCACTGGCCTTCCTTCAGTGATAATACTCATGTTGATGTTTAATTTGGACATGTTAATGGCCTTCAGACTGTAAATTTGTAACCAAATAACACCTTTATAAAAGCCAATCCATTTCTGATATTTTGCATAATGGTAGCATTAGCAAACTGGACAGATTTTGGCACCAGAGAAGTGGGGTACTGCTGAGTTTGCAAATACAGAATATGTTGGAATGCTTTTTAAATGCATAAGGGGAATATTCTGGTAGAAGTGTGAGGAGGTGATAGAAAAGGCCTAGACTGCTTTTAAGATACTGTTGGTAGAAATATTGACTCTAAAGATACTTCTGAGGAGGCTTGAGCAGAAATGATGAATGTGTCATTGCCAACTGGAAGAAAGGTGATCCCTGTTTTAAAGTGGCAGAGAATTTGGGATAATTATGTCCTGGTGTCAGATGGAAGGCAGAATTTGAAAGTGATGAGCTAGGATACTTAGCTGAGGAGATTTCAAAACTAAATATCAAAAGTGCAGCCTGGCTTCTTCTTGAACTTATAGGAGAATGCAAGCAGAGAAAGATAAACTAAGAACTGAACAATTGGGTCAAAGAAACCAGAAACAGATGGTTTTGAAAATTCTGGGCTTCCAGTAGTGAGACCTCAGAGGCTACAGCACTGAGGATTTAACCAAACATGGAACCCAACTGCCATTTCAGTACAAGCCAGGATTGCAGATGGAGATCCAGAAAGGATTTGTGAGAGTCTTATTATCTAATGGTTTTTACCCCTGTGTGCTTCACACCAAGCCAATGAAATTTTTGAGAACTGTATAGCTGGAGCCATGGCCAGTCTGGAATGGAAGGACAAAGAACAAATTCAAGGAAAAATTTCTTCCAAAACAGAGCCACGGAGATTGAAGTCTGTTGTCAAAAAGTCCCAGGCTGGGAGAGTGGAGCAGCCCATGCATGTGGAAAGGATGAGTTTGTCCCAGAGAAAGAGCCTGGGCCTTTTGCCTCAATGCTCAGGAAGAGTGCTGCCAACCCAGGCCCTAGAGAGGGTGGAGCTCACTCCCCAGGGATTGGGTAGAGTGTGGCCACCACCCCATTTTTCAGAGAGGGGACAGCCTTTGCCCCAGAGAGGCAGAGTCTGGGTGGCACCCCAATGTTTAAGGAGGGTGGGGCTCAGAAGAAGGTGGTCTCCATAATGTGTGGATATGTTGGAGCACACACCCCAGCATTTGGAGAGAAAAGAGATGTCATTTAAGCCTTTAGAAAGGGTTGAACTACTGTTATCCCAAGCCTCAAGGATAAAACATTGTTCTATAAATGATTTTTAGACTTTGAAATCTAGTGGAATTTGCCATGCAGGTTTTAGGAATTGTTTTGGTCCCTTCAACCCTGTTTTACTTTCAATTTCTCCTTATGACAATGTGAATGTTTGTCCTATGACTGTCCTTCCTTTGTATATTGGAAGCAGATAACTTGTTCTGAGTTCTGTATTTCCAGAGCCAGAGGGAAATTTTGCTTTTGAACAGACCATGTTTGTAACTGCTTTTGAAGGGACCTTGCTGCAGTCTTTGAAAATACCTAGCCTTGCCCCTCCAGTGAATGAATTTCTAGGCAGATTAAAAACAGTCTAAACAATTGGGGTATCTTTTGGAAAATAAACACTAGTTGTAGTGCCTTTTGTAAAGAAGGAAAGTTTTTACCTGAATGTGCAGTCTTTCACATTAAACTATTATTGCTGCTTGGGGGACAGCACTCACCTGGGACTTAGCCCAGTCTTCCCTCAGCCAAGGACCTAGGAGGGCATGGCTTGGAAGAGGGACCTACACACAAGTCCCAGGGACAATATGCCAATACCAAGGACTTGTGGGTCAGTGGCAGAGACAAATTGTGGTGAGACTGAACTGAAGCATTAGACTATTGCAACAGCTTTAAATCTCCAGGAACATTTGGGAGATTTGATTATTAAAACCACCCTCTCTCCCTAGCTGATGAGATCTCAAGGCCTTAGAAAGAAATTTTGAAAGTGTTCTAAACTGGAAGAAAGTTGATACTTGTTATGTGGCATGAATTTGTCAAACCTGAGTCCTGGTGTCAGATGGAAGAAAGAATTTGAAAGTGATGAGCTGGAATACCTAGCTCAAGAGATCTCCAACCTAATTATAGAAAATGCAGCCTGGCTTCTCCTTGCAGCATACAGCAAAGTGTAAGAGGACAGAGATAAGCTGAGAATTGAACTCTTGGGCACAAAGAAATTAGAAACATTGTTTGGAAGTTTCTGGGCTTCCAGAAAGTGAAACCACAAAGGCTACAGCCCAACATGTGGATTTAACCAAACATGGGACCCAAGCACCATTTCAGTACAAGCCAAGACTGGAGATGGAATTATCCAGGAAAGATTTGTGAAAAATCCTATTATCTGACAGTTTTGACCCCTGTATACTTCATGCCAAGCCAAATAATTTTTTGTGAGCTCTGTATAAACAGAACCACTGCCAGTCTAGATCATCAGGGACAGAGAACAGATGGATTGAGAGAAGTATGACTTCAAGGGCAAGACCATGGAAGCTAAGGTTTAAAGCCAAGAAAACTTGGGCAATGAGAGCTGAGCAACACATGAATGTAGACAGGTTGAAGAGGGTGCACTTTCCAACTAGATGCTCAGGAAGAGTGCTGCCACCCCCAGCCTCAGAGATGGTGGAGCACATTCCCCGGGGATTGAGGAAAGCCTAGTGACTGACCCTTATTTGGAGAAGGGAGCATCTTTGCCCTTGAGAGAGCATGTCCAGGTAGAACCTGCTTGAGGAGGGTGAGGCTGAGAAGAAGTTGATATGTTGGAACACTTACCCCAGCCTTTAGAAGGAAAGGGCTGCTGCATAAGCTTTTGGAAAGTGTGGGATTGCCACTATCTCAAGGCCAAAGGATAAAATGTTATTCAACAAATGACTCTCAAGAGTTTGAATTCCAATGAAGTTTGCCTTGCAGGTTTTCAGAACTCTTTTTGTCCCATAAACCATTTTCATTTCAGTTTCTCCTTATGGCAATGGGAATGTTCATCCTATGACTGTCCCTTCTTTGTATATTGGCAGCAGATAACATGTTTTAGTTTCACAGGTCCACAGCTGGAGGGGAATTTTTGCCTTAGGACAGAACATGCCTGTAACTGATTTTGATAGGATCTTGTACTTACCTATCTTTACTGAAATGGTTTAAACATTTGTGATATTGTGATAGAATGAATGTATTTTCTATATGGAAAGATCACATCATTTTGGTGTCCAGGGGTAGAATGTGCCAGCTGGGATGCATTATGTCCCCCAAATGCCATGTTCTTTGATGCAATCTTGTGGGAGAAGACATATTAGTGTTGATTGGGTTGAAATCCTTTGATTGTTTCCATGGAGATATGACTCAGTCAACAGTGGGTGAAACATTTGAATTATTTCCATGGAGATTTGAATTATTTCCATTCAGGGTGGGTCTTGATTTAATCTCTGAGTCCTATAAAATAGCTCACAAACAGAAGGAGCTCAGAGCGGCTGAGAGTGACATTTTGGATAGCAGCTGAGAGAGACATTTTGGAGACAGCTGCTGAAAGCAGACTTTTGCTGACAGCTTGGAGATTCTAGCCCAGTGTTTGCTCTGGAGCAGCTGAGAGAGGACAAAATGCCCAAAGAGCAAGATTTTGAAGAATGCTCAGGAGCTGAGACAGAAGTTGGAACACAACCTGAGATCAGCAGAAGCCAGCCACATGCATTTCCAGCTAACAGAGGTTTTCCAGATGCCTTATGCCTTCCTTCAGTGAAGGTATACTCATAATGATGACTTAATTTGGATATTTTCTTGGCCTTTAGACTAAATTTGTAACCAAATAAATCCCCTTTATAAAATTAATCAATTTCTGGTGTTTTGCATAATGGCAGCTGTGGCAAACCAGAACATAACATGAGACAGAAAACTACAAGCCACAGGTAGAGCAGGTTTGGTGCCTTAATATAGATGAAGTGGTGAGTAAAATGGTATACATATGTAACGCCATCTGAGAAGGAAGAACCTACTGCTAATAGCTAAGTTAATCTTTAAGGTTTGCTTTAGGTCAAGGTAATTCTGGTGGTTTCAGGCCCAAGAAGAAACAATTTATTTGCAAATAAACTAATTCCAAGATTCATTTCAAATTGATGTTCAAATGTCCCCTTTAGATTGAACTGACAATTTCAAACACACTAACACTTCTGGTGCCAGCTTAATTATTTTAAAAATGTGGCATACTGTACAATTTTTCATTTCTGAGAGCTCACAGTTTAATATAATACAGAAGAAAAATATACAAAGAATACAAATACATGCATACATATATATATGAAACCCTTTCTGTAAATTGGGGTTTTGACAATGAGGATCTTGACAGGAATGATAGAAAAACAATGGTGCTAATGAGGGGAAATCTACCTGAAATTTGGGTAAGAAACTTGGATTTTAAAATACATTAACCTATCTTCATTATATTTCTAAGCTTATTGGTTAAGAATTATATTTTACTTGAAGATACATGCTGATATATGACTCAAATAACTTAGGGCTCTCAACAGTAAGGTTTGTTTCTGCAATATTTCACTAAAACCAGAAATCAAAGGACAAGTTGTTGCTGTTCCTGTGCATACTTTCAAAATGTAGCTGTGAGACTTAATGGAGTGGCCACTTACTCTTAATGACCACAGGAGATTTCTAGGTGTACTGGGAAGGACAGCAGCCTTAAATCAGAAAACCTGAGCTTTTCCATCTCTAGCTGCATGATCTTGGACAAGCCATCAAACTCCACTGATCCTCTGATTACTTACCTGTAAAATTAGAGTTACTAATGCCAACAGTCTGGAATAAATTATGCAGAGTGTTACATGAGAATGTGTAGAAGAAATTTTTTGAACAACCACCTATTTTTATATTAAAATAAATACTGATATACTATGTGGTAGAGTGAAAAATTTACATTTTCTCTAACAAAACAAAGGAGACATCAATAAGATTTTATGATTGCCAGGGCTACTGTCAGGTTTTTCTCTACCTAGATCCTCCATGGTTGGTGTACTTTGGGAGAAAAATAGAAACTGGTGTTTATGCCAATCTTTAAGCAAGTATCAGTGTCTAGAATTTGCTTCAAATTTTTTCTTGATAAAATTGAACAATGAGCTCAATGAGTAAAATGCTCTTACATAGGTAATCTTGAGAAGATATGGGAGATACTGCTTCTCTTTAAGAGACAGACTGAGCACATTTCTTGAGGTGCTCTAGCTGAACTCAGCCTTTTCAGATATACTGTGGACAGATATGCCGTTGATCCTTAAGCAGGATTTTCTGGCCTGCTGGAATACTCTAAGCTTGTTTTCATTGGAAAAACTCCTGATCATTCTTCAAGGTCAAACTAAATTTGACCTTACATATCCTGTAAGAAGATTTTTTCAGGTCTCCAAGGTGTTCTCCACTCTGTGCTTCCCTAGCACCAAGTTCATCCATTCACTATTATGTAGCCCTCATCAGATTGCCTTTTGATTAATCTGCTACCTTGTCTTTCTCCTTCTGTAGACTGTGAGATCCTTGACTTTAGTGACCTTGAGGATATATTGTTAGAATATCATCTGACAAATAGAAAATGCCGAATGAAAGATGGTTGAGTGTATTAATTAAACATCCATCAAATTGAAATGATAATTGTGTGAAACCTTATTTGTTGACTAAAGCTAGAACAAGGAAGTGCTGAACTTATAAGGATTTGGGGCAGAATTGTGAAAACTTTCACATACATTTTCTCATTTGACCTTTACACACTTTTTAACTTGGTTGAGGGAAGTGTTTATTTTATTTTATTTTTTTACTCCTATTTCAAAGAAACAGAGAGGTCAAATGATCACTCACATTATGCAGATAATGCATTTTCCTACTGATAGTAAAGCTGGGTTGTGAACTATAAACAACTTTATATATTCTTCTTGGAAGTTTGATAATGTATGATTATCTGTAGAAAGGTGAAGCATTCTCAGTTACATGTTTGGAAGAGTGTGAGAATGGATTTCAATCAGTGAGGAGAGTGAAAAAGAGCTGAAATTGAATGAAGAGAAAAACAGAAAGCAGTAATATTATTTTAAGATGGAAAAGATAAGGGTAGATTTATACCCTAATGGGGAAGAAGCAACAAGAAAGAAGTGGAAGAAGGGGAAACAGGATAAGGATAGGTAACTTTAGAGAAAGTTTCTAGAGAGAATATGCGTGGATAAATCAGAGACAGAATAGTTTATTACTAAACAGGTGGTGGTATAATAAAATTGAAACTTGGAAACTCAGAAGGAAGATACGTGGCTGGAGCACATAGATTTACATATGAGGTTGTAGAAGGAAATTGAAGACTTTTGGTGCACAAAGCTCTAAAAGTGTATCTGGGATATATCAATTTCCAATTAGCATGGTATCATCAATACAGAGGACCAGTTTGAAGAGGCTCTGGACTGTCAAAAAAGTCAGAGTGCAGACCATATTATGATAGAGAACAGGAAATTTCAACAAATCTCTGCAACCAAATAGAAGTATTGCTAGCTAAATGTGAACTGATTTTGATCTTCCTTATTGCTAGGCAACTGAAAGCAAGTGCATTTTCCAGTTCAATAGCCTCACAAATGCCAGAAGGTTATATTAATTTTTTCAGTAAATTCACTACATTAGCAAACAGGTGTGATTAAATGGGCATTTGTTTAGTTGAGATTTTTTTTTTTTTGGGACATAATTATCTGCTCCTCACAACAATAAATCCTATACTTAAGCCTTATATTTGGCTACCCAAAGTCCTGGTTTTACCCTGTCAAAATCTGCATCCTCATAATATTCCTCCAGTTCCTGAAAGCCCATATTATTCAGGTCCTCATTTCCTTTAGCAAGTAAACTGTTTTCTCCCAGAGGAGAGGCTACACTTCTCCACATGGTCTGTGGTTAACTTCCTAGAGTAAATGAGGAAGTAGGTACAAATCTTGAGGAACTTAAACATTGTGTTGCTGCATACCTACTTCAGGTGAAGTCTGTGCATGGTATCCTTGCATGCAGAGGCTATTCTCCTCTAGCAAGGAGTGGGGGGTGCTTTACCAGGCCGGAGGGCTTAAGAGAATTTGGTGTTCATGTTTCTTTAGCTAGCTTGTCTGCCCCCAAATCACCAACCCAGGGTATTCTCCTAACATGAGAGAGCTGTCAAGGCTGTGTAGTTTCTTCTTAGTGCTGCCATTTTTATGAGATTCTAAAGATGATTTTCAGCCTAGGCAGTAGGGGATGATCATCTTTTTAAAAGCTTCCATCAAGACATTCTGAATTCTATAGAAGACCCATGATCTATCATTTTTTGTGTGAAAGATTTCAAGTGCTACTAATAGAAGATACTCAGTTCCACACTTAAAATTATTATTACCCCCATACTTATGAGTGCCACAGCTAAAAGTAATTTCCTAATGGTTCCTTGCCTTCTACTGGCACTTCATTACAATTAAACACAGGGGAAAGCCTCAGTAATTGTGATTCCACTGTTTGCCAGGTTTATTAGCACCTCTCTTAGCACCAGCTCCTGTACTGCTATTGACATCAGACCAGGAAATGAATCAGTTCCCAAGATCTTCTGAGACTATACTTTCAGGGACCACTCCTGATATCAAATCTCTTAGTCTGGATTCCCAAGACAGAAAAGCATAAGACAAAACTTTTTGAGCTACTAATCTATTAAGAAGTGCAATCCCAGAAAATAGAAGAGGAAGTGGCAAATACAAGAGTGCTTTGCTGCATCAGCCAGTACTTAGTATCAAGGACACCTAATAATTCAATTCCTTGGGACAATCTTCTAAGAGGCCATTTCAAGTAATGTTTCTCAGAACAATCTATTCAGGGGAAGGTGGAAGAGAGATCGATGCTCTGATTCCTACTCCTATTAGATATTTGCCACATGAGGCATTAGCTGCCACTTACTTTTGGTTTCCACATGCATGGATATGCAGCGAATCTTGATGTGTTTCAGGTCTCAGTGGTAACAGGGAAATCCTCAAATAAGGAGCAAGATGCATGTGATGTGGATAGACACAAATGGTACTAGATTTTGCCCACCTAATGTTGATAGATGCCTGTGCCAAGGTGACTGACATAATGGTAGTAGCTGTGGAGAAAAGAAGTATCAAGGAACCTGAAGACAGGTGAGGCTTAAAAGAGCTGAAGTGGCATAAAAGTTTCCTGCTACAATTAGAGTAAGCAACTCACAAATCAGTATAAAGTAGTTAAAAACTAAAAAGTATATAAGGTAACAATTTTTATTTTTTATTATTTTAGGCACATGATTTGATGACAAGGTATTATAGCCAAAGAAGTCTCAAATCCTCTTTGTACAAAAATAAAAATTTAATTTAATATTATCTGTTTCTTTTCATTTAATTTAGGAATTCAGCATTTGATTCCTTCTTTTAATTTTTTCATTTCATTTTATTTTATTATTAATGCTGATAATGCCTTTTGTTGACAGTTGATAGAGCTTCCTCAGAATTGGAGATTTTTTAAATGAAATTCAGTTTTATTGAAATATATTCACATACAATACAATCATCCATGGTGTACAACCAACTGTTCACAGAACCATCATATAGTCATGCACTCATCACCCCAATCTATTTTTGAACATTTTCCTTACATCAGAAATAATCAGAATAAGAATAAAAAATAAAAGTAAGACAGAACACCAAATCATCCCCCATCCCAACTTATTTTTCTTTAGTTTTTGTCTCCATTTTCTACTCATCCATCCATACACTAGATAAAGGGAGTGTGATCCACAACGTTTTCACAGTCACACTGTGGCCCATTGTAAGCTACAATTGTCTTCAAGAGTCCAGACTACTGGGTTGGAGTTTGGTAGTTTCAGTATTTAATTCTAGCTATCCCAATAAATTAAAACCTAATGCATATATAGTGCATAAGAATGACCACCAGAGTGACCTCTCAACTCCATTTGAAATCTCTCATTCACTGAAGCTTTATTACTTTTCATTTTGCATCTCCCTTTGGGTCAAGAAGATATTCTCAATCCAACAATGCTGGGTTCAGATTCATTCCCAGGAGTCATATCTTACATTGCCAGGGAGATTTACACCCCTGGGTGTCAGGTCCCATGTAGGGGGGAGGGCAGTGTGTTCCCCTGCTGAGGTGGATTAGTTAGAGATAGAGACAGGAACATATGTGAACAACAAAGAGGTACTTAGGAGGAGACTTTTAGACAGAATTATATGCAAGCCTAGCCTCTCCCTTGCAGTAATGAGCTTCATAAGGGCAAGTCCCATGACAGAGGACTCAGCACATCAAACTGCCAGTCCTCAATGTCTGTGAAAACATCAGCAACAGTCCAGGTGAGAAAGCCCAACTCTTCTATATTTTCCCCCAGCTACTCAGGGGGGTCCTGCAAATATATTTTTATTCTCCACCCAAATTACCTTGGGATGTGTCACTGTTTCACTCTAACCTATACAAACCTACCATATCTCACTTCCTATTCAAAGTTCCATGTAATTGTGGTGTTTGAACAAACTGTAGAGTTATACTGTTTAGAAGATATAGATCCTGCACCAAAGAAACATCTTTTCCATTCGTCTCACATGGGCATTGCAGTTTTAAAACACAGTCAGTTTTGACATTTACCTTTGGCCCAGTTTGACCTAGTCTTAATCAGATCTGCTTCATTCATATCACTAATTGAAGTCTGGGCTGTTTTTCAGCATTTTTTTTAACAGTTACTGTAGGCATTAATACTGACGTTCATATCTGCTGAGCCCTAGCTCTGAGTTTCAGGTGTCACAGAGATACCCAACATTCCAGAGACCAATCAGGTTATACACTAAGTGATTAGCATCTCAAAGTTTGGAGATAGCCATTACAATTCAGGAATAGATTTGATTGCTAAAAGAGCTTACAATCTAGGGACCATTACAATAATTGTTCCCCTCTTAGGCTGTGTTCTAAGATTAAATTCTGAGTTTAAACATTGTAGTTATTCCATATTGGTGAGGCATTATAGTGTTTGCCTGTATTTTTTATGTACTTCACTCAATATGCTGTGTACAGAATCCATTCACCTCATTGTGTGTATCACAGCTTCACTCCCTGTAGTTGCTTAATATTCCATTGTATGCATACACCACAGTTCATCGTTCTGTTCCTCAGTCTATGTACCCTTAGATCAACTCTACCCATTACAAATCATGAATAACTCCATGAACACCAGTGTGCAAATGTCCATTCATGTCTCTTCTCTCAGATCTTCCAATTACATACCCATAATGATGTTGCAGGACCTTAGGGCCCCCATATACATAGCTGTGCCAGTTTGAATGTATTATGTCCCTCCAAATGCCATTATCTTTGATGTAATCTTGTGTGGGCAGACCTATCAGTGTTAATTAGATTGCAATTCTTTGGGTGTTTCCATTGAGATGTGCCCCACCCAACTCTGTGTAATGACTCTTATTGCATGATTTCCATGGAGGTGTTGGCCTGCTCATTCAGGGTGGGTCTAAATTAAATCACTGGAGCTGCATAAATGAGCTGACAAACAGAAGGAACTCAGTGCAGCTGTGAGTGACATTTTGAAGAGGAGCTACAGCCAAGAGGGACACTTTGAAGAAAGCACAGGAGCTGCAGATGAGAGACATTTTGAAGATGGCTGTTGGAAGCAGACTCTTGCTCTAGAGAAGCTAAGACAGGACACATTCCCCAAGAGCAATTGAGCGTGACATTTTGAAGAAGAGCTGTGGCCTACAGAGGAACATCCTGGGATAAAGCCATACTGAAATCAGAACTTTGGAGCAGATGCCAGCTATGTGCCTTCCCAGCTAACAGAGGTTTTCTGGACACCATTGGCCATGCTCCGTTGAAAGTAACTGATTGCTGATGTGTTATCTTGGACAGTTTATGGACTTAAGACTGTAACAATGAAACCAAATAAACCCCCTTTTATAAAAGCCAATCAATTTCTGGTGTTTTGCATTCTGGCAACATTAGCAAACTGGAACAATAACTTTTTGTGGAACCACCACACTGACCTCCAGAAAGTCTCCACCATTTTGCCTACTCATCAACAGTAGATAGGTACATCCCTCTCTCCATGTTTCCTCCAACTATTTTACTCCTACTTGTATTTCTTGCCTACAATTTTATAGAATTATTTTCACACACCATACATTTATCCACAGTGTACATTCAGTTGTTTGGTGTATCATCATTAATTTGTACATTTATCACCATAATCAGCACTTGAACATATTGATTACTAAAAAAAGGTTTTTTAGCATGTTTCTGACTTTTTTCATTTTATTGAGATATATTCACATACCATGCAGTCATACAAAACAAAGTGTACATTCAATTGTTTGCAGTACCATTATATAGCTGTGCATTCATCACCAAAATAAATTTTTGACATTTTCATTACCACACACACAAAAATAATAAGAATAAAAATTAAAGTGAAAAAACAATTAAAGTAAAAAAGAACACTGGGTACCTTTTTTTGTTTGTTTGTTGTTTTTTCTCCTTCCCCCATTTTTCTACTCATCCATCCATAAACTAGACAAAGGGGAGTGTGGTCCATATGGCTTTCCCAATCACATTGTCACCCCTCATAATCTACATTTTTATATAGTTGTCTTCAAGATTCCTGGGTTGTGGGTTGTAGTTTGATAGTTTCAGGTATTTACTGCTAGCTATTCCAATTCATTAGAACCTAAAAAGCATTGTCTATATTGTGCATAAGAGTGCCCACCATAGTGAACTCTTGGCTCCTTTTGGAATCTCTCTGCCACTGAAGATTATTTCATTTCTTTTCACATCCCCTTTTTGGTTAAGAAGATGTTCTCCATCCCATGATGCTGGGTCTAGATTCCCCTCTGGTAGTCATATTCCATGTTGCCAGGGAGATTCAATCCCCTGGGTGTCAGGTCCCACATGTGGGGGAGGGCAGTGATTTCACCTGCCAAGTTGGCTTAGCTAAAGAGAGAGGGCCACATCTGAGCAACAAGGAGGCATACAGAAGGAGGCTCTTAGGAACAATTATAGGGAGGCCTACTCTCTCCTTTGCAGCAACAGTCTTCCCAAGGGCAAGTTCTGTGGTAGAGGGCTCAGCCCATCAAACCACCAGACCCCTATCTCTGTGAGCACATCAGCAACTCTCAAGATGAGAAAGCCCAATAGCCCTGCATTCTCCACCAGCTATTCAAGGGGGCTCTGCATATACACTTCATTGTTTTTTTAATTAACTCTTTTTTTTGAATCAACTATATAAAAACAATTAAGACAACATTAAATAAAAACATTTCAAACAAACTATAACAAGGGAGTAAGAAAAAGACAACTAACCTAAGATAACAGCTTTACTTCCAACATGTTCATACTCTACACAAGGAAATAACCTAATATAGCAACATTTCTGTCAAATTGTTCTTACCATACCCATCAGAAATTAACAGAACATAGTCATTCCTGTGAATTCCCAGAATGTTAAATTTACCCATGATAGCTTATCTGTTGTTATTGGGTTATCATCCCCCTTTCTTAATTGCTCCCTATCACTAGTTCCTGTACATTCTACACTATATACCATTTGTGTTACATTTTTCAATGTTCACATTAGTGATAGAATACACTATTTCTGCTTCTGTGCCTAGCTTATTTCACTCAGTATTATGTCCTAAATGTTCATCCATGTTGTCATATGTTTCATGACATTGTTCCTTCTTACATCCGTGTAGTATTCCATCATTTGCATATACCACATTTTATTTATCCACTTACCTGTTAAAGGACATTTGGGTTGTTTCCATCTCTTGGCAATTGTGAATAATGCTGCTATAACATTGGCATGCAGATATTTGTTCATGTCACTGCTTTCAGATCTTCCAGGTATATACCAAGAACAGTAATCACTGGATGAAAGGGTAACTCTATATCTAGTTTTCTCAGTAAGTGCCAGACTGACTTCCAGAGTGGCGGAATCATATTAGAGTCCCACCAGCAATGAATAAGAGTTCCAATTTCTCCACATCCTCTGCAGCATTTGTAGTTTCCTGTTTGTTTAATGGCAGTCATTCTAATTGGTGTGAGATGATACCTCATTGTGGTCTTAATTTGCATCTCTCTAATAGCTAGTGAAGCTGAACAATTTTTCATGTGTTTCTTGGCCTTTTGCATTTCCTCTTCAGAGAACTGTCTTTTCATATCTTTTGCCCATTTAATAATTGGGCTGTCTGTATATCATCATTGAGTTGTAGGATTTCTTTATAAATGCAAGATTTCAGTCTTTTGTCAGATATAGGGTTTCCAAAAACTTTGTCCCATTGAGTTGGCTGCCTCTTCACCTTTTTGACAATTCCTTTAAGGTGCAGATAATTCTAAGCTTGAGGAGTTCCCATTTATCTATTTTTTCTTTTGTTGCTTGTGCTTTGGGAGTAAAGTCTAGGAAGTGGCCTCCTAATACAAAATCTTGAAGATATGTCTCTACATTATCTCCTAGGAGTTTTAAGGTACTGTCTCTTATATTGGGATCTTTGATCCACTCTGAGTTAACTTTTGTGTAGGGTGTGAGGTAGGAGTCCTCTTTCATTCTTTTGGATATGGATATCCAACTCTCCCAGCCCCATTTGTTGAAAAGACTCTTACATCCCAGATCAGTGGCTTTGGGGGCCTTATCAAAGAAAGTTGGCCATAGATCTGAGGGTCTATCTCTGAATTAATTCAATTCCATTGGTCAATATGTCTATCTTTGTGCCAGTACCATGCTGTTCTGACTGTAGCTTTATAATAATCTTCAAAGTCCTCCCACTTCATTTTTCTATTTTAGACTGTCTTTAGCAATTCAAGGCATCTTCCCTTTCAAATAAATTTGATTACAAGCTTTTCCAAGTCTGTAAACTAGGTTGTTGGAATTTTAATTGGGATTGCATTTAATCTGTAGATGAGTTTGGGTAGAATTGGCATCTTAATGACATTTAGCCTTCCTATCCATGAACATGGAATATTTTTCCATCTTTTAAGGTCCCTTCTATTTCTTTCAGTAGAGTTATGTAGTTTTCTTTGTATAGGACTTTTACATATTTGTTTGTTTATCCCCATATACTTGATTTTTTTAGTTGCTATTGAAAATTGTATCTTTTTCTTAAGTGTCTCTTCAATTTGTTCTTTTCTAGCATATAGAAACATTACTGATCTATGTGCATTAATCTTGTATCCCACTACTTGCTAAGTTTATTAGCTCTAGTAGCTGTATCATTGATTTTTCAGGGATTCCCAGATATAAGATCATATCATCTGCAAGCAATAACAGTTTTATTTCTTCCTTTCCAATTTGGATACTATTTATTTCTTTGTCTTGCCAGACTGCCCTGACTAGCACATCCAGCACAATGTTGAGTAACGGTGGTGACAGCAGGCATCCTTGTTTTCTTCCTGATCTCAGAGGGGAGGCTTTCAGTCTCTCACCATTGAGTACTATGCTGGCTGTGGGTTTTTCATATATGCTCTTTATCATATTGAGGAAGTTTCCTACAATTTCTACTTTTTGAAGTGTTTATAACAAAAAGGATGTTGGATTTTGTTGAATACTTTTCAGAATCTATTGGGATGATCATTTGATTTTTCTGTTTTTATTTATTAATGTGTTGTAATACATTGTTTTTCTTATGTTGGTCCAAATTTGCATGCCTGGAATGAACCCCACTTGGTCATGATATCTGATTTTTTAAATGTGTCTTTGGATATGATTTGCAAGTATTTTGTTGAGAATTTTTGCATCTATATTCATCAGGGAGATAGGCCTGTAGTTTTCCTTTTTTGTAGCATCCTTTCCAGGTTTTCGTGTTAGATTGATGTTAGCTTCATAAAATGAGTTATGTAGTGTTCCATTTTCTTTGATGTTTTGAGAGAGTTTAGGTAAGATTGATGTCAGTTCTTTTTGGAAAGTTTGGTAGAATTCCCCTTCAAAGCCATCTGGCCTTAGACATTTATTTGTGGGAAGCTTTTTGATGACTGAGTGGATCTCTTTGCCTGTGATTGGTTGGTTGACGTCTTCTATTTCTTCTCTAGTCAGTCTAGGTTGTTCATATGTTTCCAGGAAATTGTCCTTTTCCTCTAAATTATCCAGTTTGTTGGCATACAGTTGTGCATCATACCCTCTTATAATTTTTTTTAGTTTCTTAGGGATCCACTGTCATGCCACCTTTCTCATTCATTATTTTGTTTATATGGGGCTTCTCTCTTTGATTTTGTCAGTCTAACTAGGGGCTTGTCAATCTTGTCTTCTCAGAACCAACTTTTGGTGTTATTTATCCTCTCTATTGTTTTTTTGTTCTCTGTCATTTTTTTCTATTTTAATCCTTCTTATTTCTTTTCTTCTTCTTGGTTTAGGATTGGTTTGCTGTTCATTTTCTAACTTCTTCAGTTTATCCATTAGTTCCTTGATTTTGGCTCTTTCTTCCTTTTTAATGTATGCATTTATTGCTATAAATTTCCCCCTCAGTACTGCTTTTGCTGAATCCCCTAAGGTTTGGTACATTGTGTTCTCATTTGCATTCATCTCTATATATTTAGCAATTTCTCTTGCTATTTCTTCTTTAACCCACTGATTGTTTACAAGCATGTTGTTTAACCTTCAGGTATTTGTGAATTTTCTAAGTCTCTTTTGGTTATTGACATCTAACTGTATTCCGTTGTGGTGAGAGAATGTGCTTTGAATAATTTCAATTTTTTAAATTTGTTGTGGCTTGTTTTGTGTCACAGCATTTGATCTATTCTGGAGAAATTTCCATGAGCACTAGAGAAGGATGTGTACCCTGGTGAATTGGGATGTAATGTTCTATATATGTCCATTATATTCAATTCATTTATCAGGTAGTTAGGTTTTCAGTTTCCTTATTTGTCTTCTGTCTGATTGAACTATCTATAGGAGAAAGTGATGTGTTGAAGTCTCCCACAAGCATTGTGGGAACATCAATTGCTTCCTTTAGTTTTGCAAGTGTTTGTCTCAAGTATTTTTGTGGCACTTTGATTGCATGCATAAACTTTTATGATTGTTATTTATTTTTGTTGAATTGCCCCTTTTATTAGTATGTAGTGGCTTGATTTGTCTCTCATAACATCCTTGCATTTAAAGTCTACTTTATCTGAGACATAATATTGCTACTCCTGCTTTCTTTTGGCTGTAGCTTGCATGAAATATTTTTTCCATCCTTTCACTTTCAATTTCTTTGTGTCCATGTTTCTAAAATGAGTCTCTTGTGCACAACATATTGATGGTTCATTTCTTTTTTATCCATTCTGCCAATCTATATCTTTTGTTGGGGAGTTTAATCCATTTACATTCAACATTATTACTGTGAAGGTGTTTCTTGAATCAGCCATCTTATCCTTTGGTTTATTTTTGTCAGATATATTTTTCCCCCTCTCTCTTTATGTCCTTTAATGTACCTGTAATCAATCTCTTTATTACTGAACCTTTCTCCATATCTGTCTTTCCTTTCTTTGTTTTTCTGTCAGTAGTTCTCCCTTTAGTATCTGAAATAGGGCAGGTCTCTTGTTAGCAAATTCTTTCAGAATTGATTGTCCATGAAAAATTTAAGCTCTCCCTCAAATTTGAAGGAGAGCTTTGCTGGATAAAGAATTCTTGGTTGGCAAATTTTGTCTCTCAGAAGTTTATATATGTCATGCTGCTGCCTTCTCACCTCCGTGGTGGCTGCTGAGTGGTCACTACTTTGTCTTATGCTGTTTCCTTTGTATATGGTGAATTGCTTATCTCTTGCTGCTTTCAAGACTTAATCCTTCTCTTCCATATTTGACAGTGTGATCAGAATATGTCTTTGAGTGGATTTATTTGGATTTATTCTATTTGGAGTTTACTGGGCATTTATGATTTTTGTATTTATGGTTTTTAGATTTGGGAAGTTTCCTCAAACAGTTTCTTTGAACACTCTTCCTAGATCTTTACCCTTGTCTTCCCCTCTGGGACACCAATGAGTCTTATATTTTGCTGTTTTATATTATCTGTCACATCTCTGAAGTCCATTTTGATTTTTTTTTATTTTTTCCCCATTCTTTGTTTTCTTCTTTCATTATCTGTTCTGTCTTCCTCCAGGTCACTGATTCACTGTTCAGCTTCCAGTATTCTTGTACTGTGAGTATCCAGAATCTTTTTAATTTGGTCAACACTTTCTTTTTTTTCCATAATATTGTCTACTTTTTATTTACTCTTGTAATTTCTTCTTTATGCTCTTTTAGAGTCTTCTTCATGTCATTTGTATCCTGTGCCATGCTTTCATTGTTCACTTTTAGTTCTTTAATTGCTCCAAGTTCTCTGTCTCCTCTGATCTTTTAATTTTGGTGTTTCATCTGGGTTATCCATATCATCTGTTTTTTTTTTTTTCATATGCTTTAAAATTTTCTGTTGTTTTCAGCCTCTTGGCATTTGCTTAACTTGATAGGGTTCTTTTGATATGTAGACCAATTCAAACCTTTGTCTCTAATTTGTCAAATCTACAGCTTTGTGGATTACACTTTTTTTAACTAACCAGCAGGTGGCATCTGTTAGCCACCTATATCCCCCAAGCC
Source organism: Choloepus didactylus (assembly GCF_015220235.1). NCBI lineage: Eukaryota > Metazoa > Chordata > Mammalia > Pilosa > Megalonychidae > Choloepus > Choloepus didactylus. The sequence goes on from NC_051316.1 coordinate 5,245,514, forward strand.
AGTTCTCTCCCACTTTTTCTTTGTGGTGAGTGGGGTTATGAGTCTTGTGGGTCCAGTTGGTGCATCAAGCTTGTATGTGTATTTGGTGTTGCCTGCCCTGCATATGGGGTGTGTGTCTGTGAAGTTAGGCAGGATGGTAGCTTTAATAATCTAATCTCCCAGGTATCCCTGGAGATTTAAAGCTGTTGCAATAGTCTAATCTTTCAGTTCATTCTTTCCACAGTTTTTCTCTTCCACTGACTGACAAGTCCTTGGTTTTTGTGTATGGTCCCTGGGACTTGCATGTGGATCACTCTTCCAAGCTCTGCACTCCTAGGTCTTCTGCTGAGAGATGACTGTGCTATGTCACAGGTGAGCCCCATCCCCCAAGGGAAGTTCTGGGCTGCAGGGCTGTGTAGGTGTGTTCCCACTCTGCTGAAAGAATGGCTGCATGGGGCAAGTTAATTCCCCCCTTTTCACACAGCTCCATCTTCCCAGCTCTGGGACAATTTGCTAAGGGTGCAGTAAGGGCTATTGTCCATGCCTGATATTGTGTTGTGTGCATGTGTTGTTGGAAACACTTCCCATCACACTGGGCTGTTTGGGCAGCTCTGGGCTGTGGTGCTGGGGCTGGGCAGGAGTGTTCCCTGCCCACTGTGAAGATGTCTATAAGGGGACACCCCTCTTTGCTTGGGAAGTTGTAGTGTTTAGTGAATTTTCTCAGCCACTGGAGTTATTGCCTTGTGTCTCAGAGCTCTGTTATCCCTGCTCTTGTCTGGGCACAAATTGCAAGTCTTTGAGGCATTCTGATAGGAGATTTCACTGATCTCAGCTGTTCCACACATTCATGAGTGTTGTATGAAATATGGCCAAAGTAAAATTGCTCTCCAGTGTCCAGTCCATGCAGTTCCTGGCTTTCTACCTACTGCCCTGAAGAGTAGCTAAAACCTACACCTCACCACTCCACCATCTTGCCCTGCCTCCTGATTCCTTCTTAAGAGGTCAAGATATTCAAATATTTTAGTGGCATTGTTATTGCTACTATTGCTTGCATTTCATTTATCAGAAAATTTTCAATTTGCATGGTGTGAATGTATACTTATATTTTTATCCATTTGTTTTGATTATACTCTGACCTTCTATATGTATAAGTTCACTTTCAGAGCAACAACTCTTCATCCTTTCCTCTATAAGCTGAAGAATGAACATTTTGATGTAGTAAGAAGTTCTATCCATTGTCAGACAACAGGATGCTGCCCTCACACTTGTTATCCTTGCTAGTGTCACTACTTAAAAATTTCACTGTTTAAAAACAGAACAGTTAAAGGAAGTGTATGTATGTTGATACAACTGAGAGAAGGTATATTTCACAATCTCTGTTGAGGCAATAATGAAATTCATTGGGCACATAGAAACCAGCAAATAATTTCCTTTAATTGGATGTTTCTTCAAATGTACTGTGGTTGAGTATGAGCTCAAATATGAAAGAAATAAATAAAATTTAAATAGTATCTGGGATGCTAAAATATGTCTTTGAAGTCTTTTCCAAAGGTGAGGTGTACATAGAATCTTTTACTATTTTCTAGATTTCTTGGATTAGATCATCCTTAAAATGTGTACATTATTAAATTTTTTCTTTTCTAAATGAGACTTTCATGTATATTGTCAGGGATATGTTGCACTGTCTTGTGCAAGTCCACCTGCCCTTTTGAGTGACATCATTGAACACATGGTCAGGGAAAGTATTGTGGAAAAAATAGTCTCATTGGGGAAAGAGGGATTGTGGAGATTTAGAGAGAGAGAAGGAATCAAACAATAGTAAAACACATTGAGAGATATAACTTTAAATAATAAAGGGAATGATTAACAGCCTTGTTTTTACAGATCATGGCTTCTGTAGGAATTTTGCAGTGTCCAAATTCAAGCTCTAGTGTCAGTGTCAGTCAGTGAGAGTGAGAGTGAAATTCAAAGTGATAGCTCTGAAGACAGTGGGACCATGAAAATTTTGTCCTTATTTGACCAGTCTAAAGAAGATTACTTAAGCTCTGAAAGCAGAATGGAAGAGTCAGCTTCTGAAAAATTACAATATGAGTTTGAAATCAATAAAGAGGAGCCTCTGGATGTTGAAGCTACAGATGTTAGCAACTGCGACTTACAAAGATCAGATGAGGCAATACCCATTCAAGTATTTTACTATAAATTGGTCCAATAGCAAAAGCAAGACCACTTAAGGGTAAAGAATGCTAATATATAATCTTTTGGAGTTGAAATGGCCTATTTGATTGTATTGTAAACATTGTTTCTAAGAGTTGTTTCAGAACATGATCATATATTTTTAAATTATAATTTTTTTTACAATTTTTATTTTTCAAATTAATTGAACTAAAATTACATCACACTTAAGAAAATTGAAGAAAATCTCTGGGTGCCACAAAATCTCATCTGGGAAACACTGATGCATTGGGCTGGAATGCAGTCATTCTTGGCCATTCCCTTTTGAAAAAGTGAAGTTATGCAATATGTGTAATTTTGTTCTTTTTAAGGGAAATGACTTCTCATAAAGTTAATGGTAATAAAGTAATTTAGATATCAAATAAAACTCCTTTACCTAAGAGACATAAAATTGAGATTTATGGAAACTGTGTTATTCCTGAGAATGATCTCATCCTGCAACAAAATGTCTTGACATTCAGGTAATGTTCTCGGTTGCTTCATGATGGGAAGTTTACCAAATAGTGTGGTACATTAAATTTTTCAAGATTTTTAATGCTTCATAATTTTTTCTTAACTAGATTATTAGTTTTCTTTTCTAAGACAGTTACTTAAATTATATGTTCAACTCAGTGTGGAAAATGATCTTTTCCTAATTTATTTTTTTAAAACATTATTTGGACTTAATTGGTCAAACTGTAATAAGTCACAAATGTTTTCTATAGCCAGTGTTTTCCCCTTAAGTAAGAAAGAATATCATGTATCATATTTAGCTGTGTCTTTTGGATGCAGAATTATTTGCAGTAAAATTGAAAAAAATAACAATATTGGGAATTTAAAAAAATGTTATTTCAGATTTTAGATCCTTGATCTCTAAAGTTTATTATGCACCAGTTAGTAAAGTAATCTTAAGCATTTTTGTGTGTATGTATGTGTATAACATACAAAAATAAAACTTTTTAAAAATGAGAAAAAATAAAAGTAAGTAGATATTCCAGAATATTCCAGATTCCAGTGTTTTTCCAGGACATGGATGGATTCTTTTATGCAGCCTCTGTTGTGAAAGTACCCCATTATTGAGGACTTGTACCTAAAGGATTAGATTTACACTGTATATACAAAGATATTCTTTTAGGTATGTTGGGACACTCAGATATCACAGACATTAACTGGTCCATAGAATTAAATTAAAATGATACAAAATATTATGTGGGTGAACTCTCCTGCATACTGAACATGTGGTGGTCAGAACTCCATGGATGGGGCAAGGTTTTGTGTATGGTCAGTGGACAAGCTATATCAGAATCAACTTAGATATTGTTTAATAGAGCAAAGTCACAACCTCTATGGCTAGATTTCAAAAAATAGCACTAGGCAAACATTTCAAGAGGCAAAATTATCCTTCAGTATTTCCTAAATCACAAGGAAAACAACTTCCTTCCTCTCTCCCTTTCCTCTCCCTCTCCATTTCCTCCTTCTTTTCCCATGGTCTCTCTTTCTGAACAATATTGATGCTGTTTCATTTTCCTGGGCTGCTTAAAGAAAATAACATGAAATGGGTCAGATTAAACAATGGGAATTTATTTGCTCATGGTTTTTAGGCTGGAAAGCTGTCCAAATCAAGGTATCATCAAGGTGATGCTTTCTTCCCAAAGACTGGCTGCCAGCAATCCTTGGCAACTCTGCCACATTGCAAGGCACATGACCATGTCTGCTGGTCTCTCCCTTTTCTTCTGGGTTTCAATGCTTTCAGCTTTTTGCTTCTGTGACTTTCTCTTTCTGTCTGAATCTTATTCTCCTTTAAAGGACTCCAGTATAGGATTAAGACCATTCCTGACCAAGGTGGGCCACAACTTAACATCTGGATTAGCCTCATGAAAAGTTCCTACCTACAATGGGTTTACAACCAGAGGAATGGATTAACTTTAAGAACATGTTTTTCTGGGATACATACAGCTTCAAACCACCACAGATTCTTTCAGCTATTTTTTTCCTCCAGCGTTAGAAAAGATTTTGTTTTTCTTTGGTTGAACACATGATAGAACAGTTGATTTTCTTGGAATCTATGTCATTAAAAAAGATTTGTCATCGAGTTGAATTTATTTAATTTAAATATAGATATATTACAATGCACTCTATAATAGATTATTGTACTTCACATTGCACCTATTGAATCAGTAAATCACTGAGGGAAGTTTCTCACATGATTACTATTATAGAACTGTGAATTTAAGGGCAGGTCCAAATGACTCTGCTTGACAAAAAAAGTCTTAAGCATGAACTTCCTAAATTAAATATCAGCATATTTATCCAGTTATACTGAAACTAAAAGAAAATCAATACCCTGCTGGGTTTCGACATATATCCCAAGATTAAAAATTTTATTAATGAAATTCTGCACATTAAATGTTTAAGGGAAAAATACCATCTCAATAGATGCAAAAAGTACTTAATGAATTTCACACTCATTCATGATAAAAATATTTCACAAACCAGAAAAAGAAAGGAATTTCCTAAACCTGATAAAAGCAGCCTGATAAAATTCTGCATAAACCTCAAAATAATAACAAATATTTTATCTGTTTTCCCATTAAAGTGAGGAACAAGAAAGGATATTTGCTATCATCACTAGTCTTTGATATTTTATTGGAAGTTCAGTAAGCTTTGTTAAAGAGGAAAACTAAATAAAAGTTGCAAGGATAGGGAAGGAAAACTAAATAAAACTTGCACAGACTATTACAAAAATAATTTGTATAATATTCTATGCAGAACAACCAAGAGAATCTACACACAATCAGGAAATGAGAGAAAAATTCTGGACAAAAGATCAAAACATTTTAAAAAATCAATACTGATTTCAGGCACCAGCAAAGACTAATTAGAAAGATTATTAAAGGACACCATTAGCAACACAAACTAAAATACACTCAGAAATAAATATAAAAAAAGTTAAGGATAAAATAATTATGAAACATTCCAGAAGAACTGAAATGTACTGAATAAAGTTAGAGATATACTAGGTTAATGCATGTGTGATCATTCAGTAACCTAAAAACATCAATTCTATCTAAATTAATCTTTAAATTCAACACACATTCAATCTGAATCCACTTTTTTATCATGTGTCTACCAAAAAATAAAACCACACAACAGACTATTTTGTGGGTCTTGTAGTAGGGCTAGACATCTTAAAGAAGATAAAAGAAAAAAATCAATTGGAGATCTCTGTTTTAATTGCAGCAAATACTAAATAAAATATTTTTAATGAAAATGAGTATCTACAACCACATTTACATGTGTCATTTGGGGAATAAATTATGAAATAGTTTTCAGTATAAGGAACCATGTATTCTCTATAAGTCTGGTGCTTTTTATGGTTTTGTATAGGAACCCCATAATATTTAAATGTTTTTGAACTAGATCAAACATCTTACAATTATGCATAAGCTCAATCTCTTTGAAGAAGGAGCAATTATTGGAGGATCCAATTACTATCAGGCATAACAATTTAAGAGACTACTTACAGTGCAAAGCACATTCCCCAAAATCTGTTTACTTTTAATATTCTGTCTTTAGGTTTTCACAGAAGCTTGTTTTCCTGAGACTTCTTAAGTTGAAAGAATGATATTTTCTTTCAAAGCCTATTTTTTGGTAGTACACATTCAACATAGAACTTGAATAATACAAAAAATTTGCAGGGGAAAGTTATTTCTATTAGATCAATAATTTTTTTGTATAGAAAGAAGCTGATGAATTTCAGAATTTACTATTTCATGATTTTTCTTTTCTTTAGTGGGATAACTTTTGAAGATAAACACTGTACTTGTATTTTATACCTAAACGTCACATAGATAAATATTGGAAGTGGAAAATTTTCACAGTTATCTGCATATTTTTCTTTGTGAATTTGTAATAATCTTTGCATATCATTATGATCCATTTGCCCTGAGAATTTATGATTATAAAGCTTATGAAAAACTTAATTTCAAAATTGTAAGATTTTTCTTACTTTGATTATTATTATTCTTTACATTAAATATGTGCACATGTTCTCATTTTGAACCTATCTTTTTATCTTGTTATATACATGCTGACTCTTTCAACAATGTGTATGCAGTCTTGTGCAAAATACAAATATACTGAAAGTTAGCAATGGGAATATTTGTCATCTTAAAATTAATTTAAAATTGAATATGAAGCAACCTCTTACTTACTTTTAAAGGATTCCTTCAATGTAAGGAAGTTCTGAGGAAGCTCTAATCACTGATTTATAAAACCATGTTGAAATCTAAGTAAGTACTGGACAAATCACTCAAAGTAATATATCATTTCACCTCCATGGCATAATTTTTGATTGTCTTCTTTCCAAGAGGCATTTTTGTAGCAACTGCCAATGGGACAACAGTTTCATAATTTATGAAAATTGGTCAATCTTTTCTTTCTTTGAAAGTGTTAGGTTTATGGCTTTTGTTAAGTGGCAAAGTATAAGGATATGAAGAATTTGAAGAGAAGTAAAAATGAAGGGAAGATTCAACTTTCTTTCAATATTGCAGAAGCCCAAAGTAACAATTTAATTAGCATTATGTTGCAGTAAACCCAACAATAGTTGAAGATAAATCAAGTTCTGTCTTTACTAAGAAGTACATAAGGAATTACAAAATATGCAAATTTCATGAAATTGTCCATGGTATGTTTTGGCTAACATCAAAACATTTTTATGTAATTTCAGCTAGAAAGTATACACCAAACCCATATACTAAATAATTCTCTGCACACTTATTTTTTATGTACTTGTTAATATAATAGACACTGGAGATACAGTAATAAAGAAAGTAAACATTATTCCTGCCATTGGTGGTTTATTGAACCTGAGCTCATTTTATCTATTCATTCCAATTTTTGAAATTAATGTTGATATTTATAATGTAATACCAATTTTATACAATTACAAAACAAAACAAAAGACATCCAAAACATTTGTAATTAGCATAACTTTTAAAAAGTGCATGTTAAGATCTAGGCATAATTCAGTTCTAACTATTTTTAGATATTTTTCTCATTAACCCTCACAATAACTATATGAATGAAGAACAGCTTTGCCCCATTTTACAAGACAAGAAACTGTAGACAAAGATAGAGAAGCAATTTATCTTGTTACAGATCTTGTAAGTGATAAATCCAGGTTCTAACCCAGGCATTCTGACTCTAGAGAATTCACTTTCATCTACTGCATTTTCATTAGAATATAGTAAGTGTAGAGCCTGAAAGAATACACAGCAGATTTAACATACATCCCAGCAATGTTTTACTTTTAAAATAGCATATATTACTTCCCCACATCCTACCAAAAACAAAAAACAAAAGAAGAAATAAAACACCAAAACCAAAAAATGTAAATTTAAAAAAATATGTAGTTCATATTTATACAACATGTGTTGAAAATGGAATGAATGAACTGGATTTCTGATATCTGCTTGTGCAAGAATAAATTGAATCAATAACTTTGAAAAATAACTTAGTATTAACCTCATATTCTACAAACCAGTAATTCCACTTGTATGAATATATTCAAGTGTTTCACATTACCTTAGAAAACATCCACAAGAATGGTCATTTCAGCATAGCTTGTAATAGACAAAAAAAAAAAAAAAAAAAAAAAAACAAAGAAAAAGTAAACAATTTAATTGTACACTGACAGAGGAATGAAGATAAATGGTGATGTAGACATATAATTGAATATTGTACAGCAGTAAAGTTATTGAAGTATAGCTTCCAGCAATCATATGCAATGATTTTAGTAATAATTAATAATTAATTTTAAAAAGTAAATCCCAGAGAACACATTTAATATGCTATTCCTTTACTAATGATTCCAAACAAGGAATACATGTATGTTATGACAACTTAAAAAATAAAGAAACTAATTACACAAATTCAAAGCAGCGATTACCTCTGAGGGGAGAAAAAGGAAGATAAGTTTGTGGAAATGACATACAGGTAGATAAAATAATGGAAAATTTTTATTTCATGCATAAGGAAATGAGCTCACAGATATTCCTTACATAATGGTTTTAAAAGTAAATTGTGCTTAGAAGTGGAAACATACATGTTACTAAAATAAAAAAATTAAAAACAACAACATAGAACTCTGTAACACAAATGGTGAATCCCCAATGTAAATTATGGGCACTAGTTAACAGTTTAATTATAATAATGTTTCATTCATTGTAACAAGTGTACTGTTCTAATGCAAAATGTTAATAGAAATGAAAACTGGTGTGAGGGGGATATGTGGGGACTCTGTAGTTTACATATAATTTTTCTGTAACTTACAACCTCTCTAACAAAAAAGTGAAATGAGATAATTGCATGTATGACATTGACCAAGAATAATGATTTATTTCATTTCCAAAATTGAGTAAAAACACATTGTCTTGGGAGGCGGGGCAAGATGGCAGACTGGTGAGCTGTATGTTTTAGTTACTCCTCCAGGAAAGTAGGTAAAAAGCCAGGAACTGTGTGGACTGGACACCACAGAGCAATCTGTCTTTGGGCATACTTCATACAACACTCATGAAAACGTGGAACTGCTGAGATCAGCGAAATCTGTAAGTTTTTGCGGCCAGGGGACCCGCGCCCCTCCCTGCCAGGCTCAGTCCCGGGGGAGGAGGGGCTGTCAGCTCCAGGAAGGAGAAGGGAGAATTGCAGTGGCTGCTCTCATCGGAAACTCATTCTACTGATTCAAACTCCAACCATAGATAGACTGAGGCCAGACACCAGAGACTCTGAGAGCAGCCAGCCCAGCAGAGAGGAGACGGGCATAGAAGGAAAACAACACGAGAAGCTCCAAAGTAAAAGCAGAGGATTTTTGGAGTTCTGGTGAACACAGAAAGGGGAAGGGCGGAGATCAGGCCTTGAGGCGCATATGCAAATCCCGAAGCAAGGCTGATCTCTCTGCCCAGGGCACCTTTCCTTAATGGCCCTGGTTGCTTTGTCTATTAGCATTTCAATAACCCATTAGATCTCTGAGGAGGGCCGTTTTTTTTTTTTTTGTTTTTTTTTTTTTTTTTTAAATCCTTTTTGCTTTTTCTAAAACAATTACTCTAAGAAGCTCAATACAGAAAGCTTCAAAGAATTGAAATTTGGGCACGTCAAGTCAAGAGCAGAAATAAGAGAGCTCTGAGACAAAAGGCAATAATCCAGTGGCTGAGAAAATTCACTAAACAACACAACTTCCCAAGAAAAGGGGGGTGTCCGCTCACAGCCACCATCCTGGTGGACAGGAAACACTCCTGCCCATCGCCAGCCCCATAGCCCAGAGCTGCCCCAGACAACCCAGTGTGACGGAAGTGCTTCAAATAACAGGCACACACCACAAAACTGGGCGTGGACATTAGCCTTCCCTGCAACCTCAGCTGAATGTCCCAGAGCTGGGAAGGGGGAGCAGTGTGAATTAACAGAGCCCCATTCAGCCATCATTTGAGCAGACTGGGAGCCTCCCAACACAGCCCAGCAGCCCAGAACTGCCCTGGGGGGACGGCACTCACCTGTGACATAGCACAGTCATCCCTCAACAGAGGACCCGGGGTGCACAGCCTGGAAGAGGGGCCCACTTGCAAGTCTCAGGAGCCATACGCCAATACCAAAGACTTGTGGGTCAGTGGCAGAGACAAACTGTGGCAGGACTGAACTGAAGGATTAGACTATTGCAGTAGCTTTAAAACTCTAGGATCATCAGGGAGATTTGATTGTTAGGGCCACCCCCCCTCCCCGACAGCCCAGAAACACGCCCCACATACAGGGCAGGCAACACCAACTACACACGCAAGCTTGGGACACCAATTGGGCCCCACAAGACTCACTCCCCCACTCACCAAAAAGGCTAAGCAGGGGAGATCTGGCTTGTGGAGAACAGGTGGCTCGTGGACGCCACCTGCTGGTTAGTTAGAGAAAGTGTACTCCACGAAGCTGTAGATCTGATAAATTAGAGATAAGGACTTCAATTGGTCTACAAACCCTAAAAGAACCCTATCAAGGACAGCAAATGCCACGAGGCCAAAACAACAGAAAATTATAAAGCATATGAAAAAACCAGACGATATGGATAACCCAAGCCCAAGCACCCAAATCAAAAGACCAGAAGAGACACACCTAGAGCAGCTACTCAAAGAACTAAAGATGAACAATGAGACCCTAGTACGGGATATGAAGGAAATCAAGAAGACCCTAGAAGAGCATAAAGAAGACATTGCAAGACTAAATAAAAAAATGGATGATCTTATGGAAATTAAAGAAACTGTTGACCAAATTAAAAGATTCTGGACACTCATAGTACAAGACTAGAGGAAGTTGAACAACGAATCAGTGACCTGGAAGATGACAGAATGGAAAATGAAAGCATAAAAGAAAGAATGGGGAAAAAAATTGAAAAACTCGAAATGGACCTCAGGGATATGATAGATAATATGAAGCGTCCGAATATAAGACTCATTGGTGTCCCAGAAGGGGAAGAAAAGGGTAAAGGTCTAGGAAGAGTATTCAAAGAAATTGTTGGGGAAAACTTCCCAAATCTTCTAAACAACATAAATACACAAATCATAAATGCTCAGCGAACTCCAAATAGAATAAATCCAAAAAAACCCACTCCGAGACATATACTGATCACACTGTCAAACATAGAAGAGAAGGAGCAAGTTCTGAAAGCAGCAAGAGAAAAGCAATTCACCACATACAAAGGAAACAGCATAAGACTAAGTAGTGACTACTCAGCAGCCACCATGGAGGCGAGAAGGCAATGGCACGATATATTTAAAATTCTGAGAGAGAGGAATTTCCAGCCAAGAATACTTTATCCAGCAAAGCTCTCCTTCAAATTTGAGGGAGAGCTTAAATTTTTCACAGACAAAGAAATGCTGAGAGAATTTGCTAACAAGAGACCTGCCCTACTGGAGATACTAAAGGGAGCCCTACAGACAGAGAAACAAAGACAGGACAGAGAGACTTGGAGAAAGGTTCAGTACTAAAGAGATTCGGAATGGGTACAATAAAGGATATTAATAGAGAGAGGGAAAAATATGGCAAACATAACCCAAAGGATAAGATGGCCGATTCAAGAAATGCCTTCACGGTTTTAACGTTGAATGTAAATGGATTAAACTCCCCAATTAAAAGATATAGATTCGCAGAATGGATCAAAAAAAATGAACCATCAATATGTTGCATACAAGAGACTCATCTTAGACACAGGGACACAAAGAAACTGAAAGTGAAAGGATGGAAAAAAATATTTCATGCAAGCTACAGCCAAAAGAAAGCAGGTGTAGCAATATTAATCTCAGATAAAATAGACTTCAAATGCAGGGATGTTTTGAGAGACAAAGAAGGTCACTACATACTAATAAAAGGGGCAATTCAGCAAGAAGAAATAACAATCGTAAATGTCTATGCACCCAGTCAAGGTGCCACAAAATACATGAGAGAAACATTGGCAAAACTAAAGGAAGCAATTGATGTTTCCACAATAATTGTGGGAGACTTCAACACATCACTCTCTCCTATAGATAGATCAACCAGACAGAAGACCAATAAGGAAATTGAAAACCTAAACAATCTGATAAATGAATTAGATTTAACAGACATCTACAGGACATTACATCCCAAATCACCAGGATACACATACTTTTCTAGTGCTCACGGAACTTTCTCCAGAATAGATCATATGCTGGGACATAAAACAAGCCTCAATAAATTTAAAAAGATAGAAATCATTCAAAGCACATTCTCTGACCACAATGGAATACAATTAGAAGTCAATAACCATCAGAGACTTAGAAAATTCACAAATACCTGGAGGTTAAACAACACACTCCTAAACAATCAGTGGGTTAAAGAAGAAATAGCAAGAGAAATTGCTAAATATACAGAGACGAATGAAAATGAGAACACAACATACCAAAACCTATGGGATGCAGCAAAAGCAGTGCTAAGGGGGAAATTTATAGCACTAAACGCATATATTAAAAAGGAAGAAAGAGCCAAAATCAAAGAACTAATGGATCAACTGAAGAAGCTAGAAAATGAACAGCAAACCAATCCTAAACCAAGTAGAAGAAAAGAAATAACAAGGATTAAAGCAGAAATAAATGACATAGAGAACAAAAAAACAATAGAAAGGATAAATATCACCAAAAGTTGGTTCTTTGAGAAGATCAACAAGATTGACAAGCCCCTAGCTAGACTGACAAAATCAATAAGAGAGAAGACCCATATAAACAAAATAATGAATGAAAAAGGTGACATAACTGCAGATCCTGAAGAAATTAAAAAAATTATAAGAGGATATTATGAACAACTGTATGGCAACAAACTGGATAATGTAGAAGAAATGGACAATTTCCTGGAAACATATGAACAACCTAGACTGACCAGAGAAGAAATAGAAGACCTCAACCAACCCATCACAAGCAAAGAGATCCAATCAGTCATCAAAAATCTTCCCACAAATAAATGCCCAGGGCCAGATGGCTTCACAGGGGAATTCTACCAAACTTTCCAGAAAGAACTGACATCAATCTTACTCAAACTCTTTCAAAACATTGAAAAAAATGGAACACTACCTAACTCATTTTATGAAGCTAACATCAATCTAATACCAAAACCAGGCAAAGATGCTACAAAAAAGGAAAACTACCGGCCAATCTCCCTAATGAATATAGATGCAAAAATCCTCAACAAAATACTTGCAAATCGAATCCAAAGACACATTAAAAAAATCATACACCATGACCAAGTGGGGTTCATTCCAGGCATGCAAGGATGGTTCAACATCAGAAAAACAATCAATGTATTACAACACATTAAAAACTCGAAAGGGAAAAATCAATTGATCATCTCAATAGATGCTGAAAAAGCATTTGACAAAATCCAACATCCCTTTTTGATAAAAACACTTCAAAAGGTAGGAATTGAAGGAAACTTCCTCAACATGATAAAGAGCATATATGAAAAACCCACAGCCAGCATAGTACTCAATGGTGAGAGACTGAAAGCCTTCCCTCTAAGATCAGGAACAAGACAAGGATGCCCGCTGTCACCACTGTTATTCAACATTGTGCTGGAAGTGCTAGCCAGGGCAATCCGGCAAGACAAAGAAATAAAAGGCATCCAAATTGGAAAAGAAGAAGTAAAACTGTCATTGTTTGCAGATGATATGATCTTATATCTAGAAAACCCTGAGAAATCAACGATACACCTACTAGAGCTAATAAACAAATTTAGCAAAGTAGCGGGATACAAGATTAATGCACATAAGTCAGTAATGTTTCTATATGCTAGAAATGAACAAACTGAAGAGACACTCAAGAAAAAGATACCATTTTCAATAGCAACTAAAAAAATCAAGTACCTAGGAATCAACTTAACCAAAGATGTAAAAGACCTATACAAAGAAAACTACATAACTCTACTAAAAGAAATAGAAGGGGACCTTAAAAGATGGAAAAATATTCCATGTTCATGGATAGGAAGGCTAAATGTCATTAAGATGTCAATTCTACCCAAACTCATCTACAGATTCAATGCAATCCCAATCAAAATTCCAACAACCTACTTTGCAGACTTGGAAAAGCTAGTTATCAAATTTATTTGGAAAGGGAAGATGCCTCGAATTGCTAAAGACACTCTAAAAAAGAAAAACGAAGTGGGAGGACTTACACTCCCTGACTTTGAAGCTTATTATAAAGCCACAGTTGCCAAGACAGCATGGTACTGGCACAAAGATAGACATATAGATCAATGGAATCGAATTGAGAATTCAGAGATAGACCCTCAGATCTATGGCCGACTGATCTTTGATAAGGCCCCCAAAGTCACTGAACTGAGCCATAATGGTCTTTTCAACAAATGGGGCTGGGAGAGTTGGATATCCATATCCAAAAGAATGAAAGAGGACCCCTACCTCACCCCCTACACAAAAATTAACTCAAAATGGACCAAAGATCTCAATATAAAAGAAAGTACCATAAAACTCCTAGAAGATAATGTAGGAAAACATCTTCAAGACCTTGTATTAGGAGGCCACTTCCTAGACTTTACACCCAAAGCACAAGCAACAAAAGAGAAAATAGATAAATGGGAACTCCTCAAGCTTAGAAGTTTCTGCACCTCAAAGGAATTTCTCAAAAAGGTAAAGAGGCAGCCAACTCAATGGGAAAAAATTTTTGGAAACCATGTATCTGACAAAAGACTGATATCTTGCATATACAAAGAAATCCTACAACTCAATGACAATAGTACAGACAGCCCAATTATAAAATGGGCAAAAGATATGAAAAGACAGTTCTCTGAAGAGGAAATACAAACGACCAAGAAACACATGAAAAAATGTTCAGCTTCACTAGCTATTAGAGAGATGCAAATTAAGACCACAATGAGATACCATCTAACACCGGTTAGAATGGCTGCCATTAAACAAACAGGAAACTACAAATGCTGGAGGGGATGTGGAGAAATTGGAACTCTTATTCATTGTTGGTGGGACTGTATAATGGTTCAGCCACTCTGGAAGTCAGTCTGGCAGTTCCTTAGAAAACTAGATATAGAGCTACCATTCGATCCAGCGATTGCACTCCTCGGTATATACCCGGAAGATCGGAAAGCAGTGACACGAACAGATATCTGCACGCCAATGTTCATAGCAGCATTATTCACAATTGCCAAGAGATGGAAACAACCCAAATGTCCTTCAACAGATGAGTGGATAAATAAAATGTGGTATATACACACGATGGAATACTACGCGGCAGTAAGAAGGAACGATCTGGTGAAACATATGACAACATGGATGAACCTTGAAGACATAATGCTGAGCGAAATAAGCCAGGCACAAAAAGAGAAATATTATATGCTACCACTAATGTGAACTTTGAAAAATGTAAAACAAATGGTTTATAATGTAGAATGTAGGGGAACTAGCAGTAGAGAACAATTAAGGAAGGGGGAACAATAATCCAGGAAGAACAGATAAGCTATTTAACGTTCTGGGGATGCCCAGAAATGACTATGGTCTGTTAATTTCTGATGGTTGTAGTAGGAACAAGTTCACTGAAATGTTGCTATATTATGTAACTTTCTTGGGGTAAAGTAGGAACATGTTGGAAGTTAAGCAGTTATCTTAGGTTAGTTGTCTTTTTCTTACTCCCTTGCTATGGTCTCTTTGAAATGCTCTTTTATTGTATGTTTGTTTTCTTTTTAACTTTTTTTTTCATACAGGTGATTTGAAAAAAGAAGGGAAAGTTAAAAAAAAAAAAAAAAAAAAAAAAAGAAAAAAGACAAACAAGGGGAAAAAAAAAAAAAAAAAGATGTAGTGCCCCCTTGAGGAGCCTGTGGAGAATGCAGGGGTATTCGCCTACCCCACCTCCATGGTTGCTAACATGACCACAGACATGGGGGACTGGTGGTTTGATGGGTTGAGCCCTCTACCATAAGTTTTACCCTTGGGAAGACGGTTGCTGCAAAGGAGAGGCTAGGCCTCCCTGTATTTGTGCCTAAGAGTCTCCTCCTGAATGCCTCTTTGTTGCTCAGATGTGGCCCTCTCTCTCTGGCTAAGCCAACTTGAAAGGTGAAATCACTGCCCTCCCCCCTACGTGGGATCAGACACCCAGGGAAGTGAATCTCCCTGGCAACGTGGAATATGACTCCCAGGGAGGAATGTAGACCTGGCACCGTGGGACGGAGAACATCTTCTTGACCAAAAGGGGGATGTGAAAGGAAATGAAATAAGCTTCAGTGGCAGAGAGATTCCAAAAGGAGCCGAGAGGTCACTCTGGTGGGCACTCTTATGCACACTTTAGACAACCCTTTTTAGGTTCTAAAGAATTGGGGTAGCTGGTGGTGGATACCTGAAACTATCAAACTACAACCCAGAACCCATGAATCTCGAAGACAGTTGTATAAAAATGTAGCTTATGAGGGGTGACAATGGGATTGGGAAAGCCATAAGGACCAAACACCACTTTGTCTAGTTTATGGATGGATGTGTAGAAAAGTAGGGGAAGGAAACAAACAGACAAAGGTACCCAGTGTTCTTTTTTACTTCAATTGCTCTTTTTCACTCTAATTATTATTCTTGTTATTTTTGTGTGTGTGCTAATGAAGGTGTCAGGGATTGATTTAGGTGATGAATGTACAACTATGTAATGGTACTGTAAACAATCGAAAGTACAATTTGTTTTGTATGACTGCGTGGTATGTGAATATATCTCAATAAAATGATGATTAAAAAAAAAAAAAAAAAAAAAAAAACACATTGTCTTGAATAATTTAAAATATATTTAGAGACTTACTTCTTGTATAAATTTATACTTACACTAATACATTTCATTTTCATTTTAGGATAAGCTAGATTTTCAACTGATTGATTCTATTATCAGAGTAATGGGGAATGCTAGAAAATTGTTAAATAAAACAGAAATTTTCCATTTGTTTTCCATATTTCATTCTTGAATTAGAATAAATTTGAGTGACTAATTGAACTATAGACTTTTCTCTTAAGCTATTATGTTTATACTCTGCATTGTATGTTTATTTTATTCAGGGTCATAAGATTACTTAATGACTTTGTTAAGTCTGAATTTTTTTGATTGATAGAGATTCATTATTCATCCCTTGTGTTCCCTATATGAACTTAAAGAGTGGCCAAACTCTTCACTTCTTCTGTAATGTGGAACAATTTCTGCATGATTTCATTGATAAGGAAGCCAAGTTTGTAATTGTCTTTTTTGATGTAAGGAAAAGATCTAATTCCCAATTTTCACTTTAGAAAGTCTAAGAAAAAAGTTCAACAATTGTTAAATTTGATCAATTATTACTTCATCTGTTAGATATTTTGCTTCTTCATATAGTAAAGCCTCAGCAAATAAGAGAATATCAAGTAATATCTGTAGAAAAATAGGTAGTAAGTCTATCTTTATTTAGCTGAACTTTCCTTTGGGTGCAGGAAAATGTATTTTAATCATCTTAATACAACTTGTCCCCAATACTAATCCTTAGCAAGGCAGCTAGGGGAGAACCTAAGATGGCAGCTAGATGAAACAGGGCAAAAAACACCTCCATGAAAAATACTAGATAAAAGCCAGAAAGTGACCCAGAACACCAGTTCTAGCTATGCACAAGCTGGACAAGTTCTGCTAAATCCACAGGGACCATGTATTTGGTGAAACCAGGAGTCTGCATCCTGAAATGTGTGAGTGAGACAGCTGAAAGTCTGGCAGCCATGCTGCAGTGTGGGGAAACCATGGGTTGGCATTTGGAGATGGACTAGTTCTTTCAAAAAACCTGGGAGTGGCAGAAGTTATTATGGTGAAAACTGTGCAGTGAAGCATGGTAGGAGTGGGCTGGGCCAACATCTCAGTGTCTGGTGTGGAGGATAGCTCATTGTTGATTGTCTCAGGGCCAGGGGCAGAGGGGAGCAAAAAGGAGAAAGAAACTGCACCCCTTGCAGCCATTCCCCAAGTGGAATGGAGACACTCCTGCCCAAGGAGAGAGCTATAGCCCAGAGCTGCACCAAGGGTCCCAGTGTGACAGGGAGTGTTTCCCACAGCACTGTGCACATGCCACAATATTAGCTGTGGACAGTGGTCTTTAGTGCACCCAGAGATAACTGTCCTTGGAAGCTGGGAAGGCAGAGCTGTATGAAAAGGGGGAAATTAACATGCCTCATTCAAGAATCTTTAAAGCAGGCTGGGAACACCCGTGCAAAATCCTGGTGGCCCAGAGCTTTTTTGGAGGGCTGGTGCACACTTGTGATGTGGCACAACCTTCCCTCAGCAGAGGTCCTGGAAGAGCATGGCTGAGAAGGGGGGCCCACTCAGAAATCCCAGGGACCCTGTGCCAATACCAAGGACTTGTGGGTCAGTGGCAGAGAAAATCCGTGGCAAGACTGAAATGAAAGCTTAGACTCTTGCAACAGCATTAAATATCCAGGAACACCTGGGAGGTTTGATTATTAAAGTTGCCCCTCCTCCCTAACCACCCAGACACAAGCCCCACATTCAGAGTGGACAGCGCCAACACACCCAAACTTTGTGCACCAATTAAACCCCACAAGAATCAGATCCCCACACACCACAAAGACAAAGTTGGGGAGAACTGACTTGAGGGGAAAAGGTGACTCACAGATACCATCTGCTGGTTAGTAAAAGTTTATGCCACCAAGCTGTAGATCTTACAAATTAGAGTTCAGTATTTTTTATATCCTGAAAGAACACTATCAAGTAAAGCAAATGCCAAGAGGCTAAAACAACAGAAACTATTAAAACTATATGATTAAACTAGAAAATTTGGAGAACCAAAACCCAAACACCCAAATCAAAAGATCAGAAGAGACACAGTACTGGGAACAATTAATCAAAGAACTAAAGACAAACCATGAGATCATGGCACAGGATATAAAAGACATGAAGAAGACCCTAGAAGAGCATAAAGAAGAAATGGCGAGAATAAATATAAAAATAGAAGATCTTATGGAAATAAAAGAAAATGTTGGCCAAATTAAAAAGACTCTGGATACTCATAATACAAGATTAGAGGAAGGTGAACAATGACTCAGTGTCCTTGAGGACCACAGAATGGAAAATGAAAGAACAAAAGAAAGAATGGGGAAAAATTGAAATGGATCTCAGGGATATGATAGACAAAATAAAATGACCAAATTTAAGACTCATTGGTGTCCCAGAAGGGGAAAAGAAGGGTAAAGGTGTAGAAAGAGTATTGAAAGAAATTGTTGGGAAAAACTTCCCAAACCTTCTACACAATATAAATACACAAAGCATAAATGCCCAGTGAACTCCAAATAGAATAAATCCAAATATACCCACACCAAGACATATTCTGATCAGACTGTCAAATACTGAAGAGAAGGAGCAAGTTCTGAAAGCAGCAAGAGAAAAGCAATTCACCACATACAAAGGAAACAACATAAGACTAACTAGTGACTACTCAGCAGCCACCATGGAGGCAGGAAGGTAGTGGCATGACATATTTAAAAGACTGAGAGAGAAAAATTTCCAACCAAGAATACTTTATCCAGCAGAATTCTTCTTTAAATTTGAGGGAGAGCTTAAAGTTTTTCAGAGACAAATGCTGAGAGATTTTGCTAAAAAAGACCTGCCCTAATTTGGATACTAAAGAGAGCCCTACCAACAGAGAAAGAAAGGAGTGAGAGATATAGAGAAAATTAACAGAAATATATAGAACTTTACATCCAAAATCACCAGGACACACATTCTTCTCTAGTGATCATGGATCTTTCTCCAGAATAGACCATATACTGGGTCATAAAACAAGCCTCAATAAATTTTAAAAATAAATGGAATTTATTCCAAGCACATTCTATGACCACAATGGAATACAAATAGAAGTAAATAACCATCAGAGACTTAGGAAATTCACAAACAACTGGAAGGTAAAAATGAGGGGGTGATAAAAAGATTCCCAGACAATCAAAAGCTGAGGGAATTCATCACCAGTAGATCAGTCCTATGAGAAATGCTAAAGGGAATTGAGCATGCTGAAAGGAAGGGACACTAAACAATTGACTGAAACCACATGAAGAAATAAACATTTCTAGTAAAGATTACATGGTAAATATAAATACCAATAATGCTGTATTTTTTATTTGTAACTCCACTATTTACTCCCTGCAGGATCTAAAAGACATAAAGTTTATTGATAAATCAGTGGTTTTGGACTCAATGTAAAATATGTAATTTTTGACAAGAACTACATAAAGTTGGGGGAATGGAGGAGTATAGGAACATAGTTTATGTGTCATATTGAAGTTAAATTGGTATGAAAGAAAAACAGGATTTTTATAGATTTATGAGGTTAAATTTAAACCCCATGGTAAACACAAAGAAAGTATCAGGAAATATGACCATAGAAGTGAAAAGTAGAGTGTGGGTTATGAGAAGTGGGGGAAGGGGCAATGGGGAGTCAAGAAATGAGTGTAGGGTTTTGGTTTGGGGTGAAGGGAAATTTCTAGTAATGGATGGAGAGAAGGTGATATCATTGCAATGCAACATTCTAAATGTGATTAATCCCACTAATGGAATGCTAGTGAGGGGTTGGAATAGGAAGATTTAGGCTGTATTTATGTTTCCATGATTTAAAAAAAATCTAAATAGATAATGACAATTAAAAGCCCAGGATGATCCTGGATGGGATCTGAGGATGGAGGAGAGGAGGCTCAAAGGGGCACTGTTGGGACATAACAAAATAAAAGGAAATATAGAATGTAAGCTTTGTATCAATGTTGAATTTCTTGAACTTCTTAGCTGCACTTAATGGGATTGCATAAAAGAATGTTCTTGTTCATAGGAATTGAACATGTGAATTATATTCTTTGTTCAAGGATGTGTGCAGCTTGCTCTCATATGTTCAGAAGACAGAGCAATAGATGATGGTTGATGGAGAGAGGGAGAGAGGGAAAGAAAGAAATGGTGGTATGACAGGATGTGAAAGTTGGTGGATTGGGGAATCAGGGGAAGGGGTCATGGTATGCTGGAGTTCTGTGTATGGGGTTTGTATTGTTTTTGCAACTGTTCCTGGAAGTTTGAATTTATTTCAAACTAAAATTAAAATAATTGATTTTGGCAATGAATGTACAAATATATGATGGTACTGTGAACAATTGTTTGTCCACTGTGGATGACTATATGGTATGTGAATATATACCAATAGAACTGAATTTTTTAAAACAAAACAAAACAAAACAAAACAAAAAGGTAGCTAGTGTTCATTTTTATCTTTAATATTAACATCAGGTTCCTATTTCTACAGGAAATCTGTATTTTAATTGTCCTGAAATTCTTGCCCTTCCTACCATGTTGATTTAACGTCAAGAATACAATACTGATGTTACTATCCATAAAGAATTTTCCAATTTTCTGTCTTCAGAATGGGAGATAGTTCTGAAAAAATGTTGTCTGTACTTCCTAATTGTGTCAGATACAGGAATAACAGCCCATCAGAGAGGCTTTTTAAACATTTTTCTCATGCATTCTTTTCAGAAGAAAATCAATATTGTACTTCCTTTGGGAATAGATTCTGATATCCTTAGAATGCATGACTACTATGTCCCAAGTCACTATTTACACATACATTTTTCTAAATGGTAAGCTTGGTTAAATTGCTCAGAAGAAATAAACAATACAATTGGAAATTTAATCAGAGCACCAACAGCATAAAGGTTTATTCAAAAATTCTGGGCATGAGAAGGTTCTGAAGGGATATTCTAATTTGGGGAAGGAAAACAGACATTTTTAAATGACTTTACCTGGAGAAGTCAGTTGAAGTTAGCTAGTTTGAAAATAATTGGTAAAGAGATGTGGAAGAGGGAGGAATGTTCTTGTGTATTAAAGACTTTGAGCAATTTTGAGAGGTGGGAACAGTTTGGCACTAGTTTTAGTGGAAAAGACAATGGAGTGGAACAGTTTGGAGAGACCAAGGACATGCAAAAACTACAGTGGAAAATTTCAGTCAGTGTTTCCTGTATAAATCACATGAATGTGTACACACACAAACACACTGATCTATATTTTCATATAAATGCATTATAATCGATAAGCGTATGTATGTGTGTGTGCAATCTGATATTAGTTTTCTGTTTTACAACTTTAAAATTAAAATAGATAAAACAACTAGTCAGAGGAGGCTAGGCAATATAGAAATAATTCTAATACTAGTGAGACCACCACTTTTCTTTTTAGTGGTTGGTTTGATTGGAATTTGATACATTTTTTCCCAATACTCTCAGTCAGCAATGGGTGGTTCAAATAAAAAAAATAGGAGTCTTTTTCACTTGAATTAGCTGATAATTTTGTTTGGTTTTCTGTAATCAAATGATCATGAATATGATTTAGTTAAACTAGAGATTTTTTTTTTAATCTTCATTTTATTGAGATATATTCACATACCACGCAGTCATACAAAACAAATCGTACTTTCGATTGTTTACAGTACCATTACATAGTGGTACATTCATCACCCAAATCAATCCCTGACACCTTCATTAGCACACACACAAAAATAACAAGAATAATAATTAGAGTGAAAAAGAGCAATTGAAGTAAAAAAGAACACTGGGTACCTTTGTCTGTTTGTTTCCTTCCCCTATTTTTCTACTCATCCATCCATAAACTAGACAAAGTGGAGTGTGGTCCTTATGGCTTTCCCAATCCCATTGACACCCCTCATAAGCTACATTTTTTTATACAACTGTCTTCGAGATTCATGGGTTCTGGGTTGTAGTTTGATAGTTTCAGGCATCCACCACCAGCTACCCCAATTCTTTAGAACCTAAAAAGGGTTGTCGAAAGTGTGCATAAGAGTGCCCACCAGAGTGACCTCTCGGCTCCTTTTGGAATCTCTCTGCCACTGAAGCTTATTTCGTTTCCTTTCACATCCCCCTTTTGGTCAAGAAGATGTTCTCCGTCCCACGATGCCAGGTCTACATTCCTCCCCGGGAGTCATATTCCACGTTGCCAGGGAGATTCACTCCCCTGGGTGTCTGATCCCACGTAGGGGGGGGGGGCAGTGATTTCACCTTTCAAGTTGGCTTAGCTAGAGAGACAGGGCCACATCTGAGCAACAAAGAGGCATTCGGGAGGAGGCTCTTAGGCACAACCATAGGGAGGCCTAGTCTCTCCTTTGCAGCAACCATCTTCCCAAGGGTAAAACCTGTGGTAGAGGGCTCAACCCATCAAACCACCAGTCCCCTATGTCTGTGGTCATGTTAGCAACCATGGAGGTGGGGTAGGCGAATACCCCTGCATTCTCCACAGGCTCCTCATAAACTAGAGATTTTGCAATGTGTATTTTTAAATTGATTTTATTGAGATATATTGAAATACCATACAGTCATACAAAACAAAGCACACATTCAGTTGTTTACACTACCATTATATAGTTGTGCATTCATCACCAAAATTAATTTTTGGCATTTTCATTACCACACACACAAAAGTAATAAGAATAAAAATTAAAGTGAAAAGAGCAATGCAGATAAAGAATAACACTGGGAGCCTTTTTTGTTTTGTTTTGTTTTCCTTTGTTTTTTTCCTTCCCCCATTTTCCTACTCATCCATCCGTAAACTAGACAAAAGGGAGTGTGGTCCATATGGCTTTCCCAATCACATTGTCACCCCTCACAAGCTACATTTTATACAATTTTCTTCAAGATTCATGGGTTCTGGGTTGTAGTTTCATAGTTTCAGGTATTTACTGCTAGTGAATTCAAGTCATTGGAACCTAAAAAGGGTTGTCTACATTGTGCATAAGAGTGCCCAACAGAGTGACCTCTCAGCTGTTTTTGGAATATCTCTGCCACTGAAGCTTATTTCATTTCCTTTCACATCCCCCTTTTGGTCAAGAAGATGTTCTCCACCCCACAATGCCAGGTCTAGGTTCCTTCCTGGGAGTCATATTGCACATTGCCAGGGAGTTTAACTCCCCTGGGCATCAGATTCCACATAGGGAGAAGGGCAGTGATTTCACCTGCTATGTTGGCTTAGCTAGAGAGAGAGGGCCACATCTGAGCAACAAAGAGGCATTCAGGAGGAGGCACTTAGGCACAATTATAGGGAGGCCTAGTCTTTCCTTTGCAGCACCAGTCTTCCCAAGGGCAAGTCCTGAAGTAGAGGGTTCAGCCCATCAAACCACCAGTCCCCTATGTCTGTGAGCACATCAGCAACCATGGAGGTAGGGAAGTCCAATATTCCTGCATTCTCCACCAGATCCTCAAGGTGGCTCTGCATATTTTTTCATTTTTTAATTAAATCTTTTTTTAAATCAACTATATAAAAAATTAAGAAAAACATACAATAAAAAAATCATTTCAAAGAAACCATAACAAGGGACTAAGAAAAAGACAACTAACCTAATATAACTACTTTACTCCCAACAGGTTCCTACTCTACCCCAAGAAAATAATCTAATATAGCAACATTTCTGTGAAATTGTTCCTACCATGCCCATCAGAAATTAACAGACCATAGTCATTCCTGGGCATTCCAAGAATGTTACATTTACCCCCGATAGCTTATCTGTTCTTATTGGGTTATCATTCCCCCTTCCTTAACTGCTCTCTAGCACTAGTTCCCCTACATTCTACAATATAAACCATTTGTTTTACATTTTTCAACATTCACATAAGTGGTAGCATATAATATATCTCCTTTTGTGCCTGGCTTATTTTGCTCAGCATTATGTCTTCAAGGATCACCCATGTTGTCATATGTTTTATGATATCTTTCAATCTTACAACTGTGTAGTATTCCATCATGTGTTTGTACCACATTATATTTATCTACTCATTTGTTGAAGAAAATTTGGGCTGTTTCCATCTCTTGGCAATTATGAATAATGCTGCTATGAACATTGGCATGCAGATATCCACTCATGTCTCTGCTTTCAGAGCTTTTGGGTATATATCGAGACGTACAGTCACTGGATCAAAGGGCAACTCTATATCTAGTTTTCTAAGGAACTGCCAGACTGACTTCCAGAGTGGCTGAACCATTATACGGACCCACCAACAATGAATAAAGTACCAATTTCTCCACATCCTTTCCAGCATTTGTAGTTTCCTGTTTGTTTAATGGCAGCCATTCTAACTGGTGTGAGATGGTATCTCATTGTGGTCTTAATTTGGATGCTTTTTATTTCTTTGTCTTGCTGGATTGCCTGTCTAGCACTTCCAGCACAATGTTGAAAAAGAATGGTGATATTGGGTATCCTTGTCTTGTTCCTGATCTTAAAGGGAAGGCTTTCAGTCTCTCAACATTGAGTACCATGCTGGCTGTGGGTTTTTTGTATATGCTCTTTATCATATTGAAAAAGTTTCCTTCAATTCCTACGTTTTGAAGAATTTTTATCAAATAGTGATTTTGGATTTTGTCAAATGTTTTTTCATCATCTATTGAGATGATCATTTGATTTTTTTCTTGATTTGTTAATGTGTTGCTATACAGTGATTTTCTTATGTTGAGCCCTCCTTGCATGTCTGGAATGAACCCCACTTGGTCATGATTTATGATTTTTTAACATGTATTTGTATTTGGTTTGAAAGTATTTTGTTGAGAATTTTTGCATCTGTATTCATTAGGGAGATAGGCCTGTAGTTTTCCTTTTTTGTAGCATCTTTGCCTGGTTTTGGTGTTAGATTGATGTTAGCTTCATAGAATGTGTTAGGTAGTGTTCCATTTTCATTGATGTTTTGAAAGAGTTTAAGTAAAATTAGTGTCAGTCTTTCTGGAAAGTTTGGCAGAATTTCCCTGTGAAGCCATCTGGTCCTGGGCATTTATTTGTGGGAAGCTTTTTGATGACTGATTGGATCATTTTGCTTGTGATTGGTTGGTTGAGGTCTTCTATTTCTTCTCTGGTCTGTCTAGGTTGCTCATATGTTTCCAGAAAATTGTCCATTTCCTCTAGATTATCCAGTTAGTGGGCATACAGTTGCTCATAGTATCTTCTTAAAATTTTTTAATTTCTTTGGGATTTGTGGTAATGTCACCTTTCTCATTCATTATTTTGTTTATATGGGTCTTCTCTCTTGATTTTGTGGGCATAGCTAGGGTCCTGTCAGTCTTGAAACAACTTTTGGTGTTATTTATCCTCTCTACTTTTTTATTCTTTTTTATTTCTGTTTTAATCCTTGTTCTTTATTTTATTCTACTTGGTTTAGGATTAGTTTGCTGTTCATTTACTAGCTTCTTCAGTTGAACCATTAGGTGTTTGATTTTGGCTCTTTCTTCCTTTTTAATGTATGCATTTAGTGCTATAAATTTCTTCCTCAGTACCACTTTTGCTGCATCCCATAGATTTTGATATGTTGTGTTCTCATTTTCATTCATCTCTATATATTTAGCAATTTCTCTTGCTATTTCTTCTGTAACCCACTGATTGTTTAGGAGTGTTTTGTTTTCTAAGTCTCTGATGGTTATTGACTTCTAATTATATTCCATTGTGGTCAGAGAATGTGCTTTGAATAATTTTAATTTCTTAAATTTATTGAGGCTTGTTTTCTGTCCCAGCATATGATCTATTCTGAAGAAAGTTCTGTGGGCACTAGAGAAGAATGTGTATCCTGGTGATTTGGGATGTAATGTTCTATATATGTCTGTTAAATCCAATTCATTCATCAGATTGTTTAGGTTTCAGTTTCCTTCTTGGTCTTCTGTCTGGTTGATCTATCTATAGGAGGGAGTGATGTGTTGAAGTCTCCCACAATTATTGTGGAGACATCAATTGCTTCCTTTAGTTTTGCCAGTGTTTGTCTCGTGTATTTTGTGCCACCTTGATTGGATGCATAAACATTTGTTATTATTATTTCTTGTTGTTGAATTGTCCCTTTTATTAGTATGTAGTGGCCTTCATTGTCTCTCATAACATCCTTGCATTTAAAGTCTATTTTATCTGAGATTAATATTGCTACTCCTGCATTCTTTTGGCTGTAGCTTGCATGAAATATTTTTTTCCATCCTTTCACTTTCAATTTCTTTGTGTCCCTGTGTCTAAGATGAGTCTCTTGTATGCAATGTTTTGATGGTTCATTTTTTTCATCCATTCTGCCAATTTAGATCTTTTGATTGGGGTGTTTAAACCATTTATATTCAATGTTATTAATGCAAAGACATTTCCTGAATCAGCCATCTTATCCTTTGGTTTATGTTTGTCAGATATCTTTTTCCCTCTCTCTCTTAATGTCCTTTAATGTACCCATACTGAATCTCTTTAATACTGAACCTTTCTCCATATCTCTCCCTCCTGTCTTTGTTTCTCTGTCAGTAGTACCCTCTTTAGTATCTCAAGTAGGGCAGGTATCTCGTTAGCAAATTCTCTCAGCATTTGTTTGGAAAAATTTAAGCCATCCCTCAAATTTGAAGGAGAGCTTTGCTGGATAAAGAATTCTTGATTGGCAATTTTTCTCTCTCAGAATTTTAAATATGTCATGCCACTGACTTCCTGCCTCCATGGTGGCTGCTGAATAGTCACTACTTAGTCTTATGCTGCTTCCTTTGTATGTGGTGAATTTCTTTTCCCTTGCTGTTTTCAAAACATCCTCCTTATCTTCTGTATTTGACAGTGAGATCAGAATATGTCTCAGCATGGTTTTACTTGGAGTTATTCTACTTGGAGTTTACTGGGCTTTTATTATTTGTGCATTTATGGTGTTTAGAAAATTTGGGTAGTTTTCCCCAACAATTTCTTTGAATACTCTTCCTAGATCTTTACCCTTCTCTTCCTCTTCTGGAACACCAGTGAGTCTTATATTTGTATCTTTTCTATTATCTATCATAACACTGATGTCCATTTTGATTTTTTTTTATTTTTTCCCCATTCTTTCTTTTGTTCTTTCATTTTCCCTTCTATCATCCTCCAGGTCTCTGATTTGCTGTTCTGCTTCCTCTAGTCTTGTACTATGAATATCCAGAATCTTTTTAATTTGGTCAACAGTTTCTTTTATTTCCATAAGATCTTTTCTTATTTACTCTTGCAATTTCTTCTTTATGCTCTTCTAGGGTCTTCTTCGTGTCCTTTTTACGCTGTCCTATGCTCTTCTTCATGTCCTTTATATTCTGTGCCATGCTCTCATTGTTCATCTTTAGTTCTTTGATTAATTGTTCCAAGTACTGTGTCTCCTCTGATCTTACGATTTGGGTGTTTTGACTTGGGTTATATATGTCATCTTTTTTAATATTCTTTTTCAATTTTCTGTTGTTTCTGGCCTCTTGGCATTTGCTTAACTTGATGGGGTTCTTTTAGGATGTGTAGACTGATTCAAACCCTTATCTCTAATTTGTTATATCTACAGCTTCATGGATTACACTTTAACCAGCAGGTGGCATCTGCAAGTCACCTATTCTCCTCAAACCCATTCTCCTCCACTTTGTCTTTTTTAGTGAGTGTGTGTGTGAGTCTTGTGGTGTCCAATTGGTTCACCAAGCTTGCATGTGTAGCTGGTGTTGCCCACACTGCTTGTAGGATATGTGTCTGAGCTGTTAGGGAGGGGCCAGCTTTAATAATCACATCTCCCATGTGTTCCTGGAGATTTAAAGCTGTTGCACTATTCTAATCCTTCATTTCAATCTTGCCACAGTTTGTCTCTACCACTGACCCCCAAGTCCTTGGTATTGGTGTACAGTCCCTGGGACTTGTGTGTGAGTCCCTCTTCCAAGCCATGCCCTCCTATATCCTCTGCTGAGGGACAACAATTCTATGTCACAGGTGAGTGCCATCCCCCAAGGGAGGCTCTGGGATGCAAGGCTGTGTAGGGGTTTTACCAGTCTGCTGAAGGGATGACTGAATGGGGTGTGTTAATTTTCCCCTTTTCACACTGCTCCAGCATCCCAGCTCTGGGACAATTAGTTGAGGGTGCAAGAAAGGCTATTGTCCATGCCTGATATTGTGGTGTGTGTGTGTGTCTTGTTGGAAATACTTCCCATCACACTGGGTTGATTGGGGCAGCTCTGGGCTGTGGTGCTGGTGTTGGGCCAGAGCATTCTCAGCCCACCAGAAGATGTCTGTAAAGGGACACCCCCCTTTCCTTGAGAAGTTGTGGTTTTTAGCATTTTCTCAGCCACTGGACTTATTGCCTTGTGTCTCAGATCTCTCTTAGCTCTGCTCTTGTCTGGGCCCAAATTGCAAATTTTTGAGGCTTTCTGTAATGGGCTTCTTAGAATAATTTTTTCAGAAAAAGGTAATAAGATAAAAAAAAAAGAAGGGCCTTCCTTGCAGATTTACTAGGCTATTGAAATGCTAAGAGACAAGGAGATTAGGGCTATTAAGGAACAATCAAGAAAGCAGAGAAATGGGCTTCTCAGATGAGGAAACTCACTTTCTAGATTTGCATATGAACATGACTCTGCCTGAGCCCTGCCCTTCCCCATTCCATGTTCCCCAGAACTCCAAAAAGTCTCCACTTTTATTTTTGGGTTTTTCTTGCTGTTTTTTCTATCCCTATCTCCTCTCCAACAGGCAGACTTCTCCCAGATTCTCTGGTTTCTTGTCTCAGTCTACCTATATTCAGAGTTTGGATCAGCCTTCTGGGGTTTCATAGAAGCCACATCTGCAGTTCTCCCTCCTTGTTCCCAGCCCTGATGGCCCCTCCTCCCATGAGACTGAGCCTGGCAGGGAGGGGCATGGGACCCTTGGTCAAAAGAACTTACAGCTTTTGCTGATTTCAGCTCTTCCATGCATTCATGATTGTTGTATGAAATATACCCAAAGTCAAATTTATCTGCAGTGTCCACTCCATACAGTTCCTGGCTTTCCACCTACTTCCCTGGAGAAGTAACTAAAACCTACACCTCTCCATTCCACCTGCTTGCTCTGCCCCCAACAATGTGTATATTTATTTGAACCAGAAGATTTACTCATGTCTTCTTTCTTAGTATGAGAAACAACTGCAACATGCCTTACATTCCTACATGGTAGAACGTTTTTAAAAGATGGCAGAAATAGGAGTATTTTTGTATGGTCATTTGAATCTAAACTTGGGAGACATGCAGAAAGAGAAACAACACCTTTATCTGGAAACTTTAATAAAGTTCAGCATCAAATAGACTTTTAATGTTATTTTCCTCTAGAAACAGACTTTCCTTTATCAGCATCCATGTCCTTATTGATTATATAGGCTGGCATTTTTGGGATGTGTTTTTTAATTTGCATAATATTGCAGCAGAAAGAGCTATGCTGAATTTATTGATTAAAAAGCCCTTGTTATTTTCTACAAAACACTTAATATAAAAGATAAAATAAAACTGAGGTGAAGACATCCACACTTACAGTACTGAAATATCAAAATTTTATTCTTGAGATGTTTGGGTTGACACACTGAAGAATCCTTTTCCTAGAGGATAGGAATTTTTCAGTACTTTGGAAAGGAAAGCTAGCTATGTAGTTAGCAAATGACAATTGAGCAATTGATCCTTTGGTAATATCTCCTGAGGAAATGGTCAGAGTAAATAGTGTTTCACCTTTCTGACTTTTCCAGTTACAGCATCTGACATTGTTTCCCTTTTGATAAACCCTCCATTTTAGTAGATGAGGTAAAGTGTGATCAGGGTCACATGATTCAGGAGTCATTACACTAACTAGAAAGTTACTTAGCTTCCCTTAATCTCATGTCTCTCATTAGCAAACTAAAATTTCTCACCTAATCAGGTTATTCTGATCACTCTTCTTTCATTCATTCATTTACTCATGGAACAATATTTATTGAATGACTTCTATAGACATAATGACTATATTTGTTGAATGATTACATAGTAGCCATTATGCATAATATTATGTATCTATTATGCATAGTAGATGCTAGATGCTGGGCTTATAATGTAGAATAAAAACAGAAAATGGTCTATTATAATCTAGGCTGACACAGATATTAACATGTAATCATAATCAGTGATAACCAAATACCCAAATATAAAACTGCAATGGAAGCAAATATTACCAAAATGAAAGTACAGGTTCCATGAGAATCAATTGAGGGAGCTGATCTAGTAATATCTTTCTGGGAAATAAGAATCATGGACCACAAAGTGCATAATAAACTTTCATGAAATGAAAGCTTTTTATTTTTATTTTCACAGTCTTTATTCTTATTCTCACTCTCATTCTTATTTTAAAGCAGTGGTTGTTTTCCAGCTATCATTTGTGCTTAGAATCCTCTGTTCAAATATTTACACAAATGTCCTTTTTCCCAAACTTTAAGTACTGTGGGAGATCCTTGGACTGCCAGAAGCAGTGTGTAAAAAAGGGCTGTCTAGTTAATCCTATTCAAACTTTGATTTCAAATGAAAATCTCTTTGTGCTGATATCAGACTCTCGGACTGCTTCCCCAGCTCTGGCCTCTCTTTATTCCAGTCATATATCCTGCTACCTATTAGACACAGAACTGTAATAGGCATCATAAACTTGACATAGCTAGACAGACTTTACTCCAAATCCATTCCATTGCACTCCTCCTCATATCAGTTAGTGGTGTCTCTATTCCTGTAGTTCAAGACAAATTTCTTGGAGGAAAACTTGATTTTACTCTTTCTCTCAGACCCCACATCCCATCCATCAGTAAATCCTGTCACTATTTATCTTGAATATGTCTACCTTTCATAATATCCACTGCTATAACATTAGTCTGAAGATCTCTCAAGTCTTTCCTGGTTAAATGCAGTAGACTGGGCTAATGCATTAACCTACTGTCAGTCTACTTCTGCTATTGGTCTCCTATGATTTCCTTGGTAATATTTTAAAAAACATAAATCTGATAGTTATACTACTTTGCTCAAAACTCTGCAGATGTATATCATCAAATTTGAAATAAAATCCTTGCAAGATCCTACAGAATATGTAGACAATAAAAAATTTTTAAATGAATGAATGAGGTTAAGTGATTTGGAAAATTAAGATAGGTTTTTTTGGAGAACACAAAATTGTAAAAACCTGCCACATATAGAGAGCAAAATCTAAAGTCTGAAGAGCTACCTTCTACTCTTATGTAGATCTCTTGATGAACTTTTTCACTTCTTTCTCCTTTCCTAATTTTCCCCAAAGTTCAGAAGTCATAGTGATAATGGCTTTTGTAGCAGTAGTTTATAAATATCAAATTATGGAAAGCTAGGTGTTGAACATCAGGGAAATACATCATAATTGTCTGTGTTGCAGCAATGGTCACTGAAAAATATCCTGACAAAACTGAAGAATTTATAAGTTAATTATTCATAAGCTTGCAAACTAAGTCATGGTTTTCCAGATATTTTAGAAAGTACAAATCAATATATGAAGCAATCACTAATAAAAAAACATTTAAAGAAAGATCCAGTCTCATTCTCATTTTCCATTAAACATTTCTCAATTGTTTGTTTCCAATTGTTCATTTATTCATCAAATGTTTTTAATATTTTCTTAATATTTTGAAAGATGAAATTCAAGTTTTAGTAGTATAGAAAGGAAAATGCATTTTTTTTCAGGGCTTAAATATCATGTAAACTTTTATCTTGTTTTCTGTAATCACTGTATCTCTTAAAAATATTTTGTTTCAGATGCCTCAAACCTTGTCCCTGATACAGAATTTGTGGCCAGAAGGAACTAATATCAGAAGTTTGTCTGCTCAGTTTCATGTTCAGTGATGCTAAGACTCTATAAAAAATTGTTGCATAATGTACAAGCCCGTGAAAACTTGTACATCACGTAACATGACTAGACAGACTTTTAGTCCAAATACATTCCATTGCACTCTTCTTCATCTCAGAAAATAAAACACAGGTGAGATTCTTTAAATATAAATGAATTTAATTATTTAATGTCATTTATAAAGATATAACAGTGCTTATGAGTAGAGGTTATATATGCAAACATCATCAAAACAAAATGTTGTGCTTGTCATGTATTCATTGAATACACATTGAGATAAATATATTGATCATATTTTCATGATAGTATACAGGGCAGTTTGTAAAATATGTTATGATGGATTTTTATGAGCTTGTCATCTGATTGCAACCAATGCTACTCCTTTTGTGAATTGGGAAACTTTGTCCCTTTCTATTTCTTCTCTTATTTCTTCATAATTCATGCATTATTTTATTACCCTAACAGCATGCTAGCTTTGAATATCTGTTTCTTATTTTCTTATTTCTCCATACTTTTCTCAATAGTGTATTTTGTGTTTTAATTGTAAAATAGTTTTAATTGTAAGAATAATATCAATAATTCAATGTATACTATTTTTAATTGAAATGTTAAAAATTGTAGGTGTTATCTGGGACTAGTGTTATCAACAAGGTTTGCCTAATTTTTATTTTCTGTTAAAAGACATGAAATAAGTATGGAAAATTTTAAGATTTGATAATAATGGCAGGGATTCATTATATATCTCTATATAGAACCTTATACTTAAGATATTACATAAATCTCTTAAAGCTTTTGGAAATGAATAGTTGATAATAAGGTGAATAGCATTTATTCTTCTTTGAAAGGGCACAAAAAAGTTCTGAAAAAAAATTCAAGCCAAATTTCACAAGTAACTCTGAGCTGTTCATATTCAAGATTCAATCCATCAGATTTTGAAAGGCCAGAAATCTGCTTTTTTTTAGTACTCTTTTGATCACACAGATTTAACTCAAAATTATGATTACCATTTTAATTTCTAGGTCATATATAAATTATAAAGGTGTAAGCTTCATGTATTTGTGTTATGCAAGAAATTGTTGAGGTTTGTGGGTCCCAATGAATAATTTCCATCTTCCTATACTCATTTGGAATCAAATGAAAAACAAGTTTCAGGATCAGACAAATGGAAATCAAAATATCATTTATGAAGGTGAAAGGAAGACATGCTTTGGATCTATAGACAATAAATGACCTGCTTGCACTTCACTTGTGAGGTAGACATATACTCAGTCCCATCATAGACAACTCTGGCCAATTGCAAGCTTTCTCAATATTACAGTTGAGAATACATACATGTGGAAAGGCTTGGTCTGAAAGAGAGGCCACTCTGAAGGAGCTGATAGAGACATTCAGGGTTTCTCTCAGACTCATCAACTTTATAAATATCTCTTACAGCCCCACTCACCAACTTTCTCTTACTCTCCCTCACCTGGGAGAAGTGAGTGATGGGAAAGTTGGTGGCCTGTGAGAGAATCTTGAAACATTCCTTCTGTATTTTTCCCTCTTAGTGAGTGAAGTGGAAATTAGTTTCATTTTCAGGAAACTGGTAGAGTGGAGAATAAATATTTTCCCAAAAGGAGTTTATGTTAGAAAACAATTGCACCAAGAAAAGAGTCCCAGAACCAGACATTTACTATCAGAAATACACGAATTTTAAAGAGAGAGTTTAGTGATGCCATTTTTTTTTGAAACTGATAGTTTATTTCTTTACATTCATTCCTTCATTTGACAAACAGTTTTTAGTGACTGATATATATTATGGAACCTGTACTATCCATTAGGGATACAATGGTGGGTCAAACACACCACTTGCCCTTCATAAATTTTTGCTTAGTTGGGAAGACAATAATATCAATATTTACAGTTTGAGATAAAGACTTAATAGATATAAGTTTACTAGTACAGAGTGATGATATATGAAAAATGAAGGTGTTTGAGCAAATCTATTGGAGAAGAGAAACTTTAGATGTAATTTTGAGAGCTACAAATATTTCAGGACAAACTGAGATAGTTTTGTGCCATTGACTATGTCCTAGTTTGCTAATGCTGGAGAATGCAAAACACCAGAGATGGACAGGCTTTTATAAAACGGGGGTTTATTTCACTACACAGTTACAGTCTTAAGGCCACAAAGCATCCAAGGTAACACCTCAGCAATCGGGTACCTTCACCAGAGGATGGCCAGTGGTGTCTGGAAAACCTCTGTTAGCTAGGAAGGCAGCTGGCATCTGCTCCATAGCTCCGGCCTCAAAACAGCTTTCTCCCAGGACATTCCTTTCTAGCAAGCTTGCTTCTCTTCAAAACATCACTCCCAGCTGCACTCTCTTTCTTCCCCCCGAGTCAGCTCATTTATATAGCTCCACTGATAAGGGCCCACCCTGAATGGGCGGGGCCACGCCTCCGTGAGAACATCTCATCAGAATCATCTCCCACAGCTGGGTGGGGCACATTCCAAGCAAATCCAACCATCACCAAAACGCCTGCCCCACACAAGACCACAAAGATAATGGCATTTGGGGGACACAATACACTCAAACCGGCACAGACTAGGAGTGGTGAAAGATAAGGCCGGAGAGGTAGCAAAGGAGATTCTTCAGGGTTTTGTTAGCTAAGCTGCTTTGTGAGGGAAGCTGAGCACTATGATATTAATCCTAAATATTTTGAGAAAATACGGAGAGGGTTGTAAGTTATATGTATAAGTTAGTATAAGTTATAAGTATGCTAGGTCACTTAGTAGAAGCAGGGATGAAACTTGAAGAAACACTGTTGGGAAACACAGGAAAAGATGGATTAACAGATATTATAGATGTAGAACCTGCAGGGCTTGCTGACTGATTGGATGTGGAATAATGAGAAAAAAGAAATTGAAATAACCATGATACCTAATATTAATTTAGTGTGACATGCTAAACACCGTTCTTCACACTTTACATGTTAACTGATTTAATACTCACAATTTGATCAGTTTGACATTACTATGGTCCCCATTTTAGAGAGGAGGAAAACATAGTATAGAAACCTGAATAAACTGTAAACATTACATGTCTTGTAAGTGGCAGAGTTGGGTATCAAACTGAGGCATTTTAACTCCATGACACCTACCCTTCAAATAAATCTCACTGGTCTTACCATTATGAAGTACCTTAATTTAGGTTTTAGGTTGGGATATCTTAGTGAATGGACTGGAAGTGACACATAAGGAACAAATTGAAGAAAACATTTCAAGGACTGAATCATAGAAATTGAGGTCTGGAGTCAAAATGTCAGGCAAGAAAAGCAGAGCAACCCAGGTATATGGAAAGGGTGAGTTTCCTCTGGAGGGTGAGGGTGGGCCTTCCACCTTGATGCTCAGGAAAAGTGCTGCAACTCCAGGCCCCAGCGAGGGTGGAGCATGTTCCCAGTGTATAGGGGGAGAGCCTGGCCACCACCCCAATATTTGGAGAGGGGAGAGCATTTGCTCTGGAGAGGCAGAGTCCAAGTGGCACCTTGATGTTTGAGGAGGGTGGGGCCAAGAATAAGGTGGTCTCCCCAATGTGTGGATATGTTGAAGCACTCACCCTAGCATTTGGAGAGAAAAGGGCTGCCTTACCTTGGACCCTTTATGGTCTTAAGACTGTAATTTTATAACCAAACAATCCCCCTTTATAAAAACCAATCCTTTTCTGGTGTTTTGCAAATGTGGCAGTATTAGCAAACCAGAACATATTTTGGTACCAGAATTGGGGTTCACTGACATTCAGATAAGGGAGAAGAGCATTTTTGGTGTCTAGGTCACTGCAAAGAAGATTAAGTTTTAGATCTTGCATGGGACATTCAAGGTTGTGTCTTGTGTAGGTAGTTGTGCATGTGGAACTGAAGTTGAGCAAAAAGAACAGATCTGGAGTTATGTATGACATTTGAAATAATGTATTGGGATTTTGTTTTCCTTTAACCCATCAGTTCCTTAGAACTATGTTATTTAATTTCAAATATTTCTGATTTCCAGCTATCTTTGTTATTGATTTCTAGTTTAACTTCACTGTGGTCAGAAAATATACTTTGTGTCACTTGAATCCTTTTAAACTTGTCAAGACTTGTTTTATAGCCCAGAACATGGTCTATCTTGGTATGTTTTGTGTGTACTTCAAAGGAATGTGTATTCTGCTGTTGTTGAATTATTGTTCTACAAATATCAATTAGACAAAGCTGGTTGATGGTGTTGTTCAATTTTATATATATCTTCCCATTTTGATTTCCTCTTTCTTATTGTCTTATATTCCTTTAGGTATGCTCTTTCTTCTCTGACCATAGGACAAATAGTTCTTATTTAATTCTTGTTCTCAGTGAATCATCATTGCTGCTAATACTTTTGTGGGCAAGGCACAGGCAGTGATATCCCTGAGGAGATTCAACCTTTGTGAAAGCTTATAAGGTATGGTGGCAGTGATTAAAGCTGTGTTTAGTCTGAAACTGGAAAACTAGGCATTTAATCTGTGGCTTGGAACTCATGTTTCTTGTTAATAAAACCAACAATGATGGTGATGTTATTATTAATAATAGCAGCAGCCAGTGATATATTAGTAGTATATCATGTGCCAGTGCAGAGTATGCTATACATATATTTTGAATCCTTACCTACCTTCTGCATGTTAGATGTTCTTGTTATTCTACTTTACAAATGAAGAAGATTCAAACAGCTCATTGGCAGCAGTGCTGGGATACAAACCCAGGTCTGCCTTTTTCTTCTAGATCCCACTGCCTTGATATATAGATCTCACATAGTGATCAGCCCTGGTCTCCCACATAGGGCAATGAGAAATGCTACCACCCTCCTTGCATTGCTGCTGTTGATTTAGTAAATAAATAGATACTAGATATTCCTCCAAACCAGAGGCCATCTCTCACCATTTTAAATAATGAGTGCATTAGATATAGTGAATGCAGAGATTCCATTAAGAATAGATTTCACTCCTAGGCAAAATAACTAGTTGTACTGTTTAGAAAAATAAATGAGGGCTTAACTTTCCTCTTAAAATAAAATCACTGTGAAAGGAAATTAATCTATCATGGAAAAATTATGGGTAGAATATTTTAAGATTCTGTTACTGCATATTTGGGTTTGTACATTGCCAATACTCAGGTTGATACTTTTTAATTCATGTTTTTCCAGGACTTAGAGGAAGCACCAACACTGGATGAAGCAGTAGACCTTTGAATAATGCAGTGCCTTAGTGTGAGTTTCCTTCAACATTTACCTCTCTTTCAAATAGTTAAGAGTAGAATTATTACTTATATTTGGAACAGAATAGTTTCACTGTTTCCAGGAATGGTGGGTCAACTATACGGAAATTCATAAGCATTTTAAATTCAATAAGGTAAAAGAGAGAAGACATAATAATTTGTCTTTACCAATATTGCTTTTTAACTGTATTCATCATAAAAATTGCTACCAGTAAACAATATATGTTTCTGTGAAAAATCATCAGGTCATATATAAAAGAATTCAACATTATAGAATACTTTAGCCATGTATTAAATTATACATGCACTGAAGCATTACAAATGATCTTGCAATTTTTTGAAGAAACAGCAATCCCTACTATTGTCATATACATGTTAAAGTAATGAATAAATAATTTGCATTAATTACATGTTTATGCTTTATTACTAATTGAAACAGAGAATAAAGGAATGTGAAAGTCATTTGTCAAATTTTGTGTGACTTTTAAAATCTTAGTTTTCACTGTACTTCTTGCTTGATGTTTATGTATAGACCATTACAATCTCACATTTAATTACACACCTTAGCTCAAAAAGAACAGAAAAGAAAGTTGGATTCTTTAACTAAAGATAATTTTATATAATCACTTTTATTAAATTTAAGCCTGCTCAGAGTAGAATTTCTCCAATTTAGCACAATATGGAATAAAAAGATAGTAAGTTACATAAAGATATAGTAATGCATTTATAAGCTATTGAAAACCCCATATAATAAAATTAGCTAAAGTATAACTATGTAGTTGTGAAACTGCAACATTGATTTTGTTAGGCATTGTCAGCTCAATGAAGTTATTGTATTCGTTAGGGTTCTCTAGGGAAACAGAATCAGTGAGAGATATCTATTAATATAAGGTTTATAAAAGTGTCTCACATAACTGTGGGTATGCATGAGTCCAAATTCTGTAGGGCAGTCAGCAAACTGGCAACTTCAATGGAGATGTTCAATGAACTAAGGAAATGAACTGACAACTCTGATGAACATGTCTGATGAACTCCTCAGGAAATGAACTGGCAACTTCAATGAACTCCCTAGGAAATGCTTTGCTTGTCAGCAAAAGAAGTGAAGGTCCTCTATCTGTCTCACTTAAAAGTCTTCAATTGATTGATTGAATTAAATCCAGCCAACTGCATTCTGTTATTGTGGAAGATATGCCCTTCAGTGATTCATCAGTCACAGCTGCAGTCAATTGACTGATGATTTAATAAACCAGCCTGTTGGTTTATTAACCATCCACAAACATCCTCACAGCAATGGTTAGGCCAGTGTTTGCTTGACCAGGCAGCTGGGTACCACCACCTGCCCAAGTTGACACATGAGCCTAAGCATCACAGTCCACCCCTTGTCAACTTGGCAGTTATACACATCACCTAAAACCATACTTTATTTCTAAGTAGAGAACAATAACAGACACATATTTCACCTAACAATACTTTGTGGTGCAGTGCACACCTGGAAACACACTAAATCTCTTCAGAATAGGGTGCAAGTCCTTGGTGACATTAACTCTTAAAACTGATTTCCATTAGCTTAAATACAGGAAAATGAACAATACAGCTTATGCCATATAAGGGGATAAGACAGAGAAGAAAGCAAAGATATTTTCTTTAGAGATGAATACAAACATATTCATAACCAAAAAAGGAAATATTCATGCCATCATAGTCCTCATTTATGTAGCTTGTCATGTGGCCATAGTTCATATTTATTGCTACCTCCTTTCACTACCCATTCCAAGTTCCCTTTACCCTCAGCAGTCACTTCAGCTGGCTGTGGTTCTTTGCCTGGTGGGGTGACCCAAACCTTCATTCCTGAAGTTTCTTGGCCATTGGTAGTCCTGCCTGGATTGGGTTGTTGCAGTTTTCCATTGACTTTAATTGCAGGGCATAGTAGTACTAAAAGACACACAAGGGGGTCTCCAGTATTCCAGGAAAACTCTACTTCCATTGTGTAGTTGCAGTGCTATTTCCCCTTGATAGTCAGGATCAATTACCCCAGGCAGTATAGTAATCCCCTTCCTTGCCTGTTGATTCAGAGGCATAAGAAGACCAAAGTTGTCAGGTGGCTGTCTTAACTTCCAGTTCAATGGGATTATTGTGTTTCCTGGTGGAAGCACTCCTCCTTTTGGAACAAAGGCTTGTAGTCCAGCAGAGCTTAAGCTTGCAGGGACAGGAAGCAAAAATTTTCCTATTGGATCACTAGGAGTGATAGTGAGCGGTGCCATACCTGTTTCCACCACTTGATTCCTGGACCCATGATTCCTGCTTATGGGAGAAAGATCACCATAGACTGAACACTAATTCAGAGCATACACAGCCTCCTGGAGAACACTGACCCAGCTCTGCAAGGTATTGCCACCTAGTTGGCACTGTAATTGAGCCTTCAATAGGCCATTCCACTGTTCTACCAACCCAGCTGCTTCTGGATGATGGGGAACATGGTAAGACCAGAGAATTCCATGAGCAAGTGCCCATTCCCTCACTTCATTTGCTGTGAAGTTGGTTCCTTGGTCAGAAGCAAGGCTGTGTGGAATACCATGATGGTGGATAAGGCACTCTGTAAGTCCATGCATGGTAGTTTTGGCAGAAGCATTTCATGTAAGGAAAGCAAACCCATATTTGGAGTATGTGTGTATTCCAGTAAGAATAAATAACTGCTCCTTCCATTATGGAAGTGGTCCAATGTAATCAACCTGCCACCAGGTAGCAGTCTGATCACCTCAGGGAATGTTGCCATATCAGAGAATGAATGTGGGTCTCTGCTGTTGGCAGATTGGTCACTTAGCAGTGGCTGTGGTAAGGTCAGCCTTGGTGAGTGGAAGTCCATGTTGCTGAGCCCATGCATAACCTTCAACCCTACAACCAAGACCACTTTGTTCATGAGCCCATCAGGCCATGACAGGAGTTGCTGGGGAAAGATGTTGATTGGTATCCACCAAATAAGTCATTTTATCCACTTGGTTATTAAAATCTTCTCCTGAAGTCACCCTTTAGTGAGCATTCACATGGGACACAAATATGTTCATGTTTTTTGCCCACTCAAAAAGGTCTATCCACATACCCCTTCCCCAGAGTTCTTTGTCACCAATCTTCCAATCATGTTCCTTCCAAGTCCCTGAACATCCAGCCAAAGAATTAGCAACAGCCCTTGAATCAGCATACAAATCCACCTCTGACCAGTTCTTCTTCCAAGCAAAGTGAACAACCAGGTGCACTGCTTGAAGTTCTGCCCACTAGGAGGATTTCCCCTCACCACTGTCCTTCAAGGACATCCCAGAAAGGGGCTGCAGTGCTGCAGCTGTCCACTTTCAGGTGGTGCCTGCGTATTGTGCAGAACCATCTGTAAACCAGCCCAAGGTTTCTCTTCCTCAGTCAACTGATTATAAGGAACTCCTCAAGATGCTATGGCTATCGGCTGGGAAAGAGAAGGTAAGGTGGAAGGAGTGGGGGCCATGGGCATTTGGGTCACTTCCTCATGTAACTTATTTGTGCCTTCAGGACCTGCTTGAGATCTATCTTGTATATACCATTACCATTATGGTAACGAAGCCCACCTTGTCTGTGGTGATTTACTGCAGCCACTTGGCTTCTGCTGACTTTGGATCTG
Organism: Choloepus didactylus; assembly: GCF_015220235.1. Lineage (NCBI taxonomy): Eukaryota > Metazoa > Chordata > Mammalia > Pilosa > Megalonychidae > Choloepus > Choloepus didactylus. The sequence continues at coordinate 5,286,795 of NC_051316.1, forward strand.
ATTATCTCAATTGTGTTTAAGGAATCCAGCTCAGTGACAGCAGTTCCTACTGTAATAACTGACCTACAGAGAAGGTTGACTATAGAGCTCTTCAGGGATGATGGAGCTAGTCTCACAAATTTATTCCTCTCAGTCCTGGTAAAAGGTATGTCCTCTGGACATTCCAGGGGTGTGTGAGCAGGTCTTCCATGATAAATCCACTTGAACATTCCAATCTCTCTAAGCCTTTGAATCCCCTTCTTCACATTGTACCAGGGCAGTTCTGGCACTTCAACCTCTGGTAATGCCAGCCACATTTTGATCCATGTTTCAGCCAACCACCCAAACTGTTAATGCCCTTTCTAACCCCTCAAGCTACAACATTGAATGCAGAATCTCTACTTAGTGGGCCTATTTCAGTAAATTCAGCCTGATCCAACCTTATATTCCTTCCACAATTATCCCACACCCTTAATATCCATTCCCACACATATTCCCCTGGTTTCTGTCTCTATAAGTTGGAAAACTCATACAGTTCTTTGGGAGTATAGCATACTCTCTCACACTTTGTACCTCACCCTTCAGGGCCTGTTGGGACTTTAGTCTAGTTATAGGTCTCAAAGCAAAGACTGGTGGTGGGGGTGGGTCATGAAAGGAGTTAGAATTATCCCTCAATCCATTTACCTCAGAACATTCTGTTGCATTTTCATCCCTTAAAACAAGATTAATCTTTCCAGAATGAGGGCTGCTTCCTCAGGGGAGGTGATTACAGGATTAGCAGGCACTGAAGAATTAATCTCTTTATATGGATGTTGGATGGCATTAGCAAACTAGAACAGTTATGCATGCAGGTAACATTTTCATTGGATGTTTAATAAATCCCTTCTGATATGTGATCCTGTTTTTTTAGGCACTTACTAATGAAATACTGCCATATGTACCTTTAATTGAAAATAGCAATAGCAACTAAACACTTACTAGTTTTAGGTATTGATTATATTTTTTGCATCAGTAAGGGAATATTTATTGAGCTCATGATTATAAGTTCAAAAGAATCATTTAGTCTCAGAGATGAAAATTACTTGGAAGCCATGGATTAAACATCATTTTACAGTTGGAGGAAATGGAATGTGGATATGTTCATATATTTTGTTAATGGCAGGGACAATGACATTATGCTCTTGTCATTTACAGTAGAATCCTTTCCTAAATTTAAGGCACAGATTCTTTTGAGGAAAACTTAAAGCAATCTTCAATATTTTGGTAAGATTTTATGTCTTTAGAAAGAATCCCTAAATTTTATTTCTTTTATATTATTTTATTCCAGCTGAAGATCTGTAAGTTTTTTATCCTAAAACAATTAAAGTCTAGTAACAATTGGAATCTGGATTTCGCCAACCTGTGTGAATTAACTGATAATATTTTGTGGAAAATATTGCTTATCATTATGAAATTGAAAACCATGAAGTTATGTATGCCAGTTTGAATGTATTCTGTCCCCCAAATGCCATTATCTTTGATGTACTCTTGTGTGGGTAGATGTTATCAATGTTGATTAGATTTCTTTGAATGTTTCTTTGGAGATGTGCCCCACCCAGCTGTGGGTGATGACTCTGATTGGATAATTTCCATGGATGTGTTGCTCCACCCATTCAGGATGGGTCTAAGTTGAGTCACTGGAGTCATATAAATGAGCTGAGGGAGAGAGGGAACTCAGTGCAGCTGTGTGTGAACTTCTACAGCCAAGAGGGACACTTTGAAGAAAGCACAGGAACTGCAGATGAGAGACAGTTTGAAGATGGCTGTTGAAAGCAGACACTTGCTCCAGAGAAGCTAAGAGAGGACAAAAACTCCAAGAGTAACTAAGAGTGACATTTTTGAGGAACTGCAGCCTAGAGAGGAATGTCCTGGGAGAAAGCTGTTTTGAAACCAGAACTTTGGAGCAGATGCCAGCCACATGCCTTCCCAGCTAACTGAAGTTTTCCAGATGCCACTGGCCATCCTCCAGTGAAGGTGCCTGATTGCTGGTGTGTTACCTTGGACACTTTATTGCCTTAAGACTGTAACTGTGTAACCAAATAAACCCCCTTTTATAAAAGCCAATCCATTTCTGGTGTTCTGCATTCTGGCAGCATTAGCAAACTAGAACAGTATGTTTTAAATAATTATATAGCAGAAACTTTATTCATTTTTCATCATTCATTTTTGGTGATATTTTCCATGGAAAGTCTATATTTTCATAAGGTGTATGAAATTCTATGGAGGGTCTTTATAAGAATTCTTTTTTCCAAGACTATATATGGGATAATTTATCAGCTATTGGGAAGGCAGAGAGTGGATAGAAATGATAGAATCTACACCCTTGAACACTATACTGAGTTAACATTTATCATTATATTCTTAATCATTTTGTATATATGGTATATAAAGGCAGCATAGTTTTGCTGCTGGTTGTCTTTGACAAGGTGTTGTTCCTGGGAAACTGAGAAGGAAAATCAGTGTGGAGCATCTTCTGAAGAAGGAAGATGCACAGCACAGGAGCCCTGCCTGTGATTTTCACAGGTGCTCTTCCCTAGCATGACTTTCAGGACCTCTGAATATTGACTGTGTCTCCTTCAGACAACCATATTTGGACCAAAGGGTGCCTTCTCATTGGCCCATCTGGTTTTGTTTTCATGGTGATAGGGAAACATAGTGACACTGTTTTAGTTTGCTAATGCTGCCAGAATGCAAAACAACAGAGATGGACTGGCTTTCATAAAAGGGGGATTATTTGGTTACACAGTTACCATCTTAGGGCCATAAAGTGTCCAAGGTAACACATCAGCAATTGGGTACCTGCACTGGAGGATGACCAATGGCATCCAGAAATCCTCTGTTAGCTGGGAAGGTGTGTGGCTGGCATCTGCTCCAAAGTTCTGGTTTCAAAATGGCTTTCTCCCAGGACATTCCTCTCTAGGCTGCTGTTCCTCAAAAATGTCCCTCTTAGTTGCACTTGGGGTATTTGTCCTCTCAGCTTCTCTGGAGCAAGAGTCTGCCTTCAATGGCCATCTTCAAACTGTCTCTTATTTGCAGCTACTCTCTCAGCTTCTGTGCATTCTTCAAAATGTCCCTCTGGTCTGTAGCAAGCTCATTCCTTGTGTCTGAGCTTATATAGTGTTGAATGTGTGGGGTCACACCTCCATGGAAATTATTCAATTAGAGTCATCACCCACAGTTGGGTGGGGCACATCTCCATGGAAACACTCAAAGGATTCCAATCTAATCAGCACTAAAATATCTGCCCCACAAGACTGCATCAAGGGACATGGCTTTTTCTGGGGAAAAAAACATTCAAACTGGCACAGACACTAGTAGCTAAGTTCAAAGAGAGTTTTTCTTTGTCATAATTAGTTACAATATGAAAATCTGCCAGAACATGATCTGTCTTGTTTTAAGCATCCAAGATGAGAAACTCACAGACATAAAGTTAAAAATACACTTTTTTTGCTGTTTTCTTTTTTTAAATTCAATTTTATTGAGATATATTCACATACCATGCAGTCATACATAACATAGATTCAATTGTTCACAGTACCATTATGTAGCTGTACATTCATCAACAAAATCAATTTTTGAATATTTTCATTTCCACACATGCAAAAATAATAAGAATAAAAATGAAAATGAAAAAGAACAAATACAGTGACAAAGAACACTGGGTGCCTTTTTTTGCCCCCATTTTTCTACTCATCCATCCATACACTGGACAAAGGGGAGTGTGGTCCATATGGCTTTCCCAATCACATTGTCACCCCTCATAAGCTACATTTTATACAATTGTCTTCAAGATCAAAGGGTACTGGGTTGTAGTTTGATAGTTTCATGTATTTACTGCTAGCTATTACAATTCATTAGAACCTAAAATGGGTTGTCTATATTGTGCATAAGAGTGCCCACCAGAGTGACCTCTTGGCTCCTTTTGGAATCTCTCTGCCACTGAAGCCTTTTTCATTCCCTTTCACATCCCCCTTTTTGTCAAGTTGTTCACTATCCCAAGATGCTGGGTCTAGATTCCTCCCTGGGAGTCATGTTCCATGTTGCCAGGGAAATTTACTCCCCTGGGTGTCAGATCCCACATAGGGGGGAAGGCAGTGATTTCACCTGCCAAGATGGCTTAACCAGAGAGAGAGGGTCACATCTGAGCAACAAAGAGGCATTTGGGAGGAGGATCTAAGGCACAATTATAAGGAAGCCTAGCCTCTCCTTTGTAGCAACAGTCTTCCCAAGGGCAAGTCCTGTGGTAGAGTACTCAGCCCATCAAACCACCAGTCCCCTATGTCTGTGAGCACATTAGCAACCACCGAGGTGGGGAAGCCCAATGTGCCTGTATTCTCCACCAGCTTCTCAGGAGGTTCTGCATACTTTTTTCATTGTTTATGTTAATTGAACCTTTTTTTAAAATTAACTATAACTATGTAAAAAATTAAATTAAAAACATACAATGAAAAACATTTCAAGGGCACCAATTGAACCCCACAAGAATCAGATCCCCACAGACCACAAAGACAAGGTTGGGGAGAACTGACTTCAGGGGAAAAGGTGACTTGCAGATGCCATCTTCTGGTTAGTTAGAGAAGGTGTACACCACCAAGCTTTAGATCTGACAAGTTAGAGGTTGGTATTTTTTTATATCCTGAAAGAACCCTATCAAGTAAAGCAAATGCCAAGAGGCCAAAAACAACAGAAAATCTTAAAGCATATGATAAAACCAGATGACATGGAGAACCCAAACCCAAACACCCAAATCAAAAGATCAGAAGAGACACAGTTCTTAGTGCAATTAATCAAAGAACTACAAACAATGAGAGCATGGTACAGGAAATAAAGGACATAAAGAAGAGCATGGCAAAGGATATAAAGGACATAAAGAAGACCCTGGAAGAGCACAAAGAAGAAATCGCAACAGCAAATAAAAAAATAGAAGATCTTATGGAAATAAAAGAAACTTTTGTCCAAATTAAAAAGACTTTGGATACTCATAATACAAGATTAGAGGAAGTTGAACCAGAACTCAGCATCCTTGAGGATCAAGAACAGAATATGAAAGAACAAAAGAAAGAATGGGGAAAAAATAAAAAAAAATTGAAATGAACCTCAGGGATATGATAGATAAAATGAAACATCCAAATTTAAGACTCATGTCCCAGAAAGGGAAAAGAAGGTTAAAGGTCTAGAAAGAGTATTCAAATAAATTGTTAGGGAAAACTTCCCAAACCTTCTACACAATATAAATACACAAAGCATAAATGCCCACCAAACTCCAAATAGAATAAATCCAAATAAACCCACTCCAAGACATATTCTGATCAGACTGTCAAATACTGAAGAGAAGGAGCAAGTTCTGAAAGCAGCAAGAGAAAAGCAATTCACCACATACAAAGGAAACAGCATAAGACTATGTAGTGACTACTCAGCAGCCACCATGGAGGCAGGAAGGTAGTGGCATGACATATTTAAAAGACTGAGAGAGAAAAATTTCCAACCAAGAATACTTTATCCAGCAAAGCTCTCCTTCAAATTTGAGGGAGAGCTTAAATTTTTCACAAACAAATGCTGAGAGATTTTGCTAATAAAAGACCTGACCTACTTCAGATACTAAAGGGAGCCCTACTGACAGAGAAACAAAGACAGGAGAGAGAGATATAGAGAAATTTCACAGACATATATAGAACATTACATCCCAACTCACCAGGACACAATTCTTCTCTAGTGATCATGGCTCTTTCTCCAGAATAGACCATATACTGAGTCATAAAACAAACCTCAATAAATTAAAAAAAAAATGAATTAATTCAAACCACCTTCTCTGACCACAATGGAATACAAATAGAATTAAATAAACATCAGAGACAGGAAATTCACAAACAACTGGAAGGTAAAAATGAGGGGTAGATGAAAACATTCCCAGATAATCAAAAGCTTAGGGACTTCATCACCAGTAGATCAATCCTATGAGAAATCCTAAAGGGAATTAAGCAGGCTGAAATGAAGGGACACTAAACAATTGACTGAAACTACATGAAGAAATAAAGATTTCCAGTAAAGATCACATGGTAAATACAAATACCAGTGTTACTGTATTTTTGATTTGTAACTCCACTATTTACTTCCTACAGGATCTAAAATACATAAACTGTAATGACAAATCAGTGGTTTTGGACTCAGTGAAAAATATGTAATTTTTGACAAGAACTACACAAAGGTTTGGGAATGGAGGAGTACAGGAACATAGTTTTTGTGTCCTATTGAACTTATGTTGGTATCAAAGAAAAATAAGATTGTTTTAGATTTAAGAGGTTAAATTTAAGCCCCATGGTAAACACAAAGAAAGTATCAGAGAATATGACCATAGAGATGAAAAGTAGAGTGTGGGTTATGAGAAGTGGGGGAACGGGCAATGGGGAGTTAAGAAATGAGTGTAGGGTTTCTGTTTGGGGTAAAGGGAAATTTCTAGTAGTGGATGGTGGAAAGGTAATAGCATTACAACATTCTAAATGTGATTAATCCCACTAATGCAATGCTCAGTAGGGGTTGGAGTGTGAAGATTTAGGCTGTATATATGTTTCCACAATTGAAAAAGAAAAAGAAAAAGAAAAAGACAGTCTAAGTAGATAATGACAATTAAATGCCAAGGATGATCCTGGATGGGATCTGAGGATGGAGGAGAGGAGGCATAAGAAAAAAAAAAAAAAAGGAACTATAGAATGTAAGCTTTGTATCAATGTTGAATTTCTTGAACTTCTTAGCTGTGCTTAATGGGATTGCATAAAAGAATGTTCATGCTCATCGGAATTGTAAATGTAGATTATATTGTCTGTTCAAGTATGTGTGCAGCCTGCTCTCATATGTTCAGAAGACAGAGCAATAGATGATGGCTGATAGGGAGAGAGGGAGGGAGGGAGGGAGAGATATGGTGGTGTGACAGGATGTTAAAGTTTGTGGATTGGGGTATTGGGGAGGGGGGTCAGGGTATGCTGGAGTTCTGTATATGGGTTTTGTTTTGTTTTTGCAACTGTTCCTCTAAGTTTGAATTTATTTCAAAATAAAATTTAAAAAAATTTCAAACAAACCATAACAAGGCGTAAGAAAAAGGGAACTAAGCTAAAATAACTACTTTACTTCCAGCACATTCCTTCTCTATCCCAAGAAAATAACGTAATATAGCAACATTTCTGTGAACTTGTTCCTACCATACCCACCAGAAATAACATGAAATATCACTCTCGCTCAGGTTTCAATTGTTAATTTGAAAATTTTACCTCCTTCTACAAAGGGCTAAAGTTGGAATTGAGCAACACTTTGATGAAGGGATATCATAAGTTGTGGAATACAGTCTTAACATTATCAGAGGTTGTGATTCTGGAGGACCCATGCCTCTTAGCAGACCTTCCAGACCATTTCTTATACAGAAAGAAACATCACCTAGAGGTGCTGAAATTTTTTTAGGAGTTGATCTCATTTGGGACAAAAAGAGATTATCAAGCCAATCTGTGTTTAGAAAATAAATCTTGTCTTTATAAATTTTGTCTTCCAAGTGGTTAGTCCTGCTCATAAGCTTACATACCCACATGGCCTTCTCTGCTTTCTTAATGTTTTGTTGTTGATTTTGTTTGTTTTGTTTTAAGTGAGCACATGAGAAATGTAGCCAACAATGATTAAACACTATTCTGACAGGTATTGTGCTTTGCCCTTCACATTCAATTTCCTATCCACTTTTCAAAACAGTCTTATTCATTGTATTATCAATCTCATCTTAAATCACATAGTGAATTTATGATATATAAGGGAATTGAACCCAAATCTGTCTGCTTCCATAGCCAGAATATATGACATCTTTTAACATCTTTATTCTATTTTCCAAAGGAATTAAAAGTTTTGCTAAAGCTTTTATGCAGAAACCAGCTTGAATATAAATAGATCTCAGTGTGTTGTGGTTAAGAGATTAGATCTGGCTATATATGTGGAAAATTTTCATTTGGGAGTTAAATAAAATATATAAAGATCCTTTTGAGTCTCAATCACTCAATGATGCAGAAGTATATGAATTTATTTTATTAATACTGATGTTTAAGTTTAAATTTGGAAAAATTTTGTAAAGGTTACAGTTTTTATTCCTTATCTTTGGTCTATAGAAAAATAGGTCTATTTCTCTTGTGGGTCAAAATAAACACTTATCTTTTTCTGATTACATAGATTACTTCTTTACTCATTTTCTCAAATGCATTCAAACTAAGTTGGAATAAAGTTCTACTTTAGTAACTCATATACAGGTTTTACATTTGTGACTATGTGTGGAATATAAATTTGATTTAAACATCCTGATTTGCAACAATTCTATTGATGCATTATTTATTTTGCAATAAATGATTAAAATGTTTAATTTGTTGTTCCAGAAACACTTGTATCATGATGGTAAATTATATAGATATTTATATATCTATATCTATAAATGTGTATATTGGACTGGATTTATTGTTGTGTATATTAAACACATATGATACCAAAGTTCATGTTGGAAGATAAATTTAATGAGAATTTTAGTAAATTTTACTTTATTCCTATTTGATTAATATGATTTTAAAAATATTTACATATCCTTTTTAAACCCCTTTCCTTTCCTCCTCACTTTTAGATAGATCATTTTATCTCTCTATAATTGGTGTGGCACAACTTACAGTATAATTGAGTAGATGGCTGAAGTGTAGTGGTAGCCAAAGTATAGAAAATTAAAGACTGGGTATGAGATGAATCAACTATGTGGATCTTGAAATCACTAAGAATGATGAGAAAAGCAGTAATAAGGAGAAAGTGAGTAAGTTGTGTTCATTAACTAAGTGAAAGAGTAACAAGGAGTGTGACTACAACAAGGAAGTGTTGTGGTTGACACAGAAGTAAGGCTATGAAGCATATTTATACCAGAACTCATCCATTCTTTATCTGAAATTCAAATTTGCCTGTGTGTCCTATATTTTTGTTTGCTAAATCTAACTACCCTACACTGGAGACATTGTTTCATTGCAGCAGAAGTAGGAAGTGGTCTTGAAGCTGTCAGGAGGAGCTAGGAAGGTACTAAACTGCCTCAGTCCAACAGTATGAGAGTAATTACAAGAAAAATTAACCACTTGAGGAGGAAGAAAAAGAAGCAGACAAGGTCCACAAGGGAGGGTCAGGTGGTAGAGAAAGTTGTTGAAGGGAATATTCAAAGAGGAAATTATGGATATAAGGGAATTACTGATGATAGTACATGAGTTCCAGAAGACACAGTGAAGGGGCTTAGTGGAGCCATACAGGTTGACTAATATGGTAATGATGGCTGGTTACATTAGAACTGTATAGCTTAGCTAAAGAAAAAGATAAACAGGGAGGTCTGGCCTGATGGAACTAGTTCTTAGGGCTATTTTTGTAATCTAAATAACCTTAATTCTTGAGTTTACTCTTTTAGGCAGTTAATGGCAAGGAGATAGAGATTTTGGCATGTTTATGGTGGTAAAAGGTGTGGACATTGGTGGTCTCACAAGACGCTCTAATGCCTTTAATCTATTTTTCTAAGGCCATGTGAAGAGGAACTGGGCAGTCTTATCAGGAGCAAGATATCCTATGGGCTCCACTTTCAGTCTTTGCCTAAGGCAGTTGGAAGAGAGTAAAGATGATCCTATTAATTGCATATACGGCAGAGAAGGCAAAACAAATCTCTGCAAAAAATAATGTCATCTTGCAATGGAATTTATTTAAAAATTATCCATGTCATTAAAAATGAATGTCTAGCTCTATGTAACACCATAGAACCAAATTAATTCTAAGTGGATAAAAATCTAAATTTTAAAAACAAAAGTCATACTTGTAAAAGAAAATATAAGAAAATATCTCTATGAGTGCAAAAAAGAGAATGAGCATTTAAGTAAATGCACAAAACCTTAATCTGATAAGAAAAAAAGTGCTCCATCTGACATTAAAATTAAAAACTATAGCACAAAAAGATTAGAAGATATTTAAAATGTATATAACCAGTGAAGGATAAATATAATGAATTCAATATAAAAGAACTCCTACAACTCATAAGAAAAACATGAAAGAGAGAGTTGAAAAAGAGGCAAAGAATATGAGCAGTTAACAGAAGATAAGGTTTAGCATTCCCCCCCAAAAAAAACTGTGAAAAGATATTTAACTTCATTTTTAATCAAGGAAATGAGAATTAAATAATTAGATATTATTCAACACCCTTCATTTTTATAAAATTTATAAGAATAAGTGATGCCAAAGAATTGCCAAAGATGTGAGGTAATGGAAACTCTCATCTTGTGCTGGTGGGACTGTAAGTTGGTAAAATCAAGTGAAGTTCAAGATGTGTATTCCTTATCATCTGTAATTCAACTGGAGAAAATTGTGGAACATTCATACAATGAAATACTCTACAGCAATAAAAAACTGAACAGTGAATATATATATATGTGAGTGTGTGTGTATATATATATGAAGGTATTTTGACATGTATGTATCTCAAAAACAAATTGTTAAAATGCAACAAAATAAGTTGGAGGATGACACAACTGTCTTGATGTCATACATGTAAAGTTTATGCAGTAAAGATATCTAGTGATTTCAAATATGTCTGCAATGCTTAATTTCTCTAAAATAAATTAAATCTAAAGCAAGTCTGGGAAAATTATTAACATTTTATCATTCAAGAAATCATTCCCCTGATCAATCAGTCAATGATTTTAAATATCAACATTTTCCTATCAAAACTCAAATTTATATCTCTGGCTATATATACACTTTTGCTATAAATTAAAATTTGTTTTTAGATCACTCCTCTGAGCTCCTAACTCTAATCAAATGTCTCATAGACATCTCAAATTCAATGTGTACATAGCCAAACTCCTGATCTCCTTTCTCCTAGAGTCCCTTTGCCTGTCCTCATTTTCCTTCCAGTTTCTCAGAACACAATTTTTCGAAAAATCCTTGTCTCTTCTTTTATTTCTCATACTACATCCAGTTTGTGAGGCAAAATTATTTGTCTTCTTTTAAAATTCTTCTAGAGTGTGACCTTACCTCCTGCATGTCCTACAAATCCTGTACAATCTACAATCATCTCTCCATTACTGAAGAAGCCCATTAACTGGCCTCCCTGCTTCTGCCCTTTATGCTGTCAGTCTGCTCTGAACACCACAGTCAGAGTGAGCCTATGGGGGTGGGGGATTAGATTATTGTTCTCTTCTGCTCAAAACCTTCCAAGAGGTTTCAATCCACTCAGGCTGAAAGACTACAGGGCTCTACTGCTCTCTGCCCTCCTACACACTCTTTCTTTCCTTTTTGGCCTCATTTCCTACTTTCTAACCCCTGCTCACTTGCTCTGTCCATAAAGTCACTCTCCCACTTCAGGGACATTCCACTTGCTCTTTTATTTGCTCAGAATGTTCTCATTCAGGTATCCTTTACCCCACTGTATGAATATTGTCTTCTTAACATGTCCTTCCATGACTATCCTATTTAAAACTGCACTACCTCCTCTTCCCAGCATTCTCTAGCCACTTTCTCTGCTTTATTTTTCTTCATCATGCTTTCCACCACCTGGTATGCTATATATTTAAACTTTAACTTTTTTTGTTGTCTGTAATCCTTAGTCGGTATATAAACCCCACAGTGACAATGTTCTTCATCTGTTTTGTTCTTTAATATGTCCTCATCAGAGGCGGGGCAAGATGGCAGACTGGTGAGCTGTATGTTTTAGTTATTCCTCCAGGAAAGTAGGTAGAAAGCCAGGAACTGCGTGGACTGGACACCACAGAGGAATCTGACTTTGGGCATACTTCATACAACACTCATGAAAATGTGGAACTGCTGAGTTCAGTGAAATCTGTAAGTTTTTGCAGCCAGGGGACCCGCGCCCCTCCCTGCCAGGCTCAGTCCCATGGGAGGAGGGGCTGTCAGCTCCGGGAAGGAGAAGGGAGAACTGCAGTGGCAGCCCTTATCGGAAACTCATTCTACTGATCCAAACTCCAACCATAGATAGACTGAGACCAGACACCAGAGAATCTGAGAGCAGCCAGCCCAGCAGAGAGGAGACAGGCATAGAGAAAAAAAACAACACGAAAAACTCCAAAATAAAAGCGGAGGATTTTTGGAGTTCTGGTGAACATAGAAAGGGGAAGGGTCCTAAGGCGCATATGCAAATCCCGAAGAAAAGCTGATCTCTCTGCCCTGTGGACCTTTCCTTAATGGCCCTGGTTGCTTTGTCTCTTAGCATTTCAATAACCCATTAGATCTATAAGGAGGGCCCTTTTTTTTTTTTTTTTAATCCTTTTTTCTTTTTCTAAAACAATTACTCTAAGAAGCCCAATACAGAAAGCTTCAAAGACTTGCAATTTGGGCAGGTCAAGTCAAGAGCAGAACTAGGAGAGCTCTGAGACAAAACGCAATAATCCAGTGGCTGAGAAAATTCACTAAACACCACAACTTCCCAAGAAAAGGGGGGTGTCCGCTCACAGCCATCATCCTGGTAGACAGGAAACACTCCTGCCCATCGCCAGCCCCATAGCCCAGAACTGCCCCAGACAACCCAGTGTGATGGAAGTGCTTCAAATAACAGGCACACACCACAAAACTGGGCGTGGACAATAGCCTTCCCTGCAACCTCAGCTGATTGTCCCAGAGTTGGGAAGGTAGAGCAGTGTGAATTAACAAAGCCTCATTCAGCCATCATTTCAGCAGACTGGGAGCCTCCCTACACAGCCCACCAGCCCAGAACTGCCCTGGGGGGACGGCACTCACCTGTGACATAGCACAGTCATCCCTCAACAGAGGAACCGGGGTGCACGGCCTGGAAGAGGGGCCCACTTCCAAGTCTCAGGAGCCATACGCCAATACCAAGGACTTGTGGGTCAGTGGCAGAGACAATCTGTGGTAGGACTGAACTGAAGGATTAGACTATTGCAGCAGCTTTAAAACTCTAGGATCACCAGGGAGATTTGATTGTTAGAGCCACCCCCCCCGACTGCCCAGAAACACGCCCCATATACAGGGCAGGCAACACCAACTACACACGCAAGCTTGGTACACTAATTGGACCCCACAAGACTCACTCCCCCACTCACCAAAAAGGCTAAGCAGGGGAGAACTGGATTGTGGAGAACAGGTGGCTCGTGGACGCCACCTGCTGGTTAGTTAGAGAAATTGTACTCCATGAAGCTGTAGATCTGATAAATTAGAGATAAGGACTTCAATTGGTCTACAAATCCTAAAAGAACCCTATCAAGCTCAGCAAATGCCACGAGGCCAAAAACAACAGAAAATTATAAAGCATAAGAAAAAACCAGACAATATGGATAACCCAAGCCCAAGCACCCAAATCAAAAGACCAGAAGAGACACAGCACCTAGAGCAGCTACTCAAAGAACTAAAGATGAACAATGAGACCATAGTACGGGAGACAAAGGAAATCAAGAAGACCCTAGAAGAGCATACAGAAGACATTGCAAGACTAAATAAAAAAATGGATGATCTTATGGAAATTAGAGAAACTGTTGACCTAATTAAAAAGATTCTGGACACTCATAGTACAAGACTAGAGGAAGTTGAACAACGAATCAGTGACCTCGAAGATGACAGAATGGAAAATGAAAGCATAAAAGAAAGAATGGGGAGAAAAATTGAAAAAACTGAAATGGACCTCAGGGATATGATAGATAATATGAAACGTCCAAATATAAGACTCATTGGTGTCCCAGAAGGGGAAGAAAAGGGTAAAGGTATAGGAAGAGTATTCAAAGAAATTGTTGGGGAAAACTTCCCAAATCTTCTAAACAACATAAATACACAAATCATAAATGCTCAGCGAACCCCAAATAGAATAAATCCAAATAAACCCACTCTGGGACATATACTGATCACACTGTCAAACACAGAAGAGAAGAAGCAAGTTCTGAAAGCAGCAAGAGAAAAGCAATTCACCACATACAAAGGAAACAGCATAAGACTAAGTAGTGACTACTCAGCAGCCACCATGGAGGCGAGAAGGCAGTGGCACGATATATTTAAAATTCTGAGTGAGAAAAATTTCCAGCCAAGAATACTTTATCCAGCAAAGCTCTCCTTCAAATTTGAGGGAGAGCTTAAATTTTTCACAGACAAACAAATGCTGAGAGAATTTGCTAACAAGAGACCTGCCCTACTGGAGATACTCAAGGGAGCCCTACAGACAGAGAAACAAAGAAAGGACAGAGAGACTTGGAGAAAGGTTCAGTACTAAAGAGATTCGGTATGGGTACAATAAAGGATATTAATAGACAGAGGGGAAAAATATGACAAACATAAACCAAAGGATAAGATGGCTGATTCAAGAAATGCCTTCATGGTTATAACGTTGAATGTAAATGGATTAAACTCCCCAATTAAAAGATATAGATTCGCAGAATGGATCAAAAAAAATGAACCATCAATATGTTGCATACAAGAGACTCATCTTAGACACAGGGACACAAAGAAACTGAAAGTGAAAGGGTGGAAAAAAATATTTCATGCAAGCTACAGCCAAAAGAAAGCAGGTGTAGCAATATTAATCTCAGAAAAAATAGACTTCAAATGCAGGGATGTTTTGAGAGACAAAGAAGGCCACTACATACTAATAAAAGGGGCAATTCAGCAAGAAGAAATAACAATCGTAAATGTCTATGCACCCAATCAAGGTGCCACAAAATACATGAGAGAAACACTCGCAAAACTAAAGGAAGCAATTGATGTTTCCACAATAATTGTGGGAGACTTCAACACATCACTCTCTCCTATAGATAGATCAACCAGACAGAAGACCAATAAGGAAATTGAAAACCTAAACAATCTGATAGGTGAATTAGATTTAAGAGACATATACAGGACATTACATCCCAAATCACCAGGATGCACATACTTTTCTAGTGCTCATGGAACTTTCTCCAGAATAGATCATATGCTGGGACATAAAACAAGCCTCAATAAATTTAAAAAGATTGAAATTATTCAAAGCACATTCTCTGACCACAATGGAATACAATTAGAAGTCAATAACCATCAGAGACTTAGAAAATTCACAAATACATGGAGGTTAAACAACACACTCCTAAACAATCAGTGGGTTAAAGAAGAAATAGCAAGAGAAATTGCTAAATATATAGAGACAAATGAAAATGAGGGCACAACATACCAAAACCTATGGGATGCAGCAAAAGCAGTGCTAAGGGGGAAATTTGTAGCACTAAACGCATATATTAAAAAGGAAGAAAGAGCCAAAATCAAAGAACTAATGGATCAACTGAAGAAGCTAGAAAATGAACAGCAAACCAATCCTAAACCAAGTACAAGAAAAGAAATAACAAGGATTAAAGCAGAAATAAATGACATAGAGAACAAAAAAACAATAGAGAGGATAAATATCACCAAAAGTTGGTTCTTTGAGAAGATCAACAAGATTGACAAGCCCCTAGCTAGACTGACAAAATCAAAAAGAGAGAAGACTGGTGGAGTTGGGTTTCTAACTGGAAGGTGTTGGGCCATTCCTATGGGATTCCTCTGATTCTGAGGTGAAATCACACTGGGCAGCCACTCCCCATTGCACCCTGCAACCTCCTGCCACCCTCTGAGTCCTCCCACTGCACACCCTTGTGCAGGCCAAGGCCAGGTGGGAAGTGCATCCTCAGGGCCCGCAGGATGTCACAGAAGTGCACACATCACAGCTGGATAAGTTAATAAAGTTCAAAGATCTCAAATCAATAAAGTAGCTTCACAATTTGAGGAGGTTTATCAAAAAAAGAAGACTGAATCCAAAGTTACCAGGAGGAAGCATACAAGATTAGAAGATAGATAAAAGAAATACAGCATAGAAAAACAATTAAGAGAATGTGTGAAATTAGAAT
Organism: Choloepus didactylus; assembly: GCF_015220235.1. Classification (NCBI taxonomy): domain Eukaryota; kingdom Metazoa; phylum Chordata; class Mammalia; order Pilosa; family Megalonychidae; genus Choloepus; species Choloepus didactylus. Next base: position 5,302,703 of record NC_051316.1, read on the forward strand.
TTAGTTTTTCAAAAGATCATTGAAATTAAGAAGTCATTAGTTATACAGCACCCACCCTCAAAAATGAGAAAAGACCCCAATAACTAAAATAAAATATGAAAACAGTGACTTACATTCTGACCTTACAAAAATGAAAGGATTATAAAAGAAAACAGGCTGGAAGGAAGTAAATCACATGGTGGAACTGTAGCCTATAGCATCCTTTGGGATTTGCTCTATACCTGCTCATTGAATTTTTTAATCACATTTTTTGTTGTGGTTGTTCACATACCATACAATTAACCAAAGATCCAAAGTGTACAGTTGCCCCTGATACCATCAAAAGTCTGTGCATCATCACCACAATTAATATTTTCAATTTTTAGAATTATCATTACTCCAGAAAAGAAGTAGAAGAAAAAAAGGAAACTCAAATCCTCCCATATCCCTAACCACCTCTCTTGATTGGTGATTCATAGTATTAGCATAGTACATTTGTTACTATTTATGAAAGAATGTTAAAATACTATGAGCTGCAGTATATAGTTTGTAATAGGTATAATTTTTCCCTATATAACCCTCTATTATTAACTTCTAATTAAGTGTCATACATTTGTTCTGGTTCATGAAAGAGATTTCTAATATTTGTACAGTTAATCACAGACATTGCCCACCACAAGTTTCACTTTTTTATACATTCCCATCTTTTAACCTCCAGCTTTGCTTATGGTGGCATACATGACTCCGAGCTTCCCCTTTTCACCAGATTCACACACCATTCTGCACTGTTAGTTATTCTTACAATATGCTACTCTCACCTCTGTTCATTTCCAAACTAAGTTCAACCCAGTAGAACATTCTGCTCATAATAAGCAACTGCCCCCCATTCTTTGCCCTCCTTCTATAGCCTGGTAACTTATATTTCATGCCTATTAGTTTATATATTATAATTAGTTCCTATCAGTGAGACCCTGCAATATTTGTTCTTATGTGTCTGACTTATTTCACTCAGTATATTGCCCTCAAGTTTTCTTCTCAACACATGTTTTTAAGATGGTTTTGTTTACACACCATACCTTCCATCCTAAGTAAAAAATTGATGGTTCCCTGTATAGTCACTTATTTATGTATTCACCACTCTCACCACTATCTATGTAAGGACTTCTCTATTCCACAAAGCAGGAAGAAGAGTCAAAGAAGGTAGAGAGGCAAAAGAAAACAGAAAGAGAAAAAAATGACAGCTAGGAAGCAGCCAAAGGAAAGATAACATTAAATGAAAGTAGAATAAAGAGTCAGATAACATTGCCAATGTCAAGTCCCATACCCCTCCTTTATGCCCCCTCTTATATGCATTTACCTTGATATATTGTCTTTGTTACATTAAAGGCAGTATAATACAATGTTTCTGTTCATTATAGTCTCCAGTTTACAATGATTGCATTTTCCCCAATACCTCCCTATTTTTAACACCTTGCAAAGTTGACATTCATTTGTTCTCCCTCATGAAAAAAACATATTTCTACCTTTTATTACAATCATTGAGCACCCTAGGTTTCACTGAGTTATGTAGTCCCAGTTTTTATCTTTCTTCTTTCCATCTGGTGCCCCACATGCTCCTAACCTTCCTCATTCAACCATATTCATAGTTATCTTTTTTCAGTGTACTTACATTGCTGTGCTACCATCACCCAAAATTGTGTTCCAAACCTCTCATTCCCGTCTTTTCCTATCTGTCTGTAGTTCTCCCTTCAGTATTTCCTTAGATAAGTTATCTTGTTCACAAACTCTCACTCTGTTTGTCAGAGAGTATTTTGGACTCTCCCACATATTTGAAGGATGGTTTTGTCAGATATAGGATTCTTGGTTGGCAGTTTTCCCTCCCACAATTCTACACAGGAAGCTCTGGAGATCCAGACCAAACTTCAGAGGTGGTGCTCCAGGGCAGGATTGGAGCATGGGCATGGCCCTGACCCTGGCACCTGGACCTCTCTGACTGCAGCTGTGAAGGCAGATGTGCCTGGAGCAAGTGCTCAGTTCCAGAAATGGCTTGCAGGGAGCAGCAAGTCCAGGAGCCCATGGTGAGATCCTGTGGAGGCAGGAGTGTGTGCCAAGTATAGGGGTGCTGGGCAGGTGGGGTCCCACTTGGCATGTATGCCCAGCAGGTTTCCTCCACTCTGTTCCCCTCCCTAAACACAGACCTGGAAATGCCAGCATCCAAATCAAAGCCAGGGGAACCCCAGATGAATCTGTTTCAGATCTTAAATTCTGGGTTCCAGGCCAGAGTGCCCATGTGCAGTGTTGGCCTCCAACTTTGCCTCCCCATGCCCCCTCCAGCCTCTCCCTATTATGGTGGGTAGGTGTCTCCACTGGAAGAAACAGGGGTCCTGAGGAGCCCTCCCCACAGTGGAAGTTCTAGAAGCTTCACTCCTTGGAGAAGGGGAGACTGGTTTTCATCCCCTTTTCTGAAGTTCAGAGCCTCCTTCAGTCAATGGGGTGCAGGGAGCAGCACAGTGGTCCTGGGCCTGCACTGAAGGACCAGAGTCAGTGTCTGGAGAAAGGTAGACCAGTAAAACCTGGGAGGTGGGGGCCTGGAGATTAGAGTGAGCCTCCCTGGTGAGGGCAGCTTGGAAAGGGAAAGAAAAGCAGCAACTGGGCCTGGCAAGAAACCGCTCAGGAAATCCAAGGGCAATGTGCAGGGACAGCCATGATGGAGAGAAAGTCAGAGCAGGCCCCTGGATCAGCAGGACAGTCAGGGTCCTCCATTTGCCTTCTTTGGAAACATACATTCTTGCAGAACTTTGGAATGCAATTTGGTGGTGTGGATGAAAAATTTTATGTCCATATCCCACACCAATTTAATTACAGTTCTAGAAGTCCATCCTGTGGAAATAATAGTTCAATTGTGAACAGAGGTGTTCTTTTTGAAAAGGCAAAGGAGGCGGGGCAAGATGGCAGACTGGTGAGCTGTATGTTTTAGTTACTCCTCCAGGAAAGTAGGTAGAAAGCCAGGAACTGCGTGGACTGGACACCACAGAGCAATCTAACTTTGGGCATACTTCATACAACACTCATGAAAACGTGGAACTGCTGAGATCAGCGAAATCTGTAAGTTTTTGCGGCCAGGGGACCCGCGCCCCTCCCTGCCAGGCTCAGTCCGGGGGGAGGAGGGGCTGTCAGCTCTGGGAAGGAGAAGGGAGAACTGCAGTGGCAGCCCTTATCGGAAACTCATTCTACTGATGCAAACTCCAACCATAGATAGACTGAGACCAGACACCAGAGAATCTGAGAGCAGCCAGCCCAGCAGAGAGGAGACAGGCATAGGAAAAAACAACACGAAAAACTCCAAAATAAAAGCGGAGGATTTTTGGAGTTCTGGTGAACATAGAAAGGGGAAGGGCCCTGAGGCGCATATGCAAATCCCGAAGAAAAGCTGATCTCTCTGCCCTGTGGACCTTTCCTTAATGGCCCTGGTTGCTTTGTCTCTTAGCATTTCAATAACCCATTAGATCTCTGAGGAGGGCCCGTTTTTTTGTTTGTTTGTTTGTTTGTTTTTGTTTTGTTTTGTTTTGTTTTTTTAATCCTTTTTTCTTTTTCTAAAACAATTACTCTAAGAAGCCCAATACAGAAAGCTTCAAAGACTTGCTATTTGGGCAGGTCAAGTCAAGAGCAGAACTAGGAGAGCTCTGAGACAAAACGCAATAATCCAGTGGCTGAGAAAATTCACTAAACACCACAACTTCCCAAGAAAATGGGGGTGTCCACACACAGCCATCATCCTGGTGGACAGGAAACACTCCTGCCCATTGCCAGCCCCATAGCCCAGAACTGCCCCAGACAACCCAGTGTGACGGAAGTGCTTCAAATAACAGGCACACACCACAAAACTGGGCGTGGACATTAGCCTTCCCTGCAACCTCAGCTGATTGTCCCAGAGTTGGGAAGGTAGAGCAGTGTGAATTAACAAAGCCCCACTCAGCCATCATTTCAGCAGACTGGGAGCCTCCCTACATGGCCCAGCAGCCCAGAACTGCCCTGGGGGGACGGCACTCACCTGTGACATAGCACAGTCATCCCTCAACAGAGGACCCGGGGTGCACGGCCTGGAAGAGGGGCCCATTTGCAAGTCTCAGGAGCCATACGCCAATACCAAGGACTTGTGGGTCAGTGGCAGAGACAAACTGTGGCAAGACTGAACTGAAGGATTAGACTATTGTAGCAGCTTTAAAACTCTAGGATCACCAGGGAGATTTGATTGTTAGAGCCACCCCCCCCCTCCCTGACTGCCCAGAAACACGCCCCATATACAGGGCAGGCAACACAAACTACACACGCAAGCTTGGTACACCAATTGGACCCCACAAGACTCACTCCCCCACTCACCAAAAAGGCTAAGCAGGGGAGAACTGGCTTGTGGAGAACAGGTGGCTCGTGGACGCCACCTGTTGGTTAGTTAGAGAAAGTGTACTCCACGAAGCTGTAGATCTGATAAATTAGAGATAAGGACTTCAATTGGTCTACAAATCCTAAAAGAACCCTATCAAGTTCAGCAAATGCCACGAGGCCAAAAACAACAGAAAATTATAAAGCATATGAAAAAACCAGACGATATGGATAACCCAAGCCCAAGCACCCAAATCAAAAGACCAGAAGAGACACAGCACCTAGAGCAACTACTCAAAGAACTAAAGATGAACAATGAGACCATAGTACGGGAGATAAAGGAAATCAAGAAGACCCTAGAAGAGCATAAAGAAGACATTGCAAGACTAAATAAAAAAATGGATGATCTTATGGAAATTAAAGAAACTGTTGACCGAATTAAAAAGATTCTGGACACTCATAGTACAAGACTAGAGGAAGTTGAACAACGAATCGGTGACCTAGAAGATTACAGAATGGAAAATGAAAGCATAAAAGAAAGAATGGGGAAAAAAATTGAAAAATTTGAAATGGACCTCAGGGATATGATAGATAATATGAAACGTCCAAATATAAGACTCATTGGTCTCCCAGAAGGGGAAGAAAAGGGTAAAGGTCTAGGAAGAGTATTCAAAGAAATTGTTGGGGAAAACTTCCCAAATCTTCTAAACAACATAAATACACAAATCATAAATGCTCAGCAAACTCCAAATAGAATAAATCCAAATAAACCCACTCCGAGACATATACTGATCACACTATCAAACACAGAAGAGAAGGAGCAAGTTCTGAAAGCAGCAAGAGAAAAGCAATTCACCACATACAAAGGAAACAGCATAAGACTAAGTAGTGACTACTCAGCAGCCACCATGGAGGCAAGAAGGCAGTGGCACGATATATTTAAAATTCTGAGTGAGAAAAATTTCCAGCCAAGAATACTTTATCCAGCAAAGCTCTCCTTCAAATTTGAGGGAGAGCTTAAATTTTTCACAGACAAACAAATGCTGAGAGAATTTGCTAACAAGAGACCTGCCCTACTGGAGATACTCAAGAGAGCCCTACAGACAGAGAAACAAAGAAAGGACAGAGAGACTTGGAGAAAGGTTCAGTACTAAAGAGATTCGGTATGGGTACAATAAAGGATATTAATAGACAGAGGGGAAAAATATGACAAACATAAACCAAAGGATAAGATGGCTGATTCAAGAAATGCCTTCACGTTTATAATGTTGAATGTAAATGGATTAAACTCCCCAATTAAAAGATATAGATTCGCAGAATGGATCAAAAAAAATGAACCGTCAATATGTTGCATACAAGAGACTCATCTTAGACACAGGGACACAAAGAAACTGAAAGTGAAAGGATGGAAAAAAATATTTCATGCAGGCTACAGCCAAAAGAAAGCAGGTGTAGCAATATTAATCTCAGATAAAATAGACTTCAAATGCAGGGATGTTTTGAGAGACAAAGAAGGCCACTACGTACTAATAAAAGGGGCAATCCAGCAAGAAGAAATAACAATCGTAAATGTCTATGCACCCAACCAAGGTGCCACAAAATACATGAGAGAAACACTGGCAAAACTAAAGGAAGCAATTGATGTTTCCACAATAATTGTGGGAGACTTCAACACATCACTCTCTCCTATAGATAGATCAACCAGACAGAAGACCAATAAGGAAATTGAAAACCTAAACAATCTGATAAATGAATTAGATTTAACAGACATATACAGGACATTACATCCCAAATCACCAGGATACACATACTTTTCTAGTGCTCATGGAACTTTCTCCAGAATAGATCATATGCTGGGACATAAAACAAGCCTCAATAAATTTAAAAAGATTGAAATTATTCAAAGCACATTCTCTGACCACAATGGAATACAATTAGAAGTCAATAACCATCAGAGACTTAAGAAAATTCACAAACACCTGGAAGTTAAACAACACACTCCTAAACAATCAGTGGGTTAACGAAGAAATAGCAAGAGAAATTGCTAAATATATAGAGACGAATGAAAATGAGAACACAACATACTAAAACGTATGGGATACAGCAAAAGCAGTGCTAAGGGGGAAATTTGTAGCACTAAACGCATATATTAAAAAGGAAGAAAGAGCCAAAATCAAAGAACTAATGGATCAACTGAAGAAGCTAGAAAATGAACAGCAAACCAATCCTAAACCAAGTACAAGAAAAGAAATCACAAGGATTAAAGCAGAAATAAATGACATAGAGAACAAAAAAACAATAGAGAGGATAAATATCACCAAAAGTTGGTTCTTTGAGAAGATCAACAAGATTGACAAGCCCCTAGCTAAACTGACAAAATCAAAAAGAGAGAAGACCCATATAAACAAAATAATGAATGAAAAAGGTGACATAACTGCAGATCCTGAAGAAATTAAAAAAATTATAAGAGGATACTATGAACAACTGTATGGCAACAAACTGGAGAATGCAGAGGAAATGGACAATTTCCTGGAAACATATGAACAACCTAGACTGACCAGAGAGGAAATAGAAGACCTCAACCAATCCATCACAAGCAAAGAGATCCAATCAGTCATCAAAAATCTTCCCACAAATAAATGCCCAGGTCCAGATGGCTTCACAGGGGAATTCTACCAAACTTTCCAGAAAGAACTGACACCAATCTTACTCAAACTCTTTCAAAACATTGAAGAAAATGGAACACTACCTAACTCATTTTATGAAGCTAACATCAATCTAATACCAAAACCAGGCAAAGATGTTACAAAAAAGGAAAACTACCGGCCAATCTCCCTAATGAATAGAGATGCAAAAATCCTCAACAAAATACTTGCAAATCGAATCCAAAGACAAATTAAAAAAATCATACACCATGACCAAGTGGGGTTTATTCCAGGCATGCAAGGATGGTTCAACATAAGAAAATCAACCAATGTATTACAACACATTAACAAGTCAAAAGGGAAAAATCAATTGATCATCTCAATAGATGCCGAAAAAGCATTTGACAAAATCCAACATCCCTTTTTGATAAAAACACTCCAAAAGGTAGGAATTGAAGGAAACTTCCTCAACATGATAAAGAGCATATATGAAAAACCCACAGCCAGCATAGTACTCAATGGAGAGAGACTGAAAGCCTTCCCTCTAAGATCAGGAACAAGACAAGGATGCCCGCTATCACCACTGTTATTCAACATTGTGCTGGAAGTGCTAGCCAGGGCAATCCGGCAAGACAAAGAAATAAAAGGCATCCAAATTGGAAAAGAAGAAGTAAAACTGTCATTGTTTGCAGATGATATGATCTTATATCTAGAAAACCCTGAGAAATCGATGATACAGCTACTAGAGCTAATAAACAAATTTAGCAAAGTAGCAGGATACAAGGTTAATGCACATAAGTCACTAATGTTTCTATATGCTAGAAATGAACAAACTGAAGAGACACTCAAGAAAAAGATACCATTTTCAATAGCAACTAAAAAAATCAAGTACCTAGGAATAAACTTAACCAAAGATGTAAAAGACCTATACAAAGAAAACTACATAACTCTACTAAAAGAAATAGAAGGGGACCTTAAAAGATGGAAAAATATTCCATGTTCATGGATAGGAAGGCTAAATGTCATTAAGATGTCAATTCTACCAAAACTCATCTACAGATTCAATGCAATCCCAATCAAAATTCCAACAACCTACTTTGCAGACTTGGAAAAGCTAGTTATCAAATTTATTTGGAAAGGGAAGATGCCTCGAATTGCTAAAGACACTCTAAAAAAGAAAAACGAAGTGGGAGGACTTACACTCCCTGACTTTGAAGCTTATTATAAAGCCACAGTTGCCAAAACAGCATGGTACTGGCACAAAGAGAGACATATAGATCAATGGAATCGAATTGAGAATTCGGAGATAGACCCTCAGATCTATGGCCGACTGATCTTTGATAAGGCCCCCAAAGTCACTGAACTGAGTCATAATGGTCTTTTCAACAAATGGGGCTGGGAGAGTTGGATATCCATATCCAAAAGAATGAAAGAGGAACCCTACCTCACCCCCTACACAAAAATTAACTCAAAATGGACCAAAGATCTCAATATAAAAGAAAGTACCATAAAACTCCTAGAAGATAATGTAGGAAAACATCTTCAAGACCTTGTATTAGGCGGCCACTTCCTAGACTTTACACCCAAAGCACAAGCAACAAAAGAGAAAATAGATAAATGGGAACTCCTCAAGCTTAGAAGTTTCTGCACCTCAAAGGAATTTCTCAAAAAGGTAAAGAGGCAGCCAACTCAATGGGAAAAAATTTTTGGAAACCATGTATCTGACAAAAGACTGATATCTTGCATATATAAAGAAATCCTACAACTCAATGACAATAGTACAGTCGGCCCAATTATAAAATGGGCAAAAGATATGAAAAGACAGTTCTCTGAAGAGGAAATACAAATAGCCAAGAAACACATGAAAAAATATTCAGCTTCACTAGCTATTAGAGAGATGCAAATTAAGAGCACAATGAGATACCATCTAACACCGGTTAGAAAGGCTGCCATTAAACAAACAGGAAACTACAAATGCTGGAGGGGATGTGGAGAAATTGGAACTCTTATTCACTGTTGGTGGGACTGTATAATGGTTCAGCCACTCTGGGAGTCAGTCTGGCAGTTCCTTAGAAAACTAGATATAGAGTTACCATTCGACCCAGCGATTGCACTTCTCCGTATATACCCGGAAGATCGGAAAGCAGTGACACGAACAGATATCTGCACGCCAATGTTCATAGCAGCATTATTCACAACTGCTAAAAGATGGAAACAACCCAAATGTCCTTCAACAGATGAGTGGATAAATAAAATGTGGTATATACACATGATGGAATACTACGCGGCAGTAAGAAGGAACGATCTCGTGAAACATATGACAACATGGATGAACCTTGAAGACATAATGCTAAGCGAAATAAGCCAGGCACAAAAAGAGAAATATTATATGCTACCACTAATGTGAACTTTGAAAAATATAAAACAAATGGCTTATAATGTAGAATGTAGGGGAACTAGCAATAGAGAGCAATTAAGGAAGGGGGAACAATAATCCAAGAAGAACAGATAAGCTATTTAACGTTCTGGGGATGCCCAGGAATGACTATGGTCTGTTAATTTCTGATGGATATAGTAGGAGCAAGTTCACAGCAATGTTGCTATATTAGGTAAGTTTCTTGGGGTAAAGTAGGAACATGTTGGAAGTTAAGCAGTTATCTTAGGTTAGTTGTCTTTTTCTTACTCCCTTGTTATGGTCTCTTTGAAATGTTCTTTTATTGTATGTCTGTTTTCTTTTTAACTTTTTTTTCATACAGTTGATTTAAAAAAGAAGGGAAAGTTAAAAAAAAAAAAAAAAACAAGGAAAAAAAAAAGATGTAGTGCCCCCTTGAGGAGTCTGTGGAGAATGCAGGGGTATTCGCCTACCCCACCTCCATGGTTGCTAACATGACCACAGACATGGGGGACTGGTGGTTTGATGGGTTGAGCCCTCTACCACAGGTTTTACCCTTGGGAAGACGGTTGCTGCAAAGGAGAGGCTAGGCCTCCCTATGGTTGTGCCTAAGAGCCTCCTCCCGAATGCCTCTTTGTTGCTCAGATGTGGCCCTGTCTCTCTAGCTAAGCCAACTTGAAAGGTGAAATCACTGCCCTCCCCCCTACGTGGGATCAGACACCCAGGGGAGTGAATCTCCCTGGCAACGTGGAATATGACTCCCGGGGAGAAATGTGGACCTGGCATCGTGGGACGGAGAACATCTTCTTGACCAAAAGGAGGATGTGAAAGGAAATGAAATAAGCTTCAGTGGCAGAGAGAATCCAAAAGGAGCCGAGAGGTCACTCTGGTGGGCACTCTTACGCACACTTTAGACAACCCTTTTTAGGTTCTAAAGAATTGGGGTAGCTGGTGGTGGATACCTGAAACTATCAAACTACAACCCAGAACCCATGAATCTCGAAGTCAGTTGTATAAAAATGTAGCTTATGAGGGGTGACAAGGGGATTGGGAAAGCCATAAGGACCACACTCCACTTTGTCTAGTTTATGGATGGATGAGTAGAAAAATAGGGGAAGGAAACAAACAGACAAAGGTACCCAGTGTTCTTTTTTACTTCAATTGCTCTTTTTCACTCTAATTATTATTCTTGTTATTCTTGTGTGTGTGCTAATGAAGGTGTCAGGGATTGATTTGGGTGATGAATGTACTAGTATGTAATGGTACTGTGAACAATCGAAAGTACGATTTGTTTTGTATGACTGCGTGGTATATGAATATATCTCAATAAAATGAGGATTAAAAAAAAAAAAAAAAACATAATGCTGAGCGAAATAAGCCATGCACAAAAAGAGAGACATTGTATGTTACCACTAATGTGAATTCCGTGAAAAATGTACAATGTTTTATACTGTAGAATGTAGGGGACCTAGAGATACCAATTAGTGGAGGGGGAATGATAATCTAATAAGAACAGATAAACTAGGGAGGGTAATCTCAATGTTATGGGAATGCTCAGGAATGACTATAGTTTGTAAACTTTCTTGGATATAGTAAGATCATGTTGGAAGCAATAGAGTTATTTTAGGGTTTTTTTTTCTCTTATTCCTTTGTTTTCTTAGGGGTTGTTAATTTTCTTGGGGTATGGTAGGAAAATGTTGGAAGCAATGTAGTTATTTTAGATTATTTGTTTTTCTTACTCCTCTGTTTGGACATGGTTTATTAATTTTCTTGGGGTATGGTAGGAACATATTGGAAGCAAAGTAGTTATTTTAGGTTATTTGTTTTCCTTAATCCATTGCTTTGTTTGAAATGTTGTGGGGTTTTTTTGGTTGTTGTTTGCCTGTTTGTTTTTAATTTTTTGATAAACAAAGTTAAAAAATTGAAAAAAAAAATCAGTAGAAAAATGGGAGTAAAAACTAAATGACAAATAGGGTGGGATGGGGGGATGGTGTGGGTATTCTCTTTTCACTTTTATTTTTTATTCTTATTCTGATTCTTTCTGATGTAAGGAAAATGTTCAGAAATAGATTGTGGTGATGAACGCATAACTATATGATCATACTGTGAACAGTTGATTGTATACCATGGATGAGTGTATGGTTTGTGAATATATTTCAATAAAACTGAATTAAAAAAAAAAAAAAAAAGAAAAGGCAGGTGCTGGGATGCCACCAAAGTGTCTGTGGTGGGTCACAATTCAACTACCTCTAGTCTTCTGTTGATGGAACATGTGGCAGGACTGAGTTCATGGGCAAGGACTCATGGGTAGTGACAGGCAGATGGAATGTGGCCCAGGCAATGGGCCTGTATGTGTCTGATGTTAAAATGGGTGTATCTGCACAGATTTAGATTTGTATAAACTGAGGAAAAATTCAGAAATCCTGGGAGTCCAACTGGCTGGGACTTAGGTGTGAAAGAACCAAGTAGAGGGACTTGTGCAGCATAATCCATGCCTTCTGAGGTGGTGGAGTGGCCTTCTGCATGTAGTTGAAGTTGGTGCTTGGGCACAGAGGCCATCCTGCTGGGGTCACCACACTGTGACCTGTGGAAGTTGTGCAACTCTCTGAGCTGGATGTCTCACTTGGCAAGTGGGGAAGCCCTAGGGCTGCTTCACACATTACTGTGAAGGAAAGTGAGCTAAGGTGCACATACAGGCCTGTCCATGTCAGGGCCCACAGAGCTCCTAACAGAGGCTATTTTCCCTTGACATAGTTTTTGTTGGTTGGATCAGGGAGGTTTTACTTCTTTGTGTTTCCCAGTGTTTGTCAAGTAAAAGTTTGCTCTTTCTTTTTCCAAAATCCAAATGCTTAAAACAGGCACTGACATTTGTTCTGCTGCTTTAGTTGTTTTTTGATGAAATAGAAAGGGCGCCTACCACCCCTGGTCAGGGCACATCCTAAGTGCTCTGGAAGGCATGTGACTTCTGTGGCAGATGCTGGGGAAGTCCTGGTGAGGCAGACAGTGACCCCCATTGAGCTGAGAACCCAGGTAAGGAGTCAGACCAAAGCCCAATTGCAAATTGGAGGACAAGTGGAATGATGTGAAGTGCTAGGAGAGAGTGACCTGGTGGAGCTCTGTGGTCAGGGTGCCCAGGATGGGCCCCTAAGTCACTGGGGCCAGTGTGGCCAAAGGGGGCAGAGGAGAGGTTCAGAGATGGAGGAAAGCTGTGAAAGGTGGCCCTGGATACCTGTGTGTTGCCCAGCCAGAGTTCCTGGAAGACAGCATTCTTTGGGGAATTGGGAAGAAATTCTCTAGGACATCTGATGCCCCCTGCCTTCATTTTTTCTCTAGCAGGCTCCTTTCACTCCTAGGCACAATTTAGAGCTGGTCTGAGGATGGGAATGGTGTGGGCAGTGCCATGCACACTGTGTGGTGACCTGAATGCTGCTGTTGTGACTGTTCTCTCTGTTGATAGTTTGGGTCCCTGGCCCAAAACATGATGCAGAGCTTCCTGGCAGTGCAGCAGGAGAGCAGGGATGCCTGCCCACTAGTGTTGGGGTTGGTGGCCCTCAAGGGAAGGCTGTGCCAGGTCCTGCAGGATGACCTCATCCAGGCAGATCTCTTGATGGAGGCCCTCCTGGAGAGAGGGCTCTGTCTGCATCTACTGGAGGGCTAGGACATGGTTTTGGTGTGTGTGCATGTGCTGTTCCAGCAGGAGAAGCTCCAGGATGCCCACTGGCTCCTGGAGGTAGGCCTGGGTTGGAGGGGTGGGAGGGTGGAGAAAACAGCAGTTCCTGAGCATAGGTGGAAGGGCCCAGCAGATTTAGGACATCTGGGACCCAAGACCCTGTCATTTGGCAGCAAACCCAACTGTGTTGATGTGAAACTACTGACCAACTTTATGTATCCACTATTCTGAGGATTTGTGACAAAAATAAGTACATATTTGACAAAGGGATGCTGGGCAAGGTGATGCTTGTGTGGTACAGGTTATATGGTGCATCGCTTGTATATGTTCTTAAAGTCTTAAAATTCTGAATTCCAAAGTACACCTGGCCCATATGATTTTTTAATTCATTTTTATTAAGATATATTCATATACCATGCCATCATATGAAGAGCACATGCAATTGTTCACAGTACCATTATATCCCAGAAGATCTGAAGGCAGTGACATGAACAAATATCTGCACACCACTGTTCATAGCAGCATTATTCACAATTGTCAAGAGATGGAAACAACCCAAATGTCCTTCAACAGATGTGTGGATAAATAAAATGTGGTATATACACATGATGGAATACTATGTGGCTGTAAGAAGGAATGATGTCATGAAACATGACAACATGGATGAACCTTGAAGACATAATGCTGAGTGAAATAAGCCAGGCACAAAAAGAGAAATATATTCTACCACTAATGTGAACATTGAAAAATGTAAAACAAATCATTTATAATATAGAATGTAGGGGAACTAGCAATAGAGAGCAATTAAGGAAAGGGGAATGATAAGCCAATAAGAACAGTTAAGCTAAATTTAGTGTTCTGGGAATGCCAAGGAATGACTATGATCTGTTAATTTCTGATGGGTATGGTAGGAACAAGTTCACAGGAATGTTTCTATATTAGCTTATTTTCTTGGGGTAGAGTAGGAACATGTTGGAAGTAAAGTAGTTATCTTAGGTTAGTTGTCCTTTTCTTACCCCCTTGTTATGGTTTGTTTGAAATGTTTTTTATTGTATGTTTTTTAAAAATTATTTTTGATATAGTTAATTATAAAAAGAATTGAAAACAATGAAAAAATATGCAAAGCTCCCTTGAGGAGCTGGTGGAGAATGAAGGGGTGTTGGGCTTCCCCACCTTGATGGTTGCTGATGCACTCACAAACATAGGGGCTGGTGGCTTGATGGGCTAAGCCCTCTAGCACAGGAATTGCCCTTGGGAAGACTGTTACTGCAAAGGAGAGGCTAGGCCTCCCTATAATTCTGCCTAAGAACCTCCTCCTGAATGCCTCTTTGTTGCTCAGATGTGGCCCTCTCTCTCTAGCTAAGCCAACTTGGCAGGTGAAATCACTGCCCTCCCCTCTACATGGGATCTGACACCCAGGCGAGTGAATCTCCCTGGAAACTTTGAATATGACACCCAGGGAGGAATCTAGACCCAGCATCATGGGATGGAGAACATCTTGACCAAAAAGGGGATGTGAAAGGAAATGAAATAATCTTCACTGGCAGACAGGTTCCAAAAGGAGCTGAGAGGTCACTCTGGTGGGCACTCTAACACACAATATAAAAAACCCTTTTTAGGTTCTAAAGAATTGCAATAGCTAGCAGTAAATACCTGAAACTATCAAACTACAACCCAGAACCCATGAATCTTGAAGACAATTGTATAATAATATAGCTTATGAGTGGTGGCAATGTAATTGAGAAAGCCATATGGACCATATTCCCCTTTGTCCAGTTTATGAATGGATGAGTAGAAAAATGGAGGAAGGAATAAAAAGGTACACAGTTTTCTTTTTTACTTTAATTGTTCTTTTTCACTTTAATTTTTATTCTTATTATTTTGTGTGTGTGGTAATGAAATTATCAAAAATTAATTTTGGTGATGAATGCACAATTATATAATGGTATTGTAAACACTTGAATGTACACTTTTTGTATGACTGCATGGTATATGAATACATCTCAATAAAAATGAATTAAAAAGAATAATATAATTAAACTAACAAATTCTCCCTTTAAACTTTAAGTACTATTTTACCATTTCATGTGTAATATAATAGTGTTCCAATGGTGTGCTTTCTTTTCTGCCTTAATGGACATTATGTTAATGTTACCATATATTTTATTTTGTATATAACTTTATATGTGTGAGTTATTAAACCCCACAATACATTATTTTTGTTTAAGAAATCAATTATCCTTTCAAATTTAATTTTAATTGAGATATATTCACATTCCATGTAGTTATACAAAGCATACACTCAGCTGTAAATATTTAAATTATAAGAAAAATCTTTTATATTTACCCATGTTTTTATCATTTCTTGTGTTCATTTCTTTGTGTAGATCCATGTTTTCATCTAGTGCCATTTTCTTGCCTGAAGGACTTCTTTTAACATTTCTTCAGTGTGCGTCTACTGGTGATGGATTACTTCCACTTCTGTATATCTGCAAAATGTCATATTTCATTTTAATTTTTGAAATATATTTTAGTTGTGCATTGTAACTTAGGTTGATAGGTTTTTTTCTCTCAATAATTAAATGTATTGCTGCCAAGTCTTTTCTCTTGTATTATTTCTGAAAAAATATACCATCATCCTTATTCTTGTTCCTCTCAACATAAAGTGTATTTTTTCCTCTGGCTACTCTTAAGATTTTCTCTTTATCACTGGTTTCAGCAATTTGATTATGATGCTTTTGCAGTCAGTTTTTTTTTTTAAATATTTCTTGTGTTTTAGGGTTGTCTTTCTTTTTTCTGTGAACTTATGGTTTTCATCAAATTTAGAAAATATTTGCCTTCTATTGTCTCCTTTCCTCATGGACTTTAATTACATGGATATTAAGCAGCTTGAAGCTGTGCCACAGCCCACTAATGTTTCTTTTTAATTTTGTCTTTTTCTCAGTAATCCATTTTGGATAGTTTGTATTGCTATGATTCCAGGTTTGCTAAACTTTTCTCCTGTAATTTCTAATCTGTTGATTATCTTATCCAGTGAATTTTTCATCTCAGAATTATAGTTTTCCTCTCTAGGTATTTGAGTCTTTTATTATCTTCTACATCTCTACTTATCTGTTTAAATATCTAGAATACACTGAGGATAATAGTTTTTATGTCCTTTTCTGCTTAATTCTGACATCTCTGTCAGTTTTGATTTTTCTCTTCACTATAAGTCATATTTTCTGGCTTCAATGCAAAGTTGCAACCTATGAATGCGTGCCAGACATTGTGAATTTTACCCTATTGGATGTTAAATGGTTTTGTATTCTTATGAATATTCTTAGGGATTTTTCCTATGATGCAATTAATTTACTTGGTTACAGTTTGATCTGTTGGGTCTTCATTTTAAAAATTGTAGCATCTACTCTAAGGCTAATTATTCCCTCACTACTGAGGCAAGAACCTTTTGATTACTCTACCTAAGACCTATGAATCATGAGTTACTTTTTTACTCTGGTTGGTGAGAAGTGGCACTATTCCAAGCCCTGTGTGATTATTGGACTCTATTCCCCTTAATCTTTTCAGATGCTTCTTCCCTGATTTTATGCAGTTTCCTAACATGTTTCCATCAGCAATCTGCTGAATGCTCAAGGGAAGACCCTCCAAAAGTCTCCTTCTTTCTTTCTGGGCATCTGTCTCCTTTTTGGTAGTTTGCCTTTGAACTCAAGCTGCCTTGGTCTCCCAGGACTCTCAGTTGCATCTCCTCAATTTAAGGAGTCAACTAGGCTCATCCTTGGTTTCCTCTCTCTATTCCACAGCCAGGAAACTCAAGGCAGTAAGCTGGGGCATGCACAGGCTTAGTGCAGTGGTTTGAAGCTGTATGTATCCAGGAAAAACATGTTCTTAAATCTAATCCCTTCCTGTTGTTGTAAAATCATTGTAAGTAGAACATTCTGATGAGGTTACTTTAGTTGTGTCCTACCTCAACCAGGATGGGTCTTAATCCTATTACAGGAGTCCTTTATAAATGGAATGAACACAGAACAAAAGGCCACAGAAGCAAGTGGAAAGCAATGAAACCAGGAGAAGAGAGAGACTAGCCAACAACACCATGTGCCTTGCCATGTGGCAGAGTAGCCAAGGGTCACAGGCAGCCAGTCTTTGAGAAGAAAGCATTGCCATGATAATGCCTTGATTTTATTTCCCTAGCCTCAACCATGAGTGAATAAATTCTCATTTTTTAACTCAACCCATTTCCTGGTATTGGCTTTGAAGTTAATTCCAACAAGTTAGGAATTAACAAATGATTATGATTATTAAATCATTATATAGATATTTATTTTTACTTTCCATGTGTATTAGAATAACCAGAAGCAAATACCTGAAATTGTCAAACTGTAATCTATTTGTCTTTATCTTTGATGATTGTAACCTTTATCATGTGATTGCAAAAAGCTTGTGACTGACCCTCATTTGTATCCAGTCTTGTGGCTTTGGAGTCTTGTCATCATTAAAGACAGCCCTAATGTTTATTATTGAAGTGTCTTGGGTCAGCCCAGAACTAATCCAGCCCAAGTCCATAGGTATCTGGATAACTGAAGCTGAATCAAGCCAAAATGGGCCTGTCTGACATACACAGTAGCTTAACAAATGTTTAAGTGCCCTAGGCCTCCTTATAACACTAAAAATTACACCCATCAACATATTAAGGCTGCCATTTACTTACAAACATTCTGTAACTAAGGATGTAATCAATCTGCACAGATTCAATAATTAAATCACCTCTAATTACATCATCTGGAGCCATTGTATTAATTACCCTTAAAATCTGCCCTTTTGATACTATAAAACCTCCAGAATTACTAGGGTTTGGGTAGACAGTTTTTTAGGCTGAAAGGCAATCTGATGTCTTGCTTTTTACCTACCAATAAACTAATTCTCTCTTTGAAACCCTGGTATCTCAGGAATTGGTCATTTGAGTGCAACAGGCAGAGAATCCACAGACTTTGGTATTAACACACTTACCTTGTATCCTGTTTCTTAGGGATCATTTTTGTTCACTTCTTGATATCATGTCTTACAATTGTTTCATATCTTTTGTCTAATTTCTTGGTTGTTTCAGGTAAAAGGGTAAATGTAGTCCCTGTCCCTCACTGTGGTCAGAAATGGAAGTCCCTGGGTTGGATCTTGAATCAGGGAAAAAAGGTGATAATTGTCTTAATTGAGATAATTGGCAAAATTTGAACATGGGTTGAAGTTCACACAAACATATTTTATTCACATTAAATTTTCTGTTTCTGAAAATTGTACTGTGGTTTTTTAAGAGGTTTATCCTTTCTCATAGGAAATATATAAAGTATTTAGAAGTAAAGGGAATGAGGTTTACAAAATTCTCAAATGATTTGGAAATATAAATATAAAATATACAAATAGAGACTGATGAAATAAATGTGGCAAAATATTAAGACTGAAGATTCTGGGTGAAGGATATATGAAAATTCTTTGTCCTAGTTTTGCAAATTTAAGTTAAAAATTATTTCAAAATAAGTTGGATAAAAAATTCATTGATAAATGGTAAAACTAGTATTTGGTGTTAGAAGTCAGGAACAACTAATTTTGAGAAGGAGAGTGAGGCAGCCCAGTGTTTGAAAACCCCCTCCCTTAGGGACAAGGGTGGAGCCTTGAGCACACAGCAACTCCCATGACCAGAGCACAGACATTGAAGGTCATTTAGCTTAGCCTTGGTAATCAATCTTCACAAGACTCAGCTGAGGTTTCTTGTATCCAACTCTTATGAGGCTCTGCTGAAATAAACAATCATGAGACTCAGCTGAGGTTTCCAAATCTAGCAAGGCTCTGCTGAGCTATGTGAGACACTCCTCTTCCTCTTGTTTGCCTGGATCACTGGCTCCCATTTCCTAACCAGGGGTCATTGGGAAAAATCCTCTAGTAAGTCCCTAATTAAACTCATGGATAACTTTTTTGCCTTGTGTGTTCTTTGGTCTCGTGGTTGAGTGAGGCTGCAGCAGGGAGTAATAATAGAGAATGGGGGCTTCAGGTGCTGATAGTGTTTGAACTTTTAGTGAGTACATGGTTGTGGTAACTGTTTTTGTAATTCACTTATCTGTAAAGTCATGACATTCATTTTTGTAATTTCTTTTTATTCTTCAATATACTTTTTGTTTTGTTTTGTTTTTCAAGGAGGTAAAAATAGATTTGGGTATAACAACTCTAGGATCTCTTCCTCTCTGGGACTTCTTTCCAGGATATTTGGTGAGAGATCTCAGATAAGGTTGATGATCCCCTAGGAGGTCCTCCTCCTTACTTCAAAATGAGTTTTTTTCTGTGGTGAGGAGATGATGCCTAAACCCAAAGTAAAAATTCACTTTACCCTTTAATCTTAACAAATAGCTCCAAATTGCCACATCTCTTGGAGGCTGGATCTTCAGTAAACTTGAACCAATTCTGCTGAACAGGCAGAAAGGATAGTGTAGAGGGATCCAGAAGCTGGAGAAATGCATCAGACTCAAATGCTCTGAACAGATGCCAAAAATCCCTGACAATGAAAGGGCCCGATGAATAACATTCTGCAAATTTACTTCAACCTCATTTCCTAGGTCAACTTCCTACCCACTTCCTAGAACCACTGTGCTAAATGATGTGAAGTAAAGGTGGGCAAAACTCTGGTGTTTTTAGCTAATGCAGTACATTTGAAAGGGAATGAAATTAGAAATAGAATAAAATAGCTTCATGTTTCATTCAGCATTTCTTTCTCGGTTTCTAGTGATGGTACATGTTTTTCATGTATTTATTGGCTTAATTGGCTTAATTTCTTTCCTATAACTGCATTTCAAAAACTTGTTTCTTTTTTTCATATTTAACAGCTCTGAAATTACATCTTATGATGTATCTTATAGTCAATACCATGTTTTAGCTTAGTTAGCCATATATTTTCTTCTGCAGTAGTAAAAAAAATAATGATGCATCTGGCAATCCATGGCTCCTAGATTGGATGAGAAGCAGCAAAGGGATATTCTTACTCTTTTTATTGAATGTTGGATGTTCATATTTTCCCACTGATTTGTAATAGCAACTTATTAAGAGAGTGAAATCTGAGCCTCATAATTTTTAAATATGTTTTCTCAGTTTATTTGTGTTTTAACTTTGTGTATATATGTTTTGATATTGGACTTTTAAATGTTTCATAGTAAAATTTACTAGTTTGTATTCTTTATGGTTTCTGCTTTTTGTTTCAGGCTAGCTCAAATTATGTAATATTTTAAATCCTTTCTTTACATTTAATTGATGGCTTACTTTTCAAATACTAAATTTATGTAACATTTATTTATTGTAATGTGCAAAATAAAGATCTAATCTTTTTTTTTCAACATCATTTGCTGAAAGAAATGAAATTTTAACATATGCTCAATTTGTATGTATATTTGGATGTTTCTGTTCTTTTCTGAAGTCAGCACCAAGACTTCCAGGTTTTTATAATAATTTACCTTTCCAAAACAAACAAACAAATAACTCCTGGCTCTTCTAAGGGCTTCTATATTTCCTGAGGAAGTTAGAAATTGTTCTGTCAAGTTAAAAAAAACAATAACAAACCTCGAAATCAAGCTCTCCAACAAAGTATTTTATTAAGGTTTTCATTGAAATTGTGTTAAGTTTTACAGGGTCCTCTGTAAGGTTAAATACAAATCTGAAACCACACTGAATTTTCTTTGGTGCTAAAAGGCAAAGAGAACTTTTACCACATCCCTTTTCTTAGAGCATTTCCTTGAGAAAACTTGTAATTGCAAATCCTTTCCCTGTTCCTTTGAGAGTTATGTGAAGGTTTAAAAAAAAAAAAAAAAAAGAAGGCTCTTACTAATTTTACAACCCAGGAAATGTCTTTCTTAATAGACTCAACACCATGTCTTTGAGATGCAAACATCAAGTAAGCTACAGCTCTCCATCTCCTTGTCTGTGTGAGGTTTTAGCATACAAGCCTGGCTACAAGTTGTGACTACATGCATGTCTTGAAAGATACACAAAGTTTTATTTTTAATTTGAATAGAAGCAATTAACTAGCACATTTGGCTGCTCCAATTAGGTGAATTTGTAGCAAATGTTGCTGTCAAGTCATGTGCTGTCAATATGTAGCATAATCCAATATGTTGTTGTCAATATGTAGCAAATGTTGCTACCAAGTCCTCTTAGTTGAGGAAAAGTTATCTTTCATCCTGTAAATCTGTCTGGCTATAAGAACGAGGGATATTTCTGTGTGGAAGCTCATTAGCAGATTGCCTGTGATGCACATGGCAGTCTGGTTTAATCCTTATTCATTAATAAAACTTCTTCATTCTTTTCTGCATTTGTGGAGAGGATTTTCTAGGTTGGCAAGAGACAAGCTCCCCAACACCTCCCATAATGAAAACTGATGCATTTGCGTGTATGTGTTAACATATAAAATAGGTATATGTATGTATATATATTTATATATTCATATATGGATCCTGCACATTTTAAAATTAATTTTATTGTAAAAAAGTATTTTTAACAATTTTGCATGAAAACTCATTTCTCTTGTTGGAACAAGAGTAAATTTGTATCATAAAGTTGCTGACCAGGAAAGAGAATGACTATATATTCCAAGGTGAAATGACAGTTACAAAATGTTATGCCATTAGGATAACAATCATGTAAAATTTTTAGAAGTGTGTGCATCTAACAAGATTTTTCAGTTTCTTTTGGGAGGTGGTGTGTATGGTACCCATCTTTTCACTCTAGTTTATACATATTTTGTGTTTTACTACACGCTTCATGTATTGTTTGCACAATTTTGAAAGCTAGCATTCCTAAGATAAAGTCACCTGTTAAAGGATATTATTGAGTGTAAAACAAGATTATTCCCAGGTACTTTACTTAAATTTCTCACCAATATTCATTGCAACACTTCACAGTAGCCCTCTGTCTTCAAGTGCCCAGGATGTGATGGCGTCGGTTGGAATCAGCTATCTCTGTGGGTGTGGAAAGGACCAGGTCTCCTGGAGTCCCCAGCCGCTGGAACCCCTGCGGACATCCGTGACCTCCTCAAAATGGCGTGCAATCCCGCTACCCCCGCCTCCGCTGCCACAGGCTCTCTCTGCGCATGTGCCGCCGCTGCGCATTCCCGCTGTCACCAGCTCTGTTTTAGGCAGCAGCACCCTGAGGGCTCTGGAGCCTCCCGGGTTCCATAGGTGCTCAGAGGGCGGGGCCAGATGGCACGGCTTGGGAGCGGGAGCGGAGGCTGAGCCCCTTCAGGTGTGAAAAGGCAGAGAGGTCTCCATGACTGGGCAGTTTCAGGGGACTTGGGTGCCACCGCTGCCTACAAGAGGCCGAGGAGGGTTCAGCAAAGGGTCGGGGTGCGGCCTGGTGAAGGGCTGCTGCAGAGGTCAGGGAAGGGTCGGGGAAGGGGGCCTTTCTGGCATCCGGAGAGAACTGGGGAGGGGGCTGGGGCGGACAGCGGCTGCTTCTCCTTCCTCCTCTGGCAGGACAGGCCTCGAAAGCCTGAGTCGGTGGTGAGCAGAGCTGAATGGCCGAGCCTTGGGCCTGGCTTCGCATGACCTGGACCCTCCATCCACCCAGTGTGGGTGGTGGGGTCTGTGGTGCTGGCTGCTCAGACCTCCGGTTCTGTACCCGGAGAGGCCTGGGCCCAAAAGCCAGCGCCTGTCGGTAAATAAGCAGCTTGTCTCTGCATGCCTCAGATATGCAGCTCTTAATAGTGGCTATTATTAATCCTTGTACCATCAACATACAACCTTTAGCATCCTTGTGTTCTGTATTAAATAGGATAGTATATAAAGTGTGGTAAATTCTCAGAGGTGAGCTGCTTTTAGTTTACAAGGCATACCGTTCTTTTCTTTATTGGCTCATTTAACCAACATAGAGACAAGTTCCCCAACACCTCCTATAATGAATACTGATGTGTGTGTGTATGTGTTTACATATACAATACATATATGTATGCATATATATTTACATATATATAATAAATATTCAACTAAAAGTTCAGAGAGAAAAACTGATTTGCCCAGTATTACCGCATTAGGAGACAAATGAATAGGGATTTAAATTCTCATTTGTTATATTCTGCAATCCATTCCCTTTCCCACACTAAAATCTATAGTCTTTGTCCCTGAGCACTACCAGGATGGAATTGTGGAGTGTAGTGACCCTAATCTTACCTCATCAGAACCCTGGTGTCAAAAGGTTAATTAACCTCCTTCCTCCAACCTCCAACTTGGCTTTCAGATGACTGTCAAAGAGAACAATGTAAATTGAAACCTCAGATTGAGAGTTCAGTCTTAAGTTTCACTAGAGAACCTGGGAATCCTATTCAGACCAAAGGTCTCTAGAAAGGTAAAATAGGACTGATTTTTTTAAAGATGAAAATTGGGGTTCACCCATGCTCCATATTATGGAAGTGATATAATGCCTCTGATAGATTGTTGACATCTGGGTTTCCAAATTAGTCATTGTGTAAATGCACCAGGCTGGCTGGAAGTGGTTTCTGCTTATATGAGGATTTCAGGTTTATGGCATCTTGTTATTTTTGCTACAGACAAAAAGCAGCTTATTTGAGATTATGGTGCCCAATTGTTATTTTAGTTTGTGCCACTGTCAGCAGACTAGACAGTCATGTCATAGTTCATTAAGATGTAATTAAACTTTACACTAGGCCCAGCCCATAGTTGGAGGGGACAGTGAATTCCAGGACACTGCGTTGGATTTGTGGCTCTGGGGGAAGGCATAAATCAGAAATGTACATGAAAGCTTGTTCATAGTTATCTAATTCCTCCTTATTTTAAAGATAATAAAATTGAGACTAAGACAGTCACTATGTTCCTGAGTAGTAGAGCGTAGGGTAGAACTGAAGTCTCCAGGTCTGAGGCAGGCTAGAATAGGGGACACTGTGGGCAGACCGGGGACAAGAGTCAACATCGAGCCATAGATGTCCAGATGGAGTGCCAGCTGAGACAGGCAGGTGGAGAGAGAAGAGAGCCCAAGCCAAAGAAGGACCCAACCCTACCAGCTGAAATAGACAGGTGGAGGGAGAAAGGAGGGCTGGGTGAAAGGAGAAAACCTAATTCCTAGAATTGGCTGAGATATCCAGATGGAAGAAAGGGAGGGGTTAAGCCAGGGTGGGGGAGAATGGGAATTTCCACCCCCAACCCTAGCCTGAAGCCTAGCAACAGGCTAACATATAAAACCTGGACAAAGCTCAAACTGGTGTGTCTCCCTCTTGGGGCCTGCCTGCACTGACCTCTCCAGCATGTATTCTTTCTTACCAAATTTTGCTATTTCCCCATGTGTGGTGGCCTTTTCAAATAAACTTTGCTGCTTGCTACTATTCCTCTTGTCCCTGAATTCTTTCTGGAAACAAGAAAATGAGCCTGCACTGGAGCTTACCTTGGGTGCCAATCAGACCTCAGTAATATGTCCACTCTATGTATCATACTGAAGTCAAAACAAGCTTCTTGGAAAAGTGATTTTGAGAAACTGCAATTTACAGGGAAGAAATATCTCATTGAGGGCTTTCAAAAGAATTTCCAACCTTGTGAAATTTATTATATTAATAGGAAAAATTGTTATGACATGTAGCTTCAAAATCATTCCATAGAAATATATATTTCTCTTCAACATCATTTAAACAAGCATAGGGTTCCATCATAGCTATATTATTCACCTTAACTAATCTGCTATTATTGGATGTTTAAATTTTGGTTCATTTGTGTGAAATACTGTAAACAGACACATAATTTTCAAAGTGACCAATAGGAAAGAAATGTTTAGATTTACTCAAAAATATCCCAGGTCCATCAGGATTATATCAGAGTCATTCATGGACCGTTGGATAACCATTGTGGTCCTTTTTATTGCTTCAGACATGTCAAAGAGATATTTTTCCAGAGACTTATTGTTTACTAAAAAGTTGTATGGAAATTTCTCACAGATGATTCCTGGAGCTGCAAAATAAGGTTTTCTATGACTTTTGTCTTTCAACTTCCCGTGCTCTGGCTTCATAGTTGCTACCTTTTCACAAGAGCAGCAGAAAATGAATATATTCCAGATGGTTTGTTCAGCCCTCACTTTGTGTCACATTGTGTGTGCATGTGTGTTTCAGTAAGTTTTACGAAAGTGAAAATTGTTAAATATCACATTCAGGGAAAATATTCTTAGAATAACCAATAAATATAAAAGTGTAGTCTTTAGTCCCCAGGATGCTTTCCAGAGTTCTGTGAGGTTAATATTATTTTTGTAATACTAAGATGCTAATGTTACCATTAGAAGACATGATCCCAGGTAGGCCCACCTGATCCTGCATCAAACAGAGAAACAAGTTTCTTTGCTTTGGTGAGAATGTGAGTTTATTTAAGATGCATCAACAAGGAACTGGAAGAAAGAAAATCCTTTCAAGTCTAGTTCAGAGTGAGAAGAATTGTTTTGGCTTTTATAACCCCAAGCAAAGAAATGGCCAGAAGCCAGAAGAAAGCAGAAAGGAAAAATAGCATCACCTTGTCCCAGGTGAGGTTACTTTCTTGATGTATCTTAGCAATAGTTTTTTCAGAGTATGATTCATTTTTTCAGTCTTTCCAGTTGATTGAGGTCTTCAAGATGAATGTAATTTCTACTTTATCTCATGTGCCTATGAAATTTATTCAGTTATTTTTGAAACAAAGGCACTGCCATTATCACTCATAACAGTGAATAAAACCCCAAATCTAGGTATTATTTCTTTTAACAATACTTTTGTGACTGCTTGTTCTTTCAGTGTGGGTGGGGAAGGCTTCTACCTACCCTGAAAATGTGTCAACTAATATTAGGAGGTAGCAGAAATTTCTAGCTACATCACTGTAAATTCTATTTGCCAATCTTCTCCAGGTGAGAACACATGAGACTGCACTCTTACTATCAAAGGGGGTCTGCTAGTTTTTGGGTTATTTTTATGACATAGGACACATTTGCCCATCATTTAATGGATTTTTGCTTGGCTTTTTGGTCCTGCAATGTGCCCTCTGATGCAGGTTGCAAAAGCTTCTTTTCCAAAGTGAATCCCCTGGTGCAAATATGACAACAAAGGTATTAAAACTTGGCCTAACTTTGATTGCAACCATCCTTTCTGTCATGATATTAAATCCACAATTTTTAGCTCTTTCTAAATCTTTTGTTTCATAAAGTGGGGTGAATGATGAGAGGACTGCAGTCTGGATAAGAGCTAATTCCTTAGTGCTTTGGGGTTTGAAAAGTATCCTAGCAGTTGCCTTTCCTGCCAAATCTGCTTTATGATTCCCTTTTGCTAGATATCTGTTTGACTTCTGATGCCCCAAACAATGCATCATGGCAACTTCTTATGGCAGCAGTACAGCTTCTAATAAAGCTAATATGGTCTCTGGGTACTTAATTTATTATTTGTGGTTAAAAGTTCTCTTTACTTCTGAATTGCACAATGAACATGCACTACAGAAAAGGCATAGAGAGAGTTTGTATAAATGTTTATTTTATTACCTTGTCCAATGATCAAGGCTCCAGTCAGGGCAATGAGTTCAGCTTTCTGGGCTGATGTACCTGGTGGCAGGGGTTTGGCTTCTAGCACATCTGTCATGGTTACTGTGGCATATTCTGAATATTAATGTCCATGGTCCATAAAACTGCTCCCATCCAAGAACATTTCCAGTTGAGTTTCAATTAGAGGGATATCCCCCAAATCTGATTGACTAGAGAACACTTCCTCAATCACCTGAATGCAGTCATGCAAAGCAGGTCCCTTTGATTCAGGTAAAAATGTAGCTGTATTTAAAACTGTAGGACTCAGGAGTTGCACTTTAGGGTTATCTAAGAATATAGTTTGATATTTTCCCAGAATGCCAGCAGTTAGCCAGTAATCTCCACTCTGCTGAAGCAGAGAGAGCACACAGTGTGGATTGTGTACTATAAGCTCCTGACCCAAGGTACATTTTGTAGCTTTTTGTAAAATATCACAAATGGCAGCCACAGCCTGAATGCAAGGTGCCCATTTCTGTGACATTAAGTCCAGTTTCTTTGAAAAATATGCTATGGATATCAATGTCCCCCATAGTTTTTTGTGAAAACACCAAACCCTATTCCCTGCCTTTCATGTACAAACAGATCAAAATGCTTGCACCTGTCAGGCAGACCCCTATGACTGGAGCCGCACTCTGCTTTTCTTTAATTTGATGAAAGGACTGATTACACTCTGCAGTCCATTACAGGGCTTCTCTGTCTGAGACCTGCACAGTGATGTGCAACATTTTGACAATAAGTCCAAAATTGGGGATCCAGATACAGCAGAAACTGGTGATTCCTAGGAATTCCTGTAATGGCCTCTTTGTCTTAGGGGCTGAAATATTCATCAGGGCTTGGTGCCTATCAGGCAGGAGGGATCTCTGACCTTGGGAGAGCAAATATCCTAAATACTTTACACAGGGCTTAGTAATTTGAACTTTCCTCTGAGATACTTTATATCCCGTATCATTTAGAAAGTTCCGAGTCTTAATAGTATTTACATCTGAATCTTTAGCAGTTTTGCTGGCTATCAAAATGTCATCTACATATTGCAAAATGACCAATTGATGCAGTTGGAAATCATGCAACTCTTTTGCTAAGAATTCTCCAAAGAGTGTGGAAGAACTCTTAAATCCTTGTGGTAAAACAGTCCATGTAAGTTGCTCCTTAACTTTAGTGTCTGGATCTTCCCATTCAAAAGTAAATAGTTCTTGGGATTCAAGGGCCACAGGTATGCAAAAGAAAGCATCCATTAAGTCTAGTACAGAGAATCATTTTAAGCTCCCAGGGTTGTCAATAAAGTGTAAGGATTAGGCACCACTGGATAAATGTCTTTCACAATTTTGTTTATAGCCCTTAAATCTTGGACAAATCTGTATTCTCCATTAGTGCCAGGTTTTAAGACTGGGAGTATAGGCATGTTATATGGAGACTGGCAATGCCAAATGAGGCTGCTTTCTTTCAAAGTTTCTATTACTGGTTTAATGCTTTTCCTCACTAAGGATATTGACATACCTTGGGTTGATTTGATCCCACCTTGAGCTCAAGTTTTATTGGATGGGCAGTTACAGCTCTTCTCAGAGTGCCAGATGATCATACCTCAGAGACAATATGTTCTAGTATGTGAACCAGGACTGGTTATTTTGCAGGTTCTTCAGCTTGTAAAAGGGCAGCCTGCAGATGCAGTCCTTTGTCTGGAGGCACTCAGATAGCTATTTCTCCCTTTAAAAGCACAACTTGAGCATTTCATTTAGTGAACAAATCCCTTCCCAGCAATGGTATAGGGCATTCAGGCACATGTAGAAATTGATACTGCAAATACTCCTTTCCAATTTTACAATCAAAAGGTTGTAGGAGCACCTTAGGTGTATTTTGGCCATTTAATTCCAATGATCATAATTTGCTCATTTATCTTAGTGGCTAATTGCTGCTTTAGTCCACTAATTTGCTTCCCACCTTCATCTTTACCTGAGATTCTTGGTGGGATATGGGTATGCCAGAAGAAAATGCTGCCAATGCCCTCAGGTACCCCTAATCAGTATCTTCTAGCCCAGATCCATGGGCCATTAATGTCATTTCATTCCTTTCTTTTTTCTTGTCAGTTTGGGACAAGTTTTCTTCCAATGTCCTTCCTCCCTGCAGTAAGCACACTATATTTACTAGGTTTCTCTTGTTTTGTCTCTGACATGACCTCCATGTGCCTGGCTCCCTGTTAGAACAGCTGCCAGAAGGGCAGTCTGTTGCTTCACCTGCTGTTTTTGGTGAACTTGTTCCTGATTGTTGAAAACCTCGAAAGCAACAGCTATAAGCATTGCCATGGGCATTCTAAGCCCACCCTCTAGCTTCTGTAATTTATGCCAAATGTCTGGAACACTTTAATAAATGTCATGTTAATTTTTATGGTATTTTTCTGGACTTTCCATATGTGTGGCATGCTCCAAAGATTCTGAGAAAGCAGAGGAATTCTCATTAGACTCCTGCCACATCTCCCATATTTTGTTCTTAGATTTTTGTTTAGGGGCCCCATTCTTAAGGCCAGCCAAAATGTATGTTTTATAGTGCTCTAAAGGAGCATGGTCCCCAGGGTCATTAGGATCCCAGCTGGGATTCACCTCAGGGGAGGGGGGGGCACTTGGGGTAGCATAAATGGAGTCCTGGGGAGACACCTCTCTTAAGCATTCTTCCTTCTGCCTCACTTTATCTAACACCATTTGTCTTTCCTCTGAAGTTAGCAACACATTCATCAATGACAATATCAGCCAAATTTGGTGTGTGTGTGGCAAAAATAGACACAGTCTTTTCATTTGGTCTGGCCCAGTCCTATAACCAGATGTGTTGTTTCTCCAGTTTAATAAGTCAGATGCTGAAAATGGCATGTGGACCAACATAGCTTCCCAATAGTTTCCCTCCTCATCAACTCCTAAAGGGACCTGATGCATTGGAAATTGCCCTGACCTAGAAGTGGTCACACCCTGTCCATATTGGACACCACTATGGATATGAGATGGGGAGGTCATTCCTCCAACAGGATCATATGGGGGTACTGGAGGAGTGCTAGGGAGCTCAGGGAGGCTCACTGGCAGTGAAGGGTGTGGGAACAGCACTGCCACCAGAACTGCATTTGTTGAGTTTGCAGGGGTGGATGGCACTGCTCCCAGACCTGCACTGGGAGGTGTCACTTCTCCCCTAGATGTCAGAGACAGTGTATGCAGTACTCTTTCTGCACCAACAGGTGGAGGAGGTGGAGGGAATGGGGAGGAAAGAAAGTCATCTAATGGGTCCTGAGCACAAGAGAGGATTTCATGCAAGGCTTTTAATAACCATCTCTTCTTCCCTTGGACCTCATCAAGGGGATTCTTTTTAAATACTTCATGATGTTTTAAGGCCTCATCTATAGGTCCCTTCTCTGTTGCAACAGGCTTCTCCCATATAGCTCCATCTGAATCCTCAACGTACGTAGATTAAATCTCTTTACAATGTCTTTATCTTTACACAATCCCACAAATGGTTGAACATAAGGCACTTCCTCTAATCTCTTGTTTTTTTTGCAGTATGTCTCTAATTTGATAATAACCTGAAGGTCAAGAATTCTATTCTCTAGCCCCTCTACCTCTTTACTTAATTTATATTGTAGTAACACAGATTTGCAATAATATATTAACAATTCCTTCTTTAAATGACATTCTCCAAATTTAGACCCAATCAGTAAGAATAGTTTCCAAGGGAGATGTAGCCAACAGATGTTGAGAATTTCCCATGGCTGGACAATACCAACAGAAATCATGAAGACAGAATATCAGAGTAGGAGCTCCTCAAATACAACTGGTTCCCCACACAAATACAAATGGTGTAAATTGCACAAAATTCAAAAGGAGAAACACAAATCCAGGGTCACAGATAGTGGGCCTCAAACCCTCCAAGTCTGCATGCATGACCTCAGGATCAACTCAATTAGCCTTATTACACAATAGACTAATTGAACCAAAAGGAAGCAAAATGGACACAGCAAACAAAAGATCACAAACTTACCCAGCACAGGGAAAGTCTTGATTGTAATGTCATCTTCACCCAGATGTGCCTCATGTCTGACTGCAGCAGGCACCTTCACCTGGACCGTCCAGTCTCGGTCCTCCAGGAAAATTCCTGGACAGCTGCTAGTCACAGAGCCAAGGGGTCCAGGAGATCCCTGTAGCCAAAGAGACAAAGATCAGTGCTGCACTAAAGGCAGGGGGAGGTCCCTTTTTGGTCACCAGAACAAGCTGCAGCTGTTGAATGGAACCCGGGCCAGGGCAGACAGGCAGTCTAGAGGGTTGGAGGCACAGGATGCCAAACTGGCAAGGCAGCTATTTCTGGCCAGGGCCCCTGTGGCCAGCTCAGTTCCCGCTGGCTCTCTCCGCTGTAGGACAAGAGACACTAGACTGTGACCTGAGGGCACCCTCACGCAGGTGGGATAGCGAGTACTAGGAGTGGCTCTTCTTACCTGTCTGCCAGCTGGGGAGGGGCTGGAGAAGGCTTTGCAGGCCACACGGTGCAGGTGAGGCCGGGAGGCTAGCGCTGCTGCAGCTACTGCTGCTGCTCGCACTCGAGGCCGAGGCCCGGGGGACGCGATGGCCCAGAACCCAGGGGCATGAAGAGGCGCTGCTTCTCCTCCTAAATGATCCTCTCGTGCTCATCCCACTTTGCTGCAGCTTAGCATGCCGCTCTGCCTCGTCCTCCTGGTCTAGTCCAGTGGCCACTCCCATGGAACAGCCCGGGGTCTCGCACACCAGGTCCGACAGTGGATGGCTCCACAGAGTTGACGGCAGCAGCTCCACAGGTTTGAAGGTGCAGGGGGCGCAAGCTTCTAGCGAAGGGGCCGGGGAAGGGGCTGGTCAGCACTCAGCAGCGGCCCTCCACCTCCAGACTGTCGCTGTTGTGCCATTGAGGGGTTTGCTCCCGCCTCCCGACTTCCATTGTCGCACACGGAACTTCCGCCTTGCAGGGTAGAGCCACCGAAGCCAAGGCCTAGGAGGTCGCCGGCTGCTGGGCGCCCTGAGCCTCACGGCGCACAAATGCGGCGGCCGTGTCCGCTTCAGAGCTGACAGTCTAGGCTCCCGCCTTCTCCTCTTCCGGCACCGGGTGCACCATGGCTGGGGCCCCGCCCTTTTGAGGAGTCACAAGTCCCGGACTCCACCCGCAACAGGGTGTTTTGTTCGCAGCTCGCCGCTCTCCCGTGCCTCACTTTGGTCCCGGTGCCGCCAAGTGTCCGTTACTCCAGGCTGCAGCAGCGATCGGATCCCCAGGTGCAGCCAGCGCCTCTCCATGAGGCTGATGACTGGCGCGCAAACACACCAGACACTACCTACATGTGGGAGGGGCAGTGCGGTAAGGCCTCCCTAAAATAACGTGGTTCGGCTCCATTTCTTCACACTCATTCTTAAAAAAGGAAGCCCTGCACGAAAGCTGCTGCATCCATCTCAGCTTTTCTAACCGTGAAGGTACAGCAGGTCGCCCACCGCCACCGGCTCCTCCTGGTGGATACTCAAGGGTATTAGTTTGTTTGCTTAGAGCAGAAAGAAAAATTTTAATTTATATAAATCACCAACAAACCTTATGTTAAGTTTTTTTGACCAGGAAGAGAAGAGATCAAAGCTCAATTGGAGAAAGTTTATTGTAGCGTTGTGCAGGTGGGCTGAAGCCTAATAGTGGCAACAGCCCCCAACAAAGGTGGGAGTACGGTTTTATAGCTTTTTGTGAAGGGGCTTGGGGGGAATAACTGTTGGTGGGTACAGAGAGAAGTAAGAAGTTGAGTCAGGGGATTGGTTTGCTCAGAGTAGGATAAGCAGTTGACTTCAGGGAGATTATTACATTATGGAAAATTTTTGTTCTTGCTCAGACTGTTACGTTAGCTAAGAGTGAGTTTTATGTAAACAGTTATGTGTGTTGTGGGAGAGCTTTTAAGGGTGTGTTTTGTATGTGTTGGGGGTAGGGAGTTTTACCTAACACCTTAGTCTTGGTAGAATGCTGGAAGAAAGGAATTGCTCACATTGTTTCTCAAGGGGACTCTCCTGCCATTTATTTTTAATTACACCCTTCCTCCAGGGAGTTTCAGGGTTTTGTCCATAAAACTCAAGTGTGTCTGATTCTCTGCTGTATCTCAGATTCTAGGAATTTCCTGGTAGACAGAATTCAGTCAAAACTATTTATTGAACGAATAAAGGAAAAGTATGTTCAACATTTTATGAGGTTTACAGTTTTAATTGATAAAGCCAATCAAAGGAACAGGATGTGTCTCACAGAACGAAGCCTTGAATAGATTTAATATCTGTGTACTTAGGGTGTGTGCCCTCTAATGTAGCACAGATTAGGTTTACTGGCTGTTTACCCCTATACAAAAGGAAGAGGCAACCGAGGTGGCATTTCACCAGAGAAGAAGCTGAACAATACGGGACTTTGCATGAAGAGCAAAGTGCTGTTTCCTGAGGAACCCACTTCAGAATCTAGTTGCCCTCACTGGCTCCTACAGTTTGGTTTCTGGTGAGTTCACCATTTAATTTAATTAGGTGTCAACCAGCCTCACTAATTCCCATTTTATAAATCCTGTCAATCCTCAAACTTTTTTTCCTCAAAGCAATACCTCAAAACCTTTAAATTTTACTATTGTCTGTTCTTATTTCTCTATTTACTTCATCTCTTTCCCCATAGTTGACTTCAAATATATATTCATTTCTGCCTTATTATATATTCATTTATGATAAAAGGGGGTCATCACTTGCCTAATGCAATTTGCAGAGTAACTAGGCTTAGAAAACAGTGGAACATATAAGAGAACCATGGAAATTTAATATTTGAGGACCTAAAATCTTTGTTAGTAAAATAATCATACTACTTTTTGTTAATTTCAGGAGAGTGCATTTAAAAAATAAAATGACAAATTATTCATTTCAGTATCAAGTGCCAGTGGCTAAAATGAAAATATATTTTTTAACTTTTTCTTAAGAAATTATATATTCTTTATATCTAGAGATCCTAATTTTTCAATTGTGTGTTTTTTCTAAATTTGTTAA
This sequence comes from Choloepus didactylus, assembly GCF_015220235.1. Classification (NCBI taxonomy): domain Eukaryota; kingdom Metazoa; phylum Chordata; class Mammalia; order Pilosa; family Megalonychidae; genus Choloepus; species Choloepus didactylus. Next base: position 5,336,345 of record NC_051316.1, read on the forward strand.
TACACATCCTATTTGTAGGAAAATCAATAATGAAGCTCTTATTTACCCCAGGAATCCCTAATATTTTCAAGCTTGTAGGCTTTGTAGTCCTTAGGACATCAGCTAAATTTGACTTGAATAGACCTACAATGAATGTTCTTTCTTTTTTCTTGGTGGTAAAATATGTACATTCTAGAAGGGTGTAATATACTTTTTCCTTGGATATAAACTTTCAGCACAAATATATTTCTCTTTATAGAGAGTCACACTGTTGCCCAGATCCTGAGAGAAAGTTGGTAGAATATGAGTCTTCTAACAGGAAGAAAAACAAAAAACTGGAAGGATTCTCTTCCTGCAGATTGTCTATATTACTGCTCAGAACCACCAAAATCCACAAAACAATGAGGCTGCTGAGAAATGACATAAGGATTGTCTGATGGTTAGGTTCATGTGTCAACTTGGCCTGGTGATGGCACCCAGGTGTCTGGTCAAGCAAGAACTGGCCTAACCATTACCACAAGGACATTTGTGGCTGGTTGATAAACCAGAAGGCTGGTTTATTAAATCAGCAATTGGCTGCAGCTGTGACTGATTACATCAACAAAGGTTGAGTCTTCCATAACGAGAGAATGCAGTCAGCTGGATTTAATCCAATCAGTTGAAGACTTTTAAGCAAGACAGATAGAGGACCTTCACTTCTTCTTTAGCTGATCAGTGAAGCATTTCCTGAGTTCACTGAAGTTGCCAGTTCATTGCCTGAGGAGTTCATTGAACACATTCATCAGAGTTGCCAGTTTGCTGCCTGAAGTGTTCATTGAACATATTCATTGGAGTTGCCAGTCTGCTGTCTGCCCTATGGAATTTTGGACTCATGCATACCCACAGTGTATGAGATGCTTTTATAAATCTTATATTTATAGATATCTCTTGTTGATTCTTTTTCCCTAGAGAACCCTAATACAGGTTGCTTTGGGGACATTAGGAGAATGGTGTAATTAATCTGTTCTCCTTTATTTCATCTACACAATTTACCTAATTAGAGGGTAAATATTTTATAAAATAGACATAAATTCATTAGACTTATCATGATTGTGATTCCAGTTAATCAAGGAGGGTTTTCAGATTTCATGTCTCCTGAAGTTGTCAATGGCACAAAAAGAGTTTGCCTTCAAAACAGTGTTTTTACTAGAGAAAGAAAGAAGCTGTGAGCTCCATAGTGTAGATGCTGTATACTCAATAAAGAGTTGCTTCATTGTCTTTCCCAATGTATTTGAATTCTGGTGAGTGTCAGAAAGAATTTCTACCAGGAGGAATAGACCTCATTTTAACATAAATAAAAATATAACTAGAAGGTAATTGTTTAATCTGACTTAGACATTTGGTATAGGTAGGTTCTGAGGGTAGGTTAGAGGGTTGTAACATGATATTTCACTGTATTTAAAATGTATCAGTAGTGGTCAATGGAAACTTGCCTGATCTTACTATTCAGAGCTATATTTTTCTTCATTTAGAACAGTAAAAATGTTTTCTGTGTTTAGAACAGAAGAACATAAATAAATAGTTGGATGGAGGGATAGAAAGATAGATAGATAGATAGATAGATAGATAGATAGATAGATAGATAGACAGACTTATATTATAAATGGGAAATTTGACAAGTTGCCTGAAGGAGTAATAGGATAGTGATTAAGTGGAAGTGGAAGAGAAAGTCTAACTTTGATTGGAATTTAGTGAAGTGATCTCTGAGGAACTGATATTTAGAATGTGATTGAAAAACAGTTAGTATGGGATGGGAAGGTATATTTGTGGATTGGGGTGGAAATAAGAATGAAAATAATACTCAGTAGAGACAATAGCAATGTTTAATTTTACTTGATGGTTTCAGGAAGACATGTGAAAATCAAACTCTAAATGCCTGATGGAGCCTTTAAGTTTGGAGACTGGGGAGGAGTAATATTTATATTTTGGGGGTAAAAGAGGTAATGTCTTGCATTATATTTCACTTTAGGTGCATATAATTAAGCAAGTAGCCATGATAGCTCAGAAATGAAATCCAGATAAGTGTTTTGACACTTTCAATTTAGAGATAACAATGGAAGAATTAATGAAATTGAATAAATGTGTGAACAGACCAGTGCAGTGCATAAAATAAGGAGAGAAAGGGGGCTAAGATTTAGTTTCAAGATGTTCCAATACTGTTGTTTGAGGAGTTCTTTGCAATGGACATGGGGAAGGAGGGTCTAAAGTGGTTTGAATATAATCAGAAGACTGTGATGTCAGAGAAAGTGAAGAGAAGGAAAGTTCCAAAATGGAGATCATAGTCCAATTCTTTGGTTCCAAGTAACAATTTATTTATGGGGAGATCATTAGTGATCTCCTAAGTTTTATGAATGAGGACATCAGTGTTGGTTTTTGTGAGTCAAAGGGTGAGATGCATGTGAGGATGTGGTTGGTGCACTTTCAGTTCATTAAGGGAGTATCTGGAGAGCAAGAACTTGAAAGAAAATACATATAGAGGAGTTTTGCTATATTTTTAACATGGGAGAGTAAAAATAAGCTTAAATTGTGAGCTGGAAAGTGAAGAAAAGAAAGGTTTCTGTTAAAGGAGGTTTAATTATAATCAATAATATAGTTTACAACAAAACATGAGATTGATATCAATTGGAGACATTGGACTTAGCCGAAGATATCATGGCTTTTCTATTTAATAGGAGAGAAGGAGTAACCAATGTGTATGCATTTGGGGATATTGAAGATATTATGGCATTATCATGTAATTTGGTGAATTGCATAATCCATATGCTTAGGAGGAGGTAATCTCATCTGTTGAAAATGAAAGGAAATGATAACATCACACGAGATTCAAAAGGTATGGAGGTTTAGATTACTTATGGAGTATGCAGGAATGATTTTATTAGCCAGTGATATTATGATTTCTGGGTAAAATTAAGAACCTCTAGGAGTTGTGAATCTGTGTTTTGACATGGATCAATATCTTACTCAAGTACTGTGCCAGATGTAGTCATGAATAATTGCATGTATTTGGAGTTACTGAGTATTGAGGGTTGGAATGATAGAAGTGGTAAAAAGAGGGACATGTTGATCTTGATATGTATCTGTTGAAATTACAAACTGTGGACTGAACTGTACAGTAAAAATTGAGAGATAGAGGATGACGTTTGTTGAGAGGGGTCAATGCACTGCAGATCCCATGCACAAGGAGGAATCTGGGTATAGGGAGTATTTTTGTGGAAAAACTAGGAGAGAAGTTTCTGGCCACAGGGTGGGACCTCTGATGTTTGATGTGAAAGGGACATTCCATGTAAAAACCTTTGAGTGGTGTGTAACACTCTGGGAATTTAAGGTTGGTAGATAGGCAGAGCAAAATTCTAATTCTAGCTGTATAATTTTCTAGCCATGTAATTTTGTAATATACTAAAATTTTCTTAACAACTGATCACACCATTTGTTAACTTGGTAAATAAGCCATAAGCAGTGGATTATTGTGAGGATTAAATAAGCAAATGCAGTTGATCTTCAAGCAGAGTTACACCCAATACACCTATTTTTTTCTTTTTTTCTAGGCCTCACATAACAATTGGTGACTTAAGTTTACTATTGTTTATGAAAAATTATCATTTGTCCATGAAATACATTTAATCATTGTTCTAATTTGCTAATGCTGCCAGAATGCAAAATACCAGTAATGGAATGGTTTTCATAAAGAGGGTTTATTGGGTTACAAACTTACAGTCTTAAAGCCATAAAAGTGCCCAAGCTAAGGTGTCAACCATAGGGTACCTTCACAGAAGAATGGCCAATGGCACCCAGAAAACCTCTGTTAGCTCAGAAGGCACATGGCTGGTGTGTGCTTGCTCCCAGGTTTCATTTCAAGGTGGCATTCTCCAAAATGTTGCTCTTGGGGGTGTTTTGTCCTCTCTTAGCTGCAGCTCCTCTTCAAAATGTCATTCTCAGTTGCTCTCCAAAATGTCACTTTTAGCTGTTCTGAGTTCCTTCTGTCTGTGAATTCCTTTATATGACTCCAGTGATCCAATTAACACTCACCCTGAATGGGCAGGATAACATCACCATGGAAATTATCCGATCAAATATTTGACTCACATTTGATTGCATCACAACTCCATGGAAACACTTAATCAGAAGGTTCCAACCTAATCAGCACTAATGCATCTGCCCCCACAAGACTGTACCAAAGAACATGGCATTTTGGTGCACATAAGTCTTCCAAACTGGCACAATCATTAACAGTGTTTTAAGGGATAATTTACTGGTTATAATTGATTATGCTTTCACTCCCACACACACACCTACACACACACCACATTTACAGAGAGAGAAAGAGAAATACAGGGATGCTCCCACAAATGATGATTAATATAGGACAGGACTACAACAACCACTTTACTAAAGTATGAGATGGAGCAACTAGATACCCTCACAAACCCCATCATTATTTATTTTATGGGCCTCCTTGCCATCTGAGGATTGTGGGGCATGACAGAAAATTTATGACCCACATGCTTCTGTTGCTTTTTTACACAAGGAATTTTGAGGTCTTAATTTGGAGAATGGATATCACTGATCCTTCCAAATTAGTAAGTACTTGAATTGATTAACCCCATTATGAAATAATTTTGAAGTTACATGATAGATATCCAAATCCATTAGAGAAAGATCTGAAAGTAAGTGTTGAGGGGGTTGAAGGAGTGGTCTTTCCAGAAACCATCAGGAGTTGAACCAGGATAATTTAGGGCAATTCCATAAAGAAGGCCAGGGGCAGGATAGAGCAGGAAGTGTGTGAGGGTCCAGAGGGCAGGAATAGGTGTTAGAGGACCAATGATAGAGGATAAACCAAGAATATGTAAATCTGAGAATTTCCACAATATTTACCTGCAGGGGAAGACAAAAATCCACATGTGGTAGGAGTTATATATACCTATTTATGAATCATGGAGGGGATTTAAAAACTCTGAGCACCATGGGATAATTAACACATGAAACACACTGATTTTCATGTTCTTATCTGTGAGATATCTCTATGCACGTTTTCATTAGAAACATGAGCCATAGCCTTCTTATATTTGAGTTTAAGAGATGAGTCTTCCCCTGTTTCTCTCAGAGGATACTACATGTTTCTGTTGGTTGGGCTGGGGGGAGGGGTACTTCCAGGTGAAGGTTTGGTAACAGGTGACAGTTGGGTCTGGAAATTGTGGACAAGTTTTGAGCCTCATGGCTTCTTTCTCCCTCCTCAGCCTTGGATGCTTAGTGTTTGGACTGCCTGACAGTGAAAAACTGGAGAAGACTGTTGATGGTGGAAATATTGACAATGCAACCACTGGTGAGTAGGGAATTACTACTGAAATGAAACCCCTACAGAAATATGCAGAATTCATCTTCTGGCCTGGCACATTCTAAGTATACTCATGAGATATTCACATATTTGAGATCCACTAAAGTATACCCAGGACTCTGGTATAATTATGGTGGGCCAGGAAGTAAGAAACAATCTTCTCACTACCATTTGCATTAATTTCATCTAGCCTCTCTCTATTAAGGCTATATATTCACAGAAGGGGTGTGAAAGAATTTATTTTCTTCATGCAGCCTGTGACCTCACTGGGGAAGTAATTCACTCATTCACCATGTTAGTGGCAGTAATGTGCTTAGCATTGTGGTGAATTCAAGGGATAGAGTAATTGCACAACATAACAGTCTAATAAGAAAGCAATTTGTTTGCCAGGTGAGTTTGATCAGTCCAGTGTTATGAGCGCTGGGGGTTATGCCATGTTAAGGAGAGCACAAGAAAAGGCAATGAAAATTAATGGATTTATTTTATCCAATAGTAAACTTACAGCTTTCATAGAATATATTTTCATATTTTGAAAAGATGTTTGAAATTCTCATTACCATCTTGTCCATAATTAACCATTTTCTTTCTTTTAAACAATATTTGTACAACTTTGGTAAGTGAAAGCAATGAACAGGTAATAATGTTTCCTTCCTTACTTTAAGCTGTGCACACAGGAGAGGTATTGTAGGTAGAGTAAAATTTTAGGACCAGTGAAAATATTTGAGGATCTAGTGATAGAGACCAGAACCAATGAAGAGCCTATTTATCCTTGAACAGACAGTCAAAATGAATATACAAGAGACACAATGATAACTAGTTTGGATATCCAGGAGGGTATTGAGTATGGGAGGCTTATAACACAGGAAGAGACAGCCTAGGACTATTCTTTAGTATAGCAGTCACAGGGGGCCCTGAATTTTGTGATTGAAGAGACTACCATCATATCATAATAAAAACCTGAGTTTTGTAGAGTTGAAAGAGGAAGAACCTACTGATCCCAAGTTCTATATAAAGTCTATACAGTTCTGCAGAAGTATGTACATTGCTTCAAGTCTTTCTTCCATTTTAATGAATAATAGATTTATTGCTTGTACTTAACAAGTCTTGGTTAGATAGGAATTGTGCCAGTTTGAATGTGTTGTGTCCCCCCAAATGCCATTATCTTTGATGTAATCTTGTGTGGGCAGACATTATCAGTGTTGGTTAGACTGTAATTCTTTGAGTGTTTCTTTGGAATGCACCCCACCCAGCTCTGGGTGATGACTCTGATGAGATATTTCCATGGATGTGTGGCCCGACCCACTCAGGGTGGGCCTTAATCACTGGAGCCATATAAATGAGCTGACAGGCAGAGGGAATGCAGTGCAGCTGAGAGTGATGTTTTGAAGAGGAGCTACAGCCGAGAGGGACACTTTGAAGCATGCACTGGAACTGAGAGAGGAGCTTCAGCTTACAGAAACATTTAGAACTTGGTAGCAGATGCCAGCCATGTGCCTTTCCAGCTAACAGAGGTTTTCTGGACACTATTTCCCATCCTCCAGTGAAGGTACCTGATTGTTGATGCATTACCTTGGACACTTTATGGCCTTAAGACTGTAACTGTGTAACCAAATAAACTCCCTTTTATAAAAGCCAATCCATCTCTGGTGTTTTGCATTCCGGTAGCATTAGCAAACTAGAACAGATTTTGGTACCAGAAGTGGGGTGATTTTGCTGCTGAGTTTCAAATACCAAACATGTTGGAATGGTTTTTTAAATGGATAAGGGGAAGATTCTGGAATAATTGTGAGGTGCTTGATAGAAAAGGCCTAAACTGCTTTGAAGAGACTGTCTATGGAAATACAAACTCTAAAGATACTTCTGATGAGGACTTGAACAGAAATGATGACTATGTTGTTGTGAACTGGAAGAGAGTTGATCCTTGTTTTAAAGTGGCAGAGAATTTGGCAAAATTGAGTCATGGTGTCAGATAGAAGGAAGAATTTGAAAGCAACAACCTGGAATACTTAGCTGAGGAGCTCTCCAGACTATGTGTGGAGGATGTACCCTAACTTGGGATTTCCTGCTGTATATTAGGTACACCTGGGTACAGGGATTCTGTTTGGACTAATGGGAAAGATTCAGAAGCATGTGGTGTGATATGTAGTTGACTCTGAAGCCAAGGCTCAGCAGAGGAGCCTCTATTTGAAAGCAGATATGAAGGATGTGAAGTTATGTAACTGGAACTGGATGACAAGAGGGGGGAAAAGAAACCTAGGATTGTGCAGCAATAAACTATTCCAAAGGGAAGATACATGGACTGTATAAAGAGCATTGTTTATATATTAAAAATCTTTAATCAATAGCCTTGAAGATAACCCACTAATGTAAACTTGTGCAATGCAGGAAGCAAAGTAGTTATTTCAGGTTACTTGCTTTCCTGAAACATTTCTTTGCATTATTATAAAGTGGTGATTTTTGATACTTATGTGTTGTTGTAGCTTATAGATAATGTTTAAAATGAATTAAATACAATGAAAGAAACAAAAACTAAACTTTACATTTAAAAATAAAATCACCATGACGGCACAATAATTTTCTGCCAATACAGTCTAAAAACAAAAATTCAATTTCATTAGGAAGAAACACACACAAAAAAAACAGAATTTGAGGAGTATTCTTTAAAAGGATGATTCATCAGCTTTCTAATATGACCAGATGAAGGAAATAATTGAGATATATTCAGATGAAAGAGAATAAGTAAACCTGAAAAAGAAATGCCATGTTTGATATGAGACTAGACACTATTTTTGTTTGTGCCTTTCTACATTTCTAACATTATTATTACTATTAACATTTTGCTTGGTTCTTAGGACATGATTGGGTAATTGTTGAGGTTGTGACCAGGCCCCCAGTTGAGATATTTGTACTACAACCAGGTTGATTTAATGATTCTCGTAATGTAACTATGAATATATAAGAGAATGTCTTTTTTCTTCAGGGAAATACTACAAGAATAACTAAAGAGAGAGACATTTTTTAAACATAAATTTAAAATTTTTAAAGAAAATCTTATTATACAAGGAATATGAAACAATGATAATTGGTGATAAAAGAAACTAAATAAAGACACTTCACATGTGTTGCTTGCCCTCCTTTTGAAGGCACTGGGTCAGATCAGAAAGAGATTACACTGACCTGCTTTCATTGGATATGAGAAGAATGGTCACAGTCAGTGCCACTTGGGCCCACTCCCTTGGGCTTCAGCAAATTTGGGATTGGAGAAGTCAGGGAAGTCTTCTTCCTTTGCTAATAAATTTGATTTCATATCTGGAACAAAATATGTGCCACATTTGTGATTAGTCTCTCCCAAGTCCAGCATCATGTAAAATGGGGACTTGGGGTGGGCATTCCCAGTTACATGTACAGCATTCTAACTGACAGAGCCAGGTTATGCTGGCTCCCAGGGTAGTGATATCCCTCAGGGCAATGATGGTTCCTGAACCAAGGAACAAATAATATTCAGTGTATACCATCATGCTTGCCCTCTGGGAGTCTCCATCCCTGCCCCAAGTCATGCCTCCAACAGACTCAAAACAAAATATATCAACATCTCTGCATATCATGTGTTCTCTTCATCACAGGATCAGCTTGACTTTCACTCAGCATTTAGGCCCAGAATGAGACTTCTGGCATGCATAAATAGAGGAAGAAATTCTGACAGTAAGACAGCCATGAGCAAATTCTCAAGTCACCTATAAACAGTGGACAGGGCAGACACATCAAAGTTGTCCAAGTTTCCCTGACTTAAAGTGGGTTCATTGACTGCACATGGGCATGACTCATTGTAGGCTCTGCTAAGTGAGCACACAGGATTATAAGATGCATGTCTTAGATCCAGTGGTAATTTCTCTGCCACTGGAAAAATAATCCAGGCCCAAGCTTGGCAACAGGCTCTTAATTAAAGCTCCACCTGCACCACAGCAAATAAGAATATGCCCTTGGCTGTTCCTTTATAGCATCCTTAAGGATGTGTCAAACCTCACCAAACATCAGGGTTACAGATGATCCTCAGGGCTGCAGAACCATCCTCATATACATACAATAAACTGCACATGCCACAACACCACCACCATCATCTGCACGCTTGGGGAGCCCATTTTAATTTCAAATGACAGGGCAGCCATTGGGATAGAGACCTGTTTCTTAGCAACCTGATGTCTTTTGGGAGGCAGGATAGTGTCAGCAGAATTTGTGCATGTGCAATCCAAGCTCCCACCAGAATTCTAGGCCACTTTGGAACCTGGGCTGTCACTGTCTCCTCCACAGGTTTGAGCCACAATGAGATTTCTTCCCTGAGGTTTCTTAAAATGGGATTCCCTGCTGTATATTAGGCACACCTGTGTACAGGGATTCTTATTTGGAGTAATGGGAAAGATTCAGAAGCACTTTGTGTGGTGTGTAGCTTATTCTACACACAAGGCTCTGCAGAGGAGCCTCTATTTGAAAGTTGATATGAGGGCTGTGATGTCATGAAACTGGACAAGATGACAAGATGGGGAAAAAGGAACGCTAGGACAGTGCAGCAATAAACAATACCCCAAGGAAGATACATGGTGTGTATGTACAGTATTGTTTATAATATTAGAAATCTTTAATTAAAAGCCTTGTAGATAATCCATTAATGCAAACTTGTGCAATGTGGGGAGCAAAGTAGTTATTTCAGGTTACTTGCTTTCCTGAAACTTTGCTTTGCTTTATTATAGAGTGGTGATTTTTGATTATTGTGTGTTGTAGCTCATAGATAATGTTTAAAATAAATTCAATACAATGAAAGAAACAAAATTAAACTTCTCAGTGAAAAAAAATCATGAGGGCACAATAATTTCTGCCAATACAGACTAAATTCATAAATTCAATTTCATCAGGATAAACGCTGTAAAAATATCACATTTTGAGGAATATTCTTTAAAAGGATGGTTCAGCAGCTTTCTAATCTGTCCAGATGAAGGAAATAACTGAGATATATTCAGATGAAGGAGAATAAATAAACTTGAAAAAGAAAAGACATGTTTGATATGAGACCAGAAACTATTTTGGTTTGTCACTTTCTACATTTGTATCATTATTATTACAATTAACATTTTCCTTGGTTGATAGGCATGATTTGGTAATTGTTGAGGTGGGGACTTGGCCCCTAGATGAAATATTTGTACTACAATCAGGATAATTTAATGACTGTGGTAATATTCCTCTGAATACATAAGAGAATGTCTCTGTTCTTAAGTGAAATACAAGATTAATTAAAGAAATTGACTTTTTTAAACATAAATTTAAATTTTTTAAGAAAACCTTATTATACAATAATATGAAACAATGTTAAGTCAGTGATAAAAGAAATTAAATAAAGACTCCTCACATGTATTGGATTCCCTTCTCATAAAGGCACAGCATCAGATCAGTAGATTACACTGACCTGCTTTCATGGGATACCAGAAGAATCGTCAAAGTCAGTGCCACTTGGGCCTACTCCCCTGGGATTCAGCAAATTTGAGATTGGAGTGGTCGGGGAAGTCTTTTTCCTTTGCTAATAAACTTGCTTTCAGATCTGGAACAAAATATTGCCATATTTATGGTTAATCTCTCCCAAGTCCAGCACCATGTAAAAGGGGGACATGGGGTGTACTTTCACAGTTACATGTGTATCATTCTGACATAGCCAGGGTATGTTGGCTCACAGGACAGGGATATCCCTCAGGGAAGTGATAGTTCCTGAACCAAGAAACATGCAATATTCGGTGTTCATCATCATTCCTGCCCTCTGTGAGTCTCCATCTCTGTCCACAATCATGCCTCCAACCAGTCAACACAAAATATATCCAGTCTCTCCACATATCATGTGTTCTCTTCATCACAGGACTGCCTTTACTGTCACTCAGTATTTAGGTCCAGTGTGAGACTTCTGGCAATCATAAATAGAGCAAGAAACCCACCAGTAAGACAGCCATGAGCCAATCCTAACATGTCAGGTATAAACAGTGGCTAGGGCACATATATCAAATTTTTCACATTTCTGTGAATTAAAGTGGTTTCATTGACTGCACTTGAGCATGCCTCATGGTAGTGTCTCCTAAGTGAGCACCCGGGATGTTAAGCTGCATATCTTTGAACCAGTATTAATTTCTGTGCCATTGGGAAAAAAAAAGGCAGGCTCAAGTTTGGCCAGGGGCCCTTCATTAAAGTTCCACCTACACCACACCCAAATGGAATTTGCCCTTGGCCATCCTTGTATAGCATCCTTCAGGGAGGGTCAAACCCTCACCATACATTGGGGCTGCAGGTGATCCTCAGGGCTGTGGAATCATCCTCATATACCTACAACAACCTACAGAATTCACACCTCCACAATCACCAGCACAATTGGGGAGCCCATTATATTTTCAGTCCACAGGGCTGCCATTTGTATACAGCCCTGTTGCTTAGCAACCTGATGACTATTGTGAGAAAGGCAAGTGTCAGTGGAATTTGTGCATGCACATTCAAAGCACCTGCCAGAGTTCTAGGCCACTTGGAACCAGGGCAGGCTCTGTCTCTTCCACAGTTTCAAGCCCCAGTGACATTTCTTCCCTGAGCTTCCTTAATTTGGGATTTTCTGCTGTGTATTAGCCACACCTGGGTACAGGGATTCCTATTTGATGTAATGTGAAAGACACAGAAACACTTGGTGTTTCTTTTATGGGATATGAGAAGAATGGTCACAGTCATTGCCATTTTGGTATACACCCTTGGGCTTCAGAAATTTGGGAATGGAGAGGCCTGGGTAGTCTTCTTCCTTTGCTTATAAACTTGCTTTCAGATCTGAAAGAAAATATGTGCCACATTTGTGGTTAATCTCTCCCAAGTCCAGCATCATGTAAAAGGGGAATTTGGGGTGGACATTAACAGTTACATGTGTTTAATTGAACTGACTGAGACAGGGTATATTAGCTTTCCAGACAGGTATATCCCTCAGGGCAATGATAGTTCCTGGACAAAGGAAAAACAATATTCAGTGTACATCATCATGTCTCCTTCTGGGAGTCTGCATCACTGTCCCAAAAAATGCCTAGAACCCACTCAGCACAATATATATCAGCCTCTCCACATATCACATGTTCTCTTCATCACAGTTCCACCTTGACTGACACTCAACATTTAAGCACATTGTGAGACTTCTGTCAAGCATAAATAGAGAAAGGAATCCCACCACTAAGACAGCCATGAGCCAATCCTCATGTGACCTCTAAAGAGTGGACAGGGCAGACACATCAAGATTGTCTATGTTTCACTGATTTAAAGTGGGTTCATTGACTGCACATGGGCATGTCTCATGGTATGCTCTGCTAAGAGAGCACCTGGGATGCTAACCTGCATGTCTTAGATCCAGTGGTAATTTCTGTGTCATTGGAAAAATAAAAGGCAGGCCCAAGCTTGGACAGAGTCACTTCATTAAACAACCTCCTACCACACACCAAATTGGAAATTGCCCTTTGCCATTCCTGTATTGCCTCCTCCAGGGGAGTCAAACTCTCATCATTCATCTTGCTGACAGATGATCCTCAGGGCTGCAGAATCATCCTCATATGCTTACAACAAAATGCACAGGCCACAACACCTCCACCATCCCCTGCACACTTGGGGGGTCCATTATATTTTCAGACCTCAGGGCTGCCATTTGGATAGAGCCCTGTTGCTCAGCAACCTGATGCTTATTGTGAGGCAGGAGAGGTTCAGCAGAATTTGTACATGCACATTCCAAGCACCTGCCAGAATTCTAGGCCAGTTTGGAATGTGGGCTGGCTCTGTCACCTCCACAGGTTTGATCCCCAGTGACATTTCTATGCTGAGGTTTCCTAACTTTGGATTTCCTGCTGAATATTAGGCACACCTGGGTACAGGGATTCCTATTTGGAGTAATGGGAAAGATTCAGAAACACATGGTATGGTGTGTAGCTGATTGTGCACACAAGGCTGAGCTGAGAAGCCTATATTTGAAAGAGGATATGAGGGATATGATTTCATTTACCCAGAATTAGATGACAAGAGGTGGAAAATGGAAACCTAGGACTGTACAGCAATCAACAATAACCAAAGGAAGATACATGGAGTGTATGAAGAGTAATGTTTATAACATTAGAAATCTTTAATCAAAAGCCTTGAAGATAACCCATTAATGCAAACTTGTGCAATACAAGAATCAAAGTAGTTATATCAGGTTACATGCTTTCCTGAAACTTTGCTTTGCTTTATTATAAAGTGGTGATTTTTGATACTTGTGTGTTGTAGTTTATAGATAATGTTTGAAATGAATTCAATACAATGAAAGAAACAAAAATTAAATATCTCATTAAAAAAATCATGATGAGGGCACAGTAATTTTCTGCCAATACAGCTGAAAATTCATAAACTCAATTTCATCAGGAAGAAACACTGAAAGGAAAACACAATTTGAGGAATACTCTTTAAAATGATGGTTCAGCAGCTTTCTAATATGTCCAGATGAAGGAAATAAATGAGAAATACTCAGATGAATGAAAATAAATAAAACTGAAAAAGAAATTCAATGTTTGATATGAGACTGGACACTATTTTGCTTCATACCTTTCTTCATTTCTATCATTATTATTATTAATAACATTTTGCTTGGTTGCTAGGCCATGATTGTTTAATTGTTGAGATGGGGAGCAGGCCACTATATGAGATATTTGTACTACAACCATGTTAATTTAATGATTGTGGGAATGTTGCTGTGAATACATAAGAGAATGTCTCTGTTCTTAAGTGAAATACTACAAGAATAATTAAAGAAACTGATATTTTTTAAATATAAATTTAAAATTGTTAAAGAAAACCTTATTATACATGGATTAAAAACAATGTTAATCAGTGATAAAAGAAATTAAATAAAGACACTTCACATGTGTTGCTTTCCCTCCTCATGAAGGCACAGGGTCAGATCAGGGTGAAAGTGAACTGAACAGCCAGCTTTCATTGGATATGAGAAGAATGGCCACAGTCAGTGCCACTTGGGCCTACTCAGTTGGGCTTCAATAAATTTGGGAATGGAGTGGTCAGGAAAGTCTTCTTCCTTTGCTAATAAACTTGCTTTCAGATATGGAATAAAATACGTGCCACATTTGTGTTTAATCTCTCCCAAGTCCAGCACCATTTAAAGGGGTCTTGAGGTGGGCATGCACAGTTACATGTATATCATTCTAACTGACAGAGCCAGGGTATGTTGACCCCAAGGCAGGGATATTTCTCTGGGATATGATAGTATCTGCACCAAGAAACAAATATTCACTGTGCACCATCATGCCTACCTTCTGGGAGTCTCCAACCCTGTCTCCAGTCATGCCTCCAACACACTCAACACAAAATATATCAGTCTTTCCACTTGTCATGTGTTCTTTTCATCACAGGACCACCTTGACTCTTACTTGGCATTTAGGCCCAGAATGAGACTTCTGGCAAGCATAAATAGAGCAAGAAATCCCACCACTAAGACAGCCATGAGCCAATCCTCATGTCAGCTATAAACTGTAGACAGGGCAGACACCTCAATGTTGTCCAGATTTCTGTGACTTAAAGTGGATTCATTGACTGCACATGGGCAGGCCTTATGGTAGGCTCTGGTAAGTCAGCACCCAGGATGCTAAGCTGCGTATCTTACATCCAGTGGTAATTTCTGTGCCAATGGAAAAAAATAAGCAGGCCCAAGCTTGGCCACAGGCACTTAACTAAAGTTCCACTTACCCCACACCCAAATGGAATTTGCCCTTGGCCTTTCCTGTATTGACTCCTCCATGGAGGGTCAAGCCCTCACAATCCATCAGGCCTGCAGGTGATCATTGGTTCTGCAGTATTATCCCCATACACCTACAACTAACTGCACAGACCACAACACATCTACCATCACCTGCACACTCAGGGAGCCCATTATATTTTCAGACCACAGGGCAGCCATTGGAGAGAGCCCTGTGGCTTAGCAACCTGATGCCCATTGCAAGGCAGGAAAGGGTCAGCAATTAGCACATGCACATTTGAAGCACCCTCCAGAATTCTAGGCCATTTTGGAACCTGGGCTGACTCTGTCTCCTCCACAGGTTCAAGCCCCACTGAGATTTCTTCCCTGAGGTTTCCTAAATTGGGATTACCAGCTTATATTAGGCACACCTGGGTGTAGGGATTCCTATTTAGATTAATGGGAAAGTTTCAGAAACACTTGATGTGGTATGTAGCTGATTCTGCACACAAGGTCCAGCAGAGAAGCCTCTGTTTGAAAGAGGATATGAGGGCAGTGAAGTTATGTAACTGGAATTAGATGACAAGAGGGGGAAAAAGGAAACCTAGGACTGTGCAGCAACAAACCACATCCCAAGGAAGATATATGGACTGTAGGAAGAGTACTGTTTATAATATTAGAAATCTTTAATCAAAAGCTTTGAAGACAACCCACTAATGCAAACTTGTGCAATTCAGGAAGCAAAGCAGTTATTTCAGGTTACTTGCTCTCCTGAAATTTTACTTTGCCTTATTATAAAGTGGTGATTGTGGTGACTTGATAATTATGTGTTGTTGTAGCTTATAGATAATGTTTAAGATTAACTCAATACAAAGACAAAATCAAAAATTAAACAGCATTTATTAAAAAGCACTGTGAGGGCAAAATAATTTTCTGCCAATACATCCTAAAATTCATAAACGAATTTCATCAGGAAGAAACACTAAAAAAAAACACAGTTTGAGGAATATTCTTTAAAATTATGTTTCAGCAGCTTTCTAATATATTCAGATAAAGGAAATAATTGAGATATATTCAGATGAAAAGGAATAAATAAACCTGGAAATGAAATGCCATGTTTGAAATGAGACTGGACACTATTTTGGTTTCTGCCTTTCTACATTTCTATCATTATTATTACTATTAACATTTTTTTTCATTGATAGGACATGATTGGGTAATTGTTCAGGTGGGGACCAGGCCCCTAGATGGGATAACTGTACTGCAACCACATTAATTTAATGATTGTGGTAATTTTCCAGTGAATACATGACAGAATGTCTCCTTTCTTAAGTGAAATACTTCAAGAATAAAGAAACTGACATTTTTTAAACATAAATTTAAAATTGGTCAAGAAAACCTTAATATATATGGATTATGAAACAATGTTAAATTGGTGATGAAATTAAATAAAGACACTTCACATGCATTGCTTTCCCTCCTCATGAAGGCACAGGGTCAGATCAGAGTGAGATTGCACTGACCTGCTTTCATGGGATATGAGAAGAATGGTCACCATAAATGCCACTTGAGCCTACTCCCTTGGGCTTCAGCAAATTTGAGAGTGGATAAGTCAGGGAAGTCTTCTTCCTTTGCTAATAAACTTACTTTCATATCTGGAACAAAATACATGCCACATTTGTGCTTAATCTCTCCGAAGTCCAGCACCATATAAAAGGGGACTTGAGGTGGACATTCACAGTTACATGTGTATCATTCTAACTGACAAAGCCAGGGTATGTTGGCTTCCAGGGCAGGGATATCCCACAGGGCAATGAGAGTACCTGGACCAAGGAACAGAAAGTATTCAGTGTAGACCATCATGTCTGCCCTCTGGGAGTCTCCATGCCTGTCCCCAATCATGCCTCAAACCCACTCAACACAAAATATATCAGACTCTCCACATATCATGTGTTCTCTTCATCACAGGAACACCTTGATTGTCTCTCAGCATTTAGGACCAGAGTGAGACTTCATGCAAGCTAAGTAGAACAAGAAATCCCACCATTAAAACATCCATTAGCAAATCCTCATGTCAGCTATAAACAGTGGACAGGGCAGAGACATCAAGTTGTCCAAATATCCCTGACTTAAAGTGTGTTCATTGACAGCACATGGGCATGCCTCATGGTAGGCTCTTCTAAGTGAACACCCAGGATGCTAAGCTGTATGTATTAGATCCATGGGTAATTTCTGTACAGTGGGAAAAAAAGGCAGGCCCAACCTTGGCCAGGGGCACTTCATTAAACTTCTGCATTCACCACACCCAATTGGAATTTGCCCTTGGCCATTTCTGTATAGCATCCTCCAGGGAGAGTCAAACCCTCACCATCCATCAGAGATGCAGGGGATCCTTGGGGCTGCAGAATCATCCTCACATACATACAAAAGCTACACAGGCCACAACACTTCCACCATCACCTGCAAACTTGGGAAATCCATTATATTTTCATATCACAGGTCATGCATTGGGACAGAGCAATTTTGCTTAGCAACCTGATGCCTTTTGTGAAGCAGGAAAGTGACAGTGGAATTTGGGAATGCACATTCCAAGCACCCTCCATTATTCTAGGCCACTTTGGAACCTGGACTGGCTCTGTCTCCTCCACAGTTTTGAGCCCCAGTGAGATTTCTTCCATGAGAATTCTTAACTTGGTATTTCTTGCTGTATATTAGGCAAAACTGGGTACAGGGATTCTGATGTAGATTAATGGGAAAGATTCTGAAACATTTGGTGTGGTGTGTAGCTGATTCTGTACACAATGCTCACCAAAGAAGCCTCTATTTGAAAGTAGAAATGAAGGATGTGAATTCATGTAACTGGAACTAGATGACAAGAGGGGAAAGAGGAAAACTAGGACTGTGCAGCCATAAACAATAACCCAAGGAAGACACATGGACTCTATGATGAGTACTGTTAAAATATTAGAAAATTTTAACCAAAAGCTTTGAAGCTAACCATTAATGCAACTTGTGCAATGCAGCAAGCAAAGTAGTTATTACAGGTTACTTGCTTTCCTGAAACTTGCTTTGCTTCATTATAAAGTGTTGAATTTGATACTTGTGTGTTGTAGCTTATAGATAATTATTAAAATGATTTCAAAACAATGAAAGAAAAAAAACTTCTCACTTAAAAGAAAATCACCATGAGGGCACAATAATTTTCTGCCAATACAGCCTAAAATTCATAACTCAATTTCATCAGGAAGAAACACTGAAAAAAAACACAATTTGAAAAATATTCTTTAAAATGATGATTCAGCAGCTTTCTAATGTGTCCAGGTGAAGGAAATATTTGAGATATGTTCAGATGAATGGGAATAAACCTGAAAAAGAAATGCCATGTTTGATAGGAGAATGGACACTATTTTGTTTTTGCCTTTCTACATTCTGTCATTATTATTACTATAACATTTTGCTTGGAAGTTAGGACATGATTAGGTAATTGATGAGTTGGGGACCAAGTCCCTAGATGAGATATTGGTATTACAACCAGGTTTATTTAGTGATTGTGGTAATGTTCTTGTGAATACATAAGAGAATATCTCTGTTCTTAAGTGAAATGCTACAAGATAATTAAAGAAACTTACTTTTTTTAAACATAAATTTAAAATTGTTAAAGTAAACCTTATACAAGGAATATGAAACAATGTTAAATCAGTGATAAAAGAGATTACATAAAGACACCTCACATGTGTTGCTTTCCCTCCTCATGAAGGCACAGGGCCAGATTGGGGTGAGATGACACTAACCTGCTGTCACTGAATATGAGAAGAATTGTCACAGTCAGTGCCACTTGGGCCTACTAACTTGGGTTTCAGCAAATTTGTGAATGGAGAGGTCAGGGAAGTCTTATTCCTTTGCTAATATACTTGCTTTCAGATCTGGAACAAAATATGTGCCACATTTGTGTTTAATCTCTCCCAAGTCCAGCACCATGTCAAAGGGTCTTGGGGTGGGTATTCAGAGTTTCATGTGTATCATTCTAACAGACCAAGCCTAGGTATGTTGGCTCCCAGGACAGGGATAACTCTTACAGCAATGATAGTTCCTGGACTAACAAACAGTATTCAGTGTACACAGTCATGCCTGCCCTCTGGGAATCCCCACCCCTGTCCCTAATCATGCCTCCAACCCACTCAACACAAAATATTTCATCCTCTCCACAAATCATGTGTTCTCTTCATCACAGGACCACCTTGACTCTCACTCAGCATTTAGTGCCAGAATGAGACTTCTGGCAAGCATAAATAGAGCAAGAAATCCCACCACTAAGACAGCCATGAGCCAATCCTTACGTCAGCTAGAAACAGTAGGCAGGACAGATACATCAATGTTGTCCAAATTTCCCTTAATTAAAGTGGGTTCACTGACTGCACATGGGCATGCCTCATGGTAGGATGTGCTTAGTGAGCACATGGGTTGCTATGCTGCTTGTCTTAGATCCAGTGGTAATTTCTGTGCCATTGGAAAAAGAAAGCAGGTCAAAGTTTGGCCAGGTTCACTTCATTTAAGTTCCACCTACATCACACCCAATTGGAATTTGCCCTTGGCCATTCCTGTATAGCATCCTCCAGGGAGGCTCAATTCCTCACCATCCATCTGGGCTGCAAGTGATCCTCAGGGCTGCAGAATCATCCTCATATACCTACAACAAACTGCACAGGCCACAGCACCTCCACCATCACCTGCACACTTGGGGTGCCCAATATATTTTCAGTCCACAGGGCAGTCATTGGGATATAGCCCTGTAGCTTAGCAATCAGATGCATACTATGAAGCAGGAAAGGGTCAGCTGAAAATTCACATGTGTATTCCACACACCCACCAGAATTCTAGGCCTCTTTGAACCCTGGCTGCCTCTGTCTCCTCCACAGTTTCAAGTCCTAGCTAGATTTCTTACCTGAGTTTTCCTTTTTTTTTTTTATTTTGAAATAAATTCAAACTTATAGGAACAGTTGCAAAAACAATACTAACCCCATACAAAGAATTCCATCATACCCTGACCCCCCTCCTCCGATAGCTCAATCCATCAACTTTAACATGCTGTCACATTGCTATTTCTTTCCCTCCCTATCTATCATCCATCATCTATTACTCTGTCTTCTGAACATATAAGAGCTAGCTGCACACATCATTGAACATACACTATAATTCTTGTATACACTTCCCATGAACAAGAACATTCTTTTATGCAATCCAATTAAGTGCAGCTAAGAAGTACAACAGGTTCAACAATGATACAAAGCTTACATTCTATATTTCCTTTACCTTATGTCTCAACTGTGTCCCTTTGAGCCACCTGTCCTCTATCCTCTAATTCCATCCAAGTTCATCCTTGGCATTCAATCATCTAGACTGTCTTTTTTTTTTTTTTTTTTTGTAGTTGTGGGAACATATATACAGCCTAAATCTTCCCATTCCACCCCATCCCTAGCCTTCCATTAGTGGGATTAATCACCTTTAGAATGTTGTAATGCTCTTTCCCACCATCCATTACTAGAGATTTCCCTTCACCTCAAACAGCAACTCCACCCTCATTTCTTAACTCTCCATTGCACCGTCCCCCATTTCTCTTAACCTGAACTCTACAATTCATCTCTATGGTTACATTCTCTGATAGTTTCTTTGTGTTTGCTGTGGGGGTTAAAATTAACCTCTTATATCCATAACAATCTTGTTTTTCTTTGATACCACCTCCACTTCAATAGGACACATAAACTATGTTCCTATACTCCTCCATTCCCCTACCTTTATACAGTTGTATAAAATTACATATTTTACATTGAGTTCAAAACCACTGATTTGTCATTAGGGTTTGTGTAATTTATATCATGTAGGAAGTAAACAGTGGAGTTACAGTTCAAAATTATTGACTTCTATTTGTATTCCATTGTGGTTGGAGAATGTGCTTTGAGTGTATTCAGTTTCTTTTTCTTTTTTTTTAATTTCTTGAGGCTTGTTTTATGTCCCAGCTCACAGTCCCTTCTGGAGAAAGATCCGTGATCACTGGAGAAAAATGAGTGTCCTGGTGCTTTGGGATGTAAGGTACTATATATTTCTGTTAAAATTCTCTATATCTCTTTTTCTTTCTGTTGTTTCTCTGTTGGTAGGGTTCCCTTTAGAATCTGAAGTAGGGCAGGTCTTTTATTGGCAAAGTCTCTCAGGATTTGTTTGTCTGTGAAAAATTTAATATCTCCCTTGAATTTGAAGGAGAGTTTTGCTGGATAAAGTATTCTTGGTTGGAAATTTTTCTCTCTCAGTATTTTAAATATGTCATGCCACTGCCTCCTCACCTCCATAGTGGCCACTGAGTAGTCACAACTTTGTCTTATGTTGTAGTCACAACTTTGTCTTATGTTGTTTCCTTTGTATGTGGTGAATTGCTTTTCTCTTGCTGCTTTCAGAACTTGCTCCTTCTCTTCAGTATTTGACAGTCTGATCAGAATATGTCTTGGAGTGGGTTTATTTGGATTTATTCCATTTGGAGTTTGCTGGGCATTTATGCTTTGTGTATTTATATTGTGTAGAAGGTTGGGGAAGTTTTTCCAAACAATTTCTTTGAATACTCTTTCTAGACCTTTAACCTTCTCTTCCCCTTCTGGGACACCAATGAGTCTTAAGTTTGGATGTTGTATTTTATCTATCATTTCCCCGAGATCCATTTTTATTTTTTTTTTATTTTTTTCTCCATTCTTTCTTTTGTTCTTTCATTTTCTTTTCTGTGGACTTCTAGGACACTGAGATGTTGTTCAGCTTCCTCTAGTCTTGTATTGTGAATATCCAGAGTCTTTTTAATTTGGCCAACAGTTTCTTTTATTTCCATAAGATCTATTTTTTTATTTAGCCTTGCATTGTCTTCTTTATGCTCTTCTAGGGTCTTCTTTATGTAGCTTATATCCTGGGCCATGGTCTTCTTGATGTCCTTTAAATTCTTTGCCATACTTTCATTCCTTGATTGTGTTTCTTTGATTAATTCTGTGAGGAATTTTATTTCTTCTGAAAACTGGATTTGTGTGTTTGGAGTTGGATTCTCCATATCGTCTGGTTTTATCATATGCATTGAGATTTTCTGTTGTTTTTGGCCTCTTGGCATTTGCTCTGCTTGACAGGGTTCTTTTAATTTGTAAAAAAAAAAAAAACCTACCTAATTTTTCAGAAACACTGCTTGGTGACATACACTTTCTCTAACTAACCAGGAGATGGCATCTGTGAGTCACCTATACCAAACAAGTCAGTTCTCTACCTTGTCCCCGCGTTATATGGGGAAACGATTCTTGTGTGGTCCAGCCGGAGAACTCAGCCTGGGTGTGTTGCTGGAGCTGTCTGCCCTGAATGTGGGGCGCTTGTATGGGTGGTCAGGGAGGAAGGACAGCCTCAATATTCAAATCCCCTGGTTCCTGGAGATTCAAGGCCACCACAAGAGTCCAAGCCTTCATTTCATTTCAGCCCCAGCCACTCTCTCTCGATGACCCACAAACCACCAGACTTGGCATAGTGTTTCTGGGATCTCTGAGCAGGTCCCCTCACCCAGCCACAATCCTCCAGGACCTCTGATGAGGTAATGCTGTGCTACATCATCACTGCATGCCATCCCTCAAGGGAAGCCCCGGGCCACCGGGCCAAGCTGGCTTGCTTTCAGCCTTATGCAAAAATGGCCAAAGGGAGCATCTCCACACACCCCTCCTCACACAGTTCCTCCTTCCCAGCTCTGGGACAACTGGCGGGGCTCTGGGCTGTGGGCATGGCCCCAGGCAGGAGTTTATCCAGCCCTCCTGGGAGCGAGTTGCTAGCCATGGGGATTCTTTCAGCTTTTGGCTCTCTGCTTTGTTCCCCCAGCCCCAGGGATATCTACAGTGGGCTATCTTCCAAGCCAGATATGGAGAGGCCAGCCCAGCCCCCTCTTGATGTGTTTTACTGTGTGGTTCCCATGATCACACCTGCAGCTGATCGCACCTGCAGCTGCTCCTGGCTTTTCCCCTTTTTTCTTTTTCTTTTTTTTTTTTTTTTATTAAAAGAGCCCGTTGGTCTCCAGATGCCAAACCCTGGTTTTCCCGGATCACCGTGCAGCTGTGGGACTTTCAGCCAGCTTACTCACTCATTTCAGAATGCAGACTCTCAGTTTCACCAAGTATACAGCCCCTGGGAACTAACAGATCTCGTCCAGCTGGCACATTGCTGTAACTGGTATTCTGTGTCACTCTCTGGTCCTTATTTAGTGTTTTCCATGGAGGTGTTCCTTAGCCCTGTCTCACCTAGCCTCCATCTTCTAGGTTCTCCTTACCTGAGTTTTCTTAACTTGGGATTTCCTGCTGTTTATTAGACACACCTGGGTACAGAGATTCCTATTTGGAGTAATGGGAAAGTTTCAGAAACACTTGGTGTGCTGTGTAGCTGATTGTGCACACCAGTCTCAGCAGAGAAGACTGTATTTGAAAGTTGATATGAGGGATGTGAAGTCATATAACTGGAACTAGATGACAAGAGGGTCAGAAAGGAAACCTAGGACTGTACAGCAATAAACCGTACCCCAAGGAAAATACATGGACTGTATGAAGAGTACTTTTTACAATATTAGGAATCTTTAATCAAAAGCCTTAAAGATATCCCATTCATGCAAAATTCTGCAATGCAGGATGCAAAGTAGTTGTTTCAGGTTACTTGCTTTCCTGAAACTCTGCTTTGCTTTATTATATACTGGTGATTTTTGATACTTGTGTGTTGTTGTAGCTTATAGATAATGTTTAAAATGAATTCAAAGTAATGAAAGAAACAAAAATTAAACTTCTCATTTAAAAATAATCACCATGAGGCCAAGTAATTTTCTTCCAGTACAGATAAAAATTCATATTCTCATTTCATTGAAACACTGAAAAAAACACAATTTGAGGAATATTCTTTAAAAGAATGGTTCAGCAGCTTTCTAATATGTCCAGATGAAGGAAAGAATTGAGATATATTCAGATGAAAGACAATATAGAAACCTGAAATAGAAATGTCATATTTCATATGAGACTGGACACTGTTAAGGTTTGTGCCTTTCTACATTTCTATCATTATTATTACTATTAACATTTTCCTGGGTCAATAGAACATGATTGGGTAATTTTTGTGTTTGGGACCACACCCCTAAATGTGATATTTGTACTACAGTGAGGTTAACTTAATTACAGTGGTAATCTTCCAGTGAATACATAAGAGAATGTCTCTGTTCTTAGGTGAAATATTTCAAGAATAATTTAAAAAACTGACATTTTTAAACATAAATTTAAAATTTTTTAAAAATCCTTATTATACAAGGAATATGAAACAATGTTAAATTGGTGATAAAAGAAATTAAATAAAGACACTTCACATGTGTTGCTTTCCCTCCTCATGAAGGCACAGGGTCATATCTGGGTGAGATTACACTGACCTGCTTTTATGGGATATGAGAAGAATGGTCACAGTCAGTGCCACTTGGGCCTGCTCCCTTGGGCTTCAGCAAACTGGGGAATGGAGCAGTCAGGGAAGTGTTCTTACTTTGCTAATAAATTTGCTTACAGATCTGGAACAAAATTTGTGCCACATGTGTGGTTAATCACTCTCCATTCCAGCACCATGTAAAAGGGAACTTGGGGTGGGCATTCATAGTTACATGTGAACTATTCTATCTGAGAGAGCCAGGGTATGTTCACCCCCAGGACAGGGAAATCCCTCAGGGCAATGATAGTTCCTGAAGCAAGGAACAAACAATATTCAGTGTACACCATCATGCCTGCCCTCTGGGAGTCTCCATCCATGTCCCCAATCTAGCCTCCAACCCACTCAACACAAAATATATCAGACTCATGACATAACATGTGTTCTTTTCATCACAGGACTACCTTGACTATCATTCAGTATTTAGGCCCAGAATGAGACTTCTGGGAAGCATAAATAGAGCAAGAAATACCACCAATAAGACAGCCATGAGCCAATACTCATGTCAAATATAAAGAATGGACAGGGCAGACACATCAATATTGTCCAAAATTTCCTGACTTAAAGTGGGTTCATTGACTACACATGGGCCTGCCTCATGATAGGCTTTGCTAAGTGAGCACCCGGGATGCTAAGCTTCATGTGTTAGATACAGTGGTAATTTCTGTGTCATTGGGAAAAAAAAAAGGCAGAGCCAGTCTTGGCCAGTGGCCCTTCATTAAAGTTACACATATCCCACACCCAATTGGAATTTGCCCTTGGCCATTCAAGTATAGCATCCTCCAGGGGGTGTCCAACCCTCACCATTCATTGGGGCTACAGGTGGTCCTCAGGGCTGTAGAATAATCCTCATATACCTACAACAAACTGCACAGGCTACAGCACCTCCAACATCACCTGCAAATTTTGGAGGCCCATTATATTTTCAGACCACAGTGCATCCATTGGGACAGAGCAATTTTGCTGAGCAACCTGATGCCTATTTTCAAGCAGGAGACTGTCAGCAGAATTTGCACATCTGTATTTCAAGCACATGCTAGAATTCTAGGCAGCTTTGGAACCTGGGCTGGCTCTGTATCCTCCACATGTTTGAGCCCCAGTGATATTTCTTCTCTGAGGTTTCTTAAATTGGGAATTCATGCTGTATATTAGGCACACCTTGGTACAGGGATTACTATTTGGAGTAATGGAAATGATTCAAAAACACTTGTGTTGTGTAGCTGATTCTGCACACAGAGCTCAGCAGAGAGGCCTGTATTTGAAAGTATATATGAAGGATGTGAAGTTGTGTACCTGGAACTGCATGATAAGAGGGGAAGAATGGAAACCTAGGACTCTACAGTAATAAACAATACCCCAAGGAAGATACATGGACTGTATGAATAGTACTGTTTATAATATTAGAAATCTTTAATCAAAAGCCTTGAAAATAACCCATTAATGCAAACTTGTGCAATGTGGGAAGCAAAGTAGTTATTTCATGTTACTTACTTTCCTGAAACTTTGATTTTCTTTATTATAAAGTGGTGATTTTTGATACTTGTGTGTTGTTGTAGCTTATAGATAATGTTTGAAATGAATTCAATACAATGAAAGAAACAAAAATTAAAATTCCCATTTACAAAAAAAAAATCACCATGAGGGCAAAATAATTTTCTGCCAATACAGCCTAAAATTCATGAACTCAATTTCATCAGGAAGAAACACTGGAAAAAAAAACAATTTGTGGAATACTCTTTAAAATGATGGTTCAGAAGCTTTTTAATATTTCCAGAAGATGGAAATAATTGAGATATATTCAGATGAAAGAGAATAAATAAACCTGGAAAAGAAATGTAATTTTTGATATGAGACTGGACACTATTTTGGTTTGTGCCTTTCTACATTTTCTATCATTATTATTACTATTAACATTTTGCTTGGTTGATAGGACATGAATGTGTAATTGTTGAGCTGGATATGAGGATACTAGATGACATATTTGTACTACAACCAGGTTAATTTAATGATTGTGGTAATGTTTCTGTTTCTACATAAGACAATGTTTGTTCTTAAGTGAAATACTACAAGAAAAATTAAAGAAACTGACATTTTTTAAACATAAATTTAAAATTGTTTAAGAAAACCTTATTATACAAGGAATATAAAACAATGTTAAATCAGTGATAAAAGAAATTAAATAAAGACACTTCAGATGTGTTGCTTTCCCTCCTCATGAAGGCACAGGGTCAGGTCCAGTCTGAGATTACACTGACCTGCTTTCCTTGGATATGAGAAGAATGGTCACAGTCAGTGCCACTTGGGCCTACACACTTGGTCTTCAACAACTTTGGAAAGCAGAGGTTGGGGAAAACTTCTTCCTTTGCTAATATATTTGCTTTCAGATCTGGAACATATATGTGCCACATTTGTTGTTCATCTCTCCAAAGTACAACACCATATATAAGGGGGACTTGTGGCAGGAATACATAGTTACATGTGTGTCATTCTTACTGATAGATCCAGGGTATGTTGGCTCCCAGAACAGGGATATCTCTCAGGCAATGATAGTTCCTGGAGCAAGGAAAAAACATATTCAGTGTACACCATCATGCCTGCCATCTGGGTGCCTCCATTCCTGTCCCCAATCATGCCTCCAATCCAATCAACACAAAATATATCAGCCTATCCATGTATCATGTGTTCTCTTAATCACAGGACCACCTTGACTGTCACTCAGCATTTATGCCCAGAATTAGACTTCTGTCAAGCATAAATAGAGCAACAAATTCCACCATTAAGACAGCCATGAGCCAATCCTCATGTCAGCTATAAACAGTGGAGAGGGCAGACACATCAAAGATATCCAGAATTCCCTGGCTTAAAGAGGGTTCATCAACTTCAAAAGGGAATGCTTCATGGTTGGTTCTTCTAAGTGAGCACCCAGGATGCTAAGCTGCATGTCTTATATCCAGTGGTAATTGTGGTGCCATTGGAAAAAAAAGGAAGGCCCAAGCTTGGCCAGGGGCACTTCATTAAAGCTCTGCCTACTCCACACCAAATTTAAATTAACCCTTGGCCATTCCTATATAGCATCCTGCAGGGAGTGTCAAAACCTCACCATCCATTGGGGATGCAGTTGATCCTAAGGGCTGCAGAATCATCATGATCTCCTACAACAAAATACACAGGCCACAACACCTCCACCATCAGCTGCAATCTTGGGGAGCCCATTATATTTTCAGATAACAGGGCAACCATTGGGTTAGAGCCCTGTTGCTTAATAACCTGATGCCTATTGTGAGGCAGCAGAGGGTCAGCAGAATTTGTGCAAGCACATTCCAAGCACCAGCTTGAATTCTAGGCTGCTTTGAATACTGGGCTGGCTCTATATCCTCCACAGGTTTGAGCCCCAGTGAGATTCCTTCCCTGAGGTTTCTCAACTTGGGATTTCCTGCTGTATATTTGACAAAACTTGATACAGGGATTACTATTTGGAGTAATGGGAAAGATTCAGAAACACTTGGTGTGGTATGTAGCTTATTCTTCCCACAAGGCTCAGCAGAGAAGCTTCTATGTGAAAGTGTATATGAGGGATGTGAAGTCATGTAACTGAAATTAGATGACTGGGGTGGGGGGAGGAAATCTAGGACTGTGCAGTAATAAACACCCTAAGGAAGATACATTGATTGTATGAAGAGTGCTGTTGAAAATTTTAGAAATCTTTAATCAAAAGCATTGAAGATAACTCATTAATGCAAAATTGTGCAATACGGGAAGCAAAGTAGTTATTGCAGATTACTTTCCGTCCTGAAATTTGCTTTGCTTTATTATAAAGTGGTGATTTTTGATACTTGTGTGTTGTTGTAGTTATAGATAATGTTTAAAATGAATTCAATAGCATGAAAGAATCAAAAATTAAACTTCCCATTAAAAAAAAATATCACCATGAGGGCAAAATAATTTTCTGCCAATACCACCTAAAATTCATGAACTCAATTTCATCAGGAAGAAACACTGAAAAAAAGCACAATTTGAGGAATACTGTTTAAAATGATGTTTCAGAAGCTTTCTAATATTTCCAGATGAAGGAAATAATTCAGATATATTTAGATGAAAGGGAATAAATAAACCTGAAAAGGAAATTCAATGTTTGATATGAGACTGGACACTATTTTGGTTTGTGTCTTGCTACATTTCTATCATTATTATTACTATTAACATTTTCCTTGGTTGATAGGACATGATTGAGTAATTGTTGAGCTGGGGACCCAGTCCCTAGATGAGATATTTGTACCACAACCAGGTTAATTTAATGATTATGGTAATGTTCCTGTGAATACATAAAACAATGTCTCTGTTCCTAAGTAAAAATACTACAAGAATAATTAAAGAAACTAACATTTTTTAAAACATAAATTTGAAAGTGTTAAAGAAAACCTTATTATGCAAGGAGTATGAAAGAATGTTAAATCAGAGATAAAAGAATTAAATAAAGACAATTCACATGTGTTTGTTTCCTTCATCATGAATTCACAGGGTCAGATCAGGGTGAGATTACACTGACCTGCTTTCATGGGATAAGAGAAGAACAGTCACAGTCAGTGCCACTGGGGCCTACACACTTGGGCTTTAACAACTGTGGAATGGAGAGGTCAGGGAAGACTTCTTCCTTCACTAATAAACTTGCTTTCAGATCTGGAACAAAATATATGCCACATTTGTGGTTACCCTCTCTAAAGTCAAGCACCACATAAAAGGGGGATTTGGGGTGGGAATACATAGCTACATTTGTGTCATTCTAACTGATATAGCCAGGGTATGTTGGCTCCAAGAACAGGGATATCCCTCATGGTAATGATAATTCCTGGACAAAAGAACAAGCAATATTCAGTTTACACCATAATGCCTGCCCTCTGGGAGTCTCCATTCTTATCCCCAATCATGCCTCCAAACAACTCAACACAAAATATAACAGCATCTCCACATATCATATGTTCTCTTCATCACAGAACCACATTGACTGTCACTCAGGATTTAGGTCCAGAGTGAGACTTCTGGCAAGCATGAATACAGCAAGAAATCCCACCAATAAGACAGCCATGAGCCAATCCTCATGTCAGCTATACAGTGGACAGGGCAGACACATCAAAGTTGTCCAAATTTTCCTGACTTAAAGTGGGTTCATTGACTGCACATGGGCATGCCTCATGGTAGGCTCAGTTAAGTGTGCACATGGCATGTTAAGCTGCATGTCTTAGAACCAGTGGTAATTTCTGTTCCATTGGGAAGAAAAGGAAAGCCCAACTACACAAGCTGCACTTCATTAAAGCTCTGCCTACCCCACAAGAAACTTGAATTAGCACCTGGCCAATGCAGTACAGCATAATCCAGGGAGATTCAAAATATCACCATCCATTGGGGAGGCAGGTGAACCTTGGGCTGCAAAATCATCCACATATACCTACAACAAACTGCACAGGTCACAACAACTCCATCATCACCTGCACAGTTGAGGATCCCATTATATTTTCAGACCACAGGGAAACCATTGGTATAGAGTGCTGTTGCTTAGCAACCTGATGCCTGTTGTGAGGTAGGAAAGGGTTAGAAGAATTTGTGCATGCACATTCCAAGCACCTACCAGAATTCTAGGCTTTTTGGAACTTAGGATGACTCTGTCTCCTCCACTGGTTAGAGGCCTTCTGAGATTTCTTCCCTGAGGTTTCCTAACTTGGGATTTTCTGCTGTATATTAGGCAAACCTGGGTGCATGTATTCCTATTTGGATTAATGGGAAAGATTCAGAACACTTGTGGTTTGTAGCTGATTCTGCACACATGGATCAACACAGAATGCTCTATTTGAGAGTGGATATAGGGGATGTGAAATTGTGTAACTGTAACTAGATGACAAGAGGGTTAAAAAGGATACCCAAGACTGTGCAGCAATAAACAATCCCCAAGGAATATACATGGACTCTATGAAGAGTACTGTTTATAATATTAGAAATCTTTAATCAACAGCATTGAAGATAACACAATAATGCACACTTGTGCAATGCAGGAAGCAAAGTAGTTATTTCAAGTTACTTGCTTTCCTGAAATTTTGCTTTGCTTTATTATAAACTGGTGATTTTTGATACTTGTGTGATGTTGCAGCTTATAGATAATGTTAAAAATGAATTCTATACAATGACAGAAACAAAAATTAAACTTCCATTTAAAAAAAAAAATCACCATGACAGCACAATAATTTTCTGCCAATACAGCCTAAAATTCATAAACTCAATTTCATCAGAAAGAAACACTGAGAAAAAAACACAGTTTGAAGAATATTCTTTAAAAGATTGTTTCTGCAGCTTTCTAATATGTGCAGATGAAGGAAGTAATTGAGATATATTCAGATGAAAGAGAATAAATAAGCCTGTAAAAGAAATGTCATGTTTGATATGCAACTGGACACTATTTTGGTTTGTGCTTTTCTACATTTCTATTATTTTTACTATTAACATTTTGCTTGGTCAGTAGGACATGATTGGGTAACTGTTGAGGTGGGAATTGGGCATCTAGATGAGATATTTGTACTACAACCAGGTTAACTTAATGATTGTGGTTATTTTCCTGTGAATACATAAGAGAATGTCTCTCTTCTTAAGTGAAATACTACAAGAAGAATTAAAGAAACTGACAATTTTTTAAATATAAATTTAAATTTTTTAAAGAAACATTATACACAGAATATGAAACCAATGTTAAATTGGAGATAAGAGAAAGTAATTAAAGACACTTGAGATGTGTTGGTTTCCAACCTCATGAAGTGCATGGTCAGATTAGGATAAGATTACACTGACCTGCTTTCATGGGATATAGGAACAATGGTCACAGTCAGTGACAATTGGACATACTCTCTAGGGCTTCAGCAAATTTGTGAATGGAGGGTTGTAGGATGTCTTCTTCCTTTGCAATAAACTTACTTTCAGATCTGAAACAAAATATATGCCACATTTGTGGTTAGTTTCTCCCAAGTCCAGCACCATGTAAAAGGTGGACTTGTGGTGGACATTCACAGGTACATCTCTTTCATTCTAACTCACAGAGCCAGGGTATGTTGGCTCCCAGGACAGGGATACCCCTCAGGGCAATTATAGTTCCTGGACCAAGGAACAAACATTATTCAGTGTTCACCATCATGCATGCACCCTTGGAGTCTCCATCCCTGTCCTCAATGTACCTCAAACTCACTCAACAAAATATTTCAGCCTCTCCACATATCATGTGTTCTCTTTATCACAGAAGCACCCTGACTGTCACTCAGCATTTAGGCCCAGAATTTAATTTATGGCAAACATAAATAGTGCAAGAAATCCCAGCAGTGAGAAAGCCATGAGCCAATCCTCATGTCAGCTATAAACAGTGGACAGGGCAGACACATCAATATTATCCAAATAAACCTTACTCTTAGTGGGTTCATTGACTGCACATGGGCATGCCTCATGGAAGGCTCTTGTAAGTGAACACAGGGGGTTCTAAGATGCATGTCTTAGATCCAGTGGTAATTTCTGAGCCATTGGAAAAAAAATGCAGACCCAAGCTTGGCCAGGGGCACTTCATTAAAGTTCTGACAAACCCACAACCAATTGGAATTTGCCCTTGGCCATTCCTATCTAGCATCCTCCAAGTAGAGTCAAACCCTCACAATCCTTCAGGGTCACAGGTGATCCTTGGGGTGCAGAATCATCCTCATATACCTACAACAAGCTGCACAGGTCACAACCCCTCCACCATCACCTGCAAACCTGGGGAGTCCATCATATTTTCAGACTGCAGGGCATCCATTGGGATAGAGCCCTGTTGCTTAGCAACCTAATGCCTATTGTGAGGCAGGAAAGGGTCAGCAGAATTTATGCATGCACATTCTAAGAACCACCAGAATTCTAGACCATTTTGGAACCTGAGCTGTCTCTCTCTCTTCCACAGGTACAAGACCCAGTGAGATTTCTTCCCTGAGGTTCCTTAACTTTGGATATCTGGCTGTATATTAGGCATAACTGGGTACAGGGATTCCTACTTGTAGTAATGGGAAAGATTCAGAAACACTTGGTATGGGGTTTAGCTGATTCTGCACACAAGGCTCTGCAGAGAAGATGCTATTTGAAATGGGATATGAGGGATGTGAAGTCATGTAAGTGAAACAAGATGACAAGAGGGGGAAAATCAAAACCTAGGACTGTGCAACAATAAAGAATACCCCATGGAAGATACATGGACTGTATGAAGAGTACTGTTTATAATATTAGAAATCTTTAATCAAAAGCCTTGAAGATAACCCATTAATCCAAACTTGTGCAATGTAGGAAGCAAAGTAGTTATTTCAGGTTACTTGCTTTCCTGAAAGTTTGCTTTGCCTGATTATAAAGTGGTGATTTCTGCTACTTGTGTGTTGTTGTAGCTTATAGATAATGTTTAAAATGAATTCAATACAATGAAAAGAACAAAAATTAAACTTCTCATTTTAAAAAATAATCAAATAATTTTCTGCCAATACAGCTTAAATTCATAAACTCAAATTCATCAGGAAGAAACACCAAAAGGAAAACACAATATGTGGAATATTCTTTAAAAAGATGTTTCAGTAGCTTTTGAATATGTTCAGATGAAGGAAATAATTGAGTTATATTCAGATGAAAGAGAATAAATACACCCAAAAAAGAAATGCCATGTTTGATATGAGACTGGACACTATTTAGCTGTGTGCCTTTCTACGTTTCTATCATTATTATTACTATTAACATTTTGCTTGGTCTATAGGACATGATTGAATAATTATTGAGTTGGGCTCCAGGCCCCTAGATGAATATTTGTAGTACAAGCAGGTTAATTAAATGATTGTGGTAATGTTCCTGTGAATTCATAAAAGAATGTCTCTCTTCTTAAGTGAAATACTAGAAGAATAAATAAAGAAACTGACATTTTTTAAACATAAATTTAAAACTCTTAAAGAATAACTTATTATTCAAGGAATATGAAAAAATGTTAAATACATAACATAAGAAATTAAATAAAGACAATTCACATCTGTTGCTTTCCCTCCTCATAAAGGCACAGGGTCAGATCAGGGTGACATTACACTGACCAGCTAACATGGGTTATGAGAAGAATGCTCACAGTCATTGCCACTTGGGCCTACACACTTGGGCTTCAACAAATTTAGGAATGGAGAGTTCAGGTATGTCTTCTTTTTTTTTTTTTT
This sequence comes from Choloepus didactylus, assembly GCF_015220235.1. Classification (NCBI taxonomy): domain Eukaryota; kingdom Metazoa; phylum Chordata; class Mammalia; order Pilosa; family Megalonychidae; genus Choloepus; species Choloepus didactylus. The sequence goes on from NC_051316.1 coordinate 5,370,189, forward strand.
TTTTGGCTTTTATAAAGGGGGTTTATTTGGTTACACAGTTACAGTCTGAAGGCCATAAAGTGTCCATCAACAAAGGGTACCTTCACTGGAGAAAGGCCATTGACAGCCGGAAAACCTCTGTTAGCTGGAAAAGCACGTGGCTGGCATCTGCTTGCTCCCAGGTTGCATTTCATAATGGCATTCTCCAAAATGTCTGCATCAGCTTCCAACAGCCATCTTCAAAATGTCTGTCTCAGAGCTAGCTAGCTATGAGCTCCTTCTGTCTGAGCTTATATAGTGCTCCACTAAACTAAACAAGGCCTATGCTGAATGGGCAGGGCCATGCCTCCATGGAAACTATCCAGACAGAATTATCACCTACAGTTGGGTGGGTCACATCTCCATGGGCACTGAACCAATAGGTTACAACCCAATGCACACTAATAATCTGCCCCCACAAGAATGCATTAAAGAATATGGCTTTTTCTGGGGGACATAAATATACAAACTGGCACAAATGCTAATTACTAAAATACACATTCCCCACTCAGCATCTCCTAGGGTAAGTCTTCTTACTTTGCTAATAAACTTGCTTTCAGATCTGGAACAAAATATGTGCCACATTGGTGGTTAATCTCTCCCAAGTCCAGCAACATGTAAAGGGGGACTTGGGGTGAGCATTCACAGTTACTTGTGTATCATTCTAACTGATAGAACCAGGATACATTGGCTCCCAGGACAGGGATATCACTCAGGGAAATGATAGTTCCTGGACCAAGGAACAAACAATAATCAGTGTACACCATAATGCCTGCCCTCTGGGAGTCTCCATCACTGTCCCCAATCATGCCTCTAAACCACTTAACACAAAATATATCAGCCTCTCCACATATCAATTGTTCTCTTCATCACAGGACCATCTTCACTGTCATTCAGCAATTAGTCCTGGAATGAGACATCTGGCAAGCATAAATAGAGCAAGATATCCTACCACTAAGACAGCCATGAGCCAATCCTTATGTCAGCTACATACAGTGGACAGTGAAGATGGATCAAAGTTGTCCAAGTTTCCCTGACTTAAAGTGGGTTAATTGACTGCACATGGGCATGCCTTATCTTAGGTTTCAATAAGGGAGCAACCAGGATGCTAAGCTGCATGTATTAGATCCAGTGGTAATTTCTGTGCCATTGGAAAAAAAAGGCAGGCCCATGTTTGGTGAAGGGCAATTCATTAACGCTCCACTTACCCCACACCCAACTGGAATTTGCCCTTCAGCATTTCTGTATAGCATCCTCCAGGGAGAGTCAAACCCTCACTGTCCATCAGGGCTGCAGGTGATCCTCAGAGCTGAAGAATCATCCTCATAAACCTACAAAAAACTGCACAGGCCACATCTCTACCATCACCTGAACACCTGGGGATCCCATTATATTTTCAGTCACAGGGCATCCATTGGGATAGAGCCCTGTTGCTTAGCAACCTGATGCCTATTGTGAGGCATGAGAGGTTCAACCTAATTTTCACATGTACATTCCAAGCACCAGCCAGGATTCTAGGCTGATTTGGAACCTTGGCTACCCAGGCCTCCTCTATAGTTTCAGGCCCCAGTGAGATTTCTTCATGAAGTTTCTTAACTTGGGATATCCTGTTATATATTAGGCACACCTTGGTAGAGGGATTCCTATGTGGAATATTGGCAAATATTCAGAAACACTTGTGCTTTGTAGCTGTTTCTGCACACAAAGCTCAGCGGAGAAGCCTCCATTTGAAAGTGGATATGAGGGAGGTGAATTAATGTAACTCAAACTAGATGAGAAGAGGGGGAAAAAGGAAACTTAGGACTGTGCAGCAATAAACTATACCCCAAGGAAGATACATGGACTGTATGAAGTGTACTGTTTATAATTTTAGATATGTTTAATCAAAAGCCTTGAAGATAACCAATTAATGTAAACTTGTGCAATGTGGGAAGCAAAGTAGTTATTTCAGGTTACTTGCTTTCCAGAAACTTTGCTTTGCTTTATTATAAAGTGAAGATTTTTGATACTTGTGTGTTGTTGTAGCTTATAATGTTTAAAATGAATTCAATACAATGAAAGGAAAAAAGTTATACTTCTCATTTAAAAAGTAATCACAATGTGGTCACAATAATTTTCTGCAAATACAGCTTAAAATTCATAAACTCAATTTCATCAGGAAGAAACACTGAAAAAAGACACAATTTGAGGAATATTCTTTAAAAGAATGGTTCAGCAGCTTTCTAACATGTCTAGATGAGGGAAGTAATTGAGATATATTCAGATGAAAGACAATAAATAAAACTGAAAAAGAAAAGCCATGTTTGACTGGAGACTGGACACTGTTTTTGTTTGTGCCTTTCTACTCTTCCGTTATTATTATTACTATTAACATTTTGCATGGTCAATAGGATGTGATTGGGTAATTGTTGAGATGGGGTCCAGGATCTTAGATATACTACAACCAGGAAAATTTAATTATTGTGGCAATATTCCTGTGAGTCCATAAGAGAATGTCTCTGTTAAGTGGAATACTACAAGAATAATTAAAGAAACTGAAATTTTTTAACCCTAAATATAAAATTGTTAAAGAAAAGCTTATTATACAAGGAATATGAAACAATGTTAAATTGGTGATAAAAGAAAATAAATAAAGAAACTACACATGTTGCTTTCCGTGCCCATGAAGGCACACAGTCATATCTGGGTGAGACTACACTGGCCTGTTTTATGGGATATGAGAAGAATGTTCACACCCATTGCCACTTGGGTCTACTCCCTTGGACTTCTGCAAATTTGGGAAAGGAGATGTTGGGGAAGTCTTCTTCCTTTGCTAATAATCTTGCTTTCCAGTCTGGAGCAAAATATTTGCCACAGTTGTGGTTGATCTCTCCCAATTACATCACCATATAAAAGGGGTCTAGCAGTGGGCTTTCACAATTAAATGTGTGTCATTCTCACTGACAGAGCCAGGGTATGTTGGCTCCCAGGACAGGGAAATCCCTCAGGGTAATGATAGTTCCTGGATCAAGGAACAAACATTATTCAGTGTACACAGTCATGCCTGCCATCTGGGAGTCTCCATCCCTTTCCCCAATCATGCCTCCAACCCACTCAACACAAAATATATCAGCCTCTCCACAATCATGTGTTCTCTTCATCACAGGATGACCTTGACTGTCACTCAGAATGTAGGATGAGAATGAGACTTCTGTCAAGCATAAATAAAGGAAGATATCCCACCACTAAAAGAGCCATGAGGCAATCCTCATGTCAGCTGTAAACAGTGGACAGGGCAGACACATCAAAATTGTCCAAATTTCCCTGACTTAAAGAGGGTTCAGTGACTGCACATGGGCATGCCTCATGATAGGCTCTTCTAAGTGAGAACCTGGGCTGCTAAGATGCATGTCTTAGATCCAGTTGTAAATTATTTGCCATTGGAAAAAAAAAAGTGCACAACCAAGCTTGGCCATGGGCACTTCATTAAAGTTATACCTACCCCTGAACCAATTGGAATTTGCCCTTGGCCATTCCTGTATAGCATCCACCAGAGAGAGTCAAATGCTCACAATCCTTTGGGGCTGCAGAATCATCCTCATTTATGTAAAACAATCTGCAAAGGCCACACTTCCACCATCACCTGCAGACTTTGAAAGCCCATTATATTTTCAGACCACAGTTCAGCCATTGGGATAGAACCCTGTTGCTTAGCAATCTGATACATATTGTGAGGCAGGAGAGTGTCACTAGAATTTGTGCATGTGCATTCCAAGCACCCACCAGTATTCTAGGCCAGTTTGTATCCAAGGATGGCCCTGTCTACTCCATAGGTTCAAGCACTAGTGAGATTTCTTCCTTGAGGTTTCTTAACTTGGGATTTCCTGCTGGATATTAGGCACACTTGGTTACAGGGATTCCAATTGGGAGTAATGAAAAAGATTTAGAAACACTTGGTGTGGTGTGTAGCTGATTCTGCACACAAGTCTCAGCAGAGACTACTCTATTTGAAAGTGGATATGAGGGATGTGAATTTGTGTAACTGGAACTAGATGACCAGAGGGGGAAAATGAAAACCTAGTACTGTGCAGCAATAAACAATACCCTAAGTAAGATACATGGACTGTATGAAGAGTACTGTTTATATTATTAGAAATCATTAATCAAAAGCCTTGATGATACCCATTAGTGCAAACTTGAGCAATGCAGGAAGCAAAGTAGATATTTCAGGATACTTGCTTTCTGAAACTTTGGTTTCCCTTATTATAAAACATTGATTTTTGATACTTGTGTGTTCTTATAGCTTATAGATGATGTTTAAAATGAAATCAATACAATGAAAGAAACAAAAGTTAAACTTCTCATTTAAAGAAAAATCACTGTGAGGGCACAGTAATTTTCTGCCAATACAGCCAAAAATTCATAAATGCAATTTTGTCAGGAATAAACACTGAGAAATAAAACACAATTTGAGGAAAATTGTTTAAAAGATGGTTCAGCAGGTTTCTAGTATGTCCAGATTAAGAAAGTTATTGAGACATGTTCAGATGAAAAGGAATATATAAACTTGAAAAAGAAATGCCATGTTTGATATGACACTGGACACTATTTTGGTTTGTGCCTTTCTACATTTCTGTCATCATTATTACTATTAACATTTTGCTTGGTTGACTGGAAATGATTAGGTAATTGTTGTGTTGTGGACAAGGCCACTTAATGAGATACTTGTACTACAACCAGGTTACTTCAAAGATTGTGTTAATGTTCCTCTGAACACATAACAGAATATCTATGCTCTTAAGTGAAAATGTATGAGAGTAATTAAAGAAACTTAAATTTTTTAAACATAAATTTATAATTGTTAAAGAAACCTTATACAAGGAATATGAAACAATGTTAAATCAGTGATGAGAGAAATTAAATAAAGACAATTTACATGTGTTGGTTTCACTTCTCATGGAGGCTCAGGATCAGATGAGGGTGAGATTACACTGACCTGCATTCATGGGTATGAAAAGGATGGTCCACAGTCAGTGACACGTGTGCTTACTCCCCTGGGCTTCAGCAAATTTGGAAATGTGAAGGTCAGGTAGTCTGCTACCTTTCCTAATAAACTTGCTTTCAGATTTGGAAAACAATATGTGACACAATTATGGTTAATCTCTCCAAAGTCCAGGACCATGAGAAAGTGGGGCTTGGTTAGGCATTCACAGTTAAATGTGTATCATTCTAAGTGACAGAGCCAGGGACTGTTGGCTCCCAGGACACTGATACCCCTCAGGGCAGTGATAGTTCCTGGACAAAGTAACAAACAATATTCAGTGTACACCATCATGCTTGCCACAGGGAGTCTCCATCCGTGTCCACAGTCATGCCTCCAATCCTCTCAAACCAAAATGTATCAGCCTCTCCATATATCATGTGTTCTCTTCATCACAGGATCACCTTGACTGTCACTCAAAATTTAGGCACAGAATGAGACTTCTGGCAAGCATAAATGGAGCAAGAAGTCCCACCACTAAGACAGCCATGAGCCAATCCTCATATCAGCTGTAAACAGTGGACAGGGCAGACACAACAAAGTTGCCCAAACTTCCATGACATAAAGTGGGTTGATTGACTGCATGTGGGCATACCTCATGGTAGGCCCTACTAAGTGAGCAACTGGGATGCTAAGCTGCATGTCTTAGATCTAGTGGTAATTTCTGTGCCATTGGAAAAAAAATGGCAGGCCCAAACTTGGACTTGGGCACTTCTTTAAATTTCCACCTATGCAACAACCAATTTTAAGTACACTTGGCCATTCCTGTAATGCATCCCCCATGGAGAGACAAAGACACACCATCCATCTGGGCTGCAGGTGATCCTGAGGGCTGCAGAATCATCCTCATATACTTACAAAAATCTGCACAGGCCACAACACCTCCACCATCACCTGCACACTTGGGGAGCCAATTATATTTTCAGACCACAGGGCTGCCACTGAGACAGAACCCTGTTGCTTAGCAACCTGATGCCTACTTGAGGCAGGAGAGCATCAGCAGAATTTGTGCATGTGCAATCCAAGCACCTGCTAGAGTTCTAGGCTGCTTTGGAAACTGGGCTGGCTCTTCCTCCTCCACAGGTTCTTTCCCCAGTGAGATTTCTTCCAAGAGGTTTCTTAATGTGGGATTTCCTGCCGTATATTAGGCACACCATGGTACAGGGATTCCTATTTGTAGTAAAGGGAAAGATTCAGAAACACTTGGTGTGGTTTGTAGCTGATTATGCAAACAAGCCTCAGCAGAGAAGCCTCTATTTGAAAGTGGATATGAGGGTTGTGAGTTCATGTAACTGGAACTAGATGACAAGAGGGGGAAAAAGGAAACCTAAGACAGTGCATCAATAAACAACACCCCAAGGAAGATATATGGACTGTATGAAGAGTACTGTTTATAATATTAGAAATCTTTAGTCAAAAGACTTGAAGATAACCCATTAATGCAAACTTATGCAATGCAGGAAGCAAAGTAGTTATTTCAGGTTACATGCTTTCCTGAAACTTTACCTTGCCTTATTATAAAGTGGTGATATTGATACTTGTGTGTTTCTGTAGCTTATAGATAATGTTTAAAATGAATTCAATACAATGAAATAAACAAAAATTAAACTTCTCATTTAAAAAATTCACCATGAGGGCACAATAATTTTCTGCCAATACAGCCTAAAATTCATAAACTCAATTTCATCAAGAAGAAACACTGAAAATAAAAACACAATTTGAGGTATATTCTTTAAAAGGATTGTTCAGCAGCTTTCTAGAATGTCCAGATGAAGGAAATAATTGAGATATATTCAGATGAAAGAGAATAAATAAACCTGAAAAAGAAATGCCATGTTTGATATAAGACTGGACATTATTTTGGCTTGTGGCTTTCTACATTTCTATCATTATTAATATTAACAGTTTGCTTGATAGATAAGATATGATTGGGTAATTGTTGAGGTGGGGACCAGGACCCTAGATGAGATATTTCTACAACATCTGGGTTAATATAATAATTGTGATAATGTTCCTGTGGACACATAAGAGAATGTCTCTGTTCTTAAGTGAAAAATGACAAGAATAAGTAAAAGAACTGGCATTTTTAAACATAAATTTAAAATTGTTAAAGAAAACCTTATACAAGGATAATGAAACAATGTTAAATCAGTGATAATGAAATAAGGACAATTCACATGTGCTGGTTTCCCTCCTCATGAAGCCACAGTGTCAGAACAGGGTGAGATTACACTGACCTGCTTTCAAGGGATATGAGAAGAAAGGTCACAGGCAGTGCCAGTTGGGCATAATCCCTTTGGATTCAGCAAATTTGGGAATGGAGAGGTCAGGGAAGTCTTCCTTTGCTAATAAACTTGCTTTCAGTTCTGGAAAAAAATATGTGCCACATTTGTGGTTAATATCTCCCAAGAACTGTACCATGTAAAAGGGGGAGTTGGGGTGGGCATTCCCAGTTACATATGTTTCACTCTAACTGACAGAGCCAGGGTATGTTGGATCACAGGATAGGGATATCTCTCAGGGCAATGATAGTTCCTGGACCAAGGAACAAACAATATTCAGTATACACCATCATGCCTGCCCTCTGGAAGTCCCCATCACTGTACCCAGTGATGCCTCAGACCCTCCCAACACAAAACATATCAGCCTCTGCACATATCACTTGTTCTCTCCATCACAGGAACACCATGACTATCACTCAGCATTTAAGCCCAGAATTAGACCTCTGGCAAGCATAAATAGAGCAAGAAATCCCACCACTAAGACAGCCATGAGCCAATACTCATGTCAGCTATAAACAGTGGACAGGGCAGACACAAAAAAGTTGTCCAAATTTGCCAGACATAAAGTGGGTTCATTGAACATGGGCATGACCCATGGTAGGTTCTGCTAAGTGTGCACCTGAGATGCTAAGATGCATGTTGTAGATCCAATGGAAATTTCTGTGCCATTAGGAATAAAAAAGTCATGCCCAAGCTGAGCCACATTCACTCCATTAAAGTTCTGCCTACCCCACACCCAATGGGAATTTGCCCTTGGTCATTGCTTTATAGAATCCTGCAGGGAGAGTCAAACCCTCACCATCCTTTGGGGCTACAGGTGATCTTCAGTGATGAAGAATATTCCTCATATACCTACAACAAACTGCACAGGCCACAACATCTCACCCATCACCTGCACACTTGGGGAGCCCATTATATTTTCAGACCACAGGGTGGCCATTGGTTTAGAGCCCTGTTGCTTAGCCTCCTAATGCATATACTGGGGCAGGAGATGGTCACTGTAATTTGCACAAACACATTCCAGGCACCCACCAGAATTCTAGGCCTCTTTGGAAACTGGGCTGGCTCTGTCTCCTCCATAAGTTCAAGCCCCAGTGAGATTTCTTACCTGAGGTTTCTTAACTTCAGATTTCCTGCTGTATATTAGGCACACCATGGTACAGGGATTCCACTTGGTGTGGCATGTAGCTGATTCTGCACACAAGGCTTATCAGAGAAACCTCTATTTGAAAGTGGATATGAGAGATTTGAAGTCATGTAACTGGAACTAGATGACAAGATGGGGAAAAAGGAAACTTAGGACTGTGTAACAATAAGGAATACCCCAAGGAAGATACATGGACTGTAAGAAGAGTACTGTTTATAATATTAGAAATCTTTAATCAAAAGCCTTGATGATAACCCATTAATTCAAACTTATGCAATGTTGGAAGCAAAGTAGTTATTTCAGGTTACTTGCTTTTCTGAAATTTGCTTTCCTTTTTATAAGCTGGTGATTTTTGATACTTGTATGTTGTAGCTTATAGATAAAGTTTAAAATGAATTCAATACAAGGAAAGAAACAAAAATTTCTCATTTAAAAGAAAATCACCATGAGGGTAAAATAATTTTCTGACAATACAAGCTAAAATTCATAAACTCAATTTCATCAGGAAGAACCTCTGAAAAGAAACACAATTTGAGGAATACTTTTTAAAAGGATGGTCTGGTAGCTTTCTAATAAGTCCAGATGAAGGAAATAATTGAGTTATATTCAGATAAAAGAGTATAAAAAAACCTGAAAAAGAAGTGCCATTTTTAATATGAAATGGGACATTATTTCTGTTTCTGATTTTCTACATTTCTGTCATTATTATTATTATTAACATTTTGCTTGTTTGTTAGGGCATGTTTGGGTAATTGTTGAGGTGAGGACCAGGAACCTAGATGAGATATTTGTACTACAACCAGGTTAATTAAATGATTGTGGAAATGATCCTGTGAATACATAAGAGAATGTCTCTGTTATTAAGTGAAATACTACAAGAATAATTAAAGAAATTGACTTTTAAACATAAATTTAAAATTGTTAAAGAAAACCTTATACAAGAAATATGAAACAATGCTAATTGGTGATAAAAGAAATTAAATAAAGACACTTCACATGTGTTGGTTTCCCTCCTCATGAAGGCACAGATTCTGATCAGGGTGAGATTACACTGACCTGCTTTCATGAGGTATGAGAAGAATGGCCAAGTCACTGCCACTTGGGCCTCCTCCCTTGGGCTTCAGCAAATTTGTGAATGGAGAGTTTGAGGAAGTCTTCTTTCTTTGCTAATAAATGTGCTTTCAGATGTGAAACAAAATATGTGCCAAATTTGTGGTTAATCGCTCCCAAGTCCAGCACCATGTAAAAGGGGGACTTGGGTTGGGCATTCACAGTTACATGTGTATCATTCTAACTGACAGAGTCAGGATATGTTGGCTCTCAGTGCAGGAATATCCCTCAGGGCAGTGATAGTTCCTGGACCAAGGAACAAACAATACTCAGTATCCACCATCATGCCTGCCCTCTGGGAGTCTCCATCCCTGTCCCAGTCATGCCTCCAACCCACTTAACATGCAATATATCAGTTTATTCACATATCAAGTGCTGTCTTCATTACAGGACCACCTTGACTTTCACTCAGTATTTAGGCCTAGAATGAGACTTCTGGCAAGCATAAATAGAGAAAGAAATTCTACCCCTAAGACAACCATGAGCCAATCCTCATGTCAGCTACAAACAGTGGATAGGGCAGACACATCACTGTCCAAATTTCCCTGACTTAAAGTGGGTTCCTTCATATTGGAAGCAAAGTAGTTATTTTAGGTTATTTGTTTTCCTTAATCCATTGCTTTGTTTGAAATGTTGTGGGGTTTTTTTGGTTGTTGTTTGCCTGTTTGTTTTTAATTTTTTGATAAACAAAAGTTAAAAAATTGAAAAAAAATCAGTAGAAAAATGGGAGTAAAAACTAAATGACAAATAGGGTGGGATGGGGGGATGGTTTGGGTATTCTCTTTTCACTTTTATTTTTTATTCTTATTCTGATTCTTTCTGATGTAAGGAAAATGTTCAGAAATAGATTGTGGTGATGAACGCATAACTATATGATCATACTGTGAACAATTGATTGTATACCATGGATGACTGTATGGTTTGTGAATATATATCAATAAAACTGAATTAAAAAAAATAAATAAATAAAATAAAGTGGGTTCCTTGACTGCACATGGACATGCCTCATGGTAGGCTCTGCTAAGTGAGCACCCAGGATGCTAAGATACATGTCTTAGATCCAGTGGTAATTTCTGTGTGCCTACCCCACACCCAATTGGAATTTGCTCTTGGCCACTACTGTATAGCATCCTCCAGGGAGAGTCAAACCCTCACCATCTATATTGGTTAGGTTTCTTTAGGGAAACAGAATCAATGAAAGGTGTCTATGACTATAAAATTTATAATAGTGACTCACACAACTGTGGATATGCATGATTCCAAATTCTGTAGAGTAGTCAACAAACTGTCAACTCCAAGGAAGTTGTCCAATGAACTCAGGAAATGAACCCATGACTTCAACAAACTCCTCAGGAAATGAACTGTGATCTTCAGTGAATGTGTTCAATGACTCCTCAGGAAATGAACTGGCAACATTGACGAACTCCTCAGGAAATGCTTCACTGGACAGCCAAAGAACAAGTGAGGTCCTCTATCTCTCTCACTTTTAAGTCTTCAACTGATTAATTGTATTAAATCCAGCCTATTGCATTCTCTCATTGTGGAAGATATGCCCTTTGGTGAGTCATTAGTCACAGCTTCAGTCAATTGACTGATGATTTAATAAACCAGCCTGTTGTTTTATTAACCAGCCACATACATCCTCACAGCAATTGTTAGGCCAGTGTTTGCTTGACCAGACAGCTTGGTACTATCACCTGGCCAAGTTGACACAGGAACCTAACCATCACAGTCCACCCCTTGTCAACTTGGCAGTTATACACATCACCTAAAATCATACTTTATCTCTAAGTAGAAAACAAAAATAGACATATATTTTGCCTAACAATACTCTGCTGTGCAGTGTACAACTGGAAATGCACTAAATCTCTCCAGAATAGGGTGCAAGTCCTTGGGTTACATTAGCTCTTAAAATTGATTTCCTTTAGCTTAAATACAGCAAAATGTTCAGTCTGGAAGCACAACTCAGTCTTTCCTTGACTTTCAAAACCTTGGCATTTTTGAGGATCATAGGCCATTTATTTTGTAAAATGTCCCTCAGCTTCTGTTTGTGACATATTCACACGCTCAAATTCAAGTTACACATATTTGCCAGAAATATTATGAAAGTGATTCAGAATCTTTTCATTGCCTCCTTTCAGGTAGAATGTGATTTCTCTTTGTTCCTTAATTGATCATCACCTTGGTCACTTTGAAGTGGTATCTGCTAGGGCATTTCTGTGGTGGAATTACTCTCTTTTCTTTTTTGTAATTTATAATTATTTTGTGGTGAGATATTATGAGGCTATATAAATACCCATTTTCTCATCAAATATTCTATCTGTCCCTCATCTATCTTTCTAATTTGTATGGAATCATGTTTTTTATTTCATTTTATTTCAGTTCAATTCATTTCTCTCATTGTATATTTTGGTGCTTGAGTTTTTCCAGATTTGGCCAGCTACTTCAAGCTGATCCTATGTCTTCTTTTCTTTTTACTTTTTATTTTGAAATAAATTCAAACTTACAGGACAGTTGCAAAAATAATACAAAGCCCATACATAGAACTACAGCCTACCCCAAAACCCTCCACTGATACCCAGTTCTACCAACTTTAATATTTTGTCACTTTACCGTTTCTTTCTTTCCCTCCCTCCCTCCCTCCCTATCATCCATCTATTGCTCTGTCTTCTGAACATATGAGAGTGAGTTGCACACATCCTTGAACAAATAATATAATCCACATATACATTTCCTATGAACAAGAATATTCATTTATGTAATCACATTAAGTGTAGTTAAGAAGTTCAAGAAATTTAACATTGATATAAAGCTTATATTCTATATTTCAATTTTTCTTATACCCCAGTTATGTCCTTTTGAGCCTTTTCTCCTCTATTCTTAGATCTCATCTAGGATCATCTATGGCATTTAATTCTCATTATCTATTTAGACTGTCTTTTTTTTTTTCAATTGTGGAAACATATATACAGCATAAATCTTCCCATTCCAATCCCTCCCATGCATTCCATTTAGTGGGATTATCACATTCACAATGATGCAATGCCACCTTCCCACCATCCATTACTACAAATTTCCCTTCACCCCAAAAAGAAATCCTACACTCATTTCTTATTAACTCCCCTTTGCCCCTTCCCCCACTTCTTATAACTCATAATCTACTTTTCATCTGTATGATCATATTCTCTGATACTTTCTTTGTTTTACCATGGGGATCAAATTTAACATCCTAAATCCAAAACAAACTTGTTTTCTTTGATACCAACTTAACTTCAATAGGACACATAAACTATGTTCCTCTACTCCTCCATTCCCCCACCTTTATGTACTTCCTGTCAAAAATTACATATTTTACATTGAGTCCAAAACCATTGATTTATCATTACACTTTATGTATTTTAGATCCTGTAGGAAGTAAATAGTGGAGTTACAAATCAAAAACACAGTAGTATTGGTATTTATATTTACAAGGTGATCTTTACTGGAAATCTTTATTTCTTCATGTGGTTTCAGTCAATTGTTTAATGTCCCTTCCTTTCAGCCTGCAAAAATCCCCTTAGCATTTCTTGTAGGACTGATCTACTGATGATGAAGCCCCTCAGCTTTTGATTATGCAGGAATGTTTTCATCTCCCCTCATTTTTACCCTTCAGGTATTTGTGAATTTTCTAAGTCTCTGATGGTTATTGACTTCTAATTATATTCCATTGTGGTCACAGCATGTGCTTTGAATAATTTCAATTTTTTTAAAAAATTTATTTAGGCTTGTTTTTATGTCCCAGCACATGGTCTATTCTGAAGAAAATAGCATGATCATTAGAAAAGAATGTGTATCCTGGTGATTTCGGTTGTAATGTTCTATGTATGTTTGTTAAATCAAATTCATTTATCAGATTGTTTACATTATCAATTTCCTTATTGGTCTTCTGTCTGGCTGATCTATCTATATGACAGAGTGATGTGTTGAAGTCTCACACAATTACTGTGGAAACATCCATTGCTTCCTTTAATTTTTCCAGTGTTTGTCTCATATATTTTGTGTCACCATGATTAGGTGCATAAACATTTATGATTGTTATTTCTTCTTCTTGAATTTCCCCCTTTTCTTACTATGTAGCGGCCTTCTTCACACTCATAATATCCTTGCGTTTAAAGTCTATTTTATCTGAGATTAATATTGCTGCTCCTGCTTTCTTTTGACTGTAGCTTGCGTGAAATATTTTTTTCCATCCTTTCACTTTCAATTTCTTTGTGTCCCTGTGTCTATGATGAGTCTCTTGCATGCAAAATATTGATGGTTCCATTTTTTATCCATTCTGCCAATCTATATCTTTTAATTAGGGAATTTAATCCATTTACATTTAACATTAAAGCTGTGAAGGCATTGCTTGAATCAGCCATCCTATCCTTTGATTTATGTTATTTCAAATATATTTTCCCTCTCTCTCTTATTGTCTTTTTATGAACCAATATTGAATCTCTTTAGTACTAAACCTTTCTCCATATCTCTCTCTCCTTTCTTTGTTTCTCTGTCAGTAGGGCTCCCTTTAGTATCTGAAGTAGGGCAGGTCTTTTATTAGCAGAAAATCTCAGCATTTGTTTGTCTGTGAAAAATTTAAGCTCTCCCTCAAATTTGAAAGAGATATTTGCTGGATAAAGTATTCTTGGAAATTTTTCTCTTTCAGAATTTTAAATATGTTATGCCACTGCCTTCTCACCTTCATGGTGGGTGCTGTGTAGTCACTACTTAGTCTTATGTTGTTTCCTTTGTATGTGGTGAGTTTCTTTTCTCTTGCTGCTTTCAGAACTTGCTCCTTCTCTTCAGTATTTGATAGTCTGATCAGACTATTTCTTGGAGTGGGTTTATTTGGATTTATTCTATTTGGAGTTTGGTGGGCATTTCTGCTTTGTGTATTTATATTGTGTAGAAGGTTTGGGAAGTTTTCCCCAACAATTTCATTCAATACTCTTTCTAGACATTTACCCTTCTCTTCCCCTTCTGGGACACTAATGAGTCTCATATTTGGATGTTTTATTTTATCTATCATATCTCTGATGTACATTTCAATTTTTTTATTTTTCCCCATTCTTTCTTTTGTTCTTTCATTTTCTGTTCTGTGGTCCTCAAGGTCACTGATTTGTTGTTCAGCTTCCTCTAGTCTTATACCATGAGTATCCAGAATCTTTTTAATTTTGTCAACAATTTCTTTTATTTCCATAAGATCTATTTTTTTATTTACTCTTGTAATTTCTTCTTTATGCTCTTCTAGGGTCTTCTTCATGTCCTTTATATCATGTGTGATGGTTTTCATCATGTCCTTTATATCCTGTGCCATGTTTTTGTTGTTTGTCTTTAGTTCTTTGATTAATTGCTTCAAGTTCTGTGTCTCCTCTGATCTTTTCATTTAGGTGTTTGGGTTTGGGTTATCCATATCATCTGTTTTTTTCATGTGCTTTAAAATTTTCTGTTGTTTTTTGCCTCTTGGCATTTGCTTTACTTAATAGCATTCTTTTAGGATATGTAGAATTATTCAAAGGCTAATCTTTAATTTGTCAGATTT
The DNA here is from genome assembly GCF_015220235.1 of Choloepus didactylus. NCBI lineage: Eukaryota > Metazoa > Chordata > Mammalia > Pilosa > Megalonychidae > Choloepus > Choloepus didactylus. The sequence goes on from NC_051316.1 coordinate 5,385,326, forward strand.
ACAGCTTGGTGGCATACACTTTCTCTAACCAGCAGATGGCATCTGTGAGTCACCTAATCCCCTCAAGTCAGTTCTCCCCAAATTTGTCTTTGTGTTGTGTGGAGGTCTGATTCTTGTGGGGTCCAATTGGTGCAACAAGTTTGGGTGTGTTTTTGTGCTGTCTGTCCTAAATGTGGGGTGTGTGTCTGAGCATTTAGGGAGGGAGGGCAGCTTTAATAATCAAACCTCCTAGGTGTTCCTGGAGATTTAAGGCTGTTGCAAGAATCTAAACCTTCATTTCAGTCTTGCCACAGATTGTCTCTGCTGCTGACCCCAAGTCCTTTTTATTTGTGTGTGGTCCCTGGGCTTTCCAAGTGGGTTCTTATTCTAAGTTGTGCCCTTCTAGGGACTCTGCTGAGGGAAGGTTTGCTACATCACAAGTGCATGCCATCCCTCAAGGAAATCCCTGGGCCACCAGGCTGTGCAGGGGCATTCCCAGCTTGCTGCAAAGATGGCTGAATGGGGCATGCCAATTTCCCCCTTTTTGCACAGCTCTGGCTTCCCAGCTCTGGGACAATCAGCTGTGGGTGTGCAAAAGCCCAGCATCCCTGCCTGATATTTTGGCACATGTACATGTTGTTGTACACACTTCCCATCACACTGGGTCTCTTGGCATGACTCTGGGCTGTGGCACCTGCACCAGGCAGGAGCATTCCCAGCCCACTGGGAAGATGGCTGCAAGTGGTGTGGCTATTCTCCCCTTTTGGCTCACCTCTGCCCTCCTTGGTCTGAGACAATTAGCACTGGGTGTGCAAAAGGCTATCTTCCAAGCCAGATATTGTGGTATTCACACAGCCTGTTCCTGCCATGCTTCACTGTGCATTTCTTGCTGTCATATCTGCAGCCACATATGGGTTTTTTTTAAAAAAGAACTAGTTCACCTCCAAAAACCAACCCATGATTTCCCCACATGGCAGCACTGCTGCTAGACATTCAACAGGCTTCCCCACTCATTTCAGAATGCAGACTCCTGGTTTCACCAAGTTCACCATCTCTGTGGATTTAGCAGACCCTGTCCATCTGCTCCATCACTGGAACTGGTGTTCTGGGTCACCTCCTGGCTCTTATCTAGTATTTTTTATGGAGGTGTTCTTCTGCCTTGTCTTTTCTAGCTGCCATCTTATGTTCTCTCCTTAAGGCTCAATTTCATGTGTCAAATTGCCCTTTTCATGAAGCCAGGGAAGATTAATATTGGGTAGATAATTAAATAATTCATTTTTATTTATTTTCATCCATGTTTCAAGGCTGTGAATACATGGGTAAGAAGCTGTTAGTGGAAGGGTAATTTAACTGCAATTGCTATATAAATCTCCTACAAAATCTATTAATTTTACAATAATCGATGTGTGTATATATTTCTATTTAGTTACTCTTCCTTAATTTTTAAACAATACTCTTTGTATTAATTTAAGGTGCTTTTATACATTTTCTCTGGGTTTTTTTCATGCTTGATTAAAGCATTCATTCATTTATTTATTTTCTTTCTAGGCTATGTCTGTGGAATAGTTATAGGAAATATCATTTTTTTGTTTTGTTTAATTTTTTCTTTTGTCCATTACCCAGGGATGTTTTGGTTATTTGGTACTGTTATATTAAAATATTTGACATCTAAAATCCTTGGCATTGCAGATGATATGAGCACATTTTTTACTTATACTCCAATGACTTGATAAAAATTAAAACAAGCTAGTAGTGAACTATTTGAGTTATTAAAATGTGAATTTTTAAACCAAATTACAGGATGAAGTCAGCCCACTTATTATTTTATCTATTTACTGTAAAATAAAGTAAATGTGACTGTATGTAAGTTTCTGTTCTCCATATTGAATTTCTTGACACAGTTCTCTGATTTTAATGACTTTTCTGTATCACAAAGATCTTAAAATTTTAAAGCAAGAAAACTTTATACATTTGAGCACACATTTTAAGCCTATACAGCCATTTTCTTTTGCTTTTTATAGCCCATATTTGTAATAGGTAAAGATACCATATTTAGTGCCAGTTAAACTGTAAATCACAGTATTGTTCTGCTCTCTCATTTTTTTCCCCAGATTTCTGGTCAGTTCTTGTAACAGTTTTATTTATAAGGCTTTGGAATTAATAGAATTTCAGAAGGGCTTCAGCATTTTCCAATTTAATCCAAGTTGGTCTTATTCAGAGAATACTTTTTTTCCCCTCCTTGGAAGATGTGCTAGTTTATTTCAAAAATAATACATTTTTGAATGTATTATGTCCCCCCAAACACCACTAACTTTGATATAATCTTGTGTGGGCAGACAGATCAGTGTTGATTAGATTGTAATTCTTTGAGTGTTTCCCTGGAGATGCACCCCATCGAACTTTGGGTGATGAGTCTGATTAGATAATTTCCATGGAGGTGTTATCCCATCCATTCAGGGTGGGTCTAAATTAAATCACTGGAGCCATATAAATGAGCTGGCAAACAGAAGGAACACAGTGTAGTTGAGAGTGACATTTTGAAGAGGAGCTATAGACAAGAGGGACACTTTGAAGAATGCACATAAGCTGAGAGAGGAGCTGAAGCTTACAGAGACATTTTGGAGATGGACTTTGAAAGCAAACTTTTGCTCTGGAGAAGGTAAGAGAGGACAAATTCCCCAAGAGCAACTAAGAGTGATATTTTTGAGGAACTGCAGCCTAGAGAGGAACATCCCAGGAGAAAGCCATTTTGAAACCAGAACTTTGGAGCAGACACCAGCCACATGCCTTCCCAGCTAACAGAGGTTTTCCAGACCCCATTGGCCATCCTCCAGTAAAGCTACCCAATTGTTGATATATTGCCTTGGACACTTTATGGCCTTAAGACTGTAACTTTGTAACCAAATAAACCCCCTTTATAAAAGACAATCCTTTTCTGGTGTTTTGCATCTTGGCAGCATTAGCAAACTAGAACAGAAGGTGATTAGAAAAGTAAATAAAATGAGAAGGAATCTCCTTTGTAATTTTAAGGATCCTTCCTACCCATGATGGTTGGCCTATTTTATTTTAGCTTTTTAATCAACATATCATAAGTCATGAGGCTCTCAAAGACTTAATTAAAAGAAAAAGCAATACAACACCCAACATGGAAAGCATAAAATGCACAAACTATCTTTCCTATGTTCATTTTTATTGGCTATTTTTCTACCTTGTTTAATAGATTAAAGCTGTGGTTTTAAAACTGGGTTCTCTGAAGTCCTAGGATTTCCAAAGGCTCTTCTTTGGGCCCATCTGCTCTCCTTTAGCCCCTCTCCTCTGCTAGTCTCTCTGTCCCCCATAGCAGCTTCACATCAGCCTCTTACCTATTGTACATTTACATATAGATATATATTTTTGTGAACAAGGGAATTGATTTACTTAATAAAGATTGAAAACATGGACTATAATATGGGTCATGTAAACCCTTTTGAGATGATTTCTAAGAGTATGAAACTAAAGTTTAAAATGCATTTATTTATTCATCCATTTACTGTGTACTACCTGCTCTGTGCTTGGCAGTGGAGTGCATGCTGGAGATACAAAACTGAATAAAGTGTGGTCTAGAGGGGGATGGGGACAATTCATAGCAATTACAGTAGAATGTAATGAATTTTATGATAAAACTAAAGTATACGTGCTACAGGAATCCAAAGGGAAGACTCCTGGAGGTAAGTGTTAAGATGACAACTTACAGTGGGATTGAATCGGCCAGGCTGTAAGTGAGCAGGAAAAAAGTGAAAGAGACCAAGTCCCAGGTTTATGGAATCTACCTCCTCACCAGAGGAAGACAAGCCAGTTAAAGACTGGATTCAGAATAGAGTGACCATTGTTATTTCTGCCACAGCCTATGACATATTGGGGCCATAAAATGGTACTGCAGAGTTACTTCCTAATTAGAAATAATTTAGTTGTAAGTTTAATACTTCTAGAATTCTGTAATATTGATAAGGACATATGTGAAAGCCACCCAGTTCTTGAGAAGTATTTTCCATGTATTATATTAGGACAATTTCTCAGCATATTCCTATTTTCCCATCCCTGATCACATCAACACTTGTCTTTGATAGAAGCCTAATAAGCTGGAAACTATGGATAAAGACCTTCCAATTTACAAATTTTATCTGATTCTATCAGCAGTGAACTCTGGGGGCTTTAACAATCTTCACTCTGAAAACACCTTGCTCTTTCAGCAGAATGTAGCATTTAAAACCATGGGTTCAGTGTCAGGTCTAGGTGCAAGTCATAATTGTCATTTTTTACCTGAGATTTTCAGGTAATTTACCTAAATAAATAACACAAAGAGTGACATGGGATTAGTAATAAATAAATCTGTTCCTATGCCATCATTTGTTGTTTATTTCTATGAGAGGATGTTGATTTGTCAAATGCTTTTTCTGTATCTCTTGAGATGATCATATGGTTTTTCATCCTTAGTTTGTTAATTTGGCATATTACATTAATTTATTTTCAGATATTAAATCAACTATGCATTCCTGGGATCAATCCCAGTCATGATTTTTCATCCTTTTTATATGGTGCTGAATTTGGTGTGCTAATTTTTTCTTAAAGACATTTTTGTACCTTTGTTCATGAGGGATATTGGCTTGTAATATTTTTTTCTTGTGATATCTTTTCTGGCTTTGTTGTCAGGATAATACTGGCCTGAAAGAATGAGTTAGGAAGCATTCCCTCTGAAAGTGTTTGCATAGGATTGGTATTATTCCTTCTTCAACTATTTGATAAAATTCACCAATAAAGCTATCTGGCCTTAAGCTTTTGTTTGTTGGAATATTTTAATTGCTAATTCAAACCTTGACTTGTTTGTCTTTCTTCTAGAGACACTTTTGGTAATTATGTCTTTCTAGGAACTTGTCCATTTCATCTAAGTTGTCTCGTTTGTTGGCATAAAGTTATCCATATTACCTTATCATCCTTTTAATTTCCCTAGGGTTATTAGTGATAGTTCCCCCACTCATTACTGATTTTTGTAAATTTTATATTCTCTCATTTCTTCCCTTCTATCATCCAGCCTAACAATTTGTTTGGTCTTTTCAAGGAGCACTTTTGACTTCATTGATTTTCTCTATTATCTTTCAGTTTTGTACATTCATCTCTATTCATTATGAATTCCTTCCTTTTGCTTGTTTGTGTTTGATTTGTTATTACTTTTCTAGCTCTTAAGGTGAAATCTTAGATTACTCTAATGAGAATTTTGTAATACAGGTGTTTAAAGTTATGTATTTCCCTCTCAACACTGCTTTAGTTGCATTTTGTCAGTATTTGTTATGTTTTCTTTTGTTCTCTCAAAATAAATTCTAATTTCTCTTGAGATTTCTTTTTTGACTCATAGGTTAAAGATATGTTTAATATCCAAATATTTGGGGATTTCCCTAATGCCTTTCTGTTTTTAATTTCTAATTTGATTTCATTGCACACTGAGAAAATACTCAAGTATTTAAAAATGTATTGAGAGCATTTCATGACTTTGCATATTGTCTGTCTTGAGACTAACTAACATCGTGTTCCATGTGTGTTAAAAAAGTGCTTTCCATTGAGTGGAGTGTTCTATAATTGTCAGATAATCAAGTAAGTTGATAGTGTTTTCTATGTCTGCTATATCTTTGCTGAATTTTGGTCTAGTGTTATCACTTATTGAGAATGGGACATTAAAACCTCTGCAAGTGTTGAATAGTTTATTTCTCTTTCCAATTCTTTTAGTTTTTGCTTCATGACTTAGGGGCTCTGTGGTTAGGTGCATACATCTATAGTTGTTACGTCTTCCTGATGAATCACCCATTTTACCATCATAAGTTTCCCTTTGTCTCTAGTAATATTTCTTGTTTAAAGTCAACTTTGACTGGTATTGATTGCAGTTTCCCCCACTATAATAGTTTTACTGTTTGCATGACATATCTTTTTTCTATCCTTTTACTTATTTATATATGTTTTTGAATCTAAGGTGTCTTTTGTATAAAACATTTAGTTAGACCTTCCTTATTTATCCATTCTTTCAATATCTGCATTTTGAGTGGAGTGGTGGTCCATTCATAATTAATGTAATTATGAAAAATGGATGCAGTTATGGTTTGCATTTGCTATTTTCCCCATCTCATGATTGTGTGTGTGTATGCATGTGTGTGTATGTGCTTGCTCCTCTTTTTTGCCTTTCTGCCTTCTTCTGTGTTAAACAAATATTTTGTTTTGGGTTATCATTGTAATCCCTTTGTTGATTTATTAATGCAATTTTATTAAGATATAATCACATACCATACAATCATTCAAAGTGTACAATCAGTTGTTCACAGTACCATCATATAGTTGTGCTTTCATCACCACAATCAAACTTGGAACATTTTCATTACTCCAAAGAGTAAAATAAAAATTAAAATAAAAAGAACATCCAAAATATCCCATTCCCCTCCTCTCCCCATTGTTCACTTACTAATTTTAATACAGTTTAATTTAGATATAGTCACACACCCTACAGTCATCCACAGTGTACAACCAGTTATTCACAGCACCATCATACAGTTGTGTGCTTATCAGCAGAATCAATTTTGGACTTTTACCTTACTCCAAAATAAAAATAAAGGTTAAAATTACCCATAACTTTTTCCATACCCTCCATCCAACCTTATTCTTCATCTAAGTTTTGTCCCCATTTTCCCACTCAACTGTCCATGCACTGGATAGTGGGAGTGCAAGTCACAAGGTTTTCACTGTCACATAGTCAAACTATGCAATCTTCATAGTTATGCAATCATCTTCAAGAATGAAGGTCACTGGGTTACAGTTTGACAGCCTCAGGTATTTCTCTCTAGCCATTCTAACACACTAACGACTAAAAGGTGATATCTATGTAGCACAGAAGAATACTGTCCAGAGTGACATATTGACACCATTTGAAATCTCTCAACCACTGGAACCTTATTTTGTATCATCTCTCCTCTCCTTTTTGGTCAAGGAGATCCTCTCAATTCCATGGTGCTATGTACAAGCTCATCTCCAAGAGTCATTTCCTGCATTGCCAGTGGGATCATACCCTTGGGAGTCATGTTCCATGTAGCAGAGAGGGCAGTGAGTTCACCTGCTGAGTGGGCTTAGAGAGAGATAGGGCCACATCTGAGCAACAAGGAGGTTCCCTGGGGGGGATATAGGCACAATTATAAGTGCACTTAGCCTCTCCCTTGCAGCAACTAACCTCACAGGGGAAAGTGCCCTGATTAATGGCTTGGCCCACCATATTGTCAGTCCTCAATGATTGTGGGAATATCAGCAATAGCCCAGGTGAGGAAGTCCAACACTTCCACATTTCTCCCCAGCTCCTCAGGGGGGCCTGCAAATACACTTATATCTGCCCATATCATTTGGGGTTGTGGTAGAATTTCACCCCAGCCTGTACAAACTCACCAAATACTACTTCCCATTCAAAGCTCCATGCACTTACGGCGTTCAAACAAACTGATTCTACAAGTTAAATTATCTAGTTTGCTACAGAAAATATAGATCCTGCACCAGATAAACATCTCCTCCCTTGGTCTTACACATAAGTTGCGGTTTTAAAACCCAGTCAGTATCATCCCTTACCCTTGGACCTGATTTGCCTTTGTTGTAACCAGATCCTCTTCATTCATATCTCTATTTAAAGTCTGAAATCTTCTTCAGCTTTCAACAGTTGCTGTTTGAGTAATACTGACATTCATAGCTGTCAAGTTCTAGCTCTGAGTCTCATGTGTCACACAGATACCCAAAGTTCCAGAGACTGACCAGGTTATACACAAGGAGCTAAGCATCTCAAGATTTAGAGATAACAATTACAACTCAGGAATAGATGTGACATCTGTAAGAGCTCACAATTTAGGGACAATTACAATAAGCATTTCCCTGATAAACTGTCCTCTAAGATTCAGTTATCAGAGTTTACACATTACAGTTAGTCCATACTCATGAGGCATTATACTGTTGTCCTCTCATTTCTGGCATGCTTCACTCAAGCTGTTGTACTCCAGATCTGTTCACATAGTTGCACATCTCACAGCTTCATTTCTTCCTGTAACCACTCAATATTCTTTTGTATACATACAATACAGTTCAATCTTCTGTTCATAAGTCAATGTACTCTTAGGCCACCTCCATCTATTGCAAATAGTGAAGGCTGCTGCTATATATTCCAGTTTGTAAATGTCCATTCATGTCCCTACTCTCTTATCTTCCAAGTATATACCCCATACTGAGGTTTCAGGACCTTGAAACCCCCACATACATAGTCTTTTGTGGGACCAACTTACCGTCCTCCAAATAGGCTACACCATTCTACTTCCCCACCAACAGTGAATATATACATCTCTCTCTCCAAGTTCTCTCCAGCACTTGTGTCCCTCTGTTTACTTTTATCCCTGCAATTTTATAGGGATATATTCAAATATCATGCAATCATCCACAGTTAACAATCAGTTGTTTACAATATCATCATATGGTTGTGCATTCATCACAATTAGTGCTTACCCATGTTCATTACTCAAAAAAGAGGATTGAAACCAAAAGAATAATTGAAAGGATAAAAGGAAAAGGAAAAATAAAATAAAATACAGCAATAAGGTCAGTAATAAAAAGGATACAAGGAAAAATAAAAATAAGATAAAATGCAGCCAGATAGGAAGAGGAAGAAGTGAAAAAAGTGAAACAACAAAAGAAAAAAAAAAGAAATGGAAACTAAAAAGCCACAAAAGAAAAGGTTAAAATAAAATGAAATACCATTAAAAAGTCAGACAACAATATTAATGCCAAGAATCCCATACCCCTCCCTTATGCCCCTTTTATTGGCATTTCACTTTTGTATATTGCCTTTGTTGCAATTAAAGAAAGTGTATTGCAATGTTACTGTTAACTGTAGACTCCAGTTTGCTTTGATTGTGTTTTTCCCTGAATACCACCCCCTTTTTAACACCTCACAAAGTTGGCATTTTTTGTTCTCCCCCATGCAAAAACATATTTGCACATTTTATCACAATCATTGACTGTTCTAGTTTTCACTGACTCACACACTCCCAGCCTTTATCTTCCATCTTTCCTTCTGGTGTCCTACGTTCCCCTAACCTTTCTCTTTTAACCATACTCACAGTCATCTTTGTTCAATGTACCTACATTACTGTGCTACCATCTCCCAACTTTGTGCTCTAAACCTCTCCTGTCCTTCCTATCTATCTGTAGTGCTTCCTTTAGTATTTCCTGCAGAGCATGTATCTTTTTCACAAACTCTCTCATTGTCTGTTTGTATGAAAATATTTTAAACTTCCCCTCATATTTAAAAGATGGTTTTACTGGATATAAAATTCTTATTTGGTAGGTTTTCTCTTTCACTATCTTGAATATATCATACCACTGCCTTCTTACCTCCATGATTTCTACTGAGAAATCTGCACATAGTCTTATTGTTCTTCCCCTGAATATGATGGATCACTTTTCACTTGCTGCTTCCAGAATTCTGTCTTAGACATTTGATAATCTGATTAAGTGTCTTGGCATAAGTCTATTCAAATCTATTCTGTTTGGAGTTTCCTGAGCTTCTTGGATCTGTAATTTTATCTTTCATAAGGGATGGGAAATTTTCACTGACTATTTCCATTATTACTTTTGCCCCTTTTCCCTTCTTTTTCCCTTCCAGAACACCTGTGACACATATATTCATGCACTTCATGTTCTCACTCAGTTTTCTGAGACATCACATATCTCTCCATTCTTTTCCCAAACTGTTCTTTTGTGTGTAGAGTTTCAGATGTCCTGTTCTCCAGTTCATGAATCTTTTCTTCTGCCTCTTGAAATATGCCACTATATGTCACTATTGTGTCCTTCATTTCTTGTGTTGTGCTTTTCATTCCCATAAGCACTGCCAATTTTTTTCAAACTTTCCATTTCTTCCTTGTGTTTGCACAGTATCTTCTTTATATCCACCATCTTTTGCCATATCTTCCCTCAACTCATTGAATTGATTTTGGGATTGATTTTTTAATTGGTTTAGGAAATTTTTTTGATTAATAATTTGTTGTTTCAATTCTTGTATCTCAGTTGAAACATCAGTTTGTTCCTTTGACTGGGCCATATATTCATTTTTCCTAGTGTGATTTTTTCATTTTCTGTTGTCTAGGCATCTGGTTTCCTTGAATGCACCAATCAGATTTTCCCAGACTAGAGAGGCTCAGATCTCAGGAGGAGACTATGTATTCAGTATTAGTGTTCCCTGAGGGTGTGTCCTACAAGATTGACAGACTTTCCCATGTGGTCTCTAGATTCTATGCTTTCCCTTCCCAGCCCATCAGGTGGCACTTGTCAGCCCATAGCTCCCCATCACTGTAAAGAGGTGTGGCCCCTTTAATTCACAGTAGACACTGACCTGGTGAGGGGCTGAGAGTGTCAGAAGCCAAGTGGTTGTTGCTGGTTAGTTTGTTTCCACTAGGCCCTGGGGTCTGATTTCTCTCAGAGAGCGCAGCCACTTGAGCTGATCTTACCCCCCTTTTCTTAGGGAAGATACACACAGTAGGGCATTATCTTCTCCATTTGAATTCCTCCTTTGTCTTTCTGGCTCTGTTAACTCCACACTTGCCTGGATCCACACAGGAATTGAAGATGCCTGAGGCTGTCTCTAATGGGCTGCTTAGAATGTGAGAAAAAAATGGAAAAAGAGCAAAAGCCTTTTTTCAGAACCAGTCCTCAGCCCTTCAGTTTTCTTGGGATATAGACATCTTCCAGATTCTGAAAAATCAGTTTTTAATTTTTTATGTTTTTTTTCCTGTCATCCCTGCCTCCTTCCTGGTAGAAAAATCTGCCTCCCTTCCTGCTCCATCCTTGTAGCTTGCATTCAGAAGTCCAAATGTGTTAATTAAAACTGCAGTTGGAGCTTGGTTGAGTTACTTTCCCTGTAACTTTTTTCTTTTTTCCACGTACAGATTTTCTGCTCAGCCTGCCCTGTCCAAAGGGGAAGGTGCTTCAGCTCTGTGTTTGAAGAACTTTACTTACCATTCTGTGCTACCATACCCAGACTGTTATGGATCCAGTCATGGATATCTCCCAACTGTTGTTCCTGTTTACTAATTGCACTTGGAGGACTAACTAAATTCTACACCTCTCTAAGTTATGATCTTGCTCTGCCCCTCCTCTGTTGATTTTTTAACTGCATCATTTTTAGTTTCTTAATGGTTGCACTGGGATGACAATATTAATTTAAATTTACCACAGTCAATTTCAGGCTAATTCTGTAGTATATATTTTAGAGAAATTAAGAGAAAATATGAGTTTATGTCATCTTTCATATTTACTCACATGGTCTCCATTTTTATTGCTCTTCATTTCTTCCAGTGGATTTGAGATACTGTCTTGTATAATTTCCTTTGAAGTTGAAAGATATCCTTTAGTAATTCCCGTAAGGCAAGTCTGCTAACAATGGATTCTCTCAGGCTTTGTTTCTCAGATTGTTAGTCTCAGATAAGAATGCCTTTGATTGCAAGCCTGGAATGGGTAGTATCTTCAAATTTTATATTCAGGGAGAGATTTTATTCAGTGATCAGTTGACTGCTATCCAATTGACATAGCTTCTAAGATGTATGAAACATGGCTTCAGCTCAGTACAAGTATTGAGCAATTATTGCTTTATGGATAACACAAAATCCAAATTTCCCTGTGCCTTTTTTTGTGAAACTTTTACATTAGGTTATATATGTGACTTATTTAGTAGCTGCCTTCTTTGATTTGTGTTATTGGCCCTGGAATTTGATCAGGCCATCTCACACACCATCCCATCTTTCCCCAAAGTAATTCTATGATTTGATTGATTCATGTAATGGAGATGAATTTTGGGGTGAATCATTTGTGCCAATAAATCCCAGTCTGCAAATAAATCAAAGAATTATGTACATGAAATGTTTATTTAGTGTATAAACCCTAACCAGCAAGTGAGCTGAAACACAAATATAAATATCTCAAAGTCTGAAATGCTTTGACTCAGTTAAATGGGGTTAGTTTAGACATTCTTCAAATTTTGACTGCTGAAATACCAAAGGATTTTGTTATTTGTTTCAAGGAATTGGCCAAATTTAGGAAGGTACCCAGAGGTTTGAATCATTTTGAGATATACCTTAAATGAAAGATATATTTTCAAAATGAAAATATTTTGAATTAATTTTGATAGAAGGCTTAATTAAATGGTGCTGAGGCTTGAAGATGATATACATTTTGTTTACAGTTAGGGGAAACATAAAATTTAAAATCCTTCTTGATAATTCTAATACCTTTGTCTTCACTTGGTTGTCTTCTCTTGTTTATGTTGAAATTTCCTGAGTTCTTGGTATAACAAGTAATTTCTCTTTGTACCCTGGACACTGAGTATTATGTTATGTGGCTGTAGATTCTGTTGATACTTCTCTTTACCTGCAGTCACCTTGTTGAAGTGTAGTATGTAGGTCCAGTTGGAGGAAGATGTTCAGCTTCCTACTGGGCTTACATGACACCAACCCAGGACAAAATAGAGTTTTGGCTGTTTCCACCTCTCATCACCCTTCCTCAAGCCCACATGGTAGCTGACAGGTGTGATGGACTGTTCAGCTCACTGCTTAGCCTTGCTGATACTGTTACCATACCAAGGTAGTAGATTCTTTGCCCGTGTACTCAAATGACAATTCCTGAGACACTGGGGTGTCAAAGAGAGAAAGAGTTTTAGTGCTAGCTGTGAAGCAGAAGAGCAGATGTCCTTAGAGCACAAAACCCATCTCTCCAATTTGCAATAACTCTGATAGTTTTATAGTATTAAATGATAGTCAGGTTTTAGGATAGTGTTCTAGTTTGCTAATGCTGCTGGAATGCAAAACACCGGAGATGGATTGGCTTTTATGAAATGCAGTTTATTTGGTTACACAGTTACAGTCTTAAGGCCATAAAGTGTCCAAGGTAACACATCAGCAATCAGGTACCTTCACTGGAGGATGGTCAATGTGTCCAGAAACCTCTGTTAGCTGGGAAGGCATGTAACTGGCATGTGCTCCAAAGTTCTGGTTTCAAAATGTCTTTTTTCTCAGGACATTCCTCTCTAGGCTGCAGTTCCTCAAAAATGTCACTCTTAGTTGCTTTGGGGTTGTTTGTCCTCTCTTAGCTTCTCCAGAGCAAGAGTCTGCTTTCAATGGCTGTCTTCAAACTGTCTTTCATCTGCAGCTCCTGTGCTTTCTTCAAAGTGTCCCTCATGGCTGTAGCAGCTTGATCCTTCTGTTTAATCTTATACAGTGATCCAGTAATTGAATTCTGACACACCCTATATGGGTAGGCCAACATCTTCATGGAAATTATCCAGTCAGAGTCATCACCCCCAGTTGGGTGGAGTGCAAAGAATTACAATCTAATTAACACTGATAGGTCTGCCCACACAATATTACATCAAAGATAATGGCATCTGGGGAGACATAATACATTCAAACTGGCACAGATAGTGAGCACAATGGCCCAAGATGATGTAATTAGAGGTGATCTAATAATTGAGCATGTGCAGATTGATTATGTGCTTAGTCACAGAATGTAAGAAAATCATGGTCTTAATATGATGATTGGCATGATTTTTAGTATTGCAGTGAGGTTTAGGTGATTTGTAGGTTAAAGTCTAAGCTACTGGCCAAGTAAGATGGGCCCATTTTTGCTAGATCTAGCTTTGATTATCAAGATAATTTTGGACTTGGGTTGGGTTAGTTCTGGGCTGAGCCAAGGCCCTTTATTAATAAACATTATGGGCTGTCTTTAGCAATCATAAGATTCTAGAGTTGAAAAACCAAATAAAATGGGTACAAGTGGTTAGTCACAAGGTTTTTAAAATCACAAGGGCATGAGATAAACCTATACAATCATTGCTGATCAAGGAAGTTGAATTACAGTTCATAGATTTCAGGTATTTCTCTCTGTCTAATATACAAAGAAGTAAAAGGATTATCTATATAATGATTCAGTAATCATAATCATCCCTAAATCCTAATTTATTGATTACAATACCAGGGAGCAAGTGGGCAGAGGTGGGATGCAAAGGTCTGACTAGCACTGCCTTGTTCTGAATCATTCTACCTCACTGTTGCTAATGAGGGTCAAAGTTCAGGTTTCAAATGGGTCCTACTGGCACCACCCCTACAAAATCAAACCACCAACTCCTGCTCAAACACCTCACTCTAGAATGTTGCTGCCAGTTGAGGTGGAAATTCAATCTCCCTGTTCAGCTCTGCTAACATCTTGGGCAGCTTTTTCTTTACTGATTTTTTGTGCCTTTTCTTGGTCATTTGTAGAGATGGGAAGTCCTTTTTCTGCACCTCATGGTTCTGGGTTGAGGGCTTCTCCAGCACCCTGCTTGGGATATATGGAAGTTACAGGGAACTCACTACCACATTATTTCTCAAGTCCTGAGGTCCCTAGCCAAGACACCTTTTTCTTTCCACCATGGGGTCTTTACTATATTTTTTTGTTATTTGATGTTCAAGGTTTTTTGTTGTAAGAGGGAGGACTAACAAGGAATGGGCCTATTCCATCTTTACTGGAGCCAGAAGTCTGATGGTTGGATTTATGGGATAAACTTGATCCCTTTTGAGAGTAAAAGAGTGTGATGTCTGGATGTCTGAGCAGCAGACACAGAACATAAAGGTCACCACATCCATAGTCCTTGTTCCTGTTTAATCTGAAACAGGAGTTACTTTTTCACTTTCACTCAAGTTCCACCCACATTTTCAAGAGCCCAACACTGCCAGATGGTGCTGAGGGTTTTGCCTTATTCTGAAAATTAACCATGGGATTTCCATTCAGCAGCACTTATGCTTTTCCCCTATGGTTAAAGATTTCAGAGGTCAGAACACCAAGATGTAGGGAAGGAAGCTGTCACCAGCCTAAGACTAGTTCCATCACTGAAGGGAGTTTGTGCATCAGTGTCTCCAAGATTATTTGCTGTATAATGCTCACTTTTTGAGGCAAGTTGTTCTAGCCACAGACCTCTTGTCTTCCAGGGCTCATTAAACATCTCTTAAATTTTTTAAGCCATGTCTCCCTATTCCTTTCTCTCCACTCCACACCCTGTTAATCTATATTCTTGATACTTATTTTGTCTGGCTTATTTCACTGAATATGATGTCTTCAATTTCATCCATGCTGTCACAATTATCAGAACTCCATTCCTTTTTATGGCTGCATAATATTCCATTGGGTTTACCGCCAAGCTTTTTAATTAATTGAGTTTTCATTTACATAAGTAAAATTCACCCTTTTTCATGTATGATTCTGAGTTTAACAAATGCCAACGTCATGAAACCACCCCTGTAATCAAGATATAAAAATTTAATCTCTGAAATTACCACTGTTTCTTCAATATCATTGCCTGGTGTTGATTATTCAGAGTTAGGATGTCTCACAAAATTGGTTTTTGAAGTATTTCTCTGAAATTGTTGGGGATGATTGTCATTATTTTCCCCTTAAATGTTTCATGGATATTTGTACAAAAACTCATTTGGGTTCTGGTGTTTTTCCATATGAAAATTTTTATTTACAAATATAATTTCTCCATTAGGCAGTTCAGATTATTGGTTTCTCCTGTCAGTTTTGGTAATTTTTGTATTTTAAAGAAAGTTTCCATTTTGCCTAAATAGTTTCATTTAGTTGCATAAAATTGTTCATAATATTCATTTACTTTCCTTTAAATGAATTTAGGTCTAGTTATGTTCCCTTATTTCATTGTCAATACTGTTATTGCATTTCCTGTATTAATCTGTCCAGCTAGATGTTTATTAACTTTATTCATTTTTCAAAGAATCAACTTTTAATTTTTTTTTCTACTTTTATTTCCATCCTTCCCCAGGTGTTGGTATTATTTCCTTTCTTTATTTATTTAGACTAAATTTGCTTTGCTTTATCTAACTTCTTAATGGAAGCCCCAAGCATACCCAACCTCCCTGCCCACCCCCTCCAGGCCTCTGCTTTGGGGTTACCCATGCAGCTTGGGCCTCTTCATGGGAGGGATTCACCCCGGGACCTCTGGAAAGGGCGTCTGTCTCCCTGGAGCTTTCAGCCCTAGCATCCATAGGTGCTCCCACCACCCTGGGCATTGACTTCACCAGCCCCTACTGCCCCAAGGTCAGTGCCCTCCAGGGCTGAGGCTGTTCACAACTCTCGCTGGCTCAGGGCTGAAGGAGGGTCAGAGTTAGTTCTGTCTCCAGCATCTGCCTGAGAAGCTGAGCCTTTCTTTTAATTAATGTTAGCATTTAGAACTATAAAATTTCCTCTCAGCACTACCTCTGATGTAACCAGAAGTTTTGGTACATTTTGTTTTCATTTTCATTGCTTGAAGATACCACCTAATTTCTCCTGTGATTTCTTCTTTGACCCATTGTTTAAGAGTTTGTTTTATTTCCACGTATTTGTGAGTTTTCCATTTCTAACTCTATGATTGATTTCTAGCTTCATTTCATTGTGGTTGGAGAAAGTACATCGTATGACTTCACGAATTTTTAAATTTGTTGATACTTGAGTTTTGACTGAATATGTGGACTATCCTGGAGGAAGACCCATGTGCACTAGAGAAGAATGTGTATTATTTTGCTGTAGGATAAAGCATTCTCTCTCTCCTCTCTCTCTCTCCCTCTCCCTCTCTCTCTTTTTCTATATATATTTAGCAAATATATATATATATATATAAATACCAAAATATTTTTTGTTTTGCATCGTTTGGAGACCCTACTAATTTCTTTTGGTAAATATATTATACACACACACACACATCTTTTGGGGTTAGTTGGTTTATAGTAGCTTTCCAATCTTCTATGTCCATATTGCCCTTCTTTCTCAATGTTCTATCCATTTTGAAAATGGTGTATTGAGATTTTCTACTTTTAATGTGTTTAATTATTTCTCTCTTCAAACCTCTCAATATTTGGTGTCTTTTGGTGGGCTCTGCCCTTAAGTGCATATTACGTATAATTGTCTTTTTTTGAATTAATTTCTTTATCATATATAGTAACATTCTTTACTCATCAAGACAGTTTTAATCTGATAATAATATAACTCTTCCCCCTCTCTTTTATTTCACATTTGTGTGTTATATTTTTCTTCTACCCTTTCACTTTCAACCTACTTGTGCCTTTCAATTTAAGGTGATTGTCTTGTAAACAGCATTTAGTTAGATCATGCTTTTTCATCTCTTCTGCCAATCTCTGCCTTTTGACTGGTGAGTTTAATCCATTAACACTGAAAGTAGCTATCAATAATGTAGAACTTTAAATTACCATTTTGCTATTTGCTGTATATAAGTCATATATATTTTCCCCCAAATACTCCCTTAATTTCTTCTTTCATTTTTATTTAATTTTTTGTTTTGCACCATTTGGAGGCCCCTACTAATTCCTTTGGGCAAATATTTGTCATGTTTATTTTCCTTTGTGGTTATCAGTGGGTTAAATTAATGTCTAATCTATAACAATAATGTTTGATGTGATATGAACTTAATTTTAATGCCTATACACAAACTGTTCCTATACTCTCTCTCCCCTAATCTTTTTGTTTTACTTTTTGCAAATTACATCTTTACACATTGTATGTCCAAAACAAAAAAATTACCGTTACTTTTTATGCATTAGAATTGTAGGCCTGTAAAAGCAGTGGAGTTACATTATAAAAAGTACTATTCAGTAGTAATCAGCATTTTTAGTTACCCATATATTACAGGTTTTTATTTTCTTTGTGCTGTTTTGACCTACTTTTTTTGTCCTTTCCTTCAGTCTGAAGAACTCCCTTTAGCACAGCTTAGGTAGGGCAATCTTAAGGGATTATGCCTATAGCTTTTTTTCCTTTCTGAACTGGGAATGTCTTATCTGTCCCTCATTTTTAACAATGTCCATTTTATTAACATATATTCACATATCATACAGTCCACCCAAGGTTGTAATCAATGGCTTTTATCATTCAACACCACCATAATTGTTGAGACATATGGTAAATTCTATATTAGCTTCCTGAGGAACAAACTGTCCTTCACAGAATCTGTACCATTTTACAATCCCACTAGCAATGAAAGAGTGTTCCTATTTCTCCACATCTTCTCCAACACATAAAAATTTTTGTTTTTAATCATAGCCATTCCACTGGGTGTGAAATGATATCTCACTGTGCTTTTGATTTGCATTTCCCTAATAGCTAGTGATGTTGAACAACTTTTCTTGTGCTTTTTAGCTGTTTATATTTCCTCTTTGGAGAAACATCTATTGAAGTCTGTTGCCCATTTTAAAATTGGGTTGTTTGTCTTTTCATTGTTGAATTGTAAGATTTCTTTATAAATTCTGGATATAAAACCCTTAATGGGTATGTGGTTTCTAAATATTTTCTTCCATTGATTAGATTGTCTCTTCATTTTTGTGTCATAGTCTTTTGATACACAAAAGTTAATTTTGAGGAGAAGCAATTTATATATTTTTTCTTTGTTCCTTCTGCTTTGGGTATTTTACCACCTTTGTCAGTGACTTAAATGTTTGTTCTTTTAATGGAAATATTTTGGTCAATAATTGTTCAATTGTTTGTATTAACTCAGGAAATATCCAGTGGAGTGGTGTGTGTGTGCATTTGTGTGTGACAAAGAGAGAGAAAGAGAGAGAGAGAGAGAGAGAGAGAGAGAGATCAAAATTGTCTTTAATAACACTTTATCCACTCTGAATGGTCAACAACTCCCTGGAGGCTAAAAACCAGGTCCCTGGTAAGAAGTATCCATGGACCCCAGCACAGCACCTGGCACAGAGATGGTTTTCAAACAATTGTCAGGTGAATGAAGAGATGTGAAATATCATCATTCAGTTGTTCACCATACAGGGTGAGTCATGCTACTGTTGCTCCACCTTTTGATTGCTAGTTTGGTCTCATCTCAAAGGGTGTTTATGGGAGAATATCCTAAATGCATGAGTGCTATTTTCCATGAGCTGCACATTAAAATTAACAAACATAGTTAGCAACCAGCTAAAGGAAATTGCTTACTCTTTGTATTTATGTATCTCTATATTGAGGATATCAGACACCTTTTTGAAATTTGAAGGTGGAAGCAATGACACACTCCTTCGGGGCCACTCTGGCTCTATTGTTAGCAATGGCCTTGGCTTTGTTTATGCCTGGTGGCAACAGGGGTACATGTTATATACCCAGATCAGGTCTCTTCCCTTTCTGAAAGGCTGTCCTGGCCTCCAGGCTATAGGGACCTTTTTCTGTTTCCCAGGCCACTCTCTAGACAGGTCTCTACCCAAGCCATGTGTGAGGAACTTATCTGTGAAGACTCTGGTGTTAGTTGGTTGGCATGTGGAGCAGAATGGATGTGGGGACATTAGATATTATGGAGGAACAGGTATGTTTCAAAGGGGCTAGGTTTTCTGTAGCCATAGTGGGCTGTTAGTGGCAGAAAAGGAATTTGGTTCAGGTGGAGATCATGGCTGGAAGCTAATGAAGGAACAGCAACTACAGAATATAAGAGATGCTTCTGCAAATCAGAAGTAGTGGTGCCAGAGTGGTAGCTGAATGCTTTAGAAGCATGATACCTGCCCACATTCTTGTATTGATAGGGCCTGGTTTGGGGGTGGTCTGCAACTTGGAGGGCACCCAATGCCTCCAGATCGACAGGTTGCTCATCTTTTATTCATTTTCATGCTTTATCTTTACTGATGCTGCCCACTCTGCCTGGACTGCCCTCTCCTGTCCTCTTCCTCTCTCCAACTCCCTCTTCTTCGATTCAGCCCTCTGTCTTAGGTGTACCACTGAAGCTACAGCCCATCCTGAAGCTCCTTACCCACACCTGGGTGTGGATGGTAAATTTCATTAGTGTGGTCTGTTTCCATTGTTGATCTTCTTACTCACATGTAGTGCAAGATAAATTTTCAAGGTCAGTTTCCATCCTTGTGCTTGCCTATGACTTCTCATCACCACAGACCTAGAACTGGGTGGTATGTAAGGGAGTCATGGGTGCTTTGCCCACTTCCTAAGTATAGACACAGTGTTTGAGGAGGTTTTGAAGGAGACATTTGTCCTACTCTTGTGAATGGACAACTTTAAAAACTCTTAGAAGTGGGTTGCATCATGACCTAGGCTTTACAGGCTGTAATCTGCTTCATAATGGAGTCCAGAAAATCTCTGGTTACTCTACAGATTCTTGGAGCCCATTACATTGGGTACTCATTTACTGTTCATGAATTATTTTGATGTTTAATGAGAGTCTGCTCAATGTCAAGCTCTGAGCTGCTTCCTGAGAGTAAAACAGTAATTGAGACACATCCATGCTCTGCCCTATGAGAGGACCAGGTTAATGGAGGAAGCAGACAATTAAAGAAGCAAATGTAGCACCTGGGGGTGTGCCATGATGCAGCAGGTCTTGAGGTGGGGCATTCAACTTCCCTTGGGGGCAGAGAGATTCCCTGAGGAAAGGACCACTGAGTTGAGTCCTTGGAGTCAAGTAGTTGTCAGCCACATGCTGATAGGAAGTGGGAAGAGCACAATCAAAGGACCAAAGTTAAGAACAAACATGACCTCCTTAGAGAATGAGTGAGTTTCATGGTGCCTCCTGAAGAAAGTGTGAGTGGAGGGAGTTCTGAAGGATGAGGCAGCTAATGTGAGCAGGGAAAATGACAGACTGCATTGTAGAACACATGGGTGATCAACCTGGCTACTCAGTTTATGACTGTGGCATTAGAAATCAGATGACCATGGCCAAGCAGAAGTTATTTTTCCCAGACTGGCATGACAGGGTGTCTCAATTTCCCACAGTAGTCTGTTTTCTACAATAATCTCATATTCTGCCTACCTTTTCTAATCAGGTGGAAATTAATTCACACAAAAGCCAGCCCCCACTTAAAGATCCACTGAAGGTGCTCAGAGGAGTGTCAGCGGCATAATCAGTGTTGAGAGAGCTGAACTTTCCTGTAGGAGTGGGACCTCATGATATATTGGGAAAGAAGTCAAGGAAAACTTGTATTGGTGATCCTTGTCATATCTCTGGTGATAAATTTTCATGTCTGTTTTATAAAAGTGAAACCTCATAGCTGTAGCAGACATTGACCATGTATTCACAAGTAATCTGTAAACCATTCTTCATATTTTGAGGTGAGGGAAATGCCACTATTCATTCATTTTGCTTTTTTGTTTTTTGCCTGTGTATAATTTGAATTTTGTTTTTTATTTTTTATTTCCAAAAAATGTATTAACATTTAAATGTGAACACTATCATAAATAAAACTGCTAGACATTTTTTTCCATTTAAAACACAATAGTTACAGAATCTGATTCTAGAGGGTTCAATGAAAAGAGATTTTTCAGAACAGATGTTAAACACATAGATATTTGTAAAATACTATCCTGGAGACTGCCTGCAGATGAGGCGGGGCAAGATGGCAGACTGGTGAGCTGTATGTTTTAGTTACTCCTCCAGGAAAGTAGGTAGAAAGCCAGGAACTGCGTGGACTGGACACCAGAGAGCAATCTGTCTTTGGGCATACTTCATACAACACTCATCAAAATGTCGAACTGCTGAGATCAGCGAAATCTGTAAGTTTTTGTGGCCAGGGGACCCGCGCCCCTCCCTGCCAGGCTCAGTCCCGTGGGAGGAGGGGCTGTCAGCTCCGGGAAGGAGAAGGGAGAACTGCAGTGGCAGCCCTTATCGGAAACTCATTCTACTGATCGAAACTCCAACCATAGATAGACTGAGACCAGACACCAGAGAATCTGAGAACAGCCAGCCCAGCAGAGAGGAGACAGGCATAGAAAAAAAAAAAAAAAAACAACACGAAAAACTCCAAAATAAAAGCAGAGGATTTTTGGAGTTCTGGTGAACACAGAAAGGGGAAGGGCAGAGCTCAGGCCTTGAGGCGCATATGCAAATCCCAAAGAAAAGCTGATCTCTCTGCCCTGTGGACCTTTCCTTAATGACCCTGGTTGCTTTGTTTATTAGTATTTCAATAACCCATTAGATCTCTAAAGAGGGCCCCATTTTTTTTTTTAATCCTTTTTTCTTTTTCTAAAACAATTACTCTAAGAAGCCCAATACATAAAGCTTCAAAGACTTTCAATTTGGGCACATCAAGTCAAGAGCAGAACTAAGAGAGCTCTGAGACAAAAGGCAATAATCCAGTGGCTGAGAAAATTCACTAAACACCACAACTTCCCAAGAAAAGGGGGGTGTCCGCTCACAGCCATCATCCTGGTGGACAGGAAACACTCCTCCCATCGCCAGCCCCCATAGCCCAGAGCTGCCCAGACAACCCAGTGTGACGGAAGTGCTTCAAATAACAGGCACACACCACAAAACTGGGCATGGACATTAGCCTTCCCTGCAACCTCAGCTGATTGTCCCAGAGTTGGGGAGGTGGAGCAGTGTGAATTAACAAAGCCCCACTCAGCCATCATTTGAGCAGACTGGGAGCTTCCCTACACAGCCCAGCAGCCCAGAACTGCCCTGGGGGGATGGCACTCACCTGTGACATAGCACAGTCATCCCTCAACAGAGGACCCGGGGTGCACGGCCTGGAAGAGGGGCCCACTTGCAAGTCTCAGGAGCCATACGCCAATACGAAGGACTTGTGGGTCAGTGGCAGAGACAAACTGTGGCAGGACTGAACTGAAGGATTAGACTATTGCAGCAGCTTTAAAACTCTAGGATCACCAGGGAGATTTGATTGTTAGGGCCACCCCCCCTCCCCGACTGCCCAGAAACACGCCCCACATACAGGGCAGGCAACACCAACTACACACGCAAGCTTGGTACACCAATTGGACCCACCAAGACTCACTCCCCCACTCACCAAAAAGGCTAAGCAGGGGAGAACTGGCTTGAGGAGAACAGGTGGCTCGTGGATGCCACCTGCTGGTTAGTTAGAGAAAGTGTACTCCACGAAGCTGTAGATCTGATAAATTAGAGATAAGGACTTCAATAGGTCTACAAACCCTAAAAGAACCCTATCAAGTTCAGCAAATGCCACGAGGCCAAAAACAACAGAAAATTATAAAGCATATGAAAAAAACAGACGATATGGATAACCCAAGACCAAGCACCCAAATCAACAGACCAGAAGAGACACAGCACTTAGAGCAGCTACTCAAAGAACTAAAGATGAACAATGAGACCATAGTACGGGATATAAACGAAATCAAGAAGACTCTAGAAGAGCATAAAGAAGACATTGCAAGACTAAATAAAAAAATGGATGATCTTATGGAAATTAAAGAAACTGTTGACCAAATTAAAAAGACTCTGGACACTCATAGTACAAGACTAAAGGAAGCTGAACAATGAATCAGTGACCTGGAAGATGACAGAATGGAAAATGAAAGCATAAAAGAAAGAATGGGGAAAAAAATTGAAAAACTCGAAATGGACCTCAGGGATATGATAGATAATATGAAATGTCCAAATATAAGACTCATTGGTGTCCCAGAAGGGGAAAAAAAGGGTAAAGGTCTAGGAAGAGTATTCAAAGAAATTCTTGGGGAAAACTTCCCAAATCTTCCAAACAACATAAATACACAAATCATAAATGCTCAGCAAACTCCAAATAGAATAAATCCAAATAAACCCACTCCGAGACATCTACTGATCACACTGTCAAACACAGAAGAGAAGGAGCAAGTTCTGAAAGCAGCAAGAGAAAAGCAATTCACCACGTAAAAAGGAAACAGCATAAGACTAAGTAGTGACTACTCAGCAGCCACTATGGAGGCGAGAAGGCAGTGGCACGATATATTTAAAATTCTGAGTGAGAAAAATTTCCAGCCAAGAATACTTTATCCAGCAAAGCTCTCCTTCAAATTTGAGGGAGAACTTAAATTTTTCACAGACGAACAAATGCTGAGAGAATTTGCTAACAAGAGACCTGCCCTACTGGAGATACTAAAGGGAGCCCTACAGACAGAGGAACAAAGAAAGGACGGAGAGACTTGGAGAAAGGTTCAGTACTAAAGAGATTCGGTATGGGTACAATAAAGGATATTAATAGACAGAGGGGAAAAATATGGCAAACATAAACCAAAGGATAAGATGGCCGATTCAAGAAATGCCTTCACGGTTATAACGTTGAATGTAAATGGATTAAAGTCCCCAATTAAAAGATATAGATTCGCAGAATGGATCAAAAAAAATATGATCCATCAATATGTTGCACACAAGAGACTCATCTTAGACACAGGGACACAAAGAAACTGAAAGTGAAAGGATGGAAAAAAATATTTCATGCAAGCTACAGCCAAAAGAAAGCAGGTGTAGCAATATTAATCTCAGAAAAAATAGACTTCAAATGCAGGGATGTTTTGAGAGACAAAGAAGGCCACTACGTACTAATAAAAGGGGCAATTCAGCAAGAAGAAATAACAATCGTAAATGTCTATGCACCCAATCAAGATGCCACAAAATACATGAGAGAAACACTGGCAAAACTAAAGGAAGCAATTGATGTTTCCACAATAATTGTGGGAGACTTCAACACATCACTCTCTCCTATAGATAGATCAACCAGACAGAAGACCAATAAGGAAATTGAAACCTAAACAATCTGATAAATGAATTAGATTTAACAGACATATACAGGACATTACATCCCAAATCACCAGGATACACATACTTTTCTAGTGCTCACGGAACTTTCTCCAGAATAGATCATATGCTGGGACATAAAACAAGCCTCAATAAATTTAAAAAGATTGAAATTATTCAAAGCACATTCTCTGACCACAATGGAATACAATTAGAAGTCAATAACCATCAGAGACATAGAAAATTCACAAATACCTGGAGGTTAAACAACACACTCCTAAACAATCAGTGGGTTAAAGAAGAAATAGCAAGAGAAATTGCTAAATATATAGAGATGAATGAAAATGAGAACACAACATACCAAAACCTATGGGATGCAGCAAAAGCAGTGCTAAGGGGGAAATTTATAGCACTAAACGCATATATTAAAAAGGAAGAAAGAGCCAAAATCAAAGAAGTAATGGATCAACTGAAGAAGCTAGAAAATGAACAGCAAACCAATCGCAAACCAAGTAGAAGAAAAGAAATCACAAGGATTAAAGCACAAATAAATGACATAGAGAACAAAAAAACAATAGAGAGGATAAATATCACCAAAAGTTGGTTCTTTGAGAAGATCAACAAGATTGACAAGCCCCTAGCTAGACTGACAAAATCAAAAAGAGAGAAGACCCATATAAACAAAATAATGAATGAAAAAGGTGACATAACTGCAGATCCTGAAGAAATTAAAAAAATTATAAGAGGATATTATGAACAACTGTATGGCAACAAACTGGACAATGTAGAAGAAATGGACAATTTCCTGGAAACATATGAACAACCTAGACTGACCAGAGAAGAAATAGAAGACCTCAACCAACCCATCACAAGCAAAGAGATCCAATCAGTCATTAAAAATCTTCCCACAAATAAATGCCCAGGGCCAGATGGCTTCACAGGGGAATTCTACCAAACTTTCCAGAAAGAACTGACACCAATCTTACTCAAACTCTTTCAAAACATTGAAGAAAAGGGAACACTACCTAACTCATTTTATGAAGCTAACATCAATCTAATACCAAAACCAGGCAAAGATGCTACAAAAAAGGAAAACTACTGGCCAATCTCCCTAATGAATATAGATGCAAAAATCCTCAACAAAATACTTGCAAATCGAATCCAAAGACACATTAGAAAAATCATACACCATGACCAAGTGGGGTTCATTCCAGGCATGCAAGGATGGTTCAACATAAGAAAAACAATCAATGTATTACAACACATTAAAAACTCGAAAGGAAAAATCAATTGATCATCTCAATAGATGCTGAAAAAGCATTTGACAAAATCCAACATCCCTTTTTGATAAAAACACTTCAAAAGGTAGGAATTGAAGGAAACTTCCTCAACATGATAAAGAGCGTATATGAAAAACCCACAGCCAGCATAGTACTCAATGGTGAGAGACTGAAAGCCTTCCCTCTAAGATCAGGAACAAGATAAGGATGCCCGCTGTCACCACTGTTATTCAACATTGTGCTGGAAGTGCTAGCCACGGCAATCCGGCAAGACAAAGAAATAAAAGGCATCCAAATTGGAAAACAAGAAGTAAAACTGTCATTGTTTGCATATGATATGATCTTATATCTAGAAAACCCTGAGAAATCAACGATACACCTACTAGAGCTAATAAACAAATTTAGCAAAGTAGCGGGATACAAGATTAATGCAAATAAGTCAGTAATGTTTCTATATGCTAGAAATGAACAAACTGAAGAGGCACTCAAGAAAAAGATACCATTTTCAATAGCAACTAAAAAAATCAAGTACCTAGGAATAAACTTAACCAAAGATGTAAAAGACCTATACAAAGAAAACTACAAAACTCTATTAAAAGAAATAGAAGGGGACCTTAAAAGATGGAAAAATATTCCATGTTCATGGATAGGAAGGCTAAATGTCATGAAGATGTCAATTCTACCCAAACTCATCTACAGATTCAATGCAATCCCAATCAAAATTCCAACAACCTACTTTGCAGACTTGGAAAAGCTAGTTATCAAATTTATTTGGAAAGGTAAGATGCCTCGAATTGCTAAAGACACTCTAAAACAGAAAAACGAAGTGGGAGGACTTACACTCCCTGACTTTGAAGCTTATTATAAAGCCACAGTTGCCAAAACAGCATGGTACTGGCACAAAGATAGACATATAGATCAATGGAATCGAATTGAGAATTCAGAGATAGACCCTCAGATCTATGGCCGACTGATCTTTGATAAGGCCCCCAAAGTCACTGAACTGAGTCATAATGGTCTTTTCAACAAATGGGGCTGGGAGAGTTGGATATCCATATCCAAAAGAATAAAAGAGGACCCTTACCTCACCCCCTACACAAAAATTAACTCAAAATGGACCAAAGATCTCAATATAAAAGAAAGTACCATAAAACTCCTAGAAGATAATGTAGGAAAACATCTTCAAGACCTTGTATTAGGCGGCCACTTCCTAGACTTTACACCCAAAGCACAGGCAACAAAAGAGAAAATAGATAAATGGGAACTCCTCAAGCTTAGAAGTTTCTGCACCTCAAAGGAATTTCTCAAAAAGTTAAAGAGGCAGCCAACTCAATGGGAAAAAATTTTTGGAAACCATGTATCTGACAAAAGACTGATATCTTGCATATATAAAGAAATCCTACAACTCAATGAAAATAGTACAGTCGGCCCAATTATAAAATGGGCAAAAGATATGAAAAGACAGTTCTCTGAAGAGGAAATACAAATGGCCAAGAAACACATGAAAAAATGTTCAGATTCACTAGCTATTAGAGAGATGCAAATTAAAACCACAATGAGATACCATCTAACACCAATTAGAATGGCTGCCATTAAACAAACAGGAAACTACAAATGCTGGAGGGGATGTGGAGAAATTGGAACTCTTATTCATTGTTGGTGGGACTGTATAATGGTTCAGCCACTCTGGAAGTCAGTCTTGCAGTTCCTTAGAAAACTAGATATAGAGCTACCATTCGATCCAGCGATTGCACTTCTCGGTATATACCCGGAAGGTAGGAAAGCAGTGACAAGAACAGATATCTGCACGCCAATGTTCATAGCAGCATTATTCACAATTGCCAAGAGATGGAAACAACCCAAATGTCCTTCAACAGATGAGTGGATAAACAATATGTGGTATATACACACGATGGAATACTACGCGGCAGTAAGAAGGAATGATCTTGTGAAACATATGACAACATGGATGAACCTTGAAGACATAATGCTGAGCGAAATAAGCCAGGCACAAAAAGAGAAATATTATATGCTACCACTAATGTGAACTTTGAAAAATGTAAAACAAATGGTTTATAATGTAGAATGTAGGGGAACTAGCAGTAGAGCGCAATTTAGGAAGGGGGAACAATAATCCAAGAAGAACAGATAAGCTATTTAACGTTCTGGGGATGCCCAGGAATGACTATGGTCTGTTAAATTCTGATGGATATAGTAGGAACAAGTTCACAGAAATGTTGCTATATTATGTAACTTTCTTGGGTTAAAGTAGGAACATGTTGGAAGTTAAGCAGTTATCTTAGGTTAGTTGTCTTTTTCTTACTCCCTTGTTATGGTCTCTTTGAAATGTTCTTTTATTGTATGTTTGTTTTCTTTTTAACTTTTTATTTCATACAGTTGATTTAAAAAAGAAGGGAAAGTTAAAAAAAAAAAGAAAGAAAGAAAAACAAGGAAAAAAAAAAGGATGTAGTGCCCCCTTGAGGAGCCTGTGGAGAGTGCAGGGGTATTCGCCTAACCCACCTCCATGGTTGCTAAGATGACCACAGACATAGGGGACTGGTGGTTTGATGGGTTGAGCCCTCTACCATAAGTTTTACCCTTGGGAAGACAGTTGCTGCAAAGGAGAGGCTAGGCCTCCCTATATTTGTGCCTAAGAGTCTCCTCCTGAATGCCTCTTTGTTGCTCAGATGTGGCCCTCTCTCTCTGGCTAAGCCAACTTGAAAGGTGAAATCACTGCCCTCCCCCCTACGTGGGATCAGACACCCAGGGGAGTGAATCTCCCTGGCAACATAGAATATGACTCCCGGGGAGGAATGTAGACCCAGCATCGTGGGACGGAGAACATCTTCTTGACCAAAAGGGGGATGTGAAAGGAAATAAAATAAGCTTCAGTGGCAGAGAGATTCGAAAACGAGCCGAGAGGTCACTCTGGAGGGCACTCTTACGCACACTTTAGACAACCCTTTTTAGGTTCTAAAGAATTGGGGTAGCTGGTGGTGGATACCTGAAACTATCAAACTACAACCCAGAACCCATGAATCTCGAAGACAGTTGTATAAAAATGTAGCTGATGAGGGGTGACAATGGGATTGGGAAAGCCATAAGGACCACACTCCACTTTGTCTAGTTTATGGATGGATGAGTAGAAAAATAGGGGAAGGAAACAAACAGACAAAGGTACCCAGTGTTCTTTTTTACTTCAATTGCTCTTTTTCACTCTAATTATTATTCTTGTTATTTTTGTGTGTGTGCTAATGAAGGTGTCAGGGATTGATTTAGGTGATGAATGTACAACTATGTAATGGTACTGTAAACAATCGAAAGTACGATTTGTTTTGTATGACTGCGTGGTATGTGAATATATCTCAATAAAATGATGATTAAAAAAATAGTATCATGGAAATCATGGTAATGTTTAAGTTCTAAATATCAATTGTAGCATTAATTAAATGACAGCAGCTAAATCAAAATTAGATTAGTCAAAATTACTTTTTAGTAAACATTTTTTTATTGTGAAATATAACATATATACAGAATAGTGATATCTTTTTGATTTAACAGGTACTTATAAAGCAAGTTTTAAATTATGTATGGGTTACTGTCCCCCAATTTCAGTTATTTCCTTCTAGCTGTTCTAATACACTAGAGACTAAACAAAATATATCTATTCAATGATTCAGTAGTCACAATCCTTTATATAATCCTATCTTATGTGTTATCTCTCTCATTTGATAACTGTCTTAATATATCTAGACCACTCGAATTTTTTCATATTGAAAAAGGGTATCAAAACTATGGGGAGGGAGGATGCAGCTGGTGCCTCTAGGTTTGGGGACTTACCTGATATATGAAAAATCTGGAATTTGTAAGTTTCTGAAAAATATACTTAGTGAGTGAAACTTTTATAGAGTCTCTGATAGGGATCTGGGTATTCTTTAGGATTGTTGAGATGTCTTCTGATTTGAGGTTTGCATACTGTGGCCATTTGGAATATGTAGCTTGCATAAGAGTAACCTCCAGGATATCCTCTTGACTATATTTGAAATCTCTTAGCCACTGAAACCTTATATTACATTTATTTTCCCCCTTTTGATTAAGAAGGCATTTTCAATCCCATGATGCCAGGGCCAGGCTAATTCCTGAGAGTCCTTTCCCAAATTGCCAAGGAGATTCACTCCCCTGGGAGTCATGTCCCATGTAGGGGGAAGAGTGATGAATTTATTTGCAGAGTTGGGCTTAGAGAGACAGGGGACACATTAGAGCAACAGAAGAGTTTTACTGGAAGTGACTCTTAGGCATAATTAAGGTAGGCTTAGCCTTCCTTTTACAGAAGTAAGTTTCATAAGTGCAAGCCTCAAGATCAAGGTCTTGCTATATTAAGTAGGGGTTCCCTAATATCACATAACATATTCTGTCCAAAATAAACACACAGTATCTCACATTCTCCTCATTAGTCATATAATCATCACTCTCAGTTTTAGACAATTATCATAAGCCAAAACATCCCTAACTTTTATCCCCCCAATTATGTACCCTTAAGTATTTGTGTGGTATGGTAAAGTATTCCTATTAAATATAGTCCATAGTATGCAATAGGTAGCTTTTCCTATATAACACTGTTGTTGATTCTTTGTACAAGTGTCATACATTTGAAATAGATCATGCAAGAGTTTATTTGTAGTGATAATCTGTATTCATACTGCAAATCTCTGAGATACATGACTTTAAACAACCCCTTTCAATTATGTTTGCCTTCAGTGTGGCAGTGATACTTATAATCCCATTAATGAATGATCATCACCACTGTCCATTCCCATACCTTTATGTTTAACCTCATGAACAAGTCTGTACATATTAGGTAATCACTCCCCCTTCTCTAGTTTCTGTCTAACTGTAGGTCCCCTAGATTCTACATTTTAGGATTCTGGTTTTATATTTTCTGGGGTTCATATTAGTGATATCATATCTATCTCTCCTTTAGTGTTGGACTTATTTCACTCAGCATTTTGTCCTCTAGGATCACCCATGTTGTCACATATTTCAGGACATCATTTCTTCTTTTTGTGCAATATTCCATCATATGTATATGCCACATTTTGTTTATCCATTTGTACTGCTAAAGGACACTTGGGTTGTTTCCATCTTTTGGCAGTTGTGAATAATATTGCTGTGAACAGTGTGAAAATGTCTGTTCATGTCACAGCTTTCAGATCTTCTGGGTATATACCAAGAAATGAAATTGAAATTGTCTGATCATAGGGTAACTCCATTTTCAATTTTCTTAGTGACCACAAAACTGTCTCCACAGTGACTGTACCATTATGCATTCCCACCAACAATGCATGAGTTCCATTTTCTCCACATCCTCTCCACATTTGCAGTTTCCTGTTTGTTTAATGGCATCCATTTCCATTGGTGTGAGATGATATATCATTGTGGTTTTGATGTGCGTTTCCCTAATAGCTAGTGAAGGTGACCATTTCTTCCCACTTTTTTTAGCTATTTGTATTTCCTCTTCAAAAAATGTCTTTTTCATATCTTTGACACATTTTATATTTGGGTCAATTCTACTTTTGTCATTGAGTTGTAGATTTCTTTATAAATGCTGGGTATCAGTCTCTTAACACATATATGGTTTCAAAATATTTCCTCCCATTGAGTTGGCTGCTTCTTCACCTTTTTGACAAAGTCCTTTGAGGCACAGAAGAATTTGATTTTGAGGGGTTCCCATTTATGTATTTTTTTCTTTAGTTTCTCATGCTTTGGGTGTAAGGTCTAAGAAGCTACCTCTCATTACTAGGTCATGAAGATGTTTCCCTGTATTATCTTTTAGAAATTGTATGGTACTGGGTCTTATATTTAGGTCCTTGATCCACTTTGAGTTAATTTTTGTATAGGGTTTGATGTTGCCATCCTCTTTCATTCTTTTTGATATGGATATCCAGTTCTCCCAGCCCCATTTCTTGAAGAGACTGTTCTGTCTCAGTTCAGTGGATTTGGGGGGCTTGACAAAAATTAATTGACCTTAGATCTGGGGGTCTCTTTCTGAAGTCTGAATTAAATTTCATTGATCAATACATCTGTCTTTGTGCCAGTACCATGCTTCTTTGGCCACTTTGGCTTTATAGCAGTCTTTAATGTCAGGAAGTTTAAGTCCACCCACTTAGTTCTTTAATTATAGAATGCTTTTGGCAAATAAATTTGATAACTAGCTTTTCCAAATCTGCAATTAGGATGTTGCAATTTTGATTGGCATTTTATTGAGTCTGTAAATAACTTTGGGTAGAATTGAATTCTTAATGACATTTAGCCTTCCTATCTATGAACAGGAAATATGTTTCCAGCTATTTAGGTTCTCCTTGATTTACTTTAGCAAAGTTTGTAGTTTCCTGTGTGGAGGTCTTTTACATCCTTGGTTAAGTTTATTCCTAGATGCTTGATTCTTTTAGTTGCTATTGTGAATGGAATTTTTTTCTTGATTGCCTCTACAGTTAGGTTATTACTATTCTGTAGAAACACTAATGATTTTTGCTCCTTAGTCTTGTATCCTGCCACTTTGCTGAATTTATTAGCCCAAATAGCTTTGTCATAGATATCTCAGAATTTTCCACATATAGAATCATATCATCTGCAAATAATGAATGTTTTACTACATCCTTTCCTATTTGGATGCCTTTTATTTCATTTTCTTTCGTAATTGCTCTGGCTAGAATTTCTAGCACAATGTTGAGTAATAATGGTGACAGTGGGCATCCCTTTCTCTTTCCCAATCTAGTGGGGGGAGGCTTTCAGTCTCTCACCATTGAGTACTATGCTGGCTGTGGATTTTTCATACATACCTTTTGTCATATTTAGGAAGTGTCCTTCAACTCCTAACTTATGAATTGTTTTTATTAAAAAAAATGCTGAATTTTGTCAAATGCTTTTTCATTTTCTATTGAGATTATTGAGATGATCATATGATTTTTCCCTATGAATTTTTGATGTGTTGTATTACATTGACTGATTTTCTTATGTTGAATCACCATTGCATACCACTTGGTTGTGGTGTGTAATTCTTTTAATATGCCTTTGGATTCTATCTGCAAATATTTTGTTGAGAATTTTTGCATCTATATTCATTAGGGAGATTGGTCTGTAACTTTCCTTTCTTTTATCTGGTTTTGGTATTAGAGTGATGTTAACTTCATGAAATGAGTTGGGTAGTGTTCTTTTTTCTTCCATTTTTGAAAGAGTTTGAGCAGGAATGGTGTCAGTTCTTTTTGGAAAGTTTGGTAAAATTCCCCTGTGAAGCCATCTGGTCCTGGATTTTTCATTGTAGGAGGATTTTTGATGACTGATTGGCTCTCTTGTGATTGGTTTCTTGAGGTCTTCTATTTCTTCTTGGGTCAGTTTAGGTTGTTCAGGGGAAATTGTTCAGTTCATCTAAGTTGTCTAGTTTGTTGGCATACAGCTGTTCATAGTATCCTCTTATGACTTTTAAAATTTCTTCAGTATCTATAGTAATGAGCCCCTATCATTTCTGATTTTGTTTATATGGGTCTTCTCAATTTTTGATTTTGTCAGTCTAGCTAAGGGTTTGTCAGCTTGTTGATCTCAAAGAACCAACTTTTGGTTTCATTTATTCTCTCTATTTTTTGTTGTTGTTGTTCTGCAGACCACTTATTTCTGCTTCAATCTTTGCTATTTCTTTTCTTCTACTTGCTTAGGGTTAGTTTTCTTTCCAGATTCTTCTCATTCTTTTGTTAGGTCTTTGGTTTTAGATCTTTCTTCCTTTTTAATTTATGCATTTAGAGCTATAAATTTCCCTCTTAGCACCACCTTCACTCCATCTCATAAGTTTTGATATGCTGTTTTTGTTTTCATTCATTTCCAGATATTCACTGATTTTTATTTTGATTTCTTCTTTGACCCACTGATTTTTAAAGAGTGTGTTGTTTAACCCCCATGTATTTGTGAAAGTTCTGGCTCTTTGGTGGGTGTTGAATTCCAGCTGCATTCCATTATAGTCAGAGAATGTACTTTGAATAATTTCAATCTTTTTAAATTTGTTCAGACCTGCTTTGTGCCCCAGGATATGATCTATTCTGGGGAATGTTCCAGGAATGCTAGAAAATAATGCGTATCTCAGTATTTTAAGTTCCAATGATCTATATATGTCTGTTAGGTCTAATTCATTTATCACATTGTTATGTTCCCAATGTTCTTATGGATTCTCTTTCCAGTTTTTCTATCTCTAGAAGAGATGACATACTGAAGTCTTGCACTATTATTGTAGAAACACCTGTTCTTTTCAGTTTTGCCAATGTTTGTCTCATGTACTTTGAAGCTTCTTGCTCGGGTGCATAAACATTTATGATTATTTCTTCTTCATGAATTGTCCCATTTATTAATGTACAGTGTCCTTTTCTCTTATAACATCTTTGCATTTAAAGTATATTTTATCTGAGATTAATATTGCTACCCCTGCTTTTTTTGGCTGTAGCTCGCATGGGATATATATTTTTTCCATCCTTTCATTTTCAATCTCTTTGTGTCACTGTACTTAAGATGAGTCTATTGTGTGCAGCATATCAATGGATCATATTTTGTAATCCATTCTGTCAGTCTGTATCTTTTAATTGGGAAGTTTAATCCATTCAAATTCAAAGTTATTTTAAAGGAAGTTCCTGAACCAACCGTCTTATCCTTTGGTTTTAATTTGTCAGATCTATTCCCCACCACTCTCTTTTTTTCCTTTAATTTGCCCTTACCAATATTCTTCAGTTCTGTACCCTTCTTCAGGCCTCTCTCTCCTTTCTTTTTCCTCAGCCAGTAGAACTCTGTTTAGTATTTCTTGCAGGGCAGTTCTCTTGTTAACAAATCCTGTCAGCATTTGATTGTGAAAATTTGAAAGTCTCCCTCACTTTTGAAGGAGAGGTTCACTTTATAAAGTATTCATGGCTGGGAATTTTTGTTTTACAGTTTCTTAAATATGTCTTACCACTGCGTTCTCACCTCCATGGTATCCACTGAGTAGTCAATACTTAATCTTATGTGATTTTCCTTGTATGTGGTGAATTGCTTTTCTCTTGCTGCCTTCAGGACTATCTACTTTTCTTCAGCTTTTGACAATTTGATTAGTACATGTTCACTGGTCTTCTGCTTACCTCTCTTTGCCATCTCCACCTCCTTGGCCTTGTCTCAATTATTGAAGTAAAAAAAGACAGATTTAACAAGTTACTAGTGGGAGTTTGTGGGCCTATAGAGAGTTTTTACACCTTCCTCCAACTGTCAGGGGCAGACTCACTGATAAAATGGGTGTGCAGCAAAATCTGACTTTCCCATGAATCTGCACTTGCATTAGTATACTCCTTTTGAGCTGTTCTGGAACAGGGCCAGGATTTTCTTTTTATCCTGAGTAATTTCCCTTAACTTGTTATAATTAACTGGGTTGGTGATACATTTTCTCATACAATCTAGCCAACAGTTGACCATTTGTTCCCTATTCCTGAGGTTGGCTTGTGCTCTCTGATAGTTCAAATTTGGGTCATTACTGGGGACTGCTGTTGCCCCTACCAGTACTGGGGATGCACAACTGCAAGCTTATAAGCATGTGCCTGGGCTTCTGTCCAAATTCTAAATTTCTTCTCTGGAGTGCAGCTAGAGAAAACAATGTACTTGTCACTCCAGGTTAGCTCAAAGGAAAGGACTAGAGGTTGGAACTCCTCAATAAACTTTGCAGGATCTTCAGAAATTCAGCCAAGTTGGTTCTTACACTTGGACAGGTCAATTATTGAGAAGGGTATATGGAACCAGATTATCCAAGCATTTCTGTTCACTACCTCATGCAAGAGATGTAGGCCACCAATTCTATTGAGTGGAGGGAAGGAAGTCCCACTCTGCATAAGCCTGGCTGGGCTTGCTGGTGGGAAGGGGTGCTATGTTGGTAGCAGAGGACCTGTGAGCTCCTTTGTTTTCCCTGGGCTTTCTAGCCATGGAGATGTATCTAACGGAGCCTCAGGGTCTTTCCTGGAAGCAAGAGTTTGGCTAAATAGGGAGTCATCAAGAAAATCTTCTCCTCTAATGGAAATTGAAACATGTGCATAATGCAAGTGACAGTTCCCTCTCAGGTCCTTGTCTTGATAGAGACCCATAAACATCAGGGCTTGGAGAATTTCTCACCACTTTCCCTGTCTTTTACAGAACAAATCTAACTAGAGGATAGTTTTTCAATTGAGAGTCCCATTGAAGGACCATGCCTCCCCTTCCAGCTTATATTACTTGTTGGTGTTTCTCATTTTCTCTGACAAAGGAAATACAGGAGACTCGCTAGCACCAGTGTGACTGCCTGGTTTCCCAGTGTGCATCAGAGCTGTGCTTTTCCCTCTCAACTGGCCCAATCTCTTAGGAAGAAGGGGAGAACAGTCACTGGGCATCCCTGGGACAGCTTTTCTGAGAGATATCTGGACCTACACTTCTGGGGGATTCCAAACACACACTGGGGACTTGATCCATGCCACTTCCTGGCAGAATTCTAGGACAACACTCTCAGGGAGTTGGGGACTCAAACACCATACTATTTCTCTACCAGACAAATCTCTTGGGAACATGGGGAGTAAAATCACGAGGCATCCCCAGGACAACTTTTTTGAGAAATGTCTGGGCCTATGCTTCTGGATAATTTACCAGGATTTACCAGTGAGAATTCAGGACAACATTCTTAAAGAGTTCTTCCTCTCTGCTGGCACAATATCATGGGAACATAGGGAGTAAATTTTCCAGACCTCCTTGGCAAAAGTCATTGTATGTCCCTGGGATTTTCATCCCCAGGAAATAGATGTCTAGACCTAATCTATCTAGGTGTGGGCACTCACCCCATCTGAGAAAAGTCTAAGAAAACACTCCTGGAAATATCTTTTTCCTCTAAGTTTCCTGTGTCCTGAGGGTTAAAATGCAAGCATATTCTAGAAGAAGGGGAGCTTTGTATTTGGCTACAATGGGTTACAATAGAGACTAAACTATCAAGGGCTGGAGATGAGACATTCCCATTGAAAAAGCACTCAATTCCCATGAGCTTAAACTAGACATGACTCCCTAGAATGCCACAGACAATGTTTTGTTTGGTACAAGAATCCTTAGCCAAGAATCCTGTATTAAAAAAGATGGACTGTCTCAGAAGACATTGAAATCAGACAGAGGAGAATCTCATGAGGCAGGGAAGATGACTTCTGTTGAAGAAGTGAAAAGAGGAACAGATCCAGCATGAGGAAGGTTCTGCGTCTTCAAAGGGAGAAAAAAGGGGGAAGAATCTCAGAGACCTGGTGAGAGAGAGAGAGAGACAGAGAGACAGAGACAGACAGACAGACAGACAGACAGAAAGACAGACAGGGGGATTTGATTTGGCTTCCATTAGACACCTGCTCAAGACAGAGAAGCTCCCATCCAGGTCTCAAGGGCAGTATCACCCACTGCTTTGAGTTTCCCTGGATCTGCATTTCATGGAGATGGGTCCTGCTACCTCTGAGGAGGGAGCCAGAGGCTCAGAGTAGACCAAGTTCATGTCCCAGAGAAGCCAGATCAGAGTCCCTAGACTCCTAGAGACACAAAAGCCATGTGTGCTGGTTTGGCTCTCTTTTGTACCCCAAAAAGGCCATGTTGTTTTTGTTATTCAGTTTTGTTGAGATATATTTGCATATCATACACTCTTCCATGGTGTACAGTCAACTGTTCACAGTACCATCATATACTTGTGCATTCATCACCCTAATCCATTTTTGAACTTTTTCTTTACACCATAAAGAATAAAATTAATAAAAAAAAACAAAAGTAAAAACAAACACCCAAATCATATACCCAATCCCACCCCAATCTTCGCTTAGTCCCTGTCCCTGTTTTTCTACTCATTAATCTATACACTTGGTAAAAGGAGGGTGATCCACAAGGTTTTCACCATCACACTGTCACCCCTTATATAAGCTACATAGTCAGAATCATCTTTGAGAGTCAAGGCCACTGGGTTGGAATTTCATATTTTCTGGTATTTACTTCTAGCTATCCCAATTCACTAAAACCTAGAAAAGGATATCTATATTGTGCATGAGAATACCCACCAGAGAGACTTCTCAACTTCATTTGAAATCTCTCAGCCATTGAAACTTTATTTTGTTTCACTCCACTTACCACTTTACATCAGGTAGATGTTCTCAATTCCATGATGCTGCATCCAGGTTCATCACTGGTAGTCATACCCTGCATTTCCAGGGAGATTTACACCCCTGGGAGTCAGGTCCCAAATAGGGGGGGAGGGCAGTGAGTTTACCTGCCAAGTGGCCATGTTCTTTTTTTAATTCAGTATTATTGAGATATATTCACATACCATACAATCATTCATGGTGTGCAATCAACTGTTCACAGTATAGTCATATATTTGTGCATTCATCACCCCAGCCTATTTTTGAACATTTTCCTTACACCAGAAAGAATAAGAATAAAAATTAAAAGTAAAAGAAAACACAAATCCCCAAATGATTCCCCCATCTCACCCTATTTCTCATTTAGTTTTTGTCCCCATTCTTCTACACATTCATCCTTACACTGGATAAAGGAAATATTATGCACAGGGTTTTCACAATCACACTGTCAGCCATATAAGCTACATTGTTAAACAATTGTCTGCAAGAGTCAAGGCTACTGGGTTGCAGTTTGATAGTTTCAGGTATTTACTTCTAGCTATTCCAATGCATTAAAACCTAAAAAGGTTTATCTATATAGCGTTTAAGAATGTCTACCAGAGTGACCTCTTGAGTCCACTTGAAATCTGTCAGCCAGTTAAACTTTATTTTGTTTCATTTTGCATCTCCCTTTTGGTCAAGAAGGTGTTCTCAGTCTCATGATGCCAGGTCCGGATTCATCCTTGGGAGTCATATCCTGCATTGCCAGGGAGATTCACTCCCCTGGGAGTCAGGTCCCATGAAGGGGGAAGACCAAGAGTTACCTGCCAAGCTGGCCTTGTTACAGAGAGAAGGCCACATCTGAGCAACAAAGAGTACTTGGGGGAGACTTTTAGCAATTATAAGCAGATTTAGTCTCTAACCCTTTGCAGTAATGAGATTCATATGGACAAGACCCAAGATACAGGGCTTGGCACCAGACCATCAGTCCTCAATATCTGTGAGAACATCAGCAACAATCCAGGTGAAGAAGTCTAATACTTCCATGTTTCCCCAAGCCCCCTGGGGGAGCCCTGAATATATATTTTTATTCTTTGCCCAAATTACTTTCAAATGTGTCACTATTTCACACTAACCTATAAAATCCTGCACCAAATAAATATCTCTTCCCTTGAGCTCACATGGAGGTTGAAGTTTTAAAACACAGACAATATTGACCTTACCTTTAGCCCAATTTGCCTTAGTCCTAACTGGATCTGCTTCATTCATGTTTCTAATTCAAGTCTGGACTCCTTTTCAGCTTTTTTTTTAACAGTTATTATATGCACTAATACTAATATTCATATCTGCTGAGCCCAAGCTCTGAGTTTCAGGTGTCACACAGATACCCAAAGTTCCAGAGACTGACCAGGTTAAACACAAAGGAATCAGCATCTCAGAATTTGGAGATAGCCATTAAAATTCAGGAATAGTAGTGACTGCTGCAAGAGCTTACAATCTAAGGACCATTACAATAATCTTTCCCCTGATAAGCTGGCTCTAAGATTCAATTCTGAGTTTATATATTGTAGTTGGTCCATATTGGTGAGGCATTATACTGTTTGCCTTTATTTCTGGCATTCTTCACTCAAAATACTATCTACAGGATCCATTCACCTCATTGCATGTCTCAAAGCCTCAGTCCTCATAGTTGCTCAATATTCCATTTTATGCATACACCACAGTTCACCATTTTGTTCCTCAGTTGATGTACCCTTAGGTGACCTCAACCTGTTGCTAATCATGAATACTAGCTCCATAAACACCAGCAAGCAAATGTCCATTCATGTCTCCACTCTCAGATCTTACAAGTATGTACCCCATAATGGGGTTGCAGGACCTTATGACACCCACATACTCACCTTCTTCTGGAACCACCGCACTGTCCTCCAGAAAGCCTATGCCATTCGTCCTTCTCACAACAATAAATAGGTACAGCCCTCTCTCCATGTTTCTCCAGCACTTTTATCCCTATTTATATTTTTTCCTACAATTTTATAGAAATATTTCCACATACCATACAATTATGCACAGTGTACAATCAGTTGTTCATGGTATCATCACATAGCTGTGCATTTATCACTACAGTCAGCACTTGAACATATTGATTATTATGACAAAAAAGTTTTTCTTAAGTGAATCATAAAAAAAGATAAAAAATAAAATATCATACATTACAATATAATAGTAAGGTCAAACAACACCACCACCAATAACCCCAAATCCCTCCCTTATATCCCCCTCTCATACACATTTAGCTTGGTATATTGCCTTTGTTACATTTAATGGAAGCATATTACAGTGTTGCTGTTGACCACAGACTCCAGTTTGCTTTGATTAGATTTTTCCCCAATACCATCCCTTTTTCAGCACTCTGCATGGTTGACATTCATTTGTTCTCCCAAATGTAAAAACATTTTCATATTTGTACATTTATATTAGTGCATGATTGACCATACCAATTATTTTTTTCTCTTAGGTGAAAAGTTTACTCTGCAATTCTATCTTTACAGTAAAACCAAACAAAGCACTTTATGTGTTCTAGATAGATGTATTCTAATTCTATGTGTTATTTTCATGACTAATGGAATTCATGAGTAAGTATTGCTGTTTTAATTCTAAAAAGCCTATAAAACTCCCAATTAGTCTTCTATAAATAACAAGTAAAAATTTTAAAATCACAGGAAATTTTCTACCACACACATTATTAAGATTTCAGTGAATGTCACTATTCCAACAGAATTTTAGAAATCATATCAAATAGAGAAACACAAGGGAGAAGGGCATTGCTTCTAAAAAAAATACATTGGAAAAGTTAATTCAGTTTTATTTGTTTCCATCACTTTTTCTTCACGATCCAGCTATTTTTTTTTTATTATTATTTTCATCCTTCATCCTCATGCACCCATCCCTTTGCAAGGATTATATATTTTTTTCCTTTATTCTCTGTAGACTTTTTTTTTAAATTATTCATTTCATTGAGATATATTCACGGCAAGATGGCAGACTGGTGAGCTGTATGTTTTAGTTACTCCTCCAGGAAAGTAGGTAGAAAGCCAGGAACTGCGTGGACTGGACACCACAGAGCAATCTGTCTTTGGGCATACTTCATACAACACTCATGAAAATGTCGAACTGCTGAGATCAGTGAAATCTGTAAGTTTTTGCGGCCAGGGGACCCGCACCCCTCCCTGCCAGGCTCAGTCCCGTGGGAGGAGGAGCTGTCAGCTCCGGGAAGGAGAAGGGAGAACTGCAGTGGCAGCCCTTATCGGAAACTCATTCTACTGATCCAAACTCCAACCATAGATAGACTGAGACCAGACACTAGAGAATCTGAGAGCAGCCAGCCCAGCAGAGAGGAGACAGGCATAGAAAAAAAAAAAACAACACGAAAAACTCCAAAATAAAAGCAGAGGATTTTAGGAGTTCTGGTGAACACAGAAAGGGGAAGGGTGGAGCTCAGGCCTTGAGGCACATATGCAAATCCCAAAGAAAAGCTGATCTCTCTGCCCTGTGGACCTTTCCTTAATGGCCCTGGCTGCTTTGTCTGTTAGCATTTCAATAACCCATTAGATCGCTGAGGAGGGCCCTTTTTTTTTTTTTTTTTAATCCTTTTTTCTTTTTCTAAAACAATTACTCTAAGAAGCCCAATACAGAAAGCTTCAAAGAATTGCAATTTGGGCACATCAAGTCAAGAGCAGAACTAAGAGAGCTCTGAGACAAAAGACAATAATCCAGTGGCTCAGAAAATTCACTAAACACCACAACTTCCCAAGAAAAGGGGGGTGTCCGCTCACAGCCATCATCCTGGTGGACAGGAAACACTCCTGCCCATCGCCAGCCCCATAGCCCAGAGCTGCTCCAGACAACCCAGTGTGACGGAACTGCTTCAAATAACAGGCACACACCACAAAACTGGGCGTGGACATTAGCCTTCCCTGCAACCTCAGCTGATTGTCCCAGAGTTGGGGAGGTGGAGCAGTGTGAATTAACAAAGCCACATTCAGCCATCATTTGAGCAGACTGGGAGCCTCCCTACACAGCCTAGCAGCCCAGAACTGCCCTGGGGGGACGGCACTCACCTGTGACATAGCACAGTCATCCCTCAACAGAGGACCCGGGGTGCACAGCCTGGAAGAGGGGCCCACTTGGAAGTCTCAGGAGCCATACGCCAATACCAAGGACTAGTATCAGTGACTAGTGGGTCAGTGGCAGAGACAAACTGCGGCAGGACTGAACTGAAGGATTAGACTATTGCAGCAGCTTTAAAACACTAGGATCACCAGGGAGATTTGATTGTTAGGGCCACACCCCTCCCAGACTGCCCAGAAACACGCCCCACATACAGGGCAGGCAACACCAACTACACACGCAAGCTTGGTACACCAATTGGACCCCACAAGACTCACTCCCCCACTCACCACAAAGGCTAAGCAGGGGAGAACTGGCTTGTGGAGAACAGGAGGCTCGTGGACGCCACCTGCTGGTTAGTTAGAGAAAGTGTTCTCCACGAAGCTGTAGATCTGATAATTTAGAGATAAGGACTTCAATAGATCTACAAACCCTAAAAGAACCCTATCAAGTTCAGCAAATTCCAGGAGGCCAAAAACAATAGAAAATTATAAAGCATATGAAAAAACCAGACGATATGGATAACCCAAGCCCAAGCACCCAAATCAAAAGACCAGAAGAGACACAGCACCTAGAGCAGCTACTCAAAGAACTAAAGATGAACAATGAGACCATAGTACGGGATATAAAGGAAATCAAGAAGACTCTAGAAGAGCATAAAGAAGACATTGCAAGATTAAATAAAAAAATGGATGATCTTATGGAAATTAAAGAAACTGTTGACCAAATTAAAAAGATTCTGGACACTCATAGTACAAGACTAGAGGAAGTTGAACAACGAATCAGTGACCTGGAAGATGACAGAATGGAAAATGAAAGCATAAAAGAAAGAATGGGGAAAAAAATTGAAAAAATCGAAATGGACCTCAGGGATATGATAGAGAATATGAAACGTCCAAATATAAGACTCATTGGTGGAGAGGCGGGGCAAGATGGCAGACTGGTGAGCTGTATGTTTTAGTTACTCCTCCAGGAAAGTAGGTAAAAAGCCAGGAACTGCGTGGACTGGACACCACAGAGCAATCTGTCTTTGGGCATACTTCATACAACACTCATGAAAACGTGGAACTGCTGAGATCAGCGAAATCTGTAAGTTTTTGCGGCCAGGGGACCCGCGCCCCTCCCTGCCAGGCTCAGTCCCGGGGGAGGAGGGGCTGTCAGCTCCAGGAAGGAGAAGGGAGAATTGCAGTGGCTGCTCTCATCGGAAACTCATTCTACTGATTCAAACTCCAACCATAGATAGACTGAGGCCAGACACCAGAGACTCTGAGAGCAGCCAGCCCAGCAGAGAGGAGACGGGCATAGAAGGAAAACAACACGAGAAGCTCCAAAGTAAAAGCAGAGGATTTTTGGAGTTCTGGTGAACACAGAAAGGGGAAGGGCGGAGATCAGGCCTTGAGGCGCATATGCAAATCCCGAAGCAAGGCTGATCTCTCTGCCCAGGGCACCTTTCCTTAATGGCCCTGGTTGCTTTGTCTATTAGCATTTCAATAACCCATTAGATCTCTGAGGAGGGCCGTTTTTTGTTTGTTTGTTTGTTTGTTTTTTTTTTTTTTTTAAATCCTTTTTGCTTTTTCTAAAACAATTACTCTAAGAAGCTCAATACAGAAAGCTTCAAAGAATTGAAATTTGGGCACGTCAAGTCAAGAGCAGAACTAAGAGAGCTCTGAGACAAAAGGCAATAATCCAGTGGCTGAGAAAATTCACTAAACAACACAACTTCCCAAGAAAAGGGGGGTGTCCGCTCACAGCCACCATCCTGGTG
This sequence comes from Choloepus didactylus, assembly GCF_015220235.1. Classification (NCBI taxonomy): domain Eukaryota; kingdom Metazoa; phylum Chordata; class Mammalia; order Pilosa; family Megalonychidae; genus Choloepus; species Choloepus didactylus. The sequence goes on from NC_051316.1 coordinate 5,429,249, forward strand.
GACAGGAAACACTCCTGCCCATCGCCAGCCCCATAGCCCAGAGCTGCCCCAGACAACCCAGTGTGACGGAAGTGCTTCAAATAACAGGCACACACCACAAAACTGGGCGTGGACATTAGCCTTCCCTGCAACCTCAGCTGAATGTCCCAGAGCTGGGATGGGGGAGCAGTGTGAATTAACAGAGCCCCATTCAGCCATCATTTGAGCAGACTGGGAGCCTCCCAACACAGCCCAGCAGCCCAGAACTGCCCTGGGGGGACGGCACTCACCTGTGACATAGCACAGTCATCCCTCAACAGAGGGTCCGGGGTGCACAGCCTGGAAGAGGGGCCCACTTGCAAGTCTCAGGAGCCATACGCCAATACCAAAGACTTGTGGGTCAGTGACAGAGACAAACTGTGGCAGGACTGAACTGAAGGATTAGACTATTGCAGTAGCTTTAAAACTCTAGGATCATCAGGGAGATTTGATTGTTAGGGCCACCCCCCCTCCCCGACTGCCCAGAAACACGCCCCACATACAGGGCAGGCAACACCAACTACACACGCAAGCTTGGGACACCAATTGGGCCCCACAAGACTCACTCCCCCACTCACCAAAAAGGCTAAGCAGGGGAGATCTGGCTTGTGGAGAACAGGTGGCTCGTGGACGCCACCTGCTGGTTAGTTAGAGAAAGTGTACTCCACGAAGCTGTAGATCTGATAAATTAGAGATAAGGACTTCAACTGGTCTACAAACCCTAAAAGAACCCTATCAAGGACAGCAAATGCCACGAGGCCAAAAACAACAGAAAATTATAAAGCATATGAAAAAACCAGACGATATGGATAACCCAAGCCCAAGCACCCAAATCAAAAGACCAGAAGAGACACACCTAGAGCAGCTACTCAAAGAACTAAAGATGAACAATGAGACCCTAGTACGGGATATGAAGGAAATCAAGAAGACCCTAGAAGAGCATAAAGAAGACATTGCAAGACTAAATAAAAAAATGGATGATCTTATGGAAATTAAAGAAACTGTTGACCAAATTAAAAGATTCTGGACACTCATAGTACAAGACTAGAGGAAGTTGAACAACGAATCAGTGACCTGGAAGATGACAGAATGGAAAATGAAAGCATAAAAGAAAGAATGGGGAAAAAAATTGAAAAACTCGAAATGGACCTCAGGGATATGATAGATAATATGAAACGTCCGAATATAAGACTCATTGGTGTCCCAGAAGGGGAAGAAAAGGGTAAAGGTCTAGGAAGAGTATTCAAAGAAATTGTTGTGGAAAACTTCCCAAATCTTCTAAACAACATAAATACACAAATCATAAATGCTCAGCGAACTCCAAATAGAATAAATCCAAAAAAACCCACTCCGAGACATATACTGATCACACTGTCAAACATAGAAGAGAAGGAGCAAGTTCTGAAAGCAGCAAGAGAAAAGCAATTCACCACATACAAAGGAAACAGCATAAGACTAAGTAGTGACTACTCAGCAGCCACCATGGAGGCGAGAAGGCAATGGCACTATATATTTAAAATTCTGAGAGAGAGGAATTTCCAGCCAAGAATACTTTATCCAGCAAAGCTCTCCTTCAAATTTGAGGGAGAGCTTAAATTTTTCACAGACAAAGAAATGCTGAGAGAATTTGCTAACAAGAGACCTGCCCTACTGGAGATACTAAAGGGAGCCCTACAGACAGAGAAACAAAGACAGGACAGAGAGACTTGGAGAAAGGTTCAGTACTAAAGAGATTCGGTATGGGTACAATAAAGGATATTAATAGAGAGAGGGAAAAATATGGCAAACATAATCCAAAGGATAAGATGGCCGATTCAAGAAATGCCTTCACGGTTTTAACGTTGAATGTAAATGGATTAAACTCCCCAATTAAAAGATATAGATTCGCAGAATGGATCAAAAAAAATGAACCATCAATATGTTGCATACAAGAGACTCATCTTAGACACAGGGACACAAAGAAATTGAAAGTGAAAGGATGGAAAAAAATATTTCATGCAAGCTACAGCCAAAAGAAAGCAGGTGTAGCAATATTAATCTCAGGTAAAATAGACTTCAAATGCAGGGATGTTTTGAGAGACAAAGAAGGCCACTACATACTAATAAAAGGGGCAATTCAGCAAGAAGAATAACAATCGTAAATGTCTATGCACCCAATCAAGGTGCCACAAAATACATGAGAGAAACATTGGCAAAACTAAAGGAAGCAATTGATGTTTCCACAATAATTGTGGGAGACTTCAACACATCACTCTCTCCTATAGATAGATCAACCAGACAGAAGACCAATAAGAAAATTGAAAACCTAAACAATCTGATAAATGAATTAGATTTAACAGACATCTACAGGACATTACATCCCAAATCACCAGGATACACATACTTTTCTAGTGCTCACGGAACTTTCTCCAGAATAGATCATATGCTGGGACATAAAACAAGCCTCAATAAATTTAAAAAGATTGAAATCATTCAAAGCACATTCTCTGACCACAATGGAATACAATTAGAAGTCAATAACCATCAGAGACTTAGAAAATTCACAAATACCTGGAGGTTAAACAACACACTCCTAAACAATCAGTGGGTTAAAGAAGAAATAGCAAGAGAAATTGCTAAATATATAGAGACGAATGAAAATGAGAACACAACATACCAAAACCTATGGGATGCAGCAAAAGCAGTGCTAAGGGGGAAATTTATAGCACTAAACGCATATATTAAAAAGGAAGAAAGAGCCAAAATCAAAGAACTAATGGATCAACTGAAGAAGCTAGAAAATGAACAGCAAACCAATCCTAAACCAAGTAGAAGAAAAGAAATAACAAGGATTAAAGCAGAAATAAATGACATAGAGAACAAAAAAACAATAGAAAGGATAAATATCACCAAAAGTTGGTTCTTTGAGAAGATCAACAAGATTGACAAGCGCCTAGCTAGACTGACAAAATCAAAAAGAGAGAAGACCCATATAAACAAAATAATGAATGAAAAAGGTGACATAACTGCAGATCCTGAAGAAATTAAAAAAATTATAAGAGGATATTATGAACAACTGTATGGCAACAAACTGGATAATGTAGAAGAAATGGACAATTTCCTGGAAACATATGAACAACCTAGACTGACCAGAGAAGAAATAGAAGACCTCAACCAACCCATCACAAGCAAAGAGATCCAATCAGTCATCAAAAATCTTCCCACAAATAAATGCCCAGGTCAAGATGGCTTCACAGGGGAATTCTACCAAACTTTCCAGAAAGAACTGACACCAATCTTACTCAAACTCTTTCAAAACATTGAAAAAAATGGAACACTACCTAACTCATTTTATGAAGCTAACATCAATCTAATACCAAAACCAGGCAAAGATGCTACAAAAAAGGAAAACTACCGGCCAATCTCCCTAATGAATATAGATGCAAAAATCCTCAACAAAATACTTGCAAATCGAATCCAAAGACACATTAAAAAAATCATACACCATGACCAAGTGGGGTTCATTCCAGGCATGCAAGGATGGTTCAACATCAGAAAAACAATCAATGTATTACAACACATTAAAACTCGAAAGGGAAAAATCAATTGATCATCTCAATAGATGCTGAAAAAGCATTTGACAAAATCCAACATCCCTTTTTGATAAAAACACTTCAAAAGGTAGGAATTGAAGGAAACTTCCTCAACATGATAAAGAGCATATATGAAAAAACCCACAGCCAGCATAGTACTCAATGGTGAGAGACTGAAAGCCTTCCCTCTAAGATCAGGAACAAGACAAGGATGCCCGCTGTCACCACTGTTATTCAACATTGTGCTGGAAGTGCTAGCCAGGGCAATCCGGCAAGACAAAGAAATAAAAGGCATCCAAATTGGAAAAGAAGAAGTAAAACTGTCATTGTTTGCAGATGATATGATCTTATATCTAGAAAACCCTGAGAAATCAACGATACACCTACTAGAGCTAATAAACAAATTTAGCAAAGTAGCGGGATACAAGATTAATGCACATAAGTCAGTAATGTTTCTATATGCTAGAAATGAACAAACTGAAGAGACACTCAAGAAAAAGATACCATTTTCAATAGCAACTAAAAAAATCAAGTACCTAGGAATCAACTTAACCAAAGATGTAAAAGACCTATACAAAGAAAACTACATAACTCTACTAAAAGAAATAGAAGGGGACCTTAAAAGATGGAAAAATATTCCATGTTCATGGATAGGAAGGCTAAATGTCATTAAGATGTCAATTCTACCCAAACTCATCTACAGATTCAATGCAATCCCAATCAAAATTCCAACAACCTACTTTGCAGACTTGGAAAAGCTAGTTATCAAATTTATTTGGAAAGGGAAGATGCCTCGAATTGCTAAGACACTCTAAAAAAGAAAAACGAAGTGGGAGGACTTACACTCCCTGACTTTGAAGCTTATTATAAAGCCACAGTTGCCAAGACAGCATGGTACTGGCACAAAGATAGACATATAGATCAATGGAATCGAATTGAGAATTCAGAGATAGACCCTCAGATCTATGGCCGACTGATCTTTGATAAGGCCCCCAAAGTCACCGAACTGAGCCATAATGGTCTTTTCAACAAATGGGGCTGGGAGAGTTGGATATCCATATCCAAAAGAATGAAAGAGGACCCCTACCTCACCCCCTACACAAAAATTAACTCAAAATGGACCAAAGATCTCAATATAAAAGAAAGTACCATAAAACTCCTAGAAGATAATGTAGGAAAACATCTTCAAGACCTTGTATTAGGAGGCCACTTCCTAGACTTTACACCCAAAGCACAAGCAACAAAAGAGAAAATAGATAAATGGGAACTCCTCAAGCTTAGAAGTTTCTGCACCTCAAAGGAATTTCTCAAAAAGGTAAAGAGGCAGCCAACTCAATGGGAAAAAATTTTTGGAAACCATGTATCTGACAAAAGACTGATATCTTGCATATACAAAGAAATCCTACAACTCAATGACAATAGTACAGACAGCCCTATTATAAAATGGGCAAAAGATATGAAAAGACAGTTCTCTGAAGAGGAAATACAAATGACCAAGAAACACATGAAAAAATGTTCAGCTTCACTAGCTATTAGAGAGATGCAAATTAAGACCACAATGAGATACCATCTAACACCGGTTAGAATGGCTGCCATTAAACAAACAGGAAACTACAAATGCTGGAGGGGATGTGGAGAAATTGGAACTCTTATTCATTGTTGGTGGGACTGTATAATGGTTCAGCCACTCTGGAAGTCAGTCTGGCAGTTCCTTAGAAAACTAGATATAGAGCTACCATTCGATCCAGCGATTGCACTCCTCGGTATATACCCGGAAGATCGGAAAGCAGTGACACGAACAGATATCTGCACGCCAATGTTCATAGCAGCATTATTCACAATTGCCAAGAGATGGAAACAACCCAAATGTCCTTCAACAGATGAGTGGATAAATAAAATGTGGTATATACACACGATGGAATACTACGCGGCAGTAAGAAGGAACGATCTGGTGAAACATATGACAACATGGATGAACCTTGAAGACATAATGCTGAGCGAAATAAGCCAGGCACAAAAAGAGAAATATTATATGCTACCACTAATGTGAACTTTGAAAAAATGTAAAACAAATGGTTTATAATGTAGAATGTAGGGGAACTAGCAGTAGAGAGCAATTAAGGAAGGGGGAACAATAATCCAGGAAGAACAGATAAGCTATTTAACGTTCTGGGGATGCCCAGAAATGACTATGGTCTGTTAATTTCTGATGGTTGTAGTAGGAAACAAGTTCACTGAAATGTTGCTATATTATGTAACTTTCTTGGGGTAAAGTAGGAACATGTTGGAAGTTAAGCAGTTATCTTAGGTTAGTTGTCTTTTTCTTACTCCCTTGCTATGGTCTCTTTGAAATGCTCTTTTATTGTATGTTTGTTTTCTTTTTAACTTTTTTTTTCATACAGGTGATTTGAAAAAAGAAGGGAAAGTTAAAAAAAAAAAAAAAAAGATGTAGTGCCCCCTTGAGGAGCCTGTGGAGAATGCAGGGGTATTCGCCTACCCCACCTCCATGGTTGCTAACATGACCACAGACATAGGGGACTGGTGGTTTGATGGGTTGAGCCCTCTACCATAAGTTTTACCCTTGGGAAGACGGTTGCTGCAAAGGAGAGGCTAGGCCTCCCTGTATTTGTGCCTAAGAGTCTCCTCCTGAATGCCTCTTTGTTGCTCAGATGTGGCCCTCTCTCTCTGGCTAAGCCAACTTGAAAGGTGAAATCACTGCCCTCCCCCCTACGTGGGATCAGACACCCAGGGAAGTGAATCTCCCTGGCAACGTGGAATATGACTCCCAGGGAGGAATGTAGACCTGGCACCGTGGGACGGAGAACATCTTCTTGACCAAAAGGGGGATGTGAAAGGAAATGAAATAAGCTTCAGTGGCAGAGAGATTCCAAAGGAGCCGAGAGGTCACTCTGGTGGGCACTCTTATGCACACTTTAGACAACCCTTTTTAGGTTCTAAAGAATTGGGGTAGCTGGTGGTGGATACCTGAAACTATCAAACTACAACCCAGAACCCATGAATCTCGAAGACAGTTGTATAAAAATGTAGCTTATGAGGGGTGACTATGGGATTGGGAAAGCCATAAGGACCAAACACCACTTTGTCTAGTTTATGGATGGATGTGTAGAAAAGTAGGGGAGGGAAACAGACAGACAAAGGTACCCAGTGTTCTTTTTTGCTTCGGTTGCTCTTTTTCACTCTGATTGTTGTTCTTGTTATTTTTGTGTGTGTGCTAATGAAGGTGTCAGGGATTGATTTAGGTGATGAATGTACAACTATGTAATGGTACTGTAAACAATCGAAAGTACAATTTGTTTTGTATGACTGCGTGGTATGTGAATATATCTCAATAAAATGATGATTAAAAAAAAAAAAAAAAAAAAAAAAAAAGACTCATTGGTGTCCCAGAAGGGGAAGAAAAGGGTAAAGGTCTAGGAAGAGTATTCAAAGAAATTGTTGGGGAAAACTTCCCAAATCTTCCAAACAACATAAATACACAAATCGTAAATGCTCAGCGAACTCCAAATAGAATAAATCCAAATAAACCCACTCCGAGACATATACTGATCACACTGTCAAACACAGAAGAGAAGGAGCAAGTTCTGAAAGCAGCAAGAGAAAAGCAATTCACCACATACAAAGGAAACAGCATAAGACTAAGTAGTGACTACTCAGCAGCCACCATGGAGGCAAGAAGGCACTGGCACGATATATTTAAAATTCTGAGTGAGAAAAATTTCCAGCCAAGAATACTTTATCCAGCAAAGCTCTCCTTCAAATTTTAGGGAGAGCTTAAATTTTTCACAGACAAACAAATGCTGAGAGAATTTGCTAACAAGAGACCTGCCCTACTGGAGATACTAAAGGGAGCCCTACAGACAGAGAAACAAAGACAGGACAGAGAGACTTGGAGAAAGGTTCAGTACTAAAGAGATTTAGTATGGGTACAATAAAGGATATTAATAGAGAGAGGTAAAAATATGGCAAACATAAACCGAAGGATAAGATGGCCGATTCAAGAAATGCCTTCACGGTTTTAACGTTGAATGTAAATGGATTAAACTCCCCAATTAAAAGATATAGATTCGCAGAATGGATCAAAAAAAATGAACCATCAATATGTTGCATACAAGAGACTCATCTTAGACACAGGGACACAAAGAAACTGAAAGTGAAAGGATGGAAAAAAATATTTCATGCAAGCTACAGCCAAAAGAAAGCAGGTGTAGCAATATTAATCTCAGGTAAAATAGACTTCAAATGCAGGGATGTTTTGAGAGACAAAGAAGGCCACTATGTACTAATAAAAGGGGCAATTCAGCAAGAAGAAATGACAATCGTAAATGTCTAAGCACCCAATCAAGGTGCCACAAAATACATGAGAGAAACACTGGCAAAACTAAAGGAAGCAATTGATGTTTCCACAATAATTGTGGGAGACTTCAACACATCACTCTCTCCTATAGATAGATCAACCAGACAGAAGACCAATAAGGAAATTGAAAACCTAAACAATCTGATAAATGAATTAGATTTAACAGACATATACAGGACATTACATCCCAAATCACCAGGATACACATACTTTTCTAGTGCTCACGGAACTTTCTCCAGAATAGATCATATGCTGGGACATAAAACAAGCCTCAATAAATTTAAAAAGATTGAAATTATTCAAAGCACTTTCTCTGACCACAATGGAATACAATTAGAAGTCAATAACCATCAGAGACTTAGAAAATTCACAAATACCTGGAGGTTAAACAACACACTCCTAAACAATCAGTGGGTTAAAGAAGAAATAGCAAGAGAAATTGCTAAATATATAGAGACGAATGAAAATGAGAACACAACATACCAAAACCTATGGGATGCAGCAAAAGCAGTGCTAAGGGGGAAATTTATAGCACTAAACGCATATATTAAAAAGGAAGAAAGAGCCAAAATCTAAGAACTAATGTATCAACTGAAGAAGCTAGAAAATGAACAGCAAACCAATCGCAAACCAAGTAGAAGAAAAGAAATAACAAGGATTAAAGCAGAAATAAATGACATAGAGAACAAAAAAACAATAGAGAGGATAAATATCACCAAAAGTTCGTTCTTTGAGAAGATCAACAAGATTGACAAGCCCCTAGCTAGACTGACAAAATCAAAAAGAGAGAAGACCCATATAAACAAAATAATGAATGAAAAAGGTGACATAACTGCAGATCCTGAAGAAATTAAAAAAAATTATAAGAGGATATTATGAACAACTGTATGGCAACAAACTGGATAATGTAGAGGAAATGGACAATTTCCTGGAAACATATGAACAACCTAGACTGACCAGAGAAGAAATAGAAGACGTCAACCAACCCATCACAAGCAAAGAGATCCAATCAGTCATCAAAAATCTTCCCACAAATAAATGCCCAGGGCCAGATGGCTTCACAGGGGAATTCTACCAAACTTTCCAGAAAGAACGGACACCAATCTTACTCAAACTCTTTCAAAACATTGGAGATATATTCACATACCACGCAGTCATACAAAGCAAACCATACATTTTATTGTTCACAGTACCATTATGTAGTTGTACATTCATTACCAAAATCAATCCCTGACCCCCTCATTACCACACACACAAAAATAACCAGAATAATAATTAAAATGAAAAGGAGCAACTAAAGTAAAAAAGAACACTGGGCACCCTTGTCTGCTTGTTTGTTTGTTTGCTTCCTTCCCCCATCCATCCACAAACTAGAAAAATGGGAGTGTGATCCCTATGCCCCCCCCCCAATCCCACTCTCACCCCTCATAAGCCACATTTTTACACAATTTTCTTCAAGATTCATGGGTTCTGGGTTGTAGTTTGATAGTTTCAGGTATCTATCACCAGCTACCCCAATTCATTAGAACCTAAAAAGGGTTGTCTATATTGTGCATAAGAGTGCCCACCAGAGTGACCTCTCGGCTCCTTTTGGAATCTCTCTGTCACTGAAACTTATTTCATTTCCTTTCACATCCCCCTTTTGGTCAAGAAGATGTTCTCCATCCCATGATGCCGGGTCTACATTCTTCCCCGGGAGTCATATTCCACGTTGCCAGGGAGATTCACTCCCCTGGGTGTCTGATCCCACATAGGAGGGAGGGCAGTGATTTCACCTTTCAAGTTGGCTTAGGTAGAGAGAGAGGGCCACATCTGAGCAACAAAGAGGCATTCGGGAGGAGACTCTTAGGCACAATTATAGGGAGGCCTAGCGTCTCCTTTGCAACAACAGTCTTCCCAAGGGCAAATTCCATGGTAGAGGGCTCAACCAATCAAACCACCAATCCCCTATATCTGTGGGCTTGTTAGCAACCATCGAGGTGGGGCAGGCCAACATCCCTGCATTCTCCACCAGCTCCTCAAGGGGGCTCTGCACATTTTTCCTTGTTTTATTTGTTTTTTTAAACTTTTGTTTTTCTAAATCAACTGTATGAAAAATAAAAAAAATAAAAAAATAAAAATAAAAAAACATACAATAAAAGAACATTTCAGAGACCATAACAAGGGAGTAAGAAAAAGACAACTAACCTAAGATAACCACTTTATTTCCAACATTTTCTTACTCTACCCCAAGAAAGTAACCTAATATAGCAACATTTCTGTGAACTTGTTCCTACTATACCCATCAGAATTTAACAGACCATAGTCATTCCTGGGCATTCCCAGAAAGTTAAATTTACCCATGATAGCTTACCTGTTCTTCTTGGATTATTGTTCCCCCTTCCTTAATTGCTCTTTATCGCTAGTTCCCCTACATTCTACATTATAAACCATTCATTTTACATTTTTCAAAGTTCACATTAGTGGTAGCATATAATATTTGTCTTTTTGTGCCTTGCTTATTTCGCTCAGCATTATGTCTTCAAGGTTCATCCATGTTGTCATATGTTTCACAACATTGTTCCTTCTTACGGCCATGTAGTATTCCATTGTGTGTATATACCACATTTTATTTTTCCACTCATCTGTTGAAGGACATTTGGGTTGTTTCCATCTCTGGCAATTGTGAATAATGTTGCTATGAACATTGGCATGCAGATATCCATTCGTGTCACTGCTTTCTGATCTTCCGGGTATATACAGAGATGTGCAATCGCTGGATTGAAGGGTATCTCTATATCTAGTTTTCTAAGGAACTACCATACTGACTTCCAGAGTGGCTGAACCATTATACAGTCCCACCAACAATGAATAAGAGTTCCAATTTCTCCACATAGCCTCCAGCATTTGTAGTTTCCTGTTTGTTTAATGACAGCCATTCTAATTGGTGTTAGATGGTATCTCATTGTGGTCTTAATTTGCATCTCTCTAATAGCTAGTGAAGCTGAACATTTTTTCATGTGTTTCTTGGTCATTTGTATTTCCTCTTTAGAGAACTGTCTTTTCATATCTTTTGCCCATTTTATCACTGGACTCTCTGTACTATTGTCATTGACTTGTACGATTTCTTTATATATGCAAGATATCAGTCTTTTGTCAGATACATGGTTTCCAAAAATTTTCTCCCATTGTGTTGGCTGCCTCTTTAACTTTTTGAGAAATTCCTTTGAGGTGCAGAAACTTCTAAGCTTGAGGAGTTCCCATTTATCTATTTTTTCTTATGTTGCTTGTGCTTTGGGTGTAAAGTCTAGGAAGTGGTCACCTAATACAAGGTCTTGAAGATGTTTTCCTACATTATCTTTTAGGAGTTTTATGGTGCTTTCTTTTATATTGAGATCTTTGGTCCATTCTGAGTTTATTTTTGTGTAGGATGTGAGGAAGGAGTCCTCTTTCATTCTTTTGGATATGGATATCCAACTCTCCCAGCCCCATTTGTTGAAAAGAGCTTTATGACCCATGTCAGTGACTTTGGTGGCCTTAACAAAAATCAGTCAGCCATAGATCTGGGGGTCTCTCTCTGACTTCTCAATTTGATTCCATTGATCTATGTCTATCTTTGTGCCAGTACCATACTGTTTTGACAACTGTGGCTTTATAATAAGCTTCAAAGTCACGGAGTGTAAGTCCTCCCACTTGGTTTTTCTGCTTTAGGGTGTCTTTAGCAATTTGAGGCATCTTCCCTTTCCAAATAAATTTGATAACTAGCTTTTCCAAGTCTGCAAAGTAGGTTGATGGAATTTTTATTGGGATTGCATTGAATCTGTAGATAAGTTTGGGTAGAATTCACATCTTAATGACATTTAGCCTTCCTATCCATGAACATGGAATATTTTTCCATCTTTTAAGGTCCCCTTCTATTTCATTTAGTAGAGTTATGTAGTTTTCTTTGTAAAGATCTTTTAAATCTTTGGTTAAGGTTGTTCCTAGGTACTTGATTTTTTTAGTTGCTATTGAAAATGGTATCTTTTTTTGAGTGTCTCTTCAGTTTGTTCATTTCTAGCATATAGAAACATTACTGACTTATGTGCATTAATCTTGTATCCTGCTACTTTGCTAAATTTGTTTATTAGCTCTAGTAGCTGTATCATCAATTTCTTGGGGTTTTCCAGATATAAGATCATATCATCTGCAAAGAATGACAGTTTTACTTCTTCCTTTCCTATTTGGATGCCTTTTATTTCTTTGTCTTGCCAGATTGCCCTGGCTGGCACTTCTAGCACAATGTTGAATAATAGTGGTGATAGCGGGCATCCTTGTCTTGTTCCTGATCTTAGGGGTAGGCTTTCAGTCTCTTACCATTGAGTACTATGCTGGCTGTGTGTTTTTCATATATGCTCTTTATCATATTGATGAAGTTTCCTTCAGTTCCTATGTTTTAAATTGTTTTTATTGAAAAGGGATGTTGAATTTTGTCGAATGCTTTTTCAGCATGTATTGAGATGATCATTTGATTTTTCCTTTTTGATTTGTTAATGTGTTGTATTACATTGATTGATTTTTTTATGTTGAACCATCCTTGCATGCCTGGAATGAACCCCACTTGGTCATGTTGTATGATTTTTTTAATGTGTCTTTGGATTCAATTTGCAAGTATTTTGTTGAGGATTTTTGCATCTATGTTCATTAGGGAGATTGGCTGGTAGTTTTCCTTTTTTGTAGCATCTTTGCCTGGTTCTGGTATCAGATTGATGTTAGCTTCATAAAATGAACTAGGTAGTGTTCCATTTTCTTCAATGTTTTGAAAGAGTTTAAGTAAGATTAGTGTCAGTTCTTTCTGGAAACTTTGGTAGAATTCTCCTGTGAAGCAATCTGGCCCTGGGCATTTATTTGTGGGGAGCTTTTTGATGACTGATTGGATATCTTTGATTGTGATTGGTTGGTTGAGGTCTTCTGTTTCTTCTCTGGTCAGTCTAGGTTGTTCATATGTTTCCAGAAAATTGTCCATTTCCTCTACATTATCCAGTTTGTTGCCATACAGTTGTTCATAGTACCCTCTTATAATTTTTTTAATTTCCTTGGGATCTGCAGTAATGGCGAATTTCTCATTCATTAATTTGTTTATATGGGTCTTCTCTCTTTTTGATTTTGTCAGTCTAGCTAGGGGCTTGTCAATCTTGTTGGTCTTCTCAAAGAACCAACTTTTGGTGTTATTTATCCTATTTTTTTTTGTTCTCTATGTCATTTATTTCTGCTTTAATCCTTGTTATTTCTTTTCAGCTACTTGATTTATGATTGGTTTGCTGTTCATTTTTTAGCTTTTTCAGTTGATGCATTAGTTCTTTGATTTTGGCTCTTTCTTCCTTTTTAATATATGTGTTTAGTGCTATAAATTTCCCCCTCAGTACTGCTTTTGCTGCATCCCATAGGTTTTGGTATGTTGTGTTCTGATTTCCATTCATCTCTATATAGCAATTTCTCTATTTCTTCTTTAACCCACTGATTGTGTAGGTGTGTGTTGTTTACCTCCAGTATTTGTGAATTTTCGAATTCTCCGATGGTTTTTGACTTCTAATTCTATTCCATTGTGGTCAGAGAATGTGCTTTGAATAATTTCAATCTTTTTAAATTTATTGAGGCTTGTTTTATGTCTCAACATATGATCTATTCTGGAGAAATCCCATGAGCACTAGAGAAGAATGTGTATCCTGGTGATTTGGGATGTAATGTTTTATATATGTCTGTTAAATCAAATTCATTTATCAGATTGGTTAGGTTTTCAATTTCCTTATTGGTCTTCTGTCTGGTTGATCTATCTACAGGAGAGAGTGATGTGTTGAAGTCTCCCACAATTATTGTGGAACATCAATTGCTTCCTTTAGTTTTGCCAGTGTTTCTCTCATATATTTTGTGGCACCTTGATTGGGTGCATAAACCTTTATGACTGTTATTTCTTCTTGTTGAACTGCCCCTTTTATTAGTATGTAGTGACCTTCTTTGTCTCTCAAAACATCCCTGCATTTAAAGTCTATTTCATCTGAGATTACTATTGCTACACCTGCTTTCTTTTGGCTCTAGCTGGCATGAAATATTTTTTTCCATCATTTCACTTTCAATTTCTTTGTTTCCCTGTGTCTAAGATGAGTCTCTTGTATGCAGCATATTGATGGGATGGTTCATTTTTTTGATCCATTCTGCAAATCTATACCTTTCAATTGGTGAGTTTAATCCATTTACATTCAATGTTATAACCATGAAGGCATTTCTTGAATCAGCCATCTTATCCTTTGGTTTATGTTTATCATATATATTTTTCCCTTTCTCTATTAATATCCTTTAATGTACCCATACCGAATCTCTTTAGTACTGAACCTTTCTCCATGTCTCTCTCTCCTTTCTTTGTTTCTCTGTCTGTAGGGCTCCCTTTAGTATCTCCAGTAGGGCAGGTCTCTTGCTGGCAAATTCTCTTAGCATTTGTTTTTCTATGAAAAATTTAAGCTCTCCCTCAAATTTGAAAGAGAGCTTTGCTGGATAAAGTATTCTTGGTTGGAAATTTTTCTCCCTCAGAATTTTAAATATGTCATGCCACTGCCTTCTCACCTCCATGGTGGCTGCTGAGTAGTCACTACTTAGTCTTATGCTGTTCCTTTGTGTGTGGTGAATTGCTTTTCTCTTACTGTTTTCAGAACTTGCTCCTTCTCTTCAGTATTTGACAGTGTGATCAGAATATGTCTTGGGGTGGGTTTATTTGGATTTATTCTATTTGGAGTTCGCTGGGCATTTATGATTTGTGTATTTATGGTGTTTAGAAGATTTGGAAAGTTTTACCCAACAATTTCTTTGAATACTCTTCCTAGACCTTTACCCTTTTCTTCTCCTTCTGTAACACCAATGAGTCTTATATTTGGATGTTTTATATTATCTGTCAAATCCCTGAGGTCCATTTTGATTTTTTTTTATTTTTTCCCCATTCTTTCTTTTGTGCTTTCATTTTCCATTCTGTCATCTTCCAGGTCACTGAAACATTGTTCGACTTCCTCTAGTCTTGTACTATGAGTATGCAGAATCTTTTTAATTTGGTCAACAGTTTCTTTAATTTCCATAAAATCATCTATTTTTTTTATTTATTCTTGCAATGTCTTCTTTATACTCTTCTAGGGTCTTCTTGATGTCCTTTATATCCTGTTCCATGCTCTTCTTGATGTCCTTTATATCTCATTCCGTGGTCTCATCGTTCATCTTTAGTTCTTTAATTAGTTGCTCCAAATACTGTATTTCATCTGATCTTTTGATTTGGGTGCTTGGGCTTGGGTTATCCATATCTTCTGTTTTTTTCATATGTTTTACATTTTTTTGTTGTTTTTGGCCTCTTGGCATTTGCTTAACTTGGTAAGTTTCTTTTAGGATATATAGACCAAGTGAAATCCTCATCTCTAATTTGTCAGGTCTACAGCTTCATGGAGTACACTTTCTGTGACTAACCGGCAGGTGGCGTCCATGAGCCACCTGTTCCCCTCAAGCCAGTTCTCCTCTGCTTTGCCTCTGTGGTAAGTGGGGGAGTAAGTCTTGTGGGGTCCAGTTGGTGTACCAAGCTTGCATGTGTAGTTTGCGCTGCCTCCCCTGTATAAGGGGCATTTGTCTGGGTCATCAGGGAGGGGGGTGGCTCTAACAACCAAATCTCCCTGGTTTTCCTGGAGTTTTAAACCTGCTGCAATAGTCTAATCTTTCAGTTCAGTCCTGCCACAGTTTGTCTCTGCCACTGACCCACAAGTCCTTGGTATTGGCGTGTGGCCCCTGAGACTTGTGAATGGGTCCCTCTTTCAGGCCTTGCCCCCCCAGTCCTCTTTTGAGAGATGACTGTGCTATGTCACCAGTGAGTGCCATCCCCCCAGGGTGGTTCTGACCTGCCAGTCTGTGTAGGGAGGCTCCCAGTTTGCTGAAATGATGTCTGAAAGGGGCTTGTTAATTCCCACTGCTCCACCTTCCCAAGTCTGGGACAACCAGCTAAGGGTGCAGGGAGTGCTAATGTCCATGCCCAATTTTGTGGTGTATGCATGTTATTTGAAGCATTTCCATCACACTGAGTTGTCTGGTGCAGCTCTGGGCTATGGGGCCAGTGACGGGCAGGAGTGTTTTCTGTCCACCAGGATGATGGCTGTGAGAGGATGCCCCCCTTTTCTTGGGAAGTTGTGGTGTTTGGTGAATTTTCTCAGCCACTGGATTATTGCCTTTTGTCTCAGAGCTCTCAGTTCTGCTCTTGTCTTGACCTGCCTAAATTGCAAGTCTTTGAGGCTTTCTGTATTAGGCTTCTTAGAGTAATTGTTTTAGAAAATGAAAAAAAAAGATTAAAAAAAATTAAAAAAACAAAAGGGCACTCCAGGCAGATCTAATGCATTATTGAAATGCTAAGAGACAAAGAAATTAGGGCTATTAAGGAAAGATCCAGGGGACAGAGAGATCAGTTTTTCTTTGGGTTTTCCAAATGAGCCTGTGGGGCCTGAGTTCTGCCCTTCCCCTTTCTATGTTCACCAGAACTCCAAAAAGCATCCACTTTTATTTTTGAGTTCGTCTTGCTGTTGTTTTACTATGCCCATCTTTTCTCTGCCGGGCTGGCTGCTCTCAGATTCTCTGGTGTCTGGTCTCAGTCTATCTATGGTTTGAGTTTGGATCAGTAGAATGAGTTTCTGATAAGAGTTGCCACTGCAGTTCTCCCTTTTCCTTCCCGGTGCTGACAGCCCCTCCTCCCATGGGACTGAGCCTGGCAGGGAGGGTCATGGGTCCCCTGGCTGCAAAAACTTGCAGATTTCACTGATCTCAGCAGTTCCACATTTTCATGAGTGTTGTATGAATTATGCCCAAAGTCAGATTGCTCTGCGGTGTCCAGTCCACGTAGTTCCTGGCTTTCTACCTACTTCCCTGGAGGAGTAACTAAAACCTACACCTCACCAATCCACCATCTTGCCCACCTCCTCCAATCCAGCTATTTTTAAATCCAAGGAAAATTAACTTTCCATGATATGTCAGGGTATGACATTAAAAAAAATTTCAAACTGCTAATGACTTATACAAATCAAAAGATCAAATGGAGATCCAGTTATAAAAATGAAGGCACTCAACATATTAAAAGCTCACAATTATTTGTATAGGGCACATAGAAAAGCCTGTTTGCTAACCAACTCTTGTGATTTTAAAGAACTATTGTAAAGGTCTGAAGAAAATAGATTATTTAACTTGTAAAGAGATTAAGGAGCTTGAAACAAGTAGTAGAAAGAAATGCGTGCCTTCATTAGAATGGTGTTAGGCTTTAAATGCACCAATTTTAATCATCAAATTACAGGTTTTTTAAGAAAAGACACTACAGAATTGCTATACTGGTCAAAAAACCTTGTCTTTACTTTTCTATTAAGGTAAGAAACATAATGTAGGTAATCAAAAAGCATCAGCAGGCATCAGTTTACCCAAAATACTAGATTCTTATTTCCAAAAACACTTGTAAAGGAAACATTCAGAGGGTGTAAGGTGGATGGAAGCAATTCCTAATAAGTGGAATCCCATGAGTGTGTATGTCAAGTCTCATGAAGCTATTTTTAGCATTTATCTTATTACTTGGTGTTGTAGTTTGCTGATGCTGCTGGAATGCAAAACTCCAGAGGTGGATTGGCTTCTATAAAAAGGGGTTCATTTGGTTACACAGTTACAGTCTTAAGGCCATAAAGTGTCCAAGGTAACACATCAGCAATTGGGTACCTTCACTGGAGGATGGCCAGTGGTGTCTGGGAAACCTCTGTTAGCTGAGAAGGCACATGGCTGGCATCTGCTCCAAAGTACTGGTTTCAAAATGGCTTTCTTCCAGGATGTTCCTGTCTAGGCTGCAGTTCCTCAAAGATGTCACTCTTAGTTGCACTTGGGGTATTTGTCCTCTCTTAGCTTCTCTGGAACAAGAGTCTGCTTTCAATGGCCATCTTTAAACTTTCTCTCATCTGTAGCTCCTGTGCTTTCTTCAAAGTGTCCCTGTTGGCTGTAGCTCCTCTTCAAACATTCACTCTTAGCTGCACTGAGTTCCCTCTGCCCATCAGCTCATTTATATGGCTCCAGTGACTCAACTTAGACCCACCCTGAATGGGTGAAGCAACACCTCCATGGAAATTATCCAATCAGAGTCATCACCCACAGCTGAGTGGGGCACATCTCCAAAAAACACTCAAAGAAACCTAATCAACACTGATAACATCTGCCCACACAAGATTGCATCAAAGATAATGGCATTTGGGGTACACAATACATTCAAACTGGCACATTCCACTCCCCAGACCCCAAAATGACATTATCTTTCCATATACAAAATACATTCATCCCACAAAAATATCACAGAAACTTAAATCATTTGAGTAACAGTAGTTAAGTACAAGATTCCATCAAAATCAATTCTAGGTGTGGTCAGTCCTAAGGCATAATTTTCCTTTAGCTGTGGATCTGTGAACTTAGAACAAGTTATGTGCTTCCAATATACAAAGGAGGGCCATCCATAGGATAAACATTCCCATTGCCATAAGGAAAACCTGAAACCAAAACAGTTCCTAAAACTTGCAGGACAAACTCTATTAGATTTCAAAGTCTGAGAGTCATTAACAAAGCAAGGTTGCATCCTTGAGGCTTGAGAGAGTGGGAGTCTAACCTTTCCTAAGGGCCTTTGCAGCAGCCCTTTCCTCTCCAAATTCTTAGGTGAGTGCTGCAACATATCCACACACATTGGGGAGACCACCTTCTCAGCCCCAGCCTCCTCAAACATTGGGGAAGCTCCTGGATTCCCTTCCATGTCTGGGGCACAAGCTCAACCCCTTCAGAACAGTGTGGTGGCAGCCAGGCTCTCCCCAATTACCTGGAAATGTGCTCCACCCTCTTTGGGACCTGGGGTGGCAAAACCCTTCCAGAGAATTGAGGCAGAATGCTCACCCTTGACCTCTGGGGCAAACTCACCCTTTCCATGCATGTGGGCCACTCCACTCTTCCAGCCCAAGGCCTCTTGACTCCAAGCCTCAACATCCATGGCTCTGTCTTTGAAGAAATTTTTCCTTCAGTTTGTTCCTTGTCTGTCTCCTCCAGTCCAGACTGGCAATGGCTCTGTCTATAAAGATCTCACAAAATTTCCACTGCCTTCACATGAAGAACACAGGGGTCAAAGCCATCAGACAATAGGGCTTTCCACAAATCCTCTCTGCTTAACTCCTTTTCCAATCTTGGCTTGTACTGAAATGGTGGCTGGGTTCCATGTTTGGTTACATCCTCACATTGGGCTGTAGCTTCTGGGATTCCACCCCCTGGAAGCCTGTAATTTTCCAAATCATCAGCTTCTGGTTTCTTTGAAACCAAGAGTTCATTTCTCAGCTTATCTCTGTCCTCTCACATTTTGCTGTAAGCTGTAAGGAGAAGCCAGGGTACAGCCTCCACATGTCTGCAGATCTCCTCAGCTAAGTATTCCAGGTTGTCACTTTCAAATTCTTCCTTCCATCTGACACCAGGACTCAATTTTGACAAATTCTCTGCCACTTTAAAACAAGAATTGCCTTTCTTCCAGTTCACAACAACACATTCATCATTTCTGTTCAAGGCCTTGTCAGAAGTATCTTTAGAGTCCATATTTCCACAAACAGTCTTTTCAAAGCAGTTTAGACCTTTTCTATCAAGTTCCTTTACAATTCTTCCAGAATCTTTCCCTTATTCATTTAAAAAGCTGCTCTAACATGTCTGGTATTTGCAAACTCAGCAGCAAAAGCACCCCACTCTCGGTACCAAAATCTGTTCTGGTTTGCTAATGCTGCCAGGATGCAAAACAACAGAGATGGATTGGCCTTTATAAAAAAGGATTTATTTGGTTACACAGTTACAGTCTTGAGGCCATAAAATGTCCAAAGTAACACATCAGCAATTGGGTACCTTCACTGGAGGATAGCCAGTGGTTTCCAGAAAACCTCTGTTAGCTGGGAAGGCATGTGGCTGATGTCTGCTCAAAAGTACTGGTTTCAAAATGGCTTTCTCCCAGGATGCTTCTCTCTAGGCTGCAGTTCCTCAAAAATGTCACTCTTAGTTGCACTTGAGGTATTTGCCATCTTTTAGCTTCTCTGGAGCAAGAGTCTGCTTTCAGTGGCCATCTTCAAACTGTCTCTCATCTGTAGCTCCCGTGCTTTCTTCACTTTCAGTCTATGTTTGTCCTTGTGTCTAAAGTGAGTTTCTTGTAGACAGCCTATAGATGGGTCCTGTTTTTTAATCCATTCTGCCAGTCTGTGTCTTTTTATTGGGGAGTTTAATCCATTTACATTTAGTGTTATTACTGTAAGGGCAGTACTTTCTACTACCGTTTTGTTTTTTGGAATTTATATGTCATATCTTATTTTTTTCTCTCCTTTTACCTTTCCTGATAATCTTCATTTCTGCACTCTTCTCCAACTCTCTCTCTCCTGTCTTTTCCTATCAGCCTGTAGCACTCCCTTTAGTATTTCTTGTAGTGCCGGTCTCTTATTCACAAACTCTCTCAGTGTCTGTTTGTCTGAAAATGTTTTAATCTCTCCCTAATTTTTGAAGGAAAGTTTTGCTGGATATAGAATTCTTGGTTGGCAGTTTTTCTCTTTCAGTATCTTAAATATATCATGCCATTGTCTTCTTGCCTCCCTGGTTTCTGCAGAGAAATCTGTACATATTCTTATTGACCTTCCCTTGTATGTGATGGATTGCTTTTCTCTTGCTGCTTTCAGAATCCTTTCTTTGTCTTTGACATTGGACAATCTGACCAGTAAGTGTCTTGGAGTAGGTCTATTGGGATCTATTCTATTTGGGGTACGTTGCACTTCTTGAATCTCTAATTTTCTGTCTTTTACAAGAGTTGGGAAATTTTCAGTGAATATGTCTTCTATTACTCTTTCTGCCCCTTTTCCCCTCTCTTCTCCTTCTGGGATAACCATAACACGTATATTTGTGTGTTTCATGTTGTCACTCAGCTCCCTAAGACCCTGCTCATATTTTTCCATTTTTTTCACCATCTGTTCTTTTGTGTGTATGAATTCGAATGACCTGTCTTCCAGTTCACTGATCCTTTCTTCTGCCTGTTCAAATCTACTGTTGTGTCCCTCCATTGTGTTTTTCATCCCCTCCATTGTGGCCTTCATTCCCATGAGTTCTGCCATTTGTTTTTTTAAGTTTATGAATTCTTCTTTATGGTCAGCCAGTGTCTTCTTTATATCCTTCAGCTCTTTTGCTATATCTTCCTTCATTTCATCAAATTTATTTAGCATTAGTTGCCTCCACTCCTGTGTCTCAGCTGAGCTATTAGTTTGTTCCTTTGGCTGGTCCATGTTTTCATGTTTCCTGGTATGGCTCATTATCTTAAGTTGTCTAGGCATCTGATTTTCTTGATTAGTTTATTTTGGAGCTTGTTTTCTGTCTTTTACCTAGTGGTTTTCTTGTTGGTTGGCTTTGTTCTCTGGCCTCTGTTATTCAGTTCAACTTATTCTAGACCTCTAACTTAGGTTCTATTTAGTTGATCAGAATTTTTCCCCTCTTGTTTTTTCTGTTTCTTGCTCTGCCTCTATGTAACCTTTTTGTGAGTGGGTCTCCTCAGATATGGTCGACCCTAGTCATATTTTCCCAGTCTAGTGAGGCCCAGGTTTCACTGGGAGGGTATGGAGTTTTCCTGAGAATGAGACCCTCCTATGAGGCCTTTAGAATTGGTGCTTTTCCTCTCCTGTCCAGCAGGTGGTGCTGGCCAGCCCGCAGCTTCCGCACCAGTGTAAGGAGGTATGGAGCCTTTAGTTCTCCTGGTGACTCTGATCCTGTCAGGGGCGTGGCTGACTGAAGCTGGAATCTGAATTCCAGCCCCTGGGGTCTGAATTCCCAGAAGGAGGACTGCCAGTTGAGCTGGGCCTCCCTCCACTCTCCCAATCCTCAGAACTCCAGTTGTCTCTCAGGGGCACTATTCCCTTCTCCTCTCTCCTCTTTGGGGCCTCTCCAGGTAGACTCCTTGGTCAGCCTGAGTTGCCAATTAAAGACGGGGCTGGAGGCCTTCGGTAGTGAATACTGAATTCAATGATGCTGTGGGTTCTCTGTCTCCCCTGAAGCCCAGCCTAGTCGCTCAACCTGGGCTTTCCAATAGAAAATAACCACATATATTACTTTTAGATTAAAAAAAAAAAAGTAGAAAAGAAATCAAGAAAAAGGAAAAAGGAAAAAAAAAAAAAGAAGAGTCTCTTTTAAACGTCTTTCCCCAGCCTGGAAGTTTTGTCAGTGTCAGAACAGAGCATTTAAAGATATGCTTTGGCCTATTGTCTGATAATTACTCTCCAACGGCTTCAGTTCCACCCCTGCCAGGGGCTATTGAAATGCAAAAAGATAAGGGATCAGTGAGAAGCCAGAGGGACAAAATGTAAGGGGAAAAAATGGCTTTTTTGGAGTCTAGGAATGGGTGCAGGCTTTTACGTGCCCCCACTTCTTGGAGCCCAGCCCTTCTTTAACACCCCAGCTCCCAAAGTTAGTTAATTAATTTGTTAATTAATTCTGCAGTTGAGGCTGGGTTGAGCCTCCCTTCTTGCCCTCAGCAGATTGCTGTTTTTTGTGTTTTTTTCCCCCCCTTTCAGGGAGCCGGCAGCAAGACAGTCTGTGGGGTCTGGGTGGGGAGGGGCACCAGACCCCTGGTCCTGGGAACTTACAATGTTTGCTGCGATCTCAGCTTTTCCTCCAATTCCAAACTTGTGTCCAATGTGTGACTGGTTACTGGAGACCCCAAAAACACTGTTTCATATAGTTCTTGGGTAATCGCCAGCTGCTCTAGGGGAGAGACGAAGTTCTGCTCCTCACCACCCCGCCATCTTGCCCCGCCTCTGTGCTTTCTTCAAAGTGTCCCACTTGGCTGTAGCTCCTCTTCAAATATTCACTCTCAGCTGCACTGAGTTCCCTCTGTCCATCAGCTCATTTAAATGACTCCAGTACTCAAATTAGACCCACCCTGAATGGGTGGAGGAACACCTCCATGGAAATTATCCAATCAGAGTCATCACCCACCTCTGGGTGGGGCACATCTCCAAAGAAACACTCAAAGAAATCTAATCAACACTAATAACATCTGCCCACACAAGATTACATCAAAGATAATGGCATTTGGGGTACACAGTACATTCAAACTGGCACAAGGCCAAAAGCAACAGAAAATTTTAAATTGTATGAAAAAAACAGATGATATGGATAACCCAAACCAAAACACGCAAATCAAAAGATCAGAGGAGACAAAGTACTTGGAGCAATTAATCAAAGAACTAACGACAAACAATGAAACCTTGGTACAGGAATTAAAGGACATGAAGAAGAGCTTGGCACAGGATAAAAAGGATATGAGGAAGAACCTAGAAGAGCATAAAGAAGAAACTGCAGGAGTAAACAAAAAAATAGATGACCTTATGGAAATGAAAGAAACTGTTGACCTTTTAAAAAAAAATTCTACATACTTATAGTAAAAGACTAGAGGAAGGTGAACAACAAATCAGTGACCTCAAGGGCCACAGAACAGAAAATAGAAGAACAAAAGAAAGAATGGAGGAAAAATAGAAAAAATCAAATTGGACTTCAGGGATATGATAGATAAAATAAAACATCTAAATATAAGACTCATTGGTGTCCCAGAAAGAGATGTGTAAATGTCTGGAAAGAGTATTCAAAGAAATTGTTGGGGAAAACTTCCCAAACCTTCCACACAATATAAATACGCAAAGCATAAATGTCCAGTGAACTCCAAAAAGAATAAAACCAAATAAACCCACTCCAAGAAATAGTCTGATCAGACTGTCAAATACTAAAGAGAAGAAACAAGTTCTGAAAGCAGCAAGAGAAGAGCAATTCACCACATACAAAGGGAACAGTGTAAGACTAAGTAGTGACAACTCAGTGGCCACCATGGAGTTGAGAAGGCAGTGGCATGACATATTTAAAATTCTGAGAGAGAAAAATTTCCAACGAAGAATACTTTATCCAGCAAAACTCTCCTTCAAATTTTTCACAGACAAACAAATGCTGAGAGATTTTATTAATAAAAGACCTGCCCTACTTCATATACTAAAGGGAGCCCTACCCACAGACTAACAAAGGAGAGAGAGACATAGAGAAAGATTCATCACTAAAGAGATTAAATATTGGTTCATTAAAGGACAATAAGGGAGAGAGGGAAAAATATATCTGACAAACATAAACCAAAGGATAGAATGGCTGATTCAAGAAATGCCTTCCCAGTAATAATGTTGAATGTAAATGGATTAAACTCCCCAATTAAAAGATACAGATTAGTAGAATGGATCAAAAAATATGAACCATCAATATGTTGCATGTGAGAGACTCATTTTAGACACAGGGACATAAAGAATTGAAAGTGAAAGGATGGAAAAAGTATTTCATGCAAGCTACAGCCAAAAGAAAGCAAGAGTAGCAATATTAATCTCAGATAATATAGACTTTAAATGCAAGGATGTTATTAGAGACAAAGAAGGCCACTACATACTAATAAAAGGGGCAACTCAAGAAGAAGAAATACCAATCATAAATGTTTATGCACCCAATCAAGGTGCCACAAAATACATGAGACAAACGCTGGCAAAACTAAAGGAAGCAATGCATGTTTCCACAATAATTGTGAGAGACTTCAACATATCACTCTCTCCTATAGATAGATCAACCAGACAGAAGACCAATAAGGAAATTGAAAACCTAAACAATCTGATAAATGAAATTGATTTAATGGACATATATAGAACATTACATCCCAAGTCACCAGGTTACACAGTCTTCTCTAGTGCTCATGGAACTTTCTCCAGAATAGACCATATGCTGGGACATAAAACAAACCTCAATAAATTGAAAACAATTGGAATTATTCAAAGCAGATTCTCTGATCAAAATGGAATACAATTAGAAGTCAATAACCATCAGAGACAGAAAATTCACAAACATGTGGAGGTTAAACAACACACTCTTAAAATAGATGGTTTAAAATGTAGAATCTGGGGGAACTAGCAATGGGGAGTGATTAATGAAGGGGGAATGATGGCCCAATAAGAACAGATAAGCTATCATGAGTAAATTTCACATTCTTGGAATGCCCAGGAATGACTGTGGTTTGTTGATTTCTGATGGGTATGGTGGGGGCAGGTTCACAGAAATGTTGCTGTATTGGATTATTTTCCTGGGGTAGAGAAGGAACATGTTGGAAGTAGGGTAGTTATTTTGGGTTAGCTGTCTTTTTCTTACTCCCTTGTTATGGTTTGTTTGAAATGTTTTTTTATTGTATATCTTTTTTTCTTAAAAAATTTTTTTGGGCATAGTTGATTTTAAAAAAAAGGAGTTAATTAAAAAAAGGAAACAGTGAAAAATATATGCAGAGCCCCTGGAGGAGCTGGTGGAGAATGCAGGGGTGTTGGGATTCACCAACTTGATGGTTACTGATGTGCCAGGGGACTGAACATTTGATGAGCTAAGCCCTCTACCATGGGACTTGCCCTTGGCAAGACTGTTGTTGAAACGAGATGCTAGGCCTGCCTATAATTTTGCCTAAGAGCCTCCTCTTGTATGCCTTTTTTTTTGTTGCTCATATGTGGCCCTCTCTCTCTAGCTAAGCCAATTTGGCAGGTGATATCACTGCCCTCCCCTCTATGTGGGATCTGACAACCAGGGGAGCAAACTCTCTGGCAACATGGAATATGACTCCTGGGGAGGAATCTAGACCCTGCATTGTGGGATGGAGAACATCTTGGCCAAAAAGGGGTTGTGAAATGAAGTGAAATAAGCTTCAGTGGCAGAGAGATTCCAAAAGGAGCCAAGAGGTCACTCTGGTGGGCACTCTTATGCACAATATAGAAAACCCTATTTAGATTCTAATGAATTGAAATAGCTAGTAGTAAATACCTGAAACTATCAAACTACAACCCAGAACCCATGAATATTGTAGACAATTGTATAAAAATATAGCTTATGAGAGTTGACAATGTGATTGGGAAAGCCATGTGGATCACACTCCCCTTTGTCCAGTTTATGGATGGATGAGTAGAAAAATGGCAGAAAAAAAAAGAAAAAGAAAAGGCACCCAGTGTTCTTTTTTACTTTAATTGTTTTTTTCACTTTAATTTTTATTCTTATTATTTTTGTGTGTGTGGTAATGAAAATGTCAAAAATTAATTTTCATGATGAATACACTATATAATGATACTGTAAACAATTGAATGTATGCTTTCTTTTGTATGACTGCATGGTATGTGAATATATCTCAATAAAATGAGTTTAAGAAAAGGAGAGAGGGAGAGTGGATGCAAATAAACACAACTGGAAATTAGAAAGGGGACAGAAGTACTGAACACTCAGAAATGTAGGAGAAAATAAGAGGATACTATGAGCCACTATATGATAATAAATTAGAGAACTTAGATGAAATGAACAACTTGCTAGAAAAGCATAAACAACCAAAATTTATTCAAGAAGAAATAGACAAACACAACTAACCAATCACAAGTAAAGAGACTGAGTCGGTTGTTAAAAAGCTCCCAAAAAAGAAAAGCCCAGGACCAGATGCCTTCACATGTGAATTCTACTAAGCATTCATGAAAGAATTAGTACCAATCCTGCTCAAACTCTTCAAACAATTTGAAGAGGAGGGAAAGCTACCTAGCTCATTCTATGAAACCATCACCCTAATAACAAAGTTAGACAAATATACTACATAAAAAAGAAAATTATGGACCAATCTCTTTAATGAATATAGATGCAAAAATCCTCAACAAAAGACTCACAAATTGAATCCAGAAGCACATTAAAAGAATTATACACCACAATCAGGTGAGATTTATTCCAGGTGTGCAAGACTTGTTCAACATAAGAAAATCAATTAATGTAATAATCCACATCAATAAATCAAAATGGAGGAACAGCATGATCATCTTGATTGATGCAGAAAAAGCATATGAGGAAATTCAACATCATTTTCTTGATGAAAACTCTTCAAAGAGTAGAAATAGGAGGGAACTTTCTCAATATCATAAAGGCAATATATGAAAAACCCACAGATAACATCACACTAAACAGGGAAAGACTGAAACTTTCCCTCTAAGATCAGGAACAAGACAAGGATGCCCACTGTCACCATTGTTATTCAACATTGTAATCAAAGTTCTAGCTAGAGCAATTAGGCAAGAAAAAGAAATAAAGGGCATCCAAATTGAAGTTTATAAAGGTCAAACTTTCAGTGTTTGCAGATGACATGTTCCTCTATATAGAAAATCCAGAAAAATCTTCATCAAAGCTATTACAGCTAATCAATGAATACTCTACTGTGGCAGGCTACAAGATCAATACACAAAAATCAGTAGTTTTCCTATTCTTGTTCCTATACAAGTAATGAGCAACAGGAGGAAGAAATCAAGAAAGAACTTCATTTACAATAGCATCCAAAAGAATGAAGTATTTATGAATAAACTTAACCAAGTTGTTCCATTTAGCGAATTCTGCTTTTATGCAAAATGCCAGAAATGGATTGGCTTTTATAAAGGTGGCTTATTTGATTAAAAATGCACAGTCTTAAAGCCATGAAAATGTCCAAATTAAGACATCAAAAGTAGGGTACCTTCATTGACTGATAGGCCAATGGCATCTGGAAGGCACAAGGTTGGCATCTGCTTGCTCCCAGATTATGTTTCAAAATGGCATTCTTCAAAATGTCAGCATAAGCATTCAACAGCCATCTTCAAACTATCTCTGTAAGCTGCAGCAGCAAACTTCTTATGTCTGAGTTCTTATAGGGCTCTAGTAAACTAATCAAAGCCTGTGTCGAATGGGTGGGGCACACCTCCATGGAAATTATCTAATCAGAATAATCACTTAGTTTTGTGTGTCACATCTCCAAGGAAACAATCTAATAAAAGGTTTCAACCTAATCAACACTAATACATCTGCCCTCACAAGACTGCATGAAAGAACATGGCATTTTGGGGGATACAATAAATCCAAACTGGCACACAAGGCCATAAAAGACCTAAACAGAGAAATCTACAAGGAGTTACTAAAAAAAATCAAACAGGACCTTAAAAATTAGAACATACCATGTTCTTGGATTGGAGGAATAAATATAGATAAGATATCAAGTCTACCTAACCTGATTTACAGATTCAATGTAATAACAATTAAAATCCCAAAAACTTACTTTGCAAAAATAGAAAAACCAATAACCAAATTTATTTGGAAGGGCATAGTGCCCCTAATAGTCAAAAATGTCTTGAAGAAGAGGTGAAAAGTCTTACACTACCCAACTTTGAAGCATACTACAAAGCAGCAGTGGTCAAAACAGCAAGGTACTGGCATAAAGATAAATAAACCAACCAATGTTATTGAATTAAGTATTCAGAAATTGACCCTCTAATCTATGGACAATTGATCTTTAATAAGGCAGTCAAGTCAATACATCTTAGACAGAGCAGCCTCTTCAAAAAATGGTGTCTGGAGAACTGGAGATACATATCCAAATGAATGAAAGAGGGCTCCTGTTGCACAGCTTGTACCAAAATTAACTTGAGAGAGTAGCTGGTAAGTAGCCAAGAACTGTATGAAATTGCATTTTCATGGTCTCCAGTGACCAGTCATGCACTGGAGATTTCAGTGAAACTTGTAAGTTCTCCCAGCCAGGTGTCTGGCACCCCTTCCTTAGAGACCCTGTAGACTGTCTTACAGCTGGGTCCCTGAAAGAGAAACAATACAATCTGCTGGGAGAAGGAGGGGGCTCAACCCAGCCTCAACTTCAGAAATAATTTAAAAATTAATTCATGTTTGGTGTTGGGGTCTTTGGGGTGATGTAGAAGGGCTGGGATCCAGGAAGTGGGGGCATATAGAAGTGGATACCCAATCCATGGCTCCAAAAATGTTTGTTTTTTTACTACATTTGTCCCTTTTCTCTTCTGGCTCTCTATTTATCTTTACACTTCAATACCCCACAGGCACAGGAAGAATTAAAGATGTTGGAGAGTAACTATCCAGATAGTAGCCAAGCACACATCTTTAAATACTCAATAATGACACTGACAAAATTTGGGAACTGGGGAAAGTCCTGAAAAGGGGATTTCATTTTTATTTTCATTTTCCTATCTTTCATTTTTTAATAACTATTCTAAGTAGCTCTTTACAAAAAGCCTCAGAAATTTGCAACTGGCATTTGGACCTAGACAATTGGGAACTGAGATAGGTCTGACAGAAAAAGCAATGAACCTGGTGGGGGAGACAATCCCCTAAAGGGCATAACTTCCCCAAGTAAAGGGGGAACATGGTCCATTTCAATTAGCAGCATTGCTTCAAAGAACTCATTCCACAGGGACTGGAAAAAAGAAAACAGTTTTGGTCACCCAGTTCCCATCAGGGAGAGAGTTAGTAGGAGAGCTAAAGGCACCACAAGTTTTTAACTGGTGGGGGAGATTTTGGCTGGCAAGCACTATCTGCTGGACAGCATAGGAAAAGCACAGAGTCTTCAGGCTTCATGGGATGCTCTCAATCTCAAGGAAAATCCTTATCTTCCTGAGACTTAGGCCTCTCTGGACTGGGAACACCTGACAAGGGTTAACCATATCTGAGGAGACCTTTTCACCAAAAGGCTACATAGAGGAGGGCAAGAAAGAGAAAAACAAAAGGTGAAAAATTCTGATCAACTAAATAGAAGCTAAGTTAGAGGTCTAGAATAAGTTGAACAGTACACTTAAAGATAGAAAACAAAAGCAACCAACAAGAAATCCTAGGTTAAAAAGAGAAAACAAGGTCCAGAATAAACTAATCAAGAAAAGCAGGTGTGTAGACAGCTTAAGATAACAAGTCTTACTAGGAAACATGAAAATATAAACCAGCCAAAGGAAAAATCTAATAGTCCAACTGAGATACAGGAGTTGATACAACTAATTGAAGGTGTTCAAACAAATCTCCTAAATCAATTCAGTGACTGGAGGGAAGATATAACAAATGAGATGAAGGATATAATAAGACACTGGATGGCAATAAAGAAGAATTCTTAAGCTTGTAAAAACAAATGGCAGAACTTATGGGAATGAAGTGCACAGTAGAAGAGATGAAAAAGACAATGGAGGGATACAGCAGTTAATTTGAACAGTCAGAAGAAAAATCAGTGAACAGGAAGGAAAGACATTTGAATTCATACACACAAAAGAATAGATAGGAAAAAGAATGAAAAAATATGAGCAGGGTCTTAGGGAGCTGAACAACAACATGAGGTGCATCAACATACATTTTATGCATGTCCCAGAAGGAGAAGACAAGGAAAACAGAAATAAAGAATAATAAAAGAAATATTCACTGAAAATTTCTCAACTCTTATGAAAGACAGAAAATAACTGATTCAACTAGTACAGCATAGTCCAAACAGAATAGATCTCAAAAGACCTAACTCCAAAACACTGATCATTTTGTCCAATGTCAAAGACAAAGACAGAATTCTGAAAGCAACAAGAGAAAAGCAATCTATCACATACAAGGGAAGCTCAATAAGACCATTTATGGATTTCTCCACAGAAACCACAGAGGTGAGAAGACAGTGGTATGATATAATTTAAATAGTGCACGAGAACAACTGTTAACCAAGAATTCTGTATCCAGCAAACCTGTCCTTAAAAAATGAGGTAAACAGAAGATCGGGAAGCAGTGACACGAACAGATATCTGCATGCCAATGTTCATAGAAGCATTATTCACAATTGCCAAGAGATGGAAACAACCCAAATGTCCTTCAACAGATGAGTGGATAAATAAAATGTGGTATATACACACTATGGAATACTACATGGCAGTAAGAAGGAACGATCTCATAAAACATATGACAACATGGATGAAACTTGAAGACATAATGCTGAGTGAAATAAGCCAGGTACAAAAAGAGAAATATTATGTTACCACTAATGTGAACTTTGAAAAATGTAAAAAAAAAATGGTTTATAATGTAGAATGTAGGAGAACTATCAATAGAGAGCAATTAAGGAAGGGGGAACAGTAATCCAAGAAGAACAGATAAGCTATTGTGGGTAAATTTAATGTTCTGGGAATGTCCAGGAATGACTATGGTCTGTTAATTCCTGATGGGTATACTAGGAACAAGTTCACAGAAATGTTGCTATATTAGGTAACTTTCTTGGGGTAGAGTAGGAACATGTTGGAAGTAAAGTAGTTATCTTAAGTTAGTTGTCTTTTTCTTACTCCCTTGTTATGGTATCTTTGAAATGTTCTTTTATTGTATGTTTTTTAAATTATTTTTTTAATTTTTTAATTTTTCATACAGTTGATTTAAAAGAAAAAGTTAAAAAAAAACAAGGAAAAAAATATGCAGAGCCCCCTTAAGCCTGTGGAGAATGCAGGGGTATTGGCCTACCCCACCTCGATGGTTGCTAACATGACCACAGACATAGGGGACTGGTGGTTTGAAGGGTTGAGCTCTGTACCACAGGATTTACCCTTGGGAAGACTGTTGCTCCAAAGGAGAGGCTAGGCCTCCCTATAATTGTGCCTAAGAGCTTCCTCCCGAATGCCTCTTTGTTGCTCAGATGTGGCCCTCTCTCTCTACCTAAGCCAACTTGAAAGGTGAAATCACTGCCCTCCCCCCTATGTGGGATCAGACACCCAGGAGAGTGAATCTCCCTGGCAATGTGGAATATGACTCTCAGGGAGGAAAGTAGACCCAGCATCGTGGGATGGAGAACATCTTGACCAAAAGGGAGGTGTGAAAGGAAATGAAATAAGCTTCAGTGGCAGAGAGATTCCAAAAGGACCTGAGAGGTCACTCTGGTGGGCACTCTTATGCACAATATAGACAACCCTTTTTAGGTTCTAATGAATTGGGATAGCTGGTGGTGGATACCTGAAACTATCAAACTACAACCCAGAACCCATGAATCTCAAAGACAATTGTTTAAAAATGTAGCTTATGAGGGGTGACAATGGGATTGGGAAAGCCATAAGAACCACACTCCCCTTTGTCTAGTTTATGGATGGATGAGTAGAAAAATAGGGGAAGCAAACAAACAAACAAAGGCACCCAGTGTTCTTTTTTACTTTAATTGCTCTTTTTCAATTTAATTATTATTCTTGTTATTTTTGTGTTTGTGCTAATGAAGGTGTCAGGGATTGGTTTAGGTGATGAATGTACAACTATGTATTGGTCCTATGAACAATCAAATGTACAATTTGTTTTGTATGACTGCATGGTATGTGAATATATCTCAATAAAATGAAGTTTTAAAATAAAAAACATAAAAAAATGAGGTAGAGATTAAAATATTTTTGACAAAAAGACACTGAGAGATTTTGTGAATAAGAGACCGGTCCCATAAGAAACACTATAGGGAGTGCTACAGGCTGACAGGAAAAGACAAGAGAGAGGTTTGGTGAAGAGTGTACAAATGAAGACTACCAGGAAGGGTAAAAGGAGAGAAAGAAAAAATAAGATATGACATATAAAATATAAAAGACAAAATGGTAGAAGGATGTACTGCCCATACAGTAATAACACTAAATATTAATTGATTAAACTTGCCAATAAAAAGACATAGACTGGCAGAATGGATTTAAAAAAGGACCCATCTATATGCTGTCTACAGGGAACTCACTTTACATAAAAGAAAACAAAGCTGACTGAAGTGAAATGTTGGAAAAAGGTATTTCATGCAGAAAACAACCAGAAAGTTACCTAATACAGTAACATTTCTGTGAACTTCTTCCTACCATACCCACCAGAAATTAACAAATGTTAGGGTAGAGTAGGAATATGTTGGAAGTAAAGCTATTATATTAGGTTAGTTGTCTTTTTATTATTCCCTTGTTTTGGTTTGTTTGAAATGTTTTATTATTGTAAGTTTTTTTTTTTTTTTACTTTTTTATATAATTACTAGTTCATTAAAAATTTGAGAAAACATGCAGTGCCCCCTGAGGAGATGAGGAAGAATGCAGGGATGTTGTGTTTCCCCACCTCAATGGTTGCTGATGTGCTCACAAACATAGGGGACTGGTGGTTTGATGTGCTCAGCCCTCTATCATCAGACTTGCCCTTGCAAAGACTATTGCTGCAAAGAAGAGGCTAGGCCTGCCTATAATTTTGCCTAAGAGCCTTCTCCTGAATGCCTCTTTGTTGCTCAGATGTGGCCCTCTCTCTCTAGCTAAGCCAACTTGGCAGGTGAAAGCACTGCCCACCCCCCTACATGGGATCTAATACCCAGGGGAGTAAATCTCCCTGGCAACATGGAGTATGACTCCTGGGGAGGAATGTAGACCCAGCATCACAGGATAGAGAACATCTTGACCAAAAGGGGGATGTGAAATGAAATGAAATAAATTTCAGTGGCTGAGAGATTCCAAAAGGAGACTAGAGTTCACTTCAGTGGGCACTTTTATGTACAATATACATAACCATTTTTAGGTTCTAATGAATTGGAATAGTAAGCAGTAAATACCTGAAACTCTCATACTACAACCCAGAACACTTGAATCTTATAGATGATTTTATAACAATATAGTTACAGCCATCCACAATGTACAATCAGTTCTTCACAGCATCATCACTTAGTTACCACAGTTAGCATTTGAACATATTGATTATTATGAAAAAGTGTTTTTTTTTTTTTTTGGTGAATAATACAAAGGATAATAAAAAGAAAAATAAAATGTCATACAATACAATATAATAGTAAGGACAAAAAACAATACCACCACCAAGAATCCCATATCCCTCTTTTATCCCTCTCTCATACACATTTAACTATGGTGTATTGTCTTTGTTACATTTAATGGAAGCATATTGGAATGTTACTATTAACCATAGACTCCAGTTTGTGTTGATTATATTTTTTCCCAAATACCATCCCTTTTTCAACCCTCTGCATGGTTGACATTCATTTGTTCTCCCACATGTGAGAATATTTTTATATTTGTACATTTAGCAACAGTCAGTGGCCACTCCAGTTTTTTCCCAGTTATACAGTCCCAGTCTTCATCATATATCTTTACCTCTGATGTCATACATTCCCCTATTCCACCTCTTTCAGCCTTACTAACAGACATCTTTGTTCCATGTACTTACAATATTGTGTTACCATTACACAGTATTATGCTATTTATTTCTGGATATATACAATCAATCTTGCTGAACATTTCTGTAGTCCTTCAGCATCAAATGCCTGATCTCTACCCAATTTCTATGTCCTGGCAGCCTGTGTTATCAGCTTTTAATTCTCAAAGTTTTCTCACTAATGTTATTTCATATTATGGAGACCATACAGTATTCACCTTTGTTTTTCTGGCTAACTTCCCTCAACATAATGTCTTCAAGGTTCATCCATGTTATTATATGTTCCATGTCTTTGTTCTGTCTTAGAGCTGCATAATATTCCATCATGTTTATATACCACATTTTGTTTATCCACTTGTCTGTTGATGGACATCTGGGCTGTTTCCATTTCTTGGCAATTGTGAGTAATGCTGCAATAAGCATCAGTTTACATATGTCTATTTGTGTCTTAGCTTTCAGATTGAGTATATACCTAGAAATGGAATAGCTGGGTGATATGGCAAATCTATACTTAGCTTCTTGAGGAAACTCCACACTGTTTTCTGAGGTGTTGCACCATTCTACATTCCCACCAGCAATGAATAAGTGTGCCTCTTTCTCCACATCTTCTCCAGCACTTGTCAATTTCTGTTTTCTGGATAATCGCTATTCTGGTAGGTGTGAGATGGTATCTCATTGTGGTTTTGATTTGCATTTCCCTAATAGCCAGTGAAATTGAGCATTTTTCACATGTTTTTGAGCCATTTGCATTTCCTCTTTGGAAAAGTGTCTGTCCATGTCTTTTGCCCATTTTTTAATTGGGTTGTATGTCTTTCTGTTGTTGAGTTGTTGTATTGCTTTATATATTTGGGATATTAAACCCTTATTTGATATGTGGTTTCCAAATATTGTCTCCCATTGTGTAGGCTGCCTTTTTACTTTTCTAATAAAGTCATTTGATGTACAAAAGTGTTTGATTTTAAGGCAATCCCATTTGTCTATTTGTTCTTTGGTTGCTTTCCCTTTGGGTATAAGGTCTAGGAAACCACCTCCTATCACAAGATCTTTAAAATAGTGCCCTACATTTTCTTCTAAGAGTCTTATGGTCTTAGTGCTTATGTTTAGGTCTTTGATCCAATTAGACTTAATTTTTGTATGAAGTGTGATGTAGGATTCCTCTTTCATTCTTTTGGAAATGGATATCCAATTCTCCAAACACCATTTATTGAAGAGACTGCTCTTTCCCAGTTGCTTAGGCTTGACTGCCTTATCAAAGATCAATTGACTGTAGATGTGAGAGTCTATTTCTGAACACTCAACTCAATTCCATTGGTTGGTACCTCTGTTCTTATGTCAGCACCATGTTGTTTTGGGAACTGTAGCTTTGTAATATGCTTCAAAGTCAGGTAGTGTGAGACCTCCAACTTCATTCCCTTTTCTCAAGATATTTTTGGCTATTTAGGACATCTTGCCCTTCCAAATAAATTTGGTTTCTCTTTGGTGAGTGTACCTACAATACTGTGCCACCATCACACAGCACTGCTATCTCCATTTCTAGATCTTCACAGTCAATCCTGTTGAACATTCTACAATCCTTTGGTATTAAATACCTGATCTCTACCCTCTTTTTGAATATATCTCTGTAATATTGTAAGAAAAAAATATAAATGGGGTAAAATTGCTGGAGAAAACCTGGAGAGAGGGATGTACCTATTTACTCTTGAGGAGGCAGAATGGTGTAAACTTTCTAGAGGTCACTGTGGTGGCTTCACCAAAAGCTAAGTATGTGGGGCCATAAGGTCCTACAACCTCATTTTGGGGTATGTATTTGGAAGATCTGAGAACAGAGACACGAATGGACACTTGCACATGGGTGTTTATGGAAACAGTATTCATGATTCACAATGGGTGAGATGGCCTAAAGGTACACTGACTGAGGAACAGAATGATGAAATGTGTATGCATACACATTGAGCAACTATGAGAAGGAGTGAAGCTGTGAGATATGCAATGAGGTGAATGGATCCTGTAGACAGCATGTTGAGTGAAGTATGCCAGAAACCAAGGCAAACACTATACTGCCTCAACAATATGGACTAACTACAATGTGTAAACTTAGCTTAACAAGGAAATGATTATTGTAATGGTCCCTAGATTGTAAGCTCTTACAGCAGTCAAATCTATTCTAGAATTGTAATGGCTATCTCCAAACTCTGAGATGTTGATCCCTTAATGTATAACCTGATTGGTCTCTGGAACATTGGATATCTGTGTTACACCTGAAACTCAGACCTAGCTCTCAGCAGATATGAATATCAGTATTAACACATACAACAAATGTTAAAAAAAGGTGAAATGGAGTCCAGACTTCAATTAGAGATATGAATAAAGCAGATCTGGTTAAGACTAGGGCAAATTGGGCCAAAGGGTAAAGGTTGAAACTGACTGTGTTCAAACTTCAACTTCCATGTGAGGCCAAGTGAAGAGATGTTTATTTGGTGTAGGATCTATATCTTCTAAACAATATAACTTCTACAATCAGTTTGTTCAAGCACTACAATTACATGAATAGGAAGTGAGCTATGTTAGGTCTTTATAGATAAGAATGAAATAGCAACACGACCTAAAGTAATTTGGGTGGATAATAAAAATATATATTCAGGGCCCCCTGAAGAGCTGGAGAAGAATGCAGAAGTGTTGGACTTCCTCACCTGGAATGCTGTTGATATTTTCACAAACATTGGGGACTGATGGGGACATGTGCTTTGTGTCTTAGTAAAGATCCCTGTAGGCTTAGTGTGGCAGGTGGCCTGGGGGGAGGCCCCTATAGGGGATAGTCCCATTAGAAAATGCAGTTGTCCAATTGGCTTTGCTGGTCTTTTTTTAATATCAGGAGAAGTTTAATAAAGAATTGCTTCATTGAAACAAAAAGTATACACAAACTATAAGACCCCAAGAAAGTTAAATATCTAAGTCAAAGCAAACAGGTGGCAATTCAACATCCAAGGTTAACAGAATTCTTGAAGGAGACTGCAACAGAGTAGACTCCCACATCAGAGAGGGTATCTTCACAGGGGAGAATTGCCCCTGCTGTAACAGTTTTTCAAGTTCCCTCTTCTTATTGAGGATCATGAGAGCACTTCACTCAAGTTGAGATGTGCAATTTGATGCTCTTCAGGCAGATCAACTCTCAAAATCCAGAGGATTAAAGGGAAATAATTTTTCTTTTTCTGTATAGATCTGTGGCCCAAACTGAGCTTTTGCTTTAACAGTATTCTCAGTCAGGTTTTTGGCAAAGAAGATTGGCTGTTTCTGTTTGATGGGTCCACTTGTCTTTACTGACTCTTCTGTAGCTCTGTTGACAGTTCCCAATGGCTTTCTGAAATATCTAGGTAAGGCTGGTGGGGCATCAAATATTTTGCCAACACAGAGTGTTAAAACCTGAAATCTCCCATCAAAGCCTTTGACTACATCTTTGGCCCATCCTTAGGAACAATATGGGTGGCAAGTTCTCTATTTTCCTTATCAACAAAGATCAGAATAGACATTCTGTATTACTCCAAGGTTCTGTCTGACTTTCCTTGTCTTAAGAACAAGTAGGGATGAACAGCTCAGATGGCCTGGACACTGCTGAACTGGTCACTCAGAAAAGGGCATACTTGAGCACAGACCTCAACAGGGAGTCTAGCAGTGAGTGGCAGAGGTAAGGGGTACAGATTCTCCATATTTGGCAGCTGGGTTTAAGCACCATCTCCATGGAAACTGATGGTCAGACAGGTAATAAGATATTGAAGAATTTGACAAAAAATTTCCCTCCCCTCATTAATTTCTCTTAAACTTTCTTCCAGTAGAATGATGAGGGAAGTGCTGTTCATGTCCA
Source organism: Choloepus didactylus (assembly GCF_015220235.1). Lineage (NCBI taxonomy): Eukaryota > Metazoa > Chordata > Mammalia > Pilosa > Megalonychidae > Choloepus > Choloepus didactylus. Next base: position 5,467,161 of record NC_051316.1, read on the forward strand.
GGGCTGAGAGAGAAATGTTCTTCAGGTGTCTGCCACCCAGAATGGGTTGTCCCCAAATTCACAGTTTTGGGTAAATCTGTAGATAATACTGAAAGGTAAAGCTCTTGTTCTTGTTTGCTATAGCTGTCATTATGCAAAATATCAGAAAATGGATTGGCTTTTATAAAGGGGATTTATTAAGTTACAAATTTACTTTCTAAGGTCATAAAATTCTCCAAACTTAAGACATCAACAAGAGAATAGCTGATGGCATCGGGAATGCCTCTGTTAGCTTGGAAGACACATGGCTGTCATCAGCTGGTCTATTGTTCCTGGGTTCTGGTTTCAAAATGGCTTTCTCCAAAATGTCTTTGAGACTCTGCATCTCTTAGTTACTCTCTCTCAGCTCCTGTGCATCTTTGCTTGTTCTCCCAGTGTGTTTCTAACTGTCTTGGGGTCCTCTATTAAGCTTATCTACAGCAAACTCAGGGCTTCATCTCATAGCCTGGAATCTCCAAACATCCTTCTATCTGCATCTCCCAGTGTCTCCAATTTTGTATGTCTATGTTTGCCCTTAGCTTCTTTCCAAAACGTCCCTCTTAAAAGACTCCAGTGAACTAATCAAGACTCCCCCAGAATGGGTGGGGTCACACCTCCATAAAAATGATCTAATCTAAAGTTCTCACCTACAGTTGGGTTGGTCACATGTCCATGGAGACAACCTAATCAAAAGGTCCCACCCTAATCAAAAGACTAATTCTGCCCACACAATATTTCATTAAAGAACATTATTTTTGTGGGGGGCATAATTGATTCAAACCACCACCACCCCTGCCCCAAATGTGACTCCCCTCCCCCCACCAGTGGCCAATTCAGACGTTTTTGTTTTTGCTAAGGCTGCTATGACAAACACCACACAATGTTGGCTTAAACAACAGGGATTTATTAAGTCTAAAATCAAGGTCTTGATTTTCTCTAAGTTCTGTGGTGTTCTGGTTGTGACTCAACCTCTGCTTCCATCACATGGTCACCTGTCTTTTTCTTTCTCCTGCTCACTCCTGCCTGGAATTCCTGGTGCTTTGGGTCCTTTGGATGGGGATAGCTGCCAGGACCCATCCTGAATGGGTGGCAGGATGTGCAATTTCCTGAGTGATGGCCATCTAATGCAGCCACCAGGGTCTGGAGGGGCTCTCTTTGTAGGGCATTCAGTTCCTTGGCACTCTGTGCCTCCCTCCACCTCCCCTGGACCCTCACCTATGCCTGTGGGAGGCCAAGAATGGCCATGGTTCACCTGCCAGTGCTTCCCAGGAGAGGGCAGAGCAATCTACACTACTCTCAGCTGCAAAGTTCCTTTTCTTCATCTGTAAGATGGGTTATGACACACTCATCTTAGAGATTGTACAAGATTGACATGACTTGGTGCAGGTGGTGTGGGAACTCATTGCATCACCTCGGGTCCTCAGATTGCCTCTTGCAGGGCTAAAACCCCTGTGAATATGCCTGGGGCTTCCATAACTGAGTACCACAAACCAGGAAGTTTAAACAACAGAAATTTGTGGTTTGACACATTTATGGAGGTCAGGAGAGTGAAATTGAGGTATTAGTAAGGCTGAGCTCCCTTGGAAATCTGTGGAGGGGAGTCCTTCCTTGCCTCTTCCAGTTTCTATCTGGTGGCCACCCTGGACATTCCTTGGCTTGTGGATGCAATGCTTCCATTTCTGTCTATGTCTTCACACAGTGGTCACACTGAGCATCTGTCTGCCTTTATGTCCACATTTCCTTCTTCTCATAAGGACATCAGTCTTACTGAATCAGGGCCTACTCCAATCCAGATTGGCCTCATTTGAACTAATCACACTGCAAAGATCCTATTGTCATATAAGGTCCCATTCATGGGACAGGGGTCAGGACTTAAGTGTGTCTTTTTGGGAGACAACAATCAGCCCATGAAAGTTGGGGTGGTGGCACTCACAACTGGTGTTGTGCAGGGTCCCCCTTCCCCCTTCCTGAGTCCACACACCAGAGAAGGTTATTTTGTGCCAGGGCACAGTTGTAAACCAGGACTTCTTTGTTCCAGGCATTTACAGCCCCAACCTCACATACTCACCACCTCATTATAAGGTTTGTCTCCATTTTTCAGAAAAGGAAACTCATCAGCCTAAGGAAATTGGCCAAGTTCATGCAGGTAGAACACAGAAGATCTTGAATTTGGACACTGGGGCATGAAAGCTCACTTCCTTCTATCCCCTCAGGCTTTCTCTTGCAGACTCAACCTCTGGTCATTCACATGTCCCTCTGCCCCTCTGCTGAAAGGTAAGCTTTGCTGCCATACAGAGCATGAAGCTAGGACCAAGGGGACCTCACAAATTCCTGCTTGGATGTGAACAGAAAACTTCCCAGGCTGACCATACATCTCTTCATGGCTGGCTGTGCAGGCATGGCACAATGAAGGCAGGCTTGGGGCCTAGGTCTCTGCCCTGCCTTGGCAGAGGACAAGGCCTAGGCTGAATGGTGAAGCAGGAACTCAGGAAAGGAAACTCACCTTCTGGAGCACATGTACATTAGCAAAGCCTGGAATCTTCAACAATGTAACAGATGCCCTGAGCTACTGGAGACTCTTCAGTGAGAAACAATTTTCCCTTTGGCCTGGACTGTTGGACAAACTCCCTAAGCCATTCCTCTCTGACATGTTAATCCTTCCCACCCATAGATGCCCACCATCTAAGCAACAGGCACTGGCATCATCCAAGCACCTTCTCTGGGCCTTCCCATCACTAGGATGCACAAGCTATGGTGAGCAACCACAGCCACCATAACTTTATTAGTTAGGGTTCTCTAGGGAAGCAGAATCAACAAGAGATATCTATAAATATAAGATTTCATAAAAGTGTCTCACATAACTGTGGATATGCATGAGTCCAAATTTCATAGGGCAGACAGCAAATTGGTAACTCCAATGAAGATGTTTGATGAACTCCTCAGGAATGAACTGGCAACTTCAGAGAGCTCCTCAGAAAATGATTCACTGGTTAGCTGAAGAAGTGAAAATCCTCTCTCTCACTTAAAAGTCTCCAATTGGTTGGATTAAATCCAGCTGATTGCATTCTCATTGTGGAAGACATACACTTTGTTGAATGTAATCAGTCACAGCTGCAGCCAATTGACTGATGATTTAATCAACCAGCCTTCTGGTGTATTAACCAGCCACAAATGCCCTTGCAGTAACAGGCCAGTGCATGCTTGACCAGACACCCAGGCACCATCACATGGCCAAGTTGACACATGAACCTAACCATCACAACATCCATGGAAAGTGAACATCCCCCATGGCTCCATTTCCACAGAAACAGCTCAGACACAGCATAATTGTTTGGTCCCACCCAGAGTTTCCAGCCATGCCTCTACTCCACCCACCAGCCTGCACACAGTAGGTTTTCAATAAACCCCAAGTTAAAGGAAGAATGGCTCTCATTGTTGCTGGCAGTGTTTTGGGTTTATACGCCTGAGTGCAGGGCTAGGAGTGCTCACCACCCACCATTGCCAACTGGGGCCCTCTGTCTTTCCCCTCAGCCCAGAACCTGCATACCACCCTGCCCAGGGAGGCCCCTGAATGTGGGAGTATCCCATAAAATGCCACTTTTTGGTGGTAAAGTATTTTGAAGGCATTTGTCTAATTTTGTTTCTGTAATTATTTCCTAGGTGGGGGCTCATTTCACTTATGACTGGCCAAGCTTTCTCTGTAGTGACTATGCAACCCTGAGAATTCTAACAAAACAAGAAAATTTAATATATGAATCATTTTTAATTGAACATTCAGTTTAACAGTGAATGACATTTGGCTATAGGCATGAAATATTTATTCATATACATGGTTCCATTATCTTTTCTTATTCTGGAGCCTTAAAGTATTTTTTATTCTCTACCTCTTGGACCCTTGGAAAGCTCATGAGATCTTAGCTGCAAGAGATGGTGATGACAGTGGTGTATTTAACCAACCTGAACCTACATTTCCCCACCTAGCTTCTGGCATATATGGTGACTACTCACTTGCCTACTTCTTGGGTCTTTGGAGGAAGAAGTCAAAATAGCAAATTGCCTTGAAGAAATCACCAACAGCATTGCCATCACTATCTGTTGCCTGAATGAATGAATACATGAGTGAATGGATGTTGAAGACCTGGAAGCCTGGGGTAGGGGCTTTCTGTTCCTGACCTCATGGCCAAGGGGAGAATGTCCACCATCTTGAGTGACAAAGGGGCCAATTCTTGTCCCCTTTAACCAGCAATTGTTGCCCAAGTGAGTCAAAGAGTGACAGACAGGATGAATCTGCCTTCCCCTCCCTGGGAAGGGCAGGCAGAGACTCTGAGGCCAAACCTCCCACTACCTAATCTCCAGAGATAGTGAGTCCATTTCATAATGGGCATCTTTCTCAAATAAAGATGCCCAGCATGCCAAGAGACACTTCTCTTTATATCAGAAACAAGTGCATGCATTTATCTGGCTCCTGTTGTGTAAGGAAAAGAATGAGAACTGATAAATGACAATAACCTGAAGTAGGACCTAGGCCCCTATGTGGGAACCCCAAGCCTCATGGCCCAAGATCTGTTCTTTCATGGCCCACTGCCTACAACTTTCATAAGAAGGAAACAAGGGTCCAAGAAGACAGCTTAGTGTGTGCTGTGAATATAAGTGTGGGCAGGCTGATGTAGAGGGGTTCTACATCTCTTATCATTCACTTGCTCATTCATAAATTTGTTTGTTCATTTGTTCATTCATTCATTAACAATGAATGACAGTCACTTTTCTGAGCCCCAGCAATGGAGAGAGATAAGCATGGACTTACATGGACAGGAACAAAGGAGGAAGGAAGGACAGGTAGGCTCATGGAGTGGACAGGATGGAGAAGCCATGAAGAACCTGGGTTTCCTTTGACACATACTTCCTAAATGTTCAAACATGTGCCCTGGGAGCCACATCACCCCTTGGCTTGGCCTTCTTCCATGTCTCCAGCCCAAGGACGCTGTTCTACAGTCACCCTGGCCAAGGAGAGAATGGACCATTCCCAGAATTCCTAGGCCCAGGAGGTGGTCATAGCAGACAACCTGCAGTCAGTGGTCAGAAACCAGGTGGGACATCTCACCCCCAAGAACTGATGACATCAGCACTCAGAATGAAGACTTTCTATCTTTACTTCAGCCAACCAATTCTCCTAGGGAATTCATCAACACCTATATTGGTGTTCCAGTTTGATGCTTGCCCTATGGAATTTGTAGATTCCAATCTCCCCAATTTGTTGAGACAATCCTACAAAAATTTATAACACATTTACATTGATTTATAATGGATCTGTTGATTCTGTTTCCCTGGAAAACCCTGACTAATATCAATTTGGTACTGTGCCAGTTTGAATATATTATGTCCCCCAAAATGCCATTATCCTTGATGTAATCTTGTGTGGACAGATGTATCAGCATTGATTAGATTGCAATTATTTGAGTCTTTTTATGGAGATGTGACCCACCCAACTGTGGGTGATGACTCTGATTGGATAATTTCCATGGAGGTGTTAACCCACCCTTTCAGAGTGGGTCTAAATTAAATCACTGGAGCCATATAAATGAGCTGACAAACAGAAGGAACTCAGTGCACCTGAGAGTGACATTTTGAAGAGAAGCGACAGCCAAGAAGGACACTTTGAAGAATGCACAGATGAGAGAGTAGCTGCAGATAAAATACCTTTTGAAGATGGCTGTTGAAAGCAGACTTTGCTCTGGAGAAGCTAAGAGAGGACAAATGCCCCAAGAGCAATTAAGATTGACATCTTTGAGGAGCTAAAGCCTAGAGAGGAATGTCCTGGAAGAAAGTCATTTTGAATCCAGAAATTGGAGCAGACACCAGCCATGTGCCTTCCCAGCTAACAGAGGTTTTCTGGATGCTATTGGCCATCTTCAGTGAAGGTACCTGATTGTTGATGTATTACCTGGACACTTTATGGCCTGAAGACTGTAACTGTGTAACCAAATAAACTCCCTTTTGTAAAAGTGAATCCATTTCTGGTGTTTTGCATTTCAGCAGCATTAGCAAACTAGAATAGGTTCTAAGCATGGTATTGAGAAACAAAATCTTAAGGATAATGTTCTGAATTATCTCTGGGTTTGTTTGGAAGTGAATCTTGAATCTGATTAGATTAAAAGGCCCTGGTGTCTCTATTCCTATGATTGAGATGTCGCTCATAATCTGCATTATGAATTGTTAATAGTGGTACACAAAATATCAATATTGGGTATTGCTATTCAAATTCTTGTAAGAAGCCAGAGTCTGGGTAATGATTTATTTGATACCTTATTCATTTTCTGGAGTTAAAATGTATAATGATGTTGGCTGGCTGCCCCTAAATATGCTGAATGCAGGTTTGAAAAAATGGGACTAGCTAAAGGCTCCAAATGATCAGTTTAAACATGGTATGAAGGACAGGAAAGTTTCTATGTGTATTCTGAAAGACTCTCTTATCATAGCTGCAGACTTGGAATTTCTGAGAACATAATCCAGAGTTTCAATGTGTAAGTGGCTGAATTGAAACATAAACTGAATTCCCAAGCTAGTAGTATGTCTGCTGTAAAAATGAGGGTGTTGATTTGGATAGGAATGGGATTTTGAGAATTGCAATGAGGTCACATGGGGTAATTATGATGAAGGTGGAAATATTGAAACCCTAGATTTTTATGATTCCCTTTTTCCTGACAAAGATGTGATATTCTGCTCTTAGGAATAAAGAGATTAACCCAGTGTGCTTGATAAACATGTAATTGTCTCTTTTGAGGAAATAGCTTTGTGGTAGTTTGAAGTTGTATGAACTCCAGAGAATATGTGCTTTTAATACATTTATGTGGGTGTGGACCTACTGTGGGTGGGACATTTTGATTAGGTTATTTCAACTGTGACATGACACACCTCATTAAAGTTGGGTCTTAATCCTCTTGCTGGAGTCCTTTATAAGAGGATAAAAATATATACAGAAGCAGGAGATGGAATTAACAGAAGCTCATAGAAAAAGCCCCAGAGAATCTGAGAGGAAACCACTGAAGCCAGAAGCCAAAGCAATGAAAACTGGAAGAGAAGGACCAACAGACATGATATGTGCCTTGAGCTAAAACTTGCTGGTAACCAGTCTTCAGAAAAGGTATAATCCTGATTAGGCCCTAATTTGGATATTTTCATGGCTTTAGATTTGTAAATTTCTAAGCTAATAAATCCCCATTGTTAAAAGCCACTCCACTTCATCAGCTTTAGCCACTGAAAAAAGGCCTACATCTGTCTCTGAAGAAAATAAAACTTTAATGAAAAGAAATTGTGAAGAAATGCCCTGAGGGATTTGGCTTGTAAGGTAGTGTTAATTCACCTCATGAACAAGTCCCACCACCCCTCCTTACCTCTAGACCTATAATTGGTCCCAAAAGACCTGAAAAGGTGAGATTCTAAGTGTATCTCATGAAGAGTTCCACTACACACCATCTAAAAACCAGCATGAGTTTTCCAATTTCTGTAGAGAGAAATCAGGGCAATATGTATGGGAATGGATTTTAAGGGTGTGGGATAATGAATCAGGCTAAATTTATTGACATAGGCCCATAAGCATGGATTCTTGATTCAGTGATGTAGCTCAAAGGATTAGTAAGAGTTCTGATAGTTTGCTTTAGTGGTTGGCTGTAGCATGGACAAAAGGGTGGCCTACATTGCCTAAAGCCAAATGTCAGTACTACTTCAGTATAATGTAGATTAAGTGCTCTGATGGCTTAGAAAGATTGGAATGTTAGAGTGGATTTAACTTGCAAGACCTGTTAAACCCATGCCAGAAATGTCCAGAAATCATACCTTTCAACAAGACTATGAGGAATAAATTTTGGAGAGTAACTCTTCATCAATAAAGAGCTCTGTGGTTACTCTCCTCTGTAGGTCAGATAGTACTGTAGGAACTGCTGCCAATGAACTTGGATGCAATTGGCAGTAGCCAGGTGGCAGAAGTTAATTGGCAAATATAAGGTGGGCATGGCTACCATATTGGACAGCAGAGTCAAAGTAGTAATCAGAATAATCTGACTTGCAGAGACCTATGACATTGGTTCTTTCCCATGATATACCTAGAAGTAAAATACATGGGCAGCCTACTAATTTATTACTTGATCTGTGTAAGCAGAAGAGTTAAATATCAAGTGAAAAATGTTTAACTTGAATCACAAAGCAAAGAGTCAAAGTCCCTTAATCAATTCCCAGATTTGAGCCAGTTTACAGACCCAGAACACCTTGCATGAATGGATGGTCAAGTCCTTTAGGAAAGAAAACTGCTACACTATCAGAATATATACTGTAAATCTTCCCTCAAGCCTTACCAAAAGGGACCAAGAGCCTTTTACCAGGATACCTATAGATTGGGAAAAAGGACATGATCAAACACCTCAGGGGTTATTAGACACTGGCTCATGAATGTCATTAATTCCAGGAGACACAGAACATCACTGTGTTCCACCAGTTAGAGTAGGGGCTAAAGGAGTTGTTCTAGTTTGTTAATGCCGCTGAAATGCAAAACACCAGAAATGGATTGGCTTTTATAAAAGTGGGTTTATTTGGTTACACAATTACAGTCTTAAATCCATAATGTGTCCAAGGTAATGCATCAAAAATTAGGTACCTTCACTGGAGGATGGCCAATAGTGTCTGGAAAACCTCTGTTAGCTGGAGAGGCATGTGGCCGGCATCTATTCCAGAGTTCTGGTTTCAAAATGGGTTTCTCCAAGGATGTTCCTCTCCAGGCTTCAGCATCTCTCCAAAACATCATTCTCAGTTGTTCTTGGGGGTGTTTGTCCTCTCTTAGCTTCTCTGGAGCAAGTCTGCTTCCAAATACCATCTCCAAAATATCTCTGTAAGGTGAAGCTTCTCTTTTAGTTCCAGTGTGTTCTTCAAACTGTCCCTCTTGGCTGTGGCAAGTTTGCTCCTTCTGACTGAGTTTATATAGTGCTCCAGTGATTTAATTCAGATCCACACTGAATGGGTGGGGCAAAACCTCCATGGAAATTATCCAATTATATTCGTCACTCACAGTTGGGTGGTTCACATCTCCATGGAAACACTCAAAGAATTACAGTCTAATCAATGCTGATACATCTGCCCACAGGTTACATCAAAGATAATGGCATTTTGGGGGACATAATACATTCAAACTGGCACAGGAGTATAGCAATAATGAAGTTTGAGGTCAGATCCTTGTCACAGTTGTTCTAGTGGTTCACCAAACTTGTTCTGTAATTTTCCCAGTTCTGGAATGCATAATTAGAAAAAACATGCTTGGCAACTGACAGAATACCCACATTGGCTTCTTAATTTGTGTAGTGAAGTCTATTGTGGTAGGGAAGGCCAAATGGAAGCTCCTAGAACTACCTCCTCCTGGCAAAATAGAACATTAAAAGGAATATCACATTCCTGGGTGGATTGTAGAGATTAGTGCCACAGTCAGGGGCTTGATGGATGCAGGGGTGGTGATTCCCACCACATTCCCATTCAACACAACAATTTTGCTTGTAGAAAAACATTGGAATCTTTGATGATGACAGAGAATTCTCATGAACTTAACCAGATAATGACTCCAATTGCACTTCAGTTCCAGATATGATATAACTGAACAAGTCAATACATCTTGATATGGCTCTTGATCTGGAAAATGCTTTTTTCCTGATACCTGTGAGTAAAGACCACCTCCAACATTTTGTTTAATTGGGAAAGGCCAGCAATATACCTTCACTATACAACTTCATTGGTATATCAACTCTCCAGCCATATGTCATAATCTAGTCTGCAGGAATGTGATTGAATTTCCTCTCCACAAGATATGATACGGGTCTATAGTATGGATGGCACCATGCTGAAGGGACTTGGTTCACAAGAAGCAACAATTACTGTAGACTTATTGACAAGGCATTTTTGTGTCAGATGGTGGTTGATAAATCCAAGAAAAATTTAGGGGTTGTCCATATCAGGAAAATTTCTAGGTATTCAGCACTGTGGGCCATGTCAAGATATCCTTTCTAAGATGAGGGATATGCTGTTTCATCTGGCTCCTACTACAATCAAAAAAGTGATACAATTCCTGTTTGGCTTCATTGGATTTTGGAAACAACATACCCCATACTGCCCATTTACAGAGTGACACAAATGATTGCTAGTTTTGATATGGGAATGGAGGCCCTGAAATAGGTCCAGAATGCTGTCAAGCTGTTCTGCCAGTTAAACCATATGATTCATCAGATCCAATGGTGCTGGAAGTTTTAGTAGCAAACAGAGATACCCTATGGGGGATGTGGCAGACCCCTATAGGAGAATCACAACACAAACCCTTAGGATATTGGAACAAATTCATGCCATCCTCTGCAGATAACTACTCTCCATTTGAGAAAAAGCTTTTGGTCTCCTACTAAGCCATAGTGGAGACCAAATGCTTAAACATAGGCCACCAAGTTACTTTGGAGCTGAGTTGCCAGTCATTTACTGGGTGTTGTCCTGATCCACCAAGTCATAAAGTTGGGCATGCACAGAAGCACTCTATAATCAAATGGAAGTGGTATATACAAGATCAGGCTCATGCAGTCCCTGAAGGTAAAAATAAGTTAGAAGAGGAAGTGTCCTAAATGCTCATGACCCTCACTCCTGCCACATTATTTTATCTTTCCCAGCACACATATATGGCCTCATTGGAATTTCCCTACAATCACTGGACTAAGAGAAATTTCAGGCCTGGTATACACACCTCTATGCACATTATACAGGTAACACCTGAAGTTGGACATCTGTAATACTATAGCCCCATTTCTGAGACATCCCAGTAGAAAAATTTTGAATGGAAATATTCCCAGTGGGCAGAACTTTAAGCACAATACCTGGTTATTCATTTAGATTGGAAGGAGAAATGGCAGGAGGTGGATTTGTATACACTGCCTGTGGACAGTGGTTTACCTGGATGATCAAAGTCATGAATGGCAAGTGATGGGACAATTGGTGACAAAGGGGTATTGGGGAGAATTATATGGACACACATTACCAAATGGGAAAATGCCATGAAGATATTTATGTTCCATATGAATGTTCACAAGAGGATAATGTCATCAGAAGATTTTAATAATAAAGTGGGTAGGAAGACCTGTTTTATGGATATGGGTTGGCCTCTTTCTCAGCCATTCTTGTCATTTCCCAATGTGCTCTTAAACAAAGTGGTTATGGTAGTATGGATGGAGATTATGCATGGATTACCACTCACCAATGTGCACATGGCTAAAGCCACTGTGGAGTGCCTAACCTGTCAGCAGAGATCAACATTCAACCCCTGCTATGGCATCACCCCTCATGTGATTGCCTTGATACCTAGTGACAGGTTGATTACATTGGACAACTACCATCAGGAAAAAGTATTTTATTCTAAGTGGAATATTAATATAATATGAATATGATTTCCTTTCTTTATGCAATGCTTCTGAGAAAGCTATCATCTATGGACTTACAGAATGCCTTATGCAACTTCCTGGTATTCCACACAGCATTACTTCTGATAAAAGAACCCTCTTCACAACAAATGAAGTGTAGGAGTGAGCACATGCTCATGGAATTCACTGGTCTCACCATGTTCCTGAAGCAGCTGGAGTGATGAAATGGTGAAATGGTCTTTTGAAAACTGAAATATGGTGCCACCTGTGAGGCAATACCCAGCAGGGATTGGTCAATATTCTCCAGAAGGCTGTATATCCTCTAAGTCAGTGCCCATTCCATTGTGTTGTTTTCTCCAAACTCAGGAATCAAGGGGTAGTAATGGTGGTGAAATTATTCACTATTACCATTAGTGATCCAGTGGAAAAAAACTGCTTCCTCTTCCTATGACCTTAAGTTGTGCTGGATTATAGGTCTTAAGTCCAAAAGGATTGTTGCTTCCACCAGGACACAATAAAATGATTCCATTTACCTGGAAGGTATGACTTCAGTTTGTCACTTTGGGCTCCTCATATCCCTGAATTAACAAAGACAGGAATTAGTACTGTACTGGTTGGGGTGATAAATCATAATTACTAAAGGAAAATAGGACTGCTACTACCCTCAGTAGGAAAAGAAGAGCTGTCTGGAATAAGGGAGGACCCTTAGGGTTATCTCTGAATACTACCATTCTCTATGATTAAAGGTAATGGAAAACTTAAACAACCCAATGCAGACAGGACCACTGATGACCCAGGAACTTCAAGAATGAAGGCTTGGTTCACCCCACCAGGCAATAATCATGACCAACTGATGTGCTTGCTGAGGGTACATGGAATATGGAATGCATAGTGGAGGAGTAGAGTTATAACTACTAGTGATGAATATATGAACAGTTACAGAAATAAGGACTGTAATGGTTATGAGTATTTCTTGCCTGTTTTGTTATAGTATATCTGTATATATGCGTAAACCATATAATTTTGTTTTCTTCCCTATCATCCCCTTGTCATGTAATATGTTTCATTAAATTTATGTCATAGTATTTAAGTTACATGATATGCAGTTTAAGTGTGAATGTTACTCAAGTACTTGAATCCTCTATTGCGGAATGATTTATTGTTTTTCCTGCTGTATGCAGGAGAGTTGAGATATGTTAGGTGAAACTATGACCACCATATTTAGAGAATTACTGTGCTTTAAGGAGATATATGGCTGCCAAGTTGAGAAGGGTTCAATTGCAATGGTTAATGTCATTCATCAACTTGGCTAAGTTACAGTATACATTTTTTTGGTCAAGCAAGCACTTGCCTAATTATTACTGTGACTATATTTCATGGACTTAAATCATTAGCCAATTGATTGCATCAATGGCTGATTGCATCTCCAAACTACAAAGGAGATTGCCTTCATCAATGAAAGAAGCCTCCTCCAATCATGTAAAGGCCTTATATGGAGAACTGATGATGTCAGCAGTCAGAAAAAAAAAAAAATTCTATCTATATTTCAGCCAGCCAGATCCTCCTGGGGAATTCATTGACACATACATTGAAGTTGCATCCTGAGGCCTACCCTACAGAATTCAGATTTGCTTCCCCCAAATTTGCATGAGCCAATTCCTATAAAAATCTCAGTATTTACATTTTATATATGTATAGATAGATATCTATTGAGATATAAATGATCCTGATATATATGTTTTGTTGGATCTGTTTCCCTGGAGAACCCTGATTACTATGCCATTAACTAATATCCCATCAATAGGAAATTAGATAAACAATTTATGCTAATTCATACATTAGAGTATTACTAAGAAATACATATACTTAACTACTTACAGAAACAACATCCTTATCCTGAATGAAAGAAACATTTCTTAACAGAGCACATGTTGTTTGCTTCCATTAATATGAAATTCTAGAACAGGCAAAACTTATTCAGGGTGGATAAAAACATTTGGACATTGGTGTCTTTGTGGGAATAGAGGTGGGGATTGACTGGTGTGGTAAATCAAATTATGTGCCCCAGTTTTAGATGTGTCAGTCTTAATCTACATTGCTCTGGGTGTAGAAGCAATTGTAAATAGGAACTTCAATTTTGTTAAGGGGTGGCACAATGTAAGAAAGGAATAAGTTTCGTTTTCACATAGAGACAGCATGGAATAAGGGAAATGGAGGCAAAACCAGTTTAAACAAGCCCCAGACAAAGAGAAGAGAGAATCTGCCTGATGTAAAGAGACATGAGGTAGTATCAGAGGCGGGAACTCACAGCAAAAAAATAAAAATTTGGGGGAGCATTGGCTAATCAGTTCAAAATCTCAATAATGAGCTAGTTGGCTCTCTGGGATTGGCTGTACAAATTAAAATCTCAAAAGATGAATTAGTTAGTGTTCTCGGATAGGCTGTAACCTCTGTAGTACCCAGTCAATGGGGAAACAGGGGAGGGACTTGCGAATTAGGAGTAGGAGATTTAAACATCGCCATTCTCTTCCTCTGGCGCGCCAGCCTTCCACGTGTTTGGCTGGATGCCCCATCTTGCAAGATCGGAAATAAATTCTTTTCTCCTCCAGAACCGAGAGAGCGTTTATTCCCTTACAGGTACCACTTTATTTCCGACAACTTGGGGGCTCGTCCGGGATCCAAAGCTTCGGAGGGGGACCCCCGAGGTGGACAAAGGGAAGGCGCGCCCCGCTGATTGAGCGGTCTCGGACTCCGCCATTGGGGACCCATCTCCGGCAGCTAAAGGGCCCGAGACCAGATGCTTGGATCTGCCGGTTGTGGATGAGAAAAGGGGGAAAAGAAAAGGCCTGCCTCTGGTTAACCAGGCAACTCCGTGCACGGACCAAGGTAAGGAAAGAAATATTATATTACCTTGGTGGTTAAAGCATTCTGAAAGTCTGGGGCTGATCCTGAGGGAAAGATGCCCAAACAAGACTCAGAATGGGGACATTCTGATGAGCCTAGAGCTGATCCTAAGGGAAAGATGCTCAGGCAAGACTCAGAATGGGGAATAGAGGCAGTCAGCCGGCCGGGAATAAAGGGAAGGGGGTACCTTTAGGGTCCCCGGGGAACATTCCTCTAAATAATCCATTGGGAAACATGTTAAAACATTGGGCTAAAAGTAATTGGACCAAGGGAAAGGGTAAAAGAAAATGATCAAATATTATTGTTATGTTTAGACAAAAAAAAAAAAAAAAAAAAAGGCATTTTGCTGCCAAATATATTCTGGCCAAAATATAAGGCAGATAAGAGTTGGCTTTGTGCTGACCTCGTGTGTCATGTTAATAAAAATAAACCTTTTTCCAAGGCAGAATTGAACTGTGCCATGTGCTGGCTGCAGGGAAAAAAGAAACTAAAACCTGGGATAAGCATTCCCCCACCTTATGGTTTCCCCTCCCCCACTGGGGCGGGAACCATTAAAGCCTGAGGTTTTGGTGGAAGCAGTCTATGCCCCCAGGCAATTGGAGAGCCAGTTAATGCTGACTGCTCCAGTAATTACAACCCACCAAAAGTTAAAAAAAAAAAAAAAAAAAAAAATGGAGAGATTTCCAAAAGTTTCTGTTTCTAAAGGCTCTTAAAGAAAGGAAGGTAAGAATCATTAATAAAAAGCCTAGCAAGGCTAGCTGAATAACAATTAACTTGATTCTTAAAATCTGGTTTATGTAAATATCCCTTTCTTCGGAGAAGAAAGGGAAATGGGAAAGAGGGCGGCTATGAGAGAAAGAGAGAGACTGCATCCACCTAAAATAAAATTGGCTGTACCCATATCCCCAAAGAACGATGAAAGTTGAGGTCTGAAGTCAAGTGGTCTCAGGCTGGGAGAGTGGAGTGGCCCACATGCATGAAAAGGGTGAGTTTGCCCTGCGGGTTGAGGGTGGGCCTTCCGCCTCAATGCTTTAGAAAAGTTTTGCCGCCTCAGGACCCAGAGGGTGGAGCACATTCCCAGGGGAATGGGAAAAGCCTGGCTGCCACCCCACTGTTAGGTAGAGCCTTTACCCCGAAGAGGCAAAGTCTGGGTGGCACCCCGATGTTTAAGAAGGGTGGGGCCAAAAAGGTAATCTCCCCAACATCACCCCAGACTTTGAAAAGAAAAGGGCTGCCACAAAAGCCTCTAAAAAGGGTTGGACTCCCACTCCCTCAAGCCCCAAGAATACAATGTCATTCTGTTAATAACTCAGACTTTAAAAGGTCAGCTATATAAAGGAATTTTAGCCTAATATTCAGAGAAGATCCAAAAATCGATGAATGGCTGAATAAGCCATTAGAGGAAATATTCAGAGAGTCAACAAGCCAGGGAGGAAACAGACAAAAGTGAGATAAAGTAATTGGAGCAGTTTAAAAAAAAAAAAAAAAAAAAAAAAGGAGGAAGGAAATTTGTAGCATGGGGTTTGTGTGATTCTCTATTCATATACTTATGTGGGGCTAAACAGGTATTAATAAATACATTTACATATTTTAGTGTGCTGTGTAATTAAGTCTAAGGCATGTGGAAGCTACATTTAAAGTCCCTTAATGTGTGTATCAGGGTATATAGAAAGTTATATGCACATTTTTTAGGACTGTATTTGGATGCATTCTGAGAGTTAAAACTTCATAAATCTAATGGGAGTTTAAGTTGTATGTTTACACAGGAATGTGGGATACTTGTATTTGTATGTAATAAAAGCATGTAATATAATTACGTAGGAGTCTTTCAAACTGTTGAAGTTTGTCAGTGTGTAATTTAAAACTTGGCAAAAATTTCCTGTGTACTCATCTATAGTAAACTGAAGCTATTTCTTTGTGTCTTTATAGCGTATACTAGTTTGTGTGTACTCTAAAGCTGGGCAATTGTGTGCAGTTTCACAATAGTGTGAAAAATGAAAAAAAAGTGAGAAAAACTGTGTAAAAGTTTTCTATGTATGTGTAACAGTAGTGTATTGGCTATACATGCTTGTAAATGGGAATGTATGTCTGTTTCGTATGGTTATGAGTGTGTATGTAAGTTATATGTGTCTGTATTCCAGATATATGAGACTGTGTATTCTTGTAAAAAGCAGAATAATTTTTCTGATATATTTTGGGCAAAAGCAAAAGGTCCATACTCAAAGTGCAAGTAAATGTTCCTATAAAAGGGTTTAAGGTTCACTAAAGCTGAATTAAACAAACTTAGAACAGTGAATGGTTCATATCTCTTCCCAGGTCTCCATTTGGTAATGCCAGGTTGCTATCTTAACATTAAGTCTAATAGGAATAAAGACACCACATATATTGTCAAATACTACACACCAAGGCTTGTCCTCCTCTCCCTGGAGAGTGGATTTTTACTCATCTAACAGCAAAACTTGTGTGTATGTTCAGGGTATGCATATATGTGAATCACGTATATTCAAGCATCACTAAACTAGGTGTACTAAAAACTGAATTTTAAGTTAGCATTTAAGAGTGGTAAGCCTTTTTATGTTCATTAATCTTAGGTTATTGTAAATTATTGTTGTCCTTTAGTCTAATTGTTCTAGCCTGAAATGTTGGTAAGTTCTTGCTGCTCTTCATGCACATGACTTCAGGAGTGTCTGTACCTAAAGCAGGTATTAGCAGTTTTACACTAGGGGAGTCATTAGAGGGGTGCAAGCCATGTGTAATTTAGTATTTAGGCAATTACAAGGTGTAGGCCTTTGGTTTTTGGTTTGCCTTTCCCCAGGAGGACTGGAGAGCTCCCCTCCCTAGACACAAAGGATCTTTTTCTTAAGAATTATATACTGGCCTTGTCTTCTACTTTATCATCTCTCAGGCACCGTGGACTGCTGGCTCAGACCCCGCCTCTTGAATTTGCTGCCCATCGACATCAGCCTGGCAGCTGGGTTCTGATCCAGTCGTAGAAAGAATCCAAACTTCAACCGATCTGGGAAGGACCCTGTCAAGTCTTGCTGACAACTGAGACGGCAGTCCGAATGGCAGAGAGGCTGGACTCATTACACACGAGTGAAGGGACCGGTGCCTGAACCAGACGATAAGTATCCAGCAACTCAACCTGAATCCTGGAAAGTGACTCCTACCTCAGATCCCCTAAGGATCACTTTAAATAGGCAACAGTTAAAGGAACATATTAGAAGGGAGAAAGGGCTGGATTAAACCCTATGTTTGCATTGTGCTCCGTGTATAGCTTAATGATGAAATTGCTTATGCTGATCATAATGTTCTATATTCAAGGAGTAACAGGTTCTGCTAAGCTGGTTATAAGTGTAGTCAAAGGCTTAAAGTCTCAAACTGTACAATTTGATGTTTGTCAAGTAATGAGCTGTAAAAATCTAAAACATCAGCAACAATTGAGGGAGGAATATAAGCATTTATGTAAGCAGACTGTTCAAATAGAAAGCAAGATTGTTGGGGGGCGAACATTTGAGAGTATAACTTATGAGACACCTAACCCCTGTTATTCTTGGAACACTGCTTGGTGGACCACACAGTATGAGGGATGGGTCTTACCCAGGTTGGAGAAAAAACCATTAAGGGAAACTTAGCTGGAATTTAACTCTCCAGTACAAATTGACCCCAAGGTCATTAGAATACTTAAGACCAAAGACTTAAAGCAAACCACAGAAATAGACAGGTTATGAAAATACAAATGCCTGGGTAGAATGGGGCAAACATACCATCCAGAGTCTAAACAGAAGTGACTGTTATGCTTGTACAACCAAACAACCCACTGTTCAGATTATGCCCTTCCCCTTGGGGATGAAAAAGCATGAAAGGGAGTTTAAATGTATAACACTCCTCTTTCAAAATGCTACTCCTGGTGAAAGTTGTAGTACGTTGTCCTCCCTTTTCCCTCCAGTCCAGGAGGGAAGTGTCAAAGCCATACCAGCGTCTCACCTTGGTCCCGGTAACCACTCTGCCTGTCTCTCCAGATGGGAAGAAGGGCTCCAGGATCTTGGTACCATGGCTTTGTGTACACAGGTGTGGAATGTGAGCAAGGATAGTACTGGCAACTTCTCCAGCCTAACTATACCCCGAGCAGACCTCTGGTGGTACTGTGGGAAGGGCATCCTCTGGCCAACACTACCTGAAAGGTGGGGAGAAACCTGTGCTCTGGTTCAATTGGCTATCTCATTTACCCTGGCATTTGAAAGTAATAAAGTACCAACCCAAGGCAAAGGAGAAAAGAAAAATGTACAAAGTGTACCTAGTTCCTTCAATAAAAAAACGTTTGTAGATAGTATAGGGGTTCCCCAGAAAGTTCCTAATGAGTTTAAAGCTAAAAATCAATTAGCTGCAGAATTTAAATCGTCCTTATTCTGGTGGGTCACCATCAATAAAAATGTCAATCATCAGCTAAAATTTATCAACTATACCAGGAATGTCATTAAAGAAATAGCAGAACAGTTAGATGCCACTAGCCGAATGGCATGGGAAAACAGAATGGCCCTAGACATGATGCTAGCTGAAAAAGGAGGCGTCTGTGCTATAGTTGGGGGAAATTGTCGCACATTCATCCCCAATAATACCGCACCTAATGGAACTA
Source organism: Choloepus didactylus (assembly GCF_015220235.1). NCBI lineage: Eukaryota > Metazoa > Chordata > Mammalia > Pilosa > Megalonychidae > Choloepus > Choloepus didactylus. The sequence continues at coordinate 5,486,145 of NC_051316.1, forward strand.
TCACCAAAGCCCTACAAGGCTTAACAGCCTTATTTCAGAAACTAGAAAAGAATTCTAGCATTAACAACCCACTCATAGAATGGTTGGAAAATTGGTTCGAGAAATGGAAAGAAATTGCAACATCTATTTTAATTTTCCTTATCATTCCAGCCAAAATGTTTATAACAGCTGGGTGCTACATAATCCCGTGTGCTCAAAGGCTAGTTCAAAAAGCCATCAAAACCACTAGAATCAAAAATAAGAAAGATCCCTATGATGAGGAATGTAAAAAAGCCCTTAGCAAATTTGAGAATCTAAAATGTGAAAACTAAAAGTGTTTAAAAAAAAAGAGGAGGGAATCTGTAAGAAAGGAATAAGTTTCGTTTTCACATAGAGACAGCATGGAATAAGGGAAATGGAGGCAAAACCAGTTTAAACAAGCCCCAGACAAAGAGAAGAGAGAATCTGCCTGATGTAAAGAGACATGAGGTAGTATCAGAGGCGGGAACTCACAGCAAAAAAATAAAAATTTGGGGGAGCATTGGCTAATCAGTTCAAAATCTCAATAATGAGCTAGTTGGCTCTCTGGGATTGGCTGTACAAATTAAAATCTCAAAAGATGAATTAGTTAGTGTTCTCGGATAGGCTGTAACCTCTGTAGTACCCAGTCAATGGGGAAACAGGGGAGGGACTTGCGAATTAGGAGTAGGAGATTTAAACATCGCCATTCTCTTCCTCTGGCGCGCCAGCCTTCCACGTGTTTGGCTGGATGCCCCATCTTGCAAGATCGGAAATAAATTATTTTCTCCTCCAGAACCGAGAGAGCGTTTATTCCCTTACAGGTACCACTTTATTTCCGACACACAATGCACTGAGGTTTGGACTTTATCCAGATTACTGGAGGCCTCTTTATAAAGAAAACACCCTCCTGTGTGGCAGAGCTCAATGTGGGAAGCTTGATGTTCACTGAGTATTGGTGGCTGTGGTGTCTACTGGACATGAGGAATAATCACTGTCATTTTGTTCATATCATTCAATTCCAAGAGAATGAGCCCAGGTGAAGAGGACTCCTAAGCAGAGCTAACATCAAAGACAACAGGAAGGAGGGACCAGCAGAAAGAACCAGAGCCAGGAGACTTATCCCTGTCCCCAGTCCCCTCTGTCCACAGCAGGACCCTGCCCATTGGCCAATCCCTGGCTGAGGTTCCAGGTGCCTCTCACTGGGATGTCTGTGACATCCTGCTGATCATCACCACACAAAATTTGACTTACTCCCTCTGCAGAGGCCCACCTACTAAGGGTCCTCCCCTCCTCCATGCCACACAAACTCTGCCCCTTTCCAGGCATGAAATGTCCAGTTTATTGGCAAATTTATTGAGGATCAGGACAGTGACTCATACAGGATCAAACTGCCATCTCAAATCAGGGCAGAATGCATCCAGTTTCCCAGAACATGGCCTAGTGAGAAGCAGAGGTCTCATAAGTCTGGCAGGGGAGCTGCCTATAATGTGAGGGTGATTGTTTTATGTCTCCCACTGCCTTAAATCCTGTGCCTTAAATTCACAGTCCCCAAAACACCCTTGTGTCATTCCCAGTGTAAGAGTAACTTTTTCAATATAACTTTGAAACTGTAAGCAAACAGAAAATTGTAAAATGTAACCTTCTTAGCTGCAAACAGGAAACAATGGAAGCTCCTATTCTCACAAAGGAGCAATTTGTAAATGTAAAGTGTGCAAACATATGTAAATGTTAAGTTTGCACCTTTCCTAGGTATCACCTAGGAAACAGGAGATAACAATTTACTGAAGTTCTCCAAACTTGTTACATGTTAACTAAAATAGTTGGCTCCCTTTGTCCCTAATGGGTTTAGCCAATTAAAGAATCACTGGGAGACTGCCCCAAACTTCCCAGATAGATGGGCCTTTTGTCTATCATTCTTGTTGCCTGTTAGCTGAATAATTATCTCTTTTTGTCCCTGCATCTGGGTATAAAACAAAATTGGAAAAATACTTCAGGGAAGCAGATTTGGAAAAATTTCCCCTGCTTTCTTCGAGAATAATAAACCATCTTTCCTCTTCAGCTGGCTTCAGTGTGACTTCTACTAGCTGCATCAAGCAACAGAACCATATTTGAGAAGTGCCCCTTCATTTTGTGACCAGAAAGGGATGAAAACTTCTGAATGACATGCTGCTCAGTGGGCTCCTGGATCCCTGAGGTAAGACATTCATGAACCTCAGTTATATTGTCAACAGAGACACTTTTCTCTGAGAGCTGGATGAGAGAGCTTCTTTCTCCAGCATCCAGGACCTGAACAGCAGCTGGCCATGGAAGAAAACAGGTCTGGTGAGTGAGTGTGGTTGGTGAGTGAGTGTGGATGTCTTGTGAGCAAGCACAGGCCTTGTTTTCTTTTGTTTGTGGCTCTGTTTGTTTCTTCTTCAGTGAAACAAACTCCTGCTGGAGCTGTAAGTGGGAAACCAATTGGTTGGACACTCGTTGGCTATAAGTTCATGCTAAAGCTGTTTCTGGAGGGCACAGCCCCACACATGGAGGAATAGCCATTGAGACTTTGTTTGGAAGGAAGCAGCCCCTGGCATTAAGGGAGGTCACTGAAATTGGTGTCAAGCTTTATTTGAGTGCTTAGTGGCATATAAATTCATGCCAAAGCTGTTTATGGAGGGTGAAGCCCCAGGTACAGAGGAATAGCCTTTGGGACTTGCTTGCCCTGGACTTGGCTTTATTTTCTTGTTCTTGTCTTCTTTTTATATATTGTTTCCATTTGGTTTCTTTTTCAGTGGCTCAAAAACTCCTGCTGAAGCTGTAAGTGGGAAACCACACTTGGTTGGGCACTCAATGGCACATAGAAAGAGCCATTAGGACTTGGTTTGAAAGGGAGGGAGCAGCCCCTATTACTAAGGGAGGTCACTGATTTTGGGTGCCTAGGTTTCTGTTGTTTGGGTGCTCAGTGGCTGATAAATTTATGCCAAAGTTGTTTTTGGAGGATATATCCCCAGGCATTGAGGAATAGCCATTAAGACTTGGTTGCCTAGTATTTGACTTTAAATCTTAGTCTTGTTTTTGTTTGTGGTTTGGTTAACTTTTGTTTTGTGTTTTCTTTTGTTCTGGTTTGCCTCAAATTATCTAAGTGATGTTTAAAAAATTGGAAACGACATAAGTGAAAAATCTGAGGAAATTACAGAGAATGAACTTTTAAATTGCATTCTTAAGCATTAAAAGCAATTCAGATTTGAATGTGTGTGTATGTGTATGTACATACATGCATACATATTTACTCATGTATCAAATAGTATCATTTAGTGTGGCCAGTCAAATTGATAGACCACACGTATTTGGATTTATTTGATTGCTGGAGTATATTACTGGAGTATATTGGTAAGTTGGATGGTTTTGAGACATTTAAATTTTTTTTTTCTTTTAGGTATTTTGAGGTTTTCAAATTGCATATTATTTGTCAATGTAAAGAAATAATGACCATTCATATTTATAAATATGTAGTTTTGTAAAGTGTTTCTTTTTAATGCACTTTTATTGAGATATGATCACACACCATACAGTCATTCAAAGTGCACGATCAGTTGTTCATTTCTCCAGAAACAAAAAGACAAATATTATAATGCATCACTAATGTGGACTAACTATAATGTGTAAAATGTTTCTTAATATAATTGTTGATTTGTCTCTCTCTGTATTCAGTAGGTTGTTGGAAGGTAGGACCAAGCAGAAAGAATTTGACTGTTGTACTTATAATAGGCAAGATTCTTGTACACCATCTGAACTTTATACATATATAGAAATAACTGCTCTCCCTCCCCACAAACATACACACATCATAAATATCTTAATTGTAAACTGTGGTGAAAAAATCCCTATGTGTGTTTACTTGGTGTCTGTGTGGGAGAGTTATTAGATAATTTTGTGTGTAGTAGTCAGATTTTCTGTTTTTTATACCATGAGTCTTTGTATATTTATAGAAATTGCTATCTTATATTGTAAATATCCCTTACTTAAAATTATAGGTCAGAAGTTTTTTCTTTATTTTTTCTAGTGGAAATGTAGACCACTCTAGACTGTTGAGTGAGATTTTCAGGTGACTGGGTATATAGCCATTATTTCCCTAAAATGTCAGTTCTTTTTAGATGTATAGATACTATGACATTATTGATATATTTTCATTGGTTTCCTTCTGTTTTTACTGTGTTCTCAGGAGGGATAAGGACATATTGGGTATTTTGTGATTTTATGTTTATTAATATCTAGTGCTTTTGCTTTATATTCTTTCTTGGTTTATAGAGGTGGTAGATATGCATATGTTCTGTAAACATTATGTTACACAAAATGTTTGAAATATTTAATTTATGCAAATATTTATGTTTAAGAGCCCTATATGTTGGCTTTTTGGGTTTATTGTTAAACAGCTGTGTTTTATAGTACTTTATACCATTTCAACAGTAAATATATAAAGATGATGAATTATTGGTTCACCTTTGTGTAGTCTTCACTGGATTGCTCTAACTGTTATAGACAAATTAACTTCAAGAATGATTTGACCTCTTGGAGTTACTTTTATTATTTTTATATATGTTGTCATGTTAGGGAGGGAGATAGAGTGATTCAAATACTTTTTACCATGTTTTCATTTAGAAGAAAAATTACAATTGGAATCATTAAATGTTCATGTCCACTTTATATAAAAATACCTGTATTTAAGGGACATGTAAGTACATATTATTTTCCAGAAGGTACTTAGGTTCAGGATGTGATTCGCTTTCACAGAAAATATTTCATAGAATCTCAAAATTATACTGTTCTGTGTTCATTTGTTGCATAGTGATATTCAAGACAACTTTATAAGTCATGGGTAATTAAGATTTAATTTGTAAACATCCGAGTATTTCTAGATATATGGAGCCTCACAAAGTATAATTGTCTAATATATCACTGTAAATTTGTAGTTCTATTATTCTTTGCAATTGACTTGGCAAAGAAGTTGCTGAAAAACAGGGTCCTGTTGCTACAAAAATCTTATTATATATTTTTGAGGAGAGAAGATTTAAGGTCTTTATGCCATGCTCATATAGAAGGCTGCCATTGGAAGTATATTTCATTTGTTAAACCATACCTAAAAACCATGAAATTCATTTCATAAATTTATTGTGGATAAACTGAGCATCCTGATTTTTGCTGTTAACATTCAAAATATAAATTATTTTGTTAAAGTGATTTTATGTTACCTCTTGGAACTATACACACTTCTTCTGTATGTGTTCCCTTGATTGTATGACAATATTCAAGACAATTTTGTAAATAATATGCAGTTAGTTTTTAATTTCTAACACCTAGTATTTCTAGATGTATAGTCTCACAAAGTATGTTATAAATACTTCATTGTAAAATTTCATGGTATCATTCTTTCATGTGACTGTCTTAGTATAATTTGATAAAATTGTGGGGTTTTTGAGCTATGTATATTTTAGTATATGTTTGTTACATTGTTAGGGGAAGGAAAAGGTTTGATGCTTTTATCATTGCAGTTTTAGTGCCTGTGTGCATTAAAAAACTGCTGTAACTAAAACATAGTTTTGTAGTTGTACTGAGTTGCTGATAGGTCATTCTATAAATATATGTTTAACCATTATGGGAAAAGTCTTTGTATAAAGAAAATTTTATTCTATCTCTCTAAGCTATACAGCTTTGTATTTGATTGCACTATATGACAACATTCAAGACAACTTTGGAGAAAACATAAATATGCCATTTTAAGAAATCTAGTATTTCTAGATAACTTGGAGTCTCACAGGGTATAAATTTGTAAATATTTCATTGTAAAATATCATAGTTACATTCATTGATGTCTGTGAATGTTTTGGCAGTGCAATAGATAATTAATGGTTCACCTCTTAAGACTATAAAACATTTTACTATTTGTACAGTGGGGTTTGGGGGAGAGGAATAGGAGATTGCCACTATGCCTACAGAATGTTACCTTCTCATGAAGAAGAAGGGTTTAGATTATAATCCTTGGGCTTTGGTATACTTGAAAAAACAAAGAAACAATGAGGAGGCAATTATCATTTTTAATCAAGTTATATTCAGAGTTAGAAAACATTCAAATAGTTAAAAATCATTGTTATTTTGTTACACTGTAAATGTCTGTATGTACACATGTTGAAAGAGTATATATATGTGGTCTTGACAGATCTGTGTATAATTTTATGTGTGTATATTCGTAAACACACATAAAATTAGAAATAAGAAATGACAGCATTTTAAAAAGTTTATTACCTTATTCATACTTAGTGATTTAAATTTTATTTTTATTTGAAATTTAACAGTATTTTCTAAGCTTACAAACATTTTTGTTATAGCCAAGTCTATGCTGATTTTTCTGTTAAATATATAACCCAGACATATCAATTGCCTCTCTAGTCTGTTTGTGTGTTTTTGTGTGTGTATATATGCATATATATGTATATATATACAGAATTTCTGTGGTTATGAACAGTTTTTGTTTTTTTTTTCCTTGAGGTACTTATATGTTATGCCATAATCAGACACAAATGCCAAAAGTTGTTTTATAACTCTGTTGTATGTGAAATAATTTTGGAAAATTTCTTCTAAAGGTATTATTCAGTATTGATTAAAATATAAATCAGTGTATCTTTTCAAACAGAATTTTAGCAATGACAATCAATTAACATGTGTAATTTATGAAATGGTATAATTTCCTGCTGGGAGCCTATCCTCCAATTCTAGAAAATTTACAGAGAAGAAAGAATATTATAGATTGATTATAACAATAAACAGTAACTTGTACATCTGAAAATACCCATCAATAAGTATAAATGGGAGAAATTATTGTAGACTGTTTAACCAATAAATACAAACTCTGAAAAAAAACATTCTGGAATATAAAAGTGTTGGTGGTATTTTAAGTTCAAGTTTAAAATGATATTTTTGAAGAAGCATCAACCAGTTGTATATGTTTGCAAAGGTGTGTGCATTTTGCCTCTAGTTCCTGTAACAAACTCTTAATGGTAATTAATCCACACAGCATGGGGAACAGTTGAGTAATTCATGATCATTTCTACAATGGTGATTATTTTACTGTATTTTGAATTTTTTGTACATGTGTGAATTTACAAAGTAAAGCATTGCATGCTTTATATGTTGGTATACTACTACCTGAGAAAATTCAAAGTCAATATGTGATTATATATGAATAGAAAATTGTCTGGAAGAATACATGGCAGAGAGGCGATAAAACAAGAACTGCTTCTATGTTCTGCATTTGAATTTTAAATGTTATTTCAAAATGAACACAAACATAAGAGGGAATTTTAAAGAGACAGTCTGTATGTCCCTTAATCCTTGCCTTTCAATGTCTTGGGGGTTCTGACTGTTTTATTCAGCTTTGTTTTCCCAGTGGCTGTTAAAAATGTTTTTTTTGGGAATAATTATACAAAGAACATGCAATCTAGAGACTAGTGCAGCAAAGTCTTAAAACATTAAAACAAAGCATATTGGATCACCTGAGAAAAGAAGAAGCTAGATGATGGGATTGGAGGGGATCATGAGGCAAGAAATACATTTGCAGAAAACTTAAGTACAGCTAACATCATCAGAAAAAGTCACCCTTCAAGGGAGATCTTTAATTCAGAAGTCTTAACTGCAAACCACAGTAGATGATAGTTCCAAGAAGTTATACTTTTGCCATCTTTTGTTTAATACCAAGAATGACACCATCAGTGAATGATCTTTTGCTGTACTCCTCACTGAAGGATTCTTTACTTCCTGGAATAACTTTTGGAAATATGATTGTGTTGACCACAGGGGAAAAGGATAACATTGCTTCTGACACTACTTTCACCAAAACTAAAATACTATCTTCCTAAGGCTTGCAGACTCCTCTCCCTTTTTGTGTGTGGCAGTAGGCACTCCTCGAAGATAAGAAAAACTGGCCTGAAAAATGAAAAATCTCACATTTATAAAGTGACCCAACATGTATCATCATAATGAATTCTAACCAGGCATATTGACTGCTTTCATTGTTGCCATTGGATAAATCCCTGGAGCCTGATGGCAGAGATATTAGTATTCAAAGAAGCTCAGGGTGATGGAATGGACAGCTCCATCTCAGTGGTCCCATAAGTGCAAAGTGTGTATGTTTCTAATTCTTACTTATCACTGGATAGATTTTGGAAGTTTAGTCATAAAAATCTTTTTCAATAAATTTAGAAGAAATAGTAATTTTTTAGGTAAAATATTTTTACTTCTGATGTATCTTTTCTCCTCCTGATTATACTCTCCAGTTTTATCTGCTATTGATGGGATTTTCTGCACATTATTTTGGGGGATGTTCATAAACTACATTCAAGTAGCGTTTTGGGGGATCATAATTTATTTTCCCCTTTAACCCTTTCTTTTTTTTCTTTGTTTTCTGTCTTAATTTTGTAAAACTTTTATTTAATTTTTTTTATTTATTGAGATTGTTCACATACCATACAATTATCCAAAGATCCAAAGTGTACAAGCAAACAATCAATTGCCTCCAGTACCAGCACACAGCTGTGCATCCATCACCACAATTAAATTTTTTTCAGTTTTTAGAACATTTTCATTATTCCAGAAAAGAAATACAGACAAAAAATGGAAACTCAAATCCTCCCATTCCCCTAGCTACCCCCTCAATTGTTGACTCATAGTATTGATATGGTACAATTGTTACTGTTGAAAGAATGTTAAAATACTACTAACTGTAATTAGTTTGCTATAGGTATATTTTTCCCTATACACCCCTCTATTATTTTTTAAAGTTTCAGAATAGTATTTACTTTTCAGATATTTATAGTCATCTTATTTGATATCACACAATGACTGTGTTATAAATTTTACAGATGAGGATATTGTTGCACTATTCTCACTGTACAAATGTTGTGGAATAAATCTGAATACAGATCAATACTTCCCCTTCTTCCTCCTTTGTATATTTACAACCATGCCTACACATAACCCTTGCTATTCAAATTATTTTTATCTGAACCAAGGAACTAAATGAATTGAGATAATTTTGTTTTGTTTACAGAAATTCTCACTATAAACTATACAATCTTAGGGGTCAGAGAGTAGATTTTTTTTTGCCAAACCCTCTATCTGAACTCAGAAGCTAAAATCATTAAGTATTTTCCATTAACTATGCAATAAATAGCAAATCTTGGTTCCAAAGTTGATGTTCTTTTGTTTCAGTGTATGAAATAGAAGTTAATAATTGCCACTTAAATTTAGTGTTAACCCTTTCTTGAGCCCCTTGTAATTTGGTTATATAGCTTTACTTCTCTTGGTAAAAGATGTAAATTTATTGATACCATGTTCTTCTTTAATAGATCCTTATGTTTGCTACAAATTTTCTCTGCAACAAACGTGCTTCTGTGTAAATTATTTTGAATCTGTCCCACTACTTTTTTGGAATAATTCCTGTGAATTGATACTGCTGGTGAAGAAGAAAAGGAAAATATGCACTTTGAGTGAAAATTTCTTCTAAAATTTAAGGCAGCCAAGCTTGCTTATCATCACATTAATAGTCATTTGTATTTCACTTCCATGTTCTCATTTTTCTTGGAATGTTTTCATTTCTATTGAAATAATAGTTACTTTGTACTGATTTCTAAGGACTCATTTATGATGAGCAATGTCAGTCTTCTGATTTTCATGCATTGCACAAGAAATACCATGTTTTCTTCCCATTTAATTGATACTACTGTTTCATTTTTTGGTTGTGCAGAATTTGTATATTCAAATATAACTATGTTGCATGTCTTGAGTTTTGTATTTGTTACAAATATTTACATTAGTATCATACATATATTTGTCTGTATTTTCTTCTATTTTCTAAGAATTATTTCTGCCATTTCCTTATGCATGGGTCATTACTTTGGCTTTAAGGCATTAAATTTTCAAAATTAAAGAAAAGCAATTATAAGCCCATGACAAAGAAAAGCTGCATGCAAAGTAATTTGGCCTCAGTATAAATTAGATAATGGCCACAACTGGCCATCAGGGATCAATAAAATAAAATGCCATTTTACAGCTAAATTTATTTTGTAAGAGAATAAACAAATGGAACAAAATTCTGAATGTACAGTGTTTTATGGCTCTATCTCAGAATAAAAAGCTAGAGAGAAAATGTTTTGGGCATGGCATTTTATGTGTCAGCCAAGCCCCTAGCCTCTCCTTAAATGCTCCAGAGCTTGTTGCTCCAGGAGAAGTAAAAGAGGTTCCTAGTTCCCAGATAAAAGATAAACAAACTGAAGCTTCCAAGGTCCAGGCTGAAGAAGTAGCTAAGGCCTCTGTGCCCCAGGCTATGGGACACTTGGAGCACCTGACCCCCAAGATAAAAACAATGATCATTCTGTTGCATTTCCCTCATCCTTGTTTTTAAAAGAATAAAAGCATAAATCCTTACAAATGGCTTATCTTAAACGTTTACATTTTTATTAAAAGTTATTAAACTGAAAACTTTTCATGTATTAGTTTAAGTGATTTATAAAGGTGGGATTTAGTCTGAAAAAGTCCACTTGAAAGGAAGATTTAGTAATTATAAAGCAAGCTTAGCTTATCTATACATTTATACCTAATTTTTATATCTCCTTTTGCTACTGTGGTTGGTCAAAATCTGTAGGACCTATTAAAATCTATTAGTTCTCTTTTCTAAGAGCTTAGTGGTAACTGGAAGTAACAAATAAGGTTGCAAGAAACCAATCTTTTGCAAATTTGTTAATCTTTTTCATAGTTTCCTTTTAATGTAGCACTAAATCTGAAGAGAATTGCTAATGCTACATGTACAAATGTCCCACCCCACCATAAAGCTTTGGAATGTTTCCAGTGGTGTTGCAGTTTATTGTCAACTGCATTAAATCTTTTCATTAAAATAAGAAATTTTAATTTAATATAAAGTAAATGGTTTACTGTTGTTTGTAAGTACAATGGCAGCCTGATTTTCCAGTGTAAATCGGGGAGTAACTTCCTAACAGTAGGTAAAATAATTGGATAATCATTGTAGAGTTTAGCAATACAAGACACAGTTTAAAATGGTACAATTAGAAACTAAACAAGGAGTTGATCAAAGCTATGAGTGTTGTAAGAACCCCTCCCCAATTCTGCTCAGCCTAATAAACTTATAGATGTTGTAGTCACCCAGAATTGAGAAGGTTGTACCCTTTTTCCTCAGTGCAGATGCCTACTGCTCCTGCATTTCCCCAACCCCTGCAGCCAGGGTCTATGGTTTTTGTGGGGTCTGTAAACTCTGTGTTTCCCTAGACCTTTCAGCCAGAGTTGTGGTTGTTGTGTCTATCATCTCACAACCTTTTCTGTGAGTCCACTGCTATGGGCAGCCCCTTCTTCCCCACCTTATTATGGAAATACAGATGAGCATGGGATGTCTTTGAATTTACCCTGAAATGGCCTTCCTACCTCATATCGTGCATGATATGAATTTTAGGCAGGGTGTCTGTGACTCTGGAGGGCAAAAGCAGGGACAGTAACCTCTCCAATGAGGGCCAGCTGAAATATTTTTCAGTGCTCCTGACATTCATTAAATGTTACAGAGAAGGTGAACTTAAGAAGTTTCCAATCTCAACAATGGTGGAATTGCATTTTAAGTGTTTTGTGCAGCTCAAAGAGGGGAAAAAAGAAACCTATCACCTATAAAGCTAATTGAAATGCTAATGTCTTTGGGGGAGTTCTGAGTAAAATTTTTCAGCAGCAAAAGAAGTCTATAAAATTTAAGAGCCCCAGGATCCCAAGGAAACTGCTGTGCTCCCAGCAATGTGCACATTGCAGGGGGAGGAACATTGAAAATGGGAATGTTTCAGCTTGATGCAAAGGGAAACAAGGGACTCCAGCAATACAATGTCCACAGCTGACAGGAGACTAGGACAGCGACCTGTAGTAATGTGGACCAGGGGCACTCTTCACTCATCCGGAAACCATCCTGATCACCCACGAAGAATCTTGGGTCTCATTCCAAGTGGGTAAAAAACAGTATATTTTCTGGTAAACATGAGACTTAATTGCACTCAAATCAGTGCTTGTTATGGACATGTCTGAAGTTGCTAATGAATTCTCACAGCATCAGTGATGCCAAATTATAGAGTCAATTGATTTACAATTTTTTTTGCAAGATTCCTTCATTCTCTCTCACCTGACAAAATAAATTTATAAGTTCTGGTTCTAGAAGCAGGCCTACAAACTGCATTAAAAGATCCAAGCAAGCCACAACTTCCTAACAAAGAAAAGCCATGAAATATCCTTGAGGTGAGCCAGAGATATACAAAAATTCATGGTAAGATTGTGGTCTAACATGATTCCAACATGTTTAAACAATGTCCACTTATGTGAAGAGAAGAGAGCATTTTTGCCACCAATTAAAAGATTTTAAAATAAAGTCTTATAACACCAGTATTTCAAGGTTACAGATTTGAGCAGAATTTGAGTTATAAATCCAATGGTAAATGTATACATCCCATAGTACCTAATCTATATACTCTCTCATCAATATTCCTGATGCATATACTTGATTTAACTTTTAAAAATGCCACTTATTGCATCCCAATAAAGATGTGCAAAAACTCTTTGCATGCTAATGAAAAGGACTTGACTTAGATATAAAAGAACAGTGTAATTGGATTGTGTTAAAAAGTGCAAGTTTTGTACAGAAATCTTTAGGCAGTAAAGCTCCACAAGAGACTTTTTGCAGACTAGACCTTTTGGCAAGTAGCCATGCCAAAGAACAAAAAGGAACTCAGGATTCTTTTGTATAGTGAGTTATTGTTAACTGCCAATACCAAATTTTGAATTGATAGCCAAACCTCTATATCTGGCCATAAAGAAAAAAGAAACATTAAAATGGATACCAGAATATACAATTGCCTTTCAAATTTTAAAGGCAAATTAATATCAGCTCCAGACTTGGCTCCCTAATGCCATCAAAAATTAACTTATCTGTCCATAATAAACAAGGCATGACATTCAAAATACTTGCATAAGACTTGCAGAAATACGCAACCAGTGGCTTATTTGTTAAAAGAGTTTGATGCTGTAGTCCAAGGATGACCCACTGACCTAGGACAGTGGCAACCACCTGTGAACTCTTAATGAGAAATAAAAAGTTTACTTTGAGCTCCCCACTTGTCCTTATTGTATTGAAGCTAAAGAGGGAGAGTGGTTCACAAGGGAGAAGCTAGGACACTATCAGGCAGTGCTGCTGGACAATCTTGAGCATCAGTCATCCCACAAAAAACAAGATATTCAGTAGAAAAACTGCCTTTTCTGCCAGGAACATCAGCACAAAGGTGGGAATAATTGCCCTCATAAGGGCCCTCCAGCTAAAAGAAGGCAGAGTCACCCACCTGCACAAACTAGCATATGTTTTTGCTGATTTGTATGGCCACAAAACAATTTGAAAAGAGCATAGTCAAAGTAACTGTAGCCAGCAAAAACATAAAGCTTATAAATCTAATTTTTAAATTGTTGAAAACAGTAATGCATCCCAATAAATTAGTCATTTCTTGCAAAGGACATCTATCCATGAATAATAAAAGGTTGAGATGAAGAAAACTAGCAAATAGATTTACAGTCTTACCAAAAGTCCTTGGAATCTTCAAGTATTTGCTAGCATTTGTGTACAATTTTACTAAATAGTTAAAAGTCTTTTCCTTGTTAAACTAAAAAGCACAAGTTGTAAAATGGGTACTTCAAAAAATTCCTTAATTTGGAGTTCTGATTTCTGTTCAAAGCAATAGACCAGCTTTCATAGCAAGATTGTTAAGTGTTTCAAGACTTCAGCATCAACTGGTGCCTGCATTCTAACTACCAGCCACAGTCTACAGGAAAACAAGAATGTGTGAATTAAACTTTAAAAGACAGCCTCACCAAAGTTTTCTTGAGAAATGGGACAAAGCTCTACCTGTTGCCCTCTTGATAATAAGAGTAGCACCCTGGAGTGGTCTTGGTTTGAGCCCTTTAAAATAACATTTAGAAGGCCATTTCTAAAGGTTAAATAAGCAGGTAACTTTCATCCCAGTTCAGAATTAACTACAATTCACTATGCAAAGTTCTTAAGTACTACTTTAGATGAAATTAATAATTATGACTCTAATGCTTTAAATTCCCCACAGGTGTACCCCCTTACACCATTACCAGCCTAAAAATTAAGTCTGAGTCTGCACCTAAAACAACCAGTGACTCCAGGTTAAATTAAATCCTAAATGGGCTAGGCCTTATTTAGTGTTACTTGTTACACATTTTTTTCTTAAGTTGCAGGAAATAAAGCCCTGGAGTTCACCATGCCTGAGTCAAGTTGCAACTGTTCTGGGGTGAAGACACACCTCCTGTTAAAAACTCTGGTAACAGTAAATCCTCCAGAAATAGAGTCATGGTTATGGAGACTCTTCAAACCATGCTTACAATCTTCCAAATTGTTATGTCTACTCTTGTCCTAGTCAAATACCTCTTACCTCTATGTACTCAAATAATAACTCAAATATGTATGAAAAACTTTCATCTTCTGAAACTATGGCTAAGAATGATCCATGATGACTTGAATGTAGAGAGTATAAGGAATGTTTTTATTAGAGGGAAAAAGAAAGTAGTTTTGTCCTAAATGTCTGGTTGCTTCAGAATGTGGGACAAAAACCTGGAGGAAGAAAGTTGCATAAAGTTCACAGAAAAGGAAATTTATTTTTGTGGTCAAGGTAGGAAAATGGTAAAGACTAGCCATATCACTATTTACTGGTAAAATCTTGCAACTTAAAGAGGTGGTTTTTCAAAACAAAATGCCAATAAATATTCTGGCCACCACTAAATGTGGTGCTTGTGCTCTAATTAATGTTCAGTGCTGTATTATGTGCCTAATAATTCACAAAATGTAACCCTTTTTATCTTGCAGAGCTCTGGCTAAGAATAATCCATTCTCTCCCAAAGGAATTTGACAATATCTGTAAGTTATAAGTCAAATATTTCACCAGATAACACTTAATTACTTCACCCCAATGTTCAACACAAAGCAGCCAGACCAACCAATGGCCAATATCCAAGACTGGAAAGGAATATTATTTTAAGGGGGAAATTATAATGGTTGCTTTTAAAATATAATCTTAAACTGTAAGCAAGCAAAAAATTGTAATATATAACCTTCAAAGCTGGAGACAGATACAATGGAAACTCCTGTTCTCACAAAGGATCCATTTGTAAATGTAAAGTGTGCAAAATATGCAAATATAAAGTTTGCACCTTTCCCAGGTGTCACCTAGAAAACAGGAGATAATATATTACTGAAGTTCTCCAGACCTGTTACATGTTAACTAAAATAATTGACTCCCTTTGTCTCTAATGGGTTTAGCTAATTAAAGAACACTGGTAGACTGCCCCAAACTTCCCAGATAGCCTTTTGTCTGTCACTCTTGTTGCATGTTGGCTGAATGATTATCTCTTTTTATCTCTGAACCTGGGTATAAAACTAAATTGGAGAAACACTTCAGGAAGACAGATTTGGGAAAATTTCCCATCTTCCCACTGACATAAACTAAACCATCTTTTCCTCTTCAGCTGTGTTCAGTGTGACTTCTATTAGCCACACCAAGCAACAAACCCATATTTGGGAAGTGTCCCTTCTTCAATTTTAATTGGTATTTTGTTGAATCTATAAGTCAGTTTAGGTACATTGAATTAAGCTCCTTAGGCAAAAATCAAATTATGCCATTTGGCTCTGACTGTTTTTCTCCACATAGTCATCCATGGCCAGCACAGATCCCTTGAATCAGGCTACATTTCCATAAACCAGAGTGCATTTGGCTCCCATACCTGCTAGTGTTAACATTTTCTATTGGGGACCAGTAAATGGTTACTTCTGATCCCAGGGGTCCCTGGCTATTGTTTACACCTGTGGAGTTTGACCTCCCTTCTAAGGGAGAGGGAAAGGAACTTGCCACAACTCCTCTGGGAGAGCAGAGGTTTCTGATTTCCTTTCTCCCTCAGAGGATTGGGAGCTCACTTTAGTAATCTCTGGCCCCTAGACAATTTGCTCCATAGCTATACTAAGACTAAATTTGGCTGTTTAGCTATAGCTTCTATTTATGTGCCTACAGTGATGAGATTCACCCACCTCTACTTAGGGGATACCCAATTACAATGGTAATTCTCATAGGAGCCTTTCCCATTGTCCTTACTCCCACCTCCTTCTATGTAGCTTCTCCACTTCCCTGAGGTCAGCTATGGCCTGAGCAGCAAGGGAAATGTTCTGAACTACTAGCAGACTTAGGATAGACATGAGAGGCCCATAATAATGGTTGACAGCACCATGCAATACCATGATTTCCATTCCTGTGATAAAAGCTTCAGTGTCAGAACCTACAGAAGCTATGGCATGAATGGTATGTTTCATTCCAAGCCCCCTTAAAATATCTTGTAGTTCCTCCATAGTTTTCCAGTGGGGGTATTTTGTGGCTATATCCCTTTTGTTGGGTCATGCAACCTTACATATCAATCAGCAAAACCAATAAGGAGGTGGTTCTTACATTGGCTGAGGTAGCACTCAAGCAATTTCATAGAGAAGGGTGGGTGGAACTGGATGCCAATTTACTCATCTCTACCCCCAGAAAGCACTTATTTCCTCTGTTCTGTTGCCCCATAACCTCAGAAGCCATTTGGATAAGGACTCCCTAGACTTTGTCTATACTTCCGCCCCAAATTTTTGAATTCTGCCATGGTACACTCTCTTGTAGTAATATGTAATTTCTGTTCAGGTTGCTGGAATTGCTGCATCCAGGCAGTTGATCTTGTGATGCCTTCCATTTCTGTTGTATTATGGGGCACACCTGTCAGGGCTCATCTTCCTCCATCTCACATCCTTCCTCCCCTTCCAATTCTGGGAGGAGCCTATGGGGTTCCATGCTTTGGGATTCCATCTGGAGTAGCTAAAATCCTGGAGCCCGAGGCAACTTACATCCAATGACTTGGGCATATCTGCATGCCAGAGTCTTTAGCTGTCCACTCAGAGCAGTAGCTTTCACTGCATGCCATTTAGAGAGAAAATAAAACAAGAAAGACATATGCCCATGTGGAAATGAAGGACTTTCTAACTGATCACCTGCTCTGGTCTTGGTAGCCATCTGTGGGGCTCCTAAAAGGGGCCATGCTATGACCAACAGTATTTGCAGTCCCTTTTCTTTTTTCTCAAATTTAATTATCCTGCTATCCACTGTAAAACAGGTAGCAGCCCTGCCAGAGTTTCTAGGGCATTCCCATACTCTCAAAGCAGCCCCATTCATCCAGGAGGGCATACACCCCTCCTCACATGGATGATAGGGGCAAATTTGGTTTTGCCCCCATGGATTCCCCCTTCCCAGGACCCAGGCCCACTATGGCCAGTGACATTGTGGCTTCCTGCCTGGCTCACCAATTTTTCCAACACATCTTAGCCCTAAGACCAAAGACACACCAGGCACAGAAGGAGACACTGTTTTAATTGTGACTTTACAAGAGATGATGGTTTCATGGTTGTGGCTTGTGGCTGGCAATGGAAAGTGAAAGACAAAGAAAAGAGAGAGAGGAGTGCCAGAGAAGGTGGCTTAGAAAGACTTAGGTCCGTAGGGTGTGACAATGGAATTTCAGCATGGTCTCATGAGTCCTGGGAATTAACACTGATCAAGGGAAGGGAGTTTTACTTCCCCCAATCCATGGGGGATTGGTAGACCTTGACATCTGTCCCATTCAGGTAGGTGGCTGCAT
This sequence comes from Choloepus didactylus, assembly GCF_015220235.1. Taxonomy (NCBI): domain Eukaryota; kingdom Metazoa; phylum Chordata; class Mammalia; order Pilosa; family Megalonychidae; genus Choloepus; species Choloepus didactylus. Next base: position 5,503,923 of record NC_051316.1, read on the forward strand.
GCACTGAAAATGGAGGAAGACATGGAGCTGTGGGACCTTACACACCCACATCTAGTCCCAACTGATTAATCCAAAAGCTGGAGATTACAACTGTGCTAGTGCATTGTATAAGCTTAGCAAATGCACCATTTTATTACAGACAAACATCCTGGGGAGGACACATGAGAGTTATGATAGTGGTTGTATGGGAAATGGAGCTTGTTAAATGGTGGGAAAATGATGACAGAAATTAAAAATTTATATGTATACTCTTATTTACTGATGGAGTTTTAACCCTGTGCACCAAGCAGCTTTCAAGAATATGAATAAAAAAAAGCATTGAGAGAAGAATAAATATCCATGGAAGGGTATAACAGCAAAATGGGTCTGCACTGCCAACCACAGCCGCCTCCGTGTATCTGGAGGCAGTTTCACTGTGCAGGCCAGTGCAGCAGGGTGGCTCCCCACAGCAGAAGATGAAGAAGGTGTGATGGAAGGTGTCAGCCTGGTAGGACACTGGAGCATACAGCTGCAGCATGAAGGCCAGCAGCCACCCACACAGGCTGAAGACCATCTCCACATGGATGTGTTTCAACCCAGCTTAACCTTAGAACTGAAGAATACACTAGGAATGGAGTTAGACATGAATTTAATGGGATTTACTTAGAGGAGATGATTTGTTCCACAGCAGTGGAGGCCAGGAAAGATGGAAGTTAGTGCTTTGCAAAATCAGGGGTTTCTGGGTGATGGTTTATAAAGGTTAGGACAAGAAGGGTGTAAGAACAGGGTTTAGGCAAGCCCTTGTGACACAGGGTGTGGAGATTTGTTATCAACAGTGATCAATGGAGAGCAGTTTCAGTGCTTTGTTTACAGTATATTTTTCCTCTCCCAGGGAGGTCTGATGAATTTTAGCACCTGTCCTGGTCAAATAGGAGTCTATGTGAAATCACTATGGAGGGGAGGGGTCCAGGCCCTGGGTCCCCACAGCCTGACAGCCCCACCTGCACCAGCCATGCTGGCTGCCCATCCAACTTGCTGGGAAAATGCTCACTGTGCAGGTGCCACACCGGGGCCTCCACCATGAACCACAGCTCCTCTAGATCTGCAGGAGTGGATGCCATGGAGAAGACATGGGATTTGGAGATGAAGAATGTCAGGTTTGATGAGGGAACATAGAGGGTGCAAAGGCAGACTGGTACAAAGTGCTCAGACAGCAGCATGAGGAAAAAGAGAGAAACCAGAAGACAGTACACAACAGGAAGGAGAGACATGAAACAATTTGAAGAGAGAGGTGAGAAGACAGAACAAATGGCATGAGCAGGCCTAGGGCCCAACCCTTCTACACACATCTGGCACACTCATCTTCACTGTCTAGAAATGCAGGGGCTGAGCCCAGAGCTCCACATTCCACACAGGCACAGGGAGGTTACCAGTTCTCTGAGTTGGTGGGCATTTATAATTCATGAATGACTATGGTGAATTGTGGAAATTAATGACATATAACTGCAGGAATATTTGAATATTTAACTAAACTAGACTATGCTAGCTACTTAAAATGTATGAATCCTATGGAGTGAAATGACCAAGAGTCAAGGACAGATGGGAAGTATGTCTGTGGAGGAAACAAGACGCAAGCTACACATTATCCCTTAGGGTACTGATGTTTCTTCTAAAATATATATCTATACAAGCATAGAAGGATGTGAAACTAGGGTCTGATAAGGAGAAGGAAAGAAAGAAATTGCTCTCTAATTACATGGTTCCCAAGATGTGGCCCCTCCTAAATGCTGGTAAGAAACCTTCTTTAGCCAAGGACAAAGGTCAAGAAGGTAAACAATGTCCCAGATGGAGGAAGAATTCAACCATAATGTAAAAGCAGCATTGATCATATCTTAGTCTTAAACACTAACCTTAGGGAAACATCAGATTTTAGGTCCCTTTAATGAATGTAATAGGGACCCAACATCCTCATGCTATATGGAATGTGTTGTTCTAAAATCACATATTAACACCCTGCTGCCCCCACTCTCCTATTCCTCAAGGAAGCACTAAACCTCCAGATCAGCCACCACCAGAGAACCTCTCCTGTCCATAAGTCCCAATACACCTATGTCTGCTTCTGTACCTGGTGTAAAAACTCTCTTAGCAGCAGCCCCCCAGAGCTCTGCACAAATTTGGTCTGGGCACTAACAGCTCCATTGGACTATTACCACAATTATACAATAGGAATTTAATCATATTCAATGAGAAATGAACAAATATTCAGTAACATAAAATAAATACAGGAGCAACACATGGATTGTAAAGGATAATCAAAAGGAGCTGGTCAAAAACTTTGTGGAAAGAGCATTCCAGAGAAGGGATTCTGACCCCAGGATAGGGATAACAGCAGATCAGACAGCTTGGGTGGATAAGTGGGAAGACCAGTGGACACCTGGAATGTGTCTGTCTGTTTTCTGAGGTTTTTGTAGGTTTCCTCTGCAGAGAGGCCTGGGAGGGGCTGAATGCCCCATGCAGTTTCTGGAGAGCAGAGGTCCGTGATTGCACTCAAAGGGGCTGGAGAGGTGTCTGGGTGTGTCCTATACTCAGGGACCTGGAGGAAACAGGAAGACTGGATAGTGTGATCCAGGTGCCAAAGCAACTTATGTTCCCTCACCTCATCCCTATCATGCCAGGGAAGGCAGCAAAGTCCAGGTTGGGTGTGCCCATGATGTGCAGGGTTTGAAGGCAGGTGTAAATGTACAGGGGTGGATGGCTGTGAAGGAGTCTAGAGGGTAGGGGATCTTGATCTTGGCCCTAGGAATCATTGCAGCCCAGCCCATGCCAGATCTGGGTTTCCTCTGGGTTGTTACCAATATGGATGTGCTGGATTGCAGCCATCCTACCTGCTCTGGAATGGCAGGAGCTAGGGCAGGTGGTGTCCATGCAGGTATCCTCCTGTGGCAGGAGGGCTGCAGGTGTTCACAGGGAGAAGCCATGATCTGGGTGGTGGCCAAAAGAAGAAGGAAGGGAGCCAAGGGGACTCAAAGTGCCTGGCAAAAGCCTACAGCACCTGGTATTCCCAGATGGTCTCCCATCCAAATAGTAACCAGTCTTGAACCTGATTGTAGCTTCCAGGATCAGGCAAGAACCAGTGTGTTTAGGCAGTACAACCTTCCAAGGACCACAAGCACAAGACAGCACTGCCCTGCCCAGTTCACTCCCTAGAGAGACCCCACTAACCCTAACATCACCCAGCCACCCTGTGCAACACTGTTAAAACCCTATCTGCCCACACATGCCCAGAATAGGCTTTCTCCAAAGTTCACTGAGGAAAGAGTGAATAGACCTCTTGGTTGAGGACATTGAGTTTGCACTGAAAAACATTCCAGAAAAGAAAACTGCATTCCCAGATGGTTTCACTGGTGAATTCTACCCAATATTTAATTAACATCGATGTACTATCAATTCTATGCAATCTCTTCTGGAAAATAAATGAGGAACAACCTCCCAACTCATTTTATTTTGCCAGTTGCACTCTGATACCACAACCAGATAAAGACATTATAAGAAAAAAATGTTTTTAAGAATGTCTTGTGTGCTGACCCTTGTACTTAAATAGCCATTCTTTTTACATGAAATCATGGGAATGGTGTTTCTTCCATTTTACCCTTCTAGTTTGTCTCTTTGCTGATATAATCTTGGGAACAATTTCAATCTGTATCTGTCAACAGCCTGGATTTCGATTCCATTGAGGCCACTCTGATCTTCAAGGATGTGCATATATTCCTGTGGAATCATTGCATGGCAAGCTATTTCCAGAGATGGGTGTATATAGTGGATTGGATTGTACTGGCAACTCTTAATATTGTAAGAGACGCCCCAAATGTTATTCCTCCTTTTACCAGAAAAATCAATTTTTTATTTATATACTAGGAAACATATTTGGAAAAAGAAATGCAAAAATACCTTTGCAGAGAATCAGAAACACAAAAGATGAGGATAAAACTTAACAAATACATGCAAAATACATGGAAAACTAAAACATTGCTTTGGGTAATAAAGAGTGTAAAAATCAATGAATGTGAGGTTTACTTGCCCAAGCCCATGGTGCATCTGCAAAATCTTATATTGCAGTCTGGTCTCCTTATTCCAAGTTCTGTTTGCCCTCAGGGGGCTTAGGTGAAAAAGGGTCCAGAGTAAGAATAGGACGTGCTTTCAGGAAGAGGAGGGTGCAAATCAGTCACACATATGACTATTTTATTCAAAGCCTAGCCCTTTCATTCTAATCATCTCATATATGGTATGTACTCTTATAGGTTGCTGGTCCTGGTGCAGACTGTCCATGAATATCATGTACTTTGTTTAGTTTCAAAAAGTGATTTTGATGACTGTGCTGGTTTGGATGTATTATGTCCCCCAAAACACCATGTTCTTTGATGCAATCTTGTATTAGGGTTGATTTGGTTGGAAGGTAATAATTGAGTGTTTCCATGGAAATGTGACTCAACTGTGTGCCAGATATCTGATTGGATCATTTCCATGGAGGTATTTACCCCTCCCATTCAGGGTGGGTCTTAATTAAATCACAGGAGCAATATAAAAGAGCTGACAAACAGAAGGAACTCAGTGCATCTGCAGCCAAGTGATATATTTTGAAGATGTATCTTAAAGAACATACAGGACCCAAGAGTGGAGCTGGAACACAACTTGGAATCAGCAGATGCCAGCCCCAAGCCTTTCCAGCTAACAAGGTTTTCCTGATGCCATTGGCCTTCTTTTGGTGAATGTATACTTGTGTTGATTGCTTCATTTGGACATTTTCATGGCCTTTAGACTGTAACTTTGTAACCATATAATCCCCTTTTATAAAAATCAGTCCAGTCCATTTCTGGTATTTTTCATAATGGAAGCATAAGCAAAATGGAACAATGATATTCTTGACTCTACAGTACTTGGTATTAACCCACTGGGCCTGCCTGGGTTGTCACTTTACAATTATTTACCAATACAAACACCAAGCCTTCTGGCATGAAGGGTCTGGTGTCTGTTTTCACAGGCACTGGTGGAGAACCATTGCTGTCATTAGCTTTTTTTTTTTTTTAATTCTATTTTGTTGAGATTACTCACATAGCATACAATCATCCAAAGTGCACAATCAGTTGCCCATGGTACCATCATACAGCTGTGCATCCATTATTCCAGAAAAGAAATAAAAACAAAAAAGAAAACTCAAATCCTCCCATACCTCTAACCACTCCCTACCCCACCCCTGCTTTAGAGATCCTACCATTTTTAAGTTACCTTTTTTTTATTTGGCACTCATCCTGTTACTGCAATCCTTTAATTGTTTTCTGGAGCTTTGAGAAAGATAGCCAGTTCTTGTTAGTTGGTCAAAGATTCTGTGGTGGTGGAGCTCTGGGGTATCTCACTCTGCCATCTTGATCTATGATAGCTTGTTATCTGTTTGTACTCATCATGTTTATGATTACTTGTTCAGTGACTGCCTCTCCAGCTGGACTGTAAACTCCATGAAGGCAGGAACTGAGTCTCTCTCTGACCCAGCACTAGCACTGTGCCTGACCTATATAGATGTTCAATAGATATTAACATATAAATAAACCTATGCATCAATGGATTATATGAGTATTTTTAAATTGTTATATTTTATTTTTTATTTTGAAATAAATTCAAAGTTATATGAACAGTTGCAAAAACAATACTAACCCCATACACAGAATTCCATCTTACCGTGACCTCCCTCCCCCGATAGCTCAATCCACGAACTTTAACCTGCTGCCACTTCACTATTTCTTTCCCTCCCTCCCTCCCTCCATATCTGCCATCCATCATCTATTGCTGTGTCTTCTGAACATATGAGAGCTAGCTGCACACATCCTTGAACATACACTAATTCACGTATACCCTTCCCATGAACAAGAATATTCTATTATGCAATCCCATTAAGCACAGCTAAGAAGAGATTCAACAATGATACAAAGGTTATATTCTATATTTCCTTTACCTTATGTCTCAACTGTGTGCCTTTGAGCCACCTGTCCTCTATCCTCCAAACCCATCCAAGTTCATCCTTGGCCTTAAATCATCATCTATTTAGAAACATATACAGCCTAAATATTCCCATTCTGTCCCCTCCCTAGCCTTCCATTAATGGGATTAATCACATTCAGTATGCTGTAATGCTCTTTCCCACCATCCATTACTAGAAATTTTCCTTCACCTCAAACAGCAACTCTACACTCATTTCTTAACTCCCCATTGCCCTTCCTCCATTTCTCTTAACCCAAACTCTACTTTTCATCTCTATGGCTATATTCTCTGATAATTTCTTTGTGTTTGCTGTGAGGGTTAAAATTAACCTCTTAAATCCATATCAACTTGCTTTTCTTTGATACCACCTTCACTTCAATAGGACACATAAACTATGTTCCTATACTCCTCCATTCCCCCCACCTTTATATAATTGTCTAAAATTATATATTTTACATTAAGTTCAAAACCACTGATTTGTCATTAGAGTTTGTGCAATTTATATCATGTAGGAGGAAAATAGTGGAGTTACAGTTCAAAAATTATTGACTTCTATTTGTATTCCATTGTGGTTGGAGAATGTACTTTGAGTATATTCAGTTTTTTTTTTTTTTTTTTTTTTTTTTTTTTTTTTTTTTTTATTTGTTGTGGCTTGTTTTATGTCCCAGCTTATGGTCCCTTCTGGAGAAAGATCTGTGATCACTAGAGAAAAATGAGTGTTATGGTGCTTTGGGATGTAAGGTATTATATATGTCAGTTAAAATTCTTTATATCTCTTTCTCCTTTCTTCATTTCTCTGTTGGTAGGGCTCCCTTTAGAATCTGAAGTAGGGAGGTCTTTTATTGGCAAAGTCTCTCAGTATTTGTTTGTCTATGAAAAATTTAAGCTCTCCCTTGAATTTGAAGGAGAGTTTTTCTGGATAAAGTATTCTTGATTGGAAATTTTTCTCTCTCAGTATTCTAAATATTCCATACCACTGCCTTCTCACCTCCATGGTGGCCACTGAGTAGTCACAACTTAGTCTTACATTGTTTCTTTTGTATGTGGTGAATTGCTTTTCTCTTGCTGCTTTCAGAACTTGCTCCTTCTCTTCAGTATTTGACAGTCTGATCAGAATATGTCTTAGAGTGGGTTTATCTGGATTTATTCTATTTGGAGTTTGCTGGGCATTTATGTTTTGTGTATTTGTATTGTGTAGAAGGTTTGGGAAGTTTTCCCCAAGAATTTCTTTGAATACTCTTTCTAGACCTTTACCCTTCTCTTCCCCTTCTGGGACACCAATGAGTCTTAAGTTTGGATGTTTTATTTTATCTATTATATCCTTGAGTTCCATTATGATTTTTTTCAATTTTTTTTCTCCATTCTTTCTTTTGTTCTTTTATTTTCTGTTCTGTGGGCTTCTAGGACACTGAGATGTTCAGCTTCCTCTAGTTTTGTATTGTGAATATCCAGAGTCTTTTTAAGTTGGCCAACAGTTTCTTTTATTTCCATAAGATCTTCTATTTTTTTTATTTACTCTTGCAATGTCTTCTTTATGCTCTCCTAGGGTCTTCTTTATATTGCTTATATCCTGGGCCATGGTCTTCTTGATGTCCCTTAAATCTTTGCCATGTTTTCATTCCTCAATTGTAGTTCTTTGATTAATTGTGTGACGTATTTTGTGTCTTCTGATAACTTGATTTGTGTGTATGGATTTGGGTTCTCCATATTGTCTGGTTTTATCATATGCATTGAGATTTTCTGTTGTTTTTGGCCTCTTGGCATTTGCTCTGCTCAACAGGGTTCTTTCAAGTTGTAAAAGAAAATTCCTATCTATTTTTTCAGAAACACAGTTTGGTGACATACACTTTCTCAAACAAGCAGATGGCATCTGTGCATCACCTATACCCCTCAAGTCAATTCTCCAGCTTGTTACCACAGTGTGTGGGGAAATGATTCTTGTGGGGTCCAGCCAGAGAACTCAGCCTGGGTGTATTGCTGGAGCCATCCACCCTGAATGTGGGGCACATGTATGGGTGGCCAGGGAGGAAGGACAGACTCAATATACAAATCCCCCAGGTTCCCAGAGATTCAAGGCCACTGCAAGAGTCCAAGCCTTAATTTCATTTCAGCCACAGATCCTCTGTCTTGCTGTCCCACATACCAACAGACTTGGCATAGTGTCCCTGGGTTCTCTGAGTGGGTCTGCCTGCCCAGCCACGATCCTCCAGGACCTCTGCTGAGGGTATGCTGTGCTACATCACCACTGTGTGCCATCCCTCAAGGGAAGCCCCAGGCTGCCGGGCCATGCTGGAGAACTTTCAGCTTGATGCAAAAATGGCCAAATAGGGTGTCTCCACACCCCCTCCTCACACAGTTCCTCCTTCCCAGCTCTGGGACAACTGGCGGGGCTCTGGGCTGTGGGCATGACCCTGGGAAGGAGTTTATCCAGTGCTCCAGGGAGCCAGCTGTGAGCCACGGGGTTTCTTTCTGCTTCCAGGTCTCCCCTCCTTTCCCCTCATCCCAAGGGTATCTGCAGTGAGCTATCTTCCAGGCCAGACATCAAGAGGTCAGCCCAGCCCCCTCTTGCTGTGTTTTACTTCATGGTTCCCACAATCACAGCTGCAGCCGTTCCTGGGTTTTTCCCTTTTATTTTCTAAAAGAGCCCATTGGTCTCCAAACACCAAACCCTGGCTTCCCCAGGTCACTGCACAGCTGCAGGTCTTCCAGCCAGCTTACTCACTTGTTTCAGAATGCGGACTCCCAGTTTCACCAAGTATACAGCCTCTGGGAACTAGCAGACCTCATCCAGCTGGTGCATCACTGTAACCGGTATTCTGGGTCACTGGTCCTTATCTAGTGTTTTTCATGGAGGTGTTCCTCTGCCCTGTCTCACCTAGCCACCATCTTAGTTTCTGTCCTGCTATTAGCTTTTTTATTTAACTAACAACTTCTCAATTTTAATTTGCTTTGATGTTTAAAACAAGGCTGAGACATTTGGCTCCTCCATACACTAGCATAAGTGCTGAAGGGGATCTCAGCAAATTCAGGCAGTGCAGCACTTAATACGACACTGGAGAATGTTTTTAAACAAAAGAATCAAATAAAAGGAAACTTTTTACAAAGGAATTACTTAGGTGAGTGTTCTAGTTTACTAATGCTGCTGTAATGCAAAACCCCAGAAATGGATTGGCTTTTATAAAAGGGGATTTATTTGGTTACTCAGTTACAGTCTAAAGGCCATAAAGTATGAAAGGTAACACATCAACATTTGTTCTACCACAGGTAAATACATTTTTATATTTCTACATTTAGCAACAGTCATTGGCCACTCCAGTTTTTGCCAAGTTACACAGTCCATCTCCATCATCCAACATTACATCTGTTGTCATACACTCCCTTATCCCATCCCCTTCAGCTTCACTCACAGATATTTTTGTTCAGTGTACTTAAAAAAATATGCTACCTTCACACAGTATTATGATATCTATTTTTGGATCTATACAATCAATCCTGCTGAATATTCTGTAGTCCTCCAACATCAAATGCCCAATCACTACCCTCTTTCTATTTTCTGGTAGCCTGTGTTATCAGCTTTTAACTCTCAAAATTTTCTCCTTAATGTTAGTTCACATTAGTGACACCATACAGTGTCCTTTTGTTTCTGGCTAACTTCACTCAACATAATGTCCTCAAGGTTCATCCACCTTATTATACGTTTCATGTCTTTGTTCTTACAGCTGCATAATAGTCAATCATGTGCATATACCACAGTGTGTTTATCCACTCATCTGCTGATGGACATTTGGGCTGTTTCCATCTCTTGGCAATCATGAATAATGCCACAATAAACACCAGTTTACAAATGTCCATTTGTGCTTAACTTTCAGTTCCTTTCAGTATATACGTAGCAATGGAATAGCTGGGTCATATGGCAGATCTATACTTAGCATCCTGAAGAAACCCCAAACTGTCTTCCAGAGTGGTTGAACCATTCTACATTCCCACCAGCAATGAATAAGTGTGCCTCTTTCTACACATCCTTTCCAGCACTTGTAATTTTCTGTTGTTTGGGTAATGGCCACTCTGGTAGGTATGAGATGATATCTCATTGTGGTTTTGATTTGCATTTCCCTAATAGCCAGTGAAGTTGAGCATTTTTTCATATGTTTTTGAGCCATTTGTATTTTCCCTTTGGAAAAGTGTCTGTCCATGTCTTTTGATCATTTTTAAATTGGGTTGTTAGCCTTTCTGTTGTTGAGTTCTAGGACTGCTTTATATATTCTGGATATTAAACCCTTATCTGATATATGGTTTCCAAATATTGTCTACTATTGTGTAGGCTGCCTTTTTACTTTTCTAACAAAGTCCTTTGATGTACAAAAGTGTTTGATTTTGAGGAGATCCCATTTGTCTATTTGCTCTTTTGTTGCTTGCCCTGTAGGTGTAAGGTCTAGGTAACCACTTTCTTACACAAGATCTTTAAGATATTGCCCTACATCTTCTTGTAAGAGTCTTATGGTCTTAGCACTTATGTTTAGGTCTTTGATCCAATTGAAGTTAATTTTCATATATTTTGCATTCTTTTGGAAATGGATATCCAGTTCTCCAAATGCCATTTATTGAAGAGACTGCTCTGTCCCATTTTCTTTGTCTTGAATACCTTATCAAAGATCAATTGTCTGTAGATGTGAGGGTCTATTTCTGAACACTCAATTTGAGTCTATTGGTTGGTATCTCTGTCCTTATGCCAGTATCATGCTGTTTTGAGGACTGTAGCTTTGTAATATGCTTGAAAGTCAGGTAGTGTGACACCTCCCACTTCATTCCTCTTTCTCAAGAAATTTTTGACTATTCAGGGCACCTTGTCCTTCCAAATAAATTTGGTTATTAGTTTTTCTATTTCTGCAAGGTAAGTTCTTGAGATTTTAATTGATATTGCATTGAATCTATAAATCAGTTTAGGTAGAGTTGACATCTGAATTATATTTAGTCTTCCAATCCATGAACATGGTATTTTCTTCCATTTCTTTAGGTCCTGTTCAATTTCTTTTAGCAGTTTCTTGTAGTTTTCATTAAACAGGTCTTTTGTGTCCTTGGGTAAGTTTATTCTTAAACACTTGATTCTCCACCAGGCTGACTGCCCCAGTGTCTGGTCTCAGTCTCTCTATGGTTGGTGTTTTTTTTTCAGGAGCCTGAGCTTTTCAATCAGAGCTGAAACTACAGTTCTCCATTCTGGTTCCCAGCATCAAAGGCCCTCCTCCCTTGGGACTGTGCCTGGCCAGGAGGGGTTCAGGCATCCTGGCCACAAGAACTCACAGATTTTGCTGATCTCAGTTGCTCTGAACATCTGTGAGTGTTGTATGAAGTATGCCCAAGCTCAAATTCCTCTGTGGTGTCTGTTCCAGGTAGTTCCTGGCTTTCTACCAACTGTCCCAGGGGAATAACTAAAACACACCTCATCACTCTGCCATCTTGCCCCTCCTGTACTTGCATATCTTTACTGAGAAATGGAAGTTTCTGTGATGTGATGTGATGAATGCATTTGGTGTATGGAAAGATCATGTTTTTCTGGGGTCCATGGTGTGGAATGTCACAGTTTGGATACATTATGTCCCCTGAGAAGCCATGTTTAATTAATCTTCTTGGGGCTGATCTATTAATGTTGACTAAGTGGGAAAATATGGATTTGGTTGTTTCCATGGAGGTGTGACCCACTCTATTCTAGGTAATAACTCTGATTAGATTATTTTCATGAATATGTGGTCCCACCTATATAGCACCAGTCTTGATTAGTTTCCTGGAGCCATATAAGAGCTCAGAGAGAAGGAGCTCTGTGCTACAGTTCAGAGAGACATTTTAGAGACAGCTGCTGACAGCAGATTTTGCTGATGCTTAGAGGATAGCAGACCAGAATTTGTGCCAAGAATCTAAGACCAGGGACATTTTGGAGAACCCTACTTTAAGTGGAAAATGGGATCAAGCACATGCCAACCACATGTCTTCTGAGCAAAGAGAGGTTTTATGGATGCCAGCAGCCTTTCTTCAGGGAAGGTACACCCTTGTGAATACATTTGCATGGACACTGTTATGGCCTTAGAACTGGTAATCTACAGTCAAATAAACCCCCTTTATAAAAACCAATCCACTTCTGGTATTTTGCATAACAGCATCATTAACAAACTGGAATAGACTTTGTTACCAGAGAAGAGGGGTTTTGCTGACTTTGCAAATACCAAACATTTTGGAATGGCTTTTACATAGATAAGGGGAACATTCTTGAAGAATTGTGAGGCATTTGATAGAAAAGGCCTAGATGGCTTCAAAGAAACTGATGGTAGGAATACAGACTCTGAAGATAACTCTGATGAGACTTTGAACAGAAATGTTGAATATGATGTTGCATTCTGTCAGAAAGGTGATACTTGTTTCAAAAGTGGCAGACAATTTGACAAGATTGAGGTCTGGTGTCAGAAAGAAAGCAGAATTTAAAAGTGGCAACCTGGGATACATAGCACAAGAGATCTTAAACTACTTTTGTAAATGTAACCTGGTTTCCTCTTGCAGCTTATAGTAAAATGCAGGAGAGCATTACAGTGAAAAAATGAACTTTTTGGTACATAGAAAGCAGAAACTGATAGCTTGGAATATTCTGGCTTCAAAAAGTTAGATCACAGAAGCTGCAGCCCTACATAAGGATTTAACCAAACATGGGACCCAACCACCATTTCAGTACAATCCAGGATTGGAGATGTTGCTATCCAGATAAGCATTTGGAAAATCCTAGTGTGTAATTGTTTTTTACCCTTGAATGCTTCATGCCCAGTGTACACTTTTTTCGTGAGAACTCTGTTACTGGAATCACTGCCAGTCTGCCCTGGAGAGAATATAGTTGGGAAAAATTGAAGGAAAATATTCTTTAAGGAAAATCATGGAAGTTGAGGTCTGGAGTCAAGAAATCTCATGCAAGGTGGTGAGGAGGGTAACCAATTCATATGGAAAGGGTAAGTGTGACCAAGAATTAGTGTGTAGGTTTTCTACCTCAGTGCTCAGGAAATGTACTGCTACCTAAGGTCTCAGAGAAGGGGGAGCATATTCCACAGGGATTTGGGAGAAACTTGCCACCACCCCACTATTTGGAAAGGGCAGATTCCTTGTTGCACCCTGATGTTTTTGGAAAGTGAGGCCATGTATAAGGTGGTCTTTCCAGTGCATGGGTATGTTTGAGCACTCTTCCTTGTGTTTGGAGAAATAAGACTTCTGCATAAGTCTTTGGAATAGGTTGGACTCCTGTTCTCTCAAGCCCCAAGGACACATCATTACTTAAATGATTCTCAGGCTTTGCAATCTAATGAAGATTTCCCTGAGGGTTTTAGAAACTGTTTTGGTCTTGTGGACCCTGTTTTCCTTTCAATTTCTCCATATGGCAATAGGAACCTTTATGCTATGGGTGTTCCTCCTTTTTATATTGGCAGCAGATAACTTCTTCTAAGTTTCACAGGTCCATAGCTAAAGGGGAATTTTGCTTTAGGACATGACATCCGTGACTGATTTTGATGAGATCTTGTACATACCTATTGTTACTGAAAGGATTTAAGTTTCTGTGATGTGATGGGATGAATGTACTTTGTGTATGGAAAGTTCATGCTTTTCTTGGTTCCAGGGTGTGGAATGTGCCAGTGTGGATATATTATGTTCCCCAGAGAAGCTATGTTTAATGCAATTTTGTGGGGGGTGATGTATTAGTGTTGATTCAGTGGGAAAGTTTGGATTTGGTTGTTTCCATGGAAATGTGACTCACCAAAATCTAGGTGATAACCCTGTTTAGGTTATTTCCATGGAGGTGTGTCCCAACCCATATAGCACAGGTCTTGAATAGCTTACTGGAGCTCTATAAGAGCTAAGAAAGAAGGATATCAGTACTATAGCTGAGAGAGACATTTTCAAGACAGCCACTGAAAACAGATTTTTCTGATGCTTCAGAGATGTTAGCCCAGAGTTTGCCATGAGAAGCTAAGCCAAGAGACATTTTGGAGAATGCCATTTTGAAATGCAACCTGGGAGTGAGCAGGTGCCATCCACATGCCTTCAGAGGTAAAAGAGTTTTCCCAATGGTAGCAGCCTTTTTTTCAGTGAAGGTACCCCCTTGTTGATGTCTTTGCTTGGATACATTTTTAACTTTTGAACTAGAAATTTGTCACCAAATTAACCTCATTTATAAAAGCCAATCCATTTCTGGTATTTGGCATAATGGCAGCATTAGCAAACAGGAGAAAAGAATTTGATTGCTTTTCTTTCCCAATTTAATTTGAATTCTGGTGACTATTGGGGAGAATTTTTGCCCAGATGATCAGACCTCCCTTTTATCATAAATTAAAATTTCGGCAGAAGATCATCATACAATCTGACTTAGGTGTTTTTGGCAGACATTCTGAGCATAAGTTAGGAGGTTGTAACTTGATATTTCTCCCTATTTACAATGTATCCCTAGTAGTCTAAATGAATCTTGCCAGATATTAACATTCAACATTTTAGTTTTTCTGCATTTAGACCAATAGGGGAGAGAGACCATAGATAGGTTGTTAGATGGAGGTATACATTGATAGATTGTTTTCATACTGGCAAATTGGTGAGTTGCCTAAAGGAGTAATAGGATAGTAATTAAGTGGAAGATGGGAAACTAACTTTGGTTGTTGTTCATTTAAGGAATTTCTGAGGAATTTTCATTTAAACTAAAATTGAAAAGAGATGAGTGTAGTATGAGAAGGTACGCTTGTGGGTTGAAGTGGAAATGTAAGGTGAAAATAGTTCTCAGTAGAGATAATAGCAAGCAATGTTTAATTAGGCTTGGTGATTTCAAGAAGACATGTGAAAGATGAATCACTGAATGCCTGTTGGAGAATTTAACAAAGATTAGCGACAGAGGAAGGAGTAATATTTATATTTTGGCCATTAAGAAAATTATATCTTGTGATATATTTCATTTTAGGTGCACACAATTAAGCAAGTAGCCTTGATACCTCTGAAATGGAATCCAGAAAATTGTTTTCTGACTTTCAGGTTAGAAATATCAATGGAAGAAATTAACAAAATTGAATAAATGTGAGAACAAACCAGTAGAGCACATCAAATGAACAGAGAAGGGGGTTAGGATTTAGTTTCAAGATGGGATTTAGTGTTCTTTGAGGAGTTCTTTGCAGCAGACGTGCGGAATCATCTACAGTAGTTAAAATACAATCAGGAGATGTGATATCAGAAAAATAAAGGAAAAAGGAAGTTCTAAAAAGGATATTCTGGTCCAGTTATTTTGTTCCAAGTAAGTATTTATTTATGGGTAGATCATTAGTGATTAGTGAGGACACCAGCCTTGATTTTTGTGTGTCAAAGAGTGAGGGGAATGTGAGGCCATGATAGGTGCACTTCCAGTTTGTCAAGGGAAGATCTGTAGAGTTAGAACTTGAGAAAAAATGCATACACAGTAGATTTGCCTTGTTTTTATTTTTTTCAAAATGGAAGAGTCCAAAATGAGCTTAAATGAGATTGTGAAGAGAGAAAGAGTTTTTTGATAAAGGCAATTTAATTTATAATCAACAATATAGTGCACAACAGAACATGAGATTGAGATCATTTGGAGATATTGGACTTGGCCAGAGGTACCATGACTTTTCTATTTAATAGGAGAGATGGTGTAACTAATAATGTGCATGCATTCAGGGATATTTGAAAATATTATGGTATTATAGTGTAAGTTGGCAAATTACATTTTTCATCAGCTTAGGAGGAGGTAATTTCATCTGTTAAAAATGAAAATAAATGGTAGAGTACATGAAATTCAAAAGGTATGTAGAAGGTTTGGAGTAGTTATGGAGTATGCAGGAATGATCTAATTAGCAAGACATAGTACAGTTTCCAGGTATATTGGAAAACCTCTCAAACTTGTGAATCTGTGCTTATTCTTGGATCAATATCTTACTCATGTGTTGTGTAAGATGTATTCATGGATAATTACAGGTATTTGAAGTCATTGAATTTTGAGGTTTTGGTTGGTAAATGTTGTAAGCAGTCAGAGGGACACAATGTTTGCCTTGGTAGCATCTGTTGAAATTACAAACTCTGGAGTAAACTTAGCAGTAAAAATGAGAGCTAGCAAATGACATTTATTGAGAGGAGCCAGTGCAGTATACATTTCCATGTAGTATAAGAATCTGGGTATAGGGAGTATTTTTGTGGAGAAACTAGGAAAGCAGATTGTAGCCCCAGAGTGGGAACACTAAAGTTTGATGTGAGAGGGACATTTCATGTAAAAACTTGTGAGTGATGTGTAAAACTCCAGGAATTTATGCTTGGGGAAAAGCAGAGAAAAATTCTAATTCTAGCTGTGTAATTTTCTACCATGTAATTTTGTCATAATATTAAAATTTTCTGAAATTTCTGAATCTGTGATCATGCCATTTGTTAACTTTGTAAATAAACTCTAAATAGAATTGTTATGAAGATTAAATAAAGAAATACAGTTAAACATCAATAGCATCACACATAATACATATTTTTTTCTCTTTTTTTTTCTGGGCCTTGGATACAAATTGGTAAATTAAGGCTACCATTGTTTATGACAAATTATCACCATTTGTCCATGAAATACATTCATAACAGTGTTTCAGGGAAAAATTTACTGGTTTTAAAGTTTAATGCTTTCACACACACACACAAACACATACACATGCAAACACACATACCACATATAAAGAGATAAAGACAAATGCAGAGATGTTTCCACAAATGAAGATTAATATGGGGCAGTACTACATCAACCATTTTCTGAAATTATAAGATGGAGCAACTAGATATCCTGACAAACCCATTCATTCTATATTTCCTGAGCCTCCTCACTTCTGAGAACTGTGGGCGATGACACAAATATGATCATGTGTTCCTCTTACTTCCTTATAAAGGGGATTTGAAGAATTGATTTGCTATATGGACATCACTGATACCTCCAAAGATAGTATTTGAATTTATTAACCTCATCATGAAATCATTTAGAAGTTGAATGATATTTGTTTTTTTTTTTAAAATTTTTACAAAGATTTATTCACATACCATACAATAATACAAACTATGTAATCAATTGGTCACACTACCATAATACAGTTGTTTATTCATCACCCTGATCAATTTTTTTTAACATTTTCCTTGTACCAGAAAAAGTGAAAGCAAGAATAAATAAAACAAGAGTAAAAGCAGAACACCCAAATTTTCTCTCCCATTCTTCCTTTATTTTTTTTTCCCCCATTTTCCTACTCATCCATCCATACACTGGACAGAGGGGAGAGTGATCTACAAGGCTTTCCCAATCACATTGTCACCCCTCATAAGCTACATTGTTATACAAACAGCTTCAGGATTCAAGAATTTCAGGTTGTAATTTGATAGTTTCAGGTATTTACTGCTAGCTATTTGAATTCATTAAAACAAAAAGGGTTATCTACATTGTACATAAGAGTCCCCACCAGAGTGACCTCAGCTTCTTTTGGTATCTCTGAGTAACTGAAACTTATTTCATTTCATTTCACATCCCCTTTTGGTCAAGAAGATGTTCTCCAACCCACAATGCTGGGTATAGTTTCCTCCCCAGGAGTCAATTTCCATGTTGCCAGGGAGATGTATACCCCTGGATGTCAGATCCCACATAAGGGGGAGGGCAGTGATTTCACCTGCCAAGTTGGCTTAGCTAGAGAGAGAGCCACATCTGAGCAACAAAGAGGAATTCAGGAGACCCTTAGGAACAGTTATAAGCAGGTCTAGCCTCTCCTTTTCAGTCACAGTCTTCCCAAGGGCAAGTCATGTGATAGAGGTCTTGGCACATCAAACTGTCAGTCCCCAATGTCTATGAGCACATCAGCAATCTTCAAGGTGGGGAAGCCCAACACCCCTGCATTCTCCCCCAGCTCCTCAGGGGGTTCTGTATATTTTTTTCATTGTTTTTTTAAAAATTAACTATTAACTATATCAAAAATTTGTAAAAACATAGAATAAAAAACATTTAAAACAAACCAAAACAAGGGAATAAGAAAAAAACAACTAACCTAATATAACTACTTTACTTCCAACATGTTAATATTCTACACCAAGAAAATATACAGACTATAAGCCAGTAAAGGAATAAGAAAGACAGATAACCTAAGATAGCAACATTTCCATAAACTTGTTCCTACCATACCCACAGAAATTGACAAACATTTGTCATTCCTGGGCATTGCCAGAATGGTAAATTTACCCAAAATAACTTATCTGTTCTTATTAGGTTATCATTACCCATTTACTAATTGCTCTCTATCATTAGGTCCCCTACATTCTACATGTTAAACCATTTGTTTTATATTTCTCTATGTTCACATTAGTGGTAGAATATAATATTTGTCTTTCTGTCCCTGGCTTATTTCACTGAGCATTATGTCTTCAAGGTTCATCCATATTGTCATATGATTCATGACATTGTTCTTTCTTACTGCCATGGGGTATTCCATCATGTGTATATACCATATTTTATTTACCCACTCATCTATTGAAGGACATTTGGGTTGTTTTCATCTCTTGGCAATTGTGAATAATGCTGCTATGAACATTGGCATGCAGATATCTGTTCATGTCACTGCTTTCAGATCTTGCAGGTATATACTGAGAAGTGCAATTGCTGGATTGAAGGGTAACTCTACATCAAGTTTTCTGAGGAACTGCCAGATTGTTTTCCAGAGTAGCTGAACCATTATACAGTCCCACAAACAATGAATAAGAATTCCAATTTCTCCACATCCTCTCCAGCATTTGTAGCTACCTGTTTGTTTAATGGAAGACCTTCTAATTGTTTGTGAGGTGGTATCTCATTGTGGTCTTAACTTGCATCTTTCTGACAGCTAGTGAACCTGAACATTTTTTCATGTGTTTCTTTTTATCCACCCTGTCACTTTCAAATTCTTTGTGTTCCCATGTCTAAGGTGAGTCTCTTGTATGCAACATATTGATGGTTCATATTTTTGATCAGTTTTGCCATTCTTTATCTTTTAATTGGGGAGTTTAATCCATTTACATTCAACATTATTACTGTGAAGGCACTTCTTGAATCAGCCATCCTCTCCTTTGGCTTATGTTGTCAGATAATTTTTCCCTCTCACACTTAATGTACCCATAATGAATCTTTTTATACTGAAGCTTTCTCCATTATCTCTCTCTCTCCTTTCTTTGTTTCTCTGTCAGTAATATATCAAGTAGCGCAGGTCTCTTGTTAGCAAATTCCCTCAGGATTTTTTTGTTTGTCAAAAGTTTAAGCTCTCCCTCAAATTTGAAAGAGAGCTTTTCTGGGTAAAGAATTTTTGGTTGGCAATTTTTCTCTCTCAGAATTTTAAATATGTCATGCCACTGCCTTCTCACCTCCATGGTGCTCACTGAGTGATCACTACTTAGTCTT
The DNA here is from genome assembly GCF_015220235.1 of Choloepus didactylus. Taxonomy (NCBI): domain Eukaryota; kingdom Metazoa; phylum Chordata; class Mammalia; order Pilosa; family Megalonychidae; genus Choloepus; species Choloepus didactylus. Next base: position 5,523,376 of record NC_051316.1, read on the forward strand.
ATGCTGTTTCCTTTGTAAGTGGTGAATTGCTTTTCTCTTGCTGCTTTCAGAACTTGCTCCTTCTCTTCAGTAATAAATGTGATCAGAATGTCTGGGAGTGGGTTTATTTGGATTTATTCTGTTTGGAATTTGCTGGGCATCTATGATTTGTGTATTTATGTTGTTTAGAAGCTTTGGGATGTTTACCCCCAAAATTTCTTTGAATAAACTTTCCAGACCTTTACCCTTCTCTTCCCCTTCTGGAAAACCAATGACTCTTATATTTAAATGTTTTATATTATCTGTCACATCCCTTAGGTCCATTTCAATTTTTTTTCAATTTTTCCCCATTCTTTCTTTTGTTCTTTCACTTTCCATTTTGTCTTCTTTGAAGTCACTGATTTGCTGTTCAGCTTCCTCTAGTCTTTTGCTGTGAGTATCCAGAATCTTTTAAATTTGGTCAACAGTTTCTTTTATTTCCATAAGATTATCTTTTTATTTATTTACTCTTGCAATCTCTTCTTTATGCTCTTCTAGGATATTCTTCATGTCCTTTATATCCTGTGCCATGCTCTTATTGTTTCTCTTTAGTTCTTTGTTAATTGCTCCAAGTACTGTGTCTCCTCAGATCTTTTGATTTGGGTGTGTGGGTTTGGGTTATCTGTATCATATGCTTTATATGCTTTAAAATTTTCTTTGTTTTTGACCTCTTGGTATTTGCTGAACTTGATAGGGTTATTTTACGATATGTAGGCTTATGCAAACACTTATCCCTAATTTGCCAGATCTCAGCTTGTTGGCATACCCTTTCTCTAACTAATCAGCACATGGCATCCATGAGCCACCTATTCCCCTCAAGCCAGTTTTCTCCAAATTTGTCTTTGTGTTGAGTGGGGGTCTGAATCTTATGGGAGTCCAATTGGTGTACCAACTTTGCATGTGTAGTTGGTGCTGCCCACCCTGAATGTGGGGCATGGGTCTGAGTGGTTAGGGAGGGAGGGCAGCTTTAATAATTAAACCTCCCAAATGTTCCTTGAGATTTAAAGCTGTTGTAAGAGTCTAAACCTTCAATTGAGTCTCACTACAGTTTGGCTCTGCCACTTACCTAGAAGTCCTTGGTATTGGTGTATGATCCCTGGGACTTCTGAGTGGGTCCCTCTTCCAAGGCATGCCCTCCCAGGGTCTCTGCTGAAAGAAGATTGTGCTATATCACAAGTGAACACGAACCCCCAAGGGAAGTCCTGGGCCACAGGGCCATGTAAGTGTTTTCCCAACCTGCTGAAAGGTTGGCTGTATGTGGCATGCTAATTTCCTCCTTTTTGCACACCTCTGCCTTCCTAGCTCCAGGATAATTAGCTGCAGGTGTGCAGAAGTCTATCACCCATGCCAGATATTGTGGCATGTGCATGTGTTGCTTGAAACACTTCCCATTGTGCCAGGTTTTTTGGCACAGCTCTGGGCTGTAGTGTTGGCACCAGACAGGAGTGTTTCCAGCCTGCTGGCCAGATGGCTATATGGAGTGTGCTTATTTTCCCCTTTTTGCTAACCTCTGCCTTCCTAGCTCTGAGACAATTAATAGTGGGTGCCTGAAAAGATATTGTCCACCCCAGACATTGATGCATGCCCACAGGTTGTGGGGATGCAGTTCCTCCCACACTCCAATGTCCAGTTCTTGCTGCCATATCTGCAGCTACTTTTGGGTTTTTAAAACTAGTCCAACTCCAAATGACAACCCCAGTTTCTTGAGACTGCACCATGACTGCTGGTTATTCAACAGACTCACTCACTTTTTTCAGAATGCAGATTCCCAATTTTACCAAGTGCATGGTCCCTGTGGATTTAGAAGACCTTGTCCAGCTGGTGCATCACTGAAACTGGTGTTCTGGGTCACTTTCTTTTATGTAGGATTTTTCATGGAGATGCTTTTGCCATGTCTCTCCTAACTACATCTACCAGAAGCCTCCCTGGATTGGCTTTTATAAATGGGATTCATTAGGTTACAAATTTACAGTTCTAAGGCCATCAAAGTGTCCAAAGTAAAGCATCAAAAAGAGGATACCTGCACCAAAGAAAGGTGCATGTTATCCAGAACACCTCTGTCAGCTGGAAAGGCACATGGCTGGAGTCTGCTCTTCCTTTGTTCCTTGGTTCTGGTTTCAAAATATCTTTCTCCAAAATGTCTCTGGGCTTCTGTATCTTGTAGTTTCTTTCTCTAAACTCCTGTACATTCTTGCTTGCTCTTCCAGGGCATTTCTCTCTAAGCACCTGGGAGTGCTCTCTTAGCATCTTTGTTACCAACTCTGTACTTCATCTCTCAATTTATTTGCATCTCCATCAACTCATGTTCCTGGGTCTGTGTGGGATCTCAGCTATCTAAAGGACTCTAGTGATCTAATTAAGACCTACCCTGAATGGATGTGGTCACACCTCCAGGGAAAAAAAAATCAAAAATCTCACCCAACAGGACTGGATTAAAGATTGTGGCTCTTCTGGGGTCCAAAACAGTTTCAGTCTTACACAAAATCCACCAGGGAAAGTTCTGAAAATCAGTGTCAAGAGGGTTGAAAGAGTGGTCTTTCCAGAACCCCAAGGAGTTGAACCAAGATGATTTACAGCAAGTACATACAAAAGGCCAGGGAAGGATAGAGCAAGGATGGAGTGAGGGTCCAGAGGACATGGATAGGTCTTGGAGGACCTATGCTAGAGCATAAATGAAAAATACATAAATCTGAGAATTTGCACAATATTTATGTGCATGAGAAGACCAAAATCCACTTGTAGTATGAGTTAGATACCTATTTTTTACTAATCTAATTTACATTTATTTCATTAATGAACCCAAATTTTTTCTTTTTCCATTTCCCATTTGTATTTTTTCTTCTATTAATCTTTTCTTTATATCATTACCCCATTTTTCTATTACAGATTATCATTTTTCCCTCATTGATTTAAAAGAACACTTTAGTCCTCTGCTGCCTCTGCTGTCACCTCCTCCACCAGAGCCATTCACTGCTGTGTGGGGAGAGTGAGTCAGGGCTGCTGGGACCACCATGGATCCTGACTCAGTGAATGAGGACAGGACAATTGAGCTCATGTTGTCAGAGTGTATTTTTGGCATTTTGTTGAAGAAAACTGGATACCTTAAACAGAAAGAATCTTGGAAGATGCTTGCTTGCTGTCTTTTCTCAGACTAGTCTGAAAGAGAATACACCCATTCATTATGGATTTGTTGATCTGAAGTACAAAATATTTTCCAGATAATTAATGGAACATCATCTGTGATCATCTCCAGAAAGAGGCCATCAGATGGAAACTATCAAAAAGAAAAAAGACTTGTGTATAAAATATTTTGACCAGTGCTCTGAATCAGATCAAGTAGAATTTGTGGAACATTTTATTTCATGAATTTTTCATTATCAGCACGGACATATTGACTCTTACCTGAAGCCCATGTTGCAGCAAGACTTTATTACTGTTTTACCAGAGCAAGGCTTAGATCACATAGCAGAAAACATTCTTTTCTACTTGGATTCCAGGTCTCTGTGTGCAGCAAAGCTGGTTTGTAAAGAATGGCAATGAGTGATCTCAGACGGAATGCTTTGGAAGAAGATGATTGAATGAATTTTACACACAGATCCTCTACAGAAAGGACTTTTGGAAAAAAGAGGGTGGGATGAGTACCTGTTTAGAAACAGACTCACAGATGGCCCTCCCAATTCATTTTGTAGGTCATTATACCCAAAGATTATCCAGGATATAGAGACTATAGAATCTAACTGGTGGTGTGGATGACACAACTTGCAGAGGATTCAGTGCCACTCTGAAAATAATAAAGGTGTCTACTGCTTACAGTATGGTGATGAAAAAATTATCAGTGGCCTATGAGATAATTCCATGAAGATTTGGGATAAAACCAGCTTGGAATGTTTGAAAGTGTTAATGGGACATACAGGCTCTGTCCTTTGTCTCCAGTATGATGAACATGTCATTGTAACTGGCTCTTTAGTCTCTACAGTAAGAGTCTGGGATGTGAACACAGGTGAAGTTCTGAATACACTGATCCACCACAATGAGGGTGTATTGCACTTACACTTTAGCAATGGACTCATGGTGACCTGTTCCAAGGACCACTCTATCACCATGTGGGAAATGGTTTCTGCCACTGATATCACTTTATGCCATGTCCTGGTTGACCACCACACTACTGTCAATGTGGTAGACTTTGATGATAAGTACATCATATGTGCCTCTGGTGACAGAACCATCAAAGTGTGAGACATGAGTACCTGTGAATTTGTCTGTACTCTGAATGGGCACAAGTGAGGCATTGCCTACCTCCTGTACAGGGATAAAATAGTTGTTAATAGATCATCAGATAATATCATTAGGCTATGTGATATTAAAAGTGGCACCTGTTTAAGAGTCCCAGAGGGACATGTAGAACTGTTCCACTGCATCTCCTTTGATAACAAGAGGATTGTCAGCAGGGCCTATGATGGGAAAATTAAAGTTTGGAATTTGCAAGCTGCTCTTGACCAATGCACACCAGCAAGCACTTTTCATTTGTCATGTTGGTGGAACATTCTGGTCATGTGTTTCAGCTTCAGTTTGATGAGTTTCAAATCATCAGCAGCTCCCACGATGACAATATTTTGATTTGGGATTTCTCATATGTGTCTCCCAGTGCCCAGAAGGAGATGCACTCTCCCTCCAAAACATACACTTACACCTCCAGATAACAGTCTGCACTTTTACCCAGTTCAGGGATTCCTAGTCTTGAACTACTGGCTACATGGCTACCAAATGCCTAAGGGAGTTATTCACAGCTGAGTTAAGGAGCTGTAATTGGTTCTAGATGCTGGGTAGATGCAAAGCAGCTTAACTCTTCAAATGAGATACCTATTTTTGAATCATGGAGAGATTGAAAGACTTTGAGCACCATGGAATATTAACACATGAAACACAATGATTTTTCTATCACTATATATAAGATATCTGTAGTCACATTTTCATTACTAGCAACATAAGCCATAGCCTTCTTATATATGAGTTTAGGAGATGAGGGCTCTCCCCTGTTTCTCTTAGAGTAGACTACATGTTTCTAGTGGTGAACTGGGGGGGTATTTCCAGGTGAAGGGTGGGTATATGGGATAGGACAAGTTTAGATCCTCATGGCTTCTTGCTCCATCCTTAGCTTGGATGCTTAGTGTTTGGACTAAGAGTGAAAACCCAGAGGAAGAGTTCATGGAAGAACTACTGACAATGAAACCAGTGGTGAGTAGGTAATTCCTATTTCTACTGAAATTTAACCCTTTTCAAGATATACAGATTTCCCATACTGGTCTGACACATTCTAAGTACATTCATGGGATACTCACATATTTGAGATCCAATGTGTATACCCAGGACTCTGCTATAATTATGGTGGGCAAGGGAGTGGGTAAGAAATAATCTTCTCACCACCATTTACACTAATTTGTCCAGCCTCTATTAAAGCTGTGTATTCACACAAAAGATATGAGAGGATTTATTTTCTTCATGCATCCTATGGCCTCAGTGTGGAAGTAATTCACTCATTCACTATTTTAGTGGTAGTGCTGTGTTTAGGATTGTGGTGAACATAAGGGATAGAGATTAGAAATTGCACAACTTAGCCCAATAGGGAGTCAGATAGTTCATAAGGTGAGCTCAATGAGTCCAGTGTTATGAATGCTGGGGTCAGGACTATGCCATGTTCAGGAGAGCACAAGAAAGAGGACAGTAAATGCAATGAAAAGGAATGTATTTATTTTGTTCAATACTTCTTACACTTTTAAGAGAATATTTTCACATTTTGAAAAGATGTTTGAAATTCTCATTACCATCTTGTCCCCAGTTAACCATTTTCTCTCTTTTAAAAAATATGTGTACAACTTTGTAAGTGGAAGCAATGAACAGGTAATATTGTTTCCTTATTTTAAGCTGTGCACACAGGAGGGGTATTGTATGTATAGTAAAATTTTAGGGCCAGTGAAAATATTTGAAGATCTATCAAGAGAACAGTACAAATAAGTCTGTCACTGAACAGAATCAAGATGAGTATTCAAGGGACACAATGTAAGCTCCAGTTTGGAGGTCCAGGTGATTATTGAGTATGGGAGGACTTCTAACATAGGAACAGTCACCCTAGGAATGTCCTTTAGTATAGTAGTCTCAGGGGGCCCTGGTTTTTCCTACTAAACAGCTTACCCTCATGTCTCATAATAAAAACCTGCATTTTTTAGAGGTAAAAGAGAAATAATACTGTTCTGAAGTTCTGTATAAAGACTGTACACTTCTGCAGAGTTATGTACTTTGCTTCAGTTAGATCTTCCATTTTAATGAATAATAGATTTATCACTTTTACTTAACAAGTGTTGGTTACATAGGAATCATCTCATTGGATTTTTCAAAACTTCTTGCATTTTGTTAAACCATTTCCTAGACAAGGAAACTAAGGTCATTGCAGATGCCTCAAATTGGTGAAGTTGGATTTTAAATTTATATCTGAATGCACACCAGGCATTACATAATCAGGGATTGCAAGAATAATATCTGAAAAAGTAGTTCATTTCTCCAAGACCCTAGGGAGAGAGGGTTGTCTTGTGGAGCCAGTGAGAAACATGAACAGCCCTGGTTCTGTGTAGGCAGCATACAGCTGAGCAAAAGGGACCCTTGGTATTGTGCTTTTAATATGATCCAAAAGTATAAGTTAGTAAATTTTCCACAGGAGTCAGTGATTCATTAGTTTAAAGCAAAAACCTGTGAAAAGGGAAGGGTACTCAGGGACCTAGGTTTGTGGGGAAGACTACCTTACAATTTGGGACAACCTGTGTATTCTGCGTGAAGCATGTCAGTGATGAGGCAGATGACCAAAGATTTAGGTTTAAAACCTGGGGAGTTATGTCTGCAGCGATGGAAAATTCTTAGCTTGCCCAAAGGTCCATGTTGAGGCAAGTGTCTTGGTCAAAATAAGATGGATTCTGAGGCATAACACAAAATATCCCTTATGATGAGTCTGTGGATTTGATTGAAATTGATGAAAGACATTTAGTTATGAATTTTCAAGAGAAAATTTTATGGTCACCATCTGGGAGTTTTTATCAGATTTTTTTATAAATTTTCAGATTTTATCATTCTACATGTTATGCAATATTGCCTTATGGTGAAGTTTTATGTATTCAGAGTGTATATGTCTCTGTGAGTGTATCTGACAGATGCTGGGTGTTCTAGCTTGCTAATACTGCAGAATGCAAAACACCAGAGATGGATAGACTTTTATAAAATGGGGGTTGATTTCAATACACCATTACAGTCTTAAGGCCACAAAGCATCCAAGGTAACACATCAGCAATCGGGTACCTTCACCGGAAGATGGCCAATGGCATCTGGAAAACCTCTGCTAGCTAGGAAGGCAGCTGGCATCTGCTCCAAAGCTCTGGCCTCAAAATGGCTTTCTCCCAGGACGTTCATCTCTAGCAAGCTTGCTCCTCTTCAAAACATCACTCACAGCTGCACTCCATTCCTCTCTTTGAGTCAGTTCAATTATATAGCTCCACTGATCAAGGCCCACCCTGAATGAGTGGGGCCACACCTCCATGGGAACATCTCATCAAAATTATCATTACCCACAGCTGGGTGGGGCAGATTCCATGCAAATCTAACCAGCACAAAACGTCTGCCCCACAAGACTACAAAGACAATGGCATTTGGGGGACACAATACATTCAAACCGGCACATTCCACCCCCTGGACCCCAAAATGACATTATCTTTCCAAATACAAAATACATTCATTCCATCACAATATCAGAAAAACTTAAATCATTTCAGTAACAAAAGTTAAGTACAAGATCCCATCAAAATCAATTATAGGCATGGCCAGTCCTAAGGCATAATTTTTCTTTAGCTGTGGATCTATGAACTTAGAACAAGTTATGTGCTCCCAATATACAAAGGACAGACATTCATAGGATAAACATTTCCATTGCCATAAGGAGAAACAGTAAGGAAAACAGGGTTAACAGGAGCAAAACATTCCCTAAAACCTGCAGGACAAACTCCATTAGATTTCAAAGTCTGAGAGTCATTAACAGAACAACGTTGCATCCTTGGGGGCTTGAGAGAGTGGGAGCCTAACCCTTCCCAAGGGCCTTTTTGGCAGCTGTTTCCTCTCTAAATGCTTGGGTGAGTGCTCCAACATATCCACACATTGGGGAGAATACCTTCTTGGCCCCACCCTCCTCAAACATTGGGGCAGTTCCCAGATTCCCTTCCATCTCAGGGGCACATGCTCAACCCCTTCAGAACAGTGTGGTGGCAGCCAGGCTCTCCCCAATTCCCTGGGAATGTGCTCCAACCTCTTTGAGACCTGAGGTTGCAAAACTCTTCCAGAGCATCAAGGTGGAATTCCCGCCCTCAACCTCCAGGGCAAACTCACCCTTTCCATGCATGTGGGCTGCTCCGCTCTCCCAGCTTGAGACCTCTTGACACCAGACCTCAACCTCCATGGGTCTGTCTTTGAAGAAATTTTTCCTTTAATTTTTTCCTTGTCTGTCTCCTCCAGTCCAGACTGGCAATGGCTCTGTCTATAAAGATCTTGCAAAAATTCTGTTGACTTTGCATGAAGCACACAGGGGTCAAAGCCATTAGACAATTGGAGTTCCCACAAATCCTTTCTGGATAATTCCATCTCCAGTCTTGGCTTGTACTGAAACAGCGGCTGAGTTCCATGTTTGGTTACATCCTCATGTTGGGCTGTAGCTTCTGGGATTCCACCCCCTGGAAGCTCATGATTTTCCAAGCCATCAGCTTCTGGTTTCTTTGAACCCAAGAGTTCAGTTCTGAGTTTATCTCTCTCTGCTCGCATTTTACTATAAGCTGCAAGAAGAAGCCAGGGTACCTCATCCACATGTAGTCTGGAGATCTCCTCAGCTAAGTATTCCAGGTTGTCACTTTCAAATTCTTCCTTCCATCTGACACCAGGGCTCAATTTTGCCAAATTTTCTGCCACTTTAAAGCAAGGATTGCCTTTCTTCCAGTTTGCAACAAAACTTTCATCATTTCTGTTCAAGTCCTCGTCAGAAGTATCTTTAGAGTTCAAATTTCCATAAACAGTCTCTTTAAAGGAGTTTTGGCCTTTTCTACCAAGCTCCTCACAATTCTTCCAGAATCTTCCCCTTATCCATTTGAAAAGCCATTCTAACATGTTTGGTATTTGCAAACTCAGCAGCAAAAGCACCCCACTCCTCTGGTACCAAAATCTGTTCTAGTTTGCTAATACTGCAGAATGCAAAACACCAGAGATGGATAGACTTTTATAAAATGGGGGTTTATTTCAATACACAGTTACAGTGTTAAGGCCACAAAGCATCCAAGGTAACACATCAGCAATCGGGTACCTTCACCAGAGGATGGCCAATGGCATCTGGAAAACTTCTGCTAGCTAGGAAGGCAGCTGGCATCTGCTCCAAAGCTCTGGCCTCAAAATGGCTTTCTCCCAGGATGTTCCTCTCTAGCAAGCTTGCTCCTCTTCAAAACATCACTCACAGCTGCACTCTATTCCTCTCTTTGAGTCAGCTCATTTATATAGCTCCACTGATCAAGGCCCACCCTGAATGGGTAGGGCCATGCCTCCATGGAAACATCTCATCAGAATCATTACCCACAGCTGGGTGGGGCAGATTCCATGCAAATCTAACCAGCACCAAACGTCTGCCCCACAAGACTACAAAGACAATGGCATTTGGGTGACACAATACATTCAAACCGGCACACTGGGTTAGCAGTAAGAATGATCTAACTGGAATCCCAAACACAGTTTGAGCATTTTATACACAACCACTACCCTTCCTCAGGGCTCTCATTTCTTCCAATGTACTCTGGATATTAGTAGGGATGGCATTGACTGAACCAAAATACCTATGTCATTTTAGGAATCAGTGACCTTCAATGATGTAACTATCAACTTTACCAAGGAAGAGTGGGCCATGCTGGACACAAACCAGAGAAAGATGTTCAGAGATGTTATGCTGGAGAATATCAATCATCTGGTGTTCATGGGTGAGTTTCTCAAGATACTCTATCTATATACAGCTATCTATTCATTCACCCATCCATGTATATAATCTAGCATGAAGATGTTCAAGTATCTAGAAAATGGCCCCATGTGCCACACTGATTTCTACTCTGATTCTTTCATAACTCTTATGGGTACTTAAAAGAAACTTTGCATTTTTGTTTATTCCTTATGTCTTATGTGTCCCTCCAGTGGCATGTGATTTTCTGCTCTAAAATTTCAGGTCTTTCTTGCTGCTCAATCTCCAACATTAATAACAATGTGAGAATGCAATAAATTTTATTTCTATGGACAAAATAAATATTCTCTGGATAATTATTATCCACTAGGAACTATAGTGAAGTTTTAGCACACAGAAGGCATACCATTTTCCACATAGAACATAGATTGTTTTGGTTGAGCTTGTTTATTGGATGCTTTTATAAAATATACATCAACCATTTTGGAATCATAATTTCTCCTGAATGAAAATATTGAGGATACTGTAGTCCATGAATTTAGGCATGAGCATCAATACATCCTTAGCATTTTTGACTGAAGGTGAAGAATCATCATTTGCAGAAAAAGGATTTTCAATATATTGTATTTAATTTATACTTCATTGGGCTGTTCATGAGAGCTTACCTTCCATTCCTCATAGTCTGTCCTGGACTTGATGATCATGAACATATATCACTATAGATCTCAAAATCTATTCTTCTGTTTCTCATAAATAGGGTATCAGGTCTGCATATCAGAAGTGCTTTCACAGTCAGAACAAGGAGAACCATGGAGAGAAGAATTAAGTTTTCTCCAAGTACAGAGTCCAGGTGAGTTCTAAGACTCTGTGCTTCAGTATGAGGAGGGGCATTGTCACTGAATAAGCAGGTTCTTAGAAATATCAACAGATTTCCTGAACTGAATGATATTTTCTGTAATGTAGGCTATGAATTTGGGGGAAAATCTCAAATGTGTAATTTTTCCATACATGTATCAATTTCTATTCAAGAATCCATCTGTGATTGTCTTTCACTTAGGGAAAGATATTTGTGTACTTACAGGAGTTAAACTTTCATATAACAGCCTGTGTTCTGGTCCTTGTGTTTGAGGACTTTCCCTCTCTTTACCACTGAATATCCCATTTTCTTATCTTCTTATTTTCCCTTACTTTAATGCTGAAAATATTTTATCAATTTCCAGAAAATAGTTTCTACCTCCTAAAGTACACCTTAATTTTACATTGTTATCCAATCTAAATGACAATATTTGAAAAATAATCACATGATAATTGAGGGTTTTTAAATATTTCATTCTCCTTATGCCACTCTATAATGCTTTTAAAATTGCTCCAGGCAGGGAAAATGACCATAAAAAAGAAGAAATTATAAGCAGGCAACATATCTCTAAGAAGGACACATCTACCAACCAGACAAAGGTAATTTTCATAATTGTGAGAATGTGTCTCCAAATTAGAGAGATAGGATTTAATAATTTAGGGAATCATCACAATCACCTGAGTAATTATAGATGGTATTATTCACTCTCCCATCAAAAAGTTGTGGATAGTTTCAATTAAGCAAAAAATTAACCTGAGCTCAAAACCATAACCTGAAGTGTTATAAAAAGACAATTGCATAAACATCGTTCATATACCTATTCTTTGAAACATAATGAAGTTTTCAAAATAAATTCGCTCTGCAGTTGAGATGATACAAAAGAAAAATTCTGTGCATAGAAGAATGTAGTACCCCATGTACATGGAACTATTATAATGAAGGATAACTGGAGACTCTGAGTGATTTGACTAGAGGATTATGTTAATGTATATATGTGGACAGTTCATTAACAGTCTCTTTTGTCATTTATACCAGCAGATTTCTCACACTGAAGAGGATCCCCTTGAAAGTAATGATTTGGGAGAATATTTCTCTCACTCCACAATGACTGACATGGGAAAGAAACCCAATGTAAACAAACAATTTCAAAGAGTTCTCAATTATCATTCATTCATTTGTCAAAATAAGAAAACTCAAAGTGAACATGAGTCATATAACTGTCATCTATGTGGAAAAGTCTTCAGAAGTAGTTCTGGCCTTAGACAACTTGAAAAAATACATACTGGAGAAAAGCCATATGGCTACCATCTGTGTGGGAAAGATTTCACAGGTAGTACCACCCTCAGACAATGTGAGACAACTCATACTGAAGTAAAAGCATATGTCTGCCATGTATGTGGGAAAGACTTCACTGATATTTCTACACTCAGACAGCATGAGAGAACTCACACTGGGGAGAAACCATGTATCTGCAATATGTGTGGGAAATCCTTCATTCAGCGTGGTATCCTTAGGCAACATGAAAGAATCCACACTGGAGAGAAACTCAATATCTGCAATATATGTGGGAAATCCTTCAGACATTTTGGTAACCTTAGGCGACATGAAAGAACTCACACTGGGGAGAAACCATATGTCTGCAGTATGTGTGGGAAATCCTTCATTCAACGTGGTACCCTTAAGCGACATGAAATAATTCACACTGGAGAGAAACCCAATATCTGCAGTATATGTGGGAAATCCTTCAGTGATTGTGGTAACCTTAAGCGACATGAAAGAATTCACACTGGGGAAAAACCATATGTCTGCAATATATGTGGGAAATCCTTCAGTCATTGTGGTAACCTTAGGCGACATGAAAGAATTCACACTAGGGAGAAAACATATGTCTGAAATTTTTGTGGGAAATCCTTCAGTCATTGTGGTACCCTTAGGCAACATGAAAGAAATCACACTGGGGAGAAACGCAATATCTGCAGTATATGTGGAAAATCCTTCAGTCATTGTGGTAACCTTAGGCAACATGAAAGAATTCACACTGCAGGGCAACCACATGTCTGCCATCTATGCAGGAAATCCTTCTACACACATGATAAACTTAGGCAACATGAGAAAACTCACACTGGGGAGAAACCATAAGTTGGTCAACCATGTGGGAAATCCTTCTGTCTACATAGAAAACTTAGGCAACATTAGAGAACACACTGGGGAGAAACTTTAAGTCTGTTATCTCTGTGGGAAATCCTTCCATTTATGTGGTAAACTTAGGTTACATGAAAGAACTCACAGTGAGAAGAAACTATACACCTGCCACGTATGTAGGAAATGCTCCACTGATAGTCTCAGATGACATAAAGTAATTAAAACTGGGGAGAAAACATTTCTCCCATCTAAGTAGGAAAACCTTTAGACATTATTCTGCTATTGGACATCAGAGAACTCATTAAATATGTTTTGTGTATGGAAGAGTCTTCAGCCACACCTCTAACATTCAGAATAAAAGAATTCACACAGAAGTGTAATAAATATCTCTCAATGTAATAAATGGGTAAATGCTTTTATTTACAATCTATCTTTAAATAACATGATTTTACTATTTTAGGATGAACTCAAAGTTTGTAATTACCTATAATAAATTTCAGCTTAGCTCCATCCTTCAGTATACAAGTATAGCTCAGAGTAGGAATAACTCCTAAACCATAAAAATGGACAGAAACATCCTTACTAGGAGGAGAATATTCTAGGAGAACAAGATATAATATTTGATGGAGTGGATATGCAATGAAAAAATGTGAGAAATTCTTTATTTACAAAGCAATGTGTAGAATACACATGAAGTTTCACATTGTATAATACATTCTATGTGTATATGGAATGAAGAAAAGTCTTTGGTGCTTTCAATTTCCTGATCAATGTTAAGTTTCTCATACTGAGGAAATGTCAACACTAAAATCAAAGTTAAAAAGTGTTCAGCTGGAGTTCACACCAGGAATATCAGACTGGGAAAAATAACTATCAAGAATGCTTTACAACAAAATTCAGACATAAATTCATAGTTTTTACTTTTGACATATTAATGAAAAATAAATTAAAATGTAGAATTGTGGGGTTATCTGGAACTGCTGAATGCAGATTTTTGTAATGAGTTGTAGGCAGTGAAATCAGTTCTTTAGCACATGCACATATTTATGAGGTAAAAACTGGCTGAAAATTCTAATTTTCAACTTCTATTTTTTCATAGAACTCTAAACATAATTATGATATCTAGGTTAAATCAGATAATATCTTTAAAAGTTAACTGACAAATGTACAACCAAAGATGATCTGTCATAATTCTTCTATATTTTTAACAAGTATGTACAGGGCAATAATGAACAGAACATAGGTAAATAGATAACTTGGGAGTTATTTCTGGTGATACAGACATTTTACCTTCTAAATGTTTTTATTGGTCTTTCAACTTAAAATGGAAGTAAAATTAAATCTTAGAATAATAATATTGTAATTCCTGGGGTACCTAGGGACATGGGAATGGAAAATCCCCAGAATCTTGATCAGGCATTTGCTCATGCCATGCATTAAAAATATTTTGCCATTATCTATCTTCAGGAGAGTGGCTCAGGCAGTGGCAATGATGTGACACTTTCTAAAGGGGCTGAGATGATGGGTGTTTGGACAGTTCTGGGCATGACTTGTCCCATGACATTTCACAGCCATGGGCTCTGTTCTGGTTTGCCAATTCTGCCAGAATGCAAAGTACCAGAAATAGATTGGCTCTTATAAAATGGGTTCATTTGGTTATAAAGTTACTGTCTTAAGACCATAATCATGTCCAAGCTAAGGCATCAACAATAGAGTACCTTCACTGAAGGATGGCCAATGACATCTCAAAAGTCTCTGTTAGCTGGGAAGGCATGTGGCTGGCATCTGTTGCTCCCAGGTTGTGTTTCAAAGTGGTGTTCTCCAAATATCAGCATCATCTTTGAACAGCTGTCTTTAAAATGTCTGTAAGCTGCAGCAGAAATCTCCTGTATGAGCTCCTATAAAGGGTGCTAGCAAAATAATCAAGGCCCATACTGCATGGGCATGGCCACACCTCCATTGAAATTGTCTAATTAGATATCATCCACAGTTGGGTGGGTCACATATCATTGGAAACAAACTAATCCATAACTTACAACCTCATCAACATTAATATATCCACCCCCTGAAGATTGCATCAAAGACATGGCATTTTGGTGACATAATACATTGAAACCAGCACAGGCTCCAAGAATAACTATATCTCTGAACTCCAGAGATACACAGAGCTGCACCAGACACTGAGAGCTGCACCCATGATGGTGGCCAACTGGGGTTTGAGGAACACCAACCTGAGCATGTTACAAATATTCAGTGGCTGCTGTGGCTGCCATCTGGGCAGTCCCTGCAATACCATCAGCTGCCTGCAATGCTCCTTCAGGAAGTGCTTCTTTCTCTTCCTGTGCCTGGAAAGTTGTGCACAACAGCCACCCAGAGTGAAGCCAGCATTTACACCTGCCTGCTGCTTGAAGTCTGGTCACCTGTTCACTAGTGGGGCTTTGAAGAGACTGTGGCTAGAAATATGGACTCTAAATATAGCTTTGATGTGGCCTTGAACAGAAATGTTGAATGGAAGAAAGGCTATCCTTGACTTAAAATGGCAGAAAGTTTTGTAATATGAGTCTTCCTTTTGGATGGAAAGCAGAATTTGAAAATAATGAGCTTAGATACTTAGCTGAAGAGATTTCAAAACCAACAGTTGAAAATGCAGCCTGACTTCCCCTTGCAGCTTATAGTAAAATGTGAAAGGGTATGCTAAGAATTGAAGTCTTGGGTACAAAGAAACAAGAAATCAATGGACTGCAAAACTCTGGGCTACCAGGAAGTGATACCCCACAGGATAGTGCCCCATGTGAGGATTTAACCATACATGGAAACTGACTGCCATTTCAATACAAGCCATTATTGGAGATGGTGTTATCAAGAAAGGATTTGTGGAAAGTCTGATTTTCTGATGGTTTTGACCCCTGTATGCTTGCACCAAGCCAATAATTGTTTGCAATATCTATATAAATGGAACCACTGCCAGTTTGGGCTGGAGGTAATGGAGGAGAAAAAAAATTGAAGGAAAAATTTCTTCAAAACAGAACCATGGAAATTGAGATCTAGAATCAAGAAATCTCTGGGAAGGAGAGAAGAGCAACTGAAGCATGTGGAAAGGGTGAGTTTTCCCTGAAGTCAGAGTGTGTGCCTTCTGCCTCAATACTCAGGAAGAGTGCTGCTGCCTGAGGCCTCAGAGAGATTGGACCACACTTCCTGGTGATTGTAGGGAGCCCATTTAGATTGGGTTGAGCATGTTCCCTGGAGATGGAAGAGAGTTGGGTGCCACCCTGGTGCTTGTGGAGGGTGGGGCTGAGAAGGATGTGGTTTCCCCAGTGCATGGATATGTTGGAGCTCTCACCCAAGCATTTGGAGAAAAAGGGCTGCCATATAAGACTTTGGAAATTGTTGGATTCCTGCTCTCACAAGCCCCAAGGAAAAAACAACATTTGATAAATGACTATCAGACTTTGAAACCTGGTGAAGCATGCCCTGTGTGTTTTAGGAACTGTTTTGGTGCTGTGAACCCTGTTTTCCTTTCAGTTTCTCCTTATGGCAATGGGAATGTTCATCCTATGACAGACCCTCCTTTATATATTGGAAGCAGATAACTTGTTATAGGTTTCAAATGTCCACATCCAGAGAGGAAAGAATTTTGTTTTAGGAAATTTGTTTTGGAACAAGACCACATCTGTGACTGATTTGGATGGGGTCTTGTACTTACCTATTGTTACTGAATGGATTTCAGCTTTCATCATATTGTGATGGGATGAATGTATTTTATATTTGGAAAGAATAGGTCTTTTGGGGATCAGGAGTGGAATATATTGGGATATATTTTGTCCCCTCAAAAGCCATATCCTTTAATGCAACCTTCTGGGGGCAGATGTATTAGTGTTGGTTAGGTTGGAAATTTTGATTGTGTTTCCATGGAGATATGAATCATCAACTGATTAAATTTTTTCCATGGGTATATAGACCCTGTCATTCATGGCTGGTTTAGATTTAATCACTGGCATCTTAGAAAAAAACTCACAAATAGAATGAGCTCAGAGCAGAAGAGAGGGAAATTTTGGAGGGAAGCTAAGAATTAAGAGCTGACACTGACACTTAGAGATATTTGGAGATGCAGACAGATGGATGTTTAGCTACCAGATGAAGCCCAGAGTTTTCCCTGGGTATGCTAACACAGAACCCCCAGGTGCTTAAAGAGAAATGTCCTGGCAGAAAGAACCAAGGATGCACAGGAGCTGAGAGAGAAGCTAGAACAGAATCTGGGATCAAAAGTTGCCAGCCACCTGCCTTCCCAGCTAATGGAGGTTTTCTGGAGCCATCAACCATTTTACATCAACAGTTAATTTCTTAATTTGGACAGTTTTATGTCTTTAGGACTGTAACTTTGTAACAAAAGAAAACCACCTTTATAAAAGACAATCCATTTCTGGTACTTTGTGTAATAGCAGCATTAGCAAGCCAGAACAACAAGTAAGTAAGATGAATCTCACAATATATTTTAAAAATAAAACTGCCTTTGATGATCTCATATACAAAGTATACTTTTCTGGCTTCTCTTAACACTTCAGTCACAATGTCTTTTATGAAAGATTTTTTATTACTTTAAATTGATTGAACTTGAGTATCTCTTATATCTCCACCATTTTACTGTAAAACACTTTGAGTTCACTCAATGTGTTATTGAACTAAGACCAACCTAGATGCAATATATGGCATATTTGAAATTCTGAGAAAAAGACTCCTGGAAACATCTCCAAACCATTAATTTAACATTTTAAAAATATTTCAAAATTAAGGTCTCTGTATATATTATAAAATTCTAAAAATTGGATGCTTTGTGGAAATTTACTTCATTGATTTATTTCTGCATAATTTGCATCACATATATTTTTAATTTTTACTCATTTTATTACTATCAACATGCAATTCTATATTTGGAAGCAAAAAGTAGCTACATTTGATGACCTCAACTGAAAATGTGATGGACTGATCTATTGATTAGGTGATTCATGCATTCCTTAATTTCACCACAATATACATTCACAGGCCTATAAAATAAGAATACCAGCTGCTGACATCTTTCCTACTTATGAAATTTGATATTACTTGTGGGAATTGGTAATTATTTAATAACATTGTGAAGTTGAAAAAGATGAAATGTATTGAGTCTTCTGTGTTGTGTTAAATATTATGTTTTAACATACAAGCTGAACATAATTCAGAATGTGAATAAGCTTAGACATAAAAAGATTGTTTTATGCATATGTGTAAACATATGCATTGGAGGTAAATCTGAATAATGGGTGTTGATTCACAGCAAATTCCTCATTAATGTTCCTTTTCATGAGTAAAACTATAAGTTGTGAAATTTTAACCTGTATTTGAAGCCCCTTCACTTATGGGCCCCTCGGCTAAATTAAGAAACCCTCATGAACAGCACATATTCTGCTGGACTTACTTAAACTGTTTTCCTTGATGACTTGAAAATGTGGAATAGACATTTCCAGATCTGCTTATCCTTCCATCCTCAACTTCTCTAAAGGAACATTAATAAGGCCCCACACTTCACATTTTGAGTTTATTGTTCCATTTTTCTTGTGATCCATATGACCATTTATAACACAGAGAACATTTGACAACTGCCAGAAAGCAATTACTTTCAGACTGACCTCCTTCTTTCAAGACTATAAATTCTCTCATTTTTAACTCCTTGGGGGTCTTTATTTCACAAACATTTGAAAGAGTTTACTAAGGAGCTTTGTTTTTTTTGTTTCTGTTTTATGCCAATCTGTTTACTGAAAGTTTAATGATAGCATCTTATGATTAAGTTGGTTACAAATGGCCACTTCAGTAGTTAAAATAGACCTAACTTAGTAAAACTGGTTTCATGCTGAAGGTAGTCATCTCAGGAAGATTTTCTCAACATTTTCTAAATATCAGACTATCCTTTCATGCCTATTATCAAACTACTACTGCCATATTATAGAAATACAACAGACTTTGATTGTTTGAATGCAGAATAAAAACTTCTTATGTTGCACTCATGAATCAATGTTAAGCCTAGCTTTAATTTGTGTGTGACAGTAGAGCAGTTAAAATGTTATTCCATCATAGGAAGATATATTTTATGCCTCCACTCTGCCATTTACTTGCTTCATAGCCCTGAGAAAGTTCTGAATATCTTTGATATATGACTTCCTTACATAGAAAATTTGTAATAATTAACTCCTTATGAATTAAAAAAATTAGAAAATACTCCAAATAGAGCCAGTTCTCAAAATGGTGCTGTTCTAGTTTGCAAAGGCTGCTAGAATACAAAACAACAGAAATGGATCAGCTTTTCTAATGGGAGTTTATTTGTTTACAAAGTTACAGTCTTAAGGCCATAAAGTGTCCAAGATAAGCCATCAACAATTGGGTACCATCACTGGAGGAAGGCCAATGGTGTCTGGAAAGCCTCTGTTAGCTGGGAAGCCATGTGGCTGGCATCTGCTCCAAAGTTCTGGTTTCAAAATGACTTTCTTCCAGGACATTCCTCTCTCGGCTTCAGTTCCTCAAAAATGTCACCCTCAGTTGCTCTTGGGGTGTTTGTACTCTCTTTACTTCTCTGGAGCTAGAGTCTGCTTTCAGTGCCTGTCTTCACATAGTCTCTCATCTGCAGCTACTCTCAGCTTCTGTGCATACTTCAAAGTGTCCCTCTTGACTGTAGCAGCTTGCTCCTTCTGTCTGATCTTATATAGTGGTCCAGTAATTTAATTCAGACACACTCTAAATGGGCAGCCAACACCTCCATGGAAATTATCAAATCAGAGTCATCACCCACAGTTGGGTGGGGCACATCTCCATGGAAACACTCAAAGAATTACAATCTAATTAACACTGATAGGTCTGCCCACACAAGACTACATCAAAGATAATGACATTTTGGGGGACATAATACATTCAAACTGGCACATTCTACCCCCTGGATCCCAAAATGACATCTTTCATACACAAAATACATTCATCCCACAACACCACAAAATCTTAAATCATTTCAGTAACAAGATCCCATCAAAATCAATTACAGGCATGGTCAGCCCTAAGGCATAATTCTCCTTTAGCTGTGGATGTGAAGTTAGAACAAGTTATGTGCTTCCAATATAAAAAGGAGGGACATTCATAGGATAAACATTTCCATTACCATAAGGAGAAAGAGTAAAGAAAACAGGATTTGAGGGACCAAAACTGTTCCCAAAGCCCACAGGACAAACTTCATTGGATTTCAAAGTCTGAGAATCATTAACAGAATGACATTGCATGGTTGGGGCTTGAGAGAGTGGGAGTCTAACACTTCCTAAGGGCCTTTTGGCAGCCCCTTCCTCTCCAAATGTTGGGGTGAGTTCTCCAACATATCCACATATTGAGGATATCACTTTCTTTGCCCCATCCTTCCCAAACAGGGTGGTACCCAGATTCCCTTCCATCACCAGGGCACATGCTTAACCACTTCAGAACAGTGTGGTGGCAGCCAGGCTCTCCCCAATTCCCTGGGAATGTGCTCTACTCTCTTTGGGACCTGGGGTGGCAAAACTTCCAGAGCATTGAGGCAGAATGCCCACCCTAAACCTCCAGGGCAAACTCACCCTTTCCATGCATGTGGACCACTCCACTCTCCCAGCCCAAGGCCTCTTGACTCCAGACCTCAACCTCCATGGCTCTGTCTTTGAAGAAATTCTTTCTTCAATTTTTTTCTTTTCTGTCTCCTCCAGTCCAGACCAGCAGTGGCTCAGTCTATAAAGATCTCACAAAAATTCTGTTGGCTTCACATGAAGCACAAAGGGAACAAAGCCATCAGACAATAGGATTTTCCACAACTTCTTTCTGCTTAACTCCTTTTCCAATCTTGGCTTGTACTGAAATGGTGGCTGGGTTCCATGTTTGGTTACATCCTCACATTGGGCTGTAGCTTCTGGGATTCCACCCCCTGGAAGCCCACAATTTTCCAAGCCATCAACTTCTGGTTTCTTTGAACCCAAGAGTTCATTTCTAAGTTTATCTCTCTCTGCTTGCATTTTACTATAAGCTGCAAGGAGAAGCCAGGGTACATCCTCCACATGTAGTCTGGAGAACTCCTCAGCTAAGTATTCCAGGTTGATGCTTTCAAATTATTCCTTCCATCTGACACCAGGATTCTTACTTTGCCCAATTCTTTGCCACTTTAAAACAAGGATAACCTTTCTTCCAGTTTGCAACAATACATTCATTATTTCTATTCAAGTCCTCAGAAGTATCTTTAATGTCCATATTTTCAGTCTCTTCAAAGCAGTTTCAGCCTTTTCTATCAAGCTTCTCACAGTTTTTTGAGAATCTTTCCCTCATCTATTTAAATACCCACTACAACATGTTTGGTATTTGCAAACACAGCAGCACAAGCACCCCACTCCTGGTACCAAATTTTTTTCTAGTTTGCTAATGCTGCTGGAATGCAAAACACCAGAAATGGATTGGCTTCTATAATGGGGGTTTATCTGGTTACAAAGTTACAGTCTTAAAGCCATAAGGTGTCCAAGGTAAGTCATCAACAATCAGGTACCGTCACTAGAGGAAGGCCAATGGTGTCTGGAAAGCCTCTGTTAGGTGGGAAGGCATGTGGCTGGCATCTGCTCCAAAGTTCTGGTTTCAAAATGACATTCTCCCAGGACATTCCTCTCTAGGCTGCAGTTCCTCAAAAATGTCACTCTCAGTTTTTCTTGGGGTGTTTGTCCTCTCTTAGCTTCTCAAGAGCAAGAGTCTATTTTCAGCAGCTGTCTTCAAACAGTCCCTCATCTTCAGCTATTCTCTCAGCTTCTGTGCATTCTTCAAAGTGTCCCTCTTGGCTGTACTAGCTTTCTCCTGTCTGATCTTACATAGTTTTCCAGTAATTTAATTCAGACACACTCTGAATGTGTGGGCCAACACCTCCATGGAAATTATCCAATCAGAGTCATCACCCACAGTTGGGTGGGGCACATCTCCATGGAAACACTCCAAGAATTATAATCTAATTAACACTGATAGGTCTGCGTACACAAGATTACATCAAAGATAATGATGTTTGGGAGGGCACAATACATTCAAACTGGCACAGGTGTCTATGCTGATGAAAAATAAATCAGTAGGGAAAAAGCAATCACAGACAAAAGCAATTATGTTATACCTTCAGCACTTACACTTCTTCCATCCTAAAACCATAGTACTATTGTTTTTAAACGCAAAAAATGATATAAGAGGAAAATCCAGGGCTCTGCATTTGATATGGTATTTTCTTTTAAAAAGAATATGACATAAAGTTTTCTGAAATGATGCTTATACAGATTTTAAAGCTTAGATCATTTCTTTACTTGCAGATTGCCAAATGGCAGGAGGATCTCTGCTCAGCAAAGTTTTCCAGGGGTAACTAGAATACTGCATATGTGCTCCCATCCCACAAATATAAAAGAAAATGTCTTTTATTTTAATGTATAAGTAAAGAATTCATTTTCAACATAAAGAATTATTGGTATAATTTCCCATTTACATTTTTAATCCACACATCCATATAAAACTTAGTATACTTCAAGTTAGGTCAATATTTCAAAATATTTATGGGTGAATTATACACAGAAAAGGCTAGAAGTTGTGTGTATGAGTTGCAGGAAAATGCTTATATTTTCTTTCAAAACATGCTATGAGAAATCCCTAGAATTACACCTGAAGTATAAGGGCTCACGTATATATCTTATTTTCATGACAAGGATTCACTTATTTACTTCATACCACCTGAATATGTAGCACAGAGGTTAGCACAGAGAAGATAATAGCCAAATATTTGTGGTATTATTAATTAAATAGAAGTGACCATAAAATATGCAATTTTCAAGATAATGGAGTGAAACAAAATTAAATGTACTTAAGCATTTAAATTAGTATTCATCATATTGAAACTTTGGGCAGCAAGAGGAGCCCCCTGGTTTTGCTGGTATCAGTTCCACTAGGCACTGTAATCCAATCACTCTGAACTTTCATTAACAATTTTCAATTCTGCTTAAAACTGCTGGGACTGAGTTTTTCAATTCAATGAATAATAAATAATATATTGGCTTCATCTCATTTTGTAAGTAACATCCCTATCAGTATTTTCTATTCCAACTTTATTAAAAAATAGCTGAGTAGGAGAGAGTTGGAGTGATTCATGGAGGGGGATAAAGATGAGGAAAAGAAGAAAACCATAACATCAAACACTTACAAGTTAATACTGTCTTCTCTTACACTGGAGAGGAAAGGCAGGTTTTCTGGTAAGGATCTGGTCAAGTTTCGGGTGCAGGCAAGGGTGAGTGGGAACCTGAGATGATTAAGACCATGGCAGTAATCATTCTGTTTTATAACCAGGCCATCTTTGTTCAGTTTTAGTTTAAAATGTAAGGAAGTAATAGTACTAGAGATATGTAAACCATGGCATAAAAATAGAGCAATGTTGTAATTTCAAATAGCTAATTGCATTGAGATGGCTCTAGGAAAGCAAAATATCTCCATGATTCTTAGAAATTCCAGTTACATTTCTGTCATTCATTTCTAGTTTAATGCAGCTATGCTCCGACATCATAGTCATTATGATTTTAACAACTGCAGCAGGTTGATTTTTGGCTTCTTAAATGACTATTTTGATATATGCCAAAAATGTACTTGAAAAAATTATGTATCCAGAG
Organism: Choloepus didactylus; assembly: GCF_015220235.1. Classification (NCBI taxonomy): domain Eukaryota; kingdom Metazoa; phylum Chordata; class Mammalia; order Pilosa; family Megalonychidae; genus Choloepus; species Choloepus didactylus. Next base: position 5,547,107 of record NC_051316.1, read on the forward strand.
AGCAATAATCTGTATGTCCTATTTAAGACAAGTTAGCCCATTGTGTTATTCAAGTGTTGTTTATAATAATTACATTATATTCATATCTCCAACTATGATATAGGAATTTTAAAAATTTTCCTTTGTGATATGTAATTTCTTGCAGTATGTTTGCAATTATGTCATAAGTGCATAAAAATTTGTAATTGCTAAATCTTATTAAATCAACTTCCTTATTGTGAAGAAAAATTTCTCTTTATATGGAGCCATACACCCTATGTCTGGTCTACATGGTTTTACTAGAATTCAGCCATATAGCTTTAATGACTGTTTTTTTTTTGTGGGGGGTGCTTGTTTTACATTACACATTTTGCCATCTTGTTTAAAATTTTATTTTTGATGTATATTTTTCTGCTTATTTTAGGTATTATTACTTATAAAGAGCTTATTGTTGGGTATTTTAGTTTTTCATTCCAATTGACAAATTTTGTGTTATAACTGGGTCATTCAGTTCATTTAAATTTAATGTCATTAGCAGCACATGTTGAATTTCTGTCTACTCTCATGCTTTTTGTTTGCTATTTGTCCCATCTTTTCTGTGTCCAATTTTTCTCCTATTGAGTTGATAAAGTGTATGTTTCCTTTTTTATCATCTAATAGATTTTCAGTTATAAAATCTTATCTCAATGATTTTAGATATTACTCTAGAGATTTCAAAATTGATCTTTAACTTATTACATTCTATCTTGTTTCCATCATTAGTTGACAGATCACTCATATGAAGAATTATCCAAATAAATATCTGGATATTGTTCCACATGGCCCTGGATTTATTTTAAAGCTGATTGTTTTTAAATATGCATTTAGATGACATATATAAATAAATTTCATGATTACTATGTCACTGTCACAGTTTTGAGTACTTAAGAGTAATTTTGTTTCATTCTATTCAAACTTTCCCACCGAGGGCTTTCCCTCCCTCAACACCCCCATACAGAGAATGGCAAATAATTGTGGTTAATCTGGCTTCCTCTAGAGCTAAATAGCATGTTTCTAGGCAGGATCTACAATTTAAGGGTTGTGTGCACTTTAGCAAGTTATATTTTCTTGACTTCTGGAACCCACATATTTACCCTTTCATTGTCCTTCATTCCTTGCCACATCCAGTGTATCCAACTGGAATGATTTCCCTCAGCCTGAAAACCATCTGTTAACATTTTTTGTGCCATCCAGTTGATGGCCTTGAACTTTCTCTGCTTTAGTTTGTGTGAACAGATATTTCTTTGCTCTTTGATTAATACTTCCATAGGTATTCATTTTTTATGTCAGACACTATTATGAATACTCAGTGTCCTTATAAATAGAATCATATACTATGTATTCTCTTGTAGTTGACTTCTTTTGATATATATATATATATATATATATATACACACACACACACATACATATGTAATTTTTGGCTGGGGGTGATTTGTTTTATTTACTAGGAGTGTTCCACCAGATTTATTGCCCTTATTGTAGATATTCATTCTCTTAATATTTGACATTGCCTTTATTAACATGTTTTAGCTATTGTGAAAAATAAATTTTCTTTCAAATTGCTATACTTGAGTTGGTGGACCTAGACACTCATTCTTCTTGAGCATGTAGGAGATAAATTGCTAGATCAAAAATAGATGCATGTGACAAGTGGATAGTGAGAAGCAGAAGAGCAGGCACCAAGACTCAGTCTTCCCAGCATAACAACTATTTTACAAGTAAAACCTGTCTGAAACAGCTATTTTGAAGCTCCACAAATGAGAGGAATACTGTACAGCATCCAGAGATGAGCAGGAGTAAGAGTCTGATAAATTACAGTAAAGAACAGAAAATTGCTCTCATCTCAAGGTGGTTATTGTCATACATATCCCACTCTTGCTGCACTCCACAAAGTTTCCAACCCTTGACAAGCTTGCTGGTGACATAAAGGGATGTGAAAATCTTTGCCAAGACCAACTGAGGGCACATCTATGCACTGATCACAGCTTTTGATTAATGGCTTTTGATTGCTGGGGCCCCACTCTACATGTGGTCATTAATTCAACCCACCCTACAGAGGCAGTGGTGGCAGCCATTTTTTCAAACCATCCTGAGTGGTAGAGGTGAACTGAAGACACTAGCCTTCTGCAGGTCTGCATGAGACAGTTAGATGAAGGAGTGTATTTTTGGGGCAAGCCAACAGAGCTCAGCTTTGAAAAGCTGTGAAGAAATATCTTGGTGACTTATCTGGTCCTTTACCCAGGACATTTTGGAGCCAGCCTGTACAGTTGATATGGTTGACTGGCCCTGATTCAGCAGAAGAGACAGACTTGGGAAAGTCCACTTCATCACATCCCTCAACTCAGAAGTTACCCTTCAGGCAATAGCAGCTTGAGGCAATAAAAGATATGTTAGAATTATAAAAGCAGTGATATGGGAGCAATGGCTTGTGAGCTTCAAACCCCCATGAGCATGATGTCTGTCCCTGGGAAACAGGGGACAAAAACTCCTGAAAATAGGGAAATTCAAAAACAACTAAGGAAAAAGCACAGGACCAGACCCAGACACTGAATGACAAGGGGAAACATGTACACTGCATTCATTTTCTGCAGGCATCCCTGATAGGGGGAATGATGCTCAATAAAATCTCTCTCATCACCAGCTGGTTACAAACCAAGAAACATACATCTTCAGGGAATAAATACCAGGATTAAGATATTAAAATGCACAGTGTGCAATGAGTGCAAGACAAACAAAGAAACAGGATATGATGGCCCATCCAAAGGAAAAGGATAAAAATTCAGCAACCAACAATGAAGAATGCCAGAATGTGGACATGCCAAATAAATCATTTAAAATTGATATTAAAATACTCAAGATGAAGGAAAATACAGAGAAAGAACTAAAGGATATAAGGGAAACAATGAATGAGCAAATGAGAACCTTAGTAAAGATACAGAAATTTTAAAAGGAATCAACAGAACTACTGGAGTTGAGGACCATAATAACAAAAATCAAAAGTGTCCAGAAAGGTTTCAAGGGCAGATTGCTCCGGCCAAAGAAAGAATCTGAACACAATGACAAGACAATTGAAATGAATAGGGTTGAGCAACAAATATAAGAATTATGAAAAGTGGAAATAACTTAAGAGATCTTCAAATGTACCAATGTATGCATTACAGGAGTTCCAAAAGGAGAGGAAAGAAAGGGGAAGAAGGAATAGTCAAAGAAATAATGATGAGAACTTCCCAAGCTTAATAAAAATTATGAATATACACACCCAATGAGCTCAGAAACACCAAACATCAGAAGCATTAAGAAAGATAAACCATTTCATTTATTGATCACATTACTGAACACAAAGTACAAGGAGAGACTTCTGAAAGCTCTGAGAAAAAAGCAATGAGTTATGTACAAGCAAGTCCCAATAAGGTTGAGTGCTGATTTCCCATCAGAAATAATGAAGGAAAGAAGACAGTGGGTTGAAATACATATTGTGCTTTAAGAAAACAGTTGCCAACCAAGAATTATATATCAGGTGAAACTTTCTGTCAAAAATGAGGGAGAGAGACTTCAGGGCCAAGATGGCAACAGGGATGGGCAAATGAACTGCTGAGTACTAGCCCAACAGAGCCATGGTCTATCCAGGAGAACCTGTGTTTGGCATCTTCTGACATGAGTGGAGAACAAAATTGGGTATCAGTTAACAGAGCAATCAAGCTTTTTGCAGAACCTGGCCACCCTCCAGACTGGTTCTGTTAAAAACATTTTTCTCCTCAATATTCATAACTTCAAGAGACCAATGAGATCCCAAAATGGGAATGTAGTGAAAAAGGGGGAGCTGTGGAAACTGTTGAAGATGTCATTGTTCAGAAACTGATGGCTGAACCGGTTGAGGAATTAAAGAAAGTAATAAAGGAAACCCAGGAAAAACATAGATGACTGAAAAGAGATGCAGAACTAATTCAAGCTGTGCACATGGATAGCAGACTGGATGAGCTTTGCAATGACATTTAATGAAAAAGAAATTGGAGGAAGAGGAGGCTGAAGTAAAGAGGAAGACTACAGATGGTGCATATCAGTCTCTTCAAGCAGTAAAAACACCCCCTTGGAGGTTACCAACTGTGACGGTTCACTCTCCTGTAGATTCTGCCTCCCGGGAGGTGATTATCCACTTGGGGACTTGACTCCAACCACTATGGTAGAGACAACCTCTGGGGTAAACCCTGGGACTTTGCTAAGTACCCCAGTCAACTCATTTCCTAGGATTCCTGGCACTCTTCCTCCAGGCTCTCTACTCTTAGAAGCCCTCATGACCCCAGTAACAGATGATTCACCCCAGAAAAATATGCTTGGACAGAAATGAAGTGCACAATTCCAATAATTCATGTCTCAGAAGGAGAAGAGAAAAGTATAGTGTGAGGAGGAGTATTTGAGGATAAAATTGGGTAACTCTTCCTACCTTACAAAAGACATAAATATACAAAGAGGAAGCCCAACAAACTCCAAAGAGAAAAAATCCAAATAGAACCATTCAGATTGTCAAATGTTGAAGAGGAGAAAGTCCTGAAAGCAAGACAGAAACTATTCACCACATAAAAGGGAAACCATGTAAAACTAACTAATGCTACTGAACCAGCACCATGGAGGTGAGAAAGCAGAGGTATGACATTTTTAAAATTCTGAAACAGCAAAAATTGCCAGCAAAGAATACATTGTACAGCAAAGCTATACTTTAAAAGTGAGGGAGAGTTTAAAATTTTCACAAACACATGCTGAGAGAATTTGTTGACAAGAGACCTGCCCTGCAAGAAATACTAAATGGAGTTCTGCCCACTGAGAAAAAAGTCAGAAGAGAGAGATCTGGAGAAAGGTACACAACATAAGTGTATTAAAAATCATAATTTAAAGGAGAAAAAAGAGAGGAGGGAAAAACAGAAATAAAAAAGGATAAGGTGGTTAGTTCAAGAACTGCCTTCACAGTAATGAATTTGAATGGGAATGGATTAAATGCTCTAATTAAAAGATATAGACCAACTAAATGGATTAAAAAGTATGATCCATTGATGTGCTGTTTACAAGAGACTCATCTTAGACCTAGTGGCACAAAGAGATTGAAAGTGAAAGGATGGAAAACATATTCCACAGACACTGTAACCAAAGAAAACAGGGGTAGCCATAGAAACATCAGATGAAATATGTTTTAAATGAAAAATCAATATGATAAGTGAATTATACTTAATATATATGTGTATATATATAAACAAATATATTATTGCATTCAAAATAACAGTATATACATTTTCCCTAGTGCTCATGGAATGTTCTCCAGGAAAGAACAAATGTTGGGGCACAAAACAAGTCTCAATTTAAAATGACTGAAACCATCCAAACCACATTCTCTTACCATAATGGAATGCAGCTTGAAATCAATAACCACCAAAGAACAAGAACTTTCAAAAATATATGAAGTTAAGGTGTAAATCTCCCATGCAACTTGGGACATGACTGCTAGGGGTAAAACTGGATCTGACCAAAGGGATGAAGCATATAATGAAAACACTGGATATACATAAAGTAGAAATTGAAGGTTCCAAAAAAAAAGCAACTGGCAGAATCCATGGAAATGACAGGCACAGCACAAGAGATGAAAGACACAATGGAGACATACAAAAGCAGATCCCAAGAGGAAGAAGAAAACATCCAGGAACTGGAGAACCAGAGACCTGAAAACCTACACACCAAAGAAGAGATAGAGAAAAGAACGGAAAATATGAGCAACATCTCTGGGAATTGAATGGCAACATGAAATGCAGAAATGTACATGTCATGGGTGTCCCAGAAGAAGAAGAGAAGGGAACAGAGGCAGAAGCAATAATAGGGGAAATAATGAAAATTTTGCATCTTTTATGAAAGACATAAAATTATGGATCTAAGGATCACATCATACCCCAAACAGAATAGATCTGAATAGGCCTAGGTCAAGACAATTAATAATCAGATTATGAAATGACAAAGATAAAGAGAGAATCCCAAAAACAGTAAAAGAAAAGTGATACATCACATACAAAGGAAACTTGATAAGACAATATGTGGATTTCTCAATAGAAACCATGGAGGCAAGAAGGAAGTGAGGTGATATATTTAAGATACTGAAAGAGAAAAACTACCAAGCAAGAATCCTATATCTGACAAAACTGTCCTTCAAATATGAGGGATCGTGGGATTGAAAAAGCTTTCTTGACCCAAAAGGAGAAGATAAATGAAACAAAGTAAAGTTTCCAGGGCTGAAAGATATCAAATGCTGTCAAGAGGTCATACTGGGGATTATTCTTATGCCTTATAGAGGTATCCCTTTATAGTTTTTAGTGTATTAGAATAGCTAGAAGGAAATACCTGAAATTGTTGAACTAAAACCCAGTAGCCTTGTTTTTTGAAGAAAATTGTATAACTTTATAGCTTATATAGTGTGATTGTGTGATTGTAGAAATCCTTGTGGCTCACACTCCCTTTATACACTGTATGGACAGATGAGTAGAAAAATGGGAACCAAAAGTAAATGAATAACAGGGGAGTATAGGGGGACATGGATTGTTTTGGATGTTCTTTTTACTTTTATTTTTATTCTTATTTTAATTTTAATTTTTATTATTTTTTGGAGTAATGAAAATGTTCAAAAATTCATGCTGATGAATACTGAACTATATGATGATACTGTGAACAACTGATTGTACAGTTTGGATGATAGTATGATATGTGATTATACCTCAATAAAATTGCAAGTAAAAATATATATTGGGGGTTAAACAACACATTCTTAAACAATCAGTGGGTAAAAAAAGAAATTTCAAAAGAAATCAGTAAATAACTGGAAGATACAAATGAGAACACAACATATGATGCCTATGGGATTCAGTGAAGGAGTTTCTGAGTGGAATATTTACAACTCCAAATGCATAAATAAAAAAAGAAGTTGGGGCTAAAAGCAAAGGCCTAACTAAACAAAAGAATAAACTAGGGAAAGAAGAGCAATTTAACACTAATACAAGGAGAAGAAAGGAAACACTAATACAAGGAGAAGAAAGAAATAAATGATCTGGAGAACAAAAAACAATAGAGGGAATAAATAAAACCAAAAGATGATTCTTTGAGATCAGTAAGATTGACAAACCCTTACTAGACTGTCAAAGACAAAAGAAAGAAGATCCAAATAAAATCAGAAATGAGAGAGCAGTCATTATTATGGATCTCTAAGAAATTTTTAAAAATTGTAAGGGGATACTATGAACAACTGTATGTGCACAATCTAGACAACTTAGAAGAAATGGACAATTTCCTTGAAACAAACCTAGAGTGATCTGAGAAGAAATAGGAGACCTCAATAAACAAATCACAAGAGATCCAGTCAGTTATCAAGCATCTTCTTACGAATATAAACAAAGGGTCAGATGTGTTTACAGGGGAATTTTACAAAACACACAAAAAAGAACTGGCATCATTCATGCTCAAATTCTTTCAAAATATTGAAGAAAGATTAGTACCTAATTAATTTTATGAAGCTAACTTCACTTATCACCAAAATCAGACAAAGTACTACAAGAAAAGAAAACAACTGGCCAAGCTCCCTAGTGAATATAGATGCAAACATTCTCAACAAAATATTGCAAGATGAATCCAAAGGCACATTAAAGGAATTATACAACACAACCAAGTGGGGCTCATATCAGGTACACAAAGCTGGTTCAACATAAGAAAATAAGTCAAAGAAATACAACACATAAACAAACTGAAAGGGAAAAAACAAATAAGTTGATAGATGCTACAAAAGCATTTGACAAAATCCAGCATTGCTTTTTGATAAAAAAAACTACTCCAAATGTCAGAATTGAAGGAAACTTCTTCAACATGATAAAGGGTATTTGTGAAAAACCCAAAGACAACATGGTCCTTAATGGTGAGCAAATGAAATCCTTCCCTTAAGATTGAGAATGAGATAAGGATGCACAATGTCACCACTACTATTCAACATTGTGCTAGAATTTCCAGTCAGAACAATTCAGCAAGTAAAAGAAATAAATGCATCCAAATTGGAGAGGAGGAAGTAAAACTCTCATTAATTTTAGATGGCATGAATGTATATTTGGAGAATTCTGAGAAAGTGACAACATAGATGCTTGAGCTAATAAATTCAGCAAAATGTGAGGGATACAACATTAGTGTGCAAAAAATCAGTAACACTCCTTTATTCTAGTAATGACCTAACTGAATAGACAGTCAACAAAAAATTCCATTCACAGAAGAATCAAGTACCTAGGAAGAAACTTAACCAAGGATGTAAAGAGCCTCTACACAGAAAATTACAAAACTTTATTAAAAGAGATTAAAGAGGCCCTATATAGTTGGGAAGATATCCCATGTTCATGGATAGGAAGGCTAAACATCATTAAGATGTCAATTCTACCCAAATTGATTTACTGATTCAATGCAATCTAATAAAAATTCAAAAAACCTACTTTGCAGACTTGGAAAACTAGTTATCAAATTTATTTGGAAGACAGAGGGATCTGGAATTGCAAAAAAAAAAAAAAAAAAAAAAAAAAAAAAACTCTACAAAAGAAGAATAAAGTGGAAGGACTTATATTTCCTGATTTGAAAGCCACAGTAGTCTTAAGAGCATGGAACTGTCAGAGAGATAGACATATTGATAATGGAATAAAATCTTGAAATAAGAAATAGACACCCACATTTTTGGTCAACTGATTTTTGATAAGGCTCCCAAATCCATTGAACTGGGACAGAGTAGTCTCTTCCCCAAATGAGCCTGGGAGAACTGGATATACATATCTGAAAAAATGAAAGATAACCCCTACTTCACACCCCATACAACAATTAAATCAAGTTGGATCAAAGACCTAAATATAAGAGCCAGTACAATAAAACCCCTAGAAGATAGTATAGGGAAACAGCCTCAATACAATTATTATAAGAGGTAGCTAATTAGACCTTAAACCCAAAGCACAAGAAACAAAAGAAAAAAAATAAATAAACAGGAACTCCTCAAAATCAAAAGCTTGTGTGCTCAAAGGATTTTGTCAAAAAGGCAGTGAGGCAGGCAACTCAATTGGAGAATAAGTTTTGGTAAACATATATCTGATAAGAGACTGATATCCAGCATACATAAAGAAATCCTACAACTCAACAACAAACGTATGAACATCCCAATTATGAAAGGAAAAGTGATATGAAAACACACTTTTCCAAAGAGGAAACACAAATGGCTAAAATTCACATGAAAAAATAATCATCTTGATAGCAATTAGGGAAATGCAAATCAAAACCACAATGAGGTATCATCTCACATGAATAAGAATGGCTGCCATTAAACAAACAAGGAACTACAAATGATGGAAAGGATTTGGAGAAGTTGGAACTCTTATCCACTTCTGGTGGGAATGTATAATTTTACAGATGCTGTGGAAGACAATTTGGCAGTTCCTCAGAAAACTAAATGTTAAATTACCCTATGATCCTTCAATTCCAGTACTCTGTATATACCTAGAAGATCTGAAAGAAGTGACACAAACAGACATTTTCACACTGATGTTTTAGTGGCCTTTTCACAGTTGACAGAAGATGGAAACAATCCAAGTTCCTTCAACTGGTGAGTGGATAAATGAAATGTGTATACATATGATTGAATATTATGCAGAAGTAAGAAGGAATTAATTCATGAAATATGTGACAAAATGGATGAAGCCTGATATAATGCTAACACAAAGGGAAAGACGCTGCATATTATCACTAATAGGAAATTTTTGTACAATGTAAAATCAGTGTCTTAAAATGTAGAATATAGAGGACCCAGATATAGATGGAAGCTAGAGAAGGGGGATGATTACCTAATATATACAGACCTGTTAATAAGGTTGAACTTAAATGAATGGGAAAGGACAGGAGTGACAAAATCTCATTAATGGGATTAAAAGTATCAGTGCTGTATTGATGGTGAACATGATTGAATGGGGTTGTTTAATGCCATGTATCCCACAGATAAGCACTACAAATATAAATAAGTAATTGTATGATGTGCTTATAAGGTATGACACTAGTACAGAGTTAATAACATAGTGGTATATGGGAAAAACTAGCCATGGCATACCATACACTATATTTAATAGGAATACCTTCCTAGAACCAAATTAATATTAGGAATAAATAATTAGGGCATAATAAGAGCTTTGGGGTGTTTTGGGTTATGATAATTTTTTAAAAGTGAGAGTGATGATTGAACAACAAAGTGAAGATAATGTGAAACATTGCTTATCTTGGACAAAATATATTCTGTGTGAAATTAGGAACCCCCTATTTAATAAGTCAAACCTTTGATCTTGAGGCTTGCTGTTGTGAAACTAGCTGTAAAGTAAAGGCTAATTCTACCTATAATTATTTCTAACAGTCACTTCCAGAGAGCCTCTTTTGTTGCTTATTTGTGGCCTTTCCATTTCTAGCCCAACTCTGCAAAGAAATTCATTACCCACCCTGCTACATGGGACATGACTCCCAGGGGAGTGAATCTTTCTGGCAATGTGGGATATGACTCCCAGGAAGGAGCCTGACTCAGACATTAAGAGACTGAGAATGCCTTCTTGCCCAAATGGGGGGAAAGAAAGTTTACAGAATAAGGGTTCGGTGGTTAAGATATTTAAAATAGAGTCAAGAGTTTATTCCTAGATGTTACTATGGTGCAAGCATCAGCTAAATATTTCAAATGGCCACAGTATGCCAAGCCCAAACCAATATTAGTCCCAAAAATTCTAATGAATACACACGCCCCTATCTGAGACTCTTTAAAATTTCACTCACTAGGTTTATTTCTCAGAAATTTAAATTCTCCAGAGTATTCCTGTGTCAGATATGTCCCCACACCCAGAGGTAACAGCCTCTTCATAAACATCAACCTGACTCACCCCCTTCCCCATACAATTGACACCCCTTTACAATATGAAAAAATTAGGGTGGTCAAGGCACACATATCCCTGAAGATTGAAATAGTGGTCCAATGAGAGGGAGAGTTAGCAACAGACAAGATAGAATTTAACAAAGGACCATGAATACTGGATCATATAAAAATATTTTTTAGTCTCTAGTGTATTAGAACAGCTGGAAGGAAATAACTGAAATTGTAGTAGAGTAACCCATTCAATTCTTTGAAATTTGCTCTTTAAATTCCTGTTTAATTTTACTTTGAAACTTATCATTTTCTAGTATATGCATTATATTTCACAATAAAAAATGCAAGTAAGAAACAAAATCAGTTGGCCATAAAAAATTGGTTCAAGTATATGCTGTCTGCAAGAGACTCACCTTAAATTTAAAGATAAAAGTAGGTTGAAAGTGAAGGGATAAAAAATATAACATGAAAGTATTAGCTAAAAGAGATCCAGGGTAGTTATAGCAATACCATAAAAATTAGACATTAGGGTCTTTGCCTGGGTAATGTCATAATGCTGGTGTGCCACTGGGAGCTCCAGGATCACCACAGATGTGGACCAGATGTGACCTTCTGCCTGAAATATCTCAATTTATTGAGAAGTATCAGTGCACACTTGAGGTTGCATTTTATATAAAGAAAGCACTGTTATGTGTGTACAAGAGCCAGAACCACAGAAAAGTGTGAAAGAAACCAAACAAGTGGGCGGTGAATATCCTGAGATGATCTTTGCTGGGGTGGAATATGTAAATGAAGATGCTGAGCTGATATTTTTGAACTGATTTCAAATTCAAAACCAGTTGTTTCAAACATTTTTAACAGTCACCCCAGGTCTAATTCAAGGAGAAAATAGTATGGTCACCTCTGACAAGGTACTTGTCATGCATTGCAGTCTATAAGTGTTGTGATCCTTACATCAAGAGTGGCCATCTTGCCAGTTTCTCAATCTGAAATGAGAGCAACAGGAAGTCCCATTATTATTGAGACTTTGTCTGAACCTGATTATAAAATTAATTCACCAAAAATCATGCCTAATAACTTCAGAGCTGTTTTCTCCTATGAGTTCATTGCAGCATCCAGGAAGAGGAGCACTTTCTGTAGGATGTATAGATGAAAATCCTTGTATATCAAAGTTACTTTCCACTTCTGAAGTAAATATCATTAATCCCAAAAGGCCTAAGCTCAGTGATGGACATTCTTTAGCTTTGTCCCCCTTGGGTATATCTCATACAAAAAACAATCAGCAAAATGTACCCTCCAAAGATTGTCATACCTTGTTAAACCATGTTCAGAGTGGAGCACTTTTTACAATGTTTTGCACAGGACAATTTTAAGCCTGTAAATCCAGTCAGGGAAAATGGAGGACTGGCAAAATGAATTTTTCAAATAGAACAGGTCAAGACACTGCTGATTCCAAGAAAAAAAGCATGATTGTGTTACTTCATGACTTTTACTATGAACAACAGAGAAAATGGGCAGCCAGAACAGAAGACTGACACCCTAAAATGCCTAAACTGACTTGAATGTAGAGGGTATAAGGGATGTTTTTATTGAAGGAAAAAGAAAGTAGTTTTGTCCTAAATGACTCATTGCTTCAGAATGAAGAAAAGGAAAGGATATGGAACAAAAACTGAATGAATATAGAAAGTTGCAGAAAGTTGGTGGAAAGGGAAATTTTCTTCTGTGGTCAAGGTTAAAAAATGATAAAACTGGTAACATCACTGCTTAATGATGAAACCTCACAATGGTCAAAGTTGAAACATGGTAAAAACTAGAATCAGAATAAAGCAGACTGCCTGGTAGTTTCATCCTTTAGCTATTTTAGTCCCAGGCAGTACTTGTGCTCTAATTAATATTCAATGCCATATGTTTGTGTTTGGTAATTCACAAAATGTAAACCATACTCTTGATCATATGCAAAATCACATACAAAGTGTGATCATTTATATATTAATCCTGTTGTCTAAATGGTGGAACACATTAACTTGGCCATAGTGCCACTTGCTAATAGGCTTATTATCTCTGTGTGCCAATATATTAATACTTTGTTTATTGTATTGTGAATTATGGACATAAAGTCTGTCATATGGTCAATGCAAACTGTTGTGCAGGGGTTGTGTAATAAAGATTTATTCACACATATATAATAAATGAGTGTGAGGGAAATGCCAGCTGGCCCATATCTAGTTTGCACACTGTGGCCATGGCCTGAGCAAAATAGGCCTGCAGACCTTGGTGCAGAGCAGTCTGCATGACCTAGGAAGCTAATGTTTAACTTATCTTTGTAAGCCGATAAAGAGATAAAAGGGTAAATTAACCTTAAATTGTAACTTTAAAACGTGAAACAGGAAGTAAGCAGAAGGTGAGAAACTCTTGCTCTCACTAGAAAGTAAGATGTAAACATACCCCAGACCTCCCACCATCAAATGTTAATCTAGTCTACTTGCTTTCCGGCTCCCAAATGTTGCGGTTATCTATCAATCACCTCCCCCACCAGCCCCCCAGTCAAAACTCTTTTCCAGTGTTTGCACCCTTAGGAATGTCTTTGTCTAAAACCCTTATAACTGGTTTGCTGTCCTTTTTACTCATGCAGTTGACTCCCATATGAATTTGGTGCCTGTCTGGCCTGAGAGAGCCATTATGATCTCTCCATGACTTCTTGTCCTGTCAGTAAGCCCTGAATAAAATTTCATGTGTCAGACAATGCCTGGTGTCTTCTTTGGCCTATGGACTTTCAAAGCTCTCATGGGCTGTGACAGTATGATCTTGCAAATGATGTTCTTGTAGAACTGTGCTTTGCTAAAAGCACAGAGAATGTATGTCAAATGTATACCCATTCCAGAATCTGTTCAGAAATCTTGAACTCAAAAGTGTTTCTAAAAGAAATGTTTGTAGTCCACAGGGCTTTTATTTTTTTCCTTCCAATTTTGTGAAGAATTCATGATGTTTACTGCACAGACAATATTTTTGCCACAATAATAATTTAGCTAAATAAATAATTAATATTAGCTGTTCAATAAAGATTTATTTGCACATATATAATAAATGAGTGTGAGGGAAATACCAGCTGGCCCATATCTCTAGTTTGCACACTGTGTCATTCTGAGAGGAAGAGAAGTCTAGTCAGGAAGTGTTATTAAGAGAAAGATTAATACAGAGGACTTTGAAATGAAAAAATGTTTAAATTTAACATACTGTTTTCAAAGATCATATTGAATTTACTCAGGTAGTTCAGGCTATATTAAAGCACTCCTTATTCATGAAACCAGAACTTTAGGCTGTGGATAACTGAATAGATCTAAGATCATGTGACTCACTAAGCTGCATCACAAGGAAATGAATTATAACACATTTAATTAAGGTCTCTACTACTCTTCCTAGCTCAGAATTGGATTTTGGAATCTTCCCCCATTTTGTTAAATATAAACAGCAACAAAATTGATAGATTTTCTGATCCTAAATTATTTTATCTGAGATAGAAGGTTATAAATCTAGGAATATCATCTTTCCCATACTATGTGCTTCCATTCCACACAACTCTCTCCTTCCCTACCCCTCTCTCTGTTATTGTATTATAGGTTAGCAGTAATCTCCAACATGCCTGGGAAACAAGCTGCACTTAAAATCATAATGAAATCAAAGACTTAATAACTCACCATAGTTTTCCATCAAAAATCATATTTTCATTCTCCACTTCCAGCTTAAAAAACACTTTTTCATATGTGGAACATTCCCTCAAATATATCCACTCACCTCACATAATAAATGTGACTATGTCATTAAAGTGGCAAAACATCTCTCATACAAGTGTGGGAAAACTGTGAAAATAATATTCCAAATGAGGATGGACTTAAAAGCTTTGACCTGGAAACAGTGCTCTTTAAAGGGTTTTGCAACACTTGTATCTAGTCAGACTGTATCTTCAAAAACAGTCAACAGCCCTGTTGTTCTGTAAAATGCTTTCCTTTTCCCTTTGCTTGATTCCATGTCTCCTTAGTGATGGTCAACCAAACTTCATTTTGCCTAAGAATTTAAGGAAAAATTTTACATACTCCTTGGTGTTCTGGATAATATATACTCAGTATTCTCAGTGATATGCTGAAATGGCTGCAATTAACTTGGTAGTTGACAATTGAGAATGAAAGAAGCATGTCTGAAAATATTCTGATGCTTTATTAAAACCTTGTGGATGACTTTAAACTATTGCATGTAAATACACAAAGTTTAATAAGTTGCCATCATACAGAAGATGCACAGGTTCATTCCCTTGGTGATATATCTAGCAGATCATTGCTTTCACTTGCCAGGAATAAAAACTGTGTATTTGGTAGGTGTGGAGAGCAAGGTATGAGATATTAGAGATTGATTTTAAGGAAATATTTCATGTATTAATTTATGATTGTGCACAAGTTTCAAACACCAACCTAGGCTGTATTCATATGATAAATGAGAAAAATATTTCACAGTGATAAACTTGCTCTATTTAATGGTGTCCCTTATAAACCTGCTCTTGCCTTTTGACCAGTTTGAAAAAGAATTCACCCACCTATCCAGGTACCTTTTCAAAAGGATCTCCTTTTCAGATTGGTATGTACAGACAATTGGCATGCAAATGGTAGGGCATAAGTTGGGTGATGAATGTCTGGCTGCTGAGATGCCTGTGCTCTTTTAATCAGCTGGTGCACTTGTTTTCATTAAAACTTTTCTCTTTAGATAATTGATAGGTTTGATTCATTTTACATTATTTCACTGTTTTGCAACCTGGGTTTTTAGAAAGCTCATTTGCCATTCTGGCAAGCATGTTGCCACTTAAAATATGGAATATTCTTAAAGGTTTAAAGTGGTACTAGAGGAACAAGAAACTTTCTAAGTGTTGAAAAATGTTTTGAGTTGATATTGACCTTGTATGGGAGATAAAAGAGGCAGTGCATTTTAAAGAAACAAAGGAAATGCCTTGCAAAAATGTAGTTTTAGAGCAGATTAAACATGGTGGGGAAAGGGTTGCTAATTTGATTGTTTATTTCCCTGAAGAAATGGGAACTGTGATAAGCATTTTAATAATTTTTAAGGAGCTGGTTTCAATTTTAGTACTACTTAATTTTTAAAAGAAATAAATTTTTCCTTAAATTTTGTCATTGCTTTGTCCCAGTTATCCATGGTTCCTATCCGCCTTCTGTGGCACGTCAATTAAGTAGCATTTTTAAAGGTAATTGTAATGTGTTTTTGACAATATAAATGAAAAACAAGAATATTAAGGCAGAATAATTTCACTTTGTAAGCATCAATGATTATCCTGGAATGTGAAAATGTCCCTTTATAATTAAAAATTGAATTATTTCAGTATTGTACCATTGTTTACATCTTGGATGACTCCAGGTTGTAATGTGCATCTGTATATCTGCAGTGGAAGAAATTGACAATTGAAATGTTACTATAAAGAATCTGAATAATTGGGCACTGCCTGTGTTGCACCCCTACTGTATTTTTTTGAAAGAATTAACAGTTTTTTCTTATGGTAAAAGTTATTTGTTATGACATTTTAACATTTACCAGACAGGCATTTTTTTTTCTGTATTATTTGTATCCCCAAATATTTAATACAAGTAGATATTGCATGGCTTGAGCATTGAGAAATTAATGGAATGATGACAATTTTAATTTCCATGGCCATGAAAAGTTGTTATGACATTAACAATGCTGAATTCTTATTTATAAGTATACCTAATGTTCATATTTTCCTTCTGTAAGGAATTGATAAGTTTCTTCATCAAAACAGCAAGAACTTATGAAATCTTATAAATTCCAAGTCTCTTGCAGATTTTGGTGTATCTTATGAGAGAAATTATTTTGAGATGGAACAGCACAAAAGCATTTTAAAAGGTAATGCATGCAGTGTACTGCCAAAGAGTACACATACAGGGAGTCAAATATTCCTGCAAAATAAATTAATAAACTAAAAGCAAAATTTGATCTTGGAAACAAAGAACAAAGAATATGAGACATTGGACATACCAGAAGAAGACTTTAAAAATGATCTTCAATATGCTTAAGGATGAATTAAAATATGGAGAAAGAATTAAAGGAAATAACAAAAGTGATGCTATAGATTTAAGGAATAGAATTTAAAGCACAGAGATAAACAATACATATATGTTCAATTATTTGGCAAGGATGCAAAGACCATTCAGCAGGGAAAAGAATAGTATTTCAACACATGGTGATGGAATGGGGGCAGCTTTCCATGTCCAATGCACACATATCAGCAGTTGGCCATTCAGAATTTGGATTTGTGCTTCCCCACAGTTGTGTGAGACACTTTTAGAAACCATATTTACTGATATCTCCTGTTGCTTCTGTTTCCCTAAATAGCCCAAATACAGTAACTAATCTGTGCATTCTCAGTGTTTGGACTACCTGTGAACTCCTCATTATTTTCAGCCTTCATGCCTTTGAATGCTAGCAAACTCTGAAAGTTTTTCCAATTCAGAGAGACACAACTATATCTCATAGTCCTTCTGATCTCCTTGATCTGTGATTGAAAATAAATTATTTCTCTCTTAGAATCTCCGGTGTTGCATAATTAGCTCTTCATGTGCATCTGGCACAGAAAACTTGCATTGACAAGTATCAGAATGGTGGAAAAGAATATTCCACCTATATAATAATCAAACAAGAGGTGGGGTAGCTATACAACTGTATGACAAGGCAAACTTTATTTCAAAAGCCCTTGTCAAAGAAAAAGAAGGGAATTACATAGGAATAAAAGGGGTAAAAGACCAAGTGGAAATAGAATCCATACATATTTCTGTACCTGACCAGATTGCTCCAAAACACATGAGGTAAAAACCAGAAAAACTGAATGTGGAAATAGACATCTATAAAAAATAGTTGGAGACTTAAATAACAAATCTCAATAGAACACCTAGATGGAAGATCAATAATAAAAGAGAAAACTAAAATAATATATGCAAAATATTGCACTGCAAAACAACAGAAAATATATTAAAGTGCACATGGATCATTCTGCAGGATAGACCACATCTGGCATCACAAAGTGAGTCTCACAAAGTTTTAAAAGATCAAGACTGAAATATTAAAAATCACTTCATTTGAGAGAAGGGGCAAGATGGCAGCATAGAGAGGAGTTGAAGCTAGTAGTCCCCCTGGAACAACTACAAAAAACCAGAAACAACTAGTAAATAATCCAAATAACTGTGGGGGGACAAATGAGACCAACCACTCATCATACACCAACCTGAATTGGGAGGAATGCCCAAGAACCCAGCATGAAATCTGTACGTAAAACCTGTGGATCCAAGTCACAAGACCCCCTCCCCCATAGCCCGAGCTGCAAAGCCTCATGGTGACAGAGAGAAGCTCTCTCCTATCAAGTGAATATAGCTCAGCTGAGCTCCAACTGGGGTTTTAAGTAGCGAGTGTGAACTGCTCACTACAGGTACGAATCCCCAAAATACAGACAGAGGCTTTGGGTGATGACTGACCTTGGAGAGCTGGAGGGTCACCTTGGACTGGGTCTGAAGGGGGCTGTCTGTTTCTTTTTTGGCTCAGTGGAGAAAGCCCCAGTCATTTCAGTTTCCAGGGCTGTGACACAGGGAAGAGAGAGAGACCATTGAAATGCTAATGACCTCCACCTGGGGTGTCTGTCTCCTCTAGGAGGAAAGGGGTGAGGCCCTTTCCATTCAGAACCAGACCCTAGAGCCTGGGGAACAGACCATACCTCCTCACACCAGTCAAGGATTATAGGCTAACAGGCATCACATGCTGGGCAGAAAAGCACAGTGACCCGAGACATCAAAAGGTGGAGTAATTTTCTAAGACACACCCACAGGGAAAACAGATACTGAATATTTCTTCCCTCTGGGACCTGAGCCTGTTCTGGTCTGGGAAAACCTGGTTTGGATAACCAAGAAACCATGCCTAGACAACAGAAAATTACAACCTACACTAAGAAAAACAATGTTATGGCCCAGACAAAGGAACAAATGTACACTTCAACTGAGATACAGGAATTTAAACAACTAATGCTAAATCAATTCAAAAAGTTTAGAGAAGATATTGCAAAAGAGATAGAGGCTGTAAAGGAATTACTGGGCATATATACAGCAGAAATCAAAAGTTCAAAAAAACAACTAGTAGAATCTATGGAAATGAAAGGCACAACACAAGAGATGAAAGACACAATGGAAACATACAACAACAGATCTCAAGAGACAGAAGAAAATACTCAGGAACTGGAGAATAAGGCACCTGAAAGCCTACATGCAAAGGAGCAGATGGAGAAAAGAATGAAAAAATATGAGCAACATCTCCAGGAAATTAAGGATGAAACAAAGTACAATAATGTACATATCATTGGTGTCCCAGAAGGAGAAGAGAAGGGAAAAGGGGCAGAAGCATTAATAGAGAAAATAATTCATGAAAATTTCCCATATCTTATGAAAGACATAAAATTACAGATCCAAGAAGCGCAGCATTCTCCAAACCAAAGAGATCTGAATAGGCCTACGTCAAGACACTTAATAATCAGATTATCAAATGTCAAAGACAAAGAGAGAATCCTGAATGCAGCAAGAGAAAAGTGATCCACTACATACAAAGGAAGCTTCATAAGACTATGTGCGGATCTCTCAGCAGAAACCATGGAGGCAAGAAGGAAGTGGTGTGATATATTTAAGATACTGAAGGAGAAAAACCACCAACCAAGAATCCTATATCCAGCAAAGATGTCCTTCAAATATGAGGGAGAGCTCAAAATATTTTCTGACAAATAGACAATGAGAGACTTTGTGAACAAGACACCTGCCCTACAGGAAATACTAAAGGGAGCACTACAGGGTGATAGAAGTCAGGAGCACATGGTTTGGAACACAATTTTGGGAGATGGTAGCACAAGAATGTAAGTACACTGAACAAAGATATCTATGAATATGGTTGAGAGAGGAAGGGTGGGGAGCATGAGACACCACAAGAAAGGAGGAAAGATAAAGACTGGGACTGTGTAACTTGGTGAAATCTAGAGTTTTCAACAATTGTGACAAAATGTACAAATATGTTCTTTTACGAGGGAGAGTGAGCAAATGTCAACCTTACAAGGTGTTAAAAATGGGGAGGCATTGGGGGAGGGATGTAATCAGCATAAACTAGAGACTGTAACTAATAGAATCATTGTATTATGCTTCCTTTAATGTAACAAAGGTGATATACCAAGGTAAATGCAGATAAGAGGGGGGAATAGGGGAGGCATGTTAGACAGTTGACATTGGTGGTATTGTCTGATTCTTTATTTTATTTTGATTTAAGGTTATTTTTCCTTTTGCTGCTTCCTAGCTGTCATTTTTTTCCCTCTTTCTTTTGCCTCTCTACTTTCTTTGATTCTCCCTCCTGCCTTGTGGAAGAAATGTAGATGCCCTTATATAGATAGTGATGAAGGTGGTGAACACATAAATGTATGACCATGCAGAGAACCATTGATTATTTACTTGGGATGGAATGTATGGTGAGTGAATGAAACCATATTAAAAAAAAATGGGTTGACGACAAAACCTCGAGGGCAATATACTGCGTGAAATAAGCCAGACACATAAGGACAATTATTGCAGGGTCTCACTGATAGGAACTAATTATAATATGTAAACTCATATACATGAAATATAAGGTACCAAGATATAGGAGAGGCTTAAGAATGGGGAGTGGTTGCTTAGTATGAGCAGAATGTTCAATTAGGATGAACTTAAATGTTTGGAAATGAACAGGGGTGTTCGTAGCAAGATGTGAGAATAACTAACAGTGCCAACTGGTGTGTGAATGAGGTGGAAAGGGGAAGCTCAGAGTCATATATGTCACCAGATGGGAAGTTGGAGGTCAAAAGATGGGAATGTATAAAACTGAATCCTATGGTAGGCAATGTCCATGATCAACTGTACAAATACTAGAAATCACTTCCATGAACCAGACCAAATGTATGACAATACAATTAGAAGTTAATAATAGAAGGGCATATAGGGAAGAAATATATACCTATTGCAAACTATATACTACAGTTAGCAGTATTTCAACATTTTTTCATAAACAGTAACAAATGTACTATACCAATACTATGAGTCAACAATTGAGGAGGGTTGGTTAGGGATAAGGGAGGATTAGAGTTTCCTTTTCTTTTTTTCTTTTTTCATCTTTCACTTTATCTCTTGTCTGGAGTAATGAAAAGTTTCTAAAAATTGAACAAAAATTAAGTGTGGTGATGGATGCACAACTGTATGAGGGTACCCAGGGGCAGGTGATTGTACACTTTGGATCTTTGGATAATTGTATGGTATCTGAACAATCTTAATAAAAATGAAAATAAAATCACTTCATTTGACCACAATGCAATGTTTCTGGAAATTAATAACAGGCACTGAATGAGAAAGTACACAAATATATGGAGGTTAAACAACACACTCAAATAGTCAGTAGATTAAACAAGAAATTGAAATAGAAATCTCTAAATATCTGAATAAGAATGAAAAAAGGACACATCAAAACTTATGGGGTGCAGTGAAGACAGTGCTGAGTTGGAAACTTGTAGCCCTAAACACCTACATTAAAAAAGAAGAAAGAACTCACATCAAGGATCTAACTGCACATACAGAGGAACCAGAAAAACAGCAATAAATTAATTTCAAACATGCAAGCAGAATAAGAAAGATTAGAACAGAAATAAAGGAAATTGAGACTAAAGAAAAAAATAGAGAGAATAAGGAGAAAAACCAAAAGATAGTTCTTTGAGAAGATCAGCAGAATTGATGAGCCCTAAGCTATTTTGACAAAGAAAAAACAGAAAAGATACAAACAAATAAAATCAGGAAGGATAAGGGGACTTTATCATGATTTCACAGAAATGAAAAAGTATATAATAAGGTACTAGGAAAATGATTATTGCAACAATCTAGAAAAGTAACATGAAAAGGAAAAATTTCTAGAAACAAATGGCAAACTACATTGACTACAGAAGAAAACAGAAGCCCTCAACAGACCATTTACAAGTAAAGAGATGGAATCAGTCACCAAAAATATTCAAACAAAATAAAGCCCAGGAATAGATGCTCACCCAGGTGAATTCTACCAATCATTCCATGAAGGATCAATGCCAGTCCTGCTCAAACTCTTCTAGAAAGTTGAGGATGAAGGACTATTACCTTACTCATTCTATGAGGCCATCACCCTAATATCAAAGCCTGGTAAATATACTAAATGAAAAGAAAATTGCAGATCATTTTCTCTTGTGAATACAGGTGTCAAAATCATCAAAAAATATACTACCAATTTGAACCAAACTGCTCACCAAATGAATTATACACCATGATCAAGTAGGTTTTATCTCTGGTATGCAAGACAGGTTTAACATAAAAATATCCATTAATGTTTTACATCACACCAAAAACCAAACAATGTTTAAATTATAAGAGCATTACAATTGATGCAGGAAAGACATTAGACAAAATACAGATCCTTTCCTGGAAGAAAACACTTCAAAAATAGGATTAGAAGGAAACTTCCTCAGCATGATAATGGGCATCTAAGAAATAACTCACAGATAGTATACTTGTGGTTAAATACTGAACATTTCCCCTCTATGATCTGGAGCAGCACAATGATAGCCACTGTCTCCATTGTCATTCAATATTGTTCTAGAAGTTCTAGCCAAAGCAAATAGGTAAGGAAAAGAAAAACTTGGCATCCAAATTGGAAATGACTATGTAATATTTCACTATTGGTAGATGACATGATCAAATATATAGAAAGTCCTGGAATAACTATAAGAAAGTTTCTTGAAATAATGGACAAATTCAGCCAACTGGTGTGGTACAAGTAAAACATTCAATAAATCTGTAGTGTTTATAAACTGTAGTTCTAACCACATTAATGAGGCTATCAAGAGAAAAACCATTTGCAATGACAAGTAAAAGAATCAAATTTCTAGGAAGAAATATGATAAAGGATGTAAAGGACTTGTACTCAGAAATTTATGAAACATTGCTATAAGGAAACAAAGACCTTAAATAAATGTAAGGACATTCTGTTTTCATGAGTTCAAAGACTAAATATTATTAAGATATCAAATCCACCAAAAATAATTACAGATTTTATGGAATCCCAAGCAGAATTCCAACAGCCTATGTTGGAGAAATGTAAAATCCAATTATCAAATTAATTTGGAAGGGTAAGAGGCCCAGAAAACACAAAAATATCTTGAGTAATAAAAAGATGAATGATGGCCCATACTTCCTTACTTTTAAGCATATTACAAAGCTGGTTAAAAACAGCATGGTACTTACAGAACAATAGAAATACCAAGCAACAGAATTGAATGGAGTTTTTGGAAATAACCATCACACTTAGGAAGAATAGATTTTTGACAAGATTGTGAACTACATGCCTCTGGGAAAGAATATATTCTTCAAAAATGATTCTAGAAACTTGGTATACATTTCCAAAGAATGAAAGAGGACCCTTATATCACACCACACACAAAAATCATCACAAATTGGATCAAATGCATGTATTTAAGAGCCAGGAAAAAACCCAGAAGAAAATGCTGGGAATCATCTCAAGTATCTTATATTTGACAATGCTTTCTTCTACCTTACACTTAAAGCACAGACAATGAAAGAAAAATTTATAAATAAGATCTCCTCAAAATTAAACACTTTTGTGCATCAAAGGACTTTGTTACAAAGGTGAAAACACAATCTATCCCATGGGAGAAAGTATTTGCAAACCACAAACTGACATGCTTTTATTATCCAGAAAATATAAGATAAATATAAAGATGAAAAATAACAATAAAAACAACCCATTTTAAAGTGGACTGAAGGCTTGAATAGACATTTTTCCAAACAGGATATACAAATGACTAAAAAAGCACATGAAAAGATGCTCAACATCACTAGCAATTAGGTAAATGTAAATCAAAATCAAAATGATTTATCATTTCACACTCAGCAAATATTTTAAAAAAACAGTATATTACAAGTGTTGGAAGGGATTTGGAGAAATAGGAACACTCATCATTTGCTGGTGGCAATATAAACTGTTGCAGCCACAGTGGAAAACACCTTCAAAGTTCCTCAGGATGTTAATTATAGAAGTACCATATGACCCAGCAATCCAGCTACTAGGTATATACTCAGAGAAATTGAAAGCATTTACAAGCAGATATTTGCACACTGATGTTCATAGTGGCATGATTCACAATTCACAACAGATGGAAGCAACCCAAGTTTCCATCAACTGATGAATGGATAAAAAGGACATTGTATATGCATAGGATAGAATATTATTCTGTAAAAATTAATAATGCTGCCCAGATGCATGTGATAATATGGATGAAACAGAATGATATGCTGAGTGAAATAAGCTAGGCGCAAACACAAATACTGTATGATCTCACTTCTATGAACAAATTATAACAAGCAAATTCATAGAGTTAGATTCTAGCATATAGTTTACCAGAGGTAGTTTGCTGTAAAGAATGGGGATCCAATGCTTATTTTTAAAGTACAGAGTTTCTATTCAGTTGATTGTTAAGGTTTGGATATGGATAGTGGTTATGGTTGAACATTACTGTGAGTGTAATTAACAGTGCTGGTCTATGTATGGGAATGTGGGTGAATGGGGATATTTTGGATTGTATATGTTATTAGAATGAAAGTAAGAAGATAAATCATGGAACTGTATTACAAACTGAATCCTATTGTGGAAAATGGACTGAGGTTAATAGTACAAGTATAAAAATGTTCTTTCCTGAATTATAACAAATGTATGACACTAATACAAGGTGTCAAAAACAGGGTGGTAAATGAGAAAAATACACCTAATGTAAATTATGGACTGTATATGATAGTACTGTTTTAATATTCTTTCATAAATTGTAAGAAAGATTCAACACTAACATGTGTCAACAATAAGCGGTTAGGTAAGAACACAGTATATTTTACAACTTTCCTGTAAAACTACAACTTCTCTAATTAAATAATAATTAGAAAACATGCTAAGTGAAAGAAATGAAAGCACTAAATATTTTATGATTCCACTTATGTAAAATGGAAATATATATTAAATCTCTAGAGAAAGTTCAGAGCTTATGAAGGATGGGGAAGTTTAGAGTGATTGAGAGGTGACTGTAAGGGGTATGCAGCTTTTCTTTCTGGAGTAATGAAAAAGTTCAAAAATTGCTTATGGTGAAAATGCAGAACTCTGTGAATATAGGAAACCTCATTGTACACTTTGTATAAATTTATGGTATTTGAATATATCTCAATGAAACTGTTATGAAAATAATAAAGCCAGTATGAACATTCTCATACAAAAAAATAGTGTTCCTACCAAAGGCATTCTGGTGGAAAAACATAGCATTGTACCTGGAGCCAAATAAAAAGAACATGGAACAAGACAGATTAAAATGAAAGTTTAACAATAATTATATGAATTATGAATAGTCTACTGAATCAAAATGGCTTAGTGGAATTTAAAAACTATATATGCTTTATTTTAGAACTCATCTAATACATACAGCAAGGTTGGAAGTAAAGGTGAAGAGGAGGGAACATTAACTCACTCATTCTATGAGGCCATCAACAAAATACCAAAGCCAGAAAACTTACTACAAGAAAGGAAAATTATGGACAAAATACATCATTAATATAGGGGAAAAATCATCAACAAAATATTTCAAATTACCACAACAGTGAATCAAAAGAATTATACACCATGTTATGCAAGGGTGTTCCAACATGAGAAAATCAATTAATGTAGGACACCACATCAACAGACAAAAGTAGAGAAAACATGGTCATCACAGTTTATGCAGAAAAAGCATTACACAAAATCCAGCGTTCTTTATGAAAACACTTAGAAAAATAGGAAAAGAAGGAAACTTCCTCTACATGATAAAGGGTATTTATGAAAAACAAACAAAAAACCCACATCATTATAAATTGTTAAAGACTGAAAGCATTCCCTATAAGATCTTGGAAAAGATGGGGTGGGGCAATATGCAGAGTGATGGGGTGTGGAATAGAGTTACTCCTCTAAGGTAGCTGGTAAATAGCCAGGAATTATATGAAACAGCATTTTGTGATTCTTCAGTGACCAGTCATGTATCATACACTAGTCTGGAATGGGTGGATTGGCTGAGATCCAAGCAAAACTTCTAAGTCCCTTGAACAGGGGGTTGGCACTCCTCCCCACCAGACACAGCAGACTGCCTTGGAACTGGCTTCTTGAGGGAAAAATAAACAATATGTGCTAGGAACAAGAATGGGGATTCAACCCAGCCTCAACTGCAAAATTAATTTTAAAAATTAATTAATTAACTTCTGGAGTGGGGTATTCTGGGTGCTGGAGAAGGGCTGGGCTCTGGGAAGTGTGGCACAGAGAAGCAAGCACCAATCTGGGCTCTCATTCTGTGGCTCCAAAAAGACTTTTTAAACTTTTTCCCCTTTTCTTTTCTTGCTCTCTAACTCCTTACCTTTTTACACTTCAGTAGCCCCCTAACAAGGGCAGAATTAAAAGCAGTTGCAGAGTATTTATCCTGGTGAAAGAGATACTAGCCAAAAGTGCATATCTTTAAATACTCTATATTGAGACTGATAAAACTTTGAACTGGGGAAAGGCCTTAAAAGGGGATTTCTTTTCTTTTTTTCTATTCTATTTAAAGTAACTATTCTAAGTAGCTCTTTACAGAAAGCCTTGGAAATTTGCAACTGGCCTCTGGACCCAGGCAAGAGCAGAGCTGAGATAGGTCTGACAGAAAGAGCAATGAACCCAGTGCAGGAGACAACTCCCTAAAAAGCATAACTTCCCCAAGAAAAGGGGGCACATGGTCCAACTCAAATGGCAGCCCTTCTTCAAAGAACTCAGACCCCAGGGGCTAGAAAACAGAAACCAGCTTCAGTCAGCTATGCCCCTAACAGGGACAGAGTCTGTGGAGAACTAAAGGCACTGCATATCTTTACACAGGTGGGGTCTGTGGACTGACAAGCACCATGTGATGGATAGGATAAGAAAAGCATGCAATCTAGATGTCTCACAGGAGTGTCTCATTCTTGGGGAAACTCCATATCATCCTCCTGAGACCTGGGCCTCTCTGGAGTGGGAAAACCTGATTGAAGTCAACCATATCTGAGGAGACCCTCTCACAAAATGGTTACATAGAGGCAGAGCAAGAGTTCAAGGTCTAGAATAAGTTGAAATGAACACCACACCAAAGAATAGTGAACAAAGAAAACCAACAAGAAAACCTCAGGTAAAAGAGTGAACACAAATGCCAGCTTAAGAAAACAAATCACACTAGGAAACATGAAAATATGGACAAGCCAATGGAACAAAGCTAATAGCTCAACTGAGATACAGGATTTGAAACCACAAATAAATGCTGTTCAAACAAATCTCTTGAAACAATTCAAAAATCATTTCAATGGACTGATGGAAAATATGGCAAAAGAGATGAAAGATATAAAGAAGAGACTGAGTGAACATAAAGAAGAATTCATAAGCTTGAAAAAACAAATGACAGAACTTATGGGAATGAAAGGCACAATAGAAGAGATGAAAAACACAATGGATGGATAAAACTAGATTTTAACAGGCAGAATAAAGGATC
Organism: Choloepus didactylus; assembly: GCF_015220235.1. Classification (NCBI taxonomy): domain Eukaryota; kingdom Metazoa; phylum Chordata; class Mammalia; order Pilosa; family Megalonychidae; genus Choloepus; species Choloepus didactylus. Next base: position 5,574,763 of record NC_051316.1, read on the forward strand.
AATGAGCTGGAAGACAAAGTATTTGGATTCATACACAAAAAAGAACAGATCAGGAAGAGAATGTTAAGTATGAGCAGGGACTTAGGGAGCTGAATGACAACATGAAATGCATGAATATACATGTTATGGGTGTCCCAGAAGAAGAGAAGGGAAAAGAGGCAGAAATAAAAATAGAAGGAATAATAACTTAGAAATTTCCAACTCTTTTGAAAGACATAAAATTACAGATTCAAGAAGTACAGCATACAAAAAAGCAGAATAGACTACAATACACCTACTCCAAAACACTTACTGATCAGATTGTCCAATGTCAAAGACAAAGAGACGATTCTGAAAGCAGCAAGAGAAAAGTGATCCATCACATATGAGGGAAGCTAAATAAGACTATGTACAGATTTCTCCACAGAAACCGTGGAGGCAAAAAGGCAGTGGTATGATATATTCAAGATACTGAAAGAGAAAAACTGCCAACCAATAATTCTATATCTGGCAAAACTGTCTTTCAAAATTGAGGGAGACATGAAAATGTTTTCAGACAGACACTGAGAGCGTTTGTGAATAACAGACTGGCACTACAAGAAATACTGAAGGGAGTGCTACAGGCTGGCAGGAAAAGACAGGAGAGAGAGCTTTGGAGAAGAGTGTAGAAATGAAGACTATCAGGATGGGTAAAAGGAGAGAGAGAAAAAATAAGATATGACACATAAAATCCAAAAGACAAAATATAGAAGAAAGTGCTGCACTTACAGTAATAACACTAAATGTTAATGGGGTAAAATCCCCAATAAAAAGATGAACACTTGAAGAATGGAATAAAAAATAGGACCTATATATATGTTGTCTACAAGAAACTCACTTTAGAGACAAGGACAAAAATAGGCTGAAAGTGAAAGATAGGAAAAACTTATTTCACATAAACAATGAGAAAAAAGTGGGAGTAGCTATATTAATATCAGACAAATTAGACTTCAAAAGTAAAACAATTAAAAGGGACAAAGAAGGACACTATATATTAATAAAAGAGTCAATTCATGAAGACAACATAATCATACTTATTTATGCACCAAGCCACAGTGCCCCAAAATATATGAGGCAAAAACTGAGAACACTGAATGAAGTAGATATTTTTGCAACAATAGTTGGAGACTTCTCATAAGCAGAACATCTAGAAAAAGGACAAATAAGGAAAAAGAGATGTAGAATTGTATGATAAATGAAATATACTTGGCAGACATTTATAGAACATTACACCCCAAAACAGCAGGATAAATATTTTTCTCAAGTTCTCATGGAACATTTTCTAGGATAGATCACATGTTGGGTCACAAAGCAAGTGTCAACAAATTTAAAAATATTGATATTATACAAAACACTTTCTCAGGTCATAATGGAATGAAGTTGGAAATAAGATGCAGAAGGTCAAAAAATTTACCAATGTATTGAAGCTAAACAACAACTCTTGGAAAAACACTGGGTGAAGGAAGAAATTATAAGAGAAATTAGTTACTACCTCAAGGCAAATGATAATGAAACACAACATATCAAAACTTATGGGATGAAGCAAAGCAATGCTGAGAGGGAAATTTATCACCCTAAATGTCTGTTTTAAGAGAAGAGAAAAAATTGAGAAACTAACTGCTCACCTGGATGAACTAGAGTAAAACAGCAAACTAACCCCAAAGAAAACAGAAGGAAAGAAAGGTTAGAGCAGAAAGTAAAGAAATTGAGAACAGGGAAAAAATAGAGAGAATGAGCAAAACCAGAAGCTGGTTCTTTGAGAAAATCAATAAAAAAGATGGATCCTTAGCTGGGTTAACAAAGAGAGGGAGGGAGATAGAGAGAGAGAAAGTGAGAGAGAGAGAATCCAAATACAATCAGAAATGACAAAGGGTACATAACTACTGACCTCACAGAAATAAAGGAGATAATGAGAGGCTACTATGTGTAACTACATGTTAATAAACAAGAGAAGTTAGATGAAATGGATGACTTTTAAGAAAATAACTATCAACCAATATTGACTTGAGAAGAAATAGTCAACCTCAGCAAACAAATTACTGAGATTGTACTGAGATTAAGTCAGTCATCAGAAATATCCAAAAAAAAAAAAAAAAAAAAAAAAAAGCTCTGGACCAAATGGTACAAGAAGGAATTTGTTCCAATCCTGCTCAAAATCACTTTAATACCAAAGTCTGAGAGAGGTACTACATACAAAAAAAAAAAAAAAAAAAAAAAAAAAAAGAAAGAAAAGAAAAGAAAATTATAGAGCAATCTCTTTAATAAATATAGAAGAAAAAGTCCTCCACAAAACACTCACAAATTGAATCCAGCAGCACATTTAAATAATCATACACCATGACCAGGTGGGATTTATTCCAGATATGTAAGGCCAGTTCAAAACTAGAAAATCAATGTAATATACATCAACAAATGAAAGCAGAACCAATAATCATCTCAATCAATGCAGAAAAGGCATTTGACAAAATTCAACATCCTTTCTTGATGAAAACCATTCAAAGGATAGAAATAGAAGGGAACTTTCTCAATATGATAAAGGCAATGTAAGAAAAACCCACAGATAAATTCATTGTCAGTGGGGAAAGATGGAAAACTTTCCCTCTAAGATCAGGAACAAGTCAGGAATGCCCACTGCTACCATTGTTATTGAACATTGTACTGGAAGTTCTAGCTAGAGCAATTAGGCAAGAGAAAGAAATAAAATGCATCCAAATTGTAAAGGTAGAAGTAAAACTTTCTCTATTTGCAGATGACATGATTCTATATGTACAAAATCTGGAAATATCTACAGCAAAACTATTAGAACTAATCAATGAATAGAGTAAAGTGGCAGGCTAAAAATCAACATGCAAACATCTGTGATGTAACTATACACAGCTAATGTACAAGAGGTGGAAATCCAGAAAAATTTCCATTTACAACAGCAACCAAGAGAATTAAGTAATTATACAGAGAAAACTACAAGAAACTGCTAAAAGAAATCAAACAGGAACTAAAAAAATGGAAGGACATACCATGTTCCTGGATTGTAATAGTAAATATAGTTAAGATGTCAATGCTACCTAAACTGATCTATAGATTAAATGTAATATCAACTAAAATACCAACAACTTACATTGCAGAAATAGAAAAACCAATAACCAAATTTATTTGGAAGGGCCAAGTGCCCCAAATACTCAAAAATATCTTCAGAAAGAGGAACAAGGTAAAAGGTCTCACAGTACCTGACTTTGAAACATATTACAATGCTACAGTGGTCAAAACAGCATAATACTGGCATAAGGAAATATATTGACCAATGGAATCAAATTGAGTCTTTGGAAATGCACCTTCTCATCCACAGACAATTGATCTTTGATAAGGCAGTCAAGCCAAAGCAGCTGGGACAGAACAGCCTCTTCAATAAATGGTGTTTGGAGAACTGGATATCCATTTCCAAAAGAATGAAAGAGGAATCCTATCTCACACATTATACAAAAATTATCTCAAAATGGATCAAAGACCTAAACATTAGTGCTAAGACCATAAGACACTTAGAAGAAAATATATGGCAGTATCTTAAATATACTGTGATAGAAGATGGTTAAAAGCAAAGTACAAGCAACCAAATGAGAAATATATAAATGGGATTTCCTCAAAATTAAATACTTTTGTACATCAAAGGACTTGGTCAGAAAAGTAAAAAGGCAGGCTACAAAATGGGAGAAAATATTTGGAAACTGCATAGCAGATAAGGGTTTAATACCACAAATATATAAAGGGATCCTTCAACTCAACAACAGAAAGACAAACAACCCAATTAAAAACTAGGCAAAAGACATGGACAGACACTTTTCTGAAGAGGAAATACAAACAGCTCAAAAACATGAAAAAAATGCTCAAATTCACTGGCCATTAATGAAACACAAATCAAAACTATGAGATATCATCTCACAACTACCAGAATGGCCATTATCCAGAAAATTACAAGTGCTGGAGAGGATATGGAGAAAGAGGCACACTTATTCACTGTTGGTGGGGATGACTGTGATACATATACATGATGGAATATTACACAGCTGTAAAGGACAAAACAAAGTCATGTAACATATAATAACATGGATGAAACTTTAGGATATTTTGTGGAGTGAAGTTAGCCTGATACAAAAGGACAAACAGTATATGGTCTCACTAATATGAACTAACATTAATGTGCAAACTTTGAGAGTTATAAGCTGATAACACAGGCTATCAGGAGATAGAAAGAGGGCACAGGTCATGCATTTGATGTTGAAAGACTACAGAATGTTTAACAGGATTGATTTTATAGATCCAGAAATAGATAGCATAATACTGGGTGATGGTAGCACAATATTGTAAGTAGCATTTGATGCCAACAGATTGAGTTGGCAGATATTGTTTATGGGCTCCCTAAACTTGGTTTTACTGATGCAGTCTTGGCTTTCTTAAATTCTTGATAACAGGAATAGGATTTTCAGGGACAGCAGGGATATCAGAAAGGTAGGTACTGGATATTTTCTGAGAGGGAACAGAGAAGCTGCTGATTAATAGATTCTGATTGAGTTGTACTTGTCTCTGTTTCAAGTTATTCCTTCATTTCTGTTTTATCATGTCCAATCAAAGCAAGACTGTTAGCATCTTCCTTGTTTCATCCTCTTCTGTTTTGGTTTTCTAGGGACTCTCTTTATGAGGTGAGGATTTCCTCTTGGCTCCTACTATAGGATTAGGTATTTTTGTTGCTGCATTACCTGGAGGCCTAGGTGGTTGGTTTATCAGGTTTATAGGCTTTGTTGGTGGGAGAAGTGGCTGATTGCATGGCAGTTTGAAGAATGCATTCACTGAGGTACCCCCTGAGTTTTCACTGGAATTCACTTGTGGCACAGAAACACAAGTAGCTTGTATGTTGTTCACAGATGATGTTGTTACAGCTGGAGCAGGACTGAATCTGCCATGAGAGCTGCTACAACTGTTCAATGCGTTTGTCTTCATAGCACTAGATGGTGAAGGGACAGACATGCAGTCATCACAGTCCAAAGACAAGAAAAGGCTGCTGTCATTCAGGACTGTCAATCTGACACTTGCTTTTTTTTTTTTTTTTTTTTTTTTTTTGAGGCATATGATTAGGAAGTTTGATGGAGTTGTTTTTTTCTTACATGCATTGCATAAATTTTCATATTCACCTCAAATATCTTGCAGTTTATTGCTTGCCTATAAACTGTATCTTTCAGTCTAGATATCATAAGTAAGAACAACACTGAGGTTTTCAGAGTTTTCTGTTGTTCTCTTTGAACACAAACCAAACCCAATTACCCACATTGTATGAAATTCTTCCTTGTCATCATCCTCTTTGGGAGCTGGAAATGACTGAGGATTCAATGAGCCAGTGTAATAAAATCATGTTTCTCCAAGATTCCAAACAGGATTTGGAGTTTTTATTCCACCTAGCTCACTCATTCCAGCCATTGCTTTCCTGTTAGTGAACTTGCTAGAAGTACAAATAATACTTGTATTTTTAAAGAAGTTTGGAGCTTCAAAATGTTCGGAACACTCTGCCTTACACAGCAAAATTTCATCTGTGACAGCAAAATCTTGTTTAAACACCTCACCCATGACCATCCGTGTTGAAGTGGATACATTGTATATGGAGTTCTGCTGCTGTGGCTATGCTGGCGTGATTATAGGCACAAGATGGTACCTGTCACTGGGGTTTACCTTTTCACCCCCTACAGACAAATTATGATTGCATTCTTCAGCTGTTTCAGAAGACTCAATTTAGCCATTCACATTTAGAAAATACCTAAAAAAATTATATACAAGCATAGATGCTATTGTATTTGGATAAATGTGGCAAGTTCTTGCTACTTGCATAGTCCAGAAAATTCCACTGAGGAAACCTAATATATTGGAATAGTTATTGTGGCATTTGACCCACAGTCTTATTTTCAGAGTTAACCTGAAGTTGCAAATGTTTGGTACTAGATGTAAAATTTCATTGGATACTCTGTAACCATTAAGACTTCTTATGCATCTTATATCTACATTTTTATTCAGACTAGTCATCTCATAGAACCAAACCTTCTGGAATAGTCTGCAGTGATAATCTCACAAACAAAATATCAATCTTTATCTCATCAAAACAGTTTGATAACTGGTAAAAATGCCTCTTCATTTGCTCATAAATCTTGTATTCTTGTAAATTCAATTTATCATAGAATCAGTAGAAAGGCACTTTGATCAACTTCTTGGCGAAATGCACAAGGCATGAATATCAGCAACTTTTGTGTATATTGCTAATCTATAAGATACAAAGGTGAATATTATTCCTCCAACAATTTCATTTACAGATTGTGGGAGAGTTTATCATTTACTGATTTCTAGTATATAGTTTTTAACAGGTTATTTAATTTTCCCAAAATTGAAATCCTGGGATGCATCTCCTCTTCCTCTTCAAAAACCCAAAAAAGTCTTCATCATCACAATTAGTTTCTGTGTAAGTATGCAGTCAGTCTTCTAGGGGGCTGCTAAACTGATAGGAGAGGTAATGCCCCAATGCATCTGTGGCAGCTGTGTTGGCTGTGATCCCTGAGTTGTAACTGGAAAAGTCAACATCTCCTGTGTCAGCACCACAATGTCACTTCCCCCAACCTCCACCCCCTGCAACTATCACTGCTGACACCCTGGGCATAATCCACTGAGGAGGAGGGAGGGGACCTGCCTAAGCCCAGGGTCCAACCCACTCCCTAACTGGCACCTGCTGCTTTAAGTACTACTGTGGTCAGTTGTTTTTGACAAGGCTTCCAAGACGATACAATGGGGAATACAATAGTCTTTCAAGAAATGCTGATGGGACACCTTATTGCCACATGCAAAAGAACAAAACTGCATTCAAACCTCATACCATATAAAAATGCAAAATGTATCAGATACCTAAATGTAAGACCTAAAACTATAGTATTCTTAGAAGAAAACAAAGCAGTAAATCTTCATGACCTTGGTTTTGGCAAAGGATTCTTATAGATGACACCAAAAGCATGAGCATAAAAAGCAAAATAGAAAAATTTGACCTAATCAAAATTTTTAACTCTCTACTTCAAAGAATAACACTGAGTGAGCAATTAGTGAAAGAATGTGAGAAAAATTTTGTAAATAGTGTATCTGATAACAGATTTGCATTTAAAATACATAGACAATGCTTAAAACACAATAATTAAAAAATAACAAGTTTTAAAAAGCTAAAGGATCTAAACAGATGTATGTTTCAACTTGCATGATCCTGGAAAACTTTATGGTATGTTAAGAAAACCAGTAAGAAAAGACATACATTATTTTATTAACATAATTTCAGGATGAGAGAAACCTACAGAGAGAAAATTGATTATCAGTTATTTATTGCTGCAAGCACGTGGGGGAATAGGAGGCTGATAGCTAGAGAGTCTAAAGCTCCTTCTGCTCACTTTGGCTGTAGTTTGTTCTACTCTTTCCACACTCTCTTTTTTTTTTATTGAATTCAGTTTTATTGAAATACATTCACACACCATACAATCATCCATGGTATACAATCCACTGTCCACAGTATGATAACATAGTTATGCATTCATCACCACAATCTATCTCTGAACATTTTCCTTACATCAGGAAAAACCAGAACAAGAATAAAAAATAAAAGTGAAAAAAGAACACCCAAATCATCCCCCCATCCCACTCCATTTGTCCTTTAGTTTTTATCCCCATTTTTCTACTCATCCATACACTAGATAAAGGGGGTGTGATCCACAAGGTCTTCACAATCACACTGTCACCCATTGTAATCTACATTACTATATAATTTTCTTCAGGAGTCCAGACTGCTGGGTTGGAGTTTGGTAGTTTCAGGTATTTACTTCTAGCTATTCCAATACATTAAAACCTAAGAGGTGTTATCTATATAGTGCATAAGAATGTCCACCAGAGTGACTTCTCGACTCCATTTGAAATCTCTCAGCCACTGAAACTATTTCATCTCATTTTGCATCCCCCTTTTGGTCAAGAAGATACTCTCAGTCCCATGATGCCAGGTCCACATTCATTCCCGGGAGTCATATTCTGCATTGCCAGGGAGGTTTACACCCCTAGGAGTCGGGTCCCACATAGGGGGAGGGCAGTGAGTTCATCTGTTGAGATGGCTCAGTTAGAGAGAGAGGGCCACATCTGAGCAACAAAGAGGTACTCAGGGGGAGACTCTTAGGCACCATTACATGCAAGTTTAGACTCTCCTTTGTGGTAATGAGCTTCATAAGGGCAAGTCCCATGCTCGAGGGCTCAGCACATCGAACTGCCAATCCCAATGTTTGTGACAACATCAACACCAGTCCAGGTGAGGATGTCCAACAGATCCACACCTTCCCCCAGATCCTCAGGGCTGGGGAGGGGGAGGCTGTAAATATATTTTTTATTATCTGCCCAAATTACTCTGGGATGTCTACACTCTCTTTTTTGAATTAAGGTTTCTGATGAGAGATCTTTATTTTATGAAGTAATCACTTAGAGCTCTATATTTCCCTCTAAGCACTGCCTTTGTAGCATCCATGCATTTTAGTATGTTGTATTTTCATTTTCATTTGTCTCAAGATATTTCCTAATTTCCCTTGTGATTGACTCACATGTTGTTTAGTGGTACATTGTGTTATTTGCACCTTTTGCAAATATTGTTTCCCTCTCTCTTACTGATTTCTAACTTCATTCCATTGTGGTTGGAGAAAAATATGGAATTATTTCAATACTTTAAATATCATTCTTAATTCATTATTTGTTAATTAGTTTACCAATTAATTATTTAATAACTTTATTGATATTGATTTCATTATTTTTATATTTTTATTTAATTGATTAACATGAGTCAACCTAGACTTGAATGTTCCAATCCCTAAGTTATCTAGCTAGATCAAGGCACATCTAATCTGAATTGGCCCACCTTACAAGTGTAGCAGCCTTAAACTTAAGGAAACCAGGTATGTAATCAATCTGTGCATATTCAGTGTTTAGACTGTAAACTCCTCATCATCTTCAGGCTTCCTGTCTTTGTGTGTGTTACAGTTTGCTAAGTTGACATTTTGTAAAACACCAGAAATGCATTGGCTTTTGTAAAGGGGGTTTATTTGGTTACAAAGTTACCATCTTAAGACAATAAAGTATCCAAAGTAAGACATCAAAAATAGGGTATCTTCACTGGAGAAAGGTCATTGGCATCCATAAAACCTCTGTTAGCTTGGAAGATATGTGGCTCACATCTGTTTGCACCCAGATTGAGTTTAAAAATGGTGTTCTCCAAAATATGGTGTTGATGTCAGCTTTCAACAGCCATCTTCAAAATGTTTCTCTAAGCTGCAGCAGCACTGAGCTCATTCTGTCTGAGATTTTATAGGGCTCCAGTAAACTAATCAAGACTGACGCTGAATGGGCAAGGGCACACCTTCATGGAAAAAATCTAATCAAAAGTATTACCCATATTTGGGTGGGTCACATCTCCATGGAAACAGCTTAATCCAAAGATTCTAACCTAATCAAAACATGAATATGTCTGCCACCACAAGATTTCATTAAAGAACATGGTGTTTGGGAGGACATAATACATCCAAACTGGCACAGTGTGAATGTTATAAAACACTGAAAATTTTCCAATTCTGGGAGACACAATCATAGCTCATATTCCTTCTGATATCTTGCTTTTTGTTGAAAATAAATTATTTCTCCCTTTATGACTCCAGGGTCACACAGTTAACTCTTCCATGTGCATTTGGAACAGAAACCCTGCATTGACCAGTAACAGAATGATGGAAAAATATCTCATGCATATAGTAACAAAGAGCTGGTTATATTAATATAGGACAAAACAGACTTTATTTCAAGAACCATTGTCAGAGATAAAGAAGAGCATTATCTGTTAATAAAAGAAGTGAGACACTAAGAAGAAATAACAATTCCTAAATATATATGTTCCTGACCACAGTTCTCCAAATACATGAGGTAAACACTGGCAAAACCAAAGGTAGAAACAGACATCTCTACAATAATGGTTGCAGACTATAAAACATAAATCTCAATATATAGAACATATAGATGGAAGGTCAATAATGAAATAGACAACTTGAATAATATGAAAAATGAATTAGACCTAACATAAATACATGACATTGTACCTGAAAGCAACAGAATATATATATATTCTTCTCAGGTGCACATGAATCATTCTGCAGGACAGACTACATGTTGGGTCACAAAGCAGGTCTCAACAGACTTAAAAATATTAAGACTGAAGTATTACAAAGTACTTTCTCTGATCACAATGGAATGTTTCTGGAAATCAATAACAGACACTGAATGAGAAAATGCACAAATACATGTATGTTGAAAAAAACACTCTTAAAAATCCATGTTTCAAAGAAGGAGTTGAAAGAGAAATCACTATGTATTTCAAGATGAATGAAAACAAGGACAAAACAACATATCAAAACTTATGGATGCAGTGAAGGGAGTGCAGAGAGGGAAACTTGTAGCCTTACAAACCAATATTGAAAAACAAGAAAGAGCTAATATCAAAGATCTAAATGCACATATGAGGAAAAAAACCAATAAATTAATCACAAAGCAAGCCAAAAGAAAGAATAAGAAAGATTATAGCAGAAATAAAGAAAATTGAGAATAAAGAAACAAAGGAGAGAATAACAAAACCAAAAATTGGTTCTTTGAAATTTAATAGGAAGTGAGATATGGTAGGTTATTATAGGTTAGAGTGAAATAGTGACACATTCCAAAGTAATCTGGGCAGAGATTAAAAAATATATTTACAGCCTCCCCCCTGCTCCAACCTGAGGAGCTGGGGGAAGGTGCAGAAGTGTTGGACTTCCTCACCTGGACTGGTGTCGATGTTGTCACAAACATTGGGACTGGCGGTTTGATGTACCGAGCCCTCTATCATGGGACTTGCCTTTATGAAGCTCGTTACTGCAAAGGAGAGGCTAAACTTGCATATAATTGTGCCTAAGAGACTCCCCCTGAATACCTCTTTGTTGCTCAGATGTGGCCCTCTCTCTCTCTAACTGGGCCACCTTGGCAGGTGAACTCACTGCCCTCCCCCCTACATGGGACCCAACTCCCAGGTGTGTAAATCTCCCTGGCAATACAAGATAGAACTCCTGGGGATGAATCTTTTCCCCACATTGTGGGATTGAGAATATCTTCTTGAAAAAAAGGGAGATGTAAAATGAGATGAAATAGTTTCAGTGGCTGAGAGATTTCAAATGGAGTCAAGAGGTCACTCTGGTGGACATTCTTATGCACTATATAGATAACACATCTTAGGTTTTAATGTATTGGAATAGCTAGAAGTAAATACCTGAAACTACCAAACTCCAACCCAGTAGTCTGGGCTACTAAAGATGATTATATAATAATGTAGATTACAAGGGGTGACAATGTGATTGTCAAAACCTTGTGGATCACACTCCCCTTCTCCAGTGTATGGATGGATGAGTAGAAAAATGGGGATAAAAACTAAATAACAAATAGGGTGTCATGGGGGATGATTTGGGTGTTCTTTTTTACTTTTATTTTTTATTCTGATTCTGATTCTTTCTGATGTAAGGAAAATGTTCAGAAATAGATTGTGGTGATGAATGCATAACTATATGATTGTACTGTGAATAGTTGATTGTATACCATGGATGATTTCATGGTATGTGAATATATTTTAATAAAACTGAATTTTAAAAAAGTCATTCTTTGAAAAGATCAGCAAAATTGAGAAGACCTTGACAAAGAAAAAAATAGAAAAGATGTAAGTAAGTAATCAGGAGGGAGTAGGGGAACCTCACTACTGACATCACAGAAATGAAAATGTATATAATGTGATACTAGGTTCAAGTTTATGCCAACAATGTAGAAAACTATGAAATGGACAAATTCCAGGAAACACACAAAAAATCCACACTGACTCTAAAGGAAATAGAAGTTCTCAACAGAGAATTTATAATGAAAGAGATTGAATCAGTCATTAAAAACATCCAAACAAAGAAAACCCAGGACTAGATTTGTACCCAGGTGAGTTCAACCAATCATTTCATGAAGGATCAAAACCAGTCCTGCTAAAATTCTTCCAGAAAGTTGAGAATGAGGGAACAGTACCTCATTCACACTTTGAGGCCACCACCCTAATACCAAAGGCAGATAAATGCAATACAAGAAAAAAATTACAGATCAATTTCTCTTCTGAATACAGGGGCAAAAGTCCTCAACAAAATACTCCCAATTTGAGCAAAATTGTGCATATCAAAAGAATTACACCCATGATCAAGTAGGTTTTATCTCTGGTATACAAGAGAGTTTAAACATTAAGTCAATTAATGTATTACATCACATCAACAAAGGCAAAAGTAACATGAATATCACAATTGATGCAAAGATGGCTTTAGACAAAATTCAGTATCATTTCCTGGTGAAGACACTTCATAAATAGTAATAAAGGGAAACTTCCTCTGCAAGTTAATGGGAATATATGAAAAAACCACAGAGAGCATCATACTCGGTCAACAACTGAATGCTTTACCTCTAAGATCTGGGAACAAGGCAAGGATACCCACTGTAAACATTATTATTCAATATTTTACTGGAAGTTCTAGCCAGAACAATTAGGCAGGAAAAAGTAATAATAGATATACAAATGGGAGGTGAAGAAATAAAATTTCACTATTCACAGATGTCATGATCAAATGTATAGAAAGTCCAGAAAATCTACAAGAAAATTATTTGAACTAAGGGACAAATTTAGCAAAGTGGGATAGTATAAGAACAATGTTCCGTATATCAGGAAGTTACTATACAGAAATGCTAACTATGCTTAAGAGGAAATAAAGAAAAATCTTGATTTGCAATGACAGGTAGAAGAATCAAATATATAGGAATAAATTTAAGAAAGGTTGTAAAGGACTTGAACACAGAAATCTATGAAACAGCTATAAGGAATCAAAGAAATTAAATGTATTTTTCTTTCTTCTCTTTCTCTTTTTCAGTTTCTTCAATTGTTATTTTAAAATGCATCTTCTGTGTGAGACTAAAGGAAGAAATGTTTATTTTGTCCAACATTTACATTTTCTGTAGCATACTATCAACTTTATCCTATCTGGTCAGTTTATTTAAGCAACCTAATTAAATGGAACCTAGAATAGGGAATCTGACTTTATTATTCTGTGCAAGTAAATGTAATATCCAGATACATCCCAGAGTACATTGGGCATAAAATTAAAAAGTATTCACAAAGTCTCATTGACGGACTGGGTATAAATTTGGAACTATTAAACATACACCCCTATGGAAGTCCTGATATTCTCTCCAGCATTAGGAGCTCTCAATTGAATTAGCCAAGCTGTCAATCTTGAAGATTGACCTTATGAAACTTATTTTTTCAATGGAAAAGATAGGTCTGCTCATAATTATACTTAAGAGTCACCCCCAGAGAGCCTCCTTTCTTGCTCAGATATGGCCTCTCTCTTTAAGCTGACTGCAAATAAATTCACTGTACTATCCCTATATTGGGCATGACTCACATGGATAAGCCTTGTCCTAGTACCATGGATTGAGAATGATTTCTTGACCAAAAGAGGGAAAGGAAATGAAACAAATTAAAAGTCAAATGGATAAGAGATTTAAATAGAGTTGAAGGTCTTTCAGGACATTACTCTTATGCAAGTAACCTTAAGCCAGACACTGCAAACTACTACAGTATGCCAAGACCCAAAACCAGTATTCTTAAAATCCTTAGGGATTGCCTTGGGCTCTAAGTCTCTATAAAGATTTTCTTAGTAAGATTATTCATTCATTAATTTCAGGCCTCCAGAATAATCTTATGTCAGATAATCCCTGAATCCCCATTACCATTCTCCCAAATAACATCAATAAATTTCATTCCTCTACCCAATAATGTCAACACCCCTTCTAGCATGAAGAAGTTAAAATGATCATTACCCAGAAATCACCGAAGATTGAATGATCAAATGAGAGGGAGGAGGTGTAACTGAGAAATTAGGATTTAACAAATGACTGTGACTTCTGATTCATTGTATAGATTCTTCTTTTTAGTGTCAATTGTATTAAGATCACTAGAAGAAAATACCTGAATTTGTTGAACTGTAATCCAGTAGCCCTGATATTTGATAATGGTTGCATAACCAAATAGCACGAAAAAGGTCATGCCCTTCTCTGTATGGATCTACTTCTGGGTGTTTATTCTGTTCAATTGATATATATATACACACACACATACACACACACACGTACACACACACGTTTCTTACAATACTACACTCTCTTAGTTAACCTATCTGTATTGCAATTATTAAAATTGGGGAGAGTACAATACTATTAGTCAACAAGGGGGGAGGACTAGGGGGTGTGGGATGTATACAGTTTTCTTTTTTCTTTCTATTTCTTTTTCTGGAGTAGAGCAAATGATCTAAAAATGATCATGACAATGGATGCACCATTATATGTGGATACTGTGAATTAATGATTGTATACTTTGGAAGAATTGTATGGTATGTGAATATATGTCAATAAAATTACATTAAAATAAATAACTTAAATACATGTAAGGAGATTCTATGTTTCTGGAATGGAAGACTAAATATTTTTAAGATATGAAATCCACACTAAAATGAATTACAGATTCAATGCAATCCCAAGCAAAATTCCAAGGGCCTAGGTTGCAGAAATATAAAAAACCAATTAACAAATTTATTTGGAAAAGTAAAGTGTACAAAATATCTTGAAAAACAAAAAAGATGGAGGATTCACGCTTCAGTTTTAAGGATATTACAAAGGTACACTGGTGAAAACAATATGGTACTTTCAGAAGGATACATATATCAAGCAACAGAATTGAATTGAAAGCTCAGAAATAGACCCTCATTTCAAGGAAGAATTAATTTTTGGAAAGCATGCCAAGTTCACTTAATGGCAACAGAGTAGTGTCTTCAAAAAATGTTGCTAAGAAAAGTGGATATCCATATCTAAAGAATGAAAGAGTTTCTCTGTATTACACCATACAAAAAATCATCAAAAATGTATTTAAAACATAAATATAAACCCCCCAGGAGAAAATGCCGGAAATAATCTCAAGGATCATGTGATTGACAATTTTTTCTTGGACCTTAAACCCAAAGCACAAGTGATGAAAAGAATAAGTAAATGAGATCTCTTCAAAATTAAAATTTTGTGCATCCAAGCAACAAAAGAGAAAATAGATAAATGGGAACTCCTCAAGCTTAGAAGTTTCTGCACCTCAAAGGAATTTCTCAAAAAGGTAAAGAGGCAGCCAACTCAATGGGAAAAAATTTTTGGAAACCATGTATCTGACAAAAGACTGATATCTTGCATATACAAAGAAATCCTACAACTCAATGACAATAGTACAGACAGCCCAATTATAAAATGGGCAAAAGATATGAAAAGACAGTTCTCTGAAGAGGAAATACAAATGGCCAAGAAACACATGAAAAAATGTTCAGCTTCACTAGCTATTAGAGAGATGCAAATTAAAACCACAATGAGATACCATCTAACACCGGTTAGAATGGCTGCCATTAAACAAACAGGAAACTACAAATGCTGGAGGGGATGTGGAGAAATTGGAACTCTTATTCATTGTTGGTGGGACTGTATAATGGTTCAGCCACTCTGGAAGTCAGTATGGCAGTTCCTTAGAAAACTAGATATAGAGCCACCATTCGATCCAGCGATTGCACTTCTCGGTATATACCCGGAAGATCGGGAAGCAGTGACACGAACAGATATCTGCATGCCAATGTTCATAGCAGCATTATTCACAATTGCCAAGAGATGGAAACATCCCAAATGTCCTTTAACAGATGAGTGGATAAATAAAATGTGGTATATACACACGATGGAATACTACGCGGCAGTAAGAAGGAACAATCTTGTGAAACATATGACAACATGGATGAACCTTGAAGACATAATGCTGAGCGAAATAAGCCAGGCACAAAAAGAGAAATATTATATGCTACCACTAATGTGAACTTTGAAAAATGTAAAACAAATGGTTTATAATGTAGAATGTAGGGGAACTAGCAGTAGAGAGCAATTAAGGAAGGGGGAACAATAATCCAAGAAGAACAGATAAGCTATTTAATGTTCTGGGGATGCCCAGAAATGACTATGGTCTGTTAAATTCTGATGGATATAGTAGGAACAAGTTCACAGAAATGTTGCTATATTATGTAACTTTCTTGGGGTAAAGTAGGAACATGTTGGAAATTAAGCAGTTATCTTAGGTTAGTTGTCTTTTTCTTACTCCCTTGTTATGGTCTCTTTGAAATGTTCTTTTATTGTATGTTTGTTTTCTTTTTAACTTTTTTTTTCATACAGTTGATTTAAAAAAGAAGGGAAAGTTAAAAAAAAAAAGAAAGAAAGAAAAACAAGGAAAAGAAAAAAAGATGTAGTGCCCCCTTGAGGAGCCTGTGGAGAGTGCAGGGGTATTCGCCTAACCCACCTCCATGGTTGCTAACATGACCACAGACATACGGGACTGGTGGTTTGATGGGTTGAGCCCTCTACCATAAGTTTTACCCTTGGGAAGATGGTTGCTGCAAAGGAGAGGCTAGGCCTCCCTATATTTGTGCCTAAGAGTCTCCTCCTGAATGCCTCTTTGTTGCTCAGATGTGGCCCTCTCTCTCTGGCTAAGCCAACTTGAAAGGTGAAATCACTGCCCTCCCCCCTACGTGGGATCAGACACCCAGGGGAGTGAATCTCCCTGGCAACATAGAATATGACTCCCGGGGAGGAATGTAGACCCGGCATCGTGGGACAGAGAACATCTTCTTGACCAAAAGGGGGATGTGAAAGGAAATGAAATAAGCTTCAGTGGCAGAGAGATTCCAAAACGAGCTGAGAGGTCATTCTGGAGGGCACTCTTACGCACACTTTAGACAACCCTTTTTAGGTTCTAAAGAATTGGGGTAGCTGGTGGTGGATACCTGAAACTATCAAACTACAACCCAGAACCCATGAATCTTGAAGACAGTTGTATAAAAATGTAGCTTATGAGGGGTGACAATGGGATTGGGAAAGCCGTAAGGACCACACTCCACTTTGTCTAGTTTATGGATGGATGAGTAGAAAAATAGGGGAAGGAAACAAACAGACAAAGGTACCCAGTGTTCTTTTTTACTTCAATTGCTCTTTTTCACTCTAATTATTATTCTTGTTATTTTTGTGTGTGTGCTAATGAAAGTGTCAGGGATTGATTTAGGTGATGAATGTACAACTATGTAATGGTACTGTAAACAATTGAAAGTATGATTTGTTTTGTATGACTGTGTGGTATGTGAATATATCTTAATAAAATGATGATTAAAAAAAAATTTGTGCATCAAAGGACTTCAACACAAAAGTGAAAAGGCAACCTACCACATATTAGTAAACCACAATCTCATGTATTTATTTTCTGGAATATATAAGCAAATATTACAAATGAAAAACACAAAGACAACCCAATTTTAAAATGGTCAAAAACTTGAATATACATTTTTACAAAGAGGATATGCAAATGGCTAAAAAAGCAAATGAAAAGGTGCTCAGTATCACTAGCCATTAGGTAACTGTAAATCAAAACCAAAATGAGCTGTCATTTCACATACACAAGAATGGCTACTATTTTAAAAACAGTGAATTACAAGTGTTAAAAAGGATGGTAGATGAATAGTTACATGCATTAATTCATGGTGGGAATACAAACTGCTGCAGCCACTGTGGAAAATAGTTAGGGAGTTACTCAGAGAGCTAAATATAGGTGTACCATATGGTCCAGCAATCCCACTACTAGTAATATACTCAGAAAATATGAAAGCAGAGACATGGACAGATATTTGCACACTGATGTTCATAGTGACATCATTCACAATTGCCAAAAGATGGAAGCAACCCATGTATCATCAACTGATGAATGGATAAACAGATTGTGGTATATACATAGGATGGGATATTATTCAGTAAAAAGGAAAGAAGCCCAAATGCATGTGACCACATTGATGAAGCTGAGGATATTATTCTGAGTTAAATAACCTAGGAAGAAAGTTAAATATTGTATGATCACCCTGTTATGAACTAATTATAACAAGCAAACTCATGGAGTTAGAATCTAGCATATAGTTTAATAGTAGGAAGCTTGTTGTAGAGAATGGGAATCCAATGTTTAATTTGTAGAGAATTTCTATTAACTTTGATTGTAAAGGTTTGGGTATGTGTAGTGGTTATGATTGAACATTATTGTGAGTGAAATTAACAGACTAGATTATTTCTGGGAATGTGGTTGAAAGGGAATATTTTGGATCATGTATATTACTAGAATGAAAGTCAGAAGATAGAACATGGGACTGTATAACAAAGTGAATCCTGTTTTGGACAATGAACAGGGGTTAATATTACAAGTATAAAAATATTGTTTCCTGAATTATAGTGCATGTGTAACACTAAACAATGTGCTAAAATAGAAATTAAGTCATCCAAATTGAAAATTATGAAATAAAATTTTGCTATTGGTAGATGACATGATCCTATGTATAGGAAGTCCATAAAGATATACTTCAAATCTCCTACAGCTAATGAACAAATTCAGCAAAGTGGCAGGGCAAAAAAACACCCAAAGAATCGGCACTCTTTTTATACTCTTGTAAAGAGCACACTGAAGAGTATATGAAAAACACTTCCTTTTACAATGACAAATAAGAGCATCAATGTCTGGGTATAATTTGAACCAAGGATTTAAAGACTTGTATGCAGAAATCTATGAAAAATTGCTATAGGGAACCAAAGAACTACAATAAATGGAATAAAATTCCCATGTTCATAGTTTGGAAGACTAAATATATTTAAGAGTCAATTTTACCAAAAATAATATACAGATTTAAAACATCACAAGCAAATACAAGCAGCCTACTTTTCAGAAATGCAAAATCCAATTACTAAATTTATTTGGAGGTGTAAGGAGCTCAGAATAGCCAGAAACATCTTGAAAAAGAACAAAGTATGAGGATCCCACTTCCTTATTTTAGAGCATGTTACAAAGCTACACTGGTCAAAACAGCATGGTACTTGCAGAAGTATAGATATATCAAAGAACAGAAGTGAATCTAGTGTTCAAACTAGGCCATCACATCTATGGAGAATTGGTTTTGGACCAGGTTGCTAAGTCACTCATAGTGGAAAGAATAGTCTCTTCAAAAACTGGTGCTAGGAGAACTGGATATCTAAATCCAAAGAATTAAAGGCGAACCTAACACAGCATGCACAAAAATTATCTCAAAATGGATCAAAGACATAAGTATAAGAGCCAGGAACATAAATCCCCCAGAAGAAAATGTTTGTAATCAACTCAAGGATCTTGTGTTTGACAAAGTATCCTTGCACCATTACCCAAAGCACAAAGAATGAAATAATACAGATAAATGAGGTCTCCTCAAAATAAAAACTTTTGTACATCAAAGGACTTTGTCAAAAATTAGAAAGACAATTGTCCACTTGAAAGAAAATATTTGTAACCCATATATCCAATGTGGGTTTAATACCCAAAATATGTAATGTAATCATATAACTGCACACTATGAATACAATCAGCCTAGTTTAAAAATGGCCTAAGACTTGAATAGACATTTTTTCAAAGAGGATATACAAACAACAGAGAAAGCACATGAAAAGTTATTCAACATCACTAGCAATTAGGTAAATGCAAATCAAAACCTAATTGAGAGGTCATTTCACACACACTAGAAAGGCCACTATTAAAAAAAAACAGTATATTACTAATACAAGTATTTGGGAGGATGTAGAGTAAGAGGGACACTCCCTAATTGCTGGTGGGTACATAAACTGGTGCAGGCACTGTGGAACACACTTGGCCATACCAAAGGAAGCTAACTATAGAAGTATTGCATGATCTGCAAACAGATATCCTCATAAAATTGAAAGTAGAGACATGAACAAATATTTGTTCACTGATGTTCATAGCAGCAATATTCACAACTGCCAAAAGATGGAAGCAACCCAAGTGTCCATCAACAAAGAACAGATAAACTGAATGTGGTATATACATAGGATGGAACATGATTCAGCTCTAATCTAAAAGGAATTAAATGCAGATGCATGCACCAACATGAAACTGAAGACACTATACTGAGTAAAATAAACCAAGCACAAAAGGACAAGTACTGTATGATCTCACTAATGTCAACTTATTAGAATAAGCAAACTCATAAAGTTAAAATTTTACATGTAGGTTACCAGTGGCTACCTTGGGGAAGAGAATGGGGAACTGATACTTAATATGTACAGAACTTCTATTTAGGTTGATTGGGTAGGTTTCAAAATGGATGGTAATGATAGAAGCATATTTATATGAGTTGAATGAACAGCACTGAATTATGAATGTGAGCATGATTGAAGGGAAATTCTGACTGGTGTACAATTCTGGAATGAAAGTAGATAAAACATGGGACAGTATAACAGAGTGGTTGCTGTTGTGGACAATGGACTGGGGTTAATAGAACAAGCATAAGAATGTTCTTTTATGAATTATAAAGGAGGTACCACAATAATACATGGTGTTAATAATAGGGTATTAAATGGGAAAAATACACCTAATGTAAATAATGGACAATATTTGATGGTATTATTTTAATATTTTTTCATCATTTGTAACAAAGGTGCCACACCAATGACAAACATCAACAATAGTTGATTATGGGAGCATTGATATCTTACATGACTATTATGTGACCCTACAACTTCTCTAATTAAAAAAAATAATTTTAAAACATGCCAACTGAAAGAAATCAGATGTAAACTGTCTTATTGAATGATTCAGTTTATGTGTATATAAATAGAAATAAATATATAGAGACAAAATAGACAGTATATATGGAGGGATGTGGAAGGATAGAGGTAGTTAGAGTTGACAGCTGAGGGGTTATAGGGTTTTTTCCCTTTGGAGTAATGTAATGTTTTAATATTCATTGCTGTAAATAATGCACAACACTGTGGAAATACTAAAAAACAATCATTTCAGACTTTGTATAGGTCTTATAGGAGGCAAATATATCTAAATTAAATTGGTAAAAAATAATAATGTTGGTATAATCATACTTGAATCAGAAATATAAATAATGAGTCCCATAGAAGGCATCTTGGAGAGGAAAAAACAGAACTAAACCTAGAGCGCAAATAGAAAGTACATGGAAAGAAGGCATATTAAAAAGAAATTTTAACAATAAATATAGTAAATATAAATATTCCATTTAATCAAAATTGCCAAATGGAATTTAAGAACTATATATGGTTTATTGTACAATTTATCTAAGAGATACAGAAAAATTGGCAGTAAAAGGTGACATGAGATTTACTATATGATCATGTAAAACAGTAAATCTTGTGTCCCTAGGTTGACATAAAGGAAAACCAACATTAATGATAAAATACCAGAAATGGGGTGTCCTTTATTGATGATAACATGTTTAAATTCCCAGAAAAACATAGAAATTAACATTTGTATGCATCTAAGTTCATGGGTTTAGAAAACTGGCAGAACTAAAATATGAAGAGGACAAATGGATGCCTGAATAGGAGATTTTGGTACACCACTCTCTGCAACTGATATGATAAGAAAAAATATTGAAAAGTATACAGACTAATTGATTATCATGAACAATGAATTATACTTAATAAATGTATGATGCATAATTTTCTTAATGCATATACATACAAGAATGAAAACAGCAAATACACATATTTTCATACTCAAGAAACTGTAGGGGTAAGGAAGGAGAATGTTTAGGATGTAAACATAGCCATCTGTGAGACATGAAGTTGTATCTGACCAGAGTAGAAAGGAGGACATAAATGAAAAGGAGTCAGATGTGAAAGGTTTCTGAAGGATGAATGTGAGGTGCAAAGAGAGAAGTCCAGGAAGACCACAAAGCTTTGGCCTAAACACCTATCAGGATGGAATCACTACAAGAAACAGGGAGAAGACCAAGGAGGAGCTGGTTTGAGGAGTTGTCTAGAGTTTGGGTTTGGCATGCTAGATATAGAATTTGGACATCCTGGAGGCCACTGTGTGTGAAAGTGGACTGAGTGGAAAGGTTTGATTTAGATAAACACAGGTTGAAGTCATGACTGTTAGATGGCATTTAAAACAAGACAGAAGATGACTATATTATTTATAATTTCTAATCCAGTTGGTATTTCTAATCTGATGTCTAAGGACCTTCTGAAGCCTGCATGCTCTATGGTGGGCAAAGGGACTGGACACAGGATCCTGGAAAACTCAAGTCTTAACATGTGGAAACAGATTTGGGAGTTTCAGTGGCAGGGCTCCTTGTGATATCATTGATGATGAGAAATCCCAAATAGGTATCTCACCTCAAGGAGATTCTCTAGTTTGCCCATTGAATTCTGCTCGGTCCATAGAAGACTTCCCAAATATATTCACCTCAGTCACTGATAACTCATCATATTTTCATAAATTCATGAGAACTTGGTACTTCTAATCTGATTTCTAAAGGGCTCTGAAACCTCACTCCTCCATAGAAACTCATTCCAATTTTCCACCAAATACACTCCTTTACCAGCCATCCCTGCTTCATGGAGTTCTACTGTCATGCATATGCCTGCTCAAAAGCATCTGAACCCCCTGTCTCCCCACTACTCTCACACCCACAGTTGTCAGCAAGTTTCATAGGCTCTGCCTAAACATCCAGGCCTTGAATCTGACATCAACTCTTCATCTCTATCTCTACTCTTAAGGCCTTGGACCAGCCCTGCCCATTCTCAGCCTCAACTGTCTATCATTGTCTTCACCTCATTTCTCTGCTTTACATATTTCCCCATGTTGCAGTCACTATCACTGTAAATTAAAATAAATCTCTCCAACATGGTGACAGTGCACTCAGCCATCTGGCCCATAACACCCATTAGCCCACCAGCCAGGATGTCTCTCACTGTGTTCCAGCCATGCTGATTTCTCACTAGTCCTCACTCCCATTCTGCTGATCATCCCTACTTAGGGCCATCACCTTTTCTGGCTCCTCACACTTCAGTGCTTTCCCCAAGTTTCCTCACTGCTGAGATATGTCTTCCTCAGAAAGTGTTTCCTTGATATCCCCTCCCAAGAGTCCCCTTCTTCCCAACCCACCTCTCCCTATGCTTCCTGCTTATGCTTCTGTATTATCCTTATTGTCTTCTGATATACTGTGTATTCTATTTAATTTCCTTTAGAATCATATTTTCTCTCACAAAATATCAGGTTTCCAGGAACAGTGCCTTCGCTTCTCATCACTACTAGTGCATCAACAGGCACAAAACCAGGTTTATAATTTTGAGGAGAAATCATGACTCATTTTCAGTCATTTATCTCATGTGTATCCCACAAAGGTTCAGAGGGACACCTTGGTGATTTTCATGATCATCATTAGTAAACTCCAATGTGTGCTATCAACCACAGGAACATTATGAATAAAACTACTTTTTAGGGATGTCTACTGTTTCCCTGGGAGAAGAGTTCTTTCACACACCCTCAGTGTTCCTTTGAGGTATTTCCATGGGTGAGAGAGAAAGGGATGAGTGGTGAGGTGGTGGAAATTTCCTTATATTTTTGAGGGATTTTTTCCTCCCAGAAAACTCATAATGCAGCATTTTTTCAAGGGAATAGAAACATCTCCATCTAACCTTATTACTTTAATTATTTTTATTCTTTTTATTTAGAATGTATGATTAAATTATATGAAGTTCTCTGTAAGTATAATGTTCCTTCAAAAAGGTATATTTTCCTTGTATAGATCCCAAAATTGATAGCACAATACTATCCGATGGTTGCAAAATATTGTAACTTTAAGGAACACAGCTGAATGTGAGTATGGTTGAAAGTGGAAGGTTAGGAGTGTTTATGACACCAGGAAATAGAGGATAAAAACTGGGATTGTATAACATAGTAAAACTTAGTGTGGACAATTATGGTAATTAAATGTACAAATACAAGAAAGTTTTCACTTGAGGGAGCACAATTGAATGTCACCATTGTAAGGTGTTAAAATGGGTTGGTATATGGAAAATACATAATTAATGGAAACTAGGGTCTATGGTTAACAGTCTAACATTTAGTTTTCTTTTGTTTATTGTAACAAGGCAATATACTAAAATTAAATGTCAAGAAAACCCCAAAAAAGGGTTTAAGGGAGGGGTATGGGATTATTCTTGTTTATTTTTCTCTTTTCTCCTCTTCTTTCCTTGCAGAAGAAATGGTAATGTTCTCATATAGATTGAGGTGGTGAATGCATAACTATGGGAGTATAATGGGACTCATTGATCATACACTTAGGAAGGATTGTATAGTATGTTAATAAAACTGTTTCAAATATAAACAGAAGGATGAAAGTGCTGGAGAAGATGTGAAGAGAGAGATATAACTATTCATTTTTGTTGAGGAATATGGTACAGCCCCTCTGGGGGGCAGTGTGTTGGTTCCACAGGAGGATAAGTATAGGGTTGTCATATGATCCTGCAACCCTGTTATTAGACAAAGACTTGGATGAATGGAAAGCAGGGAAAAAAATAGGCCTTTGATCTCTGGTATTTATGATGAAATTATTCATGATTTCCAATGGATGGAGGTGGTCTAAGGGTACAGGAATTGATGAACAGAAGGGCAGACCATGGTGTATACATATTACAGAATATTGAGCAGCAGCAGGAAGGAATGAAGTCATGTGGCATGCTACTAGGTGAATGAACCTTGTGGACATTGTGTTGATTGAAATATGCCAGAATCAAAAGGACAAATAATGTATTGCCTCACAATATCAACTAGCTAAAATGAAAAAAACTCTGAGAATTGAATTCAATTGCATAGGTTATCAGGGGGTAGAAAGTAGAAGGAGATTGGGCAACTGATGATTAAGGAGCACAGACTGTTCAAAAAGTCTAATCATAAAGTTTCCTAAATTGTAAGCTGTTACAGCAGTCACATCTATTCCTGGGATTTAACTGTTATTTCTAAATTCTGAGATGGTGGGCTCTTTCTGTGTAACCTGGATGTTCCCTGTAATACTGCATATCTGCATGACAACAGACTCAGGGCTAGAGTTCTGCAACTCTGAACAACAGCATTACTCCACAGAGCAGCTATTAAAGAAGCTGAATAAGAGATCAACTTCAACTAGAGTTATGAGCGAAATGGACCTGATTAAGATGATGTTGAATGAGAATACAGGGTAAATGATGGTATACACTGTATTTTAAAAGTTCAAATTCTGTGTGAGATCAAAGGAAGAGATGTTTATTTCATCAAAAACTTAAAATTTTCTGCAGAACACTCTAATTTAACCAGTCTGGTCAGTTTATTTAAACAATCAAAATACACATAACTTAGAATAAGGAATGAGATCCTATTATTCTGTAAAGGTTAATGTAATACACAGATACATTCCAGAGTATTTCAGGCAGAAAATAAATATTTACAACAACCCTTGAGGGACTGGGGTAAACTGTGGAACTATTAAACTTCCCCAGCTGGGGAATTCGTGATAGTCTCTCAGGCATTAGGGACTCAGAACTTACTATGCCAAGCCTTAGATCTTGAGGTCTTTATGAAAATTATTTCTCCAATGGCAAAGCTAGGCCTGCATATAATTATGCCTAAAAGTCACACACAGAGAGCCTCTTTTGTTGATCATGTGTGGCCTCTCTCCTTAAGCCAATGCTTTAAGTAAACTCACTACCCTCCCCCCTACATGGGACATGAATCCCAGAGGTGTGTGTATCCCTATGTGGCACATGACCTCCAGGGATGAGCCCTGGCACTGGCATTGTGGGATTTAGTATGCCTTCTTGAAAATAAGGGGGAAAAGAAATGGAACAAATAAAATTTCAGTAGCTAAGAGAATTCAAATATAGTCAAGAGGTTATCTTATGCAAGCTTCAGCCAGATACTGAAAACAACCATAGTATGCCAATCCCCAACAAACAGTATTCCAAAAAAACCCAAGGGAGTGCCCTGGGTTCTATCTAAGTCTTTATAAAAGTTTTCCTTAGTAAGTTTATTCTTTCAGAAATTTTAAGCCTCTGGATTGATCCTATATGAGATAAGCTCTGAAATGCCAAGTTACCAGTCTCTCCAAGTACAGCAGTTACATTCCTCCACCAAATAAGGTCATCAACTCTTTCTAGCATTAAAAGTTAAAATGATAATTTCCCAGATATCCCTGTAGATTGAGAAAATGATCAAATGAGAGGGAGGTGGTATAAATGAAAAATTAGGATTTAACAAATGACTGTAACTACTGACTCATATGATATTTTTAAGTGTCTAGTGATTTAGAATAGCCAAAAGATACACATGAAGTTGTATAACTGTAATTCAGTATTCCTGACCTTTGATATTGATTATATAACTATGTAGAAAAAATGTCAGTTGCTGGTGTTTATATGGATCTATGGATGTTTTTTTCTGTTTCACTGATCTATATATCTATTTCTGACAATACCACACTGTCTTAGTTAATCTACATCTATTGTAAGTCTTAAAATTGGGTAAAGTTAAATAATAGTGGTCAATAAGAGGGATGGGAATGGGGTATGGGATGTTTGTGTCCTCTTTATTCTTTTCATTTCTTTGGAGTAATGCAAATGTTCTAAAAATGATCATGGTGATGAATATGCAAATATGTTATGATACAGTGAACAATTTGGATGGAGGTAGCCTAAGTGTACATCAACAGGAAAACAAAAGGGCAAACTGTGGTGTATACATATAATGGAATACTGAGTGGCTGCAAGAAGGAATGAAGTTGTGAGTCATGCAACTAGGTGAATGAACCTTGAAGACATTATGTTGAGTGAAATAAGCAAGAAAGGAAAGGACAAATATTGTAAGGCTTCACTAATATAAACTAACCATAATGAGCAAACACTGATAATTGAATTCCAGAACATAGGTTATCAGGGGATAGAACCTGGGCAGAGATTGGGCAATTGACGCAGGAGTACAAAATGTTCAATAAGTCTTATTGTCAAGGTTCCTAGATTGCAAGCTGTCACAGAAGTCATGTTTGCTCCTGAATTTTAAGTGTTATTTAAGAGATGTTTATCTGGCAAAAAAATTTTATTCCCTGTAGCACACTTTCTAAATTAACCTGTAAGGTCAGTTTATTTAAACAACATAATTACATGGAAACTAGAATGGGGGTGAGAATTTGTCATTCTGTACAGATTAATGTAATACCCCAATACACCCAAGTATTTTGGGCAGAAAATAAGAAAGTTCTCCCAAAGTACCCTTGAAGGAATGGGGAAATATGTGGAAATATTAAACTTCCCCACATGGGGAATTCTTGATATTCTCACAATCAGGGACTCACTATTTGATAACTCAGGCCCATGATCTTGGGCTGGCCCTTATGAAACTTATTCCTGCAAAGGAAAAGCTAAGCCAACTTATAGTTATGCCTAAGAGTCACCCCCAGAGAACCTCATTTTTTGCCCAGATATGTCTTCTCTTTCTCAGTCAATCTACAAATATACTCAATATCTCCCCACTACTTAGGACATGACTCCCACCATTGTAATATTCCCTGTCAATGTGGGATATGACTCCCAGTGATGTGCCTGGCCCTGGCATCATGGTATTGAGAAAGCCTTTTTGACAAAAAGGGGGAAAAGAAATGAAACAAAATAAAGTTTCAATGGCTAAGATATTTCAGATAGAGTTGAGAGGTCATTCTGGAGGTTATTCTTATGCATTATATAGATCTTCCTTTTTAGTTTCTAGTGTATTAGCATAGCTAGGAGGAGATCCCTGAATCTGCTGAACTGCAATCTAGTTAACTTCATGCTTGATGATGAGTGTATAACTAAATAACTTTTATCACATAACCATGTTGATGTGAAAACCTTGTAACTGACATTCCCTTTATCCAGTGTATGGGCAGATGAGTAATAAAATAAAGACAAAAACTATGTTAATAATAGGAGGATAAGGGGTCATGGGTATTTTGGATGTTCTTTTATATTTTTATTTTTTTCATTATTTTGAAGTAATGAAAATATTCTAAAATTGATTGTGGTCATGATGCACAAATATATAATGATACTGGGAAATATTGATTGCATGCTTTGGATGGATTATATGGTGTGTGAATACATTTCAATAAAATTCAATAAAAATGTGGACATGTGAATGAAATTGAGGTTTCATATGCAAAGGAGAAGAGTTAGTGCATGTAGGTTATAGCAATGCTTGTTACAACTAGCCAGTTCTGAATTCAAATAAACCTTCAGCATATATAAAATTCCATAAATACATGGATCTTTTCTGCTTCCATATACACTGGCAAATTTGTGTAGTCTTTTGTCAGATGCTAGCAACCAAAGCTTTCCTGGACCCAAAATGCTTTGTATTCAATAGTTACCATTAGATAACTGGAAAATTTGTTCAATAATTTTTCATCATACAATGTATTTACTCAGATGATGGAAAAGTAAAATGAAAGAAACATATTTCTGACTAGTTGTACTCCATATACAAGAAGAGATTGTTTGATGTAGGATTTACAGATTTAGCAATGAAAATACAGGATGCCCAGTTGAATATGAAATATTTCTAATTCTCCAGGAATATATACATTGAGATAAAAGAAAAATATTACATGGGCCATACTTATATTAACAAATAATTTCTTGTTTATCTGAAATCAGTTATAAATATCTCAATATATACCTCTTTCTTTAATTATCTTTCCTTGGTTTGGGTCTCCTTAACAGTTCCTTGTTCTGCACAATTTGTTTATAAATTTCCTTGTAGTTAACAGTCTGTGTTCCACTTACATGTAACAGCTTCCACAGTGTTTGCATACAACTTATATTGTTCTTTCAGTCTTTTAAAATTTACAGCAAAGACCATAATGCATTGTCCATATCTTTGTGAAAATGTGATTTTCAGCTATTTTTGCCACTTCAGTTACTTATGCACCTATTGCTGTGGCAGAAAAAGTACTCTAACTGGTATTTTTTAAAATTTATTGGAAAAAGTTGAGCACAGGACATTTACAGTGTCCTGACAAAGTCAATACAAGCTATAAGACAAAATGACTACTTACAGAATGTGTTCTGTATATACAGAATGCCTAGCAATCCTAGTTTGTAAGAGACAATTAAGGAACATTGATAAAACATACCCAAGTTTCTCTCTCTAATTCTCTTGATTCCTGAAGGACATTAAAATCCCTTCATATTTTTTCTGGGGTGAAGAAAGAATTGACTTTTTGATAGGAAATTGCATTTTCATTCCTATTTCCTCTATTTCCATCATCTTCCACATACAATTACACATCAAATTGTATTGATTCCACCTTATAAATCTCTCTTATATTTATTCCCTCTTCCACAATTACTCCTTCTTCCTATTTTCCTAGATTGGGCTCTCAACTTGTTTCACCTCCTAATAGCTTCCTTACTGTTCTCCTTTCTTCTATTGCCCTACAATCCATTCTTTTCATGGAAGATTAAGGATTTTTTTCTAAGTCACAAAACTTATGTCACCATTCTTAAATCATTGCTGGATATTGTCAAAACTTTGAAGAAGACAATGTTCTTTGACACAGTACCTCATTTTGTAAAAATCTTCTGTAGGGGAATAATTTTCAAAGTGTGCAAAAAGTATGTTGCAATTCTGAAAATAGCCTTATTGTAAAAAAATTTTTAACCTATGGCATAGCATAAAAAGGGAGGATTTCAGCATTTAAAAGTAATGTATCTTGGATGACTGTATGGTTTGTGAATATATTTCAATAAAACTGAATTAAAAAAAAAGTAATGTATCTATATCTTTATTGAAAAGGAAAGATTGAAGTTCTACATTCTATTCAAAAAGCAGGTGACAAATAATTTATGTACACATACATACAAACACACAGTAACATTATTTATAATCCATAAAAAATTTAAGTACATGAACAAGGCAGATGCAAAATGACAAAGATGAGGGCTGTGGGATGGAGATGATTTCAAAATAGAGGGGGGACTGGCCCCCTGAGGACTCTTCCTTAGAATTCCTTTTGACAGTGTGATATAGGGACAGAGATTCAGCCTCTTTTACATTCTCTTTTTATTCCTCTATTTTATCTAATGTCATTTCAAAACAAAACCATAGAAGTTAGAAAAAAAATCTGGCTGTTTAAGTTTCCAGAATGCTAAAGCAAATGTCATGGATTAACAACAGGAATTTATTGGTTCAAGTTTTCAGAGGCTAGGAGGCTTGCTTCACAAGGCATCAGTATCTTCTGGCTGGCCATTAATCTTTAGGTTTTCTTGGCTTTTCTGTTACATGGAGATGCATATGGTGCTGTTATCTCCTTTCTTGGGTTGCCTTGACTTCTACTGTCTGTCTGTTCCCAGTTTCTAGCACCCTCTCACTGTGACCAATTTCCTTTACTTGTAAGAACTGAAATCATATTGCATTAAGGCCCACCCTCATCCAGTTTGGGCACACCTCACTTAATATCATCTTCAAAGGTCCTTTATACAAATGCATTCACATCCACAGGACTGGGGGTTGGGACCTAAACATGACTTTTCCGGAGAAAATTATTCTGGCCCCAATACCAGCTGATAGAGCTACTGTTTTCCATGATGCTTTGAAGCAAAGTTGTTCCACAGTGATCTGATTAATTTTGGGCACCATTGAGGCCAGGCTTGGAGGTTCATTCTGACCCCAGGAATATTCTCCTCAGCTTGCTTTTCTCTTTTAAATTTCTAGTTGGACTACAGTTAACTTGTTGCCTTCATGGAGCCAGCAGCCTTTTCTTTATTGCTAGTCACCAAAATCTCTATTGTTTTTGACAGTTCTTTTAGGCTTGAACTTCCCTCACACTCTGTTCCAAATAAAGACCTTTTCCTTGGGCAGATTTTCAGAGCATCTTCCTTTGGCCTGCCTCCCACACTGAGCAAAACCTCTATTCCATTGATTTGGTGCTGGGGTCTGGGATAGTGGCCTACTTCTTTCAGAGTGTCACCACTGCTTTACATGCAGTGCACTCACTTGGAGTCTTTGGTCTTTGGTCTTCTTGGATTTCCATTCTTGCTTGAACTCTCCAACATGCAAGCATACTGTGGCAGGGGAATCAGGAACCCAGTATTCTTGACCTTTGGTGCCTGAAAATAGAGTCTCTGCCTATGAGTATGTGTAATGAAAAGAAGCCTCTGGCCTCTTTACTCCACTTTCCTGGAACATATTCTCTGTGAGATGGGTTGGGAGGCAGGAATGAGAAATGCTGTTGGCCCTGTCCATCATGGCTAAACCCAGGAAGCTGAGAGAAGAGGGAGACTTGTGTCCTTGGCTACACATGCTTGGGATTGGATCTCCCATCACCTTGTTCTTGATGGAGGGGAGAAAGGGAGCAGTTCATGGATCAAATGCCATGAACTCTCATTATTCTTGCTGAGACTTAGTAGATTTTCTTGAATGAATATTTCCTCATTTTCTCTATGATCTTAGGACAATTTTCAGAAACTAAATGGTTGTTAAAAATAATTTTCACCAATTAAGGTTTTTCACTTGGAAGAGGGTCCAAGGTTCTCCTCAGGTTGCCATTCCAGAAGATATCTGCTTTATTTCTTATGTGAATGCACTACTAGAACAATGTGAATCAGAAGTGTTGTGAGTGGACATGCTTGCCTTGTTATGGATTTTAGAGGGAAAGCATTCATTGTTTCCCCATTATGTATAAAGTTAGCTGTGGGATTTTCAAAGGGGTCCTCTATAAGTCTGAAAAGGTTACATTCTATTTCTAGTTTGCTGAGAAGTTTTATCATGATTGTTTTGGGATTTTCATCAAACACTTTTTTGTGTGTCTATTGAGATGATTGATTACACTGTTTTTGTTTTTGGCTTGTTAACATGATGATTTACAACAGGTTGATTTTCAAATGTTAAACCAACCTTGCATTCCTTGAATGAACCCCATTTAGTCACATCTGAAATGGATGAAGTATTTGCCAAAATTTTATTTAGATATTTTTCCTGTATGTTCTTGAAGACTATTGACCCATATTTTCATTTTTATTTTCCTGTAATATCTTTGTTAGTTTTCATATTAAAGTAATGTTGACCTCATAAAATAAATTGGAAAGTGTTCCCTCTTCAATTTTCTTAAGGACTTGTGTAGAATCAATATTAATTTTCCAATGAAACTATCTGAGATGGAAGTGTTTTTGTGAGAAGTTTTTAAAAATAAATTCAATTTCTTTAATAAATATAGAGGTTTTTCATCTATTTTTTCTTTAATGAGCTTTGGTAGTTTGTGCCTTTTAAGGAATCTATCAGTTTCACCTACATTTTCAAATTTATTGACAGATTTTTGTTCATAGTATTCCCTTATTTTCCTTTAAATGTGTTTAGTGTATGTAGTAATGTAACCTCTCTCATTCCTGATATATTGGTTATTTTTCTCTCTTTTTCTTAATCAGTCTGTCTAAAAGTTTATAAATTTTATTTAGCTTCTCCAAGAAACCATTTTTGAGTGAATTATTTTTCTCTATTTTCTGTTTTCTATTTCATTGGTTTGTACTCTGGTATTTATTATTTCATTTCTTCTACTTACTTTTGGTTTCATTTGCTCTTATTTTTCTAGTTTCTTAAGGTAGTAGTCAGGCCATTAATTTGGGACCTTTCTTCTTTAATATAAAATGGTTTTAGTGCTACAAATTTCCATTAAGTACAATTGTAGTGGCAACCCACAAATTTTCATGTGTGATGTTTTCATTTTAATCCATTGAAAATAACATCTAGTCTCTTCTCTGTTGTCTACTTTGACCCTTGGGTTATTTAAGAGTGTTGTATTTAGTTTTCATAACTTCAATATGGTCAGAGAACATATTTTGAGTGACTTTGATCCTTTTAAACTTATGAGACTTCTTTCATGGCCCAAAACATGTTCTATTTTGGTATATGTTCCATATATACTTGAAAATAATATATTCTGATTTTGGAGAGTAGAAACATTTTAGAAATGTGAATTATGTCCAGTTGGTTTATAGTGTTAAGTCTTCTATAAACTTGATTTTCTATTTGTTCTGTCAAATATTGAGGGGAATGTTGAGAGCCCCAAATATATTTTGGATTTGCATATTTCTCCCATGTGTTTTACAGCTCTCTTATTATGTGCAGAAACATATAGGATTGTAGTTTCTCTTGAATAATTGATCCCTTTATATAATAGAATTGAACTCTTTTATCCTTTGTAATATTATTTGCCTTGAAATCCACTTTGACATTAATTTCTCTATTCCAGCTTTCTTTAGACTTGTGTAAGCATGGTATATTTTTTCATCATTTTACTTTTAACATATTTTTGTCTTTGTTATTTAAAATACATTTCTTGTCAGTAACATATAGTTGGAATATATATATACACATATAATCTATAACTTTTAATTTGGGTGTTTAACCATTTGCATTTAATGTGATAATAGATATGGTTATGATTACATCTATCATCTTACTAATTCTATTATGTTTGTCTGTATATATATTGTTCCCCTTTTCCTCTTTCTCTGTCTTCATTTGACTTCAGTAGCTTTTATAATTCTATTTTATTTCTTTGCATATTAGCTATAACTTTTATTGTATGGTGCTTTCACATTTATAATATAATCTTTAACTTACCAAATTCTCCCTTTAAACTTTAAGCAATATTTTACCATTTCATGTGTAATATAATAGTGTTCCTGTGGCTTGCTTTCTTTTCTGCCTTAATGGACTTTATGTTAATGTTGTTGTACATTTCATTTTATATATAACTACATATGTTTGTGCTTAATTAAACCCTACAATACATTATTTTTGTTTAAACACTCAATTATCTTTTAAAGGGATTTAATTTATAAGAAAAATCTTTTATATTTACCCACATTTTCACCTTTTCTGGTGTTCATTTCTTTGTGTAGATCCATGTTTTCATCTGGTGCAATTTTCCTGCCTGAAGGACTTCCTTTAACATTTCTTATAGTGTGCATCTGCTGGTGATGAATTAGTTCCACTTCTGTACATCTGAAAAATGTCTTTTTCATGTTTAGTTTTGAAATATATTTTTGCTATGCATTGTATCTTAGATTGATAGGATTTTTTCTCTCAGTATTTAAATGTTACTGTACTCTCTTCTCACTTGTATTATTTCTGAAAATTATGCCATCATCCTTGCTTTTATTCCTCTTGACATAAACTGTTTTTTTTTCCTCTTGCTGCTCTTAAGATTTTCTCTTTATCACTGGTTTTCAACAATTTGATTATGATCCTTTTGTGCAGTCAGTTTTTTAATGTTGCTTGTGTTTGGGGTTGTTTGCATTTCTTGGTTCTGTGAACTTATGGTTTTCATCAAATTTAGAAAATATTTGCCTTCTATTGTCTCCTTTCCTCGTGGACTTTAATTATGTGCATATTAAGCAGCTTGAAGCTGTGCTGCAGCTCACTAATATTTCTTTTTTTTGTCTTTTTCTCAGTATTTCATTTTGGATAGTTTCTATTGCTGCTTTCAAGTTCACTAAGCTTTTATCCTTCAGTTTCTAATCTGCTGATAATCCTATTCAGTGAATTTTCATCTCAGAATTATAGTTTTCATCTCTAGATACTTGAGTCTTTTCTTCCACATCTCTACTTATCTGTTTGAATATTAAGAATAGAGTTATGATAATGTTTTTTACATCCTTATCTGTTTAAATCTGACATCTGAATCAGTTCTGGGTCAGATTTTTTGATTTTTCTCTTCATTATGAGTCATATTTTCTGGCTTCATTGCAAAATTGTAATCTATGAAGTAACGCCAGATATTGTAACTTTTACCATATTGGATGCTGAATAGTTTTGTATTCTTATGAATATTCTTGAGAGTTTTTTTTTTCCTGTTATTCAGTTAATTTACTTGGTAACAATTTGATCTGTTAGTTCTTCCTTTTAAAATTTGTAGTGTGTATTTTAGGTACAATTATTCCCCCACTAGCAAGGCAAGTTCTTTCTGATTACTCTATCCAAGGCCTATGAATCATGAGTTACTTTTTTACTCTGGTTGGTGAGAAGAGGTACTAACCCCATCCCTCTGTGATTATTGGACTCTTTTCCCCTTTATCTTTTCAGATGCTTCTTCCCCATTTTCAGGTGGTTTTGTCACATGTTTCCATTAGTAATCTGCTAAATGCTCAAGGGAAGACCCCCCAAAGATCTCCTGTTTTCTTATTGTGCATCTTTCTCCTCTTTGGTAGTTTGCCTTTGAATTCTAGCTGCCTTGGTCTCCCAGGGCTTGCATTTGCATCTCCTCAATTTAAGGAGCCCACTGGGCTCAGCCTGGGTTCCCCCTCTCTATGCCACAGCCTGCAAACTCTTTCAAGGCAGTACACTGGGGCATGTACAGACTTAGTGTAGTGGTTTGAAGCTGTATGTATCCAAGAAAAATACATGCTTAAATCTGATCCCTT
Source organism: Choloepus didactylus (assembly GCF_015220235.1). Classification (NCBI taxonomy): domain Eukaryota; kingdom Metazoa; phylum Chordata; class Mammalia; order Pilosa; family Megalonychidae; genus Choloepus; species Choloepus didactylus. The sequence continues at coordinate 5,610,337 of NC_051316.1, forward strand.
CCTGTGGTTGTGAACCCATTGTAAGTAGAACATTCTGATGAGGTTACTTTAGTTAAGGTGTGTCCCACCTCAACCAGGATGGGTCTTAATCCTTCTACAGGAGTCCTTTATAAATGGAATGGATACAGAAGAGATAAAACCATCAAAGAAAGGAAAGCAATGAAACCAGGAGGAGAAGCATGAGACCAACCCACAACACCGTGTGACTTGCCATGTGGCAGAGGAGCCAAGGATCACTAGCATCACCATGTTGATGCCTTGATTTGGACATTCACCTGGCCTCAACCATGAGTGAAGAAATTCCCATTTTTTAACCCAATCCATTTCCTGGTATTTACTTTGAGTAGCCTAGGAAACTATGTAACAAAGAAGTTAAGAATTAACAAATGATTATGATTATTAAGTCACTATATTCCTATTTCTTTTTACTTTATAAGTGTATTCTAATAGCCAGAAGGAAATACCTGAAATTGTGAAAGTGTTATCTAGTTGTCTTGATCTTTGATAATTGTTATCTTTATCTTGTACCCTTGTGACTGCAGAAAGCTTGTGACTTAACCTCATTTGTACACATTTTATATAGTTTTATGACTTTGGAGACTTGTGATCAGTAAAGATAGCCCTAATGTTTATTAATGAAGGGTTTTGGGTCAGCCCAGAACTAACCCACCCCAAGTCCAAAGTTACTTTGATAACTGAAACTGTATCTAAACAAAATGGGGGCCTGCCTGACATGTGCAGTAGCTTATCCTTTAACCTATAAATGGCCTATACCTCATTATAACAGTAAAAATCACACCCATCATGATTTTAAGGCTATTTACTTAGAAACATTCTGTGATTAAGCATGTAATCAATCTGCACATACCCAATAATTAAATCACATCTAATTATATCATCTGGAGCCATTGCACTCATTATTCTAAAACCTGCCCATCTTTTGATTCTATAAGACCACCAGAATTACTACAGCTTTTGGAGACAGATTTTTAGGTTAATAGGCAATCTGATCTCCTGCTTTTTGCCTAGCAATAAACTCTCTCTCTTTGAAACAGGAACTGGTCATCTGAGGGCATCAGACAGAGAATCCACAGCCTTTGTCTGGTATTAACTAACACACTTACCTTGTATCTTGTTTCTCAGGAATCACTGTTGTTCATTATCTGATATCATGTCTTGCAAAAATTGTTTCATATCTTTTGTCTGATTTCTTGGTTGTTTCAGGTAGGAGGGTAAATCCAGTTCCTGTTTCTCCACCATGGTCCAAAATGGAAGTCCCTGGTTTTATTGAATCAGAAAAAAGTTGATAAATGTCTTAATTGAGGCAACTGGCAAAATGTGAACATGGATTGGAGATTGCACATATTTTATTCACATTAAATTTTCTGCTTCTGAGAATTGCACTGTGGTTTTGTAAAAGATTTATCCATGCTTATAGGAAATATATAGATTATTTACAAGTAAATGGAAAGAGGTATACAACTTATTCTCAAATGATTCAAAATACAAATATAAAACATACAGAGACTGATGAAACAAATGTGACAAAACATTAAGATTGAAGATTCTGGGTGAAGGATATATGAAAACTCTTTGTCCTACTTTTGCAACTTTTCTTTAAGTTAAAAATTGTTTCAAAATAAATGGGATATCAAATTCGTTGATAACTAGTATTTGGTATTAGAAGTCAGGATAGCCTACTTTTGAGGAGATGGACGCAGCCCAGGGGTTGGAAACCCCCTCCCTTAGGGAGAAGGGTGGAGCCTTGAGCACACAGCAACTCCCATGACCAGAGCACAGATATTGAAGGTCATTGAGCCTAATCACTTTTGGTAATCAATCTTCACAAGACTCAGCTGAGGTTTCTTTGTATCCAACTCTTATGAGGTTCTGCTGAAATCAACATTCATGAGACTCAGCTAAGGTTTCCAAATCTAGCAAGGCTCTGCTGAGCTATATAAGACACTCCTCTTCCTCTTATTTGCCTGGATCATTGACTTTCATTTCCTAACCAGGAGTCATTGATAAAAATCTTTCTGTAAGTCCCTAATTAAACGCATGGGTAACTTTTTGCCTGGTGTGTTCTTTAGTCTTGGGGTTGAAACTGGGTGGAGCAGGGACTAATAATAGAGAAAGAGGGCTTCAGGTGCTGATAGTATTTGAGCTCTTGGTGAGTAAATGGTTGTGTTAACTGCTTTTTTTATTCACTTATCTGTAAAATCATGCATGCATTTTTGTAATTCCTTTTTTATTCTTCAATACAAGTTTTCTTTTTTTTTTTACAAGGAGGAAAAAATAGATTCAAGTATAACAACTCCAGGATCTCTCTTTCTGGGACTTCTTTCCTGAATCTCTGGTGATGTCCTCCTTACTTCAAAATAACAATTTTATTTCCATGGGATACTCTTCCTCTCTTTTTATTTTACTTTGCCTAAACCCAAAGTAAAAATTTACTTAAACCTTTAATCTTAACCAATAGCTCCAAATTGCCACATCTCTTGGAGGCTGAATCTTCAGTGAACTTGAACCAGTCTGCTGAACAGGCAGAAAAGATAGAGTAGAGGGTTCTAGAAACTAGAGAATTGCATCAGACTCAACGGCTCTGAACAGATACCAAAAAAACCCTGACAATGAAAGAGCCACATGAATAGTATCCTTCTGCAAATTTATTTCAACATCATTCCATAGGGCCACTTCCTATCCACTTCCTAGGTCTACTGTGCTAAATGGTGTGAAGTAAATAAAGGTGGGCAAAATTGTATTTGTTTTTAGCTAAGGCAGTATGTTTGAAAGGGAATGAAATTTGAAATAGAATAAAATAGCTTCATGTTTCTTTTAGCATTATTTTTCTTGATTTCTACTGATTGTACATATTTTTCATATACTTATAGCCTTAATTGGCTTAATTTCTTTCCTATAACTGCATTTCAAAACTTGTTTCTTTTTAAATATTTAACAGCAATGAAATTGCATCTCATGATGTATCTGAGTCAATAGCATGTGTTAGTTTAGTTAGCCATGTATTTTCTTTTGCTGTGGTAAATAAAATAATTATGCATCTGGCAATCCATGATTCCTAGATTAGAGGAGAAGCAGCAATGGGATATTCTTCCTCTATTTTTATTGAATTTTGGATGTTCATATTTTCCCACTGATTTGTAATAGCAATTTATTAAGATAGTGAAATCTGAGTGTCATAATTTTTAAGTACATTTTCTTGGTTTATTTGTTTTAACTTTGTGTATATATGTTTTCAAAATTGAACTTTTAAATATTTCATAGTAAAATTTATTGTTTATGGTTTCTCCTTTTTGTTTCAGGCTATCTAAAATTATTGTATTATTTAAAATCTTTTATATTTTAATTGATGTTTACTTTTCAAATATTGAATTTATGTAACTTTATTTATTATAATGTGTGAAATAGAGATCTAATCTGACCTTTTCAACACCATCTGCTGAATGAAATTTTAACATATGCTCAATTTTTATGTATATTTGGATGTTTCTGTTCTTTTCTAAAGTCAGCACCAAGCTTTCCAATTGTATATAATAATCTGCCTTTCCAAAGTAAAAACTTCTACCTCTTCTAAGGGATTATATATTTCCTGAGGAAGTTAGAAATTGTTCTGTCAACTTAAAAAATCCACAAGAAACCTCCAAACCAAGCTCTCCAATAAAGAATTTGATTAAGGTTTTGATTGAAATCATGTTAAGTTTTATAGGGTCCTTTGTAAGGGTAAATGCAAATCTGAAGCCACATTATTTTCTTTGGTGCCTAAAAGGGAAAGAAAACTTTTTCCACATCCCTTTCCTTACAGCATTTTTTTCAGAAAACTTGTAATTGTAAATCCTTTCCCTGTCCCTATGACAGGTATGTAACTCTTTTATAAAGGTAAATAAGACTCTTACCAATTTTACAAATGAGCAAATGTCTTTCTTAATAGCCTCAGCGTCATGTCTTTGAATTGCAAACATCAAGGAAGCTAGAGCACCTCCATCTCCTTGTCTCTGTGAGAGTTTAGCCTAGTGCCTTGCTACAAGCTGTGACTACCTGCTTGTCTTAAAAGACACATGAAGTTTTATTTTTCATTTGAATGAAGGCAATTAACTAACACATTTGGTTGCCACAATTGGGTGAATTTAGGATGAACTATACATAGCAAATGTTGCTGTCAAGTCCCTTTACTTGAGAAACAGTTATCTTTCATCTTATGAATCTGCCTGGCTATATGAAAGATGGATATTTCTGTCTGGAAGCTCATTAGTAGATTGCCTGTGATATACATGGCAGTCTGGTTTAATCCATATTCAATAATAAAACTTTTGCCATTCTTTTCTACATTTGTGTAGTGGATTTTCTGGGTTGGCAAGAGACAAGTTCTCCAACACCTACCATAATGAAAACTGATATGTGTGGGTATGTGTTCATATATACTATAGATATATGCACATATATATATATCTATATCCCTATATGGATCCTGCACATTTTAAAATTAATTTTATTATTAAAATGTAATATTTTAATGATTTTGCATGAAAATTAATTTCTCTTGTTGGCACAAGAATAAATTGGTTTCATAAAGTTATTGACCAGGAAAGAGAATCACTAAATATTCTGTATATGACAGTTACAAAATTTTATGCTATTAGGAAAACAATCATGTAAAATTTTTAGAAGGGTGTGCATCTAACACCAAGCTTTCCCATTTTCTTTTGGGAAGTGGTGTGTATGCCATACATCTTTTTGCTCTAGTTTATACATATTTTCCATATTTTCTATTTTACTACATGCTTCACATATCATTTGCACAATTTTGAAAAACATCTTCAAGGTTCATCCATGTTATTATAAGATCCATGACTTTTTTCTGTCTTATAGCTGCATAATATTCCATTGTACGTATATGTAACTGTTTGTTTATCCACTCCTCCATTGATGGACATTTTGGCTATTTCCATCTCTTGGCAATTGTGAATAATGTGAGAATAAACATTGGTTTACAAATCTCCATTTGTGACTTAGCTTTCAGTTCCTCTGAGGGTATACCTAGTAACGGAATTACTGGATCATATATCAAATCTATACTTAGCTTTCTGAGGAGTTGCCACACTGCCTTCGAGAATGGCTGCACCATTGTACATTCCCACCAACAGTGCATAAATGTATGTCTTTTTCCACCTCTTCCCCAACATTTGTGATTTTCTGTTTTTTGGCTAACGGCCATTCTGTTTGATTTGAGATAATATTTCATTGTGGTTTTGATTTGTGTTTCCCTGAAAGCTAGTGAAATTAAACATCTTTTCATATGTTTTTGAGCCATTTGTATTTCCTCTTAAGAAAAGTGTCAGTTGGTGTCTTCTGCTCATCTTTTAATTAGGTTGTTTGTCTTTCTCTTGTTAAGGTGTAGGATCTCTTCATATATTCTGGATAGTAAAACCTTATCTGATATGTGGTTTCCAAATATTGTCTCCCCTTGCATAGGCTGCTGTCCTAGTTTGCTAATGCTGCAGAATGCAAAACACCAGAGATGGATTGGCTTTTATAAAACGGGGATTTATTTCGCTACACAGTTACAGTCTTAAGGCCACAAAGCGTCCAAGGCAACACATCAGCAATCGGGTACCCTCACTGGAGGATGGCCAATGGCCTCCGGAAAACCTCTGTTAGCTAGGAAGGCAGCTGGCATCTGCTCCAAAGCTCCGGCCTCAAAACGGCTTTCTCCCAGGACGTTCCTTTCTAGCAAGCTTGCTCCTCTTCAAAACATCACTCCCAGCTGCACTCTCCTTCCTCTTTGAGTCAGCTCATTTATATAGCTCCACCGATCAAGGCCCACCCCGAATGGGTGGGGCCACACCTCCATGGGAACATCTCATCAAAATTATTTCCCACAGCTGGGTGGGGCACACTCCAAGCAAATCTAACCAACACCAAAACTTCTGCCCCACACAAGACCACAAAGATAATGGCATTTGGGGGACACAATACACTCAAACTGGCACATTCCACCCCCTGAACCCCAAAATGACATTATATTTCCAAATACAAAATATATTCATTCCATCACAATATCACAAAAACTTAAATCATTTCAGTAACAAAAGTTAAGTACAAAATCCCATCAAAATCAGTTTAGGCTTGGTCAGTTCTAAGGCATAATTCCCCTCTAGCTGTGGATCTGTGAACCTAGAACAAGTTATGTGCTTCCAATATACAAAGGAGAGACATTCATAGGATAAACATTTCCATTGCCATAAGGAGAAACAGTAAGGAAAACAGGGTTAACAGGAGCAAAACAGTTCCTAAAACCCACAGGACAAAGTCCATTAGATTTCCAAGTCCGAGAGTCATTTACAGAACAATGTTGCATCCTTGGGGCTTGAGAGAGCGGGAGCCTAACCCTTCCTAAGGGCCTTTTCGGCAGCCCTTTCCTCTCCAAACACTTAGGTGAGTGCTCCAATATATCCACACATTGGGGAGACCACCTTCTCGGCCCCACCCTCCTCAAACATCGGGGCAGCTCCCGGATTCCCTTCCATCTCCGGGGCACACGCTCAACCCCTTCAGAACAGCGTGGTGGCAGCCAGGCTCTCCCCAATTCCCTGGGAATGTGCTCCACCCTCTTTGGGGCTTGGGGTGGCAGGACATTTCCTGAGCAACGAGGCGGAAGGCCCGCCCTTGACCTCCAGGGCAAACTCACCCTTTCCCTGCGTGTGGGCTGCTCTGCTCTCTCAGCCCGAGACCTCCTGACTCCAGACCTCAACCTCCATGGCTCTGTCTTTGAAGAGATTTTTCCTTTAATTTTTTCCTTGTCTGTCTCCTCCAGTCCAGACCGGCAATGGCTCTGTCTATAAAGATCTCGCAAAAATTCTGTTGGCTTTGCATGAAGCACACAGGGGTCAAAGCCATCAGACAATAGGATTTTCCACAAATCCTTTCTGCTTAACTCCTTTTCCAATCTTGGCTTGTACTGAAATGGCGGCTGGGTTCCATGTTTGGTTACATCCTCACGTTGGGCTGCAGCTTCTGGGATTCCACCCCCTGGAAGCCTGTAATTTTCCAAGCCATCAATTTCTGGTTTCTTTGAACCCAAGAGTTCAGTTCTAAGTTTATCTCTCTCTGCTCGCGTTTTAGTATAAGCTGCAAGGAGAAGCCAGGATATGTCCTCCACACGTAGTCTGGAGATCTCCTCAGCTAAGTATTCCAGGTTGTTGCTTCCAGATTCTTCCTTCCATCTGACACCAGGACTCAATTTTGCCAAATTTTGTGCCACTTTAAAACAAGGATCACCTTTCTTCCAGTTTGCAACAACACATTCATCATTTCTACTCAAGTCCTCATCAGAAGTATCTTTAGAGTCCATATTTCCCCAAACAGTCTCTTTAAAGCAGTTTTGGCCTTTTCTATCAAGCTCCTCACAACTCTTCCAGAATCTTCCCCTTATCCACTTAAAAAGCCATTCCAACATGTTTGGTATTTGCAGACTCAGCAGCAAAAGCACCCCACTTCTCTGGTACCAAAATCTGTCCTAGTTTGCTAATGCTGCAGAATGCAAAACACCAGAGATGGATTGGCTTTTATAAAACGGGGATTTATTTCGCTACACAGTTACAGTCTTAAGGCCACAAAGCGTCCAAGGCAACACATCAGCAATCGGGTACCCTCACCGGAGGACGGTCAATGGCCTCCGGAAAACCTCTGTTAGCTAGGAAGGCAGCTGGCATCTGCTCCAAAGCTCCGGCCTCAAAACGGCTTTCTCCCAGGACGTTCCTCTCTAGCAAGCTTGCTCCTCTTCAAAACATCACTCCCAGCTGCACTCTCCTTCCTCTTTGAGTCAGCTCATTTATATAGCTCCACCGATCAAGGCCCACCCCGAATGGGTGGGGCCACACCTCCATGGGAACATCTCATCAAAATTATTTCCCACAGCTGGGTGGGGCACACTCCAAGCAAATCTAACCAACACCAAAACTTCTGCCCCACACAAGACCACAAAGATAATGGCATTTGGGGGACACAATACACTCAAACTGGCACAGCTGCCTTTTTACATTTTTTTTTTTTACTTGAAAGGAGGAATTAGTCACCTACTGATTTAGAGCAAAGATGAACATTAATGATCTCTCTTTCTCTTTTTTCCCAACTCTTTTTTTTTATTTTGCAATAAATTCAAAGTTATAGGAACAGTTGCAAAAACAATACTAGCCCCATACACAGAATTCCATCTTACCCTGACCCCCCTCCCCTGATAGACCAATCCACCAACTTTAACATGCTGTCTCATTGGTATTTCTTTCCCTCCCTCCCTCCATCCCGCCCTATGTATATCCATTATCTATTGCTCTGTCTTCTGAACATATGAGAGCTAGCTGCACACATCATTGAACAAACACTATAATTCACATATACAATTCCCATGAACAAGAACATTCTTTTATGCAATCCCATTAAGCACAGCTAAGAAGTACAAGAGTTTCAACAATGATACAAAGCTTACATTCTATATTTCCTTTTCCTTATGTCTCAACTGTGACCCCTTGAGCCTCCTGTCCTCCCTCCTTCAATTCCCATCCAGGTTCATCCTTGGCATTCAATCATCATCTATTTAGACTGTCTTTGTATTTTTTCAATTGTGGAAACATATATACAGTCTAAATCTTCCATTCCACCCCCTCCCTAGCCTTCCATTAGTGGGATTAATCACATTTAGAATGTTGTAACACTCTTTCCCACCATCCATTACTAGAAATTTCTCTTCACCTCAAACAGCAACCCTACACTCATTTCTTAACTCCCCATTGCCCCTTCCCCCATTTCTCTTAACCCATACTCCAGTGTTCATCTCTATGGTCATATTCTCTAATAATTTCTTTGTGTTTACTGTAGAGATTAAAATTAACCTCTTAAATCCCTATCAGTCTTGTTTTTCTTTGATATCACCTTCATTTCAATAGGACACATAAACTATGTTCCTATACTCTTCCATTCCCCCACCTTTATATAGTTGTCTAAAATTACATATTTTATGTTGAGTTCAAAACCACTGATTTGTCATTAGAGTTTGTGTATTTTATATCATGTAGGAAGTAAATAGTGGAATTACAGTTCAAAAATTATTGACTTCTATTTGTATTCCATTGTGTTTGGAGAATGTGCTTTGAGAATATTCAATATCTTTTTAAATTTCTTGAGGCTTGTTTTATGTCCCAGCTTATGGTCCCTTCTGGAGAAAGATCTGTGATCACTAGAGAAAAATGAGGGTCCTGGTTATTTGGGATGTAAGGTACTATTTATGTCTGTTAAAATTCTCTCTATCTCTTTCTCCTTTCTTTGTTTCTCTGTTGGTAGGGCTCCCTTTAGAATCTGAAGTAGGGCAGGTCTGTTATTGGCAAAATCTCTCAGCATTTGTTTGTCTGTGAAAAATTTAAGCTCTCCCTCAAATTTGAAGGAGAGTTTTGCTGGATAAAGTATTCTTGGTTGGAAATTTTTCTCTCTCAGAATTTTAAATATGACATGCCACTGCCTTGTCACCTGCATGGTGCCTGCTGAGTAGTCACTACTTAGTCTTATGTTGTTTCCTTTGTATGTGGTGAATTGCTTTTCTCTTGCTGCTTTCAGAACTTGCTCCTTCTCTTCAGTATTTGAGAGTCTGATCAGAATATGTCTTGGAGTGGGTTTATTTGGATTTATTCTATTCGGAGTTCACTGGGCATTTATGCTTTGTGTATTTATATTGTGTAGAAGGTTTTGGAAGTTTTCCCCAACAATTTCTTTGAATACTCTTTCTAGACCTTTACCCTTCTCTTCCCCTTCTGGGACATGAATGAGTCTTAAGTTTGGAAGTTTCATTTTATCTATCCTATCCCTTAGATCCATTTCAATTTTTTTTGATTTTTTTATCCATTCTTTCTTTTGTTCTTTCATTTTCAGTTCTGTGGACTTCTAGGACACTGTGTGATTGTTCAACTTCCTCTAATCTTATATTGTCCATATCCAGAGTCTTTTTAATTTGGCCAACAGTTTCTTTTATTTCCATAAGATCTTCTATTTTTTAATTTACTCTTATAATGTCTTCTTTATGCTCTTCTAGGGTCTTCTTTATGTCACTTATATCCTGGGCCATGGTCTTCTTGATGTCTTTTAAATCTTTGCCATGTTTTCATTCCTCAATTGAAGTTCTTTGATTAATTCTGCCAAGTACTGAGTCTCTTCTGATATATTGATTTTTATGTTTGGAGTTGGATTCTCCATATCATCTGGTTTTATCATATGCATTAAGATTATTTGTTGTTTTTGGACTCTTGGCTTTTGTTTTGCTTGATAGGGTTCTTTCAAGTTGTAAAAAAAAATGGATATCAATCTAATTTTTTGGAAACACAGTTTGGTGATGTACACTTTCTCTAACTAACCAGCAGATGGCATCTGTGAGTCACCTATACCCCTCAAGTCAGTTCTCAACCTTGTTCCTGTGGTGTGTGGGGAAATGATTCTTGTGGGGTTCAGTTGGAGAACTCAGTTTGGGTGTGTTGCTGGAGTCATCTGCCCTAAATGTGGGGCATGTGTACAGGTGGCCAGGGAGGAAAGGCAGATTTAATATTCAAATCTCCCTGGTTCCCAGAGATTCAAGGCCACTGCTAGAGTCTAAGTCTTCATTTCTGTTCAGCCCCAGACCCTCTCTCTTGCTGTCCCACAAACCACCAGATTTGGTGTGTCATCCCTGGGTTCTCCGAGTGGGTCCCCCCTCCCAGCCATGATCCTCCAGGAGCTCAGCTGAGGGAATGTCATGCTACATTGCCAGTACATGCCATCCCTCAAGGGAAGCCCTGGGCTGCCGGGCCATGCAGCAGTGCTCTCAGCCTGAAGCAAAGATGGCTGAATGGGGCATCTCAACCCCCCTCCTCACACAGTTCCTCCTTTCCAGCTCCAGGACAACTGGTGGGGCTCTGGGCTGTGGTCATGGCCCTGGGCAGGAGTTTATTCAGCCCTCTGGGGAGCCAGCTGTGAGCTGCAGGGTTTCTTTCAGCTTCCGGCTCTCCCCTCCATTTCCCCGGCCCTGAGGGTATCTGCAGCAGACTGTCCTCCAGGCCAGACACCGAGAGGCTGGCCCAGCCCCTTCTTGCTGTGTTTTACTGTGTGGTTCCCACTATTGCAGCGGCAGCCACTCCTGGGTCCCCCCTGTTTTTTAAAGAGCCAGTCAGTCTCCAAATGCCAAGCCCTGACTTCCCCACAATGCCGCGTGGCTGCGGGTCTTCCAGCCAGCTTACTCACTCATTTCAGAATGCAGACTCCTGGTTTCACCAAGTATATGGCCCCTGTGGAACTAGCAGAACTTGTCCAGCTGGCACATCACTGTAACTGGTATTCTGGGTCACTTTCTGGTTTTTATCTAGTGTTTTTCACAGAGGTGTTTTTTTTGCCCTGTCTCACCTAGCTGTCATCTTAGTTTCTCCACCTTTTTACTTTTCTAACAAAAACCTTTGATTTACAAACATATTTAATTTTGAGGAGATCCCATTTATCTGTTTCTTCTACCATTGCTCATGCCTTGGTTGTAAGGTCTAGGAAACGACCTCCTATCACAAGATCTTTAGGATATTTTCTTACATATTCTTCTTAAAGTTTTATGCTCTTAGCTCTAATGTTTAGTTATTTGATACACTTCAAGTTAATTTTAAATTTCTTTTTAAGTTCAGTTTTATTTAGATATATTCACATGCCATAAAATCATCCATGATGTACAATTAACTATTCATGGTACCACCATATAGCTGTGTATTCATCACTGCAATCTATTTTTGAACATTTACCTTGCAAGAGAAAGAATAAAAGTAAGAACAAAAAATAAAATTAAAAAAGAACACACAAATCATCTCCCCATCCCACCCTATTTTACATTTGGATTTTTTCCATCTTTTTCTAATCATCCATCCACACACTGGATAGAAGGAGTGTGATCCACAAGCTTTTTACAATCACACTGTCACCCCTTCAAAACTACATAGTTATACAATCATCTTCAAGCATCAAGGCTACTGGGTTTGAGTTAGATATCTCAGGTATTTACTTCTATCAATTCCAATGCCTTAAAATCTAAAAAGGGATATATAGTGCATAAGAATGCCCACCAGAGTGACTTCTCAACACAATTTGAAATCTCTCAGCCTCTGAAACTTTATCTGGTTTCATTTTGCATCCCTCTTTTGGCCAAGAAGATGTCTTCAATCCCATGATGCCAAGTGAAGATTCATCCTGGGAATCATATCCTTCATTTCCAGTGAAATTTGCCCCCCTCAGAGGAAGATCCCACATAGGGGGGAAGGCAGTGAATTCACCTGCCAAGTTGGCTTAGCTAGAGAGGGAGGGCCACATCTGAGCAACATAGAGGTACTGAGGAGGAGAAACTTAGGCAAAATTATAAGCATGTTTAGTTTTTCCTTTGCAGTAGTGAGCTTCATAAGGGCAAGCCCCAAGATATTGTTCAGCATATAAAACTGTCACTCCCCAATGTTAGTGAGAACATCGGCAACAACCCACATGAGGAAGTCCAACACTTCTGCATTTCCCCCCAGCTCCTCAGAGGTCCCTTCATATATATTTTTATTCTCTGCCCAAATTACTTTGGGATGTGTCACTATTTCTCACTAACCTGTACAAATCTACCTGTTCTCACTTCCTGTTCAAAGTTCCATGTAATTATGGTGTTTGAACAAACTGTAAAATTAAATTGTTCAATAAATATAGATCCTGCATGAAATAAGCATCTCTTCCCTTGATCTCACATGGAATTTTCAGTCTTAAAACACTGTCAGTATTGTTCTTTACTCTTAGGCACAATTTCCCCTAGTTGTAATGTGATCTGCTACATTCATATCTCTAATTGAAGTCTGAACTCTTTTTCACCTTTTTTAAAAAGTTGCTGTATGTGCTAATATTGACATTCATATCTGCTAAGCTCTAGTTCTGAGTTTCAGGTGTCACACAGATACCAAAATTTCCAGAGACCAATGAGGTTACACACAAAGGGATCAGCATCTCACAATTTGGAGATAGCCATTACAATTCAGGAATAGATGTGACTGTTGTAAGAGCTTACAATCTAGGGACCATTACAATAAGTGTTCCCCTTGATAAGCTGTGCTCTAAGATTCAATTCTGAGTTTACACATTGTAGTTAGTCCATATTGGTGGGAAATTGTAATTGTGTTTGTGGCATACTTCATTCAAAATGTTGTCTACAGGATCCATTCATCTCATTGTATGTCTCACAGCTCCATTCCTTCTCACAGTTGCTCAATATCCATTGTATGCATACACCACAGTTCACCATTCTGTTCATCAGTCCATGTACCGTTAGGAAACCTCCACCCATTGCAAATGAATACTGCCTCCATAAACACCAGTGTATCAATGCCCATACATATCTCTGTTCTCAGATCTTCCAAGTATATACCCCATGAAGAGGTTGCAGGACATTAAGGCAACCACATACTTAGCTTCTTGTGGAACGGACACTCTATCCTCTGAATAGGGTACACCATTCTGTCTCCTCACTAAGAGTAAATCGGGATACCCCTCTTCCATATTTTCTCCAGCATGCTTATCCCTATTTATAGTTTCCCTGCAATTATATATTCACTTATATTACAATTCTCCATGGTGTACTACCAATTGTTGACAATATCTTCATATAGTTGTTCATTTCTCAGCACAGTCAGCACTTGAACATATTGATTACTATGAACAAATATTTTTGTTTCATTTATTATTATGAAAAAGGGTTATTTTTGTGAACAATAAAGATAATAGAAAAAAAAATAAAGCATCATATAATACAGTATATTAAGACAGAAAACAACACCACTGCCAAGAATCCCATATCCCTTCCCCATATCCCCCTTTCATACACATTTAACTTTGGTATATTGCTCCTTTCAGATCTAATGAAAGCATATTACAATGTTTCTGTTGATCATAGACCAGTTTGCTTTATGTTTTTTTTCCCAAATACATCCATTTTTCAACACTCTGCATTGTTGACATTCGTTTTCCCATGTGAGAACATTTTTTATATGTACATTTAGTAACAGTCACTGGCCACTTTAGTTTTTGCCAAGTTATGCAGTCCCAGTCTTCATCATCTATCTTACCTCTAGTGTCATACATTTTCCTATCCCACCCCTTTCAGCTCTACTCACGGATATCTTTGTTCCATATACCTACAATAGTGTGCTACCATCAACCAGTATTATGATATTATTGTATATTGATATACAATCAATCCTGCTGAACATTCTGTAGTCCTTCAGCATCAAAATCCTGATCTCTACCCTCTTTCTATCTCCTGGTAGCATGTATTATCAGCTTTTAACTCTCAAAGTTTGCTCACTAATGTTAGTTCACATTAGTGAGACCATAGAGTATTTGTCCTTTTGTTTCTGGCTAATTTCACTCAACATAATCTCCTCAAGGTTCATCCACATTACATGTTCCATGTCTTTGTTCTGTCTTACACCTGCATCATGTGTTTATACCAGAGTTTGTTTATCCACTCATCCATTGATGGACATTTGGACTGCTTCCATCTCTTGGCAATCATGAAAATGCAGCAATAAACATTGGTTTATAAATGTCCATTTATGTCTTAACTTTCAGTTCCTTTGAGTATATACTTAATGGAATAGCTGTGTCATATGGTAGATCTATACTTACCTTCCTGAGGAACCTCCACACTGTCTTCCAGAGTGTTTGCACCATTCTAAATTCCCACCAGCAATGAATAAGTGTGCCTCTTTCTCCACATCCTCTCCAGCACTTGTAATTTGTGGTTTTTGGATAATGGCCATTCTGTTAGGTGTAAGATGATATCACATTGTGGTTTTGATTTGCATTTCCCTAATAGTGAAATTGAGCATTTTTCATATGTTTTTGAGACATTTGTATTGCTTCTTCATAAAAGTGTCTGTTCATGTATTTTGCACATTATCTAACTGGATTGTTTGTCTTTCTGTTGTTGAGTTGTATGATTATTTATATATTTGTGATATTAAACCCTTATCTGATATGTGATTTCCAAATATTGTCCCCCATTGTGGAGGCTACCTTTTTGCTTTTTCAACAAAGTCCTTTGATGTAAAAAAGTGTTTGATTTTGAGGAGATCCAATTTATCTATTTGTTGTTTAATTCCTTGTGCTTTGTGTGCGAGGTCTATGGAACCACCTCCTATCACAAGATCTTTAAGATATTGCCCTACATTTTCTTCTAAGAGTCCTATGGTTTTAGCACTTATGTTTAGGTTTTTGATCCACTTGGAAGTCATTTTTCTATAAGGTATGAGGTAGTAGTCCTCTTTCATTCTTTTGGAAATGTATATTCAGTTCTCCAAACACCATTTGTTGAAGAGGCTGCTCTCTCCCGTTTGTTTGGCTTGGCTGCCTTATCAAAGATCAATTGTCTGTAGATGTGAGAGTCTATTTCTGAACACTCAATTTGATTCCATTGGTTGGTACCTCTGTCCCTATGCCAATATCATGCTGTTCTGAGAACTGTAGCTTTGTAATATGATTCAAAGTCAGGTAGTGTAAGACCTCCAACTTCATTCCTCTTTCTCAAGATATTTTTGGCTATTTGGGGCACCTTGCCCTTCCAAATAAATTTGGTTATTGATGTATCTATTTTTGAAAGTAAGCTGGGATTTTAATTGATATTGCATTGAATCTATAAACCAGTTTAGGTAGAGTTGGTATCTTAATTATATTTAGTCTTCCAGTCCATGAACATGGTATGTTCTTCCATTTTTTTAGGTCCTGTTCAATTTCTTTTAGCAGTTTCTTGTAATTTTCTTTGTATAGGTCTTTTGTGGTCTTATAAGCTCATTCCTAAATGCTTGATTCTTTTGGATGCTACTGTAAATGGAATATTTTATTTCTACTTCTTTTTACATATTACTTAGGTATAAGAACACTACAGATTTCTGTTTTAATCTTGTAGCCTGCCAGTTTGCTGTATTTATTGATTAGCTCTAATAGATTTGCTAGATTTTTCTGATTTTCTACATATAGAATCATTCCATCTGCAAACAGTGAACATTTTAACTTCCTCCTCTCCAATTTGGATGCCTTTCACTTCTTTTTCTTGCCTAATTGCTCTAGCTAGCAGTTTCTCACATTGTTGAATAACAATGGTGACAGTAGGCATCCTTGTCTTGTTCCTGATCTTAGAGGGAGAGCTTTCAATCTATCCCCATTGAGTATGATGTTAGCTCTGGGTTTTTCATGCATTGCCTTTATCATGTTGAGAAAGTTCCCTTCTATTCCTGTACTTTGATGCATTTTCATCAATAAAGGAGGTTGCATTTCATCAAATGCCATTTCTGCATCACTTGTGATGATCATGTGTTTCTTTTGCTTTGATTTATTGATGTGTATTACATTAATTAGTTTTCTTGTTTGAACCAGCCTTGCATACCTGGAATAAAACCCAATTTGTTGTGGTGCATAATTCTTTTAACAAGCTACTGGATTCTATTTGCAATTACTTTGTTGAGGATTTTTGCATCTATATTCACTAAAGATATTGGTTTATAGTATTTTTTGTAGTATCTGATTTTTGTATTATGGTGATGTTGGCTTCATAGAATGAGTTGGGTAGCTTACCCTCCTCTTCAAATTTTTTGAAGAGTTTGAGCAGGATTGGCATTAATTCTTTCTTGAATGCTTGGTAGAATTCAAATGTGAAGCCATCTGGTCCTGGGCTTTCCTGTTTTGGGAGCTTTTTGATGATTGATTCAACATCTTTCCTTGTGATTGGTGTGTTGAGGTCATCTATTTCTTCTTGGGTCAATGTTGGTTGTTCATGCTTTTCTAGGAAGTTGTCCATTTTGTGTAAGTTGTCCAGTATATTGGCATACAGTTGCTAATAGTGTCTTTTCATTATCTCCTTTATTTCTTCAGGGTCAGTAGTTATGTTTCCTTTCCCATTTCTGATTGCATTTATTTGCATCCACTCTCTTTTCTTTTTGTTATCCTAGCTAGGGGTCCATCAATTTTGTTGATTTTCTCAAAGGACCAGCTTCTGGTTTTGTTGATTCTCTCTATTGTTTTCCTGTTCTCAGTTTCATTTATTTCTATTCTATTTCTTATTTCTTTCCTTCTTTTTTCTTTAGGGTTTATTTGCTGTTCTTTCTCTAGTTCCTCCAGGTGGACATTTAATTCCTCATTTCTCTTTTAATATAGGCATTTAGGACAATAAATTTCCCTCTCAGTAACACCTCTCCTGCATCCCATGTTTTGATATGTTGTATTTTCATTGCCATTTGCCTCAAGGTATTTACTGATTTCTCTTGTAATTTCTTCCCTTGCCCACTGGTTTTCTAAGAATGTGTTGTTTAGTCTCCATATATTTGTGATTTTATAATCTTCTGCCTTTTATTTCCAACTTTGTTCCATTATGACCTGAGATAGTGTTTTTATAGTATCTGTTTTAGTTTGCTAATGCTGCCAGAATGCAAAACACCAGAAATGGACTGGCTTTTATAAAAAGGGGTTATCTGGTTACACAGTTACAGTCTCAAGGCCATAAGGTGTCCAAGGTAATGCATCAGCAATTGGGTACCTTCACTGGAGGATTGCCAATGTTGTCTGGGAAACCTCTGTTAGCTGGGAAGGCAGGTGACTGGTGTCTGCTCCAAAGTTCTGGTTTCAAAATGGCTTTCCCGTAGGATGCTCCTCTCTAGGCTGCAGTTCCTCAAAAATGTCACTCTTAATTGCTCTTGGGGTGTTTGTCTTCTCTCAGCTTCTCCAGAGCAAAAGTTTGCTTTCAACAGCTGTCTTCAAATTGTCCCATCATCTGCAGCTCCTCTCTCAGTTCCTGTGCATTCTTCAAAGTGTCCCTCTTGGCTGTAGCTTCTCACAATGTCATTCACTGTTACACTGAGTTCCCTCTGTCTGTCAGCTCATTTATATGGCTCCAGTGACTCAACTTAGACCCACCCCAAATGGGCAGAGCAATACCTCCATGGAAATTACCCAGAGTCATCATCCACAGCTAGGTGGGGTGCATTCTAAAGAAACACTCAAAGAATTACAGTCTAATCAAGACTGATAACATCTGCCCACACAAGATTACATCAAAGATAGGTTATCTGCTTTTCTTAAAAGTGCTTTGTTTTGTTTTAAGGTGGTGATATGTGTTGTTTGTGAGCTTTTTAAAAATATTTCTATCAAGTTTAAATAAAATAAATTGAAATGAAAAGAAATAAAATAAAATTTATCATTTAAATAGATAATCACACTGATGGCACTGTAATTTTCTGCCACTCCTGCCTAAAATTGATAAACCCATTCTAAACCTGCAGGAACATTGAATAAACACAAACTGAGGAACTCTTTAAAAGGATGGTTCAGAAGTCTTCAAATATGTCCAGATGAAGGAAAGAAATGATATATTCAGATGAATGGGAATAAATGTACCTGGAAACACAAAGCAACATTTGATATGTGACTGGCCATGGTTATTTTTTCTTTCTTCATTTTTATCATTGTTTTATTAATAATATTTTGCTTGGTCTAAAGAAATTTATTGTGTAATTGGTGAGGTGTGGGCAAAGCCTCTGGTTTAGATACTTATCCTAAACCAAGGTGAATTTCATGATACTGCTATTGTTTCTCTGAATACATGGGAGAATGTCTCTGCTCCCTGATGAAATTATCCTAGAATATTTAAAGAGATAGACTCTTTACACATTAATTTCCAATGGTTGAGGAAACAGACTTATTATACAAAGAATATAAAACAACATCAACTTGATGAAGGAAATAAAATGAAATAAAATAAATCAAACTTAGATGGTTTGGTTGCCCTCTTCATGAAGTCAGAGGGTCAGAACAGAGAGAGCTTTCACTGACCTGCTTTCATGAGATAGGAGAAGAATGACCACACTCCATGCCACCTGGGCCTGATCTCTTGTGCACCTGCAGATTCAGTTTAGGACAGGTTGGCCAAATCTTCTAACTTTGCTAATAGTCTTCTTCAGAAATTGAACAAACAACATGCCACTTCTGGGGATACTTTCCCCCAAGACCAGCACAACCTAAAATTGGGACTTCGGTTGGACACTCACATTTTCCATGGGAAGACACCCATTGTCAGGGACAGGGGAGTCTGGCTATCAGAGCAGGGATTTCCCATAGGGCTACAGTAATTCCTGGAGAAAGAAGCCAAAATTGTTCATTAGAGACCATCATGCCTACACTCTGGGAACCTCCATTCCTGTCCCCTGTCATGCCTACAACCCATTGAACTCTAGCAACACAACAGGTCATAACCAAGTGGGCAACACATCACCAGAATCCCTTGACAATCACTCAGCATTTAGAACCAGAGAGAGGGTTTGGGCAAGCACAAAATTTGCAGGAAGCAACAGCACTCAGACAGCCATGAAACAAACCTCATTTTAGCTAGAAGATGTTGACAGGGTAGACACATCCCAGGTGTCCAAAACTTCCTTGATTTCATGGGGGTTTTGTGACTGCACATGTGCAAGCCACCTGGTAAGCTGTTGACACCAAGCACCCCACCTAGGATGCTAAACTTCATGTCTCAGACACAGCAGTAGCTGCTGTGACATTGAGAGATATAGGCAGTCTCATTCTCAGCCAGAGGCACTGCTCTTAAATCCCCAGGTACACACTACCCAGTAATTCACCCTGGGGTTTTGGGGTAGGGTCATCCTGGGAGAGTCAAAATATCACCATGCAAAATATGCACAGGTAGTCATGGGTGCTGCTGAATCATCCCTCTACATTTTCTCCAGGCTTCATGTGCCCCAACACTTCCACATCATCTGCACACTTGTGGTGCCCTTTACTTTTTCAGAGCCCTGGAGATGACATTGTGTTAGAGGCTGGGTGCTTAGCAACCTGGTGCTCTTTTAGAGGTGGCTAGGGGGCAGAGTGAATTCTGCATGCACATTCAAAGAACCTGCCATTATTCATGGCCACTTTGGGAACCTGAGCTGACTCTCTACTCTGCACAGGTTCTATCTACAATGGGATTTGTTTCCTGAGGTTTCTTAATGCTGGGATTTCCTTCTGTTTACTGTGCACACCTTAGCATAGGGATTCCTATTTGAGTAACAGGAAAGATTCAGACACACTTGGTTTGGTATGTTGCTGATTCTGTGCATGAGATTCTGCAGAGACAGCTCTATTTGAATGTGAGTATGAAATAGGCAAAGTAAAATCCTTGTAACTAGAGGAAAATTGCAGAAAAAAAGAAACAGGACTGTGCAACATTCACAAGTCCCATAAGAAATACATGGTCTGAATGAACAGTTTATAATACTAGAAATCTTCTTAAATCAACTGCATTGAATATAGCACATAAATTAAAATTTGGACCACAGTGGAAGCAAAGGAGATATTTCAGGTTCCCTGCTTTTCTTAAAATTGCTTTGTTTTCTTTTAATATGGTGATTTGTGTTGTTTGTGAGTTTTTTTTTAATATTTCAACAAAGTTCAAATGAAATAAAGTAAAATGAAAAGAAATAAAACAAAATTTATCATTTAAAAACATAATCACCCTGATGGCACAATAATTTTCTGTCATTACTGCCTAAAATTCATAAACTCCATCTTAACATGCAGAAACACTGAATAAACACAAATTGAAGAACATTCTTTAAAATGATGGTTCAGCAGTCTTCAAATATATCCAGGTGAAGGAAAGAAATGATATATACTCTGATAAATGGGAATTAATGTACCTGGAAACACAATGCAATGTTTGATATGTGACTGGTCATGGTTTTTTTTTTTTCTTTCTTCATTTCTATCATTATTATTATTAATAATGTTTTGCTTGGTCTAAAGGACATAATTGGGTAATTGGAGAGGCGTGGGCAAGGCCTCTATTATAGATATTGTCCTAAACCAAGGTGAATTTAATGATTGTGATAATGATTCTCTGAATAATGAGAATGTCTCTGCTCCTCTATGAAATTATCCAAGAATATTTAAAGAGATAGACAGACTCTTTACACATTAATATCCAATGGTTGTGGAAACAGAGCTATTGTACAAAGAATATAAAACATCAACCTGGTGAAAAATTTAAATATAATAAGTCAACCTTAAATGTGTTCATTGTCCTCTTCATGAAGTCAGAGGGTCAGATCAGAGTGAGCTTTCACCAACCTGCTGTCCTAAGATAGGAGAAGAATTGTCACACTCCACACCACCTTGTACTAATCTCTTGGGCACCTGCATATTCAGTTTCAGACAGGTCAGTGAAATGTTCTACCTTTCCTAATAGCCTTCTTCAGAAGTTGAATAAAGAATGTGCCACTTATGGAGATACTTTGCCCCAAAGCCAGCACCATGTAAAAGGGGGACATGGTTTGGGTACTCACATTTTCCATGGGAACACACTAACTCTCAGGGCCAGGGGAGTCTGTCTATCAGAGCAGGGATTTCCCATAGGGCCATAGTAATTCCTGGGAAAAGAAGCCAAAATTATTCATTGGGCACCATCATGCCTATCCTCTCAGTCTCCAATCCTCTCCCCATTATTGCATCCAACCCAGTCAACTCTAACCCACAATGGGTCATCAACAATTGGGCAATGCATCCCCAGAATCCCTTGAACAAACTCAGCAATTAGACTCAGAGAGAGTCTTCTGGCAAGCACAAAAATTGCAGGAAACCCCAGCACCCAGACAGATGTGAACCAAACCTCATGATAGCTGGGAGCATTAGATATGGCAGACACATTCCAGTTATCCAAAAGTTCTTTGATTTCATGGGGGTTCTTGGACAGCATATGTGCATGCCTCCTGGTGAACTGCAGTAGCACTGAGCACCCCATCCAGGGTTCAAAGATACATGTCTTAGAACCAGCAGTAACTGCTGTGCCATTGAGAACTATAGTCAGTCCCATTTTTGGCCAGTGAAACTTCTAGTAAAGCCCCAGGTACCCAACACCACCTAGGAATTCACCTTGGCACAAGGTGATCTTGGGAGAGTCAAAATATCACCTCACTAATGTGCACAGGTGGTCATGGGTGCTGCCAAATCATCCCTCTGTATTTTCTCGTCTTCATGTTCCTCAACACTTCCCGATCACCTGCACATGTGGGGTGACCTTTACATTTTCAGAGACCTGGAGCTGCCATTGTGTTATTGGCTGGTCACTTAACCTGGTTCTTATTGTGAGGTGGCTGGGGGGCAGCATAATGTGCACATGCTCATTGGAAGCAACTACCATATTTCAAGGACACTTTGGGAACCTGGGCTGACTTTTAAATTTCTACAGATTTTAGCTTCTATGGGATTTCTTTCACAAGGTTTCTTAGTGCTGGGATTTCCTGTTCTTTTCTCAGCACATGTTAGTACAGGGATTCCTATTTGGAGTAATAGAAAGATTCAGCAACACTTGGTTTGGTGTGTAGCTGATTCTGCACATAAGTTTCTGAAGAGATGTCTGTATTTGAAAGTGAGTATGAAGGAGGTGAAGTAAGGTCCTTGTAAGTACAGGAAAAGTACAGAAAAAAAGAAATAGGACTGTGCAGAAATTCACAAGACCCATAGGCTATACATGGTATACATGGCCTGAATGAACAGTCCAGTTTATAATACTAGAAATCTTCTTAAATCAACTGCATTGAAGATACCACATGAATGCAAACTTGGATCACAATGGAATCAAAATATTTATTTCAGGTTATTTGCTTTCCTTAAAATTGCTTTCTTTTGTTTTAAGGTGGTGATTTGTGTTGTTTGTGACTTTTTTAAAATATCTCAACCAACTTTAACTGAAATAGAAAATGAAAAGAAAGAAAATAAAATTTATCATTTAAAAAGATAATCACCCTGATGGCACAATAATTTTTCTGCTACTTCTGTCTAAAATTCATAAACTCAATCTAAACATGCAGAAACAATGAATAAACACAAACTGAGGAACATTCTTTAAAAGGATGGTTCAGCAGTCTTCAAATATATTCAGATGTAGGAAAGTAATGATATATATTCAGATGAATGGGAATACATTTACCTGGAAATACAATGCAATCTTTGATATGTGACTGGTTACAGTTCTTTTTTTTTCTTTCTTCATTTCTATTGTTTTTATTATTAATAATATTTTGCTTGGTCTGAAGGACATTATTTTGTAATTGGTGATTTGTGGGCAAGGCCTCTAGTTTAGATAATTGTCCAAAACCAAGGTGAATTTAATGATTGTGACAATGTTTCACTGAATACATAACAGAACATCTCTGCTCCTCAATGAATTTCTCCAAGAATATTTAAAGAGATTGACAGACTGTTTACACTTTAATTTCCAATGGTTGAGGAAACAGAGTTATTACACAAAGAATATAAGGCAATTTCAACTTGGTTAATAAAATAAAATAAAATAAAATAAATCAACCTTAGATAGGTTGGTTGCCCTATTCATGAAGTCAGAGGGTCAGAACAGAGTGAGCATTCACTTACCTGCTTTCATAAAATACGGGAAGATTGGTCACACCCCATGCCACCTGGGCCTAATCTCTTGGGCACCCACATATTCAGTTTCAGAAAGGCTGGTGAAATGTTCTACCTTTCCTAGTAGTCTTCTTCAGAAGTTGAAAAAAGCATTTGCCACTTCTGGGGATACTTTCCCCCAAATCCAGCACCATGTAAAAGGGAGACTTGGTTTGGTCACTAACATTTTCCATGGTAACACTCACCATGTCAGGGCCAGGGGAGTCTAGCTATCAGAGCAGGGTTTTCCCAGGAGCCATACTAATTCCTGGAAAAAGAATTCAAAACTATTCATTGGACACCAACATGCCTACCCTGTGGGAGCCTCCATTGCTCTCCTCAATCATGAAGCCCACTCAGTCAACTCTAACACCACAACAGGTCATCAAAATGTGGGCACTGCATCACCAGACTCCCTTGACAATCACTTAGCATTTTGACCCAGAGAGAGACTTCTGGCAAGTATAAAAATTGCAGGAAACCCTGACACTAAGACAGCTGTGAACCAAACCTCATTTTAGCAAGAAGCATTGGACATGGCAGACACATCTCAGTTGTCCAAATGTTCCTTGATTTCATGGGGGTTTTTGGACTGCATTTGCACATGCCACCTGGTGAAATGCAGTAACAGGGAACACCCCACCTGGGATGCTAAGCTCCATGTTTCAGAAACAATGGTAACTCCTGTGTCATTCAGAAATATAGGCAGTCCCATTCTAGGCCAGGAGCACTTCTCTTAAAGCCCCAGGTACCCAACACCATCCAGAAATTCATCTTGGGGTTTTGGTATAGGGTCATCCTGGAATAGTCAAACATCACTATCCAAAGGGTGCACAGGTTGACATGGGTGTTGCAGTATCATCCCTCTACATTTTCTCCAGTCTTCATGTGCCATGACACCTCCCCATCACCTGTACACTTGGGGTGCCCTTTAGATTTTCAGAGCCCTGGAGCTGCCATTGTGTTATAGGCCATTCACTTAGCAACATGGTGCTCATTTTGAGGCTGCTAAGGTTCAGCATATTTTGCACATGCACATTGGATGAACCCACCAGTATTCAAGGCCACTTTGGGCAACTGGGTTGAACTCTATACTTCCCACAGTTTCCAGTTTCCAGCAATGGGATTTCTTTCCCAAGGTTTCTTAGCACCAGAATTTCCTGCTGTTTACTGGATACTCCTTAGTACAGGGATTCCTATGTGGAGTAACAGAAAATATTAAGTAACACTTGGTGTGGGGTGTAGCTGACCCTGCACATGAGGTTCTGCAGAGACATCTCTATTTGAAAGTGAGTATGAAGGAGGAGAAGTAAGGTCCTTGTAAGTAGAGGAAAAGTGCAGAGAAAAAGAAACAGGACAGTACAGCATTTCCCAAAACCCATAAGAAATACATGGCCTGAACAATACAGTGTATAATACTAGAAATCTACATAATTCAACTGCATTGAAGATACAACATGAATGCAAACTTGGACAGCAATGGAAGAAAAGTAGTTATTTCAGGTTATTTGATTTTCTTATAATTGTTTTCTTTTAAGTTGGTGATTTGTGTTGTTTGTGAGTTGTTTTATTTCAACCAAGTTTAAATGAAATAAAATAAAATGAAAAGAAATAAAATAAAGTTTATCATTTAAAAACAAAATCACCCTGAAGGCACAATAATTTTCTGCCATTACTGCCTAAAATTCATAAACTTGATCTAAATATGAAGAAACACTGAATAAACACAAATTGAGGTACATTCTTTAAAAGAATGGTTCAGCAGTTTTCAACTAAGTCCAGATGAAGGAAAGAGATGATATATATTCAGATGAATGTGAATAAATGTACCGGGAAACACAATGCAATGTTTGTATGTGATTGGTCATGGTTTTTTTTCTTTCTCCATTTCTATCATTGTTATTAATAATATTTTGCTTGGTGCAAAGGACATTGTTCGGTGATTGGTGAGGTGTGGGCAAGGCCTCTAGTTTAGATACTTGTCCTAAACTAAGGTGAATTTAATGATTGTGATAATGTTTCTCTGAATACATAGGAGAATGTCTCTGCTCCTTGATCAAATTCTTCAAGAATATTTAAAGAGATAGACTGTTTACACATTAATTTCCAATGTTTGAGAAACAAGAGGTATTACACAAAGAATATAAAACAACATCAACTTCCTGAAGGAAATAAAACAAAATGAAATAAATCAGCCTTAGATGTGTTGGTTGCCCTCTTCATGAAGTCAGAGGGTCAGATCAGTGTGAGTGTTCACTGACCTGTTTTCATGAGATAGGATAAAAATGATGGCAGTCTGTGCCATCTGGGCCTTCTCTCTGGGCCACCTGCATTTTCAGTTTCAGGTAGGTTGGTGAAATATTCTACCTTTGCTAATAGTCTTCTTTAGAATTTGAACAAAGTATGTGCCACTTCCAGGGATACTTTCCCCCAAACCCAATACCATGTAAAAGTGGGATATTGGTTGGGCATGCACATTTTTCACAGGAACACACTCAGTCTCAGGGCCAGGGGAGTCTGGCTATCAGAGCAGGGATTTCACATATGGCCATTGTAATTTCTGGAAAAAGAATCCAAAATTATTCATTGGACACCATGATGCCTACTCTCTGGGAGCCTCCATTCCTGTCTCCAGTTATGCCTCCAACCCAGTCAACTCTAACAGTGCAATGGTTCATAATCAATGGGCACTGCATCACCAGACTACCTTGACCATCACACAGCATTCAGACCCAGATAGACTTCTGGCATGCACAAAAATAGCAGGAAACCCTGGCACTAAGACAGCCATGATCCAAACATCATTTTAGCTAGAAGCTGTGGACATGGCAGACACATCCCTGGTGTCCAAAATTTCCTTGATTTCATGGGTGTTCTTGGACTGCACATGTGCATGCCTCCTGGTGAACTGTGGTAACACCAAGCACCCAAACCAGGATACTAAGCTCCATGTCTCAGACCCAGCAGAATCTTCTGTGCCATTGAGAAATGTAGGCATTCCCATTTTCAGTAAGGGGAACTTCTCTAAAACCCCAGGTACCCAACACCACCCAGAAATTCACCTTGGAGTTTTCATATAAGGTCATCATGGGAGAGTCAAAACATCACCATCCAAATGTTGCAAAGGTGGTCATGGGTGCTGCAGTATTTTCCCTCTACATTTTCTCCAGCCTTCATGTGCCACAACACTTCTCCATCAACTGTACACTTGGGTTGCCCTTTACATTTTCACAGCCCTGGGGCTGCCATTGTCTTAGAGACCAGTCACTTAGCAACCTGGTGCTCATTGTGAGGCAGCTGGGGGGCAGCATAACTTGTGCTTGTGCTTTCCAAGCATGCATCAGTGTTATAGACCACTTTGGCAACCTGGGCTGACTCTCTCCTCTCCACAGGTTCTAGCTGCAATGGGATTTCTTTCCCAAGGTTTCTTAGTGCTGGGATTTCCTGCTGTTTATTCCCCACACTTTACTGCATTTATTCCTATTTGGAGTAACAGGAAAGATTCAGTGACACTTGGTGTGGTGTGTTGTTGCTTCTGCAAATGAGGTTTTGCAGAGACATCTCTCTTTGAAAATGAGTATGAAGAGGTGAAGTAAGGTCAGTGTAACTAGAGGAAAAGCATGAAAGAAAGCAAACAGTGCTGAGGAGCAATTCAGAAGGCCCATAAGAAATACATGGCCTGAATGAACAGTACAATTTATACTACTAGAAATCTTATATCAACTGCATTGAAGGTAACACATGAATGCAAACTTGGACAGCAGTGGAAGCAAAGTAGTTATTTCAGGTTATCTGCTTTTCTTAAAATTGCTATGTTTTCTTTTAAGCTGGTGATTTGTGTTTGTGAGTTTTTAAATATTTCAATCAAGTTTAAATGAATAAACTAAAATGAAAAGAAATAAAACAAATTTATCATTTAAAATATAATCACCCTAATGGCACAATAAATTTCTGCCATTCCTGCCTAAAATTCATAAACTCAATCTAAACATGAGGAAGCACTGAATAAACACAAGTTGAGGAACATTCTTTTAAAGGATGGTTCAGCAGCCTTCAAATATATCCAGATGAAGGAATATAATGACATATATTCTGATGAATTGATATAAATGTACCTGGAAACACAATGCAATGTTTGATATGTGACTAGTCACAGTTAATTTTTTTCCTTTCTTCATTTCTATCATTTTTATTATTAATAATATTTTGCTTGGCCTAAAGGACATTATTGGGTAATTGTTGATGTGTGGGTAAGGCCTTTTGTTTAGATACTTGTCCTAAACAAATTTGAATTTAATTATTGTTATAATGTTTATCTGAATACATAGGAGATTGTCTCCGCTCCTTGATGAAATTCTCCAAGGATATTTAAAGAGATAGACTGACTGCTTATACATTAATTTCCAATGGTTGAGGAAACAGGGTTATTACCCAAAGAATATAAAACAACATCATCTTGGTGAAGAAAATAAAATAAATTAAAATAAAATAAATCAACCTTAGTTGGATTGGTTGCCCTCTTCATGAATTGAGAGGGTCAGATCAGAGTGAACTTTCCCTGACCTGCTTTCATGAGATCTTCCATCTGGGTCTACTTGTTAGGGCATCCACATGTTTGGTTTTGGGCAGGTTGGCAAAATCCTCTACCTTTGCTGATAGTCTTCTTCAAAAGTTGAACAAAGAATATGCCACTTCTGGGGATACTTTCCTCCAAGGCCAGCACCATGTAAAACAGGGACTTGGGTTGGTCTCTCACATTTTCCACAGGAACACACTCAGTTTCAGGGCCAGGTGAGCCTGGCTATCAGAGCAGGGATTTCCCATAGGGCCATAGTAATTCCTGGAAAAAGAAGCCAAAATTATTCATTGCACACCATCATGCATGCCCTTTTGGTGCCTCCTTTCCTGTCTCCAGTCTTGCCTCCAACCCAGTCAAGTCTAACAGGACAATGGGTTATCCTCAAGTGGGCACCACATCACCAGATGTCCTTGACCATCATGCAGCATTTAGACCCAGAGAGAGACTTCTGGTAAGCAGAAAATTAGCATTGAACCCCAGTGCTAAGACAGCTGTTAACCAAACCTCATGTTAGCTATAACCTTTGGACAAAGGAGACTTTCCAGGTGCCCAAATTTCCTTGATATCATGGGGGTTCTTGAACTGCACATAGCCGTGCCTCCTGGTGAGTTCCAATAACACCAAGCACCTCACCTAGGATGGTAATCTCCAGGTCTCATTTCCAGCGGTAATTTCTGTGCCATTGAAAAATATATGTGCACCCGTTCTTGGTCAGGGCCTCTTCTCTTAAAGCACCAGGTACATCACAAATCACCACCTGAAAACAATGCACCAGGAATTCACCTTGGGGCCTTTTGTGTAGGGTCATCCTGGGTGAGGCAAAACATCACTTTCCAAAATGTGTGCAGGTGTTCATGGGTGCTGCAGAATCATCCATCTTCTCTTTCTCAATACTGCATGGGCCACAACACTTCCCTATCACTTGCACACTTGGGGTGCCTTTTAAATTTTTGGTGCATGGGAGCTGCCATTGTGTTAGAGGCCAGTTGTTTAGCAACTCTGTGCTCACTGTGAGTCAGCTGTGGTCTACAGCATAGCTTGTGTATGCCCATTCCAAGGACCCACCTGAATTCTAGGCCCCTTTGGGAACCTGGAATGACTCTCTCCTCTCCACAGCTTCTAACTGCAGTGGGATTTCTTACCCAAGGTTTCTTAGTGCCAGGATTTCTTGCTCTATTTTTGGTACATGTTAGTACAGGGATTCCTACTTGCAGTAGTGGGAAATATTCACACTTGCTGTGGGGTGTAGCAGATTCTGCACATAAGTTTCAGCAGAGATGTCTATATTTGAAAGTGATTAGGAAGGATGCGAAGTAAGGTCATTGTAACTGGAGCAAAAGTAAGGAAAAAAAAAGAAACAGGACTGTGCAGCAATACACAACTCCCATAAGCAATACATGGCCTGAATGAACAGTGTAGTTTACAATACTAGAAATCTTTAATCAACTGCATTAACGATAGCACATTAATGCAAACTTGTACCACAGTGGAAGTAAATTAGCTATTTCAGGTTATCTGCTTTTCTTAAAATTTCTTTGTTTTGTTTTCAGGTGGTGATTTGTGATGTTGTGAGTTTATTTTTTTAATTTTACAAAAAAGTTAAAGGAAATAAAATAAAGTGAAAGAAATAAAACTAATATTTAACATTTAAAAAATAATCACCCTGATTGCACAATAACTTTCTGCCATTGCTGCCTAAAATTCATAAACCCAATATAGACATGAAGCAATACTGAGTAAACACAAATTGAGGAACATTCTTTAAAAGGATGGTTCAGCAGTCTTGAAATATGTCCAGATGAAGGAAAGAAATGATACATACTGAGATGAAAGACAATAAATATACCTGGAAACACAATGCAGTGTTTCATATGTGACTTTTCATGGTTATTTTTTTCTTTCTCTATTTTTATCATTATTATTATTAACATTTTTCTTCATCTAAAGTATAGACATTATTGGGTAATTTGTGAGGAACTGGTAAGGCCTCTAGTTTATATACTAATCCCAAACAAAGGTGAATTTAATGATTGTGATAATGATTGTGTGAATACATGAGTATGTCTCTGCTCCTTGATGAAATTCTCCAAGAATATTTAAACAGATAGACATATGGCTTATATATTAATTTCCAATGGTTGAGGTAAAAAGAGTTATTATACACAGAATATAAAACAACATCAACTTGGTGAAGGGAATAAAGTAAAATAAAATAAATCAATATTAGACGGGTTGGTTGCCCTCTTCATGAAGGCAGAGGGTCAGATCAGGGCTAGCTTTTACTGACCTGCTTTCATGGGTTATGAGAAGAATGGCCACACTCTGTGTCACCTGGGCCTACACTCTTGGGCACCCACATATTAGGTTTTGTACAGGTTGGCAAAGTCTTCTACCTTTGCTAATAGTCTTCTACAGAAGTTGAACAAAAAAATGTGCCACTTCTGGGAATACTTTCCCCTATGGCTGGCACCATGTAAAAGGGGGACTTGGGATGGGCATTCACAGCTTCCAGGGGAACACACTCAGTGTCAGGGCAAGGAGATTCCACCTCTCAAAACAAGGATTTCCTTTAGGGCCATAGTAATTCCTGGAAAATGTAGCCAATATTATGCATTGGACACCATCATGCATGCCCTCTGGGAGTCTCCATTCCTGTCCACAGTCATGCCTCCAACCCAGTCAATTCTAACTCCAAAATAGATTGTCATCATAGGGGCACTGCATCACCAGACTCCCTTGACAATCACTCAGCATTTGGACCCAGAGAGAGACTTCTGGCAAGCACAAAAATAACACTAAATCCTGGTGCTGAGAGAGCTGTGAACCAAACTTCGTTAGCTATAACCTGTGGACAGGGAGGACACATCCCAGATGTCCAAACTTCCTTGATTTTAAGGGGGTTCTTGGGCTGCACATGGTCATGCCACTGTTGAGCTCTGGTAACACCAAGCACCCCACCTGGGATGCTAAGCTCCTGGTCTCTGATCCAGCAGTAACTTCTGTGCCTTTGAAAAGATAAGGGGCCCATCCTCAGCCAGGGGCACTTCTCTTAAATCCCCAGGTACCCAACACCCCCCAGGAATTCTCCTTGGAGATTTTGGTATAGGTTCATCCTGGGAAAGTCATAATATCACCATCCAGAGAGTGTGCAGGTGGTCATGGTTGCTGTAGAATCATCCCTGTACACTTTCTCCAGGTTGCATGGGCCAAAACACTTCCCTATCACCTGCACACTTGGGGTGCCCTTTACACTTTCAGAGCATGTGAACTGCCATTGTGTTAGAGGCTGGTCACTTAGCAGCCCTGTGCTCATTCTGAGGTGGCTGGGTGGGCAGCATAAATTGTGCATGTGCATTACAAGCACCTGTCAGAATTCTAGGCCACTTTGGGAACCTGGGCTGACTCTCCTCTCCACAGGTTCTAGCTGCAATGGGATTTCTTTCCCAAGGTTTCTTAGTGTCAGGATTTCTTGCTATATGTTGGGCACACCTTCATACAGGGATTCCTATTTCAATTTATGGGAAAGATTTAATAAAACTTGGTGTGGAGTGTGGCTTATTCTACACATAAGATTCAGCAGAGATGTCTATATTTGAAAGTGGTTATGAAAGTGGTTATGAAGGATGTGAAGCAAGGTCATTGCAACTAGAGGAAAAGTGAGAAAAAAAGAAACAGGACTGTGCAGCAATACACAAGTCCCATAAGAGATACATGGCCTGAATGAACAGTACAGTTTATAATATTAGAAATCTTCTTTAATCAACTGCATTGAAGATAGCACATTAATGCAAAGTTGAACCACAGTGGAAGCAAAGTAGTTAATTCAGGTAATTTGGTTTTCTTACAATTGCTTTATTTTGTTTTAAGGTGGTGATTTGTGATTTTGAAATTTTTTAAAATTTTGCTATAAAGTTAATAAAATAAAATGAAAAGAAATAAAACCAAAATTTAACATTTAAAAAAACAGTCACCCTGATGGCACAATAATTTTCTACCATTGCTGCCTAAAATTCATAAACTCAATCCAGAAATGAAGAAACACTGAATAAGCACAAATTGAGGAACATTGTTGTAAAGGATACTTCAGCAGTCTGGAAATATGTCCAGATGAAGGAAAGAAATTATACATATTCAGATGAATGAGAGTAAATGTTCCTGGAAAGAGAATCCAATGTTTGATATGTGACTTGCCATGGTTATTGTTTTCTCCATTTCTATCATTATTATTATTATTAATATTTTCCTTGGTATAAAGGACATTATTGGGTAATTGGTGACATGTGGGCAAGGCCTCTAGTTTAGATACTTGTCCTAAACCAAGGTGAATTTAATGATTGCCATAATGTTTCTGTAAATACACAAGAGAATGGCTCTGATCCTCAATGAAATTCTCCAAAAATATTTAAAGAGATAGACATACTTTTTACAAATTAATTTCCAATGGTTGAGGAAAATGAGTTGTTATACAAAGGATATAAAACAGTGTCAAGTTGGTGAAGAAAATGAAATAAAATAAAATAAATCAACATTAGATGGGTTGGTTGCCCTCTTCATGAAGTCAGAGGGAAAGATCAGGGCAAGCTTTCACTGACTTGCTTTCATGGTATATGAGAATAATGGTTACAGACCATGCCACCTGTGCCTACTCTCTTGGGCACATGCATATTCATTTTCAGTTTGGCAAAATTTTCTACCTTTGCTAATATTCTTCTTCAGACGTAGAGCAAAACATGTGCCCCTTCTGGGTATAATTTCCCCAAAGGAGAGCACAATGTAAAAGGGGGACTTGGGATGGGCATTCACAGTTTCTGGGGGAACACACTCAGTGTTAGAGCCAAGGGAGTCTGGCTCCCAGAGAAGTGATTACCCTTAGGGCCATAGTAAATCCTGGAAAAACAAGCCAACATTATTCATAGGACACCAACATGTTTGACCTCTGGGAGTCTCCACTCCTTTTCCCATTCATGCCACCAATGCACTCAACTCTAGCGACACAATGGTTCATCGTCATGTGGGCACTGCATCAACAGACTCCCTTGACCATCACTCAGCATTTAGATCCAGAGTGAGACTTCTGGCAACCATAAAAATTGCAGGAAACCACAGCACTAAGACAGCCATGATCCAAACCTCATGACAGCTAGCAACTGTGGACAGGAAAGACACATCCCACTTGTCCAAACTTCCTTGATTTCAAAGGAGGTTCTTGGACTGCACATGGGCATTCCTCCTGGTGAGTTCTGGTAACACCAAGCATCAAACCCAGGATGTGAAGCTCCATGTCTCAGATCCAGCAGTAATTTCTGTGCCACTGAAAAATATGTGCAGGCCTATTCTCAGACAGGGACATTTATCTTAAAGACCCAGATACCTAACACCAGCAAGGAGTTTGCCTTGGGGTTTTTAGTATATGGTCATACTGAGAGAGTTAAAACATCACCATCCCAAGGGTGTGCAGGTGGTCATGGGTGCTGCAGAAACATCCCTATATACATTCTCCAGCCTGCATGGGCCACAACACTTCTCCATCACCTGCACACTTGGGGTTTCCTTTACATTTTCAGAGCACAGGAGCAGACTTTGTGTTAAAGTCCAGTCTCTTAGAAACCCTGTGCCCACTGTGAGACAGGTGAGGGGAAGCATAACTGGTGCATTTGCATTCCATGTACCCACCAGAATTCTAAGTTGGTTTGTGATCCTGGGCTGACTCTCTCCTCTCCACAGATTCCAGCTGAAATGGGATGGCTTTTTGAGGTTTCTAAGCATCAGGATTTCATGCTATATATTGTGAACACCTTAGTACAGGGATTCCTATTTGAAGTATATATGAAAGATTCAGTAACTCTTGTTGAATGTAGCTGATTCTGCATATAAGTTTCCTCCAAGATGTCTATATGTGAACATTGTGTTTGAAGGAGGTGAAGTAGGGTCAACTTCAGTTGAACTAGGGTCAACTTCAACTGCCAACTCAGTGAAGAAAATAAAATAAAATAATTCAACATTAGATGGATTCATTTCCTTCTTCATGAAGAAAGAGTGTCAGTTCAGGGTGAGCTTACAGTGACATGCTTTCATGGGGTATGAGAAATGTGGATACAGTCAGTGTCACCTTGTCCTACAATCTTGGGCACCAGCATATTTGGTTTCAGACATGTCAGCAAAGTCTTCTAGCTTTGCTAATAATCTTATTTCAGAAACTGAACAAAAAATGTGCCACTCCTGGGGATTCTTTCTCCCAAGGGCAGCACCTTGTTAAAACGGGATTGAGTTGGGCATTCACATTTTCCAGGGGAACACACTCAGTGTCAGCACCAGGGCAGTCTGGCTCCCAGAGCAGGTTTTCCCTTAGGGCAATGGTAATTCCTGGACAAAGTGGTAAAAAAATAGCCAGGGGCACTTCTCTTACAGCCTCACATACCCAACACCACCCAGGAATTCACCATGAGTCTTTTGGTATAGGATCATCCTGGAAGATTCAAAATTTCACCATCCATCTGGTGCACAGGTGGTCCTATGTGCTGCAGAAACATCTCCATACACCTACTCCAGCCTGCATGGGCCACAACACTTCCCCATCACCTGCACATTCGGGTTGCCCTTTACATTTTCAGAGCACAGGAGCAGCCATTGTGTTAGAGGCTGGTCGCTTAGCAATTCTGTGCTCATTGTGAGGCAGGTGGGGGGCAGCATATCTTGCACATATGCATTCCAAGCATCTTCCAGGATTCTAGGCCATTTTGGGAACCTGAGATAACTCTCTTCTCTCTCCAGGTTAAGCTAACTAATTCCTTTAAGAAAGAAACCACATGGAAGAACATGGAGGTGTGATGAATCTTTGCCTGGAAAGAGCCTACCAATGTCCCAGGACTCAGAGCTGGATAAATATTTGTTGACAAACAAATGATGTTGAACATTTATTTGCTTCTGTGGTACTATTTTTTCTTTTGAACAGATGGGGAAAAACTGGGCAGGGTGACATAAACTTGCAATAGCTGATGCCTAAGTCTCTCTGCCCTGGAATTCTATCACAGAGAACTTGGTGGGAAACTCTTTAACATATTGATCAGGCTGACATCATCTTAGCAATTTTATAATCACTGAAAGTAGCACCACCAGACATCACAAACATCCTGAATGTCACAATATGATGGATGTAGCACAACCTGTGAAGTCTTTTTGCCAAAAACAAAATGAAAAAGATTCTTGCCAAGTTCCTAGATATGTCCACCAGTTTATAGGAAATAATGAGGATGGAGGGACATGTGGAATGTTCCACAGTGAGTAACAGAGCAATCAGTCAAATCTAAATGTTCACAAATGACCCAATTTCTTTAACAAATAAATGACATAAAAAGTGCCAGGGGGTGGAGGATTCACAGCTAGATGAAAAGAAATTTTAGTGATGTTTCAACCAAAAACAATAGTGGCCCTTGTTTGGATCCTCATTCCAACAAACTCAAGGTAAAAATACATTTTGAGATATCCAAAGAGAAATGAACATGATCTATACATGAGGTGATATTAAGAAATTATTAATTTCCTTAAGGGTGGTAACTGTATTGTCATTTTGCAAAAGAAATACATTCTCAGAAGTTAGAGTTAAATGTTTGAGTTATTACAGTTAAATGATATACTGACTGAGATTGTCTTGAAAACAAAACAAATGACCAGGACGATAGAGAGAAAACAAAACTAGGAAAATATGTGTAGTTGTTGAAGCTGGATGATGGCTAATGGGATTTATCATATTGTTCTTTTTACATTTTTGTATGTTTAAAAATTTATAATACAAAGTTTAAAATTTAAAAAAATTTGAAGGCAAAATAAAGACATTTACAAATAAAGAAAATCCGAGTATCTTTAGCTAACAGGCTCAACTTACAAGAGATACTAAATGACATTCTTCAGGTTGAAAGCAAAAGACTTGGTAATTCAAATACGCACTCACAAATAAATACACATATGTGCCAGTTTGAATGTATTGTGTCCCCCAAATGCCATTATCTTTGTGGTCTTGTGGGACAGACCTTTTGGTGCTGGTTAGATTTGCTTGGAATGTGCCCTACCCAGCTGTGGGTGGTGACTTTGGTGGGATACTCCCATGGAGGTGTGACCCCACCCATTCAGGGTGGGCCTTGATCAGTGGAGCCATGTAAAACATGCTGACTCAAAGAGACTGAACGGAGTGCAGCTGTGAGTGACGTTTTGAAGAGGAGCAAGCTTGCTAGAGAGGAATGTCCTGGGAGAAAGCCATTTTGAAACCAGAACTTTGGAGCAGACGCCAGCCACGTGCCTTCCCAGCTAACAGAGGTTTTCTGGACGTCATTTGCCATCCTCCAGTGAAGGTACCTGATTACTGATGTGTTACCTTGGACACTTTATGGCCTTAAGACTGTAACTGTATAGCCAAATAAACCCCCTTTTTATAAAAGCCAATCCATCTCTGGTGTTTTGCATTCCGCAGCATGAGCAAACTAGAACAACATAGAACACCAGTAAAAATAATTATGTAATTACAAAAGACAGTTTAAATGCATATTTTCCTTTCTTCCCATGTTATTGAAAAGCAATTATATAAAACATTTACATCATTGCATTGTAGGGTGTTTTATTTAGGGTTCTCTAGGGAAACAGTGTCAATGAGAGATATCTATGAATATAAGACTTAAAAAAGTGTCTAACACAACTGTGGGTATGCACAAGTCCTAATTCCATAGGGCAGGCAGCAAACTGGTATCTCCAATGAAGATGTTTGATGAACTCCTCAGGAAATGAACTGGCAACTTTGATGAACTCGGCAGGAAATGCTTCACTGCTCAACCAAAGTAAAAGTGAAGGCCCTCTCTCTGTCTGTCTTTAAAAGTATTCAACTTATTGATTGGATTAAATCCAGCCAGCTGCATTCTCTCATTGTGGAAAACATGCCCTTCATTGATGTCATCAGTCACAGCTGCAGTCAATTGACTGATGCTGTAATAAACCAGTCTGTTGGTTTATTAACCAGCCACAAATGTTCTTGCAGAAACAGGCCAGTGTTTGACCAGACAGCTGAGTACCATCACCTGGCCAAGTTGACACATGAACCTGACCATCGCAGTCCACCCCTTTTCAACTTGGAAGTTATACACATCACATAAAACCACACTTTATCTCAAAGTAGAGAATAGTAACAGACATGTGTTTCACCTAACAATACTCTGCTGTGCAGTGTACAACTGGAAACACACTAAATCCCTCCAGAATAGAGTACAAGTCCTTGGGTGACATTAACTCTAAAAAATTGATTTCCTTTAGTTTAAATACAGCAAAATGAACAATACAGCTTATGCCATATGATAAGGGGATGAGACAGAGAAAAGGTAAAGATATTTGCTTTACAGACAAATACAAACATAATAATAAAAAAACAAGGAGGAAATATTCATCCCACAATAGTCCTCATTTCTGTAACTGATCACATGGCCATAGTTCATATTTATCACTACGTTCTTTTACTACCCATGTGATGTTCCCTTTATCCTCAGCAAGCACTTCAGCTGGCTGTGGTTCTTTGCCTGGTGGGGTGACCCAAACATTGATTCCTGAACTTTCTTGGCCATTGGTAGTCCTGCCTGGATTGGGTTGCTGCAGTTTTCCATTGACTTTAATCACAGGGCATGGTAGTACTAAGAGATGCCCTTAGAGGTCTCCTGTATTCCAGGAAAACTCTTCTTAACCTCCATTGCATAGTTCCAGTGCTACTTCCCCTTGATAGTCTGGATCAATCACCCCAGCCAGTATGGTTATCCCCTTCCTTCCCTGTTGATTCAAAGGCATAAGAAGACCAAGTGGCCAGGTGGCGGTCTTAACTTCCAGTTCAATGGGATTATTGTGTTTTCTGGTGGAAGAATTCCTACTTTTGGAACTAAGACTTGTAGACCAACAAAGCTTAAGCTTTCAGGGACAGGAAGCAAAAATTTACCTAGTGGATCACTAGGAGTAATAGTGAGTGGTGCCACTCCTGTTTCCACTGCTTTATTCCTGGACCCATGAATCCTGGCTATGGGAGAAACAACACCATAGAATGGATGCTGATTCAGAGCATACACAGCCTCCTTGAGGACAGTTCCCCAGCCCTGCAAGGTATTACCACCTAGTTGGCACTGTAATTGAGTCTTCAACAGGCCATTCCACCATTCTATCAACCCAGCTGCCTCTTGATAATGGGGAACATGGTAAGAACAGGGAATTCCATGAGCATTTGCCCATATCCTCATTTCATTTGCTGTGAAGTGGGTTCCATGGTCTGAAGCAATAATGTGTGGAACACCATGGTGGTGGATAAGACATTCTGTAAGTCCAGGGATGGTAGATTTGGCAGAAGCATTTCTTGCAGGGAAGACAAACCCATATACGGAGTATGTGTCTATTCCAGTAAGAACAAATCATTGTCCTTTCCATGATAGAGGTGGCCCAATGTAAATCAACTTGCCACCAGGTAGCACGCTGATCACCTCAGGGAATGGTGCCATATTAGGGACTGAGTTTGGGTCTCTGCTGCTGGCAGATTGAGCACTCAGCAGTGGCTGTGACCAGGTCAGCCTTGGTGAGTGGCAGTCCATGTTGCTGAGACCATGCATAACCTCCATCCATACCACCATGACCGCTTTGATCATGAGCTCATTGGGCAATGACAGGAGTTGCTGGGGAAAGAGGCTGATTGGTATCCACCAAATGGGTCACTTTATCCACTTGGTTATTAATATCTTCTTCTGCTGTAATCACCCTCTGGGGAGCATTCACATGAGACACAAATATCTTCATGTTTTTGCCCACTAAGAAATGTCTATCCACATTCCCCTTCCCCAGAATTCTTTGTTACCAATCTTCCAATCAAGTTCCTTCCAAGTCCCAGACAATCCAGCCAAACCATTGGCAACAGCCCATGAATCAGCATACAGATGCACCTCTGGCCAGTTCTCCTTCCAAGCACAGTGAACAGCCAGGTGCACTGCTCAAAGTTCTTCCAACTGGGAGGAGTTCCCCTCACCCCTGTCCTATAGGGACATCCCAGAAAGGGGCTGCAGTGCTGCAGCTGTCCATTTATGGGTGGTGCTTGCATATCATTCAGAACCATCTGTAAACCAGGCCTGAGTTTGCTCTTCCTCAGTCAACTGATTGTAAGGAACCCCCCAAGATGCCATAGCTATGGGCTGGGAAAGAGAAGGTAAGGTGGAAGGAGTGGGGGCCATGGGCATTTGGGTCACTTCTTCATGTAACTTACTTGTGCCTTCAGGACCCAATTGATCTCTATATCATATATTCCATTTCCATTTTATGATGGAGTGCTGCTGTGCACACCCAAATTTATGGCTTGGTGGGTGTGCAGGTTTGAATGTATTGTGTCCCCCAAATGCCATTGTCTTTGTAGTCTTGTGGGACAGACATTTTGGTGCTGGTTAGATTTGCTTGGAATGTGCCCCACCCAGCTGTGGGTGATGATTTTGATGAGATGTTCCCATGGAGGCACGGCTCCACCCATTCAGGGTGGGCCTTGATCAGTGGAGCTATATAAATGAGCTGACTCAAAGAGAGGGAATGGAGTGCAGCTGGGAGTGATGTTTTGAAGAGGAGCAAGCTTGCTAGAGAGGAACACCCCGGGAGAAAGCCATTTTGAAACCAGAGCTTTGGAGCAGATGCCAGCTGCCTTCCTAGCTAGCAGAGGTTTTCTGGATGCCATTGGCTATCCTCCGGTGAAGGTACCTGATTGCTGAGGTATTACCTCGGATGCTTTGTGGCCTTAAGACTGTAACTGTGTAGCAAAATAAACCCCCACTTTATAAAAGCCTATCCATCTCTGGTGTTTTGCATTCTGCAGCATTAGCAAACTAGAACAGATTTTGGTACCAGGAGTGGGGTGCTTTTGCTGCTGAGTTTGCAGATACCAAACATGTTGGAGTGGCTTTTTAAGTGGATAATGGGGAGTTTCTGGAAGAGTTGTGAGGAGCTTGATAGAAAAGGCCTAAACTGCTTTGAAGAGACTGTTTGTGGAAATATGGACTCTAAAGATACTTCTGACTAGGCCTTGAGCAGAAATGATGAATCTGTTGTTGAGAACTGGAAGAAAGGTGATCCTTGTTTTAAAGTGGCAGAGAATTTGGCAAAATTGAGTCCTGGTGTTAGATGGAAGGAAGAATTTGAAAGTGGCAACCTGGAATACTTAGCTGAGGAGATCTCCAGACTACATGTGGAGGAGGTACCCTGGCTTCTTCTTGCAGCTTATAGTAAAATGCGAGCAGAGAGAGATAAACTTAGAACTGAACTCTTGGGTTCAAAGAAACCAGAAGCTGATGGCTTGGAAAATTATGAGCTTCCAGGGGGTGGAATCCCAGAAGCTACAGCCCAACATGAGGATGTAACCACACATGGAACCCAGCTGCCATTTCAGTACAAGCCAAGATTGGAGATGGAATTATCCAGAAAGGATTTGTAGAAACTCCTATTGTCTTATGGCTTTGACCCCTGCATGCTTCATGCGAAGCCAGCAGAATTTTTGTGAGATCTGTACAGACAGAGCCATTGCCAGTCTGGACTGGAGAAGACAGACAAGGAACAAACTGAAGGAAAAATTCCTTCAAAGACAGAGCCATGGAGGTTGAGGTCTGGAGTCAAGAGGTCTCAGGCTGGGAGAGCAGAGCAGCCCACATGCATGGAAAGGGTGAGTTTGCCCTGGAGGTCGAGGGCGGGCTTTCCACCTCAATGCTCTGGAAGAGTTTTGCCACCTCAGGTCCCAAAGAGGGTGGAGCACATTTCCAGGGAATTGGGGAGAGCCTGGCTGCCACCACACTGTTCTGAAGGGGTTGAGCATGTGCCCCAGAGATGGAAGGGAATCCAGGAGCTGCCCCAATGTTTGAGGAGGGTGGGGTTGAGAAGGTGGTCTCCCCAATGTGTGGATATGTTGGACCACTCACCCAAGCATTTGGAGAGAAAAGGGCTGCCACAAAGGCACTTAGGAAGCATTAGACTCCCACTCTCTCAAGCCCCAAGGATGCAACATTGTTCTGTAAATGATTCTCAGACTTTGAAATCTAATGGAGTTTGTCCTGCGGGTTTTAGGAACTGTTTTGCTCCTGTTAACCCTGTTTTCCTTACTGTTTCTCCTTATGGCAATGGAAATGTTTATCTTATGAATGTCCCTCCTTTGTATATTGGGAGCACATAACTTGTTCTAAGTTCACAGATCCACAGCTAAAGAAAAGTTATGCCTTAGGACTGGCCATGCCTATAATTGATTTTTATGGGATCTTGTACTTAACTTTTGTTACTGAAATGATTTAAGTTTTGTAATATTGTGGTGGAATGAATGTATTTTGTACTTGGAAAGATAATGTCATTTTGGGGTCCAGGGGGTGGAATGTGCCGGTTTGAATGTATTGGGTCCCCCAAATGCCATTGTCTTTGTAGTCTTGTGGGACAGACATTTTGGTGCTGGTTAGATTTGCTTGGAATGTGCCCCACCCAGCTGTGGGTGATGATTTTGATGAGATGTTCCCATGGAGGCACGGCCCCACCCATTCAGGGTGGGTCTTGATCAGTGGAGCTATATAAATGAGCTGACTCAAAGAGAGGGAATGGAGTGCAGCTGGGAGTGATGTTTTGAAGAGGAGCAAGCTTGCTAGAGATGAACATCCTGGGAGATAGCCATTTTGAGGCCAGAGCTTTGGAGCAGATGCCAGCTGCCTTCCTAGCTAGCAGAGGTTTTCCAGATGCCATTGGCCATCCTCCGGTGAAGGTATCTGATTGCTGAGGTGTTACCTTGGATGCTTTGTGGCCTTAAGACTGTAACTGTGTACTGAAATAAACCCCCATTTTATAAAAGCCTATCCATCTCTGGTGTTTTGCATTCTGCAGCATTAGCAAGCTAGAACAGTGGGTAAGACAATGCCCAACTCATGATAGCTAACTCAGCTCTCATGGTAATTTTGTTGCCCATGGTTAAGCATTCTGTCTCTACTAAGGCCCAGTAGCAGGCCTACAGCTTTTTCTCAAATGGAGAGTAGTTCTCTGCAGAGGATGATAAAGCTTTAATCAAAAGTCCTAAGGGCCTTTGTTGTGATTCTCCTAGAGGAGACGGCCAAATGCTCCAAACAGAGTCTCTATTTGCCACTGACACTTTCTGCACCATTGGGTCAGCTGGATCATATGGTCCAAGTGGCAGAGAAACTTGCACAGCATCCTGGCCTGGTCCCCACTCAAAACAAAGAGCTTTTCTGGTCACTCAGTAAATGGGCTGGAGTAGCATACCGAAATGAGGAATATGTTGTTTCTAAAATTCAAGAGGCCAACTAAGTCTTGTGTCACTTTTTTGGTCATAGGAGGGGCCAGAGGCAACAGCTTATTCTTCACCTTAGAGGGGCTATCTCAACAGGCCCCACACCACTGGACACCTAGATATTTTACTGAGGTGTAAGGCCCCCATATTGTTGTTGGATTTACCTCCTGTTCTAGTTTGCTAATGCTGTCTGAATGCAAAATAACAGAGATGGACTGGCTTTTATAAAAGGGGGTTTATTTGGTTACACAGTTACAGTCTTAAGACCATAGGGGGTCCAAGGTAACACAACAGCAATCAGGTACCTTCACTGGAGGATGACCAATGGTGTCCAGAAAACCTCTCTTAGCTGGGAAGACACATGGCCGGTGTCTGCTCCAAGGTTCTGGTTTCAAAATGGCTTTCTCCCCGGATATTCCTCTCTAGGCTGCTTTTCCTCAAAAATGTCACTCTTAGTTGCTCTTGGGGCATTTGTACTCTCTTAGATTCTCTGGAGCAAGAGTCTGCTTTCAACAGCTGTCTTAAAACTGTCTCTCATCTGCAGCTACTCTCAGCTTCTGTGCATTCTTCAAAGTGGCTGTAGCTCCTCTTCAAAATGTCACTCTCAGCTGCACGAGTTCCTTCTGTTTGTCAGCTCATTTCTATGGCTCCAGTGATTTAATTTAGGCCCACACTGAGTGAGTGGGTTAACACCTCCATGGAAATTATCCAATCAGAGTCATCACCCACTGTTGGGTGGGGTGCATCTCCACAGAAACACTCAATGAATTACAATCTAATCAACACTGATTAGTCTGCCCACACAAGATTACATCAAAGATAATGGCATTTTGGGAGACATAATACATTCAAACCAGCACATCTCCCATCCTCTGCCATGCAAATGTGTTACCAATGAATCTAGGATAGTTGCTACTTCTTGCTCACTAGGTCCAGTCAACATGATATCATCAATGTAATGGACCAGTGTGATGTCTTGTGGGAGGGATAAATGATCAAGATCCCTGTAGACAATATTATGACACAGGGCTGGGGAAATGATATAACCCTGAGGTAGCATAGTGAATGTATACTTCTGGCCTTGCCAGCTGAATGCAAACTGTTTCTGGTGGTTCTAACTCCTATTGAGAAAAAAGCATTTGCCAGATCAATAGTTTCTATGTTCAAGTAAATATAAATTAACAAATGTAGTCATTCTTATCCCTCTTGACTTCAGGAAAAAAATGAAAATTCTCTTTTCTGGAATGGAAAGACCCAGAAACAGAAAGACACTACTATCTATGGAAGTTAATTGATTTATTTATAAAGTTTTGTAGATACCTGCATCTAGAAATGGTGTTTTGAAGTGACTGCTATTTATATAGCAAATATATAATCTGCAGAAGGAACAGGAATGGCAATGCTATTTCTTCATTTCATAAGCTAAATTGATCTGGACCCATAACTTGTAGTCTGAGAAGTATCCTCTTGGGGCTTCTCTCAATAAACATTTTATTGTTGCCTGCAATTTTCCTTTGTTGCCCATCTTTCAAACCAAACTACCTTCCAGAAAATGCATGGTATATTATTAAAAAATTGATGCCAGGGGAGAAGATGGTGGCATAGAGAGGACTGGAAGTTAGTTAGTCCACCAAGAGCAACTAATAAGAAAAACCAGGAACAACAAGTAAAAGATCAGGAATAACTGCTGGGAGATGATCATTACTGTCCACACATCATGCAGCAATCTGGAATGGAAGAAATGCATGAGAGTGCAGTATAAAATCTGTAAGTAAAAATTGTGGACCTGAGCTGAGAAAATCTTCCTCATGGCAGCCCAAACTGCAAAGCCTCATGATGTCAGAGAGCAACACTCTGTGAACAAGTGAATATAATTCTGTCCAGCTCCAACTGGGGTTTTAATGTTAACCACTCAATACAAACTTCAAATCCCCAACAAGCAGATAGAGGCTTTTGGTAATTGACCTT
Organism: Choloepus didactylus; assembly: GCF_015220235.1. Classification (NCBI taxonomy): domain Eukaryota; kingdom Metazoa; phylum Chordata; class Mammalia; order Pilosa; family Megalonychidae; genus Choloepus; species Choloepus didactylus. The sequence goes on from NC_051316.1 coordinate 5,654,721, forward strand.
GGAGAGTCAGGGGACATTCTTGGGATGGGAAGCCCAAAGTATTGGGTGCTATCTCTGGCTGACTGGTGAATCTGGGGACCATAGACTGATCCTGAAAGGGGGATTTCTGTCCCTTTCTCTCTCTCTCAAACTGGGTGGTGGGGTGGAGAAAGCCTCAACCATTTTCAGCTCACAGTGCTCTACAATAGGAAAGCCTCAGTCATTTTAAACTCACAGCATTCTGATCCAGACAAGGGTGGAGATAGTAGAGACAGAGAAACAAAGAATCTATTTATATGCAAATGAACTCACTCTAGGGGCCATATCTTCCCAAGAGGAAAGAGGTGGGGCCCAGGTTTACCACCCACCATCCATTCAGGACCAGACCACAGAGCCTAGAGGAAAATGGCCATGACCCACACCTCCTTACACCAGTTTGGAGTGACAGGCTGAGAGGTGTCACTTGCTAGGCAGAAAAGCACAGGGTGTGTCAATCCTCTAAGGCACTCCCTCAGGGAAATCAGATACTGAATATTTTTCTTCCTTCTGGGAGCTGAGCCTGCTCTCATCTGGGAAAACCTGATTGGAGTGGCCAAGGAGGTCAGATGCCTAGACAACAGAAAACTACAACGTACATTATATGGTCCAGTCAAAGGAACAAGCTTACATTTCACCTGAGATACAGGAATTTAAACAATGAAAGCTAAATCAATTCAAAAAGTTTAGAGAAGATATGGCAAAAGAGATGAAGTCTATAAAGAAAACACTGGGCACACATAAGGCAGAAATCAAGAGTTCAATAAACACCACCAGCAGAATCTACGGAAATGAAAGGCAAAACACAAGAGATGAAAGACACAATGGAACCATACAAGAGCAGTTCTTAAGAGGGGAAGAAAATACTCAGGAACTGGAGAACAAGGCACCTGAAAGCCTACACACAAAAGAACAGATGGAGAAAAGAATGGAAAAATATGAGCAACATCTCTGGGAACTTCAGGACAGAACAAAATAAAGAAATGTACATATCACTGGTGTCCCAGAAGAAAAGAAAGGAAAAAGGGCAGAAGGAATAATACAGGAAATAATCATGAAAATTTCCCATCTCTTATGAAAGACATAAAATTACAGATCCAAGAACTGCAGCATACTCCAAAGAGCATAGATCTGAAAGACCTATGCCAAGACACTTAATAAACAGATTATAAAACATAAAAGACAAAGAGAGAATCCTGAAAGCAGCGAGAGAAAAGTGAACCATCACATACAAAGGAAGCTTAATAAAGTCCATGTGCAGATTTCTCAGCAGAAACCATGGAGGCAAGAAGGAAGTGGTATGACATATTTAAGATACTGAAAGAGAAAAACTGCCAACCAAGAATCCTATGTCTGGCAAAACTGTCCCACAAATATGAGGGAGGGTTCAAAATATTCTCTGACAAACAGACAATGAGAGAGCTTGTGAACAAGATACCTGCTCTCCTGGCAATACTAAAGGGAGCACTACAGACTGATAGTAAAAGACAGGAGTGAGAAGTTTGGAACACAATTTTGGGTGTTCATAGCACAGCAATGGAAGTACACTTATTAAAGATAACTATGAATATGGTTGAAAGAGGAAGTTTAGGAGCATGTGGGATAGCAGAAGAAAAGAGGAAAGATAAAGACTGTGGCTGTATAACTCAGTGAAACCTGGAGTGTTCAACAATTGTGATAAAATGTACAAATATGTTTTTTTCATGAGGGAGAACAAATAAACCTCAACCTTGCAAGGTGTTAAAAATAGGGAGGTATTGGGGAAAGATGCAATCAACATAAACTGGAGACTATTAAAAAAAGTTGATGCTGGCTAAATAATTAAAGTGTGTTATGGTTTGGGCAGTTTCTTTATATGGAAAACAAAGAAATTAGATTATTGGGATCTTGGTTTATGAACATATCTTGAAGAATGTAGAATTCAGAAGGGGTTTGGAATGTTGGAAATTTTTTTGGTAATGGATGGTGGTGATGGAAAACCAACATTGTGAACACAATTAACATCACTGAAATATATATCTGAATGTAATTAAATGGGGAAATGTTAGATTGTATATATGGTAACAATAAAAAGAACAAACCCATGGAACATTACACAGTGAACCCTAAGTTAAACCATGGACTTTAATTAATGGTACAAATATAAAGATGTATGATCAGCAATTGTAACAAATATTCAACACCAATGCGAGGTGTTGGTTATGGGGGGATATGGGAATGCTGTATTTTATGCATGCTTATTTTGTAAACCCCCAATTTCTCCAATAAAGAAGCTTTTAAAAATTAAAAAAAAAATGTCATCAGAAAAAAAAAATTCAGAAGGGGGCCCTTGGAAACTAATGTCAGAAGAAGATGAAGAAACAATGGGCTCAAATTAAATTTAAGGCATAGATGGATGAGAAAACTATGATTCTGAATGACCAAGTTTTAGGCAGATGAAGCTTCAAGAGATGAAATCATGGGTACAGCAAACCATGAACTCTGGATATGCAGTCCATCACCTAGCCAACACTGAGAAATACAACTTGAGACTTAAACTTGGGAGAGTTCCAAGTACAAATTTCTCAATATTTAATAAGAATATATAAGGATCATTCTGACTCTTTTACCACGAAATTAAGGCCTTGCCTCTGGGTTATATATCTTCCCATTTTTCCCATTATAATATGAAGGGGTCAATTTTCAAGTTCTAAAATTAATGAAAATGTAAATACCAGTTGGTAGAATCTTATTGAAAGTTTTGGTCTCACTAAATCTCTTACTTCATCAATACTGTAGATAGCTATTCATTGCAGGGCTGTATTAAGGAGTAATTGGAGTGATAATTATAAAGCATTCAGTAAAGATCCTAGACATAAAAGATGACTGGAAATATTTGCCACAAATATAAATGTTTACATTAGCTTACAATTCACAAAGCCTAGAATATTTAGAATAAGTTTTTGAATGTTGCACTTATGAGGAAATTCACATTTGTCTCTTGGAAAAATGATTATTGTTGATGAATTATGTAGAAAGGATAGTTAAGATCTACCAGAAATATAACCAGATGTGTATTGCCTTGAATGGAAAAGGGGAAAATTAAAAAAAAAAAAAAAAAAGAAAAAGACTAGGGACTCTGAATTCCATTAATATTATAATGTGTACTGGAGCATATCCCTGGGAGTTTTTGTTAAATTAACTGAATTCAAATAGAAGCTGCCTGAAAACTAGCAGTAAGTTAATGAGGAAAGAGACCTGACCTTGACCCTCAGTAATCATAGGAGTGGACATTTTTAATATTTCTAGTAAACACTTTCCTTATAATTAAAAAGAAGACTCACTTAAGACGATTGCTCAAGACTCCTTATGATCATTGTTTCTATAGTCAAATATCTATTTTGCTACTTTTTACAAGCACATTTAGATAGCTTAATTGCCTGGGATTTTTAGCATAAGAAATATATATTAAAATAGATAAATGATCTATATATGTATGTATATATGTATGTAACATTAAAATTTTCAAACAATCTTTATTATAACAATCTGAAAAATTATCATCTAGAACTTGGCTTTGATTTATTGAACATTCCACTATTCAATAAATATGTATTGACTGCCTAAAATATATAAATCATTGTGCTATGTGAAAGGGATATAATGTGGAAGACAACTGAATAAAAAAACTCTCCTATAGAATTCACAGTCTATTGGAATGGATAATGATCAGTCAAAATATGAGAATTTATAAATTCTGTAATTTTAAACCATGATTAGTGCAGTGAAGGAAAGCTACAGGGACTTCAGGAACAGATTAATATAGAAAGCACAAGACATTTCTTAACTGGAATCACCTGTGGTGCTTAGGAGAAATTAAGAGGCTGGAGTTCAATCCAGAGACCTACTATATCAGAATTTCTGAAAATCTGGCAGGGAAATATACATTTTTCATAAATTCCTCAACTTTTTTTTCCTATTTACAGTGAAGTTCAAGAAGAGTAACATTTTCATCAAGGGTTGGAAGCAACCGATTGGTTTTCTAGATTAAAGCTTTCAAATGAAGAGTTTTGTTTGTTTATTTACAATTTAACAGATATGTGATGTTTAATATCTTCCATGTTTCACTAGGGAAACAATAAAACAGGACATTTTCAGATGTTTTAAACAAAATTGTTAAATGCATCTATGATAGAAAAACTCATTATGGCACTATGGATATCATTCAAAAGCAAAATGCTCATTTGTCAAGAAAAAGGTTTCATTTTTTGATATTCAAATAAAAGAACTTAGAGACAATACAAAATTCCCATAGGGAACTTATAGTTCAACAAATACATACCTCTTTACATAGCCTACATGATTATAGAGCTGAAAATTTTAGCACATAAATCCATTCAAAGCCCATGAGCACATTATGCATATGAGACAGAGAATATTCCAATATTCAATTACAGAGAGTGTGGAAATACAAGCAAGCAGGACCAGTCCCATATGGCAAACAGGAGTAGAAAGTAAGGTAGGGAATGCACAGAAAGAAGGAAAGTATAGGCTGCTCTTAATAGTGATGGAATAGATAAAATTCAAGAAAGAGTAAGCTCCACCCTGAATGGGTTTATGTTGAGGCAAGATCTGAGACAAGGTATGTCACAGCACTCATTTGGGGAACAAAAAGAAAGAGGCTTGGAAATATTCAGAACCAGTTGCAGCAGTCTTGGGAGCATAATGTGTCTGGAAGAAAAATGGGTGGCTTGAATGGAGTAGTAATCCTTGGGTTCTTGGGGATGAAGGGGGAAAAAGAAGGAAGTGATGGAGTTTAAAAATCACATAGAAAGCCTTATACCATGGAATCATTAGACACAATGAAGTCCACATGATGCTCTCTTTGAACCAAAAGAACAGGCATTTTTGAAATAAGAAATCCAAGAGGTCTTCTAATACCTCACACCATGATAGAAATGTTTTATTTCTGGTCCAAGTAAAATCTAAGAAATGTTTAAATATCTTAAAATTGACAACCAAAATTTGTATAAAGCTACTATAACAAGAGGTGAAAAAGTAAGAATTGATTTATTAGTGATGGAGAAACTGCTCAAAAGATGAACTGTGAAACAGAGGAAATGTATCAAAAAACCATCCAACAAAAATTAAAAATTATTAAATACATGTTTAAAGATATGCAAGAATTATTTAAGGAACGTACTTTTAAAAGCATATATAATTAGAAACTATCCATATAAGGCTGGGCTAAGCTGGACTTCCAATCCCCCCCCCCCCAAAAGCATGAAATAAGGATGGTTTAAGATGATTTTCCCACAGCAAAAATCAAAACCAGACAGCAATGTGCAATATTTTTAATTAAACTCTGGAAAAGAAAGTGGGATTGTGTATGTAGTCAAGACAGCCTTCAAATTTCAAGAAAGTAGAAAGAAAATTTTCATTTGCAAGTACTCAAGGAAGTTTATGTTAAAGAGCACTTTCTGAAGACACATTTTTATTTGCAAACTTGTCCAGAAAAGTTAAAGCAGTCTGCAAGAAATCACAATTTTTTTCTGAACTATTGAATATTCCCTAAGGCCTATGTAGGTCATACATACAATGGCCTAGCAGGGTTGCCTCTGATGTAATGGTGATTCACATTCAAAGAAAAAAATTGGATCAGCCTACCATGAAACATGTAATACCTACTTCTTGTTGAAAAAATAAAACACTCTCTATGGAAAAGTTGGAAATCACATAAAAGTTTATTAAAGAGAATAACAATAAAAGATATCATTATTTATAGATAATATTACTAACAATGTGAAACATGATTTTAACAATGTTATAAATTACTTCAAAGAAACATGAACTTAATTGAACTAACCACTTAGTCTATTGGTGAATAATGTGTGAACACTGGACTCTATGAATACATTTTTCACAATGATGTCTCATTTACAAATTGATGATGCTTCATAAATACCTTTCAATATATCAGTTTCACTTCTTTTTATTAATTGTCTTAGTACTCAAGTCATTATGGATGGACCTCAGTCATGTTCATGTAATTAACCCCCATTGATTATGGAGATCCCTAACCATTATGGAATAAAGTATGATCTATTGTCCAATTTCAAGGTATATTTATATTACTTTGAATGTTTGAAAAATTCTGATTCTGATCCATTCCCTAAATCATTATACATTACAGTATCAATAAAATAAAAGAAAAATATACCAACAGAGGAGAATAGATAGCTCAAGGAAAGACCAAGATATATGTGGGACCTAAATATAAATTAAAGATAGTAACAAACTGATGGTGAAAGAATGAGTAGTTTTACATGGCTTGGGGGAAAATGTTCTCAAGTTATATGGATAAAATTGCAAAGTATAATCTAGATGGGTTAAAACTTATTTTGAAATGTAAAACTATGTTGGTAATCTAAAGTGTAAAAGAATATAATTTTAACTTTAGAAAAAGCAAAACATTTTAAGCAAATATCTAAAGCACAAACTTAAGTTAGAATGTTATTAATGTGATTATATAAAATTAATTTATTTTCAAAAGAGGAAACTATCATCATATTTACTAGGCAGGCAGGAGATTGGGAAAAATGATTTGTAATATTTGAAACTGAGAAGAAATTAAACACCACATACAGAGGTGAGACAGACAACAAACACAATACTAAATTGGGGGATGGATGAAAGGATGGATGGATGGATTAATGAATTTATGAATTCTGGTGAGTTAATAGAGGAGAAAATACAAGTTAATATGCATATATGGTATTCAAACCCATCAACAAAATGAGCAATTGAGAAGTAAAAGTAACATATATATCATATATATATAATTTTTAAGCTATTAAGCTGAAATCAATAGCTGAATATTGTGAAATATTGGCAGAGGTATGGATATAGAGGAACCCTCCTACTAGTGAGAGTTTAAACTACTAATGAGAGGTCCAAACCCAATGAAACCAAACTTCCTGTGCAATGTACTTGCACTATCCAGCATCCTTATTAGATTAGAAAATGATGCAAAGTACAGGGTACCTTAATAATCAAATGACCTAATGTCAGAAACATGGCAACTGAATATTAGTAGGATGACAGAAATATATTTCCATAATAAAAAAATTAGTATGTAGTTAAAGTCAAACCTGCATGGGACATTTGAAATAAATGAGTGAATAGGAAGCTAGAGAAGGAGGATTGTGGAAAAAAAAGGAAAGTAGGAGTAAGAAAAGGAGAACAAGGGTAACGTGAGGTGAGAGAACAAAAGCAGCAAAGGAATATTTTTTTTCTTTTATGTTCTAAGGAATCATAACCATATTTTTCTTCCTCTGAACCTGCATATGAGATTTCTTAATTATTTTTTCATGCTGTTATTTACAAGGAAATTTCTTCCAAGACAGTATGGACAAATGTGCTGGGGAGATTCAAGCCATTAATTGAGATGACCAGTGGTCAAATCAAATTGATGTGGGAAATCTGCAAGAGAAACCAGGAAAGCGGTGTCATTCAAAAATCAAAGAATATCTGAAGCTATGTTGAGAAAGGTGATGTTCACTATCTGCAATTCTATTAGAGAGTGTGCCAAATTAATATCAGTCTCTGATAATTCCATTAATTGAGCATCCAAAATGTGCCAGGAATTATGAGAATACAAATCAAAATAGATTATTCTTACCCCTGAAGGATTCATTCTCAAGGAGGTGATACAACATTTCTGATTCTCTTTGTGGCAAAAGATAAATTAGCTATATGCAAATATAAAAATCACAAGAATAAAAGGATGAAAGAATTATTTAAAGGAGAGATAATATTGGAACTGAAGGCTTAGAACTTAGAGAGGAAGTTTACCAAGTGTCTTAGTTTTGTGGAGCTTCCACAAGGAAGCATGAAAATGTGGTCCCTTAAAAAATATAACAGAAATGTATTGCCTTCAGTTCTTAAGGTAAGAATCCTGAAATGAACATGATGTCAAGGCCATGCTACCTTTGAATGCTGTGCAGTTCTGGTGGTGGCTTGTCAGCAATTTCTTTGGCTTGTGGCATAACTCAATCTTTGCCTCCATCACATGGTCATCCTCTCTCCCTACTTGTGTCCAAACTTCCTCTTCTCATTAGGACACCAGTCATATTGGCTTAAGGGCTCACCCTACTCCAGTATGACATTATTTTAAATTACCTAATTCCATATGTAATGACCTGTTATCAAATAAGGTCTGTGGAATAGGGCTTCAACCTATCTTTTTGTGGGCCACATTCTGATCCTTAACAACCAACAATCCAGGAAGAGGAACTATGTACATAAAAGTATCATGAGATCATAAATGCAACTCTTACTTATTGAGAAACAACTATTTAAAACTCTTATCTAATGCCATAAAAATTTTAGTATTTTTATCCTTCATTAAAGGGTGAAGAAATGGTAAGATGCCAAATTAATGAGCTAGAAAGTGCGAGTTGCAATTATATAAGTGGATTTCTAAATTCCTTAAATTCCTTACTATGGAGGTAAAATTATGTCATATTTTGAGGAGAACACAGAGTTATTTCATGGCTATAATCTAGAATGAATTATCAGTGGAAATATCTAAGAAAGATTGACAACTTTAAAGGAACTTAAACACCCTAAGATAAAGGTAGGTTTATCCTGTGGACAATTAGGAATTAATACCTCAGATATTTGAATTCATTTAGTTTCCCTTTTCATTTTGGGTATTTTTTTGATTGGTCAATTATGTTAACTCTTGTGAACAGAATTTTGACCTTATTTTGGAGGAAAAATTGTATAGAGGAGTCAGAAAATCCATATAAATGGATTTTGTATTGATTTAGGCAGGAGATGATCAATCTTTCAGCAAGAAAGAAAAGATATTTGTTAAAGATATAAGGCAGAGTAATGCTAGGAAAAGAAACAAGTCATGAGCAGTGTCTAAATAGAAAAAAAACTACAGATGGTCTGACTACATCCAAGAGATGAGAAACAAGACATAGTGGATGAAGCACCAGAGGATCTTTCTTTTTCTCCTTGAACTTTAGAGGTATGAATTCTGAGTAAAGCTATACTGATTAAATGAATTGGACTACATTGAATACAAACAATGAATTCTTTTATTTTTCCTACTAGTTCATTTAAAACTTTCTCTGTTGATAATACTTTCCCTGCCTCTGACTGGAATTTTTGATAGATCCCAAAACTTTTTAAATCACACTCAGGCAGTAAATGGCATTTGGCCCCTCTCATATAAAGAAAAGTTGATTCCAAATTAACAATCATATAACTCCACACCTTCCTTCTGTTTGATGCTTCTGCCCTCTGCTGAGCTCAAGCTTGATTCAGCCTCAGAAACCCAGCAAAAGTGTAAGGAGCATCTCAGGCATCTTTTCATTTTCAAGGTTCCACCCCTCCCTAGCAGTGAGCCACTGTTTCTAATCTCTGATGGGTAGTCTTCATCTACCTGGGGACAAATTAGGGGATGTTATGGAAGGGTTGAAATATGGGTTCATTATTTCCCAAGCCTGGTAATTCTCAGAAATTCCTGCAATGTAATTAAAAGAGAAGAAATTTAAATAAATGCAATCACTGCTAAAGAGAATTGAGCCAGAAGAAGTGAACTGAGAAGACAATCTGGAGTAAAACAGTATTACTGAGATAAGACTGATGAAGGCACCAATTATTCCAAACATCTGCACACCTAGAGTGTTACTCTCTAAAGATCCAGACTACTGTTGCTTGATGAATAAAAGTGGCTCCTGGGGAAATTAATTACATACATGAATTACACTACTCAATATAATAATCAGTGAAAATATAAACTCTTCAAGGACATGACATATCCTCTTCATGTTTGTATTCTCAGAGTTTACCATGAGTGTATACAGTTACTTAATAAAAATAATGTTGGAGGACCAGCTTCTGGCATGGAAGTGTGAAGAGCCTCTCTGACCACACCACAGTGAAACTGCAGAATAGTATTTAAAAAGCCAAACAAAACAAAATAAAACAAAACTGGAAATAGACCTAAAAGGCAAACAGCAAATGGAAAACATCTATCCAAGAAAATTTGCAATTCAGTAAGAAAGGCAAGAACCCATGGTATTTGAAGCAAGATAGCCCCTCCCTCCCCCATCCCAGCTCAGTAAGGAGGAGGCTCAACTCCATACTACTAAAATCATGAACACAGGGCTCCCTCTCCTCCAGCTCCCAAAGGGCTTTCTTCCTGGGAAGAGTAGGATTTCAGCATGTCTCATGTCCACAGCTGCCTGTTGCTGAGGCTAAGTTCCATGTGATTTCAGTGACTTCACAAATTATTCCTTCAAAGGGCTACAATTTCATTAGAGTATTTCATAGAGGAATTTATGCCCCAGGGTATTGTAAACCATAGAACATTTTTCTGGCAATGAGTGAAGCTTAACAGCTAGCTATGTTCAGGAAAATAGTGGAAGGGAGTCTTATGAGCCCCACTGTCCTCCCAGGTGACTATGGGCATACCTAAAGCAAAGTCTCCCTAGAAGAAGCATCAGAGACCTAACACTGTGTGTTGGAGGAAACTAATTTCACTAAAAATTTCTGCCAGTCACTCTACAAATAAATGCAAGTAATGACCAAAGACTTGAGGATGGGGAGTAGAAGTACCCAGAGTTGCTCCAATATATTGTTTATATAAAATGCATAGTTTGCAACAACAACAAAGATCAAGACATGCAAATAAACAAGAAAGTATGATCCATACACCAATAAATAAGCAGGTAACAGAAACTATGAAAATGACAAGATGTCAGATTTAACAGAAAAATAATCCAAAGTAAACATTATAAATATGTTGGCAGAAATAAGGGAAATCTTGTTTAAAGGAAGTGAAGGAAGTTATGATGACAATGTCATGTCAAATAGAGAATATGAATAAGGAGATAAGAATTTTTAAAGAACCAAATAAAAATTCAGAAGGAGAAAAGTACAATAACAGAAATTTAGAATTTTATATAAGGGCTCATCAATAACTTTGAACTGGCAGAAAAAAGCATTAGTGAATTTGAAGATAGATTATTAAAAATTATGCTGTCTAAATAAGAGAGATAAAAACAATGAAGAAAAGTGAAAACAGCCTCAGAAAAATGTGGTACACTACAAATTGCACCAACATATGTGAACCAGAAGAAAAGTGAGAGATAAAAGTAGAAGAAAATCAAGGAAATAATGGCTGAAAAGCTCCCCACTTTATTATAAAACAATAACCTATACATCCAAGAAGTTCAATGAACTCCAAGTAGAATAAAGGCAAAGAGATCACAAATAGACACATCATAGTAAAAATGTTAAAAATCAAAGATCAAGAGAGTATCTTGGAAGCAGCAGGAGAAAAAATCATACACTATGTCACTTACAAGGGAATCCCAATAAATTTTATGGCTTGCCTTATCAGCAGAAATGATAGATGCCAGAAGGCAATGGGATTACAAATTCAAATGTATATCCAATATTCAGCAATGCTATCATTAAAATGAAGGCAAGAATGATGCCATGGAAAATGGTGGAATAGGAAGCTCCAGGGTTTGGTCCCTTCACTGATACAAGCCTAATCTAGAAATAATTGTCAGAATGAATTATTTTCAAATTGTGGAAACTGATCGGATAGAACGACCATGGTTTCCTGCAGTGGATTCCTGTGTAGTGTCTATAAGAGATTTAAAGAAAATTACAAAACTGTTTTTTTTTTTCTTTTTAACCCAGGCACTTACAGAACTCTCCATCAGATCGCAGAGGACTGCTGGGCTCCCAGAGCCAGGATGGTAATGCATCCAACTAAGGTTCAGCCTTCCTGCCCAATCCAACTTGAAGGCTCATTCCTGTGGGCCCCAGAAATACCCCTTCTCATTTTACATCACTGCCTGCCAGGAGGAGAGGCTCCTAGGGCTGCACACCCCTGGCCAAGGACTTACTGAAGGAGGGCAGAGGATCCCATGCTGAGAGCATCTGCAAGTTCAGATGGGCCTAGAAAGTGCAGCAAAATCTCTTTCAGCAATAGAGTCTATCTCAATCCCAAGTGGGTGAGACAACATGGGACCTGGTGCCTTCATAAGTACTGTCAAATGCCTCATGGTGACACTGTAACAGCACTTATGCCCTGCAGGTGCTGCACTCACTGTATCATGCTCCAGGAAACTGAAGCCAGGGAGGTCTAGGCAGATGCAAAATGGCAGGACCATAAATGGGTTCCAGAGTTGCCTAGCTACAAAGCCTGGCCCTTTCCATAATCCCACACTCTCAGCATGGTTCAGAACTGCATGTGGGAGGTTGGTTTTGACTTCAGAGTGATGCAGAGCAAGGTCCTTGAGCCAGAACCTGGGCTGTACAACTTACCAGGGCTAAGACCATAGGCAAGGAACTTGCTGTCTCTGTGCCTTAATTTCTTCATTTATCTACTTATTTCCTTTCTTATCTACTTCTTGGGGTACTGAGATAAGTAAATGTGGTCATCCATATAAAATGCTCCATAAGTGCTGTTTAAAAGAAAATCTGTATCTCTTTCAAATAACTTTAGTTCAGCCCCTGTTTTCTTGAAGGGAATGAAGCCTTCCAAAATGACTTATTGATCAGTTTTAATACCTCTTAAATACAGATTTGGCAAACTCAGAGTAGAGAAAATATAGAAGATTTGGCTCTTAGAAAGGAAGAGTTAGATCTAGCCAAGTTAGATGAGTTGAGGTTCAAGAAGGAACTTGCCTGGGCCACATGGATTGTGAAGGGCAGAACTGAGTCTCCTTTGGTTTCCTCACTTCCATCCTGAAAGAAACACCTTTTCCTACCTGCAAACAGCTCCCCAAGCACCTTATGAGGTTGCTGCCTCAGGAGTCCCAGCCTGACTACATGGGAGACACAACTAACTAAGAACACCATTGTCCCTCTGCCACCCTCATCACATCAGACTAGGGCACCCAGAATGGCCACAAAAACCCATCATGATCAAAATCTCCCTGGAAGTTTCCAGTATCTTCCAGCCAACACTCCCATTGTGGGTCCTTAGCTCTGTTGTGGAGGGAAACTGTGCACATACTGTGGTAACTATATATTTATGCAATCTAAAGGTAACCAAGTGGGTAATTATAAATGCAGGTAAGATAGTAATGTGTGTAACTCCCTTTTTAACCTCTTACTGGTTCAAAAATGCAAAAGCATAAAAAGCAATGATAAATCTATGGTTTTGGATATACAACATAAAGATGTAATTTGTGACAAGTATAACAAAAAGGTAAGGGGCAGAGGGGCATGGAAGTAGTGTATGAGTATGATATTGAAGTTAAGTTGGAATCAAATCAAACATGATTGTTACATTTTTAGGATGTTAAATTAAGCCCCATGGTAACCACAAAGAAAAGATGAAAGCTATTCACCGAAAGAAATATAAAGGCATTCAAAATGTAAAAATGCAAAAAATTTAATATGAAAGTATTCATTAGCAGAAGAATTGATGGGCATAAAGGTTTAAGACTTACAGCAATATGGCAGAAAACAGTCTTGCATTATCAGGAGTTACTTTAAATGCAAATGGATTAAATTCTCCTGTCAAAGGGCACAGATTGGGAGTATGGATAAAAAAACATAACCAAACTATATGCTGTTTATAAAAGATTCACCTTAAATTCAAAGATACCAATAGGTTGAAAGTGATAGGACAGAAAACAATACACCATGCAAATATTAACAAAAAGAGAATTGGGGTATCTATACAACCATAGAAAAGGTAGACTTTAAGTCAAAACCTGTTATGAGAAACAAAGAAGATCACTATATACAGATAAAGGGATAAATTCAACATGGAGAGAAAAAATTATAAACATATATGCAGCTACAAGCAGAGATACCAAATATATGAAGAAAATATTGACATAATGGAAGGGAGAAATAGATGGTTTTACATTAGCAGTAGGATACTTCAATATATTACTTTCAATAATAAATAGAACATCTAGACAAAAAAGATCAATAAGGACAAAGAAGATTTTAACATTAAATACCACAAACCAACTAGACCTAACAGACATATAGAACACTTCACCCAGCAGCAGCAGAATACAGATTCTCATCTAGTGCACATGGATGATTCCCTGGGATAGACTTCATTTCAGTCTCAAAATTTCAAAAATATTGAAATCATGCAATGTATATTCACTGACCATAATGGAATGAAGCTACAAAGCAATATCAGAGGGAGAACTGGAAAATTCACAAAACATGGAAATTAAACATGTTGTTAAACAATCAATGGTTCAAAGAAAAAAAAATCACAAGGGAAATTAGGAAATATCTTGAGGCAAATAAAATGAAAACACAACACACCAAAACTTATGGGATACAAAGGCAGTGCTGAGAGGGAAATTTATAGCCATCAATGCTTACATTAAAAAAAGAAAGATCTCAAATCAGAGACTTAACTTCACAGTGAAGGATTTACAAAAAGAGGAAACTAAACCCAAAATAAGCAGAAGGAAGGTAATAACAAAGATTAGAGCAGAGATAAATGAAACAGAATAAAAAAATAGAATCAACAAAACTATGAGTTGGTTTGTTGAAAAGATCAGTAAAACGAGCAAACATTTAGCTATAATAACAGACAAAGAGAGAACAGAACCAAAATCAGAAAGGAAAGAAGGGTCATTACTACCTATCCTACTGAAATTTAAAGGATTATAAGAGGATGTGATCAGTAACCATATGCCAAAAATTAGATAACCTTGATGAAATGAAAATATTCTGAGAAATACACTAACTATGAATCCTGGTTCAAGAAGAAACAGAGTAGCTCAACAAACTAATAAGTAAAGACATTAAATCAAAAACAGCCCAACAAAGCCAAGCCCAGGACCAGATGGCTTCACTGGTGAATTTTACCAAACATTCCAAGAAGAATTAACACCAATTCTGCTGAAAATCTTCCAAGAAATCAAAGAGGAAGGAATACTTCCTAACTCATTCTATGAGGCCAACATGACCCTAATATTGAAGTTAGATAAAGATACCATGAGAAAAAAAGATTACAGAACAATATAAATACAGATGCAAAAATGCTCAACAAGACGTTAGAAAAACAAAATCCAACAGCATATTAAAATAAATGTACATTATGATCAAGTGGGATTTATCCCAGCTATGCAAGGGTGATTTAACATAAGAATCAATTAATGTAATATACCATATTAAAGGCAAAAAGCGCATGATCATCTCAATCCACATAGAAAAGGAATTTGATAAAATGCAGCACCTCTTCTTCATAAAAACACTTAGGAAACTAGGAATAGAAGGCAACATTCTTCTATGAATGAAAGATCATATATGAAAAACCCACAACTAACATTATACCCAAAGGTGAAAGATTAAAGCTTTCCCCCTAAAAACAGGAAGAAGACAAGGATGTCCACTGCCACCACTGTTATTCAACATAGTACTGGAAGTTCTAGCTGAAACAATTGGGAATAAAAATAAATGAAAGACATCAAAATTGGAAAGGAAGTAAAACTTCTTGATTGGCAGATATTGTGATCCTCTGTAAAGAAAATGCTAAAAAATCTACAACATGCTACTAGATGTAATAAACAAATTCAGAATTGTGGTGGGGTACAAATCAGTAGTGTTTATATACAGCAGTAATTATCAATCTGAAGAGAAAATCAAGAAAAAATTCCATTTACAATAACAACTATAGGGATCATTTACCTAGGAATAAACTTAACCAAGGATATAAAGGACTTATACACATAAAACTAGAAAACATTGCTAAAAGAAGCCAAAGAAGACCTAAATAGGACATTCTGAGTTCATGGGTTGTAAGGCTAAATATTGTCAAGATGTCAATCCACCCAATGTGACTTACAGATTCAATGCAATCCCAAACAAAATTTCAACAGCCTTCTTGACAGAAATGGAAAAACCAATCATCACATTTGTATGGAAGAGGAATGGGTGCTGAAGAGCCAAAAATGTCTTGCAAAAGAAAAAGGTTTTAGGACTCACATTTCCCAATCTAAAACTTATTACAAAGCTACAGTAATCAAAAACAGCATGGTACTGGCACATGAGCAGCAGAATGTAACTGAGAGTTCAGATATAAACCTCCCATCAATGGCCAGTTGCATTTTGACTAAGGGGCCATCTACTCATTGGGGAGAGAATAGTCTCTTCAAAGGTAGTCCTGGAAAAAACTGGATACCCACATGCAATAGAATGAAAGTAACTCAAAACAAAAATTAATTCAAAATGGATCATATAACTAGATAAATAAAAAATCATAAATATAAAAATCTTAGAAGAAAACATAAGTTGGCATCTTCAAGATCTTGTGTTAGGCAAGAGTTTCTTAGACTTTGCACTCAAAGCACAAGCAACAAAAGAAACAATATACAAAAGGGATTTCACTAAATTGAAACATTTGTGCATCAAGTTTACTTTCATTGTGAAAGAAAAGAAACTTACAGAACAGAAGAAAAATTTACAAACTGCATATCCATAAGGGTTTCATATACAGAATATAAAAGACCTCTTACAACACAACAACAAAAGAGAAATAACCCAATCAAAAAAAATGGGTAAAAGAATTGACATTTCTCTAAAGAAGACATACAAATGGCCAAGAGGCAAACATAAGAAATGTAAACTGTTCAACAACTTTAACCATTAGGGAAACGCAAATCAAAACCACAGTCAGACGGCATTTCATGCTCGAGAATGGCTACCATTTTAAAAAAAAACAGAAAAGTGTTGGAGAAGACGAGGAGAAATAGGAACACTTATTCATTGCTGGTCGCAAGATAATATGGTGAAGTCACTGAGACATTTTTGTGGGGTCTCAGAAAGGTAAGTAGAGAATAACCATATGACCCAGCAATCCCACTTCTACCTATATACCCAGAATAATTGAAAGCAGGGACTTTGTGCTGGTTTGGATATATTATGTCCCCCCAAAAGCCATACTCTTTAATGCAATCTTGTGGGGGCTGCGTCATTAACATTTTTGATTAGGGTGTGACCTCTTGATTGAATATTTCCATGGAGATTTGACACCACCCATTCAGGATTAGTCTTGATTATTTCACTGGAGTCCTTTAAAGGGAGCTCACACAGAAAGCAGAGAAAAAAAATCCCCAGAATATGCTAAGCCAGGAGACCAAGATTCTGACACTTCAAGATGTTAGCCCAGAGTTTGCTCTAGAGAGGCTAAGAGAGGACAAAATGCCCCAAGAGCAGCTGAGAGAGACTTTTGGAGAGACATTTGCTGATGCTGAGAGATGCCTGGAGATGGGGACAGAAGGATGTTTGATGTTAAGCTAAAAGTTGAAGTTCAGAGTTTGCCTCAGAGAAGCTAAAAGAAGACCCCCAGATGCTTAAAGAGAAGTGCCCTGGGAGAAAAAAATAATGATGCATAGCAAGCTGAAACATAGGAGCTGAGGCAAATGCCCAGGACATTTTGGAGAAAGCCATTTTGATATTGAAACACAATATGGGAACAAAGGCCCAGCAGATGCCAGCAACATGACTTCCCAGCTGAAAGAGGTGTCCCAGATACCACAGGCTATTCTTCAGTGAAGGTATAATCTTGTTGATACCTTTGTTTGGACACTTAGAACTATAAATTTGTAACTCAATAAATCCCCTTTATACAAGCCAATCCATTTCTAGTATTTGGCATAAAGGTGGCATTAGCAAACTGTTAACAAACTTCAACAAATATATATGCACATTCATGTTCATGGCAGCATTAGTCACAATTGCCAAAAGATGGAAGCAAACCAAGGGTCCATCAATCAATGAATGAATAAACCAAATATGGTATAAACACGTACAATGGAATATTATTCAGCCATAAAGAGGAATGGAGTTCTGATATATGTGCCACCATGGATAAACATTACAGGCCTCATGTTGAGTGAAGTAAGCCAAAAATGAAAGGATCAATATTGTATCATGTCACTGATCTGAAATAATTTGAATGAGCAAATTCATAAAGTCAAGATCTAGAATGTAGGTTACCAGGGGAGGGGATGATGATAGGGAATAGGGAGTTAAGGCTTAAAATACATGGAGTTCCTTTTTGGAAAAATGGAAATGTTTTGGTAATGGATGGTGGTGATGATAATGCCACATAGTGAATGTAATTAGCAGAATTGAAATATATATTGAATATAGTTTAAAAAGGGGAAATTTCATGTTGAATATATTTTAATAGAATAAAAATTTTAAAAATCATGGAACTACACTATACAGTGAACCTTAAATTAAACTGTGGAATATAGTTAGAAGTACAATTATAAAATTGTGCTTTCATCAGTTGAAACAAATGTACCACAGTAATGCCAGGTGTTAATAATAGGCTATACTGGGGAATCTTTACATTAATTTTTCTGTAAACCCACAAATTCTCTAATTACAAAATACCAAAATCTACATGATGGAGAAGCACACCATTCTGTTGGCTCTTCATCTTTTTATTATTTACCTGGGTGCTTTCAAAGGATTCTGATCCAAAGGCTTTAACTCAGCAGATAAAAAATTGTTTCTACCACATATTTCAAATGTTGAGTCATGCATACCATCAGGTTTCACTAATGTGTGCCCTGCAGCCTAAAGAAGGCTTGGCCATCAACAATAGAAAACTGATAAAAAGGACTCAGTGGCTTAACTGTATGATCTGCCTATGTGTTAGTGCTGAAGCTCCATCCTCAGCCATGCATTTTTGAATGCAATTTTATTGAGATATATTCACACACCACATAATCCATCCAAAGCATACAATCAATGGCTCACAGTACCATCATATACTTGTGCATTCATTGCCACAATTTAAGAACATTCTTATTACTCAAAAATAAAAAAAAAAAATTAAAAGGAAAAGAAAACTGAAAATATCCCATACCCCTTATACCCCCTCCCCCATTATTTATAAGTTTTTGTCTTTTTCCTTTTACTCATCTGCCCATACACTATAGATAAAGGAAGTGTCTGTTACAAGTTTACATGGTCACACAATAGAAGCTGTATAGTTATACAATTGCCATCAAGAATCAAGTCAAGTGGATTACAGTTTAACAGATTCAGGTGTCTCCTTCTAGCCATTCTAATACACCAGAAACTAAAAAGGAATTTCTATATCGTGCATGGGAATAACATGATGGGTTTTTAAGAGATTTTTTTTCTTTTCTTTTGCATTGCACATTGTTCTGTCTTCTAAAGCTGAAAGTGAAGTGTGTGGAGGTATGGAGGAAAATGGGGAAAGTGGGACCAGCTGAAGTTTTCCACTGATGTGCCTTCATGTACTATTACTATTCTGGCTTTTAGGTAGAAAGAGGCTTTGAAAATCACATTTCAGTTTTGTAAAGGAACTTAATACCAGTAGAGGAAAATAGTGAAAGCAAAGTCTATTTCTTGCTATTCTTAATTTGAATGGTTTAAATGATATCCATGAACACACCATGTTTTTCCAGTAGCTTCATTAAAAAATGCATTTTGATTGAATGGTTGAGATGTTTATCTCAATGGATTATAGAAAAATGGAGTGTCCACACTTGGCAACATTAATTACATTTCCAAACACAATTCAATACATAATCTAAGATCAGAGGAAAGAAAAAGTGCAGATATCTTCCAGAGAGAGTTCATTCAATTCAATTTGACCTTTTCCATATTATTTTTTGTCTCTTTTACCTTCTTCTCACTTTAACAAAAATCAATGAGCCCAGAGTGATGTCATTAGATTTTGGAGTGAAACAATAAAGGTTTCAGTCTCCCCAGAAAATTTTTAAACAAAAACTGGTAGAACCATATTTCTCAGAGCTCCAGAAAATGGCAAAAGGGTTTCAATAACTGAATAAGGGCTTAATCAAGAAAAAGTCACCTGCAAAATTACCAAAAAGCCTTGTGATTCCATGGTTGGATCTTTCAAATACGCCTTCTCTGATTTGATGGAGAGCCAGCCCATGATCTCAGAGCAAGTCCCTGGTCCCAGTTCTGAAGGGAGCAGAGTAAATTTTTTGTGGTTACTGGGCTACATGTATATCTGCAACAGTCCTGATGGAAGCCTAAGGGAACAGGACACAATGCTGGTTTCTGTCTGGTGGGTCTCAGAAGCTGCTAAGGTAGTATGAAGTGGCATTCAGGGCAGCTAAAACACTGTGGGAAAATAATCAAACAACTGCTGGTATCAAGTTACAGGCTTTGAGACACATAAAAGAGTATCCAAGACCAGAAGGAAATACTGGAATTTTATAAACAGGGCTGTGTTAGGGCTAATTATGTACCAAAGAAAAATCATTTTGTTAGCCTTAATCCATTCCTGGTAGCATGAACTCATAGTCACAAGGATGTTTTGAAGATGTCACTTTTAGTTAAGATGTGATCCAACTGAATGAGCCTGGAACATATAGAAGAAAGTCACATATCAGAATCCAAAGTCACCTATACCTGAAAGTGAAAGGAGGGGACATTTACATGTGATGGGAAAGCCAAGGAACCCAATGATTGTTGGCAGCCAGCCCCAGAATGCCAGTTCTTGAGGATAAAGCACTGCCTTGCTGATGCCTTAAATATGGACTTCTACTGGCCTCAACAGTGTGATCCAATAAATTTCTGTTGTTGTGCCAATACATTGTGTATCATTTCTCAAAGCAACTGGGAATCTAAGACTGGGAGCATTTGAAGTTTTTCTGAAAATAGGGAAGTTCACATGGCCATGTGTATATACCCAGGAATATACATATGTTCTCAAAAGACCAGCAAGAACCTCATGCTTTACCTCAGGCTCATTCTTAGGTTGGCTAAGCTCTGAAAGAACACTTGTAAAGAGCCAATCTGCACAGAATGGGAAGGGTGTTTAATTTTTCTTTTCTATCTTTTTTTTTTTTTTGTCAGCTACTGGCACTCAAGTAACACACAAGTCAGTGACTAAATTCCAAAGTTCATATATTAAAATGTCCAGTTTGCAGCAAAAAATCATGAGTCATGCAAAGAAACAGGGAACAGAAAAAGACAATGAATTAAAGAAATTTAATTGAATAAACAGTGAATAAGTTAGTAAAATGAGAATTTCAATAAAAGTATAGAAAACATAAGGAGTAAAACAAATAGTGTAGTTCAAAACTACAGTACCTGAAATGAAACTTTCCTAGAGAAATTCAATAGCAGATTGGAACTGGCAAAAGAAAGAATCAAATAACTGGATGGGAGGATAGTTGAAGGGAACAAATCTGAGGAACACAAAGAACAAAAGAATTAAGAAAAGTGAACAGAGCCTAAGAGATTTCTGGGACACTAATGAGTGTATCAATATATGCATTATGGGAGACCCTAAAGGAGAAGAGAGAAAGGGGAAGAAAAAATATTTGAAGACAATATTACAAAAACATCCCAAATTTAATGAAAGACATGAATATACCCATCTAAAAAACTCAATGAACTCCAACCAAGATAAAGAAATCCACATTTGACACATTATTAAACTGCTAAATACTAAAGACAAAGAGAATGCTGAAGGCAGCAAGGGAGTGGCAATGCATCACATACAAACAAGCAGTCTTAATAGATTAAGTGTTATTTTCTCTTCAGAAACCATGAAGGCAAGAAGGGATGACAAATTTGAAGTGCTGAAAATAATATTGCCAACCAAGAAATCTCTATCAGAATTCTTCTTCACAAATGAGAGTGAAAATAAGACACTCCTAGATCAAAACAAAAGCTGAGGGGCCCTTCATCACTAGACCAGCCACAAAATAAGGGTTAAGAGCCTTGTACCTTCAGGTTGAAGATGTAAGATAACTGGACAGTAGCCTCAACATAAGAAGAAATAGTCTTCCAATAAAGAAAAGTACATGGATAAATATAAATTCTAACATTATTGTGTTTTTGGTTTGTAACTCCATTTTCTACTTCTTACAGGATTTTAAATGAAAATGCATGAAGTAATAAAAATCCACTGTTTTAGGTACAGAATGTGCAAGGATGTTATTTGTGATAAGAATAACATAAAGGTGGGAAGAAGGAGGGGTTTAGGAACATAGATTGTGCATGTTATTTTAAGTTGGTATTATTTCAAACTAGTTTGTATTTTTAGGATATTAATTGCAAGCCCATGTAACCACAAGGAAAATATCCAATAAAAATACAGTGAAGGAAAGGAGAAGGTCTTCTGTAAGCCTTTCAGTGAAAAATCAATGAAATATAAAAGTAGACATATAAAAATGAGAAGTAAAACAAGCATAAAACAGAAAAAACAAGCATAATAACGGAAGTCCTACAATATTACTTTAATTGTAAGTGAATTAAGTTCTCCAGTCAAAAGGCAGTTTGGCAGAATGGATTTAGAAAGTATAACACAACTACAGTTTGTTTACAAGAGACTCATGTTAATTTAAAGGATGTAAGAAGGATGAAAGTGAAAGGATAAGAAAAATATTCCATGCAAATAGTAACCAAAGGGAGCTGGGCTGGCTATACTAATATCTCACAAAATAGACTTTAAATAAACAACATTTCGAGGGACAATGGACACTACTTTTAACAAAATGGTCAATTCAGCAAGAAGATATAGGAAATGTGAATATCTATGTACCAAACAACAGAGCCCTTATGTGAAGCAAACATTTCAGATAGGAAGACTCTGGGCCTACGGCCCACCCCTCCAGATGCCAAGGTGGAAATCCTTCCCCTTTCAATGGCTGTGGAATAACCACCACCCTACCCAAAGTCTGGGGTGGAAAGCACTGTCTCTTGGCATGAGCAATTCTCTACTTCCCTGACATCCTTTTCCATGATTCTTCCCTTGAAGGTTTTTTTCATTCATTTCATCCCATATCTTTACTTTCCAGTCCAGGCTTGCAGTGCTTCTGCTTATACAAGATTGTCAGAAACCTTGTCATATTTCCATGCAATTGCTTATACAAGATTGTCAGAAACCTTGTCAGATTTCCATGCAATTCATGGGGGTCCAAGACTTCAGGCAAAAGGATATTCCATAGATCCTTCCTGTATGATTGTATCCCCCATTATGACCATCTGCAATGCCTGATTGGATCCATGAATCATATGCCTTATTTCCTTAGCACATATATGGTCAGCCACACTCTATTTAACAAAGGACTGTTCACCTTTGTCCTTGTGTAGAGCCCTGTTCTATGCGTACTTTGCTCCCAGAAGTTCCAGGACAGCTCTCAAAATACATCATCTGGATAGGCAAAGAATTTTCCAAATCATCAATAGCTGGTTCTTTTTATTTCTTTCTTCTAATATTTTACTATAAACAAAAATGAGAAACAGGCTCTGCCTTCCATATTTTGCTTGGAAATCTTCTATATTTAATATTCAAGTTCATTGCTTAGAAGTTTGAATTTCAAACCAATACTAATAGATTTTCAATCATGTTTTCTACTAATTTATAACTAGACTTGCCTTTCCTCCAATTTCCAATAACCCATTCATTTCACCCTAAGGCTTGTAATATTTGTTTTCTGTAAGACAGAAATTACTTCTACAGCTCTCTTCATATTTTTCTGAGCTCTCAGAAGAAGCACCTTTAATATCTGTATCTCTACCAACAGACTCTTCTATGCAATCTATGCTTTTTCTTTCCAGGGCCTTAAAATTCCTCCAGTCTCTACATATTCCCCACATCCAAAGCCACTTCCACATGGCTTTGTAATAGCAACATCCCAATTTCTAGTACTAAAAAACATCCCAATTTCTAGTATTAAAAAACCATCAGTTTGCCACAGACACTATAACAAATAATTAAAAAACAGGAATTAAGTGTCTCACAGTTTTCAAGCCTAGGGAAATATGACACAAAATATGGGCAGGCTATGCTTTTTCCAAAGTCTGTAGCATTCTGGTGGTGGCTAATAATGCTTGGTGTTACATGGCTTCTATCTCTGCCCTGTCACATAGCAATCTGCCTCTTAGTTCTGGCTTCAACTTCTCCTTCTCAGTAATCTTTATCAATCTAAATTATTCAATGGTCATATGTATTAAGGCACACACTGATTCAATTTGGCCTCACATAATAGGATCTTTGTAGGAGCACTTCAAAAATGAACCCACACCTACAAGACTGGATGTTACAACTTGAATGTATTTCTTTGTGGTGGACATATTTCCATATACCACAGGTCATAAAACAAGTCTAAATAAACTTTAAAGTGTTGAAATCATGCAAAGCATCTCCTTCAACCACAATGGACTGAAGCTAGAAATGAGTAACAGAGGGAAGACTGGAAAATGAACAAGTATCTAGAAATAATACACATTCAAACAATCAATGGTAAAATAAATAAATCACAAGGGAAATTAGGAAATATCCTGGGATGAATGAAAACATAAATACATTACCAAAACTTATGGGTTGCAACAAAGGCATTACTGGGAATAATATCTAGGTTGTGAGTGAACACATTAAAAGAGATCAAAGAGCTCAAATCAATAAACTATCACCCACAGGAATTAGAAAAGAACAATGTAAACCCAAAGTGAGCAGGAGAAATGAAATAAAAATGAAAGTAGAGAAAAATGAAATAGGGAATGAAAAACAATATTGTATCAATGAAACCAAAGTAGGTTCTTTGAAAAAGACTGGTAAAATTCGTAAAATGTTAGCTAGACTGATAACAAAAAAAATGTGTGCAAATTACTAAAATCACAAATGAATGGGAGATATTAAAAGATTTTAAGAGGATACTATGAACAGT
Source organism: Choloepus didactylus (assembly GCF_015220235.1). Lineage (NCBI taxonomy): Eukaryota > Metazoa > Chordata > Mammalia > Pilosa > Megalonychidae > Choloepus > Choloepus didactylus. The sequence continues at coordinate 5,679,434 of NC_051316.1, forward strand.
TGCATACCAATATATTAGATAAACCAAAAGAAATGGACAAATTCTTAGCCTTACACAAATATATAAACTGAATCAGGAATAGAAAACCTCAATGCACTAATAAGAGATTATATCAGTAATCAAAAACCTCCCAACAAAGAAAAGCCCAACAGCTGAGGACTTTTACCTAACATTTAAATTAGAGGTAAGTCCAATTCTTCTCAAATGTAACAAAAATGATGTGTGTCAAACATCTCTAAACTAATTCTAAGAGACCATCATCACCATAAGACCAAAGCCAGATAATGATATAATGGCAAACATATTTTAGAGACCAATGTCCCTTAAGAAAATAGATGCAAAAAATCATCAACAAAATACTAGCCAACTGAATCCAACAGTGCATTAAAAGGATTACACACCATGACCAAGTGGGATTTATCAAAGAAATACAAGAAAATCAATGTGATATACTACATAGATGGTGATGACTATAATACATTCATCATCTTATCTGACATGGAACACTCATTTTACATCTCTGGCACACTTTCTTGATAAAAACTCAGAAATAAGAAAGTAACTTCCTCAATATGATAAAGAGTATACATCAAAAACCCACAAATGACATCATACTCAATTGTGAAGGACAAAGCTCTACCCTTAAGAACATTAAAATACTACAAACTGTAGTACATAGTTTTCAATAGGTATATTTCCCCAATATACCACTCTATTATTAACTTCTAGTTATAATGTCATACATTTGTTCTAGTTCATGAAAGAGATTTCTAATCTTTGTACAGTAATCATGGATATTTTCCACCACAAGATTCAGTCTTTTACACATTCCCATACTTCAACCTCCAGCTTTCCTTCTGGTAACATACATGACTCTAAGTTTCCCCTTTTCACCACATTCACACACCATTCAGCACTTAGTTATTCTCACAGTAATGTGCTGCCATCACTTTTTCCCATTTCCAAACACTTAAGTTCAACTTAGTTAAACATTTTTTTTCATAGTAGGTAACCACTTCCCATTCTTTAGCCTCATTCTATATCCTGGTAATTTATATTTCATGTCTTTGAGTTTACATACTATTATTAGTCCATATCAGTGAGACCATACAATATTTGTCTTTTTGTATCTGATTATTTCACTCAATATAGTGCCCTCAATGTTTCCTCATCATCATTTTTTGATTTTGTTTTGCTTTTGGTTTTTTTAAGATGGTGTGTTCACTTACCATACATTTCACCTTAGTAAACAATCAGTGGTTCCCTGTGTAATCACATATTTATGCATTTACCACCATCACCACTATCTATATGAGGACATCTCCATTTCTTCCACAATGGATGAGGATGAGTGAAAGAAGGTGGAGAGACAAAAGAAAAAGGAAAAGAACGAAAGAAAATGACAGATAAAAAGCAACAAAAAGAAAGAGAGGATTAAACTGAAGTACCATAAAAGATTCACTTATCACCAATGCTAAGATTCCCATATCCCTCCCTTATATCTCCCTCTTATATGCATTTAGCTTTGGTATACTGCCTTTGTTAGATTGAAGGAAGCATAACACAATGTTTCTGTTAACCATAGTCTCAAGTTTGCATTGATTGTATTTTCCTCATTTTTAACACCTTGCAAGATTGACATTCATTTGTTCTCCCTCATGTAAAAACCTATTTGTACATTTCATCACAATTGTTGAGCACTCTAGGTTTCATTGAGCTATAGAGTTCCATTCTTTATCTTTCCTCTTTCCTTCTGGTGTTCCTCATGCTCCTAAACTTCCTCTTTCAACCATACTCAAAGTTATCTTTCTTCAGTATACTTACATTATTGTGCTACCATCACCCAAAATTGTGTTCCAAACCTATCATTCCTGTCTTTTCCTATCTGTCTGTAGTGCTCCCTTTAGTATTTCCTTTACAGCAGGCATCTTGTTCACAAACTCACTCATTGTCTGTTTGTCAGAGAATATTTTAAACTCTCCCTCATATTTGAAGGACAGTTTTGCTGGATATAGTATTCTCAGTTGTTTGATTTTATCATTCAGTATGTTGAATATGTCACACCACTTCCTTCTTGTTTCTGTGGTTTCTACTGAGAAATCTGCACATACTCTTATCAAGCTTCTTTTATATATGATGGATCACTTTTCTTTTGTTGCCTTCAGGATTCTCTGTCTTTGATGTTTGATAATCTGATTATTAAGTATCTTGGTCTATGTCTATTCAGAACTATTCTGTTTGGGGTATGCTGCACTTCTTGGATCTATAATTGTATGTCTTTCATAAGAGATCAGAAGTTTTCATTGGTTACTTCCTTTATTATTGCTTCTGACCCTTTTCCCTTCTCTTCTTCTTCTGGGACACCCATGACATATACATTCATGCACTGCATATTGTCATTCAATTCCCTGAGACATTGATTATATTTTTCCATTCTTTCTACTACCTGTTCATTTGTGTGCAGGATTTCAGGTGTCTTCTTCTCCAATTCCTGAGTGTTTTCTTCTGCCATTTGATCTCTACTGTTGTTTGTCTCCATTGTGTTTTTCATCTCCTGTGTTGTGCCTTTCATTTCCATAAATTCTACCAGTAGTGTTTTCAAACCTTCAATTTCTACCTTAAGTTCACCCAGAGTTTTCTTTATATCCTTCAACTCTTTTGCCATATCTTCCCTGAACTCATTGGTTTTTTTATTTGATTTAGTATATATCTTTGAAAATCCTTAATAGAATGTTTCATAAATATGAAACAACATCATAACTGTATCTTGATTGAGGTGTAAGTTTGTTCCTTTTACTGAGCCACATCTCTTCCCTCCCCAGTGTAGTTTGTAATACTCTGTTTTTGAGGCATCTGACTTCCCCATTTACCCAAATCAGATTTTCCCAGACCAGAATGTGTTCAGATCTCAGAATGGGGTTATATTCAGTTTCAATCTCCCTGAGGGTTTGTTTGCCTTAGAGGTCAACAGAGTTTCCTGTGAGGTCTCTAGTCACGGAGCTTTTCCTAATCTGCCTAGCAGGTGGTGCCTGTCAGCCTGTTGCTACCAACTTGTGTAAAGGGTTGTGGCCCCTTTAACTCTTAACTTAGATTGTTTCTGTTTTGACTGTTTTCCCTCAGGGCATGTGGTCTGAGTTCTGAGGGGAGGGCAGGTCCATGAACTGGGCCCCACCTCCTTCCTCTTAGGGAAAATACACACCTAGGGAGCTATTTTAAGTATTTCAATTGTCCCTTTTTCTCTCTGACTCAACTCCACCAATGTCTGAATCACAGTGTTGTGAAATGAAAATGGCTGAGGCTCCCCTGATTCAATCACATTGAGATAGAGAATAAAGGAAAGAAAGCCCCTTTTCAGATTCAGTCCACTGCCCCCCAATTTCACCTGTTTGTCAGATATATCACCTGGTCCTCTGGGCTCCCCCTCCCAGGGCACCAGTGTTTTCCAGCTCTCTAAGGTCAGTCTCTAAAAGTCTCTGTATTTTTTTCTTGTTTTTAATTAGTTTTTTCCTCTCCATCAGCCCCACCTCCTCTCCACTGGGAACAACTGCAGGGTACTCTGCTGTTTGTCTGTGTCTGTGTTTGTATCTTGTATTCAGTAATCCACATTTGTTAATTAAAACTGCATTTGGAGCTGTGTTGAGCTATATTTCCTTGTTCTTGGAATGCTGCTGTCTCCTACAGCAAGGTCTCACAGCACAGCCTGCCATGGGGAAAGAGGGCTCCTGGTGTGGGTCCACAGTTTATACTTATAAATTTTATGCTATAATCTCAGCCTTCCCACCCAATCCAGGTTGGTGTACAATGTGTCAACAGTCAGGGTTTTTCCTCAGCAGGTGCTCTAGATTATTTACTAGTTGTTCCTGGATTTTATTCATTGTTTCAGGGGACTAACCAAATTCCACACCTCTCTATGCCACCATCTTCCATATTATTCAGTTTTGGAAATATAATTACAAATATTGCTACTTCCAAAAGAGAAAATGTTCTATTTTTGTTATTTATAGTATTCATATATCAAGGAACATTAATTTTAAAATGCAGGAAATCATTTTATGATTAATTTTCAGATGCATTATTTATTCATAGCAGAAATTTCTTTTTATGTCATGTTCCCTTGCCTCAGCATGGTATGGATCACCTCCCTGAATTTTCTGCATGCATATGGATCAAGAAGTATGGTTGCATTAAAAAAGAAAAAAGTCTAATTTTTGAGCTCTTGATTTGCATTGGGGTTATGGTCCTTGAAATGAGAAGAAGGACTGCAAACTGGACTAGGTAAACCACTCTTGCTGGCTATGTTATGACACAAACTATTGTTGAAATACCTACAGAAAACATTAGAATTTTTGCAAATGACTGATGATTGAAAAATAATTGGAAAATTATTTCTCTTTCTTGTTTGCATTTTAGTGAGAAAGAGCATTAACGGGTGCAATTAGTGAAGCAAAATAAGTAAAGAATACACTGAAATGCCCTAGTAGGTTGAATACAGTATAATTTATGGGTTCTGTTAGAATAAATTATAGGCACCAAAAGTTTAAAGAAAAATGTTGTCACATAATTTAACTGTAAGACAAATACTGTGGTCAGGAACTATACTGCTTTTATCTTTTACATGAATTATACAAGAGGAAACATATTATTTCCTTTATGATTTGGACAACTTCCACAAAGGCAATGGTGGAATTTACTTCAGAGGAGCTGCTATTTTGTGTGCTTTTGTCCTTCAATGGTTAGGAATTATGTAAAATCAGGTAGGTTTTTCACCTTACTTCTAGATATGGTGTGTCTGCCAAATCTGGATCCTGGAGACAAAATTTTAACAATGCAGACCTTTTCAAAACAACAATATGCATAGATTAGCATATCTAATATTTCCAAATTGTATAGTTATATTATTGGTAATACTTGAGTTCATTTTAGTTCATAAATGGATATGACTTTGAAACATGATTTTTTTGAAATTTTCAAAGCATTTAACTCATAAATGGAGAAAGGAAGAAATTATGAATTAAGAATATAAGTGGTTACAAACACAATATAGAAAGAATTAGAAATGAGGATAATTAAATAATGTGGATGATAAACTACTATTATTCTAGCTTTGCCTATAAATAAGCAAACCTTTGATGAGAGAGCATTGACCATCTGGATGTTTCCAATATTCAGATGTTTGGCATCTGGTGAAACAATGAGACAGAAGTGAAGCCAACTTTGTTCTTTTTCATCTTTGCTATATAAATTTCATATAGAAATTATCCTCATGTCTATTCTATATTAGTAGGAGATGATAATCATCCTGAATTCATTTAGGCAACCTCCAGATTTTATTCCCAACAATTGTTTCATGTAGTTTACTTTCTATTACATTTTAGCAAAAATTAAATAGGATTTCTTTGAATGTCTCCATTCATACTAGCTGTTCTCACACGGACAAGACATTGGAGCTCTCTAAATTTGAGTTTCAACATCTATTAAACTGTCTATAGATAAGTTTTTCAGGAAAACATATGATCATGATAAGAAATCTGGTAGGTTGGGTGTTACATAATCCTCAATTATAATATATCGGTATCTTGGAAATTTTTGTTTGTTTCTGTTTTGGTTTTGTGAATTGTACTTTGCATTGTGATTTTAATTTTATTTGTTTTATTTGAGAGGTTGTAAATTAACAGAAAAATCATGCAGAAAATAAAGAATCCCCATATAACTCCCTATGACCAACATCTTGCATAGTGTAATAACTTTGTTACAATTAATGAGAAAATATTACTATAATTGTACTATTAACTTCAGTCCATATTTAGATTAGGGTTCACTGTTTGGTTGCACAGTCTTGTCCTTTTTTTTTAATTTCTATTCTAGTAACTTGTATACAACCTAAAATTTCCTCCTTTTAACCACATTCACATATGTAATTCAATGGTGTTAATCACATTCAAATGTGCTATCATTAAGTAAAAATGTCAATTACAATTTGTAGTATTGTTTAGCAATTCTATTTGATCCTTAAAATGAATTCTCAGCATTGTGCAATATATTCTTCTCTAGGTCAAAAATATTGCCACAAAATATGCACATTTGTACTGGTAGTACCAGCATGTAACTTCTTACAAAAGTACCTTACCTGATTCTGATTATGTAGACAATTTCAGGAGAATGATTCTTTGAAAGGTGGGAATTTAGAATAGAGGCTGGAATGGTACTGACAATCTGAAGATTTCACTATTTTAAGCACATAATCCAAAAGCACAAACCCTTGTGATAATATGCAATCAAAACTAAACATTTTTGCAAAAGAAAGTTTCTATTCTTTCTAAAATTGTGATGTCACATTTCATAATTTATTGCCCTAAATTAACAAAATAAATGTCAAATCAAGGATAATATGGGTGGTTTCCTGCACATCAATTCTGTATGGCCTTCAAGTTAGTTTTAAGTTGCTCAGGAAAATGACATGGTGACAGATTTACCCCTCACTTACATAAAATGTTAAGAGTATAAACCAGGGATTCAAGCAAATCTTGGTCAATTATCTGAAAATATCTTCACCATTGCTTTCCATGTAATTCCAGAATGAAAATCCCAATGTTTTCAAAGGAGAATGAAAATGTAGATATGCCTGATATTTCCTTGATTCACAGAGAAGTATGTATTCATTCCACAGAAGAGTGGTCTAGGATATTAAATGCTGATGCAACTCAACAACTGCTCATATTCAACAGAAAACAAGAACATTTGGAATTATCTCCTAAAGCAGTACATATATATGGCCTACGAATCATCTCTTTTAAGCCTATGCCTGAAGGAAATGTGTTTTGGAACTGCTAAATATAGACTGAGAGGAGAACATAAGAATACTTTATGATTCTGAAAGTTATAACTTGTTTTCCCAGAAGCATTTCTTAAAAGAACATCACAAAACAGTCCGACCCAGTTATCTGTGGTTATGTTCCTTATTTCTCTTCAGAATTTTTAGACTGCAAAATTTTCATTCCCATTTTGCATTAATCAGGCTCTGAGCACTATGAATCTAGACAGGAGTTCTGTTATTCAGACCCAGAGAAGCTCAGAAAATTCTGTCAGCTCTAGTTATTCTTCTCTGAAGAACAAAATGGAAAAAATTGAATAGGTGCATAGGGTCACATAGCAATTAAGTCCATGACATGCTTCCACACTGATCTCCTTGACCATTAGCCATACCCAACAGCAATGAACTATCTTTGCTGAAATGGAGGGTTAGGTTGTGGGAGGCAAAGTAGAAGAGAATAAGTAAAACAAATTACCATTAAATCAAATTTCCTCTTTCTATTGATAGGGTGGAATGGGATTGATGCTTTTTGTTGAAAAGATATTAGAGAGTTAAAGGAAGTCAGGAACTAACAAACAAAGGCAGTCCTCTATTCTGATTCCTACCAGGCACTTTCCTCAGAATAGTTACAGAAGAAAGAGGGATATAGACTCCAAATTATCGACCCTAAATTCAGTTTACTTCATATATATATATATATATATATATATAATATATATATATGAATATATATGTATATATATAGTGTGTAGTCATATAAGATTTCAGGATATCAATGCTTTATAATATCTCATCTGGATAAGATCAATTTACTTAGAAAAATAAGGATGATGATAATTACAAAGTTTTTTGAAAGCTTACTATATGTCAGTCACTGTACTAATCATTTTAAGCTCATTATCTTAGTCCTTAAAAATACATTTTCATGGGAATTATTACCTCCATTACATAAATTATAACATGGAAGGTTATAGAGATTAGATAGCCTGTTGAAGATCATAGAGCTTATTTTTAAAATAACAGTATATTTTTATAACATATGTAGAAGTAAATATATGACAATAACAAAAACCAGTGATGGAAGAAATGAAAACATACTATTGTAAGAATATACTATACCTGAAGTGGCATAAAATCCCTTGAAGGTAGCTAGGATAAGTTAATTCTATAAACTATAAAACAATTGCCAAATTAGCAAAACAAAGAGTTATAGCTAGAAAGCCAGTAAAGAAGATAAGATGGAATTGCTGGGGAAATACAATTAAAAACAAAAACTTCTAACCCAGAATACCTCTCCACAAACCTAGAAGAGAAAGAAAGAAAGTTTTATTTTTGAATAAGCATTAAATTAAGATGTGGTTCATCATAGGTAATCTACAAAGATAATGCAACAGAAAGAAAGCTTACCCTTTTTATGTGACTAAGCAGAGGCAACCCATTATATATACATTCTCAAGACATTTTGGAGGTAAATTCAAAATATGGAGCCAGGACTCCAGTCGAAGGCATGTAAATTTCTTCCCAAGAACCTTGGGCAATGGGGATGGCTACAGTTTTATTATATTTCAAAGGAGTGAATTTCTTCTTTGCAGAGACTCTATCATGTGGTGAAACTTGCCAGAGGCCTATTCAACTTTTTATTTACCTTTAAATTTATATACATTTTAAATGAACAAAGAATAAGAGACTTCACATTTATAGGTTTTCTAAAATAATGCAGAGAAATGTGAGGGAAGAGGAAGTCTCTGGTCTTAGGTTCAACTGGGAGAAATATGCCCTTTATTAATATTATATTTTTAATTTGCAATTGCCCTTACAGAATCATAAAATATTCAACTGATCCAAGACCAGGCAGACAAAGAAGGAAAACCTAAGAGGATATATGATACACAGATAACAAAGAGCAAGAAGATAAGCTTAAACCCAAAAATAGCAATTATCATATTATATGGAAATGATCTAAACACTCCAATTAAAATATATCTGTTAAAACAAATACAAAAAGCACAATCCAACTATGAACTGCCTACAGAAAATCTACTTTAACTATAAAGACAAAAATATATTAGAAATAAAAGAATGTGAAATGATATATGTTAGAAACAAGCACTATGCCTAACACTCACCCAATTGCAGAGGAGAAAAGAATTTATTCACAATCTTGCAAGAGCAGGCACACCACCAAAGAAACATGGCAGGCATGCCAAACAATAGGGCACAGCAACATTTTATATCCTAAATCTACGACCCAAGTCCCTCCCCTGTTTCTCCATTTGTTGGATACTCCAGAGGGTACAGCCTATCTGAGAGAGCTAACTAGTCTGCCTTTGGGATTTTAAATTGTACAGCCTATATGAGACAGCCCATACAGTTTAAATTTCCCACTGAGAGTTCCCACCTTTGCTTATAGCTAGCACCAACTCTGGGCTTACATCAGGGGCTCTCTCCTTCCTTTAACCACAGAGCCCATTTGAGCCAGTCTTGTTTAGTTTCCATTTTCCCTACTCCATGTTGCCTTTAGGTGAAAGCTAAACTTAACCCTTTCTTACAATATACAAGCCAACACCAGTGAAAAGAATACTGGAGAGGTTATTTCAATATCAGACAATTAAAATTTCAGAGTCAACATTATTACCTAGGCAAAATAATTTTATTTCCTAATGATAATAGTGTCAATTATCAAGGAGGCACACAAACTCTAAATATTTATGACCCTAATAAGAATGCATCAAAATACTATCAAATATCAAACATAAATAGACAAATCCACAATTATATTTGGAGATTTCAGTGCCCATATATTGATAATAGAACATATACTGAGAAAATTAGCAGGAATATAGTAGGCCTCAACTAAACTGTCAACTGAGTTAACTGACATAAAACACTTCACCCAACTCTAGCAGAAAATAGCATTCTTGCAAATTGCACTTGAGGAAAGTGATAAAACAAAATGGAACTACTTACTATGGCTACAAAATGCAAAATAGAGTCTGGATGCCATCCAGGAAGTTATTCTTATGCACCTCTCATCCAGGTATCACAAAATGCCAAAGTATGCAAAACCAAAAGTGACAGTGTTACTGAGGACACCTGGATGCCATGAACCAATGACAAGATGAAGAAATCATCAAACTGTCCAATTTGAATATGTTATGATGAAAATAGTCTCTGAAAACTAAAGTACAGGATATTATTGAGCTAAAGTAGCATGTGTTTAAAGCAGAAATAAAAGAAAGCTACTACTCAAAGAGCTTGGGCCAGGGAGGCAGTTTATAAAGGGAAGATGTGGAGAAGAATGGGAAGCAAGACAATGTGGGTTGCAGGGAAGTGTATGCTACATGAGCTGCAACGGGCACATGAGCGTCAAGGGGGACATGAGTGAGGTACCTTTGCATCATAGTCCATTAATTAGCAACCTCAAGGTTGCCTTTCCATATAATAAACATTAGAATTAGGTTTAATTTTAATCTGGTGAAGATTAGCAGATTTTCTGGCCTCAGTTTGACTCATTTATCACATCAAGGGGTTCTTTATCAGGACTGCAAGTGATCTTTGGCATGCCAGCCTACATCAATTGCTTTTTATTTCTTCTTTGCAGATTCCTGAGTGAAATGTGACTTTAAATATTAGTAAAGATATTTACCATTCTAACTTCACAAAGGACATTTGGAATGCCCCAAATATCTGCCAATCAAATTCTTTACATATAACTTAAGTAATCATTTTCTTTAACAGCTTTTACTTGGAAGCCCTAAGATGGGTCATGGTTTGAGTTGCTACCTGAATCCAAAGTCCCAGAATTGTAATTCTAAAACATCAAATAATTGATTTTATTTCCTTGCAGGTCTGTTTGTAATTTCTCAGTTGACAATTCTGGTGTTCAGAAGTGGGATTGAAGGGGACCCTGTGCATCTTTGGGTTCTTGTCTGGTGCAGTGAAAATGACTCATCATACCAGTTTGGTCACAAAGGAAAGTGATTTAATAACTGGTGGAGACAGGGGACCCAAAGATCTAATTAACTGCTCTAATAATTTGTGCAGAAATCTTTATACATAAAAACATTTTCAATCTTTGTGTAAATGCACAACAGTGGAATGTTTGGTCATATGAGAAGTGTTTATTTAATATTTTTAAGAAATTTCCAAGCAATTTCTTTTTCATGAGTAGTTTTACCATTTTACATGCTCACTAGCAAATGTATGAGAGCTTATATGCTCACACAATTGTCAACACTTGATGTGGTCAGCCTTTAATTTTAGCCATTCTAGTGAATAGGTAGCAATACCATTGTGGCTTTACTTTGCATTCACCTAGTAATTAATGATATCTAGCTTCTTTTTGTGTACTTATTTTGAATGTGTATGTATTACTTCATAAAGCATTTGTTCATTTTTATTGGGTTGTTTATTTTTTTCCTTTTGGAGGTTTAAGAAACTTTTATATTTCTGAAAAATGTTTTTTAATAAGTATATGCTTTTCAAATATTTTCTCACTGAGTGTAACCTGTTCATTAATTCTATTAGCACTATCATTCTTATAGCAAATATTTTTATTTTGATGAAGTCCAATTTAACATTTTATTTTCTTTGTCTAAGGATAAGAGTTTCATATCATATCTAATAAGTCTTTTTAATTGGAGATTTTCCCTGTTTTATTCTATATAACTTATTTTTAATTTTTATTTTGCATAGAAATCTATGATCCATTTTGAATGAGTTTTTGCATAAGGTGTGAAGTTTAAACATTTCATATGCATACGGATATCCAGTGATTCAAAAACCATTTGTTGAAAAGACAACCCTTTCTCCACTGAATTGCTTACAATTCTTTGAATATAATTATGGACTCTCTAAGCCATATCATTAATCTAATAGCCTATCTTTATTAAAATACCACCATGATTTGATTACTTGATAGCTTTATATCATACCTTGAAATCAGACAGTGCAACTTCACCAAACTAGTTCTTTTATAATTTAGTGTTGGTGCATCTATATCCTTTGCATTTCCATATAATAAACATTAGAATTATGTTAAATTTAAAAAAAAAAAAAGCCTGATCAGATTTTGGATTGCACTGAATCTAGAGATTCATTTGGGGTAAGTGGATGTTTTTGATCACTGAACACAGAGTTTCACCTCATAAACTAAGATGTTTTTAAATTTCTCTTGGCCAAGTTCTGTAGTTTTGAATAGTATCAGTGCTGCATATATTTTCTCACATTTAAGTATTTTATATTTCAATGCCTTTATGAATGAGATTTAAATATTAAATTTTTGATTTTGTGTTACTAGTACAAAAATTAGAAATTTTGTATATTGATCTTCTGCCCAAAACTCTTACACTCACTTATGTTAAAAAAAAAACTCATCCAGATAGCATAAGGAGTAAACAATTCCTGTATTTACAGGAGATATGACAGAAAATCATAACAAATATAAGAAAAAGCTACAGTATTTGGTAAATATCAGAGAAATGCTGGCCTAATAGAATGAGTTCAGATGTGTTCTTTTTGGATCTTTCTGGAAGTATTTGCTAGAATTGGTATCATTTCTTATTTAATGTTTAGTAGAATTTGTGAGTGAAGTTATATGGTTTGGGGGTTTCCTACTGGGAAGATTTGAAACTACAAATTCATTTTTTAAGATATATAGACAGCATAAAAATATATCTATTCCTGAAACAATTTCTCCTCTCAAAATGAAACTGCACTGTAGGGTCTATGACACAAGTGGGGCCGGGAGAGAACTCCAATTGTTGAGCCACTAGAATTATTGGTTTAGGCAGCTACTCAGGGTCAGTGACTGGAAAACTTCATTCCACAGGGACAGCAGGGGCTCAGGCAAGGGGTCCTAAGGCCCTTATGGTCCCTGCATTGTTGCCAAACAACTGGACTTGTTACCTGATATACACTGAAGTCATGTTGTGACACCATAATTTTGAGAAAAGAGAGTTTATTGTGAGGCAGCCCAGCAAGGAGACAAGAGCAAACAAAATTCTGTCTCTAGGAACTAAAGAGTCTTGGATTTTTTATGTGCTTTGAAGGGGTTTGGCTCAGGGAAATGGGATAGGATGGGTTGAGATGATGTAGTTCAGGAGGTAGGGTTAAGTGGAGCATGCACTGTTACCAATCATGTTAGTGTATACACGGCATGTTCAAAAACAACAAATTAATATGTTGAGTAGGTATGAGTTTTACTATTATAATTATGTATATGTAACATTAGGCCAGAGTTTCTTCTATCTGAACATGCTCAAGTACACAGCACTGGTCTTAGCTAGTTCTATAGGGGAAGAAGAAAACAGGAACTTATCTTGAAGTGAAGTGAGTCTCAATAAACATAAGGAGGTGGGTTTTCTAAGAAAAGGGAAGGGAAAATTTTTGCAAGCAATTAAGGGAGGAGTTCTTGGAAAGTGGGCAAGAGAGGGGTTCCCTGAAAGTAGATTAGATAGCAGTGGTTTAAAAGTTGTCTTATCTAATAATTCTTTGCCCAATCAAAAGATGTGAAGATTTTCTTCTATATCTTGTTATAATTATTTTGTATTTTTATATTTTGTGTAGACATCTATGATCCATTATTAATTAATATGTATATAATGTGTCAGACACAGGTTAAGATTCCTTTTTTTTTGTATATTGATGCCCAATTTTTTCCACCATTTGGGGAAAACACTCTCCTTTATTCACAGAATTGCCTACAGTCCTTTACTACATTTAGTTGCCAAATATATGTGAGGATCTAATTCTGGATTCTTTAAGCTTTTCAATTATTCTGACTGTCCATCTATTTGAAAATACCATACTGATTTGATTACTGTAACTTTATAATATGCCTTGGGATAAGGAAAAGTAATTTCTCAAATTTGTTCTTTTTTAAATTTTGTAGGCGAATCTAGAGGCATTGCATTTACATATAAATGTTGGAATTAGTGTTTATCTAAAAAAATCAGTTTGGATTGCTTTGGAAATATGGCATTGAACCTAGGGATTAATTTTTTGCTTCTATGAAGGTATTTTATAAACAAGGTAAAAGTGTTGAATTGCCTCATTTATGAATACTGAGTGTTGCTCCATTTATTATGGTATATTTTAATTTTCCTTTACAAGGTCATGAAGTTCTCAGTGTAGACACTTTCCACATATTTTTTCATATTCAAGTAACTATTACTAGATATTAATATTGAAGTATTAAGAATTTTAATGTTTTCATAATATCATTTTTAAATTCCATTTATGATAATTTGTTAAAAGTAAAATCTTTACAATCAGTTTTTGCATCTCACATCCCCCAAACCTAGTAATCTCACTTATTTTTTTAGAAAGCATCATCAAGATTGAATAGAAGTAAAACTGTCTGTATTTACTGGTGATATGAATGTCTAAGAAGTATATCCTAACTAATGTAAAGAAAAATTATATTGTATGTAACCATTTATATTTTATGAGTATCAGAGAAATGTTGGCCTAATAGAATTAGTTTTTATATTCTATTCTGTTATATTTGGTGGAATTGTTTGTGTAGAACTGCTATTATTTCTATTCCAATGTTTGATAGAATTCACAAATGTAACTGAACAGACTTGGGGACTCCTAGTGGGAAGATTTGAAACAACACTTTCAATTTCTTTAAGCGATATAGGGCTATTCAAATAATCTACTGTTTATTTGTTATGTGCTTTGTAATTTATATCATTCAAGCAATTTTTCAAATCTGTTTTTAAATTTACTGGCCATAATGTGTTTATAATATTCCCTTATTTTCCTTTAAAAATCTCTACACTATGTAATGACATCTCTTCTGTCATTGAGAAATAAAATGTTGGATAATTAGTTATCTAGCTGTCCTAGGTATCAAGATATATCAAAATTACAGCAAATTAAATTAAGGAAAATGAAGATATGAACGTAATAAAATAAGAAAAGAATTCAATGACATAACTAACTGTTATAAATATAGAGTAACAATAAAGCTAGAAGTTGGTTCTGTGAAAGGATTAACAAAATTCAGAAAACTTTAGCAGGATCAATCAAAAGGAAAGAGAGAAAAAACACAAATTGCCAGTATGATGGAGCTCATATGTTTCTGTTAGTAGTGCAAAATTACAAAAATAGCTTAAAGTACTCTATGAAAACATCTACTACATATATCATAAATAATGATCCAACTATTGTGTTTCTAGGTATTTATTTACAATACTATCAATTTGTAAGACTCAGCAAAGTGTCATCAATAAAAAGTGGTTAGAGGTTCATATGTGGTCTTAGGAGGCAAAATGAGTTTCATGAGCATATGGACATAATTCTAGTATATCTGATCTTCCTCACAATTGATTTCAAAGAGCAGATGTGCAAATTAATCTCAAGAGGGAAAAGTAAATCACCCTTGGCTTAAAGAAAAATTGCATAACTGCTTCAAGTTCAGACACCAAACACTCTTCTGAACAGTTTTCTCTTTGATGCCAAGGATCTTTTCTCTGACCACTCATCAAGAAATGCTAGCCCACTGATACCATCCACATGCAGACACACTCAGCATAAATATCCACATATAGGCACTTTATTTTAAAAATCCACAAATTCCTTGGATGAGTAGTACATTAAACCAAGTCAAATATAACTATAAATTACTAACTACTCTAAACTAATATCCTTGGGTGTAGAAATAAAACACCAAAAGAGGAAATCCAGGCATTAAAGGCAAACATTTCTTCTGATGTGGCTTTTCATGGATCCCTCACTGGCTGTGGGCAGGAGAAACTCAGTCAAGAAAGTGCTGTGTGGAAGTCATGTAAACATTCTGTTGATAAACAAGTGCCTGGACAGGGAGAAAAGTCTGGAGAAATGGGAATCAAGGCATACAGCAAGATTGGTTCATGTGCTTTATAAAATGTGGGGGTCAGGATTAATTGGGAAAGTAACATTTCCTTGAAATAGAAAATGAATAACTAAAAGAATATTATGGGAGGCTGTCTGCTAGATTTCATTCCTATCTTGATTTACACTTGGGGATATATGTTGAAGTGTTGACTTACAGATGTGACTTATTTCATTAATAATGCATGATTGTTAGTGACACAGAAAATGTTTGCACATGTGAGAAAGGTCATGCACTCAAATAAAGACAGGAGCTGTTAGATTTGTATATTTGTTAGAAAATACTTTTTAATGAAAGACACATGTTGCACCATGAGCTTATTAAATATAAAGGTTTTATTTTTTCTTCCCTAAGTGATGAAATACAAATAGTCAGGTAATAAAGTGTCAAATGATCCTAATCTCTCCCTCAAACCTTTAGATTTGCCATATATCTTGTGATGGTTTTCCCAAAGAGAAGTTAAATCTGGCAATAGTTTTTCTGCTTTATTAGTAACATGACAAATTAATTTTTCCAGTTCTTTTCTAATATGAGCTCTACTTAAATTTATCTCCATTGCTATTTTTTCTGATCATTTATCATTCTTTGTGCAGTAACTGCAGAATGAGTATAACTCTTGTACTGCATGTAAATTCTTCCAAAACATTTTCTATAGTTTAATTACTTTCCTTTTCAGATAATCCTCTGATCTATGCCCTTTTCTTTTATGATAAATGCTTTGTGACCTAATAGCTAAATTTTAGGAATGGCATTTTGTCAAACTGTGATTTGGTTTTATGCCAGTTTGAATGTATTATGTCCCCCAGAAAAATCCATATTCTTTGATGCAATCGTGGGGCAGACATAATAGCGGGGATTAAGTTGGAACATTTGGATTAGGTTGCTTGCATGGAGATGTGCCCCACCCAACTGTAGATGATAACTGATGGGATATTTCCATGGAGGCATGGCCCCACCCATTCAGGGTGGGCTTTGATCAGTGGAGCCATATAAACGTGCTGACTCAAAGAGAAGGAACTCAGTGCAGCTGTGAGTGACATTTTGAAGAGGAGCAGGCTTGCTAGAGAGGAACATCCTGGGAGAAAGCCGTTTTGAAACCAGAACTTTGGAGCAGATGCCAGCCATGTGCCTTCGCAGCTAACAGAGGTTTTCTGGACGCCACTGGCCATCCTCCAGTGAAGGTACACAATTACTGATGTGTCACCTTGGACACTTTATTGCCTTAAGACTGTAACTGTGTAGCCAAATAAACCCCCTTTTTATAAAAGCCAATCCATCTCTGGTGTTTTGCATTCTGCAGCATTAGCAAACTAGAACAGGTTTCTTCAAGAAATCTTTCCCTGAAGTCTCATCTACAGGATACTTAAAATGATTTATCTATTATAGCACAGTGCTTTCTGCTCACAGGTTTCTCTTTGTTTTTAGACCACATCATATTTTTAATTTTTTTGTTCATTTGTTTTCATGTCAATATGAAAAATCATTCTTTCTGGAATCAATAATTAACAATCTACTTATCAATTTTAGGTAGGTAGTGGTGTTAATCCTTGCATTATATAATTCAGTCCCCTAAGCTATATAAGACATTATTCTCAATTCTGGACACCTGAAATTTTGTAATCATCATTCTGAATTATCAATATCCAATCTATCTTCTGGGTTTTTTTTATTTTAATTTTTTATAGGCATTCAGGAGAATTGACTCCCAGAAAACACTTTAAGTAAGATGTAATCATATTGGCTTCCTTATTGCTCAATTTTGAATGTCACTAGAGGATATATTGATAAATATCAAATATAAATTTAAAATTATTGCATAAACTATAGATTTAACATCTCCATTAAAACAGAATGTGCTGGTGTGTCACTATGTGGTCTTCCTGGCAGCCTGAAGTTTTTAATAAAATTATCAGTAAAATGTTTTCATTAAATTTCACTCCTCAATGTAACATTACCTTACTTGCTTTGACCCATAGGATTTCTTTGCAGGTATCCTACCAACACCATCTCAATATCCCACAAAATTAATTATGCTTCCAAATCATTTTTGCATGTAGAACTAGTATTTGATTTGTAATTACAGGAAATCTCTAAGTCCTAGTAACATCATCCATTGCATTCATAATAGCAATAGAATAATTACTCTCTCTGGTAATTTCTAGCTTTTTAATTCCACATTAATTGTGTGCTTCCTTTGAAAATAATATTTGACACCAAACCTTTCTTATGGCATTTTTAATCTCTGTAATTCTCAGACTATAGATTAGGGGATTGAACATATGAGCAATGATGATGTTGTAAAATAGTGCAAATATTTTATCCTCAGGGTGTTAGGTGGTCTAATGTAAGCAAAGATTGAAGGCCGAAGGGATGACAACCACTGTGATACAAGAGCCACAGGTAGAAAGGGCTTTGCAAATTCCCTCAGCAGAGTGATTTCTTAAATTAAATAATATGATGACATAAGAAACACATAAGACAACAAAGTTTACTAAGGCAACCATGCCTGAATTGGCAACCACAAGAACACCTGTGATGTAAGCATCAGTACAGGCACCTTTTAGCAGTGGGAAGACATCACAGAAAAAGTCATCAATTACATTTAGACCACAAAATGGTAACTGGGTTGTCATCAACAGTTAAGGAAAGGAATGGATAGCACCTCCAGCCCAAGCAGCAAAGACTAGAAGATGGTATCTTCTCCTCTTCATGATAATCATATAGTGCAGGGGTTTGCAGATGACAATGTAGCAGTCAATGGCCATGACAGTAAAAATGAAAACTTCAGTACTTCCAAATAAGTATATGGTAAAGACTTGTAACATGCAATTACTGTAAGAGATGGATTTTTTCCCCACTAACAGGTCACCAATCAATTTGGGTGTAACACTAGAGGTATGGTAGATGTCCATAAAAGATAATTGGGTAAGAAGATAATACATGGTTTGGTGGAAAGGGGAGCTGCATCAAATAAAGCAAGGCTCAGGAGGTTTCTTACCAAGATGGAAACAAAACAGAAAAAAATAACACAAAGCAAAATATTTGTATGTCTTGGTCATAAGAGATTCCCAAAAGAATGAATTCTGAGATATTACTGTGGCTTTCCATGTATTTAAGTTTGTTATGTATTGTGCACAAATTAGTTGAATGTCTGAAAAGAAAAAAGCAAACAGGAATTTGGATAGAAAATTTACAGTATAATCCCAATAATATAAAATTTGCCACAATAATGGGTAGACATATATAGAATATTAATATTAATTATTTTTTACTTATGGAACTATGCTGCTTTTCCTTTTTTACCATGTCTCATTTGACAAAAATATTCTGGAAAAATTATAATGGGAATAATTATGTATTTTATACAATTTGACTATTAGAGGTTAAAGATTAAGTGTTAGTTTGATCATCAAGAATATATCTTTCCTGTGAATTATATTGTTTAGGAAACAAATGTTTAATTTACCCAGTAAAAATAAAACTGTTTTGAGTATTTTTAAATGTACTGCCTTAGCCATAAAGTCAACCTTCCTTCTTCCAGCATGAACTAGAAAGTACAAATGTTTGAAGCACCCCAGTTTACATTGGTAAACATTAATTTGGTAAGGATACTGAGAAATTTTTTATCAGGCCAGAGTTTTTAGCAAGTAACTATAACTAAATAATATTAAATAATTAATGAATGTTTCCTAGTCCTATCTTTTATATATTACAACTGATATCAATTGCTTGATAATGGAATAATACATTGTTAATTGTCAAATACACTTATTAAAACAAAATGATTTAAAGATAATTGCTATATAAGTATGTTGGTGAACTACTTGAACAAGATCACTGGATTAATCCAAGTCCATGATTTCCAATAAAAGTGAATCAGCTCGTAGGAATCTCAGTAATTTTTCAGAATCTATGTGTTATACACTGTTGATCCTAGAAGATAGACATCTGGATTCTCACTTAGTTTGGTACTACATCCCATGCATGAGAGCAGAGCAGGATGGGGAAGGGTGTCATGGGGAGCAGCTCTGGAAGGAACTGCTATGAATCCTCATCTCAGTAGAAAAAAAATATGGAATTTGATATGTTACTGGCTCACCCAGTCAGTATATCTAAATATTTATATAAAGCTATAATATACAACTAATATAAATTAGAAGTCTCAGGTTCTAAATCACTTTGAAATAATTGTACTTCAGTTTTTCCAAAATGTACATTCCGTATGTCAAAATTTTTGCTTTTTCAATAGATCATGATAAATATTTAATCCACCCTAACTCCTAAAATCCCATCCTGCAATCAAGGGAACATGATATTATGATCACTGCAGAGGTAAAAGAGAAATGTGAGTAGATTCAGATGAGGTAGAAATGTGAGTAGATTCAAATGTGAGTAGGTTTGTCATTAAAACATAATTTTTTCATCATATAGATAGAGAGAAAATTGCCTGTCAAAGAATTGAAGACCTGAGTGATGAAAGGAACAATATCTTAAACAACCATTCTATAAGTGGTTAAAAAAGTGGAAACAAAGACAGAGGTAGAAACATAGAGGAGTGTAAAATAAACTGAGCAGTTGTGAACAGTGAACTCATTGCTTAATCTCCTTAAACATTTTCCTCAATTATATAATTAAGAAATTATTACATAATTCAGAAATATAAGGAATATAGGAAGTAATATGAAATACCTTAGTATCATATGCAGTTCAGGCCACAGAGCATCTATTTTTTACTTTATTCTTCTTTGACTGAGCATCTTAGCAACCAATCAAATTCCTCTGCAAATATGTACAAGTAATTCCAATGAAGGAATAAGTAGAAAAGAAAAGTAAATGGCAGTCTAGAATTAATGGATGACCAAGTAAACTTCAATTTCCGTAATTCATTAGTGAATAAAAAGTTATTTTGATGATAAATTGACCATCTTAGAGCAATTCCTAACACTAATTACTAGTCTTTTTGTCCTATCAGTATAAAATATAGGAAATTGTTATTTAATTTCTTTGAATATAGAATAAATGTTTTAGAAGCCGTTTTGCATGTGGTATAGCATAATACAGCCTGATGTTCTTAAAAGGTACAATTTCCATCATAAGTTCACACTTTCCCCTTGTGGTATCAGAATGAAACATACTATAAACTTGCCTTAGTTGACACAGATGAATCTGGTCTAAGATGACAGTTTGAAACATAGGAAAATCTTCTTCTTTTTGATAGCAAACATAAATGAAACTATTCCATGATCAGAATATAGGGGAAGATATGTGAACACCAGAGCAGGACTCAGTGAAATTCACTACCAACCTGAAAATTTCATTAACTTCAATTCTACTCTTCTCAACTGCAATTTGGCTTGTTTATAATGCATTGAACCATTTTTACAGTAATATAATTGTCTTATGCTGCAACAGAAGTTATAGTCTCAAGAATGAAATTTAATGGAATAGATGTAAATAACACATAACCATCCTAAAACATGGTTAGTGGGTTTCTCTCCAAACCAAATGGGCATGTATAATTCACTGACCAAGAGGTCTGGGTGACTTTTAGGTTAGATTTGGGTTGCATTGGGGAAAATTCCCCCTGAGATATTCACTTTGATTGTTCTCTGTTATCTGAATCTGAAATAAAGGCCAAGAATTACAAACCAATAACTCAAACAAAACTAGTTAATTGTTAGAAATATTTGTGAAACCTCAAAATGCCTTAGAGGCTTCTACAAGTTTGCCAGGGATTAGTGGACTTTAAACAACCTATCAGAGATGCAAGGAAAAGTGAAACTTTATTGCATGGAAAACCAAGCTGGGAAATTTTAATGAAGATTTAACATCTTCAACTAGTTCAAACAAAAATAAACAGAAAGAATTTGAAAGACCCACAAAAGCCAACAAAGTTACTTAAGTCTTAGGAGTCATCTATTTTAAGGATGTGTGGAATTTATTCTGGAAAAGCAGAACATAAACCTCTGTGGCAATGCAAAAATCAATAGGCCTTTGACAGCTCTTATAAATTGTATTCCCAGAGGCATGTCTACCATATCCTCAACAAAAGTCCCTAAGCTTCTGTCCACAGCAATGTCCCCTGTGTGCTGGGGCATTTCCTTTACAACTTTGACTTGGCCTGGTTCAGGCAATGATTCCCTGGAGGCCACAAGATGCTACAAACAGACCCAGAGCAGTTCAGGGAATTCTGCAAGCTCTGTGCTAAGCTAGTGTATGGAAGAAAGGCAGTGAGATAATGTAGCTTGGTTTGGTATTAGATTAGCTGCTAGGAATATCTGACATGAGCAAGGACCAAGAGAAACAAAGATAAGCATCACAATTCAAACAGATAATGGTCAAGAATAGCCTGGATATGCATAAGTAGATAGATCAATAAAATCATGGACCTGCATGATCATGGATTGGACCAGGTTCTTTGTTGGACCAGGGACTAACATATATTGTTAGGGAATGGAAGAGGAAAGAAAATCTAAAAACAAAAACAATTTTTTCCTTCATATGTATATCATGGTGAAAAGAGGATCATTAACTGAGAACATAATGAAAATGTCAGAAGAAATCAGCACACAAAATACAGGAAAGCTTTTACTCTGTTTACCATGTGGTTATTTCTCCTATGTCACTGCATGGCTGCAGGTTATAGAGACTTAGCCCTAAATGCATACTCTGAAGTTCAGTTAGCCTTTCCCTCTCTTCTATACACAAATTCATACATTAAAGGTTTTTGCATACAGTTAAAACTTCAAGTAGTCAGTATTTTGCATACTTTATTTAGTTCAGATCAAAATTCATGAAAGATGATAATTTCTTGAGAAATTATTGAGTATATTAATTTCACTACATCAGTTAGTTCTCTCCATAATGCATATTTTGAAACATGAGTAATGTGAGTTCTATTATTCAGATAAGGACACTGACGTATCTAGAGTTTATAAAGTACCTCCAAGAGCTAAAAAGCAGCAGTGACCTTCTTTCAGTGAAATAAATTGGCATTTCTTAGTTTAACTTTTGCTTCCAGGATTTGAAAGTTAAGGAACACTGAGTAAATGAAGGATTGTAACACTTCAGAATGAAGGATTTGAGAACCCAGTGTTTGGTCACCAGTTCAACATAATGCCTAATGTTCACCACACTTCAACCAAGCCCAATAGTATTAATATGCAGAAAATAGCTGCTCATACCTCTAACCATCCTTCCTAAACAAAGATACACACTTGATATTCCCTAGAAATATCTGCAGGTGCCTAATGTGCTATGAGGTAAATTACAAACTCAATCCTCAAGCCATCTCTGGTCATCTCAACTTTTGTTGACACAAAAGTTTTAATTTTGATGAGATCAAATGTCTCTCTCCCTTTTCAATGGGTCATGCTTTTGGTATCATATTTAGGGACTTTTCTCCTTATCCAAGGTCAGAAAATTTTCTCTGCAGTCTTATTCTAAACATTTTGTACTTTAAAATTTTAAGAATAGCTCTAAGATTCATTTTGAATTAATTTTGTACCATGAGTGAAGTACAGGTTCTGGTGTCCAATTGTTCCATTACCATTTGTTGAAAAGACTATTCTTTCTCAACAGATTGCCTGCTTAACTTTGTTGAGATTCAGTTGAGAAGTATGTGCAGGTCTACAACTATGCTTTCTAGTCTGTTCCATTGACAACTTGTCTATCTTTATGAAAACACCATACTGCTTTGATCACTGAAGTTTTATAATATACCTTGATATCATGTGTTTTAATTTATTCAAGGTTTTTGTCTTTAAAGTCTGGGGGATAATTTATATCTATTGCATTTCCATACAAATTTAAGAGTCATTTGATGATTTATGAAAAATAATACCTGATTAGATTTTGTTTGGGATTGCATCAACCTCAAGATTAATAGAAAAGTTGAAATCATAAAAAGGTTCAGACATCCAATCCATTAAGACAATATTTATATTTATTAAGATCTTTCAATTCTCTCAGCATATTTTATATTTTTCAATGTACATGTCTTTCACCATGTTATATCACATTTATCCTTAAGTATTTCATATTTTTGATCCATTATATCTTATTGTTGTGTGTTGAACTGTG
Organism: Choloepus didactylus; assembly: GCF_015220235.1. NCBI lineage: Eukaryota > Metazoa > Chordata > Mammalia > Pilosa > Megalonychidae > Choloepus > Choloepus didactylus. The sequence continues at coordinate 5,703,208 of NC_051316.1, forward strand.
CTCCCCAAAATATGTGTTCATATCTTAACACCTGGTCTTGCAAATGTGACCTTATTTAGAAATAGTCTTTGAAGATGTAATTAGTTAAGATGAGATGAAACTGGATAAGGCTGGGCCCTAATCAAAAATGACTTCCTTGTAAATTAGGGAAATTAGAGCACAGAGACAGAAAAAGGGGAAATCCATATGGTGGTGGAGGCAGAGACTGGAGTGTTGCATGTGCTAGCCAAGGAACACCAAGGATAGCCAGCAAACATCAGGAGCTAGAAGAGGCAAGTAAAAGGTCTCCCCTACAGGTTTTTGAGGGAGAATAGCCCTACTGATTAATTGATTTTGGACTTGTACCTCAAAAATTGTTAGGCAATAGATTTATGTTATTTGAAACAACCAAGTTATGGTACATTGCTTTGGAAGCCCTAGGATTTATGAGAGTGCCATTTAAAAAATTCAGTTTCTAAAATTTTGTTACTGGTATAAAAACTGTAAATGTTTTTTTTTTTTTTATTTTGATCTTATTTTGAAACCTTGCTAAAGTTACTAATTTTAAAAAGAGATACCCAGATTGAATAGGAAGAACTAAAACTATATTTAGAGACAATATGATCAACTATGTAGAAAATCTCACTATGCCTTATAATTATCAGAGAAATACTGGTCTAATAGAAGGAGATTTGGAAGAGTTTGTGAATAATTAGTATCATTTCCTTTTTAATAGTTGGGAGAATGAACTGGTGAAAGTATCAGGATATGGGGGAATATTTAACATAACAAATTCAATTTCTTTTGAAGATATAATGTCTTTAAAAGAGTGTTCATTATTTAATTTTATGAGCTTTAGTAACTTACATCATCCAAGGAAATTTTTTCATTCTATTTAAGTAGTTAAATTTATATATTTTAATAAGTTCATAACTTCTCCTTATTTAAAATCTATAAATATGTAATAATAGTGACACTATGATTCAGATACAAGGAAGTTTGGTAACTAATAACAAAAGATGCCTAGGTATCAAGATGTAGGAAACTAAAAGCAAATTAAATCCACACAAGACTAAGATAAAGGTATAAAAATAAATAAATAAAAACATTACTTAAGTTACGGTCCTAGCTATTGAATATCCACAAAGACAAAGTTAGTTCTTGGAAGGATTATCAAAATTCAGAAATATTTAGTGTGATCAATCAAGGGAATTGAGTAAAAAATGTTATCATTAGAAAGAATGGATATCTGTTATATTGCTGGTAGTAGAAAAAAATTACCCAGAAACTTTGAAATACTGTTGGACATCTTCTGAAGTTACCATACACTTTGTTCTAACAATCTTGCCCCTAGATACTGATATACAATACTATAAGTTTGCATAAGCAGCACCAAAGCATCAACAATTACTAGTGGTAGGGATGTAGTTGTACCTGGTCTTATCAGGAATAATAAGTTGCATGCACCCATGGCTCACATTTCTGGAGTACCTGATTCTGCTCACAATCAATTTCAAAGAAGAGATGAGGAAATTGAGCTCAAAGAGGGAAAAATGAATTACCCTTTGGATTAAAGTGAGAAAACATATCTATTTCAGTCTCAGACACACATAACAGGGACCAGAGTTTCTTTTCAATGTGGATACATTGGATGAGGCACATGGGACAAGAATCTCACCAAACTGGACAAGTTAGGAATTCTGGATAGTCTAATATTTCAAATCTAATTGAAGTAGGCTTAAAGCTTCTTATGCAGAAATCTCTGAAGTTGAGACCAAAGATGAATTCATTTATAGCTATGAATTTGGGTGAATGGAGGAAGAGACTGAAAGAAACATATTTACACTGAGGAATAAGGAGGAAGCTTTGATAATGCTTATTCCAAGAAAAGAAGTACCTTCAAAGACAGCTTTGACCTAGTAAAAAGTTTCAGCATTGGAAGAAAGGAAATAGGTTTAAGTAAAATATAAAGTTTTGTGTCCTTTTTGGATGTAATTATGGTACTATGAAATAATTTTACACATGTCTTCTCATAAATTTATCATAGTTTTCAGTATTATAAAAGTTAAAGTAAACAAAAGTAAGGAAAGCAAGATAATAGACTTAAAATGTTTGGGGAATACAATGCTAAAAGAAATTAGGAATCCAATCATGATGTCACAGTTATCAGAAAGAATGGTACATCTGACAGGCTTTGAGGATATTCAGAGACTGGACCCAGGCCACTGGGCCTTCCAGGCTTCTTCCTTCTGTTTGAGAAAAAGGTGAAGTCATGAAACTCTTTTCTAAACAATAACATTCTAGCCAAGCTTATAATTACCTTCACATAGAAAATCACTAATCTCTCTCCCCTTCATCAATAGGTGGCCACAGCTGATGAGATAACTACACATCTGTGCTTCATTAAATCAGTTACTATTACAGACAGAACTGCTACTGCTGCTGCTGCTACCAGAGAGGCAATACAGCACAGAGGTTGAAAATTGAATTTTAAAGACAGAACCTGATGATCACCTTTAATTAGTCAAACTTCATAACCATTCTGAGGATGGTACACAAATTCTCTGTGATACCAGGATTAAGAACAAATACTACAACCAAATGCAGAATACATAATATATGCTCTGCCAAGAATTGAATTAGGAGCTCCATTTGGTTTATGTGCAAGATCAAACAGCTAGTCTAGCATAAAGAGTTCTTTCTGAATCCAGATTGTTGCAGCTCCCAGACCAAATTTAAATCTAACAACTTTTAAGCTGAAGTATTCTTCAGAATGCTTCAAAATATTCTTTCAGAATACAGGGCTGAAGAATGGGGATTTCCATGTGAATCCACTAATTCCTGAGAACATCAGTACACTAGACACTCAGAGCAAATCAAGAATATTGTGCTTATAATGAAGAAGGAACAAGATTAATACTAGAGTATTTAAGGAAGAGAATTATTGCCCATTTGCATCCTTATGGAAGGGATGCAATGAACCAATGGCTATGAAAACACATTGGAGGCTCAAATATGCAAAGAACCATACAGCAAGTAACTCAAGAATGCCTTATCTGTGCAAAAAATAACCTCAAAACAGGTCCTAATCCTTGTATAAAAGGTGCATCAAACATGGAATAGGATGAGGAGAAGACTGACAGACAGACTTTACTGTCATGCTGAAAGCCCAGGGAAAGTATAAGTTCATGCTTGTATTTGCAGACACCTTTTCTGGATGAGTTGATACATTTCATTGCAAAGTAGAAAAAAACATCAGAGGTGGCTAACATATTATTAGGGTAAATCATTCCCTGTTGTGGAATGCCATTTTCAATACAAAGTAATAAAGGAAGTGCCTTTATTGCTAAAGTATCTCAAGAGGTGCCTGATGACTTCACTGGAATTCACTGGAAGCTACATGCACCTTGGAGACCAAAATCTTTTTTTCAGGGAAAAAAAAAAAAACGAATCACACCTTAAATAAAACTTCAGCTAAAATTTTTCAAGAAATCAACCTCATCTGGGACAAAGCTTTACCAGTTCCCCTGCTTAGGAAAACAGTAGCCACCAGTAAAGCTCTGTTTGAGCCCCTGTGAAATACTATATGGGAAACAGTTCCTTAAAGCCATTTTTTACTGTAATCTAGAAAGTGACCATGTAATAAAGGAATTGGAAACTGTAAAATATGTACAATCTCTAGGAGCCACTCTGCTATACATCAATGTGCTTCTAGCTGTCTTTTCTTAAAATATTTAATTTTTAAAGATATATTCACATACCATACAATCATCCAAAGTGTACAATCAATTGTTCACATTACCATCACATAGCTGTTCATACGTCACCCCCATCTATTTTTTTGAACATTTTCTTTGTACTCAAAGAAAGTGAAGTTAAGAATAGAGAAAAATAAGAGTAAAAAAAGAACACCCATATCATCCCCCCATTTTCCCTTTAGTTTTTTTGTCTCCACTTTTCTACTCATCCATCCATACACTAGATAAAGGGGAGTGTGACCCACAAGGCTTTCCCAATCACATTGTCACCCTTTGTAAGCTACATGTTTTGCAATCATCTTCAAGAGTCAAGTCTACTGGGTTGGAGTTTGGTAGTTTCAGTTATTTGCTTCTAGCTATTCCAATACATTAAAACCTAAAAAGTGTTATCTATATTGTGCATAAGAATGTCCAACAGAGTGACCTCTCAACTCCATTTGAAGTCTTTCAGCCACTGAAGCTTTATTTCATTTCATTTCATATCCCCCTTTTGGTCAAGAAGATGTTTTCATTCCCCTGATGTTGGGTCCAGATTCCTCTCCAGGAGTCATATCTCATGTTGCCAGGGAGATTTACACCCCTGGGTGCCAGATCCCATGTAGGCAGGAGGGCAGTGATTTCACCCACAAAGTTGGCTTATCTAGAGTGAGAAGGCCACATCTGAGTGAAAAGAGGTATTCAGGGGGAAACTCTTAGGCACAGTTATAACCAGGCTTAGCCTCTCCTTTGCAGTAGAAAGCTAAAAAGCTTCATAAAGGCAAGTTCTGTGATAGAGGACTTGGCCCATCATCCTGCCAGCCCTCAATGTTTGTAAGAACATCAACAGCCATCCAGGTGAGGAAGTTGAACACCTTTGCATTTTCCTCCAGCTCCTCAGGAGGCTCTGTATAAATATATATATAAAATTGTATTTTTGTCCAATTAACATTATCAGAAAATTATCAGAAAATTTAAAAAACAGACAATTAAAAACATTTCAAACAGATACAAAATAAAGAAATAAAAGAATAACCTACTAAAACTAAAATGTTAATTCTAACATGTTCCTACTGTACCCCAAGAGAATATTTAGACTATAACACAGCAAAGGAATAAGAAACACAGGTAACTTAAAATAACTACATTTCTGTGAACTTGTTCCTACCATTCTCTCCAGAAATTAACAAACCATAGCTATTCCTGAGCATTTCCAGAACATTGCTTACTCACAATAACTTATATTTTCTTATTAGATTATCATTCCCCCTACTCTATTGGCTGTCTATTGCTAGATCCCCTACATTCTACATGTTAAACCATTTATTTTACATTTTTCAGGGTTTTAGTGGTAACATACAATCTTTCTCTTGTACCTGGCTTATTTCACTCAGCATTATGTCTTTAAGTTTTATCCAAGTTGTCATATGTTTCATGATCTCATTCATTCTTACCACCATGTAGTATTCCATCACGTGTATATACCACTTTTTGTTTATCCACTCACCTGTTGAAGGACATTTGGATTGTTTCCATTTCTTGGCAATTGTGAATACTGCTGCTATGGACATTGACATGCAGATATCTGCTTGTGTCACTGCTTTCAGATCTTCCGTGTATGTACCAAGAAGTGCAATTGCTGGAATTGAAGGATAACTCTATATGTAGTTTTCTAAGGAACCACCAGAATGTCTTCCAGAGTGTCTGTACCATTATACAATTCCATCAACAATGAAAAGTGTTCCAATTTATCCACATCCTCTCCAGCATTTGTAGTTTCCTGTTTGTTTTCATGGCAGCCAATCTAATTAGTGTGAGATGATATCTCATTGTGGTCTTAATTTGCATCTCCTAATACCTAATGAAGCTAAACTTTTTTCATGTTTTCTTGGCCATTTGCATTTGCTCTTCAGAAAACTCATTTCATATCTTTTGCCCATTTTATAATTGAGCTGTCTGTATTATTGTCATTGAGTTGTAGGGTTTCTTTATATATGCAAGATATAAGTCATTTGTCAGATACATGGTTTCCAAATATGTTTTTTCCCATTGACTTGGCTGTCTCTTCAACTTTTTGACAAATTCCTTTGAGGTACAGAAGATTTTAAGCTTGAGGAGTTCCCATTTATCTATTTTTTTTTTTTTCTTTTGTTGCTTGTGCTTTGGTTGTAAGGTCTAGGAAGTGACCTCCTAATACGAGGACCTGAAGATACTTCCCTACATTATCTTCTAGGAGTTTTATGGTACTGTCTCTTATGTTGAAGTCTTTAATCCATTTTGAGTTAATTTTTGTGTAGGGTGTGAGGAAGGGGTCCTCTTTCAATCTTTTGGTTATGGATATCCAGCACTCCCAACCCCATTTGTTGAAAAGACTGTTACATCCCAGTTCAGTGGTTTTGAGGGCCCTATCAAAAATCAGTCAACTGTAGATCTCATGGTCTATCTCCAAGTTCTCAATTCACTTCCATTGATCAATATGTCTGTCTTTGTGCCAGTACCATGCTGTTTTGCCTACTGTGGCTTTCTAGTAAGCTTTAAAGTCAAGAAGTATAAGTCCTCCTGCTTTGTTTTTCTTTTTTAGAATGTTTTTAGCAATTCAAGTCATTATTCCCTTCCAGATACGTTTGATAACTAGCTTGCCCAAGTCTGAAAAGTAGGTTGTTGGAATTTTGATAGAAATTGCATTGAATCTGTATATGAGTTTAGGTACAATTGACATCTAAATGACATTTAGCCTTCCTATCCATGAACAAGGAATATTTTCCATCTTTTTAGATCTCTTTCTATTCATTTTAGTAAAGTTATGTAGTTTTTTATGTATAGGTCTTTACAACTTTGTTTAAGTTTATTGCTAGTTACTTGGCTTTTTCAGTTGCTATTGAAAATGATATATTTTTCTTGAATGCCTTTTCAGTTCAGTCATATCTAGTGTATAGGAACATTACTGACTTATGTGAATTAATCTTGTGTCCTGCTACTTTGCTAATTTTTTTATTAGCTCAAGTAGTTGTCACATCAATTTCTCAGGGTTTTCCAGATATATGGTTGTATCATCTGCAAATAATGACAGTTTTATGTCTTCTTTCCCAATTTGGATGCTATTTATTTCTTCATCTTGCTGAATTGCTCTGGTTAGCACCTCTAGCACAATGTTGATTAACAGTAGTGACAGCAGGCATCCTTGTCTCCTTCCTGATCTTAGAGGGAAGGCTTCCAGTCTCTTGCCATTGAGTACTGTGCTGGCTGTGGCTTTTTCATATATGCTATTTATCATACTGAGGAAGTTTCCTTCAATTCCTACCTGTTTAAGTGTTTTTATCCAAAAAGTATGCTGGATTTTGTCTAATGCCTCTTCAGCATCTATTGAGATGATAATTTGATTATCCCCTTTTGATTTGTGAATGTGTTGTAATACATTCATTGATTTTCTTATGTTGAACCATCCTTGCATGTCTGAAATGAACCCCACTTGGTCATGGTGTATGATTTTTTAATGTGTCTTCAGATTTGATTTGCAAGTATTTTTTTGAGAATATTTTCATCTATATTCTTTAGGGAGATTGGCCTGTTAGCATCATAAAATGTGTTAGGTAGTGTTCCATTTTCAATGTTTTGAAAGAGTTTCAGCAAGATTGGTGTCCGTCCTTTTTGGAATGTTTGGTAGAATTCCCCTGTGAAGCCATATGGCCCTGGGTATTTATTTGTGGAAGCTTTCTGATGACTAATTGGATTTCTTTGTGATTGGTTGGTTGAGTTCTTCTGTTTCTTCTCTGATCAGTCTAGGTTGCTCATGTGCTTCCAGGAAATTTTCCATTTCTTTTAAATTATCTAGTTTGTAGGTATACAGTTGTTCATAGTATCCTCATAATTTTTTTTTAAATTTCTTCATGATGAGCATTAATGTTGCCTCTCTCATTCATTATTTTGTTTATTTGGGTTTTCTCTCTTTTTGATTTTGTCAGTCTAATTAGGGGCTTGTAAATCTTGTTGATCTTCTCAAAGAAACAACTTTTTGTGTTATTTATTCTACTGTTTTTTGTTCTCCATGTCATTTATTTCTGCTTTAATCCTTGTTATTTCTTTTCTTCTACTTGATTAAGTGTTAGTTTGCTCTTCAATTTCTAGCTTCTTCAATTTCTCCATTAGTTCTTTGATTTTAGCTCTTTCTTCCTTTTTAATGTATGCCTTTAGAGCTATAAATTTCCCCCTCAGTACCACCTTTGCTGCATCCCATAAGTTTCTTTTAAAAAAAAAAAATAAATCTTCAGGCCCTTATTAGGGAGACATTTTTTTAAAATTCAGTTTTATTGAGATATATTCACTTACAATACAATCATCCATGGTGTACAATCAGCTGTTCACAGTATCAAATTGTAGTTGGGCATTCATCACACCAATCTGCTTTTGAACATTTTCCTTACACCAGAAAGAATCAGAATAAAAATAAAAAAATAAAAATAAAAAGAGCACCCAAATCACCCCCCCATCCCACTCTATTTTTCATTTAGGTTTTGTCCCGATTTTTCTACTCATCCATCCATACACTGGATAAAGGGAGTGTGATTCACAGAGTTTTCACAATCACACTGTCACCCCTTGTAAGCTACATTGTTATACAATTGTCTTCAAGAGTGAAGGCTACTGGGTTGGAGTTTGGTAGTTCCAGGTGTTTACTTCTAGCTATTCCAATTTATTAAAACCTAAAAAGTGTTATCTACACAGTGCATAAGAATGTCCACCAGAGTGACCTCTTGACTCCATTTGAAATCTCTCAGCCACTGAAACTTTATTTCCTTTCATTTTGCATCCCCTTTTTGGTCAAGGTGTTCTCAATCCCACAATGCTGGGTCCAGATTCATTCCCGAGAGTCATATACTTCATTGCCAGAGATATTTACACCCCTGGGAGTCAGGTCCCACTTAGGGGGGAGCATCCCATAAGTTTTGATATGTTGTGTTTTCATTTTCATTTGTTTCTATGTATTTAGTAATTTCTCTTGCTATTTCTTCTTGAACCCACTGACTGCTTAGGAGTGCATTGTTTAACCTCCTGATAATTCTGAATTTTCTAAGTCTCTGATGGTTATTTTCTTCTAATTGTATTCCATTGTGATCAGAGAATGTGCTTTGAATCTTTTACAATTTATTGAGGCTTGTTTTATGGCCCAGCAAATGATCTATTGTGCAGAATGTTCCATGAGCACTGAGGAAAAATGCGCATCCTGGTGATTTGGGATGTAAAGTTCTATGTATCTGTTAATTCAAATTCATTTACCAAATCATTTAGGTTTTTCAACTTCTTTATTGATTTTCTGTCTGCTTGATGTATCAATAGCAGTGAATTATGTATCAAAACGCCCACGATTATTGTGCAAACATCTATTGCTTCCTTTTGTTTGTAGCTTGCATGAAATATTTTTCACTTTCAATTTCTTTGTGTCCCTTTGTCAAAGATGAGTCTTTTGTAAGCAACATATTGATGGTTCATATATTTTATCCATTCTGCCAGTCTATATCTTTTCATTGGGGAGCTTATTCCATTCACAGTTAATGTTACTACTGTGAAGGTATTCCTTGAATCAGCAATCCTATCCTTCAGTTTATGCTTGTCAGATATACTTTTTCCCTTTCTCTCTTAATTTCCTTTAATGTACCATTACTAAATCTCTTTAGTTCTGAACCCTTCTCCATACCTTTCTCTCCTTTCTTTGTTTCTCTGGTGGTAGGGCTCCCTTTAGTATCTCAAGTAGGGCAGGTCTCTTGTTAGCAAATTCTCTCAACGTGTCTTTCTCTGAAAAATTTAAGCTCTCCCTCAAATTTGAAGTACAGATTTGATTGATAAATAATTCTTGGTTGGTAATTTTTCTCTTTCAGAATTTAAAATATGTCATACCACTTCTTCTCACTTCCATGTTGGCTGCTGAGTAGTCACCGCTTAATCTTATGCTGCTTCCCTTGTATGTGGTGAATTTCTTCTCTCTTGCTGCTTTCAGATCTTGTTCCTTCTCTTCAGCATTTGGCAATCTGATCAGAAGGTCTTGCAGTGCTTTTATTTGGATTTATTCTGTTTAGAGTTCATTCTGCATCTATGATTACTGTAACTATGCTGCTGAGAAGGTACGGGAAGTTTTCCCCTGCAATTTTGCTGCAAATTCTTAGGGTCTTCTTCATGTCCCTTATATCCTGTGCCATGATCTCATTGTTTTCATTGGTTCTTTCATTAATTGCTCCAAGTACTTTGTCTTATATGTTCTTTTGATTTGGGTGTTTGGGTTTGGGTTATCCATATCTTCTGGTTCATCATGTACTTTAAAATTTCCTATTGTTTTTGGCCTCTTGACATTTACTTTTCTTGATAGTATTCTTTTTAGAATATGCAGATTTATTTAAACAATTATCTGTAATTTTTCAGAGCCACAGTTTGGTGCTGTCCACTTTCTCTGAGTTACCAGATGATGGCACCCATAGACCACCTTTTACCCTCAAGCCATTTGTCCCAAACTCTGCCTATGTGGTAAGTGGGGGTCTGAAACTTGTGGGGGTCCAATCAGTGCCTCAATTTTCCATGTGTAGTTGGTGCTGCCAGCCCTGAATGTGCAGGGTATGTAGCAGTTAGGGAGGGAGGGCAGCTTTAAAAATCAAATCTCCCAGATGGTCCTGGGGACTTAAGCTGTTGCAGGACCCCAAAACTTTGGCTCAGGCTCCCCACAGTCTGTCTCTTCCATGGACTCACATGTCCCTGGTATTGGTGTAGGGCCTCTGGGATTTCTTTGTGGGACCCCCTCCAAGGGTCTCCACAGTGGGGAAGGCAGTGCAATTTCACAGGTGAGCACAGTCTCCAAGGGAAGTTATGGGTGGCTGTGCCTCACAGGGCCATTCCCAGTCCGCTGAGGGGTTGGCTGTATGGTGCATGTTAAATTTCCCCTTCAGCATAACTCTGCCTTCCTAGCTCCAGGACAATAAGTTGTGGTTGTGCAAAAGGCTATTACCCATGCCAGATACTGAGGCAGTTGCCCAGGGTTTGGATGGCACTTCCTGTCACACTTGACTGCATGGTGTAGCTCTGGACCATGGTGCCACAAGGGTTTTCCCAGTTCACTGAAAAGATGGCCCTATGAGGAGTGGTAATTTCCCCCTTTTCACAGACCTCCACCTTCCTACCTCTGGGACAATTAGCCATGGGTGAGCAAAAGGTTATCATCCATTCCAGACACTGAGACAGGTGCCCAGGGTGGTGAAAGCAGGCCCCCCACATTCAACTGCATGGCTGTCACTGCCAGATCCACAGCTGCTTATGGGATTTTTAAACTAATCCCTCTCCAGATGCCAATGCCTGGTTACTCCTGACCATGGCATTGCTGCTGGCTCCCTAGCAGCCTCACTCACTCATTTCTGAACACAGACTCTCAGATTCACCAATTACACAGTCCCTTTGGACTTACCAGACCTTGTCCAGCCAGCACAGTGCTGGAACTGGTATTCTAGAACACTTTCTGTCTTTTTATCTAATGTTTTCCACAGAGACTTTTTGTCTTGCCTCGCCTTATCTGCCATCTTCCCTCTCTAGAGGTCTCTTATTTCCAAATTGTGTATCCCTGCATTGTATAAGTCCATAGCATTGGGATCTTCTTAAAAAATTGGAAAACACAGCCAATACTTTCCATCTCCAAGTTATACCTGTAAACCCATCAGACTTAAACATTTTTTGAGAAAAAAACTAAATAATGATTGCACTGGCTGGCCTCATATTATTCTTTTCCTTACTGACTGGCTATTTTTTATTATTTTTAAAATACTTTCTGATCTATTCACTATTTTGCCTATTCACTGTTGGTAGGGAAGTAGAATGGGGCAACCAATCTGGAGGGCAGCATTGTGTTTCCACAGGAATCTAACTATTTGGTTGCCACATGGTCCTGCAAACCCATTATATGGTATATACTTCGATATACTGAGAGCAAGGACATGAATGAACATTGCATACTGCTGTTCATAGTGGCAGTATTCCTAATTCATGATTAATGGAAGTCACCTGAGGGTACATTGATGGATAAGTGGAATGGTGACCTGTGGTATATACGTGAAATGAAATGTTGAGTGGCAGCAAGATGAAATGAAGTTGTGAGGTGTTCAACTAGATAAATTGACCTTGAGGTCAGTAGTTTGAGAGAAATAAGCCAGAATTGAAAAGACAAGCACTATGATGCCTCAGTAATATGGGCTAACTATAATGTGCAAACTCTGAGAATTGAATCTGACTGCACAGGTTATCAGGGGAAGGCTTATGGTAAAGTTTCCTAGATTGTAAGTTCTTATAACAGTCACATATATTCATGAGTTGTAACAGTTATTTCTAAGTTCTGAGATGATGAAATGTTTGTGTAACCTGTTCCTGGAAATTTGGGTATGTATGACACCTGAGACTCAGAGCCAGATGGTAGGGGAGCTCAAATGCAGCTATAGTTTATTTTTCCTTCATTGTTTTGTTTTGAAATGACTTGAAACTTAAATTACTGTTGCAAACATGATCTAAATCCAAACAACTCCAACACCTTCCTGAAGATACCCAGACCCACAAATTATAAGGATTTGCCAAATTTGCTGTATCATTCTGTCTGTATGTCTCCCTATTCATGTTTAAAATATTTTAGCATAGGATATATATATATATATATATATATATATATATATATATATATATATATAATGCTCTTTGAACAGATAATACTTTCATGAACATTTTCTAAGAAAAAGGTTATTCACTTATGTATCACTTTCAATACAGTGATCAAGTTCAAGATCCTTAACATTGATAACTAGCTAGAGTTTGCAGAGTGTCTATGAATCTTTTATAACTTTATAATAATGAAGTTGTTTTAAGATAAATGTGAAACTCAATCCTTTACAAACTGGACACTCTGGTAATATATTCTTGTATCTTTGTCATTTCAAAGATCAATGATAAGTAATGCACTAAACAAAAACAAATTTTTAAGAAGATTCCAATGCTCTGAACTTATACAAAACAAGATACATGCTTGTTTTGTGTCTAGTGTTATATGGTGAGTTATGTCTTCTCCAGAAAAACAAGAGCTGGGGTTGTTCATCTGCATTAGACCTGCCCTTCCAAAAGGGCTACAGTGAATATTTCAGGTTGAAATAAAAGAAACTAGATGGTATGTTGGAGCCATCTGAAAAAATAAATATCTAGGTTAATGTAATTGCATGGGTAAATAGAAATTCCAGTATTATTGTATTCTCAGTATGTAACATACTTTTTATTTCTTACAATATCAGAAATACAAATGCATAAGAAATCACCATATTTCTATGTAATTAAGCATGACATATACAAAGAGGTAATAATTTACAGGAAAACATTAAAGGCAGAGGGAGAGGGATATAGGAGATGATACCGTATATGCAATTGAAGTTATGTTATCATCATATTAATCTGTTGTGTTATAGATTCTGGATATTAAATATTAACCCCTTGGTGACAACAAATATACCTAAAATATATGCAGAAAAAGAAATTAGAAGGGTATCAATTTGCATCACTGCCATAAATCCCCTATTCACAAATGAAAACAGCATTTGAGGAAATGAGGGTTGATAAAGACATATGATACACAAGAAACCAGTGAAAAAATATCTAAAATACTTCTTGACTTACAAGCAACTACTTTGACTGTAAATGACTCAGACTTTCAAGTCAAAAGTCACTGATTTGCAGAAGGGGTAAAAAAAGCATGATGTAGTGCTATATATTGTCAGTATGATCTAATGATATATATTGTTAACAAGAGGCAAAAAGAAAAAGAAAAACCTAAATGTATGGCTCACATAGACTGAATATGAAAGCATTGATAAAATATTCCAAAAAATAGGAACCCAAAGACAGCTGGGGTGGCTATACTAATATCAGATATAATAGAATTTAAGTGAAAATACATTACCAGAGATAGTGAAGGACAGTATTGATGAATTGGTCAATATGGAAAGAAGATTTGTCTGTTATAAATATATATGAAACTAATAACAGAGCCATAAAAAACATTGACAAAATTTAATGGAGAAAAAGACAGCTGGAGATTTAAATATACTATTTTTATATATGGATGGAACATCAAGGCAAAAGATCGATAAGAAACAGAAGACTCACACAAAACTATAAATGAACTAGACCCAATGGAAATATGCAAAACACACTACAGAACAATGAGAGAATACATATTTTTCTCAAGTGTACATTGATCACTCTCCAGGATAGGTCACATATCAGTTGACAGCACATCTAAATAAATTTCAAAAGATTGAAATTATTAAAACCATCTTCTCTGACAATAGAATGCCCCTAGAAATCAATAAGAGAATGAAATTGAAAATACACAAATATGTGGAAGATAAACAATACAGTCTTAAAGAATCAAAGGGTCAAAAAATAAATCACAGTGAATACTAAAAAATAACTTGAGACAAATGAAAAAGAAAACACCACATATCAAAACTTATAGGATGCCTCAAAGACACTGCTCAGAGAGAAATTTATAACTCTGGATGCCTATGTTAAATAAGAAGAGATATCACAAATCAAAAACCTAACTTCACATCTGGAGAAACTAGGAAAAGAAGAGCAAGCAGAATATAAAATTATTAGAAGGAAGGAAATACTAAAGTCAGAGTGGAGACAAATGAAATAGAGAATAGGAAAGCAATTTAGAGAAGCAATGAAACTAAAACTGGATCTCAGAAAAGATCAATGAAATTCCAAACATTTAGCCAGAACAAAAAGGTAAAGAAAAGAGGAGGGAAACTACTAAAATACAAATGAAAACACTGACATTGCTGTGCTGGTTTGGATGTATTATGGCCCCCAAAATGCCATTATCTTTGATGCAGTCTTGTGTGGGCAGGAAACGTATTGCTGTTGATTGGGTTAGAGACTTTGGATGTTTCAAAGGAGATGTGATCACTCAACTGTAGGTGAGATTTTTCCTGGGTAATTTCCATGGAGGTGTGGCCCTGCCCATTCAGTATGGGCCTTGATTAGTTTACTGGAGAACTATATAATCTCAGACAGAAGGAGCAAGCTTTCTACAGCCAAGAGGGACACTTTGAGAAATACACAGGAGATGAGAGAGAAGTTGCAGCTTACAGAGACATTTTGGAGATGGCCTTTGATAGCAGAATTTTGCTCTGGAGAAGCTAAGAGAGGACAAATGACCCAAGAGCAACTGAGAGTGATATTTTGAAGAAGAGCTGTGGCCTAGAGAGGAACATTCTGGGAGAAAGGCGTTTTTAGATGCAACCTGGGAGCAAGCAGATGCCAGCCATGTGCCTTCCCAGCCAAGAGAGGTTTTCTGGACACTATTGGCAATCCTCCAATAAAGTTACCCAATTGTTGATGCATTACCTTGGACACTTTATGGCCTTAAGACTGTAACTGTGTAACAAAATAAAGCCCCTTTTATGAAAGCCAATACATTTCTGATATTTTGCAGTCTGGCAGCATTAGCAAACTAGAACAGTTGCTACTGATACTGAAGGAATAAAAAGGATTATTAATGAATACTCTGAACATGTATATGCCAAAAATCTAGATAATCTGGAAAAAATGGAAAAATCCCTGGAAAGACAAAATTTACCTCAACTGACTCTAGGAGAAATAGAAAATCTCAACAGATATTTAAGAAGAAAAGAGATTGCATCACTCATTAAAAATTCCCAATAAAGAGAAGTCCAAAACAAGAAAGATTCATTGGTTAATTCTATCAAATATTCAAAGAAAAATTGATTCTAATATTCCTCAAATTATTCCAAATTAAGGAGGAAAGAACTCTTCCAAACTCATTATATGCAGGTAACATTATCATGATACCAAAGCTGCATAAAGACATAACAAGAAAAGGAAATTAAAGAGCAATTTCTCTTATGAATATAGATGCATAATCTTCATCAAATATTAGCAAATCCAGTCCAACAGAATATTAAAGTGATTATCCACCATGATCAATTGTGAATTATCTCATGAATGCAAGGACATTCAACATAAGAAAATCAATCAAGGTAATACACCATATTCAATGAATAAGGGGGGAAATCATATAGTCCTAATTGATCCAGAAAATGCATTTGATAGACTCCAATGTCCTTTCATGATAAAAACATCCAGAATAAAAAGAATAGAAGGTGATTTCTTCAAAATTATAAAGGGAATATACATTAAAAGTACAGCTAATTTTTTACTTAATGCTGAGAAGAGAATGAAGGCCTTCCCCTTGAGGCTAGTAAGAAGACAAGAGCATGCACTTTCACTACCACTTTCATTTTTTTTTAACTTTCCCTTCTTTTTTAAATCAACTGTATGAAAAAAAAGTTAAAAAGAAAACAAACATACAATAAAAGAACATTTCAAAGAGACCATAACAAGGGAGTAAGAAAAAGACAACTAACCTAAGATAACTGCTTTACTTCCAACATGTTCCTACTTTACCCCAAGAAAGTTACATAATATAGCAACATTTCTGTTTCACTACCACTTTCAATACTGGATTGGAATTCCTTACCCAGGAAATTAGGCAGTGAAACAAAATAAACAGCATCAAAATTGGTAAGGACAAAGTAAAAATATCTGTATTCAAGATGACATAATCATTTATATAGAAAATACTTAGGAATCCACAAGAAAACTTCTAGAACTCATAAACAAATTCAGCCAAATGCAAGCACAAGGTTAACATGCAAAAAGCAGTTGTGTTCTCTTTGCCAGTAAAGTATATCACTAACTGGCAGTTTAAAAAAATATTCACTTACCAAATCATCTGAAAGAATAAAATACCTAGGGATAATTTTAACTAAAGATGAGGACTTTTGCAAAGAAAACTAAAACACAATCTGATGGAAATAAGAGAAGACCTAAGTAAATAGCAAGACTTCTGTTTCCTTATATAAGAAAGATTAATATTACTAACATTCCAGTAAAACCCAAAGTGATCAATAGTTTTAATGTAATGCTTTTCAAGTTACCAAGAGCTTTTTAGCAGAAATGAAGACAATTGTCATTAACATGGAATTGTACTTCACAGGATGGGCAGGAATAGCTTAGGGTAATGAATTTATCTATTTAAAGGTTTCTTGGCCTGTTTAGACTCAGTGAAAGCACAATATCTTTCTCTTTCTCAATTCGCAGTCCATAATTTAGTGCTCAACATACAGTACTGTTGAATAAATATTTGTTGAATGAATGATAAAACAAATGTTAAAGGGAGTTGGAAAGATATTACTAAAGATGGGGAGAAAATCAAAGTAGTGAAACAAGAGGAAATAATGTTGAGAGAGGGCAGCCCCATGGCTGAGATCCAAAACAGGAGACAGATCAGAGACATGTTTTAGTGTACCCAGAATCTCTCTCTAGAATCAGAGATATGGAAATCATTATGGGAGACCTTGCAATACTAGAGCCTACACATAAATAAGGTTGACTTCCTGCTGGGAGGAAGGAGTCCACAGGGATAAGAAACAAACAGGAAGGTCTGAAGCTGTCTCCAACTGGTCAAAATTGGCACAAGTTTGCTTTTGTTTTTCTTTATTATCTCCAAAGAACTATCTCCAGGAGTAGCTACACAAAAGAATACATCATTCATGTGGCTCATGGGAATGAAATCCCTAAAGGCATGGAAACCCTAAATACTTCCCCTACACTATCTGAAGTCTACTTGAACAATCTCTGGTGAGGAGGAAACAGAACTGTGTCTTCTAGAGACCTCATGAGTAGTTCCATCTCCTTCCCCTTCCTGGGAGCAGAGCTTCCAACTTTGTCCTTCATTCAAGAAATAACCCATGTTGGTGAACACAGAACCTCTTTGAAAATTTCTAGGTGAGTTACCAAATCTTCTCCATAGTGGAGGGAATGTATTATGAATTCATGAATACTTTTTTGGTTGTAAATTTAGGGGCTTCAAAAAGAAAGCATAAATAAATCTTATTCATGCACTGCTCTACCTAATTGAAAAGCTTGATTGTGGATACAGTCAATCTCTCCAGTGCCTTCAGGGTGGACACAAAATATTATTCCTGGAATAAATAATTGAGAAAGACATTTTGCTTATGTCAATGAGATTACATATAAACAGGGTAAGAGACACAGAAATGAGTAACTGCAATATCCTGAGGTGGCACTGAAATCCTGGTGAAGTGGATTCCCTGTGCTTCACCTGTTCAACTCTCCTCCCTACTCCACAATCCCTTGGCAACCAGTGTCCTTATGATGCCTCAATTTTTTGCCTAAATTATGAGGTCATATATTTGACATTTTACTCATGTAGCATGTTTAGGCTTGTTTATTTCAATTAGCCACCATCATTTAAGATTCAACAGTGGCCTTTGTGGCTGGCCAGATTATTTTTTATCACTGAATAATATCCCATTGTATAGACATAGCAGACTGTTTACCTAGTCAACTACTGAAGAACATGTTTGTCGCTTTCAGATTTTAGAGATTATAAATAAAGGTCTCTAAATCTTCATTTGGGGTTTTTGTGTGGACTTAACTTTTCAAACAGCTGCATATCTAAGAGCACAATTGCTGAATTTTATGGTGAGACTATGTTTAGCTTGACAAGAGACTGCCAAACTGCCTCCTGGTTGCATCATTTGTTTATTGCCACTAGCAATGAAAGAGAGTTGATATTGCACCCCATTCTCAATGCTTATTGGTATTGCCAGCATTTAGGTTTTTAGGTATTCTAAGAGGTGTGTGATGATATATCATTGTGGTTTAATATTGCAATTACCTAATGAAAAATGATATTGAGTATCTTTTGCATGCTAATTTGCCAACTGTATAACTTCTTTAGTTAGGTTTATGATCAGATCTTTTGCCCATTTTTAAAATGGGGTTTATGAATTCTGTATATTTGGATACAAATCATTTATCTGATATGTGTTTTGCAAATATTTTATACAAATTTGTGGATTTTCTTTTCATTCCCTTATGTATGTTTTTCACAGAGCAGAGGATTTATATTTTAATAAACCCAACCAAGAAATTTTCTCCCATCATGCGTCTTGCTTTGTGTGCTATAGCTAAAAGCTCTTCACAAAACCATGGATCCTTAGATTTTCTTCTTTTTTTTCTGTAAGATTTATAGTTTGCATTTTAGTTTTATGTAAATTCATTGTTTTTCTCATTAAACTTTTTAAATGAATCTCAAAGTTCTGTGACAGATTTTTGGTCATTTTTCCATTAAAAAAGTACTGATTTCAATAATTAATAACTTAAAACTGCCACACATAAACAAATGGACCACAAAACATTCCTTTCCTTCTGAATGTTTTATGATGCATTGTTATCATTGTTCTTTCATCACACAAATCAATTTTCAAACATTTTAATTTCTTCCCTGCTTATAAAAATAAAATCAAAAACAAAAGTAAAATAAACATCCAAAACATCCCATACCCCCAACCTCCCCTATTATTCATTTATATATTGTCTGCTTTTTTCAGTACTCATCTGCCACATACTGGATAAATGGAATTTGAACCATAAAGCTTTCACAAACACATGATCACACTGTATACAATCATCTTCATGAATCCAGGTTATTAGATTGTAGTTTAACTGTTTCAGGGGTATTTCCTTCACACTATTCAAATACACTAAAAACAAAAAAGTGATATCTGTATAATTCATATAAATCACCTCCAGAATGACCTCTCAACTTCATTTGAAATCTCTCAGCCTCTTTTATTGCCTGGTATATTGATGGCACAAAGTTAAGCATTTTCTCCTTACTATGGTCCACCAGCAAGTAATAAGATGTTTCTAAAATGTATAATAGTTATCCTCAAAATGTGACACAACATTGCTCAAACACCTTCAAGGTTTGTTTTGTTATTCACATATATGGGCCTTCCAAAGGCTCCATACAGCAACCCAATCTGTCACAGATACTTTAACTGCAATTAGATATGATGTGTATATCAGAACATACAAATGAGGTATAAGTTGTCTTCAAAATACAAGGCAGCCCAACAGAAATTGTGCAATTCTTCAGGTTAAGAGAAGCCAAGTGTATTAAGTTGTGCTTCAGATTGAAAGGGATATCTCAGAAAACCCCAAACCATTGGACTGGTAAGCATTTTGCAATGGTGGTAAAACCATAAATTTCTGTGGAAACTGTTTCCCACATTCTGAGATACATGTTATACTAAAGAATCCACATTATTTGCAATTCCTGCAAAATCAACTGCTTTTGTTGGCCTTTCATAAAAGATTGACTCATGAACTGATATTTAGTTAAATATCTGTAAGACAAGTAACAGGGCAAGGCATATTTAATACAGTGAATTTTTATACATCTCTGAGTGAGGACAAAACATGAAGATACATACATCCTATGTAAATGCTCACCAAAGAGCAACTCCAGAAGAGGCAATTGTTGTGACTATTGGGCAAGTTGAGCCACTCTTTGGATGGCAGTTATTTATTCCAGCTACCTCAATCCTTGCCCAATGCACTCATAGACACAGTGTAATGGAAATAAGTTATTTATGTGCTGAGACATGTGGACTTACACTAACCAAGACCTGCTTGGTTGTAGTCATTGCTGATTTTCCCAACCTCCAACAGCAGAAACCAAGACTGAGTACCATATGGGAACATTTCCTTGGATGATCAATTAACTACTTATTACCAAATTGATAACCTTGGAGAACTGACTTCATGGAAGGAACACTTTTCTGATGAATAAAATGCTAGAAAAAACAATTAAAAATATCCTTCAAAAGGCCCAGATATCTTCTGAAAATAAAATAATTGAGACGCAAAATTAAATATAATAGGAGACTATGTAGGGTAGGGGAGCTCAAATGCATCTGTAGTTTATTTTTCCTTCAATATTTTGTTTTGAAATACTTTCAAATTTGAAAAGATTTTGGAAAAATAATCTAAACCCAATCATACAACACCAATATCTTCCTGAAGTTATCCAGTTCCATGAATTATTAAGGTTTGCCACATTTGCTATATGATTCTATCTATCTCCTTATCTATTTGTACAATATTTTAGGGTAGGGTATACATTTTATGCTCCTTGAATGCATAATACTTTCATGGATGTTTTCTAAGATAAAGGCTATTCACACACGTGAATGCTTTCAGTACAGTGATCAAGTTCCAGATCTTTAACACTGATAACTGCTAGAGTTTACAGAGTATCTATGAACATGTTAGAACTTTACATTCTACATTAGTGAAGTATGTTTCAGACAGTCATGAAACTCAAACTTTTACAAACTGGAAGCCCTGTTGAAAGATTCTTAAATTTTTATTATTTTTAAAGATGAATGCTAAGTAGTACACTAAATAAAAATGGGTGTTTACATACCTGCTTGTTTTGTGCCTAGTGTCACATGGTGAGTTTAAATCTTCTCCAGAAAAACAAGGGCTGAGGTTTTTCATCCACACTAGACCTGCCCTAAAAAAAGAGCTACAGTGAATATTTCAGGTTGAAATAAATGATACTCAAAAGTAGTTTAGAATCATCTGAAAAAAATAAAGATCTAGGTAAATGTGAATACATACATAAATACAAATTCTGATATTATTGTATTTTCAGTGTGTAACTATACTTTTCATTTCTTACAATATCAAAAATATAAATGCATAAGAAATCACCATATTTCCATGTAATTAATCATAACATATATAAAGAGGTAATAATTGACCAGAAAACATTAAAGGTGGAGGCAGAGCAATATAGAAGAGACTGTATGTGCTGCTGAAATTATATTACCATATCAAATTATTGTGTTATAGATATTGGATATTAAATATTAACCCCATGTGACCACAAATAATATATCTAAAATATATGTAGAAAATGAAATGAGAAGGGAATCAATTGGCATCACTGCAATAGATCATGAATACAAAAGTGAAAAGACCATAGGAGGAAATGAGAGATGAAAGAGACATATGATGTACAAGAAACTACTGAAAAAATGTCTAAAACATTTCTTGTTCTTATAAGCAACTACTTTGTCTGTAAGTGACTCAGATTTTCCAGTCAAAAGTCACTGATTTGGTGAAGGGATAAAAAAGCATGACCTAGTGATACACATTCCAACAAATAGGAACCAAGAGAGTTGGGGTGGCTATACTAATACCAGATAAAATAGAATTCAAGTGAAAATGCATTACCAGAGAGAGTGAAGGACCATCTTGGTAACTGGTCAAAATGCAAAGAAGATTTAACAATTAGAATTATATATGAATCCAACAACACAGCTATAAAATACCTGAAGTAAACATTGACAAAATTTGAAGGGGAATTAGATGGTTGGGAATTTAAATACACTACTTTCATAAAAGGATAGAACATATAGATAGAAGAACAATGGGGAAATAATGACTCAGACAACCATATAAATGAATTAGACCTAACAAATATTTGTCAAACACTCCACAGAAAAATAAAAGAATACATATTTTTCTCAAGTATACATGAATCACTCTCCAGGTGAGGCCATATATTATTTAACAACACAAGTTTCAATAAATTAAAAAAGATTGAAGTTATGCAAACTGTCTTCTCTGATCACAATGGAATGCTGCTTGAAATCATTGAGAATGAAAGAGAAACTACTCAAATATGTAGAAGTTAACCAATACTGTATTAAACAAAGGGTCAAAAAAATAAATCACAGTTTATATTAGGAAATATCTTGAGACAAATGAAAAGGAAAATACCACATACTAAAACTTATGAGATGCAGCAAAGTCATTGCTCAGAGAGAAATTTATAGCTATGGATGCCTATATTAGACAAGAAGAGACATCACAAATCAGCAACCTAAGTTAACATCTGGAGAAACTAGGAAAAGAAGAGCAAGCAGAAGTTATCATCATTAGAAGGAAGGTGATACTAAATTTTAGAGTGAAGATAAATTAAATAGAGAATAGAAAAACAATTTAGAAAACCAACAAAACTAAAATGGATCTTGGAAACGATCAATAAAATTGCACATTTAGGTAGAAAAAAGTGGAGGCAAATTACTAAAATACAAAATGAAATTTGGGATGTTGCTACTGATACTGAAGAAATAAAAAGTATTATTAGTGAATAGTATGAACAAGTATATGCCAACAATCTAGATAATCTAGAAGAAACAGAAAAATCCCTAGAAAGACACAACTTACCTGAACTTACTCTAGAAGAAATAGAAAATCTCAAAAGATATATAAGAAGAAAAGAGATGGGATTCATCAAAATTCCCAATAAAAAGAAATCAAGAAAGCAAGAAAATTTCAATGATGAATTTTTTCAAACATTCAAAGAATTGTTTCCAATGCTTCTTAAATTCTTCAAAATTGAAGAGGAGGAACTCTTCCAAACCCATTCTATGGAGGTTATATTATTGTGATGCCAAAGCTACACATAAAAACATAATAAGAAATCAAACTGAGGAACATTTTCTCTTATGAATATAGATGCATAATCCTCAGCAAAATACTAGCAAAATCAGTCCAACAGAATATTAAAAGAATAATTCACCCTGATCAAGATGGATTTGTCTCAAAATGTAAGGATGTTCAATGTAAGAGAATCAGTCAAGGTAATGCACCACATACAATGAATGAGGGGGGACAATCACATAAACCTAATTGATGTAGAAAATGCATATGACAGAATCCAATGCCATTTCCTGAAAAAACCCTCAGCATAAAAAGATGTTCCTCAAAATTATAAAGGGCATATACATAAAAATTCAGCTAATATTTTTTTTTGCAATGGTGTAAGGCTGATGGCATCTCTTTGAGGTTGAAAACAAGACAAGGATGCATGCATTCACTACTTCTATTCAGTATTGCACTGGAATTTCTCTCTCAGGAAATTCAGCAGTGAAACAAAATAAACAGCATCAAAATCAGTTAGGGCAATAAAACTGTATTCAAGAGGACATAATCATTTATATAGAAAATACTTAAGAATCCACAGGGAAACTACTAGAGCTCACAGATGAATCCAGACAAATGCAAGCACAAGGTTGACATGGAAAAAGTCATTGTGTTTTATATGCCAGCAAAGTACATCACTAGTTGGAAGTTTAAAAAATATTCACTTACAATATCATCTAAAAGAATAAAATACCTATGGATAATTTTAAACAAAGGTGAGGAGGACTTGTACACAGAAAACTACAAAACACTGCTGTAGGATATGAGAGAACTAAGTAAATTGCAACACATCTCTTTTCTTAGATAAGAAGTATTAATATTCCCAATCTTCCAATAAAACCAAAAGTAATCAATTGTTTGATAGACATCAGGGGACCAAGAGCTTTTTAGCAGAAATGGAGAAGACAGTTGTCATTAATATGGAATTGCACTTCAGCAGGAAGGCAGAAACAGATTAGAGTATTGAATTTATTTATTTAAATGTCTCTTGGCCTGTTTAGACTGCTTGAAAGCACAATATCTCACTCTTTCTCAAATTTCAGGCCATAGTTCTGTGCTCAGCATACAATATTGCTGAATTATTATTTTTTGAATGACTGATAAAACTAATGGTGGATGGTAAGAATAGATATTGCTAATGATGGGGGAGAAAAGAGAAGCAGTAAAACAAGAGGAAATACTGCTGAAAGAGGGCATCCCCATAAATTAGATACAACACAGGAGGAGACATATCAGAGACAGATATTGTAGCATACCCAGAATCTCTCTCTAGAATCAGAGATACAGAAATCATTATGGGAGACCTTGCAATACTAGAGCCCACACCTAAAGTGAGGTGACCTCCTGCTGGGAGGAAGGGATCCACTGGGGTGAGAGACAAACATGAAGCACCAAAGCTGTCACCAAATGGTCAAAATTAGAACAAGTTTGCACTGCATTTTTATTTCTTACCTCCAGAAAACTAAATATCACTATTAGGGTATGCAAAAGAATACATCATTCATGTGGCTTATGGGAATGAAATCCCCAAAGCCATGGAAACTCTAAATGCTTCCCCTACACTATCCAAAGTCTACTTTACCAATCTCTGGTGAGGAGGAAACACAATTGTGTCTTCTAGATACCTCATGAGTTCTTCTGTCTCCCTGACCTTCCTGGGAGCAGAACATCCAACTTCATCCTTCATTCAAGGAATAATCTGCATTATTGACCTCATAACCTTCTTTGATAAATTTTGGGTGAGTCACAGAATCTTCACCAGAGTTGGAGGGAATGTAAATTTAGGGATATCAAGAGGAAAATACATAAAGAAAGCTTGTTGCTATACAGCCCTACCTAGTTACAAAGCTTGATTGTGGAAACAAGAAAGCTCTCCAGTGCCTTCAGTGTAGACACTAAATATTATTTTTGAAATAAAGAAATGAGTAAGATGTTTTTCCTTATGTAAATGAGATTACAAATAACCAGGGCAAGAGACATAGAAATGAGTAACTGCAATATCCTGCAGTGTCACTGAAATCCTGGTGAAGTGGCTTCCTTGTATTTCACCTGTTTAACCCTCCTCCCCACTCCACAATCCCCTGGCAGCCAGTGATCACTATATTGCCTCTATGTTTGCCTAATCCATGAGCTTATGTAAGGGAAACTATAAAAATGTATCATGTTTAGACTGGTTTATTTCAATTAGCCCCCATAATTTATTATTCTAACTTCACCTTTGTGGCTGGCCAGATTATTTCTTTTTATCACTAAATAATGCCCTGTTGTACAGATAGAGCAGAATGTATTTACCTAGCCAACTACTGAAGGACATTTGGGTTGCTTTCAGATTTTGGAGATTATATATAAAGCTCCCAAAACCTTAAGTTATGGGTTTTTCTGTGGATTTAAATTTTCTAACAGCTGCCTACCTATCAGTACAATTGCTGGAATTTGTGGTGAGACTATGCTTAATTTTACAAGAAATTGCCAAACTGCCTTATGGTTGCACCATTTGTTTATTGTCACTAGCAATGAGTGAGAGTTGGTATTGCTCCCCATTCTCAACATTTATTGGTATTTTCAGGATTTAGGTTTTAAGGCATTCTAGGTGTGTGATGATATATCATTGTGGTTTAACATTGTGATTCTCTAATGACAAATGATATTGAGTATCTTTTGCATGCTTATTGCCAACTGTCTTTTTCAGTTAGGTTTCTGATCAGCTCTTTTGCTCATTTATAAATTGGGGTATACAAAGTCTTGTACATTTGGATACAATTCATTTATCTGATATGTGTTTTGCAAATATTTTATCCAAATTTGTGGATTTTCTTTTCATTCCCTTATGAATATTTTTCACAGAGAAGAGGATTTATATTTTAATAAAGTTCAATTGATAAATTTTCTTCCATCATGTGTGTTGCTTTGGATGATGTATCTAAAATCTCACCACCAAACCATGCCCCCCTATACTTTCTTCTATGTTTTATCCTGTAAGTTTTATAGATTTCATTTTAGTTTTAAGTAAATTCATTTTTTTCTCATTAAACTTTGCTTCAATGGGTCTCAAGATCCTATGATGTATTTTTGATCACTATTTCTATTTGAAAAGTACTGACTTTAAAAATTACAACCTAGCTTCCTATTCATGGCTGAGGCTGAGGAGGTATCTTTGTTGTGGTTATTTGCAGTGATTTTTTTCTAAATAACAGGCACATAACCTTCATTTTCTGCACTGTTCTCATGTAGTTCATGCTGTACTTTCTCAGAGCATGTGGACAGCAAGGTTTGGATGCCTCTCATTTCACAGAAGACATGTTAAAAACAAAAATTTGGATACAGCAGATTGTGAGGTGTTAGCGAACTTGAAAGATGTAATTATAGACTTCACCCAGGAAAAGTGGGCTCAGCTGGACACATCCTAGAAAAATCTGTTCAGAGATGTGATGCTGGAAAATATCAGTTATCTACTCTCAGTTGGACATCAGGTCTGCAAGTCAGATGTAGTTTCCAAGTAGGATCAAGGAAAGTAACAGTGGAAAGAAGGAATTGGCTTTTTCCAAGGCCAGAATTCAGTGCCCCTGCCCTCTATTCAGATACAGTCTGTGCTGTGATGCTAAGAGGAGATGCATACCTTCCAACTGAGGGATATTAGCATGGATGCTATTCAAACTAGTTGGACTACTGTTCAATGAAACACATTTTGCTGAGATGATTCAAATCCAGATGATTTGCAGCAACAGCACTAAAGGTATTATTATACTATGTGGAAGACCATAGTCAGGGACTTCCACATAATATGCACTAAAACCTTGAAAGAAGGAACCCATTGTAAGTTCATAGTGATGGTCACTGAGAGACAGTGTTTGTTACCTTGTTATTCCATGAGCAACTGCTTTCATGGTTATTTTGAGATGATATGAGACCGAATAGAAAAAATGTTTTCCTTTAAATCTCTTCAATGTTTCTGTTAAATTGAGTAACAGAAAACACAAAAATTCTGTAACAGAGTTTGATTTAATGTTGGAACTCATATGAATTTATAGTATGTGCATTGGGAGCATCCATCCTCAAATGTTTTGGCAGTTTATACTAAACATAATCATAGTCATGCCTTGTGACTTAACACCTATACTCCTGGGTCATCTCCAACAGAAATTGTTCCATATGGTCTCCAAGGACATGGATAAAAATGTTCATACCAGCACTATTTACAATAATTAAAACCTATGATATTTACATATGTCCATTAACATAGAATTAATAAATAAATAGGGGATAAATAATATTAACCTGCAATGTGAATGAATGATCTACAGATCCATAAATAACTGGAATGAGTTTCAAAGCATCATGTGAAACAAAAATAGCCAGATATAAAGGGTCTTATATTCTACAAATTCATTATTTAGACAACATAATAAATCTGTGCTCACATGGGTTGTGAAAAGGTTTAATTTTGAGGTTATAAAGTCTGAATGGGAGCACAAGGGTGGCTTTGTGAGAGCTAGTATTGTGTGTTGCCTAATCAGGATGCCAGTTGCAGGGATTTCAGTTTGCAAAATGTTATCCAGAATTTGTTCTTTGTAAGTTAGTAAAAGTTTTTGAAAAAGAGGAAACAGTTTTCAAAGTTCTTTAAACAACTCAATAGCAACAGATATTGGCACACAGGATTGTAGCATCTCTAATTTTTAACCTAAACCACTCATCTTTCATTGTAATGACATCAAGATTGATATAGCACCCAGAAGCCCCTCAGGACTGGCCACAGTGCCTCAGTATTCACATCTAGTTGAAACAGTGCCAAGATCATAGAAAAAGCAAATGTAGATAAAGACCCACCCTTGATGTTTTCCACAGCACAGAACTTCTGTAGTATATTTTCCACCCCTCACCAGAGGTGTGTCAGCATCTATTCTGGCTGTCTCTTCTTCCATTTGTAGTAATAGATGTTGGTGTTGAACACAATTCCACTCAGGTGAAAGGCAGTTTTAAGAAGAGAAGTGATATATTGTGTGCCAAAACTCATTATCAAATCATCTTAATAACTAAAGATTTTTAAATGTATACTTCTATATTTGTTTTGGTTTCTACATGTTCCAAATTTATGCTCATATGAGCCATGAATTTGGAATGTTAATCAACTCTTTCAGTAAGTTCTCTTTAACTTACATTTTCTAAGTAACTGGAGATTCCAATATACTCCTGAGGATGGTGGGCTATTGTATTTTTCAATTCTTGGATTTCTAGTTTCTACAGTTTCTTTGGGTCTTTGCTCCTCTCTCCATTTTCTTTAGGCTGCACCATCATTTGTTCAATGAAGAAATCTTTTTCCTAACACTGTAAGATCTGTGCAGTTCTTCTATATGAGAATTCACTTGATGACTCATTTACGGTTATATCCACTTTACCTATAAGGGAAATGTGGGGACCAGGAGATTGTGTACATGGATTAAACAAATGAAATTAGTGGAACCAAAATACATACCAAGAAATAGCAAAGAAGACTTTTATACTAATTTGCTTGATAGCCCTGGGTTGAAAAAAAAATGAAAATCCATGATCACAACTAAAATTCAAGTATTATAGATAAGTTAAAGTATAGTTTAAAAATTCTATGAGAAGAAATTGAAAACATTGAAAAGTATACAATCAAATGTATCTGTTCATCTAATTTTTAACCTTCTCTGAATCAATTCTTCCTTTCTTTCCCAAATAATGAGAATCATAAAAGAGACATTCATCTAATTACTTTGAATGAAAAAGAATCTTTAAAATAAAAAATAATAATAAGTAAAAACTGCTACACATAAACAAATGGTCCACAAAACATTCCTTTCTTTATGAATGTTTTGTGATGCATTGTTATCATTGACCAGTCTTTTATGATTAAACATAAATGACCAATCAAGACAAACAGTCTTGAGACCATTTTGCACCACTGATTAAGACTGGGGTGGCAGGTGTTATGGATATAGCAAATTTATCCTTCTGAGCTTTCTGGGCAGACTTTGTGACCTGTACACCTCCAGCAGAGTTCTTGTCCTCTGCCTTAAGGACATCCAACATCAACTGTCTGTCTCATATCATGAACAGCAAAACAACCCAGAGGATGGTACTCAGAGAATCTCTAAACATTCATGGGCTTTCCAGGAACCATATCAACAATGGCAGAAAGACCAGAGATCAGAAATGTGGGGCTCTCTTCCAGCTTCTTGTAATCTTGCAAGAAATGTGAGCTATGTGACAATCCAGCAAATCTTCACAGCCAGCACTGATTGACTGAAATCAACTGGCCAAGTTGACACATTAACCTAACCATCACAGTCCATGCTTGTCAACCTGGCAGTTATACAGATCACCATACTTTATCTCTTTGTAGAGAACAATAACAGGCATATATTTTGGCTAACAGTACTTCACAGCCCAGCATACAACCAGAAATGCACTAAATCTCTCCAGAATAGGGTGCAAGTCCTTGGGTGACATTAACTCTTAAAATTGATTTCCTTTAGCTTAAATACAAAAAAATGAACAATACAGCATATGTCATATGATAAGGGAATAAGACAGAGAAGAAAGCAAAGATATTTGCTCTACAGACAAATAAAAACATACTCATAACAAAACAAGGAGGGAATATTCATGCCATCACAGTCCTCATTTCTGTAACTGGTCACATGGCTGTAGTTAATATTTATCAGTATCTTCTTCCACTACCCATTCATTGTTCCCTTTACCCTCAGCAAGCACTTCAGCTGGTCATGGATTTTTGCCTGCTGTGGTGACCCAAACCTTCATCTCTGAAGTTTCTTGGCCATTGGTAGTCCTGCCTGGATTAGTTTGTTGCAGTTTTGATTGACTTTAATCACATGGCATGGTAGTACTAAGAGAGACCCCAGGGAATCTCCTGTATTCCAGGAAAACTCTTCTTTACCTCCATTGTGTAGTTGCAGTGCTATTTCTCCTTGATAATCAGAAAAAAATCACCACAGCCAGTACAGTAATCCCCTTCCTTGCCTGTTGATTCTGAGGCATAAGAAGACCAAAGTGGCCAGGTGGCAGTCTTAACTTCCAATTTAATGGGATTATTGTTGTGTTTCCTCATGAAAGCACTCCTCCTTTTCAAAGACATGTAGACCAGCAGAGCTTCAGTTTGCTGGAACAGAAAGCAAAAATTTACCTAGTGGATCATTAGGAGTGATAATGAGTGGTGCCACTCCTGTTTCCACCTCTTGATTCCTGGACCATTGAATCCTGACTATGGGAGAAACAGCAGCATGGAGTAGATGCTGATGCAGAGCATATACAGCCTGCTGGAGAACACTGCCCCAGCCCTGCAAGGTATTGTCACCTACTTGAAGCCATAATTGAATCTTCAAAAAGCCATTTCCCCATTCTATCAACCCAGCTGCATCTGGATAATAGGGATCATGGTAAGACCAGAGATTTCCATGAGCATGTGCTCATTGGCTCACTTCATTTGCTGTGAAGTGGGTTCCTTGGTCAGAAGCAAGGCTGTCCAGAACATCATAAAGGTGGGTAAGGCATTCTGTATGTCCACAGATGGTAGTTTTGGCAGAATCATCTTGTGCAGGGAAGACAAACCCATATCTGGAGTATGTGTTTATTCCAGCAAGAAAAGATCATTGCCCCCTCCATGATGGAAGTGGTCCAATGTAATCAACTTGCCACCAGGTAGCAGGCTGATCACCCCGAGGAATGGTGCCATATCGGGGACTGAGTGTGGGTCTCTGCTGCTGGCAGATTGGGCACTCAGCAGTGGCTGTGGCCAGGTCAGCCTTGGTGAGCGGAAGTCCATGTTGCTGAGCCCATGCATAACCTCCATCCCTACCACCATGACCACTTTGTTAATGAGCCCATTGGGCAATGACAGGAATTCCTGGGGAAAGAGGCAGATTGGTACCCAACAAATGGTTAATTTTATCCATTTGGTTTTTAAAATCTTCTTTTTCTGAAGTCACCATCTAGTGACTTCACATGGGACACAAACATCTTCATGTTTTTTGCCCACTCAGAAAGGTCTATCCACATACCCCTTCCCCAGACTTCTTTGTGACCAATCTTCCAATCATATTTCTTCCAAGTCCCAGACCATCCAGCCAAACCATTAGTAACAGCCCATGAACACACATCTGGCCAGTTCTCCTTTCAAGCAAAGTGAACAACCAGATGCACTGTTCAAATTTCTGCCCACTGGGAGGATTTACTCTTACCAGTGTCCTTCAGGGACATCCCAGAAAGGGGTTGCGATGCTGCAGTTGTCCACTTTCAGCTAGTGCTGGAATATCATACAGAACCATCTGTATACCAGACCCAAGTTTTCTCTTCCTCAGTCAACTAATTGTAAGGAACTCTCCAAGGGCCATAGCAGTGTGCTGGTAAGGAGAAGTTAAGGTGGAAGGAGTGGGGGCCATAGGCATTTGGGCCACTTCCTCACATAACTTACTTGTGCCTTCAGGACACACCTGAGCTCTATCTCATATACACCATTTCCATTTTATGATGGAGTGCTGCTGTGCATGCTGAACTTTATGGCTTAGTGGGTCTGACAACCCCCAGCTCATGATAGGTGTTCTAGTTTGCTAATGCTGCTGAGAAGTAGAACACCAGAAATGGATTGGCTTTTATAAAGGGGGTTTATTTGGTTACAAAGTTGCAGTCTTAAAGCCATAAATGGTCCAAGGTAACACATCAACAGTCAGGTACCTTCACTGGAGGATGGCCTATGGTGTCTGGAAAACCTCTGTTACCTGGGAAGGCATGTAGCTGGTATCTGCTCCAATGTTCTGGTTTCAAAATGGCTTTCTCCCAGGATGCTCCTCTCTAGGCTCCAGTTTCCCCAAAAGGTCGTTCTTAGTTGCTCTTGGGGTGTTTGTCCTCTCTTAGCTTCTCTGGAGCAAGAGTCTGCTTTCAACAGCCATTTTCAAATTGTCTCTCATCTGGAGCTACTCTCTCAGCTTCTGTGCATTCTTCAAAGTGTCCCGCTTGGCTGTAGCTCCTCTTCAAAATGTCACTCTCAGCTGCACTGGGTTCCTTCTGTTTGTCAGCTCATTTAAATGGCTCTAGTGATTTAATTTGGACCCACCCTAAATGGGTGGGGTAACACCTTCATGGAAATTATCCAAAGTCATCACCCACAGTTGGGTGGGGCACATTTTCATACAAACATAATCCAAATGTTCCAACTTTTATGTCTGCCCCACAAGATTGCATCAAAAAATATGGCTTTTTCTGGGGGACATAATACATATCAGCTGGCACATTCCACCCCCTGGACCCCCAGAAAAACATATTATTTCCAAATACAAAACACATTCATCCCACGATATCATTTCAGTAACAATAGTTAAGTACAAAATCCCATTAAATCAGTTACAGGTGTGGTCTGTTAAAAAGCAAAATTCCCCTCTGACTGTGGACCTGTAAGCTTAGAACAAGTTATGTGCTTCCAATATACAAAGGAGGGATATGCATAGGATAAAAATTCCCATTCCCATAAGGAGAAACTGAAAGAAAAACAGGGTTAACAGGACCAAAACAGTTCATAAAACCTGTAGGACAAACCCCATTAGATTTCAAAGTCTGAGAGTCATTTACAGAATGATGTTGCATTCTTGGGGCTTGAGAGATCAGGAGTCTAACCCTTCCTAAGGGCCTTTGTGGCAGCCTTATCCTCTCCAAATGATAGGGTGAGTGCTCCAAGCTATCCACACATTGGGGAGACCACCTTCTCAGCCCCACCCTCCTCAAACATTGGGGCATCACACAGATTTCCTTCCATCTCTGGGGCACATGCTCAACCCCTTCAGAAGTGTGGTGGAAGCCAGACTCTCCCCAATTCCCTGGGAATGTGCTCCACTCTCTTTGGGGCTTGGGGTGGCAGAACATTTCCTAAGCATCCAGGCAGTAGGCCTGCCCTCAACCTCCAGGTCAAACTCACCTTTTCCATGCATGTGGGCTGCTCCACTCTCCCAGCCCAAGACTTCTTGACTCCAGACCTCAACCTCCATGGCTCTGTCTTCGAATAAATTTTTCCTTCAGTTATTTCCTTGTCTATCTCCTCCAGTCCAGACCAACAGCATCTCTGTCTATAAAGATCTTGCAAAAATTCTGTTGGCTTCTCATGAAGCACAAAGTGTCAAGGCTGTCAGACAATAGAACTTTCCACAAATCCTCTCTGGATAAATCCATCTCCAGTTTTGGCTTGTACTGGAATGGCTGCTGGTTTCCATGTTTGGTTAAATCCTCATGTTGGGCTGTAGCTTCTGGGTTTCCACCCCCTGGAAGCCCAGAATTTTCCAAACCATCAGCTTCTGGTTTCTTTGAAACCAAGAGTTTGTTTCTCAGCTTATCTCTGTCCTCTCACATTTTACTATAAGCTGCAAGTAAAAACCAGGCTACTTTCTCTATTTTATGCTTGGGGATCTCAACAGCTAAATATTCCAAGTTATCACTTTCGTATTCTACCTTCCATGCAACACCAGGACTCAATTTTGAAAAAATCTCTGTCACTTTAAAACAAGGATCAGCTTCCTTCCAGTTTGCAACAACATATTCATCATTTCTGCTCAAGTCCTCATCAGAAGTATCTTTAGAGTCCATATTTCCAGTCTCTTCAAAGAAGTTTAGGCTTCTTCTACCAAGCTCCTCACAATTCTTCCAGAATCTTCCCCTTATCCATTTAAAAAGCCATTCCAACATGTTTGGTATTTGCAAACTCAGCAGTACCCCACTTCTCTGATATCAAAATCTGTTCCAGTTTGCTAATGCTGCCAGGATGCAGAACACCAGAAATGGATTGGCCTTTATAAAGGGGGTTTCTTTGGTTACAAAGTTACAGTCTTAAGGACATAAAGTGACCAAGATAACACATCAGCAATTGGGTACCTTCACTGGAGGATGACCGATCATGTCCAGAAAACCTCTATTAGCTGGGAAGGCACGTGGCTGGCATCTTCTCCAATGTTCTGGTTTCAAAATGGCTTTCTCCCAGGATGCTCCTCTCTAGGTTCCAGTTTCTCAAAAATGTCACTCTTAGTTGCTCTTGAGGTGTTTGTCCTCTCTTAGCTTCTCTGGAGCAAGAGTGTGCTTTCAACATCTGTCTTCAAACTCTTTCATCTGCAGCTACTCTCTCAGCTTCTGTGCATTCTTCAAAGTGTCCCTCCTGGCTGTAGCTCCTCTTCAAAATATCACTCTCAGCTGCACTGGGTTCCTTCTGTTTGTCAGCTCATTTAAATGGCTCCAGTGATTTAATTTAGACCCACCCTGAATGGGTGGATTCACACTTTCATGGAAATTATCCAAAGTCATCACCCACATCTGGGTGGGGCACATTTCCATCTGAACAACCTAATCCAAGCATTCCAACTTAATACCCACTAACATGTCTGCCCCCTGATTGCATCAAAAAGTATGGCTTTTTCTGGGGGACATAATACATTCAAACTGGTGCAATAGGTGACTCATGTCTCATGGTAACTTGGTGGCCCATGATTAAGCATTCTGTCTCTAAGGCCCAGTAGCAGGCCAACATCTCTTTCTCAAATGAAGAGTAGTTATCTGCAGAAAATGTTAAAGCTTTACTCCAAAATCCTAAGGGCCTGCATTGTGATTCTCTTATAGGAACCTGCCAAAGTCCCCAAACAGCAACTCTGTTTGCCACTGACACTTCCAGCACCATTGAATCAGCTTGATCATATGGTCCACGTGGCAAAGCAGCTTGCACAGCAGCCTGAACCTGTCACAGAGCCTCATCTTTTTCCAGTCCCCACTCAAAACTAGAAGATTTTCTGGTCACTTGGTAAATGGTCTGGAGTAGCACACCCGAGGAAGAGGTTGTCTCCAAAATCCAGAGAGACAACCTAATCATTGGGCATCATTTTTGGTCATAGGAGAGGCCAGATGCAACAGCTTATCGTTCACCTTAGAAGGGATATCTCAACAGGCCCCACACCAGTGGACACCTAGAAATTTTACTGACTTGAAAGATCCCTGTATTTTTATTGGATTTGTCTTCCATCCTCTGCCATGCAAATACCTTACCAACTAATCTAGAATAGCTGCTACTTCTTGCTCAATAGGTCCAATCAACATGATAGCATCAATATAATGAATGAGTGTGATGTCTTGAGGGAGGGAGAAATGATCAAGATCCCTGCAAACAATATTATGACATAGGGCTGGAGAGTTGATATAACCCTGAGGTAGCACAGTGAATGTAAACTGCTGGCCTTGCCAGCTGAATGCAAACTGTTTCTGGTGGTCCTTCCTGACAGCCATTGAGGATTATTACAATAATCCACTGTCATCTGCCAAGACCCATCTGTTTTCTGCACAGGCAAAATAGGAGGGTTGAATGGGGATGTGGTGGGAAGTATGACCCCTGCATCCTTCAAGTCCTCAAGAGTGGCATTAATCTCTGCAATCCCTGCAGGAATCCAAAATTACTATTTTGCTGGGTAGGGGCAGTTCTAGTGGCTTCCACTTGGCCTTTCCCACCATAATATCCCTCACATCATGAGTCAGAGAACCAGTCTGAGGACTCTGCCAGTTGCTGAGTGTGTCTACTCCAATTATGCTTTCCAGCCCTGGAGAAATAACTACAGAATGGGTCTGGGGATCCACTGGACCCACTGTGAGACAGAACTGAGCTAAAACTCCATCAATCACCTGACCTCCATAAGCCCCAACTCTGACTGGTGGACAAGAATGATGTTATGGGTCTCCTGGAATTAATGTCATTTCTGAATCAGTGTCTAATAATCCAGAAATATCTGATCATTTCCTTTTCCCCAATGCACAGCTACTCTGCTAAAAGGCCATAGGTCTCCTGGGGAAGACTGGGAGGAAGAATAACAGTATAAATTTTTGGCAGTGTAACAGGGTCCTTCCCCAATGGTACCCAGCCTTCCCCTCATTCAAGGGGCTCTGGATCTGTAATCTGTCTCATGTCTGTGAATTGAGTAAGGGCCTGTGACTCTCTGTTTTGTAATAAAAGGTAGACTTTTGTTCACTTGACCTAGAATTCTTCTGTTTATATAATTCAAACAAGAATTTAGTGGATTGCCCATTTATTTTATTACTTGGTACTCCATGATCTACTAGCCAATGCCTTAAGTCTCTGTGAGTCATATTATTTTGATTGCTGCTTTGAGCCTGTTTTCCATTATGGTAGCCATGCCCACCTTGTCTGTGGTGATTAATTGCGGCCATGTGGCTTCTGATGACTTGAGATCAGATTATCCCCATTGTGTTTAAGGGATTCCAGCTTGGTGACAGCAGTTCCTACAGTAATATCTGACCTACAGAGAAGGGCAACTACAGAGCTCTTCAAGGGATGATGGAGCTATTCTCACAAATTTATTCCTCACAGTCCTGGTAAAAGGTGTGGCCTCTGGATATTCCAGGGGTGTGTGAGCAAGTCTTCCATGATAAATCCACTCTAACATCCCAATCTCTCTAAGCCTCTAAATCCCCTCCTCTACATTATACCAGAGCAGTTCTGGCATTTCAACCTCAGGTAATGCTGACTACCTTTTTATGCATGTTTCAGCCAACCACCAAAACAAAACTGTTAATGCCATTTCACACCCCTGAGCTACAAAATTGAACGTGGAATCTCTGCTTAGTGGGCCCATATCAGTAAATTCAGACTGGTTCAACCTTATATTTCTTCCACCATTATCCAACACCCTTAATATCCATTCCCACACATATTTCTCTGGTTTCTGTCTGTATAAGTTGGAAAAATCATACAGTTCTTTTGGAGTATAGCATACTTCCTCATGGGTCACACTTTGTACCTCACCCTTCAGGGCCTGTTGGTACTTTAATCTAGTTATAGGTCTTGAAGTAAAGACTGGTGGTGCAGATGTGTCATGAAAAGTATTAGTAGTATCCCTCAAGCCATTTACCTCAAGATATTCCATTGCATTTTCATTTTCACATGGTAAAACATGATTAATCTCTCCAGACAGATATGTGAGGGCTGCTACCTCAGGGGAGGTGATTACAGGATTAGCAGGCACTGAAGTGTTAAATCTCTTTAGGTGGAGGTTGTCTGGCAGGCTCCTTAGTGCAGACTGGAGGTGGGGAAGCTGTTTCCTTAGGGCAGACAGGAGGGGGGCTCTTTCCTTAGGACAGAACAATACAGGTATAACTAACAATGACTCAGCAGAATCCAGGATTCCAATGTCCTCACTGCCATTATTATCAATCCCATATGACCCAAACTCAAGTTTCAGGATCCATTCTTTTTCAATCAGTGTCTTTCATTTAACAACAGACACCTGACAAGTTCAAGATTTTAGTTTATGTTGTAAATCTGCTACTCATACAATAAGACTTTGGGTCTAGTTTTCAGAGTTTTCAAGTCTGTGGCCACAGGAAATCAGATTCTTTTTCAGGGCACACATAGAAACTTTTACATCTGTCATACAATGCTTAAGTTTTAAATTTGAAGCCTTTATCTCATTCCTTTCTCTTATACTTATTCCAGCATATCTAAGAGCGACCAACCAACATCCTTATAATTCTTAACTCTGCAAAACTCTGTGAAGGTGTTGAAAACACTGTCATCCAGAGCCTTGCTTCATAGAAGAGTATGATTAGGAGAATCAAATGGTGCTATTTTGTGTATCTCCTTTGCCAACTCATGCCATGGACTGACAGTGCCCTACTGTTTATTGGAAATGGTCATTAGTGACTTTGAATCTAATCAGAGTAGAAAACAAATTGTAAATGCCCATTTTAAGATTCTGTTTCTCAAGAACCTTTCCTGGTAACAAGTTGTATTAGTTAGGGTTCTCTAGGGAAACAGAATCAATGAGAGATATATAAATATAAGATTCATAGAAATGTCTCATGCAACGGTGGGTATGCATGAGTCCAAATTCCGTAGGCCAGGCAGCAAACTGGCAACTCTGATGAAGATGTTTGATGAACTCCTCAGGAAATGAACTGGCAGCTTCAATGAACTCCTCAGGAAATGCTTTGCTGGTTAGTCAAAGAAGTGAAGGTCCTCTATCTGTGTCACTTAAAATCTTCAACTGATTGGATTAAATCCAGCTGACTATATTCTCTCATTGTGAAACACATGCCCTTTGTTGATGTCATCAGTCACAGCTGCAGCTAATTGACTGATGATTTAATAAACCAGCCTGTTGGTTTAGTAACCAGCCACAAATGTCCTTGCAGCATTTTTTAGGCCAGTTCTTGCTTGACCAGACACTTGGGTAACATCACCTGGCCAAGCTGACACGTGAACCTACCCATCACAGATGAGAAGACAAAATTCCACCCAAAGTAAGTTATATGTAACATGCAGTTCCAATGAAATCACAGCAGGATTGCTTAGAAACCAAGCTGAGTGTAAAATGATTGTACTGATGAAAGGGCCAGTTGTAATTATAGTTCTGGACAAAACCCTCATGCCCATGAGAAATCACCATCCTCTCTCTTCCTAAAAAACATGGTGTTCTAATGAGAGAAGCCAAATGAAGTCCCTGTATTGAATGATACAGACATTTGTGGGTAAAAATGTGTATTATTTTAGTGGTCTATGGCACCTGAACCTATGGATTTGAGATCTTTTTTAATGGGAAATACTTGGGAATTTTATATAATCTCTTTGGGCCTCATACAGGTGTTTGATGATTGAATGGGATAATAAAAGGAACACTTAAAATATTCCTTGACACTTAAAATGAAAAATAAACTTCAGCTTCATAGTAAATTATGGAAAATTAAAGAAATATAATTTAATAAATAAGCATACACATTAAATTTGGTGGTCAGTTATATTGACTCATAAATGTATCAAAATATGACAGCAGAATCACTTGATAAATCAGTCCTTTTTTATCTGTCTCTCTGTAATAGGCAGTCTGTAGAATAAGTACATTCATTCTTTGGCTCCTAAAACACCTGGTGACAGTCTCTACACTGGCAATGAAGCTGTAAAAAAATACCATCCAAGTACTCTGCCCAGGTAGAGCTTCCATTCACTCTAAGGGGGAACCTATAAAATGATCTCAAAATAAACTATTCAATCATGTTCTAATGAGTAGTAATAAACTATGCTAAGAAGTGAGAGAATAGAGAAGAGGCACTGAAGGCATTTTTATTTTCAAAAAATGCATATTCTTATTCCCAATAAAATAATTCAACAAATGTTGGCTGAAGCAAACTTCAACCCTCTCCTCCCCTATGATTTCCAGAAGCATTACTTGTATACTAAGGAATGCCTCTTCTGTATTTCAGGGTCCTCTTTCCCTGCATCATTTCAAAGCAACTGTTTTCCTACATTCCCTTAACTTCTTTCTCTGGCTATTTCCTGTGGGAAATGCATCCCTACTGTCCTATGAAGTGGTGGTGCTTTTCCCCTCCACAAGTCATATTGCACAGAACCTCAAGGTAGGTAGTTATCCTCCCTTCTTTTCCTTGAAGCTTCCAACCATTCCCACCCCTTCTCCCTGCAAACTCCCAGCTAAATTTGAAGCAAATGTCTGATGCAGCATCATGTAACAGTCCCCAGTCACTTTGGGGAAGTGAATTTGAGGCAGATGAATTGTGGGAGGAAACACCAGGCATGTGTAGGACCACAGTGTTGTTTAAGGCTTCTGAGGAGTCAGTGAGGACTTTCAGGTGCCAGGGAGCATGATGTGCTAAATGTAAGAGGAAATGGAAAGCATGTCCTCTGTGGAGTGCAACTGGTCAAAGCAATAGTGGTGAGAGATGAAATTTTTAGAAGGACAGTAGTGGCAATTATGTAGAGATGCAGAGTTAAAGTTAAGGATGGACTAGTTTACTCCCTACAGTGAATCCTTTACCAGTATTTGTATAGTACAGGAAAACATGAATGGTTAAAGTGCAAGATTAAACATGATGCCCTGACTTTGGTTCCAGGATCTGAGAGAGCCCTCCACTCTAAAAAGAGCAAGAAAGTCTCCATGGAGAGAGGATATTACAGGTAAATATTGGTAAATGGAAGACTTTTAAACCTTTATGCATCATGGGGAAAAAAGATGTGGAGTTAAGGCAAAGGTGCAAGAAATAAAAAGTTATGTAAATGTAAGTTTCCCATTTTCACTGGAACATGGGAAGTAAAGATAGGGAGAGTTTATGGAATTTGTTTATAAACTTAAAAAATATAACTCAGTAGAGAGTTTGCATAATCCAAAATGTGTTCCAGATAAAAAAATAATCTGGAATAAGGAAAAAATATTTTCATATGGTTAGATATCTGAGGCAGGGAATTACTTGAGTTAACATTAAAATATTACAACACTTTTAATTGCTCTTATAAAAATGATGCTAAGCATTTTGAAGAAAATATACTGCAATTATATCCCAGCAAATTTGTGAACCAAAATAAAAGTTATGGATGGAAAACTTTTACCACAGACCAATTTTCTGTCTTCTTGTTTCCCAGATGAACTGATTTGAACAGTGATGAATTATTATTTATTAATATATTGATACAATGAATTTTCATAGCAAAATACATAAAATTTTGAAATAATTTTATATATACAGCATATTAAAGTGAATCAGAAATTTGAAAATCATTCAATGCCTTTTAAATACTTACATTTTCAGGAATGAATGCATTGAAGCAAGAAATTAATGACAAACCAATTATATGAATGAAACACCATTTAAAAATTATGTGAAAGTATAAAAGTATA
The DNA here is from genome assembly GCF_015220235.1 of Choloepus didactylus. Classification (NCBI taxonomy): domain Eukaryota; kingdom Metazoa; phylum Chordata; class Mammalia; order Pilosa; family Megalonychidae; genus Choloepus; species Choloepus didactylus. The sequence continues at coordinate 5,744,078 of NC_051316.1, forward strand.
AAAGAAATATACACATAATAAATGTTGAGATGCAATTTTACTTCTGCTTTAGAAAATACATCCAAATATATAAATGTTTGATACTTAATGATATTGTTCACATCAATTTGGCTAAAAAATCTGAGAAGTAATCTAAATGCCAGAAACAAGAGAGCAGTTAACTAGATTATTAAACATACAGCTGAAATTTTCTACATTAGTAAAACAATTATCAGAAGTTGTTTGATCGAGGCAAAACAAGAATGTTATCTGCTAAGTGGAGTTGAATGATATGTGTTCTCATTCCTTGGTTTTATCTTCTGTTGGAATTCCCTATGTCCATGTGCTCTTTTGATCTTGACACTGCCTTTTGTGCATTTTCTTTTCTGCCCAGAATTCTGCTTACCTTCCTGAATAGTAGTAGGAATTGAAGTTTTCAATGGTGAGCCAAATGCATAGTCTAATTCTTGCTAAAACAGATTCAGTGATCTAAGGAATTATTTAAATTTCTAAAATTCAGTGTTATTGACTGAGTTTAGGTGTTCTTTGGCAATACTCATCCTTCAAAAATTTATTTCTCTTCCTGCCTCTTCCATTGGCAAAAGACTTCAGCCACAAAAACCTGGAGGGTATATTTTTTAAATCCAAATTTCACCTGATTGCTACCAATATTACACAGATGACTCTGGAGAGGAAATTTGCAACAATTTTCTTGGACAAAATATATTTAAAGTCATTCTTTATAAAATGTAGGGTAGCCATGCTCTCTCTGGAGATCTCTCAAGGGAAGGTACTTGATAAATTTTCAACCATGAATTCATCTACTTGTAAGACTGACCTCTCACCTCTACTACTTACCCCATGTCTTTTGTTGTGTGCATAGCAGCTGTCATTGTCAGCCCTGCAAATTTCCTAGTTATGGAGCCCAAGGTGATTTTTTTAAAATTTTATGTTCCAAGCAAGAGGAATATTTCATCAAGAAACCATATTTAATCTTCTCTGTTAACTCTAGTTTGATGTCGTCTCTTTCTTGCTGGACACTGCTGAAGGTGGCAAAACCATTCCTGATCTTTTGAAGTTTTAAAATATTGACTCTAACACCTGATCTCCTTGTACAGTACAGCAGGAACCAAATTAAGAAAATATCTACCACATAACAGACCTCCCCACCCAGCTTTTTAGAAATACCTTGGTATTTGCATTTATTTTCCTCCACCAAGGCACTTAATTTATTTTTCAAAAAAGAAAAAAGTGTCATCATTTGCCTTAGTCAGTATCTGCATTATATGAGAGATTTAGGTTCTGCCATTAGTAACAGTCATCTAACTGGGGGCTTAACAAATGGATAAGCCTATTTTTAATAAGATTATAGAAAAGAAACCTGGATTTCTATAAGACTAGCCTGCTCTGTTGACTCTTGGACAATACAAAACTGCCTTACTGCTCTTATTTTTGGCTACTGCCTGCCTAGCATATGATCCCTTTTTAACTATTCCTGTACAGTGTTCATATGCTATGTAGTAGGGTGCAGGTGGTAACTAGTATGTGGGCCTTCAGTCTCTACCACTGTTCTAATGTCAATGTCAGATTTAAGTCAATTAGCCATAATCTACCACTACAAGGAAAATTATATGGTTTTATGAGTGGTGCTGTCCACCCAGGTTCTGTTCAATTGAGATAGAATTGGAGAATGAATGCTTTAGAGTCACCAGGGTCCATGAAGTCCAGAGTACAAGAGAGTGAATAACTCAGGAGATGTATTTACATAGACAGACTATATAGGAAACTTGTACCTGGAAGGAGACAGAAGTAAAAAGTCAAAGATGATTCATTGATTTCTGCCATGAGGAAATCTACATGATTTTACTTTCACTGAGATTGTGGAGCCACCTAGGCAGGCAAGTGTTGGAAATGATGAATTTGATGTTACTGTGAGATGTGTTACAAGATTATCATCAACTGGGGTGGTGGCATCATGGGGCAGATATGTGGTCTCCCTGCAATAATTCTCAGGAGTATTATGCACTGCTCTTAAAAGACAGAATGACAAAAGTTGGTTAATTAAAACATCAATTGAAGAGTATAAAAGAAATCTTTAGCAGCTGAAGAGCTTGATTTCAGAACAAGGAGTATAATGCATCATATATGTTCTCATCCTTCACATCTGCCATACTTTTTTCTCTCACACACTTGTGTGTAAATATTTGTGAGAAAGCTATCCTCAAAATTCTCATGCAATGTGCTGAGTTCCTTTATCCCTCAGGCAGCTGCATGGAACACTTTACAAGGCACTGATACAAAATATATTTCTAAGCCATCTCTTTTTTTTTTTTTTTTTTTTTTTTTTTTTTTTTTAATCATCATTTTATTGAGATATATTCACATACCACGCAGTCATACAAAACATATTGTACTTTCGATTGTTTACAGTACCATTACATAGTTGTACATTCATCACCTAAATCAATCCCTGACACCTTCATTAGCACACACACAAAAATAACAAGAATAATAATTAGAGTGAAAAAGAGCAATTGAAGTAAAAAAGAACACTGGGTACCTTTGTCTGTTTGTTTCCTTCCCCTACTTTTCTACACATCCATCCATAAACTAGACAAAGTGGTGTTTGGTCCTTATGGCTTTCCCAATCCCATTGTCACCCCTCATAAGCTACATTTTTATACAACTGTCTTCGAGATTCATGGGTTCTGGGTTGTAGTTTGATAGTTTCAGGTATCCACCACCAGCTACCCCAATTCTTTAGAACCTAAAAAGGGTTGTCTAAAGTGTGCATAAGAGTGCCCACCAGAGTGACCTCTCGGCTCCTTTTGGAATCTCTCTGCCACTGAAGCTTATTTCATTTCCTTTCACATCCCCCTTTTGGTCAAGAAGATGTTCTCCGTCCCACGGTGCCAGGTCTACATTCCTCCCTGGGAGTCATATTCCACGTTGCCAGGGAGATTCACTTCCCTGGGTGTCTGATCCCACGTAGGGGGGAGGGCAGTGATTTCACCTTTCAAGTTGGCTTAGCCAGAGAGAGAGGGCCACATCTGAGCAACAAAGAGGCATTCAGGAGGAGACTCTTAGGCACAAATACAGGGAGGCCTAGCCTCTCCTTTGCAGCAACCGTCTTCCCAAGGGTAAAACTTATGGTAGAGGGCTCAACCCATCAAACCACCAGTCCCCTATGTCTGTGGTCATGTTAGCAACCATGGAGGTGGGGTAGACTAAGCCATCTCTTTTAACTGAACTTTTCTTTATTTTCATAACTTATTTTAACCTGAATATTCTTCTTTCTCAATCTTTTTCTGTTTCTCTATCTCTCTGCATTCCCCTCATGTATATCATTTCTCTGTCTGATATATAATAGAGTAACTATGCATTAAATATGTAATAATAATACAGTAATAATAGAAATACTAATCTAGAAATAATATAAACAGTAAATGTTATTATTAAATATTGGATATGTGCCAGGTCTTGTTCTATGTTTATGTGAGAATATGTGTGTAAGTGGTGTATTGTGTGTGTTATTTAATGCTACTCATTTTTTGAAATTTATGGTTAATCATAGTAGTATATGTACATCATAACTCTAAATTAAATTAAATTAAATGCCAATGATTTTCACACCTCAACTTCTTCATAATTCATCTCATTTAATCTTTAAAACAACCCCTTTAGGAAAAAATCTTCCCCACTTAATATAGATGTTCATTTCAGATATAATTTTAAGTTTGATGGGCACTGTGTATAGAGATGAAATTTAGGTAAAATGAAATATGTTTCCAGGACTCTATTTGCATTAAATTTTCCTGTTAGCCTCATTTTAAAGCAATGGAAAATATATTGCTTATGTTTATATTTTTGAAACATAATTATTTATGCTAAGAGCATGCTCTACCTTAGTAGCAGCTATTCTACATCCACTATATCAATATCCCTTATCAAGTGCTCGAAATAAAATGATTTTATTCTTTTCTTATATAGGCAATTCATTGTTGGACTGCTGTAATTCCAAAGACATTTCATTGTAGTTGTGGGAATTACCTATAATGGATAATTATTTTAACTTGTTTTTCAATCTGGTAAGTTTGACATTTAAGTTTTTATGATAGAGATTATGGTCATTATATCATGTAGTTAACTGACATTATAACTCTATAGGAAAATTCCAAAATAAAATATCATTCAAATATAATATAAAATAAATGTGCACATTAAACTTAATTTTGCTCTGATTTTCATATTTTCAAAACAAATATTTCTTCAGGGAGAACTGATTTGGTCTTTTGTCTTTTGTTTTATTTTCAAAATGTTTATGTGGAGTTAAATTGATAGTTTGACACAGAATGTGTAATAATTTCAATTTAGAGAATCATGGACCTCCAGTTAATTACAAATTTAAGGAAATATTTTATAGGTTTTATCTGAACAGTGACCAGCCTAATATATAAATGAAAATAAAGTGTATGTTTTGAATCAGGTTTTGACAAAATTAATGGAGAGCTAATATGTTTGAAAACCTTTATAAATGCAAAATTAGAAATTCTTGATGCATCATGACCAGTGAGTAGAAATATATGATTTCAGTCTCCAAGAAGGGAAACAGTTGGACCCATCTCTGTATATATCTCCAAAATGATTTTAAAGCATTAAGAATTCAATTACCAACTTTGTTGGGGATTGTTAAAAACAGTCTGAATAACTAATTTCAGTGAATACATTTTGCCTTATTTAGTGTCACCATCAAGATCATACATTTGGCTAATTTTCAAAATGGTTGAATTCATTGGCCTGATTAATTTAAGGAGTTAAATATCTTGTTTGTGAATGAAGAATTTTTGACATGCTGATTAATCTGACACAGCATAATTTTAAAAATAAATATTTATTATTTGAAGCAAGTGTGACATGTGTGTAAAATATAATTGTGGTCTATCCTTTTCTTTCCATTTATTTTATTAATATTAAATGAGCTGCATGATTCATGACAGTAGTATTTTATATTCCTTTCTTCACAACCATGTTCTTTGTTTCCCTAAAATAAAGTGTCCAATTTAGGCCCAAACTTTTTATATGGAAAATAATACATATTGGTTAATTCTTAGACAGAACTGACTGTACTCATTCATTCATTCATTCTTTCAAATTATAAATATTTCATACATATATATAGAGAGAGAAACACAGATTCTTGAAAGATGCATTATAATTTTCCTAAAAACATTAGATGCTAATATTCTGAAACACTTAAGAATTATGTCATATAGAGAGCATATTCTGTGATTAGCCTCCAAGTTTATAAAAGGAAGTTGTTTTAAATTGCATGTTGCTTCTTTTCTCCAACATTTAGAATAACTGAACAAGGAATACATTTGGAGATAGTTGGGAGGAAAAGAGACTTTAATCCCAGAGAGTTGCATATGTAGGGATTAAGGTATTTAATATGTGAAACATGCTTTCTAAATTTTTTTTATTTAGATTTAGCAAGCTCACAACTAGAGCATTCTTTTTGAGTTTAACTATAGTTTTCCATCAAAATCCAAGTGCTCCTACATGGCATTACAGATGCTATTTTAACTATCATTACCACCTTCTTGGAATATTTTACAAATTTATGATAGAGTGAATAGGCAAAGACCTGTAAAAAAGAATTGTAGAAACTTCAAGTGCCATCATGATCATAGGGAGAAGGTGGTAGAAGTGAGATGATCAAATTAAAGACTCAACTATAGAGTGCTTCCAAATTCTGAAGACACAGTGTAGCCATTACTGTGTGGGCAACAACAAAACTCTAAAATTATAAATAAAAATATGATATACAGGGAAAGTAGGATTGATATTTCCCTGTAAACATATTTATATGACAAGATAGAGAAAAAATAAGAATATCATTTTTTTAAAAAGTGTTTAATAACCAGAAAACAATGGGACAGGGATTCTGCTACAAAATTAGGAGTTAGAGTAAAGAGATACTATGTCTGCTTCTTATCATTAAATATGGAATCTTGATTTTGGAATAAAACTAACTACAGTAAAGGAAATTACAAAAGCAAAATCAGAGGGAGAATAATTCTGGAGAGTTGGGAAAGCCAACATCTTTGGATTCACATATGTATGAATTATACAGAAATTGAGTGGTCAATATTATTCATTGATCTTGGAAATTCACTCTGGTCAATCAGCTCATGGTAAACACTTCAGCCCTTACTTGAACATCAAATCTTTCTGAGGGATTCAGTGAATCCAATCAAAATAGCAAACACCTAGTTACACATGTAAATGTACAACCCTGATTTATTTAGTAATCTTTAAAAATTCTTAAAGTCATAGGGAAGAAGAATTAGGATTCCAGGTGGCAAAAATAGGATTTTGGGATTTAAGATGAAGAATTCCAACATTTGCAAAAATAAAATTCAGACAAAAATAAATCATTCATCCCATCAGTGATGATTTCCACTTTGAATATTAAAATACATCACAAAATGAAATGACAGTTCAGTTTTCTCAAACTTACATTTGTTAATAAGACAGAAAAATTGTTTTTATATTTGTTGTTAGTTCTTAATTATCTCACAATTTACTGAAATATGGAAATCTGGATTGGGGTTTTCAAAAAATTATAACATTAAAATATGTGTATGTATGTATGCATGTATAGTAAATTTATGTATTTATACTTAGACATTTTTTTACATATAGAAGGTACACAGACAATGATAAAGTGAATACTTAAGTAACAAATACACTAGTAAAATAAATAATATTTCTAGTACCTATGATCCAATATGCCTAAAATTAATAAATTAATATCTGTATGTTAAAAACAGGTGAAACTAAACTGTACTGTTAAAGATGAATTGTTAATTTTTGACTACTGTATATAAATATTCATTTTAAAAATTGAAATGTAAGTGATGTTTCAAATTTTACAGCATAGGTTTAACATAGATTTGTTAAGTATTTAGATAGTTACTATTTTTGAAAGTCTTAGAAATAGCAGCTTTCATTGTCTATCATCTCAATCTAAATCAAAATAGATCAGAGGGAAATTCAGTTCCCCAGACCATTCATGTATTCAACAAGTATTATTGACAAACTGATATGTGCTGGGTACTGTTCTAGGCACTTGCTTTGAGTAGTGAAAAAAGAAAGAACTTCCATCATGAAATTTAATTTCTGGAGTGTGGGAAAGACAATAAAACATAAAGGTACGTAAGATGTTTTCATATGCTAGAACTTGAAAAGTGATTTATAAAAACATAAAGACAGCAGAGTAAGGAGGACCAAGAAAGTCTCAGTGGCAACAGAGTATTGTGACTTTAAGGGTTTTCCTTGGTAGAATACATTGAGAAGATGATATATTAGCAAAACAGTCACAGAGAAGAATATGTAATTAACATTTTCAGATTACAGGGATTTAACAGTCTACTCAATATTTTAAATACTATTAGTTTAACAAGTAAATTCTCATCTTCTAAGATACACCCAAAAATATGTGATCGATAGTCGTTTGACTTGATTTTGATACATATGTTTCTAGTCTGTGATTTTCAGTATTTTTTTCTTCATTTTCTATTCATCTCTTATTTACTTACTCTTTTTTCCTTTTGGGTAAGAAATGGGAGATTTGTGATGGAATATGGGAATCGCATTTTCAGAAATTACTTCATCTCCTTGAGACTGTTCCCTTCTTCCAAAAGAATCTGATCTTCTTTTCCTTTATATTTGCCATTTTTGTTATGTCTATAACAGAAAATACAGTCCTCACCCTACTTATCTACAGGGACATACATCTTGATATTTCTGTGTATTTCCTGCTCAGCCATCTCTCTTTTATGGATAAACATACACATTTCTAACATTGTTCCCAAAATGATAACAAACTTTCTGCCAAACAGGAAAAAAATTTCATTTGCTGGTTGTGGCTTTGAGATATTTCTGTTCCTCACCCTGCTGGGTGGTGAGTGCATCCTCCTGGCAGCCATGTCCTATGACAGCTATGTAGCCATGTCACCCACTGTACTATCTGATTCTTATGAATGAACATGTCAACATTCTCATTGCTGGAGGGCACTGGCCTGCTGGAAACATCAACTCCACAGTTCACACAGATTATGTACTCCATTTCATTTCTCTTGTTCAAAGGCCATTGACAACTTTTTCTTGAAGTTCTAGCAATGTTTGAGTTGTCCTGTGTAGACACATTACACTGTGAGCAAGGAGTTTATTTAAATGGTATCATCTTCCCGCTCATCCCTTTCTTTATCATATCTGCTTCTTATGTCCAAGTTCCCCCTATCATCCTCCAAGTGAAATCATGAGAGGCATGGAAAAATTCATTTTCTACTGTTTCTTCCACATGATTATGGTCACAATATACGATGTACCACTTATTTTCACATGTGAGAAATCCTATCACACTCTGTTCCAAGATAAATTCTTGTTGATAGTCTACACCATCCTCACACCCACAATCAAACCTCTAATCTACAGTTTTAGGAATTAAGATGTTTTAGTAGTGATGAAAAATATACTTAAAAGTAACTTTCTACTAAAAAGTGAACATGAAAATTCTTGAAATGTATGTTCTCCCTATTTCCACACCAATACATAGAGGAAACCATTATTATATTGCCCTGAGAGAGAAATCAGAGTTTTGCTAAGAACTTGACTGCAAAGTTACTAGAATGTGGAAAGACATGGATATTTCAAAAAGTATTATGTCCATGTATTCTATGTGTTGATTTTCTACATGCACACTTCTGAAAATTCATTCTCCCTTCTTTTGATTCTTGAAGGAATGAAAGATGACCAAAGGTTTTTACTCATTCCAAACTAAATTTTAAGAATTGGTAATGATTATACATTAAATTACAATCAACTATGTGCATTGTATAAGATGATATATCCATATAATAGCTCTATTTTTATGAAACTATTAAAATTATATTTAAATCCTTTCAATTAGTTATTAAAAATGTACTATATTCTCTTTGACTCTCAGTTATTCATTTATTGTTTTCTTGTGGCATCTGTTTCAATGATGTGAGTAATATATACATATTTTATATAAATATAATATACATATATATAAGTATATTTAAACTATCCATTTGTGTATGTAATTATATCTGTATATATACATATATATAAATAAAGATACAGACATTTATAATCTGGTTGTGATAAAATCAAGTTATTGATTCTTTGCCACTAACAAGAATATAACATCTTATAAGAATATTCTGCAAAATGTCTTGTTTCAAATATGAATGTAGTTTTATGTTTTACAAACACTCCTCTCACCTTGACATGAAATATAATGAAAATAAATAATTAAATATTTCTCCTCAGATACTACATGAACAATATATACTTTGAGATAAATATTTACTTTTATTTTCTCAAGTTGATTATATATGTTGCATTAAATAAATATTTTTATATACTTATCTGAATATATTATATCAGAATTTGATGTGTGGAAAGTACTACTTTGCCATTCCCAATTGGAAATTTTAAGATAATACAGTAATAAATGATAGCAAAGATACTGTGAACTTACCATCATGACATAATGTTGATAGATATGAAATTAGGTACAAACATTAAAATATTAAGTAATATATTTAAAGAACATTGGATTGATTATTAAATCTCATCATAATATAGTCTTCCTAGTGTTAAGGACATAGAACAATAAAACAAAATTGATATATATTTAATTATTTGCACACCAGGTTGACATTTGCATAGATAGGTTGATAGCTTTGTATTAGTGAGGGATATACAGGGAAACAGAATCAGAGGATATCTGATAGATATATACAGACACAATTATTTCATGATGTGTATTTAGGAATAGGCTCACAAAACTGTGGGGATGGGCAAGACAGAATTCTGCATGGCAGGCAACAATTGGGGAAGTCCAAAGTTAGTTTCCAATGAATTCCTCAGGAGAAGTTTCCTGGCTACAGTAGAGAAGGAAAATTCTCCACAATGCTGAAATCATGAGTTCTCCCTTTAAGACATCAGTGGTTGGGTGAGACTCTTCTCATTGTTCAAGGAAATCTCTTTAGGTGATTGTAGAGGTCATCAGCCACAGATGCAATCAAATAACTGATGATACAAATATGTAAAATTTCCTCACTTCAACAATCAAGTCAATGCTTCCTTGACCAAAGAACTGGACGCCATAACTTAGACAAATTCACACATGAACTCACCACCACAGTTATCTATTTTTTGCATACAATTACAGTTAACTGGTATTTTACAGCACTAAGAAATTATTGATAATTGTTTTAGATTTTATAATGGTTTAGTGTTTATGCTTAAAGTAATCTATATTGTTAGAGATATGTTCTGAAGGTTTAAGAGATGAAAGGATGGGATATACGGGGTTTAATTTAAAATATACAATGGAAAGTTGAGGGGGGCATATGGAGCAATATTTGCCTTGTGTTGATAACTGTTGAAACTGTGTGATAGATGCATGGGGGTTCATTATGGTATCTCCCTGCTTTTGTAAATTTTTGGAACTTCCATAATTGTAGAAGAACTTTGAGCGATCTCATACTTTATTCTTCCAATACAAAATATCATATTCCTGGTAATACCCACAAAATGAATCTACAGAAATGTGTTATTTGGATCAAATTGCACAATATTTATTTGAAGAAGACTTAAAATGTATGTACCATCCCTTAAGTAGAGTTCAGCGGAAAAATGTAAATTCCTAGATGGCTTATATTGAGGAACTACATAACTAATTTTGAATTTCTGATTTTCTAGAAATTTTAGAATTATAACTCTTTAGGACTGTAATTTTCTGTTTAAATCATACTAATCTTGGGCTACTATATTTTCTGAGCAATTTTATAGTTTCATAAGATATTTCCATTGAGTCTAATGGTGTTCCATGTTATTTGTATTTTGTGCCAATAGGATCTTGTGCAAGCCTTCTAATAATGAAATTGATTAGTTTCTGGCTTTGTTTAGCATGATTTACAGGGTTACTGCTTCCAGAGAGATATTGAATACAGTACATGGTATTGGCATTTCATGCTAATGGTAATATTAATGGGAATATTTAAAGATATGTAATATATCTGTAGAGTTTATCATAGTACAATTTTTTTTCTTTCTTAGATGGAAAAATAATTTGTGTTTTTTTAGACATTTCTATTCTTTTTTTACAAAAATTGTTCATCCTCCATTTGTACATTATAATACATTTTCTCTAAATTAGTATCATCATTGGCTCTTCTTTTTCTCTAACATGTCGCATCCAGTTCATTCACAAATCCTGTTGGTTGCACCTTCAGATTAGACTCCACCTATGCCTAATTCTCCAACACTTCCCTACTGAAACACAAATGTTATTATCTCTTTCTTGGGCATCATGCCAATCTCCTGAATGTTCTCCCAATTTTCAGAGTTGTGCCTTAGGGGTCTCTCCATGCAACAGCCAATGATTCTCTTAAAACATTACTCAGAGACTGGTGAGCTGTATGTTTTAGTTACTCCTCCAGAAAAGTAGGTAGAAAGCCAGGAACTGCATGGACTGGACACCACAGAGCAATCTGACTTTGGGCATACTTCATACAACACTCATGAAAACGTCGAACTGCTGAGATCAGCGAAATCTAAGCCCAATACAGAAATCTTCAAAGACTTGCAATTTGGGCACGTCAAGTCAAAAGCAGAACTAAGAGAGCTCTGAGAAAAACGGCAATAATCCAGTGGCTGAGAAAATTCACTAAACACCACAACTTCCCAAGAAAAGGGGGGTGTCTGCTCACAGCCACCATCCTGGTGGACAGGAAACACTCCTGCCCATCGCCAGCCCCATAGCCCAGAGCTGCCCCAGAACAACCCAGTGTGACAGAAGTGCTTCAAATAACAGACACACACCACAAAACTGGGGTGTGGAACATTAGCCTTCCCTGCAACCTCAGCTGATTGTCCCAGAGTTGGGAAGGTGGAGCAGTGTGAATTAACAAAGCCCATTCAGCCATCATTTCAGCAGACTGGGAGCCTCCCTACACAGCCCAACAGCCAGAACTGCCCTGGGGGGGACGGCACTCACCTGTGACATAGCACAGTCATCCCTCAACAGAGGACCCGGGGTGCACGGCCTGGAAGAGGGGCCCACTTGCAAGTCTCAGGAGCCATACGCCAATACCAAGGGACTTGTGGGTCAGTGGCAGAGACAAACTGTGGCAGGACTAAACTGAAGGATTAGACTATTGCAGCAGCTTTAAAAACTCTAGGATCACCAGGGAGATTTGATTGTTAGGGCCACCCCCCCTCCCTGACTGCCCAGAAACACACCACTATACAGGGCAGGCCAACACCAACTACACACGCAAGCTTGGTACACCAATTGGACCCCACAAGACTCACTCCCCCACTCACCAAAAAGGCTAAGCAGGGGAGAACTGGCTGTGGAGAACAGGTGGGCTCCTGGACGCCACCTGCTGGTTAGTTAGAGAAAGGGTACTCCACGAAGCTATAGATCTGATAAATTAGAGATAAGGACTTCAATTGGTCTACAAATCCTAAAGAACCCTATCAAGTTCAGCAAATGCCACGAGGCCAAAACAACAGAAAATTATAAAGCATATGAAAAAACCAGACGATATGGATAACCCAAGCCCAAGCACCCAAATCAAAAGACCAGAAGAGACACAGCACCTGGAGCTGCTACTCAAAGAACTAAAGATGAACAATGAGACCATAGTACGGGAAACAAAGGAAATCAAGAAGACTCTAGAAGAGCAATAAAGAAGACCATTGCAAGACTAAATAAAAAAATGGATGATCTTATGGAAATTAAAGAAAACTGTTGACCAAATTAAAAAGATTCTGGACACTCATACTACAAGACTAGAAGAAGTTGAACAACGAGTCAGTGACCTGGAAGATGACAGAATGAAAAATGAAAGCATAAAAGAAAGAATGGGGAAAAATATTGAAAAACTCGAAATGGACCTCAGGGACATGATAGATAATATGAAATGTCCAAATATAAGACTCATTGGTGTCCCAGAAGGGGAAGGAAAGGGTAAAGGTCTAGGAAGAGTATTCAAAGAAATCATTGGGGAAAATTTCCCAAATCTTCTAAACAACATAAATACACAAATTATAAATGCTCAGCGAACTCCAAATAGAATAAACCCAAATAAACCCACTCCGAGACATATACTGATCACACTGTCAAACACAGAAGATAAGGAGCAAGTTCTGAAAGCAGCAAGAGAAAAGCAATTCACCACATACAAAGGAAACAGCATAAGACTAAGTAGTGACTACTCAGCAGCCACCATGGAGGCAAGAAGGCACTGGCACGATATACTTAAAATTCTGAGTGAGAAAAATTTCCAGCCAAGAATACTTTATCCAGCAAAGCTCTCCTTCAAATTTGAGGGAGAGCTTAAATTTTTCACAGAAAACAAATGCTGAGAGAATTTGCTAATAAGAGACATGCCCTACTGGAGATACTAAAGGAAGCCCTACAGACAGAAAAACAAAGACAGGACAGAGAGACTTGGAGAAAGGTTCAGTACTAAAGAGATTTGGTATGGGTACAATAAAGGATATAATAGAGAGAGGGAAAAATATGACAAACATAAACCAAAGGATAAGATGGCTGATTCACGAAATGCCTTCACGGTTATAACGTTGAATGTAAATGGATTAAACTCCCCAATTAAAAGATATAGCTTCACAGAATGGATCAAAAAAAATGAACCATCAATATGTTGCATACAAGAGACTCATCTTAGACCACAGGGACACAAAGAAACTAAAGTGAAAGGATGGAAAAAAATATTTCATGCAAGCTACAGCCAAAAGAAAGCAGTGTAGCAATATTAATCTCAGATAAAATAGACTTCAAATGCAGGGATGTTTTTGAGAGGACAAAGAAGGCCACTGCGTACTAATAAAAGGGGCAATTCAGCAAGAAGAAATAACAATCGTAAATGTCTATGCACCCAATCAAGGTGCACAAAATTCATGAGAGAAACACTGGCAAAACTAAAGGAAGCAATTGATGTTTCCATAATATCATGGGAGACTTCAACACATCACTCTCTTCTTATAGATAGATCAACCCAGACAGAAGACCAATAAAGAAATTGAAACCAAAACAATCTGATAAATGAATTAGATTTAACAGACATATACAGGACATTACATCCCAAATCACCAGGATACACATACTTTTCTAGTGCTCACGGAACTTTCTCCAGAATAGATCATATGCTGGGTCATAAAACAAGCCTCAATAAATTTAAAAAGATTAAAATTATTCAAAGCACATTCTCTGACCACAATGGAATACAATTAGAAGTCAATAACCATCAGAGACTTAGAAAATTCACAAATACCTGGAGGTTAAACAACACACTCCTAAACAATCAGTGGGTTAAAGAAGAAATAGCAAGAGAAATTGCTAAATATATAGAGATGAATGAAAATGAGAACACAACATACCAAAACCTATGGGATGCAGCAAAAGCAGTGCTAAGGGGGAAATTTATAGCACTAAATGCATATATTAAAAAGGAAGAAAGAGCCAAAATCAAAGAACTAATGGATCGACTGAAGAAGCTAGAAAATGAACAGCAAACCAATCCTAAACCAAGTAGAAGAAAAGAAATAACAAGGATTAAAGCAGAAATAAATGACATAGAGAACAAAAAAACAATAGAGAGGATAAATATCACCAAAAGTTGGTTTTTGAGAAGATCAACAAGATTGACAAGCCCCTAGCTAGACTGACAAAATCAAAAGAGAGAAGACCCATATAAACAAAATAACGAATGAAAAAGGTGACATAACTGCAGATCCTGAAGAAATTAAAAAAATTATAAGAGGATATTATGAACAACTGTATGGCAACAAACTGGATAATGTAGAAAATGGACAATTTCCTGGAAACATATGAACAACCTAGACTGACCAGAGAAGAAATAGAAGACCTCAACCAACCCATCACAAGCAAAGAGATCCAATCAGTCATCAAAAATCTTCCCACAAATAAATGCCCAGGGCCAGATGGCTTCACAGGGGAATTCTACCAAACTTTCCAGAAAGAACTGACACCAATCTTACTCAAACTCTTTTCAAAACATTGAAGAAAATGGAACACTACCTAACTCATTTTATGAAGGTAACATCAATCTAATACCAAAACCAGGCAAAGATGCTACAAAAAAGGAAAACTACCACCACCATCTCCCTAATGAATATAGACGCAAAAATCCTCAACAAAAATACTTGCAAATCGAATCCAAAGACACATTAAAAAAATCATACACCATGACCAAGTGGGGTTCATTCCAGGCATGCAAGGATGGTTCAACATAAGAAAATCAATCAATGTATTATAACACATTAACAAGTCAAAAGGGAAAAATCAATTGATCATCTCAATAGATGCTGAAAAAGCATTTGACAAAATCCAACATCCGTTTTTGATAAAAACACTTCAAAAGGTAGGAATTAAAGGAAACTTCCTCAACATGATAAAGCATATATGAAAAACCCACAGCCAGCATAGTACTCAATGGTGAGAGACTGAAAGCCTTCCCTCTAAGATGAGGAACAAGACAAGGATGCCCACTGTCACCACTGTTATTCAACATTTTGATGGAAGTGCTTGCCAGGGCAATCTGGCAAGACAAAGAAATAAAAGGCATCCAAATTGGAAAAGAAGAAGTAAAACTGTCATTGTTTGCAGACGATATATCTTATATCTAGAAAACCCTGAGAAATCGACGATACAGCTACTAGAGCTAATAAACAAATTTAGCAAAGTAGCGGGATACAAGGTTAATGCCATAAGTCAGTAATGTTTCTATATGCTAGAAATGAACAAACTGAAGAACACTCAAGAAAAAGATACCATTTTCAAAAGCAACTAAAAAAATCAAGTACCTAGGAATAAACTTAACCAAAGATGTAAAAGACCTATACAAAGAAAACTACATAACTCTACTAAAAGAAATAGAAGGGACCTTAAAAGATGGAAAAATATTCCATGTTCCTGGATAGGAAGGCTAAATGTCATTAAGATGTCAATTCTATCCAAACTCATCTACAGATTCAATGCAATCCCAATCAAAATTCCAGCAACCTACTTTGCAGACTTGGAAAAGCTAGTTATCAAATTTATTTGGAAAGGGAAGATGCCTCGAATTGCTAAAGACACTATAAAAAAGAAAAACGAAGTGGGAGGACTTACACTCCCTGACTTTGAAGCTTATTATAAGCCACAGTTCCCAAAACAGCATGGTACTGGCACAAAGATAGACATATAGATCAATGGAATTGAATTGAGAATTCAGAGATAAACCCTCAGATCTATGGCCGACTGATCTTTGATAAGGCCCCCAAAGTCACTGAACTGAGCCATAATGGTCTTTTCAACAAAGGGGGCTGGGAGAGTTGGATATCCATATCCAAAAGAATGAAAGAGGACCCCTACCTCACCCCCTACACAAAAATTACCTCAAAATGGACCAAAGATCTCAATATAAAAGAACGTACCATAAAACTCCTAGAAGATAATGTAGGAAAACATCTTCAAGACCTTGTATTAGGCGGCCACTTCCTAGACTTTACACCCAAAGCACAAGCAACAAAGGAGAAAATAGATAAATGGGAACTCCTCAAGCTTAGAAGTTTCTGCACCTCAAAGGAATTTCTCAAAAAGGTAAAGAGGCAGCCAACTCAATGGGAAAAAATTTTGGAAAACATGTATCTGACAAAAGACTGATATCTTGCACATACAAAGAAATCCTACAACTCAATGACAATAGCACAGACAGCCCAATTAAAAATGGGCAAAAGATATGAAAAGACAGTTCTCTGAAGAGGAAATACAAATGGCCAAGAAACACATGAAAAAATGTCCAGCTTCACTAGCTATTAGAGAGATGTAAATTAAGACCACAATGAGATACCATATAACACCGGTTGGAATGGCTGCCATTAAACAAACAGGATACTACAAATGCTGGAGGGGATGTGGAGAAATTGGAACTCTTATTCATTGTTGGTGGGACTGTATAATGGTTCAGCCACTCTGGAAGTCAGTCTGGCAGTTCCTTAGAAAACTAGATATAGAGTTACCATTCGATCCAGCGATTGCACTTCTCGGTATATACCCGGAAGATCGGAAAGCAGTGACACGAACAGATATCTGCACGCCAATGTTCATAGCAGCATTATTCACAATTGCCAAAATGGAAACAACCCAAATGTCCTTCAACAGATGAGTGGATAAATAAAATGTGGTATATAACACGATGGAATACTACGCGGCAGTAAGAAGGAACGATCTGGTGAAACATATGACAACATGGATGAACCTTGAAGACATAATGCTGAGCGAAATAAGCCAGGCAGAAAAAGAGAAATATTATATGCTACCACTAATGTGAACTTTGAAAAATGTAAAACAAATGGTTTATAATGTAGAATGTAGGGGAACTAGCAGTTGAGAGCAATTAAGGAAGGGGGAACAATAATCCAAGAAGAACAGATAAGCTATTTAACGTTCTGGGGATGCCCGGAAATGACTATGGTCTGTTAATTTCTGAGGGATATAGTAGGAAGAAGTTCACAGAAATGTTGCTATATTAGGTAACTGTCTTGGGGTAAAGTAGGAACATGTTGGAAGTTAAGCAGTTATCTTAGGTTAGTTGTCTTTTTCTTACCCCCTTGTTATGGTCTCTTTGAAATGTTTTTATTGTATGTTTGTTTTCTTTTAACTTTTTTTTTCATACAGTTGATTTAAAAAGAAGGGAAAGTTAAAAAAAAAAAAATAAATAAAAAGAAAAACAAGGGGAAAAAAAAGATGTAGTGCCCCCTTGAGAGCCTGTGGAGAATGCAGGGGTATTCGCCTACCCCACCTCCATGGTTGCTAACATGACCACAGACATAGGGGACTGGTGGTTTGATGGGTTGAGCCCTCTACCATAAGTTTTACCCTTGGGAAGATGGTTGCTGCAAAGGAGAGGCTAGGCCTCCCTATGGTTGTGTCTAAAAGCCTCCCCCCGAATGCCTCTTTGTTGCTCAGATGTGGCCCTCTCTCTCTGGCTAAGCCAACTTGAAAGGTGAAATCACTGCCCTCCCCCCTACGTGGGATCAGACACCCAGGGGAGTGAATCTCCCTGGCAACGTGGAATATGACTCCCGGGGAGGAATGTAGACCCGGCATCGTGGGACGGAGAACATCTTCTTGACCAAAAGGGGGATGTGAAAGGAAATGAAATAAGTTTCAGTGGCAGAGAGATGCCAAAAGGAGCCGAGAGGTCACTCTGGTGGGCACTCTTACGCACACTTTAGACAACCCTTTTTAGGTTCTAAAGAATTGGGGTAGCTGGTGGTGGATACCTGAAACTATCAAACTACAACCCAGAACCCATGAATCTCGAAGACAGTTGTATAAAAATGTAGCTTATGAGGGGTGACAATGGGATTGGGAAAGCCGTAAGGACCACACTCCACTTTGTCTAGTTTATGGATGGATGAGTAGAAAAATAGGGGAAGGAAACAAACAGACAAAGGTACCCAGTGTTCTTTTTTACTTCAATTGCTCTTTTTCACTCTAATTATTATTCTGTTTTTGTGTGTGTGCTAATGAAGGTGTCAGGGATTGATTTAGGTGATGAATGTACAACTATGTAATGGTACTGTAAACAATCGAAAGTACAATTTGTTTTGTATGACTGCGTGGTATGTGAATATATCTCAATAAAATAAAAAAAAAACATTACTCAGATTGGCATCTCCTTTTGTCAAATCCTTCTAATGATTTTTTTTAATAAATCTGTTTCCTTAGATCTTCATGATATGCTATTGGATCCATGTCTCAACTCATTCAAGGACACCCTCTGTCCCTGAATTTCAAAAGTGATGTATTTCTTTTTCCTCATGGCTTTGGGTCTTTTGCACTTCTGTTTCCTGCTCTACTACTTCCTTTCTGCACATGTTCCTATTTGTTTGTGCCTCATTTTAATCAGACCTCTGAACAAATATCACTGTTAAGGCAGGTCTTTTCTCACCAACACATTTAAAATAGTAGCTCCATAATATTTTATCACATTGTCTTGCTTATTTTATTTTTTAGCCTTAGCATTATCTGACATTTTAGTTTGCTTATTTGTATAGGCATTTTGTAGATATGTTTTCCCCTTTGGTATCCAAGTTTCTGAAGGGCAGATATTCACCTGGATTGTTTTGTCCTGTAAATGTATGGTTAAAAATAATTATTATTTATCTACTGGTAGATTTTATTTTCTTGTATATTACTAATAATTGAATGTTAGTCACAGTGAGATTTTTCCAAATATAATGCTATGCACTCTTCATAAAATATTAATCATTTTTCTTGTAATGTAAAAAGCAAATAATATATACCAAGCAGTATTCTACATATATTTTTATATTAAAGTATTAAATACTTCCAGGAAAATATATATTAGTAGTAGTGCATTTGTTTTAATTATTATGGCCACCATAGAAATGAGCAGAGATTGCATTTTTCTCTGGGTAACACAGATATTATTTGTATGATTACTATTATTGATTTAGTTAGATTCTACTCTATAATCTCCAGCTTTAGAAATATATAACATAGGAATTGCAAGTATTTAACATTTTGGTTAAAGTAACATGAATGCTATCTCAGATTGGTTTGTTTTGAAGCAAAGGTAAGTCATTTTATATTCAGGATTTTTATATTTCATTGATTACATTTTAGTAATGTATATCTATGAACAGGCTTATACAAACTCATACATACACATACATGCACTCAACCATAGACAGATCCACTCAATATTAGCATAAAGGTAGAGCACAATAATTTATGAGATAAAGTTAATGGTTGAAAAGACTAAATTCCACACATTAAAATTTATATATTTCATACGGTTCCAATGAAAATCACAACAGGATTGCAGAAAAGAAAACAAGCTGACCTTAACAGTCTTGCCCATATGAAAGGTCCAGTTCTAATAGTATGCGTAGACAAAATCTCATGCCCATGTGAAATAGCCATCATGGCCCCCTCTAAGGAAACAACACCATGCTCTAATGAGAGAAAACAAATGAAATACCTGTGTTGAGTGAGACAGATAGTTTTTTTGTAAAATGGTGTCTTATTTTAGAATGTGGATGTTGCAGGTTTCTATCACATTAAATTCTGGATGTGAGGATTTTTTAAGGGGGAAACCTTGAGAATGTTCTCTAATCTCTCTGGGACATATGTAGGTGTTTGATTATTGAATGAGATAAAAGGAATATCCTTAAAATTTGCATTGTATTTAAAATGAACAATAATGTTTATCTCTAACAATAATTTTGGATAAAATAATTAAGTTAGCTGAATATGGTTTTGTAAATAAATTTGCACATTACATTTATTTACTGATTATATATATTGACTCATCATTGTATCAAAAAATAATTGAGGTGGAATAATTTGATAAAATCAGTCCTCTTTATTTCTACTTCTCTGTAGTGGGCAGTCTGTGATATAAGTGTCATTCTTTGAACCCTCAAACACTTGGTGGCAAACTCAACACTGTTAGTGCAGCTGTAGAAAATACCATGTAAGTATTCTGCACAGGAAAAGCTTCCATCCACTATATGGAGCTGTCCATATATAGATTCCTTAAGAAACAACATGTTCCCATGCTATAATGAGGAGAAATTAAATAGGTATGAGAATAAAGGGGAAGATGAAAGAAGACATTTTTATAGTCAGCAAATATGTATTCCTCTTCTTAATAATATAATTCAACAAATGCTGGCTGAACCAGATTCCATTTCCCTCCACCCTGTGACTCCCAGAAACTTCTATTGTACCTTAAGGAAGACTGATTTTCATCAATGGCCTGTCACTGCAAGTTATTTCAAACAAATTGTTTTCCTACCTTCCCTTCACTCCTTTTTTGGCCATTCCCTGGGGAAAGTCTTCCCCTTGCTGCCCTAGGAAAGAGTGGTGCTTTCCCTCCACAAGTCACACCCCTCAAGACCTCAAAGTAGGTCGTTTTCTACCTACTCCTCCTCAAATCGTACAAAAATTCCCACCCCTTCTCCCCAAACCACCAACAAAATTTGAAGCAAATTCCTGCTGTGGCATCATCTAACATTTCCCAGTCAAATTTGAGAAAGAAAATTTGAAGCACATTGTGCTGGTTTGTATGTATTATATCCCACAAAAGACCATTATCTTTGATGCAATCTTGTGTGGGCAGGAAATGTATTGGTGTTGATTGGTTTGCAGACTTTTGATTGGATGTTTCTGTAGAGATGTGATCACTGAGCTGTGGGTGAAATCTTTCATTGGATGAATTCCATGGAGATGTGGCCCTGCCCATTCAGTGTGGGCCTTTATTAGCTTATTGAAGTACCATATAAGGTTAGACAGGAGGCTCGAGTTTGCCACAGCCAAGAGAGACACTTTGAAGGATGCACAGGAGCTGAGAGAAGAATAGCAGTTTACAGAGACATTTGGACATGGTTTTGAAAGCAAATTTTGTTCTGGAGAAGTTAAGAGAGGACAAATGCCCCAAGAGCAACAGAGTGACATTTTGGAGAGAAGCTGAAGCCTAGAGGGGAAGGTCCTGGGAGAAATCCATTTTGAAACCAGGACTTGGAGCAGATGTTGACCACATGCCTTCACAGCTAACAGAAGTTTTCTGGATGCCATTGGCCATCCTCTGATTGTTGATGCATTACCTTGGACACTTTATGGCCTTAAGACTGTAACTGTGTAAACAAATAAACCCCCTATTATAAAAGCCAATCCATTTCTGGTATTTTGCATTCTAGCCACATTAACAAACTACAACAGATTTTGGTACCAGAGAAGTGGGGTGCTGGTGCTGCTGAGTTTGCAAATACTGAACATGTTGGAATAGCTTTTTAAATGGATAAGGGGAATATTCTGTAAGAATTGTGAGATGCTTGATGGAAAAGGCCTAAACTGCTTTGAAGAGACTGTTTGTGGATATATGGACTTTAAAGATACTTCTGATGAGGCCTTGAGCAGAAATGATGAATATGTTGTTGCAAACTGGAGGAAGGTGATCCTTGTTTTAAAGTGGCAGAGAACTTGGCAAAATTGAGTCCTGGTGTTGGATGGAAGGCAGAATTTGAAAGCAATGACCTGTAATATTTAGCTGATGAGATCTCCAAGCAAAATATAGAAGAAGTAGGCTGGCTTTTACTTGCAGCTTATAGTAAAATGTGAGAGACAGAGATAAGCTGAGAAATGAACCCTTGGTTTCAAAGAAACCAGAAATTGATAGTCTGAAAAACTCTGGACTTCCAGGAGGTGAAACCCCAGAAGCTACAGCCCAACATGAGGATGTAACCAAACATGAAACCCAGCTGCCATTTCAGTACAAGCCAAGATTGGAGAAGGAGTTAAGCAGAAAGGATTTGTGGAAAGTCCTATTATCTGACAGCTTTGACCCCTGTGTGCTTCATGTAAAGCCAAGAGAATTTTTGTGAGTTCTCTACAGACAGAGCTGCTGCCAGTCTGGACTGGAGGAGACCAAAGGAACAACTTGAAGGAAAAATTTCTTCAAAGACAGAGCCATGGAAGTTGAGCTCTAGAGTCAGGTCTCAGGCTGGGAGAGCAGAGTGGCCCACACCGATGGAAAGGGTGCTTTTGTCCTGGAGATCAAGGGAGGGCCTTCCATCTCAACATTCAGGAAAGGTGTTTCCACCTCAGGCTTTAAAAATGGTGGGCACATTCCCAGGGGACAGGGGAGAGCCTGGCCAACACCCCCTCTTCTGATGGGTTTGAGTGTCTGCCCTGGAGATGGAAGAGAATCTGGGTGCTGTCACAATGTTTGAGGAGAGTGGGGCCAAGAAGGTGGTTTCCCCAATGTGTGGATATGTTGGAGAACTCACCCCAGCATTTGGAGAGAAGAGAGGCCACAAAGAACCTTAGAAATGGTTAAACTCCCACTCTCTCAAGCCCCTAGGATACAACATCATTCTGTCAATGACTCTTGGACTTTGAAATCTAACAGTTTGCCCTGCAGGTTTTAGGAACTGTTTTGGTTCTGTTAACCCTGTTTTCCTTTCAGTTTCTCCTTATGGAAGTGGGAATGTTTACCCTATGACTGTCCCTCCTTTATATATTGGAAGTACATAACTTGTTCTAAGTTTCACAGGTCCACAGCTAGGGGGTACTTATGCCTTAGGACAAACCATGCCTGTAACTGATTCTGATAGGATCTTGTACTTAACTATTGTACTGAAATGATTTAAATTTATGTGATATTGTGATGGGATGAATGTATTATGTATGTGGAAAGATCATGTCATTTTGGGGTCCAGGGGTGGAATGTGTTGGTTTGGATGTATTATGTCCCACAAAAGACAGTTATCTTTGATGAAGTTTGTGTGGGCAGGAAATGTATTGGTGTTGATTGGGTTGCAGACTTTTGATTGGATGCTTCCTTGGAGATGTGATCACTGAACTGTGGGTGAGATCTTTCATTGAATGATTTCCATGGTGGTGTGGCCTTGCCCATTTGGTGTGGGCCTTGATTAGTTTACTGGAGCACTACATAAGCTCAGACAGATGGAATGAGCTTGCCAGAGCCAAGGGGAAATTTGAAGGATACACAGGAGCTGAAGAGGAACAGCAGTTTACAGACATTTTGGACATGGTTTTGAAAGCAAATTTTGTGTGGAGAAGTTAAAGAGGACAAATGCCCCAAGAGCAACAGAGTGACATTTTGGAGAGAAGCTGAAGCCTAAGCAGAAGGTCCTTAGAGAAATCCACTTTGAAACCAGAAATTGGAGCAGATGTCACTCACATGCCTTCCCAGCTAACAGAAGTTTTCCAGATGGCCTTAAAACTGTAACTGTGTAACACAGTAAACCTTCTTTTATAAAAGCCAATCCATTTCTGGTATTTTGCTGTCCAGGTGCATTAACAAACTAGAACACAGATATATTGCATGACAAGAGATCAGGCCCATGTAGGACAATGATGTTGTTTGAGGCTTCTAATGTGCCAGTGAATCCTCTGTGGTGACAGTGAGCCTGATATGTAAATGTGAAAAAAAATGGCAAGAAGTTCCTCTGCAGAGTTTAAATGGTCAATTAGAGATGAGATTTTTAGAAGGAAAGTAGAGGCCAGGTCATGTAGGGATGCAGGGATCAAGTTACATTTGGACTACAGCACACTACCTACTGTGAACTCCTTTACCAGGATTGGTAGGGTGCAACAAATCATGAAGGGTTAAAGTTCAGTATTAAATATGATACCTGGATTGTGATGCCCAGTCCTGAGAGAGTCCTCTGCTCTAAACAGAGCAATAAGGCTGCATGGAGGGAGGACATTACCAGTAAATATTGGTAAATGGAACACTTTTAAACCTTTAGACATGGTGGGGAAGAAAGATGTGGAGTTAAGGCAAAAGTGCAAGAAATACAAAAGTTATATAAATGTAGATATTTCAGACTCATTGGAACATTGGAACAAAAATTAGGGAGATTTTATGGAGTTTGTTTATATCTAGGAAATGGAATTCAGCAGAAAGCTTGCATACTCAAAGATGTGTTCCAGAAAGAATGATCTGGAATACAGAAAAAATTTCCTTGCTTTTAATTTCTTCCACCAAATAAAGGACTTCATTTTTTTTTTTCAGAAAAATCTGCATTTCTATGTAGTATGTGTATTATATGAGAGACTTTAGTTCTACTCTGAGTAAAATCCCTAACTGGGTGCTTTGCAGCTAAAGATGCCTGTTTTTTAACTTGATCATAGAAAAGAAGTCTGGATTTTGGCAGACTGGCATGTTCTGGGACTCTTGGACAATAATAATTGTGTCTCTCTTAATTTTCGCTCCTGTACATTGTGGTCACCTAGTAACTGTTCCTGGACAACTGCAGGGTGACATTAACCTGTCCATATAATAAGTAAGATGAAGGAAGAAACACACACTGCTCTGATGTCAATATCAGAATTTAGGCAATTAGCCATACCCCATGGCAACAAAGAAAAGTGTATGGTTTTATGTGGGTAGCACTGAGTTTACTCAGGTACTGTTCAATTGAGAGAGAAGGGGAGAATGAATACATTAGAGCCAAGGCCCACACATGCTCCATAGTAAGAAGTGAATAACTCATGAGAAGCTTTTACATACACAGGTGAGATAGCAACTTGTACATGGAAGGAGACAGATATATAAAGTCAAGGATGATTCACTGATTTCTGGCAGAAATGATTGTACATGATTTTACTATTCACTGAGATTGTGGACTATACTGGGCAGTTTCAGTGTTGGAAATGATTAATTTGATGTCATTGTGAGAAACTCATTGTAGGATTTTTGTATATTGGTGTGGTGGCATCAAGGAGCAGATGTGTGGTCACCATGTAATACTACTGTGGGACAGGATGCAGTAGCCTTAAAAGACTGAATGGAAAAAATGGTTCATTATAACATCAAATCAATATTCTAAAGGAAACTACTAATCTGAACTTCTTGATTTTGGAATAAGGAGCATAACACATCCCTTGCTTTGCTCTTTCACCTTCAAACCTGCCATTCTTTGTTGTCTCTCACACACCTATTTGTGCATATGTGTGAGAAAGCCATCCCAAATATTCTAATTGAATATCAGTTCCTTTCTCCCTCAGGCAGCTGCATGAAGTTTAACAGGAAGTGAGTTAACAACCTTTTCTGATTCATCTCACTGAATGAACTTTGCTTTCTTTCATATTCTATCCTGATATTCTCTGTCTCATTCTGTCTTGCTCTCTTTGCCTTTCTGTCTCTATCCTGTCTTCATCATTTTCCCTCTTTGGTATATAATAGTGTAAATTTAAATTTAAAA